>NC_091834.1:94611431-97011431 GCF_037783145.1 Equus przewalskii | reverse complement strand
CACAGCTCAACACCTCTGCTACAGGAATAGAAAGGAAGATGTAAAGCAGAGCACCAGTGTAAATATGAAATAGTACTCTAAAAGCAATGATTTTGAACCACATAATAGTTTAGAGCTACAGGAGTTTTTAATTACCTTGCTTTAAGAACATTAAATAACATTTTGTTTTTCTGCTCATTATTTCTATAAAAGAAATAAGATAATGGGGAAATGCTTTAAGTTTTTACTTAAAAGTACATCACCTTTAATATCATAACCATGTGGTTTTTCCTATTTTCGATTATGTGGAGAAAATAAACATTTGATTCACATGAATAACTTCAAGTTTACAAGGCTGCTTATATTGCTGAATATATTTAAATATATATTCAAATATATTTATATATTTAATATATATAAATTTAAAATATGTCAACACATATATTTAAAAATTAATATTTAAATATATATTAAATATAAATATTAAACAAAATATATTAAAAATTAAAATAAATATATTAAATACATATTACTATATTAAATATATATTAAATATAAATATTAAATACACAGCCTGACATCTTTGAATCTGAGGTATTGACCTTGGGAAACGGTTAAGCCCATTTTTTAATTCTGATTGGAAGCACTGAGATGGAGAACTGCAATTGCCTCTAAACCTATCTTCTATTTCAGTAAAGACTTAATTGTTCTTTGAAGAATTTCTAACTCTAAAAGTCGTGGCAATTTATATTCCTAGGAAATATACTTATCTTGCTTAGAAAAGGGAAGAAACATGGAACTGCCTTTCTTTTAAAACCATAATTACAGTCATATATTGACAGCACATGTGAACAATTTAAACATAAAATTATGGTGGAAAAAATCTGGAACAAAGAGAGAATGCATGCATAGATAATAATCCTCCGCCCAGCAAAGTGAGTTCTGTTTCTTTGTGTTTATTTATTCAGGTGTGTGAAATGTCAAGAGCAGCAACTGGGACTTCATCTTTTTGGTTCGTTGTCTTTTTCACCACTTATATTTCCTTAGAGTGTTAAAGACTGTATATTTTATGCTTTGGGTACTATATATTTTTTACATGAAAGTTAATTGTTTAATTTTGTACTTGTTCTAATTTTATAACTTGATATAAAGTTTTCATGACTTGTCAGAAAATAGAGAATGGTTAATCTCATGACACATTTTATAATAAAACTGAAAAGCTTCTGCACAGCAAAGGAAACCATTAACAAATTGAAAAGAGAACCTGTTACCGAACCTGAAGTGAGTTCGCTCACCTGTTGCACAGCAAGCCAATCTTTGACACCAGGTGTGGTGGAAGAAAGTAGGAATTTTATTTTTGCACAGTGCTGAGCAAGGAGAGAGGGGAGGTAACGCTCAAATCCCAAACTCCCCGAAAAGCTAAAAGGAAGGGTTTTTATTTGGGGTTTTAGGTAGGGGAGGGGGAGCATATGGCCTTGCTAGTTGGAGCTTTCTCACCAGCCTGTCTTTGGCCTTGAGACACTTGCAGAGAGGAGGAAGCCTGTGACCTTGCTGGTCAGCAGCTTTCCCACCAGTCTGTATCTCTTTGTGGGGAGGAGATAATCCAGGTGCTTGTCCTTGACAGTGTCTGTCTCCATGGAGGATAGTGGATTCTGGAGCCAGGAAGCCAGAGAGTAAGCAGGGAATGAGTGTTTTGGTTTTAACCCCATATATGCTTGGTTTAATGTGGGGAAACTGACATCAGAGTCGATACCAAACTGACCAAATGGGGGAAAATATTTGCAAATCATATATCTGATAAGGGGTTAATATCCCAAATATATAAAGAACTCATACAATAGTAAAAATAAAAAAAAACCCAAAGTGATCTGATTAAACAATGGGCAGAGGATCTGAATGGACATGTTTCCAAAGATGTACAGATGGCCAACAGGTACATGAAAAGGTGCTCAACATCACTGATTATCAGGGAAATACAAATCAAAACAGCAATGAGATAATACCTCACACCTGTTAGAATGGATATTATCAAAAAGACAAGAACTAACAAGTGTTGGAGATGATGTCAAGAGAAGGGAAAACTTGTGCACTGTTGGTGGGAATGCAAATTGGTAAAGCAGATATGAAAAACAGCATGGAGGTTCCTCAAAAAATAAAAATACAACTACCATATGATCCAGCAATTCCACTTCTAGGTATTTATCTGGAGGAAACAAAAACACTAACTAAAAAAGGTATCTGCTCCCCTATGATCCCATATTAATTATTTACAATAGCCTAGACATAGAAACAACCTAGTGTCCATGAATGGATGAATGGATACAGAAAATGTGATACACACACACACACCCCCCACAATGGAATATTATTCAGGCATAAAGAAGAAGGAAATCTTGCCATTTGTGACAACATGGATGCACCTTGAGGGCATTAGGCTAAGTGAAATCAGCCAAATACTATATGATCTCACTTATATATGGAATCTAAAAAAAAGAAAAGCTCATAGATGCAGGCAACAAATTGGTGGTTGCCAGAGGCAGGGGTAGGGGGTGGGCAAAATGGGTGAAGGGGGTCAAAAAGTACAAACTGACAGTTATAAAATAAATAAGTCATAGAGATGTATGTACAGCATATTGACTGTAGTTAATAATACTATATTGGATATTTAAAAGTTGCCAAGATTAGATCTTAAAAATTCTCAACAAAAGCAAAGAATTTTGTGACTATGTATGGTGACAGATGTTAACTAGACTTAGGTGATGATCATTTTGCAATATATGCAAATAATAAATCATTGAAAAAGAGCAGCCCTTGCTTGTTTCACCCTCATTAGTATCATGAAGACAGTTGTTCAATCTGGTTTCGTAAATCCAGAGGAACTTTTATCACTGTGAAAGAGAAATGATGTTGACTATATCCTAGTTATCTCATGCTGCTTGGTGTTACCCCAAACCGTCTTCAGATAAGTTGATTCAATTACAAAAATATTGCTGGGAAAATCTTCAAGAACTTCAACAGGATAAAATCTTGCCTAATTAGATTTTATCATAACCCCAAAATAAATGTAATGTTTCAGCAATGCTCAAAATCCTTACCTCTAGAACCATTTAAATATTTACTAATGGATTCCTTTTGACCAAATCCTAAAACTTTAACATAATTTAGGATTTTTGATATAGCTTCTTGTTGGACTAAAGCTTTCCCTAATTTTTTTCCTTTACTACTCAATTACTGGACCAAGTAATCTAGAGTTTCTTTAAACTCTTATTTCACTGACCTCACAACTGGGGAGGTAGATTCATAGAACTCTGTAATATGTTCTACATTGAAATTTCAGGTCTACTTTGGAATTTCTCTCTTATGGTACTAATTTTACTGTACTATTTCCAGCTACCACAAGGTAAGAAGAAGTCACAGATGACTAAATACATAAGCCAGAGAAAGGCATTGATGTCATTTGCTTATATTTAAATTTTCTCCGTATGTTAATATTCCTGGCCTTAAAAAATAAAGACAATTCAATATTTCTTAAAAGAAAGATTAAGGATGCTGATAATTTAGCTTCTCATCTTCTTACATGGTCTGTAAAGTTTAGAAGATATGCTTTTCCATGGAAATTTGATTTATTTTGAGAGTTAGAATTTGGGCAATTACCATTTTTATATCAACTTCTATTTGGGAATTTTTTTTTAAGTTTTTGCATTAGCAAATCACATATTTTAAAAGGAAATCCCTGATCAAACAACATTCTCTCTACCCTTCACGTGGGCCTCTTCTTCTGCAGTGCTCGATACAAGGCGCCCTTCACCTGAGCATTCCTCAGGCTGTAGATGAGGGGGTTCAGCATGGGGTTAAACAGACTGTGAAACAGGGACAGTATTTTCTCCTGCTCTTCTCGTTGATTGGATTCTGGGACCATATAAACCACCATGGCGATGCCAAAGAAGAGTCCGACCACACAGAGGTGGGAGAGGCAGGTGGAGAAGGCCTTTGTGCGGCCTTCCTTTGACTGGATCTTTAGGACAGCCCAGAGGATGCGCATGTAGGAGACTAGCATTGAGCAGAGAGGCCCAACTAAGACGAACACACAGGTAGCAAAGATAACCACTTGGTTTATCCAGGTGTCAGCACAGGCCAGCTTGAGGACAGACAGAATTTCACAGAAGAGGTGGTTCACTTCCCGGGGCCCACTGAAGGGCAACCTTAGGAGGAGAATTGCATGTACCAGAGACTGAATAAATCCACAGGACCAGGAAGTGACAGCCAGGACCATGCACACTCTCCAGTTCATGATGACAGTGTAGTGGAGGGGGTGGCAGATCGCCACAAACCTATCATAGGACATCGCCACCAAAATCAGGCATTCTGTAGCAGCAAAACCCCAATACAAAAATGTCTGCATAATGCAGGGAACAACAGATATGGTTCTATTCTGGCTCACTAAGTTTGCCAACATCTTGGGCACATTAGTGGAAGCATAAGAGATATCAATGATGGCCAGGTGTGAAAGGAAGAAGTACATGGGGGTGTGTAGACTCGGGTCCAGACAGATGAGTCCCAAGATCACGCCATTTGCCAACAGACTGAAGATGTAGAACAGGGAGAAGACCCAGAGGAGGAGCACTTCCACGTCTGCCCTGAGCTGGAATCCCACCAAGACGAACTCTGTGACCCATGACTGGTTGCTTCCCATTCCCTAATGACAGTTTGTCAAGGACTGAAATGTGATAAAAGGTCAGAGCTGGAGAATCAAGATAAATTGGAGTTATCTCACAATGAGCTCAGAGGAAGGTTGTATCCTTGTCCCTACTTGTATCCTTGTCCTTTATTCCCCAAAATTGGTTACCAACATCCTTTTAAGTTTTAATATGAAATAATTTTAATCTTACAGAAAAGGGTCAAGAATTATGCAAAGAGCTCCCATATACTTTCTCCGCGATTGAACAAATTTTAATATTTCTTTCATATCTGTCTTATCATTCCCTTTTTTCTATACATATGTAATTTTTCCAGAACCATTTGAGATTAAAGTGTAGACATGATGCCCATTTACCCCGAAATTCCTCATTTTTTCACCAAGAACAAAGACATTCACTAACCTAGCCACAATATTATTATGGAAATCAGGCAATATAGTCCTGATAATTCTTTACTCTATGGTATTCTTTCTCCAGTCCCCCCCAATCCAGAACCCAAGCCAAGAAAACATATGATATTTAAAGTCACTTATCTTCAGTCTCCTTTCATCTGGAACAGTTACTCAACATTTCTTTGCCTTTTATGACACTGATTTTTTGAAGAGTATAGAGCAGTTCTGTAGTGAAATGTTCTTCAAATTGGGATTTTAAAAAGTTCCTCATTTTTCATTTGTATTATTCACTTTATGCAGGAAAAACAAGTATCTTCCTCAGTGTATTCCATGAGCTGGGGCATAATGTTCATTTGTCCCATTATTGGTGACACTAACCTGCAAAATTTGTTGAAGATAGTGCCTCCAAGTTTCTCCATTATAAAATCATTATTCTTTTCCTAATGTTATTTCTGGAGCACCCATTAAAATTAATATATAAATATTCTGTTCCTCATAAAGCTTTTGGCCACTAATTTCAGCATCCATTGATTATCTTGCTTCACTCAATTACTGGTAATTGTTATTGCACAATGTGGTTCTAACTCCTTCATTGCTTTTATATCTATTCAGTGTCAATTTCAGTATGAGGAAAGGCTCTATCTACCAATCATCTATTTATCTCTATGTATCTGTATCTATCATCTTCCTCTCATTTATCAATATTGACTCATGAATTTTTTTTGTCAAGAGATTACAATTATTTATCATTACATGCTTAATTGTCCTCTTTATGAATACTCCAAGCTTACTCCTTTGTCTTGTTATACATGTTCCCATAATTTTTGAGTACTTCCTTACTTCTGATATAATAAGATGTTTCAAGCTCTTCTTGTACATTGTCCACTTCAGTTATGGACGCAGCCATTTCTAGAAAAAGTCTGATTACTTTTTTTTTTAAAGATTGTCACCTGAGCTAACATCTGTTGCTGATCCTTTTTGGTTTTTTTTCCTTCTTCTCCCCAAAGCCCCCCAGTACATAGTTGTATATTCTAGTTATAAGTGCCTCTGGTTGTGCTACGTAGGAAGTCTCCTCAGCATGGCCTAGTGAGCCATGCCATGTCTTTGCCTGGGATCCGAACCAGCAAAACCCTGGGCTGCCGAAGTGGAGCGTGCGAACTTAACCACTCGGCCATGGGGCAGCGGCAAGTCTGATTACTTTTAATGAAGAATCACATAAACTGATATCTGAATTTTACTAGTTTATATTTTTACCATGATTTTTGCCAAATTTCTAATGTCGTCTTTGAAACGAAGAGCATCTAATTTGGGAAGGTATACACGTTGTTATAGAAAAAATAAATTTGTGTAATTACTTCTGAAAATCTAACGTATCTTAACTGACTTCCTGTATGGAGCCAAATCTATTTCACTAAATCAACATGAGCATTGAAGAAAGTGGTCTTGATATTATTCAGTAGTTTCTTCTCAGGCACAATGTATTTTTGTAACTAGCACCTTATTATCAAGTTTATATTATTTTCTTGTTTTTATTCCTGTTTAGAAAATTACAGACTCTTGAACCTTTTAAATTTAGAGATTCAAGTTTTAAGGGTGTGGTTCATTGTGTGAATAATGTGGTGCCTACCTTGAATGAGCTTCTGACATCAAGTTTCAAAATCTTCTTAGAAAAACATTATGAAACTCTGTTTAAAAACCTAAAGATGCCCTGAAACATACAATCACAGATGATTATTGTTAATAATTTGTATGTATAGTAATGCCTTTTTACTGTAAATCTATTTTCATGTCTATTATGAATTAAAAAAGTATATCAAACAGTGTTCCCTGTTTACCTATTTATTTCATTTAGAAACATATTAGGAATAATTTTCCACGTCAAAATATTTCTCTGCAACATACTTTGAACAGCTTCATACTATTTCTTTTTTTTTTTTTTAAAGATTTTATTTTTCCTTTTTCTCCCCAAAGCCCCCCAGTACATAGTTGTATATTCTTCGTTGTGGGTCCTTCTAGTTGTGGCATGTGGGATGCTGCCTCAGTGTGGTTTGATGAGCAGTGCCATGTCCGCGCCCAGGATTCGAACCAACGAAACACTGGGCCGCCTGCAGCAGAGCGCGTGAACTTAATCACTCGGCCACGGGGCCAGCCCCAAGCTTCATACTATTTCTTTGAATACAAATATTTTAATTTACTTATTATGTTATTAGGTTTGTACAATATAATGCTTCAGTGATTAAATTTTATACTTATATATTCTTTCATGAATCCTCATAATAAATTCTGAGATTTGAAAGTGCCTGGTCAAATCGATCACACAATTTATGTCTCTATGTTTATGTACATTTCTATCTCTAATCATCTAAAAATCAAACAAGCATAAAACCCAGATGTATGAAGACTTATCTCTGTGAGGACCTCCCAGTGGGAATGAGTGTGTAACTTAGTCTCAACTCTATAAGCCCAAGTTCCCCTTTCCTACGAGGTTGTCCCACTTTTATGGCTGCTCCTCTCATGCCGCTTCCCAAAGGGGCCTTGAGCATCTTTTAGTGCTTTGGTGAAAGCCTGCTGAATATCAGCCTCTTTTGGTTCATTCTTATCTCAGCTTGATATTAGATACTGAGAAAGAAGAAAAATATTAAAGTGAAATTAATATGTCACAAATCTTAAGCACAACTAGACATATAATGTGTGGAGCTACTTGGTTTATGGCTGAAATCCTTTCTTATTCTTATTATCTTATTCCACCTCCTACCTGAGGTATCTTGCTTCTAATTCAAGGAGTTGACACAATGTAATGTGACATTTGTTGGTGTTTCTTCCTCCCCAGCTTCCATAAGCTTCCGTGAGAAAGAAACCATCCTGACACCACTACTCAGGAGTCCTCTCTAGACATTTCCTGCCTCTGTTATTAAGAACAAGAGATGCAGATTTCTCATGTAGTATCTAACCTAGGGTTTTCTTCTCAGTTCCAGTTTTTGGCCTGAGAGGAACTCCTGTTTCCTAGATGAATGACATTTGTAATTACTTGACTCTTCGCTATTCGAAAGGGGAAGGTTCTTACCTACATAGGAATTACAAGTTAAACAATATTTTAATCAATACCATATCACTTAAAAATGTTGCATAAATATAAAGCCATTTTATCACTCATGGCTCACAGTAAGGTCAATAGAGCAGACAATGCATTCCCAGGTAGTTATGAGTTAAATCTCTTAAGAGGATGGATATAATTTTTGGTCACACACTTTTTTAATGCTTATGAGTATGGGATGAATTCGGTAAACTAAAAAATGCTGAGAATTTGGATGTATCCCTCTAGAGGATATCAAGCTTAGATAATTGTAAATTCTCTGGCTGGTCCATATGGAGTTGCAAAATGCATACAGGTCATTCAAAAATACCAGCGTGGTTACAAACCGTGCTGCCACTACCTTCATTGTGTAATCCTGAAGGGGTGTTGCAGTGGAGTCACAGCCCTCCTCATCTGAACCATTTTATTGCAGGTTATAGCCAGTTCCTATAAATCAAAGGTGGCAGCCTACTTGACCTTCTCTTGGCCCATTAAGAGCCTAGTTGTCAGACAGCCTATAAAGAGGGTCTTTTCTACTCTTGGGAATTAGAGTAGATTCCTATGAGGAGGCTCTTCAGGCACCCAGTAAATGCACAGACTTGGTCAATAATCACAGTTAAAAGAATTACATCCTCACTATGAAGATCTGGGTAATCTTCAAGATAAAATCCAAGATAAAAAGAGGTTTATACAAAATGTCATTTATTTGACCTGAGATGACCTTTCACCAAAGAATAAGTGTTGTGGGTGAGAAATATATACTGTCTTTATATTCATAATAACTAGTACAGTTCTAGATGAAATAGGCACTCAGGGAATATTTGTTAAATGGATGACTGTTCAAAATATGTACGTACTAAGCATCTTCTCTTTGCCAGTTTCCATTGACTAACATGTGGTTTCTACTTCATTAGAAAACTTCACAGTTAGAGCTTGATCACTAGAAAACGAAACACAGATAAAATCATAGATTCTTTCATTTCCATAAATATGATTGAAATTGAGAGGGTTCTATGTAAATGCACATTAAGTTTATGACATTGATTTTTTGCTACAATTAAAGAACTGTCCTACATTATGTACAGTGGGAGACAGTAACATTGGTATTGCACAATTCTACTTAGACACAGTGGGACACAATAAGCAATTTCTGAAACACATTTAATCCCCAAACATAAAATATAATAATATTGTTGAAGGTAACTCAATCTATTATTAACCAATAGGAATATTTGTTTATTAACATTTTAGTCTACTTTTGTATCTGATTTAATAAATCTTTTTATTTTCATCTTCATTACCATTATTACCATTTTGCTGTTAAAAAACACCATAAAAATAAAATTGAAGATAGATTAAAACTGTTAGGCAGATACAGTACTGGAATAGAGAAGAATATTTCACAGTGGTGATGCCCAAAACTCCACCTTCCCAACAGAGTGAATAAAACAATAGTGGCTCTGATAACGAAAGGTTTGTATGGTCAGTGTGGACAACTCTCTTCCTGGGCCATCCTATAACCCAGAATGTTTCTTGATCTATGGAGCTTTATTCTATTTTTTCCAACTCTTGTCAGGAGTGTTGGCACTCAATCCATCTATTTTGTGAGAGGAAAGATATTTATATAAAATACTGTGATTTCAAGTCAGATAATCATCACCATAGGGTGATGACCTGGGATGGTTCCAAGAAGAAATTGCTATGTGGGAAACTTAGATCTTACACTGTTTCAGCAAAGAAAAGATCTACTGTAACTGTTACTAGAATTCTCTCCTCCATGGAGAGAGGTTTCTCTGGACATCAATATCTTCATTTAGGCTAGGTAATATATAAAGTCCTTCATTAATTTGGCTATTTCACAGCCTTGTTCAGAGATGATGCCTGGATATAAAGCCTCTCATTCTCTGAGCCCTTCTCACTGAGACAGTTGTGCTAGCTCTGACCACCACACCCAATTACACTGGCAGGTGATGGTGAGAGATGCTGAGGGAGTTCAAGTACGTCCTGTCCACAGCACAGTAGACAGGGGTTCTCTAAGGTGGGGGTGGGAGACATCTAGGAGCCTATTAAATCTACCTTCAGTGCACAGTGAATCAGGAGGGAAGATCACCCAGGAATGTCATTCTTGTTCACGTAGCCATGGTGGTTTCTGCTGCTGTGCTGACCTCTACCAGCTACCCATACCGATAACCACCTCACAGCACAACTGAGTCTCTTCTGCATCAGGAGGCACTAGCACGGGAATTTCTCATAAAAATCTACTTTGACATAGAAAAACTCCAAAGAGGTGAGAAATGTACCTCTAAAATGGTTGTAGTATCCTGCTCCCTTAGCAGCTTTCAGGATTAAATGCCTGATTCGGGCAGATTTGCTGGACTTGCTGAAGGTTCTTCCAAGAATCCAGGAGCATAGGTTTTATTTTAGCATCAGATGGATTAAAAATATTCCTGTGTTTCTATAGAGAATTCAAATTTGCAGAAGGATCATAAGATGTCATATCTATTTATTCCTCCCCAAGGGGGATAAAGATGCCTACATTCTCTCTCTGGAGGAGAGCTGAGATTGTGTCTATTGTCCTTGGAGGAAAAGGCCTAGGGAACAGGCAGGGCAGATAATGGCATCACCCAGTTTCTACACAAACTTTCAAACATCTCAAGGGTTATAATCCTGAGACAGATATCACAAACTACAGTACCCAAACTCTTAAAATTACTACAATTTTATGAATTCATGCTTCTACAGTCCCCATGAAGGTACATGAGAGGCTGGGACTTTTAGATGGTTGAGAGGTGGGTTCCCATGGAGCCTGTTCTGGCAACCCTGAGAGGGAACAGATCCCCCAAGGCAAGATGCATCTCTGTCTGCAGTAGGGGTTGATAGACACAAAAGAGGAAGGATGATGATATCCATAAGCGACAATTATTGAGCCCTTCTTATATTTCAGAAAATGTGCCAAATGCTTTCCATTGACTACATAGTTAAATATGGTCATTATCTCCACTTTACAGATGTGTAAAGATTAAATATACTAAGTTATCCATTCTTTGTGTGGTCCAGGGACCACTGGGAATCTCAAAGAACCTTTCAAAAGGTCCATGGGATCAAAACTATTTTCATAAAAATATTTAGATACTTGTACAGAGTTCATTGACTGCCCCCGCCTTCCAAGGACGCTGGGCCTGGGCCCCACACAAAAGAATGTGTTTGGGCTTGGGGCCAAAGATGGTCACTTCGGCCTTGACTCTAAGGCACAAGTTACAGAAAAATATGTCCTGCGTCATGTTCCTTGTCTGGGCTGGCCACCCCAACGGGCACCTGACAGGACTTTGGAAACATCCCATCCATGGGAACAAGAAGAAATAACTCAAAATATCCAAACGTCTAAAACCCTGAGTCAGAACCCAGAGAAACCTTGGAATAAAAGGGAGTCACAGGCATAGAACAATTGGGAGTCTCGCTGAGGAAAGGATGCTTTGGCTCAGACCCGGACAATGGCACTCCCACCCGCCGTACAAACTATTGGGGTTTCCCTGGTTGATTGCGGTGTGGATATTGTAAGTACCGATTCACTGCTCCCCTTTATCCCTGCTCCTTGTTCTGTTTCCCTTTATCAATAAACTTTGATTCCTTAAACAATCAAGTAGCCTTGGTAGTACCTGTCATTCCTTGCCCTTTGCAGCTGTGGGCAACAATGCTTTTTCCCTTTTTCCCTCTCACTCTTTCATGAGTGCACAGTGGAGTTTTCCAGAGGCAACATGACATGTGATACTGCAAGACACAGAATGCAGAAGAAGATATAAGATCCACCTGTCTTTTTAAGTCAAACATTTAAAAATTTTTCAAAAATATAAAACATAGCTACTCTTGTCACCTTTTTTTGTTTTATAAAAGAGTTATTTTTCATAAAAATACATTGTTTATATTAAAATATAATGGAAATATTTCTAAATGAATTAAAAGTAAATATTTAATATTCCCAGTTTAATTTCTAATATGATACATATCAACAAATATAACCACATATATAAAATGTGTTTGTGTCCTCAGTCATTCTTAAGAGTTCAAAGGTGTCTTGAGACCAAAGTTAGAGTACCATTGCATAAATCATGGATTACCAACATAGTAAGGGCCAGAGCTAGGAGCACAAATTTTATCTGATATCAAATGTGTTTCCATTTTCTATTGCTGCTGCAATAAATTGACACAAACCTATTGGATTAAAACAGCTCACATCTACTCCCTCACAGCATCCTTGGTCAGAAGTCCTGGTACAGGTCAGCTGGCTTCTCTGCACAGGTCTCACAGGCTGAAAACAAGGTCTTGGCAGGGTCTTCATCCTCCTCTGAGGTCCTTGCACGCGACCCCTCCACCTTCAAATCAGCAGGTGTGTTGAGTCCTTCCCACTTTAAAGCTCCCTGGCTTCCTCCTTGGCTACTAGATGGAGAAAATCCCTGCTTTCAGGAGGCTCACCTGATCATGTTAGGCCCTCAAGATAACCTCCACATTTTAAGATCAACTGATTCGCCAAATCCCTTCACAGTGGTACCTGGATTAGTGCTTGATTAAATAACGAGGGGACAGGGATCTTAGCAGGCAACTTCAGAATTCTGCCCACCCCACAGGGTCTTTTTTCTTAACTGCTCAGTTGTGTTTTCACTTTTACATTCTGTATTTTTCCCCAGAAAGATGCCATCCTGTCACTGCTATGTTTATCAGCTGTATATGCCTCCAGAACTCCCGCCCAAAATAATCAAAATAATTCTGAATCCTAACTCAGAAGGGGACAATTTCCATTTCTGCGTGTTACTCTAAGTGATAGAATTGGTGCATTTTAAAGTTTCTCTTAATTTCCAATTGATATGAAATTAACTGAGTGACCCTTTCTTGCCCAGTCCACCCACCTGTCCCTTGCCCTAGGGTCTATTAAAGCAAAATTATCTCGGACTGGGTGGGACAGAGATCCCAGGTGAGACCAGCCCATTAGCATGGGTTCTTGACCTTGTGCAGGAGAGAATTCAAGAGTGGGTCAGGAGAGATTGTACAAGTTTATTGAGAGACAAAAGCTAGGCTGATTAGAGAAAAAGTAGGCTAATCTACTAGGCTGATTGGGTGGAAACTGACTGATCAGTACGAGGTGGGGTCTGGGGTGCTGATTTATAGTGGTTGAAGTGGGCAGCTGGGGATTGGTTCGACTCTGGGCCAGGCCGTCATCTTTTGCAGGCCGGGTGCCAAGCTCGTGATCAGGCCACTGGTTGGCTACCTGGAGTGGTCAGGCATCTGTGTGATGTTTGAAAGCTTGAGAGATAGCTTTCAGTTCTGCCTCTCCTTTGTCTGATGTCCAATACATTTGATCATCAGTATCAGTGTGGTCACATGACTTATTAACATACTTGAATCTTAACAACAATGGCAGTGTAACAGCATATCACAGTATGGTCATAGTGATACCGGCTCAACACAAGGTTGACATAAGGGAAGCCATATTGTAGAAAAGAAACCATATTGTAACTTTCAATGACCTCTGACTAAATAGACCAGGCATGCTCTGTAGATTTTGTGGAGCCTCCCAGTTGATTTAAGATAATAACTTTGCTCTTTTGAGTTCCTTAAGAATGTGATGACCTCCGGGCAGAGAACCTATGCTGATAGCCATCATCAATGACAACTGAAAGATCAGGGTGTAGGGTGTTGCTCCATTCTCTGATGCATATCCAGTAAACAAAGGACTATCAGGAACTGGGACCAGATGTCTGCCCCACGAAGAGACCAGCCACCTCCCCTACCTGGAGACCAGCCTTTATATAACTGGCTTGTAGTCTTTGTTTTGTAAGATGGTTCTTTTGGACATGAGTCAGCCTTCTTCCTTCTTGCTGGCAAGCTGTAATAAAGTCCTTTCTCTCCTACCACCTTGCCTCCTGACTATTGGCATGTCTTGTGGTGAGCAGATAACCCCCTCCTCCCCCTTGGGCAGTAACAATTGTACAATTCAATTTTATTAAGAACAAGTCAGTAAGAATTACAGAGGCATTTGATAAGCCTTTCAAACAGATTTGGCCCTTGTCCATTACCAGACTACTATTATTAACAGGTGTCATTACAATTAGCCATGATTCACTTCTTTCTGGGTTCCAAGTCAGTTGGGGACAAGGCAAGCTACCCTATCTCAGTTCAAAGGTTTATACTGAAACTAGTTTGTACTGTGTGTTGTTATGTAGTGGGGCCCACTTCTGTCTCACCTCCCCTGTGGTGAGGATATGGTGTTATTCAGAATAGTTCCTTTCCCTCCTAACTGTACTACGAATTTTGTTTTCTTCTGATCTAGTCTTGGGAGAGTCATAGTGCATCAATGAAAATTAGAAGTGCCCCAGAGAACTTGAATAAGTCCCAAGGTCTATAAGATCCCCACAAGAACGCCCCTTGGGCATCAGAAGCAAGAACGGAGGGCTATTGCCCCCTGGTTAATTTAGCTTCCATCTGTATCAAAACAGACATCAGCTTCTGAGCACATCGTGTAGCAAGCCCTTGCTCAGTAACACTCCTTTAATTATACTTCCCTTTAGTTCACAGAGCATATTTATAATTGCTACTTTGAGGTCTTGGTCTATTAATCCAACATCTGATCACTCTCACAGGCAGTTTCTGTTCCATGCTGTTTGATACAGTGTGGGTCATGCTTTCCTGTTTCTTTACATGTCTCTTAATTCTATTGTTGTAAACTAGATATTTTAGATAAAATGCTGTATATTGGTAACCCTCACATTTGTTCTGGGGCTTTTTATTGTAATTTGCTTGGTTATTTATTTATTGATTTGCTGGATTATTTTAGTGAAGTCTATTCTCCCATCCACCAGTACATCAGTGTTGGGTGTTAACATCAGAGGATGTTGCTTTTTAGGGAGTGACACCTTGGGTATGCCTATAGTCACCCTGGGATGAGAGTGGTTGTGACAAGGCTCTTTTTGCCTGTTTCACTGACCACACTCAGCCATTAAACTCCTTTATTGTGGGCTGATTGGTCTCTTGTTCTCAACAATGTTCTAGGGCATAAATTTCTCCAGACAAAAATCCAATCAAATTTGGGCTCCAGTGAAGGGACCCATCAGAGGTCAGTATTGGAGCTTCCTTCTGACCTCTGGAGGACCCTTCTCAGCAATTTCTTTCTCCAGTTGGCTCCTGAAAACTTGTCAGCCTACAGATTAGCTTATATCTCCAATGGATCTAACCATCTCTTCCCACCTGCCTTTCAACAAAACCTCCACTGTTTTGAGAGCACCCTTAGGCTTGAATTCCTCCACACTCTTGCAAATGGAGTCAACTTCTTTGGGAGAGATTACTAGCTGTTTGATGACTGGCCTGCTTTTACCTCCAGGCAAAATCTCTGAGTCATGATTAGGTGACTAAGTGTGGGGACAGTAGCATATCTCTGTTTGAAATCTCCATTGTAGGAGCTGTGCTCTCAGTGGAGAGTAGCTGGGGTGGGGGCAACAAGGCCCCAGTATTTCAGCAGTGCTGTACCCAAAGAAGAGTCTCTGTCCCATGAGTGGCAGTTGGGTAGAAGAAGGGATCCTCCACTTCCCGCCTTGTTGACCCAGAACTTAGTCTCAGTAGCAATTATCTCAGTGGCAGGAGAAGAAATGCTGAGGTTTTTCAGGCTGGATGAGAAACGCTGGTGTCCTGCCCCTCCTGGGAGATGGTCCTCTGATGGGGAGTTAGGGAGAGGGGAACACTGTGGTCTTGGCTGCATGTGTCTGCAGTGGAGTTTCCTTCTCCATGAGGTGGGGAGGGGGAGGGAGGCAGCTGATCTAGGTTCAGATATCAGACTCTTGCTCTTCATACTGAATTTTCATAGATTTTCTTGAATAAATATTTCTTTATTTGCTGTATGCCCTTAGGGCCATTTCCAGAGACTTTAACTGTTTGTTTAAAAATAACTTTCACCAGTTTCCCCGGGGAACATGTCCACAAGAGTTAGTCACACTGTCATACCAGAAGTAGAATTTCCTATTAATGTATTCTTTCTGCATAATTTATTGTGAGTGTAGGGGAGGAAGACAAATCCTCTACCCTCTGGGTCCTTCTGGCTGGGCTACAAATTAAATTGACATGAGACAGAATAACAGGAGAAAACCAAACAAAGTTTTATAACATGTCTACATGGGAGTCACTCAGGAGAAGTGAGCAACTCACCAAAATGGCAGAGACTCTCATCTTAAATACCACCTTCAGCTAAAGACAAAGGAGGGTGTTTGGGGTAGTGGTTTGGGACTTCAAAGGGGAGGCAGGCAATTTACGTGGAAATGGAAAAGCAAATGTTTGGTATACAGAACTTTGATAAGGATGGGCTTAGCAAGGACCCTCACAATCTACTATTACCCAGCGGAAAGTTATCTATAGTGATTCCTGTCCTAAGGACAGGCTTCTTATCTTAAATTGCTTTAGGCAGTTAGGGGGAAGGTCAAAGTTTCTTTCGGAGTCTTTTGTTCTATCAAGGCAGAGAGACACATTTTGGGGTGGCCAATT
The DNA here is from genome assembly GCF_037783145.1 of Equus przewalskii. Classification (NCBI taxonomy): domain Eukaryota; kingdom Metazoa; phylum Chordata; class Mammalia; order Perissodactyla; family Equidae; genus Equus; species Equus przewalskii. The sequence goes on along the minus strand of NC_091834.1, from coordinate 96,994,770 downwards.
TTGATTCCCCACATGAGATAAGGTTACCAATGTCAAAATATTAATTTTCATCATTTGCTTCTATTCATCTGTCTTCTTCACCAATTCTTCATTTATCCTACCCAAGCTGTTGCATGCCACACTTGAGGGAGTGGGGATTTTTGAATACCGTGGCTAAGGACTGGAACGTTCATCTGCAACTGCCTGTGTGATGTAAATTTTGGTACCTCTCGTTACATGCAATTGTGGTCCTAGTAGCCATTTCACAGCCACCCTCTATGACAGGTTTGGGACCACTTATCATCATGACCATCATGTGTCTTTAAAACGCATGGGCTTTGTTGCACCTTCAAGATGCTGTCAGTACGGCCTGCAGTCTCCATGCCTCCTGTCCTGCGTGGTGGGGATGTCTCAGGCATCTTCTCTCAGCACCTGCACTGAAAAGCTGCATTAGGGTTTTAATCTTCAATAATTATAATTTGGTGACAGAAAAAGATTTTCTCAACTTTATTCTGACAATTGGAAGCAGTATATTTTAAAGATTTGACATGGGATTTAAAGATATTACCTAGTTTGTCAGAGTTTGAAAATCCCATTGACATGAAAAAATCATATTTTATTTTATTTATTTAAATAAATTCTTATTTATTTTTGTTTTATTTTGCTTCTAGAGATCAGGGATTCATCATTTGGTGACCTTGAAGTTTACAATTGTAACCTGTTCTTTCTTTTCCATTTACTTCATCATATTTCTTTTTTAATACATGTTTTCAGTAAGACAGCTGGAAGCCAGGAATGTTCACATCTTTTTGTAAGAAGGTGGCAAAAAGATATTTCAAATCAAGGTGTAGAGCAATTTGTCCGTGGAATATTTTAATATCAGAGAATGGGTAAAAACTGAGAGGAAATTCATGTGCAGCTGTACGAAGATGGGACACGGGCATGGTGATTTTCAAATTGTCTGAGGAGAACCAAGAAAAGAAGAAGAAAACAGTAACACCTACTGCTATACAGCATTTTATACTTCAAAGGAGAGGAGAGGCCAGAGAGATTTAAAGGAGATTATTGAAAGTAAGATGACTTGGGCTCCAAATATCAGAGTAATTCTCAGCTTTAGGATTCTCCTGCATTGTCAGTCTACACAATTCCCTTTCTTTATGTGGTAACAATTTACCTGTTATAAGAACTCCAACTTTTCTTATCCATCCTCTTTGTTAGGTGTTTCCTGCAGAAATGCCAATAAAGGCAGTGGTCTAAACCTCCCCTCGCTCCTGTCTTCTGCTCTGACCACCCTGGTGTCTTGCCCATGTGGCCCTGCATGCTGTGCCCTACCTCCTGTCTCCAGGACCTGGGAGTATAATCAAATGTTTTGTCCTGAGCTTCTCCTTTGTCTCTTCTTGTGGCCAAACCTGACTGACCATTACATTTAAAAAAACACAAAACACTTGGTCTGTAACTTGCATTTTTTGTTTCTTAATAGTGACTTTGATGAGTAGAATGAGTAATTTTTAAAAGGCCCAATACTTACTAATTTTTCCAATTTTATGTCTTGTGCATTTTGGATCATCTCTAAGAAGCTTTGCCTACCCAAGGTCATGAAGATATTCATCTATTTTATTTTCTAAAGTGTACATATTTTTGGGTTATATGTTTAGGTCTATAATATTCTTTTTTACTGTGGCATTTATTAGAGCACAAGGCAAAAATGCAACCTACCAAATTCACAGGGCGCCAAGCCCCCGCCCCCGTGATGATCTCCGCTGTCTCTCACACTGGCCTCTCCTTGCACAGTGCTCTCCTCAGGGTCCCTTGACCTCTGTGTTCTTCAGGCTGTAGATCAGCGGGTTCAGCATAGGGTTGAAGAGACTGTAAAACAGAAAAAGGATCTTCTGCTGCTCCTCAGGATGGCGGGATTTGGGGGCCATGTACATGACAATGGCGCTGCCAAAGAAGAGCCCAACCACACAGAGGTGGGAGGAGCAAGTGGAGAAGGCCTTTCTGCGGCCCTCCCTTGACTGCATCCTGAGGATGGCAAACAGCATGTGCATTTAGGACACCAGCACCAAGCAGAGGGGCCCAACCAAGATAAAAACACAGGATGCAAAGATGACAACTTGGTTGAGCCTGGTGTCAGTGAAGTAGGGTACTCAAGGGGTACTGTAGGTATTAAGCCAATTTTCTGTTTTTCCTGTTTAACTTGAAGGGTGACTCAGGGGTCTTGAGGAGTTGTGAGCTTGTTTTCCAGAGGGTTTGTGAGCTAGTTTTGCAGAAGAAAGAGAATGCCTTTGGGGAGGCTACGGTTACAGAATTGCTGGCCCTCAGCAGCCATTGGAGCCCAGAAGTCATATTGCGCAGGGGCTTATCTGGAGTGACCCCCTTGTTTCCCCGAAGCTCCTCCTGCCAATCCCCTTCATTCTATAACCGTCCCCCACTCCGCTTTCTGTTCTTGGAGGGGTGGATTTGAGTGAACCCAGGCTCCCACCTACTCATTTTGGCCAATTCGAATCAATCTTTCTCCATCTCCAGGCACCAATGTCTCAGTGCTTGGCTTACTGTGCGTGAGGCACATGAACTTGAGACTAAGAGGTTCAGTATCATCAGCACAGGCCAATTTGAGGACAGACAGGATTTGACAGAAGAAGTGGTTGATTTTGTGGCATCACAGACGTTCAGTCGCAAGATGAGAAGTAAATGGACCAAGGTCAGGAGGAAGATAAACACCCAGGAAGTGACGACCAGAACTGTGCACACTCTCCAGCTCATGATGACAGTGTAGTGTAGGGAGTGGCGGATCGCCATGAACTGGTCATAGCTCATCATCACTAAAATCAGGCACTCTGTAACTGCAAAAGCCAGACGTGAAAATGTCTGCACAATGCAAGAAACAAAGGAGATGGTCCTTTTCTGACTGACAGGATCTTGGGGACATTGTTGGAAGCATAGGACATGTCAACTATGTCCAACTGGGAGTGGAAGAATTACATGGGGGTGTGAAGTCTAGAGTTTAAGCAGATAAGCCCCAGGATGACCCTGTAGCCCAGAAAGGTGAGGGTATAGAAGAGAAAAATCCAAAGAGGACCAACTCCAGGGCTGGGTCCACCTGGAATCCCAGCTGGGTGACATATGTGATCCATGTCCGGTCACCTGCCATGCTTCTGTAGCAATGACAAACAAGTCCATGTCCCCGACAGCAAGGTCAGAGCTGTAGGGCAATCAACACACAGAATATTTACTAAATGTTATAGAGTGAGCTGTTAGAAATGTATTACTTTGGATGGGTTTGCTATAATTTATTTTTAGATATGTTGTAAAGTCTAACTCAATGTGATCACATAAATCAGAAAAAAATTTGCCTGTATCAATGAAATAATGGAATATTATATATATATAAAATTTGTTATAGATAATAAAATGTGATATAAGATAACGTAATAGGTTACATTAGCATCTTGTGGTACCTCTGTCCATCTCCAGTGTTTGTAGTTTTATTGTGAGAGTTTTATTTATTGTTTATCAGCACTTGATACTGAAATTTGGGCATAAATGAAAGAAAGCTGGCTACACAATGAAGATACATACTTATCTTAAGTTTGGTTAAATACGGTGACATTTCTGAAGCCTTTTCAAGTATGAAACTCAAAAGGGGAAAACGAATTTACATTAACAATGGGTACATTTAAAGACGGCAGCTGTATTGTAATTGTATTATGTTTGGGTTTTTCTCTTTTCCCTTTTAGAACTTAATATAGAGATAAATCTCCGAGCTTATCTTATTTCTGGTGTCACAGAATCATTGGTCGTCACTTTATCTCCCCAGGTACTCCTACTCCTATTGCCAAAAAATCCCCTGAAGACCGTCCTCATCACTGTTCCCATGCTGACCGCCTCCTGCTGATCTGAGGATTCTGAGCAGCTCACAGGGAGTGGGACGGGCTGCAGCATCAGTTGGTTACCGCTTTCTAGAGCATTCCTCCTGGGAGGTGCCTGGGTGTGTCCAGGAGCAGAGGGAGAAAGGGTCCTGAAGGGCTGGATGGCAACATCACGTTGAGAGACCAGGTGACCTGGCACAGTCCCTTTACACTCTCGTCACGTTTATTCCAGAAACAGGCTGAACTATCTTTATGTTTAAATTAGTCTAAAGTTTCAGATCCAACAGAATATTTAAAAAATAATTTCAATGTTTTCTTTCAGTAAACATTTATATTCTCAAATTCATGTTTTAAAATTGGTATTGTATTATACAGACTATTTGTTAACTACTATTTTCACTTAATGTAAAGAATATTTTTCATGTATTAAAATAATATTTTATAGATATTATTTAAAATTAACACAATATTCCATTATAATGCCATTTATTTAATTTCTTATTGTTGGAAATGTGTGGTTCTTATTTCTCGTATGTTTATTAGCATTGAGACATATTCTTTCAAACTGTAGTTTTGTCTATATTCATGATTATTTCTTTAGGATATACTCTGAAAGTGAAATTACACATGCTAAGGATATAGACACTTTAAAGCTATGATACCTCTTGCCAGCATCCCTGCTGAAAATTTGTGCCGATTTCTCCGTCTGACGCTGTGTGAGAATTTTGATTCTTTCCCACATGGTCACCAATACTGCAAATTATCAGTTTTAACCTTTGCTAATTTGATATGAGAACAATTTCATAGAATTTAAATTTATATTTCCACTGTTCCTTAGACATACTCCTCAAGTGCACCAGCTGTTCCAGTTTCTGTTCTAGGCTCTGGAGGCACAGCAGTGGATAAGGGAGATATTCTGAAGGGGAGACATATTCTGAGCAAGTAGGTGATCTATCTGTCACCTGTTCCTCACATTTCCAGGGAGGGGAGGAACCTCTCTGCCCCGGATGAAGCACTTCGGGATACACCTGCCCTCTCTGTCCTCTAGTTGATACAATTTGAGAAACAGGAAAAAGGCACTGAGGATGGCCCTTCTCTGCTCTCCTGATGGGTCAGATACATTTCTGTCCTTCAAGTTACAGCCTGCAGGGGCATGTTCTGGCCCTTTTGGGGGTGGGGGATGGGCTAATAGTTGTAATTTGGAGAGAAATTTTGTTAAAGATATAAACTATGTTTTCCAATAAACCTCAGCATTAAAACATATTTTAAAATTTCTACCTGATTCCTGTGTCTAATTCTCAATTTATTTTTTCAGACATGGAGCAAGGAGAGGTCATGGCTAATTACCACCCCTAAAACAGCAGGAGTAAACAAGTGAAGAAAATATTTGTTGAGAGTGAAAAGTCCCATGAAGAAAAGACTACACACAATGTGATTCCATCTATATGAAATTCTACCAAAGGGAAATTTTATCTCAATTGGCAGAAAATCAGGTCAATGATTGTTTGGGGATGAGAGTTGACTGCAAAGGGACCCAGGGGATCTTTTTGGGGTGATGGAAATGTTCTTTATCTTGACTGGAGTAGTGGTTACAAGGACTTGTCAGAATTCATTAAAACTGTACACTTAAAAAAAAAGAAACAAAAAAACTTCCCAAAAAACAACAAAAAAAGAAAAGTCCCGTGAAGGAAATTAACAGGGTAAATGGTAGACGGTGACCCGGTTTGAAGGGGCTCCTGTAGATGGGATTGTCAGGAAAGGTCCCTCCAAAGAGGAGACACATGGGTGGAATCTAGACCATGAAGGGGAGTCCACCCTGACTGCAGCCGCGTAGACCGCTCCTTGCACAGGGAACAGCAAAGCCCAGTCCCTGGGAGGGAAGGATGTGGTGAGTTCTGGGAACAGAAGAAATCTATTGCCCTCAAATGACAGTGAATGAGAGGTTGTCAATATTCATTGTAATCCTGTTTATATTTTGAAAAATTTGAATTGACATAGAAGTTCATAAGTTGGAGATGGATTAAAATATTTGACTACTTTTGTAACAAGGATACCACACAACCATTAAAAAGGAAAATATAGATCTTACAGTGAATGGAAACATTTTCCACATAAAGTCAAAGCATGTATGTATAAGAAGATCCACTTTACATTTTAAAATATAAACCTATTTATCCATGTCTTTTGTCTCTATTTACACATACGGAGTAAAATTCTGTAAGTTAAATATAAAATTGTTTGCACTCATTATCTCTAGAAAGTGAGACTTGGTAGGAACCTACCTTTGTATAAATTGTGTGCCAATTTTTTGTTTTGCTTTTCTTTTTTTTTTTTGAGGAAGATTAGCCCTGAGCTAACTACTGCCAATCCTCCTCTTTTTGCTGAGGAAGCCTGGCCCTGAGCTAACATCTGTGCCCATCTTCCTCCACTTTATACGTGGGATGCCTGCCACAGCATGGCTTTTGCCAAGTGGTGCCATGTCCGCACCCGGGATCCGAACTGGTGAACCCCGGGCTGCGGAGAAGTGGAATATGCAAACTTAACCACTGCGTCACGGGCCAGCCCCTTTTGTTTCTTTTTAAATAAACTTTATGAATTATCAGAAGAAAAAACAAGATTTTTCCATTTCGGAAAAATCCACAATATAATATACAACTGAAGTTGCTGTATATGCCTGCTCATCTTGAGAGAAATCCTCATCAAATTTTAATAGGAATCTCAAATCTGAGCAGATTTCCTTAGAGCTTCAAATGGGAGAAATAAGTCAATGCATTATCACAGTTAACCTTTGATGGGAAAGGGGAAATTACAAACCTCAATCTCATTTTTCTTCACAGAGTTTTTTCTTTCTCATTGTCCAGATAAAGAAAAAGAGCAAGACTTTGTATTGACTAAAATTAGAAATAGATCTTAAATCAGGTTGAAAATTATGGCAACATCCACCAAAATGTGAACCAGGTCCAAGTGGAGAAAACACCTGATGTTGCACAAAGAAAGTGAGATTGTCACACATAGGAGCACATTTCAATGCTCTTCTAGTTTTCTTAACTGCAATGTAGCTTCCAGGGATTTCAAGTGAAAAACCAAAAGAATTGAAAACAACCAAAAATAGTCCCTGCAAATTAAGAATGAGAAGTGACAGAGAACTATCTAGCGCAGGACTCTTTCCATCAGTTTCTTAGAAAAAATCACGTCGAATCAGGCTACTTTGTAGTGGGATGCTGTATGTCAAGCTGGCTCATGAAGGCCTCCTCTTTTCCCAGATGCTGCTGGGGGAGGGTGTGTCAACGTTTCCTCTGTGAATTCCCTTCATTTATATTTCTGTGGTTGCACTGTGCTCACTAGTGCACACATTTGATCAAAGTACCACAAAACTGCAAATTTGAGAGACAATTGCTCTCTTTCCTGTGAACTTATGTGTCTATGCCTACATGGATTTGGTGTTTCTTTTAAAAGGAGGGTGCCCTCTTAAACTAACTTCCTAAGTTTTGGGTGGACAATTAACTGGAGCTCCCAAAAAACAGCAGCAATTGAGGGTCAGTAAAATATCTTGCACTGTCACTCAAATATTATTGAATTGATTTTATCTGAGCTGATTGACTTTGACTTCTTATTGGTTGGTGTGTTTTAATTTCACGCAAGCACAGCACAGTTAAAGGACATACACTGAACTTCCAATTAAGAGATATACGAAATGAGAAACTTCCCAATGTTCTGGAAAATACAAATTTAATAACAGAATGGAATACGGCCCCTTGTGGACTCACCAAATGTCTTAATCGGTCCCACTGAATTAAGCTGAGTAGGATGGCAGAGAGCTCTTAATGCCTGAGGCCTCCAGGGACAGGGACATTTTGTAAATTTTTAAGGCTCTTCTTGAATAAGCACACTGTGTTATCATGGTGAGCAAGGAACAGAAGTAATGACAGAAAATTAGATCATGACTTCAGAAAAACTCCCATATGCATATCTTTGGAGGAAATAAGGATACAGGAAGCTGGAAAGAGCAGATTTCTTTCCAAAGATCATGTTTGCATGAGTCAGGGGAGGCCTGCAGAGGTGAAGTGTGGGCGAGAGCTTGGAGAGGAAGGGCAGGCAGGCTGAGGGCGGGGCCTGGGCAGCCTGTCTGGGCCTGAGACGGAATCCTGGGAGCGCAGCAAAGGAAAAGTCCAGTGGGCTCATCTGGGGCCTCCACGTGTGTTCCTCCTGCACCCAGCCAGCGACCTAGGATACCAGGCACACGTATGCTTCAGCTGTCACATATGCACATCATTAGCTTCCTTGTCCCAATGATTAGGATCATTTGAACAATCAAAGTTCACAATTAAAACAATCAGGAATTATAGAATTTTATGCGTAATTTTTTTTAAGTAAGACATTTCTGAAAGAAACCAGTAGCCTAGAGAAAACTATTTCCAAATAGCAGGGATAAATAAGGAGGCAAAGAGAACGCTTAGTGAGCCAACTTGTTTCAGATGTGAACTACAGGAAACCACATGTAATGCTGGATCTCAACTGCACTTTTTACAGTGTTGCAGGAAGGTCATGAGGAGACAGCTCTATGGTGGCTGTCTACACCCACTACTTGTTCATCAGCTCATTTGTGAGGACAGGGGAAGTAGAAACATACAATAGAAGGGAAAGCAACTTTTTCCTTTTAAATATTGGCATGGTTTTGCATTTTGAATTTCACAGTTCAAGAAGTCATATTTTTCCTCTCAGAAAAAGCCTGTGGCAGATACAATAAAGAGACAGACAGCTGGAATGAAGATTTCTTTAAGTGTCCACTCTAGCTACACATTAAAGAAAGATCTTCAGTGCTCAGAAGAAGGAAAAATTTTCATGGACACATTTTTCTGTTTTTCCATAGCCTGAAAATTACCAGGGCCTGAAAAATCAAGATCCCCGATTGAGGATGGCATGGTTCACATGTTCATCAGACATCATTCTAATCCTGATTCTGCAAGGTGAACACGTGAGCTTGAGTCACTTATCCTAAGTGTCATTGTGTCCATCTGTAAAATAGTGACCACAGCTGTCTAAAGGGCCGATGTGAAGAGTAACTGCAGAGAAGTTGGTACATACTGGGAGTTGCAGGGCGGGTGTGAAGAATAAATACCACTCAATTGGCATATATTCAGAGTTAAATAAATCTAAGCTGTTATTGATAGTATTGAGGAGACCACAAAATTGAAGGAAAACTCCAAACCATTGGGATTCAAGAGCCAACGAAATCGTGTTATTGTAAACTCTTTCACATTTATCTTGCTTTTCTTACCGGTTATTTCTGAGTTTAAATGAAAAAAATACATTTTACTTTCATTTCTATTAATATTTTTATCTGCTGATTTTTAAAATTAAGCTTAAAAAGGAATTTAAAGAAATGGAAGAATCTTTTAAAGTAATCAAACTCCTGGATTGAAGAAGAAAATACAGGTTTTAAAACTCATATCCAGTTCTGTCATGACAAATTTCCCAATATGAGAGGAGGGTAAATGTTATGAAAGGAAAAGGGTCATATTCAGGATGTTTACACTGACTCAAAGTAAAAGTTCCTGTTGATCACTCTCTGAGAGTGAGAGCCCTGGGCTGTCAAAGATGCAGATTTGGGGCAACACAGAGTTGTCCCATTTTCACACTAACTCAGAAATTACTTACCATCTCCAACAGTTACTTCAAGACTCAGCTTGATCCTAATGAGTGGCAGAGTTTAAGAAACAAACAAACAAATGAGGATTCTGAGCCTACTGGCTGGGTTCAAATCTTGGCTTTGCTACATACTAGCTTTGTGACCAGTCTGTGCCTCTGTGTTCCTCAGTTCCTCCATCTGCAAATTGGGGTGAATACTAAACCTTACCTCATAGGATAGTGGAGAGAATTAAATGACTTAATTCACATAAGCACTTAATAACTGCTTACAGATATATTATTAGAGATTTGAAAGCTCTTATTGGAGAGTAACATCTGGATCCAAAAATCATAAGGAAGCAGCTTACATGCTTAACATGCCTCTGGTAAAACAAGGGACAAAAAGAGAATCTGTCCACTAACAGACACTGGGTTTTCCCTGTAAGAGAATGCCATCTGTCTCCTGGACTGAGAAATAGGTCCGGTTTCCTTAGACAATGTTTCTGAGAATCTGTGGGGCAGGAGGTTAGCAGAGGGGAAGGAAGGCCAGTCTCAGGGCAAGCAAACCACTCCCCTCTGCCTTCAGAATCTTCTGTTTCTAAGAAGAGGCACCTGGGCCTCGTGGCCCATGAAGTTCCTTGTAGCCCTGCAGCCAGTTGATCTCCTACATGGATGGTTAGCTGACTCCTCTTCTCTGACACAGTCATGACAAAGCCCACAGTTGCCACATGAGTTTAATGAGAGGAACATAGATGGAGGGTCCTAGACTGACAGTGACATGGTGCACCATGGGGATAGGTAGTGGTCCCTAGAGACCCCCTCAGGCCCCTAGTTATGAAGATAGGCGTAGGCTCACACAGAAGTCATTTAGTCACTGATCCCTAGAGCCAGTGATCTCATTCACTCCCCTTTCCCATTTCCCACCTGCAGACCCCTGCTCACGGCTGATGAACCACTTTCCCTTACAGTGGTACCACCTGTGTTCTTTTATCAAACGTGGCCTTGGGCTTAGAAGAAAGCTCACAGAGAAGGAGGACTGAGACTGATTCTCCTCTCTAAAGGGGCCTCGTGGGGAGGGGAAGCCCAGATTCACGGCTCTCATCACTGAACTTTATGATAGACTTGCTTCTTCAAGGGAGGGCTTTTTCTATCATCGTTTGACCCCCAAATGCCTCCCCACAGACACAAACAATGATTCAGGGACAGAACCATGTGGCATTACATCTACTCATGTTCTCCCCAGAGAGATTCAAGGGGTTTGCTACTTTCTTATGGGCAGATGAACCAATGAATGTATTTCCCATGTTAATTCATTTTCTTCTGTCAGTCTCCCATGGGCATTTTTGGCTTTGTCCAGAATTTGTTTTTGTTTGCTTGGGATTGAGTGAGGCCAGGATGTCTCTAAAACATGCAAGACCCTGGCACAGAAAATAAAAAATTCAACAGTGTACCATACATTAATTTCTCTCGATACTTCTTTTATCAGCATTAAAATTGCTCCACTCTCTAATTCCTTCTGTTTAACTGCAGAGGAGAGGCCGTGATTTCTGTATCTCTCATAGGAGGTGCCCCATGGTGATCCCATTAAGACACCATCTCAGAGAAACAGATGATCTCCCAATGGAGACAATGCTATTGCCAATAATCCCTGCACATCTGTCACTTACAAATATTTTTGACTCGATGATTTAGATGTACCTCTCCCTTAATTGTCTTATGTTTGCCCTCCATTTCCAACATCTCCAGATTTCTGAGCCACATTTTTATTTCTTCATCCTGGGTTAAGGGCTATAGTTAAAATGAACCACACTCTCTCTCCTGCACTAGTGATAATGTTTAATCATTGTCAAGTCCTTCCCATTTAACTTCTTATCTTAATCTAATTCTCTAGAGAGTCTTCGTCTTCGACTGTTGTGGAAGGAGCACTTCAAAATAGACGTAATATATTTAACCTATTGGAGAGCAGACAACTGTATATTTAAGAAGAAGCAAATTGGGGTTTTTTTTTTTCTTAAAATAATCTGTGTGTCCAATAGAACCTCACTCCACACCTCCTTATTCTCCAACATACTCTCTCTACTTCACGCAAGTCTTACTTCCCAGCATTCCTGCTTTTGAAATTCTTAGTTTTTGTTTCAGGTCTATTTTCTCCTTGTGTTACCCATTTGACATCAACCATAAAACCAATCCTTCAAAGCACCCATGGAGCCCTCTTCAACCATCCCAACCCAAACTGGTCTTCTCTGGTAGACTAAAGCACTTCTTTTATAACATCCTTCAAGGTTATACTTCAATAACATTACTTTTAGCATTTTAGATGTTGATCTTTCCTATATTTTACAAGCAAACCAAGATTATTTCAGAAAAATAAATTTCGCTCACTAACACCAAGGAGTTAAGGATAAAAATTTAGTGCACGTTTATTGAGTCACAAATAATTACCACTTTTCTTTTGATGAGGACAGTATAATGACATTTAACACAGCCTAGAGCGGATACAAAGATGTCTCATGATTTGTGTCCATTTTTTTGCTTTTAATCTTTGAAATGGATAGAGAAAAAACATTTACTATGGAAAGTCTAAGTCTTCTTGTGAGTGTTATAAATATTTATAATGATTAATATTTTGTATTATCATAAGAATAAATATTACAAAGCATACATGGCTCCATCACTAGTGACAGACCTTTATAAAATGAAGGTCAATTTATAGAAACGAGTGTTTGCAGATCATAATACAATACCCACAGGTGTACCTATATAGCATTTTAACATTTTGCCATCTCTGAGACAATAACTCCTCCGTCACAGGGCTTGAGCCCTTTCTTATTTTTTTTTAAGTCCACTTAGCACATAGAATTTCAATGGGGCCCCTGAAAAAGAAAATATAGCATAAGCGATGATGAGAAATTAGAAGCATTGATGACTGTTTTCACCATAACTTCTGTCATGGTATGCCTTTTTGACCATACCAAGCTGTCATAGGATGTGCTCCACCAAAACAATGGAGTAAACTGAGAAAGAGTAAGACGTGAGATTAATGAACTAAGGAGTCCAACACCAGACAAAGGCAGATGGAATTGCTAGGAAACGACCAGTCCAAATAGCAGGAGAATGTAAATCTCCTGAGGGATGGATATGTTATCTGAGGTGGCTGAGGAGGATTGACATGTGTAGAAGGCCATAGCAATGGGCATAAAGAATCCAAGCAGAAGGAAAAATAGGCAATCAGTAAGCACCACCTTTCTTTCTTATAGCTGTAAGCATTTGATTGATACATACTTCCTGCTTAGAAAGTAAGGTGAGGAATATATTGGCCTAATAAAGAGTTTTCTTTTTTTGAAAATTATCACCTGAGCTAACATCTGTTGCCAAGCTTTGTTTTTTACCCCTCCTTCTTCTGCCCAAGGCTCCCCAGTACATAGTTGTATATTCTAGTTGTAGGTCCTTCTGGTTGTGCTCTGTGGGATGCTGCCTCAGCATGGCTTGATGAGCAGGGCTAGGTCTGAGACCAGGATGACAACTGGTGGAACCTTGGGCTGCCGAAGTGGAGTGCGCAAATTAACTGCTCAGCCACAGGGCTGGTCCCCTAATAAAGAGTTTTCTTTTCAAACTCCTTGCCACTGATGATGTGCTATGGATGAATGGGTCCCAAGAGTGGGTGCTTTTCTTTCTTGCATAGTTGACTTCTCCAGCAATTGCCCCCCCTTGATTGGGCTGATTAATGGGATCACAGCACTGCATTGCACTTTGCTCAGGGGTTGAAGAGTGGGTGTTGACCACTGCTATCTTCCTTAATGGAATGTTTACCATAGACCGGTAATGTGACAGGCACAGCACAGGTTATAGGTGCTAAGGGACACAACTGATGGAGACAAATCTGCATTCCCCTTGTTCACATCTAATGGTAAACAGGAGAGTGGCACTTGTATGACCGCTTTCTTAAAAGTCCCACCCCTCTTTACCATCCTCCCTTTCCACCCACTTCAGGGAAAAAAATGGAATTTTTTGTTGTAAATGGACATAAGCACCATATGTACAAAAAAAACAAAAATTCTGAAAAGTAAAAAGAAAAAATCTAAAATTATTCCAGATCACAAGACTTTGAAATACCATAATTATTAATTGCTCAATATCCCAAAGATTTCTCCATGAATATAGACAACCCAAGACTAATGGACAGATAGGTGGATAATTTAGCAAAAATATAATCACATGATATTTTAGGAAAATGTTTTGACTTTTATTTTTTTGTCTAAAAAGGATATTTTCCCAATATAAAAATAAGTTAAGCAATTTGGAAAAATACAACCATTTACCTTGAGGGCATTAGGCTTAGTTAAATAAGTCAAATACCATATGATCTCAGTTATATGTGGAATCTAAAAAAAAAAAGCTCATAGATTCATAGATACAGAGAACAAATTGGTGGTTCCCAGTGGCAGAGGGTGGGAGGTGGGTAAAATGAGTGAAGGGGGTCAAAAAGTACCAACTGACAATTATAAAATAAATAAATCATGGAGATGTATGTACAGCATGGTAACTCTAGATAATAATACTCTATTGCATATTTGAAAGTTGCTAAGATTAGATCTTAAAACTTCTTGTCATGGGGGCCGGCCCTGTAGCCAAGTGGTTAAGTTTGCACGCTCTGCTTCGGTGACCCAGGGTTTCATTGGTTCAGATCCTGGGCTCGGACGTGGCACTGCTCATCAGGCCATGCTGAAGCAGCATGCCACATGTCCCAACTAGAAGGACCCACAACTGAAAATACACAATTACGTACCGGGGGGCTTTGGGGAGAAAAATGAAAAATAAAATCTTTAAAAACTTCTCATCACAAGAAAACAATTTTTGTAACTATGTATGGTGACACACATTAACTAGACTTATTGTGGTGATCATTTTGCAATGTATACAAATATTGAATCATAAAAAAAGAGCAGCCCTTACTTATTTCATCCTCATTAGCATCATGAAGACAGTTGTTCAATCTGGTTTCATAAATCCAGAGAAACTTTTGCCACCATGAAAGAGACATGCTGTTGGCTATATCCTAGCTGTCTCATGCTGCTTGGTTCTACACCAAACCATCTTCACATAAGTAGGTTCAAAGATAGAAAATTGTTGGTGGGAAAATATTCGAGAACTTCAACAGGATTAAATCTTGCCTTATCAGAAATTACTATAACTCCAAAATAAATGTAATGTTTGATCAATGCTCAAATCCCTTACCTCTAGAACTATTTAAACATTCACTAATGAATTTCCTTTTGACCAAATCCTAAAACTTTAATAGATTTTAGGATTTTTAATACAGTTTCCTGTTGGACTAAAGCTTTCCCTGTCTTTTTTCCCTTTACTCCTAAATTATTCCCCCACGTAATGCAGAGTGTCTCTAAACTCTTATTTCATTGGCCTCACAACTGGGGAGGTAGATTCACGTAGCTCTGCAATATTTTCCATGGTGAAATTTTGGGTCCTCTTTTGAAGTTCCCTCTCATGGTATTAAGTTTGCTGTACTGTTTCCAGCTACCAGCAGGTGAGAAGAAGTCACATACTCTAAATACATAAACCAGGGACGTGTATTAATATTATTTTTTACGTTTAACTTTTTGTCCATACATTAATATTCCTGGCTTATAAAATCAAAGAGAATTCAAAATTTCCTAAAAGATAGACTAAATATTCTGATAATTTAGCTGTCACATCTCCTAACATGGTCTGTAAAGTGTAGAAGATATGCTTTTCTGTGGAACTTTGCCCTATAATCAGAGCTAGAATTTGGGCAATTACCATTTTTATATAAAACTTCTAATTGGCAAATTTTTCTGAGTTTTTGCTTCAGCAAATCATACATTTTAAAAGGAAATCCCTGGTTGAACAACATTCTCTCTACCTTTCACGTGGGCCTCTTCTTCTGCAGTGCTCGATACAAGGCGCCCTTCACCTGAGCATTCCTCAGGCTGTAGATGAGGGGGTTCAGCATTGGGTTAAACAGACTGTGAAATAGGGACAGTATTTTCTCCCGTTCTTCTCGTTGACTGGAGTCTGGGACCATGTTAACCACCATGGCAATGCCAAAGAAGAGTCCAACCACACAGAGGTGGGAGAGGCAGGTGGAGAAGGCCTTTGTGCAGCCCTCCTTTGACTGGATCTTTAGGATGGCCCAGAGGATGTGCATGTAGGAGACTAGCATTAAGTAGAGGGCCCCAACTAAGACAAACACACAGTCAGCAAGGATAACCACTTGGTTGATCGAGGTGTCAGCACAGGCCAGCTTGAGGACAGACAGAATTTCACAGAAGAGGTGGTTCACTTCCCGGGGCCCACAGAAGGGCAATCTGAGAAGGAGAATTGCATGTACCAGAGACAGAATAAATCCACAGGACCAGGAAGTGATAGCCAGGGCCATGCACACTCTCCAGTTCATGATGACAGTGTACTGTAGGGGGTGGCAGATGGCCACAAACCTATCATAAGACATGACCACCAAAATCAGGCATTCTGTGTGACCAAAACTCACATACAAAAATGTCTGAATAATGCATGGAACAAAAGATATGGTTCTATCCTGGTTCACTAAGTTTGCCAACATCTTGGGCACATTACTGGAAGCATAGGACATGTCAATGATGGACAGATGTGAGAGGAAGAAGTACATGGGGGTGTGTAGACTCGGATCCAGACAGATGAGTCCCAAGATCACGCCATTTGCCAACAGACTGAAAATGTAGAACAGGGAGAAGACCCAGAGGAGGAGCACTTGCACGTCTGCACTGAGCTGGAATCCCACCAAGACGAACTCTGTGACCCATGACTGGTTGCTTCCCATTCCCTAATGACAGTTTGTCAAGGACTGAAACATGATAAAAGGTCAGAGCTGGAGAATCAACAAAAATTGGAGTTGTTTATCTCAAAATGAGCTCAGAGAAAAGTTACATCCTTGTCCCTACTCGACAGTTTCCCTTTCTCCTCCAAATGGGTTACCTTCCTGCTTTTAACCATTACTATGAAATAAAGGTAAACTTTCAGAAAAGCGTCAAGAATTATGCAAAGAAGTCCTTCATAGAGTCAACCAGATTCAACAAATTTTAATATTTCTTTCATATTTGCCTTACCATTCTCTTTTTCTCTGTATATGTATTATTTTTTCATAACCATTTGAGATTAAAGTATACGCATAATACCCATTTACCGCTAAACTGCTCAGCTTTTCACCAAGAACAAAGACATTCACTAACCAAACCAGAATATAGTTATTAAAATGAAGCAATTTATGGGGCTGACCCGGTGGTGCTGTGGTTAAGTTCGCATATTCTGTTTTGGTGGTCCAGGGTTCACCAGTTGGGATCCTGGGTGCGGATCATGCTGTGGCAGGTATTCCACATAGAAAGTAGAGGAAGATGGGCATGGATGTTAACTCAGAGCTAGTCTTCCTCAGCAAAAATGAGGAGGATTGGTGGCAGATGTCAGCTCAGGGCTAATCTTCCTCAAAAAAAAAAGTTAAGCAATTTAATAGTGACATGATTCTTTAATGTACAGCATTCTCTCTCTAATCACCTCCTCATTCAGAACCCAATCCAAGAGTACATATTATATTTAATGTCATCTATCTTTAGTTTCTTTTCAAGTGGAATAATTACTTAGCCTTTCTTTGTCTTTTATGAGACTGATAATTTTGAAGAGTATACAGCAGTTCTTTAATGGAATGTTCCTCAAATTGGGATTGTATGAAGTTCTTCATTTTTGATTCAGATTATTCACTTCTGTGGAAAAACCAGTATCCTCCTCAGCGTATTCCATGAGCAGGGCATGATGTTAATTTGTCCCTTTATTGGTGATGCTCACTTGGATCACTTGGTGAAGATGGTGCCTCTCAAGTGTCTCCATTATAAAATCAATATTCTTTTCCTAATTTAATTTCTGGAGAATCTATTAAAATTAATATATAAATATTCTGTTCCTCATAAAGCTTTTGGCCACTAATTTCAGGATCCATTGATTATCTTGCCTCACTCAATTATTGGTAATGATTTTGCAAAATGTGGTTCTAACTCCTTCATTGTTTTTATATCAATTGATTGTCTATTTCAGCATAAGGAAAGGCTTAATCTATTATCTATCTATGTAGCTATGAATCATCTATCGATGAATCAAATCTATCTATCCCCTATCTCTATACATTTGTATCCATCACCTTTCTCTGTCTCTCAACTATCTATCAATATGGTCTCATGGATATTTTTATCAAGGGATTACAGTTATTTATTATCATTACATGATTAGTTATCCTGTATATGAACCTTCCAAGCTTGCTCCTTTGTCCTATTAACATGTTCCCATAATTTTGAGCTCTTCCTTACTTCTGATATGATAGGATGTTTTGAGCTCTTCTCGTACATTCCCCATTTCAGCCATTGACACAGCCATTTCTCCAAAAAGTTCTGATTACACTTAGTGAATAATGATAGTGAAGAATCATATGAACTAATATCTGGATTTTAAAAGTTTATATTTTTATCATGATTTTTGCCATGTATCTAATGTCCTCATTGAAAGAAACAAGCATCTAACTTGGGAAGGATTACTAATTGTTATAGGGGATAACAGATTCTTATAACTTCTGAAAATCTAATATATCTTAACAGACTTCCTGTATGGAGTCAAATCTATTTCACTAAATTAACATTAGCATTGAAGAAAATGGTCTTGATATTATTCAGTAGTTTCTTTTTAGGCAAAATATATATTTGTAACTTGTTATCAATTTATGTTATATTCTTGGTTTTATTGCTATTTAGAAAATTACTCTTCAACATTTGAAATTTAGAGATTAAAGTTTTAAGAGTGTGGTTCATTGTGTGAATAAGGTGGTACCTACCTTGCACAAATTTTTGATATCAAGTTTCAAAATCTTCTTAGAAAAACTTTATGAAACTCTACTAAAAAGACTAAAGAGGGCCAGCCCAGTGGCGCAGCGGTTAAGTTTGCATGTTCTACTTCAGCAGCACAGGGTTCACCAGTTTGGATCCTGGGTATGGACTTACACACCACTTGTTAAGCCATCCTGTGGCAGGCATCCAACATATAAAGGAAGATGGGCACGGATGTTAGCTCAGGTCCAGTCTTCCTCAGCAAAAAGAAGAGGATTGGTGGCAAATGTTAGCTCAAGGCTAATCTTCCTCAAAAAAAAAAAGACGAGACTAAAGATGTAATATCCTGAAACATAGACTAACAAAAGATCATTATTAATGATTGGTATATACAATTATACCGTTTTCTGTACATATATTTTCATATATGAGTTAAAACATACATATCAAACTGTGTTGCTGTTTTATCTTTCATTTAGAAACATATCAGGAATGATTTTTCATGTCAAATTAGTTTTCTGCAACTACTTTGAATGACTGCCTATTATTTCCTTGAATAGAAATATTTTAGTTTATTTATTTTCTCCTCATTAGGTTTCTACAACATAGTGCTTCAGTGATCAAATTTTATATATATGTATTTTTTATGAATCCTAATATTTTAGATTTGATTTTTATTTGATTTGATTTTAGATATTTTGAGATTTGAAACTGCCCAGTCAAATAAATCACACAATTTATGTCTCTATGTTTATGTACATTTCTATCTCTAGTCATCTAAAAATCAAACAAGCAAAAAACCCAGATGTCTGAAGACTTATCTTTGTAAGGACCACCCAGTGGGAAGGTGTCTAACTTAACAGCCATGACTCTACAATCCCAAATTCACCTTTCCTATGTGGTTGTCCCACTTTTACAGCTGCTCCTCTCATGCTGGCTCCCAAAGGGGCTTTGAGCCTCTTTTAATGCTTTGGTGAAAGCCTGCTTAACATCAGCCTCCTTTGGTTCATTCTTATCTCAGCTTGATATTAGATGCTAAGAAAGAAGAAAAATGTTAAAGAGAAATTAATAGCCCACAAAGCTTAAGTACAACTAGACTTATAATGTGTGTAGCTACTTGGTTACCAGGCTGAAATTCTTTTTCATTCTTATTCTCTTATTCCACCTGCTATCTGAGCTATCTACTCTGTAATTCAAGGAGTTGACACAATTTAATGTGACATTTCTTTGTGTTTCTTACTCCCCTGGTTCCATATGGTTCCATCCTAACACCACTGTTCATGTGTCCTTTCTAGACATCTTCCTGCCTCGATTATTAAGAACAAGAGATGCAGATTTATCACGTAGTATCTAACCTAGTGTTTTCTTCTCAATTCCAGTTTCTAGCCTGAAAGGAACTCCTGTTTCCTCAGTGAATGACATTTAATTACTTGACTCTTTACTATTTAAAAGGAGAAAGTTCGTATCTGTACAGAAATTACAAGTTAAACAATATTTTATTATAATCAATACCATAACACTGAAAAATGTTGCGTAAATAAAAAGCCATTTTATCACACATGGATACAGTAAGACTTCAATAGAGCAGACAATGCATTCGCAGATAGCTATGAGTGCAATCCCTTAAGATGATGGATATAATTTCACTTCACATATGTTTTTAATGCTTGCGAGTGAAGAATGAATTCAGTAATTTTAAAAATGCTGAGAATTATTGTAAATCCCTCTAGAGCATATCAGGCTTAGGTAAATGTAAATTCTCAGGCTGGTATATATTGAGTTAGAAAATGCGTATGGGTCATTCAAAAATACTAGTGTGGCTACAAACTGTGCCATCACTGCCCTCATTGTGTAATCCTGAAGGGGTGTTGCTGTGGAGTCACAGCTCTCCTCATTTGAACCATTTCATTGCAGGTTACAGCCAGTTCCTATAAAGAGAAAGGTGGCAGCCTACTTGACTTTCTGTAGGCCCCATCAAAGACTAGTTGTCAGACAGCCTATAAGGAGGATCTTTTCTACTCTTGGGAATTAGAGTAGATTCATATGAGGAGGGTATTCAGGTAACTAGTAAAGTAAAGGCTTGGTCAATAATCACAGTTAAAAGAGTTACATCCTCACTATGAGGATCTGGGTAATCTTCAAGATAAAATCCAAGATAAAAAGGGGTTTATACTAAATGTCATTTGACCTGAGATTCCCTTTCACCAGATAATAAGTCTTGCGGGTGGGAAATATGTCCTGTACATCTTTATGTCTCATAATAACTAGTATACTTCTAGATGAAACAAGCACTCAGGGGATATTTGTTAAACGGATGATTGTCATTTTTAGTTCAGAAAATGTAATGTACTAACCATAGTCTATTTGCCAGTTTCTATTGACCAAGACATGGTTTCCACTTTATTAGAGAAGTTCACCATTAGAATGTCATCACTGGAAAATGAACAGAGATAAAATCATAGATTCTTTCACTTCCATAAATATGATTGCATTTGGGAGGATTTTATGTAAATGTTGATTAAGTTTGAGACATGTATTTTCACTACAATTAAAGAATAGTCCTACATTGTGTAAAGTGGGAGATAGTAACATCAGTTTTGCAAAATTCAACTTAGATGCAGTTGGACACAATAAGCAATGCCTGAAACACATTTAATCTCCAAGCATAAAGGATAATAACATTGTTGAAAGTCACCTCAGTTTTGCACAGTTCTACTTAGAGTTGGACACAATAAGCAATGCCTGAAACACATGTAATCTCTGAACATAAAGGATAATAATATTGTTGAAGGTAACTCAATCTATTAATACCCAGTAGGAACATTTGTTCATTAACTTTTTAGTCTAGCTATTTTTGTCTGAATTAATTAATCTTTTTATTTTTATCTTTATCATTAGTACCTTTTTGCTGTTTAAATAAACATTAAAAAATTGGAGATAGATTAAAACAATTAAGCAGATGCAGTACTGGAATAGAGAATATATCACAGTAGTGATGCCTAAAATGTCACCTTCCCAATAGAGTGAATAAAACAATGACAACTCAGATAACAAAAGGTTTGCATGGTCAACACGAGCAATTCTCTTCCTGAGCACTCCTGTAACCCAGAATGTTTCCTGATCTATGGAGCTTTAGTCTATTTTTCCAACTCTCGTCAGGAGTGTTGGCACTTATTCCACCCTATTTTGTGATAGGAAAGATTTTTGTGTAAAATACTGTGATTTCAAGTCAGGTAATCATGACCATAGGGGGATAACCTAGGAAGATTTCAAAAAGAAATAACTCTGTGACAAACTTACATCTTACACGGTTTCAGCAAAGAAAAGATTTTACTGTAATGTTACTGGAATTTTCTTATCCATTGAGAGTTTTCCTGGACATCGATATCTTCATTTAGGCTAGGTAATATATAAAGTCCTTTCATTAATTTGGCTATTTCAGAGCTTTATTCAGACATCATGCCTGGAAATAAAGCCTCTCATTCTCTGAACCCTTCTCATTGAGTCAGTTGTGCTAGCTTTGACCACCACACCCAGTTACATTGGGTGGTGATGGTGAGAGATTCTGAGCCAGTTCAAGGACCTCTTGCCCACAGCACACTGGACAGAGAGTCCCTAAGGTGGAGGAAGGCAACATCTAGGTGCCTTTTATATCTACCTTCAATGCACAGTGAGTCAGGAGGGAAGATCACCCAGGAATGTCATTCTTGTTCACACAGCCATGGTGGTTTCTGCTGCTGTCCTGACCTATGTCAACCACCCATACTGATAACCACCTCCCAGAATAAATGAATCTCTTCTGCATCAGGAGATGCTAGCACTGGATGTTCTCCTAAGATCTAGAATCTGCCCACAGAGGTGAGAAATGTACCTCCAAGTGGGTGTAGTGTCCTACTCCATCAGCAGCTTTCAGGATTAAATGCCTGATTCGGGCAGATTTGCTGGACTTGCTGAAGGTTCTTGCAAGAACCCCAGGAGCAGACGTTTTATTTTAGAATCAGATGGATTAAAGATATTCTTGAGCGTCTATTGAGAATTTAAGTTCCCAGAAGGATCATAAGACATCATACTTACTTATCTTCTCCCTAAGGAGGGAAAAAATGTCCATATTTTCTCTCAGGAGGAGAGCCGAGATTGTGTCTATTGTCCTTGGAGGAAAAGGCCTAGAGAATGGGCAGGGCAGTTATGGCATCACACTGTTTCTACACAAACTTTCTAATATCTCAAGGGTTATTATCCTGAGACAGATATCACGTATCTGTACCCAAATTCTTACAATTATTATGGTTTTATGAATTCATGCTTCTACAGTCCCCATGAAGGTACATCAGAGGCTGGGACTTTTAGATGGTTGAGAGGTGGGTTCCCATGGAGCCTGTTCTGGCAACCCTGAGAGGGAATAGATCCCCCAAGCCAAGAGGCATCTCTGTCTGCAGCAGGGGTTGATAGACACAAAAGAGGAAGGATCATGATATCCATAAGCGACAATTACCGAGCCCTTCTTATGTTTCAGGAAATGTGCCAAATGTTTTCTATTGACTACATAGTGATCCAGACATTATCAGCATTTTACAGTTGTGGACACCAAAGTTTAAATCCCCTTAATTACCAATTCTTTAAGTGTGACCCAGGGACCACTGGGAATCTCTGAGAACATTTCAAAGGGGCCAGGGGATCAAAACTATTTTCACAATAATAATTAGATACTTTTTGCCATTTCATCTGTACTCTTTCATGAGTGCACAGTGGACTTTTCCAGAGCCAACAAGACATGTCATATTGCAACACATAGAATACAGAGGAAGATATAAGATTCAGCAGTCTTTTTAGGTCAAACGTAAAGTTTTTTAAAGAATTAAACCAAGCTACTCTTTTCATCTTTTTTGTTTTATAAACGATAGTTATTTTTCATAAAGATAGACTGTTTATATTAAAATATAATGGAAATATTTCTAAATGAATTAAAAGTAAACATTTAGGGGCCAGCCAGGTGGCGTAGTGGTTAAGTGCACATGTTCAGCTTTGACGGCCTGGGGTTTGCTGGTTCAGATCCTGGGTGCAGACATGGCACCGCTTGGCAAGCCATGCTGTGGTAGGCGTCCCACATATAAAGTAGAAGAAGATGGGCATGGATGTTAGCTTAGGGCCAGTCTTCCTCAGCAAAAAGAGGAGGATTGGCAGTAGTTAGCTCAGGGCTAATCTTCCTCAAAAAAAAGTAAACATTTAATAAATTCTCAGTTTTAATTTCCAATATGATACACATCAACAAATATAATCACAGATATAAAATGTCTTTGTGTCCTTAGTAATTTTTAAGATTTCCAAGGGGTCTTGAGACCAACGTTAGAGCACAACTTCATAAATGACAGATTACCAGTGTAGCAAGGGCAGGAGCTGAGAATATGAATTTTATCTGATACCAAATGTTTTTAGTTTTCTATTGCTGCTGCAACAAATTAACACAAACCTATGGGCTAAAAACAGCTCACATCTACTCCCTCACAGTTTCATTGGTCGGAAGTCCTGGGACAGGTCAGCTGGCTTCTCTGCACAGGTCTCACAGGCTGAAAACATGGTCTTGGCCGGGTCTGCATCCTCCTCTGAGGTCCTTGCACGCAGCCCCTCCACCTTCAAATCAGCAGGTGTGTTGAGTCCTTCCCACTTTAAAGCTCCCTGGCTTCCTCCTCTGCTACTAGATGGAGAAAAATCCCTGCTTTCAGGAGGCTCACCTGATCGGGTCAGGCCCCCAAGATAACGTCCACATTTTAGATCAACTGATTTGCCAAATCCCTTCACAGCAGGACCCAGATTAGTGCTTGATTAAACAGTGAGGGAACAGGGATCTTAGGAGGCCAAATTTAGAATTCTGCCTGCCCCACAAAGTCTTTTTTCTTAACTGCTGAGTAGCATTTTCATTCTTAGATCCTATAATGTTCCTCAGATAGATGTCATCCTGTCACTGCTGTCTTTGTTATCAGACGCATATGCCTCCAGAACTCCTACCCAAAATAACCAAAATAATTCTGAATCCTAACTCAGAGAGGAACAATTTCCATTTCTGTGTCTTAATCTAAGTGATAGGATTAGGATATTTTAAAGTTCCTTTTAATTCCGAATTTATATGAATTTAACTAAATAACTCTTTCTTGCTCAGTCCACCCACATGGCCCTTGGCCCAGTCTCTCCTCCAGCAAAATGATCATATGTTTCTGATCTTCTACATTTAGAAGAGCATTTATATAACAGATATAGAAATAGTTTATTCAATGTAGTAGATATAGCAATAGCATGAATATGCCTACCACTTGGAGAGCCAGTGTAGGGTAGGGATAGACTTGAAGAAACAGCTACATCCTATAGAGCCATGACACACATTTTCATATTTTTGTACTAATTTAATTACTTGTTCTCCTGTGACCTATGTTATTTGTACCTTGTAATAATCTTGTGCAGAACTGTTTAGCATAGAAATGAGCTGATGATTCAGCTAAATCAAGTTCTTCTCAGGCCAGCCATTTCCCATTGGTGTTACATTCTGAGGAGGCCCTAACTCCATCTTTCAACACATTTGATCATCAGTATCAGTATAATCACGTGACTTATTTACATAAGGTAGTTGAATCTTAGCAACAATGCCAGTGTAACACCATATCACAGAATGGTCACAGTACAATTCTATTTTATTCAGAACAAGTAAGAATTACAGAGGTATATGCTAAGCCTTTCCAACAGCTTTGACTCTTGCCCATATACCAGATTATTTTTATGTGTCATTACAATTAGCCATGATTCACTCATTTGTGGGATCCAAGTCACTTGGGGACAAAGCCAGTTACCCCATCTCAGTTTAAAGGCTTGTACTGAAACTGGTTTCTGTTATGTGTTGTTATGTAGTGGGGCCCACTTACATACCTCCGTCCCATGGTGAGGACATGATGTTATTCAGAATAGTTCATTCCCTCCTAACTGCACCACAGGTTATGTCTTCTTCTGACCTATTCTTGGGGAGAGTCAGGTACATCAGTGAAAATTACGGGTGCTCCAGAGAACTTGAATAAGTTCCAAGGTCTTTAAGATCCCCGCAAGTGCACCCTTTGGGTCTCAGCAGCTAGAATGGAGGGCCATTGCCCATGGTTACTTTAGCTTCCATCTTTATCAAAACAGTCAGGAGGTCCTCTTGGGTCAGGACTGAGCCCCAGCAGTATCCATCATTATTTTTTGAGTCTGCCTGACCCATTTCACTGAAGTCTCAACATATTTCCAGGCTGACTCCTATTTCTTACCTTCCTCCTGGAAGAGAATTCCTTCTAATCTACTCTTTTTAGATAAATTTTTTTTCCCAATTGCTGTTACTCCTTACTAAAAATGAATTCAGCTTGTCAATGATGCCTAGCTAGCCACCTGTCTCTCCTAAAGCCATTTTTTGTTTTTGGGGCAATTCATTATGCAGCTTGTTGCCACTGAGTATGAATGGGGTAACTGCAGTTATGATATGCGTTTTGTTACCCCACAATATTGGGTCCCAGACACTTGGGTTAAATAAGTGGTAGTCTGCCTGGATGTAATTTAGTCTGAGTATGCCATAAGGCCTCCTAGAACAGTCCTCCTGTCGGGGTGGGGCCATTTCCTGGGGAATTCACACCCACCATGGGAAGTCTACGTTTTATTCCCTTCAGAACCCCATGTCTTCTCCTCCTCTGTTTAATAGCTTTCTACCCACAAAAGCAAAGGGTATTCGTACCTGTGCACAGCACACTACGGCGTGCTAGGGATGCAGCTGTCATATTTTGTCCATTATAACCAAGGGCCTTTCTAAGCATTTGATCATCCTGCTTCACAGTCACACACTGATCAGTCAGGTGAGAATTGTACTACATATGAGGTCTGATGGCCATGTGGACAGTGGTTCCCAGATATTTCTTCCCAAATGAGATCTTTCTAGTAGAAGCAACTTGTAAAATAAGAGTGCAAGTTCAGTGCTACGTTCAGTCCAGTTTATCATCACATTATATGACCAAAATGTTTCCCAGTGCAATGCCACTCAGGACTGCATGCTTCCATTTGACTTTGTCAGGTTCCAAGAGTGGGTTTGGTTTTGGCAAACATACGACTTCACCATTTTGTGCATTTTGTTAAGAGATGATGTTATTCTCTAGCTGTGAGCCTTTTTTGAGGCACTAATGTAATATTAGATTTCCATTTTATGCAACCCATTTACTCATTTGTTTACTTTCAACTAACGTTTCTCTTTCTCTCCATTTGTCATTGATTTTAACTCCATTTTCCACCTTTGGAAGGGATATTAGGTTCAACCATTGTGCTGTTACAGAAGGCTGACAGCAATACCAGTTTAGCAAGTGTCCCTCAGGCCATTCCCATATGGGGTCTGGCTACATAGTTACTGAGCTAGTGGGCTTCCCCAACCACTAGGCAATACAGCTTCCACCACTGCCAACACAAGTGGTGACAGATGGGGTGAAAACACCTGCATCCCAGCAGCCTTTAGGAATTATGGCATCAACGTCTAAAAGTAGAGCTACAGTTTCTTGCTTAGGGATCATTCTGGCCCTGGCAACCACAGTTACAGCCCTGGTCTGGGGGCAGTTGCAAAAGGTAGGAAAACAGAAACTTGAGATTGCTGATGCAATTTACCAATAGCATTCTATTGATAGGAGAACTAAGGTTAGTTTTAATTGATCCAAGCTGAGGATCATAACCTGGGAAGGCAATCTCCATAAAGGAAGAAAGCATTCCAGAGATGCATGGTTTTTCAATATGGTTTTATACCTTTAGAACAAACAACATATATCCAACATGCCCAGGACACATATTCATCAGTTTTAAAGAGGTACTCAGCTGCCAATTAGCAGGTCAATATGACCCTGATGTCCAGGAAAAGGAACTTATTTTCAGGAGTACTGATACGGCCTTACAGATACCAGCATTGTAGGAGGGCAAGGATGCATTCTGATCTTCAAAGACTGCATTCTTTTACCTTAACGGTTAAAGCAGATGTACAACGTGTGTTTGTTAGGCCTTCAGTCAGCCTTCTTTAGTTCAAGCAGAATTAGTTTTAAACCAGAATAGCCACCCCGTATCCCTCAATATGTGAACATTTTTTGTCAAGATAATGTGGGGAAAAATTGCATATGGTAACAGGATGCTCCCCGACTCCCTTTTCCTCAAATCCCCTGGAAAAGTGGAGGAATCTGTTGAGTGGAGACTTTTCCTTGGCCCCCTCATGTTGAGAATGAGCACACACACGTGGAGGCGTGTATGCCAATCTCTCCTGCCTTTATCCTCCTATTTTAGATAACAAATGTTTCAATTGCTCATTCTAATTCTCTATCAAACCACAACTCAGAGAATTATATGCAACATAATATGTTTATATGATGTGATATGTCTTTCCCATTGTTAGCAATATGGCCTGTAAAGTGCATTCTTTGGTCCAGAGAAATATAACGTGCTGGTCCAAATGTTACAGCCCGTTACTCCTTTAATCATAGTTCCCTTTAGTTCATTGACCATATTTAAAATGGTTACTTGAAGTCTATCTATCTATTAAATGCAACATCTGGTCACTTCAAAGGTAGTTCCTGTTGCCTGCTTTTTTCTAGAGTCAGAGTCATACTTTTCTGATTCTTTACATGTGTCATAATTCTTTGTTGTAAACTGGACATTTTAGATAAAACTCTAGGTATTGGTAACCCTCACATTTGTTCTGGGGCTTTTTATTGTCATTTGCTTAGTTACTTGTTTATCGATTGTCCGGATTATTTTAGTGAGGTCTATTCTTCCATCCACCAGTGTATCAGCATTGGGTGTTAACATCAGAGGATGTTACTTCTTAGGGGCTGATGCCTTGGGTATGCCTACTGTCCCCCTGGGATGAGAGTAGTTATGTCAAGACTCTCTTTGCCTCTTTCCCTGATCATACTCAGCTTTTAAACTCCATGTTGTGGGCTGATTGGTCTCTTGTTCTCAGCAATGCTCTAGGGCATAAATTGTTCCAGACAAAAATCCAACCAAATTTAGGTTCCAATGAATGGATCCATCAGAGGAGCCAAGAACCCCTAATGGAGAAAGGATAGTCTCTTCAACAAATGTTGTTGGGAAAACCAGATAAACATATGAAGAACAATGAAATTGGACCACTATCCTATTGAACTCACAATACAATATCTTGAAAAGGAGCAAAGACTTAAATATCAGACCTAATACTATAAAACTGCTAGAAGAAAATATAAGGAAAAAGTTCCTTGACATTGGTCTTGGCAATGATTCTTTGGATATGACAACAAAAGCACAAACAATAAAAACAAAATCAAAAAATGGAACTATTTCCAACTTAGAAGCTTCTGCACAGCAAAGGAAACATGAACAAAATGAAAAGGCAACCGATAGAATAGGAGGAAGTTTTTGCAAACCATATATTGGACAAGGGGTTAATATCCAAACTATATAAAGACCTCATACAACTCAATAACAACAGCAAAACAACACAACAATCTGATTAAAAAATGGGCAGAAGAATTAAATGGACATTTTTCTAAAGGAGAGATCCAAATGGCCAACAGGTACATGAAAACATGCTCAACATCACTAATCATCAGGGAAAGGCAAATCAAAATCACAAAGAGATCACCTCACGCCTGTTAGAATGGCTATCATCAAAAGATGAGATAACAAGTATTAGTAAGGAAATGGAGAAAAAGGAACTCTTGTACACTCTTGGTAGGAAGGCAAATTGGCTCAACCAGTATGGAAACTACATGGAGGTTCCTCAAAAGTTAAAAGTAGATCTATCATATGATCCAGCAATTCCACTTGCTGAAGGTTCTTCCAAGAACCCCAGGAACAGACGTTTTATTTTAGCATCAGATGAATTAAAAATATTCTTTAGTTTCTATTGAGAATTCAAATTCCCAGAAGGATCATAAGACATCATACTTACTTATCTTATCCCTAAGGGGGAAAAAGATAGCTGCATTTTTGTTTAGAAGGAGAGCTGAGATTGTGTCTATTGTCCTTAGAGGAAAAATTCTAGGGAACAGGCAGGGCAGATATGGCATCACACTGTTTCGACACAAACTTTCAAATATCTCAAGGGTTATAAACCTGAGACAGATATCACATATCTGTACCAAAACTCTTAAATTATTGCAGTTTTATGAATTCATGCTTCTACAGACCCCATGAAAGTATATGAGAGGCTGGGACTTTTAGATGGTTGAGAGGTGGGTTCCCATGGAGCCTGTTCTGGCAACCCTCATCGAATAGATCCCCCAAGGCAAGAGGCATCTCTGTCTGCAGTAGGGGTTGATAGACACAAATGAGGAAGGATCATAATATCCATAAAGGACAATTACCGAGTCCTTCTTTTGTTTCAGAAAATATGCCAAATGCTTTCCATTGACTACAGAGTTTAATCCAGTCATTATCTCCATTTTACAGATGTGGAGACTAAAGGTTAAATATACTAAGTTATCCATTCTCTAAGTGTGGTCCAGGGACCACTGGGAATCTCAGAGTATCTTCCAATGGGTCCATGGGATCAAAATTATTTTCACAATAATATTTAGACGTTTTGCCTTTTTCAATCCTGGTTATTCGTGAGTTCACAGTAGAGTTTTCCAGAGGGAATGCGACATGTGATATTGCAACAAATTGAATACAGAAGAAGATGTAAGATCCAGTTCTCTTTGATTAAGCCAAACATTTAATGGAAACATTTCTAATTGAATGAAAAGTAAATAGTAAATTATCAGTTTTAATGTCTAATATGATACATATTAATAAATATAACCACATAAATAATATGTGTTTGTGTCCTCAGTAATTCTTTAGATTTGAAAGGGGTCTCGAGACTAAAGTCAGAGCACCATTGAGTAAATCATGGATTACCAATGTAGCAAGGGCTGGTGCTGGAAACACGAATTTTATCTGAAACCAAAAGTGTTTTCCTTTTCTGTTGCTGCTGCAACAAATAAGCACAAACCTATCGGCTTAAAACAGCTCACATCTACTCTCTCACAGTTTCATTGCTCAGAAGTCCTGGTACAGTCAGCTGGCTTCTCTGCACAGGTCTCACAGGCTGAAAGCAAGGTCTTGGCTGGGTCTACATCCTCCTCTGAGGTCCTTGCACTCGGCCCCTCCACCTTCAAATCAGCAGGTGTGTTGAGTCCTTCCCACTTTAAAGCTCCCTGGCTTCCTCCTCTTCTTCTAGTTGGAGAATAATGCCTGCTTTCAGGAGGCTCACCTGATCGGGTCAGGCCCCCAAGATAACGTCCACATTTTAGATCAACTGATTTGCCAAATCCCTCCACAGTGGTACCTGGATTAGTGCTTGATTAAATAGTGAGGGGACAGGGATCTTAGGAGGCAAATTTAGAATTCTGCCCACCCCACAGGGTCTTTTATCTTAACTGCTGAGCAGCGGTTTCATTTTTGGATCCTACATTTTTCCCCAGAAAAATGTCATCCTGTCACCAGTATCTTTGTTATCAGCTGTATATGCCTCCAGAACATCCACCCAAAATAATCTAATAATTCTGAATCCTATGTGAATTTAACTGAGTAAACTCTTTCTTGCACACCTGGCCCTTGGCTCAGTTTCTCCGACCCCAAAATGATCACACTTTTCTGAGCACCTACATTTAGAAGAGCGTTTATATAACAGATGAAAAAGTAGTTGATTCAATGTAACAGATACAGCAATAGCATGAATATGCCTACCATTTGGAGGAGCCAGTGGAGGGTACGGATAGACTTGAGAAAAGGCTATATCCTATAGAGACATGACGTACATTTTCAAATTTTTGTACTAATTTGATTACTTGTTCTCTTTGACCTGTGGCATTTGTACCTCCAATAATCTTGTACAGAAGAATTGAGCTGATGATTCAGCTAGATCAAGTTCTTCTCAGGCCAGCCATTTCCCATTGGTGTTACATTCTGAGGAGGCTTTAACTCCATCTTCCAACACATTTGATCATCAACATCAGTGTGGTCACATGACTTATTTAGATAAGGTAGTTGAATCTTAACAATAATGCTAATGTAACACCACATCACAGAATGGTCATAGTACAATTCAGTTTTATTAAGTACAAGTCAGTAAAAATTACAGAGTTATTTGCTAAGCCTTTCCAATGGCTTTGACTCTTGCCCATTACCAGACTATTACTATGGATAGATGTCATTACAGTTAGCCATGATTCACTTACTTCTGGGTTCCAAGTCCATTGGGAACAAAGTCAGTTGCCCTATCTAAATTTAAAGGCTTGTGCTGAAACTAGTTTCTATTGTCTGTTGTTATATAGTGGGGCCCACTTCTGTCCCCCATTCCCCATGGTGAGGACATGGTATTACTGAGAATTGTTCCTTTCATCCTAACTGTACTACAGGTTGTGTCTTTTTCTGATCCATTCTTGAGGAGAGTCATGGTGCATTAATGAAAACTATAAGTCCCCAGAGAAGTTGAACAAGTCCTAAAGTCTATAAGATCCCTGCAAGAACACCCCATGGCCCTTAGCAGCTAGAGTGGAAGGCCATTGCCCCGTGGTTACTTTAGCTTCCATCTGCATCAACACAGTCAAGAGGTTCTGTTGGGTCAGGACTGAGGACCAGCAGTATCCAGCATTATTTGTTGAGTCTGCCTGACCCATTTCTCTGAAGTCTCAATGTATTTCCGGGCTGATTCTCATCCCTTGCCTTCCTCATGGGGGAGAATTCCCTCTAGTCTACTCATTCTGGTTAACAAATTTTTTCACTGACTGTCATTCCTTATTAAAAGATAATTCAGTTTGTCAATGTTGCCTAGATAACCATCAGTCTCTCCTAAAGCCATGTTTTGTTTGTGGGACAATCTATTATGCTTCTTGTTTCCGTTGTGTCCCAATGCGGTGAGTATGATGATATATGTTTTGTTGTTCCATAATATTGGGTCCCTCATACTAGGGTTAGATAAGTGGTAGTCCCACCTAGATTCAATTTAGTCTGTGCATGTCATAATGCCTTCTAGAACCTTCCTATTGTCAGGGTTGGGGCCATTTCCCAGGGAATTCATACCCACTGTGTGAAGTCTATGCTTTATTTCTGTCAGAAATCCATTGTCTTCTCTTCTGTTCAATAGCTTTCCACCCACAGAAACAAAAGTGATATGTACTTGTGCACAGCACTCTATGGCATGCTAGGAATATATTTCATATATTTTATCCATTATAACCAGGGACCTTTCTAGGTATTTTAACATCAAGTTTTACAGTTACACAGTGATCCGTTAGCTGAGAATTGTACCACACACGGTCTGATGGCCATGTGGAGAGTTGTCCCTGGAAATTTCTTCCCAAATCAGATCCTTTTTAGTAGAAGCAACCTGAAAAAAAAAAAAAAAAAAGAGACGAATGTTACTGCTACATTTGGTCCAGTTTATCATCACATCATATCATCAAACTGTTTCCCAGTGTAATGCCACTCAGAATTCCATGCTTCCATTTGACCTTGTCAGGTTCCAAAAGCGGGGTTGGTTTTGGCAAACATATAACTTCATCATTTTGTGATTTCTGGCATGATTATGTTAAGAGATAATATCATTCTCTCTTGAGGCACCAATGTAATATTAGATTTCTCTTTTTGTGTAACCCAACTATTTATTCATTTGCTTGCTCTCAGCTACTATTTCTCCTTTTTTCCCTTATTATTGATATTAACCCAGCTTTCCACCTTTGGAATGAATATTAGGTTCAGTCACTATACCGTTACAGATTGCTGACAGCAAAACCAGTTTAACAGCTGTCTCTCAGTCCATTCCCATTCATATAGTGTCTGGCTACATAGATACTGGACTAGTGGGCTTTCTAAACCATGGGGCAAAACAGCTGCATTCACTGTCAACCCCAATTTTGTCAGATGGAGTGAACACACCTGCATCTCATCAGCTTTTAGAAGTTCTGGCATCAATGTCTGAAGGTATAGCTGTATTTTTTTGCTTAGGGATCATCCCTGTTTCTGGCAACCAGTGTTGCAGCCTTGGTCCAGGGCCAACAGCATAAGGTAGGAAAACAGAAAGTGAGATAATGTGGGGAAGAATTGTATGTAGTACCATAATCATCCCCTACCTTCTTTCCCTGAAATTCCCCAGAAAAGTGGAGGAATCTATTGAGTAGGGTCTCCTCTGTGAGTCTCTTCATCTTGAGAGTAGCACACACTCATGAAGACATGTTAGCCAATCCTTCCTGCCTTTATCTTTTCTCATTTTAGATAAGAAATGTTTGGATTGACCATTCTAATTTTCTGTAAAACCATTTCTCAGAGAATGATATGTAACATAATATGTCTACTCAATATGGTATGTCTTTGCCCATAGTTGGCAATATGGGCTGTAAAGTGCATACTTTGGTCTAAAGAAATGCAATCTGGTGATCCAATGGTACAGCCTTTACTCCTTTAATCATGGTTTCCTTTAGTTCACTGAACATATGGCTACTTTGATCTTGTCTGTTAAATCTAACATCTGGTCACTCTCACAGGCGGTTTCTGTTGCCCCCTTTTTTCTAGAGTCAGAGTCATACTTTCCTGTTCTTTGCATGTCTCATAATTCTTTTGTTGTAAATCAACATTTTAGATAAAACTCTGAGTATTGGTACCTCCCCCACACCTGCTCTGGGTCTTTTTACTGTTATTTACTTGATTACTTGTTTATTTATTGGCTGGATTATTTTAGTGAAGTCTAGTCTCCCATCCACTAGCACTTCGGTGTTAGGTATTAACATCAGAGCATGTTGCCTCTCAGGGAGTGACAACTTGGGTATACCTGTAGTCACCCAGGGATGACAGTGGTTATGACAAGGCTCTCTTTGCCAGGCTATTTGCCTAACACTCAGCTGTTAAACTCCACTAATTGTGGGCTGATTGGTCTCTTGTTCTCAACAATGCTCTAGGGCATAAATTGCTCCAGATAAAAATCCAATGAAATTTGGGCTCCAGTGAAGGGATCCATCAGAGGTCAGTGTTGGAGCTTCTGTCTGACCCCTGGAGGGCCCCTCTCAGCTATTCCTTTCTCCAGTTCTCTCCTGAAAACTAGTCAGCCTACAGATTACCCTGTATCTCCAATGGATCTAACACAATCTCTTCCCACCTGCCTCTCAACACAACCTCCACTGTTTTGAGAGCTCACTTAGTCTTGAATTTCTCCACACTCTTGAAAATGGAGTCAGCTTCTTTGGGAGAGATTACTAGCTATTTTATGGCTGGCTTGCTTGTACCTCTAGGCATAATCTTTAAGTTATGATTTTTTGACTATGTATGGGGACAATGGCATACTTCTCCCTGAAATGTCCATTTTAGGGACTGGGCTTTCAGTGCAGAGTGAGGGAGTGGGGATAGTAGCCTCAGGTCTTCTTGACTTGCCTCCTGTGGTGTGGGACCACCACATTAGAGCTGCAGCAAGGGGCCCAGGATTTCAGCACTGCTGTACCCAAGGAAGAGTCTCTGTCCCACGAGTGGCAGCTGGACAGAAGAAGGGATCCCCCACTTCCTGCCTCACTCACCCAGCACTTAGCCTGTCTGAAAGTCAGCTGTATGAAAGTCAGTAGCAGTTAGCTCTGGGGCAGGAGAAGAAATGCTGAGGTTTTTCAGGCAGGATGAGAAATGCTGGTGTCCTGCCCCTCCTGGGAGATGGCCCTCTGACGGGGAGTTAGGGGGAGGGGGGAACCCTGTGGTCTTGGCTGCCTGTGTCTGCAGTGGAGTTTCCTTCTCCATGAGGTGAGGAGAGGGAGGGAGGCAGCCAATCTTGCTTCAGATATCGGACTCTTGCTCTTCATACTGAATTTTAGTAGATTTTCTTGAATAACTCTTTCTTCATTTGCTGTATGTCCTTAGGGCCATTTCCAGAGACTTTAACTGTTTCTTTAAAAATAACTTCCACCAGTTTTCCTGGGGAGCATGTCCACAAGAGTTTGTCACACTGTCATACGAAAAGTAGAATTCCTCATTAATGTATTTTTCTACATAATTTATTGTGAGAAGAGGTTATCAATGTCAGATAAAATATTTCCTTTCAGCATTTGCTTCTATTCAGCCATTTTCTTGACCAAGTCTTCATTTTTCTTTTCCTAACCATCGCATGCCACCCTTGAGGTGGGGAAGCCTTGTTGAATACCGTGGTGAAGGACTGAACATTCATCTGCAACTACCTATGTGGTTTGGTAGCTCTTGTTATAAGCAGTTGTGGTCCTGGTAGTTATGTCACAGCCATCCTCTACGACAAGTTTTTGAAAACATTTATCTTGATGACTTTCAGGCATCTTCAAAACTCATGGGCTTTGTTGAACCTAGAGGAGGCTGTCAGCAGGGCCTGCAGTCTTCACCACCTCCCTGCCTGCATGGTGGGGCCTCAGGCACCTTCCTCTCTCAGCAGCTGCACTGAAAAGTCCCTGTAGTGTTTTAACCTTCAATAGTTACAAATGGTGACAGGAAAGGTCTGTTTTTTTACTTTATTCTTAGAATTGGAAGCAGTATATTTTAAAGATTTGATATGGGATCTAAAGATATTATCTAGTTTGCCAGGGTCTGAAAATCCCATTGACAAACAAAAGTCATATTTCTTTTTATTATTTAAAAAAATATTTATTTTCTTTTCATTTTTCTTTTAGTGATCAAGAATTCATTGTTTTGTGAGTCTTAAGTTTACAAGTGCAAACTGTTCTTGCATTTTCTATTCACTACAGTATGTTTCTTTTTTTTTAAAGATTGGCACCTGAGCTAACATCTGTTGCCAATCTTCTTTTTCTTCTTCTTCTTCTTTTTCTCCCCAGAGCCCCCCAGTACATAGTTGTATATTCTAGTTGTAGGTCCTTCTGGCTCTGCTATGTGGGACGCCACCTCAGCATGGCCTGATGAGTGGTGCTAGGTCTGTACCCTGGATCCCAGTGGGCGAAACCCCGGGCTGCCAAAGCATAGCGCATGAACTTAACTACTCGGCCACGGGGCCCACCCCTATGTTTCTTGTTTAATATATGTTTTCAGTAAGACATACGTAAGCCTAGGAATGTTCAATCTTTTTGTGAGAAAATGGCATAAATTTACTTCAAATCAAACTATAGAGCAATTTGTTAGAGGAACATTTTAATACCAGGGAACAGGTAGAAACTGAGAGGAAATCCATGGGTAGTTGTATGAAGGTCAGAAATGGGCATGTTGATTTTGAATTGACTGAGGAGAACTAAGAAAGGAAGAAGGAAACAGTAACACATATTATCATACAGCACTTTATACTTCAAGGGAGAAGAGAGGCCAGAGAGATTCCAAAGGGGACTATTGAAAGTAAGATGACTGGGGCTCCGAATGTCAGAGTAATTCTCAGCTTTAGGATTCTCCTGCACTGTCAGTCTATATGATTCCCTTTCTTTACAGGGTAAAGATTTATCTGTTATAAGAACTGCTACTTGTGCTTACACACTTTCTTTACTGGGCGTTTCCTGCAGAAATGCCAACAAAGGCAGTGGTCTAAACCTCCCCTCACTCCTGGCTTCTGCCCCTGACCTCCCTGGTGTCTTGCCCATGTGGACCTGCACGATGGGCCCTGTCTCCTGTCTCCAGGACATGTGGCTATAATCAACTGTTTTTTCCTGAGTCTCTACTTTGCCTCCTCTTGTGGCCATGCCTGACTGACCATTGTCGGGGACTGGAGTTGGCCACCCCAAGATATGGCTCTTTGGCATGAAGATTATTTGGGGCTGGTTACTTTTAAAACTTGCAGACAGGAAAGAAACTCTGAAAAGTAGAATTTACTTAACCTTTATTAAGAGACATTTACATTTGTAAAGGAAATCTCCATCTTTAAAGGTGTCTCCCTCTCTGTACCAGAAAGAAGGGGGGATGACCTTATCTCTAGAGACTCTTATCAATGCAGAAGGCAAGGACTTAAATCTGCATGATAACCTTACTCTTGTTTATTGTCTCCCATAACTGACTCCCTGCATCCCCAGCATCCTCCTTTGTCTTTACCTGAGTGTGGTATTTAAGGTGAGAGCTTCTGCCATTTTGGTGAGTTGCTCAGTTTGCCTGAGTGTCTCCCATGTGTACATGTTATAAAACTTTGTTTAATTTTCTCCTGTTATTCTGTCTCATGTGAATTTAATTCGTTGTCCGGTCATAAGGAGTCTGAGTGGGTAGAAGAAATTCCTCCCCCCCTACCCATTTCTTGTTTCTTGATAGTGACCTGACAAGAAGAAGAATTTTAAAAAGTCCCACTGTTTACCAATTTTTCAAAGTTTATGTCTTCTGGTTTTTGGAGCATCTCTAAGAATCTTTGCCTACCCAAGGTCATGAAGATATTCATCTGTTTAATTTTCTAAGGTCTATATGGTTTCACGTTACGTGCTTAGGTCTATAGTAGTCTTTTTTATTGTGGCATTTATTATAGCACAAAGCCAAAAATGCCACCCACCATATTCACAAGGAGCAAAGCCCCCTCCCCCATGATGATCTCTGCTGTCTCTCACACTGGCCTCTCCTTGCACAGCGCTCTCCTCAGGGCACCCTTGACCTCTGCGTTCCTCAGGCTGTAGATCAGTGGGTTCAGCATAGGATTGAAAAGACTGTAAAACAAGAAAAGGATCTTCTGCTGCTCATCAGGTTGGCTGGATTTGGGTACCATGTACATGATGATTACGCTGCCTAAGAAGAGCCTGACAACAAAGAGGTGGGAGGAGCAGGTGGAGAAGGCCTTTCTGTGGCCCTCCCCGGACTGGCTCCTGAAGATGGCAAACAGGATGTGTGTGTAGGACACCAGCACCAAGAAGAGGGGCCCAACTAAGATAAAAACACAGGATGCAAAGATAAGAACTTGCTTGAGCCTAGTGTCAGTACAGGCCAACTTGAGTACGGACAGGATTTCACAGAAGAAGTGGTTGATTTCATGAGGCGCACAGAAGGGCAGCCTCAGGATGAGAACTAAATGGACCAGAGCCAGATGAAGCTAAATACCTGTAAAGTGACGACCAGGTCCAAGCACACTTTCCAGCTCATGATGACAGTGTAATGCAGGGGGTGGCAGATGGCCATGAACCGATTACATGACATCACCACTAAAATCAGGCACTCTGTGTGAGCAAAAGCCAGATACAAAAATGTCTGTATAATGCAAGGAACAGAACAAAGGAGATGGTTCTTTTCTGGCTCAGAAGATTTGCCAGCATCTTGAGGACATTGTTGGAAGCATAAGACATGTCAGTGATGACCAAGTGGGGGAGGAAGAAGTACATGGGGGTGTGAAGTCTAGAGTCTAAGCAGATAAGTCCCAGGATGACCCCATTCCCCAGAAGGGTGAGGGTATAGAAGAGAGAGAAAAGTCCAAAGAGGACCAACTCCCGTGCTGGGTCCACCTGGAATCCCAGCAGGGTGACTTCTACGAGCCATGTCAGTTTGCCTGCCATGATCCCGCAGTGAGACAGACAAATCCACGTCCATGTCAGGAAGGTCAGAGCTGTAGGGCAATCAGGACACAGAATATTTATTGAATCTTACAGTGTGAGCACTCAGAAGCTACTACTTTTGCTTGATCTTCTATAATTTATTTTTAGATATGTTGTAAAAATTAACTCAGTGTGCGTATAAATTAGAAATAAATGCCCCTTGTATCAATGGAATAATAGAATATATGTATATAATTTGTTATAGATAATAAAATATAAGATAACATAATAGGATACATCAGCATCTTGCAGTACCTCTGTCCATCTCCAGTGTTTGTAGTGTTATTTTGATAGATTTATTTATACTTTACCAGCACTTGGTACTGAAATTTAGGCATAATTGAAAGAAGTCTGGCTACATCTTGAAGATACGTGCATATCCTAAATTCGTTAAACATGATGACATTTCTGCAGCCTTTTCAAATATGAAACTCAAAGGGGAAAATGAATTCACATTAACAGTGGGTACATTTAAAGATGACAGCTGTATTATTATTGTATTTTGTTTAGATGTTTTCTCTTATCCCTTTTAGTACCTAACATAAAGACAAATCCCAGAGCTTGTCTTATTTTATGATGCGAAAGAATCGTTTATTATCACTATTTCCTCCCAGCTTTGGCAACTCCCATTGTCATCCAATCCCCTGAAGACCGTCCTCATCACTGTTCCCATGCTGACCGCCTCCTGCTGTTCTGATGGATTCTGAGCAGCTCACAGGGAGTGGGACCAGCTCCAGCATCAGTTGTTACCGCTTTCTAGAGCGCTCCTCCTGGGAGGTGCCTGGGTGTGTCCAGGAGTAGAGGGAGAAAGGGTCCTGAAGGGCTGGATGGCAACATCACGTTAAGAGACTAGGTGACCTGGTGCTGTCCCTTTACACTCTCTTCACATTTTATTCCAGAAACAGGCTGAACTGTTTTTATTTTTAAATTAGTCTAAAGCTTCAGATCCAATAGAATATTTAAAAAATAATTTCAATGTTTTCCTTTAGTATGCATTTAGATCCTCAAATTCATATTTTAAAATTGGTATTATATAGAATGTTTTGTAACTACCATTTCCACTTAATATAAAAATTTAATGTATTAAAATAATATTTTACAGGTATTTAAAATTAGCACAATATTCTATTGGCATTTTAATTTTATTGTTGGAAATTTGTGGTTCTTATTTCTCTTATGTTTAGTAGTATTGAGATTAATATTCTTTCAAACTGAAGTTTTGTGTATAATCATGATTATTTCTTTAGGATACACTCTGAAAGTGAAATTACACACACTAAAGATATAGACACTTTAAAGCTATGATACCTAGTGCCAACATCCCTGCAAAATTTTTACCAATTTCTCCCTCTGATGCTGTGTGAGAATTATGCCTCTTTCTCACATGATCATCAATACTACAAATTATCAGTTTTAACCTTTGCTAATTGGATATGAGAACAATTTCATAGAATTTAAATTTGTATTTCCACTATTCCTTACGCATATTCCTGAGTGCATCATGTTCCAGTCTCTGTTCTCGGCTCTGGAGGCACAGCAGTGGATAAGGGAGATATTCTCAAGGGGAGACATATTGTGGGGAAGTAGGTGGTCTGCCATCATGTGTTCCTCACATTTCCATGGAGGGGAGGGACCTCCCTACCCCTGCTGAAGCACTTTGGGATACACTCACCATCTCTGTCCTCTAGTTGACATGATTTGCGAAACAGGAGAAAGGCACTGAGGATGGCCCTCCTCTGCTCCCCTGTTTGGTCAGACACATTTCCATGCTTCCGGTTAGAGCCTGCAGGGGCATGTTCTGTCTTTGGGGGTGGGGTGGGCTAATGTTTGCGATTGTGTTTTGGAGAGAAATTTTGTTAAAGATGTAAATGATGTTTTCCAATGAACCTCACTGATAAAACATATGTTTTTAATTTCTTCCTGCTTCCTGTGTCTCTTTCTCAATTTATTTTTTCTGACTTGGAGCAAGGAGAGGTCATGGTTAATTACCACCCCTAAAACACCAGGAGTAAACAAATCAAAAAAATATTTGTTGAGAGTGAAAAGTACTACAAAGGTAATAAACAGGGTAAATGATAGACGGTGACCCAGTTTGAAGGGGCTCCTGTAGATGGGATTGTCAGGAAAGGTCTCTCCAAAGAGGAGACACATGGGTGGAATCTAAGCAATGGAGGGGAGTCCACCCTGACTACAGTGGCATAGACCGCTCCTTGCACAGAGAACAGTAAAGGCCAATCCCAGGGCAGGAAGGACATGGTGAGTTCTTGGAACAGAAAAAAATCCAATGTCTCCAAACCATAGGGACCAAGAGGTTGTCAATATTCATAGCAACTCTGTTTATATTTTTAAAAATTTGAAATTGCATAAAAGTTTATAAATTAGAGATGGATTAAAATATCTGGCTACTTTTGTAACATAGAATACAATGCAGCCATTAAAAGATGATATAAGTCTTTATATAGTGAAAAGAAAATAGTCCACATAAAGACAAAGCACACCTTTATAATATGATCCACTTATATTTTAAAATATGAACTTATTTATACACATAGGTCTTTTTGGCCTATTTTCATATATGTAGGAAAATTCTGTAAGCTAAAAATGAAATGGTTTACAATGATTATCTTTAAAGAATAGGATGATACAGGGACCTACTTTTTCTATAAATTGTTTACATATTTTTTAGTTTGTTTTTTGATAAACTTTATGCATTATCAGGAGCAAAAATAAGATATTTCCATTTTGGAAAAATCCACAATGTAATATACAACCACAGTTGCACATTATTTTTGCTCATCCTGAGTCAATCCTCATCAAATTTTAACAGGAATCTCAAATCTGAGCGGATTTTCTTAGAGCTTCAAATGAGAGAAGTGTCACTACATTATGATAAATACTTGACCTTTGACAGGACAGGTGATATCAAAAACCTCAATCTCATTTTTCTTAATAGAGATTTCTCTTCTGAATTGTCCCGATAGAGAAAAAGATCAAGATCTTCTGTTGACTAAAAGTAGAAATAGCTCTTACATCTGATTGAAAATTATTGCAAAATCCACCAGAATATGGAGGAGCGTACATGCAGAGCAGTATTCTGAAGTTGCACAGTCAAGGAAAGTGAACTTTGTCATTCAGACAAGCACATTTCAATCCCCTTATAATTTTCTTATCTGTGATGTAGCTTCTCAGGATTTCCAGTTAAAAACAAAAAGAATTGAAAACAATGATAAATTCAGTATCTGTAAATGCGTAATCAGAAGTGACGAGGAATTTATCTGTCATCTAGCCAGGAATCTTTCCATCGGTATTTTTAGAAAAGGCACTTAGAATCAGCCTACTTTCTAGTGGAATGTTGTGTCCCAGCTCGGCTCATGGAGGCCTCCTCTTCCCCTAGAATCTCCTGGAGGGATGCAAGTCAAGCTTTGCCCCTGGGAATTCCCTTTAATCATATTCCTGTGGTTACAATGTGCTCACTAGTGAACACATTTGATCAGAGTGCCATGAACTGCAAATTTGAGAGACAATTGTTCTCTTTCACATGAATTTGTGTGTCTATACCTACATGGATTTGGTGTTTTTCTTAAAAGGAGGGGGCCTTCTTAGACTAACATCCTAAGTTTTGGGTGGACACTTCACTGGAGCTCCCAAAAGACAGCAGCAAATTAACGTCAGTAAGATATCTTACAAAGTCTCTCAAATATTATGGAATGCTTTTATCTGAGCTGATAGATATACTTTTGATTTCTTATTGATTGATGTGTTTTAATTTCATGCAAGCAGAGCACCATTAAAGGGTATATATTGAACTTCCAATTAGGAGATATATGAAATGAGAACCTTTTCAATTTTATGGAAAATACAAATTTAATAACAGAATGGAATTGGTCCTTTGTGGAGATAGCAAATATTATCTTAATCGGTCCCACTGAATCAAGCTGAATGGCATGTCAGAGAGCTCTTAATGCCTGAGGCCTCCAGGAACATGGACATTTTGTAAATTTTTAAAGCTCTTCTTGAATAAGCACACTGTGTTATCATGGTGAGCAAGGAACAGAAGTAATGACAGAAAATTAGATAGTGACTTCAGAAAAACTCCCATATGCATATCTTTGGAGCAAATAAGGACACAGGAAGCTGGGAAGAGTAAATTTCTTTCCAAAGATCATGTTTGCATGAGTCAGGGGAGGCCTGCAGGAGGTGAAGTGTGGGCGAGAGCTTGGAGAGGAAGGGCAGGCAGGCTGAGGGCAGGGCCTGGGCAGCCTGTCTGGGCCTGAGATGGAATCCTGGGAGCGCAACAAAGGAAAAGCCCAGTGGGCTCATCTGGGACCTCCACGTGTGTTCCTCCTGCACCCAGCCAGTGACCTAGGATACCAGGCACATGAACGCTTCAGCTATCAAATATGCATGCCGTTAGCTTCCTTGGCTCAAATGATTTGGATCATTTTCATAATCAAAGTTCACAATTAAAGCAATCCGGAATTATAGAATTTTACATGTAATGTTTTTAGGTAAGACATTTCTGAAGGAAACCAGTAGCCTAGAGAAAACCATTTCTAAATGGCAGGAACAAATAGAAATCTTAGTGAATGAACTCATTTTATCAGAGTGAACTACGGACAAACCATCGTGATACATGACATCACTTGCAACTTTTATAGTTTTGTAGGAAGGTCATGAGGAGATAGCTCTATAATGGGGGCTGTCTACACACACTAGTTGTTCATCAGCTCATTTGTGAGGACAAAAAAGTAAAAATACACAATAGAAGCAAAAACATTTTTTTTTTTCTCTTAAATATTGGTATGATGTACATTTTGAATTTCACAGTTCAAGTCATATTTTTTTCCTCTGAGAAAGAGCCTGTGGCAGATACAATAAAGAGGCAGTTGAAATGAAGATTTCTTTAAGTGTCCACAGTAGCTGCACGTTAAAGAAAGATCTTCAGTGCCCAGAACAGGGAAAAGTTTCATGACTACATTTTTCTGTTCTTCCATAGCATATAAATGAGCAGGGCCTGAAAAATGAAATATTCCTGATTGAGGATGATGACAGCACGGTTCACATGTTGGTCAGACATCATTCTAACCCCGATTTTGCAAGGTGAAGCTGTGAGCTTGAGTCACTTATTCTAAGCGTCATTGTGACCATCTGTAAAATGGTGACAACAGCTGTCTAAAGGGCTGATGTGAAGAGTAACTGCAGAGAAGTTGGTACATACTGGGAGTTGCAGGGCGGGTGTGAAGAATAAATACCACTCAATTGGCATATATTCAGAGTTAAATAAATCTAAGCTGTTATTGAC
This sequence comes from Equus przewalskii, assembly GCF_037783145.1. Classification (NCBI taxonomy): domain Eukaryota; kingdom Metazoa; phylum Chordata; class Mammalia; order Perissodactyla; family Equidae; genus Equus; species Equus przewalskii. The sequence goes on along the minus strand of NC_091834.1, from coordinate 96,950,636 downwards.
AGTGTTAAGGAGACCACAAAATTGAAGGCAGACTCCAAACCATTGGGATTCGAGAGCCAACGAAATCGTGTTATTGTAAACTCTTTCACATTTATCTTGCTTTTCTTACTGGTTACTTCTGAGCTTAAATAGAAAACATACATTTTACTTTCATTTCTCTTAATATTTTTTACATTAAGCTTAAAAAGGAATTTAAAGAAATGGAATTATCTTTTAAAATAACCACACTCCTGGATTGAAGAAGAAAATACAGGTTTTAAAACTCAAATCCAGTTCTGTCATGACAAATTTCCCAATATGAGAGGAGAGTAAATGTTATGAAAGGAAAAGGGCCGTATTCAGGATATTTAAACTAACCCAAAGTAAAAGTTCCTATTGATCAGTCTCTGAGAGTGAGAGCCCTGGGCTGTCAAAGATGCAGATCTGGGGCAGCACAGAGTTGTCCAATTTTCACGCCTATTCAGAAATTACTTACCATCTCCAACAGTTACTTCAAGACTCAGCTTGATCCTAGTGAGTTGCATAGTTTAAGAAAGAAACAAACAGACAAGGATTCTGAGCCTACTTCCTGGGTTCAAATCCCAGGTTTGCTACATACTAGCTTTGTGACTATTGGTGCCTCTGTGTTCCTCAGTGCCTCCATCTGCAAAATGGGATGAGTACTAAGCCTTACATCATAGGATAGTGGAGAGAATTAAAGGAGTTAACACACATAAAGCACTTAAGTGTTTAAAGATATATTATTAGAAATTTGAAAACCATCACTGGAGAGTAACTGCTGGATCCAATAATCATAAGGAAGCATATTACATGCTTAACATTCCTCTATTAAAATAAAGAACAAAAAGAGAATCTGTCCACCAATACACGCTGAGTTTTTCTCACAAGAGAATGCCATCTATTTCCTGTTCAAGTGAGACATGGGTTCTTTTTCCTTACACAATGTTTCCGAGGATCTGTGAAGGCAGCTGGCTAGCGGGGGAAGGAAGATTAGTCTCAGGGCAAGCGAACCACTCCCCTCTGCCTTCAGGATCTTCTGTGTCCAAGAAGAGGCACCTGGGCCTCGTGGCCCCTGCAGTTCCTTGTAGCCTTTGAGCCAGTTGATCTCCTACATGGATGGCTAGCTGACTCCTCTCCTCTGACACAGTCATGACAAAGCTAAGAGCTGACACACGAGGATGAGTGGGACATGTATGGAGGGTCCTAGAAATTAGAGGCATTGTGGCCACACCATGGGGATAGGCAGTGGTCCCTAGAGAACCCCTCAAGCCCCTAGTTATGAAGACAGGCTTAGGCTCACACGAAAGTCATTTAGCCACTGATCCCTAGAGCCAGTGATCTCATTCACTCCCCTTTCCCATTTCCCACCTGCAGACCCCTGCTCAGGGCTGATGAACCACTTTTCCTTACAGTGGTACCATCTGTGTTCTTTTATCAAACATGGCCTTGGGCTTAGAAGAAAGCTCACAGAGAAGGAGGACTGGGATTGATTCTCCTCTCTAAAGCGGCCTCATGGGGAGGGGAAGCCCAGATTCACGGCTCTCATCACTGAACTTTATGATAGACTTGCTTCTGCAAGGGAGGGCTTTTTCTATCATTGTTTAACACCCAAATCCCTCCCCACAGACACAAATAATGATTCAGGGACAGAACCATGTGGCATTACATCTACTCATGTTCTCCCCAGAGAGATTTAAGGAGTTTGCTCCTTTCCTATGGGGTAGGTGAAATAATGAATGCATTTCCCATGCCAATTCATTTGGTTCTTTCTGTATCCAATGGTAATTTTTGAGTTTGTCTGGAATTTGTTTATGTTTTCTTGGGATTGCATGAGGTGAGGATGTCTCTAAACTATGCAAGACCCTGGCACAGAAAATAACAAAATTCAACACTGTGCCATAAGTTAATTTCTCTCAATACTTCTTTTATTCAAGTGTTCAAATTGCTCCACTCTCTAATTCCTTCTGTTCAACTGCAGAGGAGAGGCTGTTATTTCTTGATCTCTCATAGGAGTTGCCCCATGGACCCTGTTGAGACATCATCTCAGAGAAATAGGTGATCTCCCAAGGGAGACAACGCTATTGCCAAATAATGCCTGCACATTTCTCACTTACAAACATTTTTGACTTGACAGTTTAGATATACCTTTCCCTAAATTGCCTTATGTTTGCCCTCCATTTCCAACATCTCCAGATTTCTGAGCCACATTTTTATTTCTTCATCCTGGGTTAAGGGCTACAGTTAAATTGAACCAGTCTCTCTCTCTCTCTTGCACTAGTGATAATATTTAAAACTTGTCAAGTCCTTGCAGGTCTAACATCCTAAGAGTCTGTCTTAATCTAGTTCTCTAGAGAGACTTCGTCTTCAACTGTGGTGGAAGGAGCACTTCAAAATAAAAGCAATATATTTGATCTATTGGAGAGCAGAAAAATGTATATTTAAGAGGAGGCAAATTGGGGTTATTTCTTTTCTTCAAATAATCTGTGTGTCCAATAGAACCTCACTCCACTTACCTCCTTATTCTCCAACACGCACTCTCTACTTCCTTCAAATCCTACTCCCCAGTACCTCCTGCTCTTGAAAGTCTTAGTTTTTGTGTCAAGCCCATTTTCTCCTTGTGTTACCCATTTGACTTCAAACATAAAGCCAATCCTTCAAAGCTCTCATGGAGCCCTCTTCAACCATCCCAACCTAAACTGGTCTTCTCTGGTAGCCTAAAAGCACTTCTTATAACATCCTTCAAGGTTGTGCTTCAATAACTTATAACTTTTAGCATTTTTATTGTTCCTCTTTCCTGTATTGTACAAGCAAAGCAACATCATTACAGAAAAATAAGTTTCATTCATTGACACCAAGAAGGAGTTAAGGATAAAAATTTAGTTCCTGTTCATTCAGACACAAATAATTACCACTTTTCTTTTGATGAGGATAATATGACGACATTTAATACAGCCTAGCTTGCTTACCAAGAGGTGTCATGAATTGTGTCCACTTTGTTGCCTTAAATCTTTGAAATGGGTAGAGCAAAAACATTTACTGTAGAGAGTCTAAGTCTTCTTGTGAGTGTTACAAATATTTATAATGATTACTATTTTATATTTAGTAAGAATAAATATTGCAAAGCATACTTGGCTCCATCATTAGTGACAGACCTTTATAAAATGAAGGTCAGTTTAGAGATAAAAGTGTTTGCAGATCACAATAAAATACCTACAGCTGCACCTATACATCATTTTAACATTTTGCCATCTCTAAGACAATAACTCCTCCTTCACAGGCCTTGAGTCCTTTTTTATTTTTATTTATAAGTCCACTTAGAACTTAGAATTTCAATGGGGCCCCTGAAAAAGATAAAATAGTATAAGCAATGATGAGAACTTAGAAGTGTTGATGTCTCTTTTCACCATAACTTCTGTCATGGTATGCCTTTTTAACCATATGAAGATAATAAAGGATGCGCTCTATCAAAACAAGGGAGTAAACCAAGAAAGAATAAGACGTGAGATTAATGAACTAAGGAGTCCAACACAGGACAAAGCCAGATGGAATTGCTAGGAAATGACTAGTCCAAATAGTAGGAGAATGTAAATTTCCTGAGGGATGGATATATTATCTGAGGTGGCTGAGGAGGATTGACATGTGTAGAAGGCCATAGCAATGGGCACAAAGAATCCAAGCAGAATGAAAAATAGGCAATCAGTAAACACCACCTTTCTTGTAGCTGTAAGCATTTAATTAATACATACTTCCTGCTTAGAAAGTCAAGTGAGGAATATATTGGCCTAATAAAGTGTTTTCTTTTCAAACTCCTTGCCACCGCTGATATGTGGTGGATGAATGGACTCCAAGTGCCAGTGCTTTTCTTCCTTGCGCAGTCGACTTCTCCAGCAATTCCCACCTGTTGATTGGGCACTGCATTGCATTTTGCTTGGGGGTTGAAGAGTTGGTGCTCACCACCCAGATCTTCAGTAATGGAATGTTTACCATAGACCACTAATGTGACAGGCACAATACAGGTTATAGATGCTACAGGACACAGCAGATTGAGACAAATTTGTGTTCCCTTTGCTCATGTCTAGCGGTAAACAGGAGAGATACAGTCCATGACCTCTTTCTTAAAAGTTCCTACCCATCTTTACCATCCTCACTCTCCACCCACTTTTAGGGAAAACAATGGAATTTTTTGTTGTAAAAGGACATTAGTGCCATATGTACAAAAAACAACAATTCTGAAAAGTACAAAGAAAAAATCTAAACTTGTTCCAGAACACAGCACTTTGAAATACCGTCAATATTATTAGCTCAATATCCCAAAGATTTCTCCATGAATATATACCGATCCAAGACTACTGGACAGCTAGATGAATAATTTAATAAAAATGTAATCACATGATATTTTAGGAAAATATTTTGACTTTTATTTTTTGTGTAAAAAGAATAGTTTCTCAATATAAAAATAAGTTAAACAATTTGGAAAAATATAACCATTTTCGACACATTCGGTAAGTGGAATCTCGCATATCTCTGTGCTCTCAGAGAAATATATGAAAGGAAGAATAAACAGATAAGGATAAATATTTTTTATAAAAATAAGTTCAACTCCTCATGCTATTTTTAAGTATATGTGCTTTTTTAACGTAGCGGAAGGAAAAGTACCTACTATGCAACTAAAATATTCATTTTCTTCAGAATCCTTTTTTAACTATAAGATAAGATTCTTAATACAATCTCCTTGACATAAGAATAATTTTCCATTATATTTATAGATTGTAGCCATTAGGTTTTGAAAAACATTATGTCTTATCTGTAAAGAGTATCCATTGGATCCCTAAAACTGGAGGATGGAATAATTAGCACACTTCAATTTCCTGCTTCTCAAGATTCAGAAGGCTTGCTTCAGATCTTAAGCCATTTAGCAGGTACTGCTAGTTGTCTGCCCTCTGGCCCTTACCCCCTTCCTTACTGACCTAGTACTCATTTCTTCAGGTACTAGGTAGTAAAATTATAACAGAAAGTGGACCTCATCCTGAGCCAGAGAGGATTAAACCATGATTAATCTAAGTGAAGCTCTCAATTTTATCCTTTTTATCAGTGACTCATTTAGAGATGGCCATTTAGCCCACTTTTGGCCAATAGAATACAAGAAAAATTCTGAGAAGAGAGAATGCTTCTGGAAAAGACTTTCCTTCCTGATAAAAAGGGACAGACTGACAAGAAGAATTTCTTTTTGCTTTTTGATCAATTTTAAAAATTTTTATGTCAGAAAATTTCCCACCAAAGCATTTGAAAACGGCTCATGTACCAAATTACCAGAAAAAAAAAAAAAACCTATTCTGCTTTCATTCTTAATTTTTGTTTATTTTGTAAAGTGATTTGGGTAAAAAGATAAACTGGAGTGGAATGGTTGAAAGTCACTTAGTCAAGACAAGTGGGAATCTTTGAAATATGCTGGTCTTTGAGGAGATGATGTTTGAAACATGATCAACTAGAAGATCTTGTAGATATCTTAACCTTTTTGGTTCCTTGTCTTTTTCAACATTTATATTCACAGTGTCAAATACTGTACATTTTATGCTTTGGGTACTATATATGTTTTAAATGAAAGTCAATTAGTTTAAGTTTTTACTTATTCTAGAATTTTAACTTAAGGTAAATAAAGTCTTCATGACTTGTCAAAAAGTAGAGAATGATAAACATCATCATACATTTCATATAAAACTAAAAAGCTTTTTCACAGGTAGAGAAACCATCAACAAAATGAAAAGGCACAATTGGGAGAAAATATTTATAAATCATATATCTGATAAGGGTTAATATCCAAAATATATAAAGAACTCATACAACTCAACAGCAAAACAAACAATCTGATCGGAAAATGGGCAGATAATACGAATGACCATTTTTCAAAAGAAGATACACAGATGGTCAACAGGATTATGAAGTGTGCACATCATCACTAATCATCAGGGAAATGCAAAGCAGAACCACAATGAGATATCCCCTCTTCCTGTTAGGATGGCCATTATCAAAATGACAAGAAATAATAAGTGTTTGTAAGACTGTGGAGAAAAGGGAACCCTTGTGCACTGTTAGTAGGAATACAAATTGATGCAGCCACTAGGGAAAACAGTATGGAGATTCCTCAAAAAATTAATATAGATCTACCATATGATAACATCAATTCCACTTCTGGGTTTTTATCTGAAGGAAACAAAAGCACAAACTGAGAAATACATCTGCACCCCGATGTTCATTGCAACATTATTTACGATGATTAAGACATGGAAGCAACCAACCTAAGGGTCCATCAATGGATGAATTGTTAAATAAATGTGTTGTACACACACACACACACACACACACATATATATATATATATATATATACCATATAAAGGAATATTATTCAGCCATCAAAATGGAGACCTTCCCATTTGTGACAACATGGATGACCTTGAGGACAGTGGGTTAAGTGAAATAAGTCAAATACCGCATGATCTCACTTACAGGTGGAATCCAAAAAAACACGGCTCATAGATACCAAGAACTAATTGGTGGTTGCCAGAGGCAGATGGTGGGGGTGGGAAAAATGGGTTAAGGGGGTCAAAAGGTACAAACTGACAGTTATAAAATAAATCAATCATGGAGATGTATATACAGCATGGTGACTATAGTTAATACCGTATTGCATATTTGAAAGTTGCTAAGATTAGACCTCAAAATTTCTCGTCACAAGAAAAATTTTGTGTCTGTGTATAATGATGGATGGTAACAAGACTTATTGTGGTGGTTAGTATCCAATATATATATTGAATCTTAAAAAAGAGCAGCCTTTACTTATTTTATCTTCACTATCATCATGAATACAGTTTTTCAATCTGGTTTCATAAATCCAGAGGAAATTTTGCCACCATGGAAGAGAAATGATGTTGGCTATAATAGTCCTAGTTGTCTCGTGCTGCTTCGTGCCACCCCAAACATTGATTCAAACATTACAAAAAAAATGGTGGGGAAAATTTTAAGAACTTCAACAGGATTAACTCTTGCCTTATTAGAAATTAATTTAACCCCCAAAATAAAGGTAATGCTGGAGCAATGCTCAAAACCCTTACCTCTAGAACTATTTAAACATTTACTAATGAATTTCCTTTTGACCCTAATCCTAAAACTTTAATATATTTTAGGATTTTTTACATAGTTTCTTATTAGACTAAAGTTTTCCCTAACTTTTCTCCCTTTACTCCTAAATTATTCCACCAAGTAATCTAGAGTTTCTCTAAACTCATTTCATTGGCCTCACAACTGGGGAGGTAGAGTCACATAACTCTGCAATATTTTCTGCGTTGAAATTTCAAGTCTATTTGGAAGTTCTCTCTCATGGTATTAATTTTACTGTACTGTTTCCAGCTACCATGAGGTGATGAGAAGTCAAAGATGTTTAAAGACAAAGCAAAAGAAATGTATTTATATCATTTTCCTACATTTAATTTTTTCTCTATACATTAATATTCCTGGCTTTAAAAAAGAAAGAGAATTCAAAATTTCCTAAAAGAAAGACTAAATATTCTGATAATTTAGTTCTCACATCCCCTAATGTGGTTTCTAAAGTTTGGAAAATGTGCTTCTCTCTGTATCTTGGCCCCATTTTCAAAGCTAGAATTTGGGCAATTACCATTTTGATATAAACCTTCTAATTGGGAAATTTTTCTGAGTATTTGCTTCAGCAAATCATATATTTTAAGTTTTTGCATTAGCAAATCACATATTTTAAAAGGAAATCCCTGATCAAACAACATTCTGTCTCCCCTTCAAGTGGGCCTCTTCTTCTGCAGTGCTCGATACAAGGCGCCCTTCACCTGAGCATTCCTCAGGCTGTAGATGAGGGGGTTCAGCATGGGGTTGAAGAGGCTGTGAAACAGGGACAGTATTTTCTCCCGTTCTTCTCGTTGATTGGAATTCGGGACCATATAAACCACCATGGCGATGCCAAAGAAGAGTCCGACCACACAGAGATGGGAGAGGCAGGTGGAGAAGGCCTTTGTGCGGCCCTCCTTTGACTGGATCTTTAGGATGGCCCAGACAATGCGCATGTAGGAAACTAGCATTAAGCAGAGAGGCCCAACTAAGATAAACACACCATCAGCAATGATAACCACTTGGTTGATCCAGGTGTCAGCACAGGCCAGCTTGAGGACAGACATAATTTCACAGAAGAGCTGGTTCACTTCCCGGGGCCCACAGAAGGGCAACCTGAGAAGGAGAATTGCATGTACCAGAGCCAGAATAAATCCACATGACCAGGAAGAGACAGCCAGGACTGTGCACACTCTCCAGTTCATGACGACAGTGTAGTGGAGGGGGTGGCAGATTGCCACAAACCTATCATAGGACATCACTACCAAAAGCAGGCACTCTGTGTGAGCAAAACTCAAATACAAAAATGTCTGCATAATGCAAAGAACAAAGGATATGGTTCTGTTCTGGTTCAATAAATTTGCCAACATCTTGGGCACATTACTGGAAGCATAGGACATGTCAGTGACGGACAGGTGTGAGAGGAAGAAGTACATGGGGGTGTGTAGACTCATGTCTAGACAGATGAGTCCCAATATCACACTATTTGCCAACAGACTGAAGATGTAGAACAGAGAGAAGATCCAGAAGAGGAGCACTTCCACGTCTGCACTGAGCTCGAATCCCACCAAGACGAACTCTGTGGCCCATGACTGGTTGCTCCCCATTCCCTAATGACAAGTTGTCAAGGACTGAAACGTGATAAACAGTCAGAGCTGGACAATCAACAAAAAGTGAAGTTGTTTATTTCTAAATGAGTTCAGAGAAAGATTATTGCCCTTTCTCTACTTGAAAGCTTCCCCTACTCCCTCACACTGGTTACTTTTCAGTTTTTAACTTTTAATATGAAATAAATTTAAACTTCCAGAAAAGGGTCAAGAATTATGTCAAGAACTCACATACACATTCACTCAATTCAACAAATTTTAATGTTTCTTTCATATTTGCCTTATCATTCTCTTTTTCTCTGTATATATGTATTACTTCTTTTGTAACCATTTGAGATTCAACTGTATGCATAATGCCCATTTACCTGTAAATTCCTTACTTTTTCTCTAAGAACAAAGACACTCACTAACCTAACCAGAATATAATTATCAAAATCAAGCAATTTAATACTGACATGATTCTTTAATCTACAGTACCCCCATCCAAGACCCAATCCAATGTTACTTATTATATTTAATGCCATCTATATTCAGTCTCCTTTCATCTAGAATAGATACTAAGCCTTTCTTTGCCTTTTATGACACTGATATTTTTGAAGAACATAGAGTATTTCTTTAATGCAAAGTTCATCAAATTGGGATTATATGAAGTTCCTCATTGATTCAAATTATTCACTTTCTGTGGGAAAAACAAGTATCCTCCTCAGTGTATTCTGTAAGTAGGTGCATGATGTTAATTTGTCCCATATTTGGTGATGCTAACTTGGAATACTTGGTGAAGATTGTGCCTCTCAAGTGTTTCCATTAAAAAATCATTATTTTTTCCCTAAAGTAACTTCTGGAGCAATCATTAAAATAAATATGTAAATATTCTGTTCCTCATAAAGGTTTTAGCCAATAATTTCAGGATCCTGTGATTATCTTGTCTGACTCAATTATTGGTAATGATTATGCAAAATGTGGTGTTCCAACTCCCTCATTGCTTTTATAATTATTGTGTATTTCACTATAAGGAAATGCTCAATATCTATAATCTATCTATCAATCTATCTATTATTCTATTTGTCTAGCATCTAACTCTATGCATCTGTGTCTATCATCTTTCTGTGTCTCTCATCGATCTATCAATATGGACTCATAACTTCTTTTTTCAAGGGATTACAATTATTTATTATCATTACTTGCTTAGTCTTCCTGTATATGAGCCTTCCAAGCTTACTCCTTTGTCCTATGAATATGTTCCCATAATTCTTGAGCTCTTCTTTACTTCTGATATCATAAGATGTTTCAAGCTCTTCTTGTACATTCCCCACTTCAGCCATGGACACAGCCTTTTCTCCAAAAAGTTATGGTTACGCTTAGTGAATAATAGTGAAGTAACATAAACTAATATCTGGATTTTAAGAGTTTATATTTTTATGATGATTTTTGCTAAATTTCTAATGTCCTCTTTGAAAAGAACGAACATATAATTTGGGAAGGTGTACAAATTGTGATAGGGGATAACAGATTCTTGTAATTACTTCTGAAAATCCAATATATCTTAACTGACTTCATTTGTTGAGTCAAATCTATTTCACTAAATAAAGATTAGTATTGAAGAAAATGTTCTTGATATTATTCAGTAGTGTATTTTTAAGCAATATATACATATTTGTAACTTACATCTTATTATCAAATACATTATTTTCTTGCTTTTATGCTACTTAGAAAACTACAGACTCTTCAACATTTTAAATTTATAGATTAAAGGTTTAAGAGTGTTGTTTATTGTGTGAATAAGGTGGTACCTACATTGTAAGAAGTTTTGACATCAAGGTTCTAAATCTTCTTAGAAAAACTTTATCAATACCCTGAAACATACATTAACACATGATGATTTTAATGATTTGTATACACAGATAGACCTTTTAACTGGACATCCATTTTCATACATATCATGAATTAAAAATATATATCAAACTCTGTGCTATTTTCTGTATTTCTTTCATTTAGAATCATATCAGGAAAAATTTTACATGTCAAAATATTTTCTGTAACGTATTTTGAAAGGCTGCCTCTATTTCCTTGAATATAAATATTTTAATTTATTTAACATGTTATCTCCTCATTTGGTTTGTACAATATAATACTTCATTGATTAAATTTTACACATATGTGTTTTTTTATGAATCCTTATAATAAATTTTGAGACTTGAAACTGCCCAGTCAAATCAATCACACAATTTATGTCTCTTATGTATAAGTATCTGTCTCTACTCATCTAAAAATCAAACAAGCAAAAACCCCAGATGTATGAAGACTAACATCTGTAAGGACAACCCAGTGGGAAGGGGTGTCTAACTTAACAGTGAGGACTCTATAATTCCAAGTTCACCTTTTCTATGTGGCGGTCCCATTTTTACGGCTGCTCCTCTCATGCTGGCTCCCAAAGGGGCATTGAGCATCTTTTAATGATTTGACAAAGCCTGCTCAACATCAGCCTGCTTTGGTTCATTCTTATCTCAGCTTGATGTTAGATACTGAGAAAGAAGAAAAATATTAAATGGAAATTCATACCCCACAAAGCTTAAGTGCATCTTATAATGTGTGTGGCTACTTGGCTAATCGTTGACATTCTCTTATTCTACCTCCTACCTGAGCCATTTTACCCTCTAATTCCAGGACTTGACACAATATAATGTGACATTTGTTGGTATTTCTTAATCCCCAGGTTCCATAAACTTTCATGTGAAAAAAAATATCCTGACACCACTATTCAGGTTTCGTTTCTAGACATCTTCACACCTATATTATTAAGCAAAAGAGATACAGATTTCTTTTGTAGTATCTAACCTAGTATTTTTCTGGTCAATTCCAGTTTCTGGCTTGAGAGGAACTCCTGCTTCCTTGGTGAATAACACCTGTAATTATTTGACTCTTCACTATTCAAAAGGAGAAGGTTCTTATCTAACAAGAATTACAAATTAAACAGTATTTTAATATAATCAATACCATATCACTTAAAAATATTACATAAATATAATGCCATTTTATCACAGGTAGTTTATAGTAAGGTTTCAATAGAGCACACAATGCATTCCCAGATAGTTATGAGTTAAATCTCTTAAAATGATGGATACAATTTAAGTTCACACTTTTTTTTTAATTCTTATGAGTATAGGATTATTTCAGTAATTTTAAAAATGCTGAGATTTATTATATATTTCTCTGTGCTGAGACTTATTGTATATTCCTCTAGAGCATATCAGGCTTAGGTAAATGTAAATTCTCAGGCTGGTATATATTGAGTTGGAAAATGCATATGGGTCATTCAAAAATACTAGTGTGGTTACAAACTGTGCTATCACTGCCCTTACTGTGTAATTCTGAAGGGGTGTTGCCATGGAGTCACAGCCCTCCTCATCTGAACCACTTTATTGCAGTTTACAGCCAGTTCCCATAAGGAGAAAGGTGGCAGCCTACTTGACTTTCTCTAGGCCCCATCAAAGGCTAGTTATCAGACAGCCTATAAAGAGGGTCTTTTCTACTCTTGGGAATTAGAGTAGATTCACATGCAGAGGGTATTCAGGCATCTAGTAAATGCATAGGCTTGGTCAATAATCACAGTTAAAAGAGTTACATCCTCACTATGAAGATGTGGATAATCCTCAAGATAGAATTCAGGATAAAAAGGGGTTTATACCAAATGTCATTTACTTGAACTGAGATGCCTTTTCACCAAACAGAAAGTCTTGTGGGTGGGTAATATGTCCTGCACATCTTTATGTCTCATAATAACTAGTTTAGTTTTACCTGAAAAAGGCACTCAGGGAATGTTTGTCAAATGGATGATTGTCATTTATAGCTCAAAAAATGCATGTACTAAGCATCTTCTAAGTGTCAGTTTTTATTGACCAAGACGTAGTTTCTACTTTATTAGAGGAGTTCACAGTTAGAATTTGATCACTGAAAGTTAAACAGAGATAAAATCATAGATTCTTTCACTTGCATAAATATGATTGAATTTGGGAGGATTCCATGTAAATATTCATTAAGTTTGAGACGTTGATTTTTGAGATATATGCACATATACATATATTCCTATATTATGTAAAGTGGGAGATAGTCACATCAGTATTGCAAAATTCTACTTAGATGTAGTTGGACACAATAAGCAATGCCTGAAACACATTTAATCTCTGAATATAAAGAATAATAATATTGTCAAAGGTAACTCAGTCTATCACTACCCAGTAGAAATATTTGTTCATTAACTTTTTAGTTTAGTTATTTTTGTGTCTGAATTAATAAATCCTTTTATTTGTATCTTTATCATTAGTACCATTTTGCTTTTAAAAATAAATAACATAAAAAATAAAATTGAAGACAGATTAAAATTCTTAAGCAGATGCAGTACTGGAATACAGAAGAATATATCACAGTAGTGATGCCTAAAAGGTCACCTTCCTAATAGAGTGAATAAAACAATAGTGGCTCAGATAACGAGGTTTGCATGGTCAATGTGAGCAATTCTCTTCCCAGGCAGTCCTGTAACCCAGAATGTTTCCTGATCTATGGAGCTCTATTCTATTTTTCCAACTCTTGTCAGGAGTGTTGACACTCATTCCATCCTATTTTGTGATAGGAAAGATATTTGTGTAAAAGACTGTGATTTCAAGTCAGACAATCATGACAATAGGGTGATAACCTGGGAAGATTTCAAAAAGAAATAACTCTGTGGGAAACTTACACTTTACACTGTTTCAGCAAAGAAAAGATTTACTGTAACTGTTACTGGAATTTTCTTTTCCATTAAGAGAGCTTTCCCTGGACATCAATATCTTCATTTAGGCTAGGTAATATATAAAGTCCTTTCATTAAGTTGGCTGTTTCAGAACCTTATTCAGACACAATGCCTGGATATAAAGCCTCTCATTCTCTGAGCCCTTCTCATTGACACAGTTGGGCCAGCTCTGATCACCACACCCTATTACGTTAGTAGGTAATGGTGCAAGTGATGCTGGGGAAGTTCCAGGAACTCCTGGCCACACAACAGTAGACAGAGGTTCCCTACGGTGGGGGAGGGAGACATCTAGGTGCCCATTAAATCTACCTTCGGTACACAATGACTCAGGAGGGAAGATCACCCAGGAAGGTCATTCTTGTTCACATAGCCATAGTGGTTTCCACAGCTGTCTTGTCCTATGTCAGCCAACCATACTGATAACCACCTCCCAGAATAAACTAATCTCTTCTGTAGAAGGAGATGCTAGCCCTGGACTTTCTCATAAGAATCTACTTTGAGGTAGAATCAACCCACAGAGGTGAGAAATGTACCTTTAAAATAAGTATAGTATCCTGTTCTCTTAGCAGCTTTTGAGGACTAAATCTCAGATACAGGAGGAGGATTTGCTGAATGTTCTTCAAAGAATCCCAGGAGCACAGGTTTTATTTTAGAATCAAATGAATTAAAAACATTCTTGAGTTTCTAGTGAGAATTGAAGTTCCCAGAAGGATCATAAGATATCGTACCTATTTATCTTCTCCCTTAGCGGGGAAAAGGATGCCCGCATTTTCTCTCAGGAGGAGAGATGAGATTGTCTCCAATTGTCTTGGAGGAAAAAGTTTAGGGAACGGGCAGGGCAGAGATGGCGTCACACTGTTTCTACACAAACTTTCAAATATCTCAAGGGTTATGAACCTGAGACAGATATCACAAGTTACAGTACCCAGACTCTCAAAATTATTACAGTTTTATGAATTCATGCTTCTACAGTCCCCATGAAGGTACATCAGAGGCTGGGACTTTTAGATGGTTGAGAGGTGGGTTCCCATGGAGACTGTTCTGGCAACCCTGAGAGGGAAGAGATCCCCAAAGCCAAGAGGCATCTCTGTCTGCAGTAGGGGTTGATAGACACAAATGAGGAAGGATCATGATATCCATAAGCGACAATTACCGAGCCCTTCATATGCCAAATGCTTTCCATTGACTACAGAGTTTAATCTGGTCATTATCTCCATTTTACAGATGTGGAGACTGAAGTTTAAATATACTAAGCTATCGATTCTTCAAGTGTGGTCCAGGGACCACTGGGAATCTCAGAGAACCATTCAACGTGTCCATGGGATCAGAACTATTCTCACAATAATGTTTAGGCACCATTTGCCTTTACACCCTCACTCTTTATGAGTGCAACATGGACAATTCTGGAGGCAACATGACATTAGATATTGCAACACAGAATGCAGAGGAAGATACAAGGTGCAGCTCTCTTTTAAAGTCAAACATTTAAACCAAAAATATCAAACAACTAATCTTTTCACCTTTTTTTGTTTTATAAAAGACAGTTATTTTTCATAGAGGTACATTGTTTATATTAAAATATAATGGAAATATTTCTAAATGAATAGAAAGTACATATTTAAAATTCTGTTTTAATTGCTAATATGGTACATATCAACAAATATAACCACATATATAAATGCGTTTGTGTCCTCAGTCATTCTTAAGAGTTCCAAAGGGTCTTGAGACCAAAGTCAGAGCACCATTGCATAAATCATGGATTACCAATGTAGCAAGGGCCAGAGCTGGGAACAAGAATTTTATCTGACACCAAAAGTGTTTTCATTTTCTATTGTTGCTGTAACAAATTACCACAAACCCATCGGCTGAAAACAGCTCACATCTACTCCCTCACAGTTTCATTGGTCGGAAGTCCTGGGACAGGTCAGCAGGCTTCTCTGCACAGGTCTCACAGGCTGAGAGCAAGGTCTTGGCTGGGTCTGCATCCTCCTCTGAGGTCCTTGCACGCGGCCCCTCCACCTTCAAATCAGCAGGTGTGTTGAGTCCTTCCCACTTTAAAGGTCCCTGGCTTCCTCCTCTGCTACTAGATGGAGAAAAATCCCTGCTTTCAGGAGGCTCACCTGATCGGGTCAGGCCCCCAGGAGAACCTCCACATTTTAAGATCAATTGATTTGCCAAATCCTTTTACAGCAGGACCCAGATTAGTGTTTGATTAACCCCACAGTCTTTTTTCTGAACCACTGGGCAGCATTTTCATTTTAGATCCTATATTTTTCCTTGGAAAGATGCCATCCTCTCTCTGTGATCTTTGTTATCAGCTGTATATGCCTCTAGAACTCCTACCCAAAATAATCAAAATAGTTCTGAATCCTAACTCAGAAGGAACAATTTCCATTTCCGTGTCTTACTCTAAATGATAAGATTAGGATATTTAAAGTCTCTTTTAATTCTCAATTTATGTGAATTTAAGTGAGTAACCCATTCTTACACAGTCCACCTGCCTGGCCCTTGGCCCAGTCTCTCCTCCAGCAAAATGATCATACGTTTCTGATCTTCTACATTAAGAAGAGCATTTCTATAACAGATACAGAGCTAGTTTATTCAATGTAATAGATACAGTAATAGCACAAATATGCTTACCATTTGGAGGAACCAGTGTAGGGTAGGGATAGACTTGAAGAAACAGCTATATCCTGTAGAACCATGACACATATTTTCATATTTTTGTACTAATTTGATTACTTGTTCTCTTTGACCTGTGGCATTTGTACCTCCAATAATCTTGTGCAGAACTGTTTCGCATAGAAATGAGCTGATGATACATCCAAATTAAGTTCTTCTCAGGCCAGCCATTTCCCATTAGTGTTGCATTCTGAGGAGGCTTTAATTCCATCTTCCAACACATTTGGTCATCAGTATCAGCGTGGTCACATGACTTATTTACATAAGGTAGTTGAATCTTAACAACAACCATATTACAGAATGGTCATAGCACAATTCAGTTTTACTAAGAACAAGTCAGTAAGAATTACAGAGGTATATGCTAAGCCTTTACAACAGATTTGGCTCTTGACCATATACCAGATTATTATGTGCCATTACAATTAGCCATGATTCACTTGTTTGTGGAATTCAAGTCAGTTGGGGATGAAGCCAGTTACCCTATCTCAGGTTAAAGGTTTGTGTTCAAACTAGTTTCTATGGTGTGTTTCTATATATTGGGAGCCTGTCCTATCCCCACCCGTCCATGGTGAGGACATAGTGTTATTCAGACTAGTTCATTCCCTCCTAACTGTATTATAGGTTATGTCTTCTTCTTATCTAGTCTCAGGGAGAGTCAAGGTTCATTGATGAAAATTACAAATCCCCCAGATAACCTGAATAAATTCCCTTGTCTATAAGACCCTCATATGTGCACCTTTTGGGCCTCAGCATCTAGAATGGAAGGCTACTGCTCTGTGGTTACTTTAGCTTTGATCTGTATCACAACAGTCAGGATGTTCTGTTGGGTCAGGACTGAGCCCCAGCAGTATCCAGCATCATTTGTTGAGACTGTCTGACCCATTTCACTGAAGTCTCATCACATTTCCAGACTGACTCCTATCCCTCACCTTCCTCCTGGAAGAGAATTCCCTCTAATCTACTCTTTCTAGTTAATTTTTTTTCCCACTGACTGTTACTCCTAACAAAGTGAATTCAGCTTGTCAATGATGCCTAGATAGCCACCTGTCCCTCCTAAAGCCACTTTTTGTTTTGCAGGATATCGATTATGCTGCTTATTGCCACTGTGTATGAATGGGCTGAGCTCAGTTATGATATCTGTTTTGTTACCACACAATATTGGGTCTCAGACACTAGGGGTATATAAGTGGCAGTCCCCCTGGATGTAACCTATTCTGAGTATGCCATAAGGCCTCCTAGAACCATCTCTCTGTCAAGGTCATTTCCTGGCAATTCATCCCCACCATGGGAGGTCTGCATTTTATTCCCATCAGAACCCCATTGTCTTCTCTTTCTCTGTTTAATAGATTTCTACCCACAGAAACAAAGGTGAGATGTACCTGCGTGCAGCACACTATGGCATGTTGATATATTTTGTCCATTATAACCAGGGAACTTTCTAAGCCTTTGATCATCAAAGTCTATAGTTACACAGTGATCAGTCAGGTGAGAATTGTACAACACATGGTCTGATGGCCATGTGGAGAGTGGTTCCCAGATATTTCTTCCCAAATGAGATCTTTCTGGAAGAAGCAACCTGAAAAATAAGAGACAATGTTTACTGTACATTTGGTCCAGTTCATCACATCATATGACCAGAATGTTTCCCAGTGGATTGCCACTCGGGATTGCATGGTTTCATTTGACCTTGCCAGCTTCCAAAAATGGGGTTGGTTTTGGCAAATATATGACTTCACCATTTTGTGCATCTGGCATAACTGTGTTAACTGACAATTTTATCCTCTAGCTGTTAGCCTTTTTTGAAGTCACCAATGTAATATTCGATTTCCATTATTGTGTAAACTATTTACTCATTTGCTTACTTTCAGCTACTCTTTCTCATTCTTTCCATTTATCATTGATTTTAACCCCATCTCCCACCTTTGGAGGGGATATTAGGTTCAACCACTGTGCTGTGACAGATTG
Organism: Equus przewalskii; assembly: GCF_037783145.1. Taxonomy (NCBI): domain Eukaryota; kingdom Metazoa; phylum Chordata; class Mammalia; order Perissodactyla; family Equidae; genus Equus; species Equus przewalskii. Next base: position 96,932,463 of record NC_091834.1, on the reverse strand, counting down.
CTGACAGCAATACCAGTTTAGTAAGTGTCCCTCAGTCCATTCCCATTTATATAGGGTCTGCTTACTGTCGACGAAAATAATCCATAACCAATCTATAAATGAAAATTTGGTGAGTTTATTCTGAGCTGAAATCTGAGGACCATGGCCCAGGGCCTTTCTACCCAAAAGAAGAAAGGGCACCGAAGAAGTGGGGTGCACAGAGTGGTTATATACCCCCAAACAGGGTGTTTCACATATGATTGAAATGTCCCTCCCACAATAGTCACAAGATTGCCCTGTCAGCACAGCACTTGATGGACACAGCAGGTAGCGGGTCTGCTATCCTGGTGGGCGAAGCAGGAGGCAAGTCTATTGTCTCGAGCTGGGCGGTCACAGGTGAGCACAGCAATCAGTTTCTAGCCTAAGGAAAGATGCTTAATCCTTAAGGAGACACCAAGGTTGGGAGGGGGAGGGAAGTTGCACCTTTATCTCAATGGCCTTTGTTCTTGCCATAGGGAATATCTAAAGCAGATATACAATGTATGCTCAACAGCCATGGTCAGGCCCTTCTGGAAAGACAAGGTCAGGCCGAATTAGGTTTATACCAAATGGCTTCCTCATATTCTCCAATATATCCTATTGCTTGCCATTTTTATTTGTCATTACATAGTTACTGAACTAGTGGGCAGGATATTTTAGATAAAACTCTGGGTATTAGTAACTCTCACATTTGTTCTGGGTCTTTTTATTGTTATGTTTAGTTATTTATTGATTTGTTGGATTATTTTAGTAAAGTCTATTCTCCCATCCACCAGCACATCAGTGTTGGGTGTTAACATCAGAGGATGTTGCTTCTTAGGGAGTGACACCTTAAGTATGCCTACTGTCACAAGGCTCTCTTTGCCTATTTCCCTGAGCAAACTCAACTGTTAAACTCCATATTGTGGGCTGATTTCTCTTGTAGGGGAGGAAGACATTTCCTCTACCCACTCTGGGTACTTCTGCCTGGACAATAAATTAAATTCACATGAGACAGAATAACAGGAGAAAATTAAACAAAGCTTTATAACATGTATACATGGGAGAGGCTCAGGCAAACTGAGAAACTCACCAAAATGGCAGAATTCTTACCTTAAATACCATCCTCAGGTAAAGACAAAGGAGGATGTTGGTGATGGGGAGAGTCACTTACAGGAGGTTACCAGAAAAGTACAGTAAACAAGAATAAGATTATTATGCAGATTTAAATCCTTGCCTTCTGCATTGGTTAAGAGTTTCTAGAGACAAGGTCGTCCCCTACTTCTTCCCAGTACAGAGAGAGAGAGACACCTTTACATGCAGAGAATTCCTTTACAAATGTAAATGTCTCTTAACAAAGGGTAAGTAAATTCTACTTTTCAGTTTCTTTCCTGTCTGTAGTTTTTAAAAGTAACCAGCCCAAAAAAATCCTCATGCCAAAGAGATATATCTTGGGGTGGCCAATTCTAGTCCCCTACAGTCCCACCTTTGAAACTTTTAAGTTTCACAGTCCTTTGAAACTTTAAGAAATTTCATAGTCCAGAAGCTGAGTGGTAAATTTTTTCATCTCACTGAACACTCTTCTTAGTCTTGGTGATAGATCAGTCCAGTTAAAGTCGTTTTAGCAGGCGATGATACAGGTGGACTCCCAAAGTTAGGCCTAAATTTTGGAAGCAAACTATCAAGTATCTAATAAGTATTTCTATGGAAAAGAAAAACAAGGTTAATGGTTGGAGCAAATTATAAACTAGTTCCTGAGCCCAGGGGGCAGCCAATCAAGGAGATTTCTAGATGTTTGAGTCAAAGCATCTTTTGCAGCTTGAGATGTCTCTGATGATGTCATTGGGCATTCAGGTATCTTTCTGAGTGGCTTACAGCTTACACAGCAACAGACAGGAATCTCTCAAGTTTATATCAAGTTGTTCAGCTTCAGTTTGAAAGGCTTCAGGACAAAGGGCAGGTTCAATTCTCCATGATTCCAAATGAAAATGAGGGGAAAAAATTGAAAAGATTAGTTTGGAGATTTATAATCTGATATTTCAGGAGAAGAATTCAGGATCCAGTCCAGTTCACAGGTAGAAAAAAGCCTCAGACAATTAATAGAACTAGGATTTGGGGGCCGGCCCAGTGGCGCAGCGGTTAAGTGCGGATGTTCCACTTCGGTGGCCCGGGGTTCACTGGTTCGGATCCCAGGTATGGACATGGCACTGCTTGGCAAGCCATGCTGTGGTGGGCGTCCCACATATAAAGTAGAGGAAGATGGGCACAGATGTTAGCTCAGGGTCAGGCTTCCTCAGAAAATAGGGGAGGATTGGCAGCAGATGTTAGCTCAGGGCTAATCTTCCTCAGGAAAAAAAAAAAAGAACTAGGAGTTAATATCCACAAATGTGTATTATAGTATTTTCTTCTACTGAAACATAATTTTTCTGTCTAAAATCACCGTAATTTTTACTAAAGATAGCCAAATTAAGTTTAACTGGTTTTCCAAATAAGTTTAGTTTCAATACAACTTGGTCTAAGTATTTATATAAGTGCAGCAAGAATAGCAATTGATCATATAGGCTTTAAATTTGCTCTGCTGGAATCTTTTATGAGTAATCTCAGATTGAACTTTAAAGACCTCTCAAGGACAGAAAAGCCAAGCCAAGGACTTGCCATCAGATTTTACCTGCAGTACCTACAGATTTGGGTGGACTCCTCTCTTCTTGAGGTTCCCCAAAATATTTCAAGATTCTTTGCACCTGCCAGATAAGCGAGCTTTCTTACTCACCAAGTAAAAGTGCTGGAATCTCTCTCTGTAAACAAGGCACCAGGCCCATATTTCCAAGTGGCTTTATTCCAGAAAGTTAATCTTATTCCTCAAAGGCAGTATTGTCATATCCGAGTCTGTATGCTTCTATCAAATATGACATTCCAGTCAAAGCTTTGGAAAGATAACCAATGTGTCCTGTTATAAGGAGAACAGATTCTTATGGAACTTATGCAAATAACTATATTGCCACAAAATAACCATACTCACGAAGAGTTTCCAAATTCTGGAGGGATCAGTTAGGGATAAAAAGATAAATGTTTCAGTTCTGCTCAGAAAGGTGTAAAATTTAACCAAATTGCTGTATGTCATAGTTAACATAAGAGAAAAGAGAAAACGCTTTCCTTAAACCTGAGGAAACAAAACACCAAAAAAATCAACAATATTTTGAAAAGTCATAAAAATTATAATCATCCTCATCAGTTCATTCGGTCTTGTATAATCAATTCTTGCTCTCAATATTCTGTTAGCAGTTTTGTGAGATCATCAGTTCCTCCGTTAGATTTCCGTAATTTATTACCCAGTTCAGTTTTACGATCTGAAAGTTTATCAGAAACCTGCATCCCAGAGTTTCAGAGTCCTTTCCATGTATTCCTCTGAAGATGAGACATATTTGCAAAAGCAAAAAGCAACAGAGTGAAACAATAACTGTCTGTAAACAACAAAAACGGAAATTGACAAAGAAATTTGGTTAATTTTGTGACATACAACACCTTAAAATAATAACCAGCATTATCCCTGATAACCAGGACAGATCAGAATTTTAGGAATGTTATATAATTTTCAAAACACTTATATCAATAACATTTACCCACATAATATCACCTAATAAAGTTTATCATTGCTTATCTGACAATGCTTCCGATGTAATTTAACATATCAAACAAGCCTAATTAGTTTAGAATCTTCCTCCTTATAGGAAGAGAGAGCAAATTTCTCTGAGAAGTCCTAGGGGCCCTCTGAAAATCCCCAGAGAAATCCACTTCCTTCATCCAGGTCAAAAGAAAGCCTTTATTCAGGACTTGAACATTTTTCTTTTTGAGGGAGAAGCTTGTCAAAAATACCAAAAGGCTTTAAAACTCTCACTCAGATAGGAAACAATGATCACTACAAAACAATGCTCAGTTATCTATTCAAAGTGACAACAGAAACCAGTCAAGAGCAGTTGAAATTGGAAAAAAAAAAAATCTTGAGAGACCTCTTTCTGAACATAGGAAATTATTTTAGCAAAACATAGATTTTCTGTTTTTTAGGTAGACTTACTCAAAAATAAAAAAAAAAAAACAAAGACGCTTTTATAACCTCTTTATCAAGAGCAGACCAAAAGTTTAAGAAAAATATCCTTTTGAGAGAAAACCAAATTTTAATTTTTGCACCCACTTATTTTTTAACATTAAAACTCATTTACTTAATTCAATTTAGTTAATCTTAGTCAACTTGACCAGCATAAAACTCCTTTCAGAATTTCTCCTTCAGAACCTTATACAACTTTCCTTTTACCTTCAGAATTTGTTGCATGCTTGCTTTCTTCCTTTCTAGAACTTTTGGACAAATTTATCTTTCTTTACCCAACAAAAACACTTCGATTCTTTATACCCTCTTTACTGAAAACATACATTTTATTTTCCTTGAATACAAAGCTATTTTCCTTATTAATTTTTAGTAGCTTTAATTACATATGTTAATTAGAATTTTACCCCTTATAGACCCCAGTAAGAGCTAAAAACTCAGCAATTATGAACTGTCTTTTATATCAGCATTCTAAACACTTTTCATAATTTCTAGAAACATGCCGCTTCACAGCAATAGACCCAAAACACTTTTAGCCTCTCTGCAATAAGAAGCCAAAAGTAGATAAACTTACATTTAATAATTAATGTCTAATATCTTATGTGGAAATGACCCGGGTACTCAATAAATTTTATCATTTAAATTAACCTAGAAAAACTTCAAAGGTTCAAATTACCAAAGAGATTTTGGAAGTTATTTTAGATACGCATGCCATAAACTATGATTATTGATGTGGATTAAGGCTGCCCCAGCTAGAGAAGCCCAAGGTGACCTGGCCTACATGCCAAACTATACGACCCAGTGGACTTTTTTTATGGTATGAATTAGGACCGCCCCAGGGAGCAAAGCCCAGGGCATCTTCACCTACATGCCGATCTATGTGGCCAGATTCGTATCTAAAGTTATATGACCGCACAATAACCAGACCCCATCTGCACTGAAATCATTTAATGACTTTTTACATCATCTTTTCTTTTCTCCAGTAAAAATAAGTCACGTACCCATGCCTTATAAAATTAGCCCTAACCCTCAACTCAGGGCAGCAGCAGGAGCTCTGACTGCCCGTGGGTCCTGTCCCCACGCACCAGCTCTGCCTGCCCATGGGTCCTGTCCCCATGCCAGTGGGGGCAGCAGCAGCTGCTCTGCCTGCCCATGGGCCCTGTCCCCATTCCAGAGGGGGCAGCAGAAGCGGTGGAAGCAGAAGCTCTGACTGCCCATGGGTCCTGTCCCCATGCTATTCCACACTATTCTCTAAATAAAAGAGCACTACTGCCAGATCTTGAGAGTCTAAGAAATCTTTCTTTCGACTCCTCGGCTCACCGACCCCGCATCAGATTCAGCTGTCAGACTCTTGCTTTAACATTAATCATTAAATTAATGTTTCTTCATTTGTTGTATGCCCTGGGGCAGGAGAAGAAATGGGCCATTTCCAGAGATTTTAACTGGTTGTTTAAAATAACTTTTCACCAGTTTCACTGGGCAGCTTGTCCACTAGAGTTTGTCACATTGTCCTACAAGAAGCAGAATTCCCCATTGATGTATTTTTTCTACTTAATTTATTGTGAGGTAAGTTTACCAATGTCAAATAAAACATTAATTTTCATCATTTGCTTCCTTTCATCTGTTCTTGACCAATTCTTCATTTTCACTTTTCAAACTGTTGCATGCCACACCTGGTGGTGAATACCACCGGGTTAACCATGGTTAATGACTGAACATGCATCTACTACTACCTATGCAACGTAAATTTTGGCAGCTCTTGTAACATACAGTAGTGGTCTTAGTAGTGAGGTCGCAGTCATGCTCTGAAAAGTTTTTGGAAACATTTATCTTGATGATTTTCATGCATCTTCAAAACTCATGGGCTGTGCTGCACCTTGCAGAGGCTGTCAGTAGGTCCTGCAGTGTCCACCACCTCCCTGCATGCATGGTGCAGCCTCAGGCACTGTCCTCTCAGCAGCTGCACTGAAGAGCCTCATTAGTCTCTTAACTTTTAATAATTACAATTTGTTGACAGAAAAGGACTTTTTTTTAACTTTACTGTCACATTTGGAAGCAGCATATTTTAATGATTTGATATGGGTTTAAAGATATTATCTAGTTTGTCAGTATTTGAAAATCCCATTGAAAAGAAAAATATTTTATTTTATTATTAAAAAATTGTTAATTTTCATTTTATTTTGCTTTTAGAGATCAGGGGTTCATCATTTGGTAACCTTGAAGTTTACAATTGCATACTGGCCTTTCTTTTTAAAATTATTTCTATCTATTTCTATTTTAACACATATTTTCAGTAAGATGGATGGAAGCCAGGAATGTCCACATCTTCTTGTGAGAAGATGGCAAAAAGAATTTCAAATCAAATTGCAGAGCAATTTGTCAGAGGAACATTTTAATATCAGGGAACGGGTATGAACTGAGAGGAAATTCATGCTTAGCTATATGAAAATGAGAAATGGGCACGGTGATTATCAAATTGATGAGGAGAATCAAGAAAGGAAGAAGAAAACAGTAACACCTACTAATATACAGCACTTTATCCTCCAAAGGAGAAGTGAGGCCAGAGATTTAAAATGAGATCACCAAGAGTAAGATGGCTTGGGCCCCGAATATCAGAGGAATTTTGAGCTTTAGAATTCTCTGCATTATCAGTCTACACTTACCTGCTATAAGAATCCAACTTTTTCTTATCGACCCTCTTTGTTGGGTGTTTCCTATGGAAATGCCAATAAAAGTGGTGGTCTAAACCTCTTCTTGCTCCTGTCTTCTGCTCTGACCACCCTGGTGTCATGCCCATGTGGCCCTGCGTGCTGTGCCCTGCCTCCTGTCTCCAGGACCTGGGAGTATGATCATGTGTCTTTTCCTGAGCCTCTGCTTTGTCTCCTTTTGTGGCCACACCTGACTGACCAACATATTTTAAAAAATACAAAACACTTGGTGTGTGACTTGCATTTCTTTTTTCTTAATAGTGACTTTGATGAACAAAATGACTAATTTTAAAAAGGCCCAAAACTTATCAATTTTTCAGGTTGTCTGCCGTATTATTTTTGGATCATCTCTAAAAATCTTTGCCTATCCAAGATCATGAAGATAATCATTTTGTTTTCTGAAGTCTATATGGTTTCCAGTTATATATTTACATTTAGAATATTCTATTTTTATGTGACATTTATTATAGCACAAGGCAAAACATGCCACCCACCATATTCACAGGGATCCAAGCCCTCTACCCTGTGATGATCTCTGCTGTCTCTCACACTGGCCTCTCCTTGCACAGTGCTCTCCTCAGGGTCCCCTTGACCTCTGCGTTCCTCAGGCTGTAGATCAGCGGGTTCAGCATAGGGTGGAAAAGACTGTAAAACAGGGAAAGGATCTTCTGCTGCTCCTCAGGATGGTGGGATTTGGGGGCCATGTACATGACGATGGTGCTGCCAGAGAAGAGTCTGACCACACAGAGGTGCGAGGAGCAGGTGGAGAAGACCTTTCAGCGGCCCTCCCCAGACTGGATCCTGAGGATGGCAAACAGGATGCGCATGTAGGACACCAGCACCAAGCAGAGGTGACCCACTAAGATAAACATACAGGATGTCAAGATGACAACCTGGTTGAACCCAGTGTTAGCACAGGCCAACTTGAGGATGGACAGGATTTCACAGAAGTGGTTGATTTCATGAGGTCCACAGAAGGGCAGCTTCAGGATGAGAATTAAATGGACCAGAGCCAAGACGAAGCTAAATCCTCATGAAGTGATGACTAGGAAGGACCAAGCACATTTTCAAGTTCATGATGATAGTGTAATGCAGGGGGTGGCAAATTGTCATGAACCAATCATAGGAAATTACCACTAAAATCAGTCACACTGTGTGGTCAAAAGGCAGATAGAGAAATGTCTGCATAATGCAAGGAACAAAAGAGATGGTTCTTTTCTGGCTCACAAGATTTTCCAGCCTCTTAGGGACATTGTTGGAAGCATAGAATATGTCAACAATGGCCAAGTGGGAGAGGAAGAAGTACATAGGGGTGTGAAATCTAGAGTCTAAGCAGATAAGCCCCAGGATGACCCCGTTCCCCAGGAGGGTGAGTATATAGAAGAGAGAGAAAAGTCCAAAGAGGACCAACTCCAGTGCTGGGTCCACCTGGAATCCCAGCAGGGTGACTTCTGTGACCCACCTCTGGTTCCCGCCATGCTCCTGCAGCAGAGACAGACTAGTCCACGTTCACAACAGGAAGGTCAGAGCTGTATGGCAATCAGGACACACAATATTTAGTGTATGGTCCAGAATGAACATTTATAAATATATTAGTTTGGCAGGTTTTTCTATAATTTATTGTTAGATATGTTGCAATAAACTAATTAGTGTCCCCACATAAAACAGAAAAAAAGCCCCTTGAATCAATGGAATAATATGATAAATATATATAGTTATTTATAGATAATAAAATGAACTATAAAATAACATAATCTGATCCACGAGCATCTTCTCAGACCTCTGTCCCGTCTCCATTGTCTGTAGTTTTATTGTGAGAGTTTTATTTATTCTTTATCAGTACTTGATACTGAAATTTAGGCATACGTGAAAGGACATTTTGGCTCAGAATAAACCTATCCAAATATCTTAAATTCAGTTAAATATGATGATGTTTTTGCAGCCTCTTCAAGTATGAAATTCAAAAGGAGAAAGTAAATTTACATCGACAGTGGGTGGCTATAAAGATGACAGCTCTATGGTAACTGTATTTTGTTTGAGGGTTTTCTCTTTTCCCTTTTATAACTTGATATAGAGACAAATCCCAGAACTTATCTTATCTTCTGCTGTGACAGAATCATTTGTCCTCATGATTTCCTCCCAGCTTTGCAGCTTCCATTGTCATCCAATCCCCTCCAGACAGTCCTCATCACTGTTCCCATGCTGACTGCGTCCTGCTGATCAGATGGATTCTGAGCAGGTCACAGGGAGCGGGATCAGCGGGAACATCAGTTGCTTACTGCTTTCTAGAGTGCTCCTCCTGGGAGGTGCCTGTGTGTGTCCAGGAGCAGAGGTAGAAAGGGTCCTGAAGGGCTGGATGGCAACATCACGTCGAGAGAGCAAGTGACCTGGTGCTGTCCCTTTATACTTTCTTCACATATATTCCAGAAACAAGCTGGATGAACTATCTTTATTGTTAAATTAGTGGAAAGTTTCAAGTCTTACAGAATACTTAAAAATTATTCCAATGATTTCCTTTAGTAAACATTTACATCCTCAAATTCATATTTTAAAATTGGGATTATATTATACAGACTATCTTGTTAGCTATCATTTTCACTTAATATTCAGAATACTTTTATATATTTTAATAATATTTTACAAATATTATTTAAAATTAGCACAATATTGTACTATCATACCATTTATTTAATATCCTTGTGTTGGAAATTTTTGATTCTTATTTCTCTTATGTTTAGTAGTATTGGGGTTAATATTCTTTCAAATTGAATTTTGTCTATACTCAATATTATTTCTTTAGGATGTATTTTAAAATTGAAATTGTAGATGCTAAAGATGTAGACCCCATAAAGCTTTGAAACCTGTTGCCAGCATCCTTGCAGAAGATTTGTACCAATTTCTCCCTCTGACAGTGTGTGAGAATTATGTATCTTTCTCACATGGTCATCAATACTACACATTATCAGTTTTAACCTTTGCTAATTTGATATGTGAGTAATTTCATATACTTTAAATTTTTATTTCAACAATTCCTTACACATCTTCCTGAATTCATCATGTTCCAGCCTCTGTTCTATGCTTCGGAGGCACAGCAGTGGATAAAGTAGATATTCTGAAGGGGAGACATATTCTGAGGAAGTAGGTGGTCTATCTGTCATCTGTTCCTCACATTTCCATGGAGGGGAGAGGCCTCTCTAACCGAGATGAAGCGCTTTGGAGCACACCTACCCTCTCTGTCCTCTAGTTGAAATGATTTGTGAAACAGAAAAAGGCACTGAGGATGCTCCTTCTCTGCTCTCCTGTTGGGTCAGATTCAGTTCTATCCTTCTGGTTACAGCCTGCAGGGGCATGTTCTGGCCCTTTGGGGATGGAGGTGGGCTAATGGTTGTGACTGCAATTTGGTGAGAAATTTTGTCAAAGATATAAACCATGTTTTCCAATGAACCTCATAAATAAAACATATTTCTAATTTCTGCCTGACTTCTGTGTCTATTTCTCTATTTTTTACACTTGGAGCAAGGAGAGGTGATAGTTAATTACCATTCCTAAAATACCAGGAGTAAAAAAAAACAAGAAATATTTATTGAAAGTGAAAAGTACTATGATGGAAATAAACAGGGTAAATGATAGATAGTGGCTTGGTTTGAAGGGGCTCCTGTAGATGAGATTGTCAGAAAAGGTCTCTCCAAAGAGAAGACACATGGGTGTAATCTAAACCATGAAAGGGAGTCCACCCTGACCACAGCCAAGTAGACTGCTCTTTGCACAGGGAACCTGAAAGTCCAATCCCCAGGCAAGAGGGACTTAGTGAGTTTGGGAAGAAAAATATCCAGTGTCCCCCAAACCATAGTGTCCAAGAGATTGTCAATATTCATTGTAATCCCGTTTATATTTTTAAAAATTTGGAATTGCCATGAAGTTTTATAAATTGGAGATGTATTAAAATATTTGGCTGCTTTTGCTACACAGACAAGCATGCTGCCATTTATTTTATTTTATTTTTTAAGATTGGCACCTGAGGTAACATCTGTTGCCCATAATTGTTCTTTCTTCTTCTTCTCCCCAAAGCTCCCCACCACATAGTTGTATATTCTAGTTGTAGGTCATTCTGGTTCTGCTATGTGAGACGCTGCATCAGTCTGGCTTGATGAGTGTTGCTAGGTCTGTGACCAGGATCTGAACCAGTGAAACACTGGGCCACTGAAGTGGAGCACACAAACTTAACCACTGGGGTAAGCCATGGGGCTGGGCCCCACACTGCCATTTAAATAGATAATATAGGTCCTGTTGGGAAACAGGTAATCCTCACTAAATTTAAGAAGGTTGAAATTAGATGAAGCATCTTTTCCCAACCATAATACTGTAAAACTAGAAATCAACTACAAGAAAAAAAATAAGAAAGGGACAAAGATATGGAGACTAAAGAATATGCTACTAAAAAACCAATGAATCATTGAAGAAATTAAAGGAGAAATCAAAAAATAATTGGAGACAAATGAAAATGAAAATACACCATACTAACTCATATGGGATGCAGGAAAAGTGGTCCCTAGAGGGAAATTCATAGCGATACAGGCCTACCTTAACAAACAAGAAAAATCTCTCATTAGCAATCTTAAACTAAATGTAACAGAATTAGAAAAAGAAGAACAAACAAAGCCCAAAGTCAGCAGAAGGAGGGAAATAACAAAACTAGAGCAGAAATCAATGAACTTGAAAAAAAAAAGACAGGAGAAAGGATCAATGAAACAAACAGCTGATTCTTTGAGCAGATAATAAAATTGGCAAACCCTTAGACAGACTAAGGAAAAAAGAGAGAAGTCTCAAATAAATAAAATTAGAAATGTAAGAGGAGAAATCACAATGGATACCACAGTAATACAAAGGATTATAAGATAATATTATAAAAAACTATATGGCAAAGAATTAGTAATACAAAGGATTATAAGATAATATTATAAAAAACTATATGGCAAAGAATTGGATTAGCTAGAAGAAATGGATAAATTCTTAGACACGTACAACATCCCCAAACTGAATCAAGAAGAAATAGAGAATCTAAATAGAACAATCACAAGTGAAGAGATTGAAACGGTAATCAAAAACCTTCCAAAAAACAAAAACCCAGGACCAGATGGCTTCTCTGGAGAAATCTACCAAGCACTCAAAGAAGATTTAATACCTATCCTCCTCAAACCATTCCAAAAAATTGAGGAAGATGGAATACTTCCTAATACGTTCTATGAGGCCAACAACACCTGATACCAAAGCCAGACAAGGACAATACAAAGAAGGAAAATTACAAGCCAATATTGCTGATGAACATAGACGCAAAAATCCTCACCAAAATTTTGGCAAATGAATACAGCAATACATTAAAAAGATCATACACTGTGATCAAGTGGGATTTATACTGGGGACACAGGGATGGTTCAACATCCATAAATTGATGAGTGTAATACACCACATTAACAAAATGAGGAATAAAAACCACATGATCATCTTAATAGATGCAGAGAAAACATTTGACAAGATCCAACATCCATTTGTGATTAAAAAAAAACTCCATAAAATGGTTATAGAAGGGAAGTACCTCATATAATAAAGGCCATATATGACAAACCCACAGCCAACATCATACTCAATGGGGAAAAACTGAAAATCATCCCTCTGGGAACAGGAATGAGACAAGAGTGCCCACTTTTGCCTCTCCGATTCAACACAGTACTGGTGATTTTGGCCAGAGCAATTAGGCAAGATAAAGAAATAAAAAGTATCCAGATTGGCAAAGAAAAAGTGATACTTTCGCTGTATCACTTTTGAGACAACATGATTCTCTATATAGCAAAACCTAAAGAATCTATCAGAAAACTATTGTAAATAATCAACAAGTACAACAAAGTTGTAGGGTACAAAATCAACTTACAAAAGTCAGTTGCACTTCTATACTAATAACGAACTAACAGAAAGAGAAGTCAAGAATACCATCCTATTTACAATCACAACAAAAATAACTGGGAATGAATTTAACAAAGGAGGTGAAAGACCTATACAATGAAAACTATAAGACATTACCAAAAGAAATTGATGATGACATAAAGAAATGGAAAAATATTCCATGTACATGGATTGGAAGAATAAACATAGTTAAAATGTCCATACTACCTAAAGCAATGTACAGATTCACTGCAATCCCTATCAGAATCCCAATGACGTTCTTCACAGAAATAGAACATAGAATCCTAAAATTTATATGGAACAACAAAAGACCCAAATAGCCAAATGAATTCTAAGAAAAAAGAGCAAAAGTGGAGGCATCACAATCTCTGATTTCAAAATATACTACAAAGCTATAGTAATCAAAACAGCATGGTACTGGCACAAAAGCAGACACATAGATCAATGGAACAGAACTGAAAGCCCAGAAATAAAACCACTCCTCTATGGGCAGTTCATCTTCAAAAAAGGAACCAAGAACATGAGACAGAGAATGGAAAGTCTCTTCAACAAAGGGTGTTGGAGGGGCGGGCCCAATGGCTGAGTGGTTAAGTTCACACCCTCTGCTTCAGTGGCCCAGGGTTTCACTGGTTTGGATCCTGGGTACGGACATGGCACCACTCATTAAGCCATGCAGAGGTGGCATCCCACATAGCAGAACCAGAGGGACCTACATCTAGAATATACAACAACGTACTGGGGGGCTTTGAGGGGAAGAAGGAAAAAAAACAGATTGGCAACAGATGTTAGGTTAGGTGCCAATCTTAAAAAAAGAAATGCCTTTCTTTATTAAAACAAAATAACAAAAAACTAAATGGTGTTGGAAAAACTGGACAGTCACATGCAAAAGACTGAAAGTAGACCATTATCTTGCACCCTACACAAAAATTAACTCAAAATGGATTAAAAACTTGAATATAAAATCTGAAACCATAAAACTCCTAGAAGAAAATATAGGTAGTATACTCTTTGACATTGGGCTTAGCAGCATCTTTTCAAATACCATGTCTACTCGCGCAAGGGAAAGAAAAGAAAAAGTCGACAAATGGGACTACATCATACTAAAAAGCTTCTGCAAAGTGAAGGAAGCCATGAACATAATGAAAAGGAAACCCACGAACTAGGAGAAAACATTTGCAAATCATTTATCCAACAAGGAGTTAATTTCCAAAATATATAAATAACTCATACAACTCGACAACAACAGAACAAACAACCTGACCAAAAAATGGGCAGAGGATATGAACAGACAGTTTTCCAAAGAAGATATACAGATGGCCAACAGACACATGAAATGATGTTCAATATCACTAATTATTAGGGAAATGCAAATCAAAACTACAATGAGATATTGCCTTGTACCAGTCAGAATGGCTATAATTCCCAAGACAAAAAACAACAAATGTTGAAGAGGGTGTGGAGAAAAGCGAACCCTCACACTGCTGGTGGGAATGCAAACTGGTACAGCCACTATGGAAAACAGTATGGAGATTTCTCAAAAAATTAAAATAGAAATACCATATGATCCAACTATCCTACTATTGGGTATTTATCCAAAGAACTTGAAATCAATACTCCAAAGAGATTTATGCACTCTTATGTTCATTGTGGCATTATTCACAATGGCCAAGATGTGGAAGCAACCCAAGTGTCCTTCTACAGATGAATAGATAAAGAAAATGTGTTTTATATATATATATATATATATATATATATACACAATGGAATACTACTTGCCATAAAAAAAAGAAAATTGTCCCATTTGCAACAACATGGATGGACTTTGAGGGTATGACGTTGGTTGAAGTAAGCCAGACAGAGGAAGACAAATATTGCACAATTTCACTCATATGTAGAAGACAACAAATACATGGATAAAGAGAACAGATTAGTAGTTACCAGAGGGGAAGGGGGTTGAGGGCTGGGTGAAAGGGATAAAGAGGCACATAGGTATAGTGATGGACAAAAATTAGACCTGATGGTGAGTACAATGAAGTCTGTTCAGAAACTTATCAATAATACTGTATATCCGAAATTACACAATGTTATAAACCTTTATGATCCCAATAAAATTACTGGGGGGAAAAAGATGATGAGATAACAAGTACTAACAAGGAAATGGAGAAAAGGGAACCCTTGTTCACTGTTGGTTGGAATGCAAATTGGTTCAACCAGTATGGGAAACAATATGGAGGTTCCTCAGAAAATTAAAAATAGATCTACCATAAGACCCAGCCATTCCATTTCTGGGTGTATACTCAAAGGAAATGAAAACAGGATTTCTAAAGAGATATATACACTCCAGTTTTTATTGCAGCATTATTCACCATAGCCAAGATATGGAAACACTCTAGTGCCCAACAAAATGGATAAATAGATAAAGAAGACGTGGTGTGTATATATATATATATATATATATATATATATATATACACAGTAGAATATTACTCAAACATGAAAAAGGAGGACATCCTGCCATTTGCTTTGACATGGATGGACCTTGAATAAGTGAGATAAGTCAGGCAGACAAAGACAAGTACCTTATGATATCATTTATATGTGGAATCTAAGAAAGCCGAACTTGTAAGAACAGGGTAAAATTCTGGTTATCATGGGATGGGAGGAGAGAGGATAGGACAGATGTTTACAGGTACAAATTGATTAGCTGTAATGAGCCTTAGAGATCTAGTTCACAGTATAGTGAGTTTAGACACCAATATTGTACTATAATTTACAAACTTGCTAAGACACTAGAATTATACCAACCTCTAAAAAAAGGATAATTATGTAATGTGAAAGAGGTGCTAATTTATTGCAATAATGTCAATCATATTACAGTATATAAGTGTAACATATTAACATGTAGTACATCTTAAATTTACGCAGTGTTATTTGTCAAATATATTTCAATAAAAAGTAATGAAAGAAAGGAAAATTATTTTAGGAAATTATAGTAAAGAATATAATCTAGCCTCAACAAATGAGGGGCTAACATTCGTGCCCATCTTCCTCTATTTTATATGTGGGATGCGGTGCTTAGGTCCACGAGCGGGATCTGAACCAGTGAACTGAACCAGCGACCCCGGTCTGTCAAAGTGGAGTGCAACAACTTAACTGCTATGCCACTGGGCTGGCCCCAAGCTTTTTTAAATTTAGCTTTATTTACATGACTATTTGGAATTGAATTTTCTCCTAAAAATGTCAAAGACATTAAAAATTCTGTACTGTGACTGACTGAAAATTATATATGTATAATAACATGGTAATCTGGTCTGCTTCATTCCTCCTGCCCTGGGGGATGAGTATGAACTTATTAAAAAACACTGATTGATAGGACATTGAGCACTTATGCTTAGGCTCAATTTTAGGTGTATGGAGACTGTAAAAGAAAAAGGAAGTGGAGAGAGAAGGAGGGAGGGGAGAAAGATATGATAGAGAGGGAACACAGCGAAGAAAAAGAGAGAAGATGCAGTTTCCCTCCTTTCAATTTCTTACTATTTCTTTACATTTCCCACGTGGGAGTGGGAGGGGCCAAGTCTATTCGGGGGTGGAAAGGGGCAAGTAACATAGCAAAGAGGAAATTGAGTGCTAGACAGCCATAGAGACATTGGAACCAAACTGCTTCTGAAAAGTTGGTGGGATTTAGATGGTTAGTGTTAAAGACAAAACTAAGTCTGAGACACAATTGTAAAAGGCTGCTTATTCATAGACTTTTGGCAAGGGAACCCATCTGCTGTTGATTTTATGTCAGCAGGGGTTCAAAGAGGTTAGTAAGGAGAGTAAGTTTTACACAGGAAAAAGAGGAAACACTGAGATGGTCTCTGACTGGCAAGCATGTTATTCTGGTGGGATTTGTTTTTGAAAGTTGGGGGGATCTTTCTAATTGGTCTTCAGGTACATTTGGCAGTCCTTGGGTGGCTGCAATGGGGCAAGTAAGGGGCTTAGGGACAGTCGAAGGCTGAAGGACTGTTCAGTATTGGAGGTGGTGGTGTTTTCTGTGTTCCTTTTCCTGGAATGAGTGGGCCGATGAGGAGCTTTTTTTGTGGTCCAACTATCATAATGGTTCTCATGAAGCTGGTGGCTGCCATGGCAGGCAGTTTGTCCCAGTAAAGAAGTAGAGACCACTCCAGCAAGGAAAACAACATGAATGAAGTCATGATGATGAGCAAACAAAAGGTCTTGCTATTTGAAGAGAGAAGGCCACACTGGTGAAAGAATATGAGAAATAAACCTTGTGCTACAAGAAGATGAACTTTGAGTGCTTACCATTGGAATTTGGATTTGATGGAATGGAACTTGGATATGATTAACAGGGTTTTGAAAACAGGAGTGAAGAAGGATCAAGAATTTAAGAAGGTTCTGAGAGAGCCCCTTTAATATTGTTGAAGGGACCAAGTGGCTTATAAGGGAGTCATGGATAAGCAGAGGGATGTCACTTTGAAATAATTCTGGCCTTGATGATCCATTTGTCTTTTATGGGAAAGAAAAAAATACTTAGTATTTAAGCATTGGAGAAAAGACCCACATCATTTCTGAATATCGGAGATGGAGGGAAAATTCTGCGCAACCTAATTAGTTGAAAATACAAAGCCAACTCCATGAACAAAGAGTTTGTACCGACTGAGAAAAGAATTTAAGCATTACATGCTCACTGTAGAAACCTATTTCTAGAAATTTCCCTGAGACTCTTTAGGTCAACTAGTTAAAAAGCAGCTAGACAGGTAAAAGGCTTTAGAAAAGAAATAGCTTCTTTTAGACCTAAGGATATAGGGTTTGTTCACTATGTGACTCACTGAGTTTTAATTCATAAATAAGCAGAGATTTTAAACAAATATTTCAAATTTGTGTTCTATTCACCTATTCTCCTCCAGGAGAAATTCAAACCAAAGCTCTCTTAGTAAAGTGAAAACACCTCATCTTGGGTACAATAACCACTGTCCCCTCTGTGGGCATCCTCCAAGTGCTGATGCCTCTGAGCACCCCGACAACGGTCTCCAGATTAGAGAGAAGCCATGATTAGGGGGCCCTTTGACTCACACAAGCTAAACCCCATGATAAAGGAAGACATTGGAGGCGAAAGAAGTTTCGAGCACTGGCCTTTCGTCTCTCCCTCACCCTCCGCAGGTTCAGAGCTGGACTGAAAATTCAGCTGACTGGGATGAGCTGAGGATTTCAGTCATTATACTACTCAAAAGATCATCACTGATGGAGGCCATTGGTGACTGTGGGCAGCAATTTCAGTAAAACCCTGGATGTTTCTTACCAAAGTCCCATGGTCATTGATGGCGGCTCCTTTTCTGAAGAGCTCTCCCACCCTCCAGCCATATTTCTTTTTCTCGACACTCGGGACACTCATGCAGCCTTCTTGCTGCCTAAATCAGCCCGTGGTTCAGGCATGTCCTCACTACCCAGATTAAAAGACAGCTTGGCTCTCACAGAGATGTACCTGCTATTTGACTAAAACAGGGACTTTTTGACCCTTAGAGGGCACATCTGAATTATGTGGGAAATTTAACAGTCCTGATGCCAGACCACAGCCTCCTGATTCTGATGATGTGGGTCTGGGGTCGAGTCCTGGCCTTGGTAGTTTCTAACAGCTCCCCATGTGATGCTAAGGACAGCCATCTGAGGCTGAATTGCTGATTAAAATAGCTGGAGGATGTTAATAGATGCTGTGGGGGTGGGGGAGAAGGAGTGGTGCATTTGTAAAAGTGAAACTTGTTACCCAAATAACCTTTAATTAGGAGAACCTTTGGGAGGACAGTTTTGATTGAGAACTTGTCCCCTCTTAGAAACACCTCACCTGCAGGAATTAAAAGATGAGAGAGAAGGAATCTGCATTACAAACTGCATCATTTTCCCCACCCCTTTGTTCTAGGGAACAAGGCCTTGGGGAGGTGGGGGGAGGGGAGCTCTGGATGTTAGGAACCACCAAAGACAATTTGGGGCCGAGCATGGATCTCTCTGTCTCCTCATCTCCTCCCCTGGAGAAATTTGCTGAAGCTTAAGTAGTGAAGAATGTCCTGACCTTTCTCTAAGAGAATCTTGCAGAATGCTCAACCAGTCCCTTTTTCCGGTTTGAACTGGTACAATCCAGCCCTCACAAAGAAGTGCCAGATGGCGAAGATTCAGAAGTGGCTTCTCAGGGGGAGGACCTAATTCTCATGGAACTTGTCACTAAAATACTTCAGGAACCTTCCTCCTCATCCTCTCCCACCACATGCCTTTAACCCCTTGTCTGCTCAGCACCCTCCCCTCCAACCTGATAGTCTCACCAACTGCATGTGTTTGGAATATCAGTCTCTCTTAGTCCAGAGGAGGGAGGGAGAGTTTTGGCATTTGGAGGAGGGAAAAGCTGTGTTTGGCCTGAAGGTGGTGATCAAAACGGAATTTCCCACTGAGGTGGCTAATCTCAGTGGTTCTCACCATGTGATACCTGACTGGCACCATGTGCTCCCCTAGGAAACTTGCTGGAAATGCACATCCTCAGACCTCACTCTAGATTTACAGCATCAGAAACCAGGGGTGGAGCCCAGCAACCTGAGTTTTAACGAACCCTCCAGGTGATTCTGGTGCAAGGTGAGCTTTGAGAACCACTGGCTGTCTCATGTTTTCTCTGGGCTTCTCCTTTCCAACCTTTGGTTGCTTTGTTTAAACAAATAAGAAAAAGAAAAAGGAAGGAAGGGAAGAAAGGAAGGAAGGCACAGAGGGAGGGAGTGAGGGAGGAAGACTTTCTAGTACTTTTATTTTTGTCTGGAGATCGGATGGTAAAGAGAGAGGCAATCAGTCAACCATGGAATCAACCACACTACTACAAACTGAAAACAACAATTTTGCCCTTAGAAAGGATAATGGCTAATCAAGACACTTACATTCCCTTTAAAGTTCTCTTTGAGTCTTCATAGCTGCAGCTAAGATGCAGTTGTTTTCCATGAAGAAAGTTGGCCTAGTTGATTCTGAATATCTCTTCCAACTCTAATTCAATGGATCTATGCATTTTTAGAATTAAAAAGCAGCAGGGGGTAAGAATCATGGGGAATATAGCAACGAGTGGTGTATTATGCTGCCAAATATGTATCTAAATTTAAAGACAACTTCTCAGATAAAATGATCATGAGCCCACATGGCGGTTTTATTTCAAACCGCTGCCTAATGAGAGGTTGCTGAGTATACCAAACTCGAGGGTGCCCAAATGCAAGGATGCCCTCTGCTGGTAAAAATATTTGTAGGAAAAAAAAGAGATGATACAGTAAAGAACTGTCTAGTTAAAGATTATTAGGCTAGTCACAAAATGGATTAAAGATGTGGGCAAGTTCCAAAAGTGAGTCAGCTGTCAGAGTGGGTAACCCTACATTCCCAGAAAGGGTCTTGAAATATCATGAAAGTCTAATAGAAAACTGCTCAAAAGTTTTATAAAGAATTCTAATTATTTTTCTGCAGTGGTTGCAAATTGCATCTTGCAAAAAAAACCTTGTCTCAAAACAGGTTTAAGACAAAGTTTTCTTCAGTTTCTAGTCTCATCTTTTCTCACTAGTTCCTTTTTTCATTTTCAGTAAGTAATTAAAACTTTCAGAATATCAATTGATTCATCTATAAGGTGGAGAAAATAATTTTTTACACAAATGATAGAGTAAGGATAGAAAAAAATAATGATCTTTTTAGAGTCTTCCAAGATCCATGACTGACTAATCAACACTGTGCATGAAAGGTGAAAGGCAACATGAGATGTAGTTTCTGTCCTTGGATTCCAATACCAACCACAATCCCAAGCCCGTGGTAGATTTATTTATTCTACATCATTTATTAATCAAACGCTTACACAGTTCCTGCTGTGTGTTATGCATGCCACATGCATTCATGAAAATTAACTCAATTCACATGATTACTCTGTGAAGTAGGTACAATTATTGTGTCCATTTTACAGATGATAGAACAGAGACACTGAGAGGTGAATAACCAGCCCAGGCTCACCAGCTGGGAAGTGGCAGAGCCTGGATTTGAACTCAGGAAAGCTCTCTCCAGAGACTGTGTCAATAAACTGCTCACTAACTGATATCCTGTCATTCTGCTTGATTCTCCGACAGTCAGGTTAGGCCTTGTCAGGGATCAAATGGCATTAGATAACCTTAAAGAAGTTGAACTTCAAAGAACCCCAGTGGGAGGGAATGAAATACCTAGGCCAGGTGATTACAGCCTGGGTCATTTCCATGTACTGTATTGTATTGCCGGCTGCCTACTGTGATGCTGGTCCATGTATATGGCAGCATCAGTCCCTGGACTGAACCTTCTACACCAGATCTGAGCCTAGGCATTGTGAGTCACCATTGTTATTCCAGAAGATGGCAAAGAGAGTGACCTAGAAGCACCTCTTTGACAAGTGAGTGTTTCCTGGCCATGTAAATGCTGCTGATCACCTAGCAGGTTCTCTACATTATTCTTAAGAAAAAGAAGTAACATCACAGGATAGAAGATATGACCGCCTTTATGTTCTTTCGAGCCCCTGCCATTTTCTTGAGGATTAAAAAAGTTGCTTTCTCAGATAGTACGAGAATGAAAGGATCCACATTGGGGCCAGGAAATCAGAGATCTCTGAAGATTTTAAAGGCTAAAAAAGAAAACTGTTATTTGTAATAGTGATAACTACTTAGTATAAGACTTAGTATAAGCTGCCGGGGCCGGCTCCATGGCCGAGTGGTTAAGTTCGTGCACTCCGCTGCGGGGGTCCAGGGTTCCGATCCTGGGTGCGGACTTGGCACCGCTCGTCAGGCTATGTTGAGGCGGTGTCCCACATCCCACAACTAGAAGGACATGCAACTAAGATATGCAACTGTGTACAGGGGAGGTTTGGGGAGATAAAGCAGAAAAAAAAAAAAAGATTGGCAACAGTTGTTAGCCCAGGTGCCAATCTTTAAGGAAAAAAAAAAACAAAGACTGCTGCCAACAAAATCCTTTCAGTTTCAGAAGTCCCAAGTAGAAAGAGTCTTACTTCTGGGCAGCTGGAAACCACACAATTCTGATCATACCATATCCACAATTCAGAATGGCCATCAGGCTTCAGGCTTGACCAGAGGTCTCTGGACACTCTGTACCTGAGAGTATCATTTGCTCAGTGTATCATATATGTCAAGCACTGTGCTGAAACAATGTCTGACTGGCAGGTCTTGCTCTTCTATGGCATACGTATTATTCCTATTTTAAAGATGAAGGTCCTGAATTTTAAGTACTTGTTCCAGCCACACAGGAAGTAGGGAAAATGGGATTCATTACCCCATCTCTCTGACTCCAATCTACTGAAGGGTTTCTGCTCTTTTAACCTGATGCATCTCTGAATTCTTGACCTCTGGCTTTTGGAGTATTTTGCTGCTTTCATAGAAGGTCAGTGTTGTGCCCAGACGTGTGTGTGTGGGGGTGTGTGTGTGTTTCTTCCCTCTTCCATGGCCTTCTTGTGAGAATGAGAGACATCAGTCAGGTTATGGGCAGAACTTGTCCCCACTGTGACTCAGTAGAAACTTCATAACTTTGAGACACCCTAAGATCACCAGAAGGCCACCACTGCTGGTCTTTTCCTCAAAGAAAAGGTTCTGTAATCTTTCCTGTGATGCAATTTACAACACAGTATTCACAGCTGCGTCAGAAAGACAAACCACAGCTCTAACACCTCTGAAGTATTACAGGAATAGACAGGAAAATGTAGAGCAGAGCACCAGTGTAAACATGAAATACTACTCTAAAAACAACGATTTTGAACTAGATAATCGTTTAGAACTAGATGGACTTTTTATTCCCTTATTTTAACAACTTTACCTTTTTTTTATTTTTCTATTCTTTCTTTCTGTAAAACAAATAAGGTAATGGAGAAATGCTTTAAACTTTTACTTAAAAGTGCATTATGTTTAATACAACCACCATATGGTTTTTCCTACTTTCAATTATGTGAAGAAAATAAACATTTGATTTACTGAACAACTCCATAGCTTGCAAGGCTGCTTGTATTACTGAGTATATTTAAGCTCATTCAAAATACACAGCCTGACATCTTAGAATCGGAGGCATTGACTTGACCAACAGTGAAGCCCATTTTTTTATTCTCGTTAGAAGGACTGAATTGAAGAATTGTAATCTCCTCTAAAACAATCTTCTATTTCATGTTTCAGCAAAGACTTAATTGTTCTTTGAAGAATTTCTAATTCTAAAAATGGTGGCAATTTATAATCCAAAGAAATATAATTATCTTGTTCAGAATAGGGAAGAAAAATAGAACTGCCTTTATTTCAAAATTATAATTACAATCATATATTGGCAGCATGTGAACATTCAAACATAAAATTATGATGGAAAAAATCTGCTACAAACAGGAAACATACATAGATAATCATCCTTTGCCTGGTAAAGTGAATTCAATTTATTTCTGTGTTTATTTGTTTGGGCGTATGAAATGTCTAGAGCTGAAATATGGCCCTCACCTTCTTGGTTCATTTCTTTCCCAGCATCTATGTTTGTTTACAGTGTACAATACCACATATTTTATCCTTTGGGTACTATATATTTTTAAAGCAAAAGTTAATTATGTTTCATTCTTTACTTATTCTAGAATTTTATAACTCAAAGTAGATAAAGTTTTCATGACTTGTCAGAAAATAGAGGATAATTAACAACATAATACATTTTCTAATGAAACAAAAATCTTCTGCATAGCAAGGGAAACCATCAGCAAAATGAAAAGGCAACCTACCAAATGGGAGAAAATATTTGCAAACCATATATCTGATAAGGGGTTAAGAGCCAAAATATTTAAAGAACTCATAGAACTCAATAGCAAAACAAACAATCTGATTAAAAAATGGGCAGAGGATCTAAAAGGACATTTTTCCAAGGAAGACGTGTAAATGGCCAACAGGTACATGAAAAAGTGTGCAACATCACTAATCATCAGAGGAAGGCAAATCAGAACCACAATGAGATATCACCTCACATCTGTGAGAATGGCTATTATCAAAAAGACAAGAAATAAGTACTGATGAGAAGGTGGAGAAAAGGGAGTCCTCGTGCACTGTTGGTGGGAAGGTAAGTTGGTGCAGCCACTAGGAAAGACAGCATGGAGCTTCCACAAAAAATTAAAATAGAACATATGACCCAGCAATTTGACTTCTGGGTATTTATCCAAAGGAAACAAACACTAACTCAAAAAGATATCTGCATCCTCATGTTCAATGCAGCATTATTTACAATAGTCAAGACATAGAAACAATGTAAGTGTCCATCGATGGATGAATAAACTGTAGTATGTATGTATACACACACACACACACACACACACACACACTCACAATAGAATACTATTCAGCCATAAAAAAGGAAATCTTGCCATTTTCGACAACATGGCTGGACCTTCAGCACATTGGGCTGAGTGAAATAAGTCAAATACCACATCATCTCACTTATAGGTGGAATCTAAAAACAAAAGAGAAAAAGAAGGGGCTCAAAGATACAGAGAACAAATTAGTGGTTGCCAGAGACATGGGTGGGGAGTGGGCAAAATGGATGAAGGGGGTCACAAAAGTACAAACTGACAGTTATAAATAAATCATGAGGGTGTATGTACAACATGGTGATGATAGTTAATACTACTGTATTGCATATGTGAAAGTTACTAAGAGAGTAGCTCTTAAAAAGTTCTCATCACAAGAGAAACTTTTTTGTGACTATGTATGGTGACAGACGTCACCTAGACTTATTGTGGTGATCATTTTGAAATATACACAAATATTAAATCATAAAAAAAGCAGCCCTTACTTATTTTATCCTCTTTAGTTTTATGAAGACACTTGTTCAATCTGGTTTCATAAATCAGGAGGAACTTTTGCCGCCATGAAAGAGAAATGATGTTGGCTCTCTCCTAGTTGTCTCATGCCGCTTGGTGCTACCCCAAACCATCTTTAGATAAGTTGGTTTGAACATTACAAAAATATTGGTGGGAAAATTTTCAAGAACTTTAACAGGATTAAATCTGCCCTTATTGTAAATTATTATAACCCCAAAATAAATGTAATATTTGAGAAATGCTGAAAACTCTTACCTCTAGAACCATTTAAACATTTACTAATGAATTTCCTTTTGACTAAATCGTAAAACTTTAATATATTTTAGTATTTTTAGTATAGTTTCTTGTTGGACTAAAGCTTTCCCTAATTTTTTTCACTTTTACTCCTAAATTATTCCAACAAGTAAGCTAGAGTTTCTCTAAACTCTTATTTCATTGGCCTCACAACTGGGGCCTTAGAGTCACATAACTCTGTACTATTTTCTGCACTGAAATTTCAGGTCTACTTTGGAAGTTCTCTCTCATGGTATTAACTTTACTGCACCGTTTCCAACTACCACAAGGTGAGAAGTCACAGATGTCTAAATACATAACACAGAGAAAGGCATTGATGTCATTTTCTTAATTTTTTTCTCCCTATATTGATATTCCTAGATTTAAAAAATAAAGAGAATTCAATATGTCGTAAAAGAAAGACTAAATATTCTGATAATTTAGCTGTCCCATCTCCTAAAATTGTCTCTAAAGTTTAGAAGATATGCTTTGCCATGTCACTTTACCCAATTTTCAATGCTGGAATTTGGGCAATTACAATTTATATACCAAAGTTCTAGTTAGAAAATTTCCCTGAGTTTTGCCTTTAGCAAATCACATATTTTAAAAGGAAATCCCTGATGAAGCAACATTCTGTCTACCCTTCAAGTGGGCCTCTTCTTCTGCAGTGCTCGATACAAGGCCCCCTTCACCTGAGCATTCCTCAGGCTGTAGATGAGGGGCTTCAGCATGGGGTTGAAGAGGCTGTGAAACAGGGACAGTATTTTCTCCCTCTCTTCTCGTTGACTGGAGTCTGGGACCATATAAACCACCATGGCGATGCCAAAGAAGAGTCCAACCACACAGAGGTGGGAGAGGCAGGTGGAGAAGGCCTTTGTGCGGCCTTCCTTTGACTGGATCTTTAGGATGGCCCAGAGGATGCGCATGTAGGAAACTAGCATTAAGCAGAGAGGCCCGACTAATCCAAACACACAGACAGCAAGGATAACCACTTGGTTGATCCAGGTGTCAGCACAGGCCAGCTTGAGGACAGACAGAATTTCACAGAAGAGGTGATTCACTTCCCGGGGCCCACAGAAGGGCAATCTGAGAAGGAGAATTGCATGTACCAGAGCCAGAATAAATCCACATGACCAGGAAGTGACAGCCAGGACTGTGCACACTCTCCAGTTCATGATGCCAGTGTACTGGAGGGGGTGGCAGATCGCCACAAACCTATCATAGGACATCACCACCAAAAGCAGGCACTCTGTTATAGCAAAACTACAATACAAAAATGTCTGCATAATGCAAGGAACAAAGGAGATGGTTCTATTCTGGCTCACTAAGTTTGCCAACATCTTGGGCACATTAGTGGAAGCATAGGACATGTCAATGACAGACAGGTGTGAGAGGAAGAAGTACATGGGGGTGTGTAGACTCGAGTCTAGACAGATGAGTCCCAAGATCACGCCATTTGCCAAGAGACTGAAGATGTAGAACAGGGAGAAGACCCAGAGGAGGAGCACTTCCACGTCTGCACTGAGCTCGAATCCCACCAAGACGAACTCTGTGACCCATGACTGGTTGCTTCCCATTCCCTAATGACAGTTTGTCAAGGACTGAAACATGATAAAAGGTCAGAGCTGGAGAATGAACAAAAATTGGCGTTGTTTATCTCAAAATGAGCTCAGAGAAAGGTTGTATCCTTGTCCATACTTGACAGCTTTCCTTTCTCCCCCAAATTGGTTACCTTCTTGTATTTAACTTGTAATATGAAATAAATTTAAACTCCCAGAAAAGGGTCAAGAATTATGTAAAGAACTCACATGTACATTCACCCAATTTAACAAATTTTAATTTTTTTTTTCATATTTGCCTTATCATTCTCTTTTATCTATATATATGCATTACCTTTTTTGGGACCATTTGAAGTTAAAGTGTACACATGATGCCCATTTACCCCTAAATTCCTCATTTTTTTACCAAGAACAAAGACATTTACTAACCTAACCACAATAGAATTATCAAAATCAGGCAATTTAATCCTGACATGATTCTTGAATCTACAGTATTCTCTCTCTAATCCCCCCCCCCATCCAGGACCCAATCCAAGATTACGTACTATATTTAATGTCATCTATGTTGATTCTCCTTTCATCTGCAATAGTTACTCAGCCTTTCTTTGCTTTTCATGACACTGATATTTTTGCAGAGTACAGAGCAGTTCTTTAGTGGAATGTTCCTCAAATTTGGATTATATGGGGTTCCTCAGTTTTGATTCAGATTATTCACTTTCTGCAGGAAAAACAAGTATCCTCCTCAGTGTATTCCATGAGCAGAGGTATGATGTTAATTTGTCCCATTATGGGTGATGCTAACTTGGACCACTTGGTGAAGATGGGGCCTCTCAAATATCTCCATTATAAAATCATTATTCTTTTCCTAATGTAACTTCTGGAGAACCCATTAAAATTAATATAAAAATATTGTGTTCCTTAAAAAGCTTTTGGTCAATAATTTCAGCATCCATTAATTATCTTGCCTGACTCCATTATTGGTAATGATTATTGCAAAATGTGCCATTCTAACTCCTTCATTGTTTTTGTATTTATTGATTATCATTTTCAGTCTAAGCAAAAGCACAATCTATCTATCTCTGGGCATCTATATCTATCATCTTTCTCTCTCTCTCTCTCATCTATCTATCAATATGGACTCATGAATTTTTCTTTATCAAGGGCTTCCAATTATTTATGATCATTACATGCTTAATTGTCTTATATATGAACCCCTCAAGCTTGTTGCTTTCTCCTATTAATATGTTCCCATAATTTTTGAGCACTTCTTTTCTTTTGATATTATAAGATGTTTCAAGATCTTGTACACTCCCCTCTTCAGCCATGGACACAGCCATTTCTACAAAAAGGTCTGATTACTTTTAGTGAAGAATCATAGTGAAGAGTCATATAAACTAATATCTGGATTTTAAAAGTTTATATTTTGTCATGATTTTTGCCAAATTTTTAATGTCTTCATTGAAAAGAATGAGCATATAATTTTGGAAGTTATACAAATTGTTCCAGGGGACAATCAATATTTATAACTACCTCAAAATACATCTTAAATGACTTCCTTTATGGAGTCAAATTTATTTCACTAAATTAGCAGTATCAACAAAAACTCACGATATTATTCAGTTATTTAGGCAGAGAATGTATTTGTAACTAGCATCTTATTATCAAATTTATATGACTATCTTGCTTTTATTCCTATTTAGAAAATACAAGACTTGGACATTTGAAATTTAGAGATTAAAGTTTTAAGAGTGTGGTTCATTGTGTGAATAATGTGGTACCTACCTTGTACGGCCTTGTGACATCAAGTTTCAAAATCCTCTTATAAAAACATTTTGAGACTCCATTTAAAAGACTAAAGAGGTAATACACTGAAACATAAAATCACAGATGATCATTGTTAATAATTTGTATATACAGTTATACCTTTTTACTCTATATCTATGGTCATACTTTTCATGAATTAAAAAAAAAGAACATCAAACAATGTTGCAAGTTTACCTATTTCTTTCATTTAGAAACATAGCAGGAATGATTTTCCATGTCAAAATATTTTTCTGCAATATAGTTTGAACAGCTCCAGACTATTTCCTTGAATACAAAATTTTAATTTATTTGATATATTATCACCTCATTAGGTTTGTAGAGTATAATGCTAAAATGATTAAATTTTATACTGAGACATGAAAGTGCTCATTCAAATCAATCACACAATTTAGGTCTCTGTGTATGCATCTATCTATCTCTGGTCTTCTAAAAATCAAACAAACAAAAACCCCAGATGTCTGAAGACTTATCTCTGTAAGGACCACCCAGTGGCAAGGGGTGTCTAACTTAGTCATGAGTCTATAAGCCCACGTTCCCCTTTCCTACATGGTTGCTAGACTTTTATGGCTGCTCCTCTCATGCTGGCTCCCAAAGGGGCCTTGAGCCTCTTTTAATGCTTTGACAAAGCCTGCTTAACAACAGCCTCTTTTGGTTCATTCATTTCTCAGCTTGATGTTAGGTACTGAGAAGGAAGAAAAATATTAAATAGAAATTCATACCCCACAAAGCTTAAGTGCAGCTTATAATGTGTGTGGCTACTTGGTTAATTGCTGAAATTATCTTATTCTTATTCTCTTATTCTACCTGCTACCCGAGATACGTACCCTCTAGTTCAAGGACTAGACACAATTTAATGTGACATTTTGTGGTGTTTCTTACTGTCCAGTTTCCATAAGCTTCCGTGAAAGAAACCATCCTAACACCACTATACAGGTGTGCTTTCTAGACATCTTCCTCCCTATATAATTAGCAACAAGAGATACAAATTTCTCATGTAGTATCTAACTTAGTGTTTTCTGGTCAATTCCAGTTTTTGGCTTGAGAGGAACTCCTGTTTCCTTGGTGAATGATTTCTGTAATTATTTGACTCTTCGCTATTCAAAAAGGGAATGTTCTTACCTATACAGGAATTACAAATTAAACAGTATTTTAATATAATCAATACCATTTCACTTAATGTTACATCAATATAATTCCATTTTGTCATAGAAGGTTTACAGTAAGGTTTCAGTAGAGCACACAATACATTCCCAGATAGTTGTGAATTAAATCTCTTAAAATGATGGATATAATTTTAGTTCACACCTTTTTTTTTTTTAATGCTTATGAGTATAGGATGATTTCAGTAATTTTAAAAATCTTGAGACTTATTATATCTTCCTCTAGAGGATATCAGACTTAGGTAAATGTAAATTCTCAGGCTGGTATATATTGAGTTAGAAAATGCATATGGGTCATTCAAAAATACTAGTGTGGCCACAAACTGTGCTATCACTGCCCTCATTGTGTAATTCTGAAGAGGTGTTGCCATTGGAGTCACAGCCCTCATCTGAATCATTTTATTGCAGGTTACAGCCAGTTCCTATAAAGAGAAAGGTGGCAGCCTACTTGACCTTCTCTAGGCCCCATCAAAGGCTAGTTGTCAGACAGTCTATAAGGAGGGTCTTTCCCACTCTTGGGAATTAGAGTAGATTTCTATGAGGAGGCTCTTTGGGCACCTAGCAAAAGTATAGGCTTGGTCAATAATCACAGTTAAAAGAGTTACACCCTCACTATGAAGATCTGGGTTGGGGCTGGCCCTGTGGCCGAGTGGTTAAGTTCGCGCACTCTGCTGCAGGTGGCCCAGTGTTTCTTTGGTTCGAATCCTGGGTGCGGACATGGCACTGCTCATCAAACCATGCTGAGGCAGCATCCCACAGGCCACAACTAGAAGGACCCACAACGAAGGATATACAACTATGTACTGGGGGCGTTTGGGAAGAAAAAGGAAAAAAAAAATCTTTAAGAAAGAAAGAAAAAAGAAAAGATCTGGGTGATCTTCAAGATAAAATCCAAGATAAAAAAAGATTTATACAAAATGGCATTTACTTGAACTGAGACTCCCTTTCACCAAAGAATAAGTCTTGTGGGTGGGTAATATGTCCTGTACGTCTTTATATCTCGTAATAACTAGTATAGCTATAGATGAAACAGGCACTCAGGAAATCAAATGTTTGTTAAATGGATGATTGTCATTTTTAATTCAAAACATATGTGTACTAAGCATCTTCTATTTGCCAGTTTCTACTGACCAAGACACGGTTTCCAGTTTATTAGAGTTCACAGTCAGAATTTGATGACTGGAAAATGAAAGAGATAAAATCATATTCTTTCACTTGCATAAATACGATTGCATTTGAGAGGATTCTATGTAAATGTTCATTAAGTTTGAGACAAGGAATTTTGCTACAATTAAGGAATAGTCCTATATTACGTAAAGTGGGAGATAGTAACATCAGTATTGCACAATTCTACTTAGACACAATTAGACACCATAAGCAATGTCTGAAACACATTTAATCACCAAACATAAAGGTTAATAATATTATTGAAGGTAACTCAAACTCTAACTACCCAGTAGGAATATTTCTCTATTAACTTTTAGTCTAGTTCTTTTTGTATCTGAATTAATAAATCTTTTAATTTTTATCTTTCTTAGCATTATTATCATTTTGTTAAAAATAAACATAAAATAAAATTGAAGATAGATTAACACTCTTAAGCAGATACAGTGCTGGAATAGAAAAGAATGTGTCACTGAAGTGAGATATGCAACTTCACCTTCCCAATAGGGTAAATAAAACAATAGCAACTCAGATACGACAAGGGTTGCATGGTCAGTATGAGTAATTCTCTTCCTGGGCAGTCCTACAATACAGAATGTTTCCTGATCTATGGAACTTTATTCTATTTTTCCAGCTCTTGTCAGGAGTATTGGCACTCATTCTATCTCATTTGGTGATGAGAAAGATATTTATACGAAATACTGTGATTTCAAGTCAGATAATCATCACTGTGGGGTGATGACCTGTGATGGTTCCAAAAAGAAATAACTCTGTGGGAAACTTACATCTTCCACTGTTTCAGCAAAGACAAGATTTACTTTACCTGTTACTACAATTTTCTTCTCCACTGAGAGATGTTGTCCTGGACATCAATATGTTCATTTAGGCTAGGTAT
This sequence comes from Equus przewalskii, assembly GCF_037783145.1. Taxonomy (NCBI): domain Eukaryota; kingdom Metazoa; phylum Chordata; class Mammalia; order Perissodactyla; family Equidae; genus Equus; species Equus przewalskii. The sequence goes on along the minus strand of NC_091834.1, from coordinate 96,900,966 downwards.
AAAGTCTTTTCATTGATTTGGCAATTTCAGAGCCTTATTCAGAGATGATGTCTGGATATACAGCCTCTCATTCTCTGAGCCTCTTCTCACCGAGGCAGTTGGGCTAGCTCTGACCACCACACCCAATTACATTGGTAAGTGATGGTGAGAGATGCCGAGGGAGTTCAAAGTCCTCCTGCCACAGCACAGTAGGCAGAAGGACCCTAAGGTGGGAGAAGGAGACATCTAGGTGCCTATTAAATCTACCTTCAGCGCACAGTGTCAGGAGGGAAGATCACCCAGGAATGTCATTCTTGTTCGCGTAGCCGTGGTGGTTTCCGCTGCTGTGCTGACCTCTACCAGCTACCCATAATGATAACCTCCTCCCAGCATAAATGAATCTCTTCTGCATCGGTAGATCCTAGCACTGGAATTTCTCATAAGATCTACTTTGAGCTAGAATCCACCCACAGAGGTGAGAAATGTACCTCTAAGTGGGTGTAGCATCCTGCTCCCTCAGCAGCTTTCAGACGATTAAATCCCTGATACAGATGGATTCACTGGACTTGCTGAAGGTTCTTCCAAGAACCCAGGAGCAGAGGTTTTATTTTAGAATCAGATGAATTAAAAGCACACGAGTTTCTATTGAGAATTCAAATTCCCAGAAGGATCATGAGACATCATACCTATTTATCTTCCTCCTGAAGGGGGAAAAAGATACCCGCCTTCTCTCAGGAGGAGAGAGGAGATTGTGTCTGACTGTCCTTGGAGGAAAACTTCTAGGGAACAGGTGGGGCAGATATGGCATCACGCTGATTCTACACAAACTTACAAATGTCTCAAGGATTATAAACCTGAGACAGATATCACAAGTTACAGTACCCAGACTCTCAATGATTGCAATTTTATGAATTCATTTCTACAGTCCCCATGAAGGTACATGAGAGGCTGGGACTTTTAGATGGTTCAGAGGTGGGTTCCCTTGGAGCCTGTTCTGGCAACCCTGAGAGGGAACAGATCCCCCAAGCCAACATGCATCTCTGTCTGCAGTAGGGGTTGATAGACACAAATGAGGAAGGATGATGATATCAATAGGCGACAATTATTGAGCCCTTCTTATGTTTCAGAAAATGTGCCAAATGCTTTTTTTTCACTACATAGTTTAATCTGGTCCTTATCTCCATTTTATAGATGTGCAGACTGAAGATTAAATATACTAAGTTATCAATTTTTTAGCTGTGGTCCAGGGACCAGGGGAATTTCTGAGAACCTTCGCAAGGGTCCATAGGATCAAACTATGTTCACAAAAATATTTAGACACTGTTTGCCTTTTTAACCCTCACTCTTTCACAAGTTCACAGTGGAGTTTTCCAGAGGCAACATGACATCTGATATTGCAACACGTAGAATGCGGAGGAAGATATAAGATCCAGCTGTCTTTACTTAAGTCAAATATTTAAAAAAAATTTAAATATAAACCGTAACTTCTCTTTTTACTATTTTTTGTTTTATAAAAGATATTTATTTTTCTTAAAAGTACATTGTTTATATTAAATTATAATGGAAATATTTCTAAATGAATTAAAAGTAAATAACAAATTCTCAGTTTTAATCTCTAACATGATACATATCAACAAATACAACCATATAAATAAAATGGGTTTGTATCCTCAGTAATTTTTCGAGTTTAAAAGTAATGCAAAGTTAGAATAGCATTGCATAAATGATAGATTAGCAGTGTAGCAAGGGCCAGAGTTGGGAACATCAATTTTATCTGATAACAAACCTGTTTTAGTTTTCTATTGTGGCTGCAACAATTTAACACAAACCCATCAGCTGAAAACAGCTCACATCTACTCCCTCACAGTTTCATTGCTCAGAAATCCTGGTACAGGTCAGCAGGCTTCTCTGCACAGGTCTCACAGGCTGAAAGCAAGGTCTTGGCCGGGTCTGCATCCTCCTCTGAGGTCCTTGCACTCGGCCCCTCCACCTTCAAATCAGCAGGTGTGTTGAGTCCTTCCCACTATAAAGCTCCCTAGCTTCCTCCTCCGCTACTAGATGGAGAACAATGCCTGCTTTCAGGAGGCTCACCTGATCGGGTTAGGCCCCCAAGATAACCTCCACATTTTAAGATCAATTGATTTGCCAAATCCCTTCACAGCAGGACCCAGATTAGTGCTTGATTAAATAGTGAGGGGACAGGGATCTTAGGAGGAAACTTTAGAATTCTACCTACCCCACAGCGTCTTTTCTCCTAACTGCTGAGCAGTGTTTTCTTTTTTTAGATCCTACAATATTCCTCAGAAAGATGCCATCCTGTCTCTGCGATCTTTGTTATCAGCTGTATATGCCTCCAGAACTCCAATCCAAAATAATCAAAATAGTTCTGAATCCTAACTCAGATTGAACAATTTACATTTCTGTGTCTTACTCTAAGTGATTGGATTTAAAGTCTCTTTTAATTCTCAATTTATGTGAATTTAGCTGAGTAACATTTTCTTGCACAGTCCACCCACCTGGCCCCTGGCCTAGGCTCTCCTACAGCAGTATGATCATATTTTTCTGATCTTCTACATTTAGAAGAGCATTTATATAATAGATACAGAAGTAGTTGATTCAATGTAACAGATACAGTAATAGCATGAATATGCCTACCATTTGGAGGAGCCAGTGTAGGGTAGGGATAGACTTGAGAAACAGCTAGATCCTACAGAGACATGAAACACATTTTCATATTTTTGTACTAATTTTATTACTTGTTCTCTTTGAGCTATGTTATTTGTACCTTGTAATAGTCTTGTGCAGAACTGTTTCCCATAGAAATGAGCTGATGATTCATCTAAATCAAGTTCTTCTCAGGCCAGACATTTTCCATTGGTGTTACATTCTGAGGAGGCCCTAACTCCATCTTCCAACACATTTGATCATCAATATCAGTGTGGTCAGGTGACTTATTTACATAAGGTAATTGAATCTTAACAACAATGCCAGTGTAATGCCTTATCACAGTATAGGCGCAATACAATATAGTTTTGTTAAGAACAAGTCAGTAAGAATTACAGAGGTATTTGCTAAGCCTTTCCAAGGGCTTTGACTCTTGCTCATTACCAGACTATTATTATGCACAGGTCTCATTACAATTAACCTCGATTCACTTATTTCTGGGTTCCAAGTCAGTTGGGGACAAAGCCAGTTACCCTATCTCAGTTTAAAACCTGTGCTGACACTAGTTTCTATTGTGTGTTGTTGTATAGTGTGGCCCACTTCTCTCCCAGCTCCCCCATGGTGAGGACGTGGTCTTAGAATAGTTCCTTTCCTCCTAACTGCACCACAGGTTATGTCTTCTTCCGATCTAGTGTTGGGGAGAGTCAGGTACATCAGTGAAAATTACAAGTGCCCCAGAGTACTTGAATAAGTTCCAAGGTCTTTAAGATCCCCGCAAGTGCACCTCTTGGGCCTCAGCAGCTAGAATAGAGGGCCATTGCCCTGTGGTCACTTTAGCTTCCATCTGCATCAACACAGTCAAGAGGTCCTGTTGGGTTAGAACTGAGCCCCAGCGGTATCCAGCATTATTTATTGAGTCTTCCTGATCCATTTCACTGAAGTCTCCACATATTTCCAGCTGATTCCCATCCCTTGCCTTCCTCCTGGAAGAGAATTCCCTCTAACCTGTTCATTTTAATTAACAAATATTTGTCCAGTAAAAGTGAATTCTGCTTGTCCAATGATGCCTAGTTAGTACCTATCTCTCCCGAAGCCATGTTTTGTTTTGTGGCACTTCCATTATGCTTCTTGTTGCCATTGTGTACTAATGGTGTGCCTGCAGTTATGATACACATTTTGTTATCCCAAAATATCGGGTCCCTCATAAGAGGGTTAGATAAGTAGTAGTCCCACCTTATCTAATTTGGTCTAAATATGGCTTAAGTCCTCCTTGAACCTTCCTCCTGTGAGAGTGGGGCCATTTCCCAGGGCGTTCATTCCCACCATGTGAAGTCTATACTTTATTCCCATCAGAACCTCATTGTGTTCTCTTCTGTTCAATAGCTTTCCACCCACAAAAACAAAAGCGATAGGTACCCGTGCACAGCACATTTTGGCATGCTAGGAATACAGTTGATATATTTTGTCCCTTATAACCAGAGTTCTTTTAAGCATTTGATCATCAGTCAGATAATTGTACAACACATGATCTGCATATTGAAAGACAATTTCTCTCTTTCATGTGAATTTAGGTGTCTGTGTCTATGCCTACATGGATTGGGTGTTTCTCTTCAGCACAGGTGGCCCTCTTAGACTAACTTCCTAAGTTTTGAGTGGAAACTTTACTGGAGCTCCCAAGAAATAGCAGCAAATTATGGTCAGTGAAATATCTTACAAAGTCACTCAAATGTTAATTAATTGATTTTATTTGAGCTGACAGATACAGTTTTGAATTCTTCTTAATTGAGGTATTTTAAAATTCATGCAAGCAGAGCACAGTTAAAGCATAGAAATTGAACTGCCAATTAGCAGATATATGAAATGGAAACAATTTTCTGGACAATACAAATTTAATGACGGAATGGAATTGGCCCTTTGTGGACACACCAAATGTTGTGTTAATCGGTCCCACTGACTTAAGCTGAATAGGATGTCAGAGGGCTCTTAATCCCTGAGACCTCCAGGGACATAGACATTTTGTAAATTTTTAAGGCTCCTCTTGAATAGCACATTTTGTCATGATGGAAAGCAAAGAGAAAAAGTAATGACAGAAAATTAGATAATGACACCATAAAGACTCCTGTATGAATGTCTTCACAGCTAATAAAGACACAGGAAGCTGAAAAGAATATATTTCTTTCCAAATATCATCTTTGCATGAGTCAGGGGAGGCCTGCAGGAGGTGAAGTGTGGGCGAGAGCTTGAAGAGGAAGGGCAGGCAGGCTGAGGGCAGGGCCTGGGCAGCCTGTCTGGGCCTGAGATGGAATCCTGGGAGCGCAACAAAGGAAAAGCCCAGTGGGCTCAACTGGGACGTCCATGTGTGTTTCTCTTGCACCCAGCCAGTGACTTAGCATAGTGGGCACGTGGATTCTTCAGCTATCACATACGCAGGCTATCATTGTCCTTTACCCAAATGATTAGGATCCTTGAGCAAAGTTCACAATTAAAACAATCTGGAATTATACAGTTTTACAGGTAATTTTTAAAGTAAGACATTTATGAAAGAAACCAGTAGCCTAGAAAAAACTATTTCCAAATGCCAGGAATAAATAAGGAGGCAAATAGAATTTTTAGTAACTAACTTGTTTCCTCAGATGTGAACTACAGACAAACCACATATAATACTTGATGTCAGATACACTTTTTATAGCTTTGTGTGAAGGCCATGAGGAGACAGCTCTATAACGATGGCTGTCGACACCCACTAGTTGTTGATCAGCTCATTTGTGATGACAAGAGAAGTATAAAACTACTGTAGAAGGGAAAGCAATCCTTTTCTAAATATTGGGATGATTATGAATGTTGAATTTCACAGTTCAAGAAGTCGCATTTTTTTTTTTCCTGTGAGCAAAAGCCCGTGGCAGATACAATAAAGCAGGAGATCCTTGAAATGAAGATTTCTTTAAAAGTTCCCTCTAGCTATACATTCAAGAAAGAGCACATGCACAGAATGAGGAAAAAGTTTCACAGATACATTTCTCCGTTCTTCCATAGCATGGCCATGAGGAAGGACTGAAGGACACAAGCTCCCCGAATAAGGATGAAGGCAGCGCGCTTACCAGTATTGTCAGACCTCACTCCCGCCTCGCTGCTGCAACGTGAACTATATGAACTTGAGTTGCTTATTCTAAGCCTCACTGTTTTCCTTTGTAAAATATTGGCAATATATGTGCAAAGAATGAGGTGAAGAATAAATACTATTAAACTGGTATATATTAAGAGTTAAATAAAATGAGCTGTTATAAATTGTATTAAAGAGACCACAAAATTAAAGGAAGCTGTCAAGTTATTGAGATAAGAGAACCAACAAAATCAAGGAATTGTAAACTCTTGCGCATCTATCTTGCTTTTCTTTGTGATTATTTTTGAGTTTAAATAAACACAGTTTTTACTTCCATTTCTATTAATGGTTCAATATGCCAATTTTTAAAGTTAAGCTTAAAAAGGAATTTACAGAAATGGAGGAATCCTCTAAAGTAAGCTCACTCCTGGATTGAAGAAGAAAATACAGTTTTTAAAATTCAAACGGCAGTTCTGCCATTGCAAATATCCCAATGTGAGAGAGAGTGTGGCTCTTGTGAAAGGTAAGGGGGCCGTATTCAGGATGTTTACACTGACCTAAAGTAAAGTTCTTATTGATCAGTCTCTGAGAGTGAGAGCCCTGGGCTGTCAAAGATGCAGATCTGGGGCAGCACAGAGTTGTCCCATTTTCACACTTACTCAGAAATTACTTACCGTATCCAACAGTTGCTTCGACACTCAGCTTGATCTTAATGAGTAGCAGAGTTTAAGAAATAAACAAGCAAACATGGATTCTGAGCCCAACTGCCTGAGTGCAAATCTTGTGACCAATCTGTGCCTCTCTGTTCCTCAGTTCTTCCATCTGCAAAATGGGATGAATACTAAACCCTACCTCATATGACAGCTGAGAGAATTAAATGAGTTTACTCACTTAAGACCCTTAATATGTGCTTAAAGATATGTTTTGAGGGATTTTAAAAATCATCATTGCAGGGTAACTTCTGGATCCAATAATCCTTTGGAAACATGTAAGGAATTATAATATTCCTCCGCTAAAATAAGGAACGAAAAGACACACTGAGTTTTCCCTGTTAGAGAATGCCATCTATCTCCTGGACAAGTGAGAAATGGGTCCTGTTTGGCCAGACAATATTTCTGATAATCTGTGAGGGCAGTCAGTTAGCGGTGGGGAAGGAAGATCAGTCTGAGGGCAAGCAAACCACTCCCCTCTGCCTTCGGGATCCTTTGGGTTTTTTTTTTTTTTTTTTTTGCAGTGAGGAAGATTGGCCATGAACTAACACCTGTTGCCAATTTTCCTCTTTTTGCTTGAGGAAGATTGTTGCCAAGCTAATGTCTGTGCCAAACTTCCTCTATTCTGTATGTGGGATGCCACCACAGCATAGCTTGATGAGTGGTATGTAGGTCTGTGCCCCAGATCTGAACCTGTGAACCCAGGTCCACCAAGTGGAGCACGTGACCTTAACCACTACACCACTGGGTTGACTCTAGGATCTTTTATTTGTAAAAAGACACACCTGGGCCTCTTGGCCCCTGAAGTTCCTTGTAGCCCTGTAGCCAGTTGATCACCAACATGGATGGTTAGCTGACTTCTCTCCTCTGACAGTCATGACAAAGCCAAGAACTGCCACATGAACATGATGAGGGGGACTGGACAGAGTCCTAGAGGGTCAGAGGCATTGTGGCCACACCATGGGGATAGGTAGTGGTCCCTAGTGATACCCTCAGGACCCTAGTTATAAAGACAGGCTTAGGGCCGCACAGGGAAGGCATTTAATCATGGATCCCTAGAGCCAGTGATCTCATTCACTCCCCTTTCCCATTTCCCACCTGCAGACCCCTGCTCAGGGCTGATGAACCACTTTCCCTTACAGTGGTACCATCTGTGTTCTTTTATCAAATGTGGCCTTGGGCTTAGAAGAAAGCTCACAGAGAAGGAGGACTGGGATTGATTCTCCTCTCTAAAGGGGCCTCATGGGGAGGGGAAGCCCAGATACACAGCTCTCATCACAGAGCTTTATGATAGACTTGCTTCTTCAGGGAAGGGATTTTCTATCATCGTTTGACCCCCAAATCTGTCCCCACAGACGCAAACAATGATTCAGGGGACAGAATCATGTGGCATTAAGTCTACTCGCATCCTCCCCATAGAGATTTAAGGAGTTTGCTTCTTTCCTATGGGCAGGTGAACCAATGTACGCATTTCCCATGTCAATTCATTTTCTTCTGTCAGTCTCCCATGGGCATTTTTGGGTTTGTCTGGAATGCGTTTTTGTTTGCTTGGCATATGGTGAAGCCAGGATGTCTCTAAACTATGCAAGACTCTGCCACAGAAAATAAACAAATTCATGATTGTATCATTAATTAATTTCTCCTCATCCTTATTTTATCAGTTTTAAAATTGCTCCACGCTCTGATTCCTCCTGATTGACTGCAGAGGAGAGGCTGTAATTTCTGGATCTCTCATAGGAGGTGCCCCATGGACCCTGTTAAGACTTCATCTCAGAGAAATAGGTGATCTCCCAATGGAGGCAATGCTATTGCCCAATAATCCCTGCACATTTCTTACTTACAAACATTTTTGACTTAGGAGTTTAGATATACCTCTCCCTAAATTGTCTTTAATTTCTCCTCCATTTCTAACATCTCCAGATTTCTGAGCCACATTTTTATGTCTTCATTCTGGAGTAAGGCATACAGTTAAAATGAACTTTCTCTCTCTCTCTCTCTCCCTCTCTCTCAAACAAAGTGAAGATGTTTGATGATTGTCAAGTCCTTCCAGGTCTAACTTCCTAGTGTCTATCTTAATCTAGCTCTCTAGAGAGTCTTAGTTCTTCACTTGTGGTGGAAGGGGCAATTCAGAATAGAAGGAATGCATTTAATTCATTGGAGAGTAGAAAAAGAATACATTTAAGAGGAGGCAAATTGGGGTTTCTTTTCTTAAAATAATGTTTGTCCAATCCAGCCTAACTCCATTTACCTCCTTATTCTCCAACACACTCTCTACTTCGTTCAAGTCCTACTCCCCAGTACTCCTGCCTTTGAAATTCTTAGTCCTTGTTTCAAGTCAATTTTCTCCTTGTCTTAACCATTTGACTTCTAACAGAATGCCAATCCTTCAAAGCCCTCATGGAGCCCTCTTCAACTCTCCCAACCCAAATTGGTCTTCTCTGGTAGAAAATCACAACATCCTTCAGTGCTGTGCTTCAATAATTTATCACTTTTAGTAATTTTTATTGTTCATCATCTCCTGTGTTTTACAAACAAAGCACGATTATTACCGAAAAACAATTTTTTTCATTTACATGCAGACAGAGCTATGGATAAAAATTTAGTGCATGTTCATTCAGATATGCATAATTACCATTTTTATTTCTTTTGTTGAAGACAATATGATGACATTTAACAGAGCCTACTGTGGATTGTAAGAGCTGTCATGATCTGTGGCCAGTTTTGCTTTTAATGTTTCAAATGGATAGAGTAAAAACATTTACTGTGGAAAGTCTTAGACTTCTTGTGAGTTTTATTAATACTTATATTAATATTTTATGTTTTAGTAAGAATAAAAATTACAAAGTATACTTGGCTCTATATTAATGATGGATCTTTATTAAATGAAGGTCAATTTAGAGAGAAAAGCATTTGCAGATCACAATTAAATATAATATTTACAGTTTCGCCTAAGTATCATTTGAGCATTTTGCCATCTCTGAGACAGAAATTTCTCCTTCACAGTATTGATTCCGTCCATATTTTGTTTTTTGGTCCACTTAGCACATAAAATTTCACTGGGATATTTGAAAAAGATAAAATAATATAAACAATGATGGGAAATTGCAAGTGTTGATGACTGTTTTCACCATAACTTCAGTCACGGTGCATGTTTTAACGGCAAAGCTGTTCTAGGATGTTCTCCATCAAAAGAGGGAGAAATCAAGAAAGAGGAAGTCATAAGACCAATGAACTAAGAATTTCAACACAGGATAAAGGCAGATGGAATTGCTAGGAAGCAGCTAGTCAAGAAGGAGAATAGAAATCTCCTGAGGGATGAATATATTGTCTGAGGTGTCTGAGGAGGATTAACATGTGTAGAAAGCCATAGCAGTGGGCACAAAGATCCAAGCAGAGGGAAAAATAGGTAATTGTAAACATCACCTTTCCTACTTGTAGCTGTAAGTACTTAATTGATGCCTACTTCCTGCTTAGAACGTCAGGTGAGGAATACATTGGCCTAACAGTTTTCTTTTCAAACTCCTTTCCACTGCTGCTGTGCTGGGGGTGAATGGTCTTCACGTGGGGATGCTTTTCTCTCTTGCAGCAGTAGACTTCTCCAGCAATTGCCTCTCCTTGATTGGGCTGATTAATGGGATCACAGCATTGTACTGCACTTTGTTCAGGGGTTGAAGAGAGGGTGCTGACCACTGCTTAATTCCTTAATTAATTCCTTAATGGAATGTTTACTACAGACAGGTAATGTGACAGGCAGAGTAGAGGTTATAGGTGCTAAGGGACACAACTGATGAACAGAGACAAATCTGCATTCCCCTTGGTCACATCTAGTGATAAACAGGAGAGATGCACTTGTGTGACCTCTTCCTTCAAAGTCCCCACCCCTCTTTACCATCCTCTCTCTCCAATCACTTTTAGGGAAAAAATGGAATGCTTGTCATAAAAGGACATGAGCTCCACATGTACAAAACAAGCAATTCTGAAGAGTATAAAGAAAAAATCTAAACTTATTCCAGATCACAGTACATTGAAATAACCATTAGGATTATTAGCTCAATATCCCAGAGAGTTCTCCATGAATATAGACAGATCCAAGACTAATGTACAGATACATGAATAGTTTAACAAAAATGTAATCACATGATATTTTGGTACAAAGTTCACTTTTATTTTTTTGTGTAAAAAGAATACTTTTTGTATATAAAAATAAGTTAAGCCATTTGAAAAATGCAACCATTCACCCACGCATTTGGTTAGCAGAATCTCACATATCTTTGCACCCTTAGAGAAATAAAAGAAAACAATAAACAGATAATGATAAATATTTTCTATAAAAATTGGTTCATATTCCTCATTCAATCTTTAAGTACATATTTTTTTTTAAGGTAGCAGAAGGAAAAGTATCTACTATGTAACTAAAACACTCATGTTACTTCAGAATCCTTTTTTTTTTTCTTTTTTTTTGCTGAGGAAGATTCACCCTGAGGTGACATCCTTTGCCAATCTTCCTCTTTTTTTTTGGTTGAGGAAGATTAGCCTTGAGTTAATGTGTGTGCCAATCCTCTGTTTTGGATGTGGGTCACTGCCACAGCATGGCTAACAAGTGGAGTAGATGCATGCCTGAAATCTGAACCTGTGAACATGGGCCACTGAAGCAGAGCTCACTGAATTTTAACCACTATACCATGGGGCCAGCCCCCAGAATCCTTTTGTAACTGTAAGATAAAGTTCTTAACACAATCTCCTTGATATAAGAATAATTTTCCATTATATTTAGAGATTGTAGCCATTAGGTTTTGAAAACATTATGTCTTATCTGGAGAAAGCATCCATTAGATCCCTAAAACTGAAGGATGGAATAATTAGCACACTTCAATTTCCTGTTTCTCAAGATTCAGAAGGCTTGCTTCAGAACTTAAACCATTTAGCAGGTACTGCTGGTTGTCTGCCCTCTGGTGCTTACCCACTTCCTCGCTGACCTAGTACTCATTCTCTTCAGGTACTAGGTAGTAAAGTTGTCAGAGAAAGTGGACCTCATCTGGTGCCAGAGAGGATTAAACGAGGATTAATCTAAGCCAAGCTCTCAGTTTCATCCTCATTATCATTGACCGGTTTAGAGATGGCCATTTGGCCCACTTTGGCTACTGGAATACAAGAAAAGATCTGACGAGAGGAAGTGCTTCTGGAAAAGATTTTCCTTCCTGATAAAAAGGGAAAGACTGACAAGAAGGATATATTTTTGCTTCTTATCAATTTTAAACATTTTTATGTTGGAGAATTCTCCCACCAAAGCATCTGAAAACAACTCCTCTAACGTATTGCCAGAAATAAACCCTCTATTGTGCTTTTGTTCTTAAGGTTTGTTTATGTTGTAAATTGATTTGGGTAAAAAGATAAAACTGGAGTGATGAGTCAAAGTCTCATCTTTGTCTTAGTGAAGACAAAGGGAATCTTTGAAATATGCAAGTTTTGAGGAGGTGATGTTTGAGTCTTGATAAGTTAGAAGATTTTGTAGATACCTTCACCTTTTTGACTTCTTGTCTTTCTTAACACCTACCTGTATTTACAGTGTTTAATGCTGTATATTTTATGCTTTGGGTATTACCTATTTTTAGAATGGAAGGTGATTATTTTTAGTTTTGTAGTTTTTCTATAATTTTAGACTTGATGTAAGATATTCATTACTTGTCAAAAAATACAGAATAATTAGCATCATGATACATTTTATATAAAACTAAAATGCTTCCTCATAGCAAAGGAGACCATCAACAACATGAAAAGACAAACTACCAAATGGGAGAAAATATTTGCAAATCATATATCTGCTAAGGGGTTAATATGCAAAATATACAAAGAACTCATACAACTCAATAGAAAGAAAAACAAACAAACCAACAATCTGGTTTAAATATGGGCAGAGGATCTGAAAGGACATTTTTCAAAAGAAGACGTACAGATGGCCAATAGGGACATGCAAAGGTGCTCAACATCACTAATCATCAGGGAAACTCAAATCATAACCACAATGAGATATCACCTCAGTCTTTTAGGATGACTGTTATCAAAAACACAAGATATAACAAGTGTTAGTGAGAATGTGGAGAAAAGCGAACCCTTGTGCACTGTTAGTAGAAATGTAAACTGGTGAAGCAACTACTGAAAACACTATGGAGATTCCTGAAAAAGTTAAATACAGAACTACCATATGATCCAGCAATTCTACTTCTGGGTATTTATCTGAAGGAAATGACGACACTAAGTCAAAAAGGTATCTGCACCACCATGTTCATTGCAGCATTATTTACAATAGTCAAGACATAGAAATAAGCTAAGGGTCCATCAATGGAGGAATGGATAAAGAAAATCTGGTAGATACACCCACACACCACATAATGGAACAGTATTCAGCCATTTAAAAGAAGAAAATCTTCCCATTTTTGACAACACAGATGGACCTTCAGGGCATTAGGCTAAGTGAAATAAGTCAAATACCGTATGATCTCACTTATATGTGGAATCTAAAAAAAACAGCTCATAGATGCCAAGAACTAATTGGTAGTTGCAAAGGTGAAGGGTGGGGGCTGAGCAAAATGGGTGTAGGGGATTAAAAAGTAGAAGCTGAGAGTTATACATAAATAAATCATGGGGATGTATGTACAGCATAGTGACTATAGTTAGTAATATTGTATTGCATATTTGAAAGTTGCTATGATTAGATCTTAAATGTTCTCATTATAAGGAAAAATTTTTGTGACTACGTGTGATGAGGGATGTTAACTATAATTATTGTGATTATTTTGCAATATATACAAATATTGAATCTTAAAAAAAAAAAGAGCAGCCCTTACTTATTTCATCCTCATTAGCATCATGAAGACTGTTGTTCAATCTGGTTTCATAAATCCAGAGGAACTTTTGCCACCATAAAAGAGAAATGATGTCGGCTATATCCTGGTTGTCTCATGCTCCTTGGTGCTACCTCAAACCATCTTCAGATAAGTTGGCTCAAACATTACAAAAATATTGGTAGGAAATTTTTTAAGAACTTCAACACGATTAAATCTTGCCTTATTATACATTATTATAACCACAAAATAAATGTAATGTTTGAGCAATTCTCAAAACTTTTACCTCTAGAACTATTTAAACATTCACTTATGATTTCCCTTGAACCAAATCCTAAACTTTTTATATACTTTAGGATATTTTATATAGTTTCTTGTTGGAGTAAAGCTTTCCTTAACTTTTATCTCTTTACTCCTAAATTATTCCATTAAGGAATTTACAGTTTCTGTAAACTCTTATTTCTTTGACCTCACAAATGGGGAGATAGAGTCATATAACTCTGTGATATTTTCTGTGTTGAAATTTCAGGTCTAATATGGAAGTTCTCTCCCATGGTATTGATTTTACTGTACTGTTTCGAGCTACCACAAGGTGAGAAGTCACATAATCTAAATACATAACGCAGAGAAAAGCATTGGTGTCATTTTCTTACCTGTAATTTTATTCTCCATTAATATTCCTGGCTTTAAAAACTAAAGTCAATTCAATACTTCTTTAAAAAAAGGATATTATGAAAATTTAGCTGTCTCATTTCCTAATGTGGTCTCTCAAGTTTGGAAGATAGGCTTTTACATGGAACTTTGCCCTATTTTCATCTAGAATTTGGGCAAAACCATGTTTATATCAAAATTTTAATGTGGACATTTTTCTGAGTATTTGCTTCAGCAAATCACATATTTTAAAAGGAAATCCCTGATCAAACAACATTCTCTCTACCCTTCAAGTGGGCCTCTTCCTCTGCAGTGCTTGATACAAGGCACCCTTCACCTGAGCATTCCTCAGGCTGTAGATGAGGGGCTTCAGCATGGGGTTAAACAGACTGTGAAACAGGGACAGTATTTTCTCCTGCTCTTCTCGTTGATTGGAGTCTGGGACCATATAAACCACCATGGCGATGCCAAAGAGGAGTCCAACCACACAGAGGTGGGAGAGGCAGGTGGAGAAGGCCTTTATTCGGCCTTCCTTTGACTGGATCTTTAGGACAGCCCAGAGGATGCGCATGTAGGAGACTAGCATTAAGCAGAGAGGCCCGACTAAGATAAACACACAGGTAGCAAAGATAACCACTTGGTTGATCCAGGTGTCAGCACAGGCCAGCTTGAGGACAGACAGAATTTCACAGAAGAGGTGGTTCACTTCCTGGGGCCCACAGAAGGGCAACCTGAGAAGGAGAATCACCTGTACCAAAGACAGAATAAATCCACCTGACCAAGATGTGAAAGTCAGAACTATACACACTCTCCAGTTCATGATGACAGTGTAGTGGAGGGGGTGGCAGATCGCCACAAACCTATCATAGGACATCACTACCAAAAGCAGGCACTCTGTAGCAGCAAAACCCGAATACAAAAATGTCTGCATAATGCAAGGAACAAAGGAGATGGTTTTGTTGTGTTTCACTAAGTTTGCCAACATCTTGGGCACATTACTGGAAGCATAGGAGATATCAATGATGGCCAGGTGTGAAAGGAAGAAGTACATGGGGGTGTGTAGACTCGGGTCCAGACAGATGAGTCCAAAGATCACGCCATTTGCCAACAGACTGAAGATGTAGAACAGGGAGAAGAGCCAGAAAAGGAGGACTTCCACGTCTGTACTGAGCTCGAATCCCACCAAGACGAACTCTGTGACCCATGACTGGTTGCTTCCCATTCCCTAATGACAGTTTGTCAAGCACTGAAATGTGATAAAAGGGTCAGAGCTGGAGAATCAACAAAAATTGGAGTCGTTTATCTCAAAATGAGTTCAGAGAAAGGTTATATCCTTGTCCCTACTTCCCCTGTTTCCCCAAATTGGTTACGTTCCTCTTTTTTACTTTTACTATGAAATAAATTTACTTACAGAAAGGGGTCAAGAATTATGCAACGAACTTCCATATACATTCACCCACATTCAACAAATTTTAATATTCCTTTATATTTTCCTTATCATTGTCTTTTTCTCTCTACATATGTGTTTTATTGGACCTAGTTTAGATTAAAATGTAGATGATACCCATTTACCCCTAAATTCCTCATTTTTCCAACAAGAACAAAGATATTCACTAACCTAACCACAATAGAACTATCAAAATCAAACAATTTAATACTGACATGATTCTTTAATCTACAATATTCTCTCTCTAATGCTGCCCATCCGGGACCAAATCCAAGGTTACATAATATAATTAATGTCATCTATCTTTAGTCTCCTTTCATCTGGAATAGTTACTCAGTCTTCATTTGTCTTTTATGACATAGATATTTTTGAAGAGTATGAGCAGTTCTCTAGTGGAATGTTCCTCACATTGGGATTGTACCAAATTCTTCATTTTTGATTCAGATTATTCACCTTCTTAGGGAAACACAAGTATCCTCCTCGGTGTATTCCATGAGCAGGGGCATGATGTTAATTTGTCCCATTATTGGTGATGTTCACTTGGATCACTTAGTGAAGATGGTGCCTCTCAAATATTTCCATTATAAAAACATTATTTTTTTCCTAATGTAATTTCTGGGGCATCCTTTAAAATTAATATACAAATATTCTGTCCCTCATAAATCTTTCAACCACTTTCAGCATCAGTTGGTTATCTGGAAATACTCAGTTACTGGTAGTCTTTATTGCAAAATGTAGTGTTATACATCCTTCATTGCTTTTATGTTTATTGGTTGTCAATTTCATTATGAAGATCTGCATAATCCTAAGATAAAATTGAAGATAAGGAGTTTATACCAAATATCATTTACTAGAACTGAATGCCCTTTCACCAAAGAATAAGTCTTGTGGGTGGGAAATATGTCTTGTACGTGTTTATATCTCATAATAACTAGTACAGTTCTAGAAGAAATAGGCACTCGGGGAATGTTTGTTAAATGGATTACTGTCATTTTTAGTTCAAAAAATATGTGTACTAAACATCTTCAATTTTCCAGTTTCTATTGACCAAGACATGGTTTCTACTTTATTAGAGGAGTTCACAGTCAGAATTCTATGACTGGAAAATGAAAGAGATAAAATCATAGATTCTTTCATTTCCATAAATATGATTGCATTTGGGAGGATTCTATGTAAATGTTCATTAAGTTTGAGACATGGATTTTTGCTATAGTTAATGGATAATCCTACATTGTGTAGAGTGGGAGATAGTAACATCAGTTTTGCAAAATTCTACTTAGACGCAGTTGGACACGATAAGCTATGACCGAAACACATTTAATCTCCAAGCATAAAGGATAATAATATTGTTGAAGGCAACAGTCTGTCACTACCCAGCAGGAACATTTGTTTATTAACATTTTAGTTTACTTATTTTTGTATCTGAATTAAGAAAACTCATTTTTATGTTTATTACCATTATTAGCATTTTGCTGTTAAAAAATAAACAACATAAAATATAAAATTGAAGGTAGATTAAAACTCTTAAGCAGATACAGTATTCAAATATAGAAGAATATATCATGATAGTGATGACTAAAACTGCACCTTCCCAATAGAGTGAATAAAACAATAGCGTCTCAGGTTTGCATGGTCAATGTGAGCAATTCTCTTCCTAGGCTGTCCTGTAACCCAGAATGTTTCCTGATCTATGGGGCTTTATTCCATTTTTCCAACTCTTGTCAGGAGTGTTGTCACACATCCTATGCTATTTTGTAATAGGAAACACATTTATATAAAATACTGTGATTTCAAGTCAGATAATAATCACAATAAGGTTATGAGCTGGGATGGTTCCAAGAAGAAATAATTACATGGGAAACTTACATGTTATACAGTATCAGCAAAGAAAATATTTACTGTAACTCTTAATAGAATTTTCTTCTCCATTGAGAGAGATCTCCCTGGACATCAATATCTTCATTTAGGCTAGGTAATATATAATGTCCTCCCATCAACTAGGCTATTTCAGACCCTTTTTCAGAGACAATGTCTGGATGTAAAGCCTCTCATTCTCTGAGTCCCTACTCCCTGAGACAATTGTGGTAGCTCTACCATCACACCCAATTACAATGGGAAGTGAAGGTGAGAGAGATGCTGTAGGAGTTCAAGGACCTCCTACCCACAACACAGGAGGCAGAGGGTCCCCAAGGTTGGAGAGCGAGACATCTAGGTGCCTATTATATCTACCTTCAATGCACAATGAATCAAAAGGGAAGATCACCCTAGATTGTCATTCTTGTTCACATAGCCACGGTGGTTTCCACTGCTGTCCTGTCCTATATCAACCACCCATACTGATAACTACCTCCTGGAATAAATTAATCTCTTCTGCATCAGGAGATGCTAGCACTGGATGTTCTCATAACAATCTACTTTGAGCGAGAATCAACCCACAGAGATGAGAAATGTACCTCTAAAATAAGTGTTGCATCTCAGTCCCTCAGCAGCTTTGGGATTAAATCACAGATACAGGCGGAGGACTTGCTGAAGGTTTTTCCAAGAACCCAGGAGCAGAGGTTTTATTTGAGAATCAGATGGATTAAAAACACACTTAAGGTTCCATTGAGAATTCAAATTCCCAGAAGGATCAGAAGATATTCTACCTTTTTCTCTTCTCCTTAAGGGGGAAAAACAGGTCTGCATCTTCTCTCTGAGAGCTGAGCTTGTGTCTATTGTCCTTGGAGGAAAACTTCTAGGGAACAGGCAGGGCAGAGATGGCATCACACTGTTTCTACACAAACTTTCAAACATCTCAAGGGTTATAAACCTGAGACAGATATCACAAACTACAGTACCCAAACTCTTACGATTGTTACAGTTTTGTGAATTCATGTTTCTACAGCCCCCAGGAAGGTACATGAGAGGCTGGGACTTTTAGATGGTTCAGAGGTGGGTTCCCATGGAGCCTGTTCTGGCAACCCTGAGAGGGAACAGATCCCCCAAGGCAAGATGCATCTCTGTCTGCAGTAGGGGTTGATAGACACAAATGAGGAAGGATGATGATATCATAAGTGACAATTATCGAGCCCTTCTTATATTTCAGAAAATGTGCCAAATGCTTTCTATTGACTACACAGTGATCCAGACATTATCAGCATTTTATGGATGTGGAGACTGAAGATTAAATATACTAAGTTGTCCATTCTTTAAGGGTGGTCCAGGGACCACTGGGAATTTCTGAGAACCTTTCAAAGAGTCCATGGGATCAAAACTATTTTGACAATAATATTTAGAGACTTTATGCCATTTTCATCCTCATTCTCTCATGAGTGCACCATGTACTTTTCTAGCGGCAATGGGACATGTCATACAGCAATACATAGAATGCAGAAGTTATAAGATCCAGCTGTCTTTGCTTAAGCCAAACCTTTAAAAATTTTTTTAAATATAAACCATAACTTCTCTTTTTACTAATTTTTGTTTTATGAGAGATATTTTTCCTAAAAATACATTGTTTATATTAAATTGTAATGGAAATGATTCTAAATTAATTAAAAGTAAATGTTTAATAAATTCTCAGTTTTAATTTCTAATATGATACATATGAAGAGATACAACCACATAGATAAAATGTGTTTGTATCCTCAGTAATTTTTCGAGTTTAAAAGTAATGCAAAGTTAGAGCACCATTGCATAAATGATAGATTAGCAAGGTAGCAAGGGCCAGAGCTGGGAACATGAAGTTTACCTTATACCAAACTGGTTGTCGTTTTCTATTGCTGCTGCAACAAATTACCACAAACCCATCGGCTGAAAACAGCTCGCATCTACTCCCTCACAATTTCCTTGGTCAGAAGTCCTGACACAGGTCAGCAGGCTTCTCTGCACAGGTCTCACAGGCTGAAAGCAAGGTCTTGGCTGGGTCTGCATCCTCCTCTGAGGTCCTTGCACTCGGCCCCTCCACCTTCAAATCAGCAGGTGTGTTGAGTCCTTCCCACTTTAAAGCTCCCTGGCTTCCTCCTCCGCTACTAGATGGAGAACAACGCCTGCTTTCAGGAGGCTCTCCTGATCGGGTCAGGCCCCCAAGATAACTTCCACATTTTAGATCAATTGATTTGCCAAAATCCTTCACAGCAGGACCCAGATTAGTGCTTGATTAAATAGTGAGGGGACAGGGATCTTAGCAGGCAACTTTAGAATTCTGCCCACCCCACAGAGTCTTTTCTCTTAACTGCTGAGCAGTGTTTTCTTTTTTTAGATCCTATAATATTCCTCAGAAAGATGCCATCTTGTCTCTGCTATCTTTGTTCTCAGCTGTATTTGCCTCCAGAACTCCTGCCTAAAATAATCAAAATAATTTTGAATCCTAACTCACAAGGGAACAATTTCCATTTCTGTGTCTTACTCTAGGTTATCAGATTAGGATACTTTAAAGTTTCTTTTAATTCCCAATTTATATGAATTTAACTGAGTGACCCTTTCTTGCACAGTCCACCCACCTGGCCCCTGACCTAGGCTCTCCTACAGCAAAATGATCATATTTTTCTGATCTTCTACATTTAGAAGAGCATTTATATAATAGATACAGAAGTAGTTTATTCAGTGTAATAGATACACCAATAGCTTGAATATGCCTACCACTTGGAGAGCCAGTGTAAGGTAGGGATAGACTCGAAGACACAGCTACATCCTATAGAGCCATGACACACATTTTCATATATTTGTACTAATTTGATTACTTGTTCTCCTTTGATTTGTGTTATTTGTACCTTGCATTAATCTTGTACAGAACTGTTTAGCATTGAAATGAGCTGATGATTCATCTAAATCAAGTTCTTCTCAGGCCAGCCATTTCCCATTGGGGTTACATTCTGAGGAGGCTTCAACTCCTTCTTCCAACACATTTGATCATCAATGCCAGTGTGATCACATGACTTATTTACATAAGGTGGTTGAATGTTAACAACAATGGGAATGTAACATCATATCGCAGAATTGTCATTTCAATTCAGTTTTATTACAGAACAAGTCAGTAAGAATTACAGAGGTATTTGCTAAGTCTTTCCAACAGATTAGACTCTTGCCCATTACCGGGCTATTATTATGGACAGATGTCATTACAATTAGCCATAATTCACTACTTTGTGGGTTCCAAGTCAGTTGGGGACAAATTTAGTTACCCTATCTCAGTTTAAAGGCTTGGACTGAAACTGGAATGTATCCTGTGTTGTTATACAGTGGGGCCCACTTCCACCCTGCCCCTTCATGGAGAGGACATGGTGTTATTCAGAATAGTTCATTTCCTCCTAACTGCACCACAGATTATAGCCTCTTCTGATCTAGTCTTGGGGAGAGAAATAGTACATCAGTGAAAATTACAAGTGCCCCCAGAAAACTGGAATAAATTCTCTTGTCTATAAGCACCTCAGGAGTGCAACCCTTGGGCCTCAGCAGCTAGAATGGAAGGCCATTGCCCTGTGGTGACTTTAGCGGCCATGTATATCAAAATAGTCAGGAGGTTCTGTTGGGTCAGGACCTGCCCCAGTAGTATACAGTATCATTTGTTGAATCGGCCTGACCCATGTCACTGAAGTCTCATCATATTTCCAGGCAGGCTCCCATCCTTTCCCTTCCTCCTTGACGAGAATTCCCTCTAAGCTGCTCTTTCTAGTTAACAAATCTTTTCTGACTGACTGTCATTCCTTATAAAAAGTGAATTCAGGTTGTCTAATGATGCCTAGATAGCCACTATTTGTTTTGATTTGTGCTAAAGTCATCTCTCTCCTAAAGCCATATTTTGTTTTGTGGGGTAATCCATTTTACTTCTTATTGCCATTGTGTACTAACAGGGTGAGCACAGTTTTGATGTATGTTTTGTTACCCCACAATACTGGGTCCCTCCTACTAGGGTTAGATAAGTGGTAGTCCCACCTAGATGTAATTTAGTTTGAGTATGCCATAAGGCCTTCTTCTAGAACCTTTCTTTTGTGAGGGTAGGGCCATTTCTGAGGGAATTCATACCCACCATGTGAAGTCTACAGTTTATTCCAATCAGAAATCTGTTTTCTCCTTCTCTGTTTAATAGCTTTCTTCCCGCAAAAACAAATGTGAGATGTACTTGTGCACAGCACACTATGGCATGCTAGGAATGTAGCTGATATATTTTGTCCATTATAACCAGGGACCTTTCTAAGCATTTGATCATCAAGGTTGACATTTACACAGTGATCAGTCAGCTGAGAATTGTACAACACATGGTCTGATGGCCATGTGGAGAAGGGTTCCTGGAAATTTCTTCCCAAATGAGATCTTTTGTAGTAGAGGCAACCTGAAAAATGAGACAAATGTTACTGCTACATTTGGTCCAGTTTATCATCACATCATATGACCAAAATATTTCCCAGTGCATTGCCACTCGGGATTGCATGCTTCCATTTGACCTTGTCAGGTTCCAAAAGTGGGGTTGGTTTTGGCAAACATATGACTTCACCATTTTGTGCATCTGGCATAATTTCGTTAAGCTACAATATCATTCTCTAGCTGTGAGCCTCTCTTGAGGCACCAATGTAATATCACATTTCCCTTATTGTATAACTCAATTATTTATTCATTTGTTCACTCTCAGCTACTATTTCTTCTTTTCTCCACTTATCATTGATTTGAACCCAGTTTCCCTCTTTGGAAGGGACATTCATTTCTGCCACTGTGCTGTGACAGATTGCTGAGAGCAATACCAGTTTAGCAAGTGTCCCTCAGTCCATTCTCTGACATGTAGGGTCTGACAACATAGGCGTTGAACTGGTGGGCCTCCTCAACCAATAGGCAATATAGCTGCATTCACTGTCAACCCCAGTTTTGCCAGATGGAGTGAAAACACCTGCATCCCAGCAGCCTTTCGGAATTCTGGCCTCAAAGTCTAAAAGTAGAGCTACAGTTTCTTGCTTAGGGATCATCCCTGCTTCTGGCAACTACAATTGCTGTGAAGTCTAGAATCTAAACAGGTAAGCCCCAGGATGACCCCATTCCCCAGAATGGTGAGGGTACAGAAGAGAGAGAAAATATCCAAAGACGACTAACTCCAGTGCTGGGTCCACCTGGAATCCCAGCAGAGTGACTTCTGTGATCCATGTCTGGTTGCCTGCCATGCTCCTGTGGCAGAGACAGACAAGCCCACGTCCACGACAGGAAGATCAGAGCTGTAGGCCGGTCAAGACACAAAATATTTGCTGAATGTTACAGAGTGTTTAGAAATGCATTACTTCGGATGGATTTTCTATAATTTATTTTTAGATATGTTTTAGAAATTAAATCGGTATGCTCATACAACTTAGATAAAAATTCCTTTATCAGTGGGATAATAGCATATATAATTTGTTATAGAAAATAAAATACAAGATCATAGGATCAAGTATTATTTACTCTACTGAATAGGATCTACTCACGTGCCCATATGTTGTTTCAGAGAATTCAAGTATTCTAGCTTCCCTTCGATGAGTCCTGATTACTAATGTAGTTGGGGGAGAGAAGATTCTGAGACAACATCTGCAATAGGAGGGAGTATCATATTCTCGGCTTTCTTGTCTTCTTGGTCCAAAGTATGAAGTGATTAGCGTCCTCTCTTCTTTATATGTTGCTCATTTACCTATTTACCTTCTCATATGCTTTTCTACCACTTATTTCAGATTTCAAATCTTTCTAAATAACTTCTCAGTTTTCTATTGTCTTTCAAACTTTGTATGCCCCTCCTTTTCAGCAGCTAACAGTCCCTAGATGCATCTTCTGGTACGTCTGTTTCATCTTCAGTGTTTTGACAACATTTTGACTACATGCAATGAGCACATGTACAAATCTTAAATTCAGTTAAACATGACATTTCTGCAGCCTTTTTAAGTGTGAAACTCAAAAGGGGAAAGTGAATTCACATTACCGTGGGTGAAGTTAGAAATGACAGATGTATTATAGTTGTAATTTTGTTTGGATGTTTTGTTTTTTCCCTTTTATCTCTTAATATAGAGAGAAATCGCAGAGCTTATCTTGCTTTGTGGTGTGACAGAATTGTTTGTCGTCATGATAAATTCCCATTGTCGTCCAATCCACAGAAGATTCCTTTCTCATCACCTGCTACCAAGCGTGGTAACTGCCTCCTACTGTTCTGATGGACTCTGAGCAGCCCACAGGAGCATCAGTTGGTTTGTTCTTACTAGATATAGACATTTCAAGACTTTCAACATCTATTGCCAGCTTGGGGGTAGAAAATTTGCACAATTCCTGCCTCTGATGCTGTGTGAGAATCATGCCTCTTTCCCACAGGGTCACCAATACTACAAATTATCAGTTTTAACCTTTGCTAATTTTGAATGTAAATAATTTCATACAGTTTAAATTTACATTTCAACGATAACTGAACACATATTCCTTGAGTGCATCATGTTCCAGCCTCTGTTGGAAGCTCTGGAGGCACAGCAGTGGATCAGGGAGATATTCTGAAGGGGAGACATATTCTGAGCAAGTAGGTGATCTATCTGTCATCCATCCCTCACATTTCCATGGAGGGGAGGAACCTCTCTACCCCGGATGAAGCACTTTGGGATTCACCTGCCCTCTCTGTCCTCTAGTTGACATGATTTGTGAAACAGGAAAAAGGCACTGAGGATGGCCCTTCTCTGCTCTCCTGTTTGGTCAGAAACATTTCTAGCCTTCCGGTTACAGACTGTGGGAGCATGTTCTGTCCCCTTTGGGGGTGGGGGTGATCTAATGGCTGTGACTGTAATTTAGAGAGAAATTTTATTAAAGATATAAACTATGTTTTCCAATAAACATCACTAATAAAACATATTTTAAAAATTGCTACCTGATTCCTGTGTCTATTTCTCCATTTTCTCAGACCTGGAGCAAGGAGAGGTCACGGTTAATTACCACCCCTAAAATACCAGGAGTAAACAAATTAAGAAAACATTTGTTGAGAGTGAAAAGTTCTGTGACGGAAATAAACAGGGTAAATGATAGACAGCGACCCGGTTTGAAAGAGCTCCTATAGATGGGATTGTCAGGAAAGGTCTCTTCAAAGAGGAGACACATGGGTGGAATCTAAACGATGAAGGAGAGTCCACCCTGACTGCAACCAAGTAGACTGCTCCTTGCACAAGGAACAGTAAAGGCCAGTCCCTGGGCAGGAAGGATGTGGTGAGTTCTAGAAATAGAAAAAATCCAATGTCCCCACACCATAGGAACCAAGAGATTGTGCATATTCATTTTACGCCTGTTTATATTTTTAAGAATTGGAATTGACATAGAAGTTCATAAATTTCAGATGAATTAAAATATTTGGCTACGCTTGTAACACAGAATACCATGCAGCCATTAAAAATGAAAATAAAGATCTTATAGTGAAAGGAAAAACTATCCAGATAAAGTCAAAGCATATGTCTATAATAAGATCCACCTTATATTTTAACATATGAACCTGTTTATATACATATGTCTCTTGTGCTTACTTACAAATATGGAGGAAAATTCTGTAAGTTAAAAATAAATCTGTCTACACTATCTCTACAGAGTGTGATTATGTAGAGACCTAACTTTGTGTAAATTGTTTGCTTTATTTGTTTTTAAATAAAATTTCCTCATTATCAGGAGACAAAACAAGATATTTCCATTTTGGAATAATCTGCGTATAATATACAACTGAAGTTGCTCATTATTCCTGCTCTTACTGAGAGTAATCCTCATCAAATTTTAATAGGGATCTCAAATCTGAACAGATTTTAAGGGCTTAAAATTGGGGAAATAAGTCACTGCATTTTGATCAAAGTTAACCTTTGACAGGAAAAGGGATATTGAAAACCTCAATTCCGTTTTTCTTTATGGAGCTTTTTTTTCTGAATTGTCCTGATAGAGAAAAAGATCAAGATCTTGTATTGACTAAAAGTAGAAACAGATTTAAATCAGGTTGAAAATTATGGCCACATCCACCAAAATGTGAGGGAGAATATAAGCAGAGCACAGTTCTGATGTTGCACAGGTCAAAGGAAGTGACCTTTGTCGTTCAGAGAAGCACATTTCAATGGCCTTTTAATTTCCTTATCTGTAACATGGCTTCTTGGAATTTCAAGTCAAAAACTGAAAGACATGAAAACAACGATAAAATCAGTGCCTGTAAATACAGAATCAGAAGTGTCAGGGAATTTAGCTGTCATCTTGTCCAGAAGTCTTTCCATCAGCTTCTTAGAAGAAGTCTCTTACAATCAGCCTGCCTCTTACAATCAGAAGGCCTCTGCTGGAATGACTCACACCAAACTTTCCCTTTATTTATATTCCTGTGATTGCACTGTGCTCACTGGGAGACACATTTGATCAGAGTGCCATGAAACTGCAAATTCGCGAGACAATTGCCTGCTCTCATGTGAACTTATGAGTCTGTGCCTATGTTGATTTGGTGTTTTATTAAAAGGAGGAGTGGCCTTCTTCGAGTAAATTCCTAAGTTTTGAACGGACACTTCACTGGAGTGCTGAAGAAATAGCAGCAAATTAGGGTGGGTAAAATATCTTACAAAGTCACTCCAATATTATTGAATTGATTTTATCTGAGTGGGTAGCTATACTTTGACTCATTAATTGATGTATTTTAATTTCATGCAAGCAGAGCACAGTTGAAGGATATATACCAAACTTCCAATTTTCAGAGATATGAATTGGAAATTGGCCAATTTTTTGAACAATGCAAATGTAGTGACAGAATGGAATATGGCCCATTGTGGACACACCAAATGTGTTAATAGATCCCACTGAATCAAGCTGAATAGGATGGCAGAGAGCTCTTAATCCCTGTGAGCTCCAGGTGCAAGGAGGTTTTGTAAGTTTTTAAGACTCTTCTTGAATAAGCACATTTTGTCGTATGGAAAGCAAGGAACAGAAATAATGACAGAAAGTTAGATAATGACTTCAGAAAAAGTCCCATTTGCATGTCTTTGGAGCAAATAAGGACACAGGAAGCTGGCAAGAGTAAGTTTCTTTCTAAAGATCATGTTTGCATGAGTCAGGGGAGACCTGCAGAGGTGCAGTGTGGGCGAGAGCTTGGAGAGGAAGGGCAGGCAGGCTGAGCACAGGGCCCGGGCAGCCTGTCTGGGCCTGAGATGGAATCCTGGGAGAGCAGCAAAGGAAAAGTCCAGTGGGCTCATCTGGGACCTCCACGTGTGTTCCTCCTGCACCCAGCCAGTGATCCAGGAGAGTGGACACACAAATGCTTCAGCTATCAAATATGCGTGCTGTTAGCATCCTTTTCCCAAATGATTTGGATCCTGTGAATATTCAAATTTCATAATTAAAAGAATCTAGAATTATAGAGTTTTACATATAATTTTTTTGGTAAGACACTTCTGATTGAAACTAATAGTCTAGAAAAAAATTTCCAAATGGCAGGAATAAATAAGAAAGTACATAGAATTCTTAGTGAACCGACTCATTTCATCAAAAGTGAACTACAGACAAACCATTGTAATACTGGATGTCAACTGCACTTTTTACAGTGTTGTAGGAAGGTCATGAGGAGACAGCTCTAGAGTGGTGACTGTCTACACACACTAGTTGTTGATCAACTCATTTGTGAGGACAAGGAAAATAGAAATATAATATAAGGGAAAGCAATTTTTTTCCTTGTAAATATTGGCATGGTTTTGCATTTTGAATTTTACAGTTCAAGAAGGCAGATTTTTTTTCCTCTGAGAAAACGCCTGAGGCAGATACAATAAAGCGACACATACCTGAAACGAAGATTTCTTTAAATGTCCACTCTAGCTACATATTAAAAAAATATCTTCCGTGCCCAGGATAAGGAGAAAAGTTTCATGGAGACATTTCTCTGTTCTTCCATAGCATGAGGATGATCAGGGACTGAAGAACACAAGATACTGAATAACAATGAGGGCAGCATGGTTACCGGGACTGATTAGACCATGAGTCCAACCTCACTTCTGCAAGGTGAACCGTATGAACTTGAGTCACTTATTCTAAGCCTCGTTGTTTTCGTCTCTGAAGTGGTGACAACCAATATGTAAAGGGCTGATGCGAAGAATAAATACAACGAAATAGAGTTATATTAGGAATGAAAGTGATAGCATGAAGAAGAAATACCCTTAAACTGGTGTATATTCAGAGTCAAGTAAATGTTAGCTGTTATTAATAGTACTAAAGGTATCAAAAAATTCAAGAAAAATGCCAAATTGTTGGGATTAGGAGTCAACAAAATCATGGTACAGTAAGCTCTTTAGCATTTCTCTTGCTTTTTAAAAAATTAATTGTGAGTTTAAATAAAATACAGACATTTTACTTTCATTTCTATCAATGTTTCTATATGCTGATTTTTAAAATTAAGTTTAAAAAGGAATTTAGGAAATGGAGGAATCCTTTAAAGTAACCTCATTCCTCGATTGAAGAAGAAATTGTAGGTTTCAAAACTCAAATGGCTGTTCTGCCATTCCAAATATCCCAATGTGAGAGAAAGTGTGACTCTTGTGAAAGGAAAGGGGGCCATATTCAGGATATTTACACTGACCCAAAGTAAAGGTTTCTATTTATCACTCTGAGAGTGAGAGCCCTGGGCTGTCAAAGATGCAGATCTGGGGCGGCACAGAGTTGACCCATTCTCACACTAACTCAGAAATTACTTACCGTTTCCAACAGTTACTTTGACACTCAGCTTCATCCTAATGAGTAGCACAGTTTAAGAAACAAACAAGCAAACGTTGATTCTGAGCCCAATTGCCTGGGTTCTAATCCTGGCTTGCTGCGTACTAGCTTTGTCACCAATCTGTGCCTCTCTGTTCCTCAATTCTTCCATCTGCAAAATAAGGTGAATACTAAACCTTACTTCATATGACAGCTGAAAGAATTAAATCAGTTAACTCACATAAGGCACCTAATATGTACCTAAAAATAGATTTTGAGGGATTTGAAAACCATCATTAGAGGGTTTCTTCTGGATCTAATAATCATTTGGAAACATGTTAAGGAATCGTAATATTCCTCTGCTAAACTAAGGAACAAAAGAGACGCTGAGTTTCCCTATAAGACAAGGCCATCTGTTTCCTGGACAAGTGAGAAATGGGCCCTGTTTGGTTAGACAATATTTCCGAGAATCTGTGGGGCAGGAGCTTAGCAGCAGGGAAGGAAGATCAGTCTCAGGGTAAGGAAGCCACTCTCCTCTGCCTTCAGCATCTTCTGTTTCTAAGAAGAGGCACCTGGGCCTCAAGGCCCCTGAAGTTCCTTGTAGACCCTGAGCCAGTTGATCTCCTACATGGATGGTTAGCTGACTCCTCTGCTCTGACACAGTCATGATAGAGCCAACAAACTGCCTTGTGAGGATGATGAGTGAGGCGCAGACGGAGGGTTCTAGAGGCTCAGAGGCTTTGTAGTTAACCAATGAATGCATTTCCCATGTCAATTCATTTTCTTCTTTCAGTCTCCCGTGGGCATTTTTGGGTTTGTCTGGCATTTGTTTTTGTTTGCTTGGGATTGGGTGAAGCCAGAATGTCTCTAATCTATGCAAGACCCTGGCACAGAAAAAAATTAAAAAATTCAAGATTGTGTCATAAACTGATTTCTCTCATACGTATTTTATCAGTCTTAAAATTGCTCCACTCTCTAGTTCCTCCTGTTTGTCTGCAGAGGAGAGGCTGTCATTTCTGAATCTCTCATAGGAAGTGCCCCATAGACCCAGTTAAGACATCATCTCAGATAAATAGGTGATCTCCCAATGAGACAATGCTATTGCCAAATAATCCTTGCACATTTCTCACTTACAAACATTTTTGACTTGGGGGTCGGGACATACCTCTCCTTTAATTTTCTTATTTTGCCCTCCACTTCCAACATCTCCAGATTTCTGAGCCATATTTTTATTTCTGCAGTCTGAGTGAAGACCTATAGTTAAAATATACCTCTCTGTCTCTCTCACACGCTCTGTCTTGCCCCAGGCGATAACATTTGATGATTGTCAAGTCCTTCCAGGTCTAAATTCCTAAGTGTCTATCGTAATCTAGCTCTCTAGAGAGTCTTAGTTCTTCAACTGTGGTGGAAGGAGAGCTTCAAAGTAGAAGGAATACACTTAATCTATTGGAGAGTAGAAAAAGAATATTTAAGAGGAGGCAAAATTCGATTATCTCTTTTCTTAAAATAGCCTGTATGTCCAATAGAACCTCACTCCACTTAGCTCCTTATTCTCCAACACATGCTCCCTACTTCATTCAACTCCTACTCCCCAGGACTCTTGATCTTGAAATTCTTAGTCCTTACTTCAAGTTAATTTTCTGCTTGTATTACGCATTGGACTTGAAACATAAACCCAATCCTTTAAAACAGTCATGGAGCCATCCTCAACTATCCCAACCAAATTAACGTACTCTGGTAGACAAAGAGCACTTATTATAGCATCCTTCAAGGCTGTGCTTCAACAATGTATTGTGTTTAGTATTTTTTATTGTTCATCTTTCCTATAATTTTATAAACAAAGCAAGATTATTCCAGAAAACATATTTTACTTACCAACACTCAGACCTAAGGATAAAAATTTAGCACATGTTCATTCAGATATGCATAATTACCACTGTTATTTCTTTTGGTGATGACAGTAGGGCGACATTTAACACAGCCTATGGTAGATCAAAGAGGTTCCATGCTTTGTCTCCTTTTTTTTTGCTTTTAATCTTTGAACTCGATGGAGCAAAAATATTTACTATAGAAAGTATTAAACTTCTTATGAGTGGTATTAATATTTACATTGATTAATATTTTATTTTGTAGTAAGAATAAACATTACAAAACAGGCTTGGCTCCATCGTTCCTGATGGACCTTTATTAAATTAAGTTCAGTTTAGAGATAACAGTGTTTGCAGGTCGCAATACAGCACCTAGAGCTACACTTAAATATCATTTTAATATTATGCCTTCTCTGTGACAATAATTCCTCCTTCAGAGGGCTGGAGTCCTGTAATTTTTTTTTTAGGTCCACTTGGCACATAGAATATCATCAGGGCATTTGAAAAAAATAAAATAATATATGCCATGATGAAAAATTAGAAGTATTGATGACTGTTTTCACCATAACTTCTGTCATGGTACATGTTTTTAACCAAATAAGCTGTTTTTGGGTGTGCTTCATCAAAACAAGGGAGTAAACCAAGAAAGAGGAAGATGTGAGATTAATGAACTAAGGGGTCCAACACAGGACAAAGGCAGATGGAATTGCTAGGAAATAGCCAGTGCAAACAGAACGAGAAGGGAAATCTCCTGAGGGATGGACATATTGTCTGAAGTGGCTGGGGAGCACTGACATGTGTAGAAAGCAATAGCAATGGGCACAAGGGTCCAAGCAGAGGGTAAAACAGGCAATTAGTGACATCACCTTTCTTCCTTGTAGCTGTAAGTACTTAATTGATACCCACTTCCTGCTTAGAAAGTCAGGTGAAGAATATATTGGCCTAATAAAGAGTTTTCTTTTCAAACTCCTTGCTACCGCTGCTGTGCTGGGAGTGAATGGGCTTCACGTGGGGATGCTTTTCTCTCTTACAGCAGTAGACTTCTCCAGCAATTGCCTCCCCTTGATTGGGCTGATTACTGGGATCACAACACTCCATTGAATTTTGCTCAGGGCTTGACGACTGGGTACTGACCACCACTATCTTCCTTAATCGAATGTTTACCATAGACCTGGAATGTGGCAGGCGCAGTTTAGGGTATAGGTGCTGAGGGACACAATTGATCAAGAGAATCAAGTCTGCATTCCCCTTGCTCACATTTACTGGTAAACAGAAGAGATGCACTCGTGTGACCTTTTTCTTAAAAGTCCCTACCTCTGTTTACCATCCTCCCTCTCCCACCATGTTTAAGGAAAAAAATGGAATATTCGTTGTAAAAAGACATAAGCTCCATACGTAAAATTAAAAGGAATTCTGAAAAGTACAAAGGAAAAATCTAAACTTATTCCAAATCACAGTACATTGAAATAACCGTTAGGATTAGTAGCTTAATATGCCAATGATTTCTCCATGAATATATACAGATCCAAGACAAATAAGACAGACTGATGAATAATTTAATGAAAATGTAATCCCATGATATTTTAGGAAAGTATTTTTATATTTATTTTGCATGTAAAAAGAATATTTTCCCAATATAAAAGCAAGTTAAGCAATTCAGAAATATACAGCCACACCACCCACACATTTTGTTAATGAAATCCCACATATCTCTGTGCCCTTAGAGAAATATAAGAAGAGAAGGATAAATAGACAATGATAAATATTTTTTTATAAAAATTGGTTCATACTCCTCATGCTATTTTTAAGCATATATGTTTTTTATTGTAGCAGAAGTGAAAGTACCCACTATACAACTAAAATACTCATTCTACTTCATAATTTTTAGCTACAAGATAAATTTCTTAAGACAATCTTCTTGACACAAGAATAATTTTCCTTTATATTTAGAGATTGTAGCCATTAGGTTTTTAAAACATTATGTCTTATCTGGAGAAAGTATCCATTGGATCCCTAAAACCAAAGTATGGAATACTTAGCACACTTCAATTTCCTGCTTCTCAGGATTCAGAAGGCTTGCTTCAGAACTTAAACCATTTAGCGGGTACTGCTAGTTGTCTGCCCTCTGGCCCTTACCCCCTTCCTTGCTGACCTAGTACTCATCTCTTCAGGTACTAGGTAGTAGAGTTATCAGAGAAAGTAGACCTCATCTGGTGCCAGAGAGGATTAAACAAGGATAAATCTAAACCAAACTATCAATTTCATCCTCTTTATCAGTGACTGCTTTATAGATGGCCATTTGGCCCCATTTTGGTCAATGGAATACAAGAAGAAATGTGATTAGAGGGAGTGCTTCTGGGAAAGATTTTCCTTCTTGGTGAAAAGGGAAAGACAGGGGTGGCCCTGGGGCCGACTGTTTTGAGTTTGCGAGCTCCGCTTCCGAGGCCCAGTGTTTCGCTGGTTTGAATCCAGGACATGGACATAGTGCCGCTCATCAAGCCATGCTGAGGAGACATCCCACAAGCCACAACTAGAAGGACCCATGACTAAAATATACAGCTATGTACTGGGGGGATTTGGGGAGTAAAAGCAGAAAAAAAAAAAAAGCTTGGCAACAATTGTTAGCTCAGGTGCCAATCTTTAAAAAAGAAGGGAAAGATTGACAAAAGAATTTCTTTTTGCTTCTTTATCAATTTTGAATACTTTTATACTGGAAAATCCTCCTACCAAAACATCTGAAAATGGCTCATCCACCGTATTGCCAGAAGAAAACCTGTATTCTGCTTTAATTCTTAAGGTTTGTTTATTTTGTAAAGTGATTTGGGTACAAAGAACTGGAGTGATATGGTTGAAAGTCCCTTAAGGCAAGTGAGAGTGTTTGCAATATGCTCGTCTTTGAGGAGGTGATGCTTGAGACCTGATCCATTAGAAGGGCTGGTAGAAGAGGATTCTGTATCTTGTGTTTTCACTTTTTTTGTGCTCTGTATTGATTAAAGAGAGTCTTGATTTCACTCTAATCAAATATATCAATGTTTCCTTTTGTGGCAAACTATTTTACATATTATTTTAAAAATCTTTCCCCTTCATATCTTCTAAAAGCTTTGTAGTTTTGCCTTCGACACTTAGGTTTTGAAAACACTAGGAGCTGAGTTTTCTGCAGGGCTGAGTATCTCTATGGTTACTCAGTTGTGCTATCACTGTTTACTGCAAAGCCCTTCCTTTCCCCAGGGAACGGCCATGCCACATCTCTCATGTAGCAAGTGTCAGAGAGGCATGAATCTGCTTCTAGGTTTTGTGTTCTGCTCAGTTTCTTTGTTGGTCAACCCCTGGATGAATGCCACACTTTAAGGTATTAGGACTTCGCAGTACATTTATGATCTGGAGAATCTAATCCTCCCACCTTGTACTTTATCTGTCCTGAAAGTGTGTGGGCTAACCTTGGCCCCTTGTATTTTAGAATCAGCTTCTTGAGTTCTGCGCACACCCATTCATTCTGCTGGGATACTGTAGGATATTGATTAGGATACATTCCATACATTAATCAATTCAAAGAGGTTGAATCTTCATAATATTATGGTTCCCAATCTAAGAACCTGGCGTTTCTCTCTTTGTATATTTGTGTATTTAGTTACCATAGTGCCTCAATAAATTTTTCTAATTGTCTCTTTACAGTTTTTGTATATTGTTTGTTAGACTTCTTTCTAAGCGTTTCAAAATTAAGTCCTGTTGTCTATGGTAGCATTTGGTAAAATTTTATTTTAATTATTTGTTATTGCTGTATAAAATATAATAGATGTTCATGTTGATTTTGCATCAAGCTGCCTTGTTGAATTTTCTTAAAATTTTAATAAATATCAAAAGATTCCTTTGGATTTCCTACATATGCAATCATGTCTTATCACAATTTGTTCATTCCAACTCAAAATGTGTGTGCGCTTGTATTTCTGCTTTTTGTCTAACTGTACTGGTTAGGATCTCTAGAAAAAGTCGAAAACAAGAAAAACAAGTGGTGCTGGTGTACATCTTTCTCTTATTCTTTGTCTTACCGGGAAAGTTGCCAGCATTTCACTAAGTATGAAGTATGAGGTCTGGTGTGTGTGTGTTTTTTCTTTCTCTTTTATTTTTTTCCTAGATCTTCTTTAGCCAGCCCTGGTGGTCTAGTGGTTAAGATTCTGTGCTCTCACTGCTACAGCTGGGGTTCATTTCCTGGTCAGGGAACCACAGCTCCATCTGTCAATTGTCATACTATGGTGGCTGCATGTTGCTAAGATACTGAAAGCTATGCCACCAGTATTTCAAATACCAGTAGGGTCAACCATGGAAGACAGGTTTCAGTGGCACTTCCAAACTAACACAGAGTAGGAGGAACACCCACTTCTGGGACAATTGGCCATGAAAACCCTACAAATAGCAGCGGAGCATTGTCTGAGGTAGCACCGGAAGGTGAGGAGATGGCACAAAAAATCTAGGCAGCGTTGGGGTCTGCTGTACACAGGGTCACAAGGAGTCATAACCGACTCCATGGCAATAACAACATAGACCTTCTTTAGGAATGTTTATTGTTATACTAGGTTGTAAAGTGTTTTATCATGAATTGGTGTTGCATTTTCTTAAAAATTGTTTTTTATCTAATGATGTGTATCCTTTAGTTTGTGAATGTGGCAAATCTTTTTCATTGTTTATTTTAGTGTTAATTCTTGCATTTTTTGGGAGAAAAACTTTATTATAATGTAATATTTTATTTTATGGACTTCTTTTACTAATATTTTCTTTAAGATATTTTCATCTATGTTCATGAATAGGATCAGACTGTGATTTTCTGTTTCATAATGTTTATCTCAGGTTTGGTGTCAATGGCTTAAACAGTGTGAGTATTTATTTTCTAACCTTATAAGAACTCTAAAGATCAAGGGTACTGGGTTTGTTACATTAAAGGACACAAAAGGGTATTCAAGGAGCCAGAATTGTGTGAACAAGCTCACACACTCAGGGTACTACAAACCATCCCTCACACTGATCTCTTCTTCCCACAGATCTCGTCAGGGCACCCTTCAGCCCTGGGTTCCTCCAGCTGTAGACCAGGGGATTCAGTATAGGGGTGCAAAGTCTGTGAAACAATGATAGGCTTTTCCTTTGTTCTTGAGAATGGTTGGATTTGAGAGCCAGGGATGTGATGATGGCACTGCTAAAGATGAGCCCAACCAGGTATAGGCGGGAGGAACATGTGAGCAGGCCTCTCTGTGGCCCTTCCCAGACTAGACGCTGAGGATGGGAAACAGGGTGCATGTGTAGGAGACCAGATCCAAGCAGAGGGGCCCGACTAAGACAAACACAGAGCCCACAAAGGGGACAATTTGGTTGAGCCTAGTGTCAGCACAGGCCAATTTGAATACTGACATGATTTGACAGAGGGTGTGATTGAATTTTGTGGCCCACAAAAGGGCAGCCTCAGAATAAGAGTAATTTGGACCAGAGCCAAGAGGAAGCTGAATAGCCAGTAAGTGGCCACCAGGACAGTGCACACTCTCCAGCTCATGCTGACAGTGTAATGCAGGGGATGACAGATCGCCACGTACTGATCATAGGACATCACCACCAAACTCATACGCTCCATGACGGCACATGCCAAATACAGAAAAGTCTGAAGGATGCATGGAGCGAGGAGACAGTTTTCTCCTGCATTATAAGATTTGCCAGCATCTTAGGGACAGTGCTGGAGGCCTAGGACATGTTCACAATGGCCAGGTTTGAGAGAAAGAAGTACAAAGCTTGCTTACATTGTTGAATATATTTAAGTTAATTAAAAGAGTATATAGGCTGACATCTTAGAACCTGAAGTATTGACTTTGGGCAATAGTCAAGCCAATTTTTTTATTCTCATTGGAAGGACTGAGTTGAAGAACTATAATCTTCTCTAAAACTATCTTCTATTTCATGTTTCAGCAAAGATATTAATTATTCTTTGAAGCATTTATAACTCTAAAAGTTCTGGCAATTTATGTTCCAAAGACATATAATTATTTCCTCAGAGAAGTGAAGAAACATAGAATTGCTTTTAGTTTTAAATTATAATTACAATCAAATTAATCTTTGCGGGGTGAACATGATGTAATCTACACGAAAAAGGAAACATAATGATGTCCACCTGAAAGTTATATAAAGTTTAAACCAATGTTACTGCAATAGAAAAAAAGAACTGTGAATAAATCTAGGGAATCTCTGCCAAAAAAACAATTATAATTACAATCATATACTGCCAGCACATGAACAATTTAGACGCAAAATTATGATGGAAAAAAAACGCAAGGAAAGGAAGTGTGCATAGATGATGATCCTCTGCTCAGTAAAGTGTTTCTGTGTTTGTTTAGGCAGATTAAACATCTAGGGCAGCACACTGGACCTCATCTTTTTGGTTGGTTGTCTTTTTCAGCACCTTTCTTTGTTATAGTCTTGAATACAGTATATTTTATGCTTTGGGTACTATATATTTTTCAAATGAAAGTTAATTATGTTTAATTTTGTACTCATTCTAGAATTTTATAACTCTTGAGATAAAGTTTTCATGACTTGTCAAAAAATAGAGAAAAATTAACATCATGATGCATTTTATAATAAAACTAAAAGGCTTCTTCACCTCAAAGGAAATCATAAACAAAACGAAAAGGCAACCTACCAAATGGGAGAAAATATTTACAATCATCTATCTGTTAAGGGGTTAATATTCAAAATATGTAAAGAACTCATACAACTCAATAGAAAAACAAGCAATCTGCTTAAAAAATCGGCAGAGGATCTGAATGGGCATTCTTCCATTCAGAAGATATACAGATGGCCAACAGGTACATGAAAGGGTACTCAACATCACTAGTCATCAGAGAAATGCAAATCGCAACCACAGTGAGATAACACCTCACACCTGTTAGTATACCTATTCTGAAAAAGACAGGAAATAATAAATGCTGGCAAGTATGTGGAGAAAAGGGAACTCTTGTGCACTATTGGTGGGAAGGTAAATTGGTGCAGCCACTAGGGAAAACAGCATGGAGTTTCCTCAAAAAAATTAAAAATAGAACATCTGGTCTAACAATCCCATTTCTGGCTCTTTATCCAAAGGAAAGGAAGCACTAACTCAAAAAGGTTCTGCCCCCCCCTGTTCACTGCAGCATTATTACACTGCAGACATGGAAACAACCTAACTGTCATCGATAGATAAATGGATAAAGAAAATGTGGTGTGTATACACATGGAAGCGTGCACAGATACACACACCTCACAATGGAATATTATTGAGCCATAAAAAGAAGGAACTTTTGCCATTTTTGACAACATGGATTCACCTTGAGGGCACTAGCCTAAGTGAAATAAGTCAAATATTGTATGATCTCACTTACAGGTGGAATCTAAAAACAAAAAAACAAAGAAGACCTCATAGATGCAGAGAACAAATTGGTGGTTGCCAGAGGAAGGGGTGGGAGGGTGGGAAAAACGGGTGAAAGGGGTCAGAAAGGACAAGCTGAGAGTTATAAAATAAATAAATCTTGGGTATTTACATACAGCATGATGACTATAGTTAATAATACTGTACGGTATATGTGAAAGAGGGTGAGATAAGACATTAAAAGTTCTTGTCACAGGAAAAAAATTTTGTGACTATGTATAGTGAAGGATGTTAACTGGACTTACTGTGGTGATCATTTTGCAATATATGTAAATATTGAATTTTTACAAAAAGGGAGAAATCCTAACTTATTGAATCCTTCTTAGCGTCCCAAAGACGGTTGTTCAATACTGTTTCATACAACCAGAGGAATTCTTGCTGCCGTGAAGGACAAATGATGTTGGCTATATCCTAGTTGTCTCATGCTGCTTGGTGCTACCCCAAACCATCTTCAGCTTACTTGGTTCAAAGAGTACACAAATTTTGGTGGGAAAATTTTCAAGAATTCCAACAGGATTAAATTTTACATTATTAGAAAAATCATGACCCCAAAATAAGTGTAATGTTTAAGCAATATTCAAAACCCTTATCTCTGGAACTATTTACATATTGACTAATGAATTTCCTTTTGACCAAATCTTAAACTTTTAATATATTTGAGGATTTTTTATACAGTTTCTTGTTGGAATAAATCTCTCTCTAACTTTTTTCCCTTTACTTCTAAATTATTCCACCAAGTAATCTAGAGTTTCTCTAAACTCTTATTTCATTGGCCTCACAATTGGGGAAGAAGAGTCATATAATTCTGTAGTATTTTCTTTGTTGAAATTTTAAGTCTCCTTTGGAAGTTGTCTCTCATGGTATTAATTTTACTGCACTGTTTCCAGCTACCACAAGGTGAGAAGAAGTCATCTATGTCTAAATACGTAAGCCAGAGAAATGTATTGATATCCTTTTCCGACATTTAAATTTTTTCTCCATACATTAGTATTCTTGGCTTCCAAAATAAAGAGAATTCAATATTTCTTAAAAGACAGAGTAAATATTCCGATTATTTAGCTGCCACATTTCCTAACATGGTCTTTAAAGTTTAGAAGATATGCTTTGCCTTGGAACTTCGCCCTATTTTCAGAGCTAAAATTTGGGCCGGTACCATTTTTGCATCAAAATTCAAAGTGGGAAATTTTTTTGACATTTTGCTTCACAAAGCACATATTTTAAAAGGAAATCTGCAATCAAACAACATTCTGTCTACCCTTCACATGGGCCTCTTCTTCTGCAGTGCTCGATACAAGGCCCCCTTCACCTGAGCATTCCTCAGGCTGTAGATGAGGGGGTTCAGCATGGGGTTAAAGAGGCTGTGAAACAGGGACAGTATTTTCTCTTGCTCTTCTTGTTGATTGGAGTCTGGGACCATATAAACCACCATGGCGATGCCAAAGAAGAGTCCAACCACACAGAGGTGGGAGGAGCAGGTGGAGAAGGCCTTTGTGCCGCCCTCCTTTGACTGGATCTTTAGGATGGCCCAGACGATGCGCATATAGGAAACTAGCATTAAGCAGAGAGGCCCAACTAAGACAAAAACAGAAGCAGCAAGGATAACCACTTGGTTGATCCAGGTGTCAGCACAGGCCAGCTTGAGGACAGACAGAATTTCACAGAAGAGGTGGTTCACTTTCCGGGGTCCACAGAAGGGCAACCTGAGAAGGAGAATTGCATGTACCAGAGCCAGAATAAATCCACACGACCAGGAAGAGACAGCCAGGACCATGCACACTCTCCAGTTCATGATGACAGTGTAGTGGAGGGGGTGGCAGATCGCCACAAACCTATCATAGGACATCACCACCAAAAGCAGGCACTCTGTAGCAGCAAAACCCAAATACAAAAATGTCTGCATAATGCATGGAACAAAGGATACGGTTCTATTGTGGTTCACTAAGTTTGCCAACATCTTGGGCACATTACTGGAAGCATAGGACATGTCAATGATGGACAGATGTGAGAGGAAGAAGTACATGGGGGTGTGTAGACTCGGGTCCAGACAGATGAGTCCCAAGATCACGCCATTTGCCAACAGACTGAAGATGTAGAACAGGGAGAAGACCCAGAGGAGGAGCACTTCCAAGTCTGCACTGAGCTCGAATCCCACCAAGACGAACTCTGTGACCCATGACTGGTTGCTTCCCATTTCTTAATGACAGTTTGTCAAGGACTGAAATATGATAAAGGGTCAGAGCCTGAGAATCAACAAAAATTGGAGTTGTTTATCTCAAAATGAGCTCAGAGAAAGGTTGTAGCCTTGTTCCTACTTGACAGCTTCCCCTACTCCCCCAAAATGGTTTCCTTCATGTTTCTAACTTTTAATATGAAATAAATTTAAACTTACAGAAAAAGTGTCAAAAATTATGCAAAGAATTCACATATACATTCACCCAATTCAACGAATTTTAAATTTTTTGTCATATTTGCCTTATTCTTTTTTATCTATATATATGTATTTTTTTTCTGGAATCATTTGAGTTGAAAGTGTAGATATCATGCCCACTTACCCCTAAATTCATCTTATTTTCACCAAGAACAAAGATATTCACTAATCTAACCACAATAGAATTATCAAAATCAAGCAATTTAATACTGACATGATTCTTTAATCTACAATATTCTCTCTCTAATCCTCCCCCATCCAGGACCCAATCCAAGGTTACATATTATATTTAATGTCATCTACGTTGATTCTCCTTTCATCTGGAATAGTTGCTCAGACTTTTCTTTGCCTTTGATGACACTGATATTTTTGAAGATTACAGAGCAGTTCTTTAGTGAATTGTTCCTCAAATTGGTGTTGTATGAAGTTTCTCGTTTTTGAATCGCATTATTCACTTTCTACAGGAAAAACCAGTATCCTCCTCAGTGTATTCCATGAGCATGCGCATGAGGTTAATTTGACCCATTATTGCTGACACTCACTTGGAGCACTTTGTGAAGATGCAGCCTCCCAAGTATCTCCATTATAAAATCATTATTCTTTTCTAATGCAATTTCTGGAGCATCCGTTAAAATTAATATACAAATATTCTCTTCCTCATAAAGGTTTCAGCCACTAATTCAGCATCCATTGGGGATCTTGCTAGACTCAATTACTGGTAATGATTATTTCAAAACGTGCTGTTCTAACTCTTTCATCACTTTTATATTTATTAATAGTCAATTTTAGTATAAGGTAAGGGCCTATCTACTTATCCATCCATCTACCAATCTATCTATCTATCTATCTATCTATCATGTATTTAGCTCTATGTCGTGTGTATCAATCGTTCTCTCTCATCTATCTATCAATATGGACTCATCAATGTTTTTATCAAGGGATTACAATTATTTATTCTCATTACATGCTTAATCGTCCCATATATGAACCCTCCAAGTTTTGATAAGAACTCCAAACGCCTTTGTTCTATTAACATGTTTCCATACATTTTGAGGACTTCCTCACTTCTAATATTATAAGATGTTTCAAGCTCTTCTGATACATTCTCCACTTCAGCCATGGACATAGCCATTTCTCCAAAAAATCTGGTTCCTTTTAGTGAAGAATCATATAAACCAATATCTGGATTTTAATATTTTATATTTTTATCATGATTTTTGCCAAATTTCTAACTTCCTTACCAAGAAGAACGAGCATATGATTGGGGAAGGTATATAAGCTTTTGTAGAGGATATCAGATTCTTATAACTACTTCTGAAAATGTAACATATCTTAACTGACTTCCTTTATGGAGTCAAATCTATTTCACTAAATTAATATTAGCATGAAGAAAATGGTCTTGAAATTCTTCAGTGGTTTATTTTTAGGCAAAATATATGTTTGTAAGTAGCACCTTATTATAACGTTTATATTATTTTCTTTGTTTTACTCCTGGTTAGAAAATTACAGACCTTAACGTTTTAAATTTAGAGATTAGAGTTTTAAGAGCATGGTTGATTGTGTGAATAAAGTGGTACCTACCTCGTATGAGCTTCTGACATCAAGTTTCAAAATCTTCTTAGTAAAACATTATGAAACTGTATTTAAAAGACTAAAAAAGTAATATCTGAAACATGAATTCACAGATGATCATTGTTAATGGTTGGTATATACAGTTATACCTTTTACTGTACATGTATTTTCATATATATCATGAATTAAAAAAAATACAGAAACATTGTTGCTAGTTTACGTATTTCTTCCATTTAGAAACACCTCGGAATAATTTTCCATGTCAAAATATTTCCCTACAACATACTTTGAACAGCTGCATACCATTTCCTTCAATATAAATATTTAAATTTAATTAATATATTATCTCCTCATTAGATTTCTACAATATTAGACTTCAGTGATTAAATTTTATACATACGAATTTGTGTTTTTTTATGAGCCCTTATAATAAATTCTGAGACTTTAAAGTGTGCAGTCAAATAAATCACACAATTTATTTCTCTATGTGTATGTATTTATCTGTCTCTAGTCACCTAAAAGTAAAACAAGCAAAAAATCCAGATATAGGAAGACTTACCCCTGTAAGGACCACCAGTGGGAAGGGGTGTCTAACTTAAGAGCGTGATTCTATAATCCCAAGCTCCCCTTCCCTATGTGGTTGTCCGACTTTTACAGCTGTTCCTTTCATGCTGGCTCCCAAAGGGGCTTTGAGCCTCTTTTAATGCTTTGGTGAAAGCCTGCTTAACATCAGCCTCCTTTGGTTCATTCTTATCTCTGCTTGATATTAGATACTGAGAAAGAAGAAAAACATTAAATGGAGTTTAATAGCCCACAAAGTTTAAGCACAAGTTGATTTATAATGTGTATAGCTATTTGATTAATCAGTGAAATTCTCTTATTATTGTTCTTTGATTTCACCTGCTCCTTGAGCTACCTACCCTCTAATTCAAGGAGATGACAAAATTTAATGTGAAATTTGTTTGTGTTTCTTACTCCCCAGGATCCATATGGTTCCATGTGAAAGAAACCACCTGACACCACTACTCAGGCGTCCTCTCTAGACGTCTTCATGCCTATATTATTAAGAACAAGTGATGTAGATTTCTCATGTAGTATCTAACCTTGTGTTTTCTTCTAAATTCCAGTTTCTGGCTTGAGAGGAACTCCTGTTTCCTCAGTGAACAACATCTGTGATTATTTGACTCTTTACTATTTAAAAGGGGAAAGTTCTTATCTGTACAGAAATTGCAAGTTAAACAATATTTTTATATAATCAATACCAACATCACTTTAAAATGTTACATAAATATAAAGTGATTTTATCACACATGGCTTACAGTAAGGTCAACAGAGCAGACATTGCATCCCCAGATGGTTATGAATTAAATATCTTAAAATGATGGGTATAATTTTTAGTTGAATTTTTCAATGCTTCTGAGCGTAAGATGAATTCAGCAATTTTAAAAATGCTGAGAATTACTGTACATCCCTCTAAAGGATATCAGCCTTAGGTAAATGTAAATCTTCAGGCTAGTATATATTGAGTTGAAAATGCCTATGGGCCACTCAAAAATACTAGTATGGTTGAAAACTGTGCCATCACTGCACTCATTGTGTAATCCGGAAGGGGTGTTGCACTGGAGTCACAGCCCTCCTCATTTGAACCATTTTATTGCAGGTTACAGTCAGTTCCTATAAAGAGAAAGGTGGCAGCCTACTTGACCTTCTCTAGGCCCCATTAAGAGGCTAGTTGTCAGACAGCCTATAAACAGGGTCTTTTCTACTCTTGGGAATTAGAGTAGATTCATTTGAGAAGGCTCTTCAGGCACCTAGTAAATGCAAAGGCTTGGTCAACAATCACAGTTAAAAGAGTTGCATCCTCACTATAAAGATCTAGATAATCTTCAAGATAAAATTCAAGGTAAAAACAGGCTTTATACAGTCATTGATTTGACCTAAGATGCCCTTTCACCAAGAATAAGTCTTGTGGGTAGGTAATATGTCATGAACATCTTTATATCTCATAATAACTAGTATAGTTATAGATGAAACAGTCACTCAGGAAATGTTTGTTAAATGGATGACTGTCATTATTAGTTCAAAAAGTGTATGTACTAAGCATCTTCTATTTGCCAGTTTCTATTGACCAAGACATGGTTTCTACTTATTAGAGAAGTTCACAGTTAGAATTTGATCGCTGGAAAACTAAACTGATAAAATCATAGAGTCTTTCACTTCCATAAATATGATTGCATTTGGGAGGATTCTGTGTAAATGTTCATTAAATTTGATGCATTGATTATTGCTACATCAGTATTACACAATTCTACTTAGACACAGTTGGACACAATAGGCAATGTCTGAAACGCATTTAATCTCTGAGCATAAAAGATAATAATATTGTTGAAAGTAACCTAATCTATTAATACCCAGTAGGAACATTTGTTTATTAACTTTTTATTCTAGGTATTTTTGTATCTGAATTAATAAATCATTTTATTTTTAATCTTTCTTACCATTATTAACATTTTTCTGTTAAAAATAAACAATATAAAAAATAAAGTTGAAGATACATTAAAACTCTTAAGCAGACACAGTACTGGAATGGAGAAGAATACATCACAGTAGTGATACCTAAAACGTCACCTTCCCAATAGAGTGAATAAAACAATAGTGGCTCAGATAACAAATGTTTGCATGGTCAGTGTGAGCAATTCTCTTCCTGGGCAGTCCTGTAACCCAGAATGTTTCCTGATCTGTGGGGCTTTATTCTATTTTTCATTCTATTTTTCCAACTCTTGTCAAGAGTGTTGGCAATCATTCCATCCTATTTTGTGAGGAGAAAGATATTTATATAAAA
Organism: Equus przewalskii; assembly: GCF_037783145.1. Lineage (NCBI taxonomy): Eukaryota > Metazoa > Chordata > Mammalia > Perissodactyla > Equidae > Equus > Equus przewalskii. The sequence goes on along the minus strand of NC_091834.1, from coordinate 96,856,780 downwards.
TACTGTGATTTCAAGTCAGATAATCATCACAGTAGGGTGATAACCTGGGATGATTCCACACAGAAATAACTTTGTAGCAAACTTACATTTTACACTGTTTCAGCAAAGAAAAGACTTACTTCAACTGTTACTATAATTTTCTCCTCCATTGAGAGAAGTTTACCTGGAAATCAATATCTTCATTTAGGCTAGGTAATACATAATTTCCTCTCATTAATTTGGCTATTTCAGAACCTTGTCCAGACACAATGCCTGGATATAAAGCCTCTCATTCTCTGAGCCTCTTCTCACTGAGACAGTTGGGCCAGCTCTGACCACAACACCCAATTAAATTGGCAGGTGATGGTGAGAGATGCTGAGGGAGTTCAAGGACCTCCTGCCCATAGCACAGTAGACAGAGGGTCTCTAAGGTGGGGGAGGGAGACATTTAGTGCCTATTAAATCTAACTTCAATGCACGGTGACTCAGGAGGGAAGATCACCCAGGAATGTCATTCTTGCTCACATAGCCATGGTGGTTTCTGCTGCTCCCTGATCTATATCAACCACACATACTGATAACCACCTCTCAGAATAAATGAATCTCTTCTGAATAAGGATGTGTTAGCACTGGATTTTCTCGTCAGAATTGACTTTGACCCAAATAACATCCAAAGAGGTGAGAAACAGACCTCAAACATAAGTGTGGTATCCTGCTCCCTTAGCAGCTTTCAGGAGTAAATCCCAGATAGAGGTGGAGGACTTGCTGAAGGTTATTCCAAGAACCCAGGAACATAGGTTTTATTTTAGAATCAGATGAATTAAAAACACATTTGAATTTCTCTTGAGAATTCAAATTCCCACAAGGATCATAATATATCATAGCTATTTATCTTCTCCTTAAGAGGAAAAAAGATGCCCACATTCTCTTGGGAGAGTTAAGATTGTGTTTGATTTTGATTGGAGGAAAAATTCCAGGGAAGAGGTAGGGCAGATAATGGCATTGTAGGAGAGGAAGACATTTCCTCTACCCGTGCTGGGTTCTTCTGGCTGGAGAACGAATTAAATTCACATGAGACAGAATAGCAGGAGAAAATTAAACAACGCTTTATAACATGTATACACGGGAGAGGCTCAGGCAACCTGAGTAACTCACCAAAATGGCTGAAGCCGCCACCTTAAATATCATCTTCAGCTAAAGACAAAGGAGGATGTTGTGGGTGGGGGGAGTCAGTTGTAGGAGGTTACCAGATGAGTACACTAAACACGAGTAAGATTATTATAGATTGTTATGCAGACTTGAGATCTTGCCTTCCCCATTGACTAAGAGTTTCTAGAGATAAGATCAACCTCCCTTCTTGGTACAGAAAGGGAGACACCTTTACAGATGGAGATTTTCTTTACAATGTAAATGTCTCTTAACAAAGGGTAAGTAAATTCTACTTTTCAGAGTTTCTTTCCTGCCTGCAGTTTTTAAAAGTAACCAGCCCAAAATAATCCTCATGCCAAAGAGACATATCTTGGGGTGGCCAATTCCAGTCCCCCACAGCATCACACTATTTCTACACTAACTTCCAAATATCTCAAAGATTATAAGCCAGAGACAGATATCACATATCTGTACCCAAACTCTTACAATTATTACAGTTTTATGAATTCACGCTTCTACAGTCCCCATGAAGGTATATGAGAGGCTGGGACTTTTAGATAGTTGAGAGGTGGGTTCCCATGGAGCCTGTTCTGGCAACCCTGAGAGGGAATAAATCCCCAAGGCCAGAGGTATTTCTGTCTGCAGTAGAAGTTGATAGATACAAATGAGGAAGGATGATAATATCCATAAGCGACAAGTGCCGAGCCCTTCTTATATTTCAGAAAACGTGCCAAATGCTTTGTATTGACTACACAGTTTAATCTGGTCATTATCTTCATTTTACAGATGTGGAAACTGAAGATTAAATAAACTAAGTTATCCATTCTTTAAGTGTGGTCCGTAGGCCACTGGGAATTTCTGAGAACATTTCAAAGGGTCCATGAGATCAAAACTATTTTCACAATAATATTTAGAGACTTTTTGCCTTTTTCAACCTTACTCTTTCCTGAGTGCACAGTGGAGCTTTCCAGAGGCAATGTGACATGTGATATTGCAAGACATAGAATGCAGAAGAAGATTTAAGATCCAACTGTCTTTGGTTAAGCCAAACATTTAAATATTTTAAAAAATGTAAACCATAACTACTCTTTTCACTATTTTTTTCATAAAAGATACTTACTTTTCATAAAAATATATTATTTATATTAACACATAGTGGAAATATTTCTAAATGAGTTAAAAATAAATAATTTCACAGTTTTAATTTCTAGTATGATACATATCAACAAATACAACCATATAAATTAAATGTGTTTGTATCTTCAGCAATTTTTAAGATTTCAAAGAGGTCTTGAGACCAAAAAAAGTTAGAGAACCATTGCATAAATGATAGATTACTAATGTAGCAAGGGCCAGAGCTGGAAATATGAATTTTATCTAATACCAAATGTGTTTTCGTTTTCTGTTGCTGCTGCAACGAATTAATGCAAACCCATCGGCTGAAAACAGCTGACGTCTACTCCCTCACAGTTTCCTTGGTCAGAATTCCTGACCCAGGTCAGCAGGCTTCTCTGCACAGGTCTCACAGGCTGAGAGCAAGGTGTTGGCTGGGTCTGCATCCTCCTCCGAGGTCCTTGCACTCGGCCCCTCCACCTTCAAATCAGCAGGTGTGTTGAGTCCTTCCCACTTTAAAGCTCCCTGGCTTCCTCCTTGGCTACCAGATGGAGAAAAATGCCTGCTTTCAGGAGGCTCACCTGATCAGGTTAGGCCCCCCAGATAGCCTCCACATTTTAGATCAACTGATTTGCCAAATCCCTCCACAGTCGTACCCTGATTAGTGCTTGATTAAATAGTGAGGGGACAGGGATGTTAGGTGGCAACTTTAGCATTCTGCCTACCCCACAGGGTCTTTTCTCTTAACCGCTGAGCAGTGTTTTCATTTTTTAGATCCTGTAATGTTCCTCAGAAATATGCCATCCTGTCTCTCCTATCTTTGTTATCAGCTGTATGTGCCTCCAGAACTCCTGCCCAAAATAATCAAAATAGTTCTGAATCCTAACTCAGAATGAACAATTTCCATTTCTGTGTATTATTCTAAGTGACCAGATTAGGATACTTTAAAGTTTCTTTTAATTCTCAATTTACGTGAATTTAACTGAGTAACCCTTTCTTTCATAGTCCACCCACCTGGACCTTGGCCTGGGCTCTCCTACAGCCTAATGGCCAATTGTTTCTGAGCAACTGAATTTAGAAGAGCATTTATGTAACAGATACAGAAGTAGTTGATTTAATGTAACAGATACATGAATATGAATATGAATACATGAATAGCATGAATATGCCTACCATTTGGAGGAGCCAGTGTAGGGTAGCGATAGACTCAAAGAAATAGCTATATCCTATATGATATATATAATGAATATGATATATATATGATATATATAATCCTATATGATATGAAAACATACATTTTCATATTTTTATACTAATTTGATTACTTATTCTCTTTGACCTGTGGTATTTGTACCTCCAATAATCTTGTACAGAACTGTTTAGCATAGAAATGAGCTGATGATTCAGCTAAATCAAGTTCTTCTCAGGCCAGCCATTTCCCATTGGGGTTACATTCTGAAGAGGCTTTAACTCCTTCTTCCAACACATTTGATCATCAATACCAGTGTGGTCACATGACTTATTTACATACGGTAGTTGAATCTTAACCACAATGCCAATGTAACCCTTATCACAGAATGGTCATGGTAGAATTCAGTTTTATTAAGAACAAGTCAGTAAGAGTTATGGAGGTCTATGCTAAGCCTTTCCATAGATTTGACTCTTGTCCATATACCAGACTATTATTGTGGACTGGTGTGATTACAATTAGCCGTGATTCACTTATTTATGGATTCCAAGATAGTTGGGGACAAAGCCAGTTACCTTATTTTAGTTTAAAGTCTTGTATTGAAACTAGTTTGTTAGTGTGTTATTACGTAGTGGGACCCACTTCTGTCTCCCCGCCCCATGGTGAGGACACCATGGTGTTATTCAGAATAGTTCCTTTCTTCCTAACTGTACTACCGATCATGTCTTCCTCTGATCTAGTCTTGGAGAGAGTCGTGGTGCATCAGCGAAAATTACAAGTGCCCCCAGAGAACTTGAATAAGTTCCCTTGTCTGTAAGACCCCAGCAGTGCACTCCTTGGGCCTCAGCAGCTAGAACAGAGGGCTATTGCCCGTAGTTATTTTAGCTTCCATCTGTATCAAAACAGTCAGGAGGTCCTGCTGGGTCAGGACTGACCCCCAGCAGTATCCAGCATTATTTGTTGAGTCTGCCAGACCCATTTCACTCAAATCTCATCATATTTCCAGGCTGGCTCCTATCCCTTGCCTTCCTCCTGGAAGAGAATTCCTTCTAATCTGCTCATTATGGTTAACAAATCTTTTCCCACTGACTGTCATTCCTTATTAAAAGTGAATTCAGCTTGTTCAATGATGCTTAGATAGTCACCTGTCTCTCCTAAAGCCACTTGTTGTTTTGTGGAAGAATCCATTAAGCTGCTTGTTGCCATTGTCTACTAACGGGGTGAGTACAGTCATGATATATATTTTATTATCCCACAATATTGAGTCACCTGTTACTAGGGTTAGATAAGTGGTAGTCCCACCTAGATGTAATTTAGTCTGAGTATGCCATAAGGCCTCCTAGAACCATCCTCCTGTGAGAGTGGGGCTATTTTGTAGGGAATTCATACCCAGCATATGAAGTCTACACTTTATTCATAACAGAAATCCATTGTCTTCTCCTCCTCTGTTTAATAACTTTCCATCCACAAAAACAAAGGTACATGTGCACAGCACACTATGGCATGCTAAGAACGCAACTTATATATTTTGTCCACTATAACTAGGGACTTTTCTAAGCATTTGATCATCAAAGTTGATACTTACACACTGATCAGTCTGGTGCGAATTGTACAACACATGGTCTGATGGCCACGTGGAGAGTGGTTCCTGAAAATTTCTTCCCAAATGAGATCCCTTGTAGTAGAAGCAACCTGAAAGGTAGGGGTCAATGTTTACTGCTATATTCGGTCCAGTTTATCATTGTATCATTTGACCAAAATATTTGCCAGTGCAATGCCACTCAGGATTGCATGCTTCCATTTGACCTTATCAGGGTCCAAAAGTGGGGTTGGTTTTGGGAAACCTATGACTTCACCATTTTGTGCATCTGGCATAATCGTGTTAAGAGACAATATCATTCTCTAGCTGTGAGCCTCTCCTGGTGCACCATTGAATATTAGATTTCCCTTATTGTGTTACCATTTATTTATTCATTTTTTGACTTTCTGCTACTATTTCTCTTCTTCTCCACTTATCGTTGAGTTGAATCCAGTTTTCCACCTTTGGAAGGGACGTTAGTTTCAGGGACTGTGCTGTGACAGATTGCTGAGAGCAATACTAGTTTAGCAAGTGTCCCTAAGTCCATTCCCATTCATATAGGGTCTGACTACACAGGCACTGAACTTGTGGGCTTCCTCAACCACTAGGCAATACAGCTGCATTCACTGTGACAAATAAATGGCAAGCAATAGGATATATTGGAGAATATGAGGAAGGCATTTGGTGTAAATCTAACAGGGCCTGAGCTTCTCTTTCCAAAAAGGCCTGACGTGGCTGTGCTTTAAACATTTGCTGTGTCCCAAAGATAAGAAAAAATGGCTTTAAGATAAAGATGCAACTTCCCCTGCATTTGCATTACCTCATGATAAGCTTCTCTCCCAAGGCTAGGAATTGATGGCTGTGCCCACGCTGTGACCACCCAGCGTGAGACAATAGATCTGCTTCCTGCTGTGTCCATCTAGACAGCAGACTTGCTACCTGCTGTGTCCATCAGTTGCTGTGCAGACAGAGCAATCTCGTGATTGTTGTACAAAGGACATTTCAATCATATGTGAACCATGCTCTTTGAGGGTATATAACCACTCTGTACACCCACTTCTTTGGTGCCCTTCCTTCCACAGGGAAGGAAGGCCCTGGGCTAAGCTGGTCCTCACATTTGTCTCATAATAAACTTACCCCAATTTTCTTTTATAGATTGGTTATGAATTATTTGCATTGACAACTGTCAACCCCAGTTTTGCCTGATGGAGTGAAAACACCTGCATCCCAGCAGCCTTCAGGAATTCTGGCATCAATGTCTAAAGGTACAGCTACAGTTTCTTGTAGAGTGATCATCCCTGCTTCTGGCAACCACAGTTGCAGCCCTGACCCAGGGACAACAGCATAAGGTAGGAGAACAGAAAGTGGAGATAATATGGGGAAGAACTGTGTATGATCGAGGATCCTCCCTCACCCCCTTTCCTCAAATCTCCCAGAAAAGTGGAGGATGCTGTTGAGTGGGGACTCCTTGGCCTTCCTCACATTTGACAGTGAACGTACACTAACAGAGGCGTGTAAACCAATCCTTCCTGCCTCTCTCTCTTCCCATTGTAGATTACAAATGTTTCAATGGCCCTCTCCAATTCTCTAACAAATCACTATTTAGAGAACGATATGCAACATAATATGTCTACTGGATGTGATATGTCTTTGCCCATTGTTGGCAGTATGGGCTGTAAAATGCAATCTTTGTTCTAAAGAAATGCAGTGTGGTGGTCCAAATGGTACAGCCTTTACTCTTTTAATCATGGCTTCCTTTAGTTCACTGAACATATCTACAATGGCTACTTTGAAGCCTTGTCTGTTCAATCCAACATCTGGTCACTCTCACAGGTGGTTTCTGTTGTCTGCTTTCTTCTAGTGTAAGGGTCTTGCTTCCCTGTTTCTTTACATGTCTCATAGTGTTTTTGTTGTAAACTCAACATTTTAGATAAAACTCTGGGTATTGGTACCTCTCTCACAACTGACCTGGGTCTTTTTGTTACTATTTGTTTGATTACTTGTTTATTGATTGGCTGTGATAAATAAATGACAAGCAACAGGATACATTGGAGTATATGAGGAAGCCATTTGGTGTAAAAGTAATTTGGCCTGACATTGTTTTTCCCAACGGGCCTGATGTGGTGGCTGTTGAGCATCCATTGTGAATCTGCTTTGAGTATTTACTACTTCCCAAAGACAAAAACAATGTCCTTATACGTAAGGATGTAACTTCCCCCACATCATTATTTCCTTAAGGATAAGCATCTCTCCCCAAACTGTGGATTGATTGCTGACTTGCTGTGCTCACTTTGTGACCACCCATCTTGAGACCATTGACACACTCTGTTGACCAAATGGCTGTTCCTGCAAAGCAACCTCATGACTATTATAAAAGGGACATTCTAATCATATGATATACGTGTTCTTTGACAGTATACAACCACTCTGTACACCCTCACTTCTTTGGAGTGCTCCATTTCTTTGTGAAAGGACTCTCTGGGGTTTATGTTCCTCAAGGTTGGCTCACAGTAAACTCACCCCAAATCCAATTTATAGAGTAGTTACGGATTGTTGGCATCGACAGGTAGACTACTCTAATGAAGTCTATTCTCCCATCCACCAGCACATCAGTTTTAGGTGTTAACATCACAGGGTGTTGCTTTTCAGAGGGTAACAGCTTGGGTATGCCTACAGTCACCGTGGGATTAGAGTGGTTGTGACAAGTCTCACTTTGCCTGTCTATTTCTCTGACCGCACTCAGCTGTTAAACCCCACTATTGTGGGCTGATTAGTCTCTTGTTCTTGGCAATGCTCTAGAGTATAAATTACTCCAGACAAAAATCCAACCAAATTAGGACTCTCTTGAAGGGATCCATCAGAGGTCAGTGTTGGAGCTTCCTTCTGACCCCTGGAGGGCCCTTCTCAGCTATTTCTTTCTCCAGTTCTCTCCTGAAAACTAGCCAGTCAATAGATTAGCTTGTATCTCCAATGGATGTAACCATCTCTTCCCACCTCCTTTCCACACAACCTCCATTGTTTCGAGAGCACTCGTAGGCTTGAATTTCTCCACACTCTTGCAAGTGGAGTCAGCTTCTTTAGGAGAGATCAATAGCTATTTGATGGCTGTCCTGATTTTACCTCCAGGCAAAATCTCTGAGTCATGATTTTGTGACTAGATGTGAGAACAATGGCATAACTCTCCCTGAAATCTCCATTTTAGGAATGGGCCTCAGTATGTAGTAGATGGGGGGTAGAAGCCTCAGGTCTTCTTGACTTGTCTCTTGTGGTTTGGAACCACCACATTAGAGGGGAACAAGGCCCCCATATTTCAGCACTGCCGTACCCAAAGAAGAGTCTCTGTCCCATAAGTGGGGGCTGAGCAGAAGATGGGATCCCCCACTTCCTGCCTCATTCACCCAGAACTTAGTCTCAGTAGCAGTTAGCTCTGGGGCAGATGAAGAAATGCTGAGGTCTTTCAGGCTGGATGAGAAATGCTGTGTCCTTCCCTTCCTGGGAGACGGCCCTCTGTTGGGGAGTTAGGGGGAGGGGAACCCTGTGGACTTGGCTGCATGTGTCTGCAGTGGAGTTTCCTTCTCCATGAGGTGAGGAGGGGGAAGGAGGCATCCGACCTTGGTTCAGATATCAGACTCTTGTTCTTCAGACTGAATCTTAGTAGATTTTCTTGAAGAAATGTTTCTTCATTTGTTGTATGCCCTTCAGGCCATTTCCAGATAGTTTGACTGGTTGTTTAAAAATAGCTTTCACCAGTTTCCCTGGGGAGCATGTCCACAAACGCTTGTCACAATGTCATACCAGAAGTAGAATTCCCCATTAATATATTTTTTCTCTATAAATTATTGTGAGATATGTTATCAATGTCGAATAAAATATTAATTTTCATTGTCTGCTTCTGTTCATCTGTTCTTGTCAATTCTTCATTTTTACTTTCCAAACTGTTGCACACCATACTTGGGTAGTGAAGGATTTTGGAATACCATGGTTAAGGACTGAACATGCATCTACAACTACCTATGTGATGTAAATTTTGGTACCTCTTGTAACACACAGTTGTGGCCCTAGTAGCTGTTTCACAGTCTTCTCTATGACAAGTTTTTAGAAACATTTATCTTGATGACCTTCATGCATCTTCAAAACTCATGGGTTTGCTGCACCTTGCAGAGGCTGTCAGTAGGGCCTGCAGTGTCCACCGCCTCCCTGCCTGCATGGTGGGGCCTCAGGCCGCTTTCTCTCTCAGCAGCTGCACTGAAAAGCCCTCTTAGTGTTTTAACCTTTTATAATAATTACAATTTTGCACCGAAAAGCACTTTTTTCTTACTTTATTCTCACATTTGGGAGCAGTATATTTTAAAAATTTGATGTGAGATTTTAAGATATTATCTAGTTTGTCAGGGTTTGAAAATCCCACTGATGAGAAAAAAGTCATATTTTATTTTATTATTTTAAAAAATATCTATTTTCATTTTATTTTGCTTTTCGAGATCAGGGATTCATCATTCCACGACCTTGAAGTTTACAATGGCAAACTGTTCTTTCTTTTTAAAAATATTCCATTACATTTCTTTTTTAATACTCATTTTCAGTAAGACAGATGGAAGCCCATGAATGCTCACATCTTCTTGTGAGAAGATGACAGAAAGATATTTCAAACCAAACTGCAGAGCAATTAGGGAGTGGAACATTTAAATACCAAGAAATGGGTAAAATCGAGGGGAAATGCATGGGCAGTTGTATGAAGTTTAGAAGTGCACATGGTGATTATCAAACTGATTGAGGAGGACCAAGAAAAAAGAAGAAAACAGTAAGATATACTATTATACAGCACTTTATACTTCAAGGGAGAACGAAGGCCAGAGAGATTTCAAAGGGGATTATTGAAAATAGGATGACTTGGGCTCCGAATATCAGAGGAATTCGCTGCTTTAGGATTTGCCTGCTCTGTCAGGCTACACGATTATCTTTCTTTATGTGGTAAAGATTTACCTGTTATAAGAACTCCAACTTGTTCTTATCTCCCATCTCTATTGGGTGTTTCCTGCAGAAATGCCTTTAAAGGTGGTGGTCTAAACCTCTCCTCACTCCTGTCTCCTGCTCCAGACCACTCTGGTGTCATGCCCATATGGCCTTGCATGCTGTCCCCCACCTCCCGTCTCCAGGACCTGGGAGTATAATCAAGTGTTTTGTCCTGAGCCTCTGCTTTGTCTCCTCTTGTGGCCACACCTGACTGACCATTATATTTTAAAAAATACAAAATACTTGGTCTGTGCCTTACATTTCTTGTTTCTTAACAGTGACTTCGATGAACAAAATGAGTCATTTTAAAAAGGCCCAATATTTATCAATTTTTCAAATTGTATGTTTTATGATTTTTGGGTCATCTCTGAGAATCTTTGCCTACCCAAGGTCATGAAGATATTCATCTATTTTATTTTTTAAAATATTTATGGTTTCTGGTTATATGTTTAGATCTATAATCTTTTTGAAAGTGGCATCTGTTATAGCATAAGGCAGAACATGCCACCCACCAATATTCACAAGGAGCCAAGCCCCCACCCCCATGATGATCTCCACTGTCTCTCACACTGGCCTCTCCTTGCACAGTGCTCTCCTCAGGGCACCCTTGACCTCTGTGTTCCTGAGGCTGTAGATCAGTGGGTTCAGCATAGGGTTGAAAAGACTGTAAAACAGGGAAAGGATCTTCTGCTGCTCCTCAGGATGGTGGGATTTGGGGTCCATGTACATGACAATGGCGCTGCCAAAGAAGAGCCCGACCACACAGAGGTGGGAGGAGCATGTAGAGAAGGCCTTTCTGCGGCCCTCCCCAGACTGGATCTTGAGGACAGCAAAGAGGATGCGTGTGTAGGAGACCACCACCAAGCACAGGGGCCCGACTAAGATAAAAACACAGGATGCAAAGATGACAACTTGGTTGAGCCTAGTGTCAGCACAGGCCAGCTTGAGGACAGACAGGATTTCACAGAAGAAGTGGTTGATTTCATGACGCACACAGAAGGGCAGCCTCAGGATGAGAATTAAATGGACCAGAGCCAAAATGAAGCTAAATGCCCATGAAATGGTGACCAGGACCAAGCACACTTTCCAGCTCATGATGACAGTGTAACGTAAGGGGTGGCAGATTGCTGTAAAACGATCATAGGACATCACCAGCAAAATCAGGCACTCTGTGTTAGCGAAAGCCAGATAGAGAAATGTCTGCATAATGCAAGGAACAAAGGAGATAGTTCTTTTCTGGCTCACAAGATTTGCCAGCATCTTGGGGACATTGTTGGAAGCATAGGACATGTCAATGATGGCCAAGTGGGAGAGGAAGAAGTACATGGGGGTGTGAAGTCTAGGATCTAAGCAGATAAGCCCCAGAATGACCCCATTCCCCAGAAGGGTGAGGGTATAGAAGAGAGAGAAAAGTCCAAAGAGGACCAACTCCAGTGCTGGGTCCACCTGGAATCCCAGCAGGGTGACTTCTGTGATCCACGTCTGGTTGTCTGTCATGCTCCTGTGGCAGAGACAGATAAGCCCATGTCCACAACAGGAAGCTCGGAGCTGTAGGCCATCAAAACAGAAAATATTTACTGAAACTTGCAGAGTTAGCATTTAGAAATGTATTACTTTGGCAAGTTTTCTATAGTCTATTTTTAGATACGTTGTAAAAACTGACTCAGTGTGCTCATATAAATCAGAAAAATAAGCCACTTGAATCAAGGGAATAATATGATAAATATATATATAGTTATTTATTGATAATAAAATGAACTATAAGATAACCTAATCTGATACATTAGAATCTTCTGGGACCTCTGTTCCATCTCCAGTTTTTGTAGTTTTATTGTGAGAGTTTTATTTTCTTTATCAGCACTTGATACTGAAATTTATGTATAAGTGAAAGAATATTTTGTGAAGTATAAGTGAAAGAACATAATAAACATATCCAAATATTCTAAATTCAGTTATACATGATGATGTTTTGGTAGCCTCTTCAAGTATGAAATTCAAAAGGAGAAAATATATTTACATTAACTGTGCATATCTATAAAGATGACAACTGTACAGTAATTGTATTTTGTTTCGATGTTATCTCTTTTCCCTTTTATAACTTAATATAGAGACAAATCCCAGAGCTTAGCTTATTTCCTGGTGTGACAGAATCATTCGTCCTCACAATTTCCTCCCAGCTTTGGCAACTCCCATTGTCATCCAATCCCCTGAAGACCGTCCTCATCACTGTTCCCATGCTGACCGCTTCCTGCTGTTCTGATGGATTCTGAGCAGCTCACAGGGAGTGGGACCAGCTGCAGCATCAGTTGGTTACTTGTTTCTAGAGCGCTCCTCCTGGGAGGTGCCTGGGTGTGTCCAGGAGCAGAGGGAGAAAGGGTCCTGAAGGGCTGGATGGCAACATCACGTTGAGAAACCAGGTGACATCATGCAGTCCCTTTATGTTTCTTCACATTTATTCTAGAAACATGCTGAACTATCTTTATTTTTAAACTACTGTAATGTTTCAAATCCAACATAATATTTAAAAAGTACTTTCAATGATTTCTTTTAGTAAACGCTTAGATACTCAATTCATATTTTAAAATTGGGATTATATTATACAGACTTTTTAAATTTGTTTGATGAGGAAGATTGACCCTGTGCTAACATCTGTTGCCAATCTTTCTCTTTTTGCTGAGGAAGATTGTTGCTGAGCTAACATCTATGCCAATCTTCCTCTATTTTGTATGTGAGACCCCAAGACAGCATGACTTGATGAGTGCTGCGTAGGTCCATGCCTAGGATCCGAACTCACGTACCCTGGTTCGCCAAAGTCGAGCACGCAAACTTAACCACTACTCTACGAGGCCAGCCCCATACAGACTGTTTTTTAACTACCGTTTTCATTTAATATTCAGAACATTTTTATGTATTTAAGTAATATTTTACTGATAGCATTTAAAATTAGCGCAATATTGTATTATAATAACATTTAATTTCCTTGTGTTGGAAATTTGTGGTTTTTATTTCTCTTACCTTTAGTAGCATTGAGAATATATATTCTTTCAAATTGAAGTTTTGCCTACCCTCCTGATTATTTCATTAGGATATATTCTAAAAGTGAAATTGCAGATGCTAAAAGCTATGATACCTATTGCCAGCATCTTTGCAGAAAATTTGTACCAATTCCTCCCACTGACAGTGTGTGAGAATCACGCCTGTTTTCCACTTGGGCACCAATACTACAAATTATCAGTTTTAACCTTTGCTAATTTAATATGTGAATAATTTCATACAGTTTAAATTTATATTTCCACTATTCCTCACACATATTCCTTGAGTGCATCAGCTGTTCCCATCTCTGTTCTAGGTTCTGGAGGCACAGCAGTGGATAAGGGAGATATTCTGAAGGGGAGACATATTCTGAGCAAGTAGGTGGTCCAACTACGTCCTCTTCCTCACATTCCCACAGAGGGGAGGAGCCTCTCTACCCTGGATGAAGCGCTTTGGAGCACACCTGCCCTCTCTGTCCTCTAGTTGACACAATTTGTGAAACAGGAAAAAGGCACTGAGGATGCTCCTCCTCTGTTCTCCTGTTTGGTCAGATACATTTCTAACCTTCAGGTTACAGCCTGTGGGAGCATGTTCTGGACCCTTTGGGCGGGGATGGGGGTGCTAATTGTGATCGTAATTTGGAGAGAAATTTTGTTAAAGATATAAACGATGTTTTCCAATGAACCTCGCTAATAAAACGTATTTTTAATTTCTACCTGATTCCTGTGTCTATTTCTCAATTTATTTTTTCAGACTTGCAGCAAGGAGAGGTCATGGTTAATTACCACTCCTAAAACACCAGGAGTAAATAAACCAAGAAGATATTTGTTGAGAGTGAAAAGTCCTGTGAAGGAAATAAACAGGGTAAATGATAGACAGTGACCCGGTTTGAAGGGGCTCCTGTAGATGGGATTGTCAGGAAAGGTCTCTCCAAAGAGGAGACACATGGGTGCAATCTAAACAATGGAGGGGAGTCCACCCTGACTGCAACCACATAGACCGCTCTTTGTACAGAGAACAGTAAAAGCCAGTCCCCGGGCAAGAAGGACTTGGTGAGTTCTGGGAACAGAAAAAATCCAATGTCCTCAAACCACAGTGACCAAGAGATTGTCAATTATTCATTGTAATCCTGTTTATGGTTAAAATTTGGAATCAACATGAAAGTGTATAAATTGGAGAATGGGTTAAAATATTCTGCAACTTTGTAAAAAGCACAGAAAACAATGCTGCCATTTAAAAAGATAATATAGGTCTTTATATAGTGAAAGGAAAAGTTTTCCACGTAAAGTCAAACCATGTGTATATAATATGATCTGATTCATATTTTAAAATATAAGCACATGTCTTCTGTATCTATTTACACATATAAGGGTAAATTCTTTAAGTTAAAAAGGATACTGCACTTTCTCTTTAGAGAGTAGGATTATGCAGGGGCATACCTCTTCTATAAATTGTTTGCATATTTGCTGTTTGTTTTTTAATACACTGTATGCATTATCATGAGAAAAACAAGGTATTTTCATTTTGGAAAAATCCACAATGTAATATACAACCATAGTTGCCCATCATTTTTGCTCATCTTGAGAGTAACCCTCATCAAATTTTAACAGGAATCTCAAATGTGAGCTGATTTTCTTAGAGCTTCAAATGGGAGAAATAAGTCACTCTATTATGATAAACAGCTATTATTGGACAGGAAAGGAGATATTGAAAACCTCAATTTCATTTTACTTCATAGAATTTTTTTCTGAATTGTACAGATAGAGAAAAAGATCAAGATCTTCTATTGACTAAAAGTAAAAACAAATCTTAAATCCAGTTGAAAATTATGGAAACATCCACCAAAATGTGAATGGGAGCACAAGCAGAGCAAAGGTCTAAGGAAGTGACTTTAGTCATAGATAGGAGCACATTTCAAAGCCCTTCTAGTTTTCTTATCTGTAATGTAGCTTCTGGGCATTTCATGTTAAAAACCAAAAGAAATGAAAACAACAATAAAATCGGTACCTGTACAGGCAGAATCAGAAGTGACAGGGAATTTAGTCATCATCAAGTCCAGGTATCTTTCCATCAGGTTGTTAGAAAAAGACTCTTAGAATCAGCCTACTTTCTAGCGGGAACGTTGTATCCCAAGTCGGCTCATGAAATTCTGCTCTTTCCCTAGATACCGCCGGAGGACTCGTGTCAAACTTCGCCTCTGTGAATTCCCTTTATTTACACTCCTATGCTTGCAGTATGGCCACTAGTAGACACAGTTGATCAGAGTGCCATGAAATTGCAAATTTGAGCTACAATTGCTTCCTTTCATGTGAATTTGTGTGTCTATGCCTACATGAATTTGGTGTGTCTATTAAAAGGAGGTCGCCCTCTTAAAGTAACTCTCTAAGTTTTGGTTGGACACTTCACTGGAGCACCCAAAAATATCTTATAATGTCACTCAAATACTATTGAATTGATTTTATCTGAGCTGATAGATATACTTTGACTTATTAATTGATGTATTTTAATTTCATGCAATAGAGCACACTTAAAGGACATATGTTGAAGTCCCAATTAGGAGATTGATGAAATGAGAATCTGCCCAATTTTCTGGACAATGCAAATTTAATGACAATGCATTATGGCCCTTCGTAGACACACCAAATGTTGTGTTAATCAGTCCCACTGAATCGAGCTGACTGGGATCTCAGAGAGATCTTAATCCCTGAGACTTCCAGGGGCATAGACACTGCATAAATTTTTAAGGATTTACAGATACAATACACAGAGAGATACCCACGTGAAGATTTCTTTAAGTGTCCATCCACTCTAGCTACACATTAAAGAAAGATCTTCAGTGCCCAGAATAAGGAGAAAAGTTTCATGGATATATTTTTCTCCTCTTCCACGACATGAAAATTTGCAGGGCCTGAAAAACAAAAGGTCCCTGAATGAGATGATGGGAGCATGGTTCACATGTTGGTCAGACCATCATTCTAAACCCGATTCTGCAAGGTGAACACGTGAGCTTGAGTAATTTACTCTGTGCTTCACTAATTCCTCTGTACATGGTGACAACAGATGTCTATGGGCTGATGTGAAGAACAAATACCACTAAACTGGTATATATTAGGAGTTAAATAAATGTGAGCTGTTATTAATAGTATTAAGGAGACCACAAAATTGAAGGCAGACTCCTAATCATTGGGATTACAGATCCAACAAAATCACGGGATTGTAAACTCTTTCACATCTACCTTGCTTTTCTTATGGTTATTTCTGAGTTTAAACTAAAAAGCATACATTTTACTTTCATTTCTATTAATGATTCTATATGCTGATTTTTAAAATTGTTTAAAAAGGAAACGGAAGAATCCTTTACAGTAACTTCACTCCTGGACTGAAGAAGAAAATACAGGTTTTAAAACTCAAATGGCAGTTCTGCCATTCCAAATATCCCAATGTGAGAGAGAGTGTGACCCTTGCGAAAGGAAAGGGGGCCATATTCAGGATATTTAGCACTGAGCCAAAGTAAAAGTTTCCATTGATCAGTCTCTGAGTGAGAACCCTGGTCTGTCAAAGATGGAGTTCTCAGGAAGCACAGTTATCCAATTTTCATGCTTACTCAGAAATTACTTACCATCTCCAACTGTTACTTTAACACTCAGCTTGACCCTAACGAGAGGCACAGTTTAAGAAGCAAACAAGAAAACTTGAAATCTGAGCCTGACTTCCTGGGTGCAAATCCCAGCTTTGCTACGTACTAGCTTTGTGACCAATCTGTGCTTCTCTGTTCCTCAGTTCTTCCATCTGCAAAATGGGGTGAATACTAAACCCTACCTCACAAGATAGTTGAAATAATTAAATGAGTTTACTCACATAAGACCCTTAATATGTGCTTAAAAATATACTTTAAGGGATTTGAAAACTATCATTGCAGGGTAACTTCTGGATCTAATAATCGTTTGGAAACATGTTAAGGAATCATAATGTTCCTCTGCCAAAATAAGGAACAAAAAGAGACACTGAGTTTCCCCATAAGACCAGGCCATCTGTCTCCTGGACAAGTGAGAAATGGGACCTGTTTGGTTAGACAATGTTTCTGAGAATCTGTGGGGCAGGAGCTTAGCAGCAGGGAAGGAAGATCAGTCTTAGGGCAAGCAAACCACTCTCCTCTGCCTTCAGCATCTTCTGTTTCTAAGAGGCACCTGGTACTCAAGGTCCCTGCAGTTCCTTGCCGCCTTTGAGCCAGTTGATTTATCACATGGATGGTTAGCTGATTCCTCTCCTCTGACACAGTCATGACAAAGCCAACAGCTGCCACATGAGGATGATGAGTGAAACATGGATGGAGGGTCCTAGACGAACAGAGCCATTGTGGCCACACCATGGGGATAGGTAGTGGTTCCTACAGATCCCCTCAGGCCCCTAGTTATGAAGACAGGCTTAGGACCACACATGGAAGGCTTTTAGTCACTGATCCCTGGAGCCAGTGATCTCATTCACTCCCATTACCCACCTGCAGACCCCTGCTCACGGCTGATGAACCACTTTTCCTTACAGTGGTACCATCTGTGTTCTTTTATCAAATGTGGCCTTGAGCTTAGAAGAAAGCTCACAGAGAAGCCTCGAATTGAATCTCCTCTCTAAAGGCGCCTCATGGGGAAGGGAAGCCCAGATACACAGCTCTCATCACTGAACTTTATGGGAGATTTGCTTCTGCAAGGAAGGGGCTTTCCTACCATCATTTGAACCCAACTCCCTGCCCACAGACACAAATAATGATTCAGGAGACAGAACCGAGGTGAATTATATCTACTCACATTCTCCCCAGAGAGATTTAAGCAGTTTGCTTCTTTCCTATGGGCAGGTGAACCCATGAATGCATTTCCCATGTCAATTCATTTTCTGCTGTCAGTCTCCCATGGGCATTTTTGGGTTTGTCTGGAATTTGTTTTTGTTTGCCTGGGATTGGATGAGGCCAGGATGTCTCTAAACTATGCAAGACTCTAGCATAGAAAATAAAAAAAACTCAAGATTCTCTCATAAATTGATTTCTCTCATATGTATTTTATCAGTTTTAAAATTGTTCCACTCAATAATTCCTCCTGCTTGACGGCAGAAGAGAGGCTGTAATTCCTGGATCTCTCACAGGAGGTGATGCCCTGACCCTGTTAAGACATCGTCTCGGAGAAATAGTCTATCTCCCAATGGAGACAATGTCATTGCCAAACAATCACTGCACATTTATAACTTACAAATATTTTTGACTTGACAATTTAGATATGCTTCTTCCTTAATTTTCCTTAGTTTGCCCTCCATTTCCAATATTTCCAGATTTCTGAGCCACATCTTTATTTCTGCATCCCGGGTTAAGTGCTACAGTTAAAATGAACATCTCTCTCTCTGTCTCTTTCTCTCTCAGTCTCTCACTAAGCGTTAATATTTGATGATTTTCAAGTCCTTCTAGGTCTAATTTCCGAAGTTTCTACCTTAATCTACTTCTCTAGAGAGTCTTAGTTCTTCAAACTGTGGTGGAAGGAGCACTTCATAATAAAAGTAATCCACTTAATCTACTGGGGAGTAGTAAAAAGTGTACTTAAAAGGAGACAAATTGGGGTTATTTCTTTTCTTAAAATAATGTGTGTCCAATAGAACCACACTCCATTTACCTCCTTATTCTCCAACACACGCTCTCTACTTCTCTCAAGTCCTACTCCCAGTATTCTTCCTCTTGAAATTCTTACTCCTTGTTTCAAGTCCATTTTCTCCTTGTATTACCCATTTGACTTTAAACATAAAACCAATCTTTCAAAGCACTCATGGATCCCTCTTCAACTATCCCAACCCAAATTGGTCTTCTCTGGCAGACTAGAAGTACTTATTATAACATACTTCAGTGTTGTGCTTAAATAACTTATTAACTTTCGTAGTGTTTATTGTTCATTTTCCCTTTTTTACTAGCAAAGCAAGATTATTACAGAAAAAGAAATATCATTCACCAACACCCAGATAGAGCTAAGGATAAAAATTTACTGCATGTTCATTCAGTTATGCATAATTACCACTTAATTTCTTTTGATGAAGATGATATAATGACATTTAACACATCTTACTGTGGACCAAAGAGGTGTCATGTTTTGTCTCCATTTTTTTGCTTTTAATCTTTGAAATGGATAGAGCAAAAACATTTACTGTGGAAAATCTTAGACTTCATTTGAGTGTTATTAATTTTTATATTGAATTATGTTTTAGTAAGAATAAATATTACACAGCATGCTGGGCTTCATCATTTGTGATGGACCTTTATTGAATGAAGGTCAGTTTAGAGAGAAAGGTGTTTACAGATCACAAGACGACACCTAGAGCCGCACTTAAATATTATTTTAATATGTTGCCTTCTCTGAGACAATAATTCCTCTTTTGCAGGTCTTGAGTCCTGTCTTACTTAATTTTAGGTCTACTTAGCTCATAGAATTTCAATGGGTCATTTTAAAAAAATAAAATAACATAGGCGATGATGAGAAATTATTATTGCTTATGACTGTTTTCACCATAAGTTCTGCTATGGTATGCCTTTTTAACCATACGGAACTAGTGTAGCATACACTCCATCAAAACAAGGGAGTTAACCAAGAAAGAGGAAGATGTGAAATTAATGAACTAAGGAGTCCAACACAATCTAAAGGCAGATGGAATTTCTAGGAAATAACCAGTGCAAACAGAATGAGAAGGGAAATCTCCTGAGGGATGGATATATTGTCTGAGGTGGCTGAAGACAATACTCTATTCTGCGTTCATTCTTAAGGTTTGTTTATTTTGTAGAGTGATTTGGGTAAAAAGATAAATTGGAGTGATATAGTTGAAAGTCATTTAGTCAAGACAAGTACAAACCTTTGCAATAGGCAATGCGTATCCTTTAATTTATTAATGTGGCAAATTTTTTTCTTTGGTTGAATGTTAAACAATTCTTGCATTTTGGGGATAAAAATTTTATTATAATGTAATATTATTTTATGGACTTGTTTTCTAGTATTTTCTTTAAAATTTGCATCTATGTTAGTGAATAGGGTTAGACTGCGATTTTGTGTCATAATGTTTATCTCAGGTTTGGCATCAATGGCTTAAACAGTAAGAGTACTTATTCTCTCACTTTATAAGAAGTCCAAAGATCAAGAGTACTGGGTTTGTTAAGTTAAATGACCCAAAAAGGCATTTAAGGACCCAGGATCGTGAGGACAAGCTCACACTCTCAGGGTGCTACAAACCATCCCTCACACTGATCTCTTCTTCCCACAGATCTTGTCAGGACATCCTTCAGCTCTGGGTTCCTCAAACTGTAGACCAAGGGATTCAGCAGAGGTTTGAAAAGGCTGCAAAACAATGATAGGCTTTTCCTTTATTCTTGAGAATGGTTGGATTTGAGAGCCGGGTACATGATGACTGCACTGCCAAGGAAGAGTCCGACTATGCAGAGTTGGTAGGAGCAGGTGAGAAGGTCTTTCTGCAGCCCTCTGTAGACTGGATTGAGGATGGCAAATAGATGCACATGTAGGAGACCAGAACCAAGGAGAGGGTCCTGTCTAAGACAAACCCAGAGCCCATAAAGAGGACAGTTTGGTTGGGCCTAGTGTCAGCACAGGCCTATTTGAATATCCACCTGATTTGACGGAGAGTGTGGCTGATTTTTTGTGGTCTAAAAAAGGCAGCATCAGAATGAGTGCAATATGGACCAGAGGCAAGAGGAATCTGAACAGCCAGCAAGTGGTGGCCAGGACAGTGCACACTCTCCAGCTCATGTTGACAGTGTAATCAGGGGATGGCAGATCGGCACCTACCAGTCATAGAATATCACTACCAAACTCATATTCTGTGACAGCACATGCCAAATACCGAACAATCTGAAGGACGCATGGAGCGAAGGAGACGGTTTTCTTCTGCATTATAAGATTTGCCAGCATTTGAGACATTGCTGGAGGCATAGGACATGTCCACGATGGCCAGGTTTGAAAGAAAGAAGTACAAAGCTTGCTTACATTGCTGAAAATATTGAAGATAATTAAAAAAATATATACTGACATCTTAGAACCTGAGGTATTGACTTTGGGCAACAGTCAAGCCAATTTTTTTATTCTCATTGGGAGGACTGAGTTGAACTGTAATCTTCTCTAAAACTATCTTCTATTTCATGTTTCAGCAAAGACTATAGCTATTCTTTGAAGAATTTCTAACTCTAAAATTCTGGCACTTTATATTCCAAGGAAATATAATTATTTTGCTCAGAAAAGGCAAGAGACAGAATTGATTATATTTTTAAATTGTAATTACAAGCAACTTAGTCTTAGGGGGGTGAACATGATGTAATCTACACAGAAAATGAAATATAATGTTCCACCTGAAATTTATACAAAGTTTAAACTAATGTTACTGCGACAGAAAAAAAAAAAAAACCCTGTGAATAAATCCAGTGGAAAAAAATTATAATTACAATCATATATTGGCAGCACATGAAGAATTTAGACATAAAATTGAAGAATTTAGAGATAAAATTACGACATAAAAACACTGCAAAAAGAGGAAGCATACATGGATGATGATCCTCTGCCTAGTAGTGTGTCTGTGTTGTAATTTATTTGGGCTTGTGAAAGGTCTAGGGCACCGTTTTGATTGGTTGTCTTTTTCAGCACATTTGTTTGTTTATAGTGTTGAAAGGTGTATATTTTATGCTTTGGCACTCTATATTTTTCAAATGAAAGTTAATTATGTTTAATTTTGTACTCATTCTAGAATTTTATCACTCTTGAGGTAAAGTTCTGATGATGTCAAAACATAGAGAAAAATTAACATCATGATACATTTTATAATAAGACTGAAAGTCTTCTTCATGTCAGAGCAAATCATAAACAAAACGAAAAGGCCACCTACCAAATGGGAGAAAATATTTGCAATCCTCTATCTCCTGAGGGGTTAATATACAAAATATGTAAAGAACTCATACAACTCAACAGAAAAACAAACAAAGAATCTGATTAAAAAATGGGCAGAGGATCTGAATGGGCATTCTTCCATTCAGAAGACATACAGATGGCCAACAGGTACATGAAAGGGTACTCAACATCACTAGTCATCAGAGAAATGCAAATCGCAACCACAATGAGATAACACATCACACCTGTTAGGACATCTATTCTGCAAAACACAAAAAATAATAACTTTTGGCAAGGATGTAGAGAAAGGGGAATTCTTCTGCACTGTTGGTGGGAAGGTAAATTGGTGCAGCCACTAGGGAAAACAGTATGGAGGTTCCTCAAAAAATTAAAAATGGAACATATGATTCAGCAATCCCAATTCCGGCTAATGATCCAAAGGAAAGGAAAGCACTAACTCAAAAAGATTCTGCACCCCCATGGTCATTGCAGCATTATTTACAATAGCCAAGATATAGAAACAACCTAACTGTCCATCAATGGATGAATGGATAAATAAAATGTTGTGTGTATACACAAGCATGCACACACATACACACACCTCACAATGGAATATTATAGAGCCATAAAAAGAAGGAACTTTTGTCATTTTCGGCAACATGGATGGACCTTGAGGGCATTAGCCTAAGCGAAATAAGTCAAATACCATTTGATCTCATTTATAGATGGAATCTAAAAAAAAAAAACAAGACATCATAAATGCAGAGAATAAATTGGTGTTGCCAGAGGCACGGGGTGGGGGGTGGGCAAAACGGGTGTAAGGGGTCAGAAAGGACAAGCTGAGAGTTATAAAATAAATAAATCTTGGGGATGTATGTACAGCATGGTGATTATAGTTAATAATACTGTATTGCTTATGTGAAAGTGACTAAGATAACACCTTAAAAGTTCTTGTCACAGGAAAAAAATTTTATGACTATGCATGGTGAGAGATGTTAACTAGACTTATTGTGGTGATCGTTTTGCAATATATACAAATATTGAATCTTTGCAAAAAGGGAGAAACCCTAACTTATTGAATCCTCATTAGAATCATGAAGACAGTTGTTCAATATCATTTCATACAGCCAGAGGAACTTTTGCCACCATGAAGGACAAATGGTGTTGGCTATATCCTAGTTGTCTCATGATGCTTAATGCTACTCCAAACCATCTTCAGAAAAGTTGGTTCAAACAGTACACAAATTTTGGTGGGAAAATTTTCAACTTCAACAGGATTAAATCTTACATTGTTAGAAAAATCATGACCTCAAAATAAATGTAATGTTTAAGCAATATTCAAAACTCTTATCTCTGGAACTATTTTCATATTTGCTAATGAATTTCCTTTTTACCAAATCTTAAACCTTTAATATATTTTAGAATTTTTATACAGTTCCTTGTTGGACTAAAGCTTTCTCTAACTTTTTCCACTTTACTCCTAAATTATTCCATCAAGTAATCTAGAGTTTCTCTAAACTCTTATCTCATTGGCTTCATAACTGGGGAGGTAGAGTCATGTAACTCTACAATATTTTCTTTGTTGAAATTTCAAGTCTACTTTGGAAGTTGTCTCTCATGACGTTAATTTTACTGCACTGTTTCCAGCTACAAGAAGGTGACCCAAAGTCACAGATGTCTAATACATAAGCCAGAGAAATGTATTGATATCATTTTCTTACATTTATATTTTTTCCATACATTAATATTCTTGGCTTCAAAAAATAAAGAGAATTCAATATTTCT
This sequence comes from Equus przewalskii, assembly GCF_037783145.1. Taxonomy (NCBI): domain Eukaryota; kingdom Metazoa; phylum Chordata; class Mammalia; order Perissodactyla; family Equidae; genus Equus; species Equus przewalskii. The sequence goes on along the minus strand of NC_091834.1, from coordinate 96,833,034 downwards.
TAAAAGAAAGACTAAATATTCCGATAATTTAGCTGTCCCATCTCCTAACATGGTCTTTAAAGTTTAGAGGATATGCTTTTCCAGGGAACTTTGCCCTATTGTTAGAGATAGAATTCGGGCAATTACTATTTCTACATAAAATTCTAATTGGGAAATTCCTTTGAAAGTTTACTTCACAAATCACATATTTTAAAAGGAAAACCCCAGTCAAACAACACTCTCTCTACCCTTCACGTGGGCCTCTTCTTCTGCAGTGCTCGATACAAGGCACCTTTCACCTGAGCATTCCTCAGGCTGTAGATGAGGGGGTTCAGCATGGGGTTAAACAGACTGTGAAACAGGGTCAGTATTTTCTCCCACTCTTTTCGTTGATTGGAGTCTGGGACCATATAAACCACCATGGCGATGCCAAAGAAGAGTCCAACCACACAGAGGTGGGAGAGGCAGGTGGAGAAGGCCTTTGTGCGGCCCTCCTTTGACTGGATCTTTAGGATGGCCCAGACGATGAACACGTAAGAGACTAGTATTGAGCAGAGGGGCCCGACTAAGACAAACACACAGGCAGCCAGGATAACCACTTGGTTGATCCAGGTTTCAGCACAGGCCAGCTTGAGGACAGATAGAATTTCACAGAAGAAGTGGTTCACTTCCCAGGGCCCACAGAAGGGCAACCTTAAGAGGAGAATTGCATGTACCAGAGCCAGAATAAATCCACATGACCAGGAAGTGACAGCCAGGACCGAGCACACTCTCCAGTTCATGATGCCAGTGTACTGGAGGGGGTGGCAGATCGCCACAAACCTATCATAGGACATCGCCATCAAAATCAGGCACTCTGTGTGAGCAAAACTCAAATACAAAAATGTCTGCATAATGCATGGAACAAAGGATATGTTTTTATTCTGGTTCACAAAATTTGCCAACATCTTGGGCACATTACTGGAAGCATAGGACATGTCAATGATTGACAGATGTGAGAGGAAGAAGTACATGGGGGTGTGTAGACTCGGGTCCAGACAGATGAGTCCCAAGATCACGCCATTTGCCAAGAGATTGAAGATGTAGAACAGGGAGAAGACCCAGAGGAGGAGCACTTCCACGTCTGCACTGAGCTCGAATCCCATCAAGACGAACTCTGTGACCCATGACTGGTTGCTTCCCATTCCCTAATGACAGTTTGTCAAGGACTGAAATGTGATAAAAGGGTCAGAACCAGAGAATCAACAAAAATTGGAGTTGTTTACCTGAAAATAAAGCTTGCTCCTTTGTCCTATTAACATGTTCCCATACATTTTGAGCTCTCCCTCATGTCTGATATTATAAGACGTTTCATGCTCTTCTAATACATTCGCCACTTCAGCCATGGATGCAGCCATTTCTCCAAAAAATCTGATTACTTTTAGTGAAGAATCATATAAACCAATATCTGAATTTTAATATTTTATATTTATATCATGATTTTTGCCAAATTTCTAATGTCGTTACTGAAAAGAAGGAACATATAATTTGGGAAGGTATATACATTTTTATAGGGGATATCAGATTCTTATAACTACTTCTGAGAATCTAATATATCTTAACTGACTTCCTTTATGGAGTCAAGTTTATTTCACTAAATTAACATTAACATTGAAGAAAATGGTCTTGAAATTCTTCAGTGGTTTATTTTTAGGCAAAACATATGTTTGTAACTCGCACCATATTATCAAGTTTATATTGTTTTCTTTCTTTTATTCCTGGTTAGAAAATTACAGACTTTAACATTTTAAATTTAGAGATTAGAGTTTTAAGAATATGGCTCATTTTGTGAATAAGGTGGTACCTACCTTGTATGAGCTTTTGACATCAAGTTTCATAATCTTCTTAGAAAAACATTATGAAACTGTATTTAAAAGACTAAAGAGGTAATATCCTGAAACATAAAATCACAGATGATCATTGTTAATGGTTGGTATGTACAGTTATACCTTTTACTGTACATTTATTTTCATATACATCATGAATTAAAAAAATACAGAAACAGCGTTGCTAGTTTACGTATTTCTTCCATTTAGAAACACCTCGGAATAATTTTCCGTGTCAAAATATTTCTTTACAACATACTTAGAACAGGTGCATACTATTTCCTTCAATATAAATATTTTAATTTAACATATTATCTCCTCATTAGGTTTTTACAATATTAGGCTTCAGTGATTAAATTTTATACATATGAATTTATGTTTTTTTCATGAAGCTTTATAATAAATTTTGAGACTTGAAACTGCTCAGTCAAATCAATCACACAATTCATGTCTCTATGTGTAGGTATCTATCTGTTTCTAGTCATCTAAAAATCACACAAGCAAAAAACCCAGATGTAGGAAGACTTATTTCTGTAAGCACCACTTATTGGGAAGGGATGCGTAACTTAACAGTCACGACTCTACAATCCCAAGTTCACCTTTCCTTTGTGGTTGTCCCACTTACAGGGATACTCCTCTCATGCTGGCTCCCAAAGGGGCATTGAGTCTCTTTTAATGCTTTGGTGGAAGTCTGCTTAACATGAGGCTCCTTTGGTTCATTCTTATCTCAGCTTGCTATTAGATACTGAGGAGGAAGGAAAATATTAAATGGAAATTAATAGCCCACCAAGCTTAAGTTCAAGTTGACTTATAATGTGTATGGCTACTTGGTTAATCACTGAAATTCTCCTTCTTTTTTGAGGAAGATTAGCCCTGAGCTAACTGCTGCCAATCCTCCCCTTTTTGCTGAGGAAGACTGGCCCTGAGCTAACATCCATGCCTATCTTCCTCTACTTTACATGTGGGACACCTACCACAGCATGGCTTGAGAAGTGGTGCCATGTCGGCATCCAGGATCTGAACCCTGGGCCTCCAAAGCAGAACATGTGAACTTAATGGCTGCACCACTGGGCCAGCCCCTGTTTTTTTTTTTTTTTTTTAAAGATTGGCACCTAAGCCAACAGCTGTTGCCAATTGTTTTCCCTGCTTTTTCTCCCCAAATCCCCCCAGTACATATTTGTATATTTTAGTTATGAGTCCTTCTAGTTGTGGCATGTGGGAACCTGCCTCAGTGTGGCCTAAAGAGCGGTGCCATGTCTGTGCCCAGGATCTGAACCCACGAAACCCTGGGCCGCCGAAGCGGAGTGTGGGAACTTAACCACTTGGCCACGGGGCCGGCCCCTTGAAGTTCTCTTATTTTTTATTGTCTATTTCACCTGCTCCCTGAGCTATCTGTCCTCTAATTCAAGGAGCTGACACAATTTAATGTGAGATTTGTTTGTGTTTCTTACTCCCCAGGTTCCATATGTTTCCATGTGAAAGAAACCACCTGACACCACTACTCAGGAGTCCTCTCTAGACATCTTCCTGCCTCTCTTATTAAGAACAAGAGATGCAGATTTCTCATGTAGTTTCTAACCTAGAGTTTTCTTCTCAATTCCAGTTTCTGGCTCGAGAAGAACTCCTGTTTCCTCAGTGAGTGACATCTGTAATTATTTGACTCTTCGATATTCAAAAGGGGAAGGTTCTTATCTATACAGGAATTAAAAGTCAAAAAATATTTTAATATAATCAATACCAACATCACTTTAAAATGTTACATAAATATAAAGGCATTTTATCACACTTGGCTTACATTATTGACAGTAAGGTCAACAGAGCAGACAATTCATCCCCAGATAGTTATGAATTAAATGTCTTAAGATGATGGGTATAATTTTAGTTCACAGTTTTTTTAATGCTTGTGAGTATAGGATGAATTCAGTAATTTTAAAATGCTGAGAATTATTGTATATTCCTCTAGAGCATATCAGGCTTAGGTAAATGTAAATTCTCAGGCTAGTGTATATTGAGTTGGAAAATGCATATGGGTCATTCAGAAATACTAGTGTAGTTGCAAACTGTGCTATCACTGCCCTCATTGTGTAATCCTGAAGGGGTGTTGCACTGGAGTCACGGCCCTCCTCATCTGAACCATTTTATTGCAGTTTACAGCCAGTTCCTATAAATCAAAGGTGGCAGCCTACTTGAGCTTCTCTTGGTCCATTAAGAGGCTAGTTGTCAGACAGCCTATAAAGAGGGTCTTTTCTACTCTTGGGAATTAGAGTGGATTCATATGAGGAGGCTCTTTGGGCACCTAGTAAGTGTATAGACTTGGTAAATAATTACAGCTTAGAGAGTCATATCCTCACTGTGTAGATCTGGATAATCTTAAAGACAAAATTGAAGATTAAAAGGGGTTTGTACCAAATGTCATTTACTTGAACTGAGATGCCCTTTCACCAAACAATGCCTTGTGGGTGGGTAATATGTCCTGAGCTGAGGTATATGTCTTTATACCTCATAATAACTAGTACAGTTCTAGTTGAAACAGGCACTCAGGAAATGTTTGTTAAATGGATGATTGTGATTTTTAGTTCAAAAAATGTATGTGCTAAGTGTCTTCTATTTGCCAGTTTCTATTGACCAAGACATGGTTTCTACTTTATTAGAGAAGTCCACAGTTAGAATTTGATCACTGGAAAATGAAAGATAAAAATCATAGGTTCTTTCATTTGGGAGGATTCTATATAAATATTCTTCAAGTTTGAGACATTGATTTTTGCTATTAAAGAATGGTCCTATATTATGTAGTGGGAGAGAGTAACATTAGTGTTGCACAATTATACTTAGACCAGTCGGACACAATAAGCAATCCCTGGAAAACATTTAACCTCTGAACATAATGGATAATAATATTGTTGAAGGTAACTCAATCTATTAATATCCAGTAGGAACATTTGCTTATTAACTTTTTATTCTAGTTATTTTTATATCTGAATTAATAAATGTTTTAATTTTTATCTTTCTTACCATTATTACTATTTTGCTATTAAAAATAAGCAAGATAACAAAATAAAACTGAAGATAGATTAAAACTCTTAAGCAGATACAGTACTAGAATAAAGACTATCACAGCATCAATGCCTAAAACATCACCTTCCCAATAGAGTGAATAAATCAATAGCAGCTCAGATAATGAAAGGTTTGCATGGTCAATATGAGCAATTCTCTTCCTGGGCCATCCTATAACCCAGGATGTTTCTTGATCTACGGAGCTTTATTCTATTTTCCCAACTCCTGTCAGGAGTGTTGGCACTCATTCCACCCTATTTTGTGATGAGAAAGATATTATATAAAATATTGTGATTTCAAGTCAGATAATCATCACCATAGGGTGATAACCTGGGATGCCTCCACAAAGAAATAACTTTGTAGCAAACTTATATTTTACACTGTTTCAGCAAAGAAAAGATTTACTGTAATAGTTACTACAATTTTCTCCTTCATGGAGAGAGGTTTCCCTGGACATCAATATCTTCATTTAGGCTAGGTAATATATAAGGTCTTTCATTAATTTGGCTACTTCAGAGCCTGATTCAGAGATGATGCCTGGATATAAAGCCTCTCATTCTCTGAGTCTTCTCACTGAGGCAGTTGTGCTAGCTCTGACCACAACACCCAACGACATTGGCAGGTGATGGTGAGAGATGTTGAGGGAGTTCAAGAACCTGCCCACAGCACAGTGGACAGAAGGTCCCTAAGGTAGGGGGCGGGGAGACGTCTAGGTGCCTATTAAATCTACCTTCAGGGCACAGTGAGTCAGGAGGGAAGATCACCCAGGAATGTCATTCTTGTTCCCATAGCCATGGTAATTTCTGCTGCTGTCCTGACCTATATCAGCCACCCATACTGGTAACCACCTCCCAGCATAAATGAATCTCTTCTGCATCAGGAGATGCTAGCAATGGATGTTCTCATAAGAATCTACTTTGAGCTAGAACAAACACACTGGGGAGAGAAATGTACCTCTAACATAAGTGTAGCATCCTGCTCCCTCAGCAGCTTTCAGGATTAAATCCCAGATACAGTTGGAGGACTTGCTGAAGGTTCTTCCAAGAACTCCAGGAGCAGAGGTTTTATTTTAGAATCAGATGAATTAAAAACACACTTGAGTTTCTATTGAGAATTCAAATTCCCAGAAAGATCATAAGATACCATACCTATTTATCTTCTCCCTAAGGGGAGAAAGAAGGCTGCATTTCCTCTCAGGAGGAGAGATGAGATTGTGTCTGATTGTCCTTGGAGGAAAAACTCTAGGGCAGATATTGGCTTCACGCGGTTCCACACAAACTTTCAAATATCTCAAAGATTATAAACTAGAGACATATCACAAATTACAGTATCCAAACTCTTTAAATTATTACAGTTTTATGAATTCATGCTTCTACAGTCCCCATGAAGGTACATGAGAAGCTGGGACTTTTAGATGGTTGAGAGGTGGGTTCCTATGGAGCCTGTTATGGCAACCCTGAGAGGGAACAGATCCCCCAAGCCAAGAAGCATCTGTCTGCAGTAGGCCTCGATAGACACAAATGAGGAAGGATGATGATATCCATAAGTGACAATTATTGAGCCCTTCCTGTGTTTCAGAAAATGTGCTACATGTTATCTATTGACTATAGAGTTTAAGCTGATCATCGTCTCCATTTTACAGATGTGGAGACTGAAGTTTAAATCAACTAAGTTATCCGTTCTCTAAGTAGGGCCAAGGGACCACTGGGAATTTCCGAGATCATTTCAAAGGGTCCATGAGATTTAAACTCTTTTCACAATAATATTTAGAGACTTTTTGCCTTTTTCACCCTTACTCTTTCCTGAGTGCACAGTGGAGCTTTCCAGAGGCAACATGACATGTGATACTGCTACACATAGAATGCAGAAGAAGATATAAGATCCAGTTGTCTTTGGTTAAGCCAAACATTTAAATATTTTCAAAAAGGTAAACCGTAACTACTCTTTTCACTATTTATTGCTTTATATAAGATATTTATTTTTCATAAAAATACATTATTTATATTAACGTGTAATTGAAATAATTCTAAATGAACTAAAACTACATAATAAATTCTCACTTTTAATTTCTAACGTGACACATGTCAACAAATACAACCACATAAGCAAAATGTGCTTGTGTCCTCAGTAATTTTTAAGGTTTCAAAGGAGTCTTGAGACCAAAGTCAGAGCACCATTGCATAAATCATGGATTAGCAATGTAGCAAGGGCCAGAGCTGGAAACACAAATTTTGTCTGAACTAAATGTGTTTTCGTTTTCTATTGCTGCTGCAACAAATTACGGCAAACCTATCAGCTTAAAACAGCTCACATCTACTCCCTCACAGTTTCCTTGGTCAGAAGTCCTGGTACAGGTCAGCTGGCTTCTCTGCACAGGTCTCACAGGCTGAAAGCAAGGTCTTGGGTGGGTCTGCATCCTCCTCTGAGGTTCTTGCCCACAGCCCCTCCACCTTCAAATCAGCAGGTGTGTTGAGTCCTTCCCACTTTTTTTTAATTGAGTTAATGATAGGTTACAATCTTGTGAAATTTCAGTTGTACATTAATGTTTGTCATTCGTGCTGTAGGTGCACCACTTCACCCTTTGTGCCCACCCCCCACCCCACCTTTCCCCTGGTAGCCACTAATCTGTTCTGTTAGTCCACATTTTTAAATTCCTCATATGAGTGGAGTCATACAGAGATTATCCTTCTCTAACTGGCTTATTTCACTTAGCATAATTCCCTCAAGGTCCATCCATGTTATTGCAAATGGAATGATTTTGTTCTGTTTTGCAGTTGAGTAGTATTCCATTGCATATATATACCACATCTTCTTTATCCATTCATCTGTTGATGGGCATTTAGGTTGCTTCCATGTCTTGGTTATTGTAAATAATGCTGCAATGAACACTGGGGTGCATAGGACTTTTGGAATTGCTGACTTCAAGCTCTTTGGATAGATACCCAGTAGTGGAATGGCTGGATCGTATGGTAGTTCTATTTTTAATTTTTTGAGGAATCTCCATACTGTTTTCCATAGTGGCTGCACCAATTTGCATTCCCACCAGCAGTATATGAGGGTTCCCTTTTCTTCACAACCTCTCTAACATTTGTTACCATTAGTTTTAGATATTTTTGTCATTCTAATGGGTGTAAGGTGATATCTTAGTGTAGTTTTGATTTGCATTTCCCTGATGATCAGCGATGATGAGCATCTTTTCATGTGCCTATTGGCCATCCGTATATCTTCTTTGGAGAAATGTCTGTTCATGTCTCCAGCCCATTTTTTGATCAGGTTGTTTGATTTTTTGTTGTTGAGTTGTGAGAGTTCTTTATATATTAAGGATATTAAGCCTTTGTCAGATATATGACTTGCAAATATTTTTTCTCAGTTAGTGGGTTGTTTTTTTGTTTCAATCCTGTTTTCATTTGCCTTGAAGAAGCTCTTTAGTCTGATGAAGTCCCATTTGTTTATTCTTTCTGTTGTTTCCCTTCTCTGAGAAGACATGGTGTCTGAAAAGATCCTTTTAATACTGATGTTAAAGAGTGCACTGCCTAGGTTTTCTTCTAGAAGCCTTATGGTTTCACGTCTCACCTTTAGGTCTTTGATCCATTTTGAGTTTATTTTGGTGAATGGTGAAAAAGAATGGTCAATTTTCATTCTTTTACATATGGCTTTCCAGTTTTCCCAGCACCATTTGTTGAAAAGACTTTCTTTTCTCCATTGTATACCCTCAGCTCCTTTGTTGAAGATAAGCTGTCCATAGATATGTGGTTTTATTTCTGGACTTTCAATTCTGTTCCATTGATCTGTGCACCTGTTTTTGTACCAGTACCATGCTGTTTTGATTACTGTAGCTTTGTAGTATGTTTTGAAGTCAGGGATTGTGATGCCTCCCGTTTTGTTCTTTTTTCTCAGGATTGTTTTAGCAATTCGGGGTCTTTTGTTGCCCCATATGAATTTTAGGATTCTTTGTTATAATTCTGTAAAGAATGTCATTGGGATTCTGATTGGGATAGAGTTGAATCTGTAGATTGCTTTAGATAGAATGGACATTTTAACTATGTTTATTCTTCCAATCCATGTACATGGAATGTCTTTCCATCTCCTTGTGTCATCGTCCAGTTCTCTCAGAAAGGCCTTGTAATTTTCATTATATAGGTCCTTCACTTCGTTAGTTAAATTTACCCCAAGATATTTTATTCTTTTTGTTGCAATTGTGAATGGTATTGTGTTCTTGAGTTCTTTTTCTGTTAGTTCGCTATTAGAATCTAGAAATGCTACTGATTTATGCAAATTGATTTTATACCCTGCAAATTTGCTGTAGTTGTTGATTACTTCTAACAGTTTTCCAATGGATTCTTTGGGGTTTTCTATATCTAAGATCATGTCGGCTGCAAACAGTGAGAGTTTCACTTCTTCCCTCCCTATTTGGATTCCTTTTATTCCTTTTTCTTGCCTGATTGCTCTGGCCAGGACCTCCAGTACTATGTTAAATAAGAGTGGTGATAGAGGGCATCCTTGTCTCATTCCTCTTTTCAGGGGGATAGCACTCAGTTTTTGTCCATTAAGTATGATGTTGGCTGTGGGTTTGTCATATATGGCCTTTATTATGTTGAGGTAGTTCCCTTCTATGCCCATTTTGTTCAGAGTTTTTATCATAAATGGCTGTTGGATCTTGTCAAATGCTTTCTCTGCATCTATTGAGATGATCATGTGGTTTTTATTCCTCAGTTTGTTGATGTGGTGTATCATATTGATTGATTTGCGGATGTTGAACCATCCCTGTGTCCCTGGTATGAATCCAACCTGATCATGATGTATGATCCTTTTGATGAATTTCTGAATTCTGGTTGACAAAAATTTTGTTTAGAATTTTTGCATCTATGTTCATCAGTGACATTGGCCTGTAGTTCTTTTTTTTTCATGGTGTCCTTGTCAGGCTTTGGTATCAGCGTGATGTTGGCCTCATAGAATGTATTAGGAAGTGTTCCATCTTCCCTAATTTTTTGGAATAGCTTGAAAAGGATAGGTATTAAATCCTCTCTGAAAATTTGGTAGAATTCCCCAGGAAAGCCATCTGGTCCCGGGGTTTTATTCTTTGGGATGTTTTTGATTGCTCTTTCAGTCTCTTTCCTTGTGATTGGTGTGTTCAAATTGTCTGCTTCTTCTTGAGTGAGCTTTGGGAGATTGTAGGAGTCCAAGAATTTATCCATTTCCTCTAGGTTATCCATTCTGTTGGCATATAGTTTGTCGTAGTATTCTCTTATAATCCATTGTATTTCTGCAGAGTCTGTTATTTCTCCTCTTTCATTTCTGATTTTGTTTATTTGCTCTTTCTCCCTTCTTTTCTTTGTAAGTCTGGTTAGGGGTTTGTCAATTTTATTTATCTCCTCAAAGAACCAGCTCTTTGTTTCATTGATCCTTTCTACCGCCTTTTTCGTTTCAATAGTATTTATTTCTGCTCTGATTTTTATTATTTCTCTCCTTCTGCTGACTTTGGGCTTTATTTTTTCTATTTTCTCTAGTTCAGTTAGGTGTAATTTAAGATTGTTTATTTGGGGTTTTTCTTTTTTGTTAAGATGTGCCTGTATTGCAATGAATTTTCCTCTTAATACAGCTTTTGCTGTATCCCATATGAGGTGGTATGGCATGTTATCATTTTCATTTGTTTCCAGGTATTTTTTGATTTCTTCTTTAATTTCTTCAATGATCCATTGCTTGTTTAGTAGTGTGTTGTTTAGTCTCCACATCTTTGTGCCTTTCTCAGCTTTTTCTTGTAATTAATTTCTAGCCTTACAGTATTATGATTGGAGAAGATGCTTGTTATTATTTCAATTTTTATAAATTTGTATAGGCTTGCCTTGTTTCCCAACATATGATCTATCCTCGAGAATGTTCCATGTGCACTTGAGAAGAACGTGTATTCTGCTGTTTTAGGATGAAGTGATCTATATATGTCTATTAAGTCCAATTGTTTTAGTTTTTCATTTAGCTCCACTATTTCCCTGTTGATTTTCTGTCTGGAACATCTGTCCATTGATGTGAGTGGGGTGTTGGGGTCCCCTACTATTATTGTGTTGTTTTTAACATCTTCCTTTAGGTCTGTTAATAGTTGCTTTATGAGCCCTGGTGCTCCTATGTTGGGTGCATAGATATTTATAAGCATTATTTCTTCTTGATGAAGTATCTCTTTGATCATTATATATTGTCCCTCTGTGTCTCTTGTTACATGTCTTATTTTGAAATCCACTTTGTCTGATATAAGAATTGCAACACCTGCTTTCTTTTCCTTGCTATTTGCTTGAAGTATTGTCCTCCACCACTTCACTCTGAGCCTGTGTTTGTCCTTGGGGCTGAGGTGTGTTTCCTAGAGGCAACAAATTGTTGGATCTTGTTCTTTAATCCATTTTGCCACTCTGTGTCTTTTTATTGGAGAGTTCAATCCGTTTACATTGAGAGTGATTATTGATGCATGTGGACTTAATGCTGTCAATCTGTCGCTCATTATCTTGTTTTCCTGCATTTCTTTTCCTGTGTGCTTTAGCCTACCCATTTAATACTGCAGTTTCTTATGCTGCGTTTCTTAGATTTTTCCTTATTTATGTTTTTTGGCTCTGTTCTGTTTTTTAGTTTAGTCGCTACCCGAAGTTTGTATTTAGAATCTCGTGTATAATATAGTCTATTCTCTGGTGATCTCTTACTTACTTGGCCTAGACTGATTTAGTCCCTTTGCTCTTCCCCTCCCAGATTATTATTTTCATTTATTATTCCAACTCATGTTATGAGTTTCTAGTTAGAGTGATAAGATCATCTTTGCTTTGGTAGTTTCCTTACCTTTATCCTAATGCTATAGCTGAATATTTGCTATCCTATTCTTGTTCTATCCATCTGTCTCCCTACTCTGTGGTTTGTGACCCCTTTCTCCCTTTTTTCTTTTTTCAGGTATGAGTGCCTTCTTGAGGATTTCTTGTAGTGGAGGACTTTTAGTTACAAACTCCCTTAACTTTTGTTTCTCTGGAAAAGATTTAATTCTCCCTCATATCTGAAGGATATTCTTGCTGGATAGAGTATTCTTGCCTGAAGATTTTTATCTTTTAAAGTTTTGAATATGTCACTCCATTCTCTCCTAGCTTGTAAGGTTTCTGTAGAGAAATCCGCTGAAAGTCTCATAGGAGTTCCTTTGTAGGTTAGTTTCTTCTGTCTTGCTGCCCTGAGTATTCTTTCTTTGTCTTTCATTTTTGCCATTTGTACTACTATATGCCTTGCAGTAGGTCTTTTTACATTGACAAATCTAGGAGATCTGAAAGCTTCTTCTACGCACATTTCTCCCTCAATCCCTAGATTTGGGAAGTTCTCTTCTATAATTTCATTAAGCACACTTTCTGCTCCATTTTCCTTTTCCACGTTCTTGGGAATTCCTATGATCCTTGAATTCTTTCTTCTCATTGAATCTGCTATCTCTTGGAGATTTTCCTCATTTTTTAAAATTCTTATTTCTCTTTCTTCCTCTGTCTGGAGCCATTCAGCCTGTCTATCTTCGATTACGCTAATTTGCTCTTCTATGGTGTCTACACGGGCATCCAGGGAATCCGTATTCTGTTTTATCTGGTCCATTGTGTTTTTCATTTCTAGTAATTCTGTTTGATTCTTCTTTATAATTTCAATCTTTTTTGTGAAGTAACTCCAGAACTCGTTGGCTTGTTTCTCTATCTTTCTCTCTACCTCACTGAGTCTTTTTATTATAGCGAACTTGTTTTCACTTAGTTTACCTATTTCCAAGTCCTCAGGACTTAATTCTGTGTTTTTATTGTTTTCCTTCTGGTCTGGAGCTTTTATAAATTGCTGGATGGTAGAGGAGAGGTTTTTTCACATGGTGGCTAGAATTCGGTTGCGCTTACAGCCTGTCGCCCAGCAGAGGGGGGTCGAGAGCCGCACGTTCTGAGCTCTCTGCTTTCGGGCAAGATAGCGGGGCCCAGCGCGGTTTGCTGGGAGGGAGGGGCGGTTTCTCTTGCGCACGGATCTGGATTTGGATCAGTTCTGTTCTCTGGTCTCCTGGGGCCCTGGGTTTATGGGGTCCCCGCATACAGAAGCTTTCCCCCATCAACGCGTTTCCACTGTACCAGCGGCAGGAGTCCTGGACAATCCCCTGGTCACGTGGCCCCTCCCCTGCTCCTTCCCATAACCCCGACAGCAATTCCAGTCTCTAGGGGAGGGAGCAAAGTTCTCTCTTAACCTGTTCCAGCTCCTCCAAGGCCTGCTGCAAGGTCTCCGTCCTCTGTCTGTTTGGTAATGTAGGTCTTTGACGTCTTGGCATTAGGTTTATTTGCTGAAATTCAGTTTTTCCAATCCTTTGTTGTAGTTTGGAGGGGAGAGAGTCCCGGGTCAGCTCACCCCACCATTTTGCTCCCGCAGGCCGAGTCCTTCCCACTTTAAAGCTCCGTGACTTCCTCCTCTGCTACTAGATAGAGAAAAATCCCTGCTTTCAGGAGGCTCACCTGATTGGGTTAGGCCCCCCAGATAACCTCCACATTTTAAGATCAATTGATTTGACAAATCTCTTCACAGAAGTACCCAGATTAGTGCTTGATTAAGTAGTGAGGGGACAGGGATCTTAGGAGGCAACTTTAGAATTCCGCCTATCTCATGGAGTCTTTTTTCTTAACTGCTGAGCATTGTTTTCAGTTTTAGATCCTATAACATTCTTCAGAAAGATGCCATCCTGTCACTGCTATCTTTGTTATCAGCTGTATGTACCTCCAGAACTCCTGCCTAAAATAATCAAAATAATTCTGAATCCTAACTCAGAAGGAACAATTTCCCTTTCTGTGTCTTACTCTAAGTGAAAGAATTAGGATACTTTAAAGTTTCTTTTAATTCCCAATTTATATGAATTTAACTGAGCAACCGTTTCTTGCACAGTCCACCCACCTGGGCCCTGGCCTTGGTTCTCCTACAGCAAAATAATCATGTTTTTCTGATCTTCTAGATTTAGAAGAGCATTTATATAACAGATACAGAAGTAGTTTATTCAATGTCACAGATACAGCAATAGCATGAATATGCCTACCATTTGGAGGAGCCAGTGTAGGGTAAGGATAGACTTGAAGAAACAGCTAGATCCTATAGAGCCATGACACACATTTTCATATTTTTGTACTAATTTGGTTACTTCTTCTCTTTGATCTATGTTACTTGTACCTTATAATAATCTTGTGTAGAACTGTTTATCATAGAAATGAGCTGATGATTCAGTTAAATCAAGTTCTTCTCAGGCCAGTCATTTCACATTGGTGTTACATTCTGGGGAAGCTTAAACACTATCTTCCAACACATTTGACCATCAGTATCAGTGTGGTCATAGAACTTACTTACATAAGGTAGTTGAATCTTAACAACAATCCCAGTGTAACACCTTATCACAGTATGACCATAGTATAATTCAGTTTTATTAAGAACAAATCAGTAAGAATAGCAGAGGTATATGATAAGCCTTTCCAACAGATATGACTCATGCCCATACACCAAACTATTATTATGGACAGGTGTCATTACAGTTAGCCTCACTTCACTTACTTCTGGATTCCAAGTCAGTTGGGAATAAAGCCTGTTGCCCTATCTCAGTTTAAAGGCTTGTATTGAATCTAGTTTCTATTGTGTGTTGTTATACAGTGGGGCCCATTTCTGTCCCCCTTCCTCCAAATTGAGAACATGGTGTTATTCAGAATAGTTTGTTCCTCCTAATTGTACTAGAGATTATATTTTCTTCTAGTCTATTCTTGGGGAGAGTCACGGTGCATCAATGAAAATTGCAAGTTCCCCAGAGAACTTGAATAAGTTCCCTTGTCTATAAGATCCCCAGGCATACGGCCCTTGGGCCCAGCAGCTAGAATGGAGGACCATTGCCCGTGGTTATTTTAGTTTCCATCTGTATCAAAGCAGTCAAGATGTGCTGTTGTGTCTGGACTGAGCCCCAGCAGTGTCAAGCATTATTTGTTGGGTCTGCCAGACACTTTTTAAAGACGTCTCATCATATTTCCAGTCTGACTCTTATCCTTCGCCTTCCTTCTGGAAGTGAATTCACTTTAATCTGCTCTATCTAGTTAACAAATCTTTTCCCACTGACTGTCATTCCTTATTAAAAGTGAATTCAGCTTGTCCAATGATGCCTAGATAGTCACCTGTCTCTCCTAAAGCCACTTTTTGTTTTGTGGGACAATCCATTATGCTGCTTGTTGTCACTGTCAACTAACAGAGTGAGTACAGTAGTGATATATGTTTTGTTATCTCACAGTATTGTGTCCCGCATACTAGGGTTAGATAAGTTGTAGTCCCACCTAAATGTAATTTATTCTAAGTATGTCACAAGGCCTCCTAGAACCATCCTCCTGGGAGAGTGGAGCTATTTTCCAGGGAATTCATACTCAACATGTGCAGTCTACGCTTTATTCCTATAAGAAATCCATTGTCTCCTCCTCTGTTTAATAGCTTTTTACCCACAAAAATAAAAGTGAGATGTACCTGTGCACAGCACAGTACAGCATGCTAGGAAAGTAGCTGATATATTTTATCTATTATAACAGGGACCTTTCTAAGCATTTAATCATCAAGGTTGATACTTACACAGTGATCAGTCTGGTGAGAATTGTACAACACATGGTCTGATGGCCACGTGGAGAGTGGTTCCTAGAAATTTATTCCCAAATGAGATCCTTTGTAGTAGAAGCCACCTGAAAAATAGGAGCCAAAGGTTACTGCTACATTTGGTCCAGTTTATCATCACGTCACATGACCAAAATATTTCCCAGTGCAATGCCAGTCGAGATTGCATGCTTCCATTTGACCTTGTCAGGTTCCAAAAGTGGGGTTGGTTTTGGCAAACATATGACTTCATCATTTTGTGCATCAGGCATAAATGTGTTAAGAGACAATATCATTCTCTAGCTGTGAGGCTCTCTTGAGGCACCAGGGTAACACTGGATTTCCCTTATGTGTATTCTGCTTATCTATTTGTATATTCTCAGCTATGAATTCTCCTTTTCTCCAATTATCACTATTTGCATCCAGTTTTCCACCTTTGCAGGGGACATTAGATTCAGCCACTGTGCTTTGACAGATTCCTTACAGCAATACCAGTTTAGCAAGGTCCCTTAGTCCATTCCCATTCATTTAAGGTCTAACTACATAGGTACTGAACTTGTGGACTTCCTCAACCAAAGGCAATACAGCTGCATTCACTGTCAAGCCCAGTTTTGCCAGGTGGAGTGAAAACACCTGCATCCCAGCAGACTTCAGGAATTCTGGCATCAATGTCTAAATGCTGGAGTCCAGCTCCAGCAGAGTCCAGGTTTCCTGAGGGATGGATGGCGTCAGAGAATGAGAGGCAGTGAGACTGGAAGTGAGGTTTCCAAGTCTGATTTATTCAAAGCGTTCAAGCACTTATATAGGGTCCAGGTCACGCGTTTATGATTTCATGGAATTATCTCAGTACATAATTTTGGCAAACAAAATGGGTACATAAGCATATCTTGTTATAATATTAGCACAGTATGTCTATGAGAAGCAAGCAACGTTTGTTAATTATAGATATTGACCTTTTCTATATGTCTACTAAGCATCTAGATGTCTAAGACTGATTGCAAAACAGGGTGTAACGTCTAGACTCAGTTCCCCATGGGTTAAATGGCTCTAAGCCTCTATTTTTATTCCTGTAATAATGAAAGCAGAAATATTGCCAAGTATAAGGGGACCAAGTACACACAGGCCCCCAGCTCCATCTGATCGAAAGCCACACAGGCGCAGTGCTTGGGGTTTCTCTTTTATCATTAACTATTTTGTAGGGTTCCCAATCCTCATCATAATCCCAGTTCCTCTGTGTCAATATATTATGATATTTTTCTGCAACTTTATCAGGATCATGAGTTGTCTTAGGAAGGGGTAGTTTTTGCATGCCTTTGCTCCTGGGTGGGTGCCACCATTTACCTCCTGTTCTAACAGGCCTAGGATAATCTCTACCTCCTGGAAGGACCTGAGGAGGGAATGTTCTCTTTTGCGGCTGATTATTAGAAGGCTTCTTCCTTGAGGGCTGTCCAAATTCCTTTTCCACCTTTCCAGGAGGGGGTCAGAATGTTTTTTTCCCTTCAGGCTGTTGTTCCCTGAACCTTCCCTAGAAGGCCAGGTTACGTCAGCTTCTTTCCCCTGCTTGGAGAGATTTTCCCCAAGATATCCCCATGTACAGAAAAAGAACAGCAAGAGCAATATTGCTAAGATTAGTAGCATGAGTAGGATCAGCAGCGGCCGACCGCCATCTTCTGAGAGTCCGCGGTGCATTCCCTCATCTCTCTCCTGGACCGTTGTCCTTGGGTAGAGGCTTAGCTGACTGGTGGGCGGCTCCCAGCATCTAAAGGTACAGCTACATTTTCTTGTAGAGTGATCATCCCTGCTTCTGGCAACCACAGTTGCAGCTCTGACCCAGGGACAACAGCATAAGGTAGGAAAACAGAAAGTGGAGATAATGTGGGGAAGAACTGTGTATGACTCGAGGATCCTCCCTCACTCCCTTTCCTCAAATCCCCCAGCAAAGTGGAGGATGCTGTTGAGTGGGGACTCCTTGGCCTTCCTCACATTTGACAGTGAGTGTACACTCACGGAGGCATGTAAACCAATCCTTCCTGCCTTTCTCTCTTCCCATTTTAGATTACAAATGTTTCAATGGCCCTCTCCAGTTCTCTAACAAATCACTATTTAGAGAATGATGTGCAACATAATATGTCTACTGGATGTGATATGTCTTTGCCCATTGTGGGCGGTATGGGCTGTAAAATGCAATCTTTGTTCTAAAGAAACGCAGTGTGATGGTCCAAATGGTACAGCCTTTACTCCTTTAATAATAGTTTCTTTTAGTTCACTGAACATATTTACAATGGCTACTTTGAAGCCTTGTCTGTTAAATCCAACATCTGGTCACTCTCACAGGTGGTTTCTGTTGCCTGCTTTCTTCTAGAGTAAGGGTCGTACTTCCCTGTTTCTTTACATGTCTCATAGTATTTTTGTTGTAAACTCAACATTTTAGATAAAAACTCCGACTAATAGTACCTCTCTCACATCTGATCTGGGTCTTTTTGTTGCTATTTGCTTGATTACTTGTTTATTGATTGGCTGTGATAAATAAATACAAGCAACCGGATATATTCAAGTATGTGAGGAAGGCATTTGGTGTAAAACTAATTCGGCTGAATTGTTTTTTCAAAAGGGCCTGAAGTGGCCATTGATCACCCATTGTAGAACTGCTTTGAGTATTTACTGATGAGGATTTTAGGCTAGTTAGTTTTAAAACTGCAGATGAGAAACAGGCTCTGAGGACTGGAGTTTGCTTGCCCTTTGTTGGGAAACATTTACATTTGTAAGGGAAACCTCCATCTGTAAATATGCCTCCCTCTCTGTGCCACGAAGAAGGCAGAATGGCCTTATCTCTGGAAACTCTTAATGGGGAAGGCAAGGACTTAAGCTGGTTACTATCTGGCAACCTCATGTAACTGATTTAGGGTGGTGGCTTCTGGCCTTTACTTAATCCGATTTGATTCTTATCTAAAAGTTGTGGGACCACCCAATGGCCAGATCCCACCTGCACTGATACCATTTTAAATTTTTTACATGTTCTTTCTTCTGTCTTGTAAAGAGATGGCTCACATACCTATGCCTTAAATTTAGCCTTACTCTCCACCCATGTTTGCAGCGGCATCAGTAGCGGGGGCAGCAGCAGCGCCTCCTCCTGCCCATGGGTCCTGTCCGCATGCTGGCAGCAGCAGCTCCTCTTGCCCTTGGGTCCTGTCCCCATGCAGCAGCTCTGACTGCCCATGGGTCCTGTCCCCATGCTATTCCACACTACTTTCTAAATAAAAGAGCACTACTGCCAGACCTTGAGAGTCCAAGAAATTTTTCTTTCGACTCCTCGGCTCACCAACCCCACATCATTTACTATATCCCAAAGGCAAAAACAATGCCCTTATACATAAGGATGTAACTTCCCCCACATCATTATTTCCTTAAGGATAAGCATCTCTCTCTAAACTAAGGATTGATTGCTAACCCACTGTGCTCACCTTGTGACCACCCATCCTGAGACCACAGACCTGCTGTGTTGATCAAATCGCTGTGCCTGTAAAGCAATGTCGTGACTATTATAAAAGGGAAGTTATAATCATATGATATACATGTTCTTTGACAGTATACAGCCACTCTGTACACCCCCACTTCTTTGGAGTGCTCCATTTCTTTGTGAAAGTGATGCGGGGTCGGTGAGTCGAGGAGTCGAAAGAAAGATTTCTTAGACTCTTAAGATCTGGCAGTAGTGATCTTTTATTTAGAGAGTAGAATAGCATGGGGACAGGACCCATGGGCAGTCAGAGTTTCTGCTGCCCCAAGTTGAGGAGTAGAGCTAAATTTAAGGCACAGGTATGTGAGTTATCTCTTTACAAGACAAAGAATATGTAAAAAAGTTAAAGGGGTATCAGTGCCCGTAGGGTCCAGCCATTTGGCGGTCCCACAACTTTTAGATAAGAATCAAACTGGATTGAGTAAATGGCAGAAGTCACCACTTGAATATTATCCTCAGCTAAAGACAAAGGAGGATTTGTGGGAGGGCGGGGGGTCAGTTACATGAGGTTGCCAGACAGTAAACAACGCAAGTTCTTGCCTCTGACATTGATCAGGAGCCTCTAGAGATAAGGCCATCCCCCTTCTTCCTGGCACAGAAGGGAGGCATCTTCACAGATAGAGATTTTTCTTAGAAATGTAAATGTTTCCCAACAAAGGGACAAACAAATTCCACTCCTTGGAGTCTGAATCTCATCTGTAGTTTTAAAACTAACCAGCCTAAAAATCCTCATCATAAGCCGTTTTAAAATTAAGCAGCCTAAAAATCCTCATCAAAAGGACTCTCTGGGCTTTATGGTCCTCAGGTTTGGCTCATAATAAACTCACCCCAAATTTGATTTATAGATTGGTTATGGATTCTTTGTGTGAACAGCTGGATTATTTTAGGGAAGTCTATTCTCCCATCCATCAGCACATAGGTGTTAGGTGTTTACATCAGAAGATGTTGCTTTTCAGGGGGTGACACCTTGGGTATGCCTACAGTCACCCTGGGATGATGGTGGTTGTGACAAGTCTCTCTTTGCCTATTTCCCTGTCCACACTCAGCTGTTAAATCACTATTTGTGGGCTGATTGGTCTCTTGTTTTCAACAATGCTCTAGGGTGTAAATTGCTCCAGACAAAAATCCAACCAAATTTGGGTTCCATTGAAGAGATCCATCAGAGGTCAGTGTTCAAGATTCTTTCTGACTCCTGGAGGCCCCTCCTCAGCTATTTCTTTCTCCAGTTCTTTCCTGAAAACTAGCCAGTTTACAGATTAGCCTATATCTCCAATGGATGTAACCATCTCTTCCCACCTCCTTTCCACACAACCTCCACTGTTTTGAGAACACCCTTAGGCTTGAATTTCTCCACACTCTTGCAAATGGAGTCAGCTTCTTTGAGAGAGATTACTAACTATTTGATGGCTGGCCTGCTTGTACCTCCAGGCAAAATCTCTGAGTCATGATTATGTGAGTAGGTGTGGGGACAATGGCATACTTCTGCCTGAAATCTCCATTTTTGAAATGGGCTCTCAGTGTAGTGGGAGGGACAGTAGCGTCAGAACTTATTGAGTTTCCTCTTGTGGTGTGAGACCAACACATCAGAGCTGCAGCAAGGGCCGCAGGATTTCAGCACTGCTGTACCCAAGGAAAAGTCTCTGTCCCATGAGTGGCAGCTGGGCAGAAGAAGGGATCCCCCACTTCCTGCTTCACTCATCCAGCACTTAGCCTCAGTAGCAGTTAGCTCTGGGGCAGGAGAAGAAATGCTGAGGTTTTTCAGGTGGGATGAGAAATGCTGATGTCCTGCCCCTCCTGGGAGATGGTCCTCTGATGGGGAGTTAGGGGGAGAGGGGAACCCTATGGTCTTGGCTGCATGTGTCTGCAGTGGAGTTTCCTTCTCCATGAGGTGGGGAGGGGGAGTCAGGAAGCTGATGCAGGTTCAGGTATCACAGACTGTTGTTCTTCAAACTGAATCTTAGTAGATTTTCTTGAATAAATGTTTCCCCATTTGCTCTACGCCCTTAGGGCCATTTCCAGAGACTCTGACTGGTTGTTTAAGAATAATTGTCACGGGCCGCCCCAGGGCCGAGTGGTTAAGTGGTTAAGTTCCCACGCTCTGCTTTGGCGGTGCAGGGTTCGGATTCTGGGCGTGGACATGGCACGCATCAGGCCATGTTGAGGCGGTGTCCCACATGCCACAACTAGAAGGATCCACAACTAAAAAATATACAACTATGTACTGGGGGGATTTGGGGAGAAAAAGGCAGGAAAAAAAATAAGATTTAAAAAGAAAAAAGGAGAATAACTTTCACCAGTTTCATTGGGAAGCATGTCCACAAGAGCTTGTCACACTGTCATACCAGAAGTAGAATTCTCCATTAACATATTTTTTCTATGTAAGTTATTATGAGATAGGTTATTAATGTCAAATAAAATATTAATTTTCATCATCTGTTCTTGTCAATTCTTCATTTTTACTTTCTAAACTGTTGCATGCCACACTTGTGTAGTGAAAGAGTTTTGAATACCATGGTGAAGGACTGAACACGCATCTACAACTACCTATGTGATGTAAATATCGGCAGCTCTTGTAACATACAGTTATGGTCCTAGTAGTTGTTTCACAGTCTTCTCTATGACAGGCTTTGTAAACATTTATCTTGATGACCTTCATGCATCTTCAAAACTCATGGGCTTTGCTGCACCTTGCAGAGGCTGTCAGTAGGGCCTGCGGTGTCCACCGCCTCCCTGCCTGCATGGTGGGGCCTCAGGCTGCTTTCTCTCTCAGCAGCTGCACTGAAGAGCCCCCTTAGTGTTTTAACCTTTTATAATAATTACAATTTTGTACTGAAAAGCACTTTTTTTCTTACTTTATTCTCACATTTGGAAGCAATGATTTAATGATTTGATATGGGATTTCAAGGTATTATCGAGTTTGTCACAGTTTGAAAATCCCATTGATGAGAAATAAAATCATATTTTATTATTTAAAAAATTATCTATTTTCATTTTATTTTGCTTTTAGAGATCAGGCAATCATCATTCCACGACCTTGAAGTTTACAATGGCAAACTGTTCTTTCTTTTTAAAATTATTTCATTATATTTCTTTTTAATATTCATTTTCAGTAAGACAGATGGAAGCCCAGGAATGCCCACATCTTCTTGTGAGAAGATGGCAGAAAGATATTTCAAATCAAACTGCAGAGCACTTAGGCAGTGGAACGTTTAAATACCAAGAAATGGGTAAAGCCGAGTGGAAATGCATGTGCAGTTGTATGAAGGTCAGAAATGGGCATGGTGGTTATCAAACCAACGGAGGAGAAACAAGAAAAAAAGAAGAAAACAGTAGGACATACTATTATACAGCACTTTATAGGTCAAGGGAGAAGAGAGGCCACAGAGATGTCAAATGAGATTATGGAAAGCAAGATAACTTGAGCTCTGAATATCACACTATTTCTCAGGTTAAGGATTCTCCTGCACTGTCTGCATGATTCCCTTTCTTTACATGGTAAAGATTTATCTGTTACACGCACCCCAACTTCTTCTCATCTGCACTCTTTATTGGGTGTTTCCTGCAGAAATGCCAATAAAGACAGTGGTCTGAACCTCCCCTCGCTCCTGGCTTCTGCTCTGACCACCCTGGTGTCTTGCCCACATGGCCCTGCATGCTGTGCCCTGCCTTCTGTTCCCAGGACCTGTGGGTATAATCAAGTATTTTGTCCTGAGCCTCTCCTTTGTCTTCTCTTCTGGTCACAACTGACAGACCATCACATTTTAAAAAAATGCAAAACACTTGGTCTGCGACTTGCATTTTTTGTTTCTTCACAGTGACTTCGATGAACAAAATGAGTAATTTTTAAAAGGCCCAATATTTATCAATTTTTCAAATTGTTTTATGATTTTTGGATCATCTCTAAGAATCTTTGCCTACCCAAAGTCATGAAGATATTCATCTATTTTATTTCCTAAAATATTTATGGTTTCTGCTTATATGTTTAGATCTATAATATTCTTTTTTAACTTGGTATTTATTATAACACAGGGCAGAACATGCCACCCACCATATTCACAGGGCACCAAGCCCCCTCCCCCATGATGATCTCTGCTGTCTCTCACACTGGCCTCGCCTTGCACAGCACTCTCCTCAGGGCCCCCTTGACCTCTGCGTTCCTCAGGCTGTAGATCAGCGGGTTCAGCATAGGGTTGAAAAGACTGTAAAACAGGGAAAGGATCTTCTGCTGCTCCTCAGGATGGCGGGATTTGGGGGCCATGTACATGACGATGGCGCTGCCAAAGAAGAGCCCGACCACACAGAGGTGGGAGGAGCAGGTGGAGAAGGCCTTTCTGCGGCCCTCCCCAGACTGGATCTTGAGGATGGCAAACAGGATGCGTGTGTAGGAGACCAGCACCAAACAGAGGGGCCCGACTAAGATAAAAACACAGGATGCAAAGATGACAACTTGGTTGAGCCTAGTGTCAGCACAGGCCAGCTTGAGGACAGACAGGATTTCACAGAAGAAGTGGTTGATTTCATGACGCACACAGAAGGGCAGCCTCAGGATCAGAACTAAATGAACCAGAGCCAAGATGAAGCTAAATGCCCATGAAGTGATGACCAGGACCAAGCACACTTTCCAGCTCATGATGACAGTGTAACGTAAGGGGTGGCAGATCGCTGTAAAACGATCATAGGACATCACCACCAACATCAGGCACTCTGTGTGAGCGAAAGCCAGATAGAGAAATGTCTGCATAATGCAAGGAACAAAGAAGATAGTTCTTTTCTGGCTCACAAGATTTGCCAGCATCTTGGGGACATTGTTGGAAGCATAGGACATGTCAATGATGGCCAAGTGGGAGAGGAAGAAGTACATAGGGGTGTGAAATCTAGGATCTAAGCAGATAAGCCCCAGAATGACCCCATTCCCCAGAAGGGTGAGGGTATAGAAGAGAGAGAAAAGTCCAAAGAGGACCAACTCCAGTGCTGGGTCCACCTGGAATCCCAGCAGGGTGACTTCTGTGATCCACGTCTGGTTGCCTGCCATGCTCCTGCGGCAGAGACAGACAAGCCCATGTCCACAACAGGAAGATCGGAGCTGTAGGGCAATCAAAATGCAAAATATTTACTGAAACTTACAGAGTTAGCATTTAGAAATGTATTACTTTGGCAAGTTGTTCTATAATTTATTTTTAGATATATTGTAAAAGTGACTCAGGGTGCTCATATAAGTCAGAAAAATAAGCCCCTTGAATCAATGGAATATTATGACATATTTATAATTATAGATAAAATAAATTATAAGACAACATAATCTGATACATTAGAATCTTCTGGGACCTCTGTTCCATCTCCAGTGTTTGTAGTTTTATTGTGAGAGTTTTATTTATTCTTTATCAGCACTTGATACTGAAATTTATGTATAAGTGAAAGAATATTTTGTGAAGTATAAGTGAAAGAACATAATAAACATATCCAAATATTCTAAATTCAGTTATACATGATGATGTTTTGGTAGCCTCTTCAAGTATGAAATTCAAAAGGAGAAAATATATTTACATTAACTGTGCGTATCTATAAAGATGACAACTGTACAGTAATTGTATTTTGTTTCGATGTTATCTCTTTTCCCTTTTATAACTTAATATAGAGACAAATCCCAGAGCTTAGCTTATTTCCTGGTGTGACAGAATCATTCGTCCTCACAATTTCCTCCCAGCTTTGGCAACTCCCATTGTCATCCAATCCCCTGAAGACCGTCCTCATCACTGTTCCCATGCTGACCGCCTCCTGCTGTTCTGATGGATTCTGAGCAGCTCACAGGGAGTGGGACGGGCTGCAGCATCAGTTGGTTACTTGTTTCTAGAGCGCTCCTCCTGGGAGGTGCCTGGGTGTGTCCAGGAGCAGAGGGAGAAAGGGCCCTGAAGGGCTGGATGGCAACACCACGTTGAGAGACCAGGTGACCTCATGCCGTCCCTTTATATTTCTTCACATCTATTCCAGAAACAGGCTGAACTATCTTTATGTTTAAATTAGTGTAATGTTTCAAATCCAACAGAGTATTTAAAAGATAATTGCAATTATTTCTTTTAGTAAAGATTCAGATCCTCAAATTTATATTTTAAAATTGGGGTTGCATTATACAGACTTTAAGTTTTTTGATGAGGAAGATTGCCCCTGAGCTACTGTCTTTTGCCAATCTTCCTCTTTTTGCTTGAGGAAGACTTTTGCCGAGCTGACATCCATGCCAGCCTTCCACCATTCTGTGTGTGGGACACCAACGCAGCAGGACTGGATGAGTAGTTTTTGAGTCGGCGCCTGGGATCCAAACCCGACAAGACTGGTCCACTGGAGTGGAGCACGCAAACTTGACCCCTACTCTACGAGGCCAGCCCCTATGCAGACTGTTTTTTAACTACCGTTTTCATTTAACATTCAGAACGCTCTTATGTATTTAAGTAATATTTTACAGATATTATTTAAAATTAGCACAATATTGTATTACAATACCATTTGTTTAATTTCCTTGTGTTGGAAATTTATGGTTCTCGTTTCTCTTACGTTTAGTAGCATTGGGATTCATATTCTTTCAAACTGAAGTTTTGTCTACCCTCCCAATTATTTCGTTAGGATATATTATAAAAGTGAAATAGCAGACGCTAAAAGCTTTGATACTTACTGCCAGCCTCCTTGCCGGAAATTTGTACAATTCTTCCCGCCGACAGTGTGTGAGAATCATGCCTGTTTCCCACATGGGCACCAATACTAGAAATTATCAGTTTTAACCTTTGCTAATTTGATATGTGAATCATTTCATACAGTTTAAATTTATATTTCCACTATTCCTTACACACATTCCTTGAGTGCATCATGTTCCAGCCTCTGTTGGAAGCTCTGGAGGCACAGCAGTGGATAAGGGAGATATTCTGAAGGGGAGACATATTCTGAGCAAGTAGGTGGTCTTCTGTCATCTGTTCCTCACATTTCCATGGAGAGGAGGGACCTCCCTACCCCGGATGAAGCACTATGGAGCACACCTGCCCTCTCTGTCCTCTTGTTGACATGATTTGTGAAACAGGAAAAAGGCACTAAGGATGCCCCTTCTCTGCTCTCCTGTTGGGTCAGCTATGTTTCTATCCTTCTGGTTACAGCCTGTGGGAGAATGTTCTGTCCCCATTGGGGGTGGGGGTGATCTAATGGCTGTGATTGTAATTTGTAAATAAATTTTGTTAAAGATATGAACCATGTTTTCCAATGAACCTCACTAATAAAACATATTTTTAATTCCTACTTGATTCCTGTGTCTATCTCTCAATTTATTTTTTCAGGTCATGGAGCAAAGGGAGGTCACGGTTAATTACCACCCCTAAACCAACAGGAGTAAACAAATCAAGAAAATATTTGTTGAGAGTAAAAAGTCCTGTGAAGGAAATAAACAGGGTAAATGATAGACAGTGACCCGGTTTGAAGGGGCTCCTGTAGATGGGATTGTCAGGAAAGGTCTCTCCAAAGAGGAGACACATGGGTGGAATCTAAACAATGGAGGGGAGTCCATCCTGACTGCAGCCACGTAGACCGCTCCTTGCACAGGGAACAGTAAAGGCCAGTCCCTGGGCAGGAAGAGTCCGTGAGTTCTGGGAAGAGAAAAAAATCCAATGTCCCCAAACCATAGGGACTAGATGTTGTGAATTATTCACTGTAATCCTGTTTATGGCTAAAATTTGGGATTGACATAAAAGTTTATGAATTGGAGATGGATTAAAATATTCTGCTACTTTTGTAAAAAGCACAGAAAACAATGCTACCATTTAAAAATGTAATATAGATCTTTATATAGTAAAAGGAAAACTTTTCCACATAAGGTCAAACCATGTGTGTATAATATGATTAGATTCATATTTTAATATATAAGCACATTTATATACACGTCTTCTGCGTCTCTTTACACATATGGGGGAAATTCTTTAAGTTAAAAAGGAAATTGCACTCTTTATCTCTAGAGAGTAGTATTATGCAGGGGCATACCTCTTCTATAAATTGTTTGCTTATTTGTTGTTTGTTTTTTAATACACTTTATGCATTATCATGAGAAAAACAAGGCATTTTCATTTTGGAAAAATCCACAATGTAATATACAACCATAGTTGCCCATCATTTTTGCTCATCTTGAGCGTAATCCTCACCAAATTTTAACAGGAACCTCAAATCTGAGCTGATTTTCTTAGAGCTTCAAATGGGAGAAATAAGTCACTGCATTATGTTAAACAGTTAAGTTTGACAGGAAAGGAGACATGGAAAACCTCAATCTCATTTTTCTTCATAGAGTTTTTTTTGTGAATTGTACAGAGAGAGAAAAAGATCAAGATCTTCTATTGACTGAAAGTAAAAATAAATCTTAAATCAGTTGAAAGTTATTGAAACATCCACCAAAATGTGAATGGGGGCACAAGCAGAGCAAAATTCTGATGTTTCACAGTTGAAGGAAATGATTTTAGTCATAGAACATTTCGATGCCTTTCCAGTTTTCTTATCTGAATGTAGCTTAGGGCATTTCATGTTAAAAACCAAAAGAATTGAAAACAACAATAAAATAGTTACCTGTAAAGGCAGAATCAGAAGTGACAGGGAATTTAGTTGTCATCTAAATTCTAAAGGAAACTTTCAATCCGGTTCTTAGGAAAAGTCTCTGACAATCAGCCTACTTTCTAGCGGGAATGTTGTATCCCAAGTCAGCTCATGAAATTCTGCTCTTTCCCTAGATACTGCTGGAGGACTCATGTCAAACTTCGTCTCTGTGAATTCCCTTTATTTACATTCCTATGCTTGCAGTATGGTCACTAGTAGACACAGTTGAGCAGAGTGCCACAAAATTGCTATTTTGAGCGACGCTTGCTTCCTTTCATGTGAACCTATGTGTCCATGTCTACACGAATTTGGTGTATCTATTAAAAGGACAGGGCCATCCTCAAGTAACTCCCTAAGTTTTGGTTGAAAGTTCACTGGAACACCCAAGAAACAGCAGCAAATTACGATCAGTAAAATATCTTACAATATCACTCAAATACTATTGAATTGATTGTACCTGAGCTAATAGGTATACTTTGACTTATTAATTGATATATTTTAATTGCATGCAATAGAGCACACTTAAAGGACATATATCGAAGCTCCAATTAGGAGATAGATGAAATGAGAATCTGCCCCATTTTCTGGACAATATAAATTTAATGACTGAGTGGAATATGGCCCTTTGTGGACACACCAAATATTGTGTTAATCGGTCCCACTGAATCAAGCTGAATGGGATGTCAGAGAGATCTTAATCCCTGAGGCCTCGAGGGGCATAGACATTTTGTAAATTTTCAAGGATTTGCAGATACAATACACAGAGAGATACCTACGTGAAGATTTCTTTAAGTGTCCACTCTAGCTACACATTAAAGAAAGATCTTCAGTGCCCAGAATAAGGAGAAAAGTTTCAATGGATACGTTTTTCTGTCCTTCCATGGCATGAAAATTAACAGGGCCTGAAAAACATAAGGTCCCTGAATGAGATCATGGCAGCATGGTTCACATGTTGGTCAGACATCATTCTAATCCCAATTCTGCAAGGTGAACGCGTGAGCTTGAGTAATTTACTCTAAGCTCCACGGTTTTCCTCTGTACATGGTGACAACAGATGTCTACGGGCTGATGTGGAGAATAAATACCATTAAACTGATATATATTAGGAGTTAAATAAATGTGAGCTGTTATTAATAGTATTAAGGAGACCACAAAATTCAAAGAAGACTCCAAATCATTGGGATTAGAGATCCAACAAAATCATGATATTGTAAACTCTTTCATATTTATCTTGCTTTTCTCATGGTTATTTCTGAGTTTAAATTTAAAAACATACATTTTTCTTTCATTTCTATTAATGATTCTACATGCTGATTTTTAAAATTCAGTTTAAAAAGGAATTTCAGGAAATGGAGGAATCCTTTACAGTAACTTCATTCCTGGATTGAAGAAGAAAATGCAAGCATTAAAACTCAAGTGTCAGTTCTGCCATTCCAGATATCCCAATGTGAGAGAGACAGTGAATCTTGTGAAATGAAAAGGGCCATATTTAGGATATTTAGCGCCTACCCAAAGTAAAAGTTTCTATTGATCAGTCACTGAGAATGAGAGCCCTGGGCTGTCAAAGATGCAGCTCTGGGACAGCTCAGAGTTGTCCAATTTTCACGCTTATTCGGAAATTACTTACCATCTCCAACAGTTACTTTAATGCTTAGCCTGACCCTAATAAGAGGCACAGTTTGAGAAACAAACAAGCAAACACGGATTCTGAGCCCGACTTCCTGGGTTCAAATCTAGGCTTTGCTACATACTAGCTTTGTGATGTGACCAATCTGCGCCTCTCTGTTCCTCAGTTTTTCTATCTGCAAAATGGGGTGAATACTAAACCTTGCCTCATGGGATAGTTGAAAGAATTAAATGAGTTTACTCACATAAGACCCTTAATATGTGCTTAAAAATATATTTTGAGGGATTTGAAAACTATCATTGCAAGGTAACTTCTATTTGGAAAGATGTCAAGCCATCATAATATTACTCTGCTAAAACAAGGAGCAAAAAAAGACACTGAGTTTTCTCCATAAGACAAGGCCGTCTGTCTCCTGGACAAGTGAGAAATGGGTCCTGTTTGGTTGGACAATGTTTCTGAGAATTTGTGGGGCAGGAGGTTAGGAGAGGGGAAGGAAGATCAGTCTCAGAGCAAGCAGACCACTCCCCTCTGCCTTCAGCATCTTCTAGTTCTAAGAAGAGACACCTGGGCCTCATGGCCCCTGCAGTTCCTTGTAGCCCTTGAGCCAGTTGATCACTTATATGAGAGGCTGGCTGACTCCTTCCCTCTGACACAGTCATGACAAAGCCAAGAGTTTCCACAGGAAGATGAAGAGGAGTGAAACATGAATGGAGGGTCCTAGATGGTCAGAGGCATTGTGGCCACACCATGGGGATAGGTAGTAGTCCCTAGAGACCCCCTCAGGCCCCTAGTTATGAAGACAGGCTTAGGACCACACAGGGAAGGCATTTAGTCATTGATCCCTAGAGCCAGTGATCTCATTCACTCCCCTTTCCAATTACCCACCTGCAAACTTCTTCTCTGGGCTGATGAACACTTTTCCTTCCAGTGGTACCTTCTGTGTTCTTTTAGCAAACGTGGCCTTGAGCTTAGAAGAAACCTCACAGAGAAGAAGGACTCAGGTTGATTCTCCTCTCTAAAGGGACCTCATGGGGAGGTGAAGCCCAGATACACTCATCACTGAACTTTATGAGAGACTTGCCTTTGCAAGGAAGAGGCTGTCCTACCATCATTTGAACCCAACTCCCTCCCTGCAGACACAAACAATGATTCAGGGAACAGAAGTGAGGTGCATTATGTCTACTCACATTCTCCCCAGAGAGATTTAAGCAGTTTGCTTCTTTCCTATGGGCAGGTGAGCCAATGAATGCATTTCCCATGTTAATTCATTTTCTGCTGTCAGTCTCCCATGGGCATTTTTGGGTTTGTCTGGAATTTGTTTTTGTTTGCCTGGGATATGGTGAGGCCAGGATGTCTCTAAACTATGCAAGACTCTAGCACAGAAAAAAAAGATTCAAGGTTATGTCATAAATTGATTTCTCTCATATGTATTTTATCAGTTTTAAAATTGTTCCACTCAATAATTCCTCCTGCTTGACGGCAGAAGAGAGGCTGTAATTTCTGGATCTCTCATAGGAGGTGCAGCCCTGACCCTGTTAAGACATCATTTCAGTTAAATAGGTGATCTCCCAGTGGAGACAATGTCATTGCCAAATAATCACTGCACATTTCTCACTTACAACTATTTTTCCTTGACAATTTAGATATACCTCTCCCTTAACTTTCTTTAGTTTTCCCTCCATTTCCAACATCTCCAGATTTCTGAGCCACATTTTTATTTCTTGATTCTGGGTTAAGCGCTACAGTTAAAATGAAACTTTCTGTCTGTCTGTCTCTCTCTCTCTCGCTATCTCTCTCTCTCTGTTGCACTAAGTGTTAATGTTTGATGATTGTCAAGTCCTTCCAGGTCTAACTTCCTAGTGTGTATCTTAATCTAGTTCTCTACATAGTCTTAGTTCTTCAACTGTGGTGGAAGGAGCACTTCAAAATAAAACTAATACATTTAATCTATTGGAGAGTAGTAAAAAGTGTACTTAAGAGGAGACAGATTGGGGTTATTTCTTTTCTTAAACTAATCTGTGTTCCAATAGACTCTCACTCCACTTACCTCCTTATTTGCCAACACACTCACTCTACTTCATTCAAGTCATACTCTCAGGTATTCTTCCACTTGAAATTTAGTCCTTGTTTCAAGTCCATTTTCTCCTCGTATTACCCATTTGACATATTACCTATCCTTCAAAGCACTCATGGAAGATTCTTCAACCTACCAATCCAAATTGGTCTTCTCTGGCAGACTAGAAGTACTTATTATAACATACTTCAGTGTTGTGCTTAAATAAGTTATTACCTCATGTAGTGTTTATTGTTCATTTTCCTTTATTTACTAGCAAAGCAAGACTATTACAGAAAAACAAATTTCATTCACCAACACCCAGATAGCACTAAGGATAAAAATTTAGTGCATATTCTTTCAGATATGCATAATTACCACTTAATTTCTTTTGATGAACATGATATAATGACATTTAACACACCCTACTGTGGATCAAAGAGGTAGCATGTTTTGTCTCCATTTTTTTGCTTTTAATCTTTGAAATGGATAGAGCAAAAACATTTACTGTGGGAAATCCTAGACTTTGAGTGTTATTAATTTTTATATTGATTCATATTTTAGTAAGAATAAATATTACACAGCATACTGGGCACCATCATTTGTGATGGACCTTTATTAAATGAAGGTCAGTTTAGAGAGAAAAGTGTTTACAGATCACAAGACAACACCTAGAGCTGCACCTAAATATCCTTTAAATATTTTGCCTTCTCTGAGACAATAATTCCTCCTTTGCAGGTCTTGAGTCCTGTCTTACTTAATTTCAAGTCTACTTGGCACATAGAATTTCAATAGGTCATTTTAAAAAGTAAATAACATAAGCAATGATGAGAAATTCTTAATGCTGATGACTACTTTCACTGTAAGTTCTGCTATGGTATGCGTTTTTAACCATACAGAACTATTGTAGGATATACTCCATCAAAACAAGGAAATAAACCAAGAAAGAGCAAGATGTGAGTTTAATGAACTAAGGAGTCCAACACAAGATAAAGGCAGATGGAATTTCTAGGAAATAACCAGTGCAAACAGAATGAGAAGGGAAATCTCCTGAGGGATGGATATATTGTCTGAGGTGGCTGAGGAGGATCGACATGTGTGGTAGGTGATAGCAATGGGCACAAAGAATCCACGCAGAGGGAAAAACAGGTAATTAGTAAACATCACACTTTTTACTTGTAGCTGTAAGCATTTAATTGATACCTACTTCCTGCCTCGAAAGTCAGGTGAGGAATATATTGGCCTAATAAAGAGTTTTGTTTTCAAACTCCTTGCCACTGCTGATGGGCCATGGACGAATGCTCTCCAAGTGGGGATGCTTTTCTTTCTTATAGCAGTAGACTTCTCCAACAGTTGCCTCCCCTTGCTTGGGCTGATTAACGGGATCAGTTCATTGCACTGCATGTTGCTCCATTGTTGAAGAGTGAGTTCTGACCACCGCTATCTTCCTTAATGGAATGTTTGGCATAGACCAGTAATGTGTGAGGCATCTTTCAGGTTAGAGGTGCTGAGGGACCCAACTGATCGAGAGAATCAAGTCTGCATTCCCCTTGCTCATATTCCAGCGGTAAATAGGAGAGATGCACTCATGTGACCTTTTCCTTAAAAGTCTCCGTCTCTCTTTCCCATCCTCTCTCCCCACTCACTTTTAGGGAAAAATATAGAATTTTTGTTGTAAAAGGACAAGAGCTCCACATCTACAAAAAAAAAAAAAAAAAAAGCAGGCAATTCTGAAAAGTACAAAGAAAAATCTAAACTTATTCCAGATCACAGTACCTTGACATAACCATTAGGATCAGTAGCTCAATATCCTAAATTTCTCCATAAATATAGACAGATGCAAGACTAAAGGACAGATAGATGAATAATTCAACAAAAATGTAATCCCATGATATTTTAGGAAAGTATTTTGATATTTCTTTTCACTGTAAAAAGAATATTTTCCCAATGTAAAAATAAGTTAAGCAATTCAGGAAAATACAACCATATCACCCACACAATTAGTTAGTGGAATCTCACATGTCTCTGTGCCCTTAGAGAAATATAAGAAGAGAAGAATAAACAGATAATGATAAGGATTTTTGATAAAAATCAGTTCATACTCCTCAGGCTATTTTTAAGTGTATATATATATTTTTAATGTAACAGGAGTAAAAGTACCCACTATGCAACTAAAATACTCATTCTACTTCATGATCTGTTTTTCACTACAAGATAATGTTCTTAATACAATCTCCTTGACACAAGAATAATTTTCCATTATATTTAGAGATTGTAGCCATTAGGTTTTTAAAACATTATGTCTTATCTGGAGAAAGTATCCATTGGATCCCTAAAACTGAAGGATGGAATAATTAGCACACTTTAATTTCCTGCTTCTCAAAATTCAGAAGGCTTGCTTCAGAACTTAACCCATTTAGCAGATCCTGCTAGTTGTCAGCCCTCTGGCTCTTACTCCTTTCTTTGCTGACCTAGTACTGATTTTCTTCAGGTATTAGTAAAATTATCACAGAAAGTAGACCTCGTCTGGTGCTAGAGAGGATTAAACAAGGATTAACCTAAGCCAAGCTGTCAATTTCATCCTCTTTATCAGTGACTGGTTTAGAGATCGCCATTTGGTCCACTGTTGCCCAATGGAATGCAAGAAAAAATCTGAGGCGAGGGAGTGCTTCTGGAAAAGATTTTTCTTCCTGGTAAAAAGGGAAAGACGGACAAAAAAGAATTTCTTTTTGCTTCTTTGTCCGTTTAAAATATTTTTATGTTGGAAAATTCTCTCACCAAAACATTCGAAAATGGCTCATCTACATTGTCAGAAAAAAAAAAGCAACACTCTATTCTGCTTTCATTCTTAAGGTTGTTTATTTCGTAAAGTGATTTGGGTAAAATGATAAATTGGAGTGATATGGTCGAAAGTCACTTAGTCAAAACAAGTGCAAACCTTTGCAATATGCTCGTCTTTGAGGAGATGATGTTTGAGACCTGATCCATTAGAAGGGCTGGGAGAAGAGGATTCTATGCCTTGGCTTTTCATTCTTTTAATGCTCTGTATTGATTAAGAGATAGTCTTGATTTCAATCTAACCAAATATATCAATGTTTCCTTTTTTGGCAAACTATTTTATATATTATTTTAAAAATCTTTCTCCTTCATATCTTCTAAAAGCTTTATAGTTTTTTCTTTGACACTTAGGTCTTGAAAACACTAGGAGCTGAGTTTTCTGCAGGCCTGAGTATCTATATGGTTACTCTATTCGGTCAGCACTATTTACCGTAAGCCCTTCCTTTCCCCAGGGATCCGTCATGTCACATCTCTCACGTATCAAGTGGTAGAGAGGCATTAATTTGCTTCTATGTTTTGTGTTCTTTTCAGTTTCTTTATTTTTACTTTTAATTTTTTAATTTTTTTTGTTTTTGAGGAAGATTAGCCCTGAACTAACATCTGTGCCCATCTTCCTCTACTTTATATGTGGGATGCCTACCACAGCATGGCTTGCTGAGTGGTGCCATGTCCACACCCAAGATCTGAACCAGTGAACCCTGGGCAACCAAAGTGGAACGTGCACACTTAACTGCTGTGCCAACTGGCTGGCCCCGACAATGTGTATCTTTTAATTTGTTAATATGGCAAAGTTTTTTTCATTGTTTGTTTTAATGTCAAACAATTCTTGCAGTTTGGGATGAAAACTTTATCATTATGTAACATTATTTTGTTTTACACACTTGTTTTACTAGTATTTTCTTTAACGTGTTTGCATTTATGTTCATGAATAGGGTTAGACTGTGCTTTTGTGTCATAATGTTTATCTCAGGTTTGGTATCAATGGCTTAAACACCAAGAGTATTTATTTTCTAACTTTATAAGAACTGTAAAGATCAAGGGTACTGGGTTTGTTAAATTAAAGGACCCAAAAAGGTATTCAAGGAGCCAGAATTGTGTGGACAAGCTCACACACTCAGGACACTCACACACACACTACAAACCATCCCTCACACTGATCTCTTCTTCCCACAGATCTCGTCAGAGCACCCTTCAGCTCTGGGTTCCTCCAGCTGTAGACCAGGGGATTCTGCAGAGCGTTGAAAAGGCTGCAAAATGATGGTAGACTCTTCCTTTGTTCTTGAGAATGGTTGCATCTAAGGGCCAGGTACGTGATAACAGCACTGCCAAGGAAGAACCCGACCACGCAGAGGTGGTAGGAGAGGTGGAGAAGGCCTTTCTGTGGCAATACCCAGACTGGATGCGGAGGATGGGAAACAGGATGTGTGTGTAGGACACCAGCACTGAGCAGAGGGGCCTGACTGAGACAAACATAGAGCCCACAAAGAGGATAATTTGGTTGAGCCTAGTGTCAGCACAGGCCTATTTGAATACTGATGTGATTTGACAGAGAGTGTGGTTGATTTTTTGTGGCCTATGAAAGGGCAGCCTCAGAATGAGAGCAATATGGATCAGAGCCAAGAGGAAGCTGAACAGCCAGCAAGTGGCAGCTAGGACAGTGCACACTCTCCAGCTTATGATGACAGCGTAATGCAGGGGATGGCAGATTGCCACATACCGATCATAGGACATCATCCCCAAACTCGCACACTGTGACAGCACATGCCAAATACAGAAAAGTCTGAAGGCTGTGTGGAGTGAAGGAGACAGTTTTCTTCTGCATTATAAGGTTTGCCAGCATCTTCAGGAAAATGCTGGAGGCATACGACATGTACACGATGGCCAAGTTTGAGAGAAAGAAGTACATTGGGGTGTGCAGTCTGGAGTCCAGGCAAATGAGCCCCAGAATCATCACATTTCCCATCAGGGCAAGGCTGTAGAATGACAAGAAGAACCCAGAGAGGAAAATTTCAAGTTCTGGGTCAAGCTGGAATCCCAGCAGGATGACTTCTGTGATGCATATCTGGTTGTTTCCTATGTTCTTTCAACAGATAAATACAATGCTATACTTAGGACAGAGAGTTTTAGAGCTGAGGGATAGAAAAGGCAAAAAGTGATATGCTCATGCAGAGTGAGAATTTATGCCCTAGGCCACAGATTAGTAATTCATGGACCCAGTCCAGTCCAAAGTCCTGTGATGCTGATCTGCTAATTTGGCTTTGAGAGATATTTAAAAATTTTAGGTATTGACCAATTTCTAAAATTAGGAGATCTCACATAAAAATTGAGGTCTCTGGCTTCTTTTAAAAAGGCAGGTTTGCTATTTCTTGAAATTCATTGTAAGCAATAATCAGCTGAAGCTAATGAGAACGTAGAAGTCGATCCTCCTTCATTTACCATTCTCTCCATTAATCCCTATTTTCTTCCAGAAATTGAAGCTTACTGACACTTAACAATTTTGGCGTTGCACTTACACTATTGGTTGTATATTTACTTAAGAAGAAAGTGAAGATTTATACTCAAGATGAGTTCCTAAGTTCTCCTCTACTTCAAACACGTGGAAATGAGAGATAAAAATATAAAATGCAGATCCCCCAAATATATAGCCAGAGCTTAAAATAAAATGATTCTTCCATATTCAGAACTGAATCAGAAACATGATATGCTCTAAGTATGAAAGCAGAGAATGGTGGTTTTTGAGTGTGGAATCAGCCTTCATGGAGAAACTCAGCTTGGAGTCAAGGGAAGTTTTGAGCTATGGGATACTAATATGATTGCTTGAAACTAAGGGCTTGGGTTGGGCCCATGAAAGGGGGTATAAAACAGCTGTTGGGCTGCAGGATAAGGAGACTATAAAGAAGTCAGTATGCTTGCTGACGCTCTCATTAGATCACTAGAACCTGGGACACTATTATAAGGCCTGATTCTGTGATGAAAGGCACATGGAGCCAGGTGAAGATCAA
Organism: Equus przewalskii; assembly: GCF_037783145.1. Lineage (NCBI taxonomy): Eukaryota > Metazoa > Chordata > Mammalia > Perissodactyla > Equidae > Equus > Equus przewalskii. The sequence continues at coordinate 96,795,872 of NC_091834.1, read as the reverse complement.
TCAAAACTCAAAACCACAGGACAGGAAGAAAAGGTGAAAAAACCAAACTGACATCAAAATAATAATAAAACCAAAAAATTTTCACTCAAAATGTGTATCTAAAGCACGTTTTAGAAACAAACAAATTTTATGCTAAAGAGGAAAAACTAAGTAAACAATTGAAGCCTTGAATTCGTTCAAGTTGAAATTAAATATAATTTAATTATCTCAGTCTTCCAAAGACTGTAATATAAGGACAGTTAGGATGTTCCAATAGATTAATAAAGGCATAATATTTACTAAAATGCTTGAGAAATTAAGAAAAATAAGAAGGTAGCCATGAAAAGACAATCAGTGTATAAAAACAGATCAACTACTGACCTTGAGGTAAGAAATACAGCCACATAATTTTCAAGAATCAATAAAGAGGTCCTATAGGAAGTGGATAGAAAATAGATACAAAGAATAAACTCTGAAAAATGCCAGTATTTACAGATTTGGGGAATAAGGAGGAACTAGCAAAGGAGACTGAGAAGGAGCAGCCAGAAAGGTAGAAGGGCCTTTAGGGGAGCAAAAATCAATGCTCTGGCGGCAGTTATCACTCCGCATCAGTCTTCACTTCCTGCTTGTGCAGACTCTTAAGGTCAACTGGGGATGTGAGTTTAAAGCCTTCTGATTTTTCCCTTGTAGATGCTCATAATCCTGAATATGCACTCATCCCTGCACATGTACGTGGTCCTCTCTATGCCCAGGAACATGTCAAAGCCTTTCAAAGCCACTATGGTCATCTCATTCCTCAACTTTTCCTTTGAAGTTTTGGTCAGATTGTTTGGGGCCATATTTTCACATGTAATGCCTGTTATCAGCACCACTGGCATCATTGATGTTTAACAATGCTGCTTATTGTTTTCCATAAATACACAATGAGAGAGCTGAACCAGGTCAAATAAACACAAATTTTGTGAGTAGGATTATCTGGGAGGGTGCCAGAGTAGTAAAATAATGATGGATATCAAAGTGTGAGGCATTGGAGGAGCTTCAAGCCTGTTTTGTTCCCTCCAGAGGCTGCAAAGATGGTGGTTTTCACCATGATTGTGTGGCTGTAAGTTTTCTAGGCTACCACAGAGCTGTATTGATGGTGACGGGAATGGAACGAGATAAAATGCCACAAAGCTCACTGTTCTTAACAAGGTCAGCAGTTTTTCTTGCATTAACACTGCCCAGATTGTTGCCTTTTTTCAATTTCTAGAGATATTAAAAAGTTGATTTTGACAAGTTTGTCAGTGTTCTCTTTTTCTTTATGGAGCAGAGGACTTCCAGAGATCCTTACTCTGTTCTTCCTACTGACCAATGCCTATATCTTTGAAGGAAAAGCATATTTCCTGTCTACCCAGATGGCATACAACTATTCTTCACACTAAATGAGCTTAGATAAATATAAGGAAACTTTTCTAGCCCTTCATATCTCTAACTCTTGTCTGTTTAGAACACTTTAGAACTAGGTTTCTGAGGGTCATGCCAAATCATACTGCACCTGTCCCATTCTAACTGGTGTTTTTAACATGAAGTTAGCAAAGATTTAGCACGGATGAGATTCCTTTTTGCTCTTTTGAACTCAATCTGCTCATCTTCAGCCTGGTTTGGTGATTGAAGACAATATACATACACGCACATGCACACACACACACATATACTTTCCATAATGGTATTTATCTTCACATGGCTCTAATCTCTTTAGGCAAATTTTGATTATATAGTCATGCATCACTTAATGACAGGGATATGTTCTAAGAAAAGCATTGTTAGGCGATTTTGTCATTTGTGCAAACAACAGAGTGTACTTACACAAACCTAGATGGTATAGCCTACTACACACTTAGGCTATATGGTACTAATCTTATGGGACCACCATTGTATATGTGGTCTGTCGCTGACCAAAACATCATTACACAGTACGTGACTGTTGTTGGGGAAGTGGGAGAATTCCCCCCTGCCTTTCCTTAAGGTTTTTATGGCTGGTTAAATAATCAAAGAGGCAGGTTAGCAAGAGAAAATCAAACAAAATTTAATAGCATATGTACATGGGAGAAAACCAGAAGAAACTAAGTTACTCAGCCATCTGGCTGAGGCCACCTGTTTAAGTATCCTCAGCTACAGAGAAGGAGGACGTTGGGGATAGAGATTTGGGACTTAAAAGGGGAGGAAGACAATTTACATAGAGATGGAATGCAAACGTTTGTTAAACAGGTTTTGCTAGGTCCAAAAAATGGGTTTGTTGGTATCCTTTTCGCACACCTATTTTACAGCATACTATAGCTGTCATATGGTATGAGCTGCTTCCTGGAACAGGCCTTCTGTGTCAAAGTCTTTTAGGCAGTTTGGGGGGCGAAGGTCAGATGCTCTTCCTGAGTCTTTGGAGTCTTCATTGTCTTCAGCTCAAAATAGTCCGCATATCTGAGTGGCGCATCTTGGAGTGGCCTGCCCTGAACCCCATCAGTTCTGTATAATTATTTCAGAGTCTCAGAGAAACGCAATGCTTGGGTAAATTTATAAACAATCTTGATGTGATTATTGTGCTTTTATAAAGTGAGAATTAACCTGACAACATCTAAGATATTCACTTTGTGTAATGATACTAGAGGTAATGTTATTTTTTTTCCAAAAGATCTCAGTAAAAGACTTTTACAATTAAGAAAGAAAATTTTTGTTCCAAACTTGAAATAAACAAACTATCTGTTTTTCTTTTCTTTTTCCATAGTGGAGAATTTTCCATAGCTGCTTGAATGTTATATTGGTAATTGACTTCTTTTTTTTTTTTTGAGGAAGATTAGCTCTGAGTTAACATCTGCCACCAATCCTCCCCCGTTTTGCTGACGAAGATTGGCCCTGAGCTAACATCCATGCCCATCTTCCTCTACTTTATGTGGGATGCCTACCACAGAATGGCTTGCCAAGTGGTGCCATGTCCACACCTGGCATACGAATTGGCAAACCCCAGGCTGCCAAAGTGGAACGTGCGAACTTAACCACTGCGCCACCAGGCTGGCCCCAGTAATTAACTTCTTTTTGACAGTGCCTGGCACTCTGTTAACTAATATTTATTTGATTCTCTTTTACACCTCTGAGATAATGTATGAGTTTGCTAGGGCTGCCATAACAAACTGCCACAGACTGGGTTGCATAAACAATAGAAATTAATTTTCTCCCAGTCCTGAGGGTTACTAGTTTGAGATCAAGATGTTGACAAGGTTGGTTTCTTCTGAGTCCTCTCTTCTTGGTTTGCAGATGGCTGTCTTTTCCATGTGTCTTCAGTGGTCTTCCCTCTCTTTATGCCTAGTCCTAACCTCCGCTTTTATGAGGATTATAATGGATTTTACAGGATTATAATGGATTAGGGCCATTTTAATTCCTCATGTTAACGTAATTACCTTTATAAAACCATGTCTCCAAAAAGTCACATTTTGAGGTACTATGGGGCAATGATTTCAACATATTAAATTTGAGGGAACACAGTTCAGTCCAAAACAGATAATTACTTGCTTGTCTGACAATGAAACCTTATTACGTGGTATGTATTATACACAGCCACAAATCAACTTGCTAACATTTCTTTCTCAGGTATATGACTTGACATTTCAGAATAATCATATCTTTTGCAATATAGTCCAGGATAATATTGCCCCAGTTCTTACCTACCTACTAATATAGACCTCAGTTGAAAAACAGAACTGTTAACTGGAGCAGTTTGCCATTTGTGTAAAATTATGTATAAATGCCCTTGCCAAACCCTCTTCAAACTGGTGACAACTATTATTTTCATGTTGCTTTAATCATTGATGAGCTTAACAAAAATTTTTCATGCTGAGGATTAAATTTTCAAAAACAATTCTTTCATAATATTTAGTGCTTTGTTGAGGCCTTGAGAAAATACGTAATACCATACAGTGATGTTGGGAGCCTAACGCCTCATGTCTTTCAGAGGGCAATTTGGTGCATTATAGCAAACATTAAATACAGACTCCATTTCTTTAATGCTTCTAGGATTTTTTCAGGCTATTTTATATTCTACCAGCTTCTTCTTTTTTTTTTTTTGGAGGAAGATTAGCCCTGAGCTAACTACTGCCAGTCCTCCTCTTTTTTGCTGAGGAAGCCTGGCCCTGAGCTAACATCCATGCCCATCTTCCTCTACTTTATATGTGGAACACCTACCACAGCATGGCATTCCAAATGGTGCCATGTCCGCACCCGGGATATGAACCGGCAAACCCTGGGCCTCTGAGAAGCAGAACGTGCGAACTTAACCACTGCGCCACCAGCCAGCCCCTCTTCCAGCTTTTGATAAGTTATATTTTAGCAGATATTTGTCCATATGGTTTAAGTTTTCAAATTTATTGACTGAAATTTATTCAAGTTTTGCTTATTGTTCTTATATGTCTGCTAGATTTGTAGTTATATCATTATTTTCATTCTATTATTTATGTTTTCTTTGTCACTTTCCTTTCTTAGAGTAATGCTTATTGATGCATAATTTACACATATTAAAATTCATCATTTTAAACTAGTTACCTGAGTTTTGACAAATATTTACAACCACCGTAAACAAGACAGACAGTATTTCCAAAAGTTATCTTGTCTCAGTTTGTGGTCAATGCCCTCTTCCCTCCCCCAGCTTCAGGCAGCCATTCATCCCATTTCTATGCTTGTAATTTTGCCTTTTCCAGCATGTTAAAATAAATGTAATCATATCAAATGTAGCCTTTTGTGTCTGTCTTATTTCGTTTGCAGCATTACCATCAAGATTAATGCGAACTGTTGCGTTTATCAGTAGTTCACTTCTTTTTATTGCTGAGTAGTGCCCCATTGTATGGATGTACCACAATTTGTTAATACATTCACTAGTTGACGGATATTGAGTTGTCTCCAAATTTTTGGCAATTATGAAATAAGCCAATATACACATTAGGGTACAGGATACATATTTTTAATTTCTTTTGGGTAAATTCCTAGAAGTGGGGTTTTTAGAATATAAGGTATCTACTTAACATTTTAAAAAACTACCAAACTCTTAAGTGGCTGTACAATTTTGCGTTTCTACCAGGAGTGCATTAGAGTTTCATATGCGCCACATCATCATTTGGGCTTGGTATTGGCAGTTTTTTAAATTTTAGGCATTCTAACAGATATGTAGTGGCATCTCATTATGATTTTACTTGTAATTTCCTAATGGACTAGTGATGCTGGGCATCATTCACTTGCATATTTGCCATATAAATTCTCCTTTTATTTCTTTGCTTTCCTTATTGCAGTGCGATATTGAATAGGAGTGCTGAGAGTGAACATCCTTGATTGTTCCTGATCTTGGAAGGGAAGCATTCAATCTTTCACCATTAAGATTGCAGTCAATTATTAAAACTTTGTTGACGTCCTTTTTCATATTGAGGAAATGCTCTTCCATTTATAGATTCCTTAGTGTTTATTGTTAATGAATATTGAGTTTTGTCAAACATTTTTCCTGCATCCATTGAGGTAATCATTTTTTTAAATCTCTATAGTCCTGATACGGTGATATACATTGATTGATTTTTTTTTAATGTTTTATTTTGAACTAGTTTTAGACTTACAGAAATTTTTACAAATATAGTACAAAAAGTTTCCCCTAACATTAACATATCACATAACCATAGTACAGACAACAAAACCAGAAAATTAACATTGGCGCAATTAATGTTAAATAATTTCCTTTTCAGCTGAATTATAGTGCTTAATATAATTTCATCAGTTTTCCCACTTCTTTTTTTAAATTTAGAATGCTATCCAGTATCCCACATTGCATTTTCTTTTTATTTCTCTTTAGTCTCCTTCATTCTGTAACAGTTTCAATCTATCTTCGTCTTTCATATCTTCACACTTTTGAGGAGTGTTGATCAATTGAATGGTGTGCTAACTTGCGTTCTTTACTGTAAACTCAACTTGGAAATAATATATTTATTTTTTATATAGCTGGATTCACTTTACTAATATTTAAAAGTTTTTTTTATATCTGTCACCATGAGCGATTTTGATCTGTAGTTTTCTTTTCCTAAAATTTGTGATGTTTTTGTCTGGTTTTGATATCAGGATAATGCTTAAATAATTAGTTGGGGAAAGTTACTTCTGTTTCAATTTTGTAGAAGACTTTGGTAGAACTTATAATATTTCTTCCTTAAATGTTTGGTCCAATTCACCAGTGAAACTATTTGGCCTGTGGTTTTTTTTGTGGGAAGGTTTTAAACTACAAACTCAATTTCTTTTAGATAGAGGGTAGTTCACTTTTCTTCTTGTGAGAGTTTTGGCAGCACACATCTTTCAAAAAATTTTCCATTTCATTTAATAGTCGAAGGTATTGACATAAAATATATTCTAGTGGTTTTGTCTTTATTCTTTTGATGTCTGTAGGATCAGTAGTGATGTCACCACATCCATTTTTTTTATATTGATAATTTGTGTCTTTTCTCTTTTTTTTTGGTCAGCCTGGAGAGAAGTTTATCAATTTTATTGATATTTTCAGAGAATCAGCTTTGATTTCCTTGATTTTCTCTATTGTTTTTCTGTTTTTTATTTCATTGGTTTCCGCTCTTATCTTTATTATTTTTCCTTAGGTTTATGTCCTTTATTTTGCTTGTAATGCTTTTGCCTGCTGATTATGAACACTTTTATCATTTGCATGACTGAATAATCTTTATTTCTTTCATTTTTTCTTTTTTTAATTTATTTTCTCAAGCATAGAATTCTGGGTTGGCATTTTTTGCTTTCAGTTCTTCTGTTAATCTTGTCTTTGTTCCTCTGTATATATTGTGTCTTTTTTTTTCCTTACAACTGCTTTTATAATTTTCTATTTATTGTTGCTTTTCAACATTTTGATACAGTACTTTGAGATGTTTTTCTTTATTTTTTTAATGCTTGGGGTTTGTTAAGCTGCTCAGAAGTGTGGTTTCATTCTTTTCATCATATTTGGAAATTTGGGGTTAATATTTCTTGACTATTGGTTGTGTCTGCCCCTAGACCCAATCTCTCTTTTTCCTTCCAGGACTCTGACTTAAGGTTTGATGTTCCTCACAGCTTATTGAAGCACTATTCAGTTTTTTCAGTATTTTTTCACTCTTTCATTTTGGATAGTTTCTATTGTTATGTCTGCAAGTTCTCAAGTCTCTTCTTCTGCAGTGTGTAGTCTGCTACTGATTCCATCCAGTGTATTTTTCATTTAGAAATCTATTTTTCATCACCTTGTAGTTTGAATTGGGTGTTTTAATATCTTTGGTTTCTTTCTTCATCATACTTACATTTTCCTCTAGCTTCTTTAACATGTGAAATATAACGGCTATTTTAATGTGCTTGTATCCTAATTATCTCAACTGGGTCTTTTCTATATATATGTCTATTGATTGTTTTTTCTCCTCATTATGAATTTTTTTGGTTCCTCTCTTTGTGTTGTGGCCTAGAAATTATCCTGCCTCTTTGAATGCCTGGAAATTTTTTTATTGGATTATAGACATTGCAGGTTTTATGTTTTGGAGTGGTGAAGAATTTTTCTTTCCTTTAAATATTTCTGCACTTTGTTCTGGGAAGTAGTTAACTTGCTTGGAATTTTTTTGATCTTTTGAGGCTTTCTTTCAAGGGTTGTTAGGTTGGATTCAGAATAAGCTGAAGTGTAAGGTCAATTTGCCCTTTTAGCAAGGTTATACTTTCTGAGGACTCTACTCGATGACTTGTGTGTTGGAGGTCTTTCCATTCCGGCCGGTGAGAATATCAGCTGTTCTGAGCCCCGTGTTACCTCCAGAGATCACTCTGTTTGCTCCTTTCTGGCGGTTCTTTCCTTGGCCTTGGCAGGTTCCGCACGTACACTCAAAGATTAGTAATCAGCAGAAGATTGAAGGATACCCATGTTCAGACAATAAAAGCTCCCTCTCTTTGCAGCTCCCTCCTCTTTGGTGTTCTGTCGCAAATTATGTCTTCTCAACTCAGGATGGGCATGGGTTCTGTTTGGGTTCCCTCTCCTCATCCTGTGGACTGGAAGCTCTCCCTAGGCAGTGAGCAGGGGCACTTATGGGTCACTCCATTTGTTTCCCTTCTCTCAGGAATCACTGTCTTGCATTGACTGTTGTCCAATGTATGAAAACCATTGTTTAATATATGTTGTTCAGTTTTCTAGTTGTTTAAAGTAGGAGAATAAATACCATGACTATTATTCCATTATCACCAGAAACTGAATTCACAATGACTTTTGATATTGATTTATTTAATCAAAAAACCATGCCTAATTATTTTATTAATTGTCGTATTTATCTATAGATTATTTTGTATTCTTTATATAGAAAATTGTATAATCTGCAAATAAAATAACTGTACTGCTACTTTCTTTTCAATCCTCATATTATTATGTTTTTTTCCCTGTATTCTTGCACTGGCTACAGCCATTAGTATAATGTTAAACAAAGGTGAATATAACAACATTATTGTTTTGTTTCTGAAATTACAGGGAATACTTTCGAAATAATTGCTATAAATATGATGTTTACTCTGTATGTATTTTATCAGATTAGTAAATTCTCTGTTTTTCAATCATGAGTGTATGCTAAATTTATTTATTTTTTCCTAAAGACTTTATTTTTTTCCTTTTTCTCCCCAAAGCCCGCCGGTACATAGTTGTATATTCTTCGTTGTGGGTCCTTCTAGTTGTGGCATGTGGGATGCTGCCTCAGCGTGGCTTGATGAGCAGTGCCATGTCTGCGCTCAGGATTCGAACCAACAAAACACTGGGCTGCCTGCAGCGGAGCGCACGAACTTAACCACTTGGCCACAGAGCCAGCCCCAAGTGTATGCTAAATTTAAAATTATCTTCTGTGTGTCTATTAATATGATCACATGATTTTTTCTCCTTTTACTTTATTAACATGGTTAAGAACATCAATTTTTTTCTGATATTAAACCAAACTTTCCTTCTTGAATACAACTGAGTTTGTCATGATGTGTTAGCTTTATAGACTAATGGATGTAGTTTCCTATTATTTTGTTTGAGAGCTTCCCATCTGTCTTCCTGAGTCAGATTGAAGTGTAATTTTCCTTTCTTTTTCTTTCCCAGTCAACTTTTGGTATGGTAGTCGTCCTAACCTCATGCAATGAGTAATGATATGATCCTTTATTTTTCTCTGCTTGCACAGTCTTGTGCAAATTTGAAAGAATTTGTTCTTTAATATTTGATAGAATTCCCAATAACACCATCAAATACATTACTGAACTCAAATCCTTTTCATCAGCCCAGCATTCCTCCTAAAAGAGGTGAGGTAGATTTGATATTTTTTCTTAGCACATGTATTTCTTTCTGTTTTGAAAATTTAGAAGATTTTCTTGTCTTTAGTATAAGTGATCCTATTTGTAGGGTTTCCTAAAATCCTTAGAAATGGCTCTGATACAAGATCTATGGTTCTTTCAGCATCCTAGGACAATAATTCTTTGTCGTATACTGGACATAGCTCACAGTAGCTATGCATTCTCTGGTTCTCCACATATATTTTGTGGTGATTTTTTTGTGATGTTTCATTTCTTTCATAGTTTTAAGATTTATCTTCTTGAAGGAGGCAATATTTTTCTAATCTCTGTTACCTACTAAATAGTATTTTTCAAGGGATGAGACTACTCCTTTGTTGCTCTCCTTTCATCAAATGATATTAAAATCCTTTATAAGGCCCAGCCCTGCAGCCAAGTGGTTAAAGTTCTACCTGCTTGCCTTCAACAGCCCAGGTTAGCAGATTCAGATCCAGGGCATGGACCCACTCCACTTACCAGCCACGCAATGGCAATGTCCTACATACGAAAAAATAGAGGAAGATTGGCAATGGATGTTAGCTCAGGGTGAACTTCCTCAGTAAAAAAAATATATATATATATACATATATTTTATAGTAAACCGTAATCCATTGCCAAGACTAATACAAAAAAGGCAGAGAAACAAATGAAACAAACAATATCGGGAAAGAAAAAGAGACATTCCTAGATTCTATATACATTAAACATATACAAGAAGACATCAACAAATTTAGGACAATAAATTTGAAAAGTTAGATGAAGCAGACAAATTCCTAGGAAAAATAAACTTACCAAAGGGGACACATGAAGAAACAGAACAGTCATACATACTAAGAAATTTGAATCCATATTTAAGAATTTTCTATCAAAGAAGACTTCAGGGGCCCTCCCAGCGGCACAGCAAATAAGTTGGCGCATTCCGATTCAGCGGCCTAGGGTTCGCCCATTCAGATCCCAGGTACGGGCATGGCACCACTTGGCAAACCAGGCTGTGGCAGGCCTCCCACATATAAAGTGGGGGAAGATAGGCACAGATGTTAGCTCAGGGCCAGCCTTCCTCAGCAAAAAGAGGAGGATTGGCAGCAGAGGTTAGCTCAGGGCTAATCTTCCTCAAAAAACAAAACAAAACAGAAAACTTCAGGCTAAATGGCTTCACCAAATATATAAAGAAGAAATGACACTAGCCATGCACAAAAGTCATTTCACGTGTATATATTTAAGATGTAAAAGCCAATTACAGTTTTATATAATTTAAAAGATACTATCTATCATACTCAACAGAATAGAAATGTCACTTCTCCCCAAATTTATTTTTAGATGGAATCCAAATAAAAATTTCAGCAAGCATTTTTCCTGGAAGTTTTCAAGGTAATTTTAGAATCAGATTGGAAATTCAAAAGGCCATGAACAGCCAAAAGAATTTGAAATGTAGAGTCAAGTTGAAAGATTCACACTACGATAAAACAAGTTTTAATATAAGTCTATAGTAATTAAGACAATGTAATATCATTACAACAATGGATAAATAGACCAATCGGTCAGAAAAAAGAATCTAGAAAACAATGTACACGTATAAGTTGAAATTCGATCTATGTCAACATAGGAGAATAGTGAAGAAGGATATTTTCTATGTGGACACCCAATCTGGGCTCCTATCTCATGTCATACACAGAAATAAATTTCAGATATATTGTTGATCTAAATGTAAAAAAGATCTAAAAGATGAAAGTTCCCAGAAGAAAACTTTGAAGAATAACTTCATGATTTGGGATAGCCAAAGATTTCTCACTCAAGACTCAAAAAAGCAGTAACTATATGAAAAACAGTTGATAAATAGAAACATTTTAAAATTTAAATAGAACTACAAAACAATTAAGTACATCTCTTTAACAGGGGCACCATTAAGAGAATGAAAAAGTAAGCCACAATTTGGAAGAAAATTTTTGTGGTACATATAAGCAATAAATGACTCATATTCAAAATATGTAAAGAACTAAAATCAATAGGAAAAAGAGTGATAACCCAATGGAAAAATGGGCAAGAAATTGAACACCCACCTCAGAAAATTGAATATCCAAATGGCCAATAAATATTTTAAAATGTGCACAACTTTGTTAGTCATCAGAGTAATGTAAAATATAGTCACAACAAGATACCATTATATACCCAATAGCATTGCTAAAATGAGAAAAACTGACAGTAGAGAAAGGTTAGAACAAAGAAGTACTTATACATAGTTGGCGGGAACAGAACCGGTACAACTGTTTCAACAAAACTGACAATATTAGCTAAAGCTGGACATGCACATAATGTAAGCAATTGCACACATATATGACACAAGATACGTGTGGGGGCCAACCCAGTGGCACAGCCGTTAAGTGTGCACGTTCTGCTTCGGCAGGCCAGGGTCCACACGTTTGGATCACAGGTGTGGACATGGCACTGCTTGGCAAGGCATGCTGTGGTGGGCATCCCACATATAAAGTAGAGGAAGATGGGCATGGATGTTAGCTCAGGGCCAGTCTTCCTCAGCAAAAAGAGGAGGATTGGCAGCAGATGTTAGCTCAGGGCTGATCTTCCTCAAAAAAAAAAAAAAAGATGGGGGTGTGCGTGTGTGTGAGAAAGAGAATGTTCATAGTGTTGGTTTCAATAGCCACAAACTAGAAACAACCTAGATGTCTATCAATAGAAGGGATGTATAATTTGAGATGCTTTAAGTGGGTAATAAATTTTTATAGTATTTGTGGAATATGAGGGCAGACATCTAGATACACACATAGTCAAATATTTTGACAGTGTCCAGTTAAAAGGAGCCTTCCAATAGTGAGACAAAATGGGGAAAAGTCTCACAAAATATTTGCATCAGCTGCGAAGAGAAGATTGATCATAGCTCATGTACAACTTCAGAGTCATGTCATAGGAAATATTGCTCAAAGGTCCCACAGGTAGTCTGTGAATGAGTGGGCACTTTGGGTCAAATAGTCTCAATCCCGAGTACACGGACAGAAAGTCACGGGCAAGTTACAACTTCCTCACAGTGAAACTTCGACAAAGACTTAGGAGAATGTCTCCAGGGGAACTAGGGCTGTGGATTCTCTTCTCGTATTTCTAGGTCAGGAAAAACTAAATTCTCATTTGCAAATTCTCTGAAGTTGAGGTGAGAGTTTAAGGTGAGAGAATCACCATGCAGAGAAGGAGAAGTCAGAGAAGTCTAACAAGCACAGCATAATTGGCCTGCAGAGATTTTATCTCTGAGGGAAAAGAAAGTTACTTTTTCCAAATCCCACATCTTGCCTCGCCCCGCTCTTCTGGGGCAATGCTGGCCTCCTGTCCTGGAGTAGGGCAGTCATGCTCAGAGGCTGTCGAGTAGGTTCTTAAGATCATGAGTCAGGAAACCAGGGTTTCCTTAACCCACAGCTTCTTCCTAGGCTCATGTGACAATTGGATTGAATTTGGTTACTGGAGAGAGAAGTGTCCCATTTTGGCAATTGGTTTTAAGAAGACACATTTTAGGTAGCCAAACTAAGGGGAAGTTCTTTCAGATACCTCTGAGAAGTGAAGCACTTACCACAGGGCTTTGACTGCATTCATGGGAATCACCGGGTGTAGCCACTACACCCAGGGTACTGGTCATGTTCTCCGTACCACACAGCACCCCTCAGCACCTGCCCACTGCTGGAATCTGGACCAAAGGACAGATTTGTGTTGACTGGCTCATTCTTAAACGATGAAGGTCAGACGGTAACTTCATCTGGATAACTGACTAAACTTTCTGTTGCTCCAAGAAGTGTGGGCGATGCATAAGGAAGTGGGGATGGGGTGGGGAGAGCAACTTAGCCAATTAACGTCTTTCGGACATCTCAGGCTTTCCAAGTGGCGTCTTTTTTGAGAAGAACACTTGTGATGTCTAACTTTAGGGAACTTGAATCACAAATCCAGAAAGGAGAGGTGGTGCAGGCAGTGCTGTTAAATTACTCTTGTTGTCAGTTAGAACACCTCCATCTTGCCTTTGAACATCTGTTTTAAACTTTTATTTATATATGAAATTTTCAAAAATGTTTTAAAAATTTTACTTTTTAACCTTTTTTTTGGGTTAAAATCATTCCTTTTATTCTTGGCATCATGTCCTTACTCTATACCCTCCCTCCCTCCCTCCCTCTAATGAATTAGGGCAGACTTGAATTTACGCTCCCTTTAGACAGATGGAGAAACTAGGTAATGAGGATTGGACTGGGAAATGCAAGGTTATTGGCAAAGTAGTTCATTTGCTCCCAGAGAGAGGCACTTGGGCAAACATGAAGATGATACTGAAATGTGATATGCTCACCATGGCTGTTTCTATTTGTAATCAATATCTTCCTGGGACTTTAAGGGGAATTATTGACCCAAAATGAGGGATTACTAGATTTTTTTTGTCAAGCCCTTGGCTAGTTATTATTAATTTTTAAGACATGAAAGACTCAAAACTCCAAGAGATCATTATCAGATTTTTAACAGGTTTCCTTATTTGGTACCTGAGAATACATTGAATAATCATCAGCTACCTCCTGCCCTTTTTTTTTTCTTTTAGCCCTCTGCTGGCGAAGTTCCTGTACGTTAACTGTTTCATAAGTTATAGCAGAATCATAGACCACTCCATTCACCTTCCTAGGACTGGCTCATAAAATATTATCTGTTTGTGGTCAAGTTCCATTGATGGTCCCATGTCCTTATGTTTCCCCTTTGAGATCACTTGTCTCTCTCTTTCATACCTGAGGACTTTGACAGTGACACGTTCATATTCCAGCTTCTCCTTTTTCATTAGGTATAAAAAGGCAGGTTTCCTCTTTCTTTGATAGAAATATTACAAAGTGACTTGCTAACCTTTTGAAGCTCTAGAGTAAACTCTAAAGAATTAAGGAACATTTGTACTTTTCTTGCCTCCCCTGGTTGTAACTTACATAAATAATCTCTTGGAGTGGAAATGGTTTATCAGGCCCAGTTGATACACAGACTAAGGAAGGATTAGCATATGCCAATGCCCACAGAGCCTTCTCTCCTGCCTAATCCAGCTCTCTGGCATCCTCTTTATCTGCAGCTAGCTGCCCTCACTCTGATGAATCCCCTCCACACACAGCATGATTCTCATCGCATATTCAGTGACACTATCTGATCACACTCAGCAAGCAGAGGAAAGCTCCTTGGGACACCTGTGCATGAGGTTAGCTTTCTTTACCCAAAGGGCCAAGTAATTAGAGGGACAAAGTATGTGGGAAATCGAGAGTGGGCTTTGTTCAGTCCACGAGTTTTCAGAAATCACTTGTGATTCGAATAAGGAGCAAACAAGGTTACTAAGAGTTCCAAAGAGAATTTCTGAATACTAGAGCCCTTGAGCTTTCTGAAATACTAATGTATCAGCAGGATGAGAAAGTTTGGGGATAGTACTGAGCAGACTGTAGTGTTACTTGTGGTCATGTGAGTCACGGAAGGGGGAGCATAGCACAAGGATGAGAGACAACTAAGTTTCCTAAGAGGGAAAATAGCCAAATATTTCAGATGGGGATAAATATAGGGGGGTTAACGGAAAGAGATAATCAACAGTCATTTCACTGAGTTCATTTCAAGTAGTTATTTTCCATCACACCATAGTCTCCATAGCTTACACCATGCAGGATACAGACAAGTAGACTCAGCGGGAATGTGCAGCCAGTTTTCCCTTATCTCTTAGTTAACATGCTAATATGTGTGGCAAGTAGTTGACTCTTATGACATATTAAGGAGGAAAGTTACTGCATGTTTGACTTTGACATATTTCTTGACAGCCATACCCTGTTGTTGACCCATGCTCTGCCGCTCTTCCAAAGAAGGAGGAAAATACTTTGCAGGTGCCTTCCTCTTATCCTCTCTCTCCGACAAGAGACAAGCAGGTGAAGACTTCTCAAAACTGAGCCTGATCATGCGGGTCTTTGTTCTTTTTTTCACTGACTCTAAAATGTAATCTCGACAATTTTTTGCTACTTAAAAATCTGTTTTGGATTTGCTGCCTTCTAACTTGTAACTCCCAAATTTCTGATTTTAAAAGGGTGAAACTTGACTATCTCATTTTCATAGCTAGAGAATCCAGAAGTAAAACTGTAAATGTTTAAAAACTGTTCATACCCGTTAGGTTTCATTCAACAGGGATTTTGAGCTAGTAAGGAGGGAAAAACTGGGATCCAACAAAGGGCTAGATAAACCCCATGGTTAGGAATTGGCTCTACAGAAGAGAATCGCCTGTTACAGTTAATCATTTTCACTCAAATCTCTAAGAATTTTAATAAAACCTTTCCTACTTAAGGAAGGAGAAAAGAATTTTCTTTTTTCCTTGAATTTGAGCCCCATCAATGGGTTCTATTGTGGTCCCAAACCCTGAAGGACACATAGAATCTGAGAAATCACAGCGCTTAATATTAGATGGCTGTTTGGTCTAAATGACCTTGTAAGACACTCTGCCACCATCCGTATCTGGTACTTATTGATTTGTAACTAGGGTTTGGTCTTCAGAGGCTCATGGGCAGGGAAAACCAGACATTGATGAGTGAGTTCATTCTGCTGGGCTTGTCCAGCTTCTGGGAGACTCAGGTTTCCCTCTTCGTTCTTTTCCTGGCCATGTATCTGGTGACCATGCTGGGGAACTTCCTCATCATCCTCCTTATCAGAATGGACAGCAGGCTAAATACACCCATGTACTTTTTCCTTAGTGTCCTGTCATTTGTGGACATCTGTTATTCCAACAGCATTGTCCCACAAATGCTTGTTCACTTCCTGTCAGCCTCGAAGTCCATCCCGTTCCACAGCTGTTTGCTCCAGCTGTCCATCTCGCTGGCAGTGGCAAGCACGGAGTTCTTCCTGCTGGGAGCCATGGCCTATGACCGCTATGTGGCGGTGTGCCACCCACTTCACTATGCAGCCATCATGCATGGAGGACTGTGCCTGGGGCTGGCTGCCGGCTGCTTGGTGGCTGGTTTCATGAATTCACTGATGGAAACAATCATCACCTTCCGGCTTCCTCTGTGTCACAAAGTTATCAATCACTTTGCCTGTGAGACCCTAGCAGTGCTACGGCTAGCCTGTGTGGACATCTCCTTCAACAAGGTCATGGTGGCCATCTCAGGATTTCTGGTGATCATGCTTCCCTGTTCTCTGGTCCTCTTCTCCTACGGTCATATAGTTGCTGCCATTCTGTGTATTCGCTCTGCCCAGGGACGCCGCAAAGCATTTGAGACCTGTGCCTCCCACCTCACTGTGGTTTCCATGTGCTTTGGGGCAGCCATCTTCACATATATGAGACCTGCGGCTGGCTCCTCAGCAGAACAGGAGAAGATGGTCTCCCTGTTCTATGCTGTGGTGACCCCAATGTTGAATCCTTTAATCTATAGCTTGAGGAACAAGGAGGTGATGAGTGCCCTAAGAAGAATGTTGGAAAAAATTAATGAAAAAAGATAAAGATTCAAAGAATTTCTTCTTTCCTCCAACATCCCAAAGAGTGGCATTCCAAACAAAGAGAAAATGATTGATGTGCCCTTTCTCCTTAGATTTGCTGATAAGGTAGATCATTCTGACCAAGTTCTTATAGACTGACTTTCCACCTTAGTCCACATGTTGACTATTTATCACTGCCCTATTATACATACAGTAAAAAAAGTCTTCAATGATTAAACATATTCCTTTCTTCCCTTTCACATTCCTCCTGCATATTCCCTCAGGAAATGCAATGTGGTCAGGGAAGTGCTTCAGTGTGAGTGAGAGCAGCCACTCTTCTATCTTGACCTCATCCCTCACCAGCAATGTAGCTTTGAAAAATGTTCTTAATGTCTCTGAGCACCAGTGTCCTCAGCTGGGAAAAGAAGTATCAATATCTTGTATGTGTAATTACCTTGAAGATTGCAGACAATCTATGTAAAATACCTTTTAGAGTGGCTGGCAGAGAGTAGATATTCAACTATTTTTAAAAATAGTTTTCAGGACACAGTTACAGGGCTAAGCGTTACACAGCCTTCTCTCTATACACAAGAATTCAAAATGAACTTGTTTTCTATTGCTTTTACTATAGTGGGTCACTGTTCTGTGTCTGCTCCAGGTGATTTTACTCAGAACCATGGCATCTATCTATCTATCCACCCATCCATCTATCTAATCTCTCTATTGTTTATCTAAGCAAAAGATCTTGGTTTTTTTTTTATCACCAAGCCAACAAAACATTTCTCAAGAGCTCTGAACACATATATCCAATTGCTTGCTTATCACCTTCACTTACATCATGTGAATCTCTTTCTTAACAAGCCAAAATAGAGCTGTTGTGTTTACTTCCTCTATCCCAAGCTGGTCCTTTCTTCTTGCCCAATATCTCTTCACTGTAGTAGTAGAAGGAACCATACACATGCAGAATGAATCTTGATTCCTTTGTTTGATACTCAATCCATCAACAGATCCCAAGAGCTTTACCAATAAAATATGTGATGAATCTGATTTCTGTTTCCACTTCTGCTTTCTACGTTTTATTCTTTACACAACAGCTTTACTTTTTACAATTATTATGTGATTTTGGATTTTGTGTTGTAAAATAAAGCACAGAGGCAGGAAACCACACTAAACAAATGTGTATTTATTTAGTGAATTATTAAAAGACAAACCCCCTTGCAACAGCCTCTCAAGTCAAAAAACAGAGCTGCGAGCACCCACAGAGTCCTCTCCATCTGCCTCGTCCTCATCACAACTCCTTTTTCCCAAAAGTAACTGTTATTCTGACCTTTGTACTAATCACTTTCTTGCATTTCTTTATGGCTTTATTACCCAAGCAAACACCTCCACTCACTGTAGTTTAGTTTTGCCCTTTTTTTTCAACTTGATATGTCTTTAAGATCTCTTTAACCTATTGATCCCCTGCAACTCTTCCTTTTCCCTACAATTTATTTGAATGACCTGGGCCATTTGCCCTGCAGACAGCACCTTCATCTTAGAAAATAAATCAGGTTGCATTTTTATTTTGCTTAGAATAAAATCCAACCTCCACACATGCAGGACTTGATGTGTTCCAGCTGCTGCCTGCTGCTGCTTCTGCATTTCCATCCCTTTCTCCTCTCTTTTATTGCACTCGTAGCACACTGGTCATCTGTCAGGAGTGGGAAGAAAACAGATAAATCTCTATAAAACGGACATTTATTTTTCTACTAGTCATACACATTCATGGAGAAAATCATTGTAGACCTATAAGTTTTTTGCGTGTGAAATCTGAGACTTATCCAATGTATTGGTAATTTACTAATAAATAATATAAATTTAGTAATAAATACTGCCTATCACTGGAAATTCTGAATCCTATCAGTTAGAATCATTAATAATTTTGTTAAAATTTCAGAGTGAAATTTCAAAAGCAAAGGTATTTTGATCTCCTACTTTTAAAAGAAAATCCCAGTTTGTGCCTTGGAGAGGGCACAGTGTTTCACTGGCCAGTTTGAGTGTAAGCTTCTTGAGAGCAAGGACCATGCATTTTATCATATTTGTATGCCCAGTGCCTTAACAATGCTAAAAAATTCCTGCTCATTAAATAATTTTTGATTGAAACTTTCTTTTCTATTTTAGGAGTTGCCTTTTATGAAGTATATAAACCTCATATATGTTGGAATTTAGGATATTAGTAAATAAGACTTTTAAAAAAATCTCAGATACAGAGTTGAGTTAATTGGCAAATGCTCCTCCTCAATACATGGAACATTATCATCTGCACAAGGCGTCTCCTGTTAATTTTTAAAAATAAATTAATTTTCTCTCTCATTCTTTTTTTTTCAGATTTTTTCTTTTTTGGTGAGGTAAATTGGCCCTGAACTAACATTTGTTGCCAATCTTCCTCTTTTTTTTTTCTCAAAGCCCCCAGTACCTAGTTGCATATCCCAGTTGTAGGTCGTTCTAGTTCTTCTATGTGGGATTCCACCACAGCATGAACTGGTGAATGGTGCTAGGTCCACGCCCAGGATCCAAACCAGTGGACCCTGGGCTGCAGAACCACAGCACACAAACTTAAACACTCAGCCACAGGGTGGCCCCCTTATCTCATTCTTTACTCTTATTTCTTCCGTGCTGTATGGAAAAATATTCTAATGTGTTAGATGCATATAATTGTCTTTGAGAGTGCACTTATGCATTTTTTAAAAATGCATTATATTGTTAACTACTCAGTCTGTCTTAGTTTTTCTCACTCAAGACTATACTTTTACTTTGACATATTGCTAATCTATTACTTGAAACTGTTCAGAGTAATCCATGGTGTTCGCCACATTTTTTAGCTATCACTGTTTGTATGGCACCCACTGCCCGGCACCACATACAGCCCTGTGATGAGTATCACAATCCATGAGCACGTAAGGACCTGTGTGAGGATTTATTTAGGGAATACGTACAGGAGCCAAGTTGCTAGTTCACAGATGATGCTCTCCAGAATGGCTTTATAAGTCTGTATTCCTACTTCAGTGCACGAGGGCACTTATCTATTCACTACTTACATGGTTTGAATTTTTTTTGCCTAAAAGATATAAAATTGTTTTATTTTGTATTCCTCTGATAAGTAGTCAATATGAACATATCTTTATATGCTGAACTCCTGATTCTCACCTACCTTCACCCCACACTGGTCTATCCATGCCTTCCCCACCTCAGTTCATGGTAACTCCATCATTGCAGCAATTAGGCCACTTACCATTCTCTTTTTTCTCACATCTGATCCAAATCTGCAAGAATATCCTATTTTCTCTATTTTCAAAATATATACACAATATGATCCCTTCTCGTCATGTCGTCTCTTCCACCCTGGTGTCAGTCACCCTCCTCGGGTTACTGCAAAGCCCGCAACAGATTCCTCTGCTTCTACTCTTGCATCCCAGCACCCAGAGCCATTCCTTTAAAACATAACTCAAATCATGTCATTCCTCTGCTCAACCTGCCATTGCTCAGAATAAAACCCAAAGTCTTGACAATGGCTACCACCTAACTATACTCTCTGCCTGCAATGCTCTTTTCTCAGATCACCACTTCCTCATCTCCTCCAGTTCTTCATTCAGCTCTCGTCACTGACCCATTTGATACTGCAAACTTTCTCCCTGCCCTTCACTCCTGTTCCCCCTTACTTTCTTAGTTATTTTTTTCCAAAGAACTTATCTTTCTAACTTACTTTGCGATTAACTCATTTTTCAGTGTCTGTCTCTCACTCTTCCACTGCCCCCAGAATACAAACCCCTTGAGGGCAGGGCTGTCTGTTGGGTTCGCTTAAGTAGACAAAGTGTCTGGAATAGTGCCTGTCTCATAGTAGGCACACAATAAATATCTTCTGAGTGGATTGTATTGTCAGCCTCTTGGGTTTCTACTGCTGGACACTGTGTTTGTTTCTTCGCCCATTTTTCCTTTGAGTTTTCTGCCATTTCCTTGTTAGTGTGTATATTTTAGATATTAATCCTTTTCTGTTATAGGCATTGCAAATACATAGCTTCAATCTGTCATCTCTCTATTAACTTTATTCATGGAGCCCCTTGTTGTACAGAAAACCTTTATTTTGCTATAATCCAATTCACATTTTTGTCCTATGATGTGTGCTTATGAAGTTTTGAGTTTCTAAAAAAAAATTCCTGCATCTGGGTCATGAAATATTCTATTTTTATACTTAATTAAGTTGTCTACTTTTACCTTTCACAGTTACTTCTTTAGTTTGTCAGACATTCACTTTTGAATATGTTGTTAAAAATGGATCTAATGTTATTTTTTTCCATGTTGTGGTCTGTTTATTAAACAATTTATGCTTTACTCATTAATTTGTAGTAATTTAATGCACGTTAAACTTACCTATGTATAGCTCTGTCTTTGAACTCTATTCTTTTCTATCTGTTCATTTGTTTGCTCCTGCACCATGCAATTCTATTATCCTAGTTTTAAAAGTCATTTTGGTTTGTACTGTCTCCATCTGTCACATGTAGTGTACGCAATAAGATGGGCAAACCCATCTTTCCTTTCAAAGTTATTAAATAGATTTTAGTATAAATAGTCAGCTAGTCTATTTAGATTCATTTACTTTATTTATAGTCAGTCTATAAATAGTCAGCTACTTATAGAGTGATTTATTCCATATAAATTTATGAGTAATTTCACTAAGTTCCTCAAGAACTTCGCCTGAAATTTTAATCAGGTTTGCACTGAATTTGTAGATGCATTTTGGAACACTGCCATCTTTATAATACTAAATTGTCCCATCCAAAGTGTGAAATGTCTTTATAGTTATTCAGATAATGTTTAATGTCCTATTGAGAGTTTTCATATTTTCTGCATATTTGTTTAACACGTATTTGTGAAATACCTAATATAGGCCAGACACTCTTCTACGTGTTGTGGATACAACAGCGAAAAGCAAGCAGAAATCTCTGTTTTCATGGAGATTACATTCTACTTAAGGGAAATAGGCAATAATTATAAGAAATAAGTAGTATCTATATAGTATGTTACATGGAGTTAATTGCTATGGAGAAAAATAAAATGAGAAACGTAGATAAAGAATATTGGGGGGTCTGAAAGTTTTGGCACAGAACTCCATAGAGTTCATTATACTCTCTGTTGAGAAATTCCTAAATACTTTATAATTTGTGTTGCTATTATAAATGGCATTTTATTTTATTTTTCTAGTTGTTTATTGCTGGTGTACAGAAATGCTATTGATTTCTGTAAGGTGGTCTTGTATCTGCTTCTTTCTTATTAAATCTAATAGATCGTTGAAAAATTTTTCCTTGATATATAATCTGTAAATAGTGGTAGTTTTTCTTATAATCTTTGTACATCTTAATCTATTTTCTTTTCTTATTTTATAGGCCAGGGCCTCTAGTGTCAGGTCAAACAACAGCTATGATAGCAGGTATCCTTTCTTGTTCCTGATCCAAAGGAAAACATCTACAGATTCTCCACTGAGTATAATGTTTGCTGTGACTTTAGGGTATTTAACATTTACTAAGTGCAGTTTTTGAGAAAGTAGCATAACAAGGTGAGAGAGTGCCTGCCCCAATATGTTTCAAAGCATGTTACAAAGTATCTACCATTAAAACTGTGGTATTCTTGTAAAAAAGACACGCACCAATGAATCAAAATGCAATCCCAAAGAAACGTCTATATGTGGGAATTTAGTGTATCATAAATGTATAATTACAAATAGGCTTAGGAAAATATGTACTACTAAATAAGGCATGCTGGGACAAATGGCTATACTAACAGGAAAAGGAAATGTCATCTTTCCTATTTTATGGCATAGAAATTAATTTCTGATATCTAAAGGTGAGGAAGTGCATTTTATAGATCAGTTTATGTTCATTCTCTCCTAAAGTCATCCTAAATAACGGTAAAAGGATAGGAAACAAGATGATAAATCCAAAAAGTAAAGAGGACAATGAATAAGAAAAAAGTGTTTTATGAGAAATGCCAATAACATTTTGGAAGCTAGAAAGCATCTTGTTTTTCTCTTCTCTTGTCTAGGCACTGGCATAAAGGGTAAGGTCCAGAGCTCACTCAGGCTCTATTCCACTTCCCCTTCCAACCCCAGTGCACACGTGGGCAGATTGTTTATTGTGGTTAGAAAGTGGGTCTCAGACCACTGGCTGGGAGAAGATGCTGTTGCCACCAGTTCCCAGAATAAACCAGGGAGAAAAAAAAAATCATAAGCCCTTTCCTGGGGCAGTGCCAGGTGGCTGAGCAGAGGATGAGAGCAGCCTGGTCACTCTCACATGGACACTCTCCCACTCTTGGGGAGGAGAAGGAGGAGTCCGCTGGGCCTCTACAAGTCTCACTGCACGATGCTCACCATCCTCACTAGAGTTTTTTCGCACAGGATGGCTATTCTTTCATGAAAGATTCTGAC
This sequence comes from Equus przewalskii, assembly GCF_037783145.1. Taxonomy (NCBI): domain Eukaryota; kingdom Metazoa; phylum Chordata; class Mammalia; order Perissodactyla; family Equidae; genus Equus; species Equus przewalskii. The sequence continues at coordinate 96,772,654 of NC_091834.1, read as the reverse complement.
CAGGGTGTGGAAGGTTGTCTTCCTTAAAGTGAAGGGAAAGGCGAAAGTTCTAAGAAAGTTACGGAATGTGGTGGTAGAATTCCAAACCTGGAGAGCAGCCCAGCAAAGCAGCGTCTGTCTGGGGACTGGCAAAAAGGTCTCCCTGGCCTTGCTCAGATCAGACGAGTACCGCAGAGCATCCGCTGGTTCCCTGAGGTGCCTGGCCCTGGCGCTTTCGCTCAAAGGAATGTGGAGATGGATGACTTGGAATGAGGAAGTTGAGATTTAATCCTCACGCTTGTAAAGTGGGATAAAAATTCCCACCATCCAAAGGTGCTATCACTGAAGACTCAGATGTACCTCCCTTGAGAAATGAAAGTTTGGGGAGCTCCTTCCCATGCTCCAGGGACAGAGAAACAAAACTTTCACTTGCAAAGTTGAAATGTAGGTTAGGATGCTAGATGCACAAGTGACCAGACAGGGGCGAGGAAAAATAAAAGAAATCTAATAAACAAATGTAATTGGCCCCTTGAGATTTCATCACTAAAGTTAGAGACAGTTACCTGTTCCAATTGCACTTGCTTCAAATTCCACAGCTTTCCCAGCCCTGCCGTCTTTCCAAGGCTCAGGATGGCCTCCTCCACTCTGCAGAGGTGAGTTGTGCATTTTCAGTCTCTCTTCAACAGTTATTTAGCAATTATTAACCCAGGTCCCTGTAATTCATGGCCTCCTCCTATATTCTTCAAGATTAAGAGTATGGTGGCTTGATAGAGTTGTCCTTTAGTAGAAATTGGTCCCAAGGAAATATGATCTGGCTAATCAAATTTGGAAGCCAGACCTTTTCAAGCATTTTAAGAGTTCCCCACCTGTGATGGGCCTGAGCCTGAGTCAGCCCCAGATTTGCAGTCTTGATCTCTGCTCTTCACGGACTCCTGGAAACAGGGGTGAGGTGCCAGGTCTGTGCTGAGAAGCCTCCTCTTTGCCGATGCCAGTAGAAAGATGACTCCCTCAGAGACTAGCTTTTCTCTCCATGCAGAATTGCTGTTTGGGAAACAAGTCTTTGTGTGTGTGTGTGTGTGTGTGTGTGTGTGTGTGAGGAAGATTTGCCCTGTGCTAACATCCATTCCCATCCTCCTCTTTTATTTTTGCTTGAGGAAGGCTAGCCCTGAGGCAACATTTGTGCCAATCTTCCTCTGCTTTGTACATGGGATGCCTCGCCAGCATGGCTGATGAGTGGTATATGTACACATCTGGGATCTGGGCCCACAAGCTGGGTCTCTGAAGCAGAGCTCGAGGAACTTTAACCACTCGGCCATGGGCTGGCCCAGGAAACAAGTCTTTAAAGTGACATCCTTGTCTGAAATGCTTCCCATTTTTAGGGCTGGTCAGGAATATAATGTAGCTTCTCTAGGTCCCACTGTCTATTTTGCATGATGAATAGGCTGCTTACTTGGCGCATGTTTTTAAAGTAGTCTTACATTTTCAAGTCATTTCCATTTGTATATTAATTTAATAAATAATTTTTGTTATTTTTATTATTGTTGGGTAACTATATATTCCTCTGGGAGAGGGATAATTTATTGTACTATCTTCTTTTTACAGATGTGAAAACTGATGTGCTAGGATTTTAGGAGAATATATGCTTTTTGCATAAAAATCCAATGGAAAGGGTCTTTATGAACAAAAATAAAATCTTTGAGCAGGGTAAAAATGTTCCAAAGACACAGATCTGTTGGTAGTAATGACGAAGGCAGGTATTCAGCTGGAAATAAAAATTTCTGTGGGCTGTTCACTGAGGCTGGTTCTAGCTTGATGCTCATTCTCTAAGTCTCTGGGGCAAAGAAGGACAACAATCCGACAATGGCACAAAAGGCTAGAAAGGAGCTGAGCAGAGAGGAGAGAGACCCGTGCCCACAGGAGGCAGACTGACCCTGGAGCCCTCACTTATTCTCCAGCTCAAATCTGTGCCATCTCCCCCACTTCCTCCCTGCTCTCTATGCCTTTTACTCGGTCATTTTTTCTTCATCCCGTACCTATCTCCTCTCAAAACTATTCTAAAAGCTCAGAGTAGACAAATGTGGGTTTATGGTCATCTTCACTGTGCTTTGGCAATGCAGAGATGATTCTGGGGCAGTATTTGCTCCTCTTTACAAAGTGGATTATGATAAAGTGGCTGAAGAACAGAAATTTCACTTGCGTAGAAGTAATTTAGTGATGGCAAATATGGGCACCTTAGATAAGTGTTTTGAGTCTTCTATGTTTTGGTGGGAAATTTTCAGCAATGTAACTGAAGAAAAATTAGTTCTGAAGATTTGCGTGTATGTGGGAGAGGGTTGGGGGTGGTTGTCCTGAAAGATCTCACTATTCAGATTTTCTGAGGATCTATCAGTTTCCCTGGTAAATCTATTTGATCAGGGCTTCCATCATGATAGAACCAAATTCTAGAAACTCTTACTTTAAGGAAGGACTAAACATAACACTCAGGACTAAACACCAAGATAAATAAAGTATTGGAAGCGCAGGTGTGCAAAATATTAGATAATTAGCAATGTGTAAATTGATTAAATGTCAAGAAAATGGCCTCTATAAATGTTTATTGCAATTTTCTTTTTTCTCATTTTCTTTGTTTCCACTTCTTCCTCATTTGGCTTCATTTTTATTTCCCTGGCTTCATTGTACTCTTTTTTTCTTGGATTTCCTTTCTGGTTTACTTTTTCCTTTCTGACTATTAATTCTCCAACTTTTGGCTTTTTTCATAGGTAGATTATTGGTAACTTCTCTCATTTATTTATTCTTATTTACGTCTCAGTATCCTCTCCTCTTCTCCCATTTACCTATTTTGCATAGTCTTCTCTTTCAAATGTTTATTTGTCTACCTTTTATTTATTTAAATTTGGGCTAATTTTGATTTTTCTTTTGAGAAACACATTTAATGAATACGTAACACCAGTCTGTGAAGATTTCATTTTTGAGTTGAGATAAAATTCACATCACATAAAATTAACCATTTTATAGTGTACAATTCAGGGACATTTAGTATATTCACAGAGCTGTTGTGGTTTTACGATTGTGAGTGTACAGCTAAGCAGGCATGAAAAGAAGTTTGTGAACAACTGGGGCATGAGTGAGTGTGTTTGCGTGGGGGACCCAAGGGGACACTGTGGAAAGCAGTCCTATGGCTGTGGGAAGGACTGGCTCTCTTCCCCACCTGTGTGATGATTTCAGCCTAACTACACGGCCACTCAACATTTTACCATCTCCCTTGGTGTGACTGCCAAGTGACCTGGAAACATAGCCCTCTTTTTATGTTAGTGTGACAGTAACTGTTTACACAAACAGTGGGGGAGATGTTGGCACTATTTATAAGCACTCACCACTACAGAGAATAGATTCAAGTTCCCCACGAGAAACAGCTCAGCAGGGACAAATCTTCCCAACAAAGTAAGAGTCTCCATCCAGGATCCTTCATCATCCCTCACCTTTTACTTGTTAGGGATGGTCTTTTGGCTAGGCAAAAGTATCCTCAAGTTCAAATCTTTTCTTGAAAGCTGATTTTTAAAAATAAGTGCTTCATTTATTTGTTTCTGATATTAGATTATTTTGTTTCCTTATTGTGCATAATCAGAGCCCTTCATTTTTCCTCAGAGGAAGAAGAAAGGACTTCCTGCCATATATCCACTCTAGGCTGTTGTACTCATCACCATGTCAGACAAAGTGGAAGCATGGTCACCTTTGCCAGTTTATAAAAGAGGCCAGTCAATTACCTCCTGCAAGAAGAGAGTCTCCAAACGGGGGAGGTAGGCTGTTTCTCCTCCTTGTCATGTTGCCGATGTGGCCTGAAGGCCAGACTTCAGTTTCACAAGGTGAGTGGGAGGGACTGCTCTGGTCCACCACCATTCTGGAGTGACTGGGATCCAAAGTAGGAATCAATTATTCCTCATGACAGGTCTCCTGATGTTTATGTTTGGTGACCCCATAGCCTTTGAATGCTGTACACAGGGTCATGCTATGTACAGGAGTAGAGTAATGGATGTGCCCAGGTCATCAGATAGTCCTGTTTAGTGCTGACTCCACCACTGTCTAATCACTTCACCTCTTTTTTCCATCTGCAAAACAGAAATATCCCTCTGGCCAAGTGGTCAACTTCATGCACTCCACTTCGGCGGCCCAGGGTTTCGCCAGTTGGAATCCTGGGCGTGGACGTGGCACTGCTCATCAAGCCATGCTGAGGCAGCATCCCACATACCACAACTAGAAGGACCCACAACTAAAAATATACAACTATATACCAGGGGCTTTGGGAGAAAAAGGAAAAATAAAAAAAAAAGAAATAGCCATTTTTCAGAGTGTTGTTGTGAAGGCATACTATATTATATTATGTTATATTACATTATATTATATCACATTATATTATATTATATTATATCATATCATATTACATTACATTATAATATATTATAGAAATAGACATATAAACTATTTAGTATAATGTCTGGTACAGAATAAAGGTACAGAAAATACAGTGTTAGTTTATATCAACCTGACACAGAAACGAGTGCACTTAACGGTTTTTAATTCTTCTCTTAACGTTCTTCCCACCCTGGGGAAGTTTTGCACGCTGGCTAGGCAGGAGGGTTTCAGGAGCTTGTTTGTTTTCTTCTCATCATCTCCCACCAGAATGTTAGACAAGACTGAGGAGATTTTCTAAAACCAAACCTGGCCATTCACTGATTCACAGGGCCATTGACTTGGGTAAGATATTTGAAAAAAAATTTACAAGAAACAGATTTTACTTTGATTTGAACACATCACTTTTTAAAAACATCAAATATATTTTATTTAAAAATCACAAAATCCCTTATACAAGTAATATGCCACTTGGAAATACACTTGCCTGACTACATTAACGAGCAAAAATAACATGGCTTTAAGCACAAAAGCCCTCCTATTGGATATGTTTTTGGAGATAGGTAGGAAAATACTAGATGTTTTGTTGTTGTTTGTTTGAGTTTTTAGAACTGGTATTTCTTTAAGTCCTGGTTATAGACGTGTAAACAATGTAAATGAATCTGCCATTACGCATCACTTCACATCCATGCCACCTGTGTGCACATAGACACCTGCGGATACACCTGGACGAGCGCCACATCACAGGTACAGCTGTGCCCTTGGCAGACAGGACTGAAGGAGGGTTATTTGGAATAAATCCTACACAGAATGTGGGGCAAATCACTGGTATTCCTTTAAAGAACAGGTCACAATAGAAATACTTCTTGGAAACAATTCATCCCACTTTGGTAAGTTTTATTAAATGTGATTTACATAGTTGTTAGTTTATTTGATTAAATCCTAACACAAAGCAATAAGCACAAAATAACTATTTCTTCATCATCTAGATTTTAAGCAATTCTTGAAATAGATATATACGTATGTGATCTTATGTGGAAAGGAGAAAATAAAGAAAGGGGAAAAGCAAACATTTCCACGTGGAGGAAACAGATCAAATATTCAAATATTTAGATTTAAAATAGCATCCCTAGAGAGAATAGTTATAATGAATTTTCCAGAAAACTTCCCTGCCTATAAAAATGACCCTAATGACGCCCTCAATGCAAATGTCCTGGAAACTACGAGTGTAGGAAGCCATATCTTGGGAACATAGCAGTTGGCTGCAGAAGGATGGATGCTGCATTTAGCTGTATTTTGCAGTGTGCTCTCTTTAGATTTTGGTGAATCTCTAAAAACGTTGGCATGTCAGAAGTACATTCACGTAGGCAAATGGGAGCACTGTAAACATTACCAGTCCATATTTTTATCAGGGTTTTCAAGATGAAGAAGTTTTCCAACCAGCATAATGACAATATTTTTTATTCCAATGTCAAATGTGGCAGAACAAAAAGAAATTAATGTACAAATAGCTATAATGCAAAAGAAAATAACAAGGAAGGGAATACAAAAGACTGAGACTGTGCTATTGATTTTTAGTCATAAGCTAAACAAACTGCTAATTTTGAACATTTGGAAAAATATCATTCTTGACTATAAACTAACTCTTTGTCATGGAGATTTCGAATTCTTTTTACACAGTGAAGAATCTTACATCTTTAAGCATTGTGTATTTTTTTTCCAATTTTGTAGCTGAGTAGCTTGTTCCAGTTTTGGTGTGGATAACTAAAAGCTTCCAGGGGAGGCCTTGAATTGGGTATCTGACATAGATCATTTCCACTAATTTCTGTGTGACACTAATTTCTGAGAGCTCGCTTTTTAATAAATTCCTCAGTATTTTGGACCTTGTCAAATCAATACTAAATCCTGAATATTTTATGAGTAACTGTCTGAATATTGCTATCTTTATGATAATGAACTATAGTCTTAAATCCCCCAACTGCCTGTGTTATAAGTGGCACAGTCTCTAACAATCATTCTAAAAGTTCTTAGGCTGACATGGGAAGCTTTCGATCAGTGCAGTTGTAGTCTGTTGTCCATATAAAGTTACAGCATGAATAGTATAGAAGCCATTGGAATAATGATCTTTCATGTACTGTCACATGATGTTTCATGTACTGTCCTCAGGCTCCCATCTGCATACTTTAGCTGTGGAGCATTTCTTTCCTTCTATAAGAGAGCAAACATAAAAGAAACTTCATTTTGGGATTAAGAAACTACTACTGCCTATGTCATCATATTCTATAATTAAGACTTGATCTTCTATCCTTCTATCTTCACTGGTGAGGACTGCTCAATGTTATACTGGGAAATAGGTGAGTTATCCCTTCCTTCAGAAAGCATCATTATTAAGTAATAACCTGACATGATGAAGCCCTTCATTAAATTCCCCTTGGGGGGCATAAGGGATGAATTTTAGCAGCTGTCTATACCTTCTCTTCATGCAACACCTGATTCTTGAAGTTGGTCATCTTGGGTTGATCTCACCCAACGGGACCACTGATGTGAGAGGTAGGTGGAGAGCAAGCCTCCCACTCGACACTCTCAAAATAAAAGGACAAGCTATGGAAAAGAAATTCCAAATCACTTAGTAATAAAAAGTATAAGAATATTTTTTACAACATTCAGAGTTTCATGGATACATTCCACTGGGGAGTGAGTAGAGTTGTGTCTGAGACACCTAGTAAACCAAAAGAGGGTAAATGGTGATGAACATCATGCAGAATTCAGACAAATGTCTTTCATGTGGCCCAAAAACTTTCTCACCAGAAAGACAGGAATTGACCCCTATAATAAGTACTAAATTGACCAGGATGTTAAGTCTAAATACTTCATTAATTTCCTTCCCTCATTTAAGAGCTGATGTTTAGGAGAAGAAATTATGTTCCACTACATTGAATTCCAAGAATGTAGCTTCTTTTTGCCTTGATTTCCAGCTGCACATCCGGGTCTCACTGTGTTTTCATCTATGGATATCTTCAAGCAGAGTTTTGGCTGATGATGTGGCTGAGGTGCTCCAGGAGAACTTTAAGCTCACACGGATAGGTTCTCTATATGGTCCAAAAGCCACCCTTCCAATCCCGAGTTTACATAATTTGCTATTTTGACATCTTTAATTTGCTCCTCAGAAACTCATGGGCCAGGAAAATAAAACCCAGATATGGGTGAGAGAGTTTATTCTGCTGGGGCTGTCCAGTGAATGGGGGACTCAGGTCTCCCTCTTTGTCCTGATCCTGGCCATGTACGTTGTGACTACTGTGGGAAATGTCCTCATTCTTGCCCTGATCAGACTGGACAGCAGGCTTCATACCCCCATGTACTTCTTCCTTAGTGTTTTATCCTTTGTGGACCTTTGCTATTCAAACAGCTTTGCCCCACAAATGCTGGCCCACTTTCTCTCAGCTCAGAAGTCCATCCCATTCCACAGTTGTGTGCTCCAGTTCTACGTGTCCCTGGCATTGGGTGGGTCTGAGTTCTTCTTGCTGGGAGCCATGGCCTATGACCGCTATGTGGCAGTATGCCACCCACTTCACTACATAGTCATCATGCATGGAGGGCTGTGCCTGGGGCTGGCTGCTGGCTGCTTGGTGGCTGGTTTCATGAATTCTCTGATGGAAACAATCATCACCTTCCGGCTTCCTCTGTGTCACAATGTTATCAATCACTTTGCCTGTGAGACCCTAGCAGTGCTACAGCTAGCCTGTGTGGACATCTCCTTCAACAAGGTCATGGCGGCCACCTCAGGATTTCTGGTGATCATGCTTCCCTGTTCTCTGGTCCTCTTCTCCTATGGTCGTATAGTTGCTGCCATTCTGCGCATTCGTTCTACTCAGGGACGCCGCAAAGCATTTGGGACTTGTGCCTCCCACCTCACTGTGGTTTGCATGTGCTTTGGCGCAGCCATATTCACCTACCTGAGGCCACAGTCAGCCTCCTCAATGGAAGAAGAGAAGATGGTTGCTCTATTCTATTCTGTGGTGGCACCTATGTTGAACCCATTGATCTACAGCTTGAGGAATAAGGAAGTTATGGCTGCTCTCCAGAAAGTTTTAGAAAAATTCAGAGATAAAGGATAAAGACTGTAAGAACTTCTTGCTATCTAAGATCAACACCAAAAAGGAGATCAGATAAGTATAGATGGGACTTCCACACTCACACTAAAGAAGACTATTATGGTCAGATCCTTGCATCTGAATAACATTTTCCTCCACATGATTGATGAATTTCCTTATGTAGGCCCATACCTGATAACTTATGTGTCAGTTATCCATGAGAGGGCCTCTTCTTTGATCATCATCTCTCTCAGTTATCCAGTGGTGTTTAGACTTCATCTGCCCATTTTTAATTTTATTAGCCTGTTCAATGTATAAAGGAATGACCCAGAGCTTCATCAAGCAGACCTGGTTTGTGGAATGAATAGATAGATGAATTCCAGTGATAAAGTCTACTTTTACCTTGTGGAACTGAATGGAGAATGCCTTTTCCTGTTTCTACACAACAATACTCCAGATATTTGTAGAACAACATCATTTCCTCCTGGATAATCACAAATGGTTTCTTCAACTCTTTCTTAAATAACAGCAATGGTAGGTCTTTCAACTCCAATTCTGCCTTAATCTAGAGTGTGATATTATATCCTGAAATAAAGAACATATGACACAATATTTGTTCAGACCAGTATATTGGATTTCACTTGGTTTTCAAGAATCAAATTTGCTTTTAAGATGCAAAATATCTGTGGTTTCACTCTAATTTTTTTATTGCAGTAACATATATGTAACACAAGATCTGCCATTTTAGCCATATTTAAGTGTACAGTTCAGTGGCATTAACTACATTTGAAATGTTGTGAAAACATCACCACTATCTGTTTCTAAAATTATCTATCACCGTAGTCTTTTATTTGACTAATTTCCGAAGACTTTTTTCCTAAAAACTGGTTACAAAGTTTCCACACCCATTGCTCTTTTTTTTAAACTTAAGTGAAAGTGTATATATTTAGCTCTGCTAATTGTTATTATTGATTTTCATACATCACACCAACCAACCAAGATTATTTTGCATTTTGATCCTCCAAATTATTCCATTAGTTAATTTCTCTTTCTATTCATAGGTGTAAAAAAACAGAAAAAGCTATAAAAAGAAATACCAAATAGTACATATCAATTATATATCACTGCAAACCTACCTCCAGGTGGCAAAAATGGGTCAGAATGTCATTGGAACCATATAGTATATAGCCTTTTCAGATGGGTTTCTTTCACTTAGTAATATGCATTTAAGTTTTCTCTAGGTCTTTTCATGGTTTAATAGTTATTTCTTTTTGAAATTGAATAATATTCCATTGTCTGTATGTACCAAAGTTTATCCATTCAGATACTGAAGGACATCTTGTTTGCTTTCAGCTTTTGGTAATTATGAATCAAACTATGATAAACGTTTGTATTCAGGTTTTGTGTGGACATATTTTTGATGCCTATGGGTAAATACCAAGATGCATTATTGCTAGATCTTATGGTAAAAGTATGTTTAGTTTTGTAAGGTACTGCCAAACTATCTTCTAAAGTGCCTATATCATTTTGCATCCCCACCAGCAATGAACGAGAGGTTTTGTTGTTCCATATTTGAACAAGCATTTGGTGTTTTCATTGTTGTGGATTTTGGCCATTTTAACAGATGTGTGCCCACCCCTGGTGGTCTAGTGGTTAAGATTCAGCGCTCTCACCACAGCGGTCCCAGGTTCATTTCCCAGTCAGGGAACCACATCACTGCCTGTTGGCTGTCATATTTGGAAACTTGATGTTGCTGTGATGCTGAATGCTATGGCACAGGTATTTCAAATACCAGCAGGGTCACTCATGGTGGACAAGGTTCATGGGAGCTTCCAAATTAAGACAAACTGGGAAGAAGGACCTAGTCACCTACTTCCAAAAGAATCGTCCCTGAAAACTGTATGTGTAGTAGCAGAGCATTGTCTGATACAGTGCCGAGAGGTGAAAGGATGGCAAAAAAAAGGCCCAGCAGGGTTCTGCTCTTCTGTACTCGCTAGGAGTTGGAATCCACTTGACAGCACCTTGTCAAACAGGGTATGTAGTGGTATTAAATTAATGTTTTAATTTACATTTCCCTGATGACATATGATATAGAGCATTTCTTCATGTTTCTTCGCCATCTGCATCTTATCTTCTTTGGTGAGATGTCTGTTAAGGTATTTGGGTCATTTTTTAATCTTGTTGTTTTCTGATTGTTGAAATTAAGAGTTCTTTGTATATCTTGGATAACAATTATCAGATATGTCTTTTGCAAAAATTTTCTCCTAGTCGATGGCTTGTCTTTTTATTCTATTGACATCATTCCCTTTTAAGTGGTGACAGAAATACATATTTACATATGCAAGAACTCAATAAAATTATTACCCACTCATCTTTCATTAAGACTATAACAATTACAGCAACAAAATGTGCGAACAACTTCAGGCAACAAAAGATGGCTTAAAATAAAGGACTGAAGAACAGGAAAATTAAATTGTGATAGGACAGGCAACAAGCTAAAGCCTTCTAAGTGTAAAATAAACATTAAAAGATGTAAATTTTTGTGTGCTGAAAGGGAAGAAATAAAAGGCAGAGTGGTGAGTACAAAATGAAACTGCTGCCCCCACGGGGATGAGGACATGGATAGAGCGCAGAGTCTGGAAAGAGGTTTGAACTAAATCTGATGAATCACTTTTCCTCAAGAGACGATTCCAAGCAATTCTTTCCTGCTCCACAATCCTGTCAATCTGAGCCTGGGCAGGAAGTCCACACGTTACAGGTTGTCCTTAGTCATCTGGGCTTTTTCCACAATTTGGCCTACACATCTGACCCAAATACTAGCCTCCTCTGAGACCACAGTCATTCCCAATTGTCCCCTGAAACTCATGCTCCGTTATCAGCAAGATGCTCTGTATTCTAAGCGCCTTCCTTGAATGCATTCTTGTCTTTCTTGCTTTAACTTCAACCTGACTGTTCACTGAGAACTCTGATTCCCCTCTGCTCTCTCACATACAGACACTTAAATTCTCATTTTCCACTAACACAGGGTCAGAAGGTGAAGAGGGTATCTTTCTGGAGCCTCTGCCACTTCAAGACCATTGCTCTTGGCTTCTGTGAAATGACTCCAGCTCCTTTGAGCATACACTATCAGACTATAGCACCATAAACCCCTCTTATTTTCATCATTTACCATGCATGCTCCTAATTTTACAGTGATTTACCACTAATTCTGTCATCACGTGTGGCAATTTCTACATCTATGCAGAAGATCCATTTGGCATCCTGGCCTCTCAGTTACTTGACTTCTTCTCTCCTTCCAGTGTTTTTGTCCTCTATCCCACTCTCAGTCACCCACTTCTGTGACCATACTGTAGACCTGTTTATTGCCAATCATTGCACTACATCTAACATCTCCTTATCAAGTACCCCATTCTCTGACCATTATTTCTGTTTTTCCAGTTCAAACCATAGAGTATGATTCCAATGAATTTTGACCCCACCATGACCTCTATTACATTAGCTCTAGCACATTGTTTTATCCGTTACCAATCCCCCTACATTTCCTCTTATCACCCTCTTTCTCAGCATAGGATTCGTGCCCACTTGTGTGATCATTCCTTACAGATACTCTGTGGTCATCTCAGGACATTGTATCTGTAGTCAACTCTCCCCTCCTGTGTCAGAAGTGGATTTCCCATGAAGCCAATAAAGCTGAAGCTTCAGGGCTTCTTACTTACACAGGGTCCTCCAAGGTACCTGGCTGTGTTTTTTTGTAAAATATGCTTTATGAATTTTTTCAAAATTAAGAATTTTAACTGAAATTGGTTGGATTGATGTCACTTTCCATTCTTATTTTCCATCTTTCAAACTTACCCTACTGGCAGGTAGACTGGGGTGGCCGTGAGCATTTCAGGAATCTAGCAAAGGAAAAATTGAGTTGGGGTACTATATTCATTTCTTAGGGCTGCCATAACAAAGTACCACAACTGGGTGGCTGAAAACCACGGCAATTTATTCTCTCATGGTTCTGGAGGCTAGAAGTTCAAAATCAAGAAGTCAGTAGGGTCATGCTCCCTCTGCAGACTCTAGGAAAGAATCCTTTCTTACCTCTTCCAGGTTCTGGTGGCCTCAAATGTTCCTTGGCTTGTGTCAGCATAACTCCAATCTCTGCTTACTTCTGTTTTCACCTGGCTTTCTTCTCCATGTGGCTCTTTGTGTCTTCTCCTCCTCTTATCAAGATAACAGCCATTGAATTTAGGGCCTACTTTAAATCCAGGATGATTTATTCTCAATATCCTTAACTAATTACATCTGTGAACATGCTATTTCCAAATATGGTCACTTTCTGAAGTTCTGATCGGGCATGTATTTTGGAGGGATAGTAATCAAACCATTATAGGCATATCTAGTTTGAATTCAGTGGGACACATTGTAGTGTGATTCACAGTCACTCCAAATTATAGTTAAGTTACTGCTAGTCACACAGGTTGGCTTTCAGGAATGGATCTCAAGAACACTCCTGCTATCCACTGCATTGACTCATCCAGTGTCATTTACAGAGACAGGAGTTTGTGGAAAGTCCTTTCAAATCTTATCACTCCCTTGAAAGAGTCCAATACATGTAAAATAAGAAAATTAAAATAATTTAAATAAAAAGGTAGAGGTGCAGAAAAGGAAAACAAAGAAGAAATGAGACAAAAATGAAGGGAAATAGCAAGCTGATAGAATTAAAGGCAAGTTTACCCTTAATGACATTAAATGAAATTTGTATAAACATGATAATTAAAAGACAGAGGACAGAATGTAGGGTAAAATAGAAAGAACCAGCTATGTGCTCTCTAAAATTAGCCCATTTCTAATATAAACATGTAGATAAAAGTAAAAAGATGAAAAAGATATATCATGCAATACTAGAATCAGAAATCTAGAGTGACTTTATTCACATAAAATGAAGTAATTAGCAAAATAAAAGATATTACCAGGGCAAGAGGGGACATTATATGCTATTAAAGGTATTGATTAATCCAGAACACATAAATATTTTAATCTAATAACAGAAATACAAATACATAAAAAAATCAATGGACAAATCCACCACTATTATTGGAGATATTAACATCACTCTGACAGTATTTGATAGATTCAACAAAACCATTAAAGATGTAGCAGACTGGAAACAATCTGACCTAACTGACATTTTTAGAACACTCCATCCAGCAACAGAAGAATACAAATTTCAGCACATGTAAAATAATTAATATCATAAAGAGCATTTTCTTTAAACATAATGGAATTAAATTAGAAGCAAGTAAGCAAAGACCTCTGGAAAATTCCCAAATATGTGGAAATTAAATCCCATTCTTTTAAATAATCTATAAGTTAAAGAAATAACAAAGGAAACAAGAAATATATTTGGAATTGAATAACAAGAAAATGCAAAATACAAAATTTGTACCTGGCAACTGAGGCAGAGCTTTGAGGAAAATTTAAAGTATTAACTGCTTATATGAGGAGAAATGTGTCAAGATGGTGGTATAGGCAGAGTGTGAACTCACCTCCTCCCATGGACACAATGAATTTGCAAGTACCCTTGGAACAATAACCCCTGAGAGAGAACTGAAAACTGGATAAAAAGAAGCTCCACAACAAGGGAGAGTCCTGACTGAGGTGGAAGAGGCAGAAATTCCTTTCTGGAGAGGAAAAAAGCCACCTTCACAAGCCACAGTGCTTCATAGACAGCAGAGAGCAATTCTAAGGTGTGAAGCCTTCCCCAGAGGAGTGTGGGACCTGAGGGGGGTGGTATAACTGCTATAAGCATCCTTTGGACTCAGTAAAACTGAAACAAGTCTCATGATATCTGGCTTTGCTGGCTACCAACAACAATGGGGAATACTCCCAGAAAAGCTGTTGGTCATAAGGGGAAAAAAGCTAGCTCTTAAAGGGCCCATGTACAAATTCACCTGTTTCAGAAAGCAAACTAAAATCACCAGAAAGAAAGGGATACATTTATTTGGTGAAAAGTGACTTGCCTGATAGGCTATGGGTGCATCTCAGTGAGAGGTGAGACCTCTCCAGGGACTGAGACATTAGTGGCAGCTATCATTGTGATCTAGTAGAGGCATGCTGACACAGACACTGGAAGATGCCATTGGAGTTCTTCCCCTGGCTTCTTAGCCCAGGGTCTGCCTGATCCACTAGAGCACCAAATTAAACCAGTTAGCCAGGGCAAGCAGCATGCCCTAGGGACTGGCCCCAACCAACAGCAAGACCTTGGTCAACTTGTGGGTCTTCGTAGGCTGGGTGCCTGGATCCTCAGCAGACAGGTGAGTGGCTGTGCCTCTGCAGGGCAAAGTGTGTGCACAAGGCACGGCTGGAGTGTATGGGGCATTGGTGGAGTGTGTGTGGTATTTTCAGTGCTGTGACTGAGTTCTTTTGGGGGGTTGGGGTGTGCACATGGGGCAGGACTGTGTTGATGGGTTGTGTGGTCCTGTGGTCTTTGGGGCCTATCAGCTGCAGAAGACTTGTGCTTCTCAAATAGCCACATAGGAGATTGGCCTCAACTTCCAAAGCCTGAAACAATTGAGTGCTCCCATGCCTGGAGCCAGCCAAACTCAGCTGCAATCTTGAGAAAGCTGAAAACAGCCTTGCAGGCTTGAGGGCTACAGCAAAGGTAAGCCCTTGAGTCTAGCAACCAGCCACTCTGGAGGCCTACTCACTTAACAGAAAAACTGCAACAGGAATGTGATATTAGACCTTTCAGCCAACTGTGCTGGGGCTCCCCATGCCTGATAAAGTGACTGACGTGTCCATAGAAGCCACACGCAACTGAGCATTCCAACCAGCTGGCAAGGGGGACAACCTAGCCTCCCTGAGCACCTGCAGTAAGAGCAACCCTGCCACAACAGAAGGACATACATAGCCCACTCAGGGGTCACTCCGGGAACATTTGGAACTGGTGATGAGATGGAAAAACAAATAAGACATCTCTTAAATATGGCCACCTCTCCAAGGTCAGAAGATGTAATTGACCCACCTAAGACATTGATAGAAACATAGAGAATGAAGCAAAATGAGGAGGCAAAGGAATATGTTCCAAGTAAGTGAATAGAGACAACTCCAGTGAAAAAACTAAATAGACAGAAATAAACAATCTGCCTGACACAGAGTTCAATCAAAAAGTCCTAAGGATGCTCACTGATCTTGGGAGAAGAATAGATGAACTCAGTGAGAACATCAACAAAGATTTGGAAAATATAAAAAATAACCAACAGAAAGGAAGAATACAATACTGGAAATGAAAATTTCACTAGAGGGACTCAATAACAGAGTAGGTGATACAGAAGAACATATCAGCAAGCTGGATGAAAGACTAGAGGAAATCACCTAAGCTGAACAGATAAAAGAAAAAAGAACTAAAAAGAACAAGAAGAGTCTAAGAGAACACTGGGACAACATCAAGCACACTAACATTTGTATTTAGGTGTCCTAGAAGGAGAAGAGAGAGAGAAAGGGGCAAAGAATCTATTCAAAGAATGATAGTCAAAAACTTTTGTAACATAGGGAAGGAAACAGAGATCCAGGTACAGGAAGTACAGAAAGCACCAAACAAGATAAACCCAATGAGGCCCACATCAAGAAACATTATAATTAAAATGTCAAAAATTAAAGACAAAGAGAAGATTCTAAAACCCACAAGAGAAGGCAACAAGTTACATACAAAGGAAGTCCCATAAGGCTATCAGCTGACTTCTCAGCAGAAACCTTACAGGCTAGAAGGGAGTGGCACAATGTATTTAAAGTGCTGAAAGGAAAAGAACCTACAGCTAAGAATACTCTACCTGCAAAAGTTATCATTCAGAATGGAAGGAAAGATAGAGTTTGCCAAACAAGCAAAAAATAAATGAGTTTGTCACCAAGAAACCAGTCTTACAAGAAATACTAAAGGGACCTATTTAAGTGGAAAAGAGGGAAGACTACAAATAAGAATAAGAAAATTATGAAAAATAAAAAAAGCAATAAAATCACTGATAAAGGCAAATATACAGTAAAGGTAGCAGATCAACCACCTATGAAGATAATATGAAGGTCAAAAGACACAAGTAATAAAATTATCTGTTTCCATGATACGAGGGTAATGGATACACACACACAATAAAGGAGGTTAGATATAAGATCAAAACATAAAACGTAGGAGGAGGGGAGTAAAGGAGTAGAGCTTTTAGCAAGATGTCAAACTAAAGAGACAATCAACTTATTATAGATTGCTATATACGTAGGTTATTATATATGAATCCCATGGTAATCACAAACCAGAAACCTATGATAAATACACAAAAAATTAAGAGAAAGGAGCCCAAACATAATACTATAGAAAGCCATCAAGCCACAAAGGAAGAGAGCAAGAGAGAGAGAAAAGAACAGAGAAGAACCACTAAAACACCCAAAACAAAGTAACAAAATGGCAATAAATACATTCTCATCAATAGCTACTTTATATGTCAATGGACTAAATGCTCCAATCAAAAGGCACAGAGTGGCCAACTGGAAAAAAAACAAGACCCCACATACATAGATAAAGAGACACTTCGGACCTAAAGACACTCATAAACTGAAAGTGAAGGGATGGAAAACATATTTCATGCAAATGACAATGAAAAGAAAGCTGGAGTAGCAATACTTATATCAGAGAAAATACACTTTAAAACAAAAACTGTAACAAGAGACAAAGAAGGGCACTACATAATGATAAAGGGAAAAATCCAACAAGAGGATATAACATTTGTAAATATCTATGAACCCAACATAGGCACACCTAAATATATAAAGCAATTGTTAACAGACATAAAAGGAGAAATAGACAGTGACATGATAATAGTAGGGGACTTTAACACTCCATTTACACCAATGGATAGATAATCCAAATAGAAGATCAATAAGGAAACATTGGCCTTAAATGATACATTAGACCAGATGCACTTAGTAGATATATACAGAACATTTCATCCAAAAATCAGAGAATACATATTCTTTTCAAATGAACATGCAACATTCTCCAGGATAGATCATATATTAGGTCCCAAAACAAGTTCAGTAAATTGAAGAAGGCTGAATAATACCAAGCATCTTTTCTGACCACAATGGTATGAAACTAGAAATCACATAAAGGAAGAAAATCAGAAAAGCTGCATCTATGTGGAGATTCAATAAAATGCTACTGAATAATGATTGGATCAATGAAGAGATCAAAGGAGAAATTAAAAAATACCTGGAAAAAATGAAAATTAAAATTCAACATGCCAAAATTTATGATATAAAGCAAAAGTGGGTCTAAAGGGAGGTTTATAGCAATATAGGCTAACCTCAAGACATAAGAAAAATGCCAAATAAACAATCTAACAGTGAACCTAAAGTAACTGGAGAAAGAAGAATAAACCAAGCAAAAATCAGTAAAAGGAAGGAAGTAATAAAAATCAGAGCAAAAATAAATGAAATAGAGACTAAAAAAAATAGAAAAAGTCAATGAAACTAAGAGCTAGTTCTTTGAAAAGATAAACAAAATTGACAAAACTTTAGCTAGATTCACCAAGAAAAAAGGAAAAGTCTCAAATAAAGAAAATCAGAAATGAAAGAGGAGAAATTACAATGGACACTTCTGAAATACAAAAGATTATAAAAGAACACTACAAAAAGCTATACACCAACAAATTGGATATTGAGAAGAAATGGATAAATTCTTAGAATCATACAACCTTCCAAAACTGAATCACGAAGAAATAGAGAATTTGAATGGACCAATCACCAGCAAGGAGATCAAAACAGTAATCAAAACCCTCCCCAAATATAAAAGTCCAGGATCAGATGGCTTCCCTGGTAAATTCTACCAAACATTCAAAGTAGATTTAATACCTATCCTTCTCAAACGCTTCCAAAAAATTGAATAGGAAAGGAAGGTTCCTAACTCATTCTATGAAGCCAATATTGATCAAGTGGGATTTATTCCATGGATTCAGGGATGGTTCAACATCCATAAATCCATCAATGTGATACACCACATTAACAAAATGAAGAACAAAAATCACATGATCATCTCAATAGGTGCAGAGAAAGGATTTGACAAGATACAGCATGCGTTTATGATAAAAGCTGAATAAAATGGATATAGAAGGAAAGTAGCTCAAAATAAGAAAGTCCGTATATGACAAACCCACAGCTAATATCATTCTCAAGGAAGAAAAACTGAAAGCTATCCCTCTAAGAACAGGAACCAGACATGGATGCCCACTGTCACCACTCTTATTTAACATAGCATTGGAAGTCCTAGCCAGAGCAATCAGGCAAGAAAAATAAATAAAAGAGATCCACATTGAAAAGGAAGAAGTGAAACTGTCACTATTTGCAGATTACATTATTCTACATATAGAAAACTCTAAAGAATCCACCAAAACCTTTTAGAAATAATAAATGAATAGTAAAGATGCAGGATACAAAATCAACATAGATAAATCAGTTGTGTTTCTATACACTAACAATAAAGTAGCAGAAAGAGAAAATAAGAATGCAATCCCATTTACAACTGCAACAAAAAGAATAAAATACCTAGGAAAAAACTGAACCAAAGAGGTGAAAGATCTGTACACTGAAAACTCTAAGACATTGTTGAGAGAAACTGAAGAAGACACAAAGAAATGGAAAGATATTCTGTACTCTTGGATTGGAAAAATTAACATAGTTAAAATGTCAATACTCTTTAAAGCAATCTACACATTCAATGCAATCCCTATTAGAGTTCCAATGACGTTTTTCACAGAAATAGAACAAAGAGTCCTAAAATTTATGTGGAATAACAGAAGACTCTGAATAGCCAAAGGAATCCTAGAAAAATGACAAAGCTGGAGGTACAACACTCTCTCATTTCAATATATACTACAAAGGTATAGAAACCAAAACAGCACGTCACTAGCACAAAAACAGACACACAGACCAATGAAACAGAATCAAGAGCCCTTAAATAAACCCAAACATCTATGGACAGCTAATTTTTGACAAGGGAGCCAAGAATGTACAATGGAGAAAGGAAAGTCTCTTCAATAAATGGTGTTGGGAAAATTGGACAGCCACATGCAAAATAATGAAAGTAGATCATTATCTTACACCATACACGAAAACTAACCCCAAATGGATTGAAGACTTGAATGTAAGAACTAAAACCATGAAACTTATAGCAGAAAATATAGCAATACACTCTTTGACATCAGTCTTAGCAGCATATTTTCAAGTACCATGTCTCACTGGACAAGGGAAACAATAGAAAAAGTAAACAAGTGTGAATACATCAAACTAAAATGCTTCTGCACAGCAAAGGAAACCATCAGCAAAATGAAAAGACAGCCTAACAATTTGGGGAAGATATTTGCCAACCATATTCTGATAAAGGGTTAATACCCAAAATGCATAAAGAACTCCTACATCTCAACAACAAAAAAATTAACAGCCCAGTTAAAAAATGTGCACAGATCTGAACAGACATTTCTCCAAAGAAGATATACAGATGGCCAACAAGCACATGAAATATCACTAATTGTCAGGGAAATACAAATTAAAACTATAATGAGATATCATCTCATGCCAGTCAGAAGGCTATGATTAACAAGACGGGAAATAATTGTTGGAGAGGATATGGGGAAAAGAGAACTCTCATTCTGTGCTGATAGAAGTGCAAACTGGTACAGCCATGTTGAAAACAATATGGAGATTCCTCAAAAAATTAAGAATAGAACTACCATACAGTCCAGGTATTCCACTGCGGGAGTATTTATCCAAAGAACATGAAACTATGAATGGGTAATGATACATGCACCTTTGTGTTCATTGCAGCATTATTCACAATTGCCAAGACTTGGAAGCAACCTAGGTACCCATCAAGGGATGAATGGATAAAGAAGATGTGGTATATATTCACAATGGAATACTACTCATCCATAAGAAACAATGAAATCCGGCCATTTGTGAAAACACGGATGGACCTTGAGGGTAATATCCTAAGTGAAATAAGTCAGAGGGAGAAAGTCAAATACCGTATCATCTCACTCATAAGTATAGGATAAAAACAACAAACAATCACATAAAGGCAGAGATTGTATTGGTAGTTACCAGAGGGGAAAGGGGAGGGTGGAGGGAAAAAGGGATGATTAGGTACGTGTGTATGATGATGGATTGTAATTAGTCTTTGGGTGGTGAACATGATGTAATCTACACAGAAATTGAAATTTAATGACGTACTCCTGAAATTTATATAATGTTATAAACCAATGTTACCGCAATAAAAAATAAATAAATAGGGAGAAAAAAGGGATGGTTGCATATGGCCCCCAAAAGACATGTGTAATAGTACCTGTGGAAAATTATTTATTATAGTCAAAACTGTAGGCAGCTCAAATATCTACCAGAAATATATTGGATAAATTGTGATATGTTTATACAATATAATGGTATGAAGCAATTAAAATTAATGAAATAGAGCTACATGCAACAACCTGAGTGAGTCTCACAAACATCATAATGAATGAAAGAGATAAACAAAAAGGAACACACACATTGTGTGTATGTACTGATGTACATACATATATATACACACACATATATGCGTTTGAAATTTTAAACTATTTATTATTTCTTTCAAAGGAAAGACTCTGAGTCATTTACTTCATAAATTATTTGAAATCTTGGCATTTTGCATTTACATTTTTTAATATTTCTGCTTTTTTCGAGTATAGTAGGAAATCTCATTTTCCGTTGTCTCATTTCTAAGTCATAGTCCTTGTATTTTAAAGATCTGATAAATGCATGCATTAGATAATATTAATAATTACCTTTTATTGAGCTCTTACTATGCCTCATGGATTCTGCTAAGCATTTTGCACATAGTGTTTCCTCTTTACAACAATGTGAGCTTTGTATTAGTGAACTCATTTTATACATAATAAATCTAAATTCCAAAGAATTTAAGTACATTGCAAAAGCTTGCACATCTAGCACATGGCAGAATCTTGTAAAAACTCAGCTCTATCTGAACTCAAAATCGTGTTTTTAACCTATTTTTGGTCATTGAGTAATGCTTGCATAGAAGATGTCCTTACAAAAGGGAGGCTTTGTAAGAGAGAAGTGTGTATATTTTTGTCTTTAAAACCACTTTCACCGAAAAATAAAAACCAACTTATTTTAGAAGTTGAATATTTCCCTTTCCTACAGCTTAAGTATTTAGCAGGTTTAATTTAGTATATAATTTGAGGAAAGAACTGAAAACAGAAAGTCTCTTTATATATTCTTATCCACTACTTAACTACTTTCTATCACTTCTTAGCTGAGTGCTGGAGTTTCAAGTTTGGAGTAAAATGCTTATTTAACTTTCCTAAAATCTCTTAATTTAAAATCAAAGTATTCCTGATAATTTACAGGTCTAGTATTATTGGTCAACAAGTCATCACAACAGTTACAACCTGTTCTTATTTGCCAGGATGTTTTCTCCAAGTGTTGGTCATTTCCCATAGGAGACAATTGACCAAACCAACGAGAGTAAGTATAGTTCTTTCAAGGACTCTCAGTGACTTCCATTCTGCTCTCTTCCCTCTAGCTCTGTATTCCGCAGATCTCCACCTACACTCCAGAAGCAGAGAAAAAGAGTGACAGAGAAAGCTCCAATATATCTACATGTTTATTAGCATGACATTCTTTGGGGGTTTCTGGTTGTTAGTTGCGTCACAGTTACATTCTTAATTCTTTCCCTTGATGCCATGGCTCATACTCTTCCTAGTTTCAGTTGATTATGCCTTAGGAAACATCACTATTATAGGTATATATAGGAATCGATACAAATATTTTAGAAGTAGACCTATTTTTGAAGGAGATGACAGTTGTTGAATTTAAAATATTTAAATAATTACTATGCTATAAATCTCTCTCGATTCTTGTATATTAAATATTCTACCAATACCTTGCTTTATTCTATAAAATTTTGTCTACACATCCTGATTACAGAAAAAAAATAAGCCAATTTATTTCCTCTTATTCAGAATATTTCACATAACCATATTGAAAGTGTATACACTGCACAGCTAGTTGGAAGATATTTTCATTTTCTTGTGTAGCACTGACCTTCAATGGCAGAGGCAGGAAAGTGGAATGGGCTTTCTCAGGATGTGGTCATAGGAAAATTTCAAGAAGATGAAAAGGCTGCCCTGGGACATGTTTATGTATCCTGTGTAGTTATTGGATAAGATGACTTCTCATGTCGCTTTAAACTCAGTTATTTTATTATTCTATAAGGCTTTCATGAAGTTCTCTCTTTTTCAAGCAACCTTTTTAGAGCAGCTTTGACTTCTTTGTTTCTCAGACTATAGATCAGTGAGTTGAGCATGGGATTGAAAAGGCTGTGAAACAGGGGAAGATATTTCTTCTGCTCCTGGGGGTTCCCATATCGGGGTCCAACATACATGATAATGGCTGTACCATAAAAGAGTCCAACCACACAGAGGTGGGATGAGCAGGTGGAGAAGGCTTTCTGGCGCCCCTCCCCTGACTGGATGTTTAGAATGGCACGCAGAATATGAATGTAAGATATCACAATTGAGGAAAATGGTCCGACCAGCACAGACACTGCCCCAGCCAAAACCATGATCTCATTAGTGTGGGTATCTGCACAGGCAAGTTTGAGAACAGCTATAATTTCACAGAAAAAGTGGTTAACTTTCTGAGGTCCACAGAAGGGTAGTGGTAGGAGTAACACTAGATGTACTAGGGCCAGGAGGACTCCTAAAATCCAGGAAGTTACTGCCAGGGTGATGCACACTCTCCAGCTCATGATGGCAGCATACCGGAGTGGGTGGCAGATGGCCACGTACCGATCATAGGACATCACCACCAGGAGAAGACATTCAGTATGAGCAAAACTCAAAAAGAGAAAGGTCTGTGTCATGCAGCCAGCAAAGGAAATGGATTTGGCTGGATTCAGGAGGTTCACCAGCATCTGGGGCACCGTGTTGCAGGCATAGGCTATGTCAACAATAGCCAGGTGTGAGAGGAAGAAGTACATGGGGGTGTGCAGTCTGGAGTCGAGTGAGATGAGCCCCAGGATGACCCCGTTACCCAGCAGGGTGAAGGCATAGAACAGGGAGAAGAGCCCAAAGAGAAGCATCTGAATCCTTGGGCTTAAGGGAAACCCCAGAAGGATGAATTCTGCGACCATGGTCTGATTTTCCCCCATTTCCCTGTGAAAGAGACAACAGAGCTCACCAAGTCTGAATGTCTAAAGGAAGTATTTAAACATTGTGGATCTTTGTATCATTGTTTACTTCCTAAGAAAACATCTTCAACATTTTTGTCCTTAGTCCCTTACTAAGTGAAAACTATGCATTCCAAATGAAATGGGATTTTTTTTCACTGTAACAAGCTAAATGCTAATATTCTATTACAATATTCAGTAATCTTACTTTTATTTCCAAACCAACTTTGACCACAGTTCAAAATATGTTAATACTTAAGTTGACCTCATAGCAGTGGACACCTTCCTCAGTTTGTGCTGATCATATCAGAGGCTTGACTGTGTGGATTCCCGCATTGTAGTGTACACACATCCATACGTGTGAATGTGTGCTGCTGTCAAGTAGTTCTATCTATATGTGAGGATGGGAAGAAGGATGAGGAGCATGTCAGTGATGCTTTTATCAGGTTTTCTCACAAATCTGTGCTTTCAATAAATGAATGGTTTGTTGGCCTTGCGATCTTTACTGATAGTATAACTTTGAATTAAGTTGAGAGAATGACAGGCAGTTTGCTACAACTTTGGCTGGATTTAAAATGGAGACCTTTGTCTTTTAACTGTTGTACCCACAGACGGTCTATTCTTATCATGTCGTCTCATGATCAGGACGATAACCCTGTCACTCTCTCATACTCTATATGAATATTTATATTCTATATCTATATGTGTCACTCTCTCATACTCTATATGAATATTTATATTCTATATCTATATGTGTGTGTATACACACACACATATATATTTCTGTATGTATCTATATTTGAGTTTTTCCAAAATCTTTATCATATCCTACATTAAGAAATAGCTACCAGGTACATATAAGCATGAGTATATATACATACTTGAATCCTTACTATGTGCAATGTACTTGGTATTTTCTATATTGTTCTACTGTATTTTATTAGTAAAAATTCTGGTTGAGTGATTTCATGATGGATCATAGCCTTGGATTTAAAAAATGCTGCTCTATAGCCAAGGCTAGAAGTAAAGCTCTAAGTATGGACCCATATTCAGAATCATTAATATATTGTATATCTTCTTAACTCTAGTGTAAAATTATTACGTATCATCAATCTTTAGTTTTTTGCAGCTTATAAAACTTCTTAAAATCCTTCCACAACAGAGTGAGTATTTTGATGTTTGAACCATTGTAACTTTTAAACCATTGTTTCTGGTTTCTTGCCTGTCTGACTCCATATCCTTCCTCAGTCTGGAATCTATTTGAATATCAATAAAACAAGAATCTTAGAAAAATTCATAGTTGTGTTCCTGTCAGTTCCCCATCCAAATTTTCTGTTAAGTTAATATTTGAAAGGTTTCATAAGCGAAAGTGAGTAAGCTTTTGTCCTGTTTGAAAGGAAGAATCAGAATTCATAGTAGAAACTACTGAAAGGTGATTTTGTTTTAGTTGAAGAAATAACTTTATGAAAATTGGAATCTCTTGAAAACTGGTTGTTTTATTAGGACTGAACTTTATATCAGTGAATGTTTTAAATCAGATATCAATTAACCACGTATTCCTGCGTTATGTGAGAGATTGAACTAGAAGAATGCTGAAGTCCCCTCCAACTATAGAATTCATTGGTCATAAACGGGTAGAAAAGTGTTAGCCATTTTCACTTCAACTCTCTTGCAATATTTGGAGTCACTGAAGATAGCCATGCTATTTCTAAAATGTCATATAATGAAGGCACTAAATAAACTAAAGTAGAAGAACCAATGAGTGTCATCTCATCTTCCTCCTGTCTGAAAATAGTGAAACGCAAAATACAAATCGACAGACATTTACTAAACATATTCTATGTCCTGCTATGGGTCTCAGCTGAGGGTATATAAGACAGTTCCTGTCTGCTGGTATATATAACCTGCTTGGAATGACGAGACAAGGATTCACAAAGATAATAATTCTCGTATTTAAATAACTCAACAAAAGGAAGTTCACATTCAATTAAAATCTTTAGGACACTCATCTTCTGTAACGAACTTGTTTTGTGGTCAGTTGGGCCCATTATTTCATGAAAACACTACTTAATTTCATGAGGCAATAGAAAGGTTTGCAAGTAAATCTCTCAAACAGCTATTTTATCTTAGAATTTAAACAAGAAATTCAACACGAAATGCGTCGAAGTATATAATCCATATTAGGTGTACCTAAAAGAGATGATGACTTTTAAAGTATCCAATTAAAGTCCATAAACAGCAGAAATCTGGCATTAACAGACGATGACAATTACATTTTGCATTGTGATTTTTCCTTCCAGCCTATCTGAAATTGTATTATGAACAAAGACTAGACAAAATAACAAACTTACCTCAGACTTACAGCTAAAAATAAGCAGATGAGTTGGATATGAGTTGGGTTTAAGCAAAAGTACACTAACAAGTAAAGGGCACCTGTAAGTTAGTGTTGAACTTCTTTTCTTCCGAAGAGTTTCTTGGAAGAATCAGTCCCTCGACAGAGGCAGAATTTCTCTGAAGAGATGATTCTATTCTCTGATTAGCCCAGCTACCGCTCAATATGCTTCTGAGTGTTTGGTGGAGGAGGAGGGATAAGATCCATCATGCACATTGCCGTGCACTTCCTTCCAGGGAAAAGATGCTCCCTCTGTACTTATCTGTAGTTTTCTCTAGAGAGATGTTCATGACAAGATGCTGCTGCCACTGAGTTCCTCAGTCACTGTAGGGTCCGTGATCATAAGTTTAAGAAGCATTGGAATGACTTCTAGGACTCCTTCACGCATTACAATTACCACAGTCTTGGATTCATTTGGTTTCAAGGACTCCATCATTTTCCCGCCCACTAAACTTTCAAATAGATTAAGTGGTATTTAGCACAGATGACATCCGTGTATTTTTCCCATCTTCTCCAGTGTTGGCTGAGTTTTTTGTTACATCTGATCTGAACATGTACCCTATATTTTTTTCCATCAAGTCACCACAAGGAATACAATTCATAAAGTAAGACCCGGTAGAAGGACCATAGAAACTGTGGGGAACACGTTAAGGAGTCAGGATAAGGCATTCCAATGGGACTTATTAAATCCTGTTTTGTAGGATTTAACTGGAATGCAAAAAGGGAAAGAAAACTCTCACTAGGAAACAATCTCTGTGCTTTAATTTCCAGAGATTCTGAGCCCAAGAGGAGAAGAAAGACCAAGGTTCCCCTAGGTCTGTAACTACTACCTTTTCTCTTCTTCCTTAAATGGAAATTAACTGACCTCATTTCACAATTCTGAGGAATGCAGCTGAGACAGTTTGATAGAGCCCTTGTAATTTAAATTTCTCTTTTATTCTTTTATCTAAATCTATTTTTATACGCAAATATAAAGGAGGTAGAATATAATTTCCTGAATTATAGTTATTTTAATGTATATCACAACCCGCTATGAAAGTAATAAACTGGTTGTTTTTCTACCCTAAGGATGTTGACCTGCATGCCGTAGATCTGAAATGGGTTTTTCCCCAGCAAACCTGTTCAGTAAGAGGCTTATTGGTGACTCGGGTCCAGATTGTCTCCTCAAGTATTGGAAAGATGCTGCTCTCCCATATTTACAGCATCCGAGGTAATCTGGTACATAGAGAAAAACAGTTATTATTACCTGTATGTTGTTCATGGTCCAATTTATTAAACATATAAACTATTAATTATATTTCTTCCTTTTCTATTTCTAGTTTTACTAGCATATAAGGCTCTTATTTTTCTCAAAAAATCTTTTGTCTTAAATTCTATTTTATCTGAAAAATATCTTTTGTTTGATATTGAAAATGCAGCATTTGGTTTACTAGTACTTTATTTAGGATTTTTAGATTTATGTTTGCTTTTGAGATTTATTCAATACATTCTTTTCTTCTACTGTCCTTTTCCAGTTTTGTTATCACTGTCGTATTAGCCTTGTAAAACGAACTGGATAGCTGTCTCTCTTTTTCTATTCTCAAAAAGGTTTTACACAATATGAAAACTAGCTGTTCCTTGAAGATTGCTAAAATTTGCCTTTAAAACTATATAACTTAACGTTCTGTGGCTTTGGGGTAATTTTGGTGACCAATTCAATTTTTTGAATATTTATTGTTCAGGTTTTCTATTTCTACATAAGGAAGCTTAGGATATATCTTCTAATTTTAAAATTGATCTAAATAAATCTTGTTCTTAGAATTCTATTATTTTAAAATATCTACTTCTTTTGTCATATAACTTTTTATTCCTAATATTGTGTATATAGACATTTTCTCTTTTTTGTATTAGTCTTATCTATTTTATTGGGAGTCGTTTGTAAAAAGAGCTAGGTTTATATTTTAATGATCTTCATAATTCTTTACTTTTGTCAATAAAGTTTTCTCTTATATAAATTATACCCTATCTTTTTAAATTCTTGGTCATCTTCCTGAGTTGAATATTTAACTTACTTATTAAATTCCTTTTTGTGAGGAAGATTATCCCTGAGCTAAGATTTGCCAATCCTCCTGTTTTTTTTTGAGGAAGAATGGCCCTGAGCTAACATCCGTGCCCATCTTCCTCTACTTTGTATGTGGGATCTGCCACAGGATGGCTTGATAAGCAGTGAGAAGGTGTGGACCCAGGATCCAGACTGGTGAACCCGGGGCCGCCAAAGCAGAACATGTGAGCTTAACCACTGTGCCACAGGGCTGGCCTCTGTCTTATTTTTTTAATAAAAGTAATTTGAGATATTAACTTGCTTTTTTCTACCATTTTAGCCAGATATCTCAAGATTGATATTCAGAACTTTCGTCATTATTAACTTCACCTGTGAAGCACAAATTACATACAAATGCATTTTTAGGTTTCCAAATATTTGTATTACTTTTTTATTGTTCATTTTAAATTTATTATCATTGTAGTAAAATAATGAATCCCTGTGGTATTGATTCTTGAAAATCTGAGAGGTTTTGTTGCTTATTATATATTCAATTTTCGCAATTTTTTATATTGATTTGGATGTAACGTATATTCTCCATTTCTTGGATGTAGGATTCTTTATTTATCTATTTGATCAAGTTTTGTTAATTTTGTTTTTCAGAGCTTTTATCTCTAGCTTTTTCAGTATTATTAATTAGTTTCTGAGAACATTGTGCTAAATCCCTCACTATGAAATTGGATTTATAAATCTTCATTATAATTCTCTGGGTTTCTTAATCTAATTCTGTATTGTAGCTGTGTTGTTACACATATACATATTTATGATTGTTACACCTTCTCAATAGACTATTAGTTTATTATTATACAGTACTTCTCTTTATACTAATTAATGTTTTTGCCTTATATAAACATAAATGCACGTCTGCCTAGTATTTATATTGCTGCATCAACTTATTACATATTTATATAGGATATGTTCTTCAATACCATTATTCCCAGGCTTCCTTTATGCGTTTTGGTTGCTCTTGTAAACAACATGTAGCTGTATTTTATGAGCTTAAAAATATCAAAGTGAAAATAGGAGGATATAATATATTTTCATTCAATGTAAATATTGAGATATTTAGACTTTATATCATTTGTGTTTTCTGTTTAGCACCCTTCTTCTTGGCTTTTACGTTTATTCTCTCCTCTGTTAGCTTTATAAAGAGATGCTATGATCTTGTCTGAGCTGACTCCCACTTATTTTCACCTCATCTCTGTTTTACCTTCACTTCGTGATCAAGTCCTATATTTCTTGGGCATTTTTACTCGGGGTTCAGGTAATACACACACACACACACACACACACACACCCCTGTAATAACTGAATCACCTTGAAACACATCAGGTGATTTTAGAAATATTTTTTAGTAATTTTCTGTTCTTCAACACTCATAACTGCCGAGATATTATTTGTAATCACTTGTGTAACTGTCCCAAATTTCAGAGTATTTTTCCAATTTCTCTTTGAATCAGATAAGAATCCAACAGGAAAACAGATACCATCCTGGTATTTTAATAGAGAGAATTTAATGTAACAAAGTAGTTAAAGGGAAGTTGAAGAATTATAACAGTAAAAGTGGATGGAACTCTCAGATAAACAGGAACTGTGGAAGCAGCAACCGCCCCAAGGGCTAAGGGAACCCAGAGCAGAGGTGGGGTAATTAGGATCTAGAAGTTTCAGAGGAGTCAGGGATTCAACTTAAACTTCAGAAAATGTGCCTCCCAGCTTGCTTTGTTGCCTTCCAGGGGGAGTAATGAGGCTGATTCTGGGAAAATCAGAAAATAAAGGCTGGAGAGGTGGGAACCAGCTGCCACAGCCCAGGTAGAGTTGTTGGGGCAATGCCCACAAGAACAGCAAACAAACAGGAAAGAGCAAGGTCCTCTTCCCCTGTTCTAGGCTCCTGGCCTCCTTTAGAGCTCCCTACCCACACAGTATAAGCAATCGTAAGCCACTAAAATCAATAATCCAAATGCCCCAATTTGGTTAACCTAAATTGTAAGCCTGGGTATCACATGCTGGGGTTTTCAAGTTTATCAGTAAAGAACAACCTTCTGCATCACTCATATTGAGAACTAATTAAGGGATAGAAGCAAGAATTATTGAAAAAAAGACTCAATGGAGGATGTGGTTTAGATGTGATACCCGAATAGGTTTGTTAATTCCTTGCCTTGAATTAAACTTACTGCCTAGTCATAGGCAGCACTGTGACACCACAGGCCTTCCTTACAAGACTCAGCCTAGGTAAAATTTACAGCACAGAGGGCAGAAGAGAATGTGTGCTTCTTGCTAATGGTTGACACTCAGAGGGAAGGAGAGAGGAAGATGGGAAGCCATGCTGAGTTGCTCTTACAAACTTACAAATCAGGACTACTCTAAGTGGCATTCCCTCCACATGGATGCCTCCAAGGGAGAGGAAGTTGATCCTTTCTCATTTCCACCATACACCACTATCCCTAACACAAACATTACCCAGTACTTTACAAAAGCTTATAAGAACTGTATTATCATTTCTGGAATAAGCTTCCACTTTAGGTGAATAAATGCTAGTTTACGTTTTGTAAATATGGTAGGCCCCCTGTCCAATAACAATGTTCATTGGCTCGTGGATTCTCTGACAAATCAAATCAGGACCTGGGAGGCTTATAGTCTTATAAATGATTTGTTCTTGCGCAAACCATTACTTGATTTATATACAAAGTATATGTTTTATAATACCAACATTTTAAATGTATTAAAATATAGCTAATATTTTTAGTAAGAAGTTAAAATTTTAGCATTATATAATGATAAAAAAGACAACCTTAGTATGACTAGCTTTCCTAACTGTCATATAAAAGTTTTTTAAAATCTTTAAAAAAGCAAAATTTTATAATTATTAAATGTGGACCTACCAAAAATCCTTAAACTTTTTCTAGTTTGCAAGACGTCAAAGTAAAAAAGCTTTCACAGCAGATAAAAATTAGTTAAATGATTACATTTCTACAAAAAAGTAATGAACTCACAGTTCATGCAACTGATTTAAAGTTATTTCAGTTGGTTTTCCAATAAAATCTTTTACCAGACAAATTTTGATCTCATAAACAGTTCTGATAAATTTCACCACTGTAGTCTTATAGACGACAGAAGAAATTCAAAATAAGCAAATCATATGAAAAAGGCCAAACATTACAAAATATACTGCAATAATATATTTAACACAAAAATATATTACCAAAATTCAAAATAGAATGAACATTTTTACGGTCATCTTTTAAATAACAAAACATTTGCTAAACTGTTCACAGAAGTTTTAAACCTAGTGGCTCTCCCACTGTTGGGTGTGTATTATTTTACGGTCCTCCTCCTCTTTCTTCTTCCTTTCTCTTCTTTCTTTTCTTCTTATTCTTTCTCCTCTTCCTATTATTCTTTTTCCTTCCTCTTCTTCTTTTGATTTTTTTCCTCTTCTTCATTTTTAAAAATCTGCTTATTCTCCCTGTTCATCTCAGAATCTTAGACTTCTTTATCACGGTCATCGTTATTATTTTCAACAGAGTTTCTTACTAATTACATTATCAATCCCGAAATTATTATCATTGGAAAAGTACTCCAATTCATAATCTGCAGAAGATTAACTTCAATAGCAGCTGACGGGTCTCCGTTCTCAAGAACTTCAGAAAGACAAAATTATTTGAAACAAGAATCACTAGAAATCTTTCTACTGTTTGAATAGTTTCACTTCCCTTACATTTCTTTTGTTTATTAATAGTTTTCAGAGTGACTTCCTCTATTTCTATCCATTCTATCTAAAACACTATGTAGCCTGTAATTTTTGGCCTATCAGAGAAGAAAGGATGAGAATTATGTGTCTGATCTCATTTTATATATTGTGGTCTAAAGGGATTCTGCAGCCAATTCCACAGAGAGGGTGGAGGAATGTGGGGGTACCTCCACACGTCCAACCATTCTCCGGACACCAGCTGGGTGTCCTACAATTCAACTCAATTCTGAGACTATCTATGCAGAGATAACATCAAATTCCACAGGTTAAGGGCTCAGTCCCTCAAGACTGCCCTCTGCCTCAGATGCCAACTTAAAGCCCAGGTTGTTACCTGTGCGTCTGACCGAGCGGCTTTAGATCAGAGGTTCCCATGATCCCCATCTTGGGTTCAATTAATTTGCTAGAGCAGCTCAGAGAACTCAGGAAACCCATTCACTCACTAGATTGCTGATTTATTACAAAAAGGGTATGAGTCAACAGCCAGATGAAGAGATAACATAGGGCGATGTCCTGAGCAAAGGAGCTTCTGTCCTTGTGGAGTTTGGGGACTTGCACACTGGCAAGTGGAGGCGTTCTGGTTCCCCAACCTGGAAGTTCTCAGAATGCTGTCCTTTTGAGTTTTTGTGGAGGTTTCGTTATGATACTGGCTCAACACAAGGTTGACATAAGGGAAGTCATATTGTAGAAAAGAAACCATATTGTAACTTTGAATGACCTCTGACTAACTAACCCAGCCAAATATGCACCATCCAGGAGATCTAACCGCTCTGCAGATTTTACAACCCCTGCTAGCATATGTACCTCACAGCTGTGGTAAGATAATAACTTTGTTCTTTCAAGATCCTTAGGAATGTGATGACCCCAAGACAGAGAGTCTATCTGGCATGGTGACTCCCAGTCTGTAACATCAGAGGATCTATATTCCTAATCCCCTCCTCTATAACCCACTAGCCTATATAACTGCTTCAAGATTCTGTGTCCCACTTATGATGGTTCTTTAGGACATTAGTCCCCCCATCTTCCAATTTCCTAGCTTATTGCTTACTAAAATGCCCTTTCTCTGCCACCATCTTGCCTCTTGACAATTGGCTTTTGTATTGCAGAGAGCAGATTGTGCCCTTTGTGCAGTAACAGAAATTTGGTGACTCTGGTGGGACTTTAAGTTCTGCTCACAGCCAGTCAAGCTTGGATGGTGACCTGTCAGGTAAGTCCCAGAAGCTGCCAAGGTTCCCTTTGTTTTGGGAATCTGCCCTTCCTGCTCTCCCAGGCCGTCACCAACTGCCTCCTAAGGCTCCCTATGGTGAAAGGAGAAAGGCTACTTCTGGTGGGTCAACCGGCTGACATCTGGAGTAGGGTAAGTTGCTTCACGGATGCACAACCAAGAACTTTCCTTCTCTTCCAACTGGGTCCCCTCTTTGAGAAGGAGGATAATTTGTTTAATAGGGCGCCCTGCCAGAATGGGAAGGTGTATAGGATTTCACCTGGAATCTGGGAACAAGTTCACTGGTATCTGGTTTGTCTGTGTCTGTAAAGAGCTCCAGGATCAGACATCTTTTGGGTGAGTGACCTTGCTAAAATGTGCTTTTCCCTAAAATTGTCTAATATCTCATCAGGATAGTGGATTAGAGACCACACTGGTGAGAGTTGGTTACTGGGTTAAAGTTCCAACACTAGGATTGTGGGAGACAATATAAAAGCATTACAGCCATTGGCACACTCAAAAGGGTTGGGTTAGAGTCCCAAGCTCCAGGTTAGAGTCCTAGAGTATTGGATTTTGGTGTCTGTTCATGTTTGTCTATGTCTGACTGTTTTATTTAAAATTGGCTGTTTGGGGCTGAGTTTCTTGATGATCATAACAAACTCTCTCTAGAAATTACCTTGTTTTTTGTGGCCACCTTGGGAAAAGCCCCCTAAAATGAGGATAACTGTAAACAGATGGCAAGATAAACTGGGATAATTTAAAATTATAGTGGCCATTTTGGGCTCTTATTGAGCCTCCAAACTAAGGAACAAGGACAAATCTTTCATCTTTAAAGAGTCAAGGGCTCCACCTTTTGAGCAAAAGTTTCCAGAAGCTGTAAATGTTTATAGAGAACAGCAAATCTTACCAAGCTTGTTTGAGTCCTGAGGGCTTGGCTTGATAATTATCAGGTTGGGAGGGAGGTCCCAAAATATGTGGTTGCCCACCATTTTGTGGTCAGAGATTGTCGGACAGAAAAGTGGGTTGAACTCCTATTTGTGGCTAAGAGTCCTACCAAATTGCCGTCAGCCTCAGGGAAATTGCATTGGCCATTAGAAGAAAGCCTTGTGTTGGCCTTCATTGTAAGAGTCTTGATTTCAGGGATGACCAAAATTTTCGCCATCTAATTCTAGCTATAGTATAAATATACTTTTGACCAAAGGTGTCTAAATTCTGAAACAGTGGGAAACACTAATTCAATCCCCACCTATAAGCCCCTTAGGCTGCATTCTCCTGAATTGGGCAACTGTTAGCTACAACTACATAGTGCAAGCTACTGAATACTCGTTGGTTTACTGATCCTTCTCTTCCCAGAGACAGTCGCTATTTTTCCTCGTCTCTGTTTTTCTGGTGTCATTTGTCCTAAGAAGAAAATACCATAGGGCAAGATGCAGGCTTCTCCTTAAGCCTATCGTCTGGACAGGCCACAGTAAACTTTGCTGTAGGGCCCGCCTACAGAGTATGCATGTAAGGTGTTAGCTGTTGCTAAGGGACATCTTGGAAGCCAAAAAATGTCACAATATTGGTGGGCACAGCTAGAGCAGTTAAGAGGCATTAGGGCACTCGCCACCTCAGAAAGACTCCTCTGATAGGATAAGTTGGTCATGGAATAGGGTAGATGACAAGAGGTCCCCTGCCAACCTCAAGAAGTTGCCCATGCAATGATGAGGTACTCAGTAAAGCATACACACAATGCCCAGCCCCGTAGAACCTCCTGCCTAGGTATTAGTCTGGCTTCGAGAGACCCAAAGTGTAGCTAAAGCCGTTAATGTGCATATAAGACGAGGTTTTGTTTTTTCTTTCAGTCTTGTTCTATGTCTTGAGAGCTTGGCTTTGTGACCTCTTCCGTCATGAGGGGTCCCAGTCCATCAGGGACCTTTGTCATCTCAACCTTTTCTGTTTGTTATTGCACTACCACCTGTGAAGCAGAAGCCTTTGCTTTCCTGGACTATTTTTGGAAGTGAACTTTCTGGATCTCATGAGGGCTGCTCCTTTTGTACTCTGTTTTGGGGGTGCCTCTTGCATCCATAGTTAAGATATAAATGTTTACTGGTTTGAGTTGCTATTAAGATCCTACTCATCAAAGGTCAGAGGATGGATCCTTAAATTGGAAAAACTAAGTTGAAAATGTATAGCTGAAGGGGTGGGTCAAACTCTTCCCAGATCTTTGGGGAACTGACACAACATCTTTGTCTTGCAAATCCCTGCAGGGCCAGAGATATGGCTCTAGAAGGTGGTTCAAAGTTCCCTTGTCCTTTTCCAATCCCGAAGCCTCCCCTATTCCTCTCAAAATGCTTGTAGGTATTGGGAAGTTAAAAGCTGATAATGGAAATATCCCAGCAACTCTATCTTTGAGAAAACTTGAGTGGTTTCTCTGTGCCTTTGTGATGTAGTTGGAGAGGTAGACTAACATATAATGTCATTGGAGCTGCAACACAATTTCTGAGAAATCAAGAGCAGTTGTCCTTAAAAAAATCCCTACAAGACTGGAAGTGCAGCTCTAGAGGCAATTCAGTTTCTCTTATCTCAAAGAGCTTGCAAACCCTCTGGAGACTGTCTAGCCCATCACCAATTCCTAGGAATGAAGGACAAAAAAAAAAGGAAAGAAAAATGACCATAAGAGCACCCTCACCAAAAATCTAGCATCTTGAGTGTCTTCTCCATAATTATTAGTAAAAAGGCTTGAAACAAAATTTGGATTCATACCTAGGGAGCCTTGTATCTGATTCAACGCAGAACTTTAAAACAATAGCTTCTAGATCTAGCCTCCTATGCACTATCTTTCAACCACTTTTGACTGAGACTTTCTCCAAAATAACCAACCAAAACAATGTAGTTTTTTAATAGTGAATTCCACCAGCATGCACTCTTACTGTGTGATCATTTTCATTCCCATTATACCATTTTTATCAAAATTATATAAATAATATATATACCTATATATAGTCATATATATAATCACTCTTCAAACTGAATTCACATAAATTATATCATTTAACATTAATAAAAGTTATGTGAGGTATCTAGTTAAAGCATTGTTATTCATATCTGACCTAAGGTAAAGCCCAGGATTGGGGAGGTTAAATTATGCTTAGAGGCAGACCTATTTAGTAAGCCGTGGCACAACCAAAAGGTGAATCCAAAATAGCAAGCACCTCAATTTAAGCCTGGGTTGGGTTCTCGCTTTTCCTCAGTCTTGTCAGCCTGGAGCACTGGTGAGGTAGGTCCTGCCTGTGTCTATAGACAGAAGGGGCAGGGAAGCTCCCTGGGAGGGCATTAATTATAAAGGAAAAGAAAACAAATGGGTAAATTTGATGATAGGAAAAAGGCTAGAATTATATGTCAGACGAGATACTGAGAACAGCATGGTGTCTTAAGATCGCCCCTTTGGAGCAGTGCCCTCTGGGGCTGTTCTTCTAGAGAGGCATGGAGGGGGATTGTAACTGGGAATGATTAGGCCACTAAGGTGAGGGTTTCTGTTCTTATCAAGGGTAATAAGCCCCTTAAAGATGGGCTGGCCAAAAGATTTACTCTTTCTGATGTTAATGCTTTGGCCGCACAATATAAGCTTTTTTCCCTCCCCTCTGCTCCATCATGTGGATGCCAAGTCTAACCCATGTTGAACTAAAATCTATGTTTTGGGAAGAAAGCTAATAAGAAGCACTGTGGATTGGGAATCCGTACAACCATGTTAAACTCCCAACTCCATCCTATTAGTGGCTGGGTGGGGTAGGGAAAGTGACTAAATCACTCTGAAACTTTTTCTCCTTATCTATTAAAGGAGGAAATAATATCTGGTTTACAGTGCTATTGGTGACAGAGAAATGGGATAACACCTGGGAGCACCTGGCAGAATCCTCAGCATAAAGTAAATGCATCCTTTTTCCTCTTGCCCTCAGACCTTTGAAAATGGTGACTAATGTTAAAGGAATACATATATAAAAAGGTCATAACACCAAAATATAATTTGTGTATTAAAATCCTAAAACTCAAATATTGAAAATTAATAGTAATATCTCATATACTCAGGTATTTTCTGAAATTTATTAACAAAACATGGTTTTGTTGTATTTTTTCAGTCAGAGGCACTCCTCAGATCCGCTAGAGGACAACTCTTGATAATTCATCTACGCAGCTATCTTCGCAGAAGCTTAGTCCTTTTGGTCTATTCTTTCTCAAGCATTTTTGAACTGACATAAGAATGAATGCCACCCCTGATTTTTCTAAAGGGCCCTTGGAGAAAAATTCTCAATTCAAACCTATGGCTTATGTTTTATGTGAAAGAAATTATTCCGTATTTGCCTCTTCCTCTTCCCTTCTAGAGTTTTAACCTTAATGCAAGGTATATATATTTTAGACAATATGATAATTTTTCTAGGTATAGTTAGAATGCCATTTTTTAATGAAAATGTTGCCTGTTAATTTTCTTTCTACCTTTAAAATAGGGCACACAATAATTCCATAGAGCTTAATAGCTATTTTTAAAGCTAATGTTTATTTCTTTATTTGAATTGTTCTTTTTGTGGGGGGACAGGGGACCAGAGCAAGGCTTGTGGACTTCTGTGGGCAGAAAATGTCCCGAAACCGTGAAGGTAAGAAGACTAAGATAATGACCAGAGACAAAATGTTTTGCCCAAATGAACTAACAGATAGAATGGTCAGCAACTAGATTTTTTTTTTGTTATTTTTTTGGTGAGGAGGATTGGCCCTGAGCTAACATCTGCTGCCAATCTTCCTCTATTTGCTTGAGGAGGTTTGTCACTGAGCTAACATCTGTGCTAATCTTCCTCTATTCTCGTATGTGGGATGCCAGCACAGCATAGCCTGGTAAGTGGTGCATAGGTCCACGCCTGGGATCTGAACCTGTGAACCTCAGGTTGCCAAAGCAGAGCATAGGAACTTAACCACTAGGCAACTGGACCAGTCCAAGCAACTAGAATTTTTGAGAACTAAGAGGAAAATAGTGCGTTAGGAGAGAAGAGGAAGAGAAAACTTTCCCCTTTGCCTTAACTTCATGGAAGAAGGAAGATATGGAGTCATAATGGTATGTGAGAGAATTAGGGTGAAAAAATAGAAAGATCTATAGAAAGTGGATAGTAATATACTATCATCATATATCATACACTTGAATGACATGTGACTCTACAAGAGTAGAGAGGAAGAGAAGAGAATTCAAAAGATACTATAGTCTCTGTGTTAAAGAAATCACCGTTTTCATACTGTGCTGGCCACTTAGGTCTTGATTGTGTTGAAAGAAAACAAATCACTCTTCCATACCATTCTGACCACTTGGGTCGAGAGTAAGTGACTTATATCACCTGGACCAGATGCTCTTTGGAATTTTGTTGAGGTTCCCACAAGTCCTTATCAGACCTGATTGTGCTATTGGTTCTAAGTGTTGATCTACAACGTTATGTGATGCTATTAGCTTCTCTTGATGCTTTCTTCCTTTTACAATATTTTCTTACTCCTATAATATTTTATGCAGTCATCATAATGGTCAGTTTTCACCTACACTAAGCTTTGTAAACTGAACTCTGGAAAATGTAACTCTCCTATAACTGACTATCATATTTATTCGAAACACAAACTCATTTCAATTAAATGGTGCAGAATTAAATGAAACAAAGAGCTTGCTATTTCTCTGCCTCTCATATAAAAATAATCCATGAAGTTAAACTTTGCTTTTTATAGAAATAGATTCAGATTCAGATGACATTTCAGAACTGATGGCATCATCCTTAAATTTTAAGTTCCAGACAAGGGTGTTGGCTCTACCCAGAGTCCTTACTGCATTTCCTAGCAGGGGACTGCTTAACCAAGGTCAGAATTTATTCTGTCTTGTTAGAGGTGCACTCTTGTAGCAGCATATATTACGGAATTACTAGCATGCACTTACAGCAGTAAGGGAGATGGAAATCATAGAGGAATTTAAGAGGAGATTTGAAAGAACAAAGCCTCAAAACAAACTGGATCTTGGTTAGTGATGGGAACTGGCCATGGGAGTTCAAGGTTCACCTCCTGCACTAAATCACTTCATGACTGTTCTTGTCTAGTGGCCTGTGCTCTCCATGACTTTCTGCTTATGCTTTCCGGTCTGGCCAGTACCCCCTGTTAGGGACAGAGTCTGATCAATAGACACTCTCAATATCGGAGATCAAAGACATGAGATTTTAAGGTATTTACATTACCATTCCCTCAACTCTCATAGAGAACAAATCTTCCACCTTTGAGGCTCTCCCTGATATCCCTCACATTGATCTCTCCTTCCACAGCACTCTCCTCAGGGCCCCCTTGACCTCTGCGTTCCTCAGGCTGTAGATCAGCGGGTTCAGCATAGGGTTGAAGAGACTATAAAACAGGGAAAGGATCTTCTGCTGCTCCTCAGGATGGCGGGATTTAGGGGCCATGTACATGACGATGGCGCTGCCAAAGAAGAGCCCGAGCACGCAGAGGTGGGAGGAGCAGGTGGAGAAGGCCTTTCTGCGGCCCTCCCCAGACTGGATCCTGAGGATGGCAAACAGGATGCGTGTGTAGGAGACCAGCACCAAGCAGAGGGGCCCAACTAAGATAAACACAGAAGTAGCAAAGATGACAACTTGGTTGAGCCTGGCGTCAGCACAGGCCAGCTTGAGGACAGACAGGATTTCACAGAAGAAGTGGTTGATTTCATGAGGCCCACAGAAGGGCAGTCTCAGAAGGAGAACAACATGGACCATGGCCAGGAGGGAGCCACATGCCCAGGAAGTGACGGCCTGAACAATGCACACTCTCCAGCTCATGATGACAGAGTAACGTAGCGCGTGGCAGATCGCCACGTACCGATCATAGGACATTATTACCAAGATGAGACACTCAGTGTGAGCAAAAGCCATATATAAAAAGGTCTGCATTATGCATGGGATGAAAGAGATAGTTTTTTTCTTGTTCAGAAGGTTTGCCAACATCTTCGGGACATTGTTTGAAGCATATGAAACATCAACAATGGCCAAGTGTGAGAGGAAGAAGTACATGGGTGTGTGCAGTCGAGAGTCCAGCCAGATGAGGCCCAGGATGACCCCGTTCCCCAGCAAAGTGAAGGTGTAGAACAGGGAGAAGAGCTCAAAGAGGAACATCCGTATCTTTGGGTTGAGTGAGAATCCCAGGAGAATGAATTCTGTGATCCATGTCTGATTTTCTGACATGCCCTGGCTGCAGTGCCTGTGTTGGTCTCTGCTGCTGCAGTGCGCTGTGTGCTGAGGAGCAAATGCAGATCTGGATTAGGAATTTAACAGAAAGAGGAGGTTTAAGGTATATACAATGTGTTGACACAGCCAGGAACCCTTTCAGAGTCATTATGTCAAATCCTTTAATCCATAGTAAAGCAGAAAGAAAATCTGTTCAGGTAACTAGTGTAAGTGAACATGGGGTGTCAGGTACCATTTTCATGTGTACAGAATTTTATTTAACTTTGATTGCAAGATCCATATTTTTACTATCATGATGGCAGCCACAGAATAAATTGTTCTCCAGAATCACTAATCATTTTATTTTTGAAAAAGACTCATAGCCATATTCTCATGTAGTCTTATTTCTAG
Organism: Equus przewalskii; assembly: GCF_037783145.1. NCBI lineage: Eukaryota > Metazoa > Chordata > Mammalia > Perissodactyla > Equidae > Equus > Equus przewalskii. The sequence goes on along the minus strand of NC_091834.1, from coordinate 96,731,887 downwards.
TGTATTTAGTTTTCAAACTTTGTTGTCACTTTCCCTTTATCATTTAATTGGCTCTTGTTTTATAACTTGTGCAGAGTACATTGCACATAGCGAGTGCTCACTAAATAATTGTAGAATAAATATAGGAATGAGTGAACTAGGGAGTGAGATTAACCAATGCAACTTCACAGAGGTCTGTTTCCCTCTGTGTTCACTAGTTTTAGGGCTTTAGCAAATGGAATTGGCACTAAGTTTTTACTTCTTGGTGTGGCACAACAAAATCTGGCTGTTTCCATTCTGGGCATGAGCATAACGACATCATTAATCTGGTCAGCATTCATAGAAGTAATTTAGGGTGTAAGGTCAGGGCAAGAGGTTATCACTGTAAAGAGTTAATTGTATAATATTCCTACTCCTGCCCTGCCCTACCCTCTTGCAAGGCTGCTCTCCTGGTTCTGAGTAGATGCTGTTTCTAGACCTCACTGCCTTTGGACAGTACCCAATACATTTGTTGGGTGGATGGATAGATGAATGGATGGGTGAACGAAAGGCATTACATTAGCAACAACATCCAAAGTGCATAGCCTGGAATTTAATGAAGTCTTTTGACTCTTCTTTCATTTTCTCTGGCTGCCATTCCACCAACCGTATGGCCACAGGGGTGACAGAAAGGGAAACACTAAAATGTTCCATAGAAGTATACACTTACTACGTGACAATTCGTGATATACATGAGCATCCTCAATGTGCAGCTTATGACCCTAGCTCCTCAAATTCCAACCCTGTTTTAAGCTCAGAATGCTCCTGCCTAAACATTGAGCCTGTACTTCCCACTCAGTCTGCTGATTTCTGAAGCCCTTCCTTCCTCCGGACCCGAGCTTCTCTAAACTACCACACTCTACAAAAAGCCTTTACTCACTGTGGCACCAGCCCTGGTCTTATATCAGAAGTAGGATTAGATTTAGAGTAAATTGCACAGAAGTCAGGAGAGATTTTGAAGGTCAGAGCTGAGGATCTTGCTCCCGCCAGTCTCCGAAAGAGGGACTTCGCAGGTACAGGAGTGGTCCCTGTTCTCTTGACACAGGCTGATGCAGGGACTGGAGCCTGCTCCCTGTGAGCAGCAGCAGTAAAGGTTTTATGGTGAGCTCATCTCCATGCAAGCCCTCCCAGATTGTCCCTGAGTGTCCCTGAGGGAGAGGGGACAGGGACTCATAAGACATAGATACCATTTCTACCAAGAGAATCAAAAGTTGTTTTTCTTTCTGTCTCCATTTCTCTGGGCCCTGGGGATAGAGGTTCAGAAGAAAAGGAGCTGGCAGGTAATGATTTAATACTCTACTGGATCCATACACATGAACCTCATGTGGTAATAAGGACAAACATACTCCTGGGACTATACTGTAAATTATACTCCCCAAGTATTTGGGTGGTGATGAGTTCCTGGATCTCAGTCTTGCTCCAGATGGATTTAGTGGAGCTTGGAGGTGGCGGAGCATCAGCCTTATGAGATAATGACCTGAAAATTGACATTGATTTCTTTTTCCTTTCTTCTTTAGATAATTCTAAGCAGGGTGTTGGTAGATAAGAAGAACACTTCCATCAACCTTCCCACACTGTGCTGAGAAAGATGTTGAGACCTTTCCACGAGGTACATGAGAGTTGATAGAGGTTGTTGGAAGTAAGGGAAGACAGAAATACGAGTAAAGCTGACCTTGAAGAGGTGTCATGGTAGAAGCCTTGGGATATATAGGGCAGCAAATGTTGAATTCATGTTTTTACCATGATATACTCATGAAACTCAACGAACCTTCTGATATAATGATGCCCCAGACTGAGGTGTTGTCTTTATATTCACATATAAAGCATAAACAGAAGATCCCTTGAAAAATTTCCTGATTGTCTCTCTTATGTGTATGTCAGGACTGCGTGTGTGTGTGTGTGTGTGTGTAAGTGCATATGTATTTGTATGTACATTTGCTCAGTGAGCAACGTTTTGGAGACAAACATCCAAAATTCATTTATCAGAACACATTTGATTCTTTACTTGAGAGAGGAGAAGTAAATTTTTAACGTGTGAGCAATGTGGTTCTCTGTTAACAAAGCAGGAAAGAAAATATGCCTATGATTTTTGCCTCACAGCCGAATCAAGGATTAAAGCATGTATATTTCCATGGGCAGAATAATGAAGCTCAGGGAAGAATTGTTCTGAAACCTCTGGAGGAAAAATAGGAAAAGTTTAGAAGCTATGTACAGTGGTTTTAAAAATAGCTGCAGAACTTAATTAACAGACAAAATAATTTATTGACTACTTAAAATTGAAGAGTTAAATAGAACGTTGCCAAGATGATTTTCAATTATCTACATAGAGTTCATACATAGACTCTTCGTATCCACAATTATCCATACGTAGATACTTAGAGAATAGGATGCTTAGACACTCTTCAGGAAGATGTCAGATGGATAGGATGAGCCAGAATTTACCTTAGGGTGTGAGGAGGCACAGCTAAGAGAAAACCATTATTATCCTTCAAGAAAAATATGGTGCTTTTTAGTATCATTTCTCATTTGCATTGACCTGTACAAGGGTGAGCATTACGCAACATGTATAGAAAATGTTAACTTCCAAAGTGCCTGCTATTAAAATGTTAACCAGAAATACTATACAAATGTACAGCCACTTCACTGTGAAAGTGAAAAGTAATTATTACTCTATGTGAAACAAGGACTCAACTGATAGAATATGATACCAAGGATGGAGAGACAGAGGACCAAAGATTTCTAACATGAGACTTATCAATAGTTTACCCTGCATTCAAAAGGAGCCTCTGTCAGTACTCTGGAGGCACCCTATAGTCCAGCAACCTATCAATATTATTCTTAATTCCTCAACAGCCTTAGAAAGGGCTGATGATTCAGAAAGTAATGAATTTCATGCCTTCTCATTTTTTCTCCAAATAGAGGACAAAAGTCAACAGAGTCACTCATATCTCCAGGACCTCAGTATAGACTCAAGAGGAAGGAGAAGAAGCAATTAAATCTTCAAACACAAAAGAATCAATGTTAGATATTCAGTGCATTAATAAATGTGATTCCAAAGGACAAATTGAACATCTCTTAATTTGTTGTGTGTTTTTTTGGGAAAACCATAAATTCTCCCTCTACCTCTCAACTAAGCATTTGTTAGAGTCCTTAGGTGACAGAGAAGTGCTTCCTAAAGCATGATCCAACTGCCTCACACCTGTCAGAATGGCTATTATCAAAAAGACAACAAAAAAGTGTTGGTGAGAATGTAGAGAAAAGGGAACTCTCATGCACTATTGGTGGGAATGTAAATTTATGCAACCATTATGAAAAACAATATGGAGTTTTCTCACAAAATTAAAAATAGAACTATCATAGAATCCAGGAATACCATTTCTGGGTATTTATCTGAAGAAAACAAAAACACTAATTTGAAAAGATATATGCACCCCTATGTTCCTTGCAGCATTATTTACAATAGCCAAGATATAGAAGCAACCTAAGTGATCATCAGTAGATGAATGAATAAAGAAGCGAAATATATTTATATGCAATGTTTACATGTACAATGGAATATTACTCAGCCATATAAAAGAATGAAATCCTCCCATTTGTGACAACATGGATGGATCTAGAGGGTATTATGCTAAGTGGAATAAGCCAGAGAATGAAGAATATCATATGATTTCACTTACATGTGGATATTTTATTATCCCACAATTATCTTATCTCTAAGAGAGAGAGTTTATGTTTATTCTTTGTCTTGAAAGCATTAATTAGTTAAATGAAAACACTTCATCTCTGCCTTTCTTAACCTCTGCAAGGCTTTATTCTAGGCATGGCCAACAAAATCCACTAAACTGATGCAAAGTCTCTTAACTTGGCTTCCAGCTTCCATTCCTGCCACTACACAAGCCGTTCTCTATACAGTAACAATTATTCTTTTAGAATGCAAAGCATGTTATATCTCTCTCCTACTTAAAGATGTTCAACACCCTCTCTTTGAACAATATAAAATCAAAATTCCCTTTGAAAGAGCTAAATGATGTGACCCTTCTTTCTTTTTAAACCACAGCTTTGTTTTTCTTCCACTTTGATCAGTGTGTTAAAGCCACACTGGACCCAGAACAAATTCTAGATCGTATCAAACTCCTTCCAGTCTCAGGGTTTCTGCGCTTGCTGGTCCCCATGCCAGGAGTATGTGCTCAGTTTAATTACCGCTTGTCCCCTTGTCCCCCAGCCACGCTATTATTATGTAGCACAGCAGCACGTGTCACAAATTGAAATTCTTATGCCCTTTCATTGTTTGTTTCTTTGTCTCTTTTCCTAGAGAGAAGTCCTTAAGGGCAGGGACTATGTCTTGTTTCATTATACTGAAATCCCAGTAGCTTCTCACAGATGGTGCTCAATTAATTTGCTGCATAAATAAGTCAACAAATAAATGGTGATTAGGCTTATTTCATAGAGATTAATTGAAAATAAAATATGGACAAAATATATTACTCACTTTCTTTATGCTTTTCATGAAATATACTTTTTTATTGAAAAACACTATGTCTGTGTGGCCCTAGAAAAATAGATTTTCCTCATACGTTTGCTCATGGATTGCCACTGTCATTAAACTTAGAATGACTTGTAAGATACTCAGTTACAGATCTTCCACGGCCCAACTTCTATCACTCCTGTTGTTTTTCCCTTCTGATCTCCTTTTCACTTCTTTCTCCTACACATTAATTTCTCCTTGCTCCCTTCTTCCCTTTGCTGCCTTCTTCCTTCTTCTCTCCCTCCCTTGCTTTTACCTTGTTTGTCCCTAACTGTCCCTTCTCTTCTGTCTGTCCTCTTGGGCCCTTTCCCCTCAATACTTTGTCTTCTCTCTTCTGAATATAAATTGTTTCCAGGCACAGTTTGAACCATAATTTAATGAAGAATCTCAAACAGAGGATTTGAAATAACAAGGTAACAAACAGCAAAAATTAAAACAAAGCCAAAAACAACAACAAAAAAGCTCTTTAGCAGCCTCAGATTTAAAGTTCCTGCGCTGAATAATTCAGAGGGCACCTGTCGGTACTTCCCCTGCCTACACACCTCTAGGAAGGTATAAACGTGAAAGAACGCATAGGATACCTGAGTTAGAGCGCTGTTGACTCAGCTATTCCTCCTCTTCCAGAGGGTCTAATTCTTCATTTTAAGAGAAATCTAATTTTAATTTTAATTTTAATTTATCCTTCCCTCTTTCTTAACAAAGTTTATAGATGGATCTTTAATAGCATAGCTAAAGAATAGGACTTTTCCAAGGTTTAATACTAGACTTCTTGTAATTATATTGACATTCCTTGGGAATATGGCTAGCCAGGAGCTAACGTCCATATGAGGAGGGCTCATGCTATCACCTATTGGTTAGTATGGAGTAGTAGCATTAACTCTCAAGATTTTTTTGTAAGTTTTTTTAATTCTTTTGAGGTGTTTCGTGCCTTTACATCCTAGACACATTGTAGCAGTGGAAGGTAGCAATATAAATATATATCTCCTCTTCTCAATGACAACTTGTATAACATAAAAAATCTAAAATATTTGTATGTTAAGCAAAGACTACTGGTTTGTCATTGATCAAGAGAATAAAAGGAGCTTCATATATTTCTAATCAGAATGCAAATAAGTCAAAAGGAAAATCTGGAGTTCTTGGACCCTGAAGTTCAAAGCAAGTTCCCCTCAAGTTTCTTAAGTCAAGATCTGGGTGAAATTCACATGATTTGTTGACTACTGATGTGGAATTGTCCCACATACTGAATCTTAAATCTTCCCAAAGCCTGAAGACCGTGAGATGTCTCATCTGCATTACTCAGATCAGAGAGTAGATCAGATCAGATTAGAGAGGGAGATCAGAGGTTTGAGCTTTGGTGTATTCTGCTCAACTCTCATTATTTGAACAACATCTAAAGATGAATGGAAATTAACCATTGAGGTGAATTCCCTACCAGCCAGTGCCCTTTTGATAAATGATTTTGAAATAAATAAAAAATGTCTAGTTTAAATTTTGTGCATTCTGCTTAGTTGTATCCTCTATATAGACATATGTTTAGTTGCTAACTATGTCTAAAAACCTTGAATTGAGTTCACATTTATCTCCAGAAACGTAGCCATTCATCTTCTAAGAGCTCAGCTGGTAACGATAATTGGCACGTTGGTTGAGTTCTTGGTACACGTCAGGAACTGTGCCAGGAACTTTGCATATATGCTCTCATGCAGCAGTTGTTAAAAATACATCAAAAAACTGAATGACTTCATATGAATGAGAAAATTGAGACTCCAAGAAGTTAAGTAACCTTGAACCCAGTTCTGTGTGATTACAAATCCCAGTCCCGTAAGCACTGTCCTGTGCCTTGTCTGGTATGCTGCATTTGGTAAGCCCAGGAGGCGCATGAATATACCTGCCATATGGCAAGAAGGTCATGCTGACTGAGTTTCATTTGCCTTGGTGCTTGTTACACAGAACAATTTTTTAGATGCTTTCATGCATTTTTTATGTTAAATTAATGTACATGCTCAAAGCAGAAAAAAGTGAAATTCACCGATAAGGCCACCATTTAGAGGTAAATTTTGTTAACATTTGCTGTATATTTTTTTGAGATTTCATGTATTTTTAACACAGATGAGCTCATACTGTACGTAAAATTTCCCATACTGCTGTACCACTTACCATAATAATCCAGGAAATTTATCAATAAACTTAATTTTAATAGCTGTACAATATCCCATTGCTTGAGCACATCATAATTTACTTAATCATTTTCTGGATATTTAGGTTTTTCCCTATATCATAAATAATACAGAGGAATATTTTTATGCATAAAAAATTTCTTTAGTTGGGATTATTTAATTCCTAGAAATGATACTCACTAAGTGAAAGATTTAAATATTTTTATGATTCAAGTCAATATGGTCAGACAGATGAGGGAGCCTTGCTCTATTACCTATTATCTGTTTCCATCATTTCTTCTACATTTATGAGTTGTCATTCTTCTGATAGAAAAGAGCATACACATCTCCCACTTATTTTACTGGTCATTTATTTGTTTATATCAGTATGAACTCAAGAATCCATATTTTATTCCATGGATTGTAACATGTTACTTTCAATTTTTGTTTTACTTGGCCAATGAGAGTCCTTTCAAGGTGACTCCTGTATCCTCTTGTTTTTTTGAGTATTTTCTTATGCAAAAGATGTTGTAACTCTTCTTGTGTTTTTTAATTTCATCTTCCCCTGGAATTAGCCGTTTCTTCAGGGAGACCTGTTCCTTTTAGTGGAGAAGATATTTAAAAACCAAGATCTGAGCTTTCAGTGTGCTCACTGACAGTAGGGTGTCAGTGTTTCTAAGCCCTCCAAGCCAGCAAACAGAGCTAGGACTAAATGCATTTACATATTTACATACTCACACACTTACATATAGACATACATCTGTAACTATTTCTCTATTTATGTGTATGCTTTTAAAACATTATTTCACTAAAAAATGATAAATTGTACTTCATCAAAATTAAAAACTTTCGTTCTTTGAAAGACACCATTAAAAAAATGAAAAGGCAAACCACAGAATTGAAGAAAATATTCACAATACATATTTATGACAAAGGACTTCTACCCAGAATATACAAAGACCTCCTAAATTTAATAAGGACACCAATGATGCAAATAATGAATGGGCAAACGGTTTGAACAGATACTTCACAAAAGATGATATAAAAATGGCCAATAGGCACAGTAAAAGATATTCAGCTTCATTAGTCATCATAGAAATATATATTAAAACTAGGAGACACCAGGGGGCTGGCCCCGTGGCCAAGTGGTTAAGTTTGCGCACTCTGCTGCAGGAGGCCCAGTGTTTCATTGGTTCGAATCCTGGGCGTGGACATGGCACTGCTCATCAAACCATGCTGAGGTGGCGTCCCACGTGCCACAACTAGAAGGACCCACAATGAAGAGTATACAACTATGTACTGGGGGGCTTTGGGGAGAAAAAGGAAAAAAAAATAAAATCTAAAAAAAAAAACAAAAAACTAGGAGACACCACAATATACCCACTGTAATGGGCAAAAATAAAAAACACAATTGTGGGAAGATGTTGATCAACTGGAATTCTCATATATTGCTGATGGGAATGTAAAGCGGAACACTTTTTTCAGTGCCATATAGACTAAAACATACACTTCTATGTAGTAAAGTAAGTAAATATTTCTAGGTATTTTCCAAATAGAATGAAAGTGTATATTCACACAAGGACATGTACACAAATATTCAGGGCTACTTTAAAAAAAAAAAGGCAAAAAACGAAAAACAATCCAAATACCAACCAACAGTTGATGGGTAAAAAAAAAAAAAAAAAAAAAAGGGATACCACTCAAAAAGAAAAATAAATGAATTACTGATACATGCATTAACATGGACGAACCGTAAAAATATTTTAACAGAAAGAAGCTAGACAAAAAAGAGTATATTCTGTATTATTGCATTTATATGAAGTTGTGGAATAGGAAAAACTAACCTATAGTGACAGAAATCTACAGTGGCATATCAATGGTTGCATAAGGCAGAGGGTGAAGGGGCATTAACCCACTGTAAAAGGACACCAGGAGAACTTTTTGAGAGATGGAAATGATCTACATCCTGATTATGTTGATTTCTCATAACTCATGGGACTGTACTCTTAAAATACATACACTTAATTGTGTGTAAACTATTCCTCAATAAAGTTGACTAAAAACCAAAATTACTTCATATTGATTCCTCCAATTCCAACCCTTCCCCTCTGGGTCCTTTCTAGTCTTTCCCCATTCCATAGTGGCGAGTACTTTTTCCAGTTATGAGAAAGTCCTCAAAGTATTTGCTTATTTGCTCAATGCATCCAACCTCCCAACTGTGCTGCCTCCATACTCTGCATCCTGGAGTGCCCCCAGTGCAGGTGCACAGATTCCTGCACCACCCTCCCATCCACACCATGCAACTGGCTGATTGCAGATTTCTTCTTATAGGAAAAGACAGTGAAAGATAGGAATATCTAATTATTGCATTTTATAGTTTTGTTCTCTTCTCTTCATCATCACTGTTTCCACTGATGTCTTCTTCTTCTTTTTTTCTTGGTGAGGAAGATTGGCCCTAAGCTAATACCTATTGTCAATCTTCCTCTTTTTGCTTGAGGAAGATTGTCCCTCAGCTAACATCTGTGCCAATCTTCCTCTATTTCTTTTATGTGGGACACTGCCACAGCATGGCTTGATGAGTGGTGTGTAGGTCCATGTTCGAGATCTGAACCTGTGAACCCCAAGCCACTGAAGTGGAGCACGAGAACTTAACCACTATGCAACCAGGCCAGCTCCCTCTTTTTTCTTTTTATATTTGTCTCTCACTGGAAACTCCATATACAGAGTTTTACATAGGGTGATAGAATGGTCCTGCTAGCCATTTTGCTGAGATTCCCTCAAATATGAATGTCTCCTGGGCTGTTTGGCTTACCCAATGAGTTCTTCAACTTTTGTCTAACTGTGAGCAGCAGGTGTAGAATGCACCTGAGTGTGAGAGATTGTGATACAGAGAGAATAATTAGGCTCACACTCTCATCCTTCAGTGCTCAGGCTTTCACCTAATTCCTCTGTTTTCACACCCAAGCCTTACTGCTTCTGCTTTGTCTGGGATCCTAGAATCTAGGGCTTTTTATCTTCAATGTCTCCATAGAATGAGCTTCCAGGCCCCTCTGCCCAAGGTGAGTTATTGCCTAGCTGTGTGGGGGTGCTGCAGACTTCAGAAGATCCAACCACTGTAATAACAGACTTTCATCTCATCCTCCTGTTTTCCTTCTTTGCAACTCCCACCCTCCATTGTTGCTAGTGTCCTCAAGTCTGCAGCTTCTCAGGGGCTCTTGGAGGTAACGTGTCTTACTTTCTATTGGTTTCCCCTTCTGCATGCTCATTTGGTAGCTTCTTCTCTAAGTTAGTTATTTCTCCATGTGTTTCCCATATTTGAAAAATCTCTTGCAATTTCTCTTGTTTACTTATGTCTCCTCTGCCATTCTATTTGTTCCTGTGGGTTATACCTTTTACTCTATTGCCATTTCAGTGGTATTGGAAGGGAGAAAAGATAAACACGTATAACAAATCTTCCTTACTCTAAGAGACCACTTACTATCATGTAAAATTGTATATTTACATCAACTAATTCCTCACTCTAAGAATTATCTCTCTCTAAAATGAATTGAATTCAATTTCTCTAAATTTTTACAAAATAAAATTTCCCTAACATATTGAGGAAAACCTTTGGACTATTTGTATCTTGCTGGCTTATTTTTTCCAGGAGATATTTGAGGAATGGGAGAATTGTTTACTTTTTAAATCATAATGTGAAGCCTCTTTATTAAATTCCATTAGAGATATGATGTCTATCTTATCAATGTCTTTCTTGCCTGGACTATCTGTAATAAATCTAATCCATCCCAGGTTCTTCTTCCATTTACCTTGATCCCAACCCTACTCGACTGGCATATTTGATAAATGGTGAGTATGAAAACCAATGTGCATGCAAGGTCAAAGAACTCAAAAGAATTGGTCAACTCAGCAATAAATATCAGTCTATTCCATTACTTGGCTTCATGGACCCAAAGTCAACTTCTACAGAACAGTTTGAATTAAATGTTTTTCTTCATGAATTAATTGGTTCAATTAAATGTCCAAACTGGTTTGTGTATATACGAGGATATGTACACATTTTTTGTATGTTCATTTTCTGGAGGAGAGGGAATCACTTGCCACACCCATCAGGTTAATTAAGGACCTGAGGGAGCCCGAGTCTGGGGATGGTGTTGGTGAGAATGTATTTATGCTCCTCACCGAAGATCTGGTCAGTACTCCAGCTTCTCAAATCACTAGCCAACAGGACGTAGCTGAGACGTCCAAAGTCTGCACTCAGATATGAAACTAATTGGAAGAACCTCACCTATCAGTGAGCTATTAAAACCTTCTGGAGGACTTCTCTCCATTCCTCCTTCCCTCAGTGGCTGTGAGCGAATTAGAGAGATTCTAGTTGAAAGAACGGTGCACCTCTGAGCCTGCCTAGGGAAATGACCTTTGGGGCTTCTCAGAAGTTTTCTTGCCCTTGCTCCCTGAGGGCTCTTGCAGCATCAACTGGTTCGCTAAAAATCCTCAAGGCTCAGGAGCCGTTTAGAGGACTCATTAAAAAGACACAGTTGGAAAGTTGCCTCAGGCATCTTGGCAAAGATGAAAAAAACCTTTTTAATTGGTCTCGAAAGAATAGAAACTATTTCAGGATCTAAAACCTAAGTGTCAGAAAAAAATCTCCTAATGGAGTTCATTAAAACTTTGCCACTATTAATTACAGCAGGAGCACTCTCAGCAGGCAGTTGCTCAAGAGACCATGTGGGCACTTGGCCTTTTGGTAAATAGTCCTGGTTGCTCAGCTGTGAGGCCCCAGAGTTAATGTTTGAGTGGACTTTGGGGAACCCTCTTTGGAGATTGGAGCTCCAAGTGTCTTGTCAATGGGTTGAGTTCTTTTTCCATTCGCACATTTAGATAAAAGAATAATAAACCAAATAATTGCATATATTCCAGGTACAGTGCTAAGATCTTTATATGAATGATTGCCAATCATCAAAGTAGTATTTAAAAGTGAATATTTATTTCCGTCCTGTTTACAAAAGAGGAAGCAAGTTCGATAAAGTTAAATAATCCATCCAAAGCCATGTAAATGACAGCCTCAAAATTTAAAGCTAATTCCAAAGCCTTTTCCATTTTTCTGCTGATAGAGTCCAGCATGAACTCAAGCGTACTCTCTCTAGACCTACTCAGTGTCTCTAGGTCAGCCACCCCAACAACCACCCTATACAATTTTTCCTTGGCCACAGCAAGGAAGACAAAACATGGCACCATTAACTGAAGACGATGATAAAGGATATAAGCTAGAACTTCTTCAAGTTAACATTATTCCAATATTCAACATCCCCTGATGCTATCATGTGTCTGTCCTAGTTGCTATTAACTCCGGGTCTAACACCACCATCTCCTTGACACATAGTTCTTTTAGATGTCTTTGCTGGTGCGCTAATACAATAGAATCTTTCTCAATAGATAGTTACCAAACTGATGCCAACTTATTCAACCGTCTCAGTTCCTCTGTAAGCCTTAACTAAGGCCCAAGGCATGGGGGAATGATTGGGGTTAATAAGCTACAGTTTTGTCTGGGTCCTCCCAGAGCAGATGCCAAGATTAGATGTGAAAGGGATTTATTGGGGAAAATCATGAGGAAAAATGAAGAGAAATCTAGTGAAGGCTTGGAGAACAATTTGATACAGGTCCAATTCTCGTGAAGGAGAGAGAGAAGGAAGGGAACAAGGCATATGTGTCACCTAGGGTCACAGCTGGAAACAGATGGCACACTAAAATATGGCAAATTGAAGAAAGTTTAATAATCAAACTATCTACAAAGGTACGTGCAAGGTGTGTGGAAACCACAAGGGAAAGTGCAAGATCCCAGCATAGTGCAGGATTCTGGGCTGGTAATAAAACTTCCTTGTAATCTCTAGGCCTAAAGAAGAAGAAGAGATTGTGGTTACTAGAACCTAGAGACAAAAAGGGCTGTGTAGAAAGAATGACCTGATAGAAACTGGAATATTAAATCAGTTGGACCAGTCCATGCTGACCCTGCAGGAAGGGAAAAAATACTCAACCTCTTTCTCCTCCCTCTCTCTGGTCTCTTCTCTTTGTTTCCAGTGAGCCAAACCCAACAGGAAGTCAGAGGGCAATGCAACCCCATGATGTGGTACGTACAGATCAGTCTTACTGAGCACAGAGCAGGGCAGAGAAAGGTGAAGCACCTGTATGGAGGGGGCAAAGGAAAGATGATCCCAGAGCATTTCATTTTATGTTTGTCAGAACTGGCCGTGGGTTTAGACTCCATCAGATCAGAAACCTCAAGGAAATTCCACACATTTTATTTATAAATATTTACTTATAGGAATAAATAACATTTTACATAATAATAAAAAGTACATGACTTAATAGCAATAAGATGAAAAAGAGAAAGTTCGTCTTTAGCAAAGAATGTCAACCAATAATTGTAAAAAGTAACAACAGAATTGGAAAATCACTACTCTGTAGCCAACTTAATAATTGATCCAGGCAGTCAATGAATGCTAAAATAATTGCCTGAAAATATTGATAGGAGACAGGATCCTTACATAGACTCCAAGATTCATGCTGCAAAATACTAAGTAATTTCAAAGGAGGATAAGATTCCTTTACAACTGAGAAATCTGGTGGAAACTACTTAACCAAATCACCAAACTTAACATTATCAATAATGGACAGATGGACAACATGTGCCTCCTGATATGATGCACTGGGAAGAGCACAACATCATCTATGTAGAATTCTTCCCAAACAAGTTTTGTCTGAAGCTAGAGTAGAGAATTAGAATTTCAACATTTGAATTTTGGAGGGGCACAACCATTCAGACCAGAGCAACAGTTGATATTTCTGCCTTCTCTTCCTGGAAGTTATTCACAAACCTCAAAGAAAATAAAAAACCAAAATCATAAACTCTGTTTTGGTAAAACCAAGGTCATCCTTTTGTCATTTTATAGCTTTATTGAAGTATTATCGGAAAATAATAAACAATAAATTGCACGTATTTAAAGAGTACAATTTTTTATTTTTGAATTTTTGAATTTTTTATTGCAGTAATATTGGTTTATAACATTATATAAATTCCAGGTGTACATCATAATATATTTCGAATTCTGTGTAGATTACATCATGTTCACCACCCAAGGACTAGTTACAATCCATCACCACACACAAGTGCCTAATTTGCATGGCTTGATGAGCAGTGTGTAGGTCTGCACCTGGGATCTGAACCCATGAACCCCAGGCTGCCAAAGTGGAGTGCATGAAATTAACCACTCTGCCACTGAGCCAGCCCCACAATTTGACGAATTTTGGCATGTGTGTACCCATAAACCACCACCACAGTTAAGATAATGAGCATACACATCAGCCCAAAAGTTTCCTTTGAAATTTATCCTTCAATCCCACCTCATTTCCAGTCAACCTCGACAGATTCCAATCCGTTTTCTATCACTATAAATTAATTTACGTTTTCTAGAGTTTTACATGAGTAGAATCATACAGTATACACTCTTCTTTGTATCACTTGTTTCATTCAGGATAATTATTTTGAAATTCATACATGTGGTTGCTTGTATCAGCAGTTTGTTTCTTTTTATTGCTATATAGTGTTCCATTGTATGGATATACCATAACTTGTTTATCCATTCAATTGTTGATGGACATTTGTGTTATTTCCAGTTTTGGTTATTATAAATAAAGCTGCTATGAACATTCATATACAAGTATTTGTGAGGATCAATGCATTCACCTCTCTTGAGCAATGGCTGGGTTCAACGGTAGGTGTATGTTTAAATTTTTAAGAAACTGTCAGACTGTTTCCGAGGTGTCTGTGCTGTTTTACGTTTCCATTAGCACATGATGAGAGTTCCAGCTGCTCTCCAGCTTCATCAACACTTTACAAAGTCAATTTGGAAATTTTAGCCATTCTAATAATCATGTAGTAATGCTTCATTTTGGTTTTAATTAGCATTTTCCTGATAGGTAATAATATTGAGTACCTTTTCATGTGCTTATCTTCCACGTGTGTATATTTTTGTGACGTGTATATTCAAACCTTTTGCCTATTTTATTGGGTCATTTGTCTTATTACTGAATTGTGAGAATTCTTTACCTATGGCAGATACAAATCTTTTTTTGGATGTATATTTTTTTTGCAAATATTGTCATTTTCAATTTTTAAGTTGTTCTTTCACTTTCTTTATATTGTATTTTGAAGATCGAAATGTTTCAATTTTGATAAAGTTCAATTTTTCAATATTTCCATTATGCTTTGTCTCTTTGTATCCAATTTTGGAAATCTTTGCTAACCCAAGATTACTAATTTTTCTCATATTTTCTTCTAAAGTTTTAATAATTCTATGTTATGTTTATATCTATAATAAATTTTGTTAATTTTTGTGTATGATGAGAGGTAAGGGTGATTGAGTTTTGTTGTTTGCTGGTTTGCAAATTGTTATCCAATTGTTGCAGAATAATTTGTTGAAAAGATTATTGTTTCCCCATTAACTTCTTATAGCACCTTTATCAAAAATCAATTGAATCATTTTAACAATATTGAATCCTCTTTTACATGAGCATTAGATTTTCTTTAAATTATCACAAAATATTTCTAGTATTCAGAGTATAGGTCTTAGACATCTTTTGTCAAATTCATCCTCCAGTGTTTCATAATTGTGTTGCTATTGTAAGAGGTTTTAGTTTTCAAGTTCAATTTTTATTTGTTTTCAGTATTTAGAAATATAATTGATTTTGTATATTGACCTGGTGTCCTGCAACCTTGTTGAAATAATGAATTAGTAGTTTTTTTCGTAGTCCCTATCTCTCTCTCTGTACACACACACACACAAACACAATCATGTTATCGGAGGATAAAGCCATTTTCTCCTTCATTTCCAATCTGTGTACCATTTATTTCTTTTTACTACCTCGTTGCGCTTCCTAGGACCTTCAGTACAATATTGAATAAAAATGGTGAGAGTAGACATCTTTGCCTTGTTCTTTTGCTTGCAGTGAAATCACTCAGTCTTTCACCATGATGTTAGCTGTAGTATTTTATAGTTGCCCTTGATCAGGTTGAGAGAGTTCTTGTCTATTCCTAGTTTGATGAGAGTTTTTATAAAAAGTAGATCTAAAAAACTTTTTTCTTCATCTATTTATGATCATATGATTTTTCTTATCTTTTTATATACAACACCAAAGGCATGAACCATAAGAGAAGTAATTGATAAGCTAGTCTTCAATAAAATTAAAATCTTCTGCTCTGCAAAGGACCATATCAAAAGTATGAGAAGACAAGCCACAGACTAAGAAAGAATATTTGTAAAAGACACATCTAGAGGCCAGCCCCATGGCCAAAGGGTTAAGTTCACACACTCCACATTGGCAGCCTGGGGTTTGCTGATTTGTATCCTGGGCACAGACCTAGCATCACTCATCAGGTCATGCTTGGCAGCATCACACATAAAAGAGCTAGAATGACCTACAACTAGAATATACAACTTTGTACTGGGGCTTTGGGGAGTAAAAACGAGGAAGATTGGCAACAGATGTTAGCTCAAGGCCAATCTTCCTCACCAAAAAAAAAGCAAAAAAAAATTTAAAAAAGTAATACCTTTTAAAAAAAAAGACATCTCATTAAAGAACTGTTATCCAAAATATACAAAGAACTCTTAAAACTCAATAATTTGAAAACAAACAACTCAATTAAAAAACAGGTCAAAGACCTCAACAGACATCTCACCAAAGAATACATACAGATGGCAAATAAGCATATGAAAAGATGCTCCACAGCATATGTCATCAAGGAAATGTAAATTAAAACAACAATTGGATACCACTACACACCTATAGTAATGGCCAAAGTCCAGAACACTGACAACACTAAATGCTGGTGAGGGTGTGGAGAAACGGGAACTCTCATTCTTTGCTGGTGGGAATTCAAAACGGTACAGCCGCTTTGGAAGACAAGTTTGGTGGTTTCTTACAAAACAAATATACCTTTACAATATGATCAAGCAACCACACTCTTTGGTATTTACTAAAAGTGGTTAAAACTCCTATTACCAAAAAAAGTGCACACAGATATTTATAGCAGTTTTATTCATAATTTCCAGAATCTGGAAGCAACCAAGATGTTCTTCAGTAGGTGAATGGATGAATTGTGGTATATCCAGACAATGGAATATTATTCAGCACTAAAAAAATTAATAAACTATAAAGGCATGCAAAGACAGGGGAGAAACTTAAATGCACATTACCAAGTGAAAAAATCCAATCTGAAAATTCTACATATGGTATGGTTCCAACTATATGACATTCTGGAAAAGGCAAAACCATGGATAGAGTAAGTTTCAACGGTTGCCAGGGGTCGAGGTGAGAGGGATGAATAGGCAAAGGAAAGAGGATTTTAAGGGCAGTGAAAATAACTCTGTATCATCAGTTGTAACAAATATACCACTCTGGTAGAGGATGTTGATAACGGGGGAGGCTATGAATGTTTTTGGGCAAGGAATATTTGAGAAATCTCTGTAGCTTCTGCTCAATTTTGCTATGAACCTAAAACTGCTCTAAAAATATAAAATATTTTTAACAAGTAACATCAAAAAAAAAACCCTACCTCTGTATTTCCCCTATCAATTATAGTTCAATATTTGCTAGTTCAGTGTTCACGGTGACTTTATAGAACATAACTACTGCAAATAAAGGGAATCAACTGTATTATCCTGCTGCATAAGGAAATTTCCTGTTGATTTTGATTCTTCCTTCACTTTTCCAAGAAAAATTCATCTGCTTCAAAGATACTCAAGGGAACTAGAATAATACAGTTGATTCTCATTATTTTCAGTAGCTGTGTTCTATAAAGTCACTGTGAACACTGAATTAACAAATACTAAACTATTCCTCCTAGGGGAAATATGGGGTTAGGTTCCTGCAAACCTCTGGTCACAACATTTTCATCAACCAAAATGCCATTTGCATGATATGGGTTCCTTTACCCACATCCTTATAAAACAAGGCCATCTCATCAGCGTTGAAAACCTGCTCTTCCACGTACCACTTTTTAAGTATAACACTTAACAAGTATGTTTTAAATTCTTCCACAGCCTCTTTATCTGTACAACATGACTAACTTGCAAGTTTTACATTTTTCATGCTTCATTGCCTTTGAAAAATGTAAGCCAGCCAGCACTAGCTGAGAAGGGTTTAACATTTTCCTGACTCCGTGTAATGTGGTCATAAATTTCTTTGGCCTTCAGCCTCACAACAATGTTGTTCATTATGCTTTTTTCTTTTTATGTGTTCTCATCTGATGAATCCACAAATATAGCCACTTCTCTCTATCTCTTCCACAGCTTCATCATGCACTATAGTTGTTATTTTGGCACTTTCTCGAAAGTTCTCATGTACAGATTGGCAAATTTCCTCTCCTTTGTTCTGGTTGTACTGTATTGTTGATTCATTAACATTGGACTCATGGTCAATGGCACTATAAATCACGCCTAAAGAATGTTATCTCACTTTCATCAACCAAATTTATGGTTGTTTTCTCCAAAAAGCACATTGCAATCTTCTTGTGCTTAGGAGTACTAAACAGCACTTCAGCACTACATTTTGGGACCATTTTAGACAATGAAATTACCAGCAAAAAGCACCAAAATGTGAAAAACATGGCATTGGTTAGATTATGAACAGGACACTAGTTCACAACATGAGAGCTAAAACAAGAAGGCAGAATATCAGCTTGTTCAACCTCAGCTGGAAACACGCATATTGGATAACTCAAAATTTTTTCCACTCTGCACATGTCCATGAATGACCATGAAAGCACCCCAAGTGTTGGTTTGGAATCACAAATACCTTTTAGCAAGTAGACAAATTTACAAACACAGAATCTGCAAATAATGAGGATTTATTGCATCTGTGAAAATCTTCTGCAAGGAAAAAGGAAAGAAGCTGGAAAACTTAATGGCTGATAACACTCACAAGAGAAATTTCCCCACATAACAAATGAAAATGGTAACCAAACATTTCTTCACAAAATTTTAAAAAAATTAATGAAACTCTTTTCTCTATAAAACAAGAAGACTTTTCAGAGACCTAAGACTTGGCAGAGAGTCAAGAATTTGAGAACTATATGTTGACGTAGCAGAAGGAAATGAAGTATGAAAGTATAAAGCTTACAACAGAAACAAAAAACTATATAACAATACTCTAGAAATGAAGCTGAAATTGGAATGGGGAAAACAGAATAAAGACACTGCTGGAAACGTACTAAGGAATATTGAGTACATAAATAAAAAAGCAAGCATAATCAAATTGAAGTGGAAAACTAAAATGAATTAGCAGGAAAATGACAGTATGGAAGATAGGTATAGGAGAGCTAATACATCATTTTCTGGAAAATCTAAATCATAAAATACAAATATTTAAAAATATAATTCAAAAACATTTTCCTGAAGGGAAAAAAAATACATGAATCTAGAGAAGGAAAAGGCAAACTATGTCCCTGGGGAACTGACAAAGACTTGTCATATAAAGATATATCCCAGTAATGTTGCTAGATTAAAAACATAAAGAATCATGTGTTTAGCTGGCAAAATAAAACTGCTTATAAAGTAAAAAGAATCATCTGGACTTACATGTTTCCATAGCAACATTCAATGCTAAAGTTTGTGAAGTGATACCTACACAATCCTCCAGGAAAGAAAGCATCATCCAGGTTTTGTACCAGCCACGTGGTTGTACAAACGCAAAGGCACAAATAGTGTAAAACATGAAGAAATTCAAAGAATATCAGTCCTAGAAAATCTATGGCAAAAGAATTGGCTGTGAGTATTGAATCATTTTAATGGCAGGACTGTGGTGAATATAAATACGAGGATTAAGGTGGTACAGCAGAATTCAAAAGCTTAAAACATGCCTTGAGGATGTATAAACAAATATAAGTAGCAAAAGTTGAGAGGAAAGGAAGATAGGAGATTGTGGAATGCTGACTTCATCTTTTTTTTTTTTTTTTTTTTTTGAGGAGAATTAGCCCTGAGCTAACTGCTGCCAATCCTCCTCTTTTTGCTGAGGAAGACTGGCCCTGACCTAACATCCATGCCCAGCTTCCTCTACTTTATATGTGGGACGCCTGCCACAGCATGGCTTGCCAAGAGGTGCCATGTCCACACCTGGGATCCGAACCAGCAAACCCCGGGCCGCTGAAGTGGAACATGCGCACTTAACCACTGCGCCACCGGGCCAGCCCCTGACTTCTTCATCTTTAAATATGGGAACAAATGTGTTTCATTTAAATCTGACAAATTACGTAAAAGAGATATAAGTACATTTAATTGATGAGAGTAATTACCAAAAATGATGATAAGATCAACAAAAATCTGGTGGGTTAAAACAAAGAGATTGAGAACACTTAGAGAGAAAGTGTGGGTAACGGCAAATAGGGAAACAAAAACAAAATAGCGTGAGTTGTAACCCTAATATCAGACAAGGTTTAATTCAGATCAGAAAAAATGCATTTGGGGGCCAGGTCCGTGGCGGAGCGGTTAAGTTCTCGCGCTCCGCAGGGTTCGGATCCTGACGCAGACATGGCACCGCTCGTCAGGCCACGTTGAGGTGGCGTCCCACATCCCACAACTAGAAGGACCTGCAACTAAGATATACAACTGTGTACAGGTGGGGTTTGGGAGAAAAAGCAGAAAAAAAAGAAAAAATGCATTAATAAATCATAGAAGAGCACTAATAACACCAAGTAACACAACTAACATGGGAGATTGAATAGTTATGACGGTGTAATTTCAGATGAAATAAGGTCAATCTCATGAGGCAAACACTATAAGTGATTTGAGGAGAAATAGAAGGAAAACAAAGCAGTAAGGGACATTAATTCACTTTCCTCAGCCCATATCAGATCATTGAAAAAATTTAATATATAGAGGACTAAAAATAGAATAATTAATATAGTAGAGCTCATTAATATTTCACAGAGTCTGAATCCTGAAAACAGACGACGAATGTTCTTTTCAAATGCCAATAGAATGCTTACCATAAAAATTAAAAAGAGAAAGAAGGGAAAAAGAAGTCTATATATCAACCCTCCAAAGAAAGCTAATTCAAAAAGTAGAACTAATACAGGCATTATTTTCTAAACACAATTAAAAAAATAAAAAAACTAATAAAATAAGAAAACTGAAACTCCATGGTATCTTAAAAATTTAGCACAACATGTAAACATTATGTGAAAGAAACTTTAAAACTCTGCTTAGTGATGCAACAAACCTGATCAAATGGAAAAACAGCATGTTCTTGAACAGGAGGACTGAGCATTATAAATATGCCAATTCCCCAAAGCAGTTCAATAAATATAACGCAATCCCAAAGTAGCCACGGATTTATTTTCTAGTTAGATAGGATGATGCTAAAATCACATGGAAAAGTAAAGAGCATGAACAACCAGGAAAATTATATAAAAGAAGAGTTATGAGAAAGATTAGCCTTTTTCTATTTTCAAGTTCCAAAAATGTTAGTAATTAAACAGTGTGTTACTGGTGCACGACTAGAGAGAGACATCAACAGATCAGAATTAAAAAAAGACTATAAATGAACCGATACATATTGGAATCTTGTTCATGATGGAAATATATCTCAAATCATTGATGCAAAGATGGATTACACAATAAATGTACTGAAAACACTAAAGGTACTAGAAAAATAATAAAATTGGATTTTTGTCTTTCTCTTTATACCATTCTGTCTCCCAGAAATCCAAATGCATTCCCAAGGCATGAGTGAGCAAGGGAAACTTTTTCACTATGTACACAAATTTCAAACCATGTAAATGCATAAACTTTTTCAAAAAATGAAATTAAAAGAGCCTGTTACTATATTCAGTTTTGAAAGAGTATATTTCTCTGATTATAAAAAGAACACATGTTACAGAAATGTGAGGAATATAGAAGATACTGGAAATGATCAAGACAGAATTAAAAAAAATCCCCAAAGCAAACAATGTAGTTGTCTCCTCCTTTCTTTTTATGCTTCTATTTAATTTAATTCATTTAATTACACTTATTTAGATCATATATAATATTCAAATATGTTGAGTGATTTAGGCATAACACTTTTCTTTCTTTCTTTCTGTTATTTTTGCTGAGGAAGATTCACCCTGAGGTAACATCCACTGCCAATCCTTTCTACTTGAGAACGAACAGCCCTGCTCTAACATCTCTGCCAATCTTCCTCTATTTCGTATGTGGGGTGCCTCCACCACATGGCTGGTGAGTGGAGTAGGTCCATGCCCGGGATTCAAACCCATGAACCTGGGCCCTCGAAGGGGAACGTGTGGAACTTTAACCACTTGGCCACTGGCCAGGCCTGGCATAATACTTTTTAAGTTCAAGTTCAAGCCATGATTTTACTCTAACTCTTCATCAATATCTTTGACATCGCTGTCTTTGTCGTCAGAGCTACTTTTTGAATTATGTAACAATTTTCTAATATATACTATTTTCATCTTCCTTTAAGTTATTTGAAATACAGCACCTTTTGTATCTTTTAGTGAATCTCGTTCTATGCTACAAGTGCTCTTTTATATAACATTAGGATATTTGTCTTTTTTTCTTCACATATATTTATAATTTTTGAATCTAACCACTGTTGTTTAAGAGAATTTAGCTTACAAACTCCAAGATTTTGCCTTCCAGTACATTCACAATACTGACATCCTAGTGATTCAGGTTTACAGTTTATCATTTACCTTCTCCCACTAAATTGATTTAAAGCACTCCTTTATATTTCATTTGTACCAGCCTCCATTTCACTTAAAGTAGTCAATACATTCTTATTATCACGTCTTATTCTTATGCTTATTGTCCCTAAATACGTTCCACCCTTTCCATTGCATTCAATATTCCTTCCCTTCTTCTCTAGCTGTCCAACCTACAGAGCTTTCAGGAGTCAGAGCAAATTCCACCTCCACTAAACACTTTATGTTTTTTACTCACTGCAGTCTTAGAATATTTTTCTTATTCTTCTGAATTCATGTAGAATTTTTTGTCTGTATATTTTGTCAAGTATTTTTTATTCATATTGAATAATTCAAATGTTTTATTGTCACCTTTTATACATCAGTGTCTTATGTCCCCATGTTGGTGGTAAATTACGTGAGGTTATGAATCATGCTTTACAATTCTTAGTGTTCCGTCTAACAGTTCATTTCACATAATAGGTGCTCAGCCATATGCAGACCTTAAGAAACCTCCTAAATTCTCAAAATTTCAGTATACTGATTTCTGTAAGGAAGAGTGTTAGGCATGATGATCTTTCAGGCCTGTCTTAGTACTGACTCACCAGTGCCAGTTAATCGTTGATCATTACTCATACTTCCCACTAGATGGTACCAACACCAAATAAACACTACTTGAGAAAATTAACTTTTTAAGTGAATTGTGAAGATGAATAATCAGGACAGGCAGCCTGTTACATACAGCAGTTACAATTGTGAAATAAAATACAGAGAATAATAGATTTTTTTCTACTTTTTTAACTGGATAGATATTTTCTAATAAATAACTTAATGAGTCTTCCCCCAAAAAACATTATTTGGAGTAATGCTTATAAAAGCAATCCAAAATAGCTTATTTAACAAATATTTATTGAATGCCTACTCTGTACACAACAATATGATAGTTGTTTGAGGCTTCAAAAAGACAAATCATACATAGATGCTCTTAGAAGGAAAATGAGACATAAATTTCTAAAAACCATAATGCAGATAAAAAACATTGGAAAGTTCAAAGGGTGAAGATATTACTTTCAGCTGCAGAAATCAATATTGGTCTTTATGGGAATTGGAGTATTTTAGATGAATTTTGGTTTATGAGTTTATTTTGTTGTGTCACATAAAGAAGAAAAGCATGTTGAAGCAGATAGTAGAGGATACTGAATCTCAAACTAAGGTCTTTGGACTTCAGTAGATAGTCAGACAAAATTGAAGACTTTTCCACACAGAGTTGATAATCAGAGCTGTGTTTTAAAAAGTTGTGTCTGCTCACAGAAAGACTCATGATCTCACTTATATATAGAATCTAAAATGATCAAATTCATAGAAGCAGAGCATAGAGTGGTGGCTGACAGGGACTGGAGAACAGGGAAATGGGGAAATGTTGGTCACGGGGTACAAAGTTTCAGTTAAGCAAAAAAAATAAGTTCTGGAGGTCTACTACCCAGCATGGCGCCCATAGCTAACAATGCTGTATTGCATACCTGAAATTTTCTAAGAAGATAGATCTTTTAACTGCTCTTACTACAAAAATAACAACAATTAATAATAATAACAATAATAAAGGGGGTGAGAGAAAATTTTGGCAGGTGATGGATATATCTGTGGTCTTGATGGAGGTGATGGTTTCATGGGTGTATACTTATTCCCAAACTCATCAAGTTGTACACATTAAATATGGACAGTTTTTTATCTGTCAATTATACCTCAGTAAGGTGGTTTTAAAAAAATATGTCTGCCGGTGATGTGGCAATTTGATGAGAATGAGAGGGAGGAAATAGGGCTACTGGTTGAAGGGATATGACAGTTTACTCACGTGAGGGGCAACAGTGATGAAGGATGTAAGGCATCAAGGAACATAGTGACGGATAGATTGAAGTGGTGGGCAAGGAAAACGAGAACAAAGACAGTAACTGGAGAAAACTTTGTTATTGTGAGTTATGAAGGAGCTAAAAATCACTAATTTTGAGTATCTTGAGTTTTAGAAGCTGACACTGCAGCTTCTCTCTCTCAATAAATCCAGCTTTTTTCTGCTCAGCAACAGCAGAAGCTCTCATGTTTTTGCAGCAGCTGTTTGTTTTCCGATGATTTGAAAAGCTTTAGATCTGTTGAGTAAGTGTTATGATTGCAGCACTATCTAAAGCAAATACCTCATAGCTGGATCCTTGTTGAGTCTGTTTGTAATAGGTACAGAACTATGTAGATCTTTTGGATTCTTCTCTTAGGTAACCTTTCCAAGACATATACAAGAGTATTGGATAAATACCCTGTATGGTCCTAGGAAACTTCTTTGTTCCTTCCCTTTTCCTCAGAAGCACAAACTCATCTTAATTCAGCTCAGCTTAGATTAACAATGTTAACTGAGCACCAACTATATGCCAGGTGCTGTGATAAACTGTGGGGACATCAAGATGAATAAGACAAGTTCCTCCTCCTTTGAGATCTGAGAATACGATACAGGACAACTGATTGTGCCTCAGAGAGAAAGGAGAGACCTAGTTGGTAAGGTTCCTGAAGGAGGTGATGCCTAAGTTGAATTGGAAGAATGGAAAAAAAACCCAACCTGACCACACACCTGGAGATGGAAGGATGTTTTAAGCCCAGGAATAGCCTGAACAAGACAGGGATGCCTGAAACAGCGTGTTGTGTTTTAGAAACGACAAAAAGTTTAAGAAGATAAAGTGCTGGTTGAGAATATCAGGCACTGATACTGGAGAAGTAGGTGCTGAGGCAGGAACGCATCATAGAGAGCCTATGGCCAAGCTAGGGAGCTCGTCTTTGCAGACGGTGGAGAGAGACACCGAAGTGTTTTAAAGACGACTAAGACAGGAGCACGTGAGCGTTTTAATTTAGGGTGGAATTATTTTACCTTAGAAACAAGCAACACAGCATTTATTAAGCAGAAAAACAGTAGGAAATATGAAGTAAGGGAAGAAAGAGAAGGAGGACCAGGAAGAAGAGGAAGAGACACAAAAATCTTGCAATCCGTCCACTCCTACACAAATATTTCTTACATTTTGTATATCTGTACTTCTAGATTTTGTTCTAATTACATTATTATTGACCACATGGTCTCAGACAGCATGGGACTATTCCAACGGCTCAGCCTAGACATGAATGAAAAGGGAAACACTCCAAGTATTAAATATGTTTCATGCAGAGTTATAATAGCTGCTTTAGTCGGCTCTCAGCTCTGAGCCCTAATGTTACCATGACAACCTTCACAGCAAAAGGCACAGTTGATGAGGTTGTTCAGATCCAGAAGCTTTGCTGTTTGATGCTTTATAATTATTTGGTATCAAATAAACCACAGCAGCCTTCATGCGCACTCTGTTACAGATCAAAATTTAAACTACCTAAATTTCATATTTCAGTATACCATGTTTCCCTTATGTATACACTTATGGGGTCATAACTGGCCCAACCATAAAAGCTTCTGGACTTCAGAAGAATCTGGCAGCGAACAAAAGGGGAGAAAGAAAATCCTATTTTACCCCTCATTGCTATTCTGCCTTGATGTGAGATCCCTAGTACAGAATGTGAGAAGAAACAGGTCCAAGACATAGCTGCCTCAGTTCTCTCAAGCTCTGTTGGACTATTAAACCTTCATTTGATTAATATTTGGCCATCTACTCTCACCTCTGCATCCCTAAATTTATGAACGCTTCCTCCTTTTTCTGTTTTCATAGAAGTACCCAGATGCCGTATATGTGTGTATTTTTATGGGATCATACTGCACATCATTTGTCAATTACTTACTTGTAAACTGTTTTTTTCACCCAGTAATATATTATGAGCCACTTTCCAGGTCATTTTTTTTAGCTACAACGTTTTCCACCGTAAGGACATGCTACACTTTACTGCATCAAACTCTATTTTTAACATGCTGGAGTTTTCCTTTTTCAATTTTTCTGTTATAAACAACATTGCAATGAGCATCACGTGAATTATTTCCACATATGTGCATTTCCTTAGTATAAATGTCTAAGTTATTATACTAAAAGTTTTACTTTACTCCCAGCATTATTAGCCCTCATCCCAGAACATGCTTCTCTAGTTCTCACTATAAGCTTCTACACCCAATATTTGTTCTGTCTATAAAACTTTTGCTCAAATAAAAATAAAATAATCCTTTACTGAACACTGTGCTGAGCACTAATCTAAGTTCTTTACCTGTGTTTACTTATTTAATCTTCAAAGAAATGCAATGGGATGGTACAGTTATTAGCCTCATTTTACATATGAGGAAACTGAGGCACAGAAAGGTTACACTTACCAAAGTTTATACAGCAGGAACTAGCTTCAGACTGGCTGTGTGGCCCCAGAGCCTGTGTCTTTCAGTTGTCGCTATACTACACTTGTCATGACTGGCTCCTTCTCATCCTTCAGGCTTTGTGTAAAAGGCTACCTCCTCCTAAGGCTTCCCAGACCACTTTTCCTGAAATATTCTGCAGTCCCAGTCTATCACCACGCTGCTTATTCGCCACTTGCCCTGCCCCACACCACTGCCTCACATCTCGTCTCTGACAAATAACGAACATGTACCAACATTAATTTAACCTGTTAGTGAGAGAAACAGCAGGAAGACAAAAGAGATTCTTCCACCAGCATCAAGGAACAGAAATTTATAGTCAGCCAGGAGAGCAATACCAAAATAAGATCAGAGTTTGATAAAAGCCTGGTGAACTTTAATTACAGCCCAAAAAACCACAGCAACTTTGGTTCAATTTCTCTAAGCAGGCTGCAAAATTATAACATCACTGCCTATAGGTTGACCTCCAACTATATAGGGCCCTCAACTCTGTGCCTTTGTCTATTGTAAATTGCTAGCTAAATGGGCGGCAACATTCCCCAACAATGGCACATTAGGATCAAGTAGGCTTCTGAGAAAAGGCTCTGGCATAATATCAAAAATTCAAGAAACTGTGATTTTGCCTTTTTCCAAATCTAAGATAACTTTTCTTTTTCAAACAAGAGCTATCCCTGCACTTACAGAGAGGATTGCTTATTACCTGGTCATCCTGACCCTGGAGCTTGATGCAGTGTCCGGTGAGAATTAGGCCGTCTCCAATTAGTGTTAGAGGGAGATGAGGGGGAGGATTTTTTTTCCTTTTGGATAGGCATGGGCATTTTAGGAAGTTTCTCTTGGGAAGTAAAGTATATGGGGGTTCTAGGTAACCCAAATGGGCTAGTGTAATGTGCACTTGTGGTTTTAAGCTACCAAGCTCAAATTGCTCCCTTCTCTTGGTAACAGAATCCCAGTTTCTTCTGTCTGGAATGTTCTTCACTCGAGTAGCCACATGTCTTGCTCCCTCAGCTTCTTTGCATATTTATTCCAATGTTACCTCCTCAGTGAGGGTTTCTGTAACCATTCTGTTTAAAATGTCAACTCTCCACCAGCGCTTCCCGTTACTCTTCCATGCTTTTTTCTCCCACAGTGCTTATTGCCACCTGAAGTGGTATGCGTATGGGTTTTCTAGGGCTGCTTTAACAAATTACAACAAACTTGATGTCTTAAAACCACAAATTTATTCATTTTCTAACAATTCTGGAGGCCAGAAGTCCAGAATCAAGGTGTCAGCAGGGCTGTGCTTTCCTCGAAAGTGCAAGGGAACCATCTTCCCTTGCCTCTTCCAGTTTCTGGTGGCTCCGAGCATTCCTCGGCTCATGGAAGCATGACTTCAGTCTTTACTTCCATCTTCCCACAGCCTTCTCCTCTCTCCTCTCCCCTTCTCTCTCTTATAAGGAACTTATCTTTGGATTTAGGGCACACCCAGACAACCCAAGACGGTCTCGTTTCAAGATCCTTAACTTAATTACATCTCAAAACCCTTTTTCCAAATAAGTTCACAAGCACCAGTTCCAAGTTGTGGAAGTGGACACATCTTTTTGGGAGCCACCATTCAATCTGCTACATTATGAATGTATGCATGCATTATGGATGCACAGATATACAGTCTGCTGTCAGTTGCTATCCATGAGGGTGACAAGTTTTTGTGTTTTGTTATTATTGTATATTATTATACTTAAAATGGTGCCTAATAGTAGGTACTCAAATTTTAGTTGAATGGTTTAATTAATATGGTCACTTAAAAATATACTGCATGTGGCGGCCGGCCAGGGGGCGCAGCAGTTAAGTGCACACATTCCGCTTCTCAGTGGCCTGGGGTTTGCGGGTTTGGATTCGGGTGCAGACATGGTACTGCTTGTCAAAAGCCATGCTGTGGTAGGCGTCCCACAAATAAAGTAGAGGAAGATGGACATGGATGTTAGCTCAAGGCCAGTATTCCTCAGCAAAAAGAGGAGGATTTGCAGTAGTTAGCTCAGAGCTAATCCTCCCTCTCCTCAAAAAAAAAAAAAAAAAAAATATATATATATATATACTGCATGTGTAATTAACATATTTTTATTTTATTTGATGAACTTCCTTATGGATTTGGTTGGTGATAACTAAATTATGATGGCTTGGTCTCTGAGTAAGCTGCTAAAACTGACTACTAGAACCTATATTGTGGTTACCTAATCACAAGCAGGCTGGCTTAAAACTTCCAACTTACTTTCTGTGTCTCACCTTGCAAATAGCTCTCTTCTATGTGCATTTATCCATCATGCAGCTATAAGTCATCTTCTCTCTGTTGAGGCTGATTCCTACATTGGTCTGACCTGACTCTCTGCTTTACTCAGCTCCTGCACTTAGGCATTCCTCTCACAAAGAGGTCAAGGCCACATTATTGATTTCCATCTGCTCTTTGAAACACAATTTAATAGAATTTACAAAGAAATTCTACTCCCACACTCTCCCTCACCCAGATACTTATGAGAAATAATAAGGAGACAAACAGCCCCTTATCGTTGGGGGTCTCTAGATGATGTATGTGGAGCTCAGTCAGTGCGGGATGGTTTCAGACAGGTCTAGGGAGCATAGCCTGCACAGTTAGGTTCCCATGTAAACCCCAACCAAGTTTCAGCTTGCTTAGATCATACATGGGCCAGATCTTTAACAATCAAGGACTTTTGCATCATGTCAGTTGATCCTCATAACCCTCATGTAGGGGAGGCAGAATAAGCATTGTTAGTCCTATTTTACATATGAAGAATTAGTATTTCAGAGAGTTGAGATGATTTGTTCCAAGTCACATTATAAAAATATATCTGAGGCTAAAACTCATGTTGTCAGCAGCCAGTAGATTGTTTTTATCCCTCTTTTGCTAAGTCCTGCTGAAGATGCCTTTGTCAGTTTTTCACTGTGTATATTTTATAGCCCTATATGACGGTGCCATTACATTTTGATTCATCTGAAAGATCTCAGAAAATAAACATTTTTCTTTATATGCTTGGTTTTTAAATGGAAATATATTCATAACCACTTCTTTATTGCATCGAGGGGCAAAAATACATTCCAGGAGCAAACATTTAATCATTTCTATTATAAGAATCATTTCCTCTTATAAATTTATTCTCTAAAATGAGGTAGGCTTACATTTTGTCTTTGTTTCTTTTCTTTCCTAAGGAATATACTTCACATTTGTCCATTTTCATTTTATCAACAGTTCCCTGAGTATTGTAATTGGTGATTCCAACCACATCCCTACACACTTAGCTTCCACACTCATTTTGCTGAGGAAGCATGTTTTCTCTCTGAGGAGATCCATGGGCTAAGAAAGAACCCAGGGCTCAGAGTCAGAAGTCCTGGGCTTCAGACTGCCACTCCCCATTGTCTGCGATTGTACATTATTTACTTTCTTAAGCTTCTGTTCTGGAAGTTCGTAAAATATGGAAAAGAATCCCATCTAATGTGTCTTTCTTCAAAAGAAAGAGAAAACATTCTTGAAAGTGTCATTCAATTTTAGGTGAAAGATGTTGCAAATGCGAAAAGCCATCCTATTTTAAACTGTTCTAGCGGAAGATCTAAATTCCTGCTGATGTTGGCATGTTATATTGAATATGGCTCAGAGTATAGCTCCTGTCGCCATTGGCAAAACTGTGAACAGAGTGGGCATATCTGGGCACCCTTCTGTGGGTGTGTGGACACCTTTGATCAAAATGGACTAGCATACATGGAGAGGGTGTCAGGTAAACAAGTAAGAGAGTTGAGAGTTATTGGCATAGAATGAAAATCTGTCAAATCCTAAAATTGGGCTAGTTACTCATATATGAGATGCATGATGAGAAAGTGAAGGTGAGGGAAAGTAAAATAAAAATGACGAGGAATGAGGAAACATTGAGATCACAGGAAAAGAAGACTGATGAGGGCAAATTTCGTTCAGCAAATAATATATTTGATGATATTTATTAATTATCTATTGTTTGCTCATCTGCTAGAGGACACAAACAAATATATTGTAACATCTGGAAGGGAAATATGAAATTCAATACAAGCCAACTGTGTAAGGTAAATCAGAAACAAAATATAATTGTATAAGGTACAATTCACACACAGATAACAGAAAGTCCTCTAGCTTTGAAGTAGAAAGGTATTTAATACAGGTGCTTACCAAAAGTGTTGGAAGGACTAGAGGGGCAGTCTCTAGTCTCTGACACCAAGATTGACTCCCAGCTCAATGTCCAGAATGGCAACCTTTGTCTCAGCCAGGAAGCTGGGAAGTCAGGAAGTTTTCACCAAATCTTTTGGCCCCAGAGCCCTTAATGATTGCGGATCCCCAAACAGCTAACTCATACACTGTCATCTGTCTCCCCACTTAACCCAGTTAGGAATTTACTCACAGTCCTAGAAACCCCATTTTGGGTACAGCCAAAGAGAATTGTCTATATAAGGGGTAAGCACAGAACTCATGCATAGTTGCAGACCTCACAACACAACCAAAAGCCTGTGGTTGATGTAGATGTGCTGATGTCATATTAACGTGAGTAATATCCAGCTGAGGCATTAATGGGGAAAGGACAGAGAATGGAAGAGCAGGCACCCAATCAAATCATTTCCTTCTAGTTATTTGTAATAGACTAGTCCAATTGGATGGCCTGACAATAAGCCAGTTTCTTCAGAGCCTCTTTGATCTCTCCGTTCCTTAGGCAATAGATGAAAGGGTTGAGAGCAGGTGTGACAATGGCATAGAAGATGGAAATAACTTTGTTCATGTTGAAGGCATGGATAGCTCGGGGCCGGGCATACATGAAAATAGTGGCTGAATAGAAGATGGTGACCACTACAAGATGGGAGGCACAAGTAGAGAAGGCTTTCTGCTTTCCTGTGGGCATACGTAGAACAGTGGCCAGAATGCATCCATAGGACAAGACAGTGATAGAGAGTGGAAAGAGGAAGATGACCAGTGCCAGGATAAAGTCCACCAACTCAGCTATGGACATGTCTGTGCAGGAGAGGTTAAGTACTGGAGAGATATCACAGAAGAAGTGATTGATGATATTGGGGCCACAGAAGCTGAGACGTGAGATAAAACAGATCTTAGCCAAGGAGATGCCAAAACCAATGGCCCAGGAACCAAGAGCCAGGTGGAAGCAGAGCCCATGGCTCATAATTGTGGGGTAGTGGAGTGGGCGGCAAATGGCCACGTAACGGTCATAGGCCATGGCAGCCAGGAGCACACATTCTGTGCACATGAGTGCAATGAAAAAGTAAAGTTGTATCATACAGTGGGTGAAGGAGATACTGTTGCTCTCAGACCAAAAACTAAACAGCAACTTGGGTACAGTCACAGAGATGTACCAGGTCTCCAAAAAGGACAGGTTGGCCAGGAAGAAGTACATAGGCTTGTGCAGTGGCCGGTTCTGCTGCACCAACAGGATGATGATCACATTTTCAGCCACTGTCAGAATATATGCCACGAGGAATATCAGAAACACTGCTGCACGCATGCCCCAGTTCCCGGGGAATCCCACCAGAATAAACTTGGTGACCTGTGTCTGGTTCTGCACTTCCATATTGGAGACACGGGGCTTAGCTCTCCTGGGGGGAAAAACCATTGGTCAGATTCCATGATCCAGTTAGAATCTTTGATCCATTGCCTTCTCTGACTTTCAATAACAGTAACTGATATCATTTATTAATAAAATATAGGCTAGAGAATACACTGGGTACATTAAGCACATAACGTAATTTAATTCTCTTTATATATGTTATATAACACATAGTCTCTTTAGATATTTTATTAGATTTA
The DNA here is from genome assembly GCF_037783145.1 of Equus przewalskii. Taxonomy (NCBI): domain Eukaryota; kingdom Metazoa; phylum Chordata; class Mammalia; order Perissodactyla; family Equidae; genus Equus; species Equus przewalskii. Next base: position 96,699,286 of record NC_091834.1, on the reverse strand, counting down.
TTTTAGTGTTGAAGAAACTGAGGCTTGGAGAGGTATTAAGTAACTTATTACCAAGTTCCCATGGGTAGTAAGACAGGAGTCACATTCAAGTCTAAGTCTAAAGCCCACATTCTATCTAACATCCTATGCTGCCTTCACAACCACCTCTGAATGAAACAGTTTCAAACCTCCATGTTCCGTGTGACCATTGCCAATTCTAAAGCATATACTTGGCTTTCCTGGCCCATCATCTACCTAGAGCTCTGGAAGTGATTCCTTACAACTCATTTATCCTTCACATGGTATTACTTTCTTTTCCCCTGCCACCAGTGGAGATGGAGTACAGCTGTCCTTGTCCATGAGGTACATGAGAAGGTGAGATGTGGAGAGTTAGCCTTTTCTGTATTAAAGGCCTGGACCTCCTCATTCAAGTACCAGGTCTGCCTCCCATATACTATACGACCTTGAAAACTTATCCTCTCTGAAACCCAATTTCCTCTTCTGTAAATGTGAATATTAATACTTATTCAGCTTATGTCACTGTAGATCAAAACCTAAATGAAATAATGTAAATGAAATGTTCATATGAACTGTAAATAACAGTAAGTGTGAAGGAGTGCCCTCCTTTTGCCCCACAGCAGGGCTTTGAGAAGGTAGGCATGGACTGATAGCAGCGAGGAGAGGAACGGCTGGGAGCCAAGCAGAGCGGTGAGCAGAAGAAACATGGGCTTCACTCTCAGGGAGTTTTAAGTCCTTGGGGGTGGAAATGAAAATCTCTGGGAGGAGATATTTTTTAAATAAGCAAACAAAGATAGAAATACATAATAAAATTTGAGACATTTCTATGATAGTTAAAAAACAGAAAATGATACTAGTGTGATCAGAAAAGGTCCCTTTGACCTCCCAGGAGGTGACATTTAGGCAGAGAAGGAGTCCAGGCCCCCAGCCCTTTGAAGAGCTGAGGAGGGAGAGAGACGCACTGAGGTGAGGCCACCATTGCTACGCTGGGATGGACGGGGAAGACGGCAAAGGAATAGCTGGGAAAGCTAGGCACTACTTTGGGATCTGAACAGTGGTATACATACGATGAGAAGCAAGTGAAGGATGAAAGCTGAGTAGGGGCGCATAAGATCTACGTCCAGAAAGAGAACTTTGTCATGGCAAAGACTCTATGGAAGCAAGACTGATCGGAGGCTATCCAGAGAAGGTCAGAGGAAACTTGAAGAGAAGTGGGTGGATTTATGATGCACTTCCAAAGAAGCTTTAACAATAATCGATAGATTAGACATGAGAGGTAAGGGAGAGAGAAATCAAGGAGGATCTCAGATATATGGCTTATTACATAGAAGTGATGTCATTTACTAAGATGGGGAAAACTTCAGATGTTTACAGGCATTTTCCTCATAGATGAGGAGATGGAAATGGCAAGAATCTGATGAGGTTATGCTTTGATTAGTTTTAACATGAAGCCTAAGCAATCGGTCCAGAACATTCTATAATTATAATTTATTGAGCACTTACTAGGTGCCGAGAAGTTTGCTAAGTGCTTTTAACACAATATCTCATTTGTTTCACAAAACAATACTAATGAGATATTGTTATTCTAATTTCACAGAAGACACTGTAGCTGAGGCAGATTAAAATGACCAAATTAGAGGGAGAGGAATCAGAAGGACAGTGAAGCCAGGTCTGTCTGACTGCGAAGGAATGTCCTTTATCACTAGGCTGACTCACATGCAGAGGAGGAATACCGGATTTTGGACTCACCACTGTGTCTTTACATTTAAAATGTCTGACTGTTTTAGGAAATGTTCTCTAATTCTGCTGAAATTTCATTATGTGCATAGGTTATTAGAGATGAGCCCAAATTAGAAAAAAAAAGACAGATACATATTCAATCAAACGCACAAAACATAAACGAACATGTAGAAATGCTTGGTAAATGTATCAGAGATAATCATTGGACTGAGTCTTGGAATATAAATAAGTGAGAGAATGAGGCGTTTTAGGCAGATGAATCAGAGTGAACAAAGACATAGAGATATGACACGGCCTGGCATCTTCAGAGAAGCAACTCACGATGCCCTGATTGCTGTGTGAGTGGGCAAATTATGAGTGAATGATGAATAGAAAATGGATGGAGAGATTGTGCTAAAAAAATAGGGTCAAGGGCCAGATCATAGAGACCTTCATATGAAATATTAAGTCTTTTAAGAATTAGCCTATGGTATAGACAACAAGTAATCACGGCAGGTGATAACATCCTCATATTTCACCCTGGCTTTGATGAGGGGGGATGAACATGGAGGAGTCAAGGTTGCCAAGTCAGAGACTGAGAGCCCAGTTGGAAGACACTCTCATAACAGACACTTAAAGACACACGCAAAGAAGAGAAAAATCACCCCAGTTACACTGTTTGTTAAAGAAATAAAGATGAACATATTTAGACTTTTCACAAGTTACTTTCACAAGTAACTTTGCACTCCTACAAGAAGCTTGACAAAAAAATTAAAGATTTCCCTATTTCTCATCAACTAAATGAAGATTTATTGTCAATGTATTATTTTACCATAAAATTTATAGACATTTTCATTTTTAATAGTTTCTACTCCATCACATTGTACTCAAATTTACTACCCCTCATAGCAGATTTTTACGATTGATCAGGAATCAAAAATCCTAGGCCCTTCTCTCAATTTTTATGCCTACTGTGTGTGCACTTTCCCTTATTTTTGTCTGGTTTCTGCACAAGTGTAGGTTCCAAGTAATTCAAATGTGATGAAAACATAACCTCCTTCCCTGCCAAGACAACAGCACCGTCACAAGTGCATTGCTGGGAAGAGGCAGCAGCCTGCAGCATGGGGCTGGCAGAAGGCATGGTAAGGATCTGCTGATTGGCATCAGAATCTGAACGCTTATTTCTGATCCAACACCAAGAGAATCCCCTCAAAAGTAATGGGGGTGTGTGTTCCCTCAGCTCACTATATACCTGGCTGCACAGGCTTCAAAAATGCGGATACCACCCTGATTGATTGCTGGGAATTGTGGTTGGATAGAAGGGAGAAGCGTGACAATAGAATTAAATATTTAGGATTTAAACAATATTCTGCCATAAGATCCTGAAACAGAGGCGCCTACATATCTGAGAGGGGACACTTACCTTGGCCAAGCAGCCTCTGATGGGGTGAAATGGGAAAAGAAATTCTTCAATGATTCTAAAATAGGAAGAAGTAGAAAAGAAATATTCAGGTATTGAATAGATGTAAGGAACCCACTCTCTAAACCTAGAAGGGGTAAATGGGCACAGATTACCCAACTGCTTCCAAACTGACAGCCAGGACTAGAGGAGAGGTGAGCCCTTGGCACTAGGACCACATTTGTGCCTGTTGTGGCACCTGGCTGGTTCTCCCAGCACCCTGGGGTCAGAGCACCCATCGCCTTCCTGGTGGAAGCTGCAGTGGTCTCAGGCATACCAAGCTGTGAAAATCTCTGGATTCTGAGGGCTTTATATGGTATCAAGACTTGCCCTACATCTCTGCCAAGACCCAAGGGAAATGAACCTTGATGATGGCAGTTTTGGTCTCTTGTGGGAGCCATGAGAAATTTCTATTTGCCTATTGTGGCAATCTTATTTGTTTTATATAATATTAGCTCCACAGGGGGGAGAATCCACTTACGGCCACATGCTTTGAAAAGAACCATATTTGAATTCATTCTTTGTTGAGACATGAAGAGAAAAAATCCTACTTTTAAATCTATTTACAGATTTAAATTACAATTATTATTCAATTTTCAGCTTCCTTGAAACAGGACAATCATTTCCGTGCTCCAAGGAAGATATTAATACCCAAAGTAGACATATTGCTACACTTCGGTAAAATTTTAAATAAAAGTTTTTGTTTTAAATGATTATGCTATAATGGTGTGGTAAATAAATTTATCATGATGGGATCATCATTACTTTGGCTGCTTTGAGAACCATTTGACCAATATTTCACATTCTGGGACAAAAATCTAGTTTACTATAAACATCATTTCTCTGTAACCTGCTGAACTCTTAAGCAGCCCTCGCAGAAAGAAAAGCTGTCAAATTCACTATGGTTTCATGAAATGCTGAATGGAGATATTGACAGTTACAAACAATCCAGTCTGCCACACGATTTTAGGTAAGCCTTAAATATAGTTTCTCTTATAGGACTGGGGTATGAAAATCAAATTGTGGCAAATAAAAATATGGGACTTCTTTTCAAATCTCTGGCCTCCATTTAGATCAAAGTCCTGGAAAAACTCTGACATCTTCTAAAATGTCTCATTTGATATCATCCATCCTTTTCCAATGTATATTATAAGTCTATCATGATGTGGTGGTCACTAACAGAAACAGAAATGACAGAGCTTCCACCAAACAATCACCGTGCTAACCACGTTCTGGTCACCTGTTGTGGTGGCAATGTGATAAGGAGACTGAAAAGAGGGAGGATACTTCCCCAAAGAAAGGGAATGCCCATCTACCATGAGCGGGTTCTAGGAATTGCTGTGACTGTGATCCTTTATACAAGATGTTTGCGGTTCAGATTTCATCCAAATAATCCCAAGTAAACTGGAGATGTTCAGCAGATACAAACTGCCTCTATTCTATGACATACTAACACAATCTTATCCTAGAATTCAGCTATACAGGCTTTTCTTGGAGCCCTTTTTCTCCATACCTGCTGGTGGTTCCAGGTTAGAGAATTCTGCAGATCCCTGTCCAGGATATACGGGAAGCAATAAGGAGACCCAGGCAACTCATTGTTGTGTTGTCCCTCAGGTCCTGAGGTTCCTTGGCTGTCTGACTTCTTTTCTTCAGTCTTCTTGTATCTGTTGTTGTATATGTCCAGGTTTTTTTTAATTGTAAGGGACTGTTTTTTATTGCTGATTAGTATTCCAGTATATGGATGTTACCATAGTTTGTTATTTATTCATCTCTTGATGAGCATTTGGTTCTCTTTGAGGCACTCCTTCAACACTGATCCAGACCATTAGCCTCCGTTCCCTGTTGTGTGGAACCCGAAGGTCACCCAAAGGTGGAATCTCACTGTCTGCTCAGGCTTTTCTTAAGCATGCGTCCAGTCATGGGCATGTGTGTAGCCGTCTCAATTCCCCAGTATGTACCTGAAGTTTTAAAATCTCTTATTCTCCCACGTATGTCCCTTTTCAACCTCTTCCTTCCCAATATTTTCAGTCTGTCTGTTGCTTGTCTTGACTGTTATCCCTAAACTTGGGCTTCTGCAGCCAATACTTTTGCGTTTAAATACTTTATCAAATGCCATCTGGGAAGTCACCCCAGCTCCAGGAATAATCTGAGTCAGAGAAACAAAAGCAAGCCTTTATGGCAGCCCTTCAGGTGGTCATATAAGTTCTTGAAATACTCAACTAAAATTCTTTGAGAATAAAATTCTATTGCTGTTTTTGGCTAACAACCTGCACCAGGAGTGCAAACTGCCATCTTCACAGCTGCCACTAACCTGCAAGGTGGGGGATAATAGGTGCCCAATGGAAATGCCACAGGACTATGTCACCACAACACAGCAGCTTCATTCTTTGTTAATCTTTCCCCTCTTTGTTGTCAATTTTTACTAGACTCCAGAGTTTTACAAAAGTCAATTCTGAAGGCTTTTGTCAGCTTATTAGCTGTTTTTGTGGAGGGATGGAGTCTTAGAATTCCTCACTCTGCCATTTTCAGTGATGTTTACTGAAACATCGTTACTTTAAAGCAAACATATAGACATATTTATAGACATATAAATATATGTTTATGTATTTATATACTGTCTTTGCATCTTTCAACCTTGCCAAACTCCCTTATTAATTCTTGGACCTTTATTGTAGATTCTTTGGAATTTTCTACATAGACGACAATGTTCCCTATGAATAAAAATGATTCTGTTTCTTTCTAATTTGCATTCCATTTATTTCTTTTTTCTGGCCTTATCACTTTGGCTAGGATTTCAAGTTGAAGAAAAATGATGAGCATGGACATCCAGGTCTTTCTCAATCTGAAAGGGAAAAATCATTATCTCTTTCACCATAAAATATGTTAGCTCTAAGTCATTTCTATATACCCTTTACTAGGTTAAGAAGTTCCTGTCTATACACATAGGTTTTTAAGATCTTTATTGTGACTTAATGCTGAATTGTATTAACCAATTTTTTTGCATTTATTGAGATGATCATTTGGTTTTCCCTCTTAGTCTGTTGATACAGTGAAATAAACTGATTTATTTTTGGATGTTGAACCAAACTTGCATTCTTTGTGTAAACTCCCCAAGATCATGATCTATTATATTCTTGCAAATTACCAGATTTCATTTGGTAATATTTTATTGGAATTTTTGTGTGTCTGTTCATGAAGGTTATTGGTCTGTAGTTTTCTTTTCTTGTGATGTCTTTGTTTAGTTTTGATGTGAGGGCAGTTCTGGCTTTATAAAATGATGATGAGTTTTCCCTCATTTTCTATATTCGGGAAGAGCTTGTGTAGAACTATTATTATGTGTTCCTTATATTTTCAGTAGACTTCATTAGTGGAGCCACCTAGAACTAAAGCTGTTTTTGAGGGAAGAGTTTTAATTGTACATTAAATTTCTTTCATAGATAGAAAGTTTGCAGGTTACCTATTTCTTACTATGCGGGCATTGGTAGTTTTTTATTTTCCAGGAATTTATATATTCCATCTAATTTCTTGAAATGATTCGTGTAAATCTATTAAAGATATTGCCCTAGTATTTTTTCAGTGTCTGTAGGATCTACAGAGATGTGCCCTTTTCAGTTCTTGATACGGTTTGTGTTTTTTCTCTATTCCCTGCTGAGTCTGGCTAGAGATTTTTCAACGTGATTAAAGTTTTCAAAGAACCTATTTTTGCTTTCATTGAATTTCTCAATTGTTTTTCTGAGGATTCAAAACTTTTTTGTTTTATTTTCTTTATTCTGTGTTCTATGTGCTTAATTTGATCTTCTCTGTCTAGTTTCTTAAAGTGGTAGCTTGACTCATTGATTTGAGACATTTCTAACATAAGTATTTAATACTTTAAATTTTCCTCTAAGCTCTGCTTCAGTTGCCAAGTACAAATTTTATATTTTGTATTTATTTGTTATTCAATTCCAAATATATTTCTTGTATCCTTTGTGGTTTCTTTGATTTATAGGTTATTCAGAAGAATGGGATTTAATCTCCACATATTTGGAGATTTTCCAGAGGTCTTTGCTTACTTGTTTCTAATTGAATTCCATTATGTTTAAAGAAAATGCTCTGTATGATTGTAATTATTTTATGTGTATTGACATTTGCATTCTTCTATTGCTGGATGGAATGTTCTAAAAATGTCAATTAGCCCAGATTGATTCAAATCTGCTATATCTTTAATGGCTTTTGCCTACTTGATCTATCAAATACTGGAAAAATGACGTTAACATTTCCAATAACAGTGGAGGATTCGTCCATTTATTTTTTATTTATTTGTAAGCCTGTTATTCAATTAAAATATGTGCTCTTGATTAATCAATACCTTTATTATGATAAAATGTCCACTTTTGCCTTGGTAATATCCTTTATTCTTCTAATTACTTCATTTGATGTGAATAAAGTCACTCTAGATTTCTGATTCTAGTATTGCATGGTATATCTTTTTCATCTTTTTACTTTTAATTTATCTACGTGTTTATATTAAAAATGGGTTAATTTTAGAGAGTACATAGCTGGGTCTTTCTATTTTACCCTACATTATATCCTCCATCTTTTAATTATCATATTTAGACAATTTTCATTTAATATTATCATGAGTAAACTTGCATTTAAATCTATCATCTTGCTATTTGCTTTCATTTTTGTCTCATTTGTTGTTTGTTTTCCTTTTCTGCCTCTTTCTTTAAATAATTTTAATTATCTTATTTTACACCTATTGGCTTCTTAGTTAAGCCTCTTTCAAGTGAGCAATGAGATTTGGAAGAACTTTCCACAAATTCCTGTCTCTATAATTGACACTGGGTGAGTCAGCACAGTGGATAGAAGGAGCGTTCTTGAAAGCCAACCTGTGTGACTACCAATAACTTAACTATAAGTTGGAGTGACTGTGAATCACACTACAATGTGTCCCACTGAATTCCAACTAGATGTGCCTATACTGGTTTGATTAGCATCCCTCCAAAATACGTGTATACTCAGAACTTGATTATATGACTCTATTTAGAAATAGGATCTTTGCAGATGTAATTAGTTCAGAATCTTGGTATGAAATTCAATGGCTATTATCTTAATAAGAGGAGAAGAAACAAAGAGCATGGAGAAGAAAGCCATGTGAAAACAGAAGTAAGCAGAGATTGGAGTTATGCTGACACAAGCCAAGGGATGCTTGAGGCCACCAGAACCTGAGAGAAGTAAGAAAAGATTCTTTCCTAGAGTCTTCAGAGGAAGAATGACCCTACTGACTTCTTGGTTTTGAACTTCTAGCCTTCAGAACCATGAAAGAATAAGTTGCTGTGGTTTTCAGCCACCCAGTTGTGGTACTTTGTTACAGCAGCCCTAAGAAATGAATATAGTACCCCAACTCAATTTTCCCTTTGCTAGGTCCCCAAAATGTTCAAAGCCACCCCAGTACTACCTGCCAGTAGGATAAGTTTGAAAGATGGAAAATAAGAATGGAAAGTGACATCAGTTCAACCAATTGCAGTTAAAATTCTTAATTTTGAAAAAATTCATAATGCATATTTTACAGAAAAACATGACCATGTACTTCAAAGGACTCTGTGTAAGTAAGAAGCCCTGAAGCTTCAGCTTTATTGGCTTCATAGGAAATCCACTTCTGACACAGCAGAGGAGAGTTGACTACAGATACAATGTCCTGAGATGACCACAGAGTATCCGTAAGGAATGATCACACAAGTGGGCACGAGTCCTATGCTGGGAAACAGGGTGATAAGAGGAAGTGTAGGGGGATTGGTAACGAATGAAAAAATGTGTTAGAGTTAATGTAATAGAGGTCATGGTGGGGTCAAAGGTCATTGGAATCATACTCTATGGTTTGAACTGGAAAAACAGAAATAGTGGTCAGAGAATGGGGTACTTGATAAGGAGATGTTAGATGTAGTGCAATGATTGGCAATAAACAGGTCTACAGTATGGTCACAGAAGTGGGTGACTGAGAGTGGGATAGAGGACAAAAACACTGGAAGGAGAGAAGAAGTCAAGTAACTGAGAGGCCAGGATGCCAAATGGATCTTCTGCATAGATGTAGAAATTGCCACGCGTGATGACAGAAGTAGTGGTAAATCAGCGTAAAATGAGGAAGACAGATGGTAAACGATGTGAAAAAGAGGGGATTATGGTGCTATATTCTGATAGCATATGTTCAAAGGAGCTGGAGTCATTTCAGGAAAAACAAAGAGCAATGGTCTTGAAGTGGCACAGGCTCACAAAAGATACCCTTTTCACCTTCCTGCCCAGTGTTAGAGGAAATACAAGAGCTGCAGGGTCTGTATTTGAGAGAGGAGAGGGGAATCAGAGTTCTAGTGAACAGTCAGGTTGAAGTTAAAGCAAGAAAGACAAGAATGCATTCAAGGAAGACGCTTAGAATACAGAACATCTTGCTGATAACGGAGCATGAGTTTCAGGGGACAATTGGGAATGACTGTGGTGTCAGAGGAGGTTAGTATTTGGGTCAGATGTGTAGGCCAAATTGTGGAAAAAGCCCAGATGACTAAGGACAACCTGTAACGTGTGGACTTCCTGCCTAGGCTCAGATTGACAGGATTGTGGGGCAGGAAAGAATTGCTTGGAATCATCTCTTAAGGAAAAGTGGTTAATCAGATTTAGTTCAAACCTCTTTCCAGACTCTGGGCTCTACCCACGTCCTCATCCCCGTGGGGCCAGCAGCTTCATTTTGTACTCACCACTCTGCCTTTTATTTCTTCCCTTTCAGCACATAAAAATTTACATCTTTTAAAGTTTATTTTACACTTAGAAGGCTTTAGCTTGTTGCCTGTCCTATCACAACTTAACTTTCATGTCCCTCAGTCCTTTGTTTTAAGCCATCTTTTGTTGCCTGAAGTTGTTCGCACATTTTGTTGCTGTAATTGTTATAGTCTTAATGAAAGATGAATAGGTAATAATTTTATTGAGTTCTTGCGTATGTTAATATGTATTTCTGTCACCACTTAAAACTAAATGATGTCAAGAGAATGAAAAGACAAGCCACCAACTAGGAGAAAATTTTTGCAAAAGACAAATCTGTTAAAGAACTGTTATCCAAAATCTACAAAGAACTCTTAAAATTCAACAAGAAGAAAACAAACAATCTGATTAAAAAATGGCCCTAATACCTTAACAGACATCTCACCAAAGAAGACAATGTGCAGATGATAAAGAAACATATGAAGAAATGCTCCACATCATATGTCATCAGGAAAATGCCAATTAAAACAGCAGTGAAATACCATTACTCACCTGTTTGACTTGGTGCCGTCCAGTGGATTCCAACTCCTAGCACGTACAACAGAGCAGAATCCTGCTGGGTCTTTTTGAGCCATCCTCTCACCTCCCAGCACTACATCAGACAATGCTCTGCCGCTACTCATAGGGTTTTCACAGCCAATTATTTTGGAAGTAGGTGGCTAGGTCCTTCTTCCTAGTCTGTCTTAGTCTGGAAGCTCTGCTGAACTTTGTCCACCATGAGTGACCCTACTGTGAAATAGCTGTGGCATAGCTTTCAGCATCACAGCAACATGAAGTCGCCACAATACGACAGCCAACAGGCAGTGATGTGGTTCCCTGACTGGGAAATGAACCTGGGGCAGCTGTGGCGGGAGCGCTGAATCTTAACCACTAGACCACCAGGGCCAGCCACATACCTGTTAAAATGGCCAAAATCCAGAACAATTAAAACACCAAATGCTGGTACAAATATGGAACAATGAAACCCTCTTTCATTGCTAGTGGGAATGCAAAATGATACAGCCACTTTAGGAGATAATTTGGCAGTTTCTTACAAAACTAAACATACTTTTACCATATGATCCAGCAATAATGCATCTTGGTATTTACCTGGAGGAGTCAAAAATATGTCCACACGATACCTGAATACAAATGTTTATCGTTGCTCTATTCATAATTATCAAAACTTGGAAGCAAACAAGACGTCCTTCAGTAGGTGAATGCATAAACTTTGGTATATACAGACACTGGAATATTATTCAATTTCAAAAAGAAATGAACTATTAAGCCATGAGAAGACCTAGAGGAAACTTAAATGCACATTACTAAGTGAAAGAAGCCCATCTGAAATAGCTACATACTATGTGGTTCCAATGACATTCTGACCCATCTTTACTGCCTGGAGGTAGGTTTGCAGTGATATATAATTGGTACATACTATTTGGTATTTCTTTTTATAGCTTTTTATGCTTATTATATCTATGAAATAGAAAGAGAAATTAAACTAATGGAATAAATCGGAGGATCAAAATCCAAAATAATTTTGGCAGGTTGGTATGATGTATGAAAGCAATAATAACAATTAGCAGAGCTAAATATATACACTTTCACTTAAGTTTTAAAAAAAAAGAGAGCAATGGGTGTGGAAACTTTGTAACCAATTTATAGGAAACAAGTCTTGGGAAATTAATCAAATAAAAGACTACAATGATAGATAATTTTGGAAATAGATAGTGGTGATGTTTGCACAACATTGTGAATGTAATTAATGCCACTGAACTGTATACTTAAAAATGGCTCTGGGGCCATCTCCATGGCTAAGTGGTTAAGTTCACATGCTCTGCTTCAGTGGCCCAGCGTTTCACCAGCTTGGATCCTGGGCACACACATGGCACTGCTCATCAGGCCATGCTGAGGCGGTGTTCACAGAGCACAACCAGAGGCACTCACAACTAGAGTATACAACTAGGTACTGGGGTGGCTTTGGGGAAGAGAATTAAAAAAAAGAAAATATTGGCAACAGTTGTTAGCTCAGGTGCCAATCTTTAAAAAAAAAGGCTAAAACATTGGGGCCAGCCCAGTGGCATAGTGGTTAAGCTGACGCACTCTGCTTTGGCAGCCTGGGTTTTGCAGGTTTGGATTCCAGGTGCAGACCTAGCACTGCTCATCAAGCCATGCTGTGGTGGCGTCCCCCATAAAATACAGGAAGATTGGCACAGATGTTAGCTTGGTGACAATCTTCCTCAAGCAAAAAGAGGAAGATTGGCAATGGATGTTAGCTCAGGGCCAGTCTCCCTCACAAAAGGAAAAAACAATGGCTAAAATGGCAAATTTTATGTTTTATATATATTTATTGCAATAAAAAAGAGTATAGTGAAATCGCAAATATTTTGCATCTTAAAAGCAAATTTGATTCTTGAAAAGCAAGTGAGATCCAATATACTGGTCTGAACAAATATTATGTCATATGTTATTTATTTCAGGACAATATATCACACTCTAGATTAAAGCACAAATGGTGCTGAAAGTTCTAAAATTGCTGTTATTTAAGAAAAGTTGAGGGGCCGGCCCCGTGGCTGAGTGGTTAAGTTCACGTGCTCCGCTGCAACAGCCCAGCCTTTCACCAGTTCGGATTCTGGGCGCGGGCATGGCATGGCTCATCAGACCATGTTGAGGCAGCATCCCACATGCCACAAGTAGAAGAACCCACAACTAAAAATATACAATGATCTACTGGGGAGATTTGGGGAGAAAAAGCAAAAAAAAAAAAAATTGGCAAGTTGTTAGCTCAGGTGCCAATCTTTAAAAAAAAATTAAAAAAAGAAAAAGTTGAAGAAACCATTTCTGATTATCCTGGAGGAAATGAGATTGTTCCACAAATAACTGGAGTATTGCTGTGTAGCAATAGGAACAGACATTCTCCATTCAGTTCCACAAGGTAAAAGTAGACCTAATCACTGGAATTCATCTATCTATTCATTCCACAAACCAGGTCTGCTTGATGAAGCTCGGGGTCATTCCTTTATACATTGAACAGGCTAATAAAATTAAAAATGGGCAGATGAAGTCTAAACACCACTGGATAACTGAGAGATGATGATCAAAGAAGAGGCCCTCTCACAGACAACTGACACGTAAGTTATCAGGTATGGGCCTACATAAGGAAATTCATCAATCGTGTGGAGGAAAACGTTATTCAAATGCAAGGATCTGACCATAATAGTCTTCTTTAGTGTGAGTGTGGAAGTCCCATCTATACTTATCTGATCTCCTTTTTGGTGTTGATCTTAGATAGCAAGAAGTTCTTACAGTCTTTACCGTTTATCTCTGAATTTCTCCGAAACTTTCTGGAGAGCAGCCATAACTTCCTTATTCCTCAAGCTATAGATCAAGGGATTCAACATAGGTGCCACCACCGCATAGAATAGAGCAACCATCTTCTCTTCTTCCATTGAGGAGGCTGACTGTGGCCTCAGGTAGGTGAAGATGGCTGCGCCAAAGCACATGCAAACCACAGTGAGGTGGGAGGCACAAGTCCCAAATGCTTTGCGGCGTCCCTGAGTAGAACGAATGCGCAGAATGGCAGCAACTATACGACCATAGGAGAATAGGACCAGAGAACAGGGAAGCATGATCAGCAGAAATCCTGAGATGGCCACCATGATCTTGTTGAAGGAGATGTCCACACAGGCTAGCTGTAGCACTGCTAGGATTTCACAGGCAAAGTGATTGATAACATTGTGACACAGAGGAAGCCGGAAGGTGATGATTGTTTCCATCAGTGAATTCATGAAACCAGCCACCAAGCAGCCGGCAGCCAGCCCCAGGCACAGCCCTCCATGCATGATGACTATGTAGTGAAGTGGGTGGCATACTGCCACATAGCGGTCATAGGCCATGGCTCCCAGCAAGAAGAACTCAGACCCACCCAATGCCAGGGACACGTAGAGCTGGAGCACACAACTGTGGAATGGGATGGACTTCTGAGCTGAGAGAAAGTGGGCCAGCATTTGTGGGGCAAAGCTGTTTGAATAGCAAAGGTCCACAAAGGATAAAACACTAAGGAAGAAGTACATGGGGGTATGAAGCCTGCTGTCCAGTCTGATCAGGGCAAGAATGAGGACATTTCCCACAGTAGTCACCACGTACATGGCCAGGATCAGGACAGAGAGAGAGACCTGAGTCACCCAATCACTGGACAGCCCCAGCAGAATGAACTCTCTCACCCATATCTGGCTTTTGTTTTCCTGGCCCATGAGTTTCTGAGGAGCAAACTAAAGATGTCAAATAACAAATTATGTAAACTCGGGATTGGAAGGGTGGCTTTTGGACCATATAGAGAACCTATCCATCTGAGCTTAAAGTTCTCCTAGAGCACCTCAGCCAAATCATCAGCCAAAACTCTGCTTGAACATATCCATAGATGAAAACACAGTGAGACCCGGATGTGCAGCTGGAAATCAAGGAGAAAAGAAGCTACATTCTTGGAATTCAATGTATTGGAACATAATTCCTTCTCCCAAACATCAGCTCTTAAATGAGGGAAGGAGATTAATGAAGTATTTAGACTTAACATCCTACTCAACTTAGTAGTTATTAGAGGAGTTAATTCCTGTCTTTCTGGAGAAAGTTTTTGCACCATGTGAAAGATATTTGTCTGAATTCTGAATGATGTTCTGTACCATTTACCCTCTTTTGGTTTACTGGATTTCCTCCCTAGATACCTCAGCCTCACTCCTCCTCAGTGGAATGTATCCGTGAAACTCTGAATATTGTAAATAATATTCTTATACTTTTTATTCTAAGTGATTTGGAATTCCTTTTCTGTAACTTGCCTTTGTACTTTGAGAGTGTCGAGTGGGAGGCTTCCCCTCCACCTCTCACAACAGTGGCCCCGTTGAGTGAGATCAACCCAAGAGAGACTTCAAGAATCAGATGTTTCATGAAGAGAAGGTAGACAGAGCTGCTAAAACTCATCTCTTATGCCCCCCAAGGGGAATTTAATGAAGTGGTTCATCATGTCAAGTTATTATTTAATAACAATATTTTTTCAAGGGAGGGACAGCTCATTTATTTCCTAGTACAACATTGATCAGTCCTCGCCAGTGAAGGTAGAAGAATAGAAGATCAAGTCTTAATTATAGAATATGATGACATAGGCAGTAGTAGTTTCTTAACCTCAAAACAAAGTTTCTTTTCTATTTGTTCACTTACAGAAGGAAAAAAGAAATGATCCATAACTGAAATACACAGGTGAGATCCTGAAGTCTTAGAGACAATCCTGTAACAGTACATGAAAGATCATTATTCCAATGGCTTCTACACTGTTCATATTATAACCATAGATGAACAACAGACTACAGCTGCATTTATCGAAAGCTTCCCATGTCAGCCTAAGAACTTTTAGAATGATTCTTAGAGACCGCAACGCTTATAACACAGCCAGTTGGGGGACTTCAGACTATAGCTCGTTATCTTAAAGATAGCAATATTCAGACAGTTACTCATAAAATATCCAGGATTTAGTATTGCTTTGAATAAGGCCAAAATGCCAAGGAATTTATTAAAAACAGAGCTTTCAGAAATTGAGTGTCACATAGAAATTAGTGGAAATGATCAAACAATGTCAGATATCCAATTCAAGGCCTCCCCTGGAAACTCTAACTCACCCACACGGAAATTATAATAAGATACCCAGTGACAAGATTGGAAAAAAAAATACACAATGCCTAGAAATGTAAGATTTTTCACTGTGTGAAAAGAGAAGGATTCAAAATCTTCATCACAAAGAGTTAGTTTATAACCAAGAATGATATTTTTCCAAATGTTCAAAATTAGCAGGTTGTTTAGCCTTATGACTAAAAATCAACAGCACAGTCTTCAGTCTTTTGTATTCCCTTCCTTGTTATTTTCTTTTGCATTATAGGTATTTGTACATTAATTTCTTTTTGTTCTGCCACGTTTGATATTGGAATAAAAAATATTGTCTTTATGCTGGTTGGAAAACTTCCTCGTCTTGAAAACCCTGATAAAAATATGGATTGGTAATGTTTACAGTGCTTCCATTTACCTACGTGAATGTACTTCTGACACACCAACATTTTCAGAGATTCACCAAAATCTAAAGAGACCACACTGCAAAATACAGCTTAAATGCAGCATCCATCCTTCCGCATCCAACTGCTTTGTTCCCACATATGGCTTCCTACACTCGTAGTTTCCAGATATTTGCATTGAGGGGTCATTAGGGTCATTTTTCTAGGCAGGGAAGTTTTCTGGAAAATTCATTATAACTATTCTCTCTAGGGATGCTATTTTAAATCTAAACATTTGATCTGTTTTCTCCACATGGAAGTGTTTGCTTCTTCCCTTCCTTTATTTTCTCCTTCTCACATACGTATATATATATATATATATATATTTCAAGAATTGCTTAAAATCTAGATGATGAAGGAATAGGTATTTTGTGCTTATTGCTTTGTGTTAGGATTTAATCAAATAAACTAACCAACTATGTAAATCACATTTAATAAAACTTACCAAAGTGGGATGAATTGTTTCCAAGATGTATTTCTATTGTGACCTGCTCTTTAAAGGAATACCAGTGATTTGCCCCACATTCTATGTAGGATTTATTCGAAATAACCCTCTTTCAGTCCTGTCTGCCAGGGGTGTAGCTGTACCTGTGATGCGGCGCTCATCAAGGTGTATCCGCAGGTGTGTGTGTGCACACGGGTGGCATGGATGTGAAGTGATGCTTAATGGCAGATTCATTTACATTGTTTACACGTCTATAACCAGGACTTAAAGAAAGACCAGTTCTAAAAAATAAAACAAACAACAACAAAACATCTAGTATTTTCCTACCTATCTCCAAAAACATATCCAAAAGGAGGGCTTTTGTCCTTAAAGCCATGTTGTTTTTGCTCAGTAATGTAGTCAGGCAAGTGTATTTTCAAGTGGCACATTACTTGTGTAAGTGATTTTGTGATTTTCAAATAAAATATATTTGATGTTTTTAAAAAGTGATGTGTTCAAGTCAAAGTAAAATCTGTTTCTTTGTAAAATTTCTTTCAAATAACTTACCCAAGTCAATGGCCCTGTGAATCAGTGAATGGTCAGATTCAGTTTTAGGAAATCTCTTCCATCTTGCCTCTCATTCTGGTGGCAGATGGTGGGAAGAAAACAAACAAGCTCCTGAAACACTCCTGCCTAGCCAGCGTGCAAAACTTCCCCAGGGTGGGAAGAACACTAAGAGAATTAAAAACCATAAGTGCACTCATTTTAGTATCCAGTTGATAGGAACTAAGACTTCATTTGCTGAACCTTACTCTGTACCAGGCATTATACTAAATACTTCATATATCTATTTCTATAACATATTATAATGTAATGTAATGTAATGTGATGTAATATAATATAATATAGTGTATCTTCACAACAACACTCTGGACTTTGGCTAATTCTGTTTTGCAGGTGGAAAAAAGAGGTGAAGAGATTAGATAGTGGTGGAGTCAGGACTACCTGATGACCTGGGCACATCCAGTACTCTACTCCTGTACGTAGCATGACCCTGTGTACAGCACAGTGATAGTCATTGTTCAAAGGCTATGGAGTCACCAAACATAAACATCAGGAGACCTGTCAAAAGGAATAATTGATTCCTACTTTGGATCCCAGTCACTCCAGAATGGTGGTGGACCAGAACAGGTCCCTCCCACTCACCTTGTGAAGCTGAAGTCTGGCCTTCAGGCCACATCAGCAACATGACAAGGAGGAGAAACAGCCTACCTCCCCCGTTTGGAGACTCTCTTCTTGCAGGATGTAATTGACTGGCCTCTTCTATAAACTGGCAAAGGTGACCACGCTTCCACTTTGTCTGATATGGTGATGAGCACAACAGCCTAGAGTGGATCTGTGGCAGGAAGTCCTTTCTTCTTCCTCTAAGGAAAAATGAAGGGCTCTGTTTATGCACAACAAGGAAACAAAATAATCTAATATCAGAAACAAATAAATGAAGCGCTTATTTTTAAAAATCAGCTTTCAAAAGAAGATTTGAACCTGGGGATAGTTTTGCCTAGCCAAAAGACCATCCCTAACAAGTAAAAGGTGAGGGATGATGAAGGATCCTGGATGGAGACTCTTACTTTGTTGGGAAGATTTGTCCCTGCTGAGCTGTCTCCCATGGGGGACTTGAATCTCTTCTCTGTAGTGGTGAGTGCTTATACATAGTGCCAACATGTCCCCCACTGTTTGTGTAAATAGTTACTGTCACACTAACGTAAAAAGAGGGCTATGTTTCCAGGTCACTTGGCAGTCACACCAAGGGAGATGGTAAAATGTTGAGTGGCCGTGTAGTTAGGCTGAAATCATCACACAGGTGGGGAAGAGAGCCAGTCCTTCCCACAGTCATAGGACTGCTTTCCACAGTGTCCCCTTGGGTCCCCCACGCAAACACGCTCACTCATGCCCCAGTTGTTCACAAACTTCTTTTCATGCCTGCTTAGCTGTACACTCACAATCGTAAAACCACAAGAGCTCTGTGAATATACTAAATGTCCCTGAATTGTACACTATAAAATGGTTAATTTTATGTGATGTGAATTTCATCTCACAAATCTAAAAAACAATCTTCACAGATTGGTTATATGTATTCATTAAATGTGTTTCTCAAAAGAAAAAACAAAACTAGCCAAAATTTAAATAAATAAAAGGTAGACAAACATTTGAAAGAAAAATCTATGCAAAATGGATAAATGGGAGAAGAGGAGAGGATACTGAGATGTAAATAAGAATAAACAAATGAGAGAACTTACCAATAATCTACCTATGAAAAAAGTCAAAAGTTGGAGAATTAATAGTCAGAAAGGAAAAAGTAAACCAGAAAGGAAATCCAAGAAAAAAAGAGTACAATGAAGAAGCAAGGGAAATAAAAAAGAAACCAAATGAGGAAGAAGTGAAACAATGAAAATGAGAAAAAAGAAAATTGCAATAAACATTTATAGAGGCCATTTTCTTGACATTTACTCAATTTACATATTGCTAGTTATCTAATATTTTGCACACCAGGGCTTCCAATATTTTATTTATCTTGGTATTTGGTCCCAGAGTGTTATATTTAGTCCTTCCTTGAAGTAAGAGTTTCTAGAATTTGGTTCTATGATGATGGAAGCCCTGATCAAACAGATTTACCAGGGAAACTGATGGATCCTCAGAAAATCTGAATAGTGAGATCTTTCTCACCCCCCAGCCCACTCCCACACACACACACATATACACAAATCTTCAGGACAAATTTTTCTTCAGTTATATTACTGAAAATTTCCCACCAAAACGTAGAAGACTCAAAACACTTAGCTAAGGTGCCTATATTTGCCAGCACTAAATTACTTCTACGCAAGTGAAATTTCTGTTCTTCAGCCACTTTGTCATAATCCGCTTTGTAAAGAAGAGCAAATACTGCCCCAGAATCATCTCTGCATTGCCAAAGCACAGTGAAGATGACCATAAACCCACACTGTCTACTCTGAGCCTTTACAATAGTTTTGAGAGGAGATAGGTATGGAATGAAGAAAAAATGACCGAGTAAAAGGCTTAGAGATCAGGGAGGAAGTGGGGGAGATGGCACAGATTTGAGCTGGAGAATAAGTGAGGGCTCCCGGGTCAGTCTGCCTCCTGTGGGCACGGGTCTCTCTCCCCTCTGCTCAGCTCCTTCCTAGACTTTTGTGCCATTGTCGGATTGTTGTCCTTCTTTGCCCCAGAGACTTAGAGAATGAGCATCAAGCTAGAACCAGCCTCAGTGAGCAGCCCACAGAAATTTTTATTTCCAGCTGAATACCTGCCTTCATCATTACTACCAACAGATCTGTGTCTTTGGATCATTTTTATGCTGCTCAAACACTTTATTTTCGTTTACAAAGACCCTTTCCATTGGATTGCTATTTTATGCCAAAGCATATATTCTCCCGAAATCCTAGCACATCAGTTGTCACATCTGTAAAAAGTAGATAGTTTAATAAATTATCCCTCTCCCAGAGGAATATATACAAAGTTACCTAGCGATAATAAAAATAACAATGATTTATTAAATCAATACACAAATGGAAATAAACTTGAAAATGTAAGACTACTTTAAAAACATGCACCAACCAAGCAGCCTATTCGTCATGTGAATTTAGATGTTGGGACCTAGAGAAGCTACATTATATTTCTGACCAGCCCCAAAAATGGGAAGCATTTCAGACAAGGATGTCACTTTAAAGACTTGTTTCCTGGGCCAGCCCATGACCGAGTGGTTAAAGTTCCTCACGCTGTGCTTCAGAGGCCCAGCTTGTGGGCCCAGATCCCAGGCGTGGACGTACACCACTTGCTGGCTGTGCTGTGGAGGCATTCCACATACAAAGTAGAGGAAGACTGGCACCAATGTTGGCTCGGGGCTAGCCTTCCTCAAGCAAAAAAAAAAAAAGAGGAGGATTGGCAATGGATATTAGTGCAGGGCAAATCTTCCTCAAATACACACACACACACACACACACACACACATACACACAAAGACTTGTTCCCAAACAGCAACTCTGTATGGAAAGAAAAGCTAGTCTCTGAGGGAGTCATCTTTCTACTGGCATCAGCAAAGAGGAGGCTTATCAGCACAGACCTGGCACCTCACCCCTATTTCCAGGAGTCCGTGAAGAGCGGAGATCAAGACTGCAAATCTGGGGCTGACTCATTAGCAGACTCAGGCCCATCATAGGTGGAGAACTCTTAAAATGCTTGGAAAGTTCTGGCTTCCGAATTTTGTTAACCAGATCATATTTCCTTGGGACCAATTTCTACTAAAGGACAACTCTATCAAGCCACCATACTCTTAATCTTGAAGAATATAGGAGGAGGCCATGAATTACAGGGACCTGGTTTAATAATTGCTAAATAACTGTTGAAGAGAGACTGAAAATGCACAACTCACCTCTACAGAGTGGAGGAGGCCATCCTGAGCCTTGGAAAGACGGCAGGGCTGGGAAAGCTGTGGAATTTGAAGCAAGTGCAATTGGAACAGGTAACTGTCTCTAACTTTAGTGATGGAATCTCAAGGGGCCAATTACGTTTGTTTATTAGATTTCTTTTATTTTTCCTCCCCCTCTGTCTGGTCACTTGTGCATCTAGCACCCTAACCTACATTTCAACGTTGCAAGTGAAAGTTGGATTCCTTGTCCCCGGAGCATGGGAAGGAGCTCCCCAAACTTTCATTTCTCAAGGGAGGTACATCTGAGTCTTCAGTGACACCACCTTTGGATGGTGGGAATTTTTATCCCTCTTTACAAGTGTGAGTATTAAATCTCAACTTCCTCATTCCAAGTCATCCATCTCCACATTCCTTTGAGCTAAAGCGCCAGGGCCAGGCACCTCAGGGAACCAGCGGATGCTCTGCGGTACTCGTCTGATCTGAGCAAGGCCAGGGAGACCTTTTTGCCAGTCCCCAGACAGACGCTGCTTTGCTGGGCTGCTCTCCAGGTTTAGAATTCTACCACCACATTCCGTAACTTTCTTAGAACTTTCGCCTTTCCCTTCACTTTAAGGAAGACAACCTTCCACACCCTGGTCAGAATCTTTCATGAAAGAATAGCCATCCTGTGCGAAAAAACTCTAGTGAGGATGGTGAGCATCGTGCAGTGAGACTTGTAGAGGCCCAGCGGACTCCTCCTTCTCCTCCCCAAGAGTGGGAGATTGTCCATGTGAGAGTGACCAGGCTGCTCTCATCCTCTGCTCAGCCACCTGGCATTGTCCCAGGAAAGGGCTTGTGATATTTTTTCTCCCTGGTTTATTCTGGGAACTGGTGGCAACAGCATCTTCTCCCAGCCAATGGTCTGAGACCCACTTTCTAACTACAATAAACAAGCTATCCACGTGTGCACTGGGGTTGGAAGGGGAAGTGGAATAGAGCCTGAGTGAGCTCTGGACTTTACCCTTTATGCCAGTGCCTAGACAAGAGAAGAGAAAAACAAGTTGCTTTCTAGCTTCCAAAATGTTATTGGCACCTCTCATAAAATACTTTTTTCTTATTTATTGCCCTCTTTACTTTGTGAATTTATTATCTTGATTCTTATCCTTTTACTATTATTTAGTATGATTTTAGCAGGGAATGGACATAAACTTATTTGTAAAATGCACTTCCTCACTTTTAGATATTACGAATTAATTTTCTATGGCATAAAATAGGAAAGATGACAATTCTTTTTCCTGTTAGTATAGCCATTTGTCCCAACATCCCTTATTTATTAGTACATATTTTCCTAAATTGATTTGGAATTATACATTTATGATACACTAAATTCCCATATATAGAAGTTTCTTTGGGATTCCAGTTTGATTCATTGGTGCATGTCTTTTTTACAACAATACCACAGTTTTAATGGTAGTTACTTTGTAATATGCTTTGAAACATACTGGGGCAGGCACTCTCTCATTTTATTACACTACTTTCACAAAAACTGAACTTAGTAAAGGTTAAATGCCCTAAAGTCACAGTAAACATCCTACTCACTGGAGTATCTGTAGATGTTTTCCTTTGGATGAGGAACAAGAACGGATACCTGCTATCATAGCAGCTGTTTGACATGACCCTAGAAGTCCTGGCCTATGATATAAGAAAAGAAAATAGATTAAGATGTACAAAGATTATAAGAAAAACTATCACTATTTACAGATGATATGATTATATATCAAGGAAAACTTTTTCAACAATCTATTACATTTAATAAGAAAGAAGCAGATACCAGATCATCTTACAGAAATCAATAGCATTTCTGTACACCAGCAATAACCAACTAGAAAAATAAAATAAAACACTATTTGTAATGGCAACACAAATTATAAAGTATTTAGGAGTTTCTTAACAGAGAGCATACATGAACTCTATGGAGCTCTCTGCCAAAACTTTTAGACCTCCCAATATTCTTTATCTACTTTTCCCATTTTATTTTTCTCCATAGCAATTAACACCATCTCACATACTATATATATGTATATATTCTACTTATTTCTTTTATTTATTGCCTATTTCCCTTACATGGAATGTAATCTTCATGAAGGCAGAGATTTCTGTTTGCTTTTCGCTGTTGTATCCACAACACATAGAAGAGTGTCTGGCCTGTCTTAGGTATTTAACAAATACTTGTTAAAACAAATATGAAGACAATGTGAAAACTCTAAATAGGACATTAAAGATTATCTGAATAACTACAAAAGCATTTCATGCTTTGGATGAGACAATTTAGTATTATAAAGATGTCAGTGTTTCAAAATGAATCTACAAATTCAATGCAAATCTAATGACAATTTCAGGTGAACTTTTTGGGGAACTTAATAAAATTACTGATAAATTTATATGGAATAAATTACTCTCTAAATACCTGACTATTTACAGACTAACTATAAATAAAGTAAATAAATATAAATAGACTAGCTGACTATTTATACTAAAATCTATTTAATAACTTTGAAAGGAAAGATGGGTTTGCCCATCTTGTTGCATACACTGCATGTGACAGATGGAGACTTAGTACAAACCAGAATGACTTGTAAAACTAGGATCACAGAATTGCATGGTGCAGGAGCAAACAATGGACAGATGGAAAAGAAGAGAGTTCAAAGACAGAGCTATACACAGGTAAACTTAATGTGCATGACATTTACTACAAATGAATGAGTAAAGAATAGACTGTTTAATAAACAGACCACAATGTGGAAAAAAAAGTGACACTAGATCCATATTTAACAACATATGCAAAAGTGAATGTCGGATAAAGAAATAACTGTGAAAGGTAAAAGTAGACAACTTAATTAAATATAAAAATAGAATATTTCATGACCCAGATGCAGGAAATTTTTTTTAGAAAAACAAAACTTCATAAGCATGAAACATAGGACAAAAATGAGAATTAGACTATATAAAAATAAAGATTTTCTGTTCAACAAAGGGTTCCATGAATAAAGTTAACAAAGAGATGACAGCTTGGAGCTATGTATTTGCAGTGCCTATAACAGAAAAGGATTAATATCTATAATATACACAGCAACAAGGAAATGGCAGAACACTCAAAGGAAAAATGGGTGAAGAAACAAATACAGTGTCCAGCAGTAGAAACCCAAAAGGCTGACGATATGATTCCCTCAGAAGATATTTATTGTGTGCCTACTATGAGACAGGCACTACTCCAGACACTTTGTCTACATAAGTGAACCCAACAGAGAGCCCTGCCCTCAAGGGGCTTATATTCTGGGGGCAATGGAAGAGTAAGAAACAGACATGAAAAAATGAGTTAATAGCAAAGTAAGTTAAAAAAGATAAGTTCTTTGGAAAAAACAACTAACAAAGTAAGAGAGAACAGGAGTACGTGGGCAAGGAGAAGGTTTGCAGTATCAAATGGGGCAGTGACAAGCGCTGAATGAAGAACTGGAGGAGATGAGGAAGTGGTGATCTGAGAAGAGAGCATTTCAGGCAGAGTATAGTTAGAAAACAGGTGGTAGCCATTGTCAAGACTTCGGGTTTTATTCTGAGCAATGGCAGGTTGAGCAGAGGAATGACATGATTTGAGTTATGTTTTAAAGGAATGGCTCTGAGTGCTGGGATGCAAGAGTAGAAGCAGAGGAATCTGTTGCGGGCTTTGCAGTAACCCGAGGAGGGTGACTGACACCAGGGTGGAAGAGACGACATGACGAGAAGGGATCATATTGTGTATATATTTTGAAAATAGAGAAAATAGGATATTCTTGCAGATTTGGATCAGATGTGAGAAAAAAGAGAATGGTAAGTGGCCTAATTGCTGCAATGATGGAGTTACCATGAACTGAGGTGGGGAAGGCATGGATAGACCAGTGTGGGGTGAAAGTAGGTGAGAATCAGGAGTTCAGCATATAAAGACATGTTCATATTGACTACTCACTAGAAGAATACAAAATAAAACAATTTTATATCCTTTAGGCTAGAAAAGATTCCAAACATGCAAGTAGTGGAGGGATAAGAACCCTCGTGCACTGAAGTAAGAATACAGACTTGTAAAGCCATTCTGGAGAGCATCACCTGTGAACTAGCAACTTGGCTCCTGTACATGTTCCCTAAATAAATTCTCACACAGGTCCTTACGTGCTCATGGATTGTGATACTCATCATAGGGCTGTATGTGGTGCTGGGCAGTGGGTGCCATACAAACAGTGATAGCTAAAAAATGTGGTGAACACCATGGATTACTCTGAACAGTTTCAAGTAATGGACCAGCAATATGTCTATGTAAAAATATAGTCTTGAGTGAGAAAAACTAAGACAGACTGAGTAGTTAACAATATAATGCATTTTTAAAAAATACATAAGTGCACTCTCAAAGACAATTATATGTGTCTAACACATTAGAATATTTGTCCATACAGCATGGAAGAAATAAGAGTAAAGAATGAGATAAGGAGTCTAGCTCCGTGGCCGAGTGATTAAGTTTGTGTGCCCTGGTTCGGTGGCCCAGAGTTCACTGGTTTGGATCCTGGGCGTGGACCTAGCACCACTCATCAGTCCATGCTGTGGTGGAATCCCACATAGAAGAACTAGAACGACCTACAACTAGGATTTACAACTAGATACTGGGGACTTTCAGGAGAAAAGAAAAAAAAGAGCAAGATTGGCAAAAGATGTTAGCTCAGGGCCAAGCTCCTCAAACACACACACAAAAATCTAAAAATGAAAGAGATAAAGAAATTAATTTCTTTTTAAAAATTAAGGAGAGAACTTGTGCAGACAATAATGTTCCATGTATTGAAGAGTATTATTTACCAATTAACTCAACTCTGTATCTGAGATTTTTTTAAAGCTTCATTTACTAATATCCTAAATTCCAACATGTATGATCTTTATATACTTCATAAAAGGCAACTCCTAAAATAGTAAAGAAAGTTTCAATCAATAATGATTTAATGAGCAGGAATTTTTTAGCACAGTTAAGGCACTGGGCATACAAATATGATAAAATGCATAGTCTTTGCTCTCAAGAACCTTACAGTCTAACTGGTCAGTGCAACAATGTGCCTTCTCCAAGGCACAAACTTGGATTTTCTTCTTTTAAAAAGTGGGAGATCAAAACGCCTTTGCTTTTGAATTTTACTCAGAAATGTTAGCACAATTATTCATGATGCTAATAATAGGATTCAGAATTTCCAGAAAAGGCAGTGTTTATTGCAAAATTTATTATTATTTATTAGTAAATTATTAATACATTGGATAAGTCTCAGATTTCACACACAAAAACTTACAGGTCTATAATAATTTTCTCCATGAATGTGTATGACTTGCAGAAAAATAAATTTCCCTTTTATAGGGATTTATCTATTTTCTTCCTACCTCTGATAGATGACCAGTGTGCTATGAGTACAATCAAAGAGAGGACGAGGGGATGGAAATGCAGAAGAAGCGGCAGGCAGCAGCTGGACCACATCAAGCCCTGCAAGTGTGGAGGTTGGATTTTATTCTAAGCAAAATAAAAATGCAACCTGATTTATTTTCTAAGATAAAGGTGCTGTCTGCAGGGCAAATGGCCCAGGTCACTCAAATACATCATAGGGAAAAGAAAGAGTTGGAGGGGACCTATAGGTTAAAGAGATCTTAAAGACATATCAAGGTGAAAAAAAAGGCAAACTAAACTACAGTGAGTGGAAGTGTTTGCTTGGGTAATAAAGCCGTAAAGAAATGCAAGAAAGTGATTACTACAAAGGTCAGAACAGTGGTTACTTTACAGAAAAAGGAGTTGTGATTAGGTTGAGGCACTTGGAGGGGCCTCTGTGGGTGCTGGCAGTTCTGTTTTTTGACTTGAGCGGTTGTTACAAAGGAGTTTGTCTTTTAATAATTTACTAAATAAATACACATTTGTGTAGTGTGGTTTTCTGCCTCTGTGCTTTGGTTTACAACATAAAATCCGAAAACATAGTGATTTTAAAAAGTAAAGCTGTTGTATAAAGAATAAAATGTAGAAAGCAGGGGCTGGCTCCATGGCTGAGTGGTTAAGTTCGCGCACTCCACTGTGGCGGCCCAGGGTTCGGATCCTGGGCGTGGACATGGCACCGCTCGTCAGGCCACGTTGAGGCGGCGTCCCACATCCCACAACTAGAAGGACCTGCAACTAAGATATACAACTATGTACGGGGTGGGGGTGTGTGGGGGGGGTTGTGGGCGGGGACGGAAATAAAGCAGAAAAATAAATAAATAAATAAATAAAATGTAGAAAGCAGAAGTGGAAACAGATCAGATTGATCACATATTTTGTTGATAAAGCTAATGGGATCTTTTGATGGATTGGGTATGAAAGAAAGGAATCAAGAATCATTCTGCATGTATATGATCCCTTCTGCTACTACAGTGAAGACATATTGGGGCAAGAAGAAAGGACTAGCTTGGGATAGAGGAAGCAAACACAATAGCTCTATTTTGATTTGTTAAGTAAGAGATTCATATGATGTAAGTGAAGGTGATAAGCAAGCAATTGGATATATGTGTTCAGAGCTCATGAGAAAGGTCTTGCTGGCTTGGTGCTAAAAGAAATACGATCTTTAGCTTAGATAAATTGTAGAGAGATTAGATAGATGGATGGGTGGATAGATAGATAGATGCCATGGTTCTGAGTAAAATCACCTGGAGCAGACACAGACCAGTGATCCACTATAGCAAAAGCAATAGAAAACAAGTTCATTTTGAATTCTTGTGTATAGAAAGAAGGCTGTGTAACGCTTAGCCCTGTAATTGTGTCCTAAAAACTATTTTTAAAAATAGTTGAATACCTACTCTATGCCAGCCACTTTACTAGGTATGTTACATAGATTGTCTGCAATTTTCAAGGTAATTACACATACAAGATATTGATACTACTTTTCCCAGCTGAGGACACTGGTGCTCAGAGACATTAAGAACATTTTTCGAAGCCACATTGCTGGTGAGGGATGAGGTCAAGAGAGAAGAGTGGCTGTTCTCACTCACGCTGAAGCACTTCACTGTCCACATTGCATTTCCTGAGGGAATATGCAGGAGGAATATGAAAGGGAACAAGGGAATGTGTTTGATTGAAGACTTTTTTTTTTAACTGTATGTATAATAGGGCAGTGATGACTAGTCAACATGTGGACTAATGTGGAAAGTCAGTCTATAAGAACTTGGTCAGAATGGTCTACCTTATCAGCAAATCTAAGGAGAAAGGGCACATCAATCATTTTCTCTTTGTTTGGAATGCCGCTCTTTGGGCTGTTGGAAGAAAGGAGAAATTCTTTGAATCTTTACCTTTTTTCACTAATTTTTTCCCACACTCTTCTTAAAGCACTCATCACCTCCTTGTTCCTCAAGCTGTAGATTAAGGGATTCAGCATTGGGGTCACCACAGCGTAGAACAGGGAGACCATCTTCTCCTGTTCTGCTGAGGAGCCAGCCTCAGGTCTCATATATGTGAAGATGGTTGTTCCAAAGCACATGGAAACCACAGCGAGGTGGGAAGCACAGGTCTCAAATGCTTTGCGGCGTCCCTGGGCAGAGCGAATACACAGAATGGCAGCAACTATATGACCGTAGGAGAAGAGGACCAGAGAACAGGGAAGCATGATCACCAGAAATCCTGAGATGGCCACCATGACCTTGTTGAACGAGATGTCCACACAGGCTAGCTGCAGCACTGCTAGGGTCTCACAGGCAAAGTGATTGAGAACATTGTTACACAGGGGAAGCCGGAAGGTGATGATTGTTTCCATTAGAGAATTCATGAAACCAGCCACCAAGCAGCCGGCAGCCAGCCCGAGGCACAGTCCTCCATGCATGATGGCTGCATAGTGAAGCGGGTGGCACACTGCCACATAGCGGTCATAGGCCATGGCTCCCAGCAGGAAGAACTCCGTGCTTCCCATTGCCAGCGAGATGGACAGCTGGAGCAAACAGTTGTGGAACGGGATGGACTTCGAGGTTGACAGGAAGTGAACAAGCATTTGTGGGACAATGCTGTTGGAATAACAGATGTCCACAAATGACAGGACACTAAGGAAAAAGTACATGGGTGTATTTAGCCTGCTGTCCATTCTGATAAGGAGGATGATGAGGAAGTTCCCCAGCATGGTCACCAGATACATGGCCAGGAAAAGAACGAAGAGGGAAACCTGAGTCTCCCAGAAGCTGGACAAGCCCAGCAGAATGAACTCACTCATCAATGTCTGGTTTTCCCTGCCCATGAGCCTCTGAAGACCAAACCCTAGTTACAAATCAATAAGTACCAGATACCAATGGTGGCAGAGTGTCTTACAAGGTCATTTAGACCAAACAGCCATCTAAAAGTGGTGTGTTTTCCCAGATTCTATGTCTCCTTCAGGGTTTGGGCCACAATAGAACCCACTGATGGGGCTCAGATTCAAGGAAAAAAGAAAACGCTTCTTTTCTCCTTCCTTAAGTAGGAAAAGTTTTATTAAAATTCTTAGATATTTGAGTGAAAATGATTAACTGTAACAGGCGATTCTCTTCTGTAGAGCCAATTCCTAACCATGGGGTTTATCTAGCCCTTTGTTGGATCCCAGTTTTTCCCTCCTTACTAGCTCAAAATCCCTGTTGAATGAAACCTAATGGGCATGAACAGTTTTTTAAAATTTACGTTTCTACTTCTGGATTCTCAGACCATGATAATAAGATAGTCAAGTTTTACCCTTTTAAAATCAGAAATTGGGGGTTACAAGTTAGAAGGTAGCAAATCTAACACAGATTTTTAAGTAGCAAAAAATTGTCGAGATTACATTTTAGAGTCAGTGAAAAAAAGAACAAAGACCCGCATGATCAGGCTCAGTTTTGAGAAGTCTTCACCTGCTTGTCTCTTGTCGGAGAGAGAGGATAAGAGGAAGGCACCTGCAGTGTTATTTTCTTCCTTCTTTGGAAGAGCAGCAGAGCATGGGTCAACAACAGGATATGGCTATCAAGAAATAAATCAAAGTCAAAGATGCAGTAACTCCTTTCCCTAGTAAGTGATGAGGCAAATACTTGCCGCAAATATTAGTGTGTTAACTAAGAGATAAGGGAAAACCGGCTGCACATTCCCCCTGAGTCTACTTGTCTGTATCCTGCATGGTGTAAGCTATGGAGACTATGGTGTGATGGAAAATAACTACTTGAAATGAACTCAGTGAAATGACTGTTGATTATCTCTTTCCATTAACCCCCCTTTATTTATCCCCATCTGAAATATTTGACTATTTCCCACCTTAGGAAACTAAGTCTTCTCTCATCCTTGTCCTAGGCTCCCTCTACCATGACTCACATGACCAGAAGTAACACCACGGTCTGCTCAGTACCATCTCCAGACTTTCTCATCCTGCTGAAACATTAGTATTTCAGAAAGCTCAAGGGCTCTAGTATTCAGAAATTCTCTTTGGAACTCTTAGTAATCTTGTTTGTTCCTTATTCATATCACAAGTGATTTCCGAAACCTCATGGACTGAACAAAGCCCACTCTCAATTTCCTACATATTCTGGCCCTCTTAATTAGAGGCCCTTTGGGTAAAGAAAGCTAACCTCATGCACAGGTGTCTCAATGAGCTATCCTCTGCTTGCTGTCTGTGATCAGATAGTGTCACTGAATATGCGATGAGAATCATGATGTGTGTGGAGGGGATTCATCAGAGTGAGGGCAGCTAGCTGCAGATAAAGAGGATGCCAGAGACCTGGATTAGGCAGGAGATAAAGCTCTATGGGCATTGGCATATGCTAATCCTTCCTTAGTCTATGTATCAACTGAGCCTGACAAACCATTTCCACTCCAAGAGATTATTTATGTAAGTTACAACCAGAGGAGGCAAGAAAAGTACAAATGTTCCTTAATTCTTTAGAGTTTACTCTAGAGCTTCAAAAGGTGAGCAAGTCACTTTGTAATATTTCTATCAAAGAAACAGGAAACCTGCCTTTTTATCCCTAATGAAAAAGGAGAAGTTGGAATATGAAAGTGTCACTGTCAAAGTCCTCTGGTACGAAAGAGAGAGATGAGTGACCTCAAAGGGGAAAAATCAGGACGTGGGACCATCAATGGAACTTGACCACAAACAAATAATATTTTATGAGCCAGTCCTAAGAAGGTTAATGGAGTGGTCTATGATTCTGCTATAATTTATGAAACAATCCACGTACAGGAACTTCGCCAGCAGAGGGCTAAAAGAAAAAATAAAAAAACATGCAGGAGGTAGCTAATTATTATTCAATGTATTCTCAGGTACCAAATAAGGAAACTTGCTAAAAATCTGATAATGATCTCTTGGAGTTTTGAGTCTTTCATGTCTTAAAAATTAATACTAACTAGTTAAGGGCTTGACAAAAAAATGTAGTGATCCCTCATTTTGGGTCGATAATTCCCCTTTAAAGCCCAGGAAGATATTGATTACAAATAGCAACACCCATGGTGAGCATATCACATTTCAATATTATCTTCAGGTTTTTTCAAAAGCCTCTCTCTGGGAGCAAATGAACTACTTTGCCAATAACCTTGCATTTCCCAGTTCAATCCTCATTACCTAGTTTCTCCATCTGTCTAAAGGGAGCGTACATTCAATTCTGTCCTAATTCATTAGAGAGAGGGAAGAAGGGAGGATATAGAGTAAGGACATAATGCCAAGAGTAAAAGGAATGATTTTAACACAAAAAAAGGTTAAAAAGTAAAGTAAATAAAATGTTTAAAACATTTTTGAAATTTTGATATATAAATAAAAGTTTAAAATATGTTTTCAAAGGTAAGATGGAGGTGTTCTAACTGACAACAGTAATTTAACAGCATTGCCTGCACCACCTCTCCTTTCTGTATTTGTGATTCCAGTTTCCTAAAGTTATATGTCACAAGTGTTCTTCTCAAAAAGGAAGTCACTTGGAAAGCCTGAGATGTCCCAAAGATGTTAATGGCTAAGTTGCTCTCCCCACCCCATCCCCACTTCCTTACGCATCGCCCACACTTCTTGGAGCAACAGAAAGTTTAGTCAGTTATCCAGATGAAGTTACTGTCTGACCTTCATCATTTAAGAATGAGCCAGTCAACACAAATCTGTCCTTTGGTCCAGATTCCAGCAGTGGGTAGGTGCTGAGAGGTGCTGTGTGGTACAGGGAACACGACTAGTACCCTGGGTGTAGTCGCTACACCCGGTGATTCCCATGAATGCAGTCAAAGCCCTGTGGTAGGTGCTTCACTTCTCAGAGGTATCTGAAAGAACTTTCTTCTCAGTCTGTTTACCTAAAATGTGTTTTCTTAAAACCAGTTGCCAAAATGGAACTCTTATCTCTCCAGTGACCAAATTCAATCCAATTGTCACATGAGCTTAGGAAGAAGCTATGGGTTAAGGAAACCCTGGTTTCCTGACTCATAGTCTTAAGAACCTTCTGGAAAGCCTCTGAGTATGACTGCCCTACTCCAGGACAGGAGGCCAGCATTACCCCAGAAGAGCAGGGCCGGGCAAGATGTGGGATTTGGAAAAAATAACTTTCTTTTCCCTCAGAGATAAAATCTCTGCAGGCCAATTATGCTGTGCTTCTTTGTCTTCCATTACTTCTCCTTCTCTGCATGGTGATTCCCTCACCTTGAACTCTCATGCCAATTTAAGAGAATTTGCAAATGAGAATTTAGTTTTTCCTGACCCAGAAACACAAGAGAATCCAAAGCCCTGGAGACATTCTCCGAAATCTTTGTCGAAGTTTCTCTGTGAGGAAGTTATAACTAGCCATGACTTTCTGTCCGTGTACTCGGGATTGAGGCTGTTTGACCCAAAGTGCCCACTTATTCACAGATCACCTGTGGGACCTTTGAGCGATATCTCCTGTGACATGACTCTGAAGTTATACATGAGCTATGATCAAATTTTCTCTTCGCAGCTGATGCAAATATTTTGTGTGACTTTTCCCCATTTTGTCTCAGTACTGGAAGGCTCCTTTTAACTGGGCATTGTCAAAATATTTAACTATGTATGTATCTAGATGTCTGCCCTCATAGTCTGCAAATACTACAAAAATTTACTACCTACTTAAAGCATCTCAAATTATACATCCCTTCTATTAATAG
Organism: Equus przewalskii; assembly: GCF_037783145.1. Lineage (NCBI taxonomy): Eukaryota > Metazoa > Chordata > Mammalia > Perissodactyla > Equidae > Equus > Equus przewalskii. The sequence continues at coordinate 96,666,268 of NC_091834.1, read as the reverse complement.
ACATCTAGGTTGTTTCTAGTTTGTGGCTATTAAAAACAGTATTATGAGCATTCTCACACACACACCCATATTTTGTCATATTTATGTTCACGTGCTTAGATTATGTGCGTGTCCAGCTTTAGCTAATATCATCAGTTGTGTCAAAACAGCTGTACCGATCCTATTCCCACCAACTATATGTGAGCATTTCTTTGCTCTAACCTTTCTCTATTGTCAGTCTTTCTCATTTTAGCAATTCTGTTGGGTATATAGTGGTATCTCCTTGTGATTATATTTTACATTTCTTTGATGACTAATGAAGTTATACATATTTTAAAATATTTATGGGCCATTTGGATATTTGATTTTCTGAGGTGAGTGTTCAATTTCTTGCCCATTTTTCTATCCAGTTACCCCTCTTTTTCTTGTTGATTTTAGTTCTTTACATATTTTGAATATGAGTCATTTATCGTTTATATGTGCCACAAAAATTTTCTCCCAAATTTTGGCTTACTTTTTCACTCTCTTAAAGAGATGTCCTTAATTTTTATGTAGTTCTATTCAATTTTAATTTTAATGTGTTTCTGTTTATCAACTGTTTTTTCATATAGTTACTGCTTTTGTAAGTCTTGAGTGAGAAATCTTTGCCTATCCCGAATCATGAAGTTGTTCTTCAGTGCTATCGTCTGGGAGCTTTCATGTTTGAAACCAAACCAAGAAAAGTTTGGTTTAATATCAGAAAACAATTAATGTTATTAACCACTTTAATAATTAAAAGGAGAAAAAATCATATGGTCATATTTATAGACACAGAACATTACTTTAAATTTTACTTACACTCCTGATTAAAAAATAGCAATTTTCTAATCTGATAAAATGCATACAGAGTAAACATCATATTTACTGCAATTATCTTGAATGTATTCCCCATAAGTTCAGAAACAAAATAATAATGTTGTTGTATTCATCTTTATTTAACATTATACTAGTGATTGTAGCAAGTGGAAGAAAACAGGGAAAAAAATATAATAATATGATGATTGGAAAGAAAGTAACAGTACAGTTATTTTATTTGCAGGTTACACAATTTTCTATATAAAGAATCCAAAATAATCTATGGATAAATTGGTACAATTAATAAAATAATTAGGCATGGTATTTGGGTTAAATAAATCAGTATCAAAAGTAATTGTGAATTCAGTTTCTGACTATAATGGAATAACAGGGATGGTATTTATTCTCCTACTTTAAACAAGTAGAAAACTGAACAAAACATATTAAGCAATGGTTTTAATACATTTGACAACAGTCAGTGCAAGACAGTGATTCCTGAGAGAAGGGAAGCAAATGAAGTGACCCACAAGTGCCCCTGCTCACTGCCTAGGGAGAGCTTCCAGTCCACAGGATGAGGAGAGGGAACCCAAACAGAGCCCATGCCCATCCTGAGTTGAAAAGGCATAGTATGGGACAGAGCACCAAAGAGGAGGGAGCTGCAAAGAGAGGGAGCTTTTATTATCTGAACATGGCTATCCTTCAATCTTCTGCTGATTACTAATCTTTGAGTGTATGTGAGGAACCCACCAAGGTCAAGGAAAGAACCGCCAGAAAGGACTAAACAGAGTGATCTCTGGAGGTAACACAGGGCTCAGAACAGCTCATGTTCTCACCGGCCAGAATGGAAAAACCTCCAATACACAAGTCATCGAGTAGAGTCTTCAGAAAGTATAACCTTGCTAGAGGGGCAAATTGACCCTACAGTTCGGCTGGCTCTGAATCCAACCTAACAACCCTTGAAAGAAAGCCTCAAAAGATCAAACAAATTCCAAGCAAGTTAACTACTTCCCAGAACAAAGTGCAGAAATATTTAAAGGAAAGAAAAATTACTCAACACTCCAAAACATAAAACTCGCAATGTCTATAATCCAATTAAAAATATTTCCAGGCATGCAAAGAGGCAGGAGAATGTCTAGGCCACAGCACAAAGAGAGGGAACCAAAACAAGCCATAATAAGGAGAAAAGTCCATCAATAGAAATACATACAGAAATGACACAGATGAGATAATTAGGATACAAGCACGTTAAAATAGCCGTTATAAATATACTTCACATATTCAAGAAGATATAGGAAAATGTAAGCATGATGAGGAAAGAAACCAAAGATATTAAAACACCCAATTCAAACTATAAGATGATGAAAAATAGAATATCTAAATGAAAAATACACTGGATGGAATCAGTAGCAGACTACACACTGCAGAAGAAGAGACTTGAGAACTTGCAGACATAACCATAGAAACTATCCAAAATGAAAGAGTGAAAGAACTGAGTATTTCTTCAGTAATCTGTGAGAAACATCAAACCTGAAGTCGGAGTCCCAGAAGGAAAAGGAGAGATTGAGTGTAGAGGCAGACATAACCAATATTTAAGAAATATTAATCTCAAATGTCCAAATACGATGGAAAGAATGAAACTACCTTTCTAAGCAGTTTAACAGACCCCAAGCATTAAAAAAACAAAGAAAAGCATATCAAAGTACTGTATTAAAATGTTGAAAAGTAACAATAAATAGAAAACTATAAAACCAGTTGTAAGGGAAAAAAAGACACATTACATACAGAGGAACAAAGACAAGATCAACAGAAGAACTAAAAGCAAAAAAGGCCAACCTAGAATTCTATGCCCAGAGAAAATAAATGAAAAACAAGAAAAAATGAAAGAGAAGTAAAGACTATTCAGTCATGCAGATGATAAAAGTGTTCATAGTCAGCAAACAAAAGCATTGCAAGCAAAATAAAGCACATAAAACTAAGGAAAAAATAATAAAGATCAGAGCAGAAATCAATGAAATAAAAAACAGAAAAATAATAGAGAAAATCAAGGATGTCAAAGCTGCTTCTTTGAAAGTATCAATAAAATTGATAAACTTCTATCCAAGCAGATCAAGAAAAAAGAGAGAAGACACAAATTATCAATATAAAAAAATGGAATGGGTGACATCACTACTGACCCTAAAGACATCGAAAGAATAAAGATAAAACCTCTTAAATATATTTTATGTCAACACATTTGACTATTTAGGTGAAATGGGAAATTAGTTGAAAGATTTGTGCTGCCAAAATAGATAACCTGAACAGCCCTCTGTCTAAAAAAGAAACTGAGTTTTTAGTTTAAAACCTTCTCACAAAGAAAACAACAGGCCAAATGGCTTCACTGGTGAATTGTACCAAACATTTAAGGAAGAAATATTACAAATTCCACCAAACTATTCTAGAAAATTGAAGCAGAAGTAACTTTCCCCAACTAATTATTCAAGCATTACCTTGATAACAAAACCAGACAAAAACATTACAAATTTAAAGAAAAGAAAACTACAGATCAAAATCACTCATGATTGAAGATATAAAAATACTTAAAAAATATTAGTAAAGAGAATCCACCTATGTAAATATGTTATTTCCAAGTTGCGTTTATGGCCAAGAATGCAAGTTAGTGCAACACTCAGTTGATCAATATTCCTCAAAACTGTCAAGACATGAAAGACAAGGAAAGATTGAAACTGTTGCAGAATGAAGGCGACTAAAAAGAAATAACAAGCAAATGCAATGTGGGGCCCTGGATAGTATCCTAAATTTTTTAAAAAAGTGATTAATGGGAAAACTGATGAAATTATATTAAGCACTATAATTCAACTAAACAGGAAATTATTTAATATTAGCTTCACCAAAGTTAATTTTCTGGGTTTGTTATCTGTACTATTGTTACGTAAGATGTCAACATTAAGGGAAACTTTTGTACTATATTTGCAAAATTTCTGCAAGTCTAAAACTGGTTCAAAATAAAACTTTTTAAAAAATCAACCAATGTAGTTCACCATATCAAGACTACAGAGATTTAAAAAAATTGATTATCTCAATGGATGCAGGAAATTCTTTGACAAAACTCAATATTCATTAATGATAAAAACTAAGGAAGCTATAAATGGAAGAGAATTTCTTCAATCTGAAAAAAGACATCAACAAAGTTTTAATAATTTACAGCATTCTTAATGGTGAAGATTGAATACTTCCCTTCCGAGATCAGGAACAATCAAGGATGTTCACTCTCAGCACTCCTATTCCACATTGTGCTGGAGGTTCTAGTCACTGCAGTAAGGAAAGCAAAGAAATAAAGGAGAACCTATATGGAAAATATGCAAATGAAAGTTGCTCAACATCACTAGTCATTAAGAAATTGCAAGTAAAACCATAATGAGATGCTACTAGACATCCATTAGAATGCCTAAAATTAAAATAACTGCCAATACCAAGCCCTAATGATGATGTGGAACATATGATACCCTCATGCACTTTCGGTGGAAATGCAAAATTGTACAGCCACTTAAGAGTTTGGCAGTTTTTGAAAATGTTACATAGATACTTACATTGTATTCTAAAAAACCCACTTCTAGGAATTTACCCCAAAGAAATTAAAACTATCTATCTGCAAAACAACCTGTACCCTAATGTGTATGTCAGCTTATTTCATAATTGCCCCAAATTTGGAGACAACCCAAATATCTATCAACTACCAAATTGTGGTACATCCATACAATGGGGCACTACTCAGCAATAAAAAGAAGTGAACTACTGATAAATGCAACAGTATGCATGAATCAGGATGGTACTATTACCAACGAAAGAAGACAGACACAAAAGGCTATACTTGATATGATTACATTTATTTTAACATGCTGGAAAAGGCAAAATTATAAGCACAGAAATGAGATCAGTGGTTTCCTGAGGCTAGGGATGAGAAGAAGGCATTGACCACAAACTGGGACAATGTAACTTTTGGAAATATTGTATATCTTGTTTACGGTGGTTGTAAATATTTGTCAAAACTCATATAACTAGATAGTTTAAAATGATTAATTTTGCTATATGTAAATTATGCTCAATAAGCATGACTTTAAGAAAGGAAAGAGATAAAAATAAATAAGAGAATGAAAAAAGTGATATAACTACAAATCTATCAAACATTCAAGAACAATAAGCAAAATTATGAATAAATTTATGTCAATAAATTTGAAAACTTAAACCATATGGACAAACTTCTGGTAAAATACAACTTACCAAAAGCTGATAGAATAGAAAATAGTCTGAAAAAATCCTAGAAGCATTAAAGAAATGGAGTCTGTATTAAAAGTATTCCCACAAAGATATCTAGATGGATGAGTTCCATCAAATTTTCATGAAACAGAATCATTTCATTCTTAGGGTCTGGAGCTGACGTGTGGGGTTGTGCATTACACAAAGGTAGAGAGATGAAGCAGTAAATAAGACAATATAATCAAACCCATGTTTTTCTTACCAATGGATGTGCCTTCTCATGAGACTTTTTACCCTGTAGGGATGCCTTTTTCTAGCTGGAACAAAGACCATGCCACCTTACTAAGCCTTTAGCCCAGTTGTCAGCCTTCTGGTGACAGTAGGAAGTTGGGTCACATGATGTCTACATTTATCCCATGTCTATATCACATAAGTTTATGACAATTCATCTTAAAGCAAAATGATCATCTTTCCCCAAACTGGCTCTTCTTTCTAATTTCTATGTGCATGTGTGATACAATCATGTCCTTTCATTTAAAAAAACAAAGAAAAATCAAGTGCAAGGGATTTTTCAAAGTCACATTGTCTCCTTTCTTTTATGTGTCTTCTTATGGATCTCCAAGTGCTCAGAGACAATCACAAGTTTCACTTTCACTTGATCTCTTGCAATAGTACTCAGCATTCAGCATTCAGTGAATGCACATAGAGAGTTCTTAAATGGTACTTACAAAGTATTTAAATAATAGTTGGATAGCACTTAGTACTCACAACCACCCTTAGCAGAATTGCCTCTCTGTAAAGCCGTCTGCAATGAACATTTATTTTAAAGAACTTTTCTTTTCTTATAATAAGCCTCAATAATTTTAAAGAAAATAAAATACCAAGCAAATAAATCATTTATTCTCTTCTGACATTGGTTTCCTCATATTTTGAGTGGAAATTATGCTAGCTCTCCCTACCTCACTGGATGGAGGATAAAGGAACAGGGCTATAATGGTCACAGCAATAATGTTTGTTGAATATGTGATGTTATGGGCTAAATTGTGTCCCCCCCGCCAAATTCATATAATGAAGTTTCAATCCCCAATATCTCAGAATGTGACTATATTTGAAGATAGGAACTTCAGAGGTAATTTAGTTAAAATGAAGTCATTAGAGTGGCCCTAATCCAATAAGACTGATGTCCTTATAAGCGGAGATTAAGACATCAACATGCAGAGAGAGAAGACCACGTAAGGACACAGGGAGAAGACACCCTTCTACAGGCTGGGAGAGAAGTCTCAGAAGCAAGCGACTCTGCTCACACCTTGCTCTCACACTTCTAGTCTCCAGAATTGGGAGAAAATAAATTCTCGTTCTTTAAGCCACCCAGTCTGTGGTACTTTGTTACGGCAGTCTTTACAGTAAATTAGCAAGACAATAGAAAAGAGATAATAGATACAAAAACACATTAAAAATTAAAACTATCCTAATGTAAAGTAATATTGCCCAGATAAACAATAACAAAAATGATGCTGATACCCATATCTATACACACTTATTTTTCCCTTAAAAATTTTTTCTCTCCATGGGGCCGGGCCCCATGGTGGCATGGCTAAAGTTCCATGCACTCTGCTGAGGCGGCCCTGGTTCGCAAGTTCAGATCCTGGGTGTGGACCTCTTCCACTCATCAGCCACGTTGTGGTGGCATCCCACATACAAAGTAGAGGAAGATTGGCACAGATGTTAGCTGAGGGTGAATCCTCCTCACAAATAAATAAATAAATAATTTTTCTTTGCAAAACGTTAGAGAGATGAAATACCTTGCCCCAGATCACACAGGGATTTGGGGATTTAGATCTAGTTAACTTCAGAATTACCATTTTTTTTTGAATCTTAGGTTTTAGATAACATATTATTTAAAAAATAACATTTTTATTTTGTGTAAATAATAGTTACTCAGTAACATTGGAAACATTATATTTAATATGCCTAAACTTTATCAAAAATTTCCCAAATAACAGTAGGATATCTTTATCCACTACTATATGAAACTTCTCTCTGTTTTATCACAATAAAACTGAGTCATTTTATTTTTTAAAATTATTTTCTTTAGTTTACAGTTATAGCTTTTGGTTTTTAAGAAAAACAAATTCAAAATAAAAGTAATTTGTTTTTCAGACAAAATAATGGTAAACTCTTTAGAGTAACACTATCTGCCATATTCATCTTCCTCAGAAAACAGGAGTCTCAAACTCATAGGATAGCATAGCCGTGTGACTGTGTTTCTCACCGAGTCCAGTTTCCTCATCTTTCAGATAAGGTGAAAAAATCTCTGGAGAGGGGCTGATTTAGGAAACGCTGGAGGTAAGAGATTCTCTTCCGAAATCCTGATTTTCTCACTGCTAGAAGTAGTGAAGATTTTTAGAAGCAGTGTGGGACAATGGTTCAGAACACGGTTTCTAGAGCCAGACAGGATGAGTTCAAACTAAAAAAAGTGAAAGGATCTTCATAATTAGCTTGAGCACTCAGACTTGTTTCCTCTTAATATTTATTACAATAAGAAAATGCCTCTAGAATTGAAAACAAATTTATTTTTAATAGGCTTTAAAAACCCACAAAATGCTTTTGTTTCTAGCCAAGACAGAAAAGGAGGAATTGAATTTACCCTCCCAACTGAAACTATAGATGAGGACAAAATATGTTAAGCAACAATTTTCAAGGCATTAGACATCTGACAATAAGGGACAATGATCTCTGAGATATGGGAAAGAAATACCATATTAACACTAATCAAAAGAAAGCTGGAGTTTTTACATTCATATCAGTCAAAGTAGACTTCAGAGCCAAGAACACTACCAGGGATAAAGAAAGGAATTTCGTAGTGATAAAGGATTCAATTAATCAAAAATATAGAACAACTGTAAATATTTGGGTGCCTAATAACAGAGTTTCAAAAAACATGAAGCAAAAACTGATAGCAATGCAAGAAGAAATAGACAAATTCACAATTATAGCTAGAGATTTCATTACTTCTCTCTCCATAATTGATTCAACGAGTAAAAAGAAGGAAATAGTAAAGAATCAGTAAGGGAATAGAAAACTTGAATAACATTATCAACCTTGATCTAATTGGCGTTTATAGGATACTCCAATCAACAATAAGAGAAAATACATTTTTTTCAAATGCATGGAACATTTAGAAAGAGCATATGATGGGCCACAAAACGACTTTCCATACATCAAAACAATTCAAGTCAACAAAGCATGTTAATGCCTGGTCTAAGTGCCTCATAACTCTAACAGAGGCTCAATTGAGGGAGGGCCACCTGACTGAGGTTGAGGCAGTTTGGACCCATCTCTGAGACTTCTCTGTTGGAGCTGACAGACAAGTCAGGACTTCGTCTCTCCTGTCATGATGTACAGTCAGGCATAACTTGACAGAGATATGAAAAATGCCTTGTTAGGAGATTTCGATGTTGTGCAAACATCATACAGTGAACTTACACAAACCTAGATGGCATATCTTACTACATACCTAGGCTATATAGTACTAATCTTATGAGACCACCATCATATGTATATGATCCATCATTGACCAAAATGTCCTTATCTGGCACATAACTGTATATCTGGGGCCTCCAAGGGTTACTTTTTCCAGCTCCTGGAGGAAATCCATGAATAATAGAATAGAATAAGGCCCACAGAGAGAAGTGAAGCCAAGAGACAAGAAAAGATAAACAGAAAGATAGATATTCTTCGAAAATAATTTTTGGACTCTAGATCCAGTTATTCACGATAACAGTTCATTATCATATAGCACAGCTACAGTATTTAATTTATTTGTTAATTTTGCTTATGCCAGTTTGTGTTGTGTTTTATCACTTGGAACTGTAACCGTCCTAACCATAATGGTAACATGATGGCTCTGCGGGTTTTTCATGTCTTCAGCTAAACGCTGATGCACACACAGCAGACAAAGGTGAAAGCACCCTGTGGTAACCCACGAGGGGTGTCCTTGTTCAGATTTATGACGCCTTTGGAATCAGACAAGCCAAGTCTGAACTGAATCTGGGTTCTACGTGTAGATTACTAGTTGTCTGAGTTTTCATAAGTTACATATACTTGACACTCAAACTCTTCCTTTTAGAATGTGGATAATAATAGCCATATTTCGAGGAGAGGCATCAAAACAAACATATAGGACTTAGGAGGCCTCTAAAGTTTAAAAGTTGTAAGTGTGGCACAGATACTGGCTACAATTGCTCTGTTCTTTCAGATTTTTATGAACCTGACTTAAATCTCATATTACATAGCTGATGGAAATTCTAATACCCCCTCTAAAACTTCCTCGACCTCTTGGCTCCCAAAACGTGAATAAGCACTGAAACAATGCTATTGCATAACAGAACCCCACAAAACATAGCCATAAAGTGAAAAATACATGGAGTAGGTGGTCAGGTGTCCAGACTTCTCAGAGGGGCTTAACGAAGAAGTATCACAACACTCCTACCAGGTACATGGCCAGAAATATAACACAGAGAACAGGGTCTCCAGTGAGTCAGGTCCAACAGCGAGAGAACAGTGAAGGTTAAAAGTCCATATAGGGTACAGAAAAATGTGCCTCGTTTAGCTGTGGACACCACTCTCACCTCAACTATCTCTGAATCTCATCCATCACCTCCTCCTTCCCTTACCTGCCCCTTGTTTAATCATTTCTTCCCCCTTCTTTTACCTTATTTAGGTTTATCATCGTCAAACATGAGGTGCACTTTCAGATAATGCCAGCCCACTAGATTTACAAAGCTTGAGTAGGGCCTTGTATGGGGTGGAGGAGGGAGGATGAAAGAAGGCTCTTAATATGGAGACTTGAGAATAACATGCTCACAGCAGGTGGATCTATCCTGATAACCCAAAATCTATCTTAACGCTGTATTAACTTTCATTGGCTTGCCTAAGGGAAAACTGCTTTTCTTGGACTAACAACGTCTTTGATATTTCATACATTTATCTCATTGTTTATTTGCTTATTTTCTTTCCAAAATTTTAGAGAAAAGATTTGCTGAATTTTCAGAAATTAGGCAGTTTTAGATTTTGAATGAGACCTGATATATACACAACAATTTTTTTTGTCAAATTATTCATACACCATTTGGCAGGAACTGAATCTCAGATTTTCCTTAGCCAAAAAGTCATTGTGTGCAAACAATCCTTGTTCATATCCTTATCAGGGTACAACAAGAACTTTAGTTGATGTTTCTCCATTCAATTATTTCTATTACTCAGACAGAGTCTGTACATCCACATAAATAGGTCCTGTACAAAAACATTTTAATCAGCCTTCAGAGCAACACTCTCCTGAGAACAGTGACTCACACAATAACTGGATGTGGCTACATACACCACACATCATTTTAAGTGAGGCTTCAAATCCTAAAATGCGTTTTGTTCCCAATGGAAACATGATAACCCATGATAAACAAAATATGGATGAATAGGAACCAGGGGTCCAAGGTAAGATCCATGAATAGCTCCGTGATTACAAACAATATGGCAAATCAAAAAGGTAAACGGTATTTTCCTCAATTACTCTCAGGCCATGTGAATGGAGATTGAGTAAGGCTGGAAAGATCTGCCTCAGCAGTTCTTAGCTCCACCGAACATGCTGCTGTGACATAGCACCTCCACATTCAATACCCCAACCCAACCACTCAGCCTCCTACCCAGCATCACCAGTACATGTTTCCTCATCTTGTTCCTGGTTGCCAGGACAATGCAGATGATGCCTGTCATTTCTGAACTGAGTGGGAGAACACACAGGCAAAGCTCTTTTCTCTAAGTGACACTCATGGTTCATCAACTTGCCAATTTTGACGTTAATCCAGATAATTGTCCTAATAGTTTCTCCCAGGCTCCCTTCACCTCCTTATTCCTAAAACTATAAATCATGGGGTTCAACATGGGCATCGAAATGGCATAGAAGAGAGAGATCAACTTCTCCTGAAGGACAGAGGGGCTGGAATGGGGCTGGATGTAAGTGAAAATGGTCATGCCATAGCACAGGACAACCACTGTGAGGTGAGAGGCACAGGTTTGAAAGGCTTTCTTCCTGCCCAGTATGGACTGGATCTTTAGGATGGTGGAGATGATCTTGATGTAGGACAAGAGAACCAGACATAAAGGTGTCATCAGCAGCACAATGCTAGAAACCATGATTGCAACCTCATTGGAAGAGGTGTCCACAGAGGCCAGTCTGACCACAGCTAGGATTTCACAGGATATGTGATCAATAAACTTGTCTGTGCACATGGGCAGCTGAAAGGTGATGGTAGTATGCATGAGAGAGTTGATGGAGCCACTGATCCAGGATGTGATGGCCAACCTAGTGCAGAGCCCTCCACGCATGATGACCGAGTATCTCAGAGGGTCACACACAGCCACATATCGGTCATAGGCCATTACTGCCAGTAGAACAAACTCAATCCCACCCAAGCTGAGAGAAAAAAATAACTGGACTGCACAGCTCACATAAGGGATTACTTTATGTTCTACAAGAAGATGTGCCAGCAGCTGAGGAACAATGCTTGTGGCATAAGAGACATCAACAAGGGAGAGGTGGATGAGAAAGAAATACATGGGGGTGTGGAGTCTGCTGTCCAGTCTGATCAGAAGGACAATGAGGAAGTTCCCCAGCACTGTCACCAGGTATGTGGTCAAGAATAAGAGGAAGAGAAAGACCTGAGTGTCGCAGTCACTGGAGAGGCCAAGGAGAATAAATTCTCCCACACATGACTTGTTATCTGTTCCCATTGAAAAATGTAAGGATTATTAGTCTGCAGAGAAAGTCAGAAATAACAGAAATTGTTAAATCAAAGAATTATAAAAGTAACTTTTTATCTATACATACTGTATACAACTGGCCAGCCTTAGTCAGGTGTTTCAGATCATTTATGGGCAAAGATGACAGGCTTTATCCTGACATACGTTATGTCTTCTCTGTATCAGAGAACAGGCCAGTGCCTTCATAAGGACATGTGTGGTCTCAGGGAGATAGTCAAAGCCTGCAGATAATGCAGTGCAATTTTAGGAGCTCTACATCTTTATGAACTTACCTCAGATTCTAGGGCAAGGAGAGGACAGTGGATGACAATGGCAGGCCAAATGATAAACAATGAAGAATAACCTGGTTGGAATGTTAAAAGAAAAGAAGCCACCTTAAAAATGTCACTTAGACCCACAATGATGAAACGGATAAGTCTATTACAAAAGGAAAGACTGAGAGGAGAGAGAGACTTGTGGAAAGATCTGGAATCAGAGAATCTAGATTTGGCATCTGATTTTATTTAGCAGCTATATGATTGTGGTTTAGTGAAAAACTTTTATCTATGAAATAGATAATGTTATACTACCCACAGGTACATTTATGCCTAAATGTAGGAAACTTATGGGAAAAGCACTGTGCGAATTGTTACTAGCAGTTGTACTGTAGTAGTATGAGTATTAATAGTAACACAACCTCTGCCTTGGGGTAGATAAAGTAGCAAATGTGATTTTCCCATGTTTTCACTACACAAATTCAGACCCAAGTAAAACTGGAGGGAAGCTTTAATGAATCTGAGAACTTAGGGATTAATGGGACACTTTGAAGGTTTTTGGTCATTTCCACAGCCTCTGGTCCTTTTGGTGTTTTTGATAGATTTTGGTCTCTGCGGTCTTTAGTGGGATGAAATGAGGAAGGGAATTAAAATTGTATCTTGCTCTTTTTATTTTTTTCTTTTCAATTTACTGCTATTAATAATCCACCACTCGTATATGGTCTCAAACAAAGCAAAGCAGAGCATGGGTGCTGAGACATTCTCGATACAAGAGAGGAAGGGCAAGCACGTGTTTAAGGAGCCTTCTTCATAGTCCAAGCCAGAAAAGAAAGAAAGAATTCATGTAGATTTACAATGGAATGGAGTTTCCTGTTTGCTTTCTTTTGCTCTAATATGTTATAAAATCAATTTTGAATACTAAATAGAAATAGTTTAAATTTTAAAAACTATCTGAAGCACTGACTAATTCTTATTATTTCTCCATGCCTGCTTATTCACTAACTTCCTTTTCTTGCAGTGCACAAAATAAGAGAAAGTAGGAGCTAAAGGAGGCAACAGGGATTGATGGCAGAAACAGAGCTGATTGCCTCATCCCAGAACTCATACAGGGCCCAGATTAGGGTCTCTGAGCAGAAAGGTCAAGACTATCTATGTTTAACACTCTTACTTCTTAAAGGACAAAACAAAACAAGTAGTTCCAGAAATGCCCTTCTCATTCATGATTCAGACAATTACATTTTTCTAAACCTCTTTCCTAGTGTCCTCCTCAAACCTGATCTCCCTTTTCAACTGTTCTTCCTTTCCTGCTGTATCATGATACTTCCATCACAACCCCTCACTTTGCATTTCTCAATCATGATCAGTCTGAGAAAACATCTACTTAACTCAAAACCAATGTTGAACAATGACCACAGTTAAGAATCAACCCCTTTTAGCTCTTCCTCCTGTACAAGTTTGTTTGTGTTCTCTTCTCAGTATTTATTACAATTCTGGCTACGTTACCTTTTTGCCAGGTGCCTAATGCTCCTTTAACAGACAATAAAATCTGAGAAAAGATGTCAGCAAGATGAAAGAATAATAGGCTCCTGACTTTCCCTTCTCCCACGGATGCACCAAATAAACACCTACACACAGATTAATTCCCTCTGAGAAAAATCCAGAAACGAATTGAGAGACTCCTACACTTCAGAAGATTGAGAAAATACCCACAGTGAAACAGGTAGAAGTTGAGACACATTCATGCCATAAACCCAACCACTGACACAATGCCTTAAAATTGGGAGGGAACTCACAACTCCAAGCTTCTCCCTGAGGATCAAAGGGATTGGACCACATATTCAGCACACCAACTTTTATGGCTGCCACCCGAAGGACTGGCTACCAAATCACTTAGCTCTAAGGTCCAATGGGGCTCAGTATTCAAGAGTGCCCTAGGTCCACAGAAAACAAAGAGGCAATTTTAAGTGGAGACACACAAGCACTTCCTATGGCTATTCCTCTGGGTTTAGTGCAGCTGAAGGAGGCAGAGGTGGACAGCTTCAGGTTGCTCCCCAGAAGATGTTGACTGCATATTTTCCTAGCTGTTGCCTGAAGGTCAGGATTCTAATTACCCTGCATTTGGGAGCCTAGAGGGCAGGTAATTAGTAATCCTCTAGGAGACTGAACAAGTCAGTGAGTACTTCCTGTGCTTTCTCTCCCCAGAATACTTCCAAACTCATTTTATGAGGCTAGCATCACCCTGATACCAAAGCCAGACAAAGATACCACAAGAAAAGAAAACTATAGACCAATATCTCTCATGAACACGGAAAAATTCTCAATAAAATACTAACAAACTAAATTCAATAATACATCAAAAAGATTGTATACCATGACCAAGTGGGATTTATCTATGGAATGCAAAGATGGTTCAACTTCCCCAAATCAATCAATGTGATACACACACTGTCAGAATGAAAGATGCAGAAAAAGCACTTGACAAAGTCTAACATTCACTTACCATTAAAACTCTCAGCAAAATAGATATAAAAAGAAATTTGCTGAACACAATAAGTTGCATTTATGAGAAGTCCACAGTTAATGTCATAATCAATGGAGTAAAACTGAAAGCTTTTCCTCTAAGATCCAGAACAGGGCAAGGATGCCCATTGTCACCACTTCTATTCAACATAGTACTGGAAGTATCAGCAAGAGCAATCAGAAAAGAAAAAGAAATAAAAGTCATCCTAATCAGAAAGGAAGTAAAATTATCTCTGTTTGCAAATGACATGATCACATGTATAGGAAACCCTGCAGACTTCACCAAAACACTGTTACAACTAATAAATGAATTCAATGAAGTTGGAGGATGAAAATCAACATAAAAAAATCATTGGCGTTTCTTTACACCAACAACAATCTATCCAAAAATGAGATCAAAGAAATAATCCCATTTCTTTTTTTTTTTTTAAGAGAAAGGACTCTTTGGTTTTTTTTCCCACTGTATCTCCCCAGATCCCCCCTAGTACATAGTTGTATATCCTAGTTGCAGGTCATTCTAGTTGTGGCATGTGGGACACTGCCTCAACGTAGCCTGACAAGCGGTGCCATGTCCGCACCCAGGATCCGAACCAGCAAAACCCTGGGCTGCCGCAGCGGAGCACACGAACTTAACCACACGGCCACAGGGCTGGCCAGAAATAATCCTATTTCTAATAATATCAAAAAGAATAAAATACTTAGGAATAAATTTAACCAAGGAGATGAAATATCTGTGTCCTGAAAACTTTAAAATATCAAGGAAATAAATTGAAGAAAACACAAATACATGGAAAAATATCCCACATTCATGTTTTGGAAGAATTAACATTGTTAAAATGTTCATACTACTCAAAGCAATATACAGATCTAATGCAATTCCTATCAAACTTGCAAACCACACATCTGATAAAGGGTTAATATCCAAAATATATAAGGAACTCATACAACTCAATAGTAAAAACAACAAACAATTCGATTTAAAAATTGGCAAAAGTCCTGAATAGACATTTTTCCAAAGATGACATACAAATGGCCAACAGGTATATGAAAAGACATTTCAGCATTACCAATTATCAGGGAAATGCAAATCAAACCACAGGGAGATATCACCTCACACCTGTTAGGATGGCTAATATCAAAAACATAAAAGATAATAAGTATTGGCAAGGATGTGGAGTAAAGGGAACCCTTGTACACTACTGGTGGGAATGTAAACTAATACAGCCATCAGGAAAACAGTTCTTCAAAAAACCAAAAATAGAACTACCACATGATCCAACAATTCGACTTCTGTATATATCCAAAGGAAATGAAATCAGCACTCCCATGATCATTGCAGCATTATTCATGATAGTTAAGACATGGAAACAAATTAAGAGTCTGCGGAAGGTTGAATGGATAAAGAAATTGTTGTATGTATACATATAGTGGAATATTTTTCAGCCTTAAAAGAGAAAGAGATCATGCCATTTGCAACAACATGGACAAACCTGGAGGAGATTATGCTAAGTGAAATAAGCCAGAAACAGAAAGGAAAAAAACTGCATGATCTCACTTATATGTGGAATATAAAATATCAACTATATAGAAATAGAGAGTAGAATGGTGGTTACCAAGTGGGGGAAGTGGGAGATGTTGGTCAAAGGGTACAAAGTTGTAGTTATTTGGGATGAATAAGTCTAGAGATCTAGTGTACAGCATGATGACTATTGTTAATAATACTGTAGCTAACACTGGAAATTTTCCAAGAGAGTTGATTTTAGGTGCTCATCACAAAAAAAAGATAACTATACGAGAGAATGATATGTTAATTATCTTGGATGTTATAATCATTTCACTATGTATGTGTATACAAAATCATCATATTGTACACCTTAAAAAATACAAATTTTATTTGAAAAAATAAATTAATTACTTAAACAATAAACCCTAAGTTACATCCTTTGGGTAATATCATGCTCATACTTAAACCTCAAGCCACACCTCTCCATGTTTTGAGCTTTCTTTGTCTACTTAAAACAATCTGCGCTGCCTGCTCAGAACACAGTATTGAAAAATGATATACCTCTGTGGTTCATCTCCTTAGACATGAGCACCATGAAGGAAGGAATTCCTCATGCTTGTGCTTTATGAGTTGTGGTGAATATAGGGTAATACTGTGGCCATAACTAATAAAACACAGTATGTGATGTAATATGATAGGCGTCATTGAAACAGTCCATGAAAAATTACCTCCTTAAAGCACTGCCACTAATACCTGAAATCTATTACTTTTATGTTGAGCATTGTTCTTTTTGTGAAATGGTTAAAAATCAAATAATACTGAATGGGAGTTTTAAAATATGAAGTACTTAATCTTGTGAACTATTACATCAGCTTACACCGATCCTCAAAAACAGGTCATGTGAGAGAAGAAAACTGGGAATTTCAGTGTGAATGACACTCAAATTGCCAGAACAGTTAGTTAGGCATGGACTGCAAAGAACAACTTTTTTCATTTAAAATATTACCTTTGTTGGAATCTAGTTAAAATTACCTCCATGCGCTTTCTCCTAATATCCAGTAATTGTTAGTTGTTGCAAATATCAGGACTGAAATGTTATTATCTCTATGACAAAAAAATAAAAACAAAAAATAGGCATTCAGATTTCTCAAAAAAACATTTTCACATGACACAATATACTTAAAACTTAAATTTTAATCAATCATCATAGTCATTTTCTAAATAAAGCAAAATTTTTCATTGATTTTATGGAAACATATTTTCTGTTATAAAAATTAATACAATTTGTAACTTGTTATTCTTCAACCTATTCTGCCTCCATAAATTCAACCACAATATTTTCTCCTATGGTTTTAATTTCCTATCACCTAACAAGATCCTTAGATGAAAATATATGCCAACGGGGTAAGAAAATGAAGAGTAAAAATTTCAGATGACTGTGTTAGGTGATGTTAAAACCAGGACTAGTCTTTATCTGGAGGTGGGGGGTGGAGTTAAGTAAAATATGGTTTCTGCATGTTCCTGCCTCTTTTTTCCTCAGTTTGTCTTCTAACCCTTCATCTATGAGCCAAATAGTTTCACTCTGTCTCTGTAACTCTTCACGCCAAGGCCTCCCTTCCAGTAGAAATGGCCCATACTCTAAAATTGCCCTTCCTCTCCCTGTCTTGAAAAGAATAGCAGGAAAGTCAAGATCTTAAGTCAAGTTAAAAGATATTCTAATAGTAAATTCCCAGGCAATAACTTTTGTCAAAATTTGTAAACTCAGGGCAATTTGGAGTCCTGGAAATCAGACATCTCCAACTAGTCTCTTATAATTTACTTAAACTCTGACCAGTGCATCTCCAGATGGGAGTCCCTTCCATGCCCACCTCCCTACAGCTCTACACTATGCAAGTAACAATATGGCTTCTAAATATAAAGTATCTTTTTAACCTTTGCCCACATCCTCCCCTGCTCTAAAAGTATTCCTGCTGTGATAGTATTGATAACACCTTGAAGAACTATGAGCAACTGCTCATCATGAAACGATGAGTAACCTGACCCATACCATAGATAAATAAACTGAGTATGACAGCATTTTTCATATGTTGGTGCACATGGACAGGATCATTGCTGTGATTCTCTGGGGATGTCTTCAGATGCTGCTGTTCACATTTTTAAATCAGTTTTCAATTGCATTTAGTCTCTATTGCTACACCACGGACGACACTCCAAAATGCTTAATTTTCCTTTCCAAGGAAGGAAGTATCCAGGGCTTTACACATCGGTACCTTTTCTTTTTTTCTTTTTTCTTTTTTTTAAAGATTGGCACCTGAGCTAACAACTGTTGCCAATCTTCTTTTTTATTTTTCCTGCTTTTTCTCCCCAAATCACGCCAGTACATAGTTGTATATTTTAGTTGTGGATCCTTCTAGTTGTGGCATGTGGGACGCTGCCTCAGCATGGCCTGATAAGTGGTGTCATGTCAGTGCCTGGGATCGGAACCAGTGAAACCCCGGGCTGCTGAAGTACAGCACGTGAGCTTGACCATTCGGCCACGGGGTCGGCACCCATGGGTACCTTTTCATCTGCAACATTCGTTGCCACATTTTATTATCCTGCCCTGTAGTGAGTGAGTGTATTGTGCCTTTAAAACTAACAACATTTTCCACTTCTATTGGCTGACTGCTTCATAAATTTTCTTCTCCCTCTCTCTTCCATTAGGAAGAGAAACGTATTGATTTGAAAAGACTCAGGAGGTCTGCACACTATTGAAGAGTTCCTCAGTCTCTCGCCTTCCAGAATTATATTATATTTCAGAATAACAACCCTTTCCACTACTCATGACAATTCAAAGAGTACATGGTAAGACAACACTTTGGATCATCCTCAAAACTCCAATCTGAAACTCAGGGAGCCTTAAAGGTGAGTCCATTACTCATAGTGTCTCCCATCATTATAGAGATGATGCCCTACACCTAAGGGGTAAAAAACCAAAAGCTTTTTCTCCGCCCAGAGTGTGTTTGTGCATCATTTTTGTAACATTCCATTGAGTCTTAGTCATACTGGCCCCCTTACTGGAGCCCTCTATAATCTTAGCTGAGACAAACAGAAGTCCTGAATACAGAAGCAGAGAACATGAAGCTAAGTTTACAAGCTACAGATATGTTTTCTTTCTTTATGGTCAAAATAAATCTGAACCATACCTTTTTCCAGTTGAGCTCTCAATAGAAATGGCACTTTCATTTAGAGAAAGATTCATCTGACCTGTGGCCAAATACTTGGTTGTTGTATACACTGAATGCATCCTTCATGGGCAGGAACATTTGCATCATTCTAATATTTGGAAGTAGAAGATCCCAGGGCTACTTGGATAGGTGAATTTTCAAAGATGGTTATATATCCTGAGAGGGCTGTTGGTTTTTCTTCTTTCTTCTTAGTGTCTACTTCATATATGATTTTGTTGCCTGACTTCTTATATAAACTGAGTCCAATTACTGAGACCCAGTTTCTCCAATATATGCAAACCTGAAATTCACCTTTGGTGATATATGTTATCATGATGTCATTTTGTAAATGCTCACCTTCTTTATATCTTTAGTCCCCTATAGATATGACTAGGGTGTTCTTTTGCAATATAATTCCCTCAGACTGGCAAGTCTCCACAGCATAAACCCGATAGCCCATTCTAGAGGAAACCAACCCCGAAATGAGAATCAGGAGACCTAATTGCTAGTCCCAGTTCACATTCTCAGTGTGTATGAATTTAAGCAATTCATTTAACCATTTTACATTTCAAATTTCTGCCACTGAAAGGAAAATCTAAATACTTTGTATACAGATTCTTAAGGAAATAATTGAGAAAAGATACTTTAAAGCTATCTACAATTTATCTTATCTGGAAATATACTCCTACTACATGTTCAAGAATAGCAATACCTAATTAACCATTTTATAGATCTGGGCTGCCCCCAAAACAGATGCAGAATTCATCCACAGGAACTCCAGTTTTTAACTATTAAACATTTGCTTTTCCCCGATTCCCCACTTTTTCACTCTTTCTCTTTCTCTCTGCCAGTACTAAAGTTTGGAATTGAGAAACTCATAGAACAAAAATGTAACTAAGTCTCCAGCCTCTGGAAAGCAGAATTATTTTACTAAGTTTGCCATACTATTTAGAGGGAGAAGATTTTGGCATTCATAGTTCATATCTCTGATCCAAAGTCCCTAAGAAATTAGATCCGTTCTATTTCGGCCCCTCTAGAAACCTATTTGCACCCACTCTCTGTTGATACCTCTGTTATGAGCTTTCAAACATTGATTAGTGCCAGACAAAATGGACATATCTACTTCAGTTTAGGTTTATGCTGGTTTCTAAAGAGGGCTTCCCTCCAACAAAGTGATGGACCATAGAGATGAAGTGTCCCAGACTCCTTAGCTCCAGGGATTAAGAACTCACCTGGGACTAGTTTATGTTGTGAGGGAACTGCTGGGAGGATGTTCACATGTGCCCCACATTGGCTCAAACACAAACCTAATGAGGCACAGCAGTGGCTGAATTAGCAATATGGGGCTGACAGATTCCCCTGAGAAGCTTTATGCGTTAGAGTGTTAATTGCTGTCAACCACTCCCAGTTTTCAAGGGCAGGGCCTTGAAGCCCCCCTTCTCTCTGTGGAAGGCTATTCTCCATCCTCCTCAAACTACAACAATCCGCTGAAGCCTTAGATCATTCTCAAAAGTCACAGATGTCAGCTTTCTGAGGTTTTAGGATCTTCTCCTATAGCCCAAACCTGATCGATCTAGGCCTCCATCCAATCCTGGATTCCCTTAAGCTCCAGCAAGCTTTTGTCTCTCCTTCTGAAGATGAGTGTGGTGCTTCACTCCCCTGAGTTATTAGAGTCAAAGAGTCTAGGCTGCTGTGAGCATTACAAGGATGGATGGACACCGAAGTACCTTTCTCATGGTACTATTCAAGTTACAAAAATAATAACATTGCAGAGAAAGACTTAAGACTCGAAATAAAATCCCAGAACGGGGATGAAGAAAATCGTACAATTTATAGGGAAAGAGAAAGGTCATCTAAAATCCTCAACTCAGAAGTGTTAACTTTCTATTCTTCTTCAAATCTTAATTTTTATGAATAGAGTCAATGTAATTTTGACAAAACACAGTCATGTTACCATTCTCTAATACATTCTTTAGTCATCATCACCCTTTAAGTAAATCATTCATTCATTCATCCACTCATCTACCAAGTCAAATACCCAGGAACTCTCAACACCACCATTTATGTATCCATTCATTTACCCAACTGTCTAAAACCATCTCGATACTCACTGATCCCTTTGCTTATCTGCTCATCCACCCATTTATGCATTTCGCCATAATCCACATGCCAACTCATCTATTTCCCTAATATACATTAATTATCTACCAAACCTTGTATATTCACCCAACGTATCATCCTTCTGCTTATCCACTAATTTATTCCATCATGTTACCATCACTTCTGATATTACAGCACCCAGTGACTGTGACAAAGTTTCTGCAATATTTCAGGCCATAGAAAGGGAAAGTAGAGATGCTTCTCACTTCTCACCTGAATTTCTAAACTCCCATAGAATTGACAGAATTGGTTCGATATTTTCTCTGAGGAAAGTTGGAAAAATTCCATGGCTATGAGGGTGTTTAGTCATAGTATTCAGAAGTTGACATCACTTCTGTTTTTCTCCATTCATCTGCAGACAACAAAGACAAACTTTCAAATTCCAAGGTTTTAACAAGGACTCCACAGCAGTCCCAGTCACCCCTGCTCAAAATCTTGAGAAATCTTCCTTCTCATTCAACCTCTATCATTGAGCAAGTTATATAACTCTTACATTGAAATGTCTCTCACATAGATCCTTCCTTCTCATTGTAGATAGTGCTGGTCTCCATTATTTCAGCATTTTGTTCCTAAGCTCAATGTAATTCAGTGCCTTTCAAAGCATGATAGGCTTCTTTCTAGCCAGACTTATTGAATCAGAAACTATGCAGAGAGGCTCCAGCAAACTGTGTTTTAATGAGTCTTTCTGATAGATTAAAACATTTGTCAGGTGTTTCTGATAGAGTTAAATGTCAGAACTGCTTGAGCAATTCATTCTGTAGACCATTGTCACATTAATCTTTCATTACAACACTTTATTCTACCATTACCCACTTCATGGAGATTTGATCTGAAGTCTCCAATGCCTCGAACTCTAAATCTCAGCTCACTGAGAGAGAAGAGATTCAAAGTTTATCCTCATCTAAGTTTCCCCTGCTTCTCTCCCTTGTGAGACCCCACCGTTACTACAATTCCTGCCGCTCCCCAAACAGGAAATGCTCCTTCTTCTGCCCAGGAAGATTATCTCACAGCTGTCTATCTAGACAGTGAAATAGCTCCTTCAAAAAACATTTGTGACAAACTCGCTACTACTTACTTTCAATTTGTAGGCTTGAGTTTGCAAGAAGAGCATGAATATAATAAATTATTTGCACCAAGCGCTATGCATATAATTTGGATAAGCTGCTTCCAGATAAGTGGTTTGTGTGACTTAATATTCCTTGGCCTAAAGAGCCATTATTTGCCATTGTTAGAGTACTTACTTGAAAATAGCACCCATTTCCCTATTTTACTTTTCCTTTAAAACAGACCTTAAAAAGTAATTTAGCTTCTTCTAGATTCCATTTTGGTTGTTGAAAGTTTGAAAGAACAATATCCCCATCTTAAACAAGAAAAAAACAGATAATCTACAAAATCATAACTATTCTTGACATCATCACAAAGCTGAGTCGCAGGGAAACCAATAGAATGAAATCTCAGGAAGGACAGAGGTACCTCCAGAGAGACATGAGACATGAGCTCTGCCTTACCTGGGCCAAAGCATGAGAGGAACATATGGCCACCATACAAGCCTGTAATAATTGATTTATCAGATTGCTAAAGACTGAATGTGGGAGGACTATGAGTACGCAGTGGCTAGGAGCCACAGGAAAAAAGGAGTTCACTCCAATTCTCAAAATTTTCTCCACAAACTTAGAAATTTCCTCACAAGGATGTTCACGGAAAAATGGAAAACCAGAAAAAGCTGCTTTCATGATGCAAGTTCAGTCTCTTTTGTGGCACCAAAACTTGAAGCCACTGGGGGAATGGCAGAAAACTCTGTTTCCCTCAGAGACAGATGAAGACTCATTGCTGAGAAAAAAGAAGGGAAAAAAACCTTTTAACACTGGGGTTTCCATGAGACAAGAGAGCATTCTGGGTCTGGACAATGAGACATCTCCTAAAGCTGGGGAAGGGAAAAGAGCACTAAAAAAGCCCCAACCCTGAGACACAGAGACAAAGGATGTGCCTAAGACTGAGGTAGAACAAGGACAACAGAGAATAAACCCCCACCCTCCATCATCAAACTAGCAGGAATTGAGGAACAGCAGTGTACCATGGGAAGGAGGCAGTACGTGGAAAGGCACACTCTCTGACATGCAGTCTCACAGGGAGAGCTTAAAACTAAGGGTGAAACAGCAACACTGTGAAAAGTCTCCAACCATTGAACATCCAACTCTAAGCACAAGAAATAATCAAGAAAATTAAATATGTTAGTGCACTGAGGATAACCATAGTAACACAAAACTCAAACCCAGCTCAATCCATGACTGCACTGATTGCCACACTCTCCCTGACAATATGAGACTACAGGATATATTGAAGAAATGTGCCCATTACAAGGCATAAGACTGTTTATCTCAGAGTCTATTATCCTACACACAAAATGTCTGGGTTTCAACCAAAATTAAGATCATAGAGAAAGCAAAGGAAAAATACTCTGTCACTGGACAAAGCAATTAACAGAATCAGAATTAGATATGACTTAAACATAGGAACTATCACACAGGGGTTTAAAATACCTCTTATTAAAAAGATAAAAGATCTAGTGGGAAAGATGGATAGCCTGCATAAATGCATGAGGAGATTCAGCAGAGAATTGAGAACTATACGGAAGAATCAAATGGAAATGCTAGACATGAAGAACATGGCAAGAGAGATGAAGAATGCCTATAAGTAGACTCAACAGGGTTGAAACTCAATCAGTGAGGATAAAGATAAGTTAACAGAAGTTAGCAAAATTGAAACTTGAAAAGAAAAAAAAATAAAATAAGGAAACTACCAAAACAAGGACGATCTTAGCACTCTAACTACAAATTAATAAGACGAGTTGGAATAAAAAATGAAAATAATTATTTAGGAGGGGAAGAGCAAAGGGTCTAAATCAGTATTGGTCGAGTAAGTAAGAGACCACCAGAGAATAGACTATATTATACACGAGATTCTAGATACAAACTTCAAGGTAGACACTAAAATAAAGTACAGAACAGAGTCACAAATCTTAGATAAGGAAAAATCTAAGAAACCCAGCATAAGAAATTGCAGTATTAAATGGGTAGTCTAAAGCACACAGGAAAAGAAACACAGGAAAATAAGATAATGAGCGACAGATTGACAGCATTAAGTCCACATGCATCAATAATCACTCTCAATGTGAACGGATTGAACTCTCCAATAAAAAGACACAGAGTGGCAAAATGGATTAAAGAACAAGATCCAACAATTTGTTGCCTCCAGGAAACACACCTCAGCCCCAAGCACAAACACAGACTCAGAGCGAAGGGGTGGAGGACAATACTTCAAGCAAATAGCAAGGAAAAAAAGGCAGGTGTTGCAGTTCTCGTATCAGACCAAGTGGATTTCAAAATAAGACAGGTAAAAAGAGACACAGAGGGACAATATATAATGATCAAAGGGACACTTCATCAAGAAGAAATAACGCTTATAAATATCTATGCACCCAACACAGGAGCACCAAGATTCATAAAGCAACTATTAACAGACCTGAAGGAAGATGTTAAAAACAACACAATAATAGTAGGGGACCTCAACACCCCACTCACATCAATGGACAGATCATCCAGACAGAAAATCAACAAGAAAATAGTGGAGCTGAATGAAAAACTAAAACAATTGGACTTAATAGACATATATAGATCACTCCACCCTGAAGGAGCTGAATACAAATTCTTCTCAAGTGCACATGGAACATTCTCTAGGATAGACCATATGTTGGGAAACAAGGCAAGCCTCTACAAATTTAAAAAAATTGAAATAATAACAAGCATCTTCTCAGATCATAGTGCTATAAGGCTAGAAATTAATTACAAGAAAAAAGCTGAGAAAGGCACAAAGATGTGGAGACTAAACAACACACTACTGAACAAGCAATGGATCATTGAAGAAATTAAAGAAGAAATAAAAAAATACCTGGAAACAAATGAAAATGATAGCATGCCATACCAACTCATATGGGATACAGCAAAAGCTGTATTAAGAGGAAAATTCATCACAATACAGGCACATCTTAACAAACAAGAAAAATCCCAAATAAGCAACCTTAAAGCACACCTAACTGAACTAGAGAAAAAAGAACAAATGAAGCCCAAAGTCAGCAGGAGGAGAGAAATAATAAAAATAGAGCAGAAATAAATACTATTGAAACAAAAAAGGCAGTAGAAAGGATCAATGAGACAAAGAGCTGGTTTTGTGAGAAGATAAATAAAATTGACAAACCACTAGCCAGACTTACAAAGAAAAAAAGGGAGAAAGCTCAAATAAACAAAATCAGAAATGAGCAAGGAGAAATAACAACAGACTCTGCAGAAATACAACAGATTATAAGAGAATACTACAAAAAACTATATGCCAACAGAATGGATAACCTAGAGGAAATGGATAAATTCCTGGACTCCTACAATCTCCCAAAGCTCACTCAAGAAGAGGCAGACAATTTGAACAGACCAATCACAAGGAAAGAGATTGAAACAGCAATCAAAAGCATCCCAAAGAATAAAACCCCAGGACCAGATGGCTTTCCTGGGGAATTCTACCAAACTTTCAGAGAGGATTTAATACCTATCCTTTTCAAGCTATTCCAAAAAATTAGGGAAGATGGAACACTTCCTAACACATTCTATGAGGCCAACATCACGCTGATACCAAAACCTGACAAGGACACCACGAAAAAAGAGAACTACAGGCCAATATCACTGATGAACATAGATGCAAAAATTCTAAACAAAATTTTGGCAACCAGAATTCAGCAATTCATCAAAAGAATCATACATCAGGATCAGGTTGGATTCATACCAGGGACACAGGGATGGTTCAACATCCGCAAATCAATCAACGTGATACACCACATCAACAAACTGAGGAATAAAAACCACATGATCATCTCAATAGATGCAGAGAAGGCATTTGACAAGATCCAACAGCCATTTATGATAAAAACTCTGAACAAAATGGGCATAGAAGGAAACTACCTCAACATAATAAAGGCCATATACGACAAACCCATAGCCAACATCATACTCAATGGGCAAAAACTGAACCCCATCCCCCTGAAAACAGGAACAAGACAAGGATGCCCTCTATCACCACTCTTATTTAACATAGTACTGGAGGTCCTGGCCAGAGCAATCAGGCAAGAAAAAGGAATAAAAGGAATCCAAATAGGGAAGGAAGAAGTGAAACTCTCGCTGTTTGCAGACGACATGATCTTATATATAGAAAACCCCAAAGAATCCATTGGAAAACTGTTAGAAGTAATCAACAACTACAGCAAAGTTGCAGGGTATAAAATCAATTTGCATAAATCAGTAGCATTTCTATACTCCAGTAATGAACCAACAGAAAAAGAACTCAAGAATACAATACCATTCACAATCGCAACAAAAAGAATAAAATACCTTGGGGTAAATTTAACTAAGGAAGTGAAGGACTTATATAATGAAAATTACAAGGCCTTTCTGAGAGAATTGGATGACGACATAAGGAGATGGAAAGACATTCCATGTACATGGATTGGAAGAATAAACATAGTTAAAATGTCTATTCTACCTAAAGCAATCTACAGATTCAACGCCATCCCAATCAGAATCCCAATGACATTCTTTACAGAATTAGAACAAAGAATCCTAAAATTCATATGGGGCAACAAAAGACCCCGAATTGCTAAAGCAATCCTGAGAAAAAAGAACAAAACGAGAGGCATCACAATCCCTGACTTCAAAACATACTACAAAGCTACAGTAATCAAAACAGCATAGTACTGGTACAAAAACAGGTGCACAGATCAATGGAACAAAATTGAAAGCCCAGAAATAAAACCACACATCTACGGACAGCTTATCTTTGACAAAGGAGCTGAGGGCATACACTGGAGAAAAGAAAGTCTTTTCAACAAATGGTGCTGGGAAAACTGGAAAGCCACATGTAAAAGAATGAAAATTGACCATTCTTTTTCACCATTCACCAAAATAAACTCAGAATGGATTAAAGACCTAAAGGTGAGACCTGAAACCATAAGGCTTCTGGAAGAAAATGTAGGCAGTACACTCTTTGACATCAGTATTAAAAGGATCTTTTCGGACACCATGCCTTCTCAGAGAAGGGAAACAATAGAAAGAATAAACAAATGGGACTTCATCAGATTAAAGAGCTTCTTCAAGGCAAATGAAAACAGGATTGAAACAAAAAAACAACCCACTAACTGGGAAAAAATATTTGCAAGTCATATATCTGACAAAGGCTTAATATCCTTAATATATAAAGAACTCTCACAACTCAATCACAAAACATCAAACAACCCAATCAAAAAATGGGCTGGAGACATGAACAGACATTTCTCCAAAGAAGATATACCGATGGCCAATAGGCACATGAAAAGATGCTCATCATCGCTGATCATCAGGGAAATGCAAATCAAAACTACACTAAGATATCACCTTACACCCGTTAGAATGACAAAAATATCTAAAACTAATAGCAACAAATGTTGGAGAGGTTGCGGAGGAAAAGGAACCCTCATACACTGCTGGTGGGAATGCAAACTGGTGCAGCCACTATGGAAAACAGTATGGAGATTCCTCAAAAAAGTAAAAATAGAACTACCATACGATCCAGCCATCCCACTACTGGGTATTTATCCAAAGAGCCTGAAGTCAGCAATCCCAAAAGTCCTGTGCACCCCAATGTTTATTGCAGTACTGTTTACAATAGCCAAGACGTGGAAGCAACCTAAGTGCCCATCAACAGACGAATGGATAAAGAAGATGTGGTACATATATACAATGGAATACTACTCAGCTGCAAAACAGAACAAAATCATTCCATTTGCAATAACATGGATGGACCTTGAGAGAATTATGTTAAGTGAAATAAGCCAGCAAGAGAAAGATAATCTGTGTATGACTCCACTCATATGAGGAATTTAAAACTATGGACCAAGAACAGTTTAGTGGATACCAGGGGAAAGGTGGGGTGGGGGGTGGGCACAAAGGGTGAAGTGGTGCACCTACAACATGACTGACAAACATTAATGTACAATTGAAATTTCACAAGATTGTAACCTATCAATAACTCAATAAAAAAAAAGAGAAAAAAGAAAAAAAAAAAGAGAGTACCCAATATCAAACAATCTACGGGACAATATCAAACCATCCAACATACATGTATTAGAAAGTCAAAAAGAACTTGAGATAGAAGGAGTAACGTCTAAAGTTATAATGGGTGAGAAAAATAATGAAAGAAATAAGAGCACAAATCCAAGAAGCTCAGCCAAAAAGAATAACTAAAAACTAACAAGCCAAAAACTAGACACATTATATTCAAACTGCCAAAAAGTCAAAAATAAAGTGAAAAACTTGAAGGCAACCTGAGGAAAAAAGACACACCACATACAAACAAAGATCCAAATCAAACCAGATTTCATGTCGAAACTATGCTAGCCAGAACAAATGGAATAACATTTAAAGTCCTTGATGGAGCGGGGTGGGGGGGGGACTGTCAAATGAGAATTTTAAATGCAGAGAAAACATCTTTTGAGAATGAAGGAAAAAAATAAAGACTTTTCCAGACAAGTGAGAATTAAATGAATTCATTGCCAGCTGACCTGAACCACAAGAAATGTTAATGAAAGCTCTTCAGGCAAAAGACATATAATCATCCCACAGAAAATTGGATCTATACCAAAAAAAGAAGAAGAGTCTTGGAAAATTTTACCACACTGTCAGATAATTGAAGATCTAATGCAAAAATAATAGCAACGTATTTAGTGCTTATACCTTATGTGAATCTAAAATGTATCAAAATAATAGCATAAACACAAAAATAGCGTGTGGAGATGACTTCAGAACAAGACCATGAAGAACGGAAGCTGGTGCTTGGGAGACTTCAACAAGCCAGGCCTGGAGTTGGCATATTTTCTTTGCATCCATATTTCAGAAGTTAGAACTTGGTCCTACGGCCATACCTCGCTTCATGGAAGGCTCACATTAAGCCTAACTGTGTACCAGGAAGAAGAGGAAATGAGTTTGATGAGCAACTAACCAGTCTCTGCCACATACCTTGGACTCTCACTTGACTAGGCTACATTTGAGGTTATGTGCTTATTTCAGACCTCTACAATTTCAGAGAGATGTTTAGATATTCAAACCCTGTGGAAGAAAATCCTTGATAAGAAAAAGTCTGAAATCATGCTAATGAGTAAATGTTGAGAAGATTTAGCCTGATCATTTCCTCCCTTCAGTGTCATCTTGGCAGAAGGACCCAGTAGCAGCACGTGGTCTTCAACCTCAACAGACCAGACCAAAGAATCTGATCCAGATTGGAGATCCAGTTCGCTTCTAAATTGCTTTGCTCTTGATTGAAGAAATAAGTAGTACAAAGAGTATTTTAAAATGCAGGCAGGTAACAGGTTGTTCTTCACAGAAACTTATTCTAAGACAGTGATCCCTGCTGCCTCTGCAGGAGGACATCAAGTCAATATCCACAACATTATACCATATAACACAATAACATCTATAATCAATGATTACTAATGTCATCAAGGTTTAATGTCTGGGTACCCAGCTTTAAAATATTTATTGTGATAACACCAATGCAGTCTCCTCTTTATCTGCACCTGTGCTACAAGACTCAGTGTTTTCCAGGTTTGTCCATTTGTGGGTTTACCATGAGAAGTCCAGTTAGGCTAAGGTACCACAGATGCCAGCTTCCAATGGATCCCAAAGCAAGAAAGACTCTCTAGATGGTCTATGTGCAGTAGAAACAGTTCTGCTCCTTGGTCCTTATGGCCCCACGTGTTTACTGGTACTTGACAGATTGTGGTGCTGAATAGAGCCTATGGGAGGCCTTGATTTGAGAATCAAAGTGTCAGTCTATAGGGTTTTGGAAAAGAAACACGCCTCTTTGAAAAGGTAGCTGTTCTTTTGAGAAACTGCTCTTGCTTGCTTTTGAGCCCTAGTAGTAATTGGATGCCTGGTCATCAGAAACC
The DNA here is from genome assembly GCF_037783145.1 of Equus przewalskii. Taxonomy (NCBI): domain Eukaryota; kingdom Metazoa; phylum Chordata; class Mammalia; order Perissodactyla; family Equidae; genus Equus; species Equus przewalskii. The sequence continues at coordinate 96,635,719 of NC_091834.1, read as the reverse complement.
AGGTCACTAATGCACCTGGAGCTGTACATCAAAGCCTGGTTTGAGAAACAAATCATAAAGTAGTATTTATGGGACTAGGCCTAGCAGATGCCGAAGAGTCAAGCAACTGGCATAAACAGTTGCCTCATATTCCGATCATGTCTATTCCTGCCACTGAGCCATCAGCTGATAATATAACCTCCTACATAATCACTATGACTATTTAATTGAAAGATGTGACCCTTAAGACCACAAAGAAAGTGTTCCTCCTAAAGGAAAGAATTTTAAACAGTATATTTCAGCATCACTTTGCCTGGAAGGAAGAGGATTTGAAGCCAGTGTATACACCGACTTAAAGGCCATGCCTAATCTTTTGCCTCAATATAGAAGATAAACTTTAGAGGACTGGGGACGCAGAGCTTTAGGGAAGAGATAGGAGTAAATTCGTGTGTGTTCCATGTGATTTCTCATGGCAAAGGAGGTTCTCAGTTTTCATGTGGACAAGAACACTGGCATGCTTTAGGAGTCAGTCAGCCTCATTTCCCAAGCACGCCAGTGATGATGGTGGCAAAGATGAGGAGTATCTTTGGGTTCAACAACTTGAATTCCATCTAGCCAAGACTAATTCAATTACTACCATCAACAATTATCCATCTTGCCAACTACAGAACCAACCCTAAACCTCCAGTAGAATACAGTGCTCAGATTGTAGTCTCTAAATTTTTATTTTTCATCAAAAGGAACCAGTGCTTCTTGGAGAAACAATTCCAATTATAAAGCAGGAAAGGTAAAAGACAGGACTGTCACATTGTATCACACCAGAAAGTAAGGAAGCTTTTGAAGATTACCAGGGTGATGTGGAAAAAAATTAAGTAGACAATTTGAATAGGCTCTTTGGTAATCAGAGTAATGACCTCTTAGAGATGTCCCTGTCCCAATCTTTAGAACCTGTAAATGTGCTGCCCTCCATGTTAAAAGGAACTTGCAGATGCATTTATATTAAGGATCTTAAAATAGGGAGATTATCCTGAATAATCTGTGTGATCCCAGTGTATATAATCACAAGGGTCCTTATGAGAGCAAGGCGAGAGGATCAGAGTCAGAAGAAAGAGATGTGATGGTGGAAGCAGAGAATCAGAGCCAGAGAGAGGTTTGAATATGTTGTGCTGCTGGCCTTGAAGATGGAAGAAGGAGCCATGAGCCAAGGAATGGAGGCTGTCTCAGGAAGCTGGGAAAAGCAAGAAATCTGATTCTTCCCCAGCCCTCTGGACAGGAATGCAGCCTTACAGACCCCTAGATTTGGGCCCAATGAAACCCACTGAGGACTTCTGACCTCTAAAACTGTAAGATAATAATTTCTGTTGTTTTAAGCCACAAACTTTATGGTGATTTGTACAGTAGGAATAGGAAATTAAAATAAGCTCCCACTCAGTAAATATGGTACAATTTGAACATCAATTAGGATAATAACTACAGTGAACATAGTGAATAAGTTTACGTTGATGAGTTCATAACAATTAAAAAAACAAAACAACCTCATTTGTTGTATTAAAAAAAAAGTGGTAAAGGACCAGTCCCAGGGACCTAGTGGTTAAGTTCAGTGTGCTCTACTTAAGCAGCCTGGGTTCAGTTCCTGGACACGGACCTATACCACTCTGTTAACAGCCATGTTGTGCTGGCAGCCCACATACTAAAAAATAGAGGAAGATTGGCACAGATGTTAGCTCAGAGAAAATCTTCCTCAGCAAAAAAAAAAAAAAGAGTGGAGAAACGGAAAAAATCAAAAATTTATTCTGCCTTTCCTATACTAACTATAACTCAGAGAGATGAAATAGTGGTGAGGAGGAAGTTTCTATTTATAAATGTATTCCAGATAATACAGAGAAAAGGATGATAAAACAGTACCTCCTTGAAACCCCTAATAAAGGAATTAGGTCAGTTGTTCTCTCCCAGGGGTGATTTTGTCCTCCCAGGGGACATTGGGCAATCTTTGGAGACTTTTCTGATTATCAAAACTGGCAAGTGTTGGGCAGGGAGTGCAACCGCCATCTAGTGGGTGGAGGTCAATATTGTAAAATACAATGCACAGAATAGCCGCCATAAGAAAGGTTACGTACCCAAAACATAGATGGACATTTGCTGCTATGGAGAAACCCTGAGCTTGGCAGTGTAATAACCGCAATAAATCCTAAAAGACAGAAACAGAACATAGTGTACCTCTTGATAGAAGTACATACCGTCATCTAGAAAATATTCTTGCCAGAAAAAAAACCACACACTTAAATCTGATCAAGCTTCTCGATCTAACAGAAGATACAGGGTCGATGGAGCATGCAACACTATACACCTGGGATGCCATAAAAAGTCCAGACTGCATGGAAGTCCAACTGGGACAAACACTCCTGTTTTTTTCAAAAAATAATTGCAAGGAGAAAGAAAGGAAATTGAAGGTGAACCTATAGATTAAATGAGTCTTCAGAGACATAGTAGATAATGACACTGTATGGAATGTATTTGAACTCATTTGAACAAACTGTAATTTTTATGTATTAGGAATTTTTTTTACAAAAAATCTCAGTGCTATTTTTATGGTTATTAAATAATGAACAAGATTTTTTTCTCAAATATTTTCCAGTGTCCAAATTTCAAAAGTTATATTTAATGGCTTTATTGTTTAGAATATCACCTTATTTTGCTCCTGCATCAACAGCGCTTTCCTCCCTTACACTGGGAATGTCTTTCACAATCAGCTACTAATTAGGAATGTCTGTCATCTCAAACTGGTCCAAGCAATTGAATTTATCGAGAATTTAATTTACTGAGAAAATGCATCTTGGAAAAAAAAAGACCTATGAAATGAAAAAGATAAAAGTAAAAATTTAACACATGGAGTATAAGGTTATACTAGTGGTTTCCACATACCTAAAACCTACACCCAACACTTCTACTTCCTGAAAAATGAAGACTTACCCTTCAGGTGAGCCCAAACAAGCTGAGGAGCTGATGGGGGCAAAGAGATCATGGGACGGGTAGTGGAGGAAAGTCACAAACGTTGTCACCACGTGACCACTCACAGAGATTAGATACAGCCTCTTCACATATTCTCCTCCTCCAAGTGTCCTCTGTATATTTGTATTGTTGATTAATTTCCTTCTACTTTTGTCTCTTTCTCCTACCGTTTTATATAGGATGTGCTCATGGTGATGAATTTTGATGGTTACTCCAATTTTATGGAGTATTCAGACAGGATTATGACATTTTAGAAGAGGAATGGGATCCACAAGGGAATTCCAATCTGGGAAAAGGTGAAACGTTCCTCTGAAATCTCTTTCAAATGATGTGACTTGACTTGGCTTTTCCCTTTGCCCATTGCCAATATCTCAGTTCAGATTCTCCTGATGTCTCACTAGTATTCCTGGGGCAGCCCCTAGCTGGTTGCCTCCAATCTTTTCTTCCCCTGACTCATTTGCCAGATTGATGATTCAAAAACGTAAATTTTATCAAGCCATGCTCCTGCATAAAACTCTTTACTGGCTCCCTGTAGTTGTCAGGGTAAAGTTCAAAATCATTCAGCATCCAGTGCCCTCCAAGACCTGGCCCCTCCTGAACACTTGCTTCATCCTAACTACTTCCTCAGCCTTCTCTGCCCTGCAAGCGTAGCTCCAGAACATTTTTGGACTCTCCGGCTCTCTCCCAGCTTGGCACATTTCACAAGTTGCTCCTTTGTTTAGGTTGCTTGTCACCTGGACCACTTATTCTCACTTTCCTGGTCTCCATCAGGACCTCCTCTGGTTCTTTCATACAGGAAGACTTCTGTAATCATCCCAAAGGCTTGCTGTCTTTGTGACACTTATCACATTGCATTTTAATTGCTTTATTGCCTGTTATCCCTATCATATCCTTGTCAGGATTTAATCATATTTGACTATTGTCTCAAGGACCATTTATTGTCACTGAGACACTCTATTAATAGTTATTGAATTAATACCAGGAGAAAGTTAGTTTACTAGCATTCACATCTTTTGGGATGCCTGCCTTTGTAACAAAATTTACAGTTGATTACTCTCAGGTGAATTTAACATGTCAGCTGGGCTTTGGATTACATGAACCTTCAACACTGTTTGAATGCGGAGATTCTGTGATAATATTTAACGAATGGAAGAGCTGCAGATCAACTGACTTAAAGGAGAGAGACAGGAAGAAAGAACTTCAAGACTTCTTCAAGGGAGCAAGAAGACGAACAACTGTCGCATTCTGTCTCCTTGTTCCCCTTCTTCATCCACGTACAATTATTTCTTCTTCCTCCTTGACATTACTTATTTGAGACTTGTTCTCAGAGGTGCGGTCCACTCTCAGGCTATTCCACCTCAGTAGATCTATAAAGACAGCTGGAGCCCTCCTGCGTTGTTGGGGAGGAGAGATGGGGGGAGGCTTAGTATGGCGACTAGAGGGCGACGTCTGCACAGATCACTGAACTATCCTGATTCCTAAAATACATATTAAAATTGTCTTGTCTTTCATTGGCTTTGGCTGAGGAATGTGTCCTTTCTTAGATAACTATGTCTTTGATATTTTATGTGCTTATTTGTTTCCTAAGTCTCAGAAAAAGAGAGTATACATTTTTCATAGATTGTACAGTTTTAACATTTAAATGGCACCCCTTATATATGCAGTACAATTCTTCTCAAACTGTTTCTATATGTTAAGAAGAGCTTGAAACGTAGTTTTTCCTTGTGTACAAACACCGTTAGTTATATTCTATCAGCATAAAACAAGACCTTTAGTTGATGCTTCTCCACTGAATTAGTTCCAGCACTCAGACAAAGATATTATGTCCATTTTTGTAGGTCCAGCACAAAAGCATTTTAATCAGCTTTGATAACAATACGCTCCTCAGAAGAGTGATTCACAATTCCTGGATGTGGCTACATGCACCACACATTATTGTGAAATTGCTTTTGTTCCCAATGGAAACACAATCACCTTATACAAAATTTGTATGAATAAGAACCAGTGGTCCAATGTAAGATCCATGAATAGATCCATGTTTATAAACAATGTGACTAATCAAAACAGTAAATGCTATTTTTTTCATTACTCTCAGGCTATAGGAAAGAAGATTGAGTAATTGTAAAGTTCTGTTACAGCAGTGCTTAATTTCTCTGAACATGCTGCTGTGACATAAAAATACTCCCACATTCAACTCCCCACCCTAACTGCTCAGCCTCCTACCCAGCATCATCAGTACACATTTCCTCATCTCCTTCCTGGTTGCCAGGGCAATGCAGTTGATGCCCATCATATCTGAGCTGGGTGGGAGAACACACAGGCAAAGCTCTTTTCTCTAAAGGATGCTCATAATTCATCAAGTTGCCAGTTTTGACGTTAATCCAGATAATTTCCCTAGTAATTTCTGCCAGGCTCCCTTCATCTCCTTATTCCTTATACTGTAAATCATAGGGTTCAGCATGGGCATCAAAATGGCATAGAAGAGAGAGATCATCTTCTCCTGAAGGACAGAGGGACTGGAACGGGGCTGGATGTAAGTAAAAATAGCCATGCCATAGCACAGGACAACCACTGTGAGGTGAGAGGCACACGTTTGAAAGGCTTTCTTCCTGCCCTCTGTGGACTGGATCTTTAGGATGGTGGAGATGCTCTTGATGTAGGACAAGAGAACCAGGCAGAAGGGTGCCATCAGTAAGACAATGCTAGAAACCATAATTGCGATCTCATTGGAGGAAGTGTCCACACAGGCCAGTCTGACCACAGCTAGGAGTTCACAGGATATGTGATCAATAAACTTGTTTGTGCACATGGGCAGCTGAAAGGCGATGGTGCTCTGCATAAGAGAGTTGATGGAGCCACTGACCCAGGATGTGATTGCCAACCTAGTGCAGAGACCTCCATGCATGATGACTGAGTATTGCAGGGGGTCACACACAGCCACATAGTGGTCATAGGCCATTACTGCCAGTAGAACAAACTCAATCCCACCCAAGCCCAGGGAGAAAAATAACTGGGCTGCACAGCTCACATAAGGGATTACTTTATGTCCTGCAAGAAAATGCACCAGCATCTGAGGAACAATGCTTGTGGCATAAGAGACATCAACAAGGGAGAGGTTGGTGAGAAAGAAACACATGGGAGTGTGGAGTTGGCTGTCCAGTCTGATCAGAAGGACAATGAGGAAGTTCCCCAGCACTGTCACCAGGTATGTCATCAAGAACAGGCCAAAGAGGGAGACCTGAGTGTCTCAGTCACTGGAGAGGCCAAGGAGAATAAATTCCTCCACACATGTCTGATTATCTGTTCCCATTAAAAAATGTGATGATTATTAATCTGCAGAGAGAGACAGAAATAGGAGAAGCTGTTAAATCAAAGAGCCATAAAAATAACTTTTTATCAATACATATTATATACAACTGGCCAGCAGTAGCAGGTGTTTCAGATCATTTATGGGCCAAGATGACAGTCTTTATTTCAATATGTCTTATATCTATTCTGCATCAGAGACAGGCCAGTGCCTTCATAAGGGCATGATGTGGTCTCAGGGAGACCCAGTCAAAGCCTGGAGATAGCACAGTGTAATTCTAGGAGCTCTACATCTTTACTGACTTATCTCAGATTTAGGGCAAAGGGAGCTTCATTGGTGACAATGCTGGGTAAAATGATAATGAAGGAAAACTTGGTTGGAAAGTTCCAAAAACTACCTTAAATATGTCAACTAGACCCATCATGATGAAATGGATAAATCTATTACAAAAGGAACTATTGGGAGGAAGCAGTGGCTTGTGAAAAGATCTAGAGTCAGAGAATTGAGGTTTGGAAGCTGATTTTATTTAGTTGATACATGATTTTGGTTTAGGTCACAACTTTTATATATGAAACAGGATAATATTATACAATTCACAAGCACATTTAAGCTCAAATGTATGTAATTTATGGACAAAGTACTTTGTGAATTGTATTGTATTGGTAGAAATGATATAGTAGTAAGAGTATTAATAGTAACATGACCTCTGCCTTGGGGTAGATAAAGTAGGAAGTGTGATTTTCCCATGCATCCCTCTGCAAATTCAGACACAAATAATATTGGAGGCAACCTTTAGTAGATAAGGGTCTTAGGGACGGGTGGGTCACTTTGAGGACCTGGGGACCATTTGTCTTTTTGGTAGACTTTGGTCTCTTCAGCCTCAGTGGGTTAGAACGGGTAGGGAACTGTCATTTTACCTTGTTCTTTTTACTTTTCTCCGTTCAACTTCTGTTAAGAATTGACCCTTTTTATATGGGCTCAAAAGAAAGGAAATGAGAATATAGATGCTGAGATTTTCTCAGTACAAGAGAGGAGGGGAAGCAAGTGTTTACAGACCCTTCTTCATTAATCAAGGCAGAGAAAAAGAGATGAATTTATGGAGATGTACATTGGAATAGAGTTTCTCTTGCATTTTTATCCATCCTGGAAGTGCTTTTTCAGTAGAGCTATACGTCATAATATTGATTTTGAAAATTAAACAGAAACTGTTTACATTTTTTAAAAAAAATTATGGGACTGATTCATTATTATTTTTACTCCTTACCTGCGTACGCACTAACTTCCTCTTCTTAACGGTGCATGAAATAAGGAAAAGCAGCAGATGAAGGTGGTAAAAGGGCTTGACAGCAGAAACAGAGCTGTTTTGTCATCCCAGAACCCACAGGGTCAGGCTAGTATCTCTGAGCAGAAAGATGAAGACTGTCTATGCTCCAACTCTCTTCCCTGATAAAGGACGAAACAAAACAGGTAGTTCCAGAAATGCCCATCTCTTTCACTGCTCAGACACATACAGCTTTAGAAACCTCTTTCCTAGTGTCCCCCTCAAACCTGACCTCCCTTTTCCACAGTCCCCCCTCTCCTGCTCCGTCATGATACGCCCACCACCACCCTCACTGTGTTTTTTTCAATCGTGGTCAGGCTGGAAAAGTATCGACTTGCCTCAGAGAAGATGTTCAAATTTCATTCTAAAACCTCAAGAAAATATTTAATATAATAAATCTGTTAACTGTTGTTGAATATGTAGCAGATCTAAGGCAGAAGCAGACATTTCTTTTTCTGCTAATTTGGCAAATATCTATAAAGTGCCATCTTTGCTACATGCTGGGATTTCAAGGTGATTATTATACTTCCCTGTGCTCAAAGCCCTGACACGTCCATAGATGAAATGACACAAAACAGATCATCGTCACATCCTTTGTATCCTGTTGCACGTGCAAGCTGCCTGGGGAACACACAGTGAGTTGATGACTTATTGTGCCCCTCTTACTCACCTGGTACATCTCTCTGCTACAGCCTTTGTCTCATTACAAATGAGTGACTGTCACTTCTTAGTACAAGTATGAGCTTCAAAGCCTAATAATTTCTGCTTTGAATCCATTCTCCTCAGCTTCCTGGAGCCTGCAACAAGGTTCTAAGGGCCTGAAACAAGCCACTTGGCCTTTCTACATTTCTTAATTCTTCATCCATAAAATGTGGATAATATTGGCCAGCTGAAAGGGTCTTTGTTGAAATTAAGGAGTTGAAGATCCAACGTTCCTAGACTAGTTGAATGAATTAGGGCGGATACCCATCATTTAGTGATGACAATTGATCCAACCTTTGATTTCATGCTCTCTATCTCTTTCAGGATCTTATTCCTTCATTTATTCCCTCTATTTGTCATCTGGGGTTTCTCTTGCTCCTAATTGACTCCTTTTCTCTTGTTACAAAAATATACAGAACTTTCAATATGAGGAAAGAAATCTTTGCTATGTAACATTCTAATTATTTCTTCCTTTCACATTCAGAGGTCTCACATGATTGGAATCTACTTGCTGGGTTTATTTCCTCATAACATTCATCCTTTAAGTCATGGAAATTTTGTTTCCACCTTCACTAATCCATAGAAATTGTACTCCTAAAGATCTCTCGTGGCTTTCTCGTCATCAAATATGGAGACTTTCATTCAATTTTCAAGGTTTCCTTAATTTTTAACAATGTTAACTATTTGCTCCTTCAAACTTTCAACTCTGTCGTATGCTTCTGGTCTGATTTTTCTCCAATCCATTGTTCCTTGTCTGCATGCCTGGGTAATTTTTCTAAATTCTCCTTCTTCATTATTGTGAGCATGTTGTAAGGTTCTGTGCTCACAACTTGTGCTCTTCCTTCTATTGTTTTTTTTCCTTGAAAGGGTTGGGATTTCTAAACATAATAATTATTATTAATTATATATAGCTCACGCTCAATTCTACATTTACCTCCTAGACTTCTCTCCAAAGGTCTAGATGCTTTCCCCAACAGCTTAATGAATATTTCATAAATATCTCACCAATGACTCCACTCATCTCTCCACACACTGTATTCCCTCCTGACTTCTGTACTTCTGTCAATGGGACTACAATTCTCCCACTCTCCCAACACATCATGTTTGACTATTCCCTCCTCCTCACCACTCCATGGATAAATCTTCTTCCTTCATTTCTTTTGTGACATATTTCCCATCTTTCTCACAGTGTTCATTCACACTTGCACTTGCCATTATCATTCCCATCGTGTGGAGTGCAGGACCTTTTTCGTAAATTTCCCTGATGTAACCTCACCCACTCCACACGTCCTACACACTCCCTCCAAATTAATCATGCAAAATTAGAATTTATTCACGTCGCTTTCATGCACAAACAGATCTATGATGTCTTAATGTATACAGAATTAAGTTTATCCTGAACAGAAAAATTTGCGCACAATCTACAATCTTATCATGTCCAGTTTCTAACTTTTATTTTATTATCTGCAGCATTGATTATACTGTGTCTTTTACAGCAAAGTATTTTATTTAAGTAACTGAAATACCTTTCACTGATATGTTAGCTGATTATTTTTAGCCCCCCAAGGCTGCTATGTATTTCCAAAGATCATTGCCTTGGTTTCAAAGTCATTTATATCCAAATACACCTTTTTTCTACACTTATATAGTTCCTTTTGGGAGTTATGGTAGATAAAGAAAATGGAAACAGCATTGGCATTTGGAAAGCCAAATGAAGAAGGAAATATGTGTTCACCAGATGCTAAAACTCACCCTGCAGTTAATATCATCTCCATATTACTTTGGGATCATCTCCATCTAAATAGAGCTGGGTTTCTATCCTAGATTAGGCTGGAAAATGGACTGGGCAACAGATATGTGCTTCTTTCATATCTCATCATGCCTATCAGGAAGCCAGAGCTTGGTTTTCTCACTTCCAGGTAATTTGTAGGATTGGTATCTTTCCTAAACATGTGTTTTTCATTAAAGTCAAGTAACTAAGGGAGCAATGTGGGAATATTTACTCCATTTTTCTGTACAAACAAGATGACAAAAAATGGTTAGTGCAGGGTTAGGCACGCAGCTGATGTTCAAATCCAGTGTGGAACAAGGACCACAGTTAAGAGTCAGATCTATTAGCTCTGCCTCCTCTCTAAGTGTGTTTGTGTTCTCTTCTCAGTATTTGTCACAAATCTGGCTACTTTACCTTTTTGCCAGGTCGATAATGCTCCTTTAATAGACAATAGAATCCTATTTCACATCTTTTGGGTCATAGCATGCTCAACTCAACAAACTTCAAAGCACATCTGTCTTCATATGTTTTGAGCTATCATTGTCTACTCAGAAATAAACAACCCATGCTGCCTCCTCAGAGCATAGTGTTGAGGAATGACACACCCCTGTGGTTCATCTCATTAGGCATGAGCATCATGGAGGGAGGACTTCCTCATGCCTGTGCGTTACGAATTGTGGTAGATGTAGGGCTATGGTCATGATGAATAGAGCACTTAGTACATAAACTTGAAAGATACCATAGAAATATTCCATGAAAAATTATCTCTTTAAAGTACTGTTACTAGTGCCTGAAATCTACTACCTTTATGTTGAGTATTGTCCTTTAGGTGAAATGTTCAAATATGAAGTCTTATCAAATGGGAGGTTTAAAATATGCAATACACATACCTAATCTTATTGTGAACTAGTATACGGATGACACTGACATTGAGGAAAATTTAGGGGTAGGTATGGGCAGCAAGACCAAATTTTCTCAGTTAAAATATTACCTTTTCAGACCCTAGTGAAGACTACTTCCGTGTACCTTCTCCCATTATCCAGAAATTGTTAGTTAACACAAATATCAAGACTGAAATGTTCTTCTCTCAATGACAAAGAAAGACAAAAATTAGGTGAACATCTTTCTCATAACTGCTTTCATGACACAATCCACCTAATTTAAAACTAAAATTTTAGTTAATCATTTCAATATTTTTTTTAAAAAGCAAGTCTATTCATTGATTCCGTGGAAACTGTTATATTGTCTATATTACAAAAATTGATGTAAATTATAACAAATTAAATGTTAATTTTCAGCATATTCTACCTTCATAAATTCCACCACAATTCTTTTTCCGATTGTTTCAATATCCTATTACCTGATAACATTTTCAGCTGAAAATATATCACTTGAACAAGAAGATGAAGACTGAAAAATTGAGAAAACTGTGTCAGCTGATGTTAAAAACAGGACTAGTCTTTACCTAGGGAGTTGGGGGGAGGGGTAGATAAAATTTGGCTTCAGCATGTTCCTGCCTCCCTTTTTCTGAGTCTGTCTCCTAATCCTTCATCTATGAGCCAAATAATTTCATAACATCTCTAACTCTCTACACTAAGCCCTGTAGGAGGAAATTGTCCCAGTAGAAATGGCCCATGCTCTAAATTTGCCCTTTCTTCTTCTTATGTTAAAAAGAATATCAGGGCAGTCAAGATCTTAAGTCAAATTAAATGTATTTCTAATGGTAAATCCTCATGCAGTAATTTTTGGTAAAATTTGTAAACACCTGTTAATTTGGATTCATGGAAATCAGGCATCTCCAACTAGTCTCATAGTTTACTGAACTCTGACCAGTACATCTCCCAAATGGGAGTCCCTTCCATGCCCACCTCCCTACAGCTCTGCAGTATGCCAGTAACAATATGGCTTCTAAATATAAAGTACACTTTTAGCCCTTAACCACATCCTCCCCATATTCCTGTTCTGATGATATTGATAAGGCTTTGTAGAGCTGTGAGCAACTGCTCATCAGGAAAGATGAGAAACCTGACCCATAGACAAAACCAAACCAACAGTGACAGAACTTTTCATATGTTGGTTTGCGCAGACAGGGTTATTACTTGCAGTTCTCTGAAGATGACTGCAGATGCTGCTACTCACATTTTTAATGAGTTTTTAATTGCATTTAGTTTCCATTGCTACACCATGGACCAATACTCAAAAACACTCCATTAAACTTTGCAAGGATGGAAGTGTTCAGGGCTTAACACGTGGGTAGCTTTTCCAATTGCAATATCTGTTGCCACATTTTATTGTTTGACTTCAGTGAGTATATTGTGCATTCAAAACTATCTAACATTTTACACTTCTTTGGTTGACTGTTTCAATAAATAGTCTTCACCCTCGATTTGAAAAGACTCAGGAAGTATGTACACTGTTGAAGTGTTCCTCAGTATCTTACATTCCAGAATTATATTAAATTTTAGAATAATAATCCTTTACACTATTCATGCCAATTCAAAAAGTACATGGTAGGACAAAACTTTGGATAAACCTCAAAAATCCAATCTGAAATACAGTGAGGCTTAAAGGTGAGCCCCTTACACATAGTGTCTCCCATAATTCTAGAGATGATGCTCTACAGCTAAGGGATAAAAAGCCAAAAGCTTTTTCTCCTGTGAAATTTGTCTGTGCGTCCTCATTTGCAACACTCCATTGAGTCTTAATGATATCGGCCTCCTTATTGGAGTCCTCTACCCCCTTAGCTGAGACAAACAGAAGTTCTCAATACAGAAGCAGAGAACATGAAGGTAAGTTTACAAGCTACAGATATGTTTTCTTTCTTGCTGGTCAAAATAAACCACAACCATACTTTTTCACATTTGAGTTATCATTAAAAATGGCACTTTAACTTAAAGAAAGATTTATCTGACTGACTACTTGATTGCTTTATATACTGAATGAATATTTGCATCATCCTAATGTTTGGAACAGAAGATCCCAGGGCCACTTGAGTGGGTGATTTCCCAAAAATGGTTTTATAGCCTCAGAAGGCAATTAGTTTTCTATTCCTGTCTGGATTTGGTTGCCTGGATTTTCACATAATCAGAAATTATTGAGGCCCAGTTCCTCTCACATATGCAATCCTAAAATCATCTTTTATAATATGTTGTCGTGATTTCATTTCGTAATGCTCACCTTCTGTATGTGTACTGTCCCCTTTAGGTAATTCTAGGGCATTCTTTTGCAGTGTAATTCCCTCAGTATACCACGTCTCCACAGTGCAATCCCTATAGCCCATTCCAAAGGAACCAACCCAGAAATGAGAGTTAGGAGACCTCAATACAAGTCCCAGTTCACATTCTGGGTGCCGTGTAGCAATTAATTTATCTTTTTATGAAATTGTAATATACTCCTACTGTATGTTCATGAATTTAAGACCTAACTAATAGTTTTACAGATCTGGGATTTTCCCTTAACGTTTTGCCAAAATATGATGTAGAGTACATCCACTGTATCTCCAGTTTCTAAAGATTAATCATTCTCTTCCTCACTTTCCTGTTTCACTCTTTCTCTTTGTCTCTGGCAGTACTACAGTTTGGAATTGAGAACACTTAGAACAGCAATGTACCTAAGCTGTCATCTGCAGGAAAGCAGAATTCCTTTACTACACTTGCCATACTATTTAGAGTGAGAAGATTTCAACATTCTGTAGTTCATATCTCTTATCCAAAGTCCCCAGCAAATCAGATCAGCTCTATTTCTGCCTCTCTAGAAAATTCTGTTTACACCCACATTCTGCTGATACCTCTGTTGGAGCTCTCAAACACCGATTAGTGCCTGACAAAATGGACATGTCTACTTCAATCTAGGTTTATGCTGGTTTCTAAAGAGTGCTTCCCTTCGACACAGAGATGAAGTACCCCATACTCATTGGTTTCTGGGCTAAGAACTCAGCTGGGACTAGCTTATGTTGTGAGGGAAGTGCTGGGTAGAAGTTCATAGGTGCCTCTGAATTGGCTGAAATGCAAACCTAATGAAATGTGGTAGTGTGTGAATTAGCAATGTGGGGCTGATGGATTACCCTGAGGAGCTTTATGCCTTAGACTATTAATTGCTGTCACCACTCCCAGTTCTCTTATGCTGCCCTATTCTCCCTTGGTAAGCTATTCTCTCCATCCTCCTCAACCCATAACAATTTACTGAAACCTAACATCATTCTAAAAATGCACTGAAGCCAGTTTCTGAGATTTTAGGATATTCTCATGTAGCCCAAACCTGACATTTAGTACTCATCACCCTATTCTAATGAGCAGTGACTACTCAGCATCCAACCTGGAAAAACCAAATAACCTCTTAAGTTCCAGGATGCCCTTAACTCTCCTTCTGGAGACAGCATAATTATTTTCACTCCCCTGAATGTGTGCCAAGAGTCTACTGGGCTGCTGTGAGCACTGCAAGCCTTGACAGACACCCGAGTATATTTCTAAGGGTACTATTCAAGTTCTAAAACAATAGTAAGGAGTAGAAAGATTTAAGATTCCAAATAAGATCTACAAAAATAGAGTTTTGTGATCTCCAGAAAAAAAAAGGAAATGAAAAAGAGGATTCGAAATCCTTAATACATAGAGCTAACTTTCTATATCTCTTCACATTTTTAATACTTATGAAAAGATTCAATGTAAGTTTGACAGAATGCAGTCACATTGTCATTCTCATATATTCTTTAGGCATCATGTACCCTTTAAGTGAATCATTTATCCATTTATTCATCCATCTACCAAGTCAAATACCCAGTAATTCCCAAGACCAGTATTTACATACCTGTTCATTTACCCAACTGTCTAAAACCATCTCAATATTCATTCATCCATTTGTTCATCTGCTCATCCACCCATTTATGCACCTTGTCATCATCCATATGCCAACTCATTTATTTCTTTAATATCATTTATTATCTATCAAATCTTCTATACTCACCCAACCTATCATCCTTCTACGTAACCAAATTCCAAGCTTTTAACAAGGACTCCACAGCACTCTCAGTCACTCCTGCTTGAGAAATCTTCCTTCTCATTCAACTTCCATAACTTAGCAAGTTATATCAATTGTTACATTGAAATGTTTGTCACACAGATCCTTCTTTTCCATTGTTAGTACTGCTGGTCTTTATTATTTCAGCATTTTGTTTCTAAAGGTGATGTAATTCAGTGCCTTTTGAAGCATGATAGGTTTCATTCTACCCAGACTTGCTGAATCAGAAACGATTCAGATGGGCTCCAGCAAACTGTGTTTTAATGAGCCTTTTATGCATTTCTGATAGAATAAAACACTTTGCAGCTGTTTCTGATAGAGTAAAGTTTGAGAACTACTGGGGCAATTCATTCTGTAGAATACTGTCACATTACTCTTTCATTGCAACACTTTATTCTGCAATTATCCATTTCACAAAGATTTGATCTAAAGTCTCCAATGACTCTAACATCAAATCTCAGCTAACTGTGAGAGAAGAGATTCAAAGTCAATCACCACCTGAGTTTCTCCTGCTCCTCTCCCATGTGAGCCCCCACCCTTCCTACAATGCCTTCTGTTCCTCCAGCAGAAAATGCTCCCTTTCCTGCCCAGGAAGGTCATCTCACAGGTGTCTACCTAAATGAAAATAGTCCCTTCAAGAAGCATTTGTGACAACTCACTAATATGTGTTATCATTGTGTAGGCATGGGTTTACAAGAGGAACATGAATATAACCAATTATTTGCTCCAAACACTATGCATATAACTTGAGTAAGCTGCTTCCAGAGAAGTGGTTAGTTTGACCTAAAATTCCTTGGCTTAAAAGTTATTATTTACCATTTTTATATTTTACCTAGCCATCAATTATCATCCACATCCCCACTTATATTTTGTCTGTTAAAACAGACCTTTAAAAGTAATTGAAAATGGGGGCCAACCCAGTGGCATAGTGGTCAAGTTCACACACTCCACTTCGGTGGCCTGGGGTTCTCAGGTTCAGATCCCGAGCACAGACCTACACACCACTCTTCAAGCCATGCTGCGGTGGTGCCCCATATACAAAGTAGAGGAAGATTGGCACAGAGGTTAGCTCAGGGACCATCTTCCTCACACACACACACGAAACTTAATTGCAAATGTACCACTCTGGTGCTGGATGTTTATAGTGGGAAGTCCGTGTGCTAGGGCGGTGGGTGGCAAGGAGTGTATCAGAACTCCCTGTACTTTCTGTCCAATTTTTCTGTGAATCAATAACTGCTCTAAAAAATAGAGTCTACTTAAAAGGAAAAAATAAAGCAATTGAGCTTGTTCTAGCTTCCACTTAGGTTGTAGAAAGCTGGAAGTACATTTGTTCCACTCTAAAACAAACAACAAAAAAAAGTTAGATAACATACAAAATCATAACTGTTCTTGGAATCATCAGAAAGCTGAGATTGCAGGGCAAGTAAATTGCATGAAATCTCAGGAAAGATAGGTGCATCCAGAGAGCAATGACAGCTGAGCTCTGACTTACCTGGCCCAGAGCATGGGAGGAAAACAGGACCACCAAACAAGTCAGTGAGAATTGCTGTAACAAATTGCTTACATTCAACTGTTGGGTACTGTGAGTACAGAATAGCTGAGAGTCACAGCAAAAAGAGTTCCCACCAATTCTCAAGATTTTCTCCACAAACTTAGAACTTTCCTCACAAGAATGTTCAGGGAAAAGTGGAAAACCAGAGAAAGCTTCCTTCATGATGCAGGTCCAGGTGAAGACAGCTGCAGCCACTACAGTAAGCAGAAGGCATGCTCTCACCACCATGTGTCTCCCTTGAGGAACAAAGACTGAAGCCACTGGGGGACAGGCAGCAAACCCTGTTCCCTCAGAGACAGATGAGGACTTATCACTGAGGGAAGAGAACAGTAAAAGAAAATATACTCATGTGGGAGTCCTTGGGGTAGGAAACCACTCTGGGTCCAGACCACGAGCTATCTCCTAAGGTGGAAGGGGCACAAGCACTAAGAAAGCCCCAACCCTGAGACACAGGGGACAAGGGATGTGCCTAATACTGAGGTAGAACCAGGACAACAGAGAATAAACCCCCACCCTCCATCATCAAACTAGCAGGAATTGAGGAACAAATAACAGCAGTTTGCCATGGGAAGGAGGCAGCATGTGGAAGGACACACTCTCTGACATGCAGTCTCACAGGGAGAGCTTAAAACTAAGGGTGGAACAGCAACATTGGTAAAACCCTCCAACCACTTAACATCCCACTTGAAGCACAAGAAATAATTGAGAAAATTGAATTTGTTGGTGCACTGAGGATAACTATAGCAACAACAAAACTCAAACCCAGCTCAACCCATGACTGCACTGATTCCCACACTCTCATGTGGGAGTCCTTGGGGTAGGAATAAATTATTATAAATGCTGAGGAATTTCAACAGAGAATTAAAAGCTAAATGTAAGAATTAAATGGAAATGCTAGACATGAAGAACACAGTTATAATAACAGAGATGAAGAATGCTTATGAGTAGATACAATAAAGCTGAGAAACAATCAGTGAAGATAAAGATAAATCAGTAGGAATTAGCAAAACTGAAGCGCAAAGAGAAAAAATAATGACTATAAAATATTAAGAGAGCATCCAAGGGCCATGGGACAACATTAAACAATCTAACATACATGAAATTGGAAAAACCACAGAAAGAAACTTGAGACAGAAGGAATAGAAGACATATTTGAAGAGATAATGGCTGAGAAAAATAATGAAAGAAATCAGAGCACAAATGCAAGAAGCTCAGCCAAACAGTGCAATGAAAACCAAGCAAACAAAAACCTATACACATTGTATTCTGTCAAAATTCCAAAAATTAAGTGAAAATCTTGAAGGCAGCTGAGATAAAAAGACACATCCCATAAAGAAAAATAAAGATCTAAATCAAAGCAGATTTCTTCTCAGAAACTGTTCTAACCAGAAGACAATGGAGTGCTATCTTTAAGTCCCTGAGGGTGCAAAAAACTGTCAGCTGAGAATTCTATATGTAGAGAAAATATCTTTTGAGAATGAAGGAGAAATGAAGACATTTTCAAACAAAGAAAAATTGAATGGATGTTTTTCCAGAAGACTTAGAGCAGAATAAATGTTAACAAAACGTCTTAGGCAAGAAATATCATACCAGTTGAATAAATGAATCGATCTAAAAAAATCAAGAAAAAAGAAGAATGCTGGAAATGGTAAAACTGAAAGTGAATAAAAAACAAAATTTTAAATGTTTAACACACTATAAGAAAATGGACTGTCTATTGCAAAAGTAATAGCAATTATTTTGTATTATAGCTTATGTGAAAGTAAAATATATGACAATAATAGCACAAAAATTGGTGGAATCAAATGGTAGTATCATGTTTAAAAGTTTCTATAACACACATGAAGAAATGTTATACAACTTAGCATAGACTGACATTAACTAAAAATAAATATTGCAAACTCTAGCTCAACAATAAAGAAACTTTTAAGTAGTATATGATTAAGCTAATGGTAATGATAAAATACAATCATAAACAATTGCTCCAAAAATCATGTGAGAAAAGAGGAAAACGCGAACAAGGAACACATAGAAAAAGCAGAAAAAACTGCCAAGATGATATATTTTAACCCAAACACACCAATAATTATATTAAATACAAGTGGTCTGTCTAAGCAGGTTGACTGAAAGACAGAGCTTGTCTGCTTGGATAGAAACACTAAACTTAACTATATTCTATCTACAAGAAACCTAATTTAAATATAAGAACATAGATATGTTTAGCATAAAAAGATGCAAAAATATATAGCCTAAAAACACTAATCAAAAGAAAGCTGGAGTAGTTATATTAACGCCAGACAAAATAGACTTCAGAACAGAGAATATTAGCGGGAATAAATAGAAACATCGCATAATGATAAAGGGTCAATTCACCAAGAAGATACAACAATCCTAATTATATATGCACCTAAAAACAGGGTTTCAGAAATGATGAAACAAAAACTGAGAGGACTAAAAAGGGAAATAGATAAATCTACAATTGTACTTGAAGATCTTAATGTTTCTCCCTCAATAATCAATAGAACAAGTAAGTAGGAGTAAGGATCTAGAAGTCTTGGAGAGCACTACAAAACAACTTGATCTAATTCACATTTACAGAATGTTCCCCCTAAGAACAGAAGAACATACAGTCTTTTCAAGTACACTCAGAATTTTCATCAAGATAGACCCATTCTGAGCATAAAAAGTCCTCGAAATACTTATAAAAATTAAAATAATCAGAAGTATGTCATCTGACAAAACACAAGTAGAAATCAATATCAGAAAATACATGTAAAATATCCAAATATTATAAACATAAGCAATCCAATTTTAAATAATCAATGGATCACAGGAGTTACAAGAAAAATTAGAAAATATTTTAACTGCACGAAAGTGAAAAAAAATCAAAATTTGTGAGACGCAACCAAAGTGGTGTTTAGAGAGCAATTCAGCGCATTACATGCTTACATTACCAAACGAGGAAAGACCCAAATCAAGAATTTAAACTTTCAGCTAAAGAATTAACAAGAACAAAATGTACCCAAAGAAGCAGAAATAAGCGCCAAATAAAGATAAAGACAGAAATAAGTAAAACTGATAAAAGGAAAACAAGAGAGAAAAATCAATAAAACCAAAATCTAGCTCTTTAAGGAAATCGAATTAATAAACCTCAGCCAGACTTTCCATGACAAAGACAAAGAGAAGATACAAATTACCAATAGCAGGAAGGAAAAAGGGACATCTCTATAAATCCTACAGACATGAATAGAATAACTAAAAAAAGACTATTCCAGCCCTAAATATGTCTATGAATGTGACAAGTTAGATCAAATGAACAAATTCCTTAAAATACACAAAGTACGAAAGCTTACTAGGTAGGATACATAACCCAAATAATTGTATATCTATTAAAGAATTAAATTCATTTTAAGACTCTTTTGACAAAGAAAATTCCAGACCTAGGTGATTTCATTGGTAAATTCTACCAAACATTTAAGGAAGAAATAATACCAATTAAACAAATATCTTCATCAGCACAGAGGAGGGAACAACTTTTAACTCATTTTAAAGGCCAGCATTATTTTGATGCCAGAATCAGACAAAAACAACCCTGAGAAGAAAAATCACAAAACAATAATCCCTTGTGAAGAAAAAAGCAAAAATCCTCAACAAAACATCAGCAAATTGAGTCAAGGAATTTGAAAAATGACAACACATTGTGATCAAGTACTCTCAATGCAAAGTGGGTCCGTTATTCAAAAATTGATCAATGTGTGTTGCAATACTGATAGTCTAAAGAGGCAAAGCCATGTGCTCCTCTCAACACATGCAGAAAAACTATTCAATGAAATTCAACATCCACTCATGATAAGAATTCTCAGCAAACTAGGAAAAGAGGAGAACTTGCTCAGCCTGATAAAGGGCATCTACAAAAACCTACAACTAAAATCATATTTAATAGTGAAAGACTAAATGCTTTCCTCCTAAAATCGGAAATAAGGAAAAGATGTCCATCCTCACCACTCCTATTAACACTAAACTGAAGACTTTAGCCAGTTTTATAAAAAAGACAAATAAATAAAAGGCATTCAGATTGGAAAGGAAGAAATAATGCTGTCTCTACTCACAAATGACACAATCATCTATATAGAAAAACACCTAACCTTCAAAAAATTACTAAAACTAATTACTAAATTTATCGTGGTCACCAAATATGAGGTCATATACAAATATTGAGTGTACTTATAATTAATAACAATGAACAACTGGAAATTTAAAAAGTAGTGCAATTTACAATAGCACATAAAATATGAAATCTAACAAAATATGTGTTAGATCTGCGTGCTGCAACCTGCAAAACGCTGATGAAAGAAATCAAAGTAGGTCCCAACAAATGCAGAAATAGTCACCATGTTCAAGGAGTGATAGATTTAATATTTTTAAAATAATTCTCTTCCGAACTGATGTGTAGATACTGTGCAAGACCAAAGAAAATCCCAGGAACTTCTATATGAGTTAACAATCTGATTCTAAAAGTTTTATAGAAATTCAAAGAATCTAGAATAACTGATACAATTTTGAAAAAAGAAAAGGAAATTGGACAACTTAAACTACCTAATTTCAAGATCACCTACAAAGCTATAGTAATTAACACACTGTGATACAGATGAAAAGGTGAAAGAGACCGGAGAGTCCAGAAATAGACCCACTTGTATGGGGTCAACTGATTTTCGAAAAAGGTGCAAAGAACATTTGAAGCAGAAAAGACTAACTTTTCAACAAATGGTGACATACAATTAGACCTCCATAGGCAAAAAAGGAACCTGGATGCAGGGCTTTACTCATATACAAAAATTAATTGAAATGGGATCATAGACTGAAATGTAATGGCTCAGATCCTTAAATGTTGGCAAACATTTTTGCAACCTCGGATTTGGCAAAGATTTCTTAGGACACCAGAAGCATGATCTATACATGAAACAAATGTATAAACTCAACTTCTTCAAAAATAAAACACCTCTGTTTTTTGAAAGATACCATCAAGAGAGTGAAAAGACAAGAAGCAGACTGGGAGAATACATTGCAAACATATATCTTATGAAAGATTTGTATCTAGAATATTTAATAAATCTTCGATATTTAATAATAAGAAAATAACCCAATGAAAACGGGTCAAATGATTTGAACAGACATCTCAGTAAGAGCATGCAGATGGCTGAAAAGCCCAGGAAAAAATGCTCGACATTATTAGTCCTTAAAGAACTACAAAATAAAACCGTAATGAAATGCCACTACTCAACTATGGCTAACTTTAAAAAAAAATAACTGATACTAGCAAGCATTGGCAATGATGTGGAATAACTACAACTGTCATAAGTTGCTGATGCAGTTGGTAGACCCACTTTTAAAAAGAGTTTGGAATTTTCTTATCAACTTAAATAATGCTCTTCCATATGACCTAGCAATAGAATTCAAACGTGGGATTTCATTTCACACAATTAAAATGAACACTGATATTCACCCAAATTTCTGTACTTAAATGTTTAAAACAGTTTAGTTAGTAGTTCCCCAAAATTAGAAACAATCCAAATACACTTTAAAATATTAAATGGGGACTGGCCCGGTGGCATAGTGCTTTAAGTTCGCACGTTCCGCATCTCAGCGGCCTGGAGTTCGCCGGTTCGGATCCCGGGTGCGGACATGGCACTGCTTGGCATGCCATGCTGTGGTAGACATCCCACATATAAAGTAGAGGAAGATGGGCACGATGTTAGCTCAGGGCCAGTCTTCCTCAGCAAAAAGAGGAGGACTGGCAGTAGTTAGCTCAGGGCTAATCTTCCTCAAAAAAAAAATAAAATAAAATAATAAAATAAAATATTAAATTGGCAAATTGTGGTACATCCATACAATGGATTATTACTCAACAGTAAATAAAGAATGGGCTACTGTAACATGTAACAATACATGCAGTGGATGCATCTAAATGCTTGCCAAGGGTAAGAAGTCAGACTCAAAAGTCTACATCTTACATGATTCCATTTATATGATATTTTGCAATAGGCAAATAAATACAGAAATCTGATCAGTGGTTGGTAGCAGCTGATGTTCAGAAAAATAGATTAAAAAAAGGCACAAAGATATGTTTGGGTGATGAAGCTTTTCTATGTCTTGATTTTGGTGGGGGTTACACGACTGTGTGCATTTTTCAAAACTCATAGAACTGAACAAAAAAGGGTGAATTTTACCATATGTAAATTACACCTCAATAAAAAAATACAATATAATAAAGGAATTGGCCATTATAATTTATTAATAGTAGAAAACCACTTAGGAACAAAAAATCAAATACACAGTAAGGAATCTGGTCTCAACAAAAGTTTTTGTGATAAAGATATGAAGTTCTTGGTGTTTTGACATTCATAGTATTTGGAATCTACTTTAAAACTTAAAAAACCAAAGGAATCTTAAAGACATTTATAATAATTATGAAGTCCAAGTTACTAGAAATTGATTGGATTGTAAGTTGCTTGAAGGCGAAGATCATTTGTTGGTTATAAGTAGCACGCTAATTATTTCTCATTTACACAAATTCCCATGAGAGCGACACTGGTAAGGATAGCTTTTCTGGGTAGTTCTCATCCAGTAAGTGACTCAGGACCCTGGCTTCCTCCACCAGCCACTCCTCCACCCTCTGGGTCTCCAGGGTGTTGTGCTGGATCCCCTGTATCCCGATGACTTCAGAGCAAATCAATTAGCAGTGGAGGCTGGTGCTCAGGAGATTTCAACAAGCCAGGCCTGGAGGTGGCATACTTTCTTTGCATCCACTTTCCAGTAGTTAGTACATGGTCCCGTGGCCACACCTCACGGCAAGGGAAGCTCACATATAATCTAGCTGTGTACCAGAAAGAAGAAGAAATGAGTTTAATGAGCAACAAGCCAGTCTCAGTAACATGCATTGGACTCTGACTTGATTAGACTACATTTGAGATCACAGGGTTATTTCAGATCTCTACAATTTAAGAGGGATATTTAGGGAAATTCCAAAGAAAAGAGCTCTGCATAGTGGGAAGTCTGGGAACCATGCTAACGGGTAAACATTGAAAAGCATTTAGCACGATTATTTGCTCCCCTGCATAACCTCGTCTTTGGCCGTGGGACACTCTGGTATGGATTCGTAATTTCTACCACTAAGCTTTGGCTGATGCCAATTCTGCCACCTACAATACCTTCACTCCTACATTTCCTTCCAGTCTTTCTAAGTACATCTGTGCATCCTTGATGACTAGAGCTGGAGGGAAAACTCTCTATTTTATTGCACTTTATCTTTACTCATTTCGTGAATCAGAATTAAAGGACCCAGGGACAGACACTACCTATATCCACCCAGACTGCTGGGCTCAGCCCTGCAGGACTCAGGCCAGTCTATCTTTCAGAAAGGCCTGTGGCACCCAATCTACTCCCCTCCATAGGTAGGATTTGAGACCCGTGGCTTTACAAGTGTCTGCTCATCCCCACCACCACAAACTTCACTCCTCCTAATCTTCTGTCTGATTGTCTGCAAGAGGCTTCCCAGTGTTATCTGAGAAGCACCCAGGAGAGGCATGTTGTCTTTAGCCTCAACAGACCAGGCAAAAGAATCTCATCCAGATTAGAGATACAGTTAATCTCCAGTTTGATTTGTTCTTGACCCAAGAAATAGGCCATACAGAGAATATTTTAAAAGGAAGTTGGGGAACAGGTTATATTTCATAGGAACTCATTGTAAAACATCGATTCTTGCAGCCCACGCAGTAGGACATCAAGTCAATATCCACAACATTATACCATAAAAGGCACTAACTTCTCTAATCAATAAACTGTCACCAAGGGCTAATGTCTGAGTACCCAGCCTGGAACTTTTTATTGTGATAACACCAATGCAATCTCCTTTTTATCTGTACCTGTGCTTCAAGACTCAGTTGTTTCCATATTTGTCTGTTGAAGGGTTTACCATGAACAGGCCTATCAGGCAAGAGTACCATGGATGCCAGCTTCCAGTAGAGCCCAAAGCAACAGAAGACTCTCCAGATGGTCCATCTTCAGTACAAACAGCTCTGCTACTTGGTCATTAGGACCCCACATTTCCGTTGGTACTTGAAGTTTCTAAGACAGATTCGGCTGCTGAGTAGAGCCTGTGGGAAGGCTTGATTGGAGAATCAAAGTGCTGGTCTACAGGGCTTTGGGGAACAACCACGCCTCTTTAGGAAGTGCTGTTCTTTTGAGAAACAGCTCTTGGCTTGCTATTAGGCCCTAGTAGTAACTGAATGCCTGGTCATAAGAAACCAGGTCACCACGCACCTGGAGCTGTCCATCGACGCCTGCTTCAAGGAGCATATCACAGAGTAGTATATATGGGACTAGGCCTAGCAAATCCTGAAGAGTCAAACAGCTGGCATAAACAGGTGATGCATACTCTCAACCTATTTATTGGAAAATTTCCTACCATCACAGGGTAGCCCCCACAAAAAAGAATTATCCAGCCCAATACATCAATAAAAAGTTGCCACTAATGAGAATCCTGAGCTTGGCAATGTAGTAACTGCAATAATCTCTAGAAAAGAGAAACCAAACACTGTGTATCTCCTAGCAGAACTACATGCCACCTCTTATGAAATACTCTTGCCAGAAAAGAAAAGCAAACAAATCTAATCAAGCCTCCAGATCTAACAGGAGATACAGGGTCAGTGGAACTTGTATAATTACACTCCTAGGATGTCATCAAAAAATCCAGATGACATGGAAGTCCAACAGGGACAAACATTCCAGTTTTATCGAAAATATCATTCCAAGGAGGAAAAAAGAAATTTGTGGGTGAACCTATAAAATAAAGAGTCTTCAGAGGCATAGTAGACAATTGCAAAATATAGATCTTATTTGGATTCTTATTTGAACAAGCTGTAATTTTCATATAGATTGGCTTTTTTTTCAAAAAAGCTACTGTGATTTTTTAAGGTTATTAAATACTAGACAATATTTTAACCTCAAATATTTTTAAGTGCCCAACTTTTAAAAAAAATTATAGTTAATGGCTTTCCTGTTAGAAATATCAACTTCTTTTGCCTGTGCATCAACAGTACTTTCCTCCCTCATATTGGGAACATATTTTACAAGCAGCTATAGGAATGTCTGTCATCTCAAGGTATTCAAGTAATTGAATTTATTGAGAATTGAATTTACTGAGAAAATGCATCCTGAAAAAAAAAAGCAGTCTTATAAATGAAAAAGATAAAAGGAGAAATCTAACAGATGGAATATAAGACTATAATGATCTGTTTCTATATACCTAAAGCACAGTCTCAACACTTCTGCTTCCTGAGAAATGAAGATTTGGATAACCCTTCAGGTGAACCCAAACAAGCTGGGGAACTGGATGAGGGCAAAGGGAACATGAGATGGGTGGTGGAGAAAAGTCACAAACACTGTAACCACATGACCAGTCACAGAAATGAGGATGCAGCATCTTCATGTATCCTTCTCCTTGAAGTTTCACGTGTACATTTGTATTGTTGACTAATTTCCTTCTTCTTTCATCTCTTTCTCCTACCATTTAATATAGGGTGTATTCATGGTGATAAATTTTGCAGTTTACTCCACAATTTACAGGTTATTCAGACAGGATTATGACATTTTAGAGGAGGAATGGCGTCCACAAGGGAATTCCAATCTGGGAGAAGATTAAGTGTTCCTCTTAAATCTCTTTTAAATCTTGTAACTTGACTTTTCTCTTTGCCCATTGCCACTATCTCAGTTCAGATTCCCCTAAAGTCAATAGTATTCCTGGAGTAGCCCCTTATCTGGTTGCCTCCAATATTTTCTTCTCCTCATTCATTTGCCAGAGTGATAATTCAAAAATGTAAATTTTAAGCCATGCTCCTGCTTAAAAATTTTTACTGGCTCCCTGTTGCTGTTAGGATAAAATTCAAAGTCTTTTGGTGTTCAATGCCCTCTAAGACCTGGCCTCTGTATACCATCTTTTCATCTCACTATTTCTTCAATCTTCTCTGCCCTGCAAGTGTGGCTCCAGGACATTTTTGGACTCTCAGGCTCTCTCCCATCTTGGCATATTTCACAAGTTTCTCCTTTGTTCAGATTGCTTGTCAACCTGGATCATTTGTTTTCACTTTCCTGGTCTCCACCTGGACCTTTTCTCTTCCTTTCATACAAGAAGATTTCTGCAATCACCCTGAAGTCTTACTCTTTTTGTGACACTTATGACGATGCATTTTAATTGCTGCATCATCTGTCATCACTGCTAGGTAGTCATATCCTTGTCAGGATTGTGTCATATGTGACTATTGCATCTCAAGAACCACTCATTGTCCCTGACACAGGTAGACACTCTGTTAATATTTCTTGAATTAACACCAAGAGAAATTTAGTCTACTAGTATTGACATCTTGAGGTGATGCCTGCCTGTATCACAAAATTTAGGATCGGATTACTTTTAAGGTACAATTAAAAGGTCAAATGAGTTTTGGATTATGTGAGCCGTCGGCACTGTTTAAACCATGAGATTCTCTGGTAATGTGTCCACAAATGGAAGAACTGCCAATCAGCTGACTTAAAGAAGAGACAATGGAAGGGAAGGATTTTGAACTTTCTACAAGGGAGTGAGGAGATGAGCTACTATCATATTCTTTCTCCTGATTCTGCTTCATCATCCACATACAATTATTTCTTCCCCTTCTTTTCCATTACTTAAGATATGCTTTTTCACAGAGGTTCATCCACTCTCAGACTATTCCACTTGAGTAGATTTGCTAGGGTCCTATTGTGTGTTGGAGGACGGACGAGAAAAGACTCAATACAGTGACTGGAGACCACATCTGCACAGCTGACTGAACCATCCTGATTCCCAAAAATGTATATTAGAGTTGTCTTGTCTTTCATTGGCTTTGGCTGAGGAGTATGTCCTTTCTTAGACAACTACTTCTTTGATGTTTTATACATTATTTCATATTTTATGTGCTTAAAAGCACATATTAAGTCTCAGAAAAGGCAGTTATAGATTTTTAAAGATCAGACAGTTTTAACCTTTAATATATATGCTTTTTTAAATTTATATATGCTGTGAAATTCCTCTGAAACTGTATACTATCAAGAAGAACTGAAAAGTAGCTTTTCCTTGGCCCATATAACCTTGTGTGCAAACACCTTTAGTTACATTCCACCAGTGTAAAACAAGACCTTTAGAAGATGCTTCTCCACTGAGTTACCCCCAGCACTCAGACAAAGACATGTCCACATGTCGTAGACCCAGCACAAAAGCATTTTAATCAGCCTTGACAGCAACACTCTCTTCAGAAGAGTTACTCACGCAATTACTGGATGTGGCTACATACACTACACATCATTTTAAGTGAGGGTTCAAATCCGAAAACGCATTTGTTCCCAATGGAAACATGATAACCCATTATAAACAAAATTTGGATGAATATGAACCAGGGGTCCAAGGTAAGATCCATGAATAGGTCCGTGATTACAAATGATAAGACAAATCAAAATAATAAATGGTATTTTTTTCATTACTCTCAGGCCACGTGAATGGAGATTGAATAAGGGTGGGAAGTTCTGTTACAGCAGTGCTTAACTCCGCTGGACATGCTGCTGTGACATAAAAATACTCCCACATTCAACTCCCCACCCTAACCACTCAACCTCCTACTTAGCATCACCAGTACACGTTTCATCATCTCCTTCCTGGTTGCCAGGGCAATGCAGTTGATGGCTGTCATATCTGAGTTGAGTGGGAGAACACATAGGCAAAGCTCTTTTCTCTAAGCAATGCTCATAATTCATCAACTTGCCAGTTTTGACGTTAATCCAGATAATTGCCCTAGTAATTTCTGCCAGGCTCCCTTCACCTCCTTATTCCTTATACTGTAAATCATAGGGTTCAGCACAGGCATCAAAATGGCATAGAAGACAGAGATCAACTTCTCTTGAAGGACAGAGGGACTGGAATGTGGCTGGATGTAAGTGAAAATGGTCATGCCATAGCACAGGACAACCACTGTGAGGTGAGAGGCACAGGTCTGAAAGGCTTTCTTCCTTCCCTCTGTGGACTGGATCTTTAGGATGGTGGAGATGATCTTGATGTAGGACAAGAGAACCAGGCAGAAAGGTGTCATCAGCAGCACAATGCTAGAAACCATGATTGCAACCTCATTGGAAGAGGTATCCACACAGGCCAGCCTGATCACAGCTAGGATTTCACAGGATATGTGATCAATAAACTTGTTTGTGCACATGGGCAGCTGAAAGGTGATGGTGCTCTGCATGAGAGAGTTGATGGAGCCACTGACCCAGGATGTGATGGCCAACCTAGTGCAGAGACCTCCATGCATCATGACTGAGTATCGCAGGGGGTCACACACAGCCACATAGCGGTCATAGGCCATTACTTCCAGTAGAACAA
Source organism: Equus przewalskii (assembly GCF_037783145.1). Taxonomy (NCBI): domain Eukaryota; kingdom Metazoa; phylum Chordata; class Mammalia; order Perissodactyla; family Equidae; genus Equus; species Equus przewalskii. Next base: position 96,606,626 of record NC_091834.1, on the reverse strand, counting down.
ACTCAATCCCACCCAAGCCCAGGGAGAAAAATAACTGGGCTGCACAGCTCACATGCGAGATTACTTTATGTCCTGCAAGAAAATGCACCAGCATCTGAGGAACAATGCTTGTGGCATAAGAGACATCAACAAGGGAGAGGTTGGTGAGAAAGAAATACATGGGAGTGTGGAGTCTGCTGTCCAGTCTGATCAGAAGGACAATGAGAAAGTTCCCCAGCACTGTCACCATGTATGTGATGGAGAACAGGACAAAGAGGGTGACTTGAGTGTCCCAGTCACTGGAGAGGCCAAGGAGAATAAACTCCCTCACCCAAGTCTGGTTATCTGTTCCCAGGAAAAAACTGAAGATCATTAATCTGCAGAAAAAGACAAATAGCAGAAGCTGTTGAATTAAAAAACCATAAGAATAACTTTGTAAGAGAATGCATATTGTATACGACCTGCCAGCCTTAGCCAGATGTTTCAGATCCTCTATGGGCCAAGATATCAGCCTTGATCCTAATATGCATTATATCTACGCTGCATAAGAGATGATCCATTACCTTCCAAAGGACATGATCTGAGGGAGTCAGTTAAAACCTGGAGATAACGCAGCGAAATTTTAGGAGCCCTATGTCTTTCCCAACTTACCTTGGTTTCCAGGGCAAGAGAGAATGGTAGGTGACGGTGGGAGGTAAAGCGACAAAGAATGAAGATAAACAAGGATCAAAGTTCAAGGGCAACTCTACATATATCTACTATGCCAAACATGATGAAATGAATAAATTACTTACTAAAGGAAAAAGGAGAGAGTTTCGGAAGTGGCAGATGTATAGTACAAACAAGGCTAGCGTCTAATGGATAGTTCTGGTTGAGAGAATCTGGACATGAATCCTGCTTTTATGACTTACCAGATGTGTGATTTGGGTTAGAGACTTGAACTCTTCTAGACAAAATGTGCTACTATTATAACTCACAAGTATATTCAAGCTCAAATGCAGATAACTTAAGAGGAAAGTACTTTATAAGCTCTTACTGGTAGTAGTATAGGTATTAGCTGTAGCATGAGCTCCCCCCTGGGAAAGAGAGAGTAAGAAATGTGCTTTCCCTCACATCCCCTTCACTCAACACTAAAAGGATCATCCATTAAAATACAAACTTAATCATACCTCCTTCATGCACGAACAAATTTTGTGATGTCTACTGCTTATGGAATTAAGAATATCAGGAAAGGGGAATGTCCAAATACTTATTAATGAAGACCTGCTCTATCTTTTATTTTATTAATTTTAGCATTTATTATCATGTGTGTGTTTTATAGCAAAGCAGTTTACTATAATATCCTGCTAATACTTAAATAACTTTCATGGATATGTCATGTAATTATTTTTAACTCATCAAAGAATATACTCATTTCTAAAGGCAATTGCCTTGACTTTGAAATAATTTAAATTCAAAATAATTGTTGACCAAATACTCCTGTTTTCTACAGTCACAGAGTCCCTTCTTGGACTCATGGTAGATTAAGAAAATCTAAATAACATCTGTGTTGAAAAGGCAACTAAAGGCGGAAATATGGCTTGTTCAGATGATTTTAACTCACCTGCTGTGAACACCATCCCTGCACTACCTTGGATCAGCTTTCAGCTCTCTAGAACTGGATTCCTAGTGGGCCTCAGGGTGCAGAGTGAAATGAGTGGTGGGCATTGCGCTGCACATCTAAACACTTGGTCTCAGAAAGCTAACGCTTGGTCTTCTCAATTCTGATGGATTCAGGGGATCTGAAGCTATATCCAAACTTGTGCCATTCCTTGATGTCAACAGATAAGACAGACCTTTGCAGATATTTGTTCTATTTTTCTCAGGAGAAACAAGATGTCAAAACCTTTCTCATATAGGACTAGGAACACAGCTCTTGTTCAATACCAGGTTTGAACAATGAACACAGTTAAGACTCAGTCTTGTTAGTTCTTCCTCCTGTACATGACTGTTTAGTGTGCTTTTCTCAGTATTTGTTCTAACTCTAGCTGCTTTATCTTTCTGCAGGTACGTATTGTTCCAATAATAAACACTAAAATCCTATTTTACAGCCTTTGGGTCATATCTTTCTCGTACTCAACAAACTTCAAACCATACCTCTCTAAAAATGCTCTGAGCTTTCTTTGTTTGCTCCAAGAATAAACAATCCATGCTTCCTACTCAGAACATAGTGTTGAAGAATGACATACCCCTGTGGTTCATCTCCTTATACATGAGCACCATAAAAAAAGGGTTTCTGCAAACCTGTGCTTTATGAGTTGTGGTGGATGTAGGGATGTAATTATCATGACCACAATGAAGAGAATACATTAAGTGATATGATATAAAGATGCCATTGAAATATCCTGTTAAAACTTTCTCCTTCTTGCCCTACCATGATGTTGGAACTCCAATATTAGTAATTTATTCCTTTTATTTGAGATTGTCCTCCTTGTGAATTTTTTAGAGGCCCTTATTCTAAGCTGGATTTTTAAAATATGAATTACCTAATCTTATTGTGACTTTTTTAAATAGGTGACATAACAGTAGAAAACTAACACTCTTACAAATTGGGGAGGGATGGGGAATGATGCAGAAATTATAAGGAAAATCAGGTATGAGGTTTGGATAGCAAAGACCAATTCCTAACTGTTAAATATAACCTTTGGTGACCCTAGTTAAAAGTGCCTCCATGTGCCTTCTCCCATTATTCAGTTATTAATACTTACAGCAAATAGAACTAAAATACCTTCTTTCTATGGCAGATAAATAGAAGTGAAAAATAAGTTTTCAGATTCCTAATACAACACTTTTTATATAACTTAATAAAACTAATTAGAAAGTTCAACTTTAGTCAGTTGTGGTTTTTTGTTTTAGTAAAGAAAATCTGTTTGTTTAGCCTTAAACTTATTTGACCTTCTGTATTGGGATTCTTAACAATCTTGGCTGGGACAAGTGAAAATTCTGAATACAGAAGCAGAACACGTGAGGGCAGGTCCCACAACTTGCAGATATGTGTCTTTCATGCTGGTCAAAGTAGCTCAGAGCCATACCTCTACATGGTTGAACTGTCCATAGATAGTTGTCCAACTTGTGACGGAAGAGTTGGTTGATGCAGATAGTGAGTATATCCATCCTGAGAAAGAATATTTGCATCTTCCTAGTATACGGAAGCGGCGAACCCAATGCCTTTGGGTGGCTGACATCTCAAAGATGGGTTTGACATCCTGAAAGCGCAGTTAATGTTTTTCTCTTTGGGCGTCTTGTGTTCTTCTTCCAACCTGATTTGGTTCCCTAGCTTTTCATATAATTTGAGACCAATTATGAGACCCAGTTTCTCACATATATGCAACCGTGACATTAACCCTTGGAGGTATATTTTATTATAGTCTCAATTTATAAATCCTCACCTTGGTTATCTCTCTTGCTACCTGTTGCAAAGACTAAGGTTCTCTTTCAAAGTATTGCTCCCTTGGTCTGGCAAGTCTCCACAGCGCAACCTCTACAGTCAATTCTAGAGGAAGCAGCCCTGGGGTGAGAGTTAGGAGACCTCGATCCTAGTTCCAGTTCACTCTTTGAGTGTCCAAGGTCTTTGAATAAGCCATTAGTTTTCTGATATCTTAATTTATCTCATTAAAAGGAAAGTCATAGCATCTTATGTACCAAACTCTTCAGAAATAATTGAAATAGGAAGTTTTAAAGCAAATGACAATTTATCTTTTCTTTTCTGGAAACATAATATAATATTTCCACCACCGGCTGTTCAATATCAACACCTAACTGAAATTTCATACTTTTGGGCTTCTTCCCTGAGTGTCTTTCTCTCTCTATGTCAGTAGTAAGCTTTAAAATTTAGAAGGCTGTTGAAAAAATTTTAGCCAAGCCTAAAACTTCTGCAAAGCGGTCATTTTCCTACATTTGCTACAATACTTGGGATAGAAGAATTCACCAGTCATGTCTCAAACAAGTCTCTAAGAAGTCACATCACTTCTGTTTCTGGCTTTTCTAAACCCACACTCCCACACGTTGCCGCCTCTCAACTATTAATCAGTGCCTGACAAAATATACATGTCTGCTTCCATCTAGTTTAAGTTGGTCAAGAGTTCTCCCCTCCAACAAAGTGATGGGTCATATAGAATAGATATCCCAAATTCCTTGGGCTCCAGGACTCATAAATCAGCTGGGACTAATTGTGATGTTTAGGGACACTGATGGGAAGAAGCTGACAAGATCTCTGAAAACAGCTCAAACACAGACCTAACGAGCTTTGGCAGCAGCTGCATTGGCAATATAGGGCTGACAGATTCCCCTTAGGAGCCCCATGCTTTAGAATGTTAATTGCTGCCCCCACTCCCAATTCACAAGGGCAGAGCCTCCATGTCGCCCTTCTTCTCCCTGTGGAAGGCTGTTCTCCTCCATCCTTCTCCACCAACATCTTCATTATAGCCTTAGGTCATTCTAAAGTCAGAAAAGCCAGCTTTCTGAGGTTTTAGGATGTTCTCCTACAGCCAAAGCCACACTTGATCCCTCAATGGTCCAATCCTAGGGGGCAGTTCCTGGGGCTGCATCTAAATCTGGCGTAAACACCAATTCTCCCCTCTTGGCTCTAGATGCCTTTACTTCTCCTTCTAGAGACAGGAGAGATGTGCTTCACTCCCCTGACACATGTGCAAAGAGTCTAATGGGCTTCTGCGAGCATTGCAGGAATGATGGACATCCTAGTGCATTGCTCTTGGTACTATTTAAGCTCCAAAAATATACAGATTAAAAACCCAACACATTAAAACCCACCACATATACAGATTAAAAACCCAAATCTACAATAAGTTGATATAGGAATATCAGCAGCTACTGAAAAAAAAATGGAAAAGAAATAAGGCCATCCAAAACCCTTAACACAGAAGAGTGAAACTTCTACACCTCTTCCAACTTTATTTTTAATTAAACTTTGTACATATAGAGATTGTGGATTTACATACTGCTGTAGGAAATAATACAAAAGTATCTCTTGTACCCTTTGCCCAAAAACAAAAAAACTACCATACAACCCAGCCATTGCCTTCCTGGGCATTTTTCCTAATCAAATGAACACTATGCTCACACAAAAGCCTATACATGAATGTTTACAGCAGCTTTATTTATATGGATGTCCGGTATCTCCTCATCCTCATCAGCATTTGGTACCGTCTATTTTTATTTAACCATTCTGATGGTTTTTATTTGCATTTTCCTAAAGATTAATGATGTTGAAAATCTTTCCATGTGCTTACTTGCCATTTCTCTATCTTCTTCAGTAAAATGTCTCTTCGTATCTCTTGCCCTTGTCTAAACTGGACTGTTTGCTTTTGACTGTTGAACTTTGAGAGTTCTTTATTTATTCTAGATACTAGTCCTTTGTTCACCATCAGGTTTGCAAATATTTTCCCCAGGCTGTACCTTACCTATTTATCTTCTTAACACAGTGTTTCTCAGAATAGAATTCTATAATCTTGGTGAGGTCTAGTTTGTCATTTTCATCTTATAGCTAATTCTTTTTGTGCCAAGTCTAAGACTTTCGCCTATCCTAGATCTCAAAGTCATTTTTCTATGTTTTTTCTAAAAATTTATAGTTTTACATTTTAGAAGCCTGTCATCCTTTTCAGGTTGACTTTTTCATAAGCCGTAAGACAGAGGGAATTGTTTTCAGCATACAAATTTTGTACACATTTTGTTAGATTTACACATAATTATTTCACTTTTGAACTTCTGCATGAGAAAGTTCATGGAATCACTGACCCAGGATATGATAGCCAATCTAATACAGACCACTCTATGCTGGATGATCAAGTATTGCAGGTCACACACAGCCGCATAGTGATTATGAGTCATCACTGCCACTAGAACAATCTCAATCCCACCCAAGCCCAGGGAGAAAAATAACTGGGTTGCACAGCTCACATACGGGATTACTTTATGCACCGGCATCTGAGGGAGGGTGCTTGTAGCAAAAGAGACATCAATAAGGGAGAGATTGGTAAGAAAGAAATACACGGGAGTGTGGAGTCGGCTGTCCAGTCTGATCAGAAGGACAGTGAGGAAGTTCCCCAGCACTGTTATCAGGTATGTGATCAAGAACAGGACAAGAGAGAGACTGAGTGTCCCAGTCAGCAGACAGGCTGAAGAGAACAAACTCTCTCACACACATCTGGTTAACTGTGCACATTAAAATGTGAGGATTATTAATCTGCAGAGTTGGTCAATCAATGAAAGAAACATAAAAATAAGTTTTTGTGAATACATACTGTATACAACTGGCCAGCCTTAGTCAGATGTTTCAGATCATTCATGATCCAAACATCCAGACTTGATCCCAGTATGCATTATATATCTACTCTGCATCAGAGACAGCCCAGCGCCTTCTTAAGGACATTCTGTGGTCTCAGAGAGACCCAGTTAAAGCCTGGAGATAATGCAGTGCAATTTTAGGAGCACTACATCTTTACCGATTTACCTGAGATTCCAGGGTGAGGAGAGAATGGTAAGTGACAATGGTAGATAAAACGATAAACAGTCAAGAAAAAACATGATTGGAAAGTATAAAAACTATGTTAAATATGTCAAATAGAACATCATGATGAAACGGATAAATCTATTACAAAAGGAAAGCTTGGGATGTGACAGGGAATTGTGGAAAGATCTGGAGTTGCATAACCTAGGTTTGAAACCCGATTTTATTTAGCAGCTATGTGGTTTTGGTTTAGTGGCAAAGTTTTGGATTTGAAACAGGGATAAGATAACTCACAAGTACGTTTAAGCTGAAATGTACGAAACTTATAGGGAAAATACTTGTGAACTGTTACTAGTGGTAGACCACTATACAGTAGTCTCCTCTCACCTATGGTTTCACTTTCCAGGGTTTCAGTTACCTGTGGTCAACCACAGACTTTGTCTGCTCCTGACATCCAACCATCGACATCGTCATGGATCGATGACCCTACTTCTGATGATCTTCAGAAGGTCAATAGTAGCCTAACACTTCGTCACAATGCCTACGTCATTCACCTCACTTCATCTCATCACGTAGGCGTTGTATCATCTCACATTATCACAAGAAGAACAAGAGTGAGTACAGTACAATAAGGTATTTTGAGAGGGAAAGAGAGACCACATTCACATAACTTTTATTACAGTATGTTATTATAATTGTTCTGTTTTATTACGAATTGTTAATCTCTAACTGTGCCCATCATATAAATTAAACTTTATCATAGGCATATATTCATAGGAAAAAAAATAATATATATATAGGGTTTGGTACTATCCATGGTTTCAGGCAACCACTAGGGGTCTTGGAATGTATCCCCCACCAATAAGGGAAGAATACTGCAGTAGTTTGAGTGTTAGCAGTAACGTGACCTCTGCCTTGGGGTAAAGCAGCAAATGTGATTTTCCCATGCATCCCTTCTAAAAATCCAGACGTAAATAGTATTGGAGGCAACCTTTAATAGACCAGAGGGCTTAGGGGTGGGTGGGTCACTTTGAGGACCTGGGCACCAGTCATCTTTTTGATAGCCATTCGTCCCTTCAGTCTCAGTGGGATAGGATGAGTAGGGAACTGTAACTGTATCTTGTTTTTATTTTACTCTTTTCAACCTGCTGCTGTTAGGAACTCACCCTTGGTATATGGGCTCAAAAGAAAGGAAGTGAGAGTATGGGTGCTGAGACTTCCTCAGTACAAGAGAGGAAGGAAAGCAATGTTTATGGACCCTTCTTCATATGAATTCACGTAAATGTACATTGGAATGGAGTTTCTTCCATTTTCTTTTCTCAGGAAGTGCTTTTTCAGTAGAACTACATGTTCTAATATCAATTTTGAACATTAAACAGAAACAGTTTCATCTAAGAAAGTTTTTTGTAGGTCTGAATAATTCTCAGTTTTACTCCATGCCTGCCTATTCACTACCTTCCTCTCCTTGCAGTGCACAAAACAAGGGAAAACAGCAGATAAAGGCAGTACGAGGGACTGACAGTGGAACCTGAGCTTCTTGCCTCATCCCAGAACCCACAAGGTCAGGCTAGTATCTCTGAGCAGAAAGGCTAAGACTATCTATGCTTCAACTCTCTTCTCTGATAAACGACAGAACAAAACAAGTAGTTCCAGAAATGCCCATCTCTTTCAAGGCTCAGACACATACAGCTTTAAAAATCTCTTTCCTAGTGTCCTCCTCAAACCCGATCTCCCCTTTTATCAGTCTCTCCTCTCCTGCTCCATCATGATACGTCCACCACCACCCTCACTTTGCTTTGCTTTGCTTCAATCGTGGTCAAGCTGGGAAAATATTGACTTTTCTCGAAGAAGATGTTCAAATTTACTTCTAAAACCTCAAGAAAACATTTAACTTAATAAATCTGTTAAGTGTCGTTGAATATATAGTAGATACGGAGCAGACAGTAGACATTTCTTTTTCCATCAATTTGGCAAACATCCATGAAGTATCATTGCTGCTAGATGCTGGGATTTCAAGGTGAATGTTATACTTCCCTTACTCTTAGAGCTCATGTGGATGAAACAGACACAGAACAGATCAACACCACGTCATTTGTTCCTGTGCTGCATATGCAACTGGCCTGAAGAACATGCCAGCCCGGGACTCACTCTCTTATCTCACTCACTTCACAAATATCTTTTCTACAGCCTTCGTCCCATTATAAATGAGTAACAGTGTCACATCCTAGAGAAGCCAAAACTTCAGAGCAAAACAGTTCCTGTTTTGAATTCACATCTCTTCTGCTTCTTGAGGCCTAGAGCGAGCTACTTAGCCTCTGTGATCCTCATACGTCTTCATCCATGATACATAGATAATATTGGCCATCTGAAAGAGATATGGTGAAATTAAAGGAGTTGAATGTCGAAAGTTCCTACATGAGTGCCTAAACCAGGGCAGGTGCCCCTTATTTAGTGATAATGATTAGTCTGGATTTTGTGCTCTTGGTGACATCAGGATCTTAGTCTGTCATTTATTCCACATCCTCAGGTTTCTCTTGCTCCTTAGTGACTCCTTCTTTCTCATTACGAAAAAATATACAGACCTCTTAAAATGGAGAGAGGAATACTTGTTATGTTCTTACCATTCTATATCTTGCTTCATTTCACATCTCAAATGTTTGGTGTCCCCTTTCTGGATGCATTTCCTCTTAGCATTCATCCCTGGATCATAGAAATTTCCACCTTTATTAATTTAGAGGATTTGCAAATTTAAAGTTACTGAAGACCTATTCTCATTAAATTCAGCGATTTTCATTTTTAACTTTTAACAATGTTAACTTTTCCTCCTTTATATGCTTCTGTCATGATTTTCCTCCAATTTAATTTTTATTGACTGTCTTCTTCGACAGTTTTTTTGAAATTCTCCCCCTCCGTTACTGAGCATTTTATAAGGTTCTGTGCTTAGAATTTTACTCTTCTTTCCCTTGTTTTTTCTCCTTGAAGGGCTTATGATTTCTAAATACAATAATTATTATCAACCACATGTAGCTCGCCCTCAATACTGCATTTATCTCCTTAGACTTCTTTCCAAAGGTCTAGATGCTTTCCCCAACAGCTTAATGAATATTTCATAAATATCTCACCAACGACTCCACACACTGTATTCCCTCCTGACTTCTGTACTTCTGTCAATGGGACTACAATTCTCCCACTCTCCCAACACATCATGTTTGACTATTCCCTCCTCCTCACCACTCCATGGATAAATCTTCTTCCTTCATTTCTTTTATGACATATCTCCCATCTTCCTCACAGTGTTCATTCACACTTACACTTGCCCTTATCATTCCCGTCATGTGGAGTGCAGGACCTTTCTTGTAAATTTCCCTGATGTTACCTCCACCCACTCCACACATCCTACACACTCCCTCCAAATTAATCATGCAAAATATGAACTTATTCACATCACTTTCATGCACAAACAGATCTATGATGTCTCAATGCATACAGAATTAAGTTTATCCTAGACAGAAGAATTTGCACACTGTCCACAATCTTGTCTTGTCCTATTTCTAACTTTAATTTTCTTTTCTATAGATTTATTATCATACTATGTGTTTTACAGCAACATATCTTATTAAAATAATTGAAATACCTTTCACTTATATGTTAGCTTATTATTTTTGGTCCACCAAGGCAGCTATTTATTTCCAAAGACCATGGCTTATATCATTAATATTCAAATACACCTTTTATCTACACTCATACAGTCCCTTTTGGGTCTCTTGGTAGATAAAGAAAATAGAAACAGCATCAGCATTTGGAAAGCCAAACGAAGGAGGAAACATGAGTTCATCAGATGCTAAAACTCACCCTGTGGTTAATACCATCTCCATAATACTTTGGGATCAGCTCTATCAAATAGAGCTGGGTTTCTATCCTAGATTAGGGTGAAGAATGGTCTAGGTAACAGATAATGTGCTTCATTCCATATCTCACCACTCCTATCAGGAAGCCAGAGGTTGGTCTCAGCTCCAAGTAATTAGTAGGATGTTTTTCATTGAAGTCAAATAACTAAGGGGAAAATGGGATATTTGCTCCATGTGTCTGTACAAACAAGGCAACAAAAACTGTTCGTGCAGGGTTAGACATGCAGCTGATGTTCAAATCCAGTGTGGAACAATGACCATAGTCAAGAGCTAGGTCTCTTAGTTCTGCCTCCTGTCCAAGTGTGTTTGTCTTCTCTTCTCAGTATTTGTCACAACTCTGGCTACTTTACTTTTTTGTTAGGTCTGTAATGCTCCTATAACAAAGAACAAAATCCTATTTTACATTCTTTGGATCATATCATCCTCAACTCAACAAACCTCAAACCACATTTTTCTATATATGTTTTGAGCTTTCTTTGTCTACTCAAAAATAAATAAACTAAGTTACGTCCTCAGAGAATAATGTTGAAGAATGGCACACCCCTTGTGGTCCATCTCCTTAGGTAAGAGCACCATGGAGGGAGAACTTCCTCATGCCTGTGCTTTATGAATGGTGGTAGATGTAGGGCTGTGGCCATAAGGAATAGAGAACATATGACAGAACATGAAAGCTGCTGTTAAAATAGTCCATGAAAAATGATGTGTTTAAAGTACTGGTACTAATGTCTGAAATCTGTAACTTCTTTGTTGAGCATTGTCTTTTAGGTGAAATGTCTAAATATGAAATAATATTAAATGAGAAGTTTAACATATGAAGTACCTAATCTTATTGTGAACTAGTATGTGAATAGCACTTAGGAAAGTTCAGGGGTGAAATATAGACAGCAAGACTAGATTTTCTCAGTTAAAATATTACCTTTACAGACCCGAGTTAAAACTATCTCAAAGTGCCTTCTCCCATTATCCAGTAATTATTAGTTACACAAATATCAAGACTGAAATGTTCTTCTCTTGACGACAAAGAAAAAAGACAAAGAGCAAATGAACACATTTCTCACACTTCCATATCTTGGCTATTGTAAATAATACTGCAGTGAACATGGGGGTGCATATATCTTTTCAAATTAGTGCTTTCATTCCTTTGTATAGACACCCAGAAGTGGAATTGCTGGATCACATAGTAGTCTATTTTTAATTTTTTGAAGGAGTTCTATATTGATTTCCATAGTGAGTGTGCCAATTTACATTCCCATCATCATTGTACAGAGTTCCCTTTTCACCACATCTTCACCAGTGCTGATTTCTTTGACTCAAGTTAAATATATTTCTAATGACAAATTCTCAAGTAGTAATTTTTGGTAACATTTGTAAACATCTAGCCTTTTGGAATAATTGAAATGAGGCATCTCCCAACTAAACTATTATAATTTATTTAAACTCTGACCAGTTAATCTCCCAGATGGGACACCCTTCCATGCTGAGCTCCCTACAGTCTGTGGTATTCCTGACAAGAAAGAGTATTGCCCCAAGTAACAGTATGACTTCTCAACATAAAATACACTTTTAGCCTTTTACCACAACCTCCCCATATTCCTGCTCTGATAGCATTGATAAGGTTTTGAAGAAAGTTTGAGCAACTGCTCATCAAGAAAGATGACAACCTGATCCAGAGACAAAATCAAACCAACACTGGCAGAATTTTGACTACGTTGCTGCCCATAGACAGTATCATTACGTGTGGATCTCTGGAGATGTCTTCAGATGCTGCTGTTCATATTTTTTAATTGCATTAAGTTTCCATTGCTGCACTACAGAGTAACACTCAAAAATACTCCATTACTTTGCAAGGATGGAAATGTTCAGGGCTTTACACATGGGTGCCTTTTCCATTTGCAACATTCACGACCACGTTTTATTATCCTACCCTGGTGAGTATATTGTACGTTTAAAACTATGTAACAACATTTTCCACTTCTATTGGCTGACTGTTTCATTAATTATCTTCTCCCTCTCTCCCACATTAGGAAGAGAGAAGTAATGATTTGAAAAGACTCAGGAGGTTTGCATGCTGTAGAAGTGTTCCTCAGTATCTCAACTTCTGGAATTATATTCCAGAATAACAATCCTTTCTACTATTTATGCCAATTCAAAGAGTACGTGGTAGGACAAAACTTTGGATAAATCTCAAAACTCCAATCTGAGACACAGTGAGGCTTAAAGGTGAGCCTCTTACCCATAATATCTCCCATTTCTATGGAGATGATGCCCTACAGCTAAGGGATAATAAGTCAAAAGTTTTTTCTCCCCCAAAAGTTTGTTTATGCATCCTTTTTGTAACACTCCATTGAGTTGTAATCATATTGGTCTCTTTATTGGAGTCCCCTACTATCTTAGCTGAGACAAATGGAAGTCCTGAATAGAGAAGCAGAGCACATGAAAGTGAGTCCCACAGCCTAAAGAGGTGTTTTTTTTCCATGCTGGTCAAAATAAACCAGAACATTTTCACAGTTGAGTTGTCACTAAAAATGGTACTTTCGTTTTTTTTCTCCCCAAAGCCCCAGTACATAGTTGTACATCCTACTTGTAAGTCCTTCTAAGTTCTTCTATGTGGGATGCCACCACAGCATAGCTTGAAGAGTGGTGTGTAAGTCTGTACCCAGGATCCAAACTGGTGAACACAAGGCAGCCAAAGCGGAGCCCACAAACTTAACAATTCCACCACTGGGCCAACCCCAGTACTTTCATTTAAAGAAAGATTCATCTGACATACAGCTGAATACTTGAGTGTTGTATACACTGAATGCAGCCTTCATGGGCAGGACTATTTGCATCATTCTAAAGTTTGGAAGAGAGAACCCAAGGACCACTTGACTGGGTTATTTTTCAAAAATTATTTTGTATCCTCAGAAGGCAATAAGTTTTCTATTCCTGCCTGGATCAGTTGCCTGGATTTTCACATAATCAGCAATTATTGAGGCCCAGTTCCTACCATACATGCAATCCTGAAATTATCTTTGATATTTCATCATGATTTCACTTTGTAATGCTCAAATTCTTTCTATGTCCTGTCCCGTATAGGTGAGACTAGGGCATTCTTTTGCAGTATAATTTCCTCAGTCTACCATGCCTCCACAGTGCAATCCCTATAGCCCATTCCAGAGGAACCAACCCCGAAAGGAAAATTAAAATACTTTGTGTATATACTCTTAGGGAAATAATTGAGATAAGAGACTTCATAGTCATAAACAATCCATCTTTTCTGGAAATATAGTATACTCCTACTACATATTCATGAATATTAAGACCTAACTAATTGTTTTATAGATCTGTGCTTCTCCGTTAGTGTCTCACACAAATATGATGTAGAATTCATCAATAATAACTCCAATTTCTAAACATTAATCATTCTATTTCTCACCCCTCTTCCATTTCACTCTTTCTCTTTCTGCCAGTACAAAAGTTTGGAATTGAAAACCCTTAGAATAAAAATGTACCTAGGCCTGCAGCTTCAGGAAAGCAGAATTCCTTTACTACATTTGCCATATTATTTTTAGAGTGAGACGATTTCAGCATTCATGGTTCATATCTCTGATCCAAAGTCCCTAAAAAATCAGATCAGTTCTATTTCTGCTCCTTTAGAAACCTCTGTTTACACCCACCCTCTGTTGATACTTCCATTAGAACTCTCAAACACTGATTAGTGCCTGACCAAATTGATATGTCTACTTCACTCTAGGTTTATGCTGCTTTCTAACGAGTGTGTCCCTCCAACAAAGTTATGGACCATAGAGATGGAGTGTCCCAGATGCTTTGGCTCCTGGGCTAAGAACTCACCTGGGACTTGTTTGTATTGTGAGGGAACTGCTGCGAGGACGCTCGCAGGTGCCCCCTGAATTGGTTCAAATGCAAACCTAATGAGGCATGGTAGTGTGTGAATTAGCAATGTGGACCTGACAGATTCCCCTGAGGAGCTTTATGCATTCGAGTGTTAATTGCTATCACCACTCCCAGTTCTCAAGGGCCAAGCCTTGATGTCACCCTTCTTCTCCCTATGGTAGGCTATTCTCTCCATCCTCCTCCACGTACAACAGTCCACTGAAGCCTAAGCTCATTCTAAAAAGTCAGAAATGCCAGCTTTCTGAGATTTTAGGATATTCTCATATAGCCCAAACCTGACCATTATCACTCATCCCCCTATTTTAGTGAGCAGTGACTAGGCTGTATCCAACCTGATGAAAAACCAGTTATCCTCTTCGGCTCCAGGATGCCCTTAACTCTCCTTTTGGAGACAGGAGATTGTTTTCACTCCCCTGAGATGTGTGCCAGGAGTCTACTGGGAGCATTGCAAGTATTGACGGACATCGGAGTATACTTCTCATGGTACTATTCAAGTTCCAGAAATAATAACAATGAATATAAACATCTAAGATTCCAAATAAGATCTACAAAAATAGAGTTTTATGATCTCCAGGAAAAAAAAGAATAGAAAGGGAAGATCCAATATTCTTAATACAGAGAGTTAGCTTTCTTTATCTCTTCAAATTATTAATATTAATGAAAAGATTCAATGTAACTTAGACACAATGCAATTCCACCATCACTCTCTCATATATTCTTTACTGATCATGCACCCCTTTAAGTGAATCATTTATCCATTTATCCACTCATCTATCATGTCAAATAACCAGGAACTCTCAACACCACCATTTATGTATCCACTCATTTACCTAACTTTCTAAAACCATCTCAGTACTCACTGATCCCTTTGCTGGTCTGCTCATCCACCCATGTATGTGTTTCACCATCATCCACATGCCAAGTCACCTATTACCCTAATATCCATTAATTACCTAAATCTTCTATACTCACCCAACGTATTAGCCTTCTGCTTATCCACTAATTTATTCCATCATGTTACCATCGCTTCTGATATTATTGCACCCAGTGACTTTGACAAAGTTTCTGTGATATTCCAGGCCATAGAAAGAGAAAGCAGAGATGCTTCTCACTTCTCACTTGAATTTCTTAAGTCCCATAGAATTGACAGAATTGGTTCGATATTTTCTCTGAGGAAACTCGGAAAACTTCCATGGCTATAAGGGTTTTAGTCATAGTATCCAGAAGTTGACATCACTTCTGTTTTTCTCCACTTATCTGCGGAAACAAAGGTAAACTCCCAAATTCCAAGCTTCTAACGAGGACTCCACAGCACTCTCAGTCCCTCTTGCTCAAAATCTTGGGAAACCTTCCTTCTCATTCAACTTCTATCATACAGCAAGTTATATCAACTCTTTGAAATGTCTCTCACATGGATCCCTTTTTTTCACTATTACTACTGCTGGTCTCTATTATTTCAGCATTTTGTTTCTAAGCACAATGTAATTCAGTGCTTTTCAAAGCATGATAGGCTTCATTCTACCCAGACTTACTGAGTCATAAACTATGCAGATAAGATCCAGAAAAACTTAATGAGTCTTTCAGGTGTTTCTCATAAAATAAAACAATTTTCAGGTGTTTCTGATAGTGTAAAATTGGAGAACTACTAGAACAATTCGTTCTGTAGACCACTGTTGTTCATTAAAACACTTTATTCTACCATACCCACTCACAAAGATTTGATCTGAAGTCTCCAATGACCCTTAATGTCAGCTCTTGGCTGAGAGAGAAGAGATCCAAAGTCAACCACAATTTAAGTTTTTCCCGCCTCTTTCTCACATGAGTCCCTACCTTTCCTACACTTCCTGCTGTTCCTCAAACCAGAAATGCTTCCTGTTCTGCCCAGGAAGTTCATCTCATAAGTGTCCACCCAGAAATTGAAATAGTTCCTTCAAGAAGCATTTAAGACAACACACTAATATGTATTATCAATGTGTAGGCTTGGGTTTGCAAGAAGAACATGAATATAACCAATAATTTGCTCCAAACACTATGCATATAACTTGGGTGAGCAGCTTCCAGATAAGTGGTTAGTTTGACTTAAAATTCTTTGGCTTAAAAATCATTATTTGCCATTATTATATATTACTTAGCTGTAAATTATCACTCACATTTGCCACTTATACTTTATCTGTTAAAACAGACCTTTAAAAGTAACTGAAATAAAAGTTTGCATCACAAGAAAAAAAAATTCTGTAACTATGTATGGTAATGGATGCTAACTAGACTTATTGTGGTGATTATTTCACAATATATACACATATCAAATCATTATGTTGTACACCTGAAACTAATATAATGTTGTATGTCAATTATACCTCAATTTTTTAAAAAAGATAATTTCATTGCTAAAAAAAAGTAATAAAGAATTAAAAATGTACCACTCTGGTGCAGGATGTTTATAGTTGGAAGGCTGTGTGTGTTGGTGGTTGGGAAGAAGTGACGAGGATATAGGGAAATCTCTGTACTTACTGCTCAGTTTTGCTGTGAATATATGACTGCTCTAAAAAATAGAGTACACTTAAGAGGAAAAAGTAAAGCAATTGAGCTTGTTCTAACTTCCACTGGGGTTATGGAAAGCTGGAAGTACATTTGTTCCATCTTAAAACAAGAAAAGTTTTGATAAAATGCAAAATTATAACTATTCTTGAAATCATCAGTAAGCTGAGATTGTAGGGCAAGCAAACAGCAGGAAATCTCAGGAAAGATATGTGCATCCAGAGAGACAGGCTGTGAGATCTCACTTACTTGGTCCAGAGCATGGGAACAAAACAGGGCCACCAAACATACAGCAAGAATTGCTTTAACAAATAACTAAAGTTCTAGTGTGGAGTACTATAAGTAGAGAATAGCTGAGAACCACAGCAAAAAAGAGGAATTCCCACCAATTCTTAAGTTTTTCTCCACAGGCTTAGGACAATTCTCATAAGAATGTTTAGGGAAAAGTAGAAAACCAGAGAAAGCTGCCTTCTCAATGCAGGTCCAGGTGAAGACAGCCACAGCACTGCACTAAACATAAAGCACCCTCCCATCCCCAAGTCTGTCTCTCTTATGGAACAGAGGCCTGAAGTGACTGAGAGAAGGGCAGCAAACTCAGTTTCCCTCAGTGACAGATGAAGACATTACTGAGGGAAGGGAACAAAAAGTAACATTCTCATATGGAGGACCTTGGGACAGGAAACCACTCTGTGTTCAGACCATGAACCACCTCCTCACTTTTAAGAGATGGCAGGGCCACTAAGAAAGCCCCAACCCTAAGACACAGGGACAAGGGATGTGCCTAAGACTGAGATAGGACCAGGACAACAGAGAATAAACCCCCACCCTCCATCACCAGGCTAGCAGGAATTGAGAAACAAGTAACAGAAGTTTACCATGGGAAGGAGATAGCATGTGTAAAGACACACTCTCTGACATGCAATCTCACAGAGGGGGCTTAAAACTAAGGGTGGAACAGCAACATTAGGAAAACCTTCCAACCACTGAACACCCTACAGAAAGAATGAGTAATGACTGAGGAAATTGAATTTGTTGGTGCACTGAGGATAACCGTAACAAAAACAAAAAAACTCAGCTCAAGCCATGACTACATTGGTTCATGCACTCTCCCCCACAACAGAAGACTATAGGACAAAATGAAGAGATTTGCCCATTTCAAGGCCTAGTACTGTTTATCTCAGATTCTATTATTCTACACACAAAATGCCCTGATTTCAACAAAAATTAATAGTCAGAGGCAAAGGAAAGAAAAATTACAATCTACTGATCAAAGAAATTAACAGAACCAGCGTCAGATATACTTAGATACAGGAACTGTCACACAAGGGTCTAAAATATCTCTCATTATAATTTAAGGGATCTAGTGCAAAAGACAGACAGAGTTATAAATGCTTAGGAATAGAGAATTGAAGTCCAGTTTTACAAGAAATGGTAAAGGGACTTATTTAAGTGGAAAAGAGAAGGCCACAAACAAAAATAAGTATGAAAAAATTAATAAATAAAATCACTGGTAAAGGCAAATACACAGTAAATGTAGCAGATCAAACACCTATGAAGATAATAAGAAGGTCAAAAGAGAAAAGTACTAAAATTACCTATTAACATGGTAAGAGAGTAATGGATACACACACAAAAAAAGAAGTTAGATATGATATTAAACACATAAAATGTGGGAGGATGAAAGTAAAACAGTAGAGGTTTTAGTGAGAGGTCAAACTAAAGAGATCATCAACCACTATAGATTGCTATATATCTACATTATCGTGTATGAACTTTATGGTAATCACAACCAGAAACCTATAATAAACACAAAAAAAATTAAGAGGAAGGAACCCAAACATAATACTAGGGAAGCCATAAAAGCACAAGGGAAGAGAGCAAGAGAAGAAGAAAGGAACAGAGAAGAAGTACCAAAAACCCAGAACAAAAGTAACAAACTGCAATAAGTACATTTTTATCAATAGCTACTTTAAATGTCAATGGACTAAATGCTCCAATCGAAAGGCATAGGGTGGACGATTGGATAAAAAAAAAAAAAAATAGACCCATATATATGCTGCATACAAGAGACACACATCAGACCTAAAAAGACTCACAAACTGAAAGTGAAGGGATGGAAAAAGATAATCCATGTAAATGGCAATGAGAAGAAAGCTGGGATAGCAATACCGATATCAGACAAAATAGACTTTAAAACAAAAACTGTAACAAGAGACAAAGAAGGGCATTACATAATGATAAAGGGAAAAATCCAACAAGAGGATATAACACTTGTAAATATCTATGCACCCAAAATAGGTGCACATAAATATATAGAGCAATTATTACATACATAAAAGGAAAAATGGCAAAACAATAGTAGGGGACTTTAAGACTCCACTTATACCAATGGATAGGTCATCCAAACAGAAGATCAATAAGGAAACATTGGCCTTAAATGACACATTAGACTAGGTGGACTTAGATATATACAGACATTACATCCAAAAACCACAGAATACATATTCTTTTCAAATTTACATGGAACATTCTCCAGGGTATATCATGTATTAGCCCACAAAACAAGTCTCAGTAAATTTAAGAAGATTGAAATAATACCAAGTATCTTTTCTGACCACATGATACGAAACTCAAAATAGTATAAAACTAGAAATTCTACAGGAAGAAAACTGGAAACCCACAAATATGTGGCGATTCCACAAAATGCTACTGAAGAATGATTAGGTCAATGAAGAAACCAAGGAAGAAATAAAATGGAGACAAATGAAAACGAAAATACAACACGCCAAAATTTAAGGGATGCAACAAAGCAGTTCTAAGAGGGAAGTTTATAGCAAAACAGGCCTACCTCAACAAACAAGAAAAATATCAAGTAAGCAACCTAATAGTGCACCTAAAGGAACTGGAAAAAGAAGAACAAAGCCCAAAATCCGTAGAAGGAAGGAAATAATAAAAATCAGAGCAGAAATAAATGAAATAGAGACTAAAACAACAATAGAAAAAATCAATGAAACTAAGAGCTGGTTCTTTGAAAAGATAAGCAAAATTAACAAACCTGTAGCTAGACTCACCAAGAAAATAGGAGAGCTCAAAGAAATAAAATCAGAAAAGAAAGAGGAGAAATTAAAGACATCTCAGGAATACAAAAGATTACTATAGAATACTACAGAAAGCTATACACCAACAAGTCAGATAATCTAAAAGAAATGGATTAATTCTTAGAATCATACAACCTTCCAAAACTGAATCAAGAAGAAATAGAGAACTTAAATTAACAAATCACGAGTAAGGAGATCAAAACAATAATGAAAAACCTCCCCAAAAATAAAAGTCCAGAACCAGACGGGTTCCCTGTTAAAATCCACCAAACATTCAAAAAAGACAATACCTAACCTTCTGAAACTCTTCTAAAAAGTTGAAGAGAAAGGGAAGCTTTATAACTCATTCTACAAAGTGAACATTGCCCTAACACCAAAACCAAACAAGGACAAGAAAAAAAAAAGAAAGAAAACTACAGGCCAGTATCACTGATGAACATCAATGCAAAAATCACCAACAAAATACTAGCAAATCAAACACAGCAATACATTAAAATGATCATACACCATGATCAAGTGGGATTTATTCCAGGGATGCAGGGATGGTTCAACGTCCACAAATCAATCAATGTGATACACCACATTAACAAAATGAAGAATAAAAAGCAGATGATCATCTCAATAGATGCAGAGAAAGCATTTGATGAGACAGCACCCATTTATGAGAAAAACTCTGAATAAAATGGATATAGAAGGAAAGCACCTTAGCAAAAAAAAAAAAAGTCCATATATGACAAATCCACAGCTAATATTCTCAGTGGAGAAAAACTGAAAGCTATCCTTCTAAGAACAGGAACCAGACACGGATGCCCACTTTCACCACTCTTACTTAACATAGTATTGGAAGTCTTAGCTAGAGAAATTAGGCAAGAAAAAGAATTAAAAGAGATCCAAATTGGAAAGGAAGAAGTGAAACTGTCACTATTTGCAGATGACATGATTTTATGTATAGAAAGCTTAAGGAATCCACTAAAAAAACTTTTAGAAATAATGAACGAATACAGTAAAGCTGCAGGATACAAAATCAACATACAAAAATCAGTTGCTTCTCTGTACACTAAAAACGAAGTAGCTGAAAGAGAAATTAAGAATACAATCCCATTTACAATTGCAAAAAAAAAAGAATAAAATACCTGGGAATAAACTTAACCAAAGAGGTGAAAGATCTGTATACTGAAAACTATAAGACATTGTTGAAAGAAACTGAAGAAGACACAAAGATATGGAAACATATTTCACGCTTCTGGATTGGAAGAAAGAACATAGTTAAAACGTCCATACTTCTTAAAGAAATCTACAGATTCATTGCAATCCTTTTCAAAGTTCCAATAACATTTTTCACAGAAATAGGACAAAGCATCCTAAAATTTATTGAAACAACAAAACACGCCAAATAGCCAAAGGAATCCTGAGAAGAAAGAACAAAGTTGGAGGTATCACACTCCCTGATTTCAAAATATTCTACAAAGTTATTGTAACCAAAACAGCATGGTACTGGCACAAAAGCAAACACACAGATCAATGGAACAGAATAGAGCGCCCAGAAATAAACCCACACATCTATGGACAGCTAATTTTTGACAAGTGAGCCAAGAACGTACAATAGAGAAAGGAAAGTCTCTTCAACAAATGGTGTTAGGAAAAGTGGACAGTCACAGGCAAAAGAATGAAAGTAGACCATTATCTAACACCATACACAAAAATTAACTCAAAATAGACTGAAGACTTGAACGTAGACCTGAAACCAGGAAACTTAGAGCAGAAGACATAGGCAGTACACTCTTCGATGTCAGTCTTAGCAGCATATTTTCAAGTACCATGTCTGACTGGGGAAGCGAAGCAATAGAAAAAATAAACAATTGGGACTACCTCAAACTAAAAAGCTTCTTCACAGCAAAGGAAACCATCAACAAAATGAAAAGACAACCTAACAATTAGGAGAAGATATTTGAAAACCTGATAATCTTACAAGGGGTTAACATCCAAAATATATAAAAGAACTCATGCATCTCAACAACCAAAAATCTAACAACCCTATTAAAAAATGGGCAAAAATCTACACAGAAATTTCTTCAAAGAAGATATACAGATGGTCAACAGGCACATGAAAGGGTCTTCAATGTCATTAACTATCAGGGAAATCCAAATCAAAACTACAATGAGATGTCATCTCACTCCGGTCAGAATGGCTATAATTAACAAGATAGGAAACAAGTGTTGGAGAGGATGTGGAGAGAAGGGAACCCTCGTACACTGCTGGTGGGAGTGCAAACTGTTGCAGCCACTGTGGACAACAGTATGGATGTTCCTCAAAAAATTAAGAACAGAACTATCATACGATCCAGCTTTTCCGCTGCTGGGTATTTATCCAAAGAACATGAAAACACAAGTGCATAAAGATACATGCAACCCGATGTTTATTGCAGCATTATTCACAATAGCCAAGACTTTGAAGCAACATAGGTGCCCATCAAGGGACAAATGGGTAAAGAAAATGTGGTATATATACACAAGGGAATACTAGCCAGCCATAAGAAAAGATGACATCCGGCCATTTGTGACAACAAGGATGGTCCTTGAGGGTACTAGCTAAGTGAAATAAGTCAGAGGGAGAAAGTCAAATACTGTATGATCTCACTCATAAGTAGAATATAAAAACAACAACGTACAATCACATAGAGACAGAAATTCAATTGGTCGTTATCAGAGGGGAAGGGGGAGGGAGAAGGGCGAAAGGGATGATTAGGCACATGCGTGTGGTGAGGGATTGTAATTAATCTTTGAGTGGTGAACATGATATAATCTACACAGGAATCAAAATATAATTATGTACTCCTGAAATATATATAATGTTTTAAACCAATGCTGCTGCAGTTATAACAAAGAAAACAAAGAACAACCCAATAAAAAAATGGGCAGAGGATATGAACAGACATTTTTCCAAAGAAGATAAACAGATGGCCAACAGGCACATGAAAAGACGTTCGATATCACTAATTACTAGGCAAATGCAAATCAAAACTACAATGGCATAGCACCTCACACCAGTCAGAATAGCTATAATTAAGACAAGAAATAACAAGTGTTGGAGAGGACGTGGAAAAAAGGGAACCTTCATACACTGCTTCTGGGAAAGCAAACTGGTGCAGATACTTGGAAAACACATGAAGATTTCTCAAAAAATTTAAAATACGTTTACCATTTGATCCTGCTATCCCACTATTGGGTATGTATCCAAAAAACATGCAATCAAGACTTCAAAGAGATTCACGCATTCCTATGTTCATCACAGCATTATTCACAATAACTGAGATGTGAAAGCAACCCAAGTGCCTGTCAATGGATGAATGGATAAAGAAGGTGTGATATATATATATACAATGGAATACTACTCAGCCGTAAAGGAAGACAAAATTGTGCCATTTGCAACAAGATGAATGGACCTTGAGGATATTATGCTAAGTGAAATAAGTCAAACAAAGACAAACACCTTATGATTTCACTCATATATGGAAGAAAAACAAATACATATATAAAGAGAACAGATTAGTGGTTACCAGAGGGAAGGGGTCCGGGGAGGTTGAAAGGGGTAAAAGAGCACATATGTATGGTGACATAAAAACTAGACTATTGGTGGTGAACATGATGTAGCCTATACAGAGATTGAAATATAATAATGTGCGCCTAAAATGTACACAATGATGTAAGCCAATGTGACCTCAAGAAAATAATTTTTAAAAATAAATATCAAATGAGTTTTGGTTGATGTGAACCTTCAACACTGTTTAAACCATGAGATTCTGTGGTAATGTATTCATAAATGGAATAACTTCAAATCAACTGCCTTGAAGAAACAACGGAAGGAAAGAATTTTAAATCGTTCTCAAGGGAGTGAAAAGATAAGCTACTGTCACATTCTTTCTCTTCATTCCCTGTCCTCATCCACGTACAATTATTTCTTCCCACTCTTTACCATTACTTAATTTAGGCATTTTCTCAGAGATGTGGTCCACTCTCAGACTATACCACCTCCACAGATTTACAAAGATCATCTAGGGCCCTGTTGTGTGTTGAGGAAGAGGGATGGGAAAATGCTCAATATGGTGACTGGAAGGCAACATCTGCCCAGCTGACAAAAATATCCTGATTCCCAAGATACATATTAAAGTTGTCTTGTCTTTCATTGGTGTCAGCTGAGGAATGTGCTTTTTCTTATACTAACTATATCCTTAATATTTTATACATTATCTCAAATTTTATGTGCTTATTTTGTATCTAAAGTGTAGGGAAAGAGTTAATAGTTTTTTCAGAGATGGAATAATTTGAATATTTAAAATGTACCTCTTATATATGCAGTAAAATTCCTCTCAACTGTCTACACACTATCAAGAAGAGCTTGAAATGTAACTTTTCCTTGGCCAATGATACTTGCCTACAACACCTTTAGTTACATTCTTTCAGTAAAATAAGACCTTTAGCTGATGCTTCTCCACGGAGTCACCTCCAGCACTCACACATTATGTCCACATATCATGGGCCCAGCATAAAAACATTTTAATCAGCCTTGATAGCAACATTCTCCTCAGAATAGTGACTTGCGCAACTGTATATGGCTACATAAACCATACATTTTTCTAAGTCAGTCTAAAATGTGAAATTGCTTTTGCTCCCAATGGAAACACGATAAACTTGTACAAAATCTGGATAAATAGGAACCAGCAGTCCAAGGTAAGACCCATGAATTGGTCCGTGATTACAAAAAATATGACAAATCGAAACAGTAAATGGTACTTTCTTCAATTACTCTCAGGCCATATGAATGGAGACTGAGTAAGGGTAGAAAGTTCTTTTACAGCAGTGCTTAATTCTGCTGGACATGCTGCGGTCACATAAAAGTACTCCCACATCCCACACCCAAACCCAACCACTCAGCCTTCTACCCAGCATCACCAGTACACGTTTCATCATCTCCTTCCTGGTTGCCAGGGCAATGCAGTTGATGCCCATCACATCTAAGTTGAGTGGGAGAACACACAGGCAAAGCTCTTTTCTCTAAGTGATGCTCATGATTCATCAACTTGCCAGTTTTGACGTTAATCCAGATAATTGTCGTAGTAGTTTCTTCCAGGCTCCCTTCACCTCCTTATTCCTTATACTATAAATCACAGGGTTCAGCACAGGCATCAAAATGGCATAGAAGATAGAGATCAACTTCTCTTGAAGGACAGAGGGACTGGAATGTGGCTGGATGTAAGTGAAAATGGTCATGCCATAGCACAGGACAACCACTGTGAGGTGAGAGGCACACGTTTGAAAGGCTTTCTTCCTGCCCTCTGTGGACTGGATCTTTAGGATGGTGGAGATGATCTTGATGTAGGACAAGAGAACCAGGCAGAAAGGTGCCATCAGTAAGACAATGCTAGAAACCATGATTGCGATCTCATTGGAGGAGGTGTCCACACAGGCCAGTCTGACCACAGCCAGGATTTCACAGGATATGTGATCAATAAACTTGTTTGTGCACATGGGCAGCTGAAAGGTGATGGTGCTCTGCATGAGAGAGTTGATGGAGCCACTGACCCAGGATGTGATGACCAACCTAGTACAGAGACCTCCATGCATGATGACTGAGTATCGCAGGGGGTCACACACAGCCACATAGCGGTCATAGGCCATTACTGCCAGTAGAACAAACTCAATCCCACCCAAGCCCAGGGAGAAAAACAACTGGGCTGCACAGCTCACATAAGGAATTACTTTACGTCCTGCAAGAAAATGCACCAGCATCTGAGGAACAATGCTTGTGGCATAAGAGACATCAACAAGTGAGAGGTTGGTGAGAAAGAAATACATGGGAGTGTGGAGTCTGCTGTCCAGTCTGATCAGAAGGACAATGAGGAAGTTCCCCAGCACTGTCACCAAGTATGTGATGGAGAACAGGACAAAGAGGGTGACTTTGGTGTCCCAGTCATTGGAGAGGCCAAGAAGAATAAACTCCCTCACCCAAGTCTGGTTATCTGTTCCCATTAAAGAATGTGAGGATTATTAATCTGCAGAGAGAGTCAAAAGTAACAGAAGTTGTTGAATTAAAGAACCATAAGAGACTAACTTCGTAAGAGAATGCATATTGCATATGACCTGCAGCCTTAGCCAGATGTTTCAGATCATGTATGGGCCAAGATGACAGGCTTGATCACAATATGCATTCTATCTACTCTGCATAAGAGAGAGCCTAGTGCCTTTATAAGTACTTGGTCTCTGGGCGTCAGTTAAAGTCTGAAGAGAATGCAGTGAAACTTTGGAAGTTTTGTATGTTTCCAACTTACCTTAGTTTCCAGGGCAGGAGAGAATTGTAGAGGACAATGAGAGGTAAAATGATAAGCAATGAAGACAAATATGGGTCAAAGTTCAAGGACTACCCTACTTATATCTACCACACCAAACATGATGAAATGTATAAATTACAAAAAAAAAAATTGGAAGACAGAAATAGATACTGCAAATAGGCTGGTGTCTCATGGAAAAATCTGGAACTAGGGAACTTGAATATGAATTCTGTTTTTACTACCTACCAGACGTGTGATTGGGTTAGAGATTTAAACTTGTATGTACAAAATGGGATAATTTTGCATGACTCACAAGTATATTTAAGCTTAGATGTAGATAATGATGGGGAAAGTACTTTATAAACTCTTGATGGTCGTACTACTTCAGTAATTTGGGTATCAGCTGTAGCATGAGCTCCACTCTGAGAGAGAGAAACAAGTGTTGTGCTTTCCTCTCATATCTCCTCCCGCAGTTTCAGACATTAAAAAAGTTTTTAAAAGTATGCGAAATCTTTAATAGATTTGAAGTCTAAAGGGCAGCTTGGATGCTCTGAAACTCCAGCAAAATATGAGTCTTTTTGACAATTTGGTGTTTTCAGTCTTTGGAAGGAGAGGGAGAAGTGTGGTAATTGTATCTTCTTTTTTCCTACCCTTTTTTCACTCGTTCTGACTTGCTCTTTTGTTTTAACAACTCTAGCCCTTTTATATGGTCTCAGTGAGAAAGATAGTATGAAAATGGCTGCTTAGGCTTTCTAGTACAGAAGGAAGGAGGGAGGAAGATGGGCACGGGTGTTAGCTCAGGGCCAGTCTTCCTCAGCAAAAGGAGGAGAATTGGCAGCAGTTAGCTCGCGGCTAATCTTCCTAAAAAAAATTTAAAAAATAAAATAAAATAAATTTAAAAAAAGGAAGGAGAGAAAACAAATCTGCTAACTTTTGTTGACTTTTTAGCAGATCTGCATAAGAAGTAGATCTTTAATTTTTTATTAACTGGGAAAACATCTGTGAAGTGCCATCTTTGCTGGATGCTGGAGTTTCAAGGAGGAATATGACACTTCCCTGTGCTCATAATGTTCAAGTGGAAGAAAAAGACACAGAACAGATAGTTATCACATCATGCGTTCCTCTGTTGCATGTGCAAGCTGCCTGGAGAATACTCACTCTGCTCCCCTTACTCACCCGCACATCTCTCTACTACAGCCCTTGTCTCACTATAAATGAATGACAGTGTCACATCCAAGAGAACAGAACGAACAGTTCCTGCTTTGAATCTAGTCTCTTCTGCTTCCCGAGGCCTAGGGCAAGCTGCTGAACCTCTCCTAGCTTCATATTTTTAATCTGTAAAATGTGGGTAATATTGGCCAACTGAAAGAGTCGTTGGTGAACTCAAATGTGTTGAAGAGCGATAGTTCCTACACTAGCGACTGAATTAGGGCAGGTGTCCATCATTTAGTGAGGATGATTGGTTGACATTTCATTTCAAACTCTTGACCACATTCTTTTGTTTATTCTCCCTTTCTACCATCCTGGGTTTCTGTTGCTCGTGACTGATTCCTTTTCCTCCTTATAAAAAATATACATACCCAATTTGGCGAGAGAAGTCTTTTTAAACAATTACCATTCTAATTCTCTCTTCCTTTCACATCCACAACTCTCAAATGATTGGTGTCCACTTGCTGGGTTTATTTCCTCATTACATCCATCCTTTAAACCACGGAAACGTGGTTTCCACTTTCACTGATCTATAGCAATTTCACTCTTGAAGATCATGCGTGACTTTCTAATCATCAAATTCAGAGACTTTTATTCTACTTTATTTCTTATCATTTAAACAATTTAACTATTTATTCCTTCAAACTCAATTCTGTGATGCTCTTCTGCCCTTATTGTCTTCCAAACTAATTTTCTTTGTCTGTATCCTTGAATAATTATTTTAAATTCTCCTGCTCCATTACTGTAAGGATTTTCTAAGGTTCTGCACTCGAACTTGTACTCTTATTTCTACCTCTTCCTTGGTGGACATATCTCTAATTGTGACAATTATTATCAATTCTACATGATTCATTCTCAATTTTACAATTATCTCCTAGACACCTTTACAAAAGCCCAGATGCTATCTTCAACAGCTTAATGAATGTTTCCTAAATGTCTCACAATTAACTCAACTCATCTCTCCACAAACTATATTCCTTCCTGACTTCTTTCTTTGAGTAGACTAAAATTCTCCCACTCTCCCAAAGCATCACGTTTAATTTTTCCAGCTTCCTCAACACTCCACAGAATAAATCATCTTCTTTCATTTCTTTATTACATATCTCCCATCTCCCTTAGTCTTCATTCACACTGCTAGTATGCTAACACATGCCTCATCACCTTCCATTTGATAAAGTGTAACAACTTCCTTTTGAATCCCACTGATTGGTGCCCACTCCAAACCAGCCTATATGCTTCCACCAGAATGATCATTCTAAAACGCAAATTTAATCATACCCCTTAAATACACAAACAGATGTGTATGTCCAATTGCTTACAGAATTAAACACATCCCGGACAGGAGAATGTTTAAATAATCATTAGCTGGATCCTGCCCTATCTTTTATTATATTAATTATAGTATGTACTATCATGTGTATGCTTTAGAGCAAAGCATTCTACTATAATATCCTGTCAATACTTAAATACCTTTCACAAATATATCAGCTAATTACTTTTAAACCATCAAAGAGTACATTTATTTCTAGTCTTTTGCCTTGACTTTCAAATAATTTAAATTTTAATTAATTGATATCTAAATATTCTTATTTTCTACAGTCATAGAGTTCCTTCTTGGACGCTTGGTAGAGTAAAAAAATAGAAACAGCATCAGAATTTATTCCTTTTATGTTGAGATATCCTCTGTGAATTTTTTAGATGCAATTATTCTAAACAGGATTTTTAAAATATGAATTACCTGACCTTATTAAGACCCTTTAAAATAGGTCATGTTAGAGCTGAAAAATGGGACCCTTACAAATGAGGGAGGGATGGGAAATGTCACAGAAATTATAAGGAAAATCAGGTATGAGGTTTGGAGAGCAAAGACCAGTTTCTCATTGTTAAAGATAACCTTTAGTGACCCTAGTTAAAAGTACCTCCATGTGCCTTCCCCCATTATTCAGTTATTAATACTTACAGCAAATAGAACCAAAAAGCCTTCTCTCTATGACAGAGAAATGGATATAGAAAATACATTTTCTGATTCTTAATACAACACATTTTGTATAACTTAATACAACTAATTAGAAAGTTCAACTTTAGTCAATTATGATTTTTTGTTTAAATAAAGAAAATCTGTTCATTTAGCTTTAAACTTATTTGACCTTCTGTATTGGGATTCTTAACAATCTTGCCTGGGACAAGTGAAAATCCAGAATACAGAAGCAGAACACATGAGGGCAGGTCCCACAACTTGCAGATATGTGTCTTTCCTGCTAGTCAAAGTAACTCAGAGCCATACCTCTACATGGTTGAACCATCCATAGAAATGGCACTTTTATGCAGAGAAAGATTTCTCTGACTCTGACTGAAGAGTCGGTTGACGTAGACGCTGAGTGCATCCATCCTGAGCAGGAATATTTGTGCCATCCTAATGCATGGAGACAGAGAACCTAGGGCCCCTTGCATGGCTGATATCTCAAAGATGGGTTGGACATCCTGAAAAAAGAATTTTTTCTCTTTGGTTCATGTTAACTTTTTCTGGCCTAATTTGGTTACCTGAAATTCAGTTAATCAAGTCCAACATTTTAGACTCAGTTTCTCAAACATGTGCAACGTGACATTTCACTTGTGGTGACATACTTTATTACGGTCTCACTGTGTGAATTCTCACCTTCTTATATTTCTTGTTCCTTGAAGCTAAGACTACGGTTTTCTTTTGCAGTAAAATTCTGTCGGTCTGGCAAGTCTCCACAATACAATCCTTACGGCCAAGTCTAAAGGAAGCAACCCTGGGATGAGAGTTAGGAGACCTCAATCCTAGCTCCAGTTCACTCTCTGAGTTCACTCTCCAGTTCACTCTCTGAGGGCTTTGAATAAGCCATTAATTGCCTTACATCTTAATTTATCTGTTATTAAAAGGAAAATCACAATATCGTGAGTACCAAAACCTTTGGAAATGGTTGAGATTGGAGGCTTTAAAGCAATTGACAATTTATCTTTTCTTTTCTGGAAATGTAATATGCTAACATTCCTACCACCTGCTAGTCAATATCAATACCAAACTAAAGATTTTTACTTTTGGGCTTCCTCCCTAAGTGTCTTTTTCTCTCTCTGTCAGTTCTAAACCTTGGAGAAGTCTGTTCAAAGAAATTATACCCAAGCCTCACGCTTCTGCAAAACACAGTTATTTTACTACATTTGCTACAATACTTAAGCTGAGAAGAATTCACCTGTCCTGTTTCATATCCCTGATCCAAAGTCCCTAACAAGTCAAATCATTTCTATTTCCATCTCTTCTAAACCCACACTCCCACACGTTCTTGCTGCCTCTCAAATATTAATCAGTGCCTGACAAAATAGACGTCTGCTTCCATCTAAGTTAAGTTGGTCAAGAGTTCTCCCCTCCAACAAAGTGATGGGCCATATAGAATAGGTACCCCAAATTCCTTAGGCTCCAGGGCTCATAAATCAGCTGGGACTAATTGCGATTGTTAGGGACACTGATGGGAGGAAGTTGACAAGATCTCTGAAAACAGCTCAAACACAGACCTAACGAGCTTTGGCAGCAGCTGCATTGGCAATGTAGGGCTGACAGATTCCCCTTAGGAGCCCCATGCTTTAGAATGTTAATTGCTGCCACCACTCCCAATTCGCAAGGGCAGAACCTCCATGTCGCCTTTCTTCTCCCTGTGGAAGGCTGTTCTCCTCCATCCTTCTCCACCAACATCTTCATTATAGCCTTAGGTCATTCTAAAGTCAGAAAAGCCAGCTTTCTGAGGTTTTAGGATGTTCTCCTACAGCCGAAGCCACACTTGATCCCTCAATGGTCCAATCCTAGGGGGCAGTTCCTGGGGCTGCATCTAAATCTGATGTAAACACCAGTTCTCCCCTTTTGGCTCTAGATGCCTTTAATTCTCCTTCTAGAGATAGGAGAGATGTGCTTCAGTCCCCTGACACATGTGCAAAGAGTCTAATGGGCTTCTGCGAGCCTTGCAGGAATGATGGACATCCTAGTGCATTGCTCTTGGTATTATTTAAGCTCCAAAAATAACAGCATTACATATGCAGATTTAAAAATCCAAATCTACAAAAATTTAGTAAAGGGAGTATCAGTAGCTACTGGAAAAAAATGGAAAATAACAAAAGGTCATACGAAATCCTTAACACAGAAAGATGAAATTTCTAATCCTCTTCAAACTTTTTGTTTCTGGTTTATTGAAGTATAATTGAAGAAAACAAATTTGCTATATATTTAAACTGTAAAACATGATGATTTGGTATATGTATACATTGTGAAGGTATTCAAACTTCATTTTTAATTAAACTTTGTATTTTGAGATTACTGTATTTTACATCCTGTTGCATTAAATAATACAGATGTAACCCTTGCACCCTTTGTCCAGTTTCCCCCAACGGTAACATCTCGCATAGTTATACTACAATATCATAAGATATGATATAATATAATTATATAACTAATTATGATATAATATATGATAATGTGATAATACAATATCACAACATATTGACGTCGATACAGTCAAGATACAGAACATTTCTATCACCACAAGAATCCCTCATGTTGTTCTTTCATAGCCACTCTCACTTCTGTATGGCCCGTACCCTCTCCTTAACCTCAGGTAGTCACTATCTGTTCTCCATATCTATAATTTTGGCATTTTAGGAATTTATATAAATGGAATCATATGGTATTTCCCTTCGGGAGTTGACTATTTCAACTAGTAGAAGTCTCTGGAGATTCATCCATGTTGCTGTGAATATCCTTAGTTGATTCCGTATAATTGCTGGTAAGTATTCTACGGTAGGTATGTAGTATCTTTTGGTCAGCCATTCAAATTTTGAAGGACATCTGGGTTTTTTCAGGTTTGGGGTTATTATAAATAAAGCTGCTATAAACATTCATGTACAGTTTTTTGCATGAGCATGTGTTCATTTCATTAGGATAAGTGTTCAACAGTGCAGTGGCTGGGTCGTAGGGTGGTTCATGATTATGTTTTTGTTTGGTTGTTTAAGAAACTACCAAGCCATTTTCCAAAGTGGCTGCATCGTCATACATGCTGACCATCAGTAAATGGATGGTCCATTTTGTCTTCATCCTCAGCTGCATTTGGTATTGTCACTATTTTTATTTTAGCCTTTCTGATGGTTTTTATTGGCATTTTTCTAAAGGTTAATGATGTTGAAAATCTTTTCATGTGCTTTTTTGTGAACTGTCTATCTTCTTCAGTAAAATGTTTCTTCATGTCTCTTTCCCATTAGAACTTGCCACAGTTCTAATAGGACTGTTTGCTTTTCTACTGTTGAACTTAGAGAGTTCTTTGTGTATTCTAGATACTAGTCCCTTTTCTGACATACGGTTTCCAAATATATTCTCCCAGCCTGTAGCTTAACTTTTCTTCCTCTTAACAGATTCTTTCTCAGAGCAGAATTGTTTAATATTGGTGAATTCCTATTTATTATTTTTCATTTTGTGGACCATTCATTTTGTGTCAAGTATAGGAACTCTTTGCCTACCTTAGATCCCAAGGTTTTTCTGTATGTTTTTTCTAAAAATTTATAGTTTTACATTTAAGCCCATGATCCATTTTAGGTTAGCTTTTTAGTAAGCTCTAAGACTGGTGGAGTTGTGGTTTTTTGCCTATGGAGGGCCAATTGCTCCAGCACCATTTGTTGAAAAGTCTATCTTTCCCCCATTGGACCTTAGCTCAAATTGGTAAAGCATATATGTGAGGGTTGTTTTTCTGCTGAGTTCTCTATTGTGTTCCATTGATCTACGCATTTCTCCCTCTACTATTACCACACAGTCATTATTACTGTAGATATATAATAAATCCTAAAAGTGGATACATTAATTTTGCCCCATTTTATATTCCCTTTTCAAAATTGTTTTAACTATTCTACTTCCTTTTCCCTTCCATATACATTTTAAAATAATCTTGTCTATTGTACCAAAAAAAAAAAAAAAAAACCCCACCTTTCTGGGCTTTTGATACAAATTGCATTAAATCTGTATACAAATTTTTGGAGAGTTGAAATCTTCATATATTGAGTCTTCCAGTCTGTGAACATGATGTGTCTCTCCATTTATTTAAATCTTTTGTCAGTTTTTGCATTAGCAATGTGTAGTTTTAAGCATATAAATTCTGTACACGTTTGATAGTTTTACACCAAATTATTTCATTTTTGAACTCTTGTGATTGGTATTATATTTTTAATTTTAGTGTTTGCATATCCATTACTAGTGTACATAAATACAATGGATTTTTGCATATTTATCTTATATCCTGGAGCATTGCTCAATTCACTTATTCCAGGAGTTTTCCATAGATTTCTCATGGGTTTTTTATGTAGACAATCATGTTATACACAAGTAGGAACAGTTTTATTTCATCTTTTCCAACCTATATGCCTTTATTTCCTCTGCTACCCTATTGCATCGCTAGAATGTCTATCACTATGTTGAACGAAAATTCTGAGAGCAGATATCACCACCTTGTTCCTGATCTTAGGGGGAAAGCATTCATTTACCATTTAGTATGGTGTTAGCTGTGGGTTTTTGTAAATATGTCAAGTTGAGGAAGATCCCCTCTAGTCCTATTTTTCTGACGATTTTTATCATGAATATATATATGTTGAGTTTCATCAAATGCTTTTCCTGTATCAGTTGATATGATCATGTATTTTTTTCTTTCTTAGTCTGTAAATATGGTCTCTACATTCATTTATTTTCAAATATTGAACCAGCCTTGCATTCTTGAAACAAACTCTACTTTGGTCATGCTGTATATTTCTTTTCATATATTTATGAATTCCATTTGCTAATACTTTGTTAAGAATTTTTACATGTATTTTCAAGAGGGTTTGTATTTTTCTTTTCATGAGTCATCCTTTTCTCATGTTGGTGTCAGAATAATACTAGCTTCATAAGATGGATCTGGTAGTGCTCCTTCCTGTTCTATCTCTGGAAAATACTGGGCAGAACTGGTGTTAATTCTTCTTTGAATGTTTGATAGAATTTTTCAATGAAACTATATGGGCCTGGAGAATTCTTTTATGGGAGCTTTTAAATTCCAATTCAATTTTCTTAATAATTATAAGGTTAAAAGGGGGAGAGTACCTTATTACAGCCAGGTGGGGGTGCAAGGCCAGGCTCACCACATAGTTTCCACTGACTCCATAGTGAGCAGGGGGATTATTAATGGCTAGCATAGGTGAAAATTCTGGCAGCCTTCTTGGCCATGTCTAACACTACCCCAGCAGGTGCTCTGGGGATCACTGAGGAAGACACTTCCCTGAGACCCAGGAACAAAGGATGAGCTTAAACTGAGAAGCAAGAAAACAGAAAAGAAACCTCTACCTCCTATCATCAAGCTAACAAGCACTGAAGAACAAGTAACGTTAATGTGTCATGGGGAATGACAATTGTGTGGGAAAAGATCCTCTCTGAGGTACAGACTTAAAGAGAGATCCTAAATTTGAAGGTAGAACAGCATGATAGAGGAAAAAAGTCTGGTAACCTAGACTTCCACCCTTATACAAAGTGATTCTAGAAGGATTTGGAGGTGGTTGCACACTGAGACTACCTATAAAACAATAAAACCCAAAGTCAGCTCAACCCTTTACAATAATTGACTCAGCCCCAACATACACACATACTGAAGGCCTAATAGAAGAGACTTACCCATTTCAAAGCATAAACTTATTACTTTCAGTCTCTACTATCCTTAACATAATGTGCAGATTTTACCCAAAAATTATGCATCACAGAGAAAGCAAGAAAGCAAAAATACTGCCAAGAGAAAAACCACTTTGCAAAACTAGAATCAGACATGGATGTTTGAACTGCCAGATATGGAATTTAGAATAACTATGATGAATATGCTAAGGCTCTAGTGGAAAAGCTGAACAGAGAATTTTGTGGAAAAATTCTACACAGAGATGGAAACTTTCAAAAAGGATCAAATGGAAAGTCTAGGAGTGGAAAACACGATGACATAGATGAAGAATTACTTTAAATGGACTTAGAAATGGACTCAGCACAACCAATGAGAGAAACCAAACATGAAAAGAGGTCAGCAAATTTTACCCTAAATTAAAAACAAAGACTGAAAAAAATGAAAAAAAATAAAAGCAAGAGAGCATGAAAGAGCAATGAGATGATATTAAGCTAACATAGATGCAAATAGACTCCCAGAAGGAGAACAGAAATAGAAGAGGAAAGAAGAAATATCTAAAGAGGTAATGAGAGGAGATTTTCCATAAATAATGAAATACATCAAACTCCAGATACAAAAAGTTCAGAGAACCCCAAGCAGGACGAGCAAAAACAAAAAAAACACAAATAAATATAACAAGAGACATCATATTCCAACCTCTTAAAAAGAAAAAGTGAAAATCTTGGAGGTAGAAAGAGGAAAACACATATGTTATATACAGAAGAACAAAGATATGAATTAAAAGACTTTTCAATACTATACAGGCTGGAAGGCAATGGAGTGACAACAGTGACAAAAACAAAAAGCTGTCAGCCAAACTTTCTAGACTTAGAGAAAATATCTTTCAAATATGAAGGAGAAATAAGAGTTCATCAGATAATCAAAATCAGAATTCATTGCGGAAAACCCACACTACAAAAAATGCTCATGGTAGTTTGTCAGACAAAGGGAATATGATAACCAGAAGAAATTTGGATACACGCAAATTCATGAAAAGTGCTAGGAATGGTAAAATTGAAGGTAAGCATAAAACTCATTTTTAGAGTTTAAAAAGACTACAAGATAATAGACAGTCCAAAGCAGAGCACTTAGTGTCATCTCACGAGAAGCACCCAGGAGCCGCCTGTGGTCTTCAGCCTTGACAGACCAGACCACAGAATCTGATCCAGATTGGAGAGTCATTTTCCTTCCAATTTGGTTTGCTTTTAATTTCGTTTCCTCCTGATCCAACAAAGTAGTACACAAAATATTTTTAACAAAGCTGGAGGTATCACAACCCCTGACTTCAAAATGTACTACACAGCCATAGTGACCAAAATGGCATGGTACTGGTACAAAAATAGTCACACAGATCAATGGAACAGAACTGAAAGCCGTGAAATAAAGCCACACATCTGCAGAGAGCTAATCTTTGACAAAGGTGCCAAGAACATACAGTGGAGAAAAGAGAGTCTCTTCAATAAATGGTGTTGGGAAAACTGGACAGCCACATGCAAAAGAATGAAGGTAGACCACTATCTCACGCCATACACAAAAATAAACTCAAAATGGACCAAAGACTTGAAGACATGTCCTGAAACTATAAAACACCTGGAAGATAATATTGGTAGTACACTCTTTGAAATTGACCTAAAAAGAATCTTTTCAAATACCATGTCCTCTCAGACAATGGAAACAAAAGAAAAAACAAACAAGTGCAAATTTATCAGACTAAAGAACTTCCGCAACGCAGAAGAAACTAGGATCAAAACAAAGAGACAGCCCGCCAGTTGGGAGAAAATTTTGCAAATCATATATCTGACAAGGGATTAATCTCCATAATATATAAGAAACTCACACAGCTGACCAATAAGAAAGCAAACAACCCGATCAAAAAGTGGGCAGAGGAGATGAAGAGACATTTTTCCAAAGATATACAGACAGCCAATAAACACATGAAAAGATGTTCAACATCACTAATCATCAAAAATGCAAATCAAAACTACACTAAGATATCACCTTACGCCTGTTAAAATGGCTATAATCACTAAGACTAAAAATAACAAATGTTGGAGAGGGTTTGGAGAGAAGGGAACCCTCATTCACTGCTGGTAGGAATGCAAACTGGTACAGCCACTATGGAAAACAGTATAGAGATTCCTCAAAAAACTAATAGACCTAACATATGACCCAGCTATCCCACTACTGAGTATCTACCCAAACAATTTGAAATCAACAATCCAAAGTTCATGGCAGCATTATTCACAATAGCCAAGACATGGAAGCAACCCAAGTGCCCATCGATCAATGATTTAGGTTAAAGAAGATGTGGTATATACACATACAGTGGAATACTACTCAGCTAGAAAAAAAGACAAATCCATACCATTCTCAACAACATGGAAGGACCTAGAGGGAATTATGCTAAGCAAAATAAGCCAGTCTGAGAAAGACAAACACCAGATGATTTCATTCATGCGTGGAATATAAACGAGTACTTGGACAAAGAACACAGTTCAGTGGTGACCAGGGGAAGGGGGGTTGGGGGGAACAGGGGTGAAGGGGAGCACTTATGTGGTGATAGTCAAGAAATAATGTACAACTGAAATCTCACATTGATGTAGACTATTATGAACTCAATAAAAAAAAATTGGATGCAAGTGAGAGAAAAGTAGTCATGTGAACATTAATAAACAATTGATGATATTAAGAAATTGTTAAATTTTATTAAGTGTAATAATAGTATTTTGGTTATAAATGTAATAATTCTGTATCTTTTAGAGGTACAATGTAAAATAGTTGCTTCAGAATAATTAAAGGAGGGGGAAATGGTAGGGTTATATATAAAACATGATTGGCCAAGATTTGATCATTGTTGAAGCTGAGTGTTGTACACATGAGGATTCATTGCTATTCCTTCTCTTTCGTAGATTTTTTTTAAAGATTTTATTTTTCCTTTTTCTCCTCAAAGCCCCCTGGTACACAGTTGTGCACTTTTAGTTGTGGATCCTTCTAGTTGTGGCATGTGGGATGCCACCTCAGCATGGCTTGATGAGCAATGCCATGTCCACACCCAGGATTTGAACCAGTGAAACCCTGGGCCAAAGAAGCGGAGCACGCAAACTTAACTACTCTGCCACGGGGCTGGCCCCTTTTTTGTAGATTTTTTAAATTTCATATTAGAAATTTTTTAAATTGTAACAAGAGCTGATGTAAAAAATAATGAGGTAGCCGTCTCTATATTAACAACACAAAATAGTTTCCAAGACACTTTGTAGAGTAAAAAAGCAAGATATAAAGTATTTAAATGGTATACTACCAACTGTGTTAAAAGAGACTACACATACATGCAGACATACATACATACAGTATTTGCCTTGGAAAAATGCTGCAGTAGATGTGAAGAGATTTATATTTTATAATGCAGCCTTTTGTACTGTTGGAAAAATTCTGTCAGCCACAAGTAATGCAAAAGAAAGTAGTATGTTTCAAAAAATCAGTTTCCAAAATCCTGGTTCTATCCCCTACTAGCAGCATGGCCTTAAGGAAATGTCTTAACCTCTCTGTGCCTCAGGCGCCCCTTCTATAAAATAGGGCTAAGCAAAGTGCCTTCCCCCCACAGTAACACTGAATACTAAATGAGCTAACATGTGAAAAGTGCTTCCAGCCATGCCTCATAAGAACTCAAAACTCGTAATTTTACTTGTATTGCTCAGAAAAAGAAATAAGGAGGTGGTCTAATGCTTGAGATTCGCGAGTTTCACCATGTAACCCATTATTCAGGTAGCACAGTCTATTGAAGCATTGGGATGTCTCCAACAGGGAAACAATATGTTGTGAGCTTCTTTGTTGTATATGCTCTAATCCAGTAGTTCTCAACTGGGGGTGGTTTGCCCCCCAGGGGACATTTGGTTATCTAGCGGGTAGAGGCCAGGGATGCTACTAAACACCCTACAATGGACAGGACAGTTCTCCAACAACCAAGTCTTATACAGCCCAAAACATTAACAGTGCCAAGGTTGAGAAAGTGCTCTAATCTATGACCAGCATTAGTGCTGTTTCTTCCAGAGGCAGACCGGTCATATACAGGTTCCAAATACAAAATTGAGAGTAGTACTTTTCACTGATATACCTGTCATATCAAAAATAACTCAAATGGATCATTTTAAAATTAGGAATCTACCAAAATCGTTTATTTACCTTTCAATGCATAGAGAAAATATAAAGATTGATCAAGATATTTTTGATTAACAAAAGACATGACTGTTCATAGATGTTTTAAGTTTACACAAATTAATTTACGTATCACCATTCATGGTGACTAATTATCCTAAAGGCCTATGGAGACTAAATGTTACATTCCACAAGAGAAATAAGTCAACATCAGAAGCCTAAATGTCCCCAAAGGGCTTGTTTTACAGACAAACTTCAAGGATGTCTTTATGATTATTAAATACTAAATCATATTCTTATTCTCAAATATTTTTCAGTGTCCAACTTTAAAAAACAAGTTTTTTTCCTAATGGCTTTATTGTTTAGAATTTCATGTTATTTTGCCCCTGCATCAACAACTCTTTTCTCTCTCCTATAGGTCCAGACCATCTTTTCTTTCATAAGCAGCTACTATTAAGAATGCCTGTGGCCTCTAGGTGGCCCTCAGTAATTTAATTGATTGTCACTGGCTGAGAAAATGCTGC
The DNA here is from genome assembly GCF_037783145.1 of Equus przewalskii. NCBI lineage: Eukaryota > Metazoa > Chordata > Mammalia > Perissodactyla > Equidae > Equus > Equus przewalskii. The sequence continues at coordinate 96,566,769 of NC_091834.1, read as the reverse complement.
CCTGAAAAAAAATAAGGCCAATAAAATGAAAAAGAGAAAAACAGAAATTTATCAGATAGACTCTGAGGTACATCATATTATGTTTCTATATATCGAATGCCCATTGTCAACATTTCTGCTTTCTCAGAATGAAGATTTGGAGAACCCTTTGGGTGAAGAACCGAAACAAACTGAGGAGCTGGTGAGGGCAAAGGGATCATGGGACGGGTGTTGGAGAAAAGTCACAAACACTGTGACCACATGACTAGTCACAGAAATGAGGATACAGCCTCTTCACACGTTTTCCTCCTTGATGTGTTCTGTGTATATTTGTATTTTTGACTCATTTTCTTCCTTCATCTCCTTTCCCCTCCTACTTTGTATAGAGTGTGCTCTTGATGGCATATTTTTCACATTAGTCCAAAGATTACAGAACATCCAGACTGGGGTTTGAGATTCTGAAGGAGGAATAGGGCCCGTCCTGGAATTCTGGCCTTGGAGACGAATGACACCATCTGAGAAGTCAGCTGTTGAATTCAAGTTGCGCATTGTGTGAGATGAGAGCTTTCTTAAACGGGAGGAGTTGTTAACGTGGAAAGAAGGAAATATGCTGTCTTAGAGTAGAGCGTGAAATCTGCTATCTGTCACGATTTTTTTTGACCCAGCATCTGAATCTTCCTTCTATGTTTGGGGTATCCTTACTCAGGAGAAACGAAAATGTTCTCATCATCCCTTGCAACAGGGGCACAGGCTTGTGACCCGGGCTGTCACTCTGGTGCTTTTGTGCTGGAATTCAGTACAAGGACTAGTGATGCAAAGATGGAGGAACCTCCTAGAATTAAACGTGATGAGGCTGGCACTAGAGGCAGTGGTGAGTATAGTTTCCAGAATTAATAGTGGTAACACTGCACTGAGGGTGTGTGTGGTACACTCCACAATCTGGGACTGCAGTGGGGTCCTTGTGGAACCAGTTCTGCGGAATGATTCTTGGCCGTTTTTCACTACACTGGTCAACTCCAAGCCTGATTCTCGGAGCTTCTGTGAGCTATTTAGTACCCCTTAATAAATGTGTTTTCTGCTTAAATTGGCCAAACATTGATCTATTGCTTGCAACTATGATCACTGAATGATGACGATACATGAAAACTTGGCAAATAACAGGAGTGGTACAATGAGTGGGTTTTTTCCCCTTTTTCCACTTTTCTGTTTAACTGTCATAACAGAAAAAGGAAAAATACAGGTTTCCCTTTTTGTTTATTCATCTGATTTTTCTTTAAAAAGCTTGGCCCAGGCTATAACCACAGAGAGAAGACCCTCAAAGATTGATTGCAAAGATTAACCCTTGAAACTTCAAGGCACCTGCCTACTCACTCTTCTACTGTGACCTGATTTGCACTGAGACAGCTTTGCCCTGTGAAAGGATGACTCACCATAGATAATCAGGAAAGTACGTCAAGCTGTCTGTCAGCAATTGCCTCTCTGTACAGTTTTCAAAGCCAGCCTGCTGTCCCCACCAGGGTCAATTTTCCTAGCTCAAGCTTTTAGAGCTAATTGCAAAGATATATTTGGTTTGCTTTTCTAGCTACCTTTATTCTCTGGGAAAATTCTTTGTATTTCCCTCTCTCTCAATCTTCTCAAGCTTTTTATCCCATGCTCTTGAAACCCAGATGGAAGCTTCTTAGATTTGTAAAGGCACGCTATTTCTAAAATCATGAAAACGCCCATGGTTAGTTCTTGCCAGTCCTAACGGCCTTTTGATTTTCTATTTCCTTTTTTAAAAAATGAAATATAACTTCCTTTCTTTTGGCATTTGGGTTTTCCTGATTACCTCTGGTTTAGAGTTTGTTAGCATTTAAGAACACTTTTCGAAAACCTTTAGAATTAGTAAACAATGACTTCTGCAAATTATTCATAATAGCATTTATATCAGAGATCTAGCCAAAAGTTTGGATCCTTCCAATAACAAATCATTTTAACATAATATTCAAACACTATTTTGAAGTTAGCAGATTCCATTTTAACTCCCCAATATTTCTGAGAACAGAAACTCATGAAAGCGCATCTACAGACTTTAAATTAATGATCTACCACAATTATAGGCAGCAAAATAAAGAGCCATAATATGCAAACTGTACATCCGTGTGATGGGTGCCAGGGAAGTTTTTCCTGAAAAATGGACCTGTGAACTAATATCTAAAATATAAGCAGGAGTTCATTTGATGTATGCGAGGAGGGCGCTCTGGGAAGTGGATAAATGAACAACAACTTGATATCTAGTAAAGGCTAGTGCTTCTGTAAAGGCCCTTTGAGAGAAGCTTTGCAGAGCTGTGCGCTACCAGATGAGCCTGAATAGGTGCCAGAACTGGAAGACCATAAAAAATTTTAGTCTCTAATGACCAAAAAGGACATGATTATATGCCCGGCTGCAGTGTGGAGAATGAATTGTTGAATACAGGAGTGAATATGGGGCCAACCAGGTCAGAAGGTATGGTGGTCCATGGCAAGAGTTGATAGCAGACTGGACTAGGGCAAAGTATCGGCCATGGAGAAAAGTGAATGAATTTGAAGTCTATTTAGGAAGAGAAATTGATGTTGCTTAATTATGCACTGAGTTGGAACTCACCAGCAAATTCTTTTATTGAGTTCTTGTTTCTTATCTTGGATGGTTCTGCGTTCTGCACACACTTCTGCCACCCTAATGCTTGGCCTCATCTCCTGATGCTTCTCCCCTCACTCTCCCAGCTCATACTATTCTCTAACCATGTTTAGCATTCATCTATCTCAGCATCTTTGCCCTGGCTGCTCTCTCAACTGGAACTCTCTTCTCCAGAGACCCACGTGGCTCATTCCATATTTCCTTCAAACTGTTGCCCAAGCACTATATTTTCAGTGAGGTAACCAGGATCTCCTTCCCCTCCACACATCTGATCTTCCTACGTTCCTTTCCTTTATTTTTTCTATAGACTTATCATCTTCTAACAAACCTTAAAATTAACATATCCTTTCCTTACGATTGTTATTACCTGTATCTTCCCTATAGAATATAAGCACCTTGAGGAAAAGGATTTTAGTCTGTTTTATTCACTGATCTATCACCATCTCTTACATAATGCATAGCATACGTAAGTGCGCAATAAGTAGTTGACGAAGGAATGAATAAAGGAATAAGGGAAGGAATATCTTTATTATCCCCATTGTCCTGGAGATGAGACCCCATCAAATACCAAAGAAATCTTTCTTTACCTTCTTATCTCATCTGAATTTGCTTAGTGTTATTCATTTGTTTCCATATTGCTGATTTTCGCACATGTCTGAGCTATGTGCCTACATTTTCTGAACTAGAATGAAATAAACTCAAATTTTACAGCATTTTCAACTCTGCTAAATCCTTTAATTCACGGCTGGAGGAATGTGGTCACAAAGAACATCCTCTAAGGAGAATTCAGGTCAAAATGCAAGTCCACTCATGAGTGAAGGCATTCAAACTGTAATTTTAAATGTGCATATGCTGGATACTACATTGTGAAAACTACATCTTCTTGCTTTTCAGGATCAAAATGAAGAGATTTCCCATTGTGACACATTTAAAAGATAAGTTCTAGTCTCTGGAATCTAGAATATAAATATTGACCAAATGACTAATCATTTGCTTATAACAGATTATTTTGAACATTTAAACCTAATGTGCTCAGTGGCTTGAGGATTAATATTAGCTAAATAGTTTCTGCCACTGCAGTTACTTTTGAAAAATGAGATATAATTTGCATACAATAAAATGTATAGATTTGAGTGTTGAGTGCTGTGTTTTGACACTGTATGTATCCATATAATCTCCACCCAAAACATGATGCAAAACATTTCCAGAAACTCCTTTTGTGCCTCCCACCCCTTTCCAGACAATATACCCCCACAGAAGCAACCACTTTCTGCTCTTTATCACAACTCATATTAGTCTTCCTGCTCTTGTAATTCATAAAAATGGAATCTACAGTACGTATTCTTTGGGGTATCACTTTTTTCACTCATCACCTAGCATAGGTTATATATTCATTTTTAAAAATTGTTTATTTCTGTCTCTTCTCAATAGAGCAGAGGATTTTGCTTATGCAATGATGTATTCCTAGTGCCCAGAACAGTGCCTGGCACACAGAAAGTGTACCGACATTGTAACTATATGTTATTAGGGTGCACGTGGCTACAAAGGGGTAGCGCAAGCCTTGTGGCGATGGAACAGCTCTGTATCTTGATTGTGGTGGATACACAAATCAACACGTACCAAAATAGCATAGAAATACATATACATACAGACAAATGAGTGCATATAAAATTGGTGAAATCCGAATCGGCTCTGTGGATCATAGCAGTGTCTGCTTCCTGGTTGTAACACTGCACTATAATTCTGCAAGATGTTGCCATCAGGGAAAATTAGGTGAAGAGTACTCAGGAATTCCCTGTACGTTTTTTTGACAACTTCCTGTGAATCTATAATTATTTCAAAGTAAAAATTTTTTAAAATTGTTGAATGGCTTAATTAATTAAGGACAATTTGCAGCTATGTTTTTAAAAATAGAGATTTAAAAATGAAGGAACAGGGGCGAGCCCTGTGGCCAAGTGGTTAAGTTTGCACACTCCACTTCGGGGGCCCAGGGTTTTGCTGGTTCAGATCCTGGGCGCGGACATAGCACTGCTCATCAGACCATGCCGAGGCAGCGTCCCACATGCCACAACTAGAAGGACCTCCAACTAGAATATACAACTATGTACAGCAGGGCTTTGGGGAGAAGAAGGAAAACGAAAAAAAGATTGGCAACAGATGTTAGCTCAGGTGCCAATCTTAAAAAAAAAAGTAAAAAGGAAGGAAGTATTTAATAATGTTAAGAGTAGCTTTCTTTGGATCTTGTAATGATGGGAGATTTATTTTTATCTTTCTACGGATGTTTAAATTCTTATTGGAAAAAACTTAATTTTAGGCTCTAATTTTTGGTTTGTTCCTTTAGATATTCTTCAAATCTCCTACCACAGAAGGAGACCTTCAAATAATCCTCAAAATTTAAAGATAGCACCTTTCCTCACCTCCAGTCCCCTAAACCGAGCCCCCAATTTGCACGAAGGTGAGAGCATGTCCACAGAACATAGTGAACCAGGTGGATAAACAGCAAGGCTGCTTTGCAGTTTTCTGATACCAATAGTCTGTCTAGACAGCCTTTCTCAACTGCTTGCCTGTCTCCTGCCACTGCAATAGTCAATTTGTCTTGCTTGGCATTTAAAGTTCATTGAAAGAGCAGATCTGGTTTGTGTTGTTTTTTAGCTGGTTTGCCTAAAGGAAATATTTTCTCCTTGCTCCATCCGCCTGAAGCAGAAAGAGAAGCTCTTGGCGCATGTGAGGGCGTGGTGCTCCCAACGCCACTGGGAAGCCCGTGACCAATTCTCTCCATTCCTAAAAGGCAACTCAGCTTTTTACATTGGACTTATTTATTTATTTTAATGCAAAACAACCTCCTTCCTTCTCCTGTATGCTTCTTTCCATGATAGCCTCTTGGTGATAATTTTCGAAAACCTGTTGGAACTAGCAACCTCCAGCTGTGCAGAGTGTCTGCGATAGCACTTCACTGAGAAAGCTGTGTCAAGAACCAATGCCTAAGAAAGAACTTGATCCTTTAAAAGGAAAAAAACACATTTTAACAAGACTAAAAGATTTTAAAATGGCTTTGTAATTTCTTTCCACCCAGCTGTATGGGTTTCCCAAGCATAGGAGCCCCACAAGCTGTATCTATAAATTTTACTGAATCAGGAGTGCCTCTACAGCAAAAGCTCCAGCCCCTTCGGGCCTCCAGTGGAGCCCAGAAAGAAGGAAGAACGCTTCTACGGATGATAATTCTCCTTTTCACTCTCTTTTCCTACTTTTTAAACCTCCAGCCTGCTTATCTGTCTACTCAGCACTTCTCTGAAGATGAGTCTCCTTCTAAGCATGTTCTGACCTGAAACAAAACAGTGGCACAGACGAGGGAGTTTTTACCTCTAAGAGTTTCTGGAATGTGGCAAGTTTAGCTCAACAGGCATCTCGGTGAGAGGGCAGATGGACAGTTCCTTGAGTAAGGGACAGGGAGGGAAGCAGTTATAAAGGTCCCTGTGGTTGCAACAGAGGGTCTTTTTGAATGTGTGAGACATAGGGAGGTATGTCTATGAGTTAGAGACTCTTTCTGAACCCAAAGGGGACAAACGTCTTCTTGAGGATTATCCGTTTCTGTTTCACTTCACTTGTGTCACTCTTGTGCCTTATTTCTTATGCACAATTTCACAGTCCTGATATTTTCCTTTATTCTTTTGCTGTACTGAGAGGGAATCGTCTCTCTTCATTTCATGAAAACTGAGGTCCAGAGAAGAAAAAAGATGCTCATCATCACACAAGGAATTAATGACAGCACAGGCTGAACTCCCCCAATTCTCTGCCTCCCCTCTGTTCATTCAGATGCACAATCCCTGCAGCTGAGTCCACTCACCCACTGGCTTCCCGTGTTGGAGGGGCAAGAGGTGGCCATCCACCTCCAGCACTCACACTTGGCACCCAGACCTGGTGCAGGCTCAACTCATGACGGCAGGTGTGGACACAGCTCTTCCTCTCCCATCTATTTTTGTCATTCCACCTTCTCCTTTTCCTCCCATCAACTCCCTCTCCTCCTCTTCTGAAAATAAAAATTTCATTTTATATTTAATTTCCTAAAAACTTAACACTTAGAAAAATAATTCTAATATATATATATTTGATTTTGTTTTTAATACAGGATAAAGGATTTCTGAGTCGTCTTCCATACAAAGGGTTGTATGAGCCTGAAGAAATATAGTTACTGCATATTAATGCATATGTTCAAAGTGACATATTGGAAACCAATGGTACGATGTTCCTACATGTAAATTAGAGACAAGTAATATTGCATACCAAGAAAAAAGGCAAGCGGGCTGGCCCAGCGGCACAGCAGTTAAGTGCGCACGTTCCACTTCCATGGCCTGGGCTTCCCCGGTTCTGATGCCGGGTGCAGACATATGTACTGTTGGGCAAGCCATGCTGTGGCAGGCGTCCCGCATACAAAGTAGAGGAAGATGGGCACATACGTTAGCTCAGGGCCAGTCTTCCTCAGCAAAAAAGGAGGATTGGCGGCAGATGTTAGCTCAGGGCTAATCTTCCTCAAAAAAAAAGAAAGTGAAAGAAATGTTCTGAATAATCAAATAAGAAGGCTAATGTGACACAAAATCTGTGCAAATATAAAGACAGGTCAGTGGCCTTAGCTATGCCATTGCCACCACATTCAGGAAAAGTGAGTTTATGGGGTTATAAGGTGGGGTGCACTAAACTAAAACAGCACTGGAGAACTGTATTAGAGGAGGGCTAAATTAGAGATTTTTGCTAAATAAACAACTTCTCAATTGCTTGGCAGACACCATCTTAATCAAGTAATGAGCATGAACATCATTTGTAATAGGATAAGTTGAAATCACCTGGTATCCAATAGAATGAAGACCTTGGCATGACTTCTGTGATACTCTCCCAAAATGCATAACCTGAAATTAATCATGAGAAAATATAGAAGAAAATCAAAATTGAGGATATATAAAATAACTTGCTGTATCAAGGTCATAATGTGAAGGAAAGACTGAAGAAGACTAAAGAGATGACAATTAAATGCAACACGTATGACTCTAGACTAGCTCTTACTGCTATTAATGCCATTATTGGGATAATTAGCAAAATTAAAAAGGGTCTGAGGATTAGATGGTAGTGATGTTAATTTTTCTGATTGGGATGGTCATATGGTGCTCATATAGGAGAATCTCCTTAATATTCAGGTGTGATAGGGGCATTATATTAGCACCTTGCTCTTAAATGGTTTAGGGAAAACATTTTCTCTGTGCACTTTAAGCTCCTGTAGAGTTTCCCACAATTTGGACTGGTTGATTGCATCCTTATGGTGCCATTTTACATATTCGTTTGTCCTCCATATTTCTAATAAAACGGTAGTTGGATTTCTCCACACTTTAAAGTATCTAATATGAAAAGAACCTGCCATCTTCTAGGCACAGGAGTAAACTGGTGGAGTCATTTTTGCCTGAGCATGTATGAATTTAACCATGCACAAAGGTGGCCCTTAGTGGTTAAGTGTGCATGTTCCAATTCAGCAGCCTGGAGTTCGCCGGTTTGGATCCTGGGTGTGGACGTGGCACCGCTTGGCAAGCCATGCTGTGGTAGGCGTCCCACATATAAAGCAGAGGAAGATGGGCATGGATGTTAGCTCAGGGCCAGTCTTCCTCAGCAAAAAGAGGAGGATTGAAGCAGTTAGCTCAGCGCTAATCTTCCTCAAAAAATAAAGGTGGGCCTTAATGATCTTGTCATCTTAGCTGAGTTCTTCACATGGATAGTAACATGGCAGTTGACTTTTAAATTAAATTTGTAAACCTAATTGTAGCTAAAATTTCTTAAGAGATACTGCTTTAAAATTCAATTTTTAATAAAAATTCTAATTGAAATGTTATATATATATAGAATAACATTTAAGTAGAGATGTGGAGTATAAATTTATTTTAAATGAAGCAAGTATTCCTAAGAAAAATATTTCACAAACTTTCATATTTTCTTGTAAGGCAACAACCAAGTGCTTGATAGGACCTAATAGATTTGCACAAAGAGATAAAGATGCATTTTGTCATCAAGATGCATGACAAAGCATTACCAGTCACACATTCCAGGTAATTCCATTTAAAGGAGTAGGTGCTGCCAAATCCCTCAGATGAGATGATGGAATCTCCAAAGGTCAGGGAGGTTGTGTGAGCAACAGTGAATTGGGCAGAACTCGGATTCAAATGTTCAACATCTATGGATCAAAATCATCCAACTGACTATTAAGACATTTATTTAACTTCAACCCTAAAGTGAAATCCCCACGGAAGAGTGAAGTTTGTGATCTCATGTCCATCCCATCTTCATGAATAACCAAAGCTGAGGTGTCCTTTCTCCCTGCATCCTCCCCCTGGCCAAGGAGGAGTCTGCTGTCTCTTTGTCCTCGCTGCCTTTAGAGGAGAAGAGCCACCCACTATCACTTCAACCTGTTGGCTTGTGCAGCATCTCCCGAGACTGGAGCTTTGGTCCAAGATGCAGTCCCAACAGCCCTAGGCTGAGTCTTCGAATTCTCCCTGGCTTTGGCTTCCTCCTCTTCTACTTCAATTACTCATCAGCGAAAAGAACCCCAGACAGATCTCAGGCTGGTTATGCAGGCAGAGTTAGTCAGCCATGCCTGACTTTAAATGCCTCTTATCGGTGACTGGTTGCACTGGGCCATATTTTCAGGGCCTTTATTATTACCACACAAAAAAGTTTTTGTAATCTCATTACATAATTAGAATTTTTTGCCCATTCCCTGATAGTCAGAAATCTGGCATGCATTTTCCCAGCTCTCTCTTCCAAAATCTTTAAGACTAGTGCCCAATAATGCACTGATCCATCGCTTTCACAGCTTTCAATTCAGGAATTACCGTTAGATTCTGCTAACTGCCCATAATATTCTTTTGTCTCTCAGACGCTCTCCCTCTTTTTTTTTTTTTGCTGAGGAAGATTAACCCTGAGCTAACATCCCTGCCAATCCTTCTCCACTTTATGTGTGGGATGCCTCCACAGCATAGCTGACAAGCAGTGTAAGTCTGCACCCAGGATCCAAACCCAAGAACCTGGGCTGCCAAAGCAGAATGCACCAAACTCAACCACTATGCCATGGGGCTGGCCCCCTGTCTCTTAGATGCTTAATGTATTCACTCCATAGTTTAAACTCCCCCTTACTTCTGCACTGCCTTTTCTGCACCCTATAAACACCCTTGACCTTCTGGACTTGGTAGCATCCCACATGGATGGACGGCTTGCCCTGCTGTTCATGGTTCTGACAATGAAACCAGCAAATCCCATTCTCTTTGGGTTTGTTGGCCAGCACAATCACATTACCCATTGATCTAACTTCTTCCTCCAAAAATAGTCTGCTTTTGTTTCCCCCAAAATATGTTAATTGATGTAGGCTTGTCTCACCAGCACCCATCGCCCACCCTGCGATGAACAACCAATCCCTGGCATCTGTCACAACACAGAGAAAAATCCCAACTCTTTGATTGAAGCATCAGCTATAAATTACAGACTTAGTCTGTAGAATGGAAATCACAGCAGCTTCTTTACCCAAGAGCACATTTTTTAAGTACCACTATCACTTTCTTAGGATCTACTTTGGCTCCTTGAAACTATCTTTTTAATGGTTTAACAGCCATGGTGGAGCAATGCCCTTGGCTCAGTTCTATGATCCGACAGTATTCAAACATTGTGAGGCAACACACGACAACAACAGAAACAGCCTTCGGGTTAGCCAGTCCAACACATGCCCATAATCCCAAAGAAAGACTAATCATTTCCTATTGCAGGAGGATGTGAGAGATTCCAGTCCATGCAGAGATGTTGGAGCAACTTCTTTTTTGTATTCAACCTGTTCCCAAACTCCACCATGAGCACAGGGCCTTAGTCCCAAATTCTCAAGGTTTATCTCAAGCATGCCCCTGCTATCAGTAGCAAACGCTCCTCCTGGGTCTTCTCCCTCTTTTGTTCCCCCGCCCCTGGTCCTGTTATCTCCAATTGCCCACCAGAAAGTCCTTTGTGTCTAGCCTTCAGCTCTAGTTTTCAGCCATTTTTCTTGCTCCATTCAGCTTCCCTGCATCCTAAGAGGCTGAGATGGGGGAAAGGGGAGTCCTTTGGACAATGAGATGGAGAAGGGTAAGGAGAAGGACTCTTACTGAAACAAGCCTCTGGAAGGATTCTCTAAAAGATATATGGACTTATGAACTGCAAATAACTAATTTTAAGCTTGTAAATCTTCCTAACCTCCCCATATCCTGGCTTATATTTCAAAATATGCCTTTCTCTCATTGTAGGCTCTGTGTGTGTTGGGCTCCTGGAAGCAAAGACAAGAGAGAAAAACCCATTTTGCCACACATGTTGCAATCTGTAGCAAAAAGGATTTTAGTCAACATGTGAAAAGCCTATATAAAGTTTAGAAAAGAAGAAGGTATTCAGTGTAACAGAAGTCCAGATGGAGACACTCATACTGAGTTGTTTGGAGTATAAATGTATAAAACATTTCTATAGGATAATTTGACACTATGTATGAAAAACCCTCTGAACGTTAAATCTTTTGGCTCATTAATTCTAATTCAAGGAATCCATCCTATAACCAAAAATGAAAATCAAGATGTAAGTAAAACAGATATTTTTGATAAGACTATTGTGAGCAGCAAACTTTTGGAATAATCTAATTTCCAAAATGGAAAAAAATAATTAAATATAATTTCAGTAAATGAATTGAACTATCATATAGCCATTAAAAACCATGTTCATGTTTAGGGCCAATCCCAGTGGCCTAGTGGTTAAGTTTGGCACACTCTGCTTCAGTGGCCTGAGTTCAGTTCCTGAGTATGGAACCACCTCACTCTTCTGTCAGTGGCCATGCTGTGGTGGCAGCTCACATACAAAAAGAGGAAGATTGGCAGCAGATGCTAGCTCAGGGCAAATCTTCCTCAGCAAAAAGCAAAACAAAACAAAAGAATGTTTAAAAGTTTAAAGGCATGGTAAAATGTTCAAGATATAAATCATGGAGAAAAGAATACAACATGGAACTGTATACAATACACAAAATAATCTCAACTTTATAAATATCTGAACATACAGAAATATATAGATATATAGATAGAGATACATGAACATTGATTGGAATGTTAACTATGGTTATCTCTAATGGAATTATGTATGCGTGATTTAAATTTTTTTCTACGATTTTTGGTACTTTCCCAATTTTCTATAATGGAGATGTAGTACTTTTATAATCATAAAAATATGATATTTTAATATAAATAAGCCAAAATATTAACAAAATTTTATTCATGTCCAGACACTAATAAAACTAACATAGCTCTGGTACTAAAAGTGGCAAAATTAATATAGGAAAAGAAATTTCCAGATCAATGTGTCCCTCAATTGGTATTCTGCTGAACTCTGTCCCACACATTTTAATAGGTATCCCAGAAAAAAAAGTTTCATTTTTAAGCAAATACGAACAATGGTGCACTAAATAAAGTTAATGAGTATAATTTACTGCAGACCTTGTCAGGGCCTTTAATATACCGATACAGCTTTGAATCTGCAAAAAGGGAGGTAAAACAAGGAATTTCCCAAAGTTATTTGAGCATGGTTCACTTACTAATATGTTCCTGATCACCGTTTCACAGAATGAAAACGTGGGGAATGCTGTATAGACAAAGCTCATTTAAAAAGAAAAATAGATCAAAACTCCTAAATAAAGCATAAGTAGAGTAATTTTAACAGCTTAATGAAAACAGAATCTACCATAATCAAGTGCATGCATTCCACCAATGTAAGAAGTTAAAATTTGGAAATCTACTGGATCAATAAAAAAAGAAGAAATTCAATAAGATGCTTTGCCCATTGCAGATTTTATATCTTTAAAGAGATATTTCCTTAATATGATAAATGTTCTCTCTCTCCATTTGAAATCAATAGCTAACATCACTCTTAATAATTTCTTTTTCAAAAAAAATCAGTGACATTCCTTCAGACCAGTTGGAAGATGTAATAAAACACACACAGACACACATGATATTTTATGTGAAAAAAGAGCAGGTGTAAATAGCATTTATACCACGCAGTGTCAAGTCAAAACGTCACATAATCACAGTGGTTACATATCCGGGTTTGGTTTGACCTCTTCAGCCCCACTGCACCTGCCATTGGTCAGTCACGTTGGTAGTTCGCACCACTTCTTAAGAATGTTCTTTTATTAATCTGTATGGGTATCTAACTCAGTGAGGATGGTAATTTTTCTATCCATAAGCAAATAAAACATGGGGGGTTGGGTTTTTTTGTTTTGTTTTTGGCAACAGGAGAGGTTGAGAGCAGGCCCCGGTACCTCCTAGGTAGAATGGGATCACTAAGAGCATGAATTGCCATCACCGGACCTCCCCAGGGCTTCCAGGTCCCACGTAGAAGCCCTAGAGTGTGATGGGCTGGGGGCAGAACTTGCAGTTAGCTCAAGGTTTGTGAGTCAGTTGAGAAAAGAGGCTACCCTTATACCCAGCGGTCTGTTGAGAGTCTCTTGCCTTTCAGAACACATGAGCGTAGGTCGGCTTCCAGCGTCTCTGGGGCTTGCCTGCCCAGCATCCAGGCCCTTGAAATAAGGAGATGAGGACAGAGCAGCTGGCTGGCTCAGGAGGGGTGGGTGGATTGGGAGGCCTCCCTTGCCCCTGACTCTGTTTTGCCAGACCCCTAGCGTCTTCATGATAGTGATGGCCAGCCTAAATCTGACTTGCCCAGGAGTTACATGCCTAAAATCCAGGCCCTGGATCTGAGGGAACTGGAGCCTAGCAGGAAGCTAGAAAGAGGAAATTGGGTAAATTTGGGGGTCCCATGTACCCAGGTTCTCTGTCATTAGTGCCTGTCACCCAGGTCCTCACCAGTAGCTTTTGTAAGTCAAAGAGTTTCCAACAGTAAGCCCCCAAGAGTGTCCAGGCCAGAGCCAGAGTTGTTGAGACTTTTTTTGGATCCTGCTTTAAAATAGATTATTTTTCTTCCCTTAGAAGGATGTTAGGGCATTGTTTTTTTCTCCAAACCATCCTATTTTAATTTCCTAGATGGGATTTAAATAGACAGAGACAGACAGCAGGAAATAGACTGCAGATTTAGAGTTCAGAGGCTATATATGAGTGATCAGGGAAAAAAAAGGCCTGTAAAATTTTTTAAGTTAATGTGAAAACTAAACATTTGTGAATTCTGTAAAAGAAAACAAGTGAAATCCTTTCAAGAATCTGTTGGTTAGCATGAATGCTTATTTCTGCAAGAATGCAGCATCAGGAATTCCAAAAAAGTTTGAAAGAAGGAGGCCAGATCACAAAATTCCCTTCCATCAGTATCTAATGAAATTAATGTAAAGAAAGTTGTAAGAGCAAAAAGAAATATTTATTAAATCAAGATGTCAATTGTACTTCAGTTTTAAAAAAAAAAAAGTGCTGTCCTGTGAGAAGAGGATAAAGATCAACCCAGCTAAGTGGAGAAAACCTTGTGTAGAATACTTAGCAATGTATCAGATGTTCTTGTGCAGAAACATTTACCTGAGTGAGTCTTTAGCTTCTTTGTTGAATTCAAGTTAACTTAAAATTAATACTGTTATGGACTGAAGGTTTGTGTCCCCCAGAATTCACACGTTGAAATCATACCCTACAATGGGATAGTTTTAGGAGGCGGAGCCTTAGGAAGTTCATTAGGTCATGAGGGTGGTGCCCTCATGAATGGGATTTGTGCCCTTGTAAGCAGATGATTTCAAGAAATCAGAGTTCTTTCTCTCTGCCACTTGAGGACACAGAGAGAAGATGTCATCTATGAACCAGCAAGAGAGTTCTCACCAGACACCAAATCTGCTAGAACTCTATCTTGGACTTCTGAGCCTCCAGAACTGTGAGGAATAAATTTGTTGCTTAAGCCACTCTGCCTATAGTGGTTTTGTTATATCAGCCCAAACTGACCAAGACAAATACTTTTTAAATTAAAAAAAGCATGTTCAGTATGATCCTCTTTCTTTTTTCCTTTCTTTCCATCTCTTCATGAACTAAATTGCTTTCTTGGGGCTGGCTACGTGGCTGAGTGGTTCAGTTCGTGTACTCTGCTTTGGAGGCCCAGGGTTTCATCAGTTCGGATCCTGGGTACAGACATGGCACCACTCATCAGGCCATGCTGGGGTGGCGTCCCACATATCACAACCAGAGGCACTCACAACTAGAATACACAACTATGTAGTGGGGGGCTGTGGGGAAAAAAAGAAGAAGAAGAAGAAAAAAAAGAAGATTGACAGCAGTTGTTAGCTCAGGTGCCAATCTTTAAAAAATAAATAGATAAATAAATTGTTTTCATAAAAATAAGGAAGTCATCATCCTAAAAACAGAAGATAACACAACTTTTCTTTTTTTTGTTTTTCGAGATTGGCACCTGAGCTAACATCTATTGCCAACTTTCTCTTACTTTTCTTCTTCTTCTCCCCAGACCCCGCCAGTACATAGTTGTATATTCTAGTTGTAGGTTCTTCTGGCTGTGCTATGTGGGACGCCGCCTCAGCATGGCCTGACGAGTGGCGCCATGTCCGCACCCAGGATCCAGAACGGGAAAACCCTGGGCCGCAGAAGTGGAGTGCACGAACTTAACCACTCGGCCACAGGACCGGCCCTGAACCTTTCTTTTTTTAAAAATAACAAATTCTCCAGCTTAATCAGTCTTCCTTCAGTGTTCTTCCATCCTCCCACTGCTTCTGTTTTGACTATATTTATTTCTCAATAAAGTTCCTACTTCAGACTCTGAGCAAATTTTATTTCCAAACACAAAATGTTCCAAGCATAAGCTTTAAAATTTTTCTTCTTCCTGTTTGTGTTTGTCATAATCCCATTTAACAAATTTATTTCAGTCCCTATAAAAGTGCACAGGGAGAGACATGTGAGGAGGTGAGGAAGAAATGGGGAGGGAGAAGCAGCCATAAAGGCCCTCCCACAGCAGATTTATTTTCCTGGAGGTGTTTATCACAAACTATGAGGAAGAATTACTTACATTCAGTGTACTCACCCCCTCCTCCGCACTGGAAGTTCCTTTGTTATACAATATAGAGCTTTAAAGGAGTGGCCAGGAAAAAAAAGCCTGAGGAAACACACAGGAGTGAGTCTTGTCCCACTTCACTCTCTACTTCTGTAAATAAAGAAGAGCCCCCAGTGAGGGCTTGTTTTCAGGGGTTACAGTAGTGACCAGAAGCAAAGCCACGTGCAGGCGGGAGCAGCTGAGAGGAGCACATTATGCCAGGGTAGGGTGGGGGCCTGTATTAGTCGGGTTCTCCAGAGAAACAGAACCAAAAGGGGATTAGACAGATAGATAGACAGATAGATAGATAGACGGATAGATAGAGATAGATTTATTGTAAGGAATTGGCTTGAACAATTACGGAGACCACAAGTCTCAGTATCTGCAGGGTGAGCCAGCAAGCCGAGACCCAGGTGAGCTGATGGCGTTATTCCAGTCTGAAGGCCAATAGGCTCAAAACCCAGGAGGAGCTGAACTTTCAGTTCGAGTCCGAAGGCAGGAAAAAAGGCAGTGGCCCATTCTGAAGGCAGAGAGAATTCTCTGTTACTCAGGGGAGGGTCAGCATTTTGTTCACAGGCACAGCCACGGCTCCCTTCTCCCTCGCCTCCTTTACTCTAAATCTGCAAGCTGCGCGTCCTCTCCTCACTTCCCTGCCCAAGTTTAAGCTCCCTCGGAACCAGCCTGCCAGGCCCGGCCTGAGATGGGAGGGCAGACAGCGGGGTCACTTCCCAATGGTCTCTAGACATGAGCAAGCCCAGCTACCCAGGCACAGATTTCTGACTACAAGGTCCTCTGAGGCTGAGAAGCAAAGCCAGTATTTAGGCATGTCTGTGCAGCTGAGTGGGGCCTCTGCCGGACTTGGGGCGTCAATGGGTGTTTAGGGATTGTAGACAGTGTTTCTAAAAGACCCAGCTTCTTTGGCCTTGAGTTTTCTCTCTTTCTCATTCTCTCTGCCAAGACAGCTGCATTTCTCTCTTGCCATATCCCTCCTCCTCTCAGAAACTGACAGTCAACAGGACACAGGCCTGCCGCCCCCGCTCTCCCCAGACACACCCGCAGAGCCCACCATTTTTAGTCGGTGTTGTTTTTGCTGTGCAATTGGTCAGAGTTTCAGAGGTGAAACATCTCATCCAATCGCCTCCTTTATCAAAAAAGAAATGCTGACATGCAGGCAGCAGAAAGGGTTAGTGCGGCAGAGATGGAGCATGACCTTGACATTCGGATTTGCGGGGGTGTGTGTGGGGTGTGTGTGTGTGTGTGTTTAGGGGGCTGGGAGGAAACAGGGCCAGTACAGCCTGTGACCCTCCTCCCCCCTGCAAGCACACGAAGACTACACAGACCTCTGCCAGCAAATTCCTTGCCAGCGGGGGCCAGGCTGTTCTGCTCTGCTTCTCTCCTCCCCCTGCTGCCTCCCCTCACCTCAACCCCCTCCTCCTCCTCCTCTGACGTCACCGACATGCTCTTTGCAGACTGGCTCTGGGCCTGGGTGAGGGCCTGGAGAGGAAAGGAGAGAGAGGGGAGCCCAGCAGGTTGGGAACCCAGTACTGACAGCTGCTTGGAGTTTAGACTGTCCTTTCCCACACATTGTCACATGTGTCTCAACGAGTCTGAAAAACAGCAGACTTTTAAGTAGTAGTCAGAGGACAACGCAAGTATTCTGTGTATAAGGTGTTTTACCCATTACATTTGTACCTGTAAAGAACTAAATTATCAGGAGAGGAAGATAGTGCAGGAGAGAAAAGATGAACAGAAAGACCTAAGGGAAATGAGCATAGAAAGAGGAGTAGGATTTAGAATGGAGGGAGGCCTGTTGGATCCAGGGCAGAAAGGTAATGAACAGGTCAAACTCGTCCAGAAATAAGTGAAAGAGGAGAAGCAGAGAAGGAGGTGTGACAACAAAAGTAGAGGTCCAAGTGATGAGGTGGCTGGCTTTGAAGATGGAGCAAGAGGCCCCAAGCCAAAGAATTTGGGCAGTCTTTACAAGCTGGGAACGGCAAAGAAATGCATTCTTCCCTCCAGCCTGCAGAAGGAACCCAGCCCTGCCTACACTTTGATGTTATCCAGTGAGGCACACATTGGACTTCTGACTTACAGAACTGTTTAGATATTAAGAGTGTTGTTTCAAGTCACTAAGTCTGTGGTAATTTCTTACCACAGCCATAGCTGGTAAATAGAGGGTGTGGCAGTGGCTTCAGGGTCCTGGCATTTAAGAGCCGCAACTTTCTGTCGCTCCCTCATGCCCAATATCTGTCACCTATTTATTGGTTAGTAAACTTTTTAACACCTTCTTGTTTTATTTAATTTCTAAAACTATACAGGTGATATTTTAAAACAATTCAGTGGTTATGAAGATAAGTATCAATAGCCAACTTCTTCACTCTTAGCCCTGCACCTTACATGAGCAATGCAAGATTGTTTTCTTCTTCAAAGAGTGTCATCACATGCTCCGTTTTAATGCAACTTTATTCTTTTAATTAAAAACAAATCTAAGACCCCTAGATTTACTCGTCCTTGGAAATAATTGCGCATTATCTTACATAAAAATATATAATTATTTGTCAACCTCTCACTTCATAAATAGTCTCAGAAATTTATTTTTCAATAAATTGCCCTGCTGCCCTCCCTAAGCAGGCGCCAGGGTCTCCATCCCGGATGAGGGGCGGCATCATCGCGCAGAAACCGACGCAAAGCTGGGCCTCTGAGGGCCGGGGGTGGCTGGCCAAGCTCCGCCCCCACCGCCGCGACCACCAATCAGCTCCCGGGACGGCCCTCCCCTCAGCTCCCTTCTGGCACCTTGTCAGCCTGCAACTTTCCACGTCCCCCGCCTCATCCGCAGCCCAGTCCCTTCTCGCCTGGGCAGCTCTTTCCCCTTGGAAACTGCCGCCGCCCGCTCCTAGCCAGTCCTCTCTGCCCCGAACCCGCGCTGCAGGAAACAGCGGGCAAACGGTGAGTGGCGGTCAGCGATGGATTCTGCACCAGGAGAGGCCTGGCGGTGACACAGGCCACAGTCCGGAGCGCGATGGGTCCGCGCTGTCGGTGCATTTGGATAGGGTGGAGAGGGGTGGGGACGGGCGTCGGTCCTCTGCGTGTCCCTGAGGGGAGGGTGGCAGACGTGCTGCGCGGAGGATTGCTTGCTGTTTATTTCCCGGATCCTTCTCTGGTGTCTCCCTGCAGCTCGGTCTCTTTTTCCTATTTGCCGCATTGTCTTTCACCCTTGCTCGTCAAGAGGCGATGACCCCCATTTTCTTGTGCTCTGCAGGGAGCCATTGAGATTTGAGCTAAAGGGAACCGTGGAGGCGACGACATCTCACCTCCTGGGGGCTTGCTCTTTTATTCTTTGGGGGTAGCTTGCCTCTGCAGAGCCCGCTAGCTGAAAGGCCTCACCTCACCCAGTGCCCTCCCTGTCCACGGGTTCAGAGGGCGGTGGGGGAGGGAGGTGCGAGGTGCGGGGTGCGGGTGGGGTGGTGATGAGAGGGGGGTGCCTGGATCGGGCGGAACGTGTAGTTTGGGACGCATTTGGTCTGAAGCAGTAAGTGCTGGATGATACAGTTCCCAGGTAAACAGCCCCGAGCTGGCCACTGAGCGGGCTCAACTTGCAAATGGAGGGAAAAGGCCTTAAGTATAGCAGAAAAAGATTTAGGAATAGGATAATCATGGAAACTTCTTGGAAGAAGTGCAGGGCTACGTAGACATAAAAGACAAAATGTATCTGTCTAGCTGACCATCCATTCATCCATCCATCCTGTCATAGTCCAAACTGTCAATTGACTTCAATACTTTCCTTTCTTTTTTTGGCTTTGATTTTTAAAAAATTATTAATAAAAGGTATGTAAAACATCTGAGAACGGTCTAAAGAATAATGAATTGAATGCCTGACCATCTCTTACGTCAACAAATAGGACGTGGCAGTACCTTAGAAGGTGCCTGTGTGTCCCAGCTCAGGCCCATCCTTCCCGGAGAGGTGACAGTTCTCCTAATTTTTCTGTTAATCGTTTCCTTGTTTTCTTTATAGTTTTATCATTTGTGTGTGTGTTCCAAACACATATATATGTGTCTTGGCTTCCACTATTGTTTTGCTTTCCTATTAATGGCGTTCTGTTGCACATATTCTTAAGTTTTTGAGATTCACCCTTGTTGATGCTCCTTCATTTTCATTGTTTATGGTTGAATATACTATCATTTATCCATTCTGATGATGGACATTTTAGGTGTTGGTGGTTTGGGAGATGTATGAGTTATCTGTGGAGGTGTAACAAATTACTCCAATATTTAGCAGCTGAAAACAAAACAAAAGGAAACCCTAATCCAGAAAGAGCTTAGCTGAGAGTCTCTGACTTGGTATCTCTCACAGGCTGTAAGCAAGGTGCTGGCTGGGGCTATTGTCATTTCAAGGCTGGGGGTGGAGGGAACCCCTTCCAAGCTTACTCACATGACAGTTGGCAGGCCTCTTGGCCTCACTAGCTTTGGTTGGATACATCAGTTCTTTGTCACTAGCCACAGCATGGCAGCTTGCTTCTCCCAGAGTTAAGGCTCCCAGAGAGAAAGATGAAAGCCAGATTCTTTTTGTAACCTAATCCCATTATTTTTGCCATCTTTTATTCATTAGAAGTGAGTTCCAGCCCACACTCAAGGGAGCGGATTACACAAGATCTTGAATATCTGGAGTTAGGGATAATTAGGGGCCATTTTAAAGGTTGCCTACTCCAGGGGATGTTAACAAGTGATGTCCTCTGACATTCCTGTACATGCCTTCTGGTTCACTTGCACAGGTTCACTCTGGTTCCCTGGAGTATACCCCAGGTGTAGAATTACTGGGTTGTAAGATCTGTGTATGTTCAACTTTATTAGGTTATTTCCCAGCTGTTCCCAAAGTGTTGAGCCAGTTTGCACTCCTTCCATCAACAGATGAGAATTCCTGTTGCTTCACAGACTTGTCATAACTTAGTATTATCCAATTTTATTTTTAGCCAGTCTGGCGGCATGAAATGACGTTCCATTGTGATTTTAATTAGCATTTCTCTGGTAACTAATGAAGTTGACCATCTTTTCATATACTGATGAGCTATTGTGCTTTCTCTCTGTGAAATTCTGGTTCCTATCTTTTACTTATTTTCATATTGGGTTCTCTTTTTCTTATTGACTCATGGGAATGCTTTCTTTATATAATCTGGATGCTAATCAATCCTTTGTTAGCTGCATATGCCACAAATATCAGTTTTAAGTTTGGCGCTTAGCTTTTCTTTCTCTGTATATCTGTCTCTCTCAGTGAATTAACTTTTGGATTTTAATTTCAAGTTAATCAATATTTTCTTTTATAATGTTTCTTGCCTTGAAAAATTGTTTCCTCAAGATAATAAGTTAATTATACTAAGTTTTCCTCTGAAAGCTTTTATAGTTTTGCATTTGGCGATTCATCTTAATCCACCTGGAAATTGATTTTTATGTTGTTTGTTCCATATGAATAATCTATTGTCCCAGCGCCGGTCATCTGCATGAATCAAGTTTTCCATATTTGCATGAATTTGTTTTAAGCTCCCTCCTCTCTTTCATTATCCATTTGTCTAACTCTGCACCAATACTAAATTGTTTTTAACTACTGTAGTTTTATAGTAACTCTTGAAATCCGTCAAAAAAGATCCCCCCAACTCTTTATTCTTCTTCCTCAAGAGTATTTTAGCAGTTTTTCCTCCTTTGACTTCCCATATAAATATTTGAATAAACTTTTCAAGTTCTCCAAAACAAGAAACAAACAAACAAACATGCTAGAAATGTGATGGATATTGCATTAATTCTATATATCAATTTGGGGTGAAATGTCTTCTTTAAGATGTTGAATATTTCTACCTAGGAACTTGGTATATAATGCTATTTATTTAGCTAACCTTTAATGTTTTAAATGTTTTGTAATACTTTTCATTGTTTTCCTTTTGCTCATTTTTGTTACATTTATTTCTAAGTACATTGTATTTTTACTACTATTGTAAATGTTTTTCTTTTATAAAAATTATATTTTGTAGCTTATTGTTTCTGGTGTATAGAAATCCAGTGCATCAAACTTGATAAACTCCATTAATAATTCTAAATTTACTTTATAGGGTGTTTCAGATTTGCTACACAGGCAGTCGTAACTTTCCAGTCCTTAGACTTTTAATTTCTTTTTCCTGTCATACTGCATTGGCCAGGACCTCTGGTATAATATTGAATAAAAATAGGGAGGGGGATCTTGTTTTATCCTTAATATAATAAAGAGAAAGGTTTCACTATATTAACTTTAAATATTGCATTCACAGTGGTTATTTTATAAATGTCTTGTCCCATGAAGAAAGTTTGATTCTTCTTTTGGTAAACACTTTTATTATGAGTAGATGTCTTATTGAATGCTGCTTCTGTAGTTATTGACTTTCTCATATAATTTTTTCCTGTAAATATGTTAAAATGGTGTAGTATAGTATTCAATTTTTAATATTAAATCAACTTTACATTCCTGGAATAAACCCTCTTTGGTAAATATGCAATAACCTCTATGTATAGATATAGACATGAAGATAAGCACTAGATATTTGCATCTATATATGTTGAGATTGGCCTGTAATTATCCTTTTTGGTACTAACATTATCTGTTGTTGATAAAATCTCATAAGGTAACATGAGTAGTATTCTCACTATTGCTATTCTCTGGAAGAATGTGTGCAAGATTGGAATTATCTGGTCCTTGAATATTTCCTCAAATCACAGCAAAACCCTCAGGGTTTGGAGTTTACTTTGTCAGAAGATATTAAACTTGTTGGTCCACTTACTTTAAGGATTATAGGACTATTTAGGTTTTCTTATGGAATCAGGTTTCATTAGTTGTATTTTCCAAGATATTTAACCATTTCATATATATATATTTTCGTATATATATATTCAAACATTGTAGAATAAAATTGTTCATAATGTCCTCTCTTTATCTGTTTAAATATTTTAATCATCTATTATTATGACTCCCTTTTCTTTACTAATATATGTATCTATCTTTTTTGGCTTTGATTAAGTTTGCCAGAACTTGGACTACTTTGTTAGCTCTTTCACATATACACACACAAACTGTCTCTTCTTTTCATTACTTGTTATTTATTTTATTACTTCTTCCTGCCTTCTTTGAATTTTTCTGCTATTTATTTTCTAAACTCCTTTTTTTTTTTTTGAGGAAAATTAGCCCTGAGGTGACATCTACTGCCAATCCTCCTCTTTTTGCCAAGGAAGACTGGCCCTGAGCTAATATACATGCCCATCTTCCTCTACTTTATATATGGGATGCCTACCACAGCATGGCTTGCCAAGCAGTGTGCAGGTCCGCACCCAGGAGCAGAACTGGTGAACCCTGGGGCCCTTGGGGCAGAACATGCGAACTTAACTGCTGTGCCACTGGGCTGGCCCCTATTTTCTAAACTCTTGAGTTACATACTTAGCTCATTAATTTTCAGCTTTTCTTCTTATGTAAGCTCTTAAGGTTATAAATTTGTGTCACTGCTTTTTAGCAGTATCTCCCAAGTTTTGATATGAATATTTTGTATCATATAGCTTTAAGTATGTGTAATTTTCATTGTGGTTTCTTGTTTGAGTCATGAATTTTTTAGAAGTGTGTATTTTAATTTCTAGTCACTCACATGAAGATTGTTTTATTATCTTGTGGTAAATGTTGCCTAACTAATTTGTAATGTCGTCAAAGAAAGTATGATACCAATTCCTTTGGATTTATTGAAGTTAACTTGGTAACCTAGCACATGATCATTTTTATTTGTGAGGTTGAAATTAATGTGGTCCTCTAATTATATAATGTCCTATGTATATACCTTTAAAACAAGTATGTTAATTATGCAATCCAAATCTGCCATATCTTCATCCATTTTTTATCTGCTTGAATTATCAATAACAAAAATACGTATGTTAAAGTCTCTCATTATGATGGTGGACTTTGAAATTTCTCATTGTAGATCTGCTTTTTTTAACTTTATATATTTTGATGCTATGTTATTAGTGAATTGGAGCAAATTGAAAATTTTATCATAATGTAGGGATACAATATTATGACTACCTATCCACGCTTTTTCAAATTCCTAATTTGTTCAAATATCATATCAAAGTTTCCTTGATTAATGTTTACCTCTTTTATCTTTCTTTCATCCTGTGACTTTAAATCTTTCAATCTATGTTTTAAGTATGTATGTTGTAAACTTATCTGTATTGTTAAGAATCTTTGATTTTTAAAATTATTGTCTGATAATTATAACTTTTCATTTAATAATTTAGTCCAATTATATTTATTGTGATTAGTAGTACAGTTAGATTTATTTCTACTGTCTTATTTGCTTTGTATTTCTTCTGTTTTATCTGTCTCTTTCATTCTTCTGCCCTCTTTCTTTTTCCTTCTTTCTTTGTTTCCCCATTGTATTCCTCTTCTTATTTGGTTGTTACATGTTCTAATGTTTTAGGTTGACTATTTTTAAGAATACTCTAGTTGTATAACACTTAACATAACATTTATTGAGGTATAATTGACAAATAAAACTTGAATATATAAGGTGTATGATGTGTTTAGAGATATATATATGCATTGTGAAATGCTTACCATAATCAAGCTAATTAACATATCCTCACATAGTTTACCTCTTCTCCTCCTCCCACTGAACAATTGGGATCTACTCTCTTAGCAAACTTCAAGTATATAATACAGTATTGTTAACTTTAATCCCTATGCTATACATGAGATCCAGAACTTACCCATCCTACATTATCTGAAACTTTGCAACCTTTGACCAATATTTGCTCATTTCCCCCGCCCGGCAGCTTCTAGTAACCACCATGCTACTCTCTGCTTCTATGAGTTTGACTTCTCTAGATTCTATGTATAAGTTAGATCATACAGTATTTGTCTTTGTCTGTCTGAATTATTTTGAAATTTAGCATAATGCCCTCAGGGTTCATCCATGTTGTCATAAATGGCAGGATTTCCTTCTTTTTTTATGGCTGAATAAATTCTATTGTATATATATATATACACACCACAATTTCTTTATGCATTCATTTGATAGACATTTAGGTTATTTCCCTATCTTGGCTACTGTGAATAATGCTACAATGAAAATGGGAGTACAGATATCATATCCAGAAACTGATTTCATTTCCACTCAGTGTGTACCTAGAAGTAGGATTGCTTGATCATATGGTAGTTCTATTTTTAATTTTTTGAGGAACCTCTATAGTGTTTTCTGTAATGACTGTACCAATTTACATTCACGCCAACAGTACAGGGGTTCCCATTTCTCCATAGCCTCACCAACACTTGTTATCTTTTGTCTTTTTGATACTAGGCCTTCTAACAGGTGTGAGGTGATAGCTCACTGTGGTTTTGATTTTCATTTCCCTGATGATTAGTGAATTTTATTATCTTTTCATATACCTATTGGCCCTTTATATGTCTTCTTTTGAGAAATGTCTATTCCGGTCCTTTGCTCACCTTTTAATTGGATTATTTGTTTTCTTGCTATTGAGTTTGCGTTCCTTATATATTTTGGATATTAACCCCTTATTGGATATATAGTTTGCAGATAGGTTCTCCCATTCCATAGGCTGTCCCTTAACTCTGTTGACTGTTTCCTTTTTCTGTGCAGATGCTTTTTAGTTTGATATAGCCCCACTTGTTTATTTTTGCTTTTGTTGCCCATGCTTTTGGGGTCATATCCAAAAAATTATTGCCCAGACCAATATCAAGAAGCTTTTTTCCAGGCTGGCCCGGTGGCACAGCGGTTAAGTTTGCACATCCCACTTCGGTGGCTGGGGTTTGCCAGTTCAGATCCCGGGTGCAGATGTGGCACCGCTTGGCAGGCCATGTTGTGGCAGGCATCCCACATATAAAGTAGAGGAAGATGGGCATGGATGTTAGCTCAGGGCCAGTCTTCTTCAACAAAAAGAGGAGGATTGGCAGCAGATGTTAGCTCAGGGCTAATCTTCCTCAAAAAAAAAAAGAAGAAAAGCTTTTTTCCTATGTCTTTTTCTAGTAGCTTATCAGTTTCAGGTCTTACGTTGAAGTGTGTAATGCATTTTTAGTTGATTTTTGTATATGGTGTGAGATAAGGGTCCAATTTCATTTTTCTGCCTATGGATATCTAGCTATTCCAGCACTATTTATTGAAGAGACTATCCTTTCACCATTGTATGCTCTTTACACCTTTGTCAAAGATGAGTTGAGCATAAATGTGTGGGTTCATTTCTGGGCTCCGTATTTTGTTCCATTGGTGTATGTGTCTGTTTTTAGGCAAGTACCATACTATTTTGATTGATTACTATAGCTTTGTAGTATAGTTTGAAATCAAGCACTGTGATGCCTAAATTTTATTCTTCTTGCTGAAGATTGCTTTGGCTATTCAAGGTCTTTTCTGGGTTATATGGATTTAGGATTTTTTTCTATTTCTGGGGAAAATGGCATTGGAATTTTAATAAGGATTGCATTGACTCTTGTAGATAGCTTTGGGTAATGTGGGCATTTTAACATTATTAATTCTTCCAGTCCATGAATACAGGATGTCTTTCCATTTATTTGTGTCTTCAATTTCTTTCTTTCTTTTTTTTTTTTTTTGAGGAAGATTAGCCCTGAGCTAACATCTGCCACCAGTCCTCCTCTTTGCTGAGGAAGACTGGCTTTGAACTAACATCTGTGCCCATCTTCCTTAACTTCTATATGTGGGACGCCTGCCACAGCGTGGCTTGACAAGCAGTGCATAGGTCTGCACCTGGGATCTGAACCAGTGAACCCCAGGCCACTGATACCGAATGTGTGAGCTTAACCACTGCACTGCTTCATTTCTTTCATCAGCATTTTACAGTTTTCAGTGTACAGATCTTTCATTTCCTTGATTAAATTGGTTTCTAAGTATTTTATTGTTTTTGATGCTATTGTAAATGGGTTTGTTTTCTTAATTTCTTTTCAGAGACTTTGTTATTAGTATATAGAAGCACAACTGATTTTTGTATGTTGATTTTGTATCCTGCAGCCATGCTGAATTTGTTTATTAGTTCTAACCATTTTTTGGTAGAATCTTTAGGCCTTTTTATATATAAGATCATGTCATCTGCAAACAGAAACAATTTAGCTTCTTTCTTACTATTTTGGTTGCTTTTTATTTCTTTTTCTTGCCTAATTGCTCTGGCTAGAATTTCTAGTACCATGTTGAAAAAAAGTGGTGAGAGTGGGACCCCTTGTCTTGTCCCTGATCTTAGAAGAAAAGTTTTCAGCTTTTCACCTTTCATTATGATGTTAACTATGGGCTTCCTATATATGGCCTTTATCATGTTGAGCTATTTTCATCATATATCCAATTTGTTGAGAGTTTTTGTCATGAAAGGATTTGGTATTTTGTCAAATGTTTTTCTTGCATCTATTGAGATGATCATATGATTTTTATCCTTCATTTTGTAAATATGGTGTAGCACAATTATTGATTTGGAGATACTGAGCCATACTTGCATCCCTGGAATAAATCCCACTTGATCATGGTGTATGATCCTTTTAATGCATAGTTGAATTCAGTTTGGTAATATTTTATTGAGGATTTTTGCATTTATGTTCATCTAGGGTATTGGCCTATAATTTTCTTTTCTTGTAGTGTCTTTGTCTGACTTTGGTATCAGAGTAAGAGTAAGGCTCAAACAGTGCAATAACTTTAAAATAGTTTATCTTCATTAATCCTTGAGTTGTAGCTATGCTATTGTTATTGTATATTTTATTTGTTATGCTTTTATGTCCCACAAGACATTTTTTAAAAAATTTAAGCAGTCAATATTAAGTTATATTTGCCCATGTATTTATTTGTTTCAGTATTCTCTATTCCTTCTACAGTTCTGTGCTTTTTTTCTGGATAATTTTCCTTAATCCTGAAGAATGCCTTTTCGTAGTTCCTATAGTGTATTGGCAACAGATTCTCTCAGGTTTTGTTTATCTAAAATGGTCTTTATTTTGCCTTCATTTTTGAAGGATATTTTTTGCTGTGCATAGACTTTTAGTTGGCAGATTTTATCTTCTTCTTCTCTTTTTTTTTTTTTAGCCATTCCATTGTGTTCTGGTTTCCATCATCTCTTTTGAAAAGCCAGCTGTATTATTGCTCCTCTGAAAGGAAAGTATCCTTTATCTCTGGCTGATTTACAGATTTTCTCTCTGAATTTGGTTTTTAGCAGTTTGACTACGATGTACCTGATTATAGTTTTCTTTGTATTTATTCTGCTTGGGGAATGTAGGGTTTTTCCAACCTGAGTTTTGGTGTTTTTCATCTCTTTCTGGGAACTTTCAGTCAGTAATTATTAACATATTGCTTCTGTTTCATTCTTTCTTTTCTCTTCTTCTGGGACTCTGATTACACATATCATAACTTTTTACCATGTCTCATAATTCTATTATACTCTTTCTATATCTTTTCATCTCTTCGTGTATCATCTTCTTTTCCCTCTGTGTTATTTTTGGAAACTTTCTACTGACCTTTGTTACATTTCACAGATTTTCTGGGCATTTGAGTCTAATATGTTTTTAAAGCCAACTGTTGAATTCCTGATTTTAGTGATTATATTTTTATTTCTAAAATTTATGTTTCACTCTTTTATGAGTTTTAGTCCTATACTGAAATTCTCTAGCCTTGTTTCTGTTACTTTTGAACATATTAATTACAGTTGTTTAAAGTCAATCCTTGTCTAAGAACTCAAATGTCTGAATCACCTGTGAGTCTGTGTCTATTATTCATTGTTTCTCTTGAGTTCTTGGCAGTTTATCCTGATTTTTAGCCTCCTTCTAAATGTTTGATTGGATGCAAGACATCGTGAATGAAAAATTATAAAAGTTCTGGTTGTTGTTATTGTTTTTTAAAGAGGATTTTCTGGGAGTGGGGTACAGATAAATTATCAGCAGATTACTTTCATATTATCAAAAGTTAGATTTAAGGTTTCTTAGAAGTGGTCCATTTCAGGTTTTTTCTGTTTCCAGGAGCATAGCCCCTATTCCTAAAATGTCACTCTTATTTATATGCCATGAATTTTCTCATGTCTCAACTGAAAGCAGAGTGTGTTGATAAGAATCATCTACTTTGGTGGGGCTTGACCTCCACTGCTTTATTCCCAGAACAATACAGCTACTGAAATGGTTGTTCAGTTGGTTTACCATGTTACCCACTATTTTTCTGCAAGTTTTTGGGGGTCTGTCCCTGTGCATGGGTAGCACAGAAGTCACCCAATGACTTAAGGGGAATTTTTACATAGATTTTAGATTCACTTGTCTGAGATTTCTTCCTGTCTGAAATTTTGCCCTTTGAATTCCAGTTGATTTGGTAATCTGGAACCAGTAAGACTGACACTTTCTTCTTGGCCTAAGTTACCCTGGATTGTGAACTGGAAAATGCCCCAAAGGAAGAAGTCATAGTGAATGTGGAGCCCATGTCCTGTGTTTTCCTTCCCTTGGGATTGTAGCTTCTCAATCCAGCTTGTGTTGTTTGCTCTTCTAAGTCTTCCATTGTTTTCTGTATTTTGTCAAACTTTTGTTGCTGTTCTCAGTTGGAGGGTTGTTTCAAACAAGGTATTCTCTTAATGCTGGAGTTGGAAGTCTCTTGCCATTTTGTCTTACATCTCAGATTATTTATCTAAGATTATTTTATTTCTTCTTGAGATACATCCTTTAGAATTTCCTTTAAAGCAGATCTTTCAATAATAAATTCTTAGTTATTTGTTGATCTGAAAGTAACCTCTCTAAGACTCCTATAGTAAAAGGTAGTGCCGGGGTGGCACTAGGGATGACAAAGTGGAGAGGATAGCATTTGAGTGGCTTCCAGTTTTAGACTATGATGGGTGGTGCTGTTTTGAATGTTCTAGTACATGTCTTTTGGTGATATGTATATGCATTTCTATTGGGTATATACCTAAGAGTGGTATTACTGTACAGTCCTGGTTTTTTATGTGAAAATGATTTTTGTAACATTTTTAGAATAGAAAATGTCTAAAGAAAAAACTCACTGGTCAACCCTCCCCACTTCCTGAGGTAGCTAAATATGTCCTTATTTTTCCTATCCTTAGATAAACATAAACATACAAAAGTAGGATCATCAGTTTTTCACTGAAAATATACATTGAGAGCATTCCTCCACATATGACTTGAGCTCATGCTTTTTAAGAATTGCATAGTATTTTGCAGTATAGATTTTTAATAAATTGTTCATTCATTCCTATGTTCTGAATGTTTACAGAACTTAATATCTCAAAAATTGTTTCAGTGCTTTCGGGATTTCATGGCAGTCTCCATTACTTGGGGCAGCAACTGGAAAGAAAAAGAGAAACTCTAGGGGAAGTAGAAATGAGAAAGGATAGAGGATTTAAAGCTGAACTAGTAATGTAGAGTCTGAAACAGAGAGAGAGAAGATAGAACCAACTGAAATTTGAGGAGATAAAGGAAGAAAACAAAAGGCTTAAGGGAGAAAGTTAAAAGAAAGGAGCATGAAGACAAGGAGAACACTTACAGTGCAGGAAATTGGTAATTTGATTAGTTTTCTCCGTCAATCTGTTTGTTTTGTTGAGGGTGATCCTAGGATTGCCTTCCATACCCCACATTCATCTTTCGTGTCCATCCACGCATCAAGTGGACATTACAGGGGCACCTTTTTATGCCCACGTGAAGTGGAGAATCTAAAGAAGAATAAAACGTGGTTCTTGACTTATGCTTACTCGAGTTTGGGGAGTTGTGATGAAGCCCTGAAGTAATAGCAGATGTGGTATTCCATCCCCTTTACCACTGAATCCGCATTCCCGTGGAAGGACCAGCCTGGACACTGTTTTGTGGCAAGGGAGAAAGCTTTATAATAACTTCTTCTTGAGGAGAGTTTCGTCTGGGGACACCTTCACCTCGGGTAGCCGGCCAATAGGGGCCAGAGTGGTGAGGGCTGAGGAAACAGGAGAATGTACAAAGGCCATGCAAATCTTTCAGGCTTTTGGGGCCAGACATAAAAAGGGGCAAGTGGCTTTTCCCCTAGGTTCAAAGTTGAGCTCACCAAGCCAGATGAGCAGACACCAATTAAAGGGAACACCTGGTCAGGCATGAAGCCAAATCCTGGGTCAAAAGTCAAATGTTGGATCCCTCTCTTACGTGATTAAAATGAATCAAGACTAGGAACAAAGTTCAAGAAACCCCCATAGAGTTTCTTGAAATCATATTCATATATGAAATCATATTCATACAGGGCTCACTACTAGCTGATTGAGCAAGGATATTTTATCTATTTTTTAGTTGATTAAATTTATCTATTTTTATCACAAAATAATACATATTACTATTGACATGTTAATGAGGTATATGAAGAAAAATGCAAGTAATCCACTCTTTCTTGTTTGAAGTAACTGATTCTAATGGTTTGATGTATGTCTTCCATATAATTTCTGTGTTTATATAAGTATATAAAAATATTTTTTTAATTTTTCGTACAAAAATGCAGACTTTCCATTTTACTACCACATTAAATGTTTATTAAAAATATAAATATATAGCCTAACTCCTGGCAAAAATATACAGCTTTAACTCATCCTTGGAAATAACGGTGTATTATTTTATATAAAGATCTATCATTACTTATCAATCACTCCCATGTTGGTAAATAGCCTCACGGATTTATTTTTTAACAAATTGCCCTGCCTCTCTCCCGGGGCGGACGCCCGGGTCTTCATCCTTAACGAGGGACGACATCTTCGCGGAGAAATAGACACAAAGCCGGGCCTCAGCGGTCCGGGGGTGGCTAGCCAAGCTCCGCCCCTCTGCCGCGGCCGCCAATCAGCTCCCGGGACGGCTCCATCCTCACCTCGCCATGCGCCACAGCCCATCTCCCCCAACAAGCTTCCCACTAACGCCTCCACCGGTTTTCAAATCCCGAGTCTGCCGGCCTCGTCGTCTTCTTGTCACATCTCTGCAGAGGAGTCCATTCCCCCTCTGCAGTAGCCCGGTGTGGAAAATTCTGGACAACGGGTGAGTCTTGTCCAAAGATGGTTTCTGGAAACGGGGCAGGCCCTGGCTCGCCTACCGAGTCCGCTGCGGCCACGGTGCGTGGGAGAGGAAGCGGCCGGGTTCCCCGGGGAGCGCCTAGGAGGAGGCCCTGCGGGGACGAGACAGTGTTCGGGTTTGGGGCCTGAGATCGCTGGGGCCTGAGGGGGCAGATGTCTTTCAAAGAGGATTCCCTGCGGTTTCTCCATCTCTCTTTCTGATTCTGCTTATTTCTACCACTCTGGCTCTTGTTTATTTCGTGCTTCGTTTCTTCTCCTCCGTTAACCTAACCATCAAGAGTCAAATACATTCCTGCCCTTTTTGATTATATTTTTCATAATGCAGTCTTTCAAAGCTGCAGATACGTACAGAAAATAACAGATTTATCAGATGCTTACAGTTTACCACCTTCTCTTCAGCTCTCGCTCTCTCTCCTTCTGTGTGTTTCTCTCTTCCTTTCTAAGAAACAAAACCTTTTTTCCCATCAAATCTCATGCCCCCATCCTCAGACGTAAATTAGATCGTAATCTTTCTCACGTATGTATATTCTTGTCCTTTCATTATTCATGTTTATGTAAGCAGTATATGCGTTTTTGTTTTGAATTTTAAATTTTTTCATGAAACTCAATATTTTGAGGTTTTACCTTGGAGTGCTATTAATCTTGGCATTTCAGACCCAAAGGGACTTAGCAAGCACGTCACCAGCCCTCCTTGTTTAGCTGTGAACCCTGAACCATGGAGAAGATAAAGGGCATGCTCACAGTCCCTCAGGTGGTCCTTGAAGGGGCAGGATCCTGAATTCAAGTCCTCTTGATTTTGTTCCTAGCCTTTCCTCTGTGTAAGCCCTGCCTCTGAGCCCACCTACCCACACGCCCCTATTGATGCTCATAGGAGTCAGTTTGGGGAAAGGGGGTTGAAGAGAGATGGGGAGAGGAAATATGGCTTAGATTTGGACCAAAACCCTAATCAGGATTAAAAGGTATACATTTTCCTAAAACATGAAGTATTGAGTCTTGGGACTACCTGAATATTTATTTTATTGAACAAGCACTCATACAGTCTTACTGTGGATGCCAGACATTGACCTAAGAACTTTACAAGTGTTCACTCACCTGATTTAAACCTTACAATAAATCTCAAATATAGGTACTAATTTTACTATTCCCATTTTACAGGTAATAAAACTGAGGCACAGAGACATTAAGTAACTTGCCCAGAGTCTCTCAGCTGGTAAAGTGTAGCACTGACATCTGAATGCAGGCCATCTGGTGACAGTCTGGGTTCCTAACCACCATACTACCCTGCATTTTACAAGCTAGAACTAGCGCCTGAGCCAGGTGAAGTCACCACACACAGTAGGAACTTACAATTCACAGAAGGGAGGAGCACCTGTCAACTGATTATGGAAAAGGACTTGAGGAAAGAAATGGGGTTTGAAATGGACACAAGAATAAATTTTAGCTACCTGTTTGTTTGATACATAATATCCTTATTTTTAATTTACAAAAGTAACACACGTAACAGTGCAGACAATGCAGAGCTATGTAGAAGCTGCCCTCTGCTGTTGCTCAGGTTACACAATATTAACAAGTAGAGATGTATTCTAACCTTCTCCCACCATAACACAAATATCCATAGGGCTGGTTTTATTGTAAAAATAAAAGTATATATTCAACAATTTCAACAATTTTTATCTTCCCCTTAGCAATATTTCAAGTACATTCCTCCAACTGAATGGAGATCTAAGCTCTTCGTAAGAATTGAATAATATTCCATAGAATGTGTCCTCTAGTTTATTCAGCCTTTTCCTTATAAATGAATAGTCAGACAAGTTTATGTCGCCATGCACACTGCCAGGATGGGGACCGCCGCAATGCCCAGCCCACAGCGCCGGCGACACAAAGAAGCGCTGTCCCTTGCCAAGCGCCGCCCCCTCGGGCTCGAGTCCGCCCGGGAGGAAGTGGGGAGGAGGAGACTCTTCGGGAGCCCCTCCTCTCTTCCCGCTCCGTCTCCTCGCAGCTCCTGCTCGGTCGCCGGGGCGCTGCTTGCAGGGAAGCCCCTTCCTCGCCTGACTGTGCGTCCCTATCTGCACCCAGCCCTTCCCCCTCACGTCCCCCCTGGAAGTGACAGGGCAACCTGGTGAGTGGCCCTGTCCGAGTGCCTCCAGGCTGGAGAAGGGGCGGTGACGGTGGCCTTGGCCTGGGTCTGGGGGAGGGCGGTGCTGGAGGCCGTGGGGGCGCGAGGGGGCGCGGGCGGGCCTGCGGGAGCTGGCGCCGTGAGGCTGGGAGTGCCCAGATCTGGGATCGGAGTCCCTCGCTGTTTGCGTCCGCGTTCCTGTTAGGGATTGTGCTCTGCATCACTCCTGCCGCATAGCTCCCTCTCCGGGGTCTGACATCTGATGTTTATTTGCTTGCTTTGTGTAGTCGAGTTACGCACAGGCCTGACCTAGAGAAACATCATCTAATGCGCAGCTTTATCGGATGAGAAGGCTGTAGCTCAGGGAGGAGGCAGGGCTTGCTCAGCGCCACCCAGGTAGCTGGTGACTGAGCATCACTTGCCCTACTGCCCTTTGATCTGTGCAAACACCGTCTCTGGTACTAAGATCCCTCGCCCTCTCGCAGTGGCCCCCTCGAGACTGGTGTCTGTGTGTGTGTGTTGTGTGTAAATGTGTAAGAGGGGCCGGTGGTCTGTGTACCGCCACCCCATCCAGATCTTCGTACCAGCGGGCCTGGAGAATTCATTCCATGCCAACCCCAGCTTTTCGCTAGGCCCCCCTCCTCCCCCTGCTACCTCCCCCACCCCCACTCCAGCCCCCTCCCCTCTACACCTTTGACGTCACCGACATGCTCGTTGCAGAGTGGCTCTGGGGCTAGGGAGGAAAGTGTGGCCTTGGTGAGGGCCTGGAGAGGAAAGGGGAGAAAGGGATCCCTCACCAGAACTTAGTCTTAACAGCCCCTCGGAGTTGGGAACGTCCTGTCTCAAACGTTGTCCATTTGATAGCACACCCTCTGAGGCAGGCTGATCAACAGCTAGTAGGAGTCAACGCCAGGTTTTTTTTTTAAAAAACAACAACAGGTCTTCTCATTCCTGGGCTAGTGTTCCTCCATTATGCTGTTATCCCGGGAGTTAGGTGGTGAGAGAAGTGAGCAAATGTGAATGAGAGAGAGACAGACAGCCCCAGGGGAACTCAGGAATTAAGAAGGGAGTGCAGTAAGATGGAAATAGGGAATGGAAAAAGCAAAATTTTGAATCGTGCCTCCTTTTATGGGAATGGGGAAGGATTGATTCCCGAAGGCCACAGGAGTGCCTTCAAAGATATTAGTAATGGTGTGGGGTGTTTTTGTTTTTTGGAGTTTCAAATTATTTTATTGAGGTCATATTGGTTTATAACATTGTGAAAATTTGAGGTGTACATTGTTATGTATCAGTTTCTGTGTAGACTGCATCGTGTTCATCACCAGTAGTCTGGTTTTTATCCGTCACCATATATATGTGCCCCTTTACCCCTTTTGCCCTCCCCCCACCCTCTTCCCCTCTGGTAACTGCTAATCTGTTCTCCTTGTCCGAGTGTTTATCTTCCACATATGAGTGAAATCATTCAGTGTTTGTCTTTCTCTGTCTGGCTTCACTTAGCATAATACTCCCAAGGTCCAGTCTGTTTTTTCAGCTGGGTGGTTGGTATATGGGAGTTTGTTTAATTTTTAGAATTATTATCATTTTACTGCCTATATCCTTCCACGTGCATTATATATTCTTTTAAAAGTATAAATTAAACCATTTTTAAGTGAAAATCAAATAAATAAGATCAAGCTGGGAATTTGTAAGACAGGATGCAAAAGAAGGGGTTGAACCTGCCCCAATTCTGGCTCAGTAGAAGTTGATTGACATTGGAAAAGATAGTGGATGTATTAAAAAAAAAAAACAAAGGTTCATGGAAGAAAAGAACATGAAGAGGAGAAGACTGTAGATTTGGATGTCTATGACCTTAATCGTTTGACAAGGTCGGGTAGCTGTTTGCTGAAGAAGTGATCCTCGGTTTGCCCTTAAACCCACATCCAACATTCAGTCATACATCATGGAGTGTCTGTTTATTCCCCTGGGAAATCCAAAGAAGAAAATGTATCCCCTGGCCTCAGACACTTACCCTACCTTGGAGATTTGAAATCAAACTATAATGCAGGATGTTATGTAATATCCAAGATGGGCCTGCTGCTCACCTTCCCTTCCACGGAAAACCGCGTTTGGGCACCAAGGGGCTGCTTTGTAAAGGGTTTCAGGCTAGAAGCTTTGTAAGCTCTCTCCCTGAGTTACAGGTTGTGCCTGGGGTGCCTTCTGCCTTAGTGGTGTGTTTGGTTCCATCAAGCTAGAAAGGGCCAGAATGGGCCCATGGGAGGAGAAAGCAGGATCCATGGAAGGAGAACCAGGGATGAAGAATTTAGGAGGAGAAATAAAAGTGATTCCCCCAGGCAGTGTCCATCTGATCTCACCAGGCTGAGAGAGCAAACAGATTCAGGCAGAAAGAGGAAGCATTTAGTTCAAAAGTCCTTTTGGAGTCACTGATAGCCGGTTAAAGTGGGAACAGCCGCAGCTGCACAGTTCGAGGAGCCCCATGGAGGAGGAAGGCAAACTTACAGTGGGCAAGTGTTCAACCTGTTGGGAGATGAAGGCAGACGTTTTAGGATGAGCGAGATAGGCTCAGTTGCTCGATCTGATCATTTATATATGCAATCATTTAATGTGTGTTTACTTGATTGAATTTATATTATCTGTGTTATTTTTAATTGTGATACTAATATGTACAACAGTACAAACGATGCGGACTTGAATAAAGAGAAGGAATCCTGTTCACCTTTCTGATGCAATCAATGTAACAGGTTGAAACGTGGCCTCTGTAGATTTTCTGTGTATATAAATTCCTGGTACTTAACAGGCTTCTATATTTCTGGTGCCTAGGTGGAATCCAGTACTAGGTTCCCTGGTTTTGAATCCTGAATCCACCACTTACCAGCTTTGTGACTTGAGCAAGTGACAGATTCTCTGGCCATCAGGTTGTTTGTTTTTGCCCATCTATAAAATGGGGGTAGTGTTAGTATGTACCTCATAGGTTTCTTGTCAAGATTAAATAATTTATGCAAGCAGTTACAATAATGCCTGGAATCTGGTAGGCACTGTATTGTCGTTACTACTACTAAAATTACTAGGACTACCTTTATTGTTATGGTCTTTGTCAACACAAAAATGGGTTTGTGTCCTACATATTATGGTGATTTGAAATTTTCACTTAAAGCATACCTAGGACATTCTTCTAGGTAGATGCAAAATAGATTTAACTCATCCTTTGTAGTAGCTACATGTGATATTCTATGCAGATTATTACACTTCACTCATTCTCCTTCTCAAAAGTTGTCTTGCCACAAGCACATCACTGGTGTCGGTCTTACTCAGGATGCAGGAAAGGGGAAAACCAGCAGAGAGAACGGGAGCCCAGCTGTTCGCCGCCAAACCCCGCTGCCCTCGGGCCTCCAGTCTGGCCCAGGAGACAGGCCGAAAGAGGAGACTTGGCAGGAAAAGCGCTCCTGTCCTCTCTGGGCCCTGCTTTTCACATCTCCAGACCACCCGCCCATCCCTTTGTCACTCTCCACAGATATTTCTTCTCCCGTGGACTAGCTCAGAGTACAGGGAGAGCTACAAGGATGTGAGTTCCCCGCTGTGGGTGTCTTTGGAGCATCAACACTGGTGGCAACACAGGCCCAGAGAGAAGGGGTCTGATGGGAAGCTCTTTACAGGATGTGTAGAGTGGCTGGCTGGGGGCTGTGCCCCAGGGTCTTATGATGGGAATAGTGGGCTGTGAGGGGCTTGGGATCTGTGGATAGATGTGGCTTTGGGTTAGAGATCCTGCACCCACAGGAGTAAAAAATGATTCTAGGGAACATTCTTTGTCATTTACTTATCTCCATTTCTAGATTTTCCTTTATCAATCTCCATTTGTGTGGTGGTGAGCATCCTAGTACATGTGTCTTTAATACTGCTGCTCTTATTCTTGTAAGAAAGGTTATTAGAAGAGGAGTTGCTAGTCTAAGGCTAGGCACACCTTTGAAACTGAGTTGCCACGATCAGCTTGCTTTCAGATTCTCAGTGTTTCCTGTAGATTGTGATCATGTCCCCATAGCCTTTTGGACATTGGACATTATTTGCTGCCTTCATTGTCTTCTCTTCCTCCTCCTCTTTCTTCTTTGCCATCTTTTTTGACAATCTTATGGGCAAGATCCACTATGTTTTCATACATCATATTTGCCCGATTAGTGAGATTAAGCATGTTTTCCTCAACTAATTGGCCATTTAAATTTTCTCTTCTGTGATTATCTTCTCTTAGAAAAATAGGATTTCAATAGATAGAAAAATGTGGGAGAGGGAACAGGAAGGAGATTGGATCTAAAATGAAAGCAGGGCATGTCAGCGATGCCAGGTGTTCTGGCAGCTGCAGAGAGGTTGGGTGGCAGGAGATACGCTGGAAGAGTGAGGAACAGCCAGCCCTGGAGACCTTAAACCCCAAGATGAGGCTCAGACTTTCCCCTGTGGGCAAAGGCAAAGCTCTGCGGGGACTTCTTTTCTGGGAAATAATACCACCAGTGGCTCTAGAATAATAAAGGCTAGAACTGATACTAGTGACTTAGAATGAGTTACTGAGGACCCCAACTAGGTTAACGGCAGCATGATTGGAAACTGTGAACGACATTGACGGGACTTGTGACCAGCTGGATAAGGAGCAGAGGGAGAAGGAAGCAGAGACACAACTGTGACTCTGTGTGGTTGGCTGTCCTGGTTATTTGTGGACACCAGGAGGAGCAGGGAAGGGACAAGCTCTGATTAACCAGCTGTTCACTGATTGTATCTTTTTACTAGTTCTCTGAGGTAGAGGTTACCCTCTTTAACAACCAGGGACATGGAGCTTATGTCATTTACCTCAGAGGAGCTAGTTTGGAGGAAAAGAATAAATTTAAGACTTCTTTAGTTTTAGAGACCACTACAAATGGTAGAGTGTGCCCTTTGAGTGGGGGTCTTCAGTTTATTCCTTACGTCAGGACCAGGACCTTTTCGTCCATGGCCTGGGGAAGGCACAGGGAAGCCCTCTGCCAAGGCCTTTTTCAAGGGCCCATAGAAATACTTGAGAACTAAATATAGTAAAAATTCGTATTAATATTGGCTCTAAAATATGAAAACTATAAGGTCAGAATCAATAAATGCTTAATCCAGTGTTTTGTGAAATGGGACATAAGGTTAGTGTTATTTTTACTTTTTAAGAATTCTCTATTCACAAATTTAAATAGTTTACTCTTAACCAAGTAATTATAAGCAAATATATATTTGTATTTGTGTGTGTATATATACATATATATAATAAATAATTGAATACTCATATATATATATATGTATAATAAAATAATGGAAAGGCACTTAACCTGTGGTATTTCCTTTAATCCTCAGGACAAACTATGTGGTAAGTACTATTATCCCTACTCAATAAATCAGGAAACTAAGTCTGAAATGTGTTGTCCGATCTCACAGTTAATAAGCAGCAGACCTGCAATTCAAACCCAGACAGCCTAACTCCAGGGCCCGAGCTTGTGAAACTTTGCCCTATTACCTCGAGAGTGAGCATATTCTCTGACAAGGGAAATAGAAAAGAAGTAAGGGCTGAAGAAAACAACAAGGATTATCTGCATTTTCAGAAGAGATGAGGGAATGATAGAAAGTAAGTGGTTCAAGAGATTGAAGATGATGAGGTTGTCATGGGCCATAACATAGAGGTGGTAAGAGCCTCAGGGGCCAGGAGAGCAGCGTTGTCCAGTGCCGCCAAGTGGTCAGTGAGGATGACAAGCCCTCGATGTCCTGATTATGAAAACATGTCTTCCTTGAGGGATCTGTTTATTTGATAAAGTACGTATAGCAGAGGTCAGACTGAAGAGCGTCCTTAAGCGGGGAGCTCATGAAGAAGCAGAGGACTTTTGTGAGTTCCATGCACAGACAGACACACTTTCTATGCTGTGTCCAGATACAAGTAAGAGTCTGCCGTAATTTCGTGATGTGTTACCTCCTGCTTCTGGTTGCCTGGGACCTGGATTCAAGCCTCAGAGAACTTCTGCTTTTATCTTACATGGCCTGTGACTGTGACCAAAGAACCTTCTCTGAGAACCAGACTTTTCAGACTAAAAGTCCGGGTTCCCCAAGTTGAGATCAAGAAGATCAATGTGAGAGTTGAGTGGGGTGGAGAGGGGGTAACACCACTGTATTGGTTTCCAGGAGCTGCCATAGCAAATTACCACAAACTGGGTGGCTCACAACGGCAGAACTTTATTCTCTCACGAGTCTGGAGGCTTAGAAGTTTGGAATCCAGGTGTTGGCATGGTTGGTTCTTTCTGCAAGTTCTGTAGGAGAATCTGTTCCATGCCTCTTTCCTAGCTTCTGGTGTTTGCCAGCAATCTTTGGCATTCCTCGGCTTACAGATACATTACTCTAATCTCTCCCTCCGTCTTCTCATAGAATTCTCCCCTGTGTATCTGTGTCTGTGTCCCAATTTCCTCTTATAAGAACACTAGTCATTAGATTAGGATGCACTCAAATCCAGTATGACCTCATCTTAACTTGATTATATCTGCAAAGACTCTATCTCCAAGTAAAGTCGTATTCGTAGTTACTGGGGGTTACGATTAAACATCTCTCTTTGGGAACACAATTCAGCCCTCATTCTTCACTTATGTTTGTTCCCTTCTGTGACAGAAAAGTGTTGAGCTCTTTGAGTTTGACCATAATAGTTTAAGAGGACAGGGGGTGATGGGGTCTGCCAGATGAGAGACACCAACACCCCTGATGAATGCTTGAATCGTTTCACAATGTCAGTCTCATCTGCATATTGGAAAGAATTGCCGCAGCTAGTGGAGGAATGAACTGCTTGACTTGTTTCTTTGCGTATCTTTGTTATTCTTGTTTCCTTGTTGTTCTTCACCAAGCTAAGTCTTTGCTTTCCTCTCTGCAGAAACTGATCCAGCCATGGCGACTCCCTCTGCTGCCTTTGAGGCCCTTATGAATGGAGTGACAAGCTGGGATGTCCCCGAAGATGCCATCCCGTGTGAACTGCTTCTTATTGGAGAAGCCTCCTTCCCGGTGATGGTGAATGACATGGGTCAGGTCCTCATTGCTGCCTCCTCCTATGGCCGAGGCCGCCTGGTGGTGGTGTCCCACGAGGACTACTTGGTGGAAGCCCAGCTCACTCCCTTTCTCCTCAATGCAGTGGGGTGGCTTTGTTCTTCCCCTGGGGCTCCCATTGGTGTACACCCATCCTTGGCACCTCTGGCCAAAATTCTCGAGGGCTCTGGCCTAGAGGCGAAGATTGAGCCAGAAGTGAAAGACTCCCTGGGGGTTTACTGTATTGATGCCTACAATGAAACCATGACTGAAAAGTTGGTCAAGTTTATGAAACGTGGAGGGGGCTTGCTCATCGGAGGCCAGGCCTGGGATTGGGCCAACCAGGGTGATGATGAAAGAGTTCTGTTCACGTTCCCTGGCAACCTTGTGACCAGCGTGGCCGGCGTGTACTTCACTGACAACAAAGGGGACACGAGTTTCTTTAAAGTCTCTAAGAAGATGCCCAAGATCCCAGTCTTAGTTAGGTGAGTGTGAGTGGGGAGTTGGTCCCAGGTTAAAAAGCAGACACGGTTCTTGTCTTCAGGTTACTCCTAGGCTAACAGAAGAGAATGTGGTGTTCAGACATGAATTCACCATAAATCGAACAGATTTTTAAGATACCCCAAGGCACAGGAGGGGCAGGGTCCTGGTTGCTGCTGCCTCCTCAGACCAGAACACTTAGCTCTTTGAGGGGAGAAACTTAGTGACCATTATGTCCCCCAGTGTCTTAATAAAATAGGTTGCTGAATCCCAGAGCTGGCATTGCTAATCCAGGACACTTCATAGCAGAAGGTTGCTTACAACTGAAATGTATGGAAAAGGAAAATGGACATGAGAGACTCCTCGAGACAGTCTAGAGAGCTGTGGGAAAGGTTTTGAAATGTCCAGGTACCTGGGATTAGGATGGAAGTAAGCACTAGAGGATTCAGAAGTTGAGACAGGAAAGATGTCACAAGTTCTATGTGTGAAATCTAGGAGTAAGAGAGGATTTTATCTCTGGAGGCAAAAGTCCTGATGATGGAGAATGAAGGAGGTGGTTGATGGGTACAGAGACAGGCTACACTGAAAGTTCTTTGAGAGCATTGCCCAGCCTGTGCCATTCACAGTGTGCTCCAGTACCTCATACAGTGCTGAACATCAAGCAAGTTAGTTGGTGCTCAGTAAACATTTGTTGGATGGATGATTGGATAGATGAGGGGAGAGATTAGAAGCTAGAGTAGTCCCAGGAGTAGAAAAAGCACACCAGGCCACACCCTGTATTGTCCATTGAAACTCTCAGCATCCTTGGAGCAAAGAGCATTGATGTTTCTGACTGATGGGAACAAAGTAAGGTAGGACCAGCTTGGGAGGGCACATCAGGGTTAGTATAGAGACAGAGGGAATGAGCTGTGGCCTTTCCTTGGCATGGCACTCCTGGAGCAGCCCACAGCTCCCATTTCACATGTGCAATGAGGAGAGCTGCAGGTGTTCAGAACCATAGTGATTGATCAAATTGATCAAACTTCGGTTAACCAATAATCTTCATCCTAAGGCACAGGAAGGTAAGACTTGGCTATAATTCTTTTTTTTTTTTTAACAGTCTAATCCCCCTTAGTTGCCTTAAAATACGTTTTTCTCTACCAAAACCATACCTTTTTTTCTTTGGCTGTGCCTAAATCATCTCTCATCATCACTGAATCTGAATTTGGGGGGAAATTAGGAGGGGGTGTGTGTGTATGTGTGTGCATGTGCATGCGTTTGTGTGTGTGTGCATGTGAAATCAACTTGAAGGCTAATGCTTGAGGAAAAAAGCAGACCTAATAAGGGCAGTATATAGAATCTACTGTGGAGATTGTGGGTTATCAGTACTGATTATTTACTAGGTAAGATTGCATCACAACTCTTGACTCTCTTTGCATATACAAGTTGGTCTGTCCTAGCATTAGTCATGTTAGGTGGGTCGTTTTTCGAATTGTGGATGGATTGAAGATGGCGACAGTGACTTTCCTGATTTCCCTGAGCTAATTGGCTGAGATGAAGTAGAGAGAATAAAGTAAAAGGTGCAAGAGGGGGTGTTAGTGTGTGTGTGTGTGTGTGTGTGTGTGTGTCACATGAAATACTACTTGAATGCGTAGGTTGAGATTAGTAGGGAAAGAGAAAACAAAAAACCTCTCCTCACCCCCCAGTATTCTTAGTATTAGCTCTCAAGTACCCAGTGCTGGGAGGGAAACATTAAGCTGTCTTTCTCCCGCCTGGTGGTGTGGTGGTCACCAAACCATACATATTTGTCAAAATTCATTAATTGTACACCTAAATTGAATGAACTTTATGTAAATTAAACCTCAATAAACCTTTAAAAATGTTTTTATTTTTTTGAGGAAGATTAGCCCTGAGCTAACATCTGCCTCCAATCCTCCTCTTTTTACTGAGGAAGATTGGCCCTGAGCTAACATCCGTACGCATCTTCCTCTACTTTATATGTGGGATGGCTGACACAGCATGGCTTGATAAACGTTGCCTAGGTCTGCACCTGTGATCCAAACTGGCAAACTCTAGGCTGCCAAAGCAGAACTTGTGAACGTAACTTCTATGCCACCGGGCTGGTCCCCTAAAATAGTTTTTTTAAAATAAAACTTTAAAAGGTATAGGAACAGTCAGAGATATAATCAGATTTATGTATCAGGATTGCAGCTCTGCATTATTTCTTATATGGAAGAGTAGAATAATTAAATAAATTACAGACCATTATGTAATGGATTGTTAACCAACCATTAAAATATTTTCCCAAGAATGTTTAAGGACATGGGGGAAATCTTTTGAGAGTAATATTAAATGAAATAAAGTAGGATGCTAACCTCTTGTTCAAAACATTCCCAATTTTGTTCAAAAAATACAGCTGTGTGTAGAAAATATATAAGAAAAAAGCCCAAAATGTTAGTAATGGGTAGATCTCTGGGTTGTAGAATAACAGATGATGATTTTATTTTTAAACTTTATTTTGAAAACTTTCTA
The DNA here is from genome assembly GCF_037783145.1 of Equus przewalskii. Lineage (NCBI taxonomy): Eukaryota > Metazoa > Chordata > Mammalia > Perissodactyla > Equidae > Equus > Equus przewalskii. The sequence continues at coordinate 96,522,880 of NC_091834.1, read as the reverse complement.
TCAAATTTTATTAATAAGGCATGTATTTCATTACCTCTCTTCAGATGCAAGAACATTAAAAGACAAAAAATAATTCAGAAATCATATTAAAGATCTTCCACATGTGTACAACACAACACTTTCTATTACATAAACAGAAAATATAAAACAAAATTCTAACTCTCCTAATAGGTCACTTTTTTCACTTTCTAATATCTGTGATATACATATATATGTGTGTGTGTATGTGTGTGTATATATATATATGTATATAGTATTGCCAGTATTTTTGGATTATGATTCTTCTTCATGGGATACTCTTTTTAAACTTTTTCAATATTGCTAGATCTTTTATTTTTTAAATTTTCATTTGAAAAAGGATTCATTCATAAACCCACAATACAACTCTTTTCATCTTGCATATTGTTTTTCCCATTCTTTCATAATTTTACAGTTATCATCATAGTATATACATGCTATTTTGAATTCTCAAAAGTATTTTTTATTCTATATAATCTTTAAAATTATATTAGGTTCATTTCATATGATTTTAGTGTGTATGCCTTATTTATTTAATCACTTGCCTACTGTTGAATATTTGGATCTTTCTCCACTCTTATGATAGGTAATACTGTACAAGACACCAAGATGCTTCTATTAGGATTCAAGAAGGAAGATTATTTCCATCACAGGCTGAGTGAGGTTCAGATTAAAAGCCCATATGAATTTAGTTACTCTGTCAAAGTGTCTTGTTATTTATTTTTAAACCCTTATTTGAATGTGTGAGTATGAATTAAGATAGCTTTAAACCTATTGCTTGCACATTTCTGACGGTCAAATGAAATTCTAAATATGATCCTGATATCCTCTCAATCTTCTGAAAGAGGAAACCGTCTACAGGTGTTTTCAAGATGAATCAAATTTTTATTAGAGCAAGTTATTACTTTTATGATCAGAAAAATAAAATCCTAAGTAATAAAACCTGATGATCTCCTCTTAGCCTGGTGAGAATAGCCATAGATGTCAGGGCAGGAGCCTCATAGTCACTGCCCTCACCTCCTGCCTGGAAGGTGTCGTGAGCTGCCTCCATGTCCAGACATGCCTGTAGTCTGCTTCCTGAGCAATTTCTGCTCTTCCATCAGCTTTCTCCTCACTGGCTTCTGCCACACCTCCAGCTCTGAGGGCAATGGCTATTGTACTTTATGTGCAGGACTAATCCCACGTTCTGTCTATTAGGTATTTTATTTGAACAGACAGTGGGTCTATTGTCATAAACTACTCACAGCCTTATTACAGGACTCTAGATTCTAGTAAGAGATTTTGTAAATCTTGGAAAAAGCAGATTTTAGAGAAGGCTGACTTTATATTTGGTCAGTTGCCACACTCTGTCTCCTGTTTGTTCTGTAACCTTGTGCCATAGCTGTCCTCTCTAAACCTCGTCTCTAAAGAGGGATTAATAATGACCATCTTTCAGGCTGGTTGTGAGGATTAAATGAATCAAGAAACATGCTCAAAGTACCTAAAATACTTTAATTATTTTGACATCCAGCCTCTACACTGTGGTATGTAAGTGTATGATGTCATCAGTACCATTCCCAACCACTGAAAATTACCTAGCATCCGTCATTATGTTGCTTTGCCCCACTCATACCTGTTGTTCCAATTGTGTAAGTTACTGACATTTTAACTGGTATTTTTTTCCTACTTCTTTCACCAAACTGAGGCAGCATTGTTATGATCGACTGCCACCTTTTACCCTCTTTATACATTTAACAAAACAGGTACTAGGGACTGAATTGCCTTTACCAACAAAGGATTTGGTGCAGATTAAACATCGTTGGATAAGCAATCTTCAGGAGGTTTCAAGAGAATCAACCAGAATAATTTGTGTACTCTCTCTTTTGGATAAGAAGGCCTCTTGTTTCATTTTAACCCAGATCTCAGGTTTCTGTTACAGTGTTCTAACTGTGTTGTTCCTTCCTCCATTCATTTAGACATTTATTGAGTGTATTCTATATCCCAGGCATTATTTCTTATTTCAATAAAATGATTTCCGAAGATCTGAGAATTAGGAATACAGAAACATCTTTAATAACCAAACCTGGAATAAATCACAAAAACCAAAATAACTGTTGTAGGAAGAGGGCTGTGATACTGTGGTTCAGTAGAACCTGGAAACCGGGGATCTACTGCCTGTAACTGCACGGCGTGACCGTAGCATGTCCTTTCACCTCCCTTTCTGCCTGTAACTGCACGGCGTGACCGTAGCATGTCCTTTCACCTCCCTTTCTGCCTGTAACTGCACGGCGTGACCGTAGCATGTCCTTTCACCTCCCTTTCTGCCTGTAACTGCACGGCGTGACCGTAGCATGTCCTTTCACCTCCCTTTCTGCCTGTAACTGCACGGCGTGACCGTAGCATGTCCTTTCACCTCCCTTTCTGCCTCTAAACGGAAGGTGCTGGACGAGAAGGTCCGTGTCCTCGTTTTAGCTATTGCTCCATTGAGACTGGTTTTCAGTCTTCAGTGATCCCTGAATGTTGCACAAATGGTCATGTTCTAAGATGTACACATGCTCCAAATTCCTTGGCTTGAAAACACCCTTGCAAAACCTGAATTGACAAACAATATTAATTGATGTGCTCTCTCTCTCTCTCGATATATATATATCCCCTTCATTTTGAAAGATGGCGAAAGGATATTACACACCAAGAATCTTTTGAATTCTAGGTGATTAAGACTTCAGAATTTCAAAAATTGAATATCTACTTGAAATGAGCTCAAATGAAACAGGAAAACTGCCAAATTACTGAAGATAAACGTGAATATAACTCCCCTAGTAGTTTGGAAAACAAATATTTGAGCAGATATTAATAAGCATATTTATAACAAGGATCCACAGATCCTTGGAGGTCGCTGCTGGTTGTATGTTAGGAATATATAGAATGCTAATCATGGATGTTATGTTGGGATCATGGCCAGGCAGTGGGGGGTGCTTAGCTAACTCATGCTGTGTGCTGCTTAGTACATTCTTAGCCGTGTAGGGTAAAATTGTGTTAACTGTCGCAAAACAAACCAGAAGCTATTAGAGAGGGAATGCGAGTGGGAAGATATGCCACTTTAGAAGATAAATTGCTAAATCGCAATTCCGTTTTTTTTTTTCCTTTTTATGAACATTTTCCTTTATTCATTTTCAAAGTATATGCTTTTTGGGAAAAAAGTGAAATAATCCGCAAATGCACAGAGTAAAATGTGAAAGATCTTCGTCCTCCACCTCTCCCTCTACCTCCTGCTAATTTCATTCTTCTCCCCAGAGGCAATCACTGCTAACAGTTTGGACTGTGTCTTTTCTGACTTCTGTCTGCATTCCTGTATATGTATTGGGGTTGGGGTAGGAATGCTGGAGGAGTGGAGAGACAGAGGAAGAGTGATCTGCAGCTTGATTTCTCACTTAATACATCTTGAATATGTTTCCATATGCCTCTGTAGAGGTGTGCATCATCCTTTGGTAAGGGCTGTATGTCATTTCACAGTCGGAGTGTTCCGTAAGTCATTTAACCATCCATTAGTATACATTATGGTAATTTTCTAATTTTTTCTCTTATAAATAATGATACAGTGAATATCCTTTCACTAAAACCCGTAGGTTTGATATACATATACCTATTCATTTTAAATACTTGACAGTTTCCTTTTAGAAACATCTTATTTTGGAAATCTTAAAACATATACAGAAAGAGAAAATAAATCAATGTGCACACATGTACCCATCACCAGGTGCCTCAATTATCAACTCCTGGCTCACTGGTATCAACTCATACGCCACCCACTCCTTCTCCACCCAGGGGAATGCAAGTCCCTGACATTGCGTCATTTCATCCATGATGATCCGTGATCCATAGTGTATCTCTGAAAGATAAAGACTGCTTTTTAAATAAAACCGCAGTGCTGTTATCTTTTTTTTAAATAACGTTATTTTTTCTGACCTAACAATGTCCATGACACTGTCATTTTGTGAAAGCATTCTGTAAGTAGCCCTGTTTGTTACGTACATCTCTCTATACTTATTCCTTAGACTATCGAGATTATTTTTATTTTTCATGAATTACTTAATTTTTATATACTAGACCTAAAAGATTTCTAAAACAATTATATTATACCCACAGTATGATTTTGGAATTGAATTTGGCTTTTACTATATATTTTTCAAAGCTGTATTTTGGGTTTCTAAAAACTCACGATTCTTTTTTATGGTTATACATTTTTGTCAGTATAAAATATCCTCCTTTCTTGCAACTAAATTTTTCATCTTAACTCTGGTTTGTCTAATATTATGATTACTATTCCTACTTTATTTGTTTCTTTGTTGATTCTTTTATTCTGTCTTTCTGTTTCTTTTTAAAAAGATTTATCTTAACATCAATATGATTTTTTTAACCTAATGAGAGAACCGCTGTCATTTACAAGGGAAGTAATCCATTTTTATCATCAAGAAAATTGATGTTTGTTCTAGTTGCTGTCGTCTTGCTCAATTTCTTTCTGTCGTACTTTCTTTTTGCGTCTTTTTAAATTTTCCTTTACTGCCTTTTGCTCAATTGGTTCAGTTTCTTTTTTCATTCTTGCTAATTGGAAATGACACATAATTTTTCTGTTTTTCTCGTAGTTATCCTTAATTTTTTCCCACGTTTTTATTTAAAATTTTGCACACTTATGGAACAGTTGGGAGAGTAACATAATGATAACCAATACCCTTCACCTAGATTCACCAGGGTTTAGATTTCATCACATACACTACATAAACCCACAGGACAGATTTTCTTGCCTGACCATTTGAGAGTAACCTATAGACATTGCGACACTTCACACCTAAATTCTTCAGCATGTATCTCCTAAATACAAGGGCATTCTCCTGCATAACCACGGTTCAATGATCACAATCAACAAAATGTAGAATTGGTACAATTCTGTTGTCTAATGTCTGTATTCAAATGTCTCCAATTGTCTCAACAATGTCTTTTTTAGATTTTCTTTTTTTAAACATTCGCACCTGAGCTAACATCTGTTGCCAATCTTTTTTTTTCTTCTTCTTCCCAAAGCCCCCCAATGCATAGTTGTGTATTCCATTTGTGAGTGCCTATGGTTGTGCTATGTCGGATGCCATGTCAACATGGCTCGATAAGCAGTGTCATGTCCGCGCCCAGGATCTGAACCAGTGAAACCCTTGGCTGCCAAAGCAGAGTGTATGAACTTAACCACTTGTCCCAGGGCCGGCCCCTAGATTTTTTTTAAAATATAGGATCCAACCAAAACAGTTCCCCACCTTTTCTTATCTTTTGGGACATTAGCATTTTTGAGGCATCCACCCTCAGTTTGGATTTGTCTAATTGTTTTCTCATGATTACACTCATGAGATTGTAATCAAACATTCTTGGCAAGAATGCTACATAGGTGACGTGTTCATCACAATGTATCGAATTGGGAGGCACATGAGGTTAATTTGTCCTCTTATTGGTGATGTTAGAATTGGCCTTGTAGTTAAATTGGAGTGTGCCAGATTTTCCTATTGTAATAGTCCCTTTCCCCCTTTTTAACTAATTTAATCTCTGGTGTGACAATTTGGGACTATTCATATCCTCTTCACCAAGAGCCTTTCAGCCAGTGGTTTCAGCATCTTTCAATGATCTGTGCCTGAGTCAGTATTTACAAAAGTGGTTTCTTCTACCACTTGAGTAGCTCCTGCTCTTTTCTTAAAGATTCCTGTCAAGTGTCACCTCATCCAGGAAACCTCCCCCAACGGCCCTTACATTCTGAAATAGATGCCTCTTTTCTGTGATCCTGGAGCAAACTGACACGAGTGCTGACCCCAGCTCAGTGCACGTTTACTCCTAGGTTTCTCCCGGAATTGGATGGCATCCTTTTGTGAAGAAGAGCTTTCCCTCCCTTCCTGAGGGGCACAAATTACTAAAAGTGGCACAAGAAGAAACAATGTATGTGTTAAATGAGTTGAACTGTGATTAAAAACATTGCAATTAAGAACTAAATGCAATGTGGTATCTGGATTGGATCCTAGAAAATATTAGTGAAAAAACTGATGGAATTGGTAAAAAGTCCAGAGTTTAGTCAATAGTATTTTACCAATGTTAACTTAGTTTTGACATATGTACTGTGATTATATAGCATGTTAACATTAGAGAAACTTGGTGAAGGGTATGTAGGTACTATATTTGCAACTTTTATATTTTTTTAATTTCAAAGTAAAAATTTTATTTGAAATCAACAACAATGCAACAAAAAATCCCAATAAAGAAAATTCCAGGCCCAGATGGTTTCACTGATGAATTTTATCACACATTCAAGAAACAAATAATACTAAACCTACACTAACTCTTCCAGAAAATAAGGAGGAACATTTTTGCAACTTGATTTATTCAGCCAGTATTTCTCTGATACCAAAACCAGAGAAAGACACTGCAAGAAAACTACAGAACAATACTCCTCATGAACATATGGAAAAGTTCTTAATAAAATATAAATAAAATACAGTATAAAGAAAGAATAATACATCATGACCAAATAAGTAGGGTTTATCCTAGGAATGGTTTAACATTCAAACATCAGAGTAATTCACCATATTAACAATGAATGAGTAAAATCATATAATTCCACAGATGTACACACATGAAGTCTTTGACAAAATTCAATACAAAATCCTGCTAACATTTCAATAAGCTAGAAGTATAAAGAAACTTCTTCAACGTGATGAGTCATCTATGAGAAACCTATGGCTAAGAACATACTTAATGGTGAAATACCCTAAGATTGAGAATAAGATGAGGAAGGGTCCCTACTCTCACCACTTTTATTCAACTTTATACTAAAGGTCCTAGCCAGTGCCATCAGGCAAATAAAAGGCACCGAGATTAAACATCAAGAAGTAAACCTATGTGTGCAGAAAACATGATTATCTATGTAAAAAATTCTTAAAAATCTACAAGAAAGCTAGTATAATAATTGAGTTTAGCAAGATTGCAGGATACAAGATCCCTATGTAAGAATCAATTATATTTTTATCTACTAGCAGCCAAAAATTGGTCATTGAAATTAAAACTACAATATCAGTTAAAACAGGGCCCAAAATCATGAAATACTAACAGATAAATTTAACTAAGTATTTCACACAACCTGTGTGCTAAAAACTGGAAAACACAGAAATTAAATAAAACCTAGAGAAATGGCAAAATACACCACACTGATGGATCAGAACACTCAATGTTTTTAAGAAACCGTTTTTTTCCTAAATGACCTGTAGATTCAGTGCAATCCCAGTGAAAGTCCAAATTGATTCTAAAATTATATGCAATGGAAAGGAACTAATATAACCTAATTTCAAGACTCAGTGGAAAGCTAAAGTAATCAAAATGCTGTGTAACAGTTATCAATCTTTTCTATTATCACATCTGCTTTTGAGTCTTAGTTAGAAAGCCTTTCTTCACAGCCAGATTAGAAAAGATTTCACTCTTGGTTTATTATAGTACTTGGTTGGTTTCATTTTTTAAATTTATATCTCTGATGCATTTGGAATCTTTTCTTGTATATTGCGTGAACGGGTCCAGTTCATCTTTTTCCAAATGGCTATCCAGTTGTCCCAATGTTTATGAAAACATCTGTCTTTTCCCAGTAATATAAGACACCACCTTTATTATATACTAATAGCCATATTTACTGTTACCTTTGTTTTTTTAATTAACTTATGTTTTTATGTCTGAGTTGAGAATTAACTGGTTTTTATAATCTACCTTTCCATTCAAAACAAGAACTTCATTTGTCTCATTCTTGCACTTTCCATGCTCACCCCCTATCTCCCATATTTTGTTGAAGTCATCGAGTATTTTGGTTCCAACTTGATTTTGCCTCATTTTTGTTTGTTTCTTTGTTTTTAATATCATGGCTCTACTAATTGGAATTATTTCTTACCAGTCGCATCCAGTGTCTCAGGACCTTTCTCAGAGTTTTTCAGCGTTAGTTGTAAGTTATACTGGTATCCTTGCCCACTACTGTTTTGTGCAGCCAATTTGTTCTTCTATTGTATTCATTTTTGTTTTTTTTTTAGACCTACAGCATAACCTCAGGTAACTTTTTGGGAAAAGTTTCATGAGTGGTAAATTTTATAAGCCCTTTGACATTGTTTCAGTATCCCCATGGTGCCAATGAAAAGTCTTAGGCAGCTGTGTGTCATACAGAGTATGTTCACTGGCCTAAAATGTTTTTAGGGCATTTGTTTCTTTCTGGGTCATTTGTGGGTTTTTTTTTCATTCTGACAGCCTTTAAGGCTTTGTCTTTATATTTGAAGTTCATTAACTTACCAGTAATCAACCACATACTGTACTGCATTTCATTTACCCTGCTTTGCATTCAGATAGTCATTTCATTCTAAGAACTCCAATCTATTTTTCAGCGCAAGGAAGTTTTCATCTAATTTTATGTTTGTTTCTTCTTTTTTCTCTTTTTTCGTTGCTTTTGGAACTCCTACTTGCTGGAGGTTAGATCTTCATATCTGTCCTTCATTACCGCTTCATTTTTTCTGATGATGGTCATCTGTTTGACCTTGAGCACTGCTCTTTGGAAGAATCACTTGACTCAATTTTCCTGTTGACTTATTCATGGTCTTCATCTACATCAAGACTCATTTTCTGCCCATGTATTAAGATTGGGATTATCTGTTTGGCAATTATATTTTTATTCTAATTAGTAACTTTTTATAGCAGCCTGTCCCTGCTATAGAGAGATAATATAGTATCTCAAAACTCTTCAATGGTTTACTGTATTTGTTTAGGACTTTCTTTGCCAATTCCCACTGTCAGTTCCTTGGAAGTTGGTTTTCTCTTGGCTTAGTTTGGTGCTTCTATTTCATGCTGTTAATTTTCATCAGATATTTGGTGATTCTTGTTTACTTCAGTATTAAATGGCATTCAAATTCTAGATTGATCATTATTGGTTACTGAAGTGTGTCTTCTCAGGACAAATGATAATCCCTGTTTTTTTTTTTTTATTTTCTTGATCTTCTTTTTGACATATATGCAGTTACACATTCTTCTAGTCTCATCGCTTTCTAGTCAGTCTGATTTCATTTGATTTATAGTTTCTATCAATTCCTCCCTGTCCCAGTTCGCTGCTCGTACCCTTCTCTAAATCCAGTGCTATCATGGGTTTATTATTATTTTAATAACTTTTGTTTCATTTCAAAGGAGAATGGGAAAGAGAAGTAAAAATCCAATTCAGGTTTTTTCAACTTACAAAACAATTATTTATCTCCCTCCACATATGTCATGGCTGTTGAAAATAACAGACAGATGTCTCTGAGGATGCCCCCCTGGCTCAGCGTGAGCAGGACTCACCTGGGGTCATTGTCTAGAGGAACTTCTAGTGACTCAGTGTCTGGGTCTCAACTTTGACATTTGGTATCGCTCATCTTGTCATAACGGGCTAGTGTATAAGCCTTGATGCCAATGTATTAATTTAAAACATAATAGCCCACCTCTTCACCGACTTCATTTGTAAAACAATTAGTTGCCTGAAGTTTATAAGCAGAACTCCATACTATAAGAATTAAAACACATTTTTCATTTAATTTTGTGTACGTTTAAAGTACTAAAATGTTCAAAATGAATGTTTTTTATTTTATAATCGCCAAATTAAAGATAGACCGTACAAGGTGTTTCTTGAGAAACATAAATGGCACGAAACTACAACATTCTGGTTGGCCTGGCCAATGACGACTTTCTTTAGCAGATGATCATCAGAAGCAAGATTATAATCACAAGTTTGTTTGGGAAACCTGGAATTGGGGCAGGAAGAGCTAGTGGAATGATTTACTGGTCAGTGCTTCAAGGAGCTGAAGAGTCGTCTAGTAGGGTGATACCTTTATCTTCACGAAAAGGTTGCACCTACTAGGAGGACTAGTTTCCCCATCAGTTGATTAGAGTTCTACTAGTCCCAGCGAGTATGACGCAAATACTGCAGATAAGCTGTCCACCTGACCCCTGCTTTTCAGTGTTTCCTCACAGCTGCCTTCTGACCATGAAGTTGCCACAGCTTCCTCTGACAAGAGGGCCGAGCCAGCCCTGGATCTCAAACTTACAGAGGTCACTCTACTCCTTACCTAATAATCCCACTGTTTATCCAGGGTTGCGTCACCCATTTTGGGTTCATTGGTGTCCTGAGGTCTTATAGGGGTTTGTTACCCACAGACAGGAACAGATGATGCTGAGAAAAACCTTACAGCATGGATATGCATCACTCCTCTAGGCCGGCAATGAAGGGGTGGAGTGCTAGGTGTAGACAGTCAGTCCTCTTGGGTTCAAGTAACAGGAGAGTCTCACTTGAGTTGGGGCCAGTCAGCTCCCCTGTCCCACTTTTTGAGATAATGTAACTCTTCTCTGGCACCACAAACTCAGCTCTCCATTGGCTTTATTTGCAGAAAATTAGCTGCAAATTTTATTATTTATAAACAAGACTCCTTAGAAGAATGAAAACATGATTTCCCATTCAGTTCTTTATATAATGCTTAAAAGGCTGAAATAAACACTTAAGCCAAGAATATTTAAGATACAGTATTGGGTAAACACAGCAGGGCTTCCTTCAAGATTTCTTTTGGAGAATTTGTACTCTGAAAATGAGCAGAGCAGAAGTAATGTCACTCTGTCCTCCCACTTCATACCCTATGAGGTCAGATCTGCCCACTTTGTTCTCCAGGTTCTCCTGTAAGAGCTAAAAAATCATAATATTAGTAGAGCTGACCCTTGCTCTATGCTGTGTGCTGTTCTAAATGTTTTATGTAGAGTCGCTCCTTTAATACAGAACACACATATCTTTTGCAGTTGTGAAGATGACCTCTCCGAGGACAGAGAGGAGCTCCTGCATGGGATTTCAGAGCTGGACATCAGCAACTCGGATTGTTTCCCATCCCAGCTGCTAGTCCATGGGGCTTTAGCCTTTCCCCTGGGGTTAGATTCCTACCATGGCTGTGTCATTGCAGCTGCCCGCTATGGCCGGGGCCGGGTGGTCGTGACTGGCCACAAGGTATTATTCACCGTTGGTAAACTGGGCCCCTTTCTGCTCAATGCTGTGCGCTGGCTGGACGGAGGCCGCCGAGGCAAGATCGTGGTGCAAACAGAGCTGAGGACACTGAGCAGCCTGCTCGCGGTGGGGGGCATAGACACCAGCATCGAGCCCCACCTGACCAGTGACGCGAGTGTCTATTGCTTTGAGCCCGTGAGTGATGTGGGAGTCAAAGAGCTGCAGGAGTTTGTAGCAGAGGGTGGGGGCCTGTTCGTTGGCGCCCAGGCCTGGTGGTGGGCCTTCAAGAACCCTGGAGTGTCCCCTTTGGCTCGGTTCCCAGGAAACCTCCTCCTCAATCCCTTTGGCATCAGCATCACAAGCCAAAGTCTCAATCCAGGGCCCTTTCGTACTCCGAAAGCAGGGATAAGGACCTATCACTTCCGCTCTACCCTGGCCGAGTTCCAGGTCATAATGGGCAGGAAGAGAGGGAATGTGGAAAAGGGCTGGTTGGCCAAGCTGGGCCCAGATGGCGCCGCGTTCCTGCAGATCCCTGCGGAAGAGATCCCTGCCTACATGTCTGTGCACCGGCTCCTGAGGAAGCTGCTGAGTCGATATCGGCTCCCAGTAGCAACCCGAGAGAACCCCGTTATCAACGACTGCTGCAGGGGTGCCATGCTCTCCCTGGCCACTGGTCTGGCCCACTCGGGAAGCGACCTCTCTCTGTTAGTCCCAGAAATTGAAGATATGTACAGCAGCCCCTACCTGCGCCCCTCAGAAACTCCTATCACCGTTGAGGTCAACTGCAACAATCCAGGTACGGAAGGCGGTGTGGGAGCTCAGCCTGTGGGAAGTGGGGGAATGGGGCATGATGGCTTCAGCACCTCATTTCAGGGATCTGATCACCTCCACGGGGCCATCTCCATCCTTTGCCATGTGCTTTCAAGGAGAAAGGGGTTGGGGTTTTAGGTAATGTTTGCAAGAGCCAAGTCAGGGCAGCTTGGAGGGGGAAAGATGTGCAGAGCTCATGAAGGGGCTCTGGGAACGCTGGGTGGAGATGCAATTGCGGAGTAGGGATAAAGTCTGCTCTTCCTATGCTTTTGGCAGGCACCAGATATTGCTGGATGAGTACCGGGCTCTACATCCCTGGGAGGCAAATTATAGAAGTCTCACTGCCTGAAGCTGCTGCCTCTGCTGACCTGAAGGTAAGGTCATGCCCCATCTCACCACATAACATGGAACCTGTATAGTCTTGCTCTCACGGTTGGTGTCTTATTTGATCCTCATAAAAACCCCATTGGTAATACAGGGCATGTGCTTTTCCCTTCATTTTAAGGATGAAGCAACTAAGGTGCAGAATAGCTAAGTGATTGATTTAAATGTGTAGATCTGATACATTTCAGAGCCGAGGACTCCACCCTACCCAACTTCTGGCTCAGGTTTTGTGCTTTTAATTTATGTCGTAGAGTGAGGACTAAGAAAGGTAGCGAATGGAAGCCACCCTGACATGGAGGAGAATTCAATAAATCTTAGTTCACTTTCCACCCCAGATGCATCTCCCATTGTAGCACAAGATCTCTCTGACTCTGGCCTGGGATGCCAGAGACTGTTCCTTGCTTGCCCAGGCCACCTTTGGCTCTGTCAGTTTCACATACACACACTCTATTCACAAAATTAAGTTTTCCTGCTCTATCCCCCTTGAGGGTCATTGTGATGGTTAGGGTCCATTCTGTGCTTCGTCTGTCCTGGAATTTGTTTAGCGTACACCCAGGGAAACAATCCCGGATTCCACTGAGTACAGGGGTCACTCCATCGGCCCGGGAATGGGGACCTTGGGGAAAGGAGGGACTGAATCAACCCTCCACTACATCAGCCAGTCACACCACCTCCACTGGGCCTCCTTTCTTGTAGCACCCAAAAGGCAGGATACCAGTGCTCCATTCCCAATGCCAGAATCACCACCGTGGAATAGGCAGCCTAGGATTCCATCTGTTGCAGAGACACCCAGGCACCCTTTGTGGGATTGTGGGTTACCTCTGGTGCCCCTCACATCACCGTGTCACCATGACCCTTTGTGGAGCTGTTTGACCCCCCTAGCAGGATCTTTACACATGATTCGCTGCATACAACCTCAAGGGATGATCCAATTTCATGGGGCACACACAGTTCATAAGTGGCCATGACCCTTCCTGTCCTCCCCTCCTGGGCACTCTCCCCTTCTGCCCATACTCTTCTCGTGGTGACTCTGGGGGGGTATCTGTCTGCTCCAGGTACAGATTGGCTGCCACACTGATGACCTGACCAGGGCCAGCAAGCTGTTCCGAGGCCCACTGGTGATTAACCGGTGCTGCTTGGACAAGCCCACGAAATCCATCACCTGCCTCTGGGGTGGCCTCCTCTATATCATTGTGCCTCAGAGCAGCAAACTGGGTTCCGTGCCCGTCACCGTTAAGGGGGCTGTGCATGCTCCGTACTACAAGCTGGGTGAGTGGAAGCTGTGGAGCGAACCCCGAGGGAAGGGGAGAGCTGCGGGTGAGGAGGTCCCTTGGGACTGTTTGGTGTAAGAAGAAAGTTTGGATTAGGGGAGGGAAGGAAGGTCAGCTTCCTTAGATTCAGCTTTGGGGCCAAGGAAATAAAGACCAAACTACATCCATGGGGACTTCATAGAGTAGAGATGGGGATATGTTTGTTCATGACCTTGATGTTCTCCTCCTGGGGTTCAAGTTGTATGTTTTAGTGTAAGGGATTTGGGAACGTGCGTTTAAAGTTCCATGGCCTCTCTTCCTAGGGGAGACATCCCAGGAGGAGTGGAAGAGGCGTATCCAGGAGCATCCAGGTCCCTGGGGAGAGCTGGCTACAGACAACATCATCCTGACAGTGCCAACCGCAAACCTCCGAACCCTGGAGAATCCTGAGCCGCTGCTTCGCCTCTGGGACGAGGTGATGCAGGCTGTGGCACGGCTGGGGGCCGAGCCCTTCCCTCTGCGCCTGCCTCAGAGGATTGTTGCCGATGTGCAGATCTCAGTTGGTGGGTGCTCTGGGCGAACCAACCCTCTGTGCATGCTGCCCCTAAGGGCCTCCCTTTTCCTTCAACAGCCATGCAGTGGGCAGCCAATGGGGTAAAAATATTTTTCTAGTAAGACATAAGATGTAATCCTTGTGATTTAAATGGAAATGAAAACATGCACCAAAAAAAAGACTCAGCCACTTCCCCCCACAAAACATTAGAAAGTACATAAATGTTCAATAATTATGGAATGGTTAAGTAAGGTATCATGAACTTTAAATGGAGATTAAGGAAGCCATTTAAAGTGATATTTCGATAGCATAAGGAAATGTGACCAAAAAAGCAGGCTCTAGAAGTGTATCTATGCAGTTTGTTAATAGACGTAACAGTAGAAGGCAGCATGTCAAGAGACGGCATCAGACAGTGGGAATGATACGAAAAACAAGTCCTGGGCTTCACAGATGTCCACCAGGGACTTCAGGAGTGGGTGGAAATGGTGGAGGGCCTCCGCCTGGGTCACAGTTGTTGGGAGAAGGAATTTGACAACTTTGAGAAGGCATGAATAAAGAAATGTTTGCCAGTGGGTCAAGAGGCCTAAAAAATGAGGGGGTATATAGAAATTAAAGAACCATGGCCATCTTCCTAGACCCTAATCTTCTTGGCTTCCATAGATGATCATGATAAAGTAGTATCAGTGTGGGCGACTCCATATCTAAATAATGAGAGGGGACCACCCGCAACAGGTTCTTAATTTTGAGGGGCCTGGCCTCGTGGCGTAGTGGTTAAGTTTGCATACTCTGCTTCCGCGGCTCAGGGTTTGCAGGTTTGGATCCTGGGTGCAGATCTAGCACCACTTGTCAAGTCACACTGTGGTGGCATCCCACATAAAATAGAGGAAGATCGGCACTGATGTTAGCTCAGGGCCAATCTTCCTCACAAAAAAATAAAAGAAGAAAGTTCTTAATTTTGAGAAAACAGTATAATGACACAGGTTCATATGCACAAAGCACTCTCTTACAAATAGAAAAATTGAATAGTAACATGAATGGCTATTTATAACCTGCATCACTTCCTGTAGCCACACTCTCAGGTCAGAGTGAGGATGAAGGCATTATTACAGAATGGGAGGGTAAGGAGGAAAGCCCAGGAGGGGCTCAGTTTGGATTGCCCTTCTGAGCATTATGGGGTTCCTGAAGTCATCGGGGGCTACAGGTTGTTTTGAGATACAATACAGAGAAGAATTTTGTAAGACAGATGGAGAATGCTCTAACCCTTTCTTCCTCCCTCCTGCATTTTCCAGGCTGGATGCATGCAGGCTACCCCATCATGTGCCATCTGGAATCTGTGCAAGAGCTCATCAATGAGAAACTCATCAGAACCAAGGGGCTGTGGGGCCCCGTGCATGAGCTCGGCCGCAACCAGCAGCGGCAGGAGTGGGAGTTCCCACCACACACCACAGAGGCCACCTGCAACCTGTGGTGTGTTTATGTGCATGAAACGGTCTTGGGCATTCCTCGAGGCCGTGCCAATATTGCTCTGTGGCCCCCAGTTCGGGAGAAAAGAGTCAGAATCTACCTGGGCAAGGGTCCCAATGTGAAAAACTGGAATGCGTGGACTGCACTGGAAACGTATTTACAGGTACTGCGCAAGGATGGAGAAGCATGGGAACCCCCTACTGTGGGGCTCACCAGAGCAGCATTGTTACGTGGTGGTCTAGTGACCCAGGAGTCCTTCCACTATGGCCGTCTCCCACACAAGGCCTCGGGAGACCCTGACAAAGCCATGTGACAGTCCTATGTGATGATGCCTCTCAGTGCATCACTTAGCATGATTCTAAAGTGGCCTTAATTGCCTCAGCCCCACCCTCACCCCATGATTTTGAAGAGATTCGTGAGACTAGGCAGAAAGCACTAAGAAAGGTTAAAAAATTTTGGAGGCAAATGTAGTATAAATATAATTACGATCACCGGCTTTAAACACAGATAGACCTGAGATTGAAGCCAAACTATGCTATTTAATAACTATCTAAAACCAAACTACCCCTCACACATACTCAATACATGGGATAGGACCTATGTTTTTTCCTTAGATGAGTATACCATGTCCTCATCATGACTTGGCAGTGCCTCAGTTTCCACCTTGTAGGCAACCTAGGATTCCTCACTGGCCTGGACATGGAGGTTGCCTTTGCCTTTGAATTATCATGCAGCACCCCACGTCCGTCCCCCCGAGTCCCTGGATCCATTCCCAGCTCACTGTGGAGAGTGTCATCACCTGGGATTCTGGAACTCACTCTCAGGACAGGCGCACTCTATTCTGGTTCTTCTGCCTGTCTGAGTTCCTCTCTGCTCATTCCCACTGCCACGAGAATGACAGTGAAACCCCCAGGGCGACTCGACTCTAACCTTGTCGTTGGGGCTGCTTCACCCCAGGGATAGAAGCTCCTCATCTGTGAGATCAAGTTGAGGTTGGTCTCGGGAACTGCCAACGTCCCTCTCAACCCTAAAGGTCCATAACACAGCCTAACGTGGGCTGCTTCCAGTGGCCTCAGGATGGCTGCCTTTTTCTAAAATTATGCCTTACTCTTAATTCTAGACTTTACATAGTCTTCTGCCTCTACTGGACTCACCTTTTTCCCCAAAGGCAATTTTAGTAGCCTTGCAAATTCACACAGACCTATGATTAATGAGGATTGTGTCACAATAAGAGTAGGAGTTCCCCAGTTATTGGGGTTTAAATTTGCAACTATGAAAGAGGTAAGGTTTTTCTCACTTCAGCTCGTTTTGAAGCCTTGTGTAATATCCGATCACCACTTTCATAATCTAGAGAGATATATGAATAATGCAATTGGTGGTAAATACTGATAATAATCATGGCAGTTATGACCGCAACATCATTTATGGAGTGTCCGTTTTTGTCAAGCACTGTGCTAGCTCAGAGACCCTTCTTAAGATTAGAATATGCAAGAGCAGCATGTAGGGCCAGCAGGTAAACAGGAGAGGGGGCAGTGATATGAAAGCAGCGTCCGAAGAGTTAAATGCTTTCAGTTCCTTGATTAGAGTGTTTGTTGCATCTTCTTTTTATAGATGAAGTGTCTCATCCTATTGCTGCTTTCTCTTCCAGCTCCAGGAGGCCTTTGGGTGGGAGCCATTCATCCGTCTCTTCACTGAGTATCGGAACCAGACCAACTTGCCCACAGACAATGTTGACAAAATGAATCTGTGGGTGAAGATGTTCTCCCACCAAGTGCAGAAGAATCTGGCTCCCTTCTTTGAGGCCTGGGCCTGGCCTATCCAGAAGGAAGTGGCTACCAGCCTGGCCTATCTGCCTGAATGGAAGGAAAATATTATGAAATTATACCTCCTCACACAGATGTAAGGAGTGCCCAGCGAGGTGGCAGGTAGAGAGGTTTGGGGAGGTAGGCAGAGATGGGGATTCACTCCTCGACCTCTGTCTCTTAGGGTTCTAGGCTTGTCCCCCAGCTCATTGGCCCTGGGTCCTATTGCATAGTTCTGTGTCTAGGAAGTGGGTTAAGAACAAAGCAAAAAGGGGAATCAGAATTTCTCAGGAGCAGGGCCTTGTGTGGATGAGTCTTGTTCCTCTGCTCTGAGCTATATCGGCCCAGTTCTGAGAGCTTCGGCACCTGCTTCTATGACACCCCTTGCTTCAACCATCATGGGCCATAGTCCATAGAGGGTAGTTCTCATCCTGGCATCCTGAGGGCTCTCTGGGCTTTTATTTTTAATCAGTAGTTCTAAAAACTCTGACCACAGAATCCAACTGAAACAGAAATTTAACACGATAACCAGACCAGCTCCCTGATGGCTTGTATACTTGGCGTCTTGAGTGGTCTTCAAAGAGCTTGAAAAGCAATCTGATGTGCTAGAAAGAGCCCATAGCTAGGGTTAGCTCTTGGGAAAGTCATTTTATGTCTGTACTCCCATTTCTGTGTGTGAGATGAGGATAAAAATCCGTGCCTCACAGAGTTATGAAGACTCAGATTGATAATTCTAAAGAGGTTTGTGAATACGGTGCACCCACTCTAAGGGACTTTTATTTCGTGCTGGTGCACAGAGTAGGGAGCGTGCTCCTTCTCATTCTCTTGCCACAGCCTAGAGGTTATGATCATCATCTCTCACACTGACTCGCTGTGTCAAATCCCAGTTCCTTCACCTATTGGTGGTATGATGCTGGACAAGTTGCTTAACTTCTCGGCAAATCGATTTCCTCACCTGTAAAGTGGGATCTATTTCATAGGATTATTGTGAGGATTAAATCAGTACAGCTAAAAGTGACTAGAATAGTATGTGCTAGTTAGTAGGTACTGAGAAAAATGTTAGCTGTCATTATTGTTATCTAATAACTCAATGTCATTTTAAAGCTAGACTTCGCTTTTAGATGGCATTTACAGAGGCAGTGTCATTAATCCTATCCCATCCTGTCCTTTATACACCAACCTCTGAAAGGATTCTGGTATGTTCACTTTATAAATCTAAAGGAAGGGCTCTAAATTCACAGTGGGGTCTTAAAAGCTACTTGGGGTTTGGTCTCTTTATTCAATTCTCTTTCAGGTAAAATTCCTTCTTTAATTAAATCAAGAGTGGAAGTCACTTGAGAAACCAGAATAATTCCATGAGGGTGTTTGTCTTTAGTGAATGATGGGCATTCGGCTTAGTGATGGTGTTTATATTTCTATAGTGACACAGATCCTGTCACTGTCAAGAGTTTTCGTTTTGGCAGATTCAGTCCTCACACATGTAGAAATCTTTACTTTGCAACAAGCTAATTGCATACAGCCGACCCAGATTTCATCTAGTTATAACACATTCAAAGATTTTCTTAAGTTTTCTTGTAATCTTATTCAGAACCTCCCATTTCTTTGTAGTTTTAACTGTGAGTTGGGGCTGTAGGATTAATGTTGTATACATCCAGCAAGTTTTCCTTTAGCTAACTTCTTTTTACTTGGTTATATTAAAACATCATTTTATTTGTTTTACTGGCAGTTGGGTAGATGCATAGACAATAATATTTGACCTAGATGTTGTTTTTCTTTGGATTCCTTTATCATGTCATTTCTCAATCTAGAATTATTTTCCCTTATTGAATATCTGTCATCTAGATGTTTTAAACATAGATGTTGAATATTCATTCAACATTTAAAATAATTACTATCAATTAATGGAGTGTTGAGTATGCCAAGTATTGTACTGGTTCCTTTCTATAGATGGTTTTATTTAATCTTCACGATAATCTTATGAGATGGAAATTTATCATTCCCATTTTAGGAATTAGTGAACTGAATTTTATGGAGATCAAGTAAATTGCCTAAGGCTACGTTGCTAATAAGTGGGAGAGCTGGGGTTTGAACCCAGGCATTCTGATTACAGAATGGGTATTAGTAACTACAGTGCTTTGAATAACCAAATAAATGAGTGAATGAAGAAACCAAGCAACAAACAGAGGGACCTCTATGTCCCTACCTGCCAGAGCTTTGGCTGCTTGTACTTACCCCTTATCTAATTTTATCACAACAAAAAGTCTCTTTGTTTATCCCAAATGCCAGTGCAAAGGAAGAATTTGAGCTAGGCACCTGAAGTGCTTCCCAATAGACAGTGCTGGGGTGACCCTTTAGCATCATGCAATTCTTTTAGGTTCTGGCTTATTCAGGTTCCAGTCATTCTCTCTAGGGCACCATGAAAGCCTTTTGCTAGCTTATTGGATTTTGAATCATGGGTTATTTTCGTAAAGTGTCTGACTCCCCAATGTCCCAGACAGTGCATGTTCTCAGAGGGGAAATTAGATTCTCAGTCATTTAGAATAATATTTGTATCCTTTCTGGCCGTTGTTAATCCATTTTCAGCAGTACAGCCCCGGGGATCTTCTAAAAATGTAGAGCTATCCATGTCACTCCCCTGTCTAAAAGCATCCAGTGGGACTTTGAATTTAAGATGATGCACTGAATATGTAAGTTTACCTCCCCTCCCTCTCCAGGCCCCACTGAAATGGAAGTCAAGAAATGCAAAAGAGAATTGACACATCTCAGCAAAGAAACATGAACGGATTTGGATATAAGTGAAGAGGATCTCAACACATTTCTGGAAGAGAGAAAATAGATGAAGCACGATAATGAAGGAAAGTGAAGGCACCCTTCAGACAGGACAAGATAACCCCAAAGAGACTTGGGCACCTGAAAAGTCTGTCTACTAAAGAATTATGCCAGTTGTAAAATTGAACCCCATCCCATTCTACCCCAACCCTTGTACACAGAACACAGCAGTCTACAGTTGCTGCCAGTTAAAAATATGTTGTTGTTGTTGTTATTGTTATTGTTTGTGTAACAAACTGCCTGAGGAGGTAGGAGTTGGTGCAGCAGAATCAAATTTCGCTTTTCGTGGAAATAAGTGACCCCCCCTAGCCTATTAGCTAATTCTCTGACAGTTAAAACCCCTCCTTCAGTACACAAGTGCTTCTAGTCTTAGAAGAGGCTTACTGGAGAAATAGAAGAAATAGACCCAACCATACAAGAACAGAGGAAACCCACACCAGCTCCTATCAAAGTCCTCACTTATTCTGATTCTTAAATGCAAACGGTCAGCTAGGAATTCCCAGACACTGGGCATCTAGCGGGATAGGGCAGGCCAGGGGAGAAGCACGTAAGGAAAATAGCAAATTAGAATTAGGACAATTGAAAATACAACAAACTCTGGAGGAAACAAAGTTAACATGGAAAAAACAATTTAAAAATCTAACCATATCTTCAGAGAGATCTGAGGTGCATTTGTCAGATGAAAACAGGATGCTACAAGAAAGGAAAAACTGAGAATAAGAATAACCCTTTGAAAATGAAATAAAACTGCCAAAAATATCCAGTAGACAAGCTGGAAGATAAAGTTGAGGGAATCTCCCTAGACAGAGAGCAAAAAGATAGAGCAGAAAATATGAAGAAAGGAAAGAGACATAGACAATCAATATCTAACCATTAGGAGTTTCTGGAAGAGAGAACATAGAAAATATAAGTGAAGAGATGAAGAGGAAAAGGATTGAAAACGGAAGAACAGGGGGCCCCAGTACAACCTACATCTAGACATAGTCTTGTGAAATTTTGGAATATTAAGGATGGAGGGAAGACATTAAAAGTACCCCGAGAGAAGGTAAAATTAGGTCACCATCATTAGCTCAACTAAAAAGGCATGAGAAATAGACTGACAGCAGATTTTTTAACAACATTGAAATGGCAGTGGAGCAATATCTTCACAGATCTTACAGAAAATTTGTGTACCCAGAATTCCATAGCAAGCCAAACTGTCAAGAGGCAAGTCAAAATAAAGACATTTTCTGACATGCAAGTTTTCAGAAAGTCTGCCTCCTTTGCACCCTTATTGAGGAGGTACCTTGAGGAAGTTCTCCAGCAAAATGAGGATGGAAACCAGGAAAAAGGAAGAAATGGAATCCAGAAAACAGTGGATCTCACCCAGATGTCTCTCACTCTAGAGTGACAGATATCCAGCAGACCCATTTCAGATGAGAATGCACAGTCTCAGGCTCTCTGGGAAGAATCTGCATTCTGTGCCATACACAGTATCATTGAGAAGCTGAATGGGAATATGGAAGACCTGCATTCTTT
The DNA here is from genome assembly GCF_037783145.1 of Equus przewalskii. NCBI lineage: Eukaryota > Metazoa > Chordata > Mammalia > Perissodactyla > Equidae > Equus > Equus przewalskii. Next base: position 96,501,217 of record NC_091834.1, on the reverse strand, counting down.
AGTCAACAATAAAGAAAGGCAAAACAAAATTATGTTAAGAAATTCAGGTCCAATTATAAAACAAACACAAAAAATGCTCATGGAATGTGTTTTGATTTGACATTGGCGGTAGGTATGTTTCCTTTCAGGTGGCACAAGCATCATGGCATTGGATGTATGTGGAAGAAAATATCTTAGCTTCTACTTGGCTCTCAGTAAACAGTATTTACATAGCCAGAATAATGTAGATGCTATTTATTGGTGTTCAGTGTTCTGATCAGCCGATAGACAAACATGAAAGGCTTAAATTTTTTATTCAGAACTGAAATTGAAAGTAATTAATCCTGAGAAGTTAAGGAAAAAGAGAGCAGAAAGAGGTTGACAATTAGTTGGAGGGAGAGAGGTAGAAGGAAGAGGAGGGCTACTTACCTATTCAAAGTGGGGATGAAAGAAGAAAGTCTACAGTTGATGGAACAAGAACAAGAGGATTGGCATACTGTTCAAAGCTATAAATCAAGCCAATGGAAGTATTAAAAATGACATATCTATCAAAAATCGGGGACAGGATAGGCAAAGGTGGGGATGGTGTAAGTTAGATCCTTATCTTTTGTAATGAGGAATTATTAAAGATTATCTAAAGTTAATAAGTCAAATTATTGTTGAAACATATTATTTAATGTTAGGAAGTTAGTTATCAAAAGATCTAAAAATAGCAATTGTTAAATGCTTTGCCTCTAGGGAATGGGACTAGAGTTAAAAAGCCGGGGGAGGGGAGAGGGGAACTGTGTTTTTGATTTTAAGTCCTGTACTATTTAATTTTTTACCTTGTGCATGTATTCAAAAAATTTTTAATAAACTCAAATAAAAATCCTTCAGTGGTTTCATATTGACTAAGAAGCAGTCCAACCGAAACCCTTAAAATGGCTTACAAGGCCCTCAGGTATTTGGATCCACCTGATGTGTCCAGGCTCATCGTATCTCCCCATTACTCTCTAATTCTAGCCACACTAAATATCCTCCAGCTAGTCAAATGTACCTCACCTTCTCTTGTTTTTACAGGTGTTCCACAAAAAGCAACTTCTGCCTCGGATCTCACCATGTGTCCGTCATGGTGATTAAGTTTACTGTCTAGTAGGTTTTCAATGCATGTGGAGTGAATGAATGCCCACTAGGGTGCTGCATGAAGATTTCCAACTAATGTTCTTTCCAAGAAGGCATGTGATATTTGTGCCTATCCCAGGAAGCATTTCAAGACCATAATGGAGCCGTAAGCTTTCCTGCACTCCTATTCATTTGCCAGTTTTAATGTTTTACTCTTAAATGAGGCCAGGTGGTGTCAGAGAATTTTCCTCCATGTGTCAGCCTCCTTGGTACATTCTTTGCACTTTGCCTGAACATCATCATCTGTTTTCAGCTATTCTTTCTCTGTATTTGGGAGAAACAGTCAACTATCTAGTGGAAATCTCTGGGCTCCCAGGTTTCTTGTGTCCTGCTATTCCTAGTCTCTTGCTGGCCCTTCTTTACTGCATCAGTTTACTTTCTATTGTTGTCTAAGTCCCAAGGCCAGCAAGCTCTCTGATGAGTATCGGCCTTACAGCTAATCTTCAACAGCTGCATTTATTGGAAATCCGTCGTATCTCCCCTTCATGAGATCGATCTCTGATATACTTAGTCCCTAAACCAATGTCCCTTCCTGATGTTATAACCTCACCTAATGTATGTGCCTAGCAGGCCAATAGGTAACCAGATATGGCCTTAGATGTTGACTGTTTTTGCTGATGAAAGTAGCACACCCTGTCCCTTCTTTCAAGACTACTTCACTCCTATGTTCTATATTCCTTCAAAGCTTTTGGACCCCTGCTTTGCTTCCATTTTGAAAAGGATTTCCTTCTTTGACCCACATCATTGGGGTCAGTCTTCCAAGTGTGGTAGAGAAGGTGTGGTGGGTGATCCTTAACTTTTCAGAGATCTTCTAACTACACACACACACAAAAAACTCCACTAATTCAAGTGAGCTAATAGAAATGCTACTTATGCATTTGGATTCTTGTGCATTTGAATGCTATAAAGAAGAAGCATTTCTTTGGTTGGAAAGCTTGGGTGGTTTAAGTTATTGTCAATGTTCTGTCTTCTTGTTTGGTGGTTCATTATATTAGAAATAAATACAATAAATGAATGAGTAAATTAAAAACAAGGTATATACATTGACCAGTGATGACAGTATTAGGAGCCAAGGATTATGTTAATACAAATGTATGTAACTGAGGGCCATTAAAGTGTTCTATTCATCTGAACTAAAGAAACTCAAACATATATAACTATTTAAGAAATATGTACGTGTAAGTACTAAAAATTTCTTTCCATGAACTACCTAAATTTTGACATATAACTCACTTTCACAGATTGCCAAAATTATTTAGTATAATTTGAGATCTGAGATAGTGCCGAAAGGGTGGGAGGACAAAAAAAGAGGGCAAAATGATCAAACGTACAATGTAAAAACAGATCAAGGGGTCCAGCAAAGGCCCCACAGGGCAAAGACATGTGCCTTTCCTCAACACAACCTGTGTCCAGGGCCCAAGTACACACAGTAGGCTGTACCTGTGCCTGGTCCTGATCTGTGAAGTGTTGCGTTAAACAGGAGCCAAGAACCTGAAAAGAGGTCATAAACTCTTCCCTACCCGCCATCAAGGTAATAGGGATGGGAGAGGCAACTCTCCCAAACTGTTAAAAAGGAAACAATAATAAGCCTTAATTAAGGCTGTTGACATTTAATCACAGGACAGTTGGCACTATGAGCTTGTTTATTGGTAACAAACTTAAAGCAGGCTTAAATCTCAGGTCCTCATAAGAAACTCTGAGATCAACTATCAAGGGGCAAACAGCTGACTCAATGTCACTGATGTTGGAATGAGTTTAGGATAAAGCCCAGTGGATCTCTGGTACTGGATAAAGGAGGGCTTTTAATGGGATGAGGAGGAGAGGATATCCTCAGGGATAACAGATGATGTTATTAATGCCCTCCAGCCAAAGACCGCCAGGAACATCCTGTAGTAGAACAAGTTGGATTTATTTCTCATTTCAGCTCAGGGAAAAACCTCACACCCCAGGCAGCTGAGAGCATGCAGTAAAAGGGTGTTAAAAAGAACCTATTATAGGATTTGGGCTTTGGGTGGATAAATTTGGGGAGGGTCTGAGGAAATAAGGCTTTGTTCTGGATTGGATGCTGTCAAGACGCAAAGGCAATTCTATGATTATCTCAGTAAATCTCATCTATAAGGAGGGCTGACTAAAGGTGTAATGGTTTTTCTAAAAAAAGCAGCAGTTACCTTAGACAAGAGAGAGGGATGTTTGGTAATTTGTGGCTGCCCAGAGACCTTGTTTTTGTCTCACTTTATCGTGGTCTCAGAGTCACTTTGTCTGAGGTTGGTGTTCTGTGAAATTATGTACAAGAGGAGAACAACATGGCCCAGCAGAGAGTATCAGACAAGTTTCTGGATCGCAGGGGCTGCTTTTTTTCCTTTCTCATTCTGAAAGAATAGAGGAAGAGCCATTGTTCCTCTCACAGAAGATTAAAATCTGCACTTCTCTTGACTGAGCATAATGGAAAAATTGAGGAAAAAAGTGAATATTGCAAGGTACACAAGAGGTACCCAGGGAAAGGATGGGTCCCTAATGATCCCCTAGACTTGGTAGACGTCTTGGTTGTAATCCAAAATGAAGACGAGACCTTGTATCAATACTTATGTGTCACTTCGTTATTGTCTGAAAGTCCCCAAATCCTTCTGAAACGTACATTCCCTGAGCCATTCCTAGGAGGAAGAGGAAGTAGGAATTAGGGTAACAGGTTGCTTTTACCTAGGAGGAGTAACTATATACCTCCACAATCTGTGTAAGTGCACTTGCTAACTGCTATAATTGGGCCACACAGATGGAATTAAAATTTAAAACGGAAACTGAGAGATGCCTCCATTAGATATATAGTTCTTTGATGAAAGGGATAGCATAAACCATTTTTGCCAGTGCTCAAACTTCCCCCATTGAATTTATGATCTCTGTGAGATAGGAGATTAAGGTAGTAAAGTTCTGTGGCCTCACCCAGATTTTAAATATTTTTTTCTTAGCACAAAACTAGATGAAGCCCCTAGAAAATACTTTCCCAAGTTAAGTTAAAGTCCTTCCTGTTTTATCTGCCCTCTTTTAAAAATCTTTCATAACATGTTTCTTAAGTATTCATAAAATCATAAAATTTTGGCTTCTGTAAGATGCATATCCCACATTTGGGCATCATCTTCCAGTCTAGTTATCAAGTCACTAAAAAGTTTACTTAATAAGAATTTCTTGAAAACCACCTACAACACTAGTTACTGTTATAGGATCTGGAAATATAAGATAAACATAATAAAGCTCCTACCATCAAAGTGTTTATGTTCCAGTTTGAACATAAATGAAAAACAAACATATATCAGGTATGATAAGTACCTTGAAGGTGTATAAAACTAAGAAGTGATGGGGAAGAGAGAGTTCTGGAGTAGGGGACTAGACAAGGGGTATATTTGCTATTTTATGTAGGGAGGAAAGCTGCTCTGATAAAGTGACGTTTGAGCAAGTTCTTGAAGAAAATGATGGAGCCAACCAGGCAGATAATTTAAGGCAAAGAGTAAAATGATACCCAGCCTGTTGAGAGCAGCATGACAGACATGAGTTTCATCCCTGTAATAGTCAGTAGCTACTTTCTCAGATGTAACTCTAGATCACAGATTTCTGACCTTAACCTTCTGATAGGAGCCATTGACCTAACAGAAACTCACAACTTGTGGATCTCTCTCCTCAAACTTCAAAGTGAAGGCACATTTCACAGTAAATTTTGCAGCTTCTCCCCCCTTGAAATTTTTCTATAAAAAGTAAGGGGGGCTCTTCTCAGTGGCTGCTGTGGCCTCTACCAAAGGTACTGAATGGAGATATGACTATTCTTTTATATACTCATTTCTGGGCCTCTGATAGATCCAGTAACAAATGAAATTTGGAACCGAATTCATAAGGAGAAAATTGATCTGGAAACAACTGACTAAATTTGGACAGCAATGAAAGTTTTAGTCTCATATATTGATGTCCATCAGGACAAATGTGTAGAGAGTAGTGGGAAACTTAGACTCAGTTATTCTTGGCTTCCCACTCCACATCCTCCTTTCCCCCATTAAGCTGAATGATGTCCATTCGACCTCAACACTAAAAAACCCTTTAGATCACAAGTCTCAATATAAAACGGAAAGCCTTGAGAAGGAAGACCTTGATGTCACAGGAACTTTGGAATAAATCAGTTTGGAAATAATTGTTTACATTTGCAGAAAACAATAAAAAATAATGTTACTGGCCCCATAGGACTAGGAACTTTGACAAACTCTTTCTCTATAGGAATGTTGTAGAGACACTGGCCTTCCATGACTCCCAATTGCCATATGTTAGCCCCTCTGGCATCTTGATATCTGCAACCCTTGTGAGTTTGTGCCTGAAGATACATAAACCACACTGGTGTGGGTGCAATTATAGGAAATTGGATCTGTTCTGTGCCTACCGAGGGGTCTGATATTTCAGAGCCAGAGGAAAGACATCCACTCTAAGACTTGGGCTGTCAGCTCCACTTGCTCCTGGTGACTGAAGTCTTCAGTACAAAACCAAAGTCTGTATCTGACTTGGAGATGGGAGGAATTTAGAAATGTAAGAAGACCCCTATCGTTCCTTACTGGAGGAAGAAAGTTTCAGCATGGATCACCCTGGAGTGGTAATGCTATGTTCCAAGACGTCCCCTGTGATTGGAATATTACTGGCTCCTACCACATATGCTCCACACACTTAGGATCCAAAAAGAAAATATAGACCCAGGTTAATTTCACAGGTACACCAAAAGAGAATTTAAAAGCTTGTATAACTCTGAGTTGGGGCTGGCCACACGTCAAGAGAACAGCAAACTCCAGCTTCACTGCTTTAAATAAATAGGCAGGCAGGAACTTGCCCTTGGAGATAGACCATGCTATAATTTGAATAAAGGTTATCATACATGCACTAAAGAATGAAAAATGTAGGGGCCAGCCTGGGACATAGTGGTTAAGTTTGCACACTCTGCTTCGGGGGCCTGGGGTTCGCAAGTTCAGATCCCAGGCCTGGACCGACACACCACTCATCAAGCCATGCTGGTGGTGTCCCACACACAGAAAAATAAAGATTGGCACAGATGTTAGCTCAGGGCCAATCTGCCTCACCAAAAAAAGAAAGAATAAAAAATGTAGCTGATGAGGCTTTCACAAATACTCTCAAGTTAATTACTTTGCCCTTTACTCCCACTACAACACAATTTCAATAAATACATTTGAGCATTTTAACGTAAGGAGATAAAATTATAATAGTACTTGTGTTGACCCAAATCCTCCAAGAGGCAGAAGCCAAGATGTGATCAGATGTAAAGAGACTAAGGGAAACACCTATGAGAGAAAATGGAGAGGGACCCAGAGGAGGGTGGGAGAGCCATCAGACTGTGATGTAGGTTTAACCTTGTGAAGCAGAGAGTGGAGGAAGGAAAGGCTTACACTGCAATGTTGGGTTCAGAAAGTTGGCCAAGGCCAAGAGAGAGTCCTTGAGCCAAAGTCACTCATCAGAAGAGTCCTGTGTCTTCCAAGAATGGGGCTGCCTTAGTACCTCTGCCATTCTTAATCACGGGCCAGGAGAAGCCCCTGGGCAGCATGGCCTTGGCACCAAGGATTCCATAGGGCACCACCTGGGGCCGTCTGTCAATTACATACCCACTCCCTGAGTTGGAGATCTAAGCGGAGCATTTTCACGGCCACCAGAGCACTTATTCTTAAAACAGCTGTAGACACCTGTTCTGGATCATCTTAAATAGTGACTTAGTAAACCTCCCCAGTGACTCATACCAGTAAATGCACATAGCTGGATTCATCCACCTCTATTCCTAAATTAGAAGGTGCTTAATCCTTTCTAGATTCTTGAGGCCCCTCAAGGAAAGGATATATAGGACCACATTAAATTTAACTCGTAACTAAAAATAATTGAAGGAGGCCTGTGACTGTTGATGCTCGCAGATAACTGGAAAGCATATGTATGAAGTAACCCTTGCATTTTGCTTCATGAAAAACTGGAATTACTGCAGGGATTTCCCTTTATTTGACAAAAATGGATGATGTACCACTGGTAACAATCACAATTCTGTTATTCTGCATATGCCTCTTGCATATGCTGGACAATTATCCATCATAGTGTTTACATTTATTATGTATAACTCAGAAAGTTGCTGTGCAAAAGGTATGGATTAGCATGCTTGCCTTAAGCTAATACATATCTATCCTTGGAACTGAAGATGACTTCATTGTCCCCTGAAAATGGGGAAAGGTGGATTATCGGAGCAAAATTTGGATTTGGTTAGAAAGGACAGCGGAGGTGGGGTAGGACATAAATGTTGAGGAGGTAATCTCAGTGTTTCCCACATGGCATTTCTTAAAAACCTTCCTCCAGACTATAGACTACAATCCAAACTCCTTAGTATGACAGCTAAACTCCTTCAAAACCTGGCCCAAATGCCTCTTTCAGAGCCAGCACTGTGCAAGTCCTGTTAACAAGTTTCAGGCACAATCAACATTTAGTCTTTCTCTAATCAAGCTTTTCACATTCACGTCCCCATGCTGTAGACTATGATAGAGCCTCATCTTCTGTGCCCTCCACTCTTCTCTGCCCACAAAGATCACATATATTTTTCAGAGCTGTTTTACTGTCATTTTCTCTGTAAGTTCATCTCTGATATCTTGATTAGAAATAATTGCTTCCTCCTTTCTGTTCCCTCGCACTTAATTTGCAGTCAATTTTGGCACTTACATAAATCCATCTGATGCTACAGTTGTCTCACATTTCCTCTCCTCTGTAGACTTACTGACAGTAGTATCATCTCCATGTCCTGGAGTGCCTCATAGGACATGTGCCCAGTGAGAACGTGCTGACTCTCATGGAGTAGTCTGTTTTCTCCTAGGTGGAAGGAAGGGTCTGAGGTCTGCACAGGAGCAATGACCCTTTAGTCAGTCCCATGTGGGTCACCATCTGTCACTTCCTAGGTTTTTAATGGACCTTTACACTGTGCCCTTGGTTGTTTGGTTTCCATTCTTCAGTCAACTCCTGCTCCCAAATGCAGGTACCTTCGTGATGGCAGGTCTGCTTCTGCTCTCTGACCCAGGAAAAATCACTTTTGTGGGAAGCCCTTTCTTCTATCAACACCAAAGTACTCTCAGGAGTGTTCTAGAACAATAGTAGTACTTTACATAAAGAGTGAGATTGCCATAGGTAAAGACTCATTAAAACCCAAGAGCACAAACACACAAAAGAGACTCTGAATTCAGCATTTGACATGGAACTTTCCTGACCACTTCATCAGTGTCTCTCTTCCATTTTGCTTCCCGAAGTTCTGTTGTTTCCTAGTATGAAATTCTGATAGGTCTTATCCAAAGTACCTCCCTTGTGTAGGCTTCTCCTTGCTCTTTCTTTCTGAAACCTGACTGCATTTGGTCCTCTGCCAAACAGGTTTCCAGTAGGCCCCGAAAGACTCAGTTATCTACTCACTAATTCAACGGACATCTCTTGAACATTCACTATATACATGTTAATTTATTTAATATATATTTATGTATTTATTAAGAAACTAAAGCTTACTGCATGCCACTAATGAAACCAGGAGGAGGACCAAATGGTGGGCAAGGGGGAGAGACTCTACACTCATAGCATGAGAGCCTATGAGAGAGACCAACATCAATCAAATGATCACACAAATACATGTAAAATTACCTCTTGGATAAGAACTAAGCAGCAGAGGGATTTGGTGTAGTCAGGAGGAGGATTTGGTGTAGCCTGGAGACTAGGAAAGTCTTTTCTAGGGAAGCAATGACTGAGCTAAGATAAGAAAAAAGAGTCATTTTCTAGGAGAAGGAAATTTCCCTTTGGTAGCAAGGAGTGTTGCACATTGAGTAAACTTAAAGAAAATCCATGGAGCTAGAGTCCTGGGAGAAAAGAGGAACCACAGTGTTAAATAAGGCTGGAGACCTAAGTGGGCTGGAGACATCAGAATGAACACTAACTGCAGCGTCAAGAGTGGACTAGAAATGGTATGGGGCGGGTGCAGTGAGCTCAGTGGGGGCCATTGCAGTAGGAGAGATGCCCAAGGTTTGATATAGGGCAGAGGTGTGGAAATGGGACAAAAGATTTTCAAGAGATAGATAGTAGGACCTGGTGAGAGTTCAGTTCTAAGAAGGATGGATTGAGGAATGGACAGCACAGCCCATGGCGGGTAGGACATGGGACTTCCCGAGGGTGTGGATTGACTCTGTGCTGGAGCCGCCAATGCCCTGCTTCTTAGTTATGGGGTATCACCTAGAATAAAATTTTAGTGATTTTAACCTGCGATATTATTAACTTCTCCTAGCCAAAATGGTATGTGACTATTTCTTCCCAGAAACATTTATGTTTTCCTTTGTTTTTAATGATACAAACAGTACAAGTTAGGAACTACAGAAGATGAAAAGGAAAAGTGCTTTTTTCCATTCACAAACGCCCTGGAATCAGTTATCAGAGGCAACTCCAGTTACCAAGTTCTTCTGACATCCTTCAAGACATTTTCTATGCCTTTACACACACACACACAGAGGCTATGTGTCTGCATATTAACTATATTAATGAGATAATATGCACACTAACCAACACATTTTAAACGTTAAACTTGAACTTTTCCACACTAGGACTTACAAATTTACTTCATTTCTTTTAACAATTGGAAAGTATTCCATTGTATGATGTATCTTAATTTAACCACTAACTTACTGGTAGTTAGAACTTATTCATTAGGTAATTTTGAGTTGCCTTTGGCTTAAATAACAGAAATTTATTTTCTCATAGCTCAAGAGGCTGGACATCCAAGATCAAGGTGTCAGCAGGGTTGATGTCTCCTGCGGCCTCTCCTTGGCTTGTGGACACTCACCTTCTTGCTGTGTCCTCACGTGACTTTTCCTCTGCGTGCAGGGGCATCCCTGGTGTCTCTTCCTCTTCCTACAGGGACCAGTAATAGTGGATTAGGACCCCACCTCATTGGCCTCATTTTAATTTAACCACTTCTTTAAAGATCTTCTCTCCAAATACGGTCACATTCTGAAGTGCTGAGGATTGGGACTTCAACATACGAATTTTGGGGGTGGCATAATTCAAGAAGCGTTTCACAACGTATTAAAATAAATATCAGCACTTCATTCCTGGTTCCCCCATTCTCAAAGAAAAAAACAAACTGCTTTAAAATGCTGATAGTCTATTTTGGTAAAGTTCCAAAGAGAAATATAGCAACAATATCTCATTATGTTAGTTTAAGAGAAAGGAGTGAAAATGAAGGATCAGTCAGCACTGCCAACTCTGCGCTTACGGTAAGGAGGTAAGAATGGAGTCTGGACTCGGGAAGGAGTCCACTGGTGACCTTGGGGAGGAAAGGAAGGGGAAGAAGCAGAAGCTGGACTGCCAAGGTTTGGACCTCATTCTTGGCAAAGGACAGGGTGAATTGCAGGGAAGAAATGACCTGTTCTATACAAAGAGGCAAGAAACAGAGTGTAACCACAGTATATTTTTAGTCTAGAAAAGAAATCAGAAGGAAATAAAAAACAAAAATACAAAAGCAGCAGGCTGGCCCTGTGGCCTAGTGGTTAAGTTCCCTGCTCAGCTGTGGCGCCCCGGAGGGGTTCACAGGCTCAGATCCCGGGCAGGGACCTAGCACCGCCAGTCAAGCCACAGTGTGGCAGCATCCCACGTAAAGTGGAGGAAGATTCGCACAGATGTTAGCTAAGAGGCAGTCTTCCTCAGGCAAAAAGAGGAGGATTGGCAACAGATGTTAGGTCAAGGCCAATCTTCCTTACAAAAAAGAAAAGAAAAATACAAAAAGAGAGGGAACTGGACAGCAAGATCCTGGAGGAGGTGCTTGTTATTTTGATAAAGAGAATGGGCTGGAGTCCTGGTGAAGAGCCTGGCCTTGACAATCCCCCGTCCCCCAGGCAAGAGAGAATGAAGAGTCTGCTCCGTGTTAAAGTTCAGTAAGGCTGTGACAATAAATGCTGCTTTTAAATAATGCTTATAAAGGGAAAGTCATGAACTTTTTAAAACAATAGATACATCGGATAACTTCATAAACAGTGTGATAACTCACATGCATAAACAGCGGCAGTCCCAAAGGTGGCTTTAGAAAAAAGGGATTTAAAACCCCCTTCTCCATAATCACGCTCAAGTCCTAACACTCATCTCCCTACGCTTTCCTGTATCCTCTCTCTCCTCCTAAAACCAAAAAACAAAACAAAACTCTATCCATGTAAAAACAGCGTTTCTGCTGTGCAAAGCTGTGCAAAATCAGATTCGCGGCAAATCTCGTACTCCTCCACCTTGATTTTCACCAACCCACCTCTCTTCGGGAGAAATTCAAGCAGCAGCTACCCTATCGCTTTAGCTGTAACTTCACCAGCCTGCATGGTCGCGTCTGTCCGGTGATGTACCCGGCCAGACCCAGTTCTCTGGCTTGAGCTCCACCCACCTCGGCGCATCTTCCCCGGCACGGGGTGCATGGTCTGGCGCTGACCACCAGGGGGCAGTCCCTCAACGCAGCAGCCGCCGGGCGGCGGTGACGCGGCAGCGGCCGTTCCCGGGCGCCGCACCCCAAGGCCGGAGGGGAGGGAGCCTGATTCCACGCGGGGCCGCCGCAACCCCTCGACCTTGAGTTACGTTGTTGTTGGGGGTTTGTCTGCCCCGAATCTGGTTTACTGGAGACTTGTCACCAAGTGTGACAGCAACTTTGCCGAGCTCCCTCTCGCAGGTTCTTCCAGGAAACGTTGGAGAGTCTGGGAGAACCGGTTTCGGCCCCGAGCTCCGCAGACCGATGGATTTCCTCCCGGGAGCGCGGGCCGCCCAAGGCCCCAGGTGCTGCCGACCGGGGTGGGGCCGCAGGGAGGAGGCTCCGGGGCGCGGTCACCCCGGGACCGCCCCGCCCCGCCCCCGGCGCTCAGCGGAAGCCCCAGTGCAGCAGGCAGCCCCGCGGACCCCGGCGGCCCGAGCGTGAGTTTTCCAATCCCGGCGCGTCCGTGGGGTGAGGGTGGGGGTGAGGGTGGGGGTGAGGGTGGGGGTGGGGGTGGGGGTGGGGGTCGAGCACCTGGTGACACTGGTGCGCCCCGAGGTGTCAGACGCGTGTTCGGGAACGTTCCCGGAATCGGGGTGTTTGTCTCTTCTTGAGAGAGATGTCCAGGTTTTTGTTTCTTTTCATTTCGCCAGTTTGGCGCTGTTTGCTATTTGTCTGAAAACCCTTTTCTGTCGCCTCCTTGAACTTCGTGAATCAGGAATTTGACAAAGATGTGTGCGTGTGTCTGCGCGCGCACTCCTGTTTATAGAAAGTTGGGAGTCAGCGTTCCAAGAACATGTTACTCATCTCCTGGGTTTTTGGTTGTTTTTCCTGTAAAACTAGGGAGACCCAGATTAGCCAAAGACTTCCCTTGTCATCTCAGATAGTTAGCAGGTCTTGGCCCCAGGCTTCCTGACCTCTCGCCTGCTCCTTCTGCTTTCCTAAATCCTAAGGCTGGGATCATTCACCCACAAGCTCCATGCTCCAGCTGGGGTTGGCTCATTTTTGTGAATTCACCTTCCTGGGGGCAATATTAAGAAAGAGGTGTTAGATCGGAAGGGAAGTTAAAGAGAAAAAAAACGGGAGTTGGAATTTTCCAGGAAGTACAAGGCATGCTCCGGCATACCAAGCCTACTAGAGATTTTGTGGAGAATGTAGCAGGAAAAAAGTCTAGAAAACAATGGCGAGTGCAGACCCTGGAGGCCTTCAAATCCAGAGTAAGGCGCTCAGCTTTTACCTTATGGGGGGGTGGATGAAGTTTGAGGAAAGAGAAGTGAGTAGGATGGCTTGAGGAAGATTGGAGATGAGAATGCATCCTGGCGACTAAAGCCAGATTGTTTTCCTCAAGGGATGAATGTAAACTGAAGGTGCAGATGTTTGAGAGCTTAGGTGAAAGAAAGTGGACAAAATGAGGTGGCTGACCGGGTGTGCAAACAGGAGAGAGGAAGGAAGGAGGCGATTGTAGCCAACACTTCAGTATCTGTTTGGGTTGAGATTCTTCCCCAAAGAAAAGCCTGGTAGAAGGACGTGAGTGTGGGCAGTTGTTCTAATGGGAACTGCGCCCAGAAACCAGAGTGAGGAAGTGGAGAGGACTAGACAGGAATGAGGGAAAGTCCCTGGTCCCTGAAGGAAGGGCATGTTGCCGAGCTGTTTACCGCTGTGGGCAACTGGAGCTCAGTTTCTCCAAGGACCCCCTGAGGAGCTCTAGGATGCACCTCAGGACAGCCGTGTGGCGTTTAGCCCTGTCACCTCCACTGGGTGAAACTTATCCAGGCATCAGTTCACGGCCACCTGGGCTGCCCCTCTGCACCTGCGGAGGTAAGAAGGTGTCCAGGGCTCGGAAAGTCCTCCACAGCAGCCACTAAAGTCAGAGGTGGGCCAAGGGGGAGTGGCACAGGCACCCAGAGCATCTACTGCCTGGCCCTTGTCACTTGGGGAAGCTAGAAAGAGCAGCAAAGGGACAGGCACTTGCATTTTCTTAGTGATCACTGTGTACCCAGCCCAGGGCAGGGTGCTCTTACATGCATTCTCTTAATCTTGAAAAACAATCGTCCAAGGGATATATTGGTCTCTTTTTATAAATGGGGAAACTGCGGCTTAAGGAATTTATCCAAGAGGAGCTGCTTTGAAACAGTGAGCTTCCTTTTAGGCACACCAAATTTTAGAAGACCCCGGGAAACCACAGAATGCTACTCAGGTAGAGGTGGGAAACTCCCCAGTTAGGCAGATGTGATAAACTGGGAGGCATTGCCAGCTCATTTAGTCAAAGCTGTCAGAACAAATGCTGTTTTTGAAAGGTCACCTGACCTTTTTGTCCAAAGAAATAAAATACTAAGTCAACTCCGCCACGGCAGCTCTCACCTTGATCTACCCAGCCCTGCAGACCCCGGCCTCCCTCACCCCTTCCAGGTCCTGCTCTTCCTGCTCCGTTCTCCCAGGCACCCTGGCGCTTCTCTCTGTTGGAGCACTCTTCTCCCGTAGCGTTTCAGGGCTCAACTTCAATGTCCGGTTTCAGCTTCAATGTCGCTTTCTCAAAGAGGCCTTTTCTGTCACCCCGTCTGAGGTAATTTTCCAGTGACTCGATAGCACATCACTATGTTTTCTTTTTATCATAACAATTATTAATTGCTGTATTTTACTTATCTTTTTATCTTCCTATTTATTTATTGTCCTTCCCTTTCTAAAATATTAGATTCCTATAACCGAGGACCTTGTCTGTTCTGTTCCTTGCTGTACCCCCAGTGCTTGGCACACAGTGGGCCCAATAAGTGGTTTTTGTCTGAATGCATTTAGCTGTTTGTGTTTTCACTCATTGCTTCATCTGTTGTGACCAAGCTGTTCTTTGCTTTCCTCTACAGCAGGTGATTGAACCATGGCGACAACTCCCGCTACTGCTTTCGAGGCCCTCATGAATGGAGTGACAAGCTGGGATGTCCCCAAAGGCCCCATCCCTAGTGAACTCCTTCTTATTGGAGAGGCTGCCTTCCCAGTGATGGTGAATGACAAGGGCCAGGTCCTCATTGCTGCCTCCTCCTATGGCCAAGGCCGCCTGGTGGTTGTGTCCCATGAGGGCTACCTACTGGATGCTGGCTTGGCCCCATTTCTTCTCAATGCAGTGGGCTGGCTCTGTCCCTCCCCTGGGGCTCCCGTTGGAGTGCACCCATCCTTGGCATCACTAGTAAACATCCTGCAGGCCTCTGGGGTTGAGGCACAGAGTCAGCCAGAACTGGGAGATGCCCTGGGGGTTTACTGCATCAGTGCCTACAATGACAGCATGACTCCAGAGCTGATCCAGTTTGTGAAACGTGGAGGGGGCTTGCTCATTGGGGGCCAGGCCTGGTATTGGGCCAGTCAGCACGGCCGTGACAAGGTGTTGTCCAGGTTCCCCGGGAACCAGGTGACCAGCGTGGCTGGAGTGTACTTCACCGACACCTATGGGGACAGAGGCCGGTTCAAGGTCTCTAAGAAGGTGCCCAAGATCCCACTCCACATCAGGTGAGTGGTGTTTCCCTACCAGGAATCTGACCCATGTCACCAATACATTTGATCCCCCCTTCAGTGAGCTGCTATTTTAATACACATGATTTTCCACTCCCTTTTGGAACCAGCGCAAATCAAAAATAAGATAATTAAAATGCACCGAGGCCCAAGAGGGGCTGGGTCCTCAGAGTACAAATAAGGTACCCAGACCAAAAAGCTTGACTCCTCTTTTCTCCTCTACGCCATACTCAGTGGATCAGCCAAGCCTGTTGGGTCCAGAATCTAACCTCCAGCTCTACTGCTGTCAGCCTAGTCTGAACCATCGGCATCTCTCATTTCTCATGTCAGTAGCCCCCTGATTCGTCTCTTGCCTCCTACAGTCTGTTCTTCGCCATCAGTCAAAGAATTTCTTTTGAAATAGAAGTACCTCATGTCAATCCTCTGTAGAGAATCCAAAATGCCTTCTCATCTCACGATGAATTAGATTTAAAGCTCCACCCATGGATTACCAGTCAGTTATATTCCAGTGGAGAACTGGGCAGTTATGGAAACAAATAGGCACATCCTCTAGCAAATATTGATAGAGCTGTAAGGAAAGTAAAGCAGGATGAGCTGATAGATTGATGGGAGGGATGGAGGACATTTTATTTAGGACCATCAGGGAAAGCTTATCAATCAGGCCTAGTCAGGATGAGTTGGTGTTTCAAATAGAAGGGGTTTAATATACAGAATTGACTAAACAGGCGGTGCAAGGGCTGAAAACCCACACAGGACACAGCACGGTAACTGAGGGGTTAGCAACAGCAGGATGGACAGAAGGAGGTGGTGGTGTTACTGGAGCCCAGGTGCTGCAGCTGTCTGGTGGAAGCTGGTGCCATGCTAGGCCTGTCCAGCAGGAGTTGGGACCAGATGGAGGGGCTGTCTGGTGGGACCTGGAGTCTCAGAGAAGACACAGTGATTGCCAGAGATATAGCTTGAAGAGAGAAAGACACATATCGGCTCCTCCTTCCTTCTTGCCTTCAGTCTTGTACCTCTGCCTGCCATGAGCCGAGCCCACCAGAAGCCAGGGGGCCAGGGAGCCTGGGAAATACACAGAGTGTGACAGACAAGAGGAGGGAGTAGATATTTGTACAAACAAACAAATGGCCTTCTCTGGTCAGGTGTCATTTGGAAAGAGAGCTGAAAGAGAGGGGATGAGCCAGCTGGACATCTGTGGAAAGAGGATTCCAGGCAGACCAAGGAGGAAGGGTGAACGCCTGAAGCAGAAGCCCGCTTGGTCCTTTCCAGGAATGTCAGTGATGCCCATGTGGTTGGAGCTGAGTGGATGAGGGCTGGGGTGGTAGGAGGTGAGGTCCTTTAAGAGCTGGTCGTCCGTGGGTGGAGCTTATTTGTAGTGGAGAGCAGGAGTTTAATTTTGGATATTTGGGGTTTGAGATAACTTGTTAAATCAGTGACTAGTTGTGTCTGGCCACACGTAACAAGCCTTACTATGGTGGCCTGACCATGTAGGAGTTTCCTTTTCTCGTGTAACCTAAGTCCAGGTGGGTAGTCAGGCCTGTGGCAGTGACTCCCTGATGTCCCAGGTTCATTCATTCATTCTCTGTCCTTATCTCGCTCTTTGTCTCTCTACCACCTCACACCCCCCCCCCCCCCATCGTGGCGTGTCACTTTTATCTTTATAGTTACAAGATTGCCACTACTACTTCAAGCACTGTAATTACACCTAGGCCAGAATAAGCTAGAATGGATAACACCTGCTGAATATGTCCCTTTTAACTCAGAAAATAATATATTTTCTGGAAGCCCTGATCATTAGATTTCCTAGTATATTTCGGTGGCCATAACTAGCTCACCTGGTCAACTTGAGCTGCCAGAGGGTCTGAGAGGCTGACTAGTTTTCATGGCAGTGGCGTCTCGGAGGAAATCAAGAGTCTGCTACAAGGAAGGGTATACCCATATTAAGTGAGCCCTGAGCCCCAAGCCCTGGCGCGCTTGGACTTCCTTCCCTCTGAGCGGGGTTGGGAGGTGAGGCGGGCTCAGAGACATCACCGTGGATCTCATTCACTCTAGCTTGTCTTTGATTCTAATTCTCAGGACAAACAGGTTAAGTCCCATCAGCCTAATTCCTCTTAATTGTTTGAAAGGACTCCTGTCAGCAAACTAAACCTGTTTTTCTTCCTGTGCACCTACATTTTTCACCTCTGTCACTGAATCTGAGGTACATTTTGTGTTTGTTTTAACTTTTTTTTTTTTTTTTGAGGAAGATTAGCCCTGAGCTAACTGCTGCCAATCCTCCTCTTTTTTTTTTTTTTTTGCTGAGGAAGACTGGCCCTGAGCTAACATCCATGCCCATCTTCCTCTACTTTATATGTGGGATGCCTACCACAGCATGGCTTTTGCCAAACCATACCATGTCCACACCCAGGATCTGAACTGGAGGACCCTGGGCTTCTGAGAAGTGGAATGTGTGCACTTAACTGCTGCGCCACTGGGCCGGCCCCTGTTTTAACTTTTAATTATAGAAAACTTCAAACATACACAAAAGTAGAGAGAATAGTACAGTGAGCCCCCATGCAGCCATTACCCAACCTCATTCATAGCCAGCCCATAGTCAGTCTAATTTCATCTGTAGCCCCACCCCTGCATCGCCCCAGGTTATTTTGAAGCAAATCACAGACATCATATCATTCTATCTGTAAGTATTTCAATATGTGTCTCTAAAGATATAAACTCCTTTGAAAATGTAACTGCAAGACACTATTATCACACCTAAAATAATTAATAATTCCTTAATGTCATCATTCATTTACATGATTGTCTTATTTTTCTTCAAAGTTTGTTGGAATTTGTATTTATTAAAGCCCAAATATTTTGATTGCTTGATATGACTTTTATGTCTCATATAATATGTGAGTTTCCTTTCCAACTCTTTCTATCTCTTGCTGGTTTTTTGTGGAAGAAAACAGGTACTTTGTCCTGAACAGTTACCTTCAGTCTGAATTTTGCTGATTGCATCCCTGTGGTATCATTGAATATATTCCTTTGTTCCCTATATTTCTTGTAAATTGGAAGTTGGGTCTAGATTCTGTGACAGGGATTGGCAAACTGTGGCCTATGCACCAACCCCCTGTTTTTGTAAATAAAGTTTTATTGGAACAAAAATGTGCACATATTGTCTGTGGCTACTTCTGAGCTTCAATGGTAGAGTTGAGTAGTTTTTGCAGAGAACATGTGGCCCGCAGGCCTAAGATGCTTATCATCTGGCCCGCTAAGAAAGAGTTTCCCACCCCCTGATTTAGAGGCTGGATCAGATTCATGTTTGCATTTTTCGCCTCCTTTATAGGTGGTAGTGTGTACTTCCACAGGATAGAACATAACGTTTCCTTTTCTCTGACTGTGATGTTAGCCGTCATTAATAATCTTTGCCTACCCCTAGATCCATTCATTCATTCGTGGTTATAAAATGGTGGATTTAAGATTCTAGCATTCCTTTTATTTATCATTTGGAATACTTCTTTATATAAAGCAAACTTCCCCTCATCAACTATTTGCTTACCCTGTAGTATAGTTTATATCAGGAAGGCAGGAGAAATTCTTGATTTTCCCTCTCCCTACTCCTTTTTTAACCAGTTTTCAAAATATTCAGTTGGATCCCTGGTATCTTCCAAAGGTCACCATAGTGTTTTAAAATTTTTTTTTAGTATCATTATGAACTCATGGATTGAGGCACTCACATAATAAATGTGTCTCATTTATTATCTTTATCAATGCTAAAATCATCTTATGTTTGGTTATCATGAGCCTATTCAAGTTGAATCCTGAATCTTTTTGACCCAACCTTAATAGGCTTCCTTGTTTTTTGGTATAACAAGGAGTTTCAGTCTCATGTTACACATTTCCTGCCCCAGACCCAGGACCAACCATTTCCCCAAGGAGCCCTTATTTCTTTTAGTGGGAAATGGTATTTAGAAACCACAATCTGGGTGTTAGGGGTGCTCATACAGGATTGATCATTGTTTTTAGGTCTGTTGAGTTGGCAGAGCTAAGAAGCAGGTATCTTTAAAGATAAATACATTAAGAGTTCATGCTGATACTTCAAATTCAAATTCCGGACTACAAGGTTTTATTTAATTTCAACAATCTTACATCTGTGTCTCTTCTTTTCCTATGATGAAAAATCCTAGTTCTGTAAGAAAGCAACATAATAACTCATTTGCTTTATCCTGCAATACACACATAACCGTTGTAAAATAACAGTACTACTACCAGCACAAAGATTAATTTCTGTTCTTTTTGTCCTTATGACATGTTTTATTAGATATGTAAAGTCAAATTGTCATCCTTTAAGGTCACTTAGAATAGTTCTTCTCTTTGTGGTTATACCATTAAGTGCATACACCTGTAGATTCATTTGGTTGTTTTACTTTTGCTGTGTGGAATTGCTTTTGTAAATTAATTTTATTTTATAATTATGTAAAATAGTTATGTGGATCCAAAGTAAAATCTTAAGAAGCCTATGTTCTATCCCTGTCCCCTTCATACAATTTCCTTCCTCTATCCCTTTTTTAAACATTTATTTTTACTCCATTTTTTGTTTATATATAAACACACACACACTAGTGTCCTTCTCTTTCTTGGATAAGGCAGTAGTATACTATACATATTTTTCTCCACCTTACTTTTTCTACCTAACGTTATTTCCTAGATACGGCTCTGTAATAGTGTGTAGATTATGCACTATATATTCTATTATACTACAATGTATAGATGCACTAAAGTTTATTCAGTTAGTTCTTTACTGACAGACATTTGAGGTTCTAGTATTTTTTTATTTTTCTAATAGTCTTACTATTACATATACACTGCAGTGAATACCTTTGTGCATATGTCTTCATGTTTTTTGCCATATCACTGAACATGGAATTGCTGAGTCAAAGGAGAAATGCAAATGTAATTTTGCTGATGATCACCAAATTCTGCAGAATTGGGCTCCCCAGGAAGCCAACTCAGACACAGAGATTGTTGTGCAGGACGTTCTTAGGGAGTGTTCTCTGGATTAGCACCTGTGGGCAAGGGAAGGAAGAAGGACTGGACAGAAGGAGAACCTGGGCTGTGAGGCACACATTTAGTAGCAAATATTTTAAATAGTATTTTCACTGAGTAAAACACTGGGAGAACTGTAAGTGTCTATAAATGGAACACTGCTTAAATTATTATGGTATGTCCTCCAGCTATAGAGTGAATACTTATGCAGCCATTAAAATCATGTGTTCAAAGACTACTTAAAGGAATAAGAATATATTCATGGTATAATAGACAAAATTAAGATAGAAAACTATCTTCCAATGATGCCAAATCTGTTAAAACATGTATGCATGTATACGTGGAATATAAAACACTGGAAGAAAGTAAAGTATTTATATGTGTCTCTAGTGATAGTTTGATATATAGGATTACATATACACTGGGTTACATATCCATATACATATATATAGGATTACATATACATATACATTTCATCTTTAAGCATTTCTGTAATTTCCAAATTGTCTATGATTATAACCTGAAAAAAAAGTTTTACATTACTTCTCTACCTTTTTATAAACCCTTAAACAATAGAAAAATGCTCCTCAAATCACATTAAGATGTCTTTCTTTGATTTCACGTCGCTTATATTGTTTTATTAATTCAGCTACAAAAAGGATAAAGAAAGAAATTTCCTTGACATATCGATTTTCTTTCACTCTTTCTAGTACATGTCTATATATCCATTCTTTCATTCGTCTAAAATTTATTGGGTGCCTGTTAAGTTCTAGAAACTATTTTGGTATTGAGATTACAGTGGTGTTTAACTTAAGTCTATGATCGTGTGACTGAAAGAAGTGTTGTGAATGTCCAGGTAATGTATGAAAATAATTTTTCCATGTTACCCGTTTTTCTGATTTGTAAAAATTTTCCTGAAATAGTAATATGACATTAAAGTTATTTGAATATTTTTAATTTCTCATAATGCCCCCAAAATCTTTACCTTTACGTGTCTTTCTTCATTAAACATTATTTTTGCTAGTTGTGCTTACCTACTGCTATTTTGTATTTACTTAAAAACATTTTTCTGTTTTTAAACATAATCTTCTTGATGAGAATTTTTGGTACAATAGATGTTCCATAATTTGACTATTTTCTTTTGTTGAGTCCTTGGGTATTTTCTAGTTTGGGTATTTTGAGAAGTGGGCATAACTGATAGGTAAGCTATTCACATCTTTGAAGTATTTCAGAAATCTCCCTTAGTCCAAAGACTACAAGGTGTAACATTGGGTTTCTTGTCTTACAAAATATTAAGATACTTGGAAATCTAGTTATTAAAAAAAATAAAATAACTCTGGCAGCTCAATGGCAAAGTTTAAGACTCGGTTTTCAAATTTCTCTTCTTATTCTGGATCTTCCCTCGGCTCTTGAAAAGCCAGTTCATTCTCCACGTTCAGTTTCAGCTCCAACACCCTCCTCAGAGGAGTCTTCCCCAGTGACCCTGTTGAAACTGGGACTAACCTTCCAGTTTCACTTTTCCACATTCCTCCATTTATTCCCTAAACATCAGTGATCACCATCTGTAAATACCTCACCTGTGTACTTACTAGTGCCAGTCTAGCCAACCAGAATATGAAGCCAATGAATGCATTGATCTTACCTGTCAGGTTTGCTGCTTTCTTCTTAGTGCCTGGTGTGTAAAACATAGTAGACAGCAACAAGTATTTGTAGACTATATAAATTAATCAGTAAATATGTGAATGGATACACACCCAAAACCATATCAAGAGAAAGGGCGGCCTAGTATACTAGTGTTAACCCTACAGACAACTTCATATTATGGAATACGCTGCCCAGGGAGCTGAGTCTCAGACGCTTCAACCTCAGCTGAAAACTGAGCAGGAGCTGACTGACTCCATCAACTCTAAAGTCTATGAGGCCTTTATATTGAACCCAGGTCCCTAGCTCAGATTTGTGCCTTCCTCACGGGGGCATCCCCTTTGAGGTTTTCAGTGAACTTTCTTCCCTACAAATCTTGGTCAAAGGCTCCTGGCCTTCCCAAGCAGGTTCGCTAACTTCAAATTCCTGTTGAAGGCTCTGGAGCTCAAGGGAATTGCTCTGCCTGCCAAGGGAAGGGACAGTCTAAAATCCTACAAAAGATCCTCTCATACGTGCTGTCCTCAAGGGCAAGAACTAACTGCACACCTGTGTCTATATGCCTGAGGAGGACACTGCAGTCGCTTTCCTAGGCAAAAGCAGATCCAAGCCACTTGCTGCTTTTATACGAAGACAGAGAAGAGCCTGGGGAAAACATTAATCTAAGATCAGTAGCTCATTACCCTTACACATAGTATAGCCTACAAGGTCTAGAACCTATTAGGAGCTGCTCATATGAAAGTACTGTAATACATACTAGTAGCTTAGGTTCATGTATCTTTGAAGATTGAGTTGTCTCATCAGTCCTCACCACAGTCCCGTAGGCAAGGTCTTTGTCTGAGGTCTTTGTCCCAGCTTATAAGTGGCAGCGTTCTGTTTTCATATTCAAGATCCATAAACAGAGAGAGTTTCCAGGTAGAGATCGTGTGAAATGAGGCTAGATCCCAGAATTGCCTTCTGTGCTAAATCAGACCCCATGAATGAAAAATAGTAAGTAAACAGCTGACTGTGGAGGTTCCGATGCCGATACTGTCCATGCTGAGCACCGGCCTGTGGGAGAGACAGGGGACTGATGTGTGGAGCATCACCTGACACTCCCCAACCCCAGACCCACAACTGAAAGACAAGAGTTGAAACCACAATTCCAAGAATTACCATTAATGCCTTCCCATGTTGTGGAATAATGAACAACTGGGCAAGTAGACATTTAAGGAAAACAACTCTCAAGTGTAAAAGCGTGAGCACTGCTTCAGGATTTGGTGGAGGCAGGAAGAGACACCAGAGTTTGCCATCTTGCAAGCGTGATGGGTTGGATCCCTCAAGTGCGTTCCATGCCTGGTTGGGTGCAGTAGGCCTGGCTTTAAGTCCCCTAAGAGTGGAGGGACCAGCCCCAGCAAGGACAGTAGTAGGCCCCAGCTGATCTTTGCCCTTCAGGAAGTGCTACGAACCTCAGACAATAAGAAAGTGGAAAGAAGCAATATACAGACCTCAGTATAATTTAAGAAGGTGGATGGATGTGGTGTACAAACAAACTGGTCCTGGGTAACTTAGAAAGAGTATCAAGGAGAATTCACCCACACTGTATCAGAACGTGCAAAAGATCTGCCCATGCCAATTGTGAAAAAAATCTATATATTATCTACATAAAAATGCTATAATAAATTTAAAAGGGATATATAAGACAGACAGAAATTTAGTATGGTAAGACAACAGAATCAATCACATGTGGGAAAAAAGTGACCCGGTGAACAGAAGCAGATTCTCTGAGAATGCTTCCAGCTATGAAGAAACTTTCTAAAAATGCACGTTAAATAAAATGAGACACAGAATGAGATAGCGACAGAGTGAAGAAAACAAATTAAAAACTAAACAGCTCAGGTAAAATAAGTCAGTTAGCCACCACAAGGAATAGAATAGACAAGGCCAGTGCATGGTGAAATGACAGTGGCTCACTTCACACAGAACTTTCCGGCCATTGCCATCATTGCTGTGACAGTTTCTTAAGCCGCGTTTAGAAAGCTATTGCCTGTATCACCTGTCTGCTTAGGTGTGATTTGGTGTGTTAAAAAACACCACCACCTCTCCCGGCCTTTTGTTCTCAAAGTGCCTTCTCCTGCACTTTCAGCTCTGAAGGCGCACGTGCTTTTCCTTTTCCATAATGCAGTATTATTCCCATCTTGACATCTATTTAAAGGTTCTTTTGCACGAAAGATACCTGTTGATTGCTGTATACCCAGCTGTGGGCTTCATCCGAAGACTCAGTAATTAAATGAGAAATTCCTGGTGTGTGGACAACAACACTGGCTTTAGAGACGATCCAGCCTGGATTTGCTTCCTGTCCCTGCCAGTTATTAGCTAAGAAACGAGGGGCGAATTGCCTAACCCATCTAAGCCTCTCTATCACCCAAGGGAGGATAGTAACTTTCATATTTATTATAATGATTAAAAGATAATCCGTATATGTAAATACCCAGCATATATTAAACCTCATTAAATAATAGCTGCTTTCATTATATTGTTGTAAATAGATATTATACAAGACTTAAATATTGGTAGATGGATATATCAGATTATTAATATTACCCTTATAATATTGTCAAACCGTCTATTGAGAATTACTTGGCATCCCATCTACTAGGATTGCTCGTCTGTCTTCCCTCCCCGCCCTCCTTCCTTCCTTTTTCTTTTGAGAAACATTTCATCTTTTTATAAAAGTATAGCAAAAGGAATTCAAGCTTATTATGAAAAAGATACAAACAATACAGGAATATATAAAGGGGAATGGCAGATTGTCTTTCATCCCACACCACCCTCCCCAGTCTCACGCCTCTGGACTAAGGTAGCCACTCTTAAAAGTTTGATGTGGATCATCTCAGTTGCTTATCTGTGCCTGTGTGTGCATTCTGAAAACTGGGTTTTTTTTTTAACGTATCATGTTTGAGAACGTCTAAGTTTTTCTGTTATATTTATACAACAAATTGACAGAGTACAGCATTCTAGGCTCTCACTTTCTTGTCCTCAGAATCTAGGAACTATTGAACCATTGTCTTTTCGTTCTAATCAAGCTTATTAGTCATTCTGCTCAAATCGTCTCTATCCTTTTTTTTTCACTTGGTGTAATCAATCCACTGGATGCTGAGAAATCCATTACCATCTCCACATGCAATTATGAATTCATCAAATTCATCAAATTGTTTTCTTTGTAGTAGTTTTTGTTTTTGGTACTTTGTTTTTAGGACCATAAAAATGAATGAAAATTATATCTTTGGTAAAGTGTAACTTTTACCCATAGAAAATATTTGTCTGTTTATAATTCTTTCCTCTCTGAAATCAGTTGCATCTTATTTTACTAATCACACTTCTGTGTTCTTTTTGTTGTGTTTTCCACTTATAGCTTTGTTGATTTCTTCATTTTAATCCTTCTGTGTCATTTAGTTTCAAGTGTGTCTTTTACAAGCAGCTTATACCTGCAAGTTGTTAATCCAATCTAAGAGCCTGTGTCTTTTCATATAAAAATTTAACCCATTCACATCTAGTGATAATTCAAATATATTTCTTATTCTTGCCTTCTTGGTTCCATATTTTCTATTTTTATACCTTATTTGTGGTTTTTTTGGATTTTTTTCTTGCTTACTTGTTAAGTGTCCTTTATTCTTTAAATTTTCCAAATGCATTTGTAGATTATACATTTTATTTGTTTTTCCAGAAATTACCTCAACATTTTAAATTTAATTTTTAATTATCTGAGAAGTACATTTATACATTCTCCTTATTTAAAAAAAAAAAAAAGCCAATGAGGCAAAAGCCCGTTTGAACATCTCTTTTGGTACCAGCCCCTTTTCTCCATCCCACAATCCAAACGCTCTTATTTAACCAATCTCCTGTTGTTTGACATTTAGAGTATCTACAAATTGGTAAAAAAAAACAAAAAAACAAAAAAACATTTTGAAATGCAAAACCTTTTCTGAATTTGTTTTGATAAATATGTTTTAAATCCTGTTTCTATGTCTGGTTTTGTGTTTTTTATTTTTTTTGTTTTTTGGGGGGGTTTGTTTACTTTGCAAAAGTTGGCTTACATGGGGCACAGTATTTTGGAATCTGATTTAAAGATTTTTTCCATTTAACATTTTCCAATATTAACTAGTAATTATTTTAATTACCATATAGTATGCTATCTACGGCTAACCATAACTTTATTACATTTTCACCATTTCTAAATAAAAAGTAGTAAATAACGCTCATCATGTGTGAGAATTTTAGAAAAGAAAAGTGTGTTTGTATGAAATCTTCAAGTGTAGTGTTAAACAGTTTGCCTATAATGTGCTCCTAGATGAGAGCTGGCACGTAGAGAGTGCTAGTTGATGTTTTTTACAGCCTTCCTTTGCAGAAAATTAGCCTGAAAAATTTATCTGACTACTTTCTCTAGGAATAAGAGACTATTTTTTCTAACTTAATTCATTTATATATTTAATTATTTAAAAAGACATGAAATTTAAGCCAAAATATCCAACACTCAGTTGACTAACATGGGAAGAATACCTGGAAGTGTTCATTTGGTGAATGTGGATTTTAAGATGTGCGAATAAGGCCACCACCTCAGTCTCTGGTATTTCATCAAAACTATGACAACATCGATTATAAGAAGCGCTATTGTTTTATGTGTCACTCAGAGCAAACACTGCCACTTAAATGATGATATGCCGTCAGTTGTTAAAAGCTGAAAAAGTCTGCCTTAGACTCCATCAAGTTGGTGTATTACATACTAAAATCTCAAATGCTGTTAGTAAGAATGACGAGTTCGGCGTGAACTGTGTAATCTCTGTGCTCACACATGGATTTCTCTGTTCAGTGAGCTCCTTTCAGTGGTTCATAACTGACTGTAGCCCTTTGTTCCTCCTGTCACTTTCCAGGTGTGAAGAGGAGCTCAGGCAGGACCAGCAGCAGCTCCTGGAAGGGATCTCCGAGCTGGACATCCAGACGGGGGGCATCCCCTCGCAGCTGCTGGTGCACGGGGCCCTGGCCTTCCCTTTGGGCTTAGATGCCTCACTTGGCTGCTTCCTGGCAGCTGCCCGCTATGGCCAAGGCCGGGTGGTTGTGGCTGCCCATGAGGGCATGCTCTGTGCTCCCAAGATGGGGCCCTTTCTGCTCAATGCTGTGCGCTGGCTGGCCAGAGGCCAGACAGGCAAAGTTGGGGTGAACACGAAGTTAAAAAGCCTGTGTGCCCTTCTGTCGGAGCATGGCCTGAAATGCAGTCTGGAGCCCCATCTGACTGGTGACTTGTGTGTCTACTGCTGTGTGGCTTACAGTGACAAGGAGGCCAAGCAGCTACAGGAGTTTGTGGCCGAGGGTGGGGGCTTGCTGATCGGGGGCCAGGCCTGGTGGTGGGCCTCCCAGAACCCAGGCCGCTCCGCTCTGGCTGGCTTCCCTGGGAACATCATCCTCAACTGCTTTGGACTCAGCATCCTCGCTCTTACCCTTCACCCGGGCTGTTTCCCTGTCCCAACCCCCGAGACACGGAGCTACCATTTCCGCAAGGCACTGTCTGAATTCCAGGCTGTATTGAACCAGGGGGATAGGACCTTGGAAAAGAGCTGGCTGGCAAAAGTGGGAGTAGATGGTGCAGCCTTCCTGCAGATTCCTGCCGAGGGGGTCCCTGCGTACATATCTTTGCACCGACTCCTGAGGAAGATGCTGTGTCTGTCAGGCCTCCCTGCTGTGAGCCCGGAAAACCCAGTTGCAGGTGATTCCTGTGAGGCTGCAGTGCTCTGCCTGGCCACAGAGCTGGCACACTCTGGGACTGACTGCTCCCAGTTGGTGCAGGGGCTTGGAACCTGGACCTGCAGTTCTAGTCTGACCCCCTCTGAACACCCCATCACTGTGGAGATCTGTGCAAGCAACCCAGGTAAGGAGCGAGGAGAGAGTGCCCAGGGCATTGGAACCTGGGGGAAGCGAGCTCCAAGGGACACTGCAGGCACTGAAGCTCAGCCAGGCCAGCTCCATTCTCCATCAGGCACCTCCAGGAAGATGGGGCTTGAGGTTCTGCTTATGGTTTAGAAGGGATGAGTGCAAGAAGCATGGATGACGGGCCAGCCCCGCGGCGCAGTGGTTAAGTGCCCCGTTCCGCGTCTCAGTGGCCCGGGGTTCGTCGGTTCAAATCCCAGATGCCGACATGGCACCACTTGGCAAAAGCCATGCTGTGGTAGGCGTCCCACATATAAAGTAGAGGAAGATGGGCATGGATGTTAGCTCAGGGCCAGTCTTCCTCAGCAAAAAGAGGAGGATTGGCAGTAGTTAGCTCAGGGCTAATCTTCCTCAAAAAAAAGCATGGATGAGTTGAGGTGTGCAGGGGAGGGGCTGTCCCTCTGGGAGGGGCTGCAAGGCTCCTGGTGGAGTGGAGTCAGGTGGGGGAAGAACTTAGCCCTTCCTCTGGCTTTTCTCAGGCAACAAGGATTCCTGGGTGAGTACCGGGCTCTACCTCATAAATGGACACAATGCAGAAGTCTCACTGTCTGAAGCTGCGGCCTCTGCTGGCCTGAAGGTAAGGCCAGAACCCCCACTGCCAACATCCCAAGACCATAGGGCTACTTTGTCCTCATCCAGCTCATGCATGGCAGAGCTACCACGAGTACAGGGAGGGATCGCTGTGCACGTTTCACAGATGTCACGGATAAGCGGCTAGATTTCAGGGATCCTAAGCCAGGGACCGAAGGTCCCAGAGCTCCTAATATCAGATCCAGTACTCAAACCTGAGCCTTCAGATTTCCACGCGTGGTGGTGTTTACTTCCCGACAGGGATGTGGAGAGATACCACATGTGAGGAGAGGAGTGCCTAGTACACATTCAGACCCTCACCCCTGTCCCCAGTAGCACACAGCCTTTCTGGGTTTTTCCTCTTCCCCTTGACACCTGAAGGTGTGCTTGGTCCAATCACCCAATTCTCAATTCTGAGAGTCACTCCTGATCACAGTTAGGGTCTCTCTCGTGTCAGCCTCCTTTCTGGAGCCTGCTTAAATGAAGCCTAAGAAAAGCAAGCCCAGGACTCCAGACGAAACATCCTTCTGACCTGACGGGAGCCCTGGGCAAAGGGGGAAGAGAGGATCAGTCTCTCCCCATCAGGCCAGATCCCGCTGCCTCTGCGTGGGCCTCCTGTCTGTGCACAAAGAGTAGACCAGCATCCTCTCTGGCTCCTTCCCAGCGTCAGAATCACCGCATGGCTTAGTCCCTGGTAGAAGAGCCCAGGGTTCTGCCTGGTACAGAGCCACCATGGGGCCCTAGTCAGTATCAGCCTCAGGGTCATGCCTGGTATGTCTGACGGTGATCCATTGTGGAGCTGTGTAAATCCCTGGAAAAGTGAGTCTACGTACCTTTCAATCCGTATGACTTGCGGTGCTAAAATTTCATAGGTTTCCTTGCATAGCTCATAGAAGGGGGAAGCTGGAGTTTTCCTAATACCCTCCATCCACACAGCACCACACACAACCCCACACACACACCTCAGGGACCCAGTTCCTCTGACACATGGTGGAATCACCTCACAGGTACAGATCGGCTGCCACACCGATGACTTGACCATGGCCAGCAAGCTGTCTCGAGCTCCTGTGGTGACTCACCAGTACTGTATGGACAAGCCCATACGGTCGGTATCCTGCCTCTGGGGTGGCCTTCTCTACATCATTGTGCCCAAGGGCAGTAAACTGGGCCCCATGTCTGTCACCATCAAGGGGGCTATACCTGCCCCATATTACAAGCTAGGTAAGTGGCCGGAGCGCTGAGGGACGAGAGAGAGCTGGGAATGCCGTGGTAGTT
Organism: Equus przewalskii; assembly: GCF_037783145.1. NCBI lineage: Eukaryota > Metazoa > Chordata > Mammalia > Perissodactyla > Equidae > Equus > Equus przewalskii. Next base: position 96,471,585 of record NC_091834.1, on the reverse strand, counting down.
GTGGGCTGGTTGGCAAGGAGGGAGGTAACAGTGGAAGCAGGAGATATGGAGCACCCTGTGTCCATGGAGCCTTCAGGGCAGAAGAGACGGAAGGTTCTGGAGGCCTGTCCTTCAGATCATAGCATGAAGACCCACATGATAATGGCTCATTGTTTCAGTGTCCTCCTCCTGGAGTTCAAGTTGTATTTTTCAGTTCAAGAGTTGTTGGGAAGTGGGTGAGTGGACTTTGATGTTTATTCCCAGGTAAGACGTCTCTGGAGGAGTGGAGAAGCTGTATCCGGGAGAGCTCAGCTCCCTGGGGAGAGCTGGCAACAGACAACATCATCTTGACGGTGCCCACTGCAAACCTCCGGGCCCTGGAGGACCCGCAGCCCGTCCTCCGGCTCTGGGATGAGATGATGCAGGCTATAGCCAGGCTGGCGGCCCAGCCTTTCCCTCTCCACTGTCCCGAGAGGATTGTTGCTGACGTGCAGATCTCAGCTGGTGAGTGCTCCAAGGGAAGGCTCCTAGTCATGGACACCGTTTATTTATGATTTTGCCTTTTTTTAAATGTCCAGTATGTGTAAGGCATAATTTCACCAGTAAGGGAAAAAAGATATAAAAGATATGGGCCTGGATGGGGATGCAAAGATGTTTACATGTGAAAAGGTAAGTCATTTACATCTACAGGTGAGATTTCACAGGATGGTAGAGAAATCTCAGAAAAGTTGGGCTAGGAGTTCACAGATGGCAATGAGGGTTGTTTCAAGAAGAGGTTAAAATAGAAATGTTTCCTTTGAACCTAAGTCAGAGTTGGCAATGAAAAGAGGGAGTACAGAGGTTTATGTTAAGTATTGAGTGGTTTGGAGGAAGGAAGGACATCTAAAGAAAAATAAGGGTCTGACATGGAGAAAATTTCTCAGGACCTTAGTTTTCTTATCTTCAAAAAAGGACTGGATTATCGCTGTTCAAGAGCATAAATCTCGACAACAGTGGTTTACATAGGAGAACAAGGAATGACACCATCTTAGCCTCAAGGATCTCAAACCCAGGAACAGGACGTAATGTCACAGACTCGCAAGCAAGGGAAACTCACACACAAAAAAGGAATCATTGAATTATAGTGAGAATGACCACATAAAACGTATTTATGTTCTTCAGGACCCGAGTGAGGAGATGGCGTAACTCCAGGGTGAGAGCTTGGAAGGGGGCTAGGGACTGTGAGTTTCTGACCCAATGGAGGAAAGCCACCTACTTTCTAGTCAACATAGAGATTCTGGAATTATTGGGGGCAACCAGGATGGTGAGGAAAAGTTCACAGGGTGGGGAATGAAGGGAGATGGGTTTGGGTGGACCCTCCCCCACGCATCATCTCTTCCCTCTGCTTTCCAGGCTGGATGCACTCAGGGTACCCCATCATGTGCCACCTGGAGTCAGTGCAGGAGCTCATCAGTGAGACAGGCATGAGAAGCAGAGGTCTGTGGGGCCCCATCCACGAGCTGGGCCACAACCAGCAGCAGCATGGTTGGGAGTTCCCTCCACACACCACTGAGGCCACTTGCAACCTCTGGTCAGTCTATGTTCATGAGACGGTCCTGGGCATCCCCAGGGCTCAGGCCCACCCTGCTCTGAATCCTGCTAAACGAGAGAAGAGGATCACAACACACCTGGGAAAGGGAGCCCCCCTGCATAATTGGAATGTGTGGACAGCTCTGGAAACATATCTACAGGTACTGAGTAGGAATTCAGGGCGATGGGGGCCCCAGACCCCTCTTGTCATGTAGCATTCTGGATCCCAGGAGCTCTCCAGCTCCTTCACTGCCCCCACCAGCCTCGGCCCACCCCTTCCCTGGACATGGGAAGCTGGGCTGCGTAGTGGTACTTCTCAGGTTATACATCTCTAAGATGAAGATGTGACACATGTGCCACTCGCCTCCTCTGATTTTGTGGTGATAAGTGAGAAGAAATGAAAAGTACTATGAAAAAAAATAACAGAGAGAAATATAGGCTGTTGGTGTATTGGTCAAGAACAGCAGACACTCCTGAGGTTGATCACAGCTCTTCCTCTCACTCGTTTTGTCCTTGGTCCCCTAATCCGGGCTCCAGGAATGGTCACTGTTTTGTTTTGTTTTTCCTCACCTGCTTGTCATGGGCCAAGTGAGTGTTCCGCCCCTTTGTACTAACAGTGACATGTCTACCACAACTGCATTATAAGAAGGCATCGTAGGTGATAAGTCCATTAATGAGCTTCTCAGACTTCCATCATCCCCTTGAACCCAAAGTGTTTTTAAAACGAATAAATGAATAACTGAGAACCAAATGGGAAACCGCCAAAGCCCTGAAGCACGTCTGCTTCCTGGGAAATAAGCACAATCCGGGTCCCCTCCCCAATCCTGCTCTGAATGTTAATGTTTTCTGCTGTCAAAGCTGTTCTCCTTATCTGGTATCCTGTGACGTCCACCACAACCCTGTAGGCGGGAGTGGTATGGCCCCCTTTTCACAGAGGCATGAAAGTTAAAGAGTTAAGCAGCCTGTCAATATCACACATTTAAATGTTGGACCCAGAAGCTAAAATCAGGAGTTAATGACAGGCCCCTGGCTTTTGCACTTCCATACCCTCTCTTTGGTTTTATTGTCTTTCGTTCATTTTCTAAAGAGTGAATGTGAGACAGCGCCAGTTGATGAGATAACCTTGCGTTACATCAGTTCTGTATTCTTATACAGTCAGCCTGAGGGGCTACAGGGAAACAGAGCTTAAGTGGTGGGTTGCCACTAAAGTGTAAGTTAACACCTTAATTCTGCCCTACCCACCTCCCCACTTACCCACTCCCCACGGAGCCTTGAATACCATTTTGTAAAAGCTATGGAGACACCCCTCATCTTGAGTCTGAGACTTGGTCTCAGGACAGGCAGACACCTGCTTGTACTACCTGACGAGGTCTGCTCTCCATCATTCCTCCCGCTGTTGCCTAAAGTCCTCACTCTTCTTCTCTTGTCTGTTCCAAAAGCTTCCTCAGTTGTTCCAGCACCTTGCCTCAACCCTCCATGATCCTTCTTCCACACCTAATATTCCATGTTTAAATCTCTCACAATGTTCTCTTTTACATGCAGGATACAATCAAACCTGCTCAGCAGGATGTAGAAGGTCCCTCATCCTCAGACTTTCACTAACACTTTCATTGTCTTCCAATTTCCTCACCTCCATAATTTTCCTCCAGTGTGCCAAGCTGCTTCCTGCTGTGAAGACATCTTGCTCTTTCAGCTTCTGTGCCTCCCCATGTGTCCTTCCTGCAGCTGAAACTTGCTTGAACATCATGTCTGTTATCTGTCAAGCTACCTATCAAAATTCAGCTCTATCGTCCTCTTCTCCCAACATCAGCTCAAAATGCAAGATGGAAGCATTTCTCATCTCAGTAAGGATCAAACGTGTCTGATGCCCAGGAAAACTCTTAGGATCTGGGGATACATTTTTTTAAAATAAAGATAAAAATAGCTATCATTTATTGACTATTTGCCTCTTTTCAGACCTGAGGTTCCTCATGAAGTCCCCTACTAGATTCAGGGGGTGGCCAAGGCCTGGAATGAGCCAATGGGGTTGTATATATGTGCAGGGGTTGGGTGGGGAGATAGCGGCAAATAAGAGGAGTGAAGCTACTGAATGATTAAGGGGAAGAAATCACTGTAGATGAAATATGCCTATGAACATGTGTGTTACAGTTACTTTCATGAACTGGGTACCTCATTCTGCCCTTTCTTTCTCTTCCCAGCTCCAGGAGGCGTTTGGGTGGGAGCCCTTCACCCAGCTCTTTGCTGAGTATCAGACCCTCTCTGGCATCCCCAATGACAAGACGAGCAAGATGAATCTATGGGTCAAGAAGTTCTCTGAAAAGGTGCAGAAGAATCTGGCTCCGTTCTTTGAGGCCTGGGGCTGGCCTGTCCAGAAGGAAGTGGCTGGTAGCCTGGCCTGTCTGCCTCAGTGGCAGGAAAACCCTATACAGGCATATGTCCATACTAAGGAGTAGAAAATGAGCAGCAAGGGGCGGGGGTGGAGAGAGGAATGACCACTCACCAACTCCACCACCCGTGTTTCTGGCCTAGTATGCCTTGAGCTGAACCCTCCCTCCTAACCTGTCTTCAGGAAGGCAGTCAAGGTCATAAGACAAAATGAAACCAACTTTCTCAGGGAAATGCCCTTGTACTTCTTTGTATTGTTTCTGTGCCTTTACTATTGTGCTCACCAAGAGGCTTGCTCACCATCCTAGTCCTCTAGTGGAGGATTTTTCATGTTGGCGTCATGAGGTCCTGCAGGCTCTTGGCTTCTATTGATGACCAGTAGTTCTAAATACCGTGGATTACCATTATCATCTAAAATCAGTCCCTCACCCCTGCTGGCCCTGAGCAAGGCTCTGAATTTCTTCTGCTTTGAGAGCTTTTCTAATAGCAAGAGAGACAGGCTGGTATAATGGAGAGAGCCCTGAACCCGCTTTGGTTCTATGGGAAAATCATGTAACCTCTCTTTGTGTCTGTATTCTTACCCATGATATTGGGGTAGAAAATCTATTGTTTGGTGATGGTGAACATGTCGTGCACCAGGCGTGCATACACATGGAAGGGTCGTCTTTAGCTTTTGCCTGTCTCATAGTGGTCTGTCTGTCCAGTTTAGTGTGGACAACGTGAAAACTGAATCTCACTTCGGAGTTGACTACCTTCAGGTTTGTGTTCAGTCCTTGTGTAAGAGTATTTAATGAATATCAGTGTTGCTCCCATTCATGGTATCAGTGATAGTTGTGGGGCTCCTGGCCAATCTTATATCCTTTCTCCCACCTCTGGAAGGATTGTTGGGTTTAACCTAACCTAAGGAATGGTGTCAACTCAAAAGAGATAGTATAAACTCAGACTGGATGTTACAAAACTAATGAGGTTTGGTTTTCTTGGCTAGTTCCATCTTCTAGTACTTTTGTTTCAACCAAAGGTAAAAGTCACTTGAGCAACCCTTACCAAGTCCATAAACTTCTTTGTTCTTAGCACAGACAGCGATGAACTCCTCTGGTTGCCATGGAGACAAGGCACTGTCAGTTCTCGACAGCAGTTGTTCTGAGAGGTCCACAGACATGATGGGCTTCACTCTGGGACAGGATTACTGGATGCAGCAGATCAAAATAGGCCACAGTCAGTTAATTAACCTACCATCCAGCGTCCCCTGAGCTTTCTCATAATCTCATTCCAACCCCCCTCAACTCTTTGTAGAGGCAGAGTTCTAATTGGAGAGTCGTCTCTGGGATTAATGGGGTGTACACCTAGTCATTTTTCTCCAGCTTGCTTTTAAACCATATTTTTGTTGTTTTGAATATCATCCCATGAGCTTTGTTGAGAGCCGAGTGGCTTCTCAGAGGAGAACTGACCCAGGGAATGTCTTTTTCTGAATCCCATCGGCACATCCTCCCCTCAACTCTAGGATAATTTCCTTTTATTTCACTGGTGTCCTTTGCCAGGTGCTTTTCACATAAACTGTGAGCAATGAGTATTTGTTGATTGAGAGAACAGTAATGATACCTAGCACATAGCAAGCGGTGCATATGTCCCAGGCATTGTGTGAGGTATTTTCTGTGCATTATCTCATAGAATCTTCACAACAGACCTCTGAGGTAGGGGCTATTATCATCCTCATTCCATAGTTGAGGAAACGAACATGTTAGGGATATTTAACTTCTGAAGTCAAAGGACTAATAAGAGGAAGCATCACGGGGTGACAGAAGCCCATAGCAATGAAAAACTTGTGGAGCTTATCCTCTCTGAATGATGTACAATTTAGAAAGAAATTCACCTAGAAAATGGGAGTTCAGCAAAGTTCTGATTCAGCCCATGTTCACTATTGAATTTTTATTAAATATCAAATTTAACCTCCAAAAAGGTATGGTACCTGATTTCCTAGTTGTCGCAGAATGTGATTAGCCTCCCTCGAGGCAGAGAAAGGATTTGACCCCAGGAGATTCAACTCCAGACCTGCTGTCCTTACCAGGATGTTAGGGAGGGGTAACTGGAGGGATACTGCTGGGTGTAGTAGGTTATCATAGAGTCAAAGACAGAGACCTGACTCTTCCCACCCTCTCTACAGGGGGAGCTGGAGCCCATCTCTCGAGGAGAAACTGTGGCTCTGCCGCTTGTTTCTGGGTTCACAGTTAATTGTAACTGGGACACTCAAAGTATTCTATATTCCAGAGAACATTTGCTTCCAATGATCTCAATGCTGGTCTGGTGCATCATCAATAAATGCTGTCTGCTGGGAACTTTTATGTGTTTTTATTTATGGTCACGACAGGATAAGTACTGTTAACTATCTCCGTTTTGCAGAGAAGGAAGCAGAGATACAGAGGTAGCAAGTAGTGAAGCCACATTTCCAACCTTGGAGGTTGGACTCTGGAGCCCACACTCTCCGCCAGCACACCCGACTCTGCGGTTACTGGGTCTCCCACAGCCTGCAGCTCTGCTTGCCTGAAACTTTGTGTCTGGCTACTGAGTCACAAAATGACCCGATCCAAACTGCTGAAAACCAAGCAGGTTATTTCTAGTTAGTCACAGCAGACTTACTTAATGAGAAGAGTCATTCCTCCAAGCACACATCCTTCAAACCCAAGCCCCTGGCCTGCCTAGTCTGGAGGTTTTCAAGATCCCATGCTTCAAGATAACAGCTGGGTGGAGTCCTAGAAGCTTGTCCTAAACACGGGGTTTGCTCATTCTTAAGGACACCCCGACTTCCATCCTCATGTCTGAGAGCACTGGACAAGGGCCCACATACATTCTTACAGGTTACTAGATCCAGTTTCTGAAATACCCAAATTCCTAGAAAATTGGATAAATTTGAAAGGAATGGAATCACCCTCAGATACTTTAGAGAAGCAGTAATGGCTACTTGAGAGTTTTAAAGAAGATAAAAAGGAACTTCCCTCTAACTTCTCCCCTGAGAACAATATAGCCACTGACTTATTAGGAGAATGGGCAATTAATTTCAAACAAATTAAAGCATTAGTGTTTGATCACACAAAATGGAACTATGAAACCTCCTACTTCTGGCAAATATTGCTAAAATGAAATAACAAGCGCTGCTAAAGGGAATTATAGTAATTTCTATCTTGAATGAACCTTACACACTAGATTTTGTGGTCACCTATGTTACTCTTTGTCTCCCTCCTGTGGCCACTTTGGAAACCTTACAGCTCCCGGCCATCAACTGTAACCCTGAAATTGTTCCCGTTGTGGCAAACTCAGTTCCTGCCCTAGTTTTAGTTTAAAAGAGAGATCTGTGTGACTCTTCCCAAAAAGCAGCTGATTGGTCAATATGTGCTTCACTTTTACTATCTCCCAAATCAATTTGCTTTTACTGGAGTGGAAACAAATCCATCTGTTTAGCTCACAGTATTGGTAAGATAGATTTAGATTCTTAGTATACAACAGATTTATTGCCTTTGTCAATTACGCATATGAAGTTTTATTAACGCCTCTTAGTAAATTTGTGACTTTTATAAAATAGATGATTGTTACAACAAGCCCAAGAGCCTTCCCAAGGCTTTTGGCCATAGAGATATCTTAACCACAGAGAAATATCCTCCCAAAGTAAACACTACCTTCCTCTCACTTAAACCCCGTTGTCTAAGAAAGAAGTCTAGAGGTTAGTAGCTTTTTAACAACTGAAGTAGCCCATTCAATCTTTGGGCAGGCTTCTCCAGCCTAATCATTTGGGACATGCATAAATTAGTGACCTCCCACTGGGGAAAAGGAGTAAGGAGGTATCCAGAGGCTCTTCAGGTCACAGCACAGGCTGCCTTTCCATTTGGCTCATAGCACACAGAGAAGGAAAGTCTGCCACTTGGTACTTCTGAGCTCTGGTTAAATAAAAAAAAATCTACAAACATAAGGACATCAAGTGCTACAAACTCTTGTCAAAAATTGAGTCACAACAGGCTCTCCAGCCACAAGATGGTTACAGCTAATAAGAGTTCTGCCAAAAAAATGTAAGAAGTATATTAGGAAATAAAACTCAACTTATCAGGGATTTCATCCATACCCGGGTCAATAATCACCTCACCAAATGGGAGCCATGGTCAGGGAATTCTGATTGTTCCTCTTAAGACCCGAGTCTCTGACCTCAAGGGTTTTTACTTCATTTGAATCTCTGTTCTGAAACTTCTGGTCAAGGACCTCGGCCCTGCTTTAGGGCTATAAGATGAAGGCCTTCATTGAAGTTGGCAGCACTAACAGCAGCATCTATATTGGGCCCAAAGATGTTGAAAGGCTGAGGAATCAAATACGTGCACAGAGAATTCCATATCACATCCAATGATATGGGACCTGGGATCAAGCCCTAGAATGTGGGACATCTGGTGTGCTGGACCCAAACTAATATAGAGCAAATCAATCTGAAAACAACTGGCCAAATATAGAGATAAAGTAAAAATGTAGTCTCATATATTGGTACCAACCAAATATATGCGTGTGTGTGTGTGTGTGTGCGTGTGTGTGTGTACATGCATATGTAGTATGAGAGATTCTGAACAGAATGAGGCAGTCCTTCATTAGAGTTGATGTTCTTTTGGGAGCTCTAGCTACTTCTTCAGCGGCAGGAAATTGGTTTCTGAATGTGGTTAGGTGGTTGCCCTTAGAAGGATCAAAGCCAATGAAGCCCTTCAATTATATCCAAATCCTTTGTTCAGCTGGAAAAGGACAAAGAAAAACAGACAGTGTTTAGGGAGGTTCTATCCTGTTTTTCTTTACCTTTAGTTGAAGCAAGACTCCTTGGTGTAGGCAGTTCTGAGTTGAAAGCAGTAAGTGATTCAAATTAACTTTACTGGGAAATTACAATTTTCTATCAAAAATATTCCAACCTCTTAGGGCCCCTCCAGAAATAATGAGATCTTGAGGTAGGAGTTGGGCATTAGGACATAGTCTTAAGCCTTTTAAAGATCAAATTCAAAGGAAAAATGGAAATTTGTTTGAATCTGCACTAGGGCCAGACAATTGAAGGAAGAAGCAGTAAGATACACCTCAGAAGCAGGCAGAATTTTGACCTGTACTTGCCATAATCCATTTGTTATAATGTAGACTTTAAAACTTGAAAAGAAAATGTATTTTTTAGGAACATTGTCATGGTTCCTATACAAGTTATAATGTGTTCTAGTAACTAAACGTGGGCTTTTTGAAGTCAGAACGTAAAACCCAACCATATTCTTGTTATTATGCAATACATCACAGTCACAAAAAGTGTACATAAAACATAAGTACAATTTAAATATTAATTGTAAAGTAAACCATTAGACTACCACAAGGTTAAGGAATAGAATATTGCAATAATTGAAAACCCCCAAATGGCCCTCCAAGATCCTAGCCCTTCTCTTACCTCCGGGTGGACGTTGACCTGACTTTTCAACCTGATCATTCCTTCACTTTCCTTTATGGTTTTACTACCCTGTGTACACAACCTGAAACAACATAGTTTAGTTTTAACTGACTTTGAACTTTATATAAATGCAATAAAATCCGATTTTATGTAATCTTTTCTGACTTCCTTCCTTTGTGCAATATTAAGTTTGTGAAATTCATCTGTGTTGATGCAGCTAGCTATAGTTCATTTTTATTTCTGCCTAACGTTCAAGCGTATCAATATGCTATACTCCATTCATCTATTTTGCTGTTGATAGATATTCGATTGTTTCATTCAGGGCCTATTTGCTGCTATGAACATCCTTATACCTGTCTCCTGCTGCACATGTGCTAGGGTGTCTCTGGGATACCCTAGGAGCGGAAGCGCTATGTCATGGAGTGTGCACAGCTTCAACTTTACCAGGTAAATACTAGCTGTAGACAAAGGCAAGTTAAAGATGAAGTTGTGCCACTTTGAATGTATGAGGAGATTCTATTGCTCTAGATCCTTGTGAACACTTAATATTGTCAGTCCCTATTTTTTTGCCAAAGTGGTGAGTACATAATAGCATATTATTGTGGTTTTAATTTACATTGTCCTAGTTACTAATGAGGGTGAGCAGTTTTGCATATATTCACTAAACAGTTAGATTTTGTTATTTGTTTTTTTCTTGAGCATTTTTCTACTGCATTTCCTATCTGTCATGGTATTTTGTATGTATGACCATGGTTAGTTACGTGTGTTGCCCATAGCTTCTCCCACTCTGGGTTGACCTTTCATTCTTCTTCTGATATTTTTGATAAACATTACAAGTCAAAGTTATTAATCTTTTCCTCATGGTTAATGCTATTTGTATCTTTAAAAAAAGTTTTTTGGAGCCAGCCCTGTGGCTGAGTAACCAGTAGCCAGGTGTTCTGCTTCGGCGGCCCAGCGTTTTGCTGGTTTGGATCCCGGGCGCGGACATGGCACTGCTTCTCAGGTCATATTAAGGCAGCGTCCCTCAGAGCACAAACAGAGACACTCACAACTAGAATATACAACTAGGTACTAGAGGGCTTTGGGGAAAAAAAAAGGGTTTTTTAAATTGTAGTAATATTGGTTTGTAATGTTATATAAATTTCAGGTGCACATCGTCATATATTTTGATTTTTGTGTAGATTACAATGTGTTCACCACCGAAAGACTAATTACCATCCATCACCACACACATGTGCCTCATCACTGCTTGCTATTTGTCTCTCGATTTAAATTTTTTATTTACCCAAATGCCATAGATATTTTTCTACATTAGCTTCTAAGAGTTTTATAATTTTCCTTTCAGGTTTAGGTATTTAAACGAGCTTTGTGTCTGGTGTGAATTAGGAACACAGTTTCAGTTTTTGCACACATGGGCTCCTGGTTGTCACAGCACGGTTCATGGAGTTCACCCTTCTCATCATCTGCAGGGCCACTGTCTGCGTCTGGGGGTCTTCTTGGAGGCTCTCTATTTTTTTCCTATTGATTTATTTTTCTATCTCTTTGCCAATGCTACAATATTGTAATATTTTAAGAATAAATCTTTATGTTTGCTCTTCCTTGTTTTTCTTCATGAACACTCAACTATTGTCTCTTTGTTGCTTCCATTTAAATTTTTTAAAGATTGGCACCTGGGCTAACAACTGTTGCCAATCTTTTTTTTTTTTTTTTTCTGCTTTATCTCCCCAAACTCCCCCTGTACACAGTTGTATATCTTAGTTGCAGGTCCTTCTAGTTGTGGGATGTGGGATGCCGCCTCTACGTGGCCTGACGAGCGGTGCCATGTCGGCGCCCAGGATCCAAACCCTGGGCTCCTGCAGCGGAGCGCGGGAACTTGACCACTGGGCCACAGAGCCAGCCCCTCCATTTAAATTTTAAGATCAGCTCATTGTGTTCCATTGAAACAAGTAGGCAAACAATGACGACAACAAGAAGCCCTGGTGGGATTTGATTTGAAGTGATTTTTAAGAATATAAATCAATTTATGGAGAATTGACATCTTCTAAAAAGTTAGTTTTGCAGTCTGTGATAACATCATACCTCTACATCTAGTTTGGTACTCTCCAGTGGTTCTTTGTACACGTTTGTAATTTCTCCCATAATATGTAGAACATCTTCTAGATATGTTACTTTATTCTTGAATCATTCATATTTTTTAATATAAGTGGATTTTTCCATTATTCCAAAGAAATAATATATCCATTTCACAACTGGTAAATTGTTAGTACAGGATTGCAGTTAACTTTGTATATTAACTCCAGCAATATTGCTAAATATTAATATTTTTATATTAATTTCAGCCATACTGCTAAACCCTGTAGTTCTCAAACTTTGAGAACTTTTTCATTTTTCCCGCATACATACTCATATCACCAGTGAATGCTAAATTTTTAGAAATTTATTTCCAACCCTTATAACACTTTTTTATTTGCTTCTTTGTTTATTTATTTGTTATTGCATTTATTTTTTTCTTATTGTTCTCTGCTGGCAAGGACCTTTAATACAATGCTGAATAAAAATGGTAACAGTGTACCCTTATTTTATCCTTATCGCAAAGGGAAATATTTCAATGTTTCATCATTTCACTGTAATGTTTAACATAGGTTTTTGTACATATCCGTTATCAGGTTAGGAAAGTTTGTTCTTATTCCTTATTTTCTATGAGATTTTATTGAATGACCTTTGAGTTTAATAAAAAGTATTTGTTCAACTGCTGAAATAATCACATATTTTCTTTTTTTCATCTGTTAACACAGGTGGATTCATTAATTGATTTTCTAATGTTAAACCAATGTTGCATCCTGGTGTTAAACCAACTAGTCACATGCATTATGATATGTGTAAGTTATTATTTATAAGCTTAATATTGTTCTTAAGATTCTTACATCTATATTTACAGCTTAGATTAGCATACAATTTTCCTTTTTTAGTGTCCCTGACATGTTTTCATATTAAAGTTACATCCTTCTTCATAAAATAAGTTACTGAATGTTCCCCTCTTTTGCTTATTTTGGAAGGGTTTCATAAGATTAAAATTATGTGTTCCTTAAATATGTGAAAGAACTCACCAGACATTGTGTCCGGAATTTCCTTTACAGGAAGTTTTTATCTACTGATAAAATTTCCTTGATGGTTACAGAATTATTGTTACCCTTTTTCTCAATTCAGTTTTGAAAGTTATGCTTTTCAATAGTTTGCTTACCGACCTTTCCCAATGTGTTGGCTTCAAGTTGTGTGTAACACCCTTGTGTGATTATTTAATCACTGCGTCATCTCTCGTCTTGTTCCTTTCTCACTCCTGACGTTTGTTATTTGTGCTTGCTCTCACTCCTCTGTTTCCCTTCATCAGTCTCACCAGAAATTTGTCTTTTCAAAAAACCAACTTTGAGTTTATTTCTTCTTTGCTTCTACTTAAATGATATCTACTCTCAGTTTTATTTTTTCTTTTCTCCTGCTTCTTGGAGGAGGCATTATTTTAGTGTGATTTTCTAACTTCCTAGGATGATGCTTAGTTCAGTTTGTGTTCATTCTTTTTTCTTATATTAACTGTTAAGGACATACATGTCTCAGTGGTCACTTTGCTCTCCATCTTTTGCCAAGCAGAGAGTTCATTCTCTCTGTCCCGTCTCCCTCCGGCTACAGTAGCAAGACTTTGGCAAAAAGGAGAATTAAAAATTCTTTCAGACGCAGTCATAAAATAAAATAAAAACTAGCCCAAACTTTTTTTTTGAGGAAGATTAGCCCTGAGCTAACTGCTGTCAATCCTCTTCTTTTCGCTGAGGAAGACTGGCCCTGAGCTAACATCCATGCCCATCTTCCTCTACTTTATATGTGGGACGCCTACCACAGCATGGCATGCCAAGCGGTGCCATGTCTACACCTGGATCCAAACCAGTGAACTCATGGCCGCCGAAGCAGAACATGTGCACTTAACCTCTGTGCCACCTGGCCGGCCCCAAAACTAGGTAAAACTTAAACAAGACAGGCTTCTTCATGATCTATTAAAACCCACCCTCATTTGGCATGAAATGCTCCACCCTATACAAATAGCAAAAAGGAACAAATAAATTCAGCAAATTAGTGATGAGGCACCCTAGCTTCCAGTGAATGGAGGTTCAAAGATGAGCCCCTGGTGAATGGGCTTTCAGCACTGTGGCTCTTCCCAAGTCATCAACGCTGATCCCAGGTGGCCTGCGAGGCTTCTCAGCAGGGATTGACCATGCCAAGCACCAGAGTGCATTGCCTTTGCCTCTCACTAGAGGGCAGTCGCCCAACGCAGAATGTCTAGTCTGGCCCCGTCTGGTCAGTAGTGCCATTCCAATTTCCTAACCAGGGTCCAAAGAGCAAATAATAAAAAAATAAAATTCTTGAAAACTCAAGAATGAGCCTCCTTCAAGGAAACTCTCTAACGGGACACTCCCAGAACGGTTGCTGGCCTCATTGCTTTCACTCATTTTGTTAAAATCTTTCCTCAGCCTGCCTCCACGTCCTGTCATTTTTTGGTCCATGTTTCTTATAACCAGTACAGAAGCTTTGCAGAGCCCTCCTTGCTTACCACAGGGAACTATTATCATACAGAGCATGATGGTGACATCTAGAGGGCACTTTGAAGAGGCTAGGACAATCTCAGCGCCTACATTATTTCAGTTGCCTTTACAAACCCAGACCCAGAGAGAAGTGACCCAGAGACTGGCAAGGAGAACCACTTAAATGTCACTCAGGTATTCAGTGAAGGTGCCCAGCCAAGCACCACTCTCCCAAAAGGAAGCAGGAAGAAAGATATTCTGGAAGATAATCACACCTTCTTCCCTATATATAGCATCTCCAGACTATCCACTCATCACTTCTACACAGACGACTCTTCTCCTTCACGCTAGGCCTGAGCTACAGTCGCAAAATGACCAGGTGAGCTTCTCTGACGGTCTCTGCAATGTGAATGTTCCCGCTATGCAGGCACGTGGGGAGGGAGGGGTTACTGAGGTTCTTTCCTGTGTATTGGACCTGGACGTTGTGTGCCTAGGGCTTGTGGTACCACTGAGAGGAGGGGAGCTATTGGACTTTTGTATAAGTGAAAGACGCAAATGTGTGGGTTTGAACTGGAGCCCCCAGGTGTCCAAAGCTCATGAGAGGAGTTTCCTTGCTCTTGGTCTGTTTTCTGTTTCTGATTTTCTTTGTGCCCTGATTCTCCTTCTTTTGTTCATGCCATATTTATCCTTCTTGGGTCTTAGCAGACAAGAGTCCAATTTTCTGTTTGGCTGCCATAGGCAGGCAGAGCATCAGGGCTGACAAGGATTTAGAGACCCTGCCATGTTACACTGTGGGTGAGCAACTATGGCTGGAGAGGTGAAAGGACATGCTCTCTGTCGCCAGCACTGTGGGATCCAGTGGGTGGGCTGTGGCAGCCGCAAAGAAGAGGCATCGAAAAACAAAAAATGTTGCAAATGTGAAAGAATTGTCACATTTAATTTGGGAAAAACATTTGAAGTGGTCACCCAAGGGAAAATCAGAGTTTTGTTTGCTTTTCTTTTATATTTTAGTGTGTGGTTTGGTTTTTTATTACATGTGGAGTGTGCAAAGGCCGCACCACCATCCAGCCAGTGCTTTAGGCTCTAACATTCTTCATCTGGTTCAGAGTGTCACGCAGGTAGTGGCAGGTCACAATCTGTTCTTGTTCACATGATCCTTACTCTGCAATCTCAAAAGGAGAAGAAATGTCAGATACTGTATCTTCTTTTAATCAAATTAGATTCTACTCCAAGCCTACTTTCTCCTAGACTAGTAGGAAATTCACTGTCTGTTAAGCACTGGGGATCTCTCAATTCTAGCTCAGTACTTAAGCAAAAACATTCAGGAAGGCACCTCTGGTCCTTGGTCTGCAATGGCCACAGCTGAGATGTACACTCTTTAAAACTCCATGGTCTCTGCAGTGGTTCTGGGGCTTCATTGAGCTAAGACATCTTCACAGAGACTGGGATCCCCAGTGAATGTGTCCATTTTCTCTAGACATAGCACCCAAACCCTTCCTCTCTTGTCCCCTGAACCCCCTGGCCCCAGATCCTTCCACCTCCCTGGAGGTCCTTCCCAAAGGCTGTCCACAGGCTCCTATTCCCATGGGACCCACAGAGCCCCTTTATCTTCTCAGTCTCAGGTCATCTCCCTCTTCAGTCTCACTGCTTCCATCATCCACCCTCTTTTAAAGTCACTCATGTCTCTCCCTCCCCCAACCACTGGTGACCTCAAACTTTCAGAAAATACCCGGGATGGGGGCTGTCTGTAGACAATATCATTTTTTGGCTTTGTAACAAAATCTTCTACTTGGCTTTAAGACACTCACATTATGATTTACTTTTGAACAGGAATATATGCTGTTCCTCCAACCTGAATCTCCAGTTGTGCCCGTTCATGTTGAGAGTCCTTGCCCCTGCTCCCCTAATCTCATGAGCTCAGGCTAGTATATTGAGTGGGAGGATAGGACCAGGAGTAGTGGTCCTGTCCCCACCTGGTATCCATCACCAGATTGGTGATATAGCATCTTTCTCTCTCCCTTTCTGGATCCTGGTCTTCTGGGATGAAAGGGAAGTAGATGCCAATTTTACCTAAAATCTCTGATGAAATCACAATGTCTCTTTTACTCTGTACCTCTCTGTTTTCCCAAGACCTCCTCCAGCCAAGCACAACTCAGCTTATTCTCAAGCTGTCTAAAGACTTAACTATTGTCTCTGAAATATTTCTTTTTGAGGCTGAACTCTTCCAGGATTTGTTAGGCAAAAAAATTGATTACCTCATCCAAATAAAAGTATCTTTGCACATGCCTCTGGCTGCCTCATTGGTAACGCATCAAAGGATGCATCGCTTGGGCAGGGTATTCACTAATCTAGATGCCAGGCACTCAAGGATCCCATGGAAAACTCCTGGTTTTCCTTAAACTTGCAAAGGAGCAACCAGATCTTTTAACTTTGAAAAGCAATCACCTACTGTCACTCACAGATTCCAGGCTAGTGTTGAAACTGAAACACTTTGCCAAACTTACTGGCTTCTCAAAATGATCAAAATTTTCCTCCGCAACTCGCTTCACCAGTCTCAGTACTTGGAAGAAGCTGGGGGAAGGGTGGCATTTAGTCAGGCTGGGCAGTCAGCAGAGCCTGCTCCTCAACCATGCCCTTGCTCGTATCCAGCCTTCAAAATGGACCAAACCATGTCTCATGGGTCTAAAGACCCCCTGGCAAGTGCCTTCTGTGAAAAAGCCTTTATTCTCAGAAAAAATACAGAAACTTTTTCACTTGCCTTCTTCCGGTAATTTAAATTCTTATAATGAGTGTTGGCGAAAGAGAAGGGAAAGGAGGGAGGGAATGAGATTCTACAGGACAGAGACTAGAAATCACAGGCCATGTTCACATTTTCCATGTGCACCAGAGTCTTTATTGGGGAAAGTAGTGGAAGATAAAGCTGAAAAAACATGAGGAGGCGAGATTCCGGCAGCCTTCTCTACCAGTTTGAAAGAAGCGATCATAGTTTACCTGTGGTGAAGACTTGAGAATTTCTTATCACGGGAGTGGATGAGAATCAAAGATTCCAGATCAGTTTGACCAAAGCCTGAAGTACTAAGAACCTGAAGCAGGTTAGTGGCAATATGAATGGAGACCAAAGTGATAGACACTTGACAAAGCTTGGTGACTAACTGGATGGTCAAGGAGGAGGGAGGAAGAAGGTGATCATGATTGAGGCTGCGGTGTCTCCCATCATTTTCAGAAGCCAGAAAGAGTGATAAAATCACAGAAATTTACTGTTAGTTGCATAATGTGCCAGGCTCTCAGCAAACCATTGACATCGATCTTCAGATCAAAACCCCTCAAGGTCCATATTATCTTCCCTATGCAGATGGGAGAGACAATCTTACGCATTTGATCTAAAGGTAACTGTTGAGAAGATAGAGATGAATTAAATTTCCTGTATACAGACTTTGGGGAGATGACTGTAATGTTCCATATGCTGATTAAAAATAAAGATTTATGTTCATTACAGAAATGCAGGCCAAGGATAAACGATAGGGATCATTTATAGCTGTCATAATGAAGAATTACTGTAAACGTAATTTCTGATGGGCAAAATGGGCCTGGAAGAGAGGAGACTGGGCCAGCAGGGGACAGAGCCAAGAGAACATCTGGGAGATAAGGAGGGATAGATAATGTCTGACTAATGAAAATAAATCAAGAGAGTGAAGCTCCTTAGAAATGTCTGGGTAATGAAAATAAATTGAGAGAGCGGAGCTCCTTAGAAATCATATATATGAAGAGTTGTAGAGCCTGGGAAATCAACAGAGAGGTAGCTACTTGAAAGTACCTGAGTACAGCTATAGGTTCTGTTGAACAGGACACTATGAGAAAGAAGGTAACTGTTGCCTTTATCTTTTTCTATTTTTCATAATAATACTAAGATTTTATTTTCCTTTTTTGACTGTGCTAACATTTGCACAGATGGAACTATAGATTTCTTTTTTTGTTCATTCATTTACTATACTGAATCTTTGCTTTCCTCTGCAGCAGCTAATAGAACTATGGGGACAACTCCCACTGCTGCTTTCAAGGCCCTCATGGATGGAGTAACAAGCTGGGATGTCCCCAAAGGCCCCATCCCCAGTGAACTCCTTCTTACTGGAGAGGCTGCCTTCCCAGTGATGGTGACTGTCAAGGGCCAGGTCCTCATTGTTCCCTCCTCCTATGGCCAAGGCCGCCTCGTGGTTGTGTCCCGTGAGGGCTACCTGCTGGATTCTGGCTTGGCCCCATTTCTTCTTTTTTTTTTTTTTTTTTTTTTTTTAAAGATTTTATTTTTTCCTTTTTCTCCCCAAAGCCCCCCGGTACATAGTTGTGTATTCTTCGTTGTGGTTCTTCTAGTTGTGGCATGTGGGACGCTGCCTCAGCGTGGTCTGATGAGCAGTGCCATGTCCGCGCCCAGGATTCGAACCAACGAAACACTGGGCCGCCTGTAGCGGAGCGCGCGAACTTAACCACTCGGCCACGGGGCCAGCCCCCCCATTTCTTCTTAATGCAGTAGGCTGGCTCTTTCCCTCCCCTGGGGCTCCCATTGGAGTGAACCGTCCTTGGCATCACTAGTAAACATCCTGCAGGGCTCTGGGGTTGAGGCACAGAGTCAGCCAGAACTGGGAGATGCCCTGGGGGTTTACTGCATCAGTGCCTACAATGACAGCATGACTCCAGAGCTGACCCAGTTTGTGAAACGTGGAGGGGGCTTGCTCACTGGGGGCCAGGCCTGGTATTGGGCCAGTCAGCACGGCCGTGACAAGGTGTTGTCCAGGTTCCCCGGGAACCAGGTGACCAGCGTGGCTGGAGTGTACTTCACCAACACCTGTGGAGAAAGAGGCCAGTTCAAGGTCTCTGAGAACGTGCCCAAGATCCCACTCCACATGAGGTAAGTGTCCCTATGTGGAGTCTGATCTGTGTTAAATAGCAGCCCCATTTCCCCCTTTTTTCAGTCTAGCAGAGGAGAAATTTGTTGGTATGGAAGAGAATCATTGCAAATTACTAGTGTAACTATACAAATGACCTTTGGTGGATAAGGGACAATATCCTTGTAGCCGCCCCTGACGCAGGAAGGGTTAATAATCACCGGAAAAGGCTTGCCAACAAACTGTGACCCAGAGGTGAGAAGGCCAGTCAGCCAATGAAGGGTAAGACCCCCCAGGGCGGGGCAACCTAAGACAGGCACAGTCGCCTGGGGGCACAGATGGAGACACGATATTGATATTGGGAGCACGAGGAGCTGTTGCCTTGGAGAACTTGCCTGCTCCGAGATAAAAATATACAAGCACAGCAATAACATGATAATATCAAAACAGAGGCCGAGGGAGGGCTCCTTGAGAAATCACTAAGAATTCTTGGCATTCGCTAATTACTTCATCCAGAACACCTGTGTATGTTTAACAGATGTAAGTTATGTATATATTGAAACGCTGGTTATAATAAACTCAGAGTGGCCATCAGCCCTCTTAGCATCTATCCTGATGTGTACATTGGATTGCGACACCAACAATCCTCTCTGTTCTCTCCTATGGACTGGGTATTAAATGTCTTGAAGCCAGGATGTTTTTCTGTTTTATTTACTATTGTGCCCCCGAATTTTGACCAGTTAGAAAGAGATGGCTGTAAGTAGAGAAAACATCTATAAAGTTCAAGAGAGAGAAGAATCATGCCTGTTTGAGTTATATCACTAGCACATAGTACCCTACCTGGCATATAGTAGGTACTAAATAAACATTGAATGAAGGAATGAATGAAATTGAGGGTCAATGTACTTCAGGGACAGCAGGGAGAACATGTCACAGTCTAATCCTTGCATTAAGATACTTCTTTCCCCAGGAGTGGAATGGGGCAATGCAATTATCTCTGAGTTGATGAAAGTAGAGTAGCAGCGTGGTTATGAAACCAGGGGCAGCCCTGTGACACCTCCTTCTACAGTGGAGTAGGATTCTTTCTATCTTTTAGAAATTGAACAAGTGATGTGGTTTCTCATAATCATAAGGTTGACTCGAACGAGCTATAATGGTCCTATGATTTGAATCCCAAGAAGTAGATAGGTCAAAGTTCTTCCTCAGTTGCCTACATCCCCTGGATATATAAATCTACCTCATTCTTTGGCACAGATGAGTAGTATTCCATGTGGTGGCCATAGTGTAACTTATATACCCATGGAAATATTGATGGGATCTAATATCTGCTATTATTCAAAGTTTCAAGATGAATATCCTTATATGTCATTGTATACAACTGCAAGTGTTTTTTGGTATACAGTCCAAAAAAGGTGAATAGCTAATTAAAAAATATTTGTATTTGAGATGTTAATAGAAACTGACAAATTGCCATTTTAAAAGGCTATATCAATTTACACATATAACAAAAATAGTGTCCCAGACGATCGCTACTACTGGGTGTTATTAATTTTTGTTTGACATTCTTACCAGTATGGAATGTGACAAATGTTCTTATTTTAATTTGTATTTCTCTGATTACAAATGGAGAGGATTCTTTTTATGTTTATGGTCATTTGTATTTCTTCTTTGAATTGTCTGTTCACAACTTTTATTTTTTTCTATTTGGTTTTTGTCTTTGTCTTATTGATTACTAAGTGTTTTTTTCTATAGTACACATGGTAAGTTTTTGTCTATGTTACATGCTGCAAATACTTCTTTCTAACATTTGTTTTTTAATTTGTTTTGGGAGTTATATGCATGTTTTATATTTGTATGTGGTCACATCTATCAGTCTTTTTCCTTCATAGCACCTTTTATTGTTAAAAAGTCTTTTCCCATTATAAATGTGTGAAAATACCTCCCTCTATTTTCTTCTAGTACTTTTATGGTTTTATATTTTACATTTAGATCTTTAATCCATATAGATTTTTTTGTATTATATCATACATATTTTTTCTCAACATATGGCCAATTCTGACAGTACAATTTGTTGAAAAGTCAGGATTTTGTTCACTGATTTTAAAGGTTACTTTTTTGTATAATATGCTTCCATATGAGTATGAATCTGTTCTTCAGCTATCTCCCCTGGACCTCTGACCTATTTGTCTGACTCTGCACCAACCATATTGCTTTTGTTACTCCAGCTCTGAAGTGAATTTTGACATCTAGGAAAACAAACTCTTCTCCATATCCCCATATTACATTGCTCAGCAATTTCAAAAATTTCCTGTTTGCTTTTGGACATTTATTCTTGCAAATTAAACTATAGAACCAATTTATCAAGTTCCTTTAAAATATATTGAGACTTTGGGCAAGATTAGACTCAATTTAGAGATTATTTAGGGATAATTAACATCTTGAAAAATTGGAACTATTCATCTAGCATCAAAGTATGTCTCTTCAGTCATTCAGGTGTTCCTGTATATTCTTTGTCAAGTTTTATAGATTTCACTAGAAAGTCTTTTCACATTTCTTAGTAGTAGGATTATTCTTGGTACTTTTATATTTTTTTGGCCATTATGAATTATGAAATTATCCATTGTATAATTATCTGTTCCTGATTTAATTATTGAGTTTTGTGTCTATATTGAATTCAAACACTCTTTCATTAGTTATAATAGTTTGTCAGTTGATTCTCCTAAATCTTCTGGTAGATGGAATCTAGTAGCAAATAATGGAATTTTTTACTCATTTCATTATAATATTTCTTTCTTTCATTCATTAGCTAGGACATCCCTTAAAATTATGAATAGCAGCAGTAATAGAGGGAAACCTTGGTTTTTTTTTCCTGGTTTAACAGAAGTGCTTCTAATGTTTTGATGTTGCATATTCTAATGGCTACATTTTATTCAGACAAGCAAGTTTTCCTCAACTTACAACTTAGTTTTTAATTTTGTTTTATTTTTTAAAATCAGGAATAAATTTTATCAAAAGCTTTCTTGACATCAATAGGAATGAGAAAGTTGACCTCTAATTTATTAGTGCTCTGCTCCACATTTGTTCAGAGTCAGAGTCAGAACTCCTAACCATTGAGCTATATTATCTATTTTGGAAGCCTCTCCCTCTCCCGAAAAATCAAGAGTTGAAATGAAAGGGATAGTTTGGTTTGAGCATCATTTAGACTTAATATTTTGTTAACTACAACACCCCTTCCTCTTGATAATGTCACTTGATCTGTTTTTTCATAGTATCAGTAGTAATGTGTGTTTACTCACAGAAAATCTCAACTATAAGGAGTTTTTGTAAGTTTTCTATTTCAAAGACACCAACCTGAAAATCAGTTGTGAAACGTCTGCACAGATAGAGAAATCTATAGGCAGAATGAATACTTTAACTAAAATGCTACATGTTGATTTGAGAACAAGACAAAAAACTGTCGAAGTATTTTCTCAATTTTATGTGGAAAATGAATTAAGAAATAACTTACAGCAGTTATTTCACAGTATTTGATAAAATCAGTAAATGAACATTTAAAAATATATAGAAATTATTTTTTTCTGATTATGAAGATAAATTCAGAACATGTGAAAAAGTATAAAAGGAAACAAAAATCATCCAAAGTGATCCTACCTAGAGCTAACTGCAATAACATTCTAATATATACCCTTCTAGTAATTTTTCTGTACTTTCAATAATATTTTCAATATTATTTTGGATCTTCCTGTACACACTGTTTTTGTAAGTTCAGTTTTTTCACTCATTTTTAATTGCTGCCTTTTATCGTAACTATACCTATGCCAAAATCTATTTACTCAACCTCCAAGTTTTGGACAGCTAAGTAGAATACAATTTAATACAACATTGAAATATTTTATCTGCTAGTTTAAAAAAATGGTGATGTTTTCTTACCTGATTTAATTGATAAAAAATGATGGAATAAATGTTTTCCTCTATGTAATAATTCCAGAGGTTTTATTTAAAAACTACAAAAAGTAAGCAGAACAAAAGACAGCCTAGAGCTCTGATAAAGATAATTTGAGAATTTGGGGAATTTCACGGCCTTTTTTATTTATGCATGTGTATGTGAGCACATTTTGTAGAATATAAGCCTTCCAAATTTATAAGCAGGTCTTCTCTCTATGGGAATGATAGGCTGTTTTCTAAACTATTTTTATTCAAATAAACAATGTATAATTCAGAATAGTCAATGGATTGTTGACTGAGACAGCAGTTCATGCTGGAAAATTTCACTGGGAGAATTTATATTTTTATTTCAAGATATATTAAGTCTTTAAAGTAGAATCTCACAGTTTTATGATGCTAATTACTCATAATCAAAACTGATTTGAAGACCGCAAGATTAAAATAGCAGTCCCCTCTCTTTCCTCTTAAAGGTTTTGTTCCCAAAGGCCTCAGGTCTTGGGTGTTGTCTTCTGACCTATTTTTACGCTCACCTGTCTTGCAGGTGCTAATGGGGGGGAGGGTGGGAAATGCCCCTTCTCCAGGTGTGGGGAGGCCCACAGTCAGGATCAGCAGCAGCTCCCGGAAGGGATCTCAGAGCTGGACATCAGTGGAGAGAGAAAACACACCCAACTGCTGGTTCATGGAGCCCTGGCCTTTCCCCTGGGACTAGACAGCTCATTAGGCTGCTTTCTTGCAGCTGCCCATTATGGCTGTGGTCGTGTGGTGCTTGGTGGCCATAAGAGTTTGATCCTTGATCACAGGATGGGCCCATTTGTAGTCAATGCTCTGCACTGGCTAGTGAGGAACCAGAAAGAGATAATTGGATTGAGCTAAAAAATGCAAGCACTGGGCACTATGTTATCAAAAAATAACCTGGAGTGGAGAAGGGCAGACCTTCTGACCAGTGACTTGAGTGTCTTTTGCTGTGAATCACTCGGCAACATGGATGTCAAGAAGGTGGAGGAATTTATTGCAGAAGGCGGAGGGTTGCAGATTGGTGGCCAGGCCTGGTGGCAGGGCTACAAACACCCAAATTCTAACTGTATGTCTTAGTGTCCGAAGAACAAGCTCCTTACACGCTTTGGCCTTGGCATCTCAGATCAGCAAAGCAGTACAGGTTGCTTCCCAGTCCACAATCCCGGGGTGATAACCTACCGCATCCGCAGAGCTCTCTCTCAATTCAAGTCCATGCTGTGCAATGAAAGAAGAGGCATAGACCAGAGCTGGCTAGAAAGGCTAATGAAAGACTGTGCCTACATGTTTCAAATCCCATATAAGGGAATTCCCATCTATGAGTCTGTGCACAAAACCATCCCGGAAATGATCCGACAAAAGGGCTTACCACTCGTGAATAAGGAAAACCCAATTACTAGGGGCAGCTCTGAGGCCGTCCCGATATCCTTGGCCAGAGACCTGGCCAAATTGGGAACTGACTGCTTTCTGTTGCTCTGTGATCAGACTCTGTCCTTTCTATGTCCCACAGAATCTCCCATCACCATTGAGATCAGTTCAGGTATGGAATGAAGAGAGGGGTTAGGATGGTGCAGGAATAGGGAGATGGTGGACTGGGTGACTTCAGCAGCATTCAAAGGACCTTCCCCCTCAGGAAGGCCACCTCCATTCTTTCCATGAACCTTTAAGAAGGTAGGGTTTAGGGATTCTAAGTGAGATATGGGACACATGAGTCATGGCAGCATAGGCGAGTTCAGGTGTGCGCAGGAGGTGCAAAATCTTTGGGAGGGACTGTGGGGATCCTGTGTGAAGCTGGAGCCATGGTGATGGGAAGACCTCAACCTTCTCCACAGTTCTTCTCCGACAACAGTAGTTCCTGGGTGGGTACTGGACTCTACTTACCTCAAGGACAAATTGCGGAAGTTACGCTGTCTGATGATGCTGTCTCTGCTGACTTGAAGGTAGAGCATTCTGAGCCCACCTCCACACGAAGTGAACTTCTGACACTTCCTTAGCACTTTTACTTCTTCTCTCAGTAATGTTTTAGATTCTCTCAACAACCCCACCGGGCGTACAGGGCAGGTACCACCCTCACTTTACAAACGAGGAAAGCCATCATGGAAAAGCCCAAGGTTCTGGTGAGAACAAGGAATCACAAAAGGTTCTTTATCTCCTCCTCCTCTTTTGCCCGGTATCAAACACTTTCTGACCTTTATTCTTTCCCCTAACATCTCAAACCTTATGGGCTGTCCAAGCTCCAGCCCCATCCTAAATAAAGGGATCACTTCCATAGACACTTACATGGGTGCAGATCCTGCCCTCTCCTAGCTGAGACCCACAGGAAATACCAGAGAGAGTCACTGTCTTCTCTGAGTCAGTATTTAACATGGGGCTGGATTTGCTTAAACAAAAGAAAAAAAATCCCCAAACTCCATAGAGAGCAAAGAATCATTATGACCAGAAAGGGGTGCCCTGAAGAAAGAGGCTAAATAGAAGCCATCCTGCCCTTATCCAGGTGAGACCTACCACTCAGGCATGCTCCTCTTCTCACTCCTGCTCAGGACAAGGAAGGTCGGAATCCTGTCTGCACTCAAACCCACACACACAGCTATTCAAACATCCCCATAATGACTCCCTTGTCTCCCCTGATGGATGCTTACTCTGACAGGTACTGATCAACTGCTGCTCCAATAACCTAAGTCTAGCAGAGACTTACTACCGGTACCCTGTGATGATGCACCAGTGCAGCTGGGAAACAACAAAGATGTCCATCTCCTGGCTCTGGGGGGGGGGCCTCCTCTACATCATTGTGCCCAGCGGTTTTAAACTGGGCTCTGTGCCTGTAACCATCAGTGGAGCTGTGTCTGCTCCATACTTCAAGCTGGGTGAGCGGGGGATTTGGATTCAGCTTAGGTCCCAGAATAGAGGCGAGTCTGGAGGTGGAGAGTGGGCTGGCTGTAAGAGAGAACAGGGGCCTGAGTGATGGAAAAAAGGGGAGTGAGTCTTGAGGGCAGAAAGTGGGCTGGACAATATGGACACATGATCCTTGGAGACCTGAGAGAGGGATGGGGAAAGGGACAGGGGTTTGTGTTTCCTTTTATGGCAAGGAAAGACTTTATTAATTACCAGGTTGTCTCTCTCTGTGGTCAAAGTTCTGTAATATAAAACCAGGAAAAGTGATGTGGGCAGACTTATTTCTTAGGTAAGACATCCCTGGAGGAGTGGAGAGGCTGTATCCAGGAGACCTGGCAACCTGGGAGAGTTGGCAACAGAGAACATCATCTTGACAGTGCCAACTGCAAACCTCTGGGCTGTGGAGGACCCAGAACCTTTACTCTGCCTCTGGGATGAGATGATGCAGGCTCTAGCCAAGCTGGGAGCTAGACAATTTCCTCTTCTTCATCCTGAAAGGATAGCTGCTGACGTAAAGATCTCAGCTGTTGGGTGCTCTGGGGGAATTCTCTGAAAATTTATTTTCCAATTGAACAAATGTAATTTAAATTACAAAGCAAAATTTTGCTGGGATCAGTAGAGGAAATGATGCATAACACTTAGTGTCCTGCAAACCACGTTCTCGTGAAAAAGATAAATTATTTAAATCTTCAAGACAAGGAGTCACAGGCTAGTAAGAATGGAGAAAAAATAAGTCACATATGGCTTCATGAAACATGTAAGAAATGAGTGGAGACAGAGCTGGCAATGAAAAGAAGCAGAGGACGGTACTTAGAGCAGAGTAAAGGAGGCCTTGTTGAGTCTTGAGAAACCTGGAGAAAATGTAGGTATTTATAGAAAAATGAGGAAGCCTGATTGCCATCCTCAGGCTCTCAAAATGATTCCACAAAATGGATTAAGACTAATTTCTAGAAGGGAGAAACATACTGTTTTCTCTCAGAGTCCCAAATCCAGACACTGCACACCACCCACATAAAAACAGGTGCCAACAGTCACCCACACAAAAATGAAAAAATAAAAAAAGACTGATGACATGAATAGTCACATTCCATATACATGTAACTTTCAGGTCAAGTAGGGAGGAGAATGTAAAACTCTAAGAAACTGGGAAGGATGCCAGCTAGGTTGCAAAGAAACTTGGACAGGGAGGTAAAGTCAGATGCTTTTCTGTTTAATCTGGGATTACTCAAAATGTTCTGGGTCTTCTGGGATCGTGGGGGAGATATGATCTGCAAAGAATATCATACATCACCTCGTCTCTTCTTCCTTATCGCTTTCTTCAGGTTGGATGCCTTCTGGGTACCCCACCACATGCCATGTGCAACCAGTGCCTGAGTTCCTTGATGAGGGGATCATAAGGTCCAAAGGCATTTAAGCTCCCTTCCACGAGCTGGGCCACAACCAGCAGCTATCCGGATGGACTATCCATCCCCATACCACTGAGGCCATGTGCAACCTCTGGCCAGCCTACGTGAATGAGATGGTCCTGAACTAATTCCCAGGGCTCAGGCCCACTCTGCTCTGGGACCTCAAAATCGGGAGCAGAGGATCAAAATGCACATGGACAAGGGAACCCCCCTGAATGCCTGGAAGATGTGGATGGCTCTGGAAACATATCCTCAGGTATTGAGCAGAAATGGAGGGAGGTAGGGACCCACAGCTGTGACCCCAGGAGCCCTACAATTCCTTCCTCACCCGCACCAGCCATGGGCCCATGATTTCCCCTGGACCTGGTGGACTGGTGGTTTCTCTCTGTGGCTCAGGTTTTACACGTCTACAGTGGGTAACGATACAAGTCTCACTCCAATCCTCGGCCTCAGAATTTTTGGGAAATAAATGAAAGTGGGTGGAGTCATTGCGAAAAGTAATTATAACACAGCTCTGGCCAGACAACCTTGAAGCAGAACCTCAGCTTTGTCAAATACAAGATCCAATTGTTTCTTCTGAGTCATCTTTATAGCTCAAAAGACGATGACATTACTTCACTTTATCAATGCATTACAGGGATATATTTTGGGGGGAGTGACCTGGTAGCAAGTTTCTCAAGACGGTATCTTCCTCCTCAAACCCCTAATGTGGAAGACTTCTGGTTTCATTATAAAAGAATACCACATGTGCAGTGTTTTGTAGCTTTTCAAAAACCTCTCCCATTTTTCTCATCTTATCCTTGCCAGCTGCATGAAATACACTGCAGAAGTCTTGTCGTGATCTTCATTTTACAGGGGCAGAAACTGAAGTTTAAAGAGCATAAGCAGTTTGCCATTGACCTTATAATTAATAGGAAGGGACAGACCTAGAACTCAAGTTCGGTGTCCTGACTCCAGTTGCCCATTCTGGGCACTACAGCACTCTGTCTCTGGATTTTCAGTCTCCATAATTCCAAAGAGTGTGAGATTACTTCAGGCAGCAAAATAGCTTTGGATTATACCATTGTCCTTAATAGTAACTAATCTGTTTGCCCATCTGCATGAAAGAGTCATAGTCTTAGCCAGAAGCTTGACATACAAATTCACTTCAAAGCCTCTGGGGGCAGACTCCCTTCACTGCTCTCCTCCTAGACTTCTGTGGCTCTGGGGTCTGAGACTCAAGTCCAGGCCAGGCAGCCACTCCCTGACTCCCCACCTTTCATTCCCACCACTATGGTCAAAACCCAAGGCCCAAGCATCTCTCATCTGAACTATTCCAGCAGCCTCTTCACTAGTCTCTCTACTTCTAGCTACAATCCCAACAGACTTACGTCTGCACTGCTGAATAAACTGCACATTTCAGCTAAAAACCCTTTAGTGACTCCCTATTGCCTTCAGGTAGAACGCCAAACTCTTCATTATCTGGCTCTGCCTTATCTTCCTGCCTTGAGTTCCAGGCTCACACCCTCTTACTCATTCGCCAGCAAATCCAAACTGTTTATAGTTTTCAGAACACATCACTGTATTCCATGTTTCTGTGCATTTACAAACACTGCTCTGTCTCCCTAAAATGGTTTTGTCTTCTTTATATACCAGGAAAACTCCTGTTCATCTTTCAAAATCAACTCATTTGTCACCCTTTCCAGGAAACCTTCCCTGAATACATTCCTTTGAGACATTATTTACTTGCTCTCCTGCATTACTTTTTGTGTTCTAATGACACGACGTTGTCAGTTATTTGCTTAAGCACTTGTCTCTCTTATCGGAGGCCAGTATAGGAGAGTTTTCTCCTTTTTCATCTTTGTGACCCTAGTGTTCAGCACAGCTCCTGGTACACTGTAGATGTTCAATAAATGGTTGATTATAATTACTATTAGATATCTCCTAATGATCTAATGGATACATGATATCGCAGCTGAGCAATGATGAAAGAATGACAGTGGTGCTGGCTGAGACATTCTACTTCAACTTGTCTTCAAGGCTGTGATCCTCCAGGGTCATAGATTCTTACGTGATGAACCAGGAGTATGTCCTTTGTAGCTCTAAAGTTCTACAATCCTGATGATCCATTGGAGGGGCCTTCCAGGACCTGCCTCTGAGCACCCATCTCTCCCTACTGTCTGAGTCTCTCCTAGCTCTACCCACAAAGAATGCATTCTTCTTACATATCTGCCCGTCTCCAGAAGGCAATTTGGCAGAATTACTAGGAGTCAAATCTTCAACAAAGAATAAAAATTTCATTACATCTGGATGGTGTGGGTATTTTCAAATGGTAGGCTTCCACTTTTGAGATGAGAGGATATCCTCACTAGATCAGATTGAAATCTTTATCTACCACTAAGCTTAGGAGTGAGAGAAATAATAATACCAAAGTAAATACCATTTCTTGAGAACCTATTATGGACCAAATAATGTGTAAGCATAGATTCCATCTCTGAGACTAGAGTGAGGCAGAGTAAGGTATGACACCAGTCACTGGAATGAAGATTATAAGGGAATGGAGAAGGAGAGAACCACTGATGAGAATTAAATGTGTTAAAAAGTGCCTTATAACTAAACATTAGCAAGCAATTTATTGTGTGTGTGAATGGGTGGATTTTGTAGACTAAATACCTCATTCTGTCCCTACTTTCCCTCTCAAGCTCCAAGAGGTCTTTGGGTGGGAGCCATTCATGCAGCTCTTTGCTGAGTACCAGACCCTGTCTGGCATCCCCAAAGACAACAGTGGCAAGATGAATTTATGGGTGAAGAAATTCTCTGAAAAGGTGCAGAAGAATCTGATTCCTTTCTTTGAGGCCTGGGGCTGGCCTGTCCAGAAGGAAGTGGCTGATAGCCTGGCCTGTCTGCCTGAGTGGCAGGAAAATCCCATGAAATCATATACACTTTACAGAAAGGAGTGAAGAATTGTAGAAACGTTCACTGTGAAACAAATCACTGGGTTCAACAGGTCTAATCCTTACTTAATCAACCCAAATTTCAACTTTATTTTTTTCTCAATCTTATTCAGAATATCCTAATACTTTTGAAAAGTGGAGATTAAATTGAACAGTCATTTTCAAAATTGGTAATATGTATAACTCAGGTTTTCTCTAGTTTTATTTATTTATTTTAATTGCAATAACATTGGATTATAATATTATATAGCTTTCAGTTGTACATCGTAATATATTTCCAATTCTGTGTAGATTACAACATGTTCACCACCCAAAAACTAGTTACAGTCCATCCCCTCACATGTGAGCCTAATCACCCCTTTTATCCTCCCCTCTTCCCTTGTGGTAACCACCAATCCAATCTCCATTGCTATGTGTTTGTTTGTCTTTATTTTTATCTTCTACTTATGAGTGAGATCATATGGTATTTGACTTTTTCCCTCCGACTAATTTCACTCATCATAATACCCTCAAGGACCATCCATGTTGTCTCAAATGGCTGGATTTCATCATTTCTTATGGCTGAGTAGTACTCCATTGTGTATATATACCACATCTTCTTTATCCATTAGTCCCTGGATGGGCACCTGGGTTGCTTCCAAGTCTAGGCTATTGTGTATAATGCTGCAGTGAACATAGATGTGCATGTATCTTTATGCCTTTGTGTTTTCAAGATCTTTGGAAATATACCCAGCAGTGGTATAGCTGGATTGTATGGTAGATCTATTCTTAATTTTCTGAGGATACTCCATACTGCTTTCCATAATGGCTGCACCTGTTTGCACTCCCACCAGCAGTGTACAGGGGTTCCCTTCTCTCCCTATCCTCTCCAACGTTTGTTGTTTCCTGTCTTGTTAATTATAGCCGTTCTGACAGGAGTGAGGTGATACCTCATGGTAGTTTTGATTTGCATTTCCCTGATAGTTAATGATATTGAGCAACTTTTCATATGCCTGTTGGCCATCTGTATATCTTCTTTGGAGAAATCTCTGTTCAGATCTTTTGCCCAGTTTTATTTTTTAAACCAAAGGGATTTGTTTCTTGATTTGTTTAGCATTTTACATTTGCTTCATTGGGTGACAAGAGTTGCTCCACCCAAAGACTTAACCCCAAGAATGTCTTTCTTTGGATCCCTATAGAGCACCTTTCTCCAAATCCTAAAATTATTTCATATATTTTACAGATATCTTTTGTCTGGGTGGTTTGAGCACAGTATGTAGTCAACAGATACTTGCTGAAAATGAATAGTAACACCTGCATGATGGAGAACTCACTGTGTGCCAGCTGGGATGGTAAGTGCTTTACCTGGACTACGTCATTTCCTGATTGTAACCACCCTACAAGTTAGGCACTATTGCCGGCAGACCCTGTTCCAAGTAGGAGAATGTGTTCCTGGAAATTAAAGCTCTAATGTAATAATAGGTTAAACTTCATGGACATATATTCCATATGCTTTGGGAGTTATTGATTCGTATATTCACCTTCTGAGTGTTCTTTAGAATTATTCCCATGGAATTATTCCCAGACAGGAGCTGCTACATCGTCTACCAAACACCCTGTGTTTTCCCTTGGGGAAAGAATTGAACAATTTGCTGACAATTAAAAGTCTGTTATCCAAGAAAATGTGATGTTGGTGTTAGAAAGATAGACCAAAGTAAGCAAACAAAAGAAATATTGGCTTGTTTCATGCAAACCAAGGAAAGCTTTGCAAGACACATGGCTGCTTTTTGGTCAGGATCTTCTGTGCTGGAGGATCAATGTTGTTGCAAATCCATGCTGAATGGAGCGCTGCTAAGCCATGTATGCATAGATAATCTTTACTGGCACACAAGGAAACCTAAATTTCAAAGTGAAACACTAACAAATTGTAGAGCAAGAATTCGAAACTGAGCATTAGAGTCCAGATCCAGCTCCTGTAACTGAAAGAACATACGATCGTAGCTATCCTTCCTCTAGTTACAAGAGCCCAATATATGCTCAAAGAGAAAAGAAATATATAAATGTGCTTTTCTTTAGTGGACTTCCTGCCTTTTTCATCTGTTCTATGATGAACTCTCCTCCTGAGAGTTACTTCTGCCTTCTCTATGATTGGAATGGGCTGGCAATCAAGGGACCACAGCAGTCTCATCATAAGAGTAGGCACAAGACCATGAACAGCCAGAGTAAGCCATCCCCTAGACTAGTGGCTGGACCGTGGATTTTCACATGACTTAAGTAGAATCAGGCAGTGTCCCTTTTTTGATGACTAATAAAGTCATTGGTGAAGGAAGAATGATTTTTTCCCTGAGATCATGGTTTCTATGAGCCATTTAAGCCAGGTGCAGCCTTGCAATTATGTTCACACAAAGAGCCTTGTGGACAATGAAACCTATATAAAGGAAAACGATGAGAAATCAAAGATCTATCTCCCTAAATCTATTGCTCAGGAATCTAGATCTAGCAGTGCTTCAAGCTCCATGTCAACTCCCAGAATTTTGTTTCCTGAATCAATAAATTTCTTCCTTCCTCTTCTACCAGTTTGAGTTGAGTTTCTATCACCTGTCATCAGAAAATTCCAACTAAAATATTTTCCCCTTCCTCAAGTCCTCTCCAGTTTGCTGTTAGTACAGTGTGACTCCTGTCTTTTCTCACAAAAGATTTGCCCTGAAATAGACCTTTCTGGTTTCACAGCTCTTTCCTGTACATATAGTGGGTGAGCTCCAGCAACATGAGTCAGGACACTGATAACACAAGCCAGTTTTCCTCTGATAGTAAAGGTAGCCAGTGGTCATGAAAGACTCCACCTCTAGAATTCCATGATTCTGAAACCATAAACCATGTTTTTAAAGGTACCTTTGGATAAAGAGGATAGACGAGAATTTGATTTTTTCCAGCTTTGGAAAGATGGGAGTCTGCTTGGAAAGGCTGACTAATGGTTCTTTGTCTCCTCTTTTAGGTCCCAATTTAAAGATTATTTCTTAGAGGAAACAC
Source organism: Equus przewalskii (assembly GCF_037783145.1). Lineage (NCBI taxonomy): Eukaryota > Metazoa > Chordata > Mammalia > Perissodactyla > Equidae > Equus > Equus przewalskii. The sequence goes on along the minus strand of NC_091834.1, from coordinate 96,438,576 downwards.
TATACCAGCTGTTCCCTGACTCTGCACACTGTGTACCTGCAGTCACACCACCCATGCTTCATTGAATACTTCTCATCACATTTGCAGTTAGTTTGTTTAATGTTTTGTTCCCTTACTAGACTGTACATTTCATGGAGGCAGGGCTGAGGTCCATATTTCTCAGAATTTTATTCCCAATATGTAGCACAGTGCTTGGAACATCAAAAATTCTTGATGGATAGGTATTTGTGGACTGAATAAGGTATACAAGACTTATTAAGGATTTCTAACTCCTTTCCAATTGAATATCCTATAGAGGTCTACAACATTTATTGAAATTCAAAGAACTCCTTCCATTACTCTAGAAAAAAACTGCCATATGACTTTAGTCTTTTCTGTATTTTTTTCTACTTCATACCTGGCTCCATAAATTTTGGTCATATTGGTGGTCAGATTGGATCAGAGGGAACTTTCCATTTGTCTCCTCACTACCCCTTTTATATATTCAAGATTAAATACTTATGAGAATGTTTTCTGCAAAATTTCTGTGGGGGATGATGATGGAAACTTTCAAGGGAAATAATCAGCTTTTAATTAAATTCCTTAGGCCTGGACATTATATGGTCTCTGTCTTTGCTTCTTCCCACACCTGTTTCTTTTCTTTCCTCACTTGAACTTCAGCCAACATTCATTGTGGAAAGGCTCTTCTTTTCTCTGAATTATCACTTCCCCCAGTGTTGCTATACGTCATTAAATTTGGGATCAAGGGCATTCCTCTAAGTCAGGATGAATCACAAATCTCTTTAATATCATCAACCAAAATAACTCCAATCCTTTCCTGTCTGTCCTCAAGATGGCACACTAAGCACAGGCTCCAGCCTCTTCAACCCTCTCCCTAAACTACTAGAAAGAGGAGCTCTTTTCTAAAACTCTAACACAGCATTGGAAAGGCAGAAGGCAGGCTCCCCCTAAAAGACCCAGGGAGATGTTATCACATAGTGAAAGAAAACCAACAACCTGCCCAGTACGAAGTGTGCTACAGAGCAGGAGTGGCACGGGTGTGCTCCAAGTCCAGTGGGTGTGGACTGGGGGAACAGATAAGTCTCAAGAATGCAAGGATGATGCAATTTTAGTATATCTAATATATTCACTGAATTCACAGATTACAAGAGAAAAACTTTATGATCATGCCAAAAACATAATTTAAAAAATCCAAGACCCAATCATGATTAAACATGATCAAATATTTGCAGCATAGTAAAGTAGAAACTTCCTAAATCAGATAGTATATCTACCAGAAAGTTTCAGCAAGCATTATACTCAGTAGTAAAAGTTTAGAAGCATTCACATTAAATTCAAGAACATGAAAAGAATGTTCACTCTTAAGTGCTACCTTCAGCAGATCCTTAGAGGCCCTTATAAATGCATTAAGACAAGAAAAATAGACGAATTGGAAAGAAAGAAACAAAATTGTCATTATTTTCAGAAAACACAAGCCTCTATTTTGGGGGGTGTACCTGGTAGACTTAGCTGATGAATTGGATGTGATGCGGACAGGTAATGAGAAATCCAGGGTGACACTGAGGCTCTCACCTTGAGCCCTCAGTATTTTTTATACATTAATTGAGAGAGTGGGAAATGAGTGTGTGGGATGAAGAGAAAATATCAAATAGTTTAATATAGGAGTCTAGATGTTAGAGGTTTGGAGAACAGAATTAAGAGGAGATATTAGATAGGCAGTTTGACAGATGAGTGTAGACTTCAGAACAGAGGTCAGGCCGGAAAATACAAATTTAGAATTCATCAGAATATAGATGGTATTCAAAGCTTTAGGTCACATTAAATTCCTTAAGAGGAAGAACGTTGGGAATGCTGCAAACCAACATTTTTGGACAAGCAAATGAGACTGGGAAAGACCAGCCCGGTGAGATAAGAGAAAGCAGAAACTTATTATAGTATCACAGAACTGTGGGAAAGGAAATATATATTTTTTTAAAGTGGAGGAGGAGGGAGAAGTCAACAGTCATATGTTGTTGAATGTTCATGAAAAAGTCACGTAAAATGAGGGTGGAGAGGTAACTTTGGGATCAGTCTTCATGGAGGCTGTTGGTGCTCTCATCAAGGTAGGTGGTGGCTCAGTCAGAAACCCAGCTGGGGTAGGTTGAGGAGAATGGGAGATGAGGAATTTGAGACAACCCATTTCAAACTGCGTTTTATACATTTTTCTTGGTAAGGAAGCAAAGAAATAGAGTGATAACTAGAGGAATAAAAGCTGAGGGGAGAGTTTATTTTTTAAAATAATCAAATATTAGAGATTATTTTTATATAGATGTGAATAATCCACTATAGAGGGAGCAATTGTGACTTATGCATTTGAAAGAGGAAAAAAGTAAATTAAGTTTAGTTTTATATGAAATTATAAAGTAGTTTTCAAGTAAAGGGAAAGAGATTCGATAGAACATAGATTCACAGGTCAGCCAGACAAACCGATTTTCTTTCAACACAATTAGATTTGAAATTTGTTATATGCTTGACACTTAAGAGGTTAATGTGTAAAAGATATTTTTTAGTTTAAAAAATATATTATTTTCATAATACTAAAATAACTGAGTTTCCCCCCCTACTAATAACACCTTACTTCTCAATATATCTTTGAGTTTCCAGGATGAACCTATATTGACAAAAGACTTGTTAATTCATATCTAAAAGCTTTTTGTGGATGAAAAAGTGGAGATTTGACTGGAATCATACAGATTGCCTATCTGCTCTCAACTCACTCAGTTCTGTTGAGTTTTAGACAGACATGGAGACTTTTTTAGTTTTCTTTTTCTTTTTTTGGCTGCTGAGCATTTGGATCGTGATTCTGTTTGGGGTCTTCTTCAAATAATCTGAGTCTGAGTGGAAGTCAAGGTCCTTCTTCACAGCACATTAGCTAAAAATGCCAAATATATGCATTTCTCCCTCTCAACCCTTATAACTAGAGAGTAGACAGTTATGTCTGCTGGGACATTGAATCCCAAGCAGATGACACAAGAGGAGTGTAAAAGTATGGAATTAATTCTGTTGGTGGTATCCAGTAGCCAGTGGCCACAGCAGCTGCATCCTAACCAAACTCTTCTTGTGCAATAATTTTGCTGTACTCCTGAACATCTATATCCTGGTTCCTAATGTAATCAGGCCTGGTTCTCCATACACATTGTCAATTATGAGAGCTATCTAAATTACTTCTGGAAATTTCCTTTTCTGCAGAAGTTAACCAAGGCTTTCTTTTCTGTTGCTTGCCAACCGTGATCCCTGAGTGCTACACTAGATATATTCACAACCGGAGAGTCCTTGGGCCAACCTGACAGGCTCTTCCTCCAAGAATTCTACCCAATTCTTGGGATCTTTAGAAGCCCAAATAGTACCTACATTTCTCCTTTGCATTCGTTCCTATTTGGCTCTTGAAGGTCTAAATCTTGGCCACCTAAAGTTGGTTTTAGAATCAGGTAGAGGAAAGAGAGAAAAAGAACGGCTATGAGAATATTTATATCCAAAGTGTACATCTCTAGAAAATAGAATTCATTCCCATTTAATCTTTGTGTGCTGCTTTTCTCAATGGCTAATCAGTGCATTGCATACAAGTTTTCATTAAGTATTTCTTGAATAAATACATCCAAAAAAAAAAAAAAAAACAGTACAGAAGAGTGGAGAGGATGCCAAAATGGGGGTCAGGAAATAAAACTTTCTCTCTTTCTCTACTACCTTGAGGTACTCTCTGGGCAGTATTTTCCCTATTTGTAAAATGAAAAGAAAAAATGGCTCTAACTTTCAGCTCAGAAATTCTTTGATTTGGGAATAAAAATGCTTAAGACTGGGTACTAGGACTCAGAGCTACATTGTGCTAGTTGAAAAAAAGAGTTGTTCTTCTGGTGAGGGAAAAAATGGGATTATATCTTGTTTATTTTCCCCAGCACTCAGGAGAATAAATGTAGGTTTTGTTAATTAGTAAAATTTTAAATGCCAATGTGTTCACATTTGCGCACACAAGCATTAGTTCCCACAGGAAGGTGCTGAGTATCTGCCATGAGTGGTACTGCAATGTCTACTGAAAATGTTACCTCTGAGAGGCCACACACATCCATATTCCCACAGCATTTCCTAAGGCTACCTTCTCCTTCTCAGGGTTAAACTCACTGATGCAAATTGCCCAGCTGGGTTTTAATTAAATGTCTGCTCCCAAGTTCCTTTGGGTTTTTCTATCATATACACTTCTCTTCCCTCTCTCTTCCTTAGTCACTTTTCTCCTTTCCCTTAACTCCCTCCACATAGGCCCACGGTGAGGAGAGAAGACAATAATGAGGTCCCAGAAACTAGTTCAAAGCCTTTTGTAAAACTTTTTAAATTAAACCCTTGAGATTTTAAGACTGGTAATTAGAATGCATGATTTGAAGTGAACTAACATAACCCTATTGTCTAGCTGGCAAGATCCTGTGCCCATGGGTCTGCTGGGTCCTGGGTGTTAAAGCCCCAGCACAGAGACCCATTTCCAGTCATTGACCATCTGCCCTGAAAGTGGGCAAAGTCTTCCTTGAACCTTTTGGGAAGTGTCCCCAATTCTCCTCTTGTTGAGCAGTTGGGATGAGTGTTTAATTTTCCACTATTAGATTCAGTTGCTTTGATGAATATCTATGGAGACAAGTCTTTATATTTGTGAAAATTTCCTCAAAATAGATTCCCAGAATAGAATTAGAGAGTGAAAGTTCAGAAATGCATTAAGGACTCAATATAGATGCCAAATTCTTTCCTTTCACTCATTCATACGAGCAAATATTTATTGGGCCTCTATACGTGCCAGGCAGTCTTCTACATGTCGGAATACAAGCTGGACAAGGCTTCTGCTCTCTTGAAGTGCGTATTCTAGCAGCTAGGGAAGAAAATAAACAAGTGAGAAAAAAATATATAATATAATTATAAATGCTAACAAGTGCCATAAAAATATACAACATGGAATGATAAATGTGGTGTTGGCTTCCTCCCTTCTTCATACTCTCATACAGTTATCAGGGGAGTTGGTCAGCTTTGTTGTCCGTACATGTGCAGCATTCAATCACTTCTCACCACCTTTGTTGCTATCTCCCTAATCCAAGTCACACCACGTTTTGCCTGGACTTCTCTAGTACCTTCCTTTGCCTCCATCTTGCCTCCCTATGCTTTACTCTCTCCACAGCAGTCTGATCAAGTCTTTTAAAGTATAAGTCAGATCATATAACTCAACTGAAAAAAACACTTCAAATAGCTTCCCCTGTCTCTCAGAGTAAAATCCAGTCATTGCCCTGGTCTATAGAGCAATCCATGGCCTGAACTCTGCTATGTCTCTGCTCTGCTCTCCACCTGGTCCCTCCCCTGACATGTTCCTCTCCAGTTCCAACCATGATCTTGCCTCAGGACTTTGCCTGGCTCTTTCCTCTGTTTGGAATACTCTTTCCCCGTCCATCTCATTTCTCCAGCTCCTTGCTGAAATATTACCTTTTCAGAGAAAACAGTCACTGACAATCCCAAGTAAAATAGAATGGTATCCCCATGTCTTCTTCATCTTGCTTTACTTTTTGTCATTGCACTTATCATCACTTTACCTATTTATTTGTGTATTTTGTTGATTTACTGTTTTTATGCATTAAAATAGAAATTTCATAGGTAAAGGACTTTATCTGTTTTATTCACTGCTGTATCCACAATGCCTACATTGATACCTGGGTTCAATATTCATCCAATGAATGAATAAAACACCACATGCAAAGTATTTTCATTAAAAGCTATATTTCAACCTGGTGAGAGATTTCTAAGGATGTGCTGTAGGACTAGATGCGCCCTATCTTGTTTTTTATTTTTATCAATGACTCAGATCAAGAAGCAGTAGAAGGTTTCACAAAGTGTTGTATATATGACCTGTTTCAGAATCATCTTCAGCAGTGTTTTTCAAACTGCAGATCACTAACCATTAGTAGGCAGTAAATATAGTTTAGCAGGTTATGAACAGCTTTTTCTTGCTAGGCTGGAACAGAATGGAATTGAATTGGGGAAAAAAATTATCACATGTAATACAGTAATTTTGTGAAAGTTTGTTTCAATGATATATATGTGAGCTTTTTGTGCACTTATCAAGATACGATATAAAAAGTATTCATTATGTCATAGTTTTGAAAAAATTTAAAACACAATGACCTAGAGTGTTGATTGCTGGAAATTGATCCAGAATTCCCAGGAAATAGTAAAACTAACAGCAGAAAACAATGAAATGGAAAAGCATTAAAAGAGAGACAGAGAGAAAGAATCAATGAACCAAAGAATAGTCCTTCAAAAAAATTAATGAATTAATAATTGATTAGCCATATGGCCAAGGTAAAAAGACAGAAGATGTAAATTACCAATTTCAGGAATGAAGGAAGGGACTTCATTGCAGATTCCAGAGATATTTATAATCACAAAGATGAAACACGTTTTTTGAAAGACACACTAGCAAAACTCACTGAAGAAGAAGGAGTTATTTTAAATAATCTTATATATATTTTAAAAATTGAATTTGTGGTTAAAAACCATCCCCCTCTAAAAATCTTCACATCCAGATGGCTGCGCTGGTAAGTTTTCTCAAACATTTCCGAAAAGTAGTACCAATTGTACAAAAATTTTTCCAGCAAATAGAAGAGGAAAGAATGCTACCCAATGTATTTTACAAAGCCATCATTACCTGATATTAAAATCAAAGACATTGGGGCTGGCCCAGTGGTACAGCAGTTAAGTTCTCACATTCTGCTTTGGTGGCCAGGGTTTGCTGGTTTGGATCCCAGGTGTGGACCTACACAACTCTTGTCAAGCCATGCTGTGGCAGGCGTCCCACATAAAATAGAGGAAGATGGTCACGGATGTTAGCTCAGGGCCAGTCTTCCTCAGCAAAAAGAGGAGGATTGGTGACAGATGTTAGCTCAGAGCTAATCTTCCTCAAAAAAAAAAAAAACCCACAAAGATGTTACAGGAAACTATAGACCAAATATCTCTCATGAGCATAGATACAAAACTCTTCAATAAAATTCTACCAAGTGCAATCCAACAATATGTAAAAGAAAAGAACACACATGATGAAGTGAGATTTATCCCAGCAAGCAAATATAGCTAAACATTAAAAAGTTAATTGAATTAATTCCTCTCATAGGTAGATGAAACAAGAAAAAGACCATATGCTCATCCCAAGAGATGCAGAAAGTCATTTGACACAATTCAGCATTCATTCATTCATTCATTCACAATAAAAACGCTCAGGGAGTTAATAATAGAAGGGAACTAGGAGCCTCAAACTGAGGAAGCGCATCTACAAAATGGCCAACCAAATCACAGTTAATGGCAAAAGATAGAATGTTTTACCCCTAAGATCAGGAACAAGGCTAAGAGGTCCGTGCTGACCACTCTTGGTTGACATCATACTGGAAGCTCTATTCATCTCAAGAAGAGAAGAAATAGAAATAAAAGACATAAAGACATACAGATTAGAATAGAAGAAATAAAAATGTTTCTCTTCACAGATGACATGATTATATATTTAGAAAATCCCAAGGAATCTACAAGAAAGTTATTAGAACTAAAAAGTAAGTTTAGCAAAGTCAATGGATAGCAGGCCAAGATAAAATCAATTTACGAAATTAATTGTATTTCTGTATGTATTCTATGTATTACCAATGACAATTGAAATTTTTCAAATAATGCCATTAGAATAGCACCCAAAACCCCAAAGTACTTTGGTGTATTTTAACATCAAAATTTAAGAAAATATGTGTATGATCTGTGTACTGAAAAGTCCAAAACACTGATGAAAGAGATCAAAGACCTAAACAAATAGGAGACATACCTTAGCCATGGGTTGAAAATTTCAATGTTGCTATGATGTCAATTCTCCCTCAGTGGTTCTATAGATTCAATACAATCTTAATATTGTAGCAGGAATTTTTGTAGAAATTGAGAAGTCTTTTCTAAAATTTACGTGGAAAATTCAAAGGAACCAGAAGAGCTGAAACAATTTTGAAAAAGACAAACTTGGAGAACTTAAACTATCTCATATTAAGGCTTACTATAGAGCTACATTAATCAAGGCAGTAGGGTATCAGTGAAAGGACAGACACACAGATGAAGGTAAAAGAGTAGACTCACACATAAAGGATCAGTTTATTTTTCACAAAGATGTAAAGGGAATTCAATGGAGAAAGAATAATCTTGTCATATGACTTTGAGATTTGTGGTTGTTACCACAACAGCTGACTGGAACACAAATTGGTAGCAAAGATGTGGGGTATTGCCATAACAAAAACTTGAAATATGTGACATTGGCTTTGGGTTGCAAGGAGACTGTTAACAGAGGCTGGAAAAATGCTGGAATGTATTACATGGAAGCCAAACATTTGGCATAACTGTTGCCTGTGATAACTTGCAAGAGAGGATCTGTAGCTAATAAAATTACAGTGTTAGGCAAAGACGTTTTGAAGAAGAATTTTGAAAGATGAGCTGACTGTCACTGGCTACATTATTAAGGTACTACATGAAAGAGCTGAACTGAGGAAAGAACTGATCAGTTTGCAAGAATTTAGAGAGAATTTAGTGAGTTGAGAATGTGCAGCGTTGGATAATGAAGTAGTTTCTCCCCAAATCAAAGGTATGACAGTTATTACAAAGCCTCAGAGTAAAGACCAAATCAAGTGTGAAATTTTTGAAACATTATCAGAAGCTAATAGAATTGACTGGAAGCCCAGAGAATCAGATTTGAAATCAATAGGAATAAAGGTAGTTTTGGGAGTGTAGAAAGCAAGAAAACCAGGAATTGTCTAATGGAGGAAGAAATCTAGTTAGAGTGCCATGGATGAGATGAATCAATGCCAAATATCTTCCGACTTGTTTTACATCTTCTGAAGATTCAAATCCCAAGGAAGAAGAAGCAAGCTGGCTCAGCAGGCATTACATGCCCATCCCCAAAGTAGGGGAGAACAGGGCCAGTGGTTATAGTTTCATCTGACTGTAGAGGATTTGAATCCTAAAACCAAATCTGGCTGCTGTCAGGAAGGAAAATATATGAAAAAAATAGAAAAAATATCTTTCAAACTTGGTAAGTACACATGCCCTGCAGAAGACGGTGAAGAAGTACTTCTCAAGTCCATTTATTCTTGAGACTTAACTATATGAGTTCATCTCTGCTTCTCCTCAGACCTCACTAAAATGACAATTAAGTGATTACAAAAGGTATAAATCTTCAAGGATTGAGAAAATGGGAGTGAAGATGACAGTAGCACAATTTTAGACTTTGTAAAACAGATGGTAACCAACTTAGTAGCCCAAGAAAAACTTAAATCTAAGCTGGAATTATAGTACTCCTGGAACCCAGATTTGTACTGCAGATTACTAGGATGTCTCTGGAATTGGGGAAGAGTCGGGGTTTGCAGGGTGAAGAACACAAGGGCTGGTTTAAAAGTCTTCCAAGAAATAGTTATATCCCTATGGCCAATGAGCTGCCCCTACTCTACCCTGGGTGAAGATGGGAGAGGTTGAAGTGGAGGAACTCTGTATTCAGGGACACCATACTTCTCCAAGAACAGGGGTAGTATGCTGAAAACAGGAGCACTGAGTGAGACTTCTTCCCCATCTCATCCTCAGATCCCTTTCCCTATCAGATCCCCAGGATGTTGGCAGCCAGACTTGTGCTCTACAGGCTAGAGATTAATGAATTCCCATCTGAATACACTGACAAGTCAGTAGAAGAGACTTATACATCCTGACATTTAGAGGTCCCCCATTGAAGTGGTTGAGGCACCACTCAATTGTTGAAAACCAGTAATCAACCAGCTTTGTGCACATTGTACTTCTAAACAGTTTTTGTTGACTCATTATAAATACGAACAAAAAGCCAGGAAGCACTAGTCATTTTAAAAATCTCTAATATTAGAGAAAGTGTACACACAAAAAGAAATCTCAGAGGAAAGAAAAATATTACAAAATATGTATAATGCCTTTCCTCAGAGAAATTAGAAAAGATACTGCATCTATCAAATGAGAACAAATAGAACATCATATCACCTGTGAGAAAGAAACACCAGAGAATAAATGTTCTTTAAAATCAGAAATTTGATAGTAGAAATGAAAAATTAGTGAAAAGTGTTGGAAGATAGTTAAGGAAATCTCCCATAAGTAAAGCAAAAAGACAGAGAGAAAACTAGAGGAAATACATAAAAAAAACAGAGAGCAGCCCAGAAGATTCAATACCGGAATAGGAATTCCAAAAAGAAAGAACAAAGAAAATGCAGGGAACAGCATTGTCCAAAACATAATAAATGAGTATTTCCTGGAACAAAAGCCACAAGTTTCAAGATTGAATGGACCCATCATGATTCATTTTAAAAATGACCCACACCAAGGCACAATGTCATGATGGTTCAGGTTACTCCGGACAAAGAGAAGACACCAAATGTCTTCGAATAGAAAAAGAAAAATAGGTTATATGAAAAGGGGTGAAATCAGAATAGAATCAGACTTCTCAGAAGGAACACAGGCAGCCAGTAATAGAATGATCCTTCACAATTCTGAGGAATAACGATTTTCAGCACAAAATTTTACACCCACCTAAAGTCTCAATCCATCATGTGGACAGGTAAAGACATTAGCAGACATTAAAGGCCTCAATAACTTTATTTTCTCACTTTCCATTTTTAAAGGAAGTTTCTTGGGGGATATTTGCCAGCCACTAAGGGAGTAAAGGAAAGAGAAAAATCCAAGATCCAAGAAACAGGGATCCAAAAGAAAGTGAGGGAATCTCCAGGATGGTGATGAAGAGACACACCAGAAGACAGCTGTGCAGTGAGCAAAGACCAGCAGGTCCATACTGGAGCAGGAGTTTGGGGCTCCAGGAGGAACATCTCTGTGACAGTTGGAAGACTGATGCATTTTTGATAGGTCTAAATATACTTAGAGATTCACACTATTGTCTCAGTGTTCCCAGGGGTGCAATAGTAATAGCTACATGGAAAGCTAAGCAAACAAAAAAAATGAGGTAATTATTAACTCTAGGGGAAATAAAAGTTTTACAAGAAAGGAAATGTATTAATTGGTGATAATAGTGTATATAATCTATGGCTCATCCGTGAATAATTTAGCATAAATACAGTTATTAACGCAGTGAACATCATTCTATACCAAAATTATGACTTAATTATTATTTGGGGAAAGGAAGTACGTGGGTTTGTCTTGTATGTATTTGTGTTGGGGAGAAGGAGTATAAGAAAGCCAAATTCCAATCTACCACAGTAGAAAGTTGAGAAATAATATGTAAAACTGAAAAAAATCAACCAATAATAGATTAAGATTTTTCTTAAGTTTTCTTTAAGTACATTGCCAGAAGAAATAATTAAAAGAGTTGACATTGAGGAGCAGAAGTCAGAGGTATTCAGGGGCAGAGTAGGGGATAGATGGTTTTTTCAGCCTCACGTAGTTATTTTTTTAACTTTGGTAAAAGTAAAACTTCAACTAAAAATGAAGTGTATTTTCCTGCCAGGAGCTTGAGGATGAAGTGGGGTATGTGGTAAGATTCATGGAACAGGCTGCAAGGAATCATACAGAAGTGTCTGACTTGCTGGTTACCCACCAGCGAAGTCAACAGAGCCTTGCTCTGTCCAGGTCTTAGCGAGGAATAAAGCCACCTGCTGAGAAGACTTCTTACGGCTGCAAAGGGCAGAAGAAGTCTTCCAGATGAGACTCTAGAAAGGAGCCGGGAAGACACTACCCTGCAACCGATAGCTCCAAGACAAAAAATTCTCAAAGTGTCTTGTAGTCAGTAACAAGATGGAATTTTAGATTTGAGCCTACCTAGAGGCCTTCTAAATTGAAGAGCTACACCCCTGAGAACATGCAGAGGGGCAATTCTCAAGGGAAAGAAGGTGGACCATGGACTGGTGGTGTTCTGTGGTAAATGCATTAGGATAAATAAGAAGATAATAATAATACATGGTATTTAGTGAGGACTTACTCTGTACCATGTATTGTACTCACCCCTGCACAGAATTGTCGCTTTGGCCCCTCACTAAAACTCTATCAATTGGCATACAGAGTACACTGGCTGAGCACCCACCAGGTCTCAGGTCTCCTGCTGTGCTAATATCCCATGAAATCCTCATGACAGCTCTCTGTTGGTAGGATTGCCCTATTATTCCTATTTTATAAATGGGGAAACTCAGAAACAAAAATTCATAATTTCCCAATGGCACACAGCTAATAGAAGGTCAAGACAGGATCCAAAGTGTGTGATTCCAGAGCCTGTACATGGAATCATCACACGCAATGCTAGTCTATAGCAACAGATGCCAAAACTGAGGCTTAGGGAATTTGAATAACAAGCCAAGGGCACACAGCCACCAAGGAATGGAGCCAGTCCTCAAATCCAGCCTTCTCTGAACCCAAAGCCCACTGGCATTGCCTTGTTATGCTGCCTCCATAACAGAGGATTCAAGAGAGTAAGAGTCAAGCCACACCATTTCCCAGGATGAACACTCAGTGATCATGAATTCACTCATTAATGGCATAAGGTGGTATCAGAGGATAGAGATTAACAGTGAGAATCCCCAAACGCTGGGAATGTGGGTGGTGGAATGGGTTCCCTGCCCTTTAGGGAACCCCCTGTCCCTTCTAACACTAGCAGCTATGATACACAGGTACAGAGGAGAGACTCTGAAGCCAGTCACACTGCACGCAAATCTTGACTCTGCTACTTATGAGCTGTGTGAATTTGGGCAAGTGCCTTCCCTCCTCTGGGCTTCAGTTTCCTCTTCTGCATAACGCTAATAATAATGGGGTTGTTTGAGGAGTAATTGGTTCAGTCAGTGTAAGTGAAAAATGTGTGATAGTGCCTGGCACATAGGAAGTGCTAGAGTGCCGATTACCACTACTGTATTTTTATTACTTAAGAACATCCTTAAGTATACTCTGCTCCTGACTCTGAGACTAATTCTTGCTGTGAGTTACCTGCCTGGCACTGCCAGGCTTGCTTTTGTTTCTGCTCTGTTCTTGGCATTCTAAGCTTCAGGAATTGATGTTCTTATCTTCCACCCCAGACCTGCTGCTTGGACTTCTTACCTCATGCAGAGCACCCTGTGGCCTCCCCCGTCATGCCCCAGATTCTCAGTGAGTAGCTCTCTAATCATTGCTATCAGACTTCCTTGTGACAAACTGTTGGCCCACTTTTACCTTACCTGACCTCACCCATACTAGTTCAATTCCACAGAGCCTGGCATTTGTGCAGACATGAACATGAACCATAGTGGTCTTTACTCACTGCCCAATTACTCTGGGACTGATCTCTGGATCTGGGGTTTACATTTTAGGTTCCTATCTCCATAGACCTATCACTCATAGTAGCAACTAAAATTGGTACAGCCCTTTACAGTTTATACTACACAAACATTATCTAACTCAACCTTCACAAGAATCCTTTGAGATAGGCATTTTTATTGCATATATTTACATATGCGCATATTTTTATTTTATTGCACATATATATACATACATATGTGTATATGTATATATATAGACAGAGAGAGAGAAAGAGAGAGAGGTTCAGGCAAGATAAATAATTTGTCCAAAGCTGCAAAGAATTAGTGGCAGAGCTAGAACTAGACACCAAATGTTCTGACTCCAGACGCCGTATTCTTTCCAGCGTGCTACACTGCCTATAAAGTCTGTGTAGACTCAATACCAGTCTTCCACACTGAAAACCTAGTAATAAAAATTTCCAAGCTTCATTCAAAAGCTTCGTGTGGTATGTCAAATCATAGCAATCAGCACAGTGAATCTGGAAGTTAATGACAATGATTATCAATCAATAAACTCTTAAAGTCCTGCTCCCTAAAAAGATAATAATAAAAGCCTCCATGTCTAGCCCTGCCCTCTCTCTCCTAAACTTTTACACCTACATCGTGATCACTCGAACAGCCACATGCAGCTCAGGATGCTCAGTTCTGACTGCAGCATCCTTTCCAGCTCACTAGCTCTCTCTATGTGTATGGCTCCATTTCTGTCAGCAGTCTGAAATTTTTCCTACACTCCCAAACTCAGAGTTACATTTGACTTACCCTGCACCCTCACCTGTCTCATTCAGTTCTCTATCGAAACTGAAGCTTCTCTCCTGGTGTTGTCTCCTTTATGTGAACTTTCCTGTCTATTCGTAGACTCACTGCTCCAACCCAGGACCTCGTTACTTTACCTGTCAACTGTTACTCTAGTCTTCTCCTCACTTTCTTTTTCTTCTTTTTCATTCCTTCTTAAAACCACACCAGATTAATCTTAGTAATACGTCCCTTAGTCTCCTGCAGAAAAGCTTTCTGTGGCTCTCCATATCCTTTAAGATAAGATCAGGTCCTTAGCATGTGTTTCCTAAACTGTGCACTGAGAAACACTCATGTTCTTCGGATATTAATAGATGGTTCATTTTTTTAAAAAGGCAGACAGAACGGCTATCTACTATCACCTCTTCTCCATTTACTTGCATGTTAGCTAAGAGCCTGAATACACGATGGAGAGATCTGAGGTTTATTTATACCAGCATTTTCAAAATGCATTTGACCACAGGATGCTTTTTTCAGTGAAAACTGAAGAACATCTGCTTGGCACTAACGTTCCACAAAACACAGTTTAGGACATTCACCACCTCACCTCCATGTCCCTTTCTGAAATTACCTTCCACCACTACCTCATACAAATCCCTCTTGGCTCCTGACCAGGTCAGATCATGTCCTACCTTAGGGCTGGACACTATCCTTCTCTGACCAACAGAGGCCTGTTGAGCGCTCCAGACTCTGCTCACTGCCTTGGGAACCACATGCCCCAGATTTTCTACATGGCCCTGGTTTCATATGATTTACCCTTCTTAATAAAGATGATTCAAATATAGAGCTCATAGAGACCTTGTATAGAGCACCCTGAGTTATTATTTTTCTTGAGGGATTGTTATAAGCAAATTTACACATTAGAAAAAATCCTTTATTAAATTAAGTATCTTGATTTCTGATTTATATAGTTGATTCACTGTAATTGCTGAGCACACATTTTTTGAACTGCTTATTGGGGCACTGTATGCAGTACTGTATTGTTCATTATGTTTTCTATCCCTCACATCTCTCTTTCTAGGTTATTCATTTATATCCAGGGTCTATTGGTCTCCCAGAATTAGATGCTCAATAACTTAGGTTGATTATAATGATGATTCTGAGGTTGCCTATCAGACTAGCTCAGAGACTTTCAAATGGCAATGTCTTTTTTACAAAAAATACGAATTTTAGCTTTAAAGGTCAAGCTGACTGCCTAAGAAAGGAATACCCAACTTTAATTTAAGGAATAAGGTTTAGTCCTTAGTGAGTTACCTGACAGCCGCAAAACTTGAAGGAAACAAAGGTGTTGATACCAGAGTCCCTATTACATCCACTTGCAGAACCCTGTGGGCTTTTAGGCTACTGCTCCTTTTTAAAACTCACCTAGTACTCAGGCATCATAACTGAAGAGTTACAGGAATAAGTCTACAAAAGCAGACGATGCATCAGTGTACGCAGGTGCTTAGATACAAAATAAATGAGTGTTCTAAATTATTTGTGGGTGAAATAATAGGATATTGTGGATTTGTTTTGAAATATTGCGGCAAAAACAAATATCCAGAGAGCGTGGGGCAAAGATAGATTAAACAACATTGGCAAAATGTTGATAATTGTTGAATTGGATAATAGATACATGAGGGCTCGTTATACAACTCCCTCTAATTTTATGAACGTGTGAAAATTTCTATAATAAAAAGCTGTAAAATGTGTGGATAACTGATGTTTATTAAACAGGAAGGATGATGATGGTTGAAGTGTCTAGCTTTTCAAATCTGTACCTCTACCAGGTGCTATTTGTTCCACTGCAATCATCAGACCAGCCTGGGTCCTTGTCGCGCTCTCACCATCACCCATCCTGCTGCTTCATGCTATCATTAACCCCAGGTCTCTGAGCCAGAGGAGGTGAGTAAATGGAACCAAGGCTCTTTCTCTTTATCCTGTTTTTACTGCTGTCTATCTGTTCTTCTGCCCACCAGCCAACTTACTTCCCTGGGATCCCACCCAACTTTCTGCCCTTCCTTACTCCATCAGTTTTTGTAAATCTTCACAATATTTCACCTAAAACTGCAGCTATCTCAACTATCAATTGATGCCAGGAATATGAACCTTCTGCCCCTCTCTGCTTTTTTTGTGTCTTCTTGATTTCTCTCTGATAATGTGAATACTGACCCTACTGCTACCACAATGCTGACCTTCTGTGTGTGCTCTGATTCCAAGATCCCTCAGATAATGCTCTCATATTATGCTCACCATCTAGCCTTAAAGAAGCAGGGAGAGGCAGGGGAAAGTGTACAAAAAGGTGTAAGAGAATCAAGAATATGCCCTATCATAAAAACCAAAGAAGAAAGAGTCTCAAGGATACAGTGGTCAAAGGGGCAGAATGCACTAGAAAAATATACACAGAAAAGGTAGTTAGAAGAGAATTTTGGTAACTAGGAACAGTTACCAACTGTGATTAGTTCAGAAATGATAGATGTGGGTTCTAGGAACATATAATTCAGGCAAGAAGACATAGAATAGACTGAAAACTTACCCAAGAATGTGTACAATGATGGGAAAGAGAAGAATGTGATAGAATCTTATAGAGAAAAGGTTCAAACCCAGGGGTTTTCAAGATAAGTTAGGTGATGTGGGCATATTTGAAGGCTGAGAAAGGAGCCAGTGGAAAGAGACAGACTGAAGCAGCTAGGGAGTCAGACGCCAAGAAAAATGGTCTTGGGAATGATACAAAAGATTGAAGATGAAACTACATATTGAAGTGTTGGTCTTGGAGAGGAAGAGCACACCTCTTTCCTGAGATTAGGATAAGTAGGGGGCTCAAACTTTAAGGAGATTGATTTTGAACAAGCTAAAGATTTTTCTTGAATGATTTCAATGTTCCCAGTAAAAATGCATTAAATAAGGTAACATACATAAAATACTTGGCATGAGGCTTAACACATAATAGTTGTTCAACATATGGTGGTCTCAAAAGACTTACCAGTGGTAGAAGTAAAAAGAACAGCAAACATTTATGGTTTACTGAGTTCCAGGAACTTTTCTAAGCTATTGTAGCAGTGGTGGTGGGATTAGAAGGAACAGGAGTAGCAATAATTCATAAGGAACATCTATTTAAGAGTAAAGTGAGCAAAAGTATGCTTGAGAAAAACAGAAGAAGGTTAGTGGCAGAGATACTATGGATATCTCATGAGAAAATGAGCAAAATATTATTATTAAGCCTCTGTAGGAACCCGTTTGAACTTGGCCAGGCATCGGTATTGGGAAAGGTTGGTAGGTGTCTGTTCAGAAAGGAGGCTAATGGAATGAGTGAAGTTGAAATAAGTAGGCAATCATGCTACACAAACAAGGGCACAACTGTTTAAAAGGTTCAGTAGATGATGTCTTAGAGGAGGGTGATACTGGTAATACTCAGTCATGAGGCTTAAGCATCTCCTTGCTAGTAGTTAAGAAAAGGGGTGGAAATAGTCAAGCATGGGAAGTATAGGTAGTATATTACAACATAAGTGCTAAAGTCACTGAAAATGCAGCAGCAGACGCATGGACAGGAAAATTAGCAACAGGTTCTGCAGCATTGCTTCATTTAAGGAAATGATTATATGACTGCAAGGAGATGGAAAATATTGCCTTTATCCCCACATTGCCCAATCTTTATTATGAGAAATCACTAAGGATGATAAAAGTAATCTTAGAAATCTGTAGACAATGGTGACAAAAATTTCTGATATGAACTGGTGATGCCATAGACCTCAAATGAGAAGACTCGGTAATAAGAGAAGGATCAATCATTATTTGATATTAGTTAGCTATAACCACTATATGCTCTATCATTCCCACTGATTTCAGGGAAGAAAGGGAAGAATTAAGTCTCAGGGAGTGAAATCAACAGGGGCAAACAAATTGATTGATACAGTAGAGTGTGCAATACACTAAATGTGAGAGGACATATATAACCGAGAATCACACTGACACAAATTATTTCCAGTTTCCAGTATTTTTATTTTTAAATTCCATGTAATTATTTTGGGGACATTAGAGGCAAAAAGCAAACTTCATCGTAATCACTTTGTGGCACAATAACATTATCAGTCATGCATGGTTTCTCTTTTCATATTCTGATATTTAATAATAGTATACTAATATTGCATTCAGGTACTCCAGCATGTTTAATTAACATACTTGGCCTTACGCTACATTTCTTTTTCTCACTTTTTAAGTTCATCACTATATTTTGAGATTTATTAATGTATACATACTTAAATCTAGTTCATTACTAATACCCTGCATGGTATTCCATTATTTTCATATATCTTATTTTCCTATCCATTTCTCTACTATTGAGCATTCAAGTTATTTCCAACTCTTTGCTGGTTCAAACTTTGCTGCAGTAAACCTCTGAGAACTTATGTTTCCTGTTTCTCCTGAAGTGTATCTGTGGGGCATAAACTCAGGAGGGAAACTACAAAGACATAGCATATGAACATAACCCAGTTTCACTAACATTAAGTTGTCTTCACAATGACTGCACTAATTGATCCCTCCATTTCCAGAAGAGGAGGCTTCCTATTTTCCCACAACCTCATCCTCACTTTATATTATCTGGCATTTAATTTTTGTCAACATAATGGTTATAAATGGGTTTCTCAATTATGGTTCTTGCTTTTATTTTTGCTTGTCGGTTTTGTTTAATAATTTGTTTAGCATCTCCTAAGTGTCAGGTGTGATGTTCAAGGTGTTGTTCCATCTGGCTGAGGTTGGGGTGTAGCCTCAAAGTCACATTTGGTAAAAATGATGCTTCACAAACTGTTGTGCACTTTGTTAAATTAATTCTTATATATTTTATGGCTAGTGTTGCTACTGTAATGGTATCTTATTTTTTATTATATTTTCTAACTGATCATGGCTGGTATAGAGAAACTTTATTTACTTTTATATATTTTATATGTTACTTTCATATGTTACTTTTATATGTTGACCTTATATTGGGAAATCTTGCTGAATTTTCTTATCAGTGTGACTAGCTTGCCCATTAATTCTCTTGGATTTTAAATGTAAATGATCATATCATCAGTAAATAATTATAATGTATTATTCTCCATAATAATGATTATTTTCATTTTTTTTGTATTGGCTAGAATCATCAGTACTGTGCCAATGAGTGTCATTTATACAAAGCATATGTATCTTGTTCCTGACTTTAGAAGTGTCTTAGATTTATCCATTAAATATGACATTTGTTATAGAATCTTTTATATAGGTTTTATTAGCTTATAAAGTTCCTCTCTATTTCTACCTTTCTATGAGTTTTCGTCATTTTTTGCATATATATTGAAACAACTCTGTCTTCCTTTAGTCAAGCAATGTGATAGTGAATTCATAGATTTTCTGAAGTTGAATCACACAGGTATTCCTGGGAAAATTGTAACTTGGTAAAAATAAGTTGTTTTTAAAAAATGTTGAAAGTCCTTGGATAATATTAAAAATGTTTTCATCTATAAAAGTGTATAATTTTCACTTATACTTATGAGAATTATTTTGATCTAGGTTATGCAAACCTCATAAAATGAGTTGGGCAATTTTTCTTTCTCTTTTTCATTTTCTAGAAAAACTATAATATATGAGGATTATATATTTCATATTATACCTATGTTATACTTTATATTTATTATTTTATTTATATTTTATATTATATATTTACCTTGAAAGTTTGGTAAAATCCACCTATAAAATTATTTTCCATGGGAGTAGCAAATAGGGCAAAGAGCTTATCTTTTTAGTAGCAACTCAATGTCTTTAATAATTACAATTCTATACAAGTTTGGTATTTCTTCTTGGGCCAATTAGGCATTTATTTTCAGATATGTGCCTATTACATCCATAAATACTTTTTAATACTATTTTTTGGTTATTTTTAACCTTTACTGTATCTATTTTAATTTCTACCTTTTCATTTTTTAAATTCATTTGTATCTTTTCTCATTTTTCCTTGGTGAAAATTCCAGAAATTTATCCATGTTCTTAGAATTTTCAGAGAATCAACTTAAAGTTTTGGTTATAATCTGTTTTGTTTCTTTTCTAAGCCCTTGATTTCTTTATATATCATTATAATTTCATTTATTTTTGATACTTTATGATCATTCTATTGCTCTTTTTCTATCATCCATATTTCTATAAATTTACAAAAAAAATTATGCAAAGCCTCAAAAGAAATTAACTTTTCCTCCTTAAGGCCATAGATATTCATCAAACTCAATAACTTAACCAACCTCTTCTCTGCTGAAGTCAGAGAGGAGCAGTATCTTTTCTCCCCAGAAACAGGCATTCCACCATTTGATTTGCAATCTGATGACGAATGGTTGAAGAATGTGGAGATGATGTATTTCCAGTCTCTGTTCAAACACAGATCCCACATGACTCCAAGTCTGAGAAAACTCACAGCAATCCTCCAAAAGGGGACAGAGGCGCCGCCAATCTGAGGAATCCCTGGGCCCACGTAGAGAATTCCCTATGTTGACATAACTCTTAAAATAAAGCCAGACTCCAGCCAAAGAAAACGCTACGTATGAAGCTCCAAACTCTTGTCACTGCTAAATTTTACTTTAGGTCAGGGCTTATACATCCTAAAATTATGCCCAAGATCCTCTTGGCACTGTTTCCAAAATTCTGAACCATGACTACACTGCTGTTTGTGCATGATATCATCCCATCCGTGAGTCCTAATAACAAAAGAAACGTGTCCAGACCCAGTTGCTTCCCAACTGCTTTTCACCTTCCGGGGAAAATATGTGCACAAAAACAATGAGAATGAGAGGGCATATTATATTCTGGAAGCTCAGTGCCAGGAAAAGTGCTTAGTGCCGGGAAAAGGTGAGATAGAATTCCATATTGGAAAATATGTTGACTGTGGCTCTTCAATATAACAATAATTACATGTGACATTTATGCAGTACTTTAGAACTTACAAAATGTTTTCATAAGATCTCATTTAAAATCTCAAAACAGCCTTTTACACATCAATCATACCTCAATAAGGCATTTTTTTTAAAAAGAGAGAGGAAGAGGAGAGGTGGTGTAGACAGCAAGTACAGAAACCTCTCTTGAGGAGTTCTCCCAAGTGGATAAAAATGGGAGCTAGATGAAAAAGTGGGATCAAGAAGATTGTCTTTAAGATGGGGGAAATATCTGTTTGTGTAATTCCACTTATAAGAGGATTCTAAAATAAGCTCATAGAAGAAGAGAATATAATAGTGGTTGCCAGAGGCTAGGGAGTGGAGGATCGGGAAGTGTTATCTAAAGGGTATAAACTTTGTTATGCTTGATGAATAAGTTTTAAAGATCTGCTGTACAACATAGTACCTATAGATAACAATACTGTATCATGCACTTTGAAATTTGTTAAGAAGATAGATCTCATGTTAAATGTTCTTACCACAAAAAAACCCACAAAAACCAAAGGTACTGAAGGAAACTCTGGGAGGTGTTTGATATGTCTCTTCCCTTAATTATGGTGTTGGTCTCATAGGTGTTTGCATATGTCCAAACTCATCAAATTGTACACATTAAATGTTTGCAGTTCTTTGTATCGCAAAGATACTTCAATAGAGCTGTTAAAAATAAAACAAAATCTCAAAACAATCTACTAATTAGACACAGGTTGTATTATTATTCTTATGTATCAGTCATGTGAACTAAGCCTTGAACAAGGTAAATTACTTCTTGAAGTATACATAGAAAAAAGAAAGAGCAAATTTAAGACAAGAACTGAGGATTTTGGAACCCAGAATTTTGTTTTCAATGCTTTCCTTCTCCACGGGATTTGGGTTCTGCCATTACTGCCAGCATCCGGTGTAGCTCTTCATACATTATGAAGAAGGGGAGCTGGGAGGAATAAGACCCACTGTTCCTCATAGGACCGTCATTCAACCCTCCATGTTACCTTTAATGTAAGGATTGTGTAGGGAAGGAAATAGTTGTTTATTATCAATAGGAAAGTCATTCCACTATATCGTGGAATCATTTTCCATGTAAATATTCTATGATGATGGAGATGTGCAAATTGGGAGCAAGGCAGGACACAGGTGTATGGTTTGCTCAGCTTAAAAATGGAGACTGTAGACTCCCACAGTCTCCTTGTCTGGTTTCTTCTCATCTTCCTAAACTTCCAATATTGGAGTACCCTAGGGCTCAGTTTTGTGACCTTTTCTTTTCTCTAACTGTACTCATTTCCATAATGATCTCACCCTGTTTCATGACTTTAAATATCACCTATAATTGATGACTTCAAATTTATACCTTTCCCAGGAACTGCAGGTCAGATGCCCAACTGCCAGTTAGACAGTTCTACTTGGACATCTAACAGACGTCTCAAACTTAACATGCCCCACATTGAGCTTTGATTGTTCCTCTTCCCTAAATTGCCCCACGTGAGGCCTTCATCATCTCAGGTCATGACACCTCTATCCTTCCTCTTGCTCAGGCAAAAAATAACGTCTTTATGACCCCTCTCTTTCACATCCCATATCTAATCCATCAGGAAATTTCTGATTGATTGCTCTAATACATTTAAAATATATTCAGAATCCAACCATGTCTTACGACTTCTACTGCTAATCTGATCCAAGTCATATTTTCCCTCACCTGGATTCCTGCAGTGCTGATCTCTCTGCCTCCACCCTGGTCCCCTACAGTCTATTCTCAACATGGCAGCCAGAGTAATCCTTTAGAACATTCCAGTCCTCAAAGACTCCAGTGGCTCCCCATCTCACATAGAATAAAAGCCAAATTTTCACAGTCACCTGCAAGACATCCCCCTACCAGCCACCCACTACGTTTTTGACCTCATCTGCCACTGTTCTGTCTTCATTCACTCCACCGCAGCCACACTGGCCTTCTCACTCTGCCCCAAACATGCCAGGCAGGCTCCCTGCTCAAGACCTCTGACCGGTTAATTCTTCTGCCTGAAATGTTCTTCCCCCAGATACCTACATGACTCACTTCTTTCTCTTCTTCAAGTTTTCATCAGATGTCACCTTCTCACTAAAGCCTTCCTCAAACATTCTATTTAAAAATGCATGTGACCGCCTCACATTTCTCATCCTCTTTTATTTTCCTCCTTTGGACTTCTCAGTTTCAAATACGCTATATAATTTACTTAATTTGGTTATTGTCTATCGCTTCTCTCTAGAACATAAGCTCCATGAGGACAGGAATTTTTGTCTGTTTTGCTGCCTGCTCTATACCCCAGTATCTAGGTCAAAGCCTGGCACATAGTGAGTATTCAATAGACATGCATTTAATTGTTGAATCAATGAATGAATGAATGAGTAAATGAATTAGAATAGATGACCTCTAGAGTCCTATGATTCTGGTGCCCATATACACATGGTTGTGCAGGATAATAACTGTACAATCAAGAGCAAGTCTTCAACTCTTAAACTTAAAGGGACCTGCCAGAATCATCTAGTTCATACTCCAGGGTCAGGAGTATCCATTGGTGGGGGCTTCCTAGTGCAGTTTCCTGGGGTCCTTGCATGCATGGGAGAGTCAAGAAAGGAGATTTAGGGGTTGGCCCGGTGTGTGAACATGGCACTGCTTGGCACGCCATGCTGTGGTAGGTGTCCCACATGTAAAGTAGAGGAAGACGGGCATGGATGTTAGCTCAGGGCCAGTCTTCCTCAGCAAAAAGAGGAGCATTAGTGGCAGATGTTAGCTCAGGGCTAATCTTCCTCAAAAAAAAAGAGATTTATTCATGCATCTCAGCACAATCCTTGCTCTAGCCTTTGGACAAACTGATACATCTTAGACCTGTCAGGTACCTGACACTTCACTCCAGGTTCTAGAGCTGCCACCTGATCCAACATGCAGAGATTGAAATTGCTATGATGAGCAAGGAGCAAGAAACACTCTAGGGAAAGAGGGTGGCATCAATGGGACAGACAGCACTCTGGGCAGGTGGGCCGCATGAGATAGGAAGAACTATTTCTCTCTGGACAGCTGCAGAGTCATTGTATGTGTGCCAAGTCCCTCCTAGGTCTCCAACCTTGAGGAGGGATTTTGTGGCGAGTAAATTAATCACAGGATGCTTTGCTCTTGCCCTCTCTCCCTCTGGAAGGAACTAGTGTACTCCTCTCCTCTCTGTCTCCCCACCTCTTCAGGGATATAAGCAAGGAAGGTTATAGTACCAACCAGACACGGCTAATCAGAAACTGCTGTGGAGATCTCCTTCTGGTGTTCTCCCCTCTTACAGCCTTTTCATCTCTCATTCTTCTCCTCTTAGCAGCCACTGCAGCTCTATGGTCTCGGGTTTTGCATTTTGCCTGTGATCTCTCTAGCCTCCAGTCACCATGATCTGAGTCTCCTCTCTCACCCATCTCCAAGTCATCCCTCTCTCTGAGCCAGGTAAGGAGAAGGCAAGTGTTTGTGGGGTAGATGGGCAAAGGAAGAGAAGGAAACATCAAGAGTGGAGCACAGAAATAAATGAAGAAATAAAACACTTCTTAATTAGATTTCCGAGAGGAGGTAACTATCTGTGGCTGAAGCATTTCTTCCCATGCCACCTCCCTTCTTAGATTGTACCCGGTACCTCACATCAGGAAATCACTGGGCACACCATGTTCAAGGTGCTCTAACCTGTGGAGCCAACATGAGATAGCTACAGGAGCCAAGACTTTTAGCTTCTGCTTCTATTTTTATCAAATGACTTTGCCCCAAAGCATCTCTTCTGCCTCAGCTTTCCCAGCTAAAAATGGGAAAGTCCTGTCTTCTCAAGTGAACGAAGGTTTTCATGGCAAGAAGCATCCAATGATATGTTGTTTCTATAGAATAATATGTAAGAATAGATTTGAGGAAAATATTATTTCTTCAGCTCTTAGAGGCAGAATAGAGAGTATTCACAAAGATAATATCCATGATTATTATTTAGTTCCACAGGACACAAAAACTTGACCACTGACAACATCATGACAAGGAAAGACTCCATTTATTCCTCCCATCCTGGTCAAAGAACTAAACCCTCACGCCCCAGGCCACACCCACCACAGGGCTCCCTCTTGAAGAAGACCTGGGCCCCCGTCAGAGCTCACCCTTGGGCTCGCTGAATCCTGTGCATTCTGTCCCATTTCATCTAGTCATTTGTTGCTCTTTCTTCCACAGGAGTCTATTCTGGAAATCTGGGGCTAGGCAGTAGGATGGTGGGGAGTGTCACGTTAGAAAGAACTCCTAAAGCTAAAATTACACACACAGGGGTTTTCTGAGGGGCCTGTGGCTTTCTGAGATAGTGTTCCAAAGACATCAGCAGTTGTCTCTCCTGGAAAGTAGCTTGCCCAGGAGATCAACATTTTTTTTCTCACCAGTGTTTCTTTTTTTCATTTTAACGAATCACGAAAATACCCTGGAAGAACTGAGACAGCCTTGATTTCCTCCTCCAGGCAGCCACCTTGTCCCATTACTTAATTCCAGCTCTCAGTCTGTGGCCAACAAGAAACAGAAAAGCATCTTTTAGAAGGAGGGTCTTCTGGGTTTTTGAGGGAGCTCTCTTGCTGGTTTGTAGCACAACATGCAGATTAGAAATTAAGAGTATTTTCAAATCTACTAAGACTAACTTCATGGAAAATGATAGTTCAATTTAAAAATTAATTTCGAAAACAAACTAGTTTCCTTATAAAGCAAAGACACTAATGTTTTTTCAAGTAGATAAAGTAACTAATCCTCAGGCCTAGAAGACTTTTCAAAATGTACCAGTACGATGATGAGGCATTTATGTGTCATAAAGTTGACCTTCCTGGTCCCAGAATTAGGGCAGTCTCTTTGTCAAACAATTTTGAGGTTGAACATTAAAGTATTCATTTTTGAAGCATATCCCTCTTCCTCTGGTGAACGCCTGGGTCAGAGATATTATTTTAAATGGGTGCTGCTTCGCTCAAGCACAGAATTTTTTTAAAAGCATCAAAGGCTGAGAGCCAGCTCTAAAATCAGTAGGACTCCTGGATTTGTATGGTTCAAAGCTCCTCTCCAGATGAAAATAAAAGAGAGCAGGGAGCCTGAAATGATATTTTACTCAAAGCCCTAATCCCACAATTGATTTTGGGAGAAAAGAGAACTAACAGTGGCAACTATTCAGGGAGCTCTAAACACAAGTGCACACGTTGTTGTAATTCTGAATTGTCAGGAAACTTAAGGAAATGCTGGCTAAAATGCAAAACCCAATGTAACATATTGACCCCAAGCTAGAGAACTAGATGGTTGTCCATGTAATCATCATTTGAAGAAGAGCTCCAGAGCAGACACAGAGCATATCAAGGGCATCTTATTTTTGTAACATGTAGGATCACTAAATACTTCAGGAAAGACCATAAAGGGAGAAAAGCAAGAATGTTTGTGTAAGGAAAACATTCCCTATTAAATCTACTTAAATGTTTTTAGAGGATAAAGATGCCAACAAGAAACTAACAAAGGATTTCTTTTGTTTAGATTTTCAAAAGCCTTTTACAAGCTGTCTTACCAAATTTAGTCATCAAGGACTCAGTAGACTGTTTTATCATGTAAAAGGAACTGGCTCACAAGACAGAAACACCACTCCAGAAAGGAGGCACACAACCCAGGGGTCAAGATCATACATGGCTGGAAGAAGGACACACAGTGAAATCTCTACATCCGGAGATGGTATTTAGCTCTTCTGAGTAAAGAAATTACCAAACTGATGAGAAAAAAACATTAAAAGATGTAAGTTTGCATGACAGAACAAGAAAAATGTAAATGTATTTTAATTCAAGGGATTTTATTTTAGAAAACAAGTCTAAATTTGAAATATATGATAATGAAAATAAATGCAAATTAATGAGTTTCAACTTATCTGTCACAAACCAAGGAAAAGCCTGATGACATTGGAAAAGGGGTTATTATAGTAATTACAGTTGTCAGCTGCTCTGCAGATGGAGCCCAAGAGCTGATATGACACTGAAGAAGGTGAGTTATAACATGACATGATTAATAACCACCTCTTGTTGCCCACTTTGTGGCTGTCACTGTGTTGTGAGCTTCCTCTGTATTGTGTCTCCTTCTCAGAACAACCCTAAGGTTTAGACATCATTATCTCCATTTGGTTGTAAGGAGATGGAGGGTCAGGGAAATTGAGTCCAGCACCCAAAGGTAGTGTGGCTAGTAAGTGGTTGAGTCAGGATGTGAACCCTTAGTCTGCACATTCTTAAAAAGACGATAGGAAATGTAAGAGCAAAGAATGGAAAGATAGAAAGAGAAAGAGGGAGTGAGAGGGAGAGAGAAGATGATGGTGATGGACAAATAGATAGACAGACAGACTCATCCACATCTATGTCTACTTATCTCCTCATGAGTTTCCTAAGTCCAGAATGCTATGCCCACCTCTGCTTCTTGGACCCCAGAAAGGCAGAAACAGCAATAGGGGAGCACCTGAAAGGACACAATCTAGGAGGGAGGCGATTTCCATGGTGGAAAGATGAATATTCAGAGGACATATGACCTCAGTCTGTCAAGTCATGCAGAATAGAGATAAGATGAGAGTGCTTTTCAGTCTTTTTGTGTACCTACTAGGTGTGAGTTTTCTGCTAGTTTTTACATGTCATCTCTTGGAATCCTCACAACATCCCTTCTTTGTTACCCTCATTTGACAGTGAGGGGGCAAGGGTTTTGAAGTGTTAATTAACTTGTCCCCACTTCAAATGAAGCATTCAGCAAATAACAAAGCAAAAATTTACATCTTGGGGACTCTTGACTCAGGAATGGAAAAGACCATCTTTTGAAATGTATAGCATGTGTTTTTCCTAAGAAGAAACACTGGATGAAAATAGATTCCAGAACAATTTGTATAAATTCATAGACTAGAGGTCCATGAGAGGTTCTTAAATCAAGTTAGGGAAATTCGGGCATATTTATATCTCCTAATTTGATTTCCTATGGCACAATGATCTGATTTTTCTGTGACCTCTCCTTTGGTGATTTTGTAAACAATAATACTAGATCGATAGGCTCAGGTCTACTCTGGAAGACAATTCTAGCAGAAATAAAGCCATCAACCAGGAGTCGGAAGATCTGGGTTCTAGTGCAGCTCTGCTGCCAACAGATAGTGATGAAGTCCCAGGCTGGTTATGTGACCTCCCTGGGCCTCACTTGCTATTGCTTCCCCAAATTTTAAAAAATACCAAATGCATAACACCACTGTTATGTGTGAGTATGGGCTGAGTAGTCTTTAGTCTATCCAGATGTCCTATTTAAGGAGAAAGAATGGTTGATTTTAGGTGAGATGATCCTGAAGTAAGAACCAGATGCCAGGTATAGTTCATTTGAGAAACCTCCATGTTATGGGCCTGGAGCGAGAATAGGAAACACATTTGTGGAAGGTTTGCTGATTTCTTGAGGCTTGGTGATTAAGTGTTGGACATTGGTTGTGATAGGCATGTTGACTGGAAGTGATTTGACTTAGTGGGATATGTCTGATCAATAACAATATGTACTATGCAATATTAATCAATAGTCATGGTTTATGGATAATCGTATGGTTATGAAGTTTATGTACTATCAGTCATTTCATGTATTATGTAAGACCCACTGTGTTATGTACATGCTTACATGCATGGGGCAAACAATGCGATGCACAATTATACATACCACTTACTGTACACAGTGGTTATAACATGACGATCTGCACCATTTGAGCTTTAGCTCTGTAGGGGAGGAGGACATTTCCTCTCCCCAAATGGGGGTTCGTCTGGCCGGAGAACGAATTAAATTCACATGAGACAGAATAGCAAGAGAAAATTAAACAAAGCTTTATGAGGAACCATGGCCCGGGGCCTTTCTTCCCAAAGGAAGAAAGGGCACCGAAGAAGTGGGGTGCACAGAGTGGTTATATACCCCCAAACGGGGTGTTTCACATGTGATTGAAATGTCACTTTTACAACAGTCATGAGGCTGCTCTGTCAGCACAGCGCTTGATGGAGGCAGATATGTCTGCTGTCTCAGTGAGCGCCGCAGGGTGGCAGGTGTGTTGCCTCGGGCTGGGTCGGGTCACAGATGAGCGCTGCAATCGGTTCCCAGCCTAAAGAAAGATGCTTAATCTTTAAGAAATGCCAACATTGGGAGGGGGAGGGAAGTCAGTTACAGGAGGTTACCAGACTAGCACAATAAAATGCAGATTTAAGTCCTTGCCTTTGGTATTGCTTAAGAGTTTTTAGAGAGAAGGTCATCGCCTCTCTTCTTCCTGGTACAGAGAGGGAGGCACCTTTACAGATAGAGATTTACCTTACAAACGTAAATGTGTCCTAACAAAGGGCAAGTTCCATTCCTCAGAGCCTCCTTGCCTGTCCCAGTTTATCAAAGCAATCAGCCTCAAATAATACTGATGCCAAAGAGACATATCTTGGGGTGGCCAATTCCAGGTCCCCACAGCTCCATTCCCGTTCAGGATTGTATGGGACTCTCAAGACCCGGTGGCACCTGACCTGTCTGTCTCTCAAATCTCCCATTCCACAACCTACCTTTAGAAGATTGACTATTGAAATGATCAATTAAAAGACATCATTATTATCGATAACTTTAATTATTCCACATGGTTAAAATCAAATTCCAGATCTGCAGCCCCTGCCCAGCAAGGCTTCCAGCCACATCCAGCTGTCCTGCGCCACCAGCCAGCCATTACTCTGTGGGTGCTCTGTGGAGCCTTACACAATTAAGAATGCAAATCTGCCAGAACAATAACAATAGGAGTGATGAATGTCAAAGCTAAGGAGGAATTATTTTTAGATTTGCTATTTTAGATTATCTGTATTACTGGTCACATCCACATGTCCTCAAGAGAAATGTCAGCAAAGGGAAATCTGAGGACAGAAATGCCTAGAAGACTGCAGGTAATTTCTGAGCAGGAGAAGGTAGGAGATGTGGGAAGAGGGGTAGGGTGTGTCTTATGTGGGAAGAATTTTTAGGAGAGGAATAAATAAGGAAAACTATAGTGGATAAGACCATGGGCTGTCAGGGGCTAGATTTCTCGGGTGTAAAACCTGGCTTTACCATTAACTGGCTACACAACATATAATTCCTTTCGGCCTCAATTTTCTCATCTTTAAGATGGATATAAGATTCCACCTACCTCATCGGTAGGATTAAGTGAGTTAAGGGTGTAAATTCCTTACGAGCACGTGCCTGCCAGCCTCGTAAGTGTAGCTACTCTTGTTGATGTTATTAACCACCTGGAAAAATGAGAATATCTGTCCTTCTGCCTCTGGAGAAGGAGGGTGGCCCAGGCCACTTCTCCCACTAGGATGGAATCCAGTTTTGAATGAACCAAATAGCTGTTTTGAAAGTGTCTGTTCCCCCTTCCCCTCGCAGAGAAAAGTTATTTCTAACATAATTCTTGGAGTTTGTCACAAATCCTCCTAAAAACTCTAAACCAAGTAGAAATACTGCTCAGTCTCCTGTTGGTTTACCTCACCTATCTGGCTTGCTGTACATGGGCGTGTTTTAAAACCACGGCATGCCTTGAGCTTATAGTTATTGGTGCCACTGCCTGGCCTTTCTTGTCATCTCCATTTCTGTGCAGTACGAACATGAAGGAAAAAAGTCTGGATTGTCCTGTCTCTCTGCCTTCCACCCCTTGCTTCTCTAAGGAGAGGAAAAGGAGGAAGTAAAGGAGGTGGGCGGAGAGGCCGAACGGAGAGAGCTGTCGCTGGTACTTGAGCAGTTTCATCCTGCCCAAACCCCCAGGACAGCCAGCCTTCTCTCTTGTCCACAGCTACAGCCACAACACCTGGCCAGGAAGAGGCACACAACACAGGTTTGTTAAATTTGCTCAATAGAACGAATACTGGCCCAAAAAATTGAGGGCTCTAAAACAGATGGGAAGTGATCCCACCTCCTTCCACCCACCCCAAACCCCACCCTGCTTCTCCTCCACAACACTGCAAACATCTGTTTGAAGGTGCTCCCCTCAGAGGACAAGAAAAAGCACAGGCCCACACTGATACATAGAAATCGTCAGAATTCTCCTCTCAAAAAGGGGCATTAGAATGCAAAACCCAAGCTCTTTGCATTCCTTCCAGTTCTTTCATCTGATTTACCTGTTGCCCTTGACCCAGCTTTATTGCTACTGCACTCTGTGGTATAACTGTGCACAATTTCCACTTCCAACGTTGGTTATAAACAATGACTCAGGGCCACTAAGAGGAAATAATAATTGAGCTTATGGTTGAAGCTAATAAAAAAGAGATAAGGAAATAGAAAGAGGTATCATTAATAACTATTGGGAAAATCAAACATCCTGCTCCAGTTCGTATGGCTTTGACTTTTACTTTCCACCTCCTGTTCCCCCATTGCCCAGGTTTATAACGACTGCAGCTGACCTACATGCTATCAGTGTTGCAAATGTTGCCTGCAAATGAGTCACCGGATGGTGCTTAGAAAGGAACGGTGTTCAGAAGGCAACTTTGGAATTACTGCTAACTCTGAAAGGTGAGTTATAACAGCTACACATCACTTTTTCTCCTGTTGACAGAGTATTACTAAAAATGTGAGGGACGTGTTCTTTCTGATGTGCCCAGCAAGGCCTTTCCACTAAGCGGCCGCTGCCGCCCAAGTGTCTGCCTCAGCACCTGGCACAGAGCTGGGTCTCTGTTTATGGCTAAATCAATATGGATTGACCGACTGATCCTGGTGACCTTTTTTATGACCTCATCAGGGGTCACAGGAAGTTCTGGCTTCAGCCTCAGGAATGGAGATTCTGTTCGTAACTTTCTGTCAGCAGTTAAGACTTCACGCCCCTCCCCAGCTTTATTTTCCTCTTTAAAATTGTGAGGTTGTATGAGATGGTCTCTAGGTCCTCACCTGCGTTATGTTTTTGTGATTCTGTGACGCACCACAAAAAGCAACTCAGATACAACAGACTAGGGCAGGGAGGAACACACAGAAGCAGAGACTAAAGACACATTTCCTGCCTTCGGGAGCTCAGGCTGAAGTGACCATAATACTCAGGCTGTAAAAAACCCACGAAATAACTGAAGTCTGAAGGCAAGACATTCTTTGTAGGTGGAGCTCAGGAGCGATGCATTGTAAGGACAGGGCCTAAAATCCAGGCTTCTTTGGAAAGAGTATGTTGAGAAAGCAGCTGTCGGAATTCTAGTCCAGGAGGCAGGAAAAACTGCACCATTTTTTTTGTTGTTGTTTGAGGAAGATTAGCCCTGAGCTAACGACTGCCAATCCTCCTCTTTTTTCTGAGGAAGACTGGCCCTGAGCTAACATCCATGCCCATCTTCCTCTACTTTATGTGTGGGACGCCTGCCATAGCATGGTGTGCCAAGCGGTGCCATGTCTGCACCGGGATCCCAACCGGAGAACCCGGGCTGCGGAGAAGCGAATGTGCGCACTTAACCGCTGCGCCACTGGCCGGGCCCAATGCACCATTTTTTTTGAAAAAGTTGCTAAGACCTCCCTCTTGGGGAGGGGAGCTGGGAATGGACCCGTGAACCCTCCCCCTTCTCTGCAGCCACCACTCCCTCTCACCCTGTAGCCCTTTCCCGGCCAGCAGAGGCAGAGGAGCCGCACCCCACAAGCTCTCCGTTCCCCCATTTCTCTCCCGCAGGTGCCTGTGGGCGGGCCGGTGCATGGCCAGCCCCGGCAATGCCACCATGTCGTGCGGCTTTCTCCTTCAGGGCTTCTCTGAGTTCCCGCACTTGAGACCCGCGCTTTTCCTGCTGCTGCTGACGGTGCACCTGGCCACCCTGGGCGGAAACCTACTCATCCTGGTGGCCGTGGCTTCGGTGCCCAGCCGGCCGCCCATGCTGCTCTTCCTGTGCCAGCTGTCAGCCATCGAGCTCTGCTACACGCTGGTAGTGGTGCCTCGCTCCCTGGCCGACCTGGCCGCGCCGGGCTTTGGCAAGGGCAGCCCCATCTCCTTCCTGGGCTGCGCGGCTCAGATGCAGATGTTCGTGGCGCTGGGCGGGGCCGAGTGCTTCCTGCTGGCCGCCATGGCCTATGACCGCTACGTGGCCATCTGCCACCCCCTGCGCTACGCGGCCGTGGTGACCCCAGGGTTGTGCGCGCGACTGGCCCTGGCCTGCTGCCTCGGGGGACTGGCAGTATCCGTGGGGCTCACGGTGGCGGTGTTCCACCTGCCTTTCTGCGGCTCCCGCCTGCTGGTGCATTTCTTCTGCGACATCACGGCGCTGCTGCACCTAGCCTGCACGCAGAGCTATGCCGACGAGCTGCCCCTGCTGGGCACCTGCCTGGTGCTGCTGCTGCTGCCCTCGGTACTCATCCTGGCCTCCTACGGCGCGATCGCTGCCGCCCTGCGCCGCCTGCGCTCCCCCCAGGGCCGGCGCAAGGCCGCCTCCACCTGCGGCTCGCACCTGGCAGTCACCTTCCTGCACTATGGCTGCGCCACCTTCATGTACGTGCGGCCCAAGGCCAGCTACTCCCCGCGGCGAGACCGCACTCTGGCGCTGGTCTACACCAACATCACGCCGCTGCTCTACCCTCTCATCTACAGCCTGCGCAACCGAGAAATCACCGCCGCCATCCGCAGGGTGCTCGGGCGGTGGCGGGGGCGCGCGGAGGGCTGGGTCAGGGTGTGTGAGCCCTGACAGCAGGCAGGGACCAGGCCGGAATGGGCAGCTCCACTCCCTGAAGTTTCCCCTATCAGGAGGTGTCTGCATCGGGAACACCACCAGGGGGGACCCAAGGACCAGATTCAGGAAAGAGAAACTGGAAAAGTGTCCTCATAAGGAGGGCCTCCTATCAGTTGCCCCATCCTCCACTCTCTCTTCTAGGAATGACCAAAAGCAGTGTGGTCTGGAACCCTAGAGCTGCATTTAGCGGGTGCACGATTACTTGTTGCATTCTTCCCATGCACTGTGGCCTGCATGAGGTTGTGGGTTTGCAGTGATGAAGGCACAACTCATGGCCTCAGGGAGCTCACAGACAGGGTGAGAAGAACAGATGTGAGTAGATAGGAGACGGATGGAGTGACTCATAAGACGGGTTATCCATGTTAGACCTTTTGAGGGCAGAGGGGAGTCAGGGAAAGCTGCTTGGGTGACAAAGACGGCTAAGTGGAGAACTGTAGGATGGGTAGAGGTCAACCCAGTGAAGAGGAGGGTGAAGAATGCCCCCAGGAGAAATGATTAAACAGAGGCTGGGTCACGTTGGGAAGTGTCTTGTAAACAGCAGAAGGATTTGAATTCATGGAGTGATATGATGACTTGGCACTCCTTGTGTCGTGGCTCTGACCACAGTGTGGAGAATGGACTGGAGACGTGGAGGCCTGTTTAGGAAGCTGTCTCCATGTTTCAGGAGAGAGGTGATGGAATCTGGACCACAGTACTGACACAGGGGGTTAAAGGACATGGAAAGAGTCAAGAGATATGTAGGAGGTGGAAACTACAGAATCTTGAATGAATATGGGGGTGAGGAAGAAAGAAGAGTTAAGGATCATTTCTAATCTAGGTCACTGGCGGGGGGGCGGGGTGGGGCGGCGGGTTGCCATTCGCTGGAAAGGAGAACACAGGAGCAGGAGCAAGTGGAGAAAGGGGATGATAGAGCTTCCATTTTGAACACGTGGAGTTAAAATACTGCCAGGACAAAGGTGAAGGTACTGACTGAGGAGGCAAATACACCAATCCAGAGCTCAGGGAGAGGTTCAAGAAGAGGGGCAGATTTGGAACTATAGATGGCCACTGAGACCATGGAGGGGCGATTTCACCCTCCAAAAGTTAATAATTGCTCTCTATGTGATGAGATTATGGGTGATTTTTATTTTCTTAATTGTATATTTTCCAAGTTTCTCATAATCATTTTCAATACATCTTCCTTCATATATAAAAAATTATTTAAGATAATATTAGAGCCCCATCAGTGAATGAGAGAGACTTCTTCTTATCCTCCGTCCCCAGGATAAAGGCCTGGGTCCTACTTGCCTGAAAACCGTCTGCTTACCGATCGCTCTGGAGTACAGTGCAGGGGAACTGGAGCAAGCTTCACAGAGGTGGATTCGCTGCTTTATCCATGCAGTACAAGAGTAGGAGTGCACCGAGGGACTTTAATCCACCGGCAGCTTGGAGGAAATATTAGTGTCAAGATAAAGTGAGGTGTCATTACTAATCCACATTGCCTTGTAAAATTGACCAGAGCAAATAAATTCCCTTGATGTTACTGTTTCTACACAGGGTGACGGTAGTATCTCCTAGTATATTAAAGGGAACAAACTGGCATAGTACTTCAAGTACAAATGCTAGGCTATACTAAGAAAATCCCAGAATTTATTCATTCATCCATATGTGCAACAAATAAATGTCTATTGAGTGATAGTTCCATGCCAAGCACTAGACAGTTAAGGATTCAACTGTGATCAAAATGCCACTGTGTTCCTAGCACCTCAATCCAAGTGACTGAAGGAATGAAGATGAGGCCAGGTGCAGTCTGAAATCTACTAAGGGATTCAGACAAATAAATTGGCATCACATTACTATGTGATAAATAGTATGGTGGGAAAAATACGAGATCTTGAGGGAAGCACTTAGCCTGGACTTGGGGTGGTGGGAGCATCAGGAAAAGCTTATGGAAGAAGTAACATATAAGATCTAAAGACAAGTAGGGATAGCCAGAGCCAGACAAAGACAGCTGATAGAGGAGAGTCCAGGCAGAGGGAACAGCATGTGCAAATGCCCCAAGGCAAGAGAGACCATGATACATTCCAGGAACTTGTCAATAGGACTGCTTCTTATTGGTGGTGATGTGGTGAGGGATGCTGTGTATTGCCAGTATTA
Organism: Equus przewalskii; assembly: GCF_037783145.1. Classification (NCBI taxonomy): domain Eukaryota; kingdom Metazoa; phylum Chordata; class Mammalia; order Perissodactyla; family Equidae; genus Equus; species Equus przewalskii. The sequence goes on along the minus strand of NC_091834.1, from coordinate 96,402,674 downwards.
AGAAATGATGCCAGAGGTACAAATAGGGGCCAGATCATGCAAGCCTTGTAAGTCATATTAAAGAGTTTGGACTTTACCCTAAAGAAGGAGAAAAATGTGGAAGGGGTGGGGAAAGGGGAGGAGGAGGAGAAGAAGGAGAAGCCATTGAAGATGTTTAAGCAGGGTCAGTGATATGATCCAATCTAAACACTGACTACTGTGTAGAGAATGAATTGGAGAAGGACAAAAGTATATTTATTACAAAGCTAAGGTAGAAATACAGGTTAGAGATAACGTTGGCTCATTTTAGGTAGGTGATAATGGAAATGGAGAGAAATGGATAGATTGGAGAAATATTTAGAAGGTAAGTATAAGAGACTTTAGTGCAGATAAGTGCTTAGGAGTAAAAGAAAAAGCATTCAGGGATGATGCAGATTATCTGTCCTGGAAAAGATGACAGATTGGGCTCATTGAGGTGGAGCACACAGGGCGAGTAACCAGTTTGAAGGCAGGACAAGGTGGAGGTGATGAGTTCAGTACTGATTATGTTGACATGGGGTGTGGAGATGTATAGTTGGTAGTTAGGTGTGTGTCAGGAGAATCTGGGCCAGAAAAACATATTTAGAAATCAGCAGCATATCAGTGGCAACTGACATGGCTGAAATCATCCACAGAGAGAATGAGCAGAGGAGGAAGAGAGCATTTCTAAAATGGGACCAACGTTGAAAGCTGGACTGACTTTCTAAGCATGACACAAAACACACAATTTATTAATTATATACAAAAAATTTGTACATAATTTATTAATTATATACAAATATGTCTGGGACACTACCTTAAACAAAATGAAAAGAGAAAAGACAAACTTCTATATCTAATATGTACAAGAGGCTCATTTCATTAATATTTAAAGGATTCTTGCCAATCGATAAGAAAAAGACTAATAATCACAAAGATAAATGGACAACGGATATGAATAGAGTGTTCACAGAAAAGGAAATGCAAATAGCTTTTACACGTAGGCAAGAAATTTCAACTTCACTCATAAGAGTAATGCAAAATGAAATTATGCAATGCTAGGTGGATCATTTATTTTGACAATGTTCAAAAAGGTGAACACAGTTTGGAGAGTGCAGTAGGCACCCTCATTCATTGTTGGTGGTAGTATACATTTGTTCTCTTCTATGGAGGTCAATTGAGCACATCAATTAAATATCAGTTAGAATTAATAGTACATATCGTTTGTTCCAGTAACACTACTTTCAGAGTTTGACCTTGCCAATGTATTTGCCTTGTGGGTAAATATGTGTGTTCAAAAATATTCATCCCAGCATTGCTTGGGTCAGCAAAAGATTAGAAATTGTTTAAATATCATTATGTGATTGACTAAATAAATTATGGTTTATCCTCATAATGGAAGCCTATGCAGCTGCCAGAAAGAATGAAGCAGTTTTATCTGTGACAGAGATGGAAGCACCTCCCAGGTATGTTGGTAAGTGAAAAAGCAGCAGGCATAACAGTGTGTATTAAGGATCTTCCTTGATTCTGGCACATCTTTGATTTGGGCTTTTTCACTTATTTCCGCTCCCGGCGTGGTCCTGCCACAGACCTTCACAGGCTGGCTCCTTGGCATTCAGATGCTTCTTGACTCAGATAGCGACTCCTCACAGAGGCCTTTGCCACTCACCCAATATGTCACCTCTCTGCCCTCTCTCACATGACCATGCTTTAATTTCTAATCGTCTCTCATTATTGGAAGTGATCTGACTTTCTTTTTTAATTTTTTAATTGCCTGTTCCTCCCAACAGAATATAAACTTTATGAAAATGGTTGACTTCACTCACCATGGTTTCCCTGTTCCTAAACAGAGTCTGGTAGGAGGTAGCTGCTCAGCAAATTGTTGAAAGAATGAGTGAATAAATCAATGTTACAGTATGATAGAGTTTATGTATAAAAACACATAGAATATAATGTGTGTACTTACAGATTGTATGGGCTTGTGTATGTCCTATGTGTTTTACACACACACACACACACACACACACACACACTTGTAACCAAATAAAGAATCTAAGGAACTAGATGACAAAGGTTGGAAACACCTGTACTTTTCATTGAATATTTTCCTAACATACGTATGTGTGTGTTACTTATTCAAGAAATGCTTACAAAATAAAAATAAAGGCTAGGCAGAAGAAGAGGAATGCGAAGGGAGTTTTTTTTAAAAAAGAGCAATCAAAAAAGTAGAAGAGAATCCAAGAGAGCGTGGTGTCAGGGAAACCAAGGAAAGAGAGTTTCCAGGATGGAGTGATCTACAGCTCCAAATGATACTACTATTTCCAGAATACTATGATGCTGAGATGACTTTAGAGATGTCCAATCCACCAGAGCACCACTCTCACCTATGTGAACCTCAGCAAAGCCTGTGCGAAGGCCTGGCAGCCCAACAACGAAGCCCTGGTCCAGAAATGCTGTCCAGCCAGAGATCACGCAGTGAGTGCCAGGCCCAGCCAGTACCGAAAACATGTGGAGAACCAGCTCGAATCATGTTAAACCATCTGCCAGAGTGTGAAGTAACATTAGCTTTCATTTTAAGTGCTGAAATCTTTAACACTGTTTCACAATTTGTGCCTGGGATTTGTTTTCACCAGGTATGGTAAGGTGATAGATGCAGAGACAACTGCCTTTGAAAGGAGAATTTATTAGTTCCAGCTCCCAGGAGAAGGGGGCACACCAGACCATGAAGGGCCCACGGAGAAGTGCTGGGTCAGTCAGGAGGCAGGAAGAGAAAGGAGAGAGCATGGCCCTCAGCCTGTATTGTGGTTTCTGTGGGAAGGATGGGCCAGGAAATGTAGGGAAGCTTGAGCAGGATTAGGCTTGGATAATTTGAATACTTTGGGGGGGGGGGGTGGCTCTGGGAGTGGTCTCCAGCTGTCCAGTCAGGTTGAACTGGCCCAGGGGTGATAGGGCAGGGAAGATGGTGACTTGGTGTCTGAGAGTTAGATAAAGGAGGATGTTGGGATATGGGCTTTGGATTGGTGGGTTTGCATAGGAAAAGGTGACCCAAAATAAAGTTGGTTTACTGTCTCTAGGAATTAGGTAGCTCGGGGAGGGGAGCCTCTCTCCAGGCAGCAAGATCCCCAAGATGTCAAAACATCATAAAGTTAAAAAATAAAAACATGATTAATACAAACAGGAACTCTAAAAAGGATACCTAAGACAGTGTGTGTAATTTCTCAAATGCAAATTTGTGAGTGCTTAGAACTGCTGAAGAAAATCTCACAATTCTTTGTATCAGTGCCAGGAAATTTCATCAGATCCAAACTCAGCCAGAAATGACCCTCTGCCCAACAATGCATCTATTTCAGTGGGTCCCTCAGTTGACTGCACACTGGAATCACCTGAAGAGCTTTAAAAATACTGATGTCTGGGCCCAGCCTCTAAACATTCTGACTTAATTGGTCTTGGTGAGGGTGGGGCATGGGAAATTGTAAAAGCTCCTCTTAGGTGATTCTGAGGTGCAGCCAAGGTTAAAAACCTCTGCCCTGTGTATCAGCAACTCCAGCCCTTCACAGTGGAAGAGGCTGCCCTCCTCCTGCTTAAATGTGATCCTTCTTCTTGGGTTCTAGATCTCATCTGCACCCACTCCACAGAGCTCCATCATTACTTCCTGCTACTATCTTCCATGCCTTGAACTTGAGCATGTACACATTTCTAAGATAGGAGAGCTCCATTTTCTCTGAATGCACAGGTCCTTTTCCCTGAAGTAGCAAGTTCCAACTAGGGGGAGATGGCTAGATTATGAAATATTAGCAGTTTCACTCTCTAGCAAAGGGAAAGAACTAGAACTGGTCATCCAGACTAGACAAAAAAGAGTGAAGCAAACCTGAAAGATGATGATTAAATCTTCAACGAAATTTCTCTCTGTATGAGACAGTTGTTGGCTACTAAGCTAAGGCCTACTTAGAGGAGTATTACTGTTGTAGCCCTTTTGGAGACCACATTTCTCTGAAAATTTGACATATAGACAACAGTTCAACCTTTCTATTAATGACTTACATTTTTTTTCTAGAGCTTCTGAAATTCCAGTCCCACATGGTGGAGAATTAAGATTTCTATGATCCTCCTGACAATGGGCAACTGAACCTTCTTCATCTTATAATGGGAGGAGAAAGCCTCCTAACCATATGCTCTTCCTTAATCCTTCGGGTGGCCCAGCTAGCTTCTCCTAGTGCCCACATGCCCTGCAGCATCTGCTTTCTCCTCTGGCTGCTTCTGGTGTGTTGGTCTCAGGGCCTTATCATGGAGGTCCAAGTTGTCTCCAGATCTCAGCTGCTCCCTAAAAAGTCACTGACCTTGTGGGAAACATCAAAAGAGTGAATTTAACCCATTCTGTGTCATTACAATTAAACACACATCTGTGAAGAGGAAAGTGAAGTCCTTCAATTGAACGTTGCTGGCACATGGCACCTGTAGAGACAAGGCTGGGCTCTTGGGGAAAGTTGGCAGAGTGATGATTATCATTTGGTCATTCAGCCAGGCTACCTCGATCTGAATCCTGGCCTGTCAAAGTCCTAATTGACTTTGGACAAGTTATTCTAACCTCTCTAGGCCTCTGAGTCTTCACTGGATAATCTGGAGTTGCTATTAGTACCTGTTTCGCATCACCTGATGTTATAATTAAAGTTAATATAGGAAGTGTGCTTAGAATACTATCTGGCACTGTTACCTACTATCATTAAGACATCATTAATGGGAGATCTTTTCTGGTCAGCAGGATTAGATGTGGAAGTGTTCTAGGCAAAGAAAATCTTTAGCCTTACAATTCAAGGCCTATAACTTGAGGTGACATACTTTGGATGAAAGAGAGTATACATGTTAAGGTTTGGGCCAGGGAGGTGTTGGTTGCAATAAAACGAAAGGAGAAAGAAGGTTCCATTTTTACCTCTGCTTGGGATGGTCTTGGGTACATTTGTCTCCAAACTCTTGTATCTTTGCTCTTGCTTTTTGTTGTTGTTGTTCCTGGATGAATTGAGCGTCCCAAGATGGCTGGGTTTTTTGTTTTGTTGGACTGCCCTCTGCCTCTCTTTCCTGTTGTGTAAGGGAGGTCTGAGATTGGAAGGCTAGTGGAGTGAAATGACAGAAAGACTGACAATAGGCTTGGGGGTTGAAATTGAGATCAATAGGGCAAATCAATCAGAGTGCGTGTTGCATTAAAAAATTAATAACAACCCACTCTAGTCAATGAAGCAGAAAAATCATGTATAAGGGATAGTAAAAGATGTATAGAACCTCAAGGAAGACTGTAGAGTTGGGCATAGAGGAGTGAAGCCAGGGACCTGTCCAAAACACACAGCAGGACTCCATGGTTCTGCTGCTAGGCACATGCCATATATCATATTGGGAATCAGATATCAGACCCTCAGCCCTGAGAACACAGATACTTCCATCACCTTCATCTCTGCACAGGATGCCTACTTCTTCACATCGCTCTTTCCCTAAACAAAATCATGCTTGGACATCTGATTGAGAATGCCTAGGCTATGGGGAAAGAGGTAACTGGAATGGGGTAAAGGATTTCAGGGGAAGATCAGAGACATTTAGGGTGATTTTTAGGAAGGTTTTCGGTGTGATGTATGAGGTAGCCTCCTTCCCTCAACCTATCAAACTCCACAGTGAAACCTACTACCTGTGAGTCAATTAGGATTTATGGTTTGTGTGGAGGATGCAATTCCATCCTGGCAGGAAGGCCAGAGAAGGAAGCCAAGGAGGTTCAGTTATAATGTGGTTATGTTTACAAAATATGGGCCTACTTCAGCTCTGTCCAGTAACACTACTAGACCTGAAAGTCATTCATCATTGATAAAATGTTTTGCTGCTTGAGTAGTTGAAATTAAAAGTTTCAGCAGAAGAAACTCACTCCCAAATTAAGAAAAAAAATTTACCCATAATATACCTTCCAAATTTACGTTATCAAAGAGTACATTGTTATATAACTCATATTTTCTGATAAGTACTATATTATAAATAGAAGGCTGGTTTTCCAACTAAAATTTGTTGTTAAATTAACCCTCTATGTGGCCAAGAATGTACCAGAAAATAAAAGTACTATGAAGTTTTAAAATAATTTAAAGTAGTGAGATAAATACTCTAATGTCCTATAAAATGTGCATAAGCAATATCTATTTTTTTGGAGGGGGTGAGGAAGTTTGACGCTGAACCAACATCTGTGCCAGTCTTTCTCTATTTTGTATATGAGATGCCACCACAGCATGGCTTGATGATGCAGTATGTAGGTCCACACCCTGGATCCGAGCCTGTGAACCCTGGGCCATCAAAGTGGAGCAAGCGAATTTAACCACTGCACCACTGGGCTGGCCCCAGCAATACCTATTTTTAATGCAAGGTTCTCAAAAATAAAAGGCACAAATAGATCATAAAAAATATAACTCTATACTATAAATTTGATTTTAAAAAATAATACACTAGCTTTATAAGAAATAATAAACAGTTGTATTGTTTTTCTTAGAACTTTAGAGTAAATATTTTGACAACCTAGGTATCTTAAAATTGTTTTCCAAGGATGTGTGAAATAGATATCTTCTTTTTGGCCTCTTTCACAAGCCAAAGCCTTCAAAATCATTCCACTGATCTGAACCCAACTAGTACTGGTAAAGTAGGATTTTAGATACGTTTGACTGTGGTGATATTAATAATGAATAGAGTACTTCTCCCACCAGACTTAAAATGAACGAGCCAACCTAGTATAAGTTTTGGAGGGAGAACTCTTGGAGTCAGACTTAGGAAATACTTGACATTGGATAAACCTTGTGTGGTCTGGCTCAGCCTCAATTTTCTCCTTCCTCTAATGAGATAGTGTCTATGAAATTCCTTGAAAGGAAATAAGCATGATACAAATGTGACATTTTTTCTTTTTCCAGAATAAGGAGAGGTGGATCCTCCACCCAGAAAGATCAGAACTGGAGAGTCATCTTTCTTATTAGAGGGAGTTAATTTCTTTGGCTTTTTTCCACTGGACTTGGACATAGATGGAGAGAGGGAGGAAGTCTGTGAGGCAGTCTCTCAGGGCAGGCCCCCTCCCTCTCACCCTTTCTTCAGGACATTGACAGTAAGCTGACTGTTCACAGGAACACAGGCAAGTTGAGAAGGATTCTTGTTGCCACTGAGAATAGCTCCTAGACCCAGATTTGCTCTTGCATAACCATTCCAAGCCCTTACACTCACTTTCCTTTTTGACCTCCCTTTTGGCTTCAGTGTCTCTGTGTCCACCAACCTGGTCATAAGAAGACTGCTTGGGCTGGAATCTATCCTGTCCTTGGGCATCATCCCCAGCTGCCCTCTATAGCTCCACATGCTGGGAACTCTGAAGATTTCTACATCTAAAGCAAAGCTTGAGGAGAAACTCCAATCAGAGAAGCTTCTGAAAAGGTACTTCCAAAACATCTCACAAAATCACAAGGGTGGCATAAAACACTTTGGATTTGATACAGAGAACTGGTGGAACAGCTTGTATTTTGCAAAAGAGAAAAACAAGAAAATTTTGAGTTTACACAACTCAACAGAAAAGAAGTAAATGTGTGAGGGGAAAAAATTACTTTCTATTTGTAGCATTGGTTTGACTAGCAGTTTTCCTCAAAAGTCTTGAAAGTATTTCAAACATAAAAATATCTACCATTCCTAAGGGTTTACCACAGACTAGACACTGTCCTGAGTGCTTTACATGGATTGTCTCATTTCATCCTCACAGAGCCCGTGAGATAGATATTGTCATGCTCCCCATGTTACACGTGAAGAAACTGAGGCAATAGCGACTTTCACTTGCCCAGTGTCATAAATGCACAGGATGGGGAGCCAAGATTCAGACAGGCATTCAGAATTTGGAACCTACACCCTTAGCCAGTAGTCTCTGCTGCCTCCAGGTGAGTAGAGAAAACCTCCTCAGCTACATAGGGTGCATCTGAGACTGAGAAAGTCTTGAGAGTCTGGGGAGAAGGTCACAGCCAAGATGGGATTCCCAGGCTCCTGACCACCACATCTCAAATTTATTGTGTTCCAGAACCTAAGAGGAACTGGCTTATTGAACATGTTGAATTCTCAGGGAATAAGCAGAAAATAACTTTATTCCTTCTTCGTTTAGGTGTGTTAATAGTTGCTTTATGTACTTTGGTGTTCCTGTGTTGGGTGCATAAATATTTATGTGTTATTTCTTCTTGATGGCATGTCCCTTTGATCATTTTATACTACCCCTCTTTGTCTCCCTTTACCTGTCTTATCTTGAAGTCTACTTTGTCTGATATAAGTATTGCAACACCTGCTTTCTTTTGTTTGCCATTAGCTTGGAGTATTGTCTTCCAACTCTTACTCTGGGCCTGTGTTTGTCATTGGAGCCAAGATGTGTTTCCTGGAGGCAGCATGTTCTTGGGTCTTGTTCTTTAATCCGTCTCGCCAGTCTGTGTCTTTTTATTGGAGAATTCAATCCATTTACATTTAGGGTGATTATTGATATGTGAGGGCTTAACGCTGCCATTTTATCACTCGTTTTCCGGTTCTCCTGCCTTTCCTTTGTTTCTCGTCATGTTTATTTTGGTCTACTAATCGAGTTATGTAGTTTTTTATGTTGTGTTTCTCTATTTTCTCCTTATTTATTATTTGTGTCTTTGTTCTGCTTTTCTGTTTAGTGGTTACTCTGAGGTTTGTATTCAAGATCTCGTGGATAAGATAGTCCCTTCTCTGATGGCCTCTAATTTCCTTAGACTGAGCCAATTCAGTCCCTTTCCTCTTCCCCTCCTAAGTTGTTTTTCTCACATCTTATTCCATTTTGTGTTATGAGTTTGTGGTTAAAATGACAAGATTATCTTTGTTTTTGGTGTTTTTCTTCCCTTTGTCTTTAATGCTACACTTGAGTATTTGCTATCCTGCTCTGATTCTGTCTACCTATTTAACTCCTTGCTCTGTGCTTTGTAACCCCTTTCTCCTCCCTTTTTTTTCAGATATGAGGGTCTTCTTGAGGATTTCTTGTGTGTGGGGCGGGGGGAGGCAGTGTCTCATGGCTACAAACTCCCTTAGCATTTGTTTGTCTTGGAAAGTTTTTATTTCTCCATCATATCTGAAGGATATTTTCTCTGGATAGAGTATTCTTGGCTGAAAGTTTTTGTCCTTCAATGATTTGAATATATCATTCCAGTCTCTCCTAGCCCGTAAGGTTTCTTCGGAGAAATCCGCTGAAAGCCTGGTAGGAGTTCCTTTGTAGGTTATTTTCTTTTACCTTGCTGCCCTTAGTACTCTTTCTTTGTCATTCAGTTTTGCCAGTTTCACTACTATATGCCTTGCAGTAGGTCTTTTTACATTGACATATTTAGGAGATCTGGCAGCCTCTTCCACATGGATTTCCTTCCCTAGGTTTAGGAAGTTCTCTGCTATTATTTCTTTGAACAATCTTTCTACTCCCTTCTCTGTCTCTTCTCCTTCTTGAATACCTATAATTCTTATGTTGCATTTCCTAATTGAGTTGGATATTTCTCACAGACTTTCTTCATTTCGTTTTAGTCTTAGTTCTCTCTCCTCCTCTATCTGGAGCATTTCAACATGTCTATCTTTGATTATGCTGCTATGTTCCTCTATGGTGTCCACTCGAGCGTTCAGGGAATCCATATTTTGTTATATTTCTTCCATTGTGTCTTTCATCTCTAATATTTCTGATTGATTCTTCTTTATAGTTTCAATCTCTTTTGCGAAGTAGCTCCTGAACTTGTTGAATTGTTTCTCTACATTCTCTTTTACCTCATTGAGTTTTTTGACTATAGCTGTTTTGAATTCTTTGCCATTTAGATTGCATATTTCTGTATCCTCAGGACTGATTTCTGGGTACTTGTCATTTTCTCTGTGGTCTGGAGATCTAATATAATGTCTGATATTGCTGGAGGGAGTAGTTCTGTTCTTTTGCATCCTGGTGTTATTTTTGTTGCAGTTATCACCTATTGCCACTGGATGAGGGTCAATAGCCATGTATTCTGAGCCCTCTGCTTTCAGCCAAAATCCCAGAGGCTGGAGCTGCTCTGAGCAGGTAGGGGGAAGGGAACTTTCTCCTGCATGCTCTAGGGGTTTTCTCCCTCTGCTCTCCTGGGATGTTGACTTGATAAGGTCACCCACTATGAAAGCTTTTGCCCTGATAGAGGGCTTCCCTCTAGGCTGCAAGGACCCTTGGGAGTCTTTCGTGTTCCCATGAATGACTGTCTCCTCCCCCATTCCTTCCCTCTTGGAGGCCTCCAGTGGTCCCAGATTGCTATCTTTAAGGGGAGTGAGAGAAGATTTCTCTTACCCCATTCCACCTTCTTTGAGGGGAACTCAAGTCTCTCCACCTCTCATCGTATGTCTGTGTGGGTCTTTGCAATGTTTTTGTGTTGTGTTTGGATGTCCTCTGTTGGATTATGATGTTTTTTGGTTGTAGGGTGGAAGGGAAAGATTTCTGTGAGACCTCACTCCACCATGATGCTGATGTCACTCATCATTTACTCCTTCTGACCACCAAACCATCAAACCTGCACTATGGGGGTAGTCCTTCTCTTACCCTTGGACTAAATCCATAACTTGTAGCATAATGTCCAAGTTCTTGCAGAAAGTGGAAAGATTTTCAGTCCCTTTCGGTTTCCCCAATCATTCTCATTTTTGTATTAAAAATAGCCAGTCCAATGTAAAATAAAATCTCTGAATCTCATTCTAAGTTGAAGCTTCTCCTCACTCCCAAGCCCAGAAACTTGAATTGGGAGAGTTGTCTTCTTTGTTCCTCTCTCTCGCTCCTCTTCCTCACCTCCTTTCCCTGCCTGGCCTCCACTAGACTGCTTCTGACTTTTCCTGGGTTGGAGCAGGGGAAAGACACAGGTAAGGGACAGAAATGTCTTTATTGACTGACAATGGTACCCTTTGGGAGCAGACTCCCAAGTCTGGTTGACTGGACTCAGAAGAACCTTCATGGTTTCCTCAGAGGTTCTCCAGTTGGGCCCATTGCAGGTCCCCTGATGTAGGCAAAGCTTCCACTCTGCTTTCTGTCACTCTAGCTCTCCCTACTCTCTCTCTCCTCTGCTGACCACATATAATTCCTCCCTTAACCCCTGACTATCTGAGGGTCCATCTCCTCTGTTAGGGGCACATTTCCCCTCCAAGTAGTTTCTTGGGAGAGAGTCAAAATGACACCTTGCCAGCTCACTTCCTTGAAGCCCTTCTCTGAACTGCAAGAAACCCTTGACACCTCTGCTGTACCATTGGGAGAAATACCATTGACTGCCTGTGCAGCCCTCTTTCTTCTCTCTGTTTTACCTTCTCAAGCCTCTCTATCTACAGCTTTTCTTACCAGTCCATAGACTCCCCAAACTTCAAAGGGTTGCATATTAACTGGCAGAAGGGAATGAATAACTTCATGTGGAGTGGAAATCCTCCTATATCTCATGCATGGAGGTGAAGGAGGACAATCAGGAAAGAATACCAACTCTCTCCAAAAACTTCTTCTCTCCAATCTCTTCCCTCTCCTATTCAATTTCAATCCTTCTTACTGGCCTGGGGAAATGGGGAAAAAGCCATCAATCAATTTTGGAAACCCTCCGTGAAATCTCTGCAAAAGTGAGCAAGCATTTCACATTGGAAGGTGTGAGCATGAGGCATTGATCTGTTTCTTCTCACACAAAGACAAAACGGAGACAGAATCCATTTTGTTAGCCTTTTATACAAGTTTCAGATCCTTTGGAGAAATAGGCAGGAGAAATTAGGGGTTAAGATCTCCTGGTATTCAGTGACAAATATCTAAGTAGCTATCATGGTGTAGAATGACTCTGGGAACTACACAGTCAATAAGTCATTGTCTGTTGTGATTTTTGTCCTGAGACAGCGCAAGGCCAAGGGAGGCAAGAGACTCAGCACAGATACCCCACACTCACCACCTGGAGGACCCTCTAAACCAAGCTAGCAAGAGACATCCCTCCTCATGGAACTCAAAGCCAGCAGAAGAATCACCTATTCTCAGGAAGGCAGCATTTTTCACTTTCATTATCCACTGGGAAAACTGATGATCAGGCAATTCTAAAAACAGAGTCCATGGGCTGAGGGACAGAGATGGAGAGATAGAAGAAGATAGGATCCAAGACAAGGTGAGATATTGAGAACAAAGCAGGAACATCATTAATTCTGAATTAGTGATAGTGGATCCTCTGGATTTAGAGTAAAGGAAGAGATTAGAATATGTAGTCATTTCCTTTTGCTGCTGTAACAAATTACCACAGATTTAGTTGCTTAAAACAATAACACTTATTTTCTTGCAACTCTGGAGGTCAGGATTCCAAAATCAGTTTTACTTGGCTCAGGTCAAGGTGTTAGCAGGGCTTGTTCCTTCTGGAGTCTTCAAAGGAGAATCCTCTCTTTGACCTTTAGCTTTTAGGTGCCAGCTGCATTCCTTAGCTTGTGACTCTTTCCTCACATCACTGCAAACTCTTGCTTCTGTCATTACTTCTCCTTTTCTGACTCTGATCTTCCTGTCTCCCCCTTATATGGACTCTTGTGACTACATTGGGCCCACCTGGATCATCCAGGATAATCTCTTCATCTCAAAACCCTTAACTTAACCACATCTGCAAAGTCCCTTTTGCCATATAAAGTAAAATTCATAGGTTCCATGGATTAGGATGTGTACATATGTGGGGGGCAATTATTTAGCCTATAACAGTGAGTCAGAAAACTCTAGAGAACAAAACAAGTCAGCTTCCTTATCTAAAGGACAGGAAGCCAATTATAGCTAAGAGTAGCAGGAAACACCCAGCCAGAACTCTTTTCTCTTTTCCTTTAAGATATTGAGACGTGATTTTCTTAACTGGGGTATGGAAAAGATCCTGAAGTAGAAAGACACTGCTTCCCCTCCTGTTGACCTATATGTAGAGAATTTCAGAATGTCGGAGCATAAAAAGACTTCCACATTCTTCCATACGCAGCCACTTGACTTCAGAAAGGAAAGAACAGTGGAGGCAGCATGGTCTAGTGAAAAGAACATAAGGTTTAACATCAGACATATCTTGATTTTCAGCTCAGCTGGTTCTTCACCAATTGTCTAGCTCTGGCAAAGTTTGTGCCAACTGCACAGATTGTTCTGAATTTGACAGAATAATGTTTTCCTCTCCTCATTCCCTAGGACAGAAACATACTGTGTTCCCCTTTTAGGGCCAAGATGACACCAAGCTAGGGAAACTGAGATAGGCCTCTCAAAAGGAATCTAACAATCTCTTTTAGGAAAATATTTCACGTGAATTATACTTAGCGATCAGAATCTGAGAGTCATGTACTTGCCAGGTCCCATGGTCAGAACTGTTGTGGCTGAATTCCTTCATTTCCACTCTACCCACATGGATCCACAGCCCCAGTTAGTTCCATCTCTAGAAGAATGGAGCGGAACACAATGACTGGTGACCTAGGACAAAGGTCAAGAGGAAGAAGCTGAAGGCTACGTGAGGGTTAGGCTGCATATGGAGCCCAGGGATAAAAGGAGCCAATGGTGAGAGGAGCTAGAAGAATTTCCTCAATGGAAATTCATGGAGTTGAAAATGAAAACCCAACCTGTCCACTGGTGGCAGGTGAGATAGCTGAATAGAGGAGAGAAGAGATGCCTAAATCCCATGTAACGTGAATACTACATGGAGAATAGTATGTATACCAGATAATATTTTGGGAATATTAGATCAATATAGTTTTGTCTTTATTAACTCCAAATTTCTAGTTGTCCTGAGATACCTAAACCAAAACTGACAACCTCTGGATTTGAACACTGAGCTTTTGATAAGTTAGGAGCACAGGAACTCAGGATATGATACAGGGGACTTCCCTGCATTTCCTCAAGGAGGAAAACAGTCCCTTTGGGGGCAGGAGTGTGAGGAGAAATAGAAGAAGAGAAAAGAGCAGCAGACAGGCAAATATATGTGTCCTGAACACCCCTCTGGGGGACTAAGTTCCTGAGGTTGGAGAAGACATAGGATGAGGAGAGGATCAAATGTAGCAATGCTCTCCTGATGCCCATCTGGAGACCTGACAAAAGACAATTGCTCAGGGTGACGCAGAAACCCCAAGTAGGTTGAGGGACAACAGAGCAGCGGCAGTGGAGGAGTGTCAAAGAGGTCAATCTGAGACATGCTGCTGGCTCCTAGAACACGACATGTATGCCTCAAGCCCCTGCAGGTCTCAAATGGGAGGTGCAGAAGGCAGCTGAAAGTTCTACCGGAGAACCTGCCAGGGTAGGATCAGCTTGGTGGGGAGAAAGAGCTACAAAGTAACTTAAGCCAGAGCCCTAATAAGAATCAGTCAGTAGTCAGAAGTGATGTGTGTGTGTGTGTGTTTGGGGAAATCACACTGAAAAATCCTTAAGTGGGACGATTTCAACAAAAGAATTGCCACTGAGCCTAGACAAGGTTCCTCAGCCACAGACTTCAACAGTGGATGCCACGGGTTAGATTCTGATGGACCACATCTCAGCAGAAACCTGCCATGTGTATATGAAGAGATGAAAGTGACCGCTCAACTGCCGAGACCAGCACAAGGACTAGCATGAAGCAAGAGTGATTCTACACCCTCATCCCTAGTTACACATTATCCCGTAGTATGAGTGTTTCTCTTATACTCAGAAGTGACCTTGAGAAAGCAGAGAAAGAAAGAAACCATTCTGACCAAAGGTTGAAATTTGAATTAATTAAATACTTACCTTTAAAGATTATTTTAAGTCAAAAAACACTGTTTATACTGTGGGAGACTAATATCTTTTTAATTGGCATATTATATTGTTTGCATTTTTCCCCTTTCCATATTACCCATCAGGATGTAGACTCAGGAAGGTAAGATCACTATAGAAAACAAGGACATTGTATTTTCATGGAACATCCATGAACAGAGTATTTAAAGTTGTTACCCCCATCACATAGGCAAGTTGAAGTAAAGATTGTTCTGAACTCCATGTGTGTGCTGGTAATCTATTAAGGAAAGACTTCTTTTTCAGAAATGGGCTGTATGATACCTCCCCAATGTGAGTACAAAATAAGGAAATTACATAAAGTTTCAAGGACACAATTCTTATAAGGCATTTAGTACTCAGCAACTATTAACTCTCAAGTCTTTCTTTCTCATACTCAACAGCACAACTTAAGTGGATTCCCCCAAGTGAAATAGTTGATTAGGCACTGAGAGAAGAACGAGGCACAGAAATTCCATTTTCAATCTTTGCCAGTGTGTAGAGGGAGGAAGCAGAGCAGTACTCAGACCCTTTCCTGACAAAGCTAATTAGCGATGAGTTGAAACCAAGTCTATTGAAGCTGCTGTCAGCAGATGTCATCAGCCCAGGTAACCTGCTTGCTAGAAGGTGCTCCTTGACATCTCATTGGGGAAAGTTGGAGAAAAGTTGTGATAAAAAAAAAAAAATGAGCAGAAGGAAGTGAAAAGGGAAGGTGTACATCTGAGAACCAGATATAGCAGTTCCTTGGGAATGAACTAAACTATTCCTAGTAACAGGAAAGTCTTGTGGAAGGAGATATTATGGTTGAGGAGTAGAGGTGGGGAAGTGGGTGGAGGTGGGGCAATTCCAAAGGAGTGAAGGGAAAGACAGGCAAGCAGTAGGCCTTTGACTCCACAGACACTGCAGGAAGTGAATTTTGTCCAAGGGCTAGGGATCCAAATAGTGTATAACATACCCATTCTGTCAGTGAAACTCCTGATGTGGCTCAGGCTCAAAGGAGTGAATTACTGCTTTCTCCTGAAGACCACAATTTGGAACCTATGATGGTCTGACTCCATCTCAGACCTCAGTATCTAGAATGAAAGGAGAGTACTGCAATGTCCGCACTGGAAAAACCTAGACTTCCAGAGCTGCAGGCTCCTTAGAGGTCTGATGGAATCTCTGTTTCACAAATGAGGAAACTGAGACCCAGGGAGCTTACAAGACACACCCAGAGTAATAGAACTATTTATAACAAAGCCAGAGCAGAAACCAATTATCTTGTCCCCAGTCCAGAGTATTTGCCACCATAGGATATTTACAGATTTACCTTTCATGGGATAAATGATTCAAAACTTGTAGTCATATGTGCTTTTTGAGGCAAAATTTTCATTATTCCTTCCCTCCTCCCCTCAACACTCTCCCATGTTGCTCAAAGGCCATTCAATAGTGCTGGACATTAAGCCAGAGAGTTGACTTCCCAGTATCCCTATCTCAATGTGATATATCTATATTAACAATAATTTTCTAAATTTCTTTTGGATTCACGTTGGATTCATATTCAAAAATAACGCATGGTTATTACAGACATTTCTCAAGACATAGATGAGCAAAAGGAAGAAAATAAAAATATCTATAAACGTATTATCAGAGATAACCCATCGACATTTATTGATCCTCCTTCCAGTTCTTTTTCGGTGTTATTATCTTTACATATTCCAGTGGTATGTATATTATTTTTTGCCATTTAAGATCATACTGAACCTATAATTGTCTAACCTACTTTTTTAGCCATTTACATATCATCTGTGTTTGGAAAAGTAGGGAAGATATATTTTTGTTTTACTCTCAAGGAAATGTTTTTATTAGGTGATCACATGCTATATTGTTTGGAAGATGGAACACAAAGTTCTTTTCCTTTACCCTTGAGTCACCTAGATCACTTCGTACAAGTCTACCTTTGATGAGCTTCAGGAATCTAATATCTCAGGTGTCACTCTCTCATTTCCCTCATGGTGCCCTCAGACTTCTTCTCACCTCTACCCTCTTCCCAACTTTTGGCTCCAACACTCAGTCAGAAGGTGCCATCAGTTTTTGCTTTGGATGGACTTTGAGGTCGGGAGAGCTTCAGGTCCTTTGGGTCCTGGGCTTAGCTGGATGGTGCCAGGAGCAGAGGTGAACCTAGGATTCTAGAAGTCCTACATAAAAGGAAGAGCATGAAGTGAAACTATCATTCCACAGTCTATTGTCATCAAAGTTAGAAATCTTCAAGATAATAAACCTTTCTCTTGCTGATATTGGCTAATTATTACAGAAAAACTCTAGAAGCTTACTTACTAACGTTTCTTCCACCTTACCAAAGACCCGTGTTCTATTATTATAAAAATAGGTAGATGATGTTGGGAGTAAAACCCCATCCTGACACATTATTTGCTTTGTTTCTTAGTAATTCCAGTGAAAAGATTAAAACTTTATGGAAGATGATCAACAATTGAGAGACCAAGCTTAGTGAAACCTGGAAAAGCTTCTAGTGGTATGAAAATATGCAAAGGAAACAAAACTTAAACAGAAATGTGATAGGCACACCACCAAGGAGCCTATGGAAATATTTTTGGGACTTCTCGAAGGCCTCCAGGCTATGGATACGATATTGCTACTGTGAAATGCTTACTCACCACTCCCTAGTCACTGAAACTACATGTGTGGCAAGAAGAGCGAAGGTGCACTTATCTTCTTCCCTTAGGAAGGACATCAGGCTCTGAGATTTTAATTCCTCTTCTTCTTTCCAATCAATCTCAATCCCTTCCCATCAGGTCAGAGGAGTAAATATTCCTGTCTCCTGACCCCTGCCAAAAGTCCCCAAAGATGCCATAGCTTTGAAGGGCAGTGACTCAAAAGAGTCAGAGAAGGACTCATTTGCCTGGGAACTAGAAGGACAATTAAAACCTGAGATAACTGCTGGTGGGAGTGCAAACTGGTGCAGCCACGATGGAAAGTAGTTTGTAGTATCCTCAGAAAATTAAGGATAGATCTACTATATGATCCAGCTATCCCAATGCTGGGTATTTATCCAAAGAACTTGAAAACACAAAGGCTTAAAGATACTTGCACCCCAATGTTCATTGCAGCATTATACACCATAGCCAAGACTTGGAAGCAACCTAGGTGCCCATCAAGGGATGAATGGATAAAGAAGATGTGGTATTTATACACGATGGGCTACTACTCATAAGTAGTAGTATGCCATAAGAAATGACGAAATCCGGCCATTTGTGACAACATGGATGGACCTTGAGGGCATTATGCTGACTGAAATAAGTCAGAGGGAGAAAGTCAAATACCATATGATCTCACTCATAAGTAGAAGATAAAAACAACGACAAACAAACACATAGCACTGGAGATTGGATTGGTGGTTACCGTAGGGGAAGGGGAGAGGGGGGAGGGCAAAAGGGGTGATTAAGCTCACATGTGAGGAGATGGACTATAATTAGTTTTTGGGTGGTGAACATGATGTAATCTACACAGAATTTGAAATATATTATGATGTACATCCGAAAATAAACAAATAAATGAAAAAAAAAAAAAAAAACTTGAGATAAAACCTTTTCAGAATATTTATCCCCTAGGGAACTTAGAAGAGTGGGGACCTTGGTTGCAGAGAAGTAGCTGAATGGGGCAGGAGAGAAGAATGAGTGCAGGAACACACCAAGAGCAAGTAATTGCCCTCTGGGGATTCTTAGGTTTTGAAAAGTTATCACCTAAGACTAACAAAGTAAAACCTCCATCCCCAGGAAAAGAATGAATGACTGATTCAAGAAAAACCTGAGAGATGTTCCACCTGCCATCCAAAATGAGTTCTATGCATGAGATGAGTACTCAGCCTTCGTGAATCTCTTACAGGGAAGGTTAAGAGGAGGTGGTGAGAGGATAGAGTCCAAATCCCCAGAAGCAGCCAGGACTTGCCTGGGATCCTCCACTGTGTTTTTCTCACTGGTTGCAGTTGGAGGCTCTTTGATTCTTCCCACAACCTAGAAAATGCAAGTCACTGTTTTCAAGCCATTCAAAACAGTCCTGGGTCTTGGTTAGTCATCGAGTCAACAGTAAAACTGAAGTGCTCAGTATTGAAAGACTTACATTCAAAGAAGTAAAGAGTGGAGGTCAAAGGGATAAGGCTCTTTTTTGGCCTTAAGACATCTGCATTAAGTTATAGATAAGAAGAAGAATGGAGAAGGACTGTGCTTGGTATAGGAACCAAAGATAGACATAAACCACATATTTTTTTGAAAAAGAGGATGGTGAACATTCTCAATCATTAAGAAGCATAATCCCTATGGAACTAAGGCAGGTTTGGTCCTTGGTCTTGCAGAAAACTTAGTGTTAGGGGTCATCCCACTCTAGGAATGATCTGGCACTTACTTTGGAAAGAAGCTCATGTATCAGAGGCTACAAGTCTTTCATCCTTGACCCAAGTGGGTCTTCCATTTTTGTTTGTATGACCTCTTCTCTATTTCCTTAACCTCTGGTTTTCAAGTCAACCTGGTCGCATTCATTGGCACCTCCCCAAACAATTATGTGTGATATGAATGCTTTGGTCCCCAAATCCAGTAATCAGTCATATCTGACTGCCTGCAGTCCCACTAGCTATGCATACTGACAGAGATTAAAGAATGAAGAATTTCTTTTTCTCCTTTATACTGTTTTGCAGTACAGCTTATGTATGTTCCTCTATTGCAGCTCTTTACTGCTAGGACAAATCTTGCTCTTTACCTAAATTTCTCTATCTGCAGATGAAGAAACTATGGCTCAAAGAGGCAGGGACTTACAAGGGTACCTAGATGGTTTGCGGATACAAGTTGAAACCCTGATATCCTTACTACCAATCTACCTATACCTTAAACCACATCTACTCTCCCAAGAAGCAAATGCACTGGCTGTTTCTTTACTTCTACTTCATTCTTTCTATATATCTGTCTGGCTATTTACATAGTCCAACTCTAGGTCTCGAGTTATCAGACTGGCTACTCCAGCTTCCTCTGACAACTCTGATAAGGTCATGATGACTCACTATCTCTATGCTCCTGCCAGGCTGTTCCTGGAGGGAGACACCAGGCTGTATTGATTGCTGTTATCCCAGCACCTGCCACTGGAGCAGGCACTACTCAGTGCTCAGCAAATGTTCACTTAGTCAAATAAAGGGGAATGAAATTCTGTAATTATTCCAAAAATCAGAAAATAGAGATATCTATTAATAAAAATAGTTTATCGTCATCTAATAATAGCATCAAAAATTTATTGGAAAACAAAATTCCTTGGTTTCCTTGTGTAAAATAGAATGGATGGAATACGTGATCTGTATGGTTCCTTTCATTTCTAACATTTTTTGTTTTTATGTAATAACCGGGTCCTTCTGGAGGGAATCTTGATCCATGACAATGACTCTGAAGGTGACGATTCTGGATGCTGTTGCAGCCTCCAGATAGTAGTAGATCAGAGCTGAGTTACTTCCTCTGCTGATACAAGGACCAGGCTCCCCAAGACAATGCTTGGAACCCTAGCCACCAGCTACAGCACTCTGGCCTAAGAACCCATTTCTAACCCTGAGAACTTAAAGCCAGTTTCTATTTTTAACAGTCTCTGCAGTGACAGCTCTGGCCACCACAGGACCAGGGCTGAGTGGGAGGCAAGAGATTCCTGCTCCATTCAGCTTCTCTGCTCTCTCCCTCCACCAATGAAAGCCCAGACCAGGGTTCCAGGCCAGAACATCTGACTTGGATGATGCTTTTCAATTCTATTGTATTTGATTCTGTGGCTCTGCTCTGGTTTTCTGAACACTGATATGTTATTGTATTTGTCCTTTGTTCAGCTGCTTCATTTGAATCTCGCAGATTTTACTAAGATCCAACTTTTTAAATTTTTTGATGGTTCTGTGAAAGTGCTGATTTTATAAATACAAATTCCTAATGTTGAAAGGCAGCATTTCCTAGAAGTTTGTTGAAACCATCGTGACTCAATAAATATTTTTACTAAATGAGTTAATTAATATACTAATTATTTTTAAGAGCAGGAAATCCACCTTGAGATTACATTTCTATTAAGAAAAACTGATGACATTTAATTCTATTTTTATAGAGGGCTGGAAGACATGTTGGAAGGGAGATAACCCAGCACAATGTTAGCTGAGAAAGGAGAATTCACTCCTTCTAAAAGGATTCTGTGGATTTCAGTCACTCCATACTCAGTAGTAACATATGAGTGTCATTGGTTTCCAAATTCTCTCATTACATTAGTTCATGAATCATTTATTTGGAAATCTGAATATATGCCTCGAACTTACTGTATAAATTATTGAGAAGGAAGGCATAACTGCAGTGGTAATTTAAATAAAGCTGAAAATTTAATTAGCCAACTAGTAACCTTGATCTTCTTCATTGCACTTAGTGCAATATACTCAATTAATTTTTTATAATTATTAAACTGTCCCTGATTAAATTATAAGGACCAAAGAAGCAGAGTTCATGTTCTGTCTTTCTGGTTCACAAACAGGTGTGTGATGTCCAGCAGAGTCCCTGCACAAAGCAAGGACTTAACAGGCATTGGTTTAAGGGATTTAAGCTTCATCTGGACTGATGAGCACAATGAGAATGATGTGAGAGGATTGCTTTCTAGGCACAGACCTAGACTGGAGCTGAGAAGAAACATGAAGAGAAACTAAGTTCATTCTTTTAGGAACAACATTGAAGAACCCGGGGCTCCCTTCTCGGTCTCAAGTGTCTGATTGGAATACTTTGCCCACTACTCCCCCCACTGAAGAGTCCTTCCTTTACTCTTTGGGCTCCACTGTCCTTCCCTCTTTTTCCATTTTCTACTTCTCTTCCTTAGTTTTTCTTTCTCTTTTACTTTCTTTTTTTTTTCTTTCCTTCTATCATTTTTTCTCCACCACTTTTTTCCCCTATCTTTCCTTCTGCATTGATAGATTATCTCCTATATTAACTGTAACTGTGCTGAATCTAGACATAGAAGGATGACCAGAACAGGGACTTTTTCCTTGAGAATCTCACTGTCTAGTGTGAGACCCCAAATGCCCCTTTCTCCAACATCTTCATTGCATTCTCCCTGAGCACCTAGGATAAGGAACCTGAGGGGAGGAGTCTCAATTCCAGCCCTAGTGCTAGAAAGCCAAATCCTAGCCTCTTAAAGTAAGGCTGTCACTTGTCCCTCCCTGGCTCTGTTCCTCCTCCAACAGCCTGACCCACCTGCTCCATGAGGAGAGACAACATGACCTGGGTGAGTGAGTTTGTCCTAATGGGGCTCTCCAGTGACAGGCAGATCCAGGCTGCACTCTTTGTCCTGTTTGGGGTTGGATATCTGCTGACCCTGCTGAGCAATAGACTCATTGTCCTCCTGATCAGGCTGGATGCATGACTGCAACTACCCATTTACTTCTTCCTCTGTAATCTGGTGGTGTTAGACATCTACTACACCTCCAGTGGGGTCCCCCAGATGTTGGCGCATTTCTTCCAGGAGAAGAAGACTATCTCTTTCACCTGATGTGCAACTCAGCTCTTCTTCTCACTGGCCCTGGGGGGGACTGAGTTCCTGCTGCTGGCAGCAATGGTCTATGACCACCACGTGGAAGTCTGTGACCCACTGTTCTACTTGGCAGTGATGGGCCCTAGGAGCTGTATGGCACTGGCAGTGGTCTCTTGGCTTGTGGGCCTGGCTCATTCTGCAGTTGGGATGGCAGTCACCATGTGCCTTCCCACTTGTGGGCATCATGTGCTGAACCATGTGTCCTGTGAGACACTGGCACTGGTCAGGTTGGCCTGCATGGACGTCACCCTCAACCAGGCGGTCATAATGGCCTCCAGCATGGTGGTGCTTCTGGTACCCTGCTGATACCCTTTTCATTTTTTATTGAAGACCCCCTTTCCCTCACTCACTCCATCAGCCCCTGCCTTTCTCCCTCTCCTCCTAGCACCATCAGTAGCTTCCATCTTCCCTCTTCCCCCCCCCACCCGCTCCTTTCCATGACCATTTCCACTCCCATCTGAGGCATTCAACCCCAAACGCAAGTCAAAATTCTCTCTTGTTTTTAGATCCTTCTCTAACTATTAATTTCTCCCCTCTATCCCAGATCAACAGAGTATCTTTTCCTTTCTCTATTCCCTATTAATATTCTCTCTTCCAACTGAAGCCTTCATGTGTAGGCATTTGCCTGCCCTTTGCCCAGTGTCTACATTTGTACAGCAAAGAGACCTCCGGATTTCTTTCTCCTTAGTTCCTGAAGGGAAACAAATCACAGGCACTTATAATTTAATATATCTTCATCATACACCTGTGGAACATTTAGCTCTGAGCAGTGTGATACCCTAGTACACCTTCTAACAGAGCCTGGCTACAAAAGGATCACCAAAATCATTGAATGAGCAAACTTTTTTGTGAGGTTTTTTTGATAAAACTAGTTAAATGTTGGAAGATGTCAACGAAAAACAATGATGTTGGTTCTAAACTGATTATGGTATAATTCTTCTTCATTAAACTACAACATGGTTGAGACAAGAATCCACTGAAACCTTCTTTTATAATAATTAAAAAATACCTTTTGTATATGAAACAATACTTATATTCTATTCTCCATGGCAGGAGTGCATACATCTAGTTTATCCAGAGAAGACATCACCTCATGAAGTTACAGGTTACAAAAAGAGAAGAGGCTCCAAAATATTTTCTTATCCATTGTTTGAGTTTCAGAATTTAGAAATATTTTTTGGCCCTTGTCTGTTTAAAAAGAGATATCATATTTTTAAAAAGACATTTACTCATCATGAGGAAACAACAGTTTGGTCCCTCAAGAGACCCTTCTGAGTGGAGTCCTTCTTGAGGTGTTATCACAGAGTGGGCTCTATGAAAACATCCATAATAAGGTTCTACACTGAGCTCCTGGATGAGAGAACGAATTTTAGGGAAACCTTTCCTCAATACGACGTTCATTCATTCAGTCAGTCCACCGATTTTACATGCCAACCTCTGTTAGAATCTAGAAAGGGGAACATTAAAAAGAGAAACACCCTCTACCCTTCGAGCAGTTAGTTTGTTAGAAGTCAGAAAAGAGAAGTGGACAAGCTGGACTTAGTGGACGTGTTTTTCCAATTCTACTTCCTGGCTGCAGAGAAAGTTGAGAGCCCATGTGTGTAAGCTCCATCATACCACTAAACTATGGAATAAATGTTTTCCTTTTAGGATAAAAAAGAAAGAGTTCCTTTTTATCTTTGCTGGGCTTTAGTCTCTATCAAAGGATAAAGATGTCATTTTTGTTCTTAGTTCAAATGTACTAAGAAATGTTACGGTCTTTTTTTTCGTTGTTTATTAACAGCAAGTCCCTCTAGCCCCATTTACAAACTGGTAAGCTGAACCTCCAGTCTGCCAGCCTGTCCAACTACTCTTCAGCCTGTTTCCTGCATAACTTGGTGACCGTCCAAAGTCCCCACCCCGCTCCCCAAGGGCAGCAACCCGAGCACCTTTCCTGACACATTGTTTTTGGACCAGACCTCAAAAAGCTAAGGGAAAGTGGACGCTCAGTAAACCAAAGGCCAGACATCCAGGAGCATTTTTTCACTGATTCTCAGTGAGATTTGAGGCAAATCAATTAACCTCTCTTGGCCTAAATTTTTTTAAATGAAGAATGAGGCATTTAGCCCAAAAGACCTTTCCTCCTCAGAGACTCTTCCAGGTTTATCTCAAAACATACTCCTCCCCCAAATCATGTCTTGAGTCTTCAAAAATAAGGTTAAAATTTCCCTGTAAAACAATGATTCTTGAATTAGCCTCACATTTTAATTACCTGGGAAACATTAAAAGTTCCTGTTATACTAATGTCTGGGTTTCTCTCACCTGAGATTCTTATTTAATTGCTCTGAGGTGTGGCTTGTGCTCTGGAATTTTCAAAACATCCCAGGGGATTCTAATGTGCAGTCAGTGTGGAAAACACTGCTCTGATATCCACCATGGCTCCTGTGTGATTTTCACAGGTGAATCCTAGTGTCTGGAGTTTTTACTGTCCTTCTCAAGCTTCCCCTAATGGATGTGCAAATGGGCTTTTCCAGCCATTGGACTCTTCTCCCTGTCCCTGTGGTCTCCCCTTTTCTCACACTAACCAATAGCACTACCTTCTCCCACCGTGTGGCAGAGAAACTTGAGATAAATATTGAAATAGGGTTAGAGGGACTTGCTATTAATAAACAAAGAAAATAAGACAGTAACATTTCTCAGTACATTTGTACTAAGAACAAAAATGGCATCTTTATCCTTTGATAGAGACCAAACTCCAGCAAAGGAAACAGGGAGGTGTCACAAGGGCAAACATGTCTGCTGTGACAGCAGGATTTACACATAACAAAGTTCCAAGGGTTTTAGAGGCACTCCCTTATTGGCTTCATCTGTGGGCGCCATCAGTTTCCAAATATTATCATTGCAAGTAAGTGATGTGCGCATTCATCTTTTATTAATCACTTACTTTAACATTCAAATAAATGCCAGCATTTCGCCAAGGATATAACATAATCTCAAGAAGTTGGGACATAATTATAGTTGATACAGTGTTCTACAATGACGCCTTGATCTTATCAACCTAGTACTAAGACTGATTAACCAATACGCTGAGAACCAAGTGAACAATTTTGTCTCTGTCACTAACCCAGCCTGGATTATGGGAGAAGCAGGAAGAATTGCTGGCTCCAGAGTGAGCAATAAGGATAGGAGAGGATTCCAGAACACAAGTTCTACATCTTTGGAATCAAAGAATAATCCTCAAGACCAATACTTTAAGCTTTCTTTATTTATATGCCCAACATAAATTTATTATGAAACACTCATTAGGAATATTTGTATAAAAAGAAAAATCAGAAAACATCCAGGACTTGTAGAAGTTCAGGGTCTGCTGGAGAAAAATACAAGTCTGTGCAGGCTCACCTAAAGTCCTTTGCTCATGCCCAGACAGTCTATGACCAGTAGGTGGCCGTCTGTGATCCCCTGCCCTACGTGGCCATGTTGGGCCCCTGACAGTCTCTTGGTTTGTGTGTGTGGCTAATTCTATAGCAGAAACAGTGGTCACCATGTTCCTGCCCAACTGTGGGCACCACATACTGAACCATGTGGCCTGTGTGGATGTCACACATACACCACGTTGTCATGGTGAGCTCCAGCGTAGTGGTGTTGCTGCTGTCCTGAGCTGAATGCTGGGTGGGATCAGAGCTGTAGAAAGAGAGAGATGCACAAGAACTTAGAAGCAGAAAGAGGAGGCCTTGCTCTAAAGATGAATAAGCTTGTACTAAGGTATAAAGTGTTTGTGCAACTGTGCATTGTGTGTGTACATTTTAGAAAGATGCATCTTTGTTTTTGAAGGCACAGATAAGTAAATAACGACTTAAGCTCTAGAATCTTCTTGGTAGCACTAGCATTTTCCCAACAAGATTCAAAAGCAGTTTCTACCAATCAGAAATGTTAAAGATTTGTTGACTGATTGAACATCAACATAATTCCCGTGATCGATTTCATCATTGTCCTTACTGTCAATTTCACCAACTTCTGTCTATCAATCAAATCACACATTTAATGAACACTTCCTCTGTGCCCAGCCCTGACACTCTTTGTCACCACAGTTGCCATCCCAGCTCCCTCCTCCTAAGTGCAGACAGCCTCACGGGGCCTGGGACACTATGTGGGTTTCGAAAAGAATATCAATCAGTAAACAGATTCCTGTGAAGCTCCACTGTGTGCAATACACTGTGCCAGGTGCTGCAGGAGACACACCAAGTCTAACGCAGGATCCTTCCCCACAACCGGGGGATTATTTGAAAAGATAAGAGATAAGCAACATAATCCAACCATACAAAAAGAATGATGAGGCAATATTTGGTGAATTGTCAAATATGAGATAGAGATTAAAAACTCCATGGAATTCTTGAAATTCCCTCATGAAGGGGACAAATCCAGGTGGTTTGCAAAGGAATTAAAGGGAAAGGAAAAAGTTAAATGAGGCATCAGAAAATGGTAGAATTTGGATAGATGACGGAGGAGAGAGAGCTAGGTTCATTCCTCATGGGGGGGGAATGATATAAGCCAGGTGTGAATGTGGAAAAATAAGGTCTATGTGGGACCAAGTGAGCAAACAAGTTTGGTTAGAGCAAAGGTTTCATTCTGAGGCATCATGAGGAGGAGGCAAGGCTGGAAAGAAGGGATGTGCCTAGTAAGGCTTGAAAACAGGGCCAAGGAATATACAGTAGAGGCAATGGCAAGACAGTTGAGTTTTTGATGTGGGGAAAACACATTGAACGTGGTCTTCTAGAAGCTGTCCTCTTCCTCTGCACCAGGCCTGATAGACTGACTGAGACAAAAATAAATAACACAACTTTTTCCTTCTTTTTGTCCAAGAAACTCTCTATTTCATGCTTCCCTAGAGGGAGTAAGTGAATCAACTATAATTCCATGTCCTCTAGTTAGATCAGCCTTCATAGACCAGGTAGAGTTCAAGGGAGGGTTCAAAGAGCAAAAGGGTTGGGAAGCCAGAGGATATAGACCAGACGTTATCTAAAACATCAGGAAATGTCAGAGGTAAAAATGAATGAGCAGATCTGGAAGCTGAGAATTGAACAAAGAGTGTAACTATGGATAAAGTGTCTTCTGTTTTCCTTTTTCTCTACTTTAAATGCGAGGATAACCAGGCCATCTGAGGAACACTCTGAAGACTGAGTGAGATAAACAGAGCTTCCTGGGTGTTGTCTATAAGGTCTCCTCTGAGAGCAGCCATGTTTGTCTGATCTTGTGCCACATGTCATGGGACCACCCTCTGCTGAGATGGGCCCCATATGGTCAGGGAGGGTTTGGAGTTTGCTTTTCTAATATTGACTCACAAAACGAGTCTGAGTCTCATCAAGGCACTAACCTGGGAAGATTTCAAATCTTTTTTTATTTTTTTCATGGAGAAAAGTCAACGCATGAAGGTCAGGAGAGCAAACTTCAGGATCCAAGGCAGGAACTAAATTAGGAGAGTATTTCTAGAATCACTCAGAGACAAGGGAGGGAGAAAATGGGTGTGAGGGCACAGTGCTCTGCAGCCATTGTGAACACATCTGGGCACTCACATGGTAGAGGATCCCTGAGGGTAAGACCTCCCTGGCTCTCCAGGAGGCCACAATCCAAGCTCTTCTTTCCAGAACATAATCCCCCTTGGCAGTATTCTTTGCTTCACACAATCACATGACCAGAATTACCACCGGGGTCAGGGGTCCTTAGCCTGGAGTTCATTGACAAGTTTCAGGGTCTATGAGCTCCCTGGAATCATGTGTTCAAATGGTATCTCATCCAGTTTTACCATGTCCTGAGGGAACCCATGTGAGATGCACCCTATCCCCAATCTCTGCTGTGTCCTCCTGTTACATACTCACAGGCCGTCGTGCTTTCCATCAGAGCACTTTCTCAGTTTGTAAAGATGTGCTTGTTTGTATGACAAGACAAGTTATCCCTGACTCTTCCTCGCAAGACTGTCAGCTCCATGGGGGAAGAAACTGTCTGCGATGCTCACCACTTTACCCCAGCACAGGGCACTGTCTGCATGGAACCACTCAGAGTATTTGTTAACTGAATAAATTCTCAAGCAGCCTATGGCCCCTTCAATAAGTTGACACGTCCTGATTTATATATTGGTTTGTATTAATGTGTATGAAACTTTTAATAGTGAGCTGCAATATTTGCCATGGTTGATAAACGAGGGTTTTAGATCAGCTTTCCTGGCACCGTACAACTGGACTTAGCACTGGGAAACGCTGCCAGAATAAGGCAGTGGAATGTGTAGCACGTGTTCAAGGGTCCATCAATCAATCTGTTATCTGATTGATCTAATCTAATTTCTAATACATTTTCTCAGTCTTTTCATTTCTTCCCTCAATATAACAGCTCAGTATAGCAACCTTACAAAACATAATAGAAAAATAAAGTGTAAAGATAACAGCTAGGTAATCCCTAGTAACTCTCTTCATATTCCTATCAGAATTTCCTCCTTTCTCCTTTATATCTTCAAAGACAAAAAAACCTTTTTGCTCTTTTCTCACCTCCCTTAGCTGACGTCAAAAGACTACTTAAGTGAATTATTCTCTTGGAGTCATGCCATCTAAGGAGGGGCTAGTGAACTCCAGGTACTTCAGCATCTGAATCCCTTTTCAGTGATTTGTTATCCACCACAAGTGGGCTTTATTTATCTCAGCTACACATAGCATATTTGGCAATTGAAAAATTGGAAAAAATGGAAAAAAGAAGAGACAGAGAAAAAAACAGAATAACTGGCCTTTCCTGGTGGCTAAAAAAGTCTTTGTCATACTCTGATTTCTCTACTCTTTTCATACTGATGCAGATACAGAAAATAATTAAGAAAAATAATATTTAATGCTGCATTATTATAATTACTTTTAAAAAGCCATGTTGAGTACTCTGTGCGTATCATGCATTGACATTACCTGTCTCAACCTTTGCAGTTACTAAGAGGTTGTCACACTTAGCACATTTAATGAACCAGGAAACTAACGCATAAAGGGCTCAGTGTACCTAGGAATACACCTTACAATAATGTAGACAATCTCTTTTTTGACAAATTAAAACACTGCTGAAAATAATAAGAGAAATCATGAACAAATGGACCGGTATCCCATATCCTTAAGTAGGAAGACTCAATATCATGGATATATACGTCTCCTTGTGTTAAATTACATAGTTAATAGGATCTAACTTAATTAAAAAAGGGGAGCAGATTTTTGTTTGGAACCAAGCAAGATTGTTCCAAAAATAATAACAGGAAATTTCTGAAAAAGAAGATTCATGAAATAGGACTATTATACTGGTTATTCAAACATCACAAACCTAAAGTAGTTAAAATGCAGTGGTAGTGGCACATGCTCACACCAAAGCAGCTAAACAGAATAGAAAATCTGGATACGTACATATATATACACAGGAATTCACTAATGATAAAAAGTAGCATTTTATATCAGTGGAGAAAAATAATTATTCAATAAATAGCGTCAAGGCAACAAGCTAATAATCTGGAAAAGAATAAAATTTACCCATACATGACACCTTATATCAGAATAAATTTCATAAGGTTCAAATATTTCAGTATAGAAATGAAAACATAAAAGTACTAGAAGAAAGCAAAAGGAAGTTTTTTGAAAGTGATATCAAAGTGAAGAAGGCCTTCTAACTATGAGATAAAATCCCAGAAGTTATTAAAATTTCTTTTGGATAAATCCAGCAAAAATTCTGCATGGCAAAAGCCACTACCATAAAAGTAAAAAAACAGAAACAAACATGAAGGATAAGGTGGTGGCTGGGTCCAGATGCAAAGGGATAGCATAAAGGAGTTCTTTTGTGATGATGGAACATTTCTGTGTCTTGATTGTAGTTGCACAAATCTATGTATGGGAGAAAACTGCATCGAAACACTCACACACATGAATGCAGGTAAAAAGATTAGTGCAAACTGAATAAAGTCTGAAGATTTGTTAACATTAATGTACAGATGTCACTTTCCCAGTTTTGGTATTGTCCTACAGCCAAATAACATGTCACCACTGGGGAAGCTGGTTGAAGGGGACATAGGACTCTGGGCTACTTTTACAACTTCCTGTCAGTTTATAGCTATTTCAAAATAAAAAAGCTTTAAAACATTAATATTAGAGTCAATAACAGTCTATTCTTCCCAGTGATCTTCACAGCTTGGCTCCTTGTCATTCAGCTGCTGTCTCAACTGAAATAGTGACTCCTCATAGAAGCCTTCAACAGTCACCCTACATACGTCACCTCTCTGCACTCTCTCACTTTACCATGCTGTAATTCCTAATCATCTCTCATTATTATAAATTATATGATGCTCTTTTTAATTGCCTGTTCCTCCCTATATAATATAAGCTCAATGAAAACTGTCCAAATTACTCAAATTGTGTCTGGTATGTAGTAGCTGCTCAGTAAATTGTTGAAACAATGAGTGAAGAAATCAATGTTATGACATGATAGCATTTATATATAAAAAATAGAATATAATCTGTGCATGTGCATGTTGTGTGTGCTTGTATATGATATATGTCACACACACACTTATAATCAAATAAAGAATCTGAGGAACTAGCAGACAAAGTTTGGACATACCTTTAGTCTCATTGAATACTTTCTTTACATACACGTATCTGTTGTTTATTCAATAAATGCTTTCAAACTAAAAATAAAGGCTAGGCGGAGGAAGAGGAATGCACAGAGGAGTTTTCTAAAAAGAGTAATCAAAAAAGGAGAATAGAATCTAAGAGAGCCTGGTGTCATGGACACCAAAGAAAGAGAGTTTCAAGGATGGAGTGATAAACTGTGCCCAATGATACTACTATTTCTAGAATAATATGACACTAGAGTCAGAGATGATTTTAAAAATGTCTGATCCACCCCAAGAACATCATACTCACCAGTGCAACCCTCAGCAAAGCCCGTATGAAGGCCTGGGAACCCAACAACAAAGCCCTCATCCAGAAATGCTGACCAGCCAGAAATCATGCAATGACTGCCAGGACCAGTCAGTACTGAAAACATGTGGAGAACCAACTCAAGTATTTGACCACCTTCCAGAGTGGGAAGTAACATTGGCTTTCATTTTAAGTGCTGAAATCTTTAACACTGTTTCAAGATTTGTACCTGGGATTTGTTTTCATCAGGTATGGTAAGGTGACAGACACAGAGACAACCGCCTTTGAAAGAAGAGTTTGTTAGTTCCAGTTCCCAAGAGAAGGGGTCACACCATACCATGAAGGCCCATGGGGAAGCACTGGGTCAGTCTTGAAGCAGAAAGAGAGAGGAGAGAGCATGACCCTCAGTCTTTATTGTGGTTTCTGTGGGAAGGATGGGCCAGGCAGGGTAGGAAAGCTTGAGTAAGCATATGCTTACATAGTTTGAATAATTTGTGGGCTCTGGGATAAAGGAGTGGTTTCTAGCTTCCAGTCTAGTTGAACTGATGCAGGGGAGGGCAAGGCAACTGTTGGCTTGCTGCCTAAGAGTTAAGGAGCTGATTGGGATATGGACATTGGATTGGTTGGTTGGTTAGGTTTGCATAGGAAAGGAAAGGTGTGCTCAGAAGGAAGTTAGTTTGATATCTCTAGAAATTAGCTAGCTCTGGAAGGGCAGCCTCTCCCCAACCAGCAAGACCCCCAAGATGTCAAAACATCATAAAGTATAGAAAATAAAAGACATGATTAATACAAACACAACTCTAAAAATGATACCTAAGACAGTGTGTGTAACTTCTCAAATACAAATTTCTCAGTGCTTGGAACTGCTGAAGAAAATCTCACAACTCTGTCAGTGGCACTGGAGCTTCATGAGATCCAAACTCAGTCACATATGATCCTCTGCCCATCAATGCATCTGTTTCAGTGGGTCCTTCACTCGGCTGCACACTGGTATCACCTGAAGTCCTTTAAAAATGCTAATATCTGCACCCAACCTCGAAAGAGTCAGACTTAATGGTCTTGGTGAAGGTGGGGCATGGGAAATTGTAAAAGCTCCTCTTAGGTGATTCTGAGGTGCAGCCAAGGTTGACAACCTCTGCCTTGTGTATCAACAACTCCAGCCCTTCACAGCAGAAAAAGCTGCCCTCCTCCTGCTTAAATGTAATCCTTCTACTTGGGTTCCAGATTGGCATCTTCACACACTCCTCAGATAGCTCATACATTACTTGCTGCTATTGTCTCCCATGCCTTGAACTGAAGCATGTACACCTCTTTAAGACAGGGAAGTTCCAATTACTCTGATTGCACAGGTTCTTCTCCCTGAAGTAGGGGAAGGTGGCTAGATTATGAAATATTAGCAGTTCCCAGTCAGTGAATACTTCCCCACGCTAGGTAGGTAACAGGACAAGCAGGTTAGAAGGGAGAGAAGCAGAACTGGGTCATCCAGACTAGATAAGGAAAGGTGAAGTAAACAAGGAAGATGCATAATAAATCTTCAGTGAAATTTCTCTGCTTATGAGACAGTTTCCTGCGAGGTCCACTTACAGGAGTAATATTGTTGTAGCCCTTTTGGTGACCACGTTTCTTCAAGAAATTTGCAATGTAGGTAACAGTTCAGCTTTTCTATTAGTGACTTAAGTCTTTTCCTCAAGCTTCTGAAATTCCAGTCCTACATGGTGGAGAATTAAGATTTCTGTGATCCTCCTGACAATGGGCAACTGTACCTTCTTCATCTCATAATGGGAGGAGGAGGCCTCCTGACTATATGCTCTTCCTTACTCCCTCCAGTGACCCACTTAGCTGCCTTATAAGATGTGCATAAGCAATACCTATTTTTAATGCAAGGGTCTCAACCATAAAAGGTACATACAGATCATAAAAATATAACCTATTATAAACTTGGCTTTTAAAAATAATATGCTAGCTTTAGTAGTATTTAACAAACAGTTACATTGTTTACCTTAGAACTTGAGAGTAAATATTTGGACAACCTAGGTATCTTAAAATTGTTTTTCAAGGATGTTTGAAATACGTATCTTCTAATTCTCTAAATAAACTACTCTTTCACAAGCTGAAGCCTCTGAAATCACTCACTGATCTGAATGCCAGTCAAACCGGTGGAGTAGAATTCTAAAATCATGTTTGTGATGATATTAATAATGATTATACTACTAGTTCCACTAGAATTCTTAAAAGTAAAAGAGCCAAGCTAGTATAAGCCTCAGAGTCAGAGCCCGTGGAGTCACACTGGAAATACTTGGCATTGGGCAAACCTTGTGTGGCCTGGCTCAGCCTCAGTTTTCTCTTTCCTCAAATGAGATAGTGTCTATGAAATTCCTAGAAAGGAATTAAGCATGATACAAATGGGAGGACTTTTCATTTTTTAGAATAAGGAGAATGGAACACCTTTCTAGCAAGATAAGAGCTTGAAAGTCATCTTTCTTAAGAGAGCTGGGAAATTTCTTAGGCTTTTTTTCACTGGACTTGGAGATAGATGGAGAGACGGAGGAAGTCTGTGAGGCAGCTTCTCAGGGTAGTACCCCTCCTGCTCCACCATGTCTTCAAGACATTGACAGTAAGCTCACTACTAACAGGAACAGAAGCAAGATGAGAAGCGTTCTTGTTGCCACTGTGAATAGCTCCAGGATCCAGATTTGCTCTTGGATAACTATTCTCAGCCTTCATGCTCACATTCTTTTTTGATCTACCCTCAGACTTCAGCATCCCCATGCCCACCCATCTGGCCAGAAGAAAGCTTCCTAGCCTGGAATCTATCCTCTCCCTCTCCGTGTCCTTTGGGATGGCCCCTAGCTGCCCTCTACAGCTCCACACGCTGAGAGCTCTGGAGCATTCTACATTGAATCCAGAGCTTCAGGAGTAACTCCAACCAGTGGAGCTTCTAAAAGAGTACTTCCAAAACATGTCTCACAAAATCCCAAGGATGGCATAAAACACTTTAATTTGATGCAGAGAGTTGGTGGAACAGCTTGCAATTTGCAAAAGAGAAAAATCAGAAAATTTTGAGTTTACACAGCTCAACAGAAGAGAAGTTAAATGTGTGAGGGGAAAAATTAGTTTCTATTTATAGCATTGATTTGACTAGCAGTTTTCTTCTAAAGTGTTGAAAATATTTCAAACATAAAAATACCTACCATTTCTAGAGAGTTTACCACAGACTAGACACTGTGCTGAGTGCTTTACACGGATGATTTCATTTCATCCTCACAGAGCCTCATGAAACAGATATTGTCATGCTCCCCATTTTACATGTGAAGAAACTGAGGCAATTGAGACTTTCACTTGCCCAATGTCATAAATACATCAATGGGGAGACCAGATTCAGACACAGGCATTCAGAATTTGGAACCTACACCCTTAGCCACTAGGATCTGCTGCCTCCAGCTGAGTAGAGAAAACATCCTCTGCTACATGGAGTGCATGTGACACTGAAGAAGCTTTGAGAGTCTGGTGAGAATGTCACAGCCAGGATAGGATTCCCAGGCTCCTGACCACCACATCTCAGATCTGTTGTGTTCCAGAAACCAAGAGGAACTGGCTTATTGAACATTTGAATTCACAGGCAATAGGCAGAAAATCATTTTGTTTCTTCTGGCCTCTAAACTCTCAAAGCTGCACTGTGGGGTTAGTCTTTTCTCTACTCGTGGACTAAACCCATAACTTGTAGCATAACTTCCTGGTTTCTGCGGGAAATAATTAAGTTCCCAGTCACTTTCAGTCTCCAAACGTTCTCATTTCAGTGTTAAAAACAGCGAGTTCAGTGTAAACTAAAAATTCTGAACCTCATTCTAAAGTGAAGATTCTCCTCACCCCTCAGCCCAGAATCTTGAATTAGGAAAGTTGGCTTCTTTGTTCTTCTCTCTCCCTCCCTCATCTTCCTCACTGCCCCTCCTGCCTCGCCTCCACTTGACTGCCTCTGATTTTGCTGGGTTGGAGCAAGGGAAAGACACAGGTAAGGGGCAGAAACATTCCAGTTGACTGGCAATGGTGCCCTTAGGGAGCAGATTCCCAAGGCTGGATGACTGGACTCAGAAGCACCTTCACTGTTTCCTTGGAGGTTCTCCAATGGCCTATTGCAGCTCCCTTGATGCGGGCAAAGCTTCTACCTGCCCGCCACTGCTCCTCCACCCACTCCTTCCCCTCCATTGACCACATACAATTCTTCCCTCAACTCCTTGGTATCTGAAGGTCAACACCCTTTAGGGTCACATTTCCCCTCCAAGTAGTCTCTTGGGAGAGAGTTAAAATGACACCTGGTCACCCACTTCCATGAGCACCTCTGGACTGCAAGAAACCCCTGAGCATCTCTGCTGTGTCCTCAGGCGAGATGCCTTTTACTGCCTACGCAGGCCTCTTCCTTTTCTCTGCCCTGCCTTCTCAAGACCCTCTAGCCACATCTCCTCTCACCGGTCCTTAGACTCCAGGAACTGCAAAGGGTGCATATTGACTGGTAGAAGAGAATGAATGGCTTCGGGTGGAGGGGAAACCCTCCCGTCTCTCATGCACAGAGGTGAAGGAGGACAAACGCTGAAGAACACCAACTCTCTACAAAAACTTTTATTTCCGATTTCTTTCCTCTCCTCTTCAGTTTCAACCCTTTCATCCTGGGCTGGGAGAATGAGACAAGAGCCACCAATCAACTTTGGAAACTGTCTTCTAAACTCGGCAAAAGTGAGAAAGCACTTTAAGTTGGAAGTTATGGATATGAGGCATTGATCTGCTTGTTCTCACACAAAGAGAAAACTGAGACAGAATCCATTTTGCTATCCTTTTATGCAAGTTTCACAGCCTTGGAGAAAGAGAAGGGAGGAATTGGGGGTGAAGATCTTCTGGTATTCAGTGACAGATATCTAAGTAGTTATCATAGTGTGTTAAACCCCTGCAAACTGTATGGTCAATAAGTTATTGGCTGTTGTGAATTGTTTCCTGAGACATCCCAGCTCAGGTTCAAGGGAGTCAAGAGGCTCACTACGGATAGTCCCACACTCACCACATGGAGGTCCCTCTAAAGCAAGACGGCAAGATGTGTCCCTCATCATGGAACTCAAAGCTGGCAGAGGAATTGCCTATTCTCAGGAAGGCAGGGTTTTTCATTTGCATTATCCGCTGGGAAAGCTGATGATCAGGCAATTCCAAAAACAGAGTCCATGGGCTGAGGGACAGAGATGGAGAGACAGAAGGGAGTCAGACGCAAGACAGGGAGAGACATGGAGAACAAAGCTGGAGCATCATTAATTGTGAATTAGTCCCAGGGGAACCTGGGAATGGAGAGGAAGGGAAGAGATTAGAATCTATTTTTGTGTCCTATTGCTGCTGTAACAAATTACCACAGATTTAGTAGATTAAAAGAATACACTTATTCTCTAACAGTTCTGGAGGTCACAAGTCCAAAATCACTTTTACTGGCCTCAGGCCAAGGCTTTGGCAGGCCTCATTCCCTCTGGAAGCTTCAGAAGAACCCTTTTCCTTGTCTTTTTTAGCCTTCTGTGGCCACCTACATTCCTTAGCTTGTGACTCTTTCCTCAGATCACTCCAAACTCTTGCTTCTGTTGTCACATCTCCTTTTGTTTGACTCTGATCTTCCTGCCTCTGTCTTATGGAGACCATTGTGATTACATTGGGACTACCCGGATCATCCAGGCTAGTCTCCCCATTTCGAAATCCTTAACTCCCCATCTCAAAGCCTTAACTCACATCTGCAAAGTTTCTTTTACCATATCAGTTAAAATTCACAGGTCCTGGGGTTTAGGATGTGGACATATGTTGGGGAGGGGGGCATTATTTAGTCTACCACAGGATACAAAATGTTAGAGCAAAATTGAGCCATATTTTTAGGCCTGGAGATGAGCCAGAAAACTCTAGAGAAAAAAGCAAGTCAGCTTCCTTATCTAAAGGTCAGAAAGCCAATTGTTTCTACAAGTAGCAAAAACACCCAGCCAGGACTCTTTTCTCTACTCCTTTTGGTTTTAAGAAACAACATTTTCTTAAGTGGTGTGTGGAGAAGATACTGAAGCAGAAAGATACTGCTTCCCCCAGTACTAACCTCTATGTAGAGAATTTCAGGATGTTAGAGCTTGATGAGACCTTTGCATTCTTCCATTTGCAACCACTTCACTTCAGAAAGGAAAGAATAGTGGAGGCAGCGTGGTCTAGTGAAAGAACACAAGGTTTGACATCAGACATATCTCAATTTTCATCTCGGCTGGTTCTTCTCCAGCCAAGTCTCTGCTGACCTCACATAGAGTTGCTCTGAAATTGACAGAATAATGTTTATCTTCTCTTAGTTCCCTAAGACATGGCACATACGCGCCCCCCACGTTAGGGCCAAGCCCATACCAAATAGGCCTCTAGCTCAGAAGGGCCTCTCAAAAGTATCAAACAGTCCCTTTTAGCAAAATATTTCACATACCATATACTTAGTGATCAGTATCTGATTTAGTTATGTAGCTGCTTGCTCATGGTCAGACCTGTTGTGGCTGCATTCCTTCAATTCCTACTCTACCCACGTAGATCCAGCCCCAGTCACTTCCATCCTTGGAGTAATGGAATGGGATTGAATGACAGGTAACCCAGGAGAAAGGCCAAGAGGAAGAAGCTGGAGGCTACATGACCATTGGGATGCATATGGAGCCTAAGGAATAAAGGAGCCAATGGGGAGAGGAGCTAGAAGAACCTCCTTAATGGAAATTCATGGAGTTGAAAATGAGGATCCAACCTGTCCACTGGGGGCAGGTGTGATGAGGTGAAGGGAGGAGAGAAGAGATAACTGATTCCCCATGCAAGATGGACACTGCATGGAGAATAGTAAGCACAACATAATATTTTGGGAATATTAGATCAATATAGTTTTGTCTTTATTAATTTCAAATTTCTAGTTGTCCTGAGACACCTAAACCCAAACCCAATTATCCTGTCCCCAGTCCAGAGTGCTTGCCACCATAGGATATTTACAGATTTCCCTTTCATGAGATACATGATTCAAAACCTGTAGTCATATGTGCTTTTCGACGTAAAATTTTCATTATTCCTTCCCTCCACCCCTCAACACTCATGCATGTTGCCCAAAGGCCACTCAGTAGTGCTGGATGTTAAGCCAGCGAGTTGACTTCCAGGCATCCCTATCTCAATGTGATATTTCTATATCAACAATAATATTCTAAGTTTAATTTGGATCCATATGAATTCACAATGGATTCATATTCAAAAATAATATATGATTATTGCAGACATTTTTTAAAACACAGATGAGCAGAATGAATAAAATAAAGGTACCTACAAACCTAATATCAGAGATAACCCATTGACATTTTTCGATCATCCTTCCAGTCTTTTTCTATGTTTCTATCTTTATGTACAACCAACTGTATGCATATTCTGTTTTGGCCTTCGGGATCATACTAATCTATAATTTTCTAACCTACTTTTTTAATCCAGTTACATATCATCTGTGTTTGGAAAAGCAGAAGAGATACATTTTTGTTTCACCAGCAAGGAAATATTTTTCTTTGATGATCACACATTATGTTGTCTGGAGATGGTACCCCATAGCTCTTTCCCTTTACCCTTGAGTCACATAGTCACTTCACACCAAATGCACCTTTGATGTGGATCAGGAGTGCCACTCCTCAGGTGTCACTCTCTCTTTCTCTTATCCCTCATGGTGTCCTCAGACTTCTTACCTCTGCCCTCTTCTCAGTCAGAGTTTTTACCACTCCAACTCTCAGTAAGAAGGTCCCATGAGTTTTTACTTTTATGAACTTTGACGTCGGGAGAGCTTCAGGTTACTTGGATCCTAGACGTAGCTGGATAGTGGAAGGGGCAGAAGGGAACCTGAGATTCTACACGTCCTGCAAAAAGGGAAGACCATGAAGTGAAACTACCATTTCCCAGTCCATTGTCATTAAAGTCACAAAACTTCAAGATAATTAAATCTTTACCTTGCTGACAGTAGCTAATTATTATAGAAAAATTATAGAAGGTTACTTGCTAACAGTGTCTCTTTCATCTTACCAAAGACTCATGTTCTATTACCATAGAACTGGGTAGACAAATATTGGGAATTAAATCTTGTCTTGACTCGCTTCTGGTTCTGTTCCTTCTAGTAATTCCAGTGAAGAGATTAAAACTTCGTGGAAGATGATCAAGAAGTGGGAGATCAAGCTTAATGAAAGTGAGACAGCTTCTGGCCGTATGAAAATATGCAAAGGAAACAACACTCAACAATGTGATTTGGGACCACCAAGGAGCCTAGGGAAATATTTTAATGTCTGTGAATTTGGAACTTCTCAAAGGTCTCCAGGCTATGAATATGATGTTTATACAGTGCAATGCTTACTTGCCACTCCCTAGTCACTAAACTAGATGTGTGGAAAAAGAGAAGAAGGTGAATTCTTCTTCCCATAAGAAGATCAGGCTCTGAGATTTTAATTCTTCATCTCCTTACCAGTTAATCTCAATTCCTTCCCATGAGGTCAGAGGAGTAAATATTCCTGTCTCCTGACTCCTGCCAAAAGTCCTCAAAAATGCCATATCCTTGAAAAACAGTGAAAGACTCAAAAGAGCCAAGTGAGGGCTCATCAGCTTGGGAACTGGGAGGATAATTAAAAGTTGAGATAAAAAGTTTTCACAATGTTTATCCCCTAGGGAACTTAGAGGAGATTAGAGGAGCTGTGGATGCAGAGAAGTAGCTGAGGAGGGAGAGGAGAGGAGAAGAATGAGTAAAGGAACACACCAAGAGCAAGTAATTGCCCTCTGGGGATTCTTAGGTTCTGAAAAGTTATCATTTAAGACTGACAAAGTAAAAAACCTTCATCCCCAGGAGGAGGATGGACCACTGCATCAAGGATTTGCTGAGAGATGTGCTGCCTTCCATCCAAAATGAGTTCTGTGCATGAGTTGAGCACTCAGCCTTGGTGAGTACCCCACAGGGAAGGTTAAGAGGAAATGGTGAGAGGATTTAGCCCAAATCCCTGGGAGCAGCCAGGACTGCCCGTGATCCTCTGCTGTGTTTTTCTCCTTGGTTGTAATTAGAGGCCCTTTGATTCTTCTCATGACCTAGAGGATGCAAGTCACTGTTTTCAAGCCATTGAAAAGAATCCTTGGTCTTGGCCAGTCATTTAATCAACAGTAAAATTGAAGTGATCAGTATATACAGACATATTCAAAGAAGTAAAAAGTGGAAGTCAAGGGATAAGTCTCTTTTTTTGGCCTTAAGTAATCTGTGTTGTGTTGAAAATAAGAAGAAGGAATGAAGAATGGCTGGGCTTGATATAAGAACCAAAGATAGACATAGACTTTATCTTTTCTTGAAGAAAAAGGATGGTGAGCATCCTCAATCATTAGGAAGCATAATCTCTATGGAACTAAGGCAGGTTTAGTCCGTGGTCTGGTGGAAAACTTAGTGTTAGGGGTCATCCACTCTAGGAATGATCTGGGACTGACTTTGGAAAGAAGTTCATGTATCAGATGCTATAGTTTTCATCCTTGCCCCAAGTGGGTGTTCTATTTTTTTGTATGGCCCCTTCCCTATTTCTTTAGCCTCTGGTTTTCAAGTCAACTCGGTCCCATCCACTGGCACCTCTCCAACAGTTATGTGTGATGTGAATGCTTTGGTCCCCAAGCCCAGTAACCAGTCATGTCTAACTGCCTACAGTCCCACTAGCTATGCATACTGACAGTGAACAAAGAATGAAAAATTTCTTTTTCCCTTTTATACTGCTTTGAATTACAGATTATGTATATCACTTATTGCAGATCTTTAATGCTGAAAGAAATCTTGCTCTTTACCTAAGTTGCTCAATCTGCAGATGAAGAAACTGTGGCTCAAAGAGACAGTGTTACAATGGTACATAGATGGTTTATTGATACAGGTTGAAACCCAGATCTCCTTATTACCAATCCACATACACCTTAACCCACATCTACTTTCTGAAGAAGCAAATGCACCGGCTGTTTGTTTGCTTCTACTTCATTATTTTACATATCTGCCCAGCTATTTACAGTCCTACTCTATGTTTTCACTGACCAGATACTGCATACTGCAGCTGCCTCTGAAAACTCTGCTAAGGTCCTGATGACTCACTCCCTCTCTATCCTCCTGCTAGGCTGTTCCTGGAGAGGGAGACCAGGCTGTATTCATCACTACTATCCCACTACCTGCCACTGGAACAGGCACTACTCAGTGCTCAGCAAATGTTCACTTAGTCAAGAAAAGTGTAATGAAATTCTCTAATTATTCTAAAAATCAGAAAACAAGGATAAGTATTAATAAAAATAGTATATCATCATCTAAACATAGCATCAACAATGTATTGGAGAAAAGGTCCTTGGTTTCCTTGTTTGTTAAATGAAATGGATGGAATACATGATCTCTATGGTTCCTTTCATTTCTAACATTTTTTATTCTCCTATATAATAATGGGACCCTTCTGGCAGTAATCTGGATCCATGACAGTCACTCTAAAGGTGAGGATTCTGGATGCAGCCTCAGATAGTAGGAGACCAGAGTTGAGTTGCTTCCTATGCTGATACAAGGACCAGGCTCCCTGGGGCAGCGCTCAGAACCCCAGCCACCAGCTACAGCACTCTAACCTCGAACTCATCTCCAGCCCTGACAACCTAAAGCCATTTTCTCTTCTTAGCAGTCTCTGCAATGAACTCTCTGGCTACCGCAGGGCCAGGGCTGAGTGGAAGGGGAGAGAGGCCTCCATCAATAAAAGCCCAGGACACCACTCCCAACCAGAAAACATCTGAGTTGGATGATGCTTTTCAGTTCTATCGTATATGACGCTGTGGCTTCGCTCTGATTTTCTGAACACTGACGTATTATTGCATTTGTCCTTTGTTCAGCTGTCTCACTTGATTCCCGTAGATTTTAACAAGATCCAATTTTTTAAATATT
Source organism: Equus przewalskii (assembly GCF_037783145.1). Lineage (NCBI taxonomy): Eukaryota > Metazoa > Chordata > Mammalia > Perissodactyla > Equidae > Equus > Equus przewalskii. The sequence goes on along the minus strand of NC_091834.1, from coordinate 96,360,493 downwards.
TTATTTGATTCTGTGATGCTGCTAGTTTCCTGAAAACAAATTCCTACTGTTGAAAGGCATTTACTAGAAGCCCATTGAAAGCATAGTACCTCATATACTCAAAAAATATTTTTAATAAATGAGTTTACAATTTACTAATTTTTTAAGAGCAAAAAATATGCCTTGAGATTACATTTCTGTTACGAAAACCTGATGGCATTTAGTTGTGTTTTTGTAGAGGCCTGGGTGACATGTTGGAAGGGAGATAACTCGGTACAATCTTAGCTAATAGAAAGGAGAATTCACTTCCTCTGAAAGGATTCAGTGGATTACACTCACTTCATACTTAGTCATAACGTGTGAGTATCAGTCATAACATGTGAGTATCATTGGTTTCCAAATGCTCACATTACTTTCGTTTGTTAATTATTTATTTAAATATCTGAATATGTGCCTATAACTTACTATATAAATTGTGCATTATTGAGAAGGAAGGCATAATGGCAGTGGTAATTTAAATAAACTGCAAATTTAATTAGCCAGCTAGTAACCTTGTTTTTCTCTCTCAGCACTTAGAACAAATACACTTAGTTTCTTTAAATTATTAATCTGTCTCTGATTAAATTATAAGAACCAAGGAAGCAAGATTCATGCTCTGTCTTTCTGATTCACAGACAAGTGTCTGATGTCCAGCACCACCTCTGGGCCACAGCAGAGGCTTAGCAGACATTGGTTTAAAGGACTGAAGCTTCATCAGGACTGATGGGCACAATGAGAATGACATGAGAGGATTCTTTTCTAGGCAGTGACCCGGGAAGAAACATGAAGGGAAACTGAGTCCAGTCTATTAAGAACAACACTGAGGAAACTGGGCACCACTCTTTGTCTCAAGTGTCCGATTATAACACCCTACCCACTGCTCCCCCACTGAAGAATCCTTTCTGTACTCCCTGTGCTCCCTGTCCTTCCTCTTTTTCCATTTTCCTACCTTCCTTCATTAGTTTTTTTTTTCTCTTTTTCTTTCCTTCTCGCATTTTTTCTCACTTTTCTCCACCACTGTCTTTCCCTATCTTTCCTTCTGCATTGATAGATTATCTCCTCTATAACTGTAACTGTGCTGGATCTTAGACATAAAAGGATGACAAGAAAGAGTAATTTATCCTTGAGAATTTCACAGTCTAGCGGGAGCACCCAAATGTCCCTCTCACCAACATCATCATTGTATTCTCCCTGAGCACCTAGGTTAAGGAAGCTGGGGGAGGAATCTCAATTACAGCCCCAGGCCTAGCCAAGGGCTTAATCCCATACCCCTGAAGTAAGACCATCACTTGTCCCTCCCTGACTCTGCTCCTCTCCCAACAGCCTAACACACCTGCTTCAATGAGGAGGGACAACTTGACCTGGATGAGTGAGTTTGTCCTCATGGGGCTCTCCAGTGACAGGCAGATCCAGGCTGGACTCTTTGTCTTTTTTGGGGCTGCCTATCTGTTGACTCTGCTGGGCAACGGACTCATCGTGCTCCTGATTGGCTTGGACACGCGACTGCACCAGCCCATGTACTTCTTCCTCTGTAACCTGGCAATGCTGGACATCTGCTACACCTCCAGTGGGGTCCCTCAGATGCTGGTGCATTTCCTCCTGGAGAAGAAGACCATCTCCTTTAGCCGATGTGCAACCCAACTCTTCTTCTCACTGGCTTTGGGCGGGACCGAGTTCCTGCTGCTGGCAGCAATGGCCTATGACCGCTATGTGGCGGTCTGTGACCCGCTGCGCTACGTGGCAGTGATGGGCCCAAGGCGCTGTACAGCACTGGCAATGGTCTCTTGGCTTGTGGGCCTAGCTAATTCTGCAGTGGAGACAGCGGTCACCATGCGCCTGCCCACCTGTGGGCACCACGTGCTGAACCATGTGTCCTGTGAGACACTGGCACTGGTCAGGTTGGCCTGCGTGGACATCACCCTCAACCTGCTGGTCATAATGGCCTCCAGTGTGGTGGTGCTGCTGTTGCCCTGCTGCATGGTCTCCTTGTCCTATGCCCACATTGTGGTCACCATCTTGCGGATCCGTTCCAGCAGGGGACGCCGCAAAGCCTTTGGGACCTGTGCTTCTCACCTCACTGTGGTCTCCATGTCTTATGGGATGGCCCTGGTTACCTACATGCAGCCCAGCTCCACGGCTTCAGCTGAGAAGGACAAGGTGGTGGTGTTCTTTTATGCTGTGTTGACGCCCATGTTGAATCCACTTATCTACAGTCTGCGGAACAAGGAGATGAAGGCTGCTCTGAGTCGAGTTCTCATGAGGAGTTCTGAGCCAAAACTTTAGTCCATGACTTTGTCACAAGAGGGTCTCACTCTGCAGAGAGTGGGCACTGGAGTGTGCATTTCTGCATAATGTCTGTATGTGCATGTATATGGGTGTGTGCACTTGTGTATGTGTGTAAGGGAGCTGCTGGAAGAACCACAATCTGTATTACTATCCTTTGAGGTAATAGAGTAATGGGGTTTTATCTCTGGACTCTATTTTTGGTCCTGACTTGTTCTTAAAAATTGTGAATTACAACTTTGAGATACATACATCCTACAGAAAATTAAATGGAAAAAATAAAGGTATACCAGCATATATGAATTAGAAAGCAAGGTTAAATCAGAAGTCAGGCAGTGTACAAAACTTATGCCAAGAAAGTCTATTTCCTTGCTAACATTTACAACTGTATGTCTAAGCTTTTCTGCAATCAGTGAGAAAAGCGGAGAGGTGAATTTGTAAGTTACAAAATTCACTGTGCCCATAGGATCAAACAGGTCTTAGGCCGGAGGTGCAAAGGTCGCTCATGTAACTCACACACGGCCTATCCGAGCTCTATAAGGCAGGGAATTCACACAGGCACTTGGAGTCAAACTCATTGTAATGGTGCCCACAGCCCTGATGAGCAGGACTGGACCATGTGTGAGTCACGTGGACATCACTCTGCATGTTTCCCTCCTATACTTGCAGTGGTGGCAAATGACTGATCAAAATGTCAAACATACAGGACCTCAAACACACATCCTTCCACACAATCAATCTAAGGATATCCTCTTGTGAAAACTGAGGGATGCATTTGGAACTCATGCTTGACTGGAAGATCATGCTACACACGATCAAACGTGAACTGAGCTATTCAGCAGGGAAAGAATCAGTTTCCCACTGGTGATAATTTCTCTCTATTCTCTCACACACAATTAATGATTGAGCGCCAAACATCCTAAAATATAAATAAAAGCAGTGATAATTTTATCCAGAACAGTGTTTAAAACAACTTTTAAAAATCAGAATAAATCTTCTGTTACTTAAATATTACAAATCCCTGCTTTGTCTTCACCACAAACAAAAAATATAAATTGAGAACAATTCAAACTTATAATGATGCTGTTGAGAAAAATGCCAAAAAGTTGTGGAGGAAGGAATTGGGTATCTTTTTAAATTCCTAGTAAAACTTCTAAAAAACAATTTAAAGATTTTTTATCCTTTTTTTTTTATTGTGGTAACACTGGTTTACAGTATATAAATTTCAGATGTACATCAGTATGTTTTGATTTTTGTGTAGACCACATCATCTTTAGCACCCAAAGTCTACCTACCATCCTTCACCGTACACATGTGCCCTGTCTCTCCTTTTGCCCTCCTCCCTCCCCACTTCCCCTAAGGTAGCTGCCAATCTAATCTCTGTCTATGAGTTTGTTGTTGTTTTTATCTTCTACTTATGAGTGAAATCATAAGGTATTTGACTTTCTCTGTCTGACTTATTTCGCTTAGCGAATACCCTCAAGGTCCTTCCAAGTTGTTGCAAATGACAAGATTTCATCTGTTTTTATAGCTGAGTAGAATTTCATTGTATATATACCACATCTTCTTTATCCATTCATCCATTGATGGGCACTTAGGTGGTTTCCAAGTCTTGGCTATTGTGAATAATGCTGCAATGAACGTAGGGATGCATGTATCTTTAGACATTCATGTTTTCATTTTCTTTGGATAAATATCCAGAAGAGGAATAGCTTCATCATTTGGTAGTTCCACTCAATTTTTGGAGGACTCTCCATATGGTTTTCAAAGTGGCTGCACCAGTTTACATTCCATCTGCAGTGTATGAGGGTTCACTTTTCTCCACATCCTCTCCAACACTTGATATTTCTGGTCTTCTTCTCACTGGTCCTGGGGAAGACTGAGTTCCTACTGCTGGCCACAATGGCCTATGACCACTACATGGCCATCCATGATCCCCTGCACTGTGTGACAGTGATGGGTACCCAGGAGTCTCTTGATTTGTGCATGTGGCTAATTCTACAGTAAAGACAGTGGTCACTGTGTGCCTGCCAACCTGTGGGTACCATGTGCTGAACCATGTGGCCTTTGTGAATGTGACACACATCGCGTTGTCATGGTGGCCTCACCATGTGTAGTAGTGTTGCTGCTGCCTGAGCTGAATGCTGAATGGGAACTCAGTTGTAGAAACAGAGAAATGCACAAGAACTCAGAAATGGAAAGATGACACCTTGCCCTAAGGACAAGGAAGCTTATACTAAGGCATAAATTCTGTGCAACTGTGCATCATGTGTGTGTCTTTTGGAAAGATGTACTCTTTGTTTTTGGAGGCATAGATAAATAAATAATGACTTAAGCTCTAGAATCTTGTTTGTAGCACTGGCTTTTTCCCAAGAAGTTTCAAAAGCAGTTTCCACCAATCAGAAATGTTAAATATTTTTTGACCAGCTAAATATCAACATAATTCTCATAATTGCTTTCACCATTGTCCTTACTGTCAACTTCACCATTTACAGTCTATCAATCAAATCCCACATTTAATGAACACCTTCTCTGTGCCCAGCCCTGATTCCCTTCCTCGTCACAGTTGCCATTGCAACTCCCCCCTCCTAGGTGCTGAGAGCATGATGGGGCCTGGGACACTATGTGGGTCTCAGAGAGAATATCAATCAGTGAACAGATTCCTGTGAAGCTGCACTGTGTGCAATACACTGTGCCAGGTGCTGCAGGAGACACACCAAGTCTAATGCAGGATCCTTCCCCACAACCTGGGGATTATTTGAAAAGATAAGAGATAAATACCAAAAATAAAATTGCAATATAATCCAACCAAGCAAAATTTACAGTGAAGCAATATTTGGTTAATTGCCAAACATGAGATAGTGATTAAAAGCCCCAGGGAATTCATGAAATTCCCACATGAAGAGGAGAAATCCAGGTAGTTAGAAAAACAATTAAAGAGAAAGAAAAAGTTAAATTTGGCATCAGAAGATGGTGGAATTTAAATAGATGTAGGAGGAGAGAAAGATTAATTCTTGGTACTAGGAGAATGATATAAGCCAGGAGTGAGGGTAGAAAAAGTAAGGTCTGTCTGGGCAGGAGTGAGTAAACCAGTTTGAGTAGAGCAAACATTTCATTCTGAGGCATCATGAGGAGAAGGCAAGGCTGGAAAGAAGGGGTGCACATAGTATGGCTTTGAACACAAAACCAAGGAATTTGCATTAGAGGCAATGGCCCGATAGAAATTCTCATTTAGAGAATAGCACATCAAATATAGTGTTCTAAAAGCTGTCCTCTTCCTCTGCACTGGGCTTGATAGACTGAGAGAAATATAAACGACACAACTTTTTTCTTCTTTTAGTCCAACAAACTCTCTATTTCATGCTTCCCTAGAGGGATTAAGTGAATCAGCTCTGTATAATTCCACTTCCTCTAGTTAGGTCAGCCTTCATAGACCAGGTAGCGTTCAAGGGAGGGTTCAAAGAGCAAAAGGGTTGGGAAGTCAGAGGATATAGGCCAGATGCTATCTAGGACATCAGGAAATGTTAGAGGTAAAAATGAATGAGATCTGGAAGTTGAGACGTGAACAAAGGGTATAACTGTAGATAAACTATGTTCTGTTTCTTTTTGTCTTTGTTTTATTGAGAAGATAACCACACTATCTGGGGAACATCCTGAAGACTGAGCAAGATAATCAGAGCTTCCTGGGTGTTATCTGTAAGGTCTCATCTGAGAGCAGCCCTGTTTGTCTGATCTCCCGTCCCATGTCAAGGGACTGTCCCCCGCTGAGACGGGCCCCATAGGGTCAGGGAGGGTTTGGAGTTTGCTTTTCTAATATTGTCTCACAAAGTGAGTCTGAGTCTCACCACAAGCACCAGCTTGGGATGCTCTCAAATCTTTTTTTTTCATGGAGATAAGTCAATGCATGAATTGTAGGAGAGCAAACTTCGGGATCCGAAGCAGGAACTAAATTAGGAGAGTATTTCTAGAATAGCTCATAGACAAGGGAGGGAGCAAATGGGTGTGATGGTGCAGTGCTCTGCAGCCATTCTGAACACACCTGGGAATTCACATGGTAGAGGCTCCCTGAGGGCAAGACCTCCCTGTCTCTCCAGGAGGCCACAGTCCAGTCTCTTCTTTCCAGAACAAAATCCTCTCCGGGCAGCATTCTTTGCTTCACACAATCATATGACCAGGATTACCACTAGGGTCAGGGGTTCTTAGCCTGGAGCTCAGTGACAGGTTTGAGGATCTATGAGCTCCCTGGAACTGTGTGTTCAAATGGTATCTCATCCAGTGTTATCACGTCCTGAGGGAATCTTTCTGTGATGCACTCTCTGCTCAATCTCTGCTGTGTCCTCCTGTTACACACTCATAGGCCTCCATGCTTTTCCTCAGAGCACTTCTCCCACCTTGTAAAGATGGACTTGTTTGTATGTCTAGACACTTTGTCCCTGACTCCCTACAAGACTGTCAACTCCATGGGTGAAGAAACTGTCTGTTATGCTCACTGCTTCATCCTCAGTGCAGGGCGCTGTCTACACAGAAGCACTCAAAGAGTATTTGTTAACTGAATGAATCTCAAACAATCTGCGGCCCCTCCAAGAGATTAACATGTCTTAATTGACGTATTGGTTTGTATTAATGTGCTTTTAAATTTTACCAAATTTATCTTTTATTTTTTTTTTTTTTTACCCCTTTTTCCCTCCCCCCTTCCCCAGTGGTAACCACCAGTCCAATCTCCAATGCTATGTGTTCAAATTTATCTTTTAAAAACCTTTAGTAGTGAGCTGTGATATTTGCCACTAGTTGATAAGGTGGTGGTTTTAGATCAGCTTTCCTGACACCATACAACCGGACCTGCCACTAGGAAATGCTGCGGGAAGAGGGCGGTGGAAACCCAGCACGTAGTCAAGGATCCATCAAACAATCTGATTTCTCATTGATTTCATCTGATTTCCAATACGTTTTCTCAGTCTTTTCATTTCTTTCCTCACTATAACAGCTCAATATAGCAACCTTACAAAACGTAATATAGAAATGAAGTTTAAAGATGATAGCTTGGTGGTATATAGTAATTCTCTTCGCATTCCTGTTGTAATTTCCTCCTTTCCTTTTTATATCTTCAAAGAAAAAAAACACTTTTTGCTCTTTTCTCGCCTCCCTCAGCATATGTCAAAATGCGACTTAAGTGAACTCTCTTGGAGTCATGCCGTCTAGGTAGCGTCTAGTGAACTCCAGGTACTTCAGTTTGCAAACCCTTTTCAGTGATTCATTACCCACCGAGAGTTGACTTTCTCTATCTCAGCCACACATAGCATTTTTGCCCTATTTGGTAATTGAAAAAAAATTGGATAAAATTGAAAAATAATGGGAGAAACAAGAGACAGAGAAAGAAGCAGAATAACTGGTCTTTCTTGGTGTCATACTTTGTTTTCTCTATGCTTTTCATACTGTTGTTGACACTCAAAATAATTTTAAAAATAACATTAATGATGTGTTATTATAATTTTTTTAAAAAAAAGCTATGCTGAGTACTCTTTATACGTCAAGTATCTGTATTACCTGGTTCAACCAGTTACTCAGAGGTAGTCACAATTACCGCAATTAATGAATCAGCAAACTAAGGTGTAGAGGGCTCAGTGTACCCACAATAATATAGATGATCTCTTTCTTAAAAATTAAAAACACTGTTGCAAATAATAAAATAAATCTTTCACAAATGAACAGGCATGCCATATCATTAAATAGGAAGACTCAATATCATGGAAATATACGTGTCCCTATATGAAATTACACAGTTAATAGGATCCAACTTAATTAAAAAGGAGGGGCAGACTTTTCTCTGGAACCAAGAAAAACTGTTCCAAAAATAATACTAAGAAATTTCTGAAAAAGAAGATTTGTGAAAAAGGACTATTTTACTGGCTATTCAAACATCATAAACCTAAAATAGTTAAAGTGCAGTGGCAGTGGCACATATTCACACCACAGTAGCCAAACAGGATAGAAAATCTGGAAATAGACATATATATACAGGAATTCAGTAATGATAAAAAGAAACATTTTAAATCAGTGATGAAATATAATTATTCGATAAATAGTATTAAGGCAACAAGCTAATCATCTGGAAGAGAATAAAATTTACCCTTACATGACACCTTATATCAGAATAAATTTGTATAAGGTTCAAATATTTCGGTGTAGAAATGAAAGCATAAAAGTATTAGAGGAAAATAAAAGGGAGTTGGTTGTTTTTTTAATAATAACAAAGTGAAGAAGGCCTAGTAACAAAATCCCAGCAGTCATTAAAATTCTTTTGGTATAAATTCAGCAAAAATTCTGCATGGCAAAAGCCTCTACCATAAAAGTAAAACAGCAAAAACAAAAATAGAAAAACATGGAGGGTAAGGTGGGGGCCGGGTACAGATGCAAAGGAGTAACATAAAGGAGATCTTTTGTGATGGTGGAACAGTTCTGTGTCTTGATTGTAGTTACACAAATCTATGCATAGGATAAAGCTGCATTAAAACACACACACGTAAATGCAGGTTAAAAAGATTAGTGCAAACTGAATAAGGTCTGTAGACTTGTTGACATTCATGTACCGATCACTTTCCCAGTTTTGATATTCTACTACAGCCAAATAAGATGTCACCATTGGGGGAAGCTGGTTGAAGGGGACATAGGACTTTGGACTATTTTTACAACTCCCTGGGAGTCTATAGCTATTTCAAAATAAAAAAGCTTTAAAACATTAATATTAGAGTCAATAACAATCTATTCTTCCAAGTGATCTTCACAGCTTGGCTCCTGTCGTTCGGATGCTGTCTCAACTCAAATAGTGACTCCTCAAGGAGCCTTCACTGGTCACCCTGCATATGTCACCTCTCTGTCCTCTCTCATATTACCATGCTGTAATTTCTAATCATCTCTCATTACTGGAAATTATCTGATACTCTTTTTAATTGCCTGTTCCTCCCTACAGAATATAAGCTCAATGAAACCTGTCTACTTTACTCAAACGGTGTCTGGTATGTAGTAGCTGCTCAGGAAATTGTTATACGAACAAACAAATAAATCAATGTTATAACGTGATACATTTATATAAAAAACAGAGAACATAATCTGCACATGTGCACTTTGTGAATGTTGTATATGTTTTATATGTGTCACACATACACACACACATACACATTTGTAACCAAATAAAGAATCTGAGGAAGTAGAGGACAAAGGTTGGACACAACTTTATTTTTCATTGAATACTTTCCTTACGTACATATATTTGTGGCTTATTCAATAAAGGCTCTCAAACTAAAAATAAAGGCTAGGCAGAGGAAGAGGAATGCATAGAGGCAATTTTTAAAAAGAGTAACCAAAATATTAGAAGATAATCTAAGAGAGCATGGTGTCATGAACACCAAGGAAGGAGAGTTTCCAGGATGGAATGATAAAACAGCACCAAATGATGCTACTATTTCCAGAATAAAATGATGCTGTAGCCAGAGATGACTTTAGAGATGTCTAATCCACCAGAGCGCCACACTCACCTGTGTGAACCTCAGCAAAGCCTGTGCGAAGGCCTGGCAGCCCAACAACAAAGCCCTCGTCCAGAAATGCTGTCCAGCCAGAGATCATGCAACAACTGCCAGGCCCAGCCAGTACTAAAAACATATGGAGAATAAACTCAAATCATGTTTAATCACCTGCCTGAGTGGGAAGTGACATTGATTTTCATTTTAAATGCTGAAATATTTAACACTGTTTCAAGATTTGTGCCTGGGATTTGTTTTCATCAGGTATGGTAAGGTGACAGACACAGAGACAACTGCCTTTGAAAGAAGAGTTTATTAGTTCCAGTCCCAAGAGAAGAGGGCACACCACACCATGAAGGGCCCATGGGGTAGTACTGGGTCAGTCAGGTTGTGGAAAGAGAGAGGAGAGAGCATGCCCCTCAGTCTTTATTGTGGTTTCTGTGGGAAGGATGGGCCAGGCAGGGTAGGAAAGCTTGAGTAAGCATATGCTTACATAGTTTGAATAATTTGGAGGCTCTCGGCTACAGGAGTGGATTCCAGCTTTCCAGTTTAGTTGAACTCACTGAAAGGAGGGCGGGGAAACTGTTGGCTTGGTGCCTAAGACTTAGATAAAGGAGGTGGTTGGGATATGAGCATTGGATTGGTTGGTTGGTTGGGTTTGCACAGGAAAGGTATGCTCAAAAGGAAGTTGGTTTGCTGTCTCTAGGAATTAGCCAGCTCTGCAAGGGGCAGCCTCTACCTAGCTAGCAAGATGCTCAAGATATCAAAGCATCATAAGTATAGAAAATAAAGTACATGATTAATACAAATATTGACTCAAAAATGATACTTAAGACAGTGTGTATAACTTCTCAGATACAAATTTGTGAGTGTTCACAACTGCTGAAGAAAATCTCACAACTTTTTGTATCAGCTGCACTGGAATTTCATCAGGTCCAAACTCAGCCAGATATGATCCTCTGCTCAGCAACACATCTATTTCAATGGGTCCCTCAGTTGACTGCACACTGGTATCACCCGAAGACCTTCAAAAATGCTGATGTCTGGGCCCAACCTCAAGAGAGTCTGACTTAATTGGTCTTGGTGAGGGTGGGGCATGGGAAATTGTAAAAGCTCCTCTTAGGTGATTCTGAGGTGCAGCCAAGGTTGAGAACCTCCGCCCTGTGTATCAGCAACTCCAGCCCTTCACAGTGGAAGAGGCTGCCCTCCTCCTGCTTAAATGTAATCTTTCTACTTGGGTACCAGATTCACATCTTCACACACTCCTCAGACAGCTCATACATTACTTGCTGCTACTGTCTCCCATGCCTTGAACTTGAGCATGTACACTTCTTTAAGATGGGAAAGCTCCAGTTACTCTGATTGCACAAGTCTTTTCCCTGAAGTGGCAAGTTCCTAGTAGGGGGAGCTGCCTAGATTATGAAATGTTAACAGTTCCTAGTCAATGATTACTACTCCAGGCAAGGTAGGTAACAGGACAAGCAGGTTAGAAGGGAGAGAAATAGAACGGGGTCATCCAGACTGGATAAAGAAAGGTGAAGTAAACAAGGAAGATGCATATTAAATCCTCAGTGAAATTTCTCTGCTTATGAGACAGTTTCCTGCATCTACGCGAGGTCCACTTACTGGAGTAATATTGTTACCCCTTTTGGGGACCACATTTCTTCAAGAAATTTGCAATGTAGGTAACAGTTCAGTTTTCTATTAGTGACTTAAGTCTTTTCCTCAAGCTTTTGAAATTCCAGTCCCACATGGTGGAGAATTAAGATTTCTGTGATCCTCCTGACAATGGGCAACTGTACCTTCTTCATCTTATATTGGGTGGAGGAGGCCTCCCAACTATATGCTCTTCCTTAATCACTCTGGTGACCAACTTAGCTGCTCCTAGTGTCCCCATACCCTGCAGTGTCTCCTTCCTACTCTGGCTGCTCCTGGTGTGCTGGTCTTAGGGCCTCGTCACAGAGGTCCAAGGTGTCTTCAGATCTCAGCTGCTCCCTAAAAGGAGTCACTGCCCTTGTGGTAAAAATCAACAGAGTGAATTTAATCCATTCTTTAATCATTACTTTTAAATCGCACATCCACAAAAGGAAAGTAAATTCCTTCAGTTGAGAATTGCTGGAACATGACACCAGTAGAGACAAGGCTGGACTCTTGGAGAAAGGTGGCAGGGTGATGATTATCACTGGAGCATTGAGCCAGGCTACCAGGGTCTGAATCTTGGTCCCTCAGATTCATAACTGTGACCTTGGACAAGTTACTCTAACCTCTCTGGGCCCCTGAGTTTTCAGTGGATAATCTGGGGTTGCTACTCGTACCTGTGTCACACCACCTGTTGTTATAATTAAATTTAGTATAGAAAATGTGCTTAGAACACTATCTGGCACTATTAGCTATTATCATTAAAGCATCATTAATGGGAGATATTTTCTGGTGGACAAGATTAGACGTTGAAGTCTTGAAGTGTTCTAGGCAAAGGAAATCTTTTGCCTTACACCTCAAGCCCTGAAGTTTGAAATGACATACTTTGGAAAAAAGAGAGTGTATATATAGTAGGATATTGGCAAGGGGGTGTTATTTGAGATAGTAGGAATAAAGGAAAGAAGGTTCCATTCTACTTTTTTCTCTCTGCTTGGGTAGGTCTTGGGCATGTCTGTATTATCTTTGCTCTTGTTTCTTCTGTTATTGTTCCTGGATAAACTGAGAGTCTCAAGGTAGTGTGGTTTTCATTTTGCTTGACTGCTCTCTGCCTCTCTTTCCTGTTAGGTAAGGGAGTTCTGAGATGGGAAGTCTAGTAGAGTGAAATGTCTGGAAAGACTGACAATTGGCTTGCGGGTTGAAGTTGAGATCAACGTGGCAGATTAATCAAAGTTTTGATTGCATTACAAAAAATGATAACAACCCACTCTAGCAAAGGAAGCAGAAAAATCACTTACAAGGGATAGTAAAAGACCTTTAGAATCATTAGGAGGGCTATAGAGTTGGGCAGGGAGTGAAGCCAGGAACATGCCCACAGCACACAGTGGGACTGCCTTGAAGAACATCCCATGGTTCTGCTGCTAGGAACATGCTGTAAATCATGCTGTGAATCAGACACCAGACCCTCTGCCCTGAGAACCTGGATGCTTCCATCACCTCCTTCTCTGCACAGGATGCCTACTTCTTCACATCGCTCTTTCCTGAAACAAAATCATGGACGGGCATCTGATTGAGGGAGCCTAGATTATGGGGAAAGAGACAGCAGTTGGGGAAAGGGATTTCAGGGGAAGATCAACAACATTTAGTCTGATTTTTAGGAAGGCTTGCTGTGGAATATGTGAGGTAGCCTCCCTCCCTCAACCCATCAAACTCCACGGTGAAATCTACTACCTGTCAGTGAATTGGGATTTATGGTCCATCTGGAGGATGTAATTTTGTCCTGGCCACAAGACCAGAGAAGGAAGCTAAGGAAGTTCAGTTATGATGTGGTTATCTTTGCAAAATATGGACCTTTTTCAGCTTTGTCCAATGTCACTACTAACCATGAAAGTCTTTTATCATTGACAAGATGTTTTGCTGTATGAGTAGTTGAAATTAAAAGCTTCAAAAGAAGAAATTCACTCCCAAGTTTAAAAAAACAAATATTTTACTCATAATGTACTTTCCAAATCTATGTTATTAAAGAGTGTATCATGATATAATTCATATTTTCCTATAAGAACAATATTAAAAATAGAGGGCTTGTTTTCCACCTAAAAATTATTAAAATAATCCTTACTTGGCCAAAAGTGTATCATAAATTAAAAGTACTATAAACATTTTAAATAATTTAAACAGTGATATAAATATTCTAATGCCCTATAAGATGTGCATAAATGATACTTTTCCTGTTTTTTTTTGTGAGGAAGATAGACCTTGACCTAACATCTTTGCCAATCTTCCTCTATTTTATGTGGGATGCCGCCATAGCATGGCTTGATGAGTGGTGCTATGCCCACGCCCAGGATCCAAACTTGTGAACCCCGGGCTGCCAAAGTGGAGTGCGTGAACTTAACCCCCATGCTAGCAATACATATTTTTAATGCAAGGGTCTCAAACATAAAAGGCACAAACAGATCATGAAAAATATATCCTCTTATAAACCTGGTGTTTGAAAATAATATGCTAGCTTCAGTAGTATTTAATAGTTATGTTATTTATCTCAGAACTTGAGAGTAAATATTTGGACAACCTAGGTATCTTAAAATTGTTTTTCCAGGGGGCCAGTCCCATGGCCGAGTGGTTAAGTTCACTGCTCTGCTTCGGCAGCCCAGGATTTCACCGGTTCAGATCCTGGGCGCGGACATGACACTGCTCATTAGGCCACATTGAGGCTGCGTCCCACATGCCACAACTAGAAGGATCCACGACTAACATATACAAGTATGTACTTGGGGGATTTAGGGACAAAAAGCAGGAAAAAAAAAAGAAAGAAAAAAGGAAGATTGGCAACAGTTGTTAGCTCAGGTGCCAATCTTTAAAAAAAAAATTGTTTTTCCAGGATGTTTGAAATATATATCTTCTTAATTCTCTAAATAAACTCCTCTTTTGGAAGCTGAAGCCTTCAAAACCATTCGTTGATCTGAATGACTCTCAAACTGGTGGAACAGGATTTTAAAATTATGTTTGTTTGTGATGATATTAATAATGATTAGATTACTACTCACACTAGAATTCTTTTTGTGAGGGAGATTGGCCCTGAGCCAACATCTGTGACAATCTTCCTCTATTTTATGTGGGATGCTGCCAAAGCATGGCTTGATGAGCAGTGCTAGGTCCATGACCAGGATGTGAACCTGCAAACCCTGGGCTGCTGAAGTGGAGCATGTGAACTTAACCACTGTACCATCAGGCCAGCCTCTAGAATTCTTAAAAGTAAAAGAGCCAATCTAATATAAGCCTTGGAGTCAGAGCCCTTGGAGTCAGACTTGGAAAATACTTGACGTTGCACAAACCTTGTGTACCCTAACTCAGCCTCAATTTTCTCTTTCCTCAATTGAGATAGTGTCTATGAAATTCCTAGAAAGGAATCAAGCATGATACAAATGTGAGGACTTTTTCCTTTTTTAGAGAAAGGAGAATGGAACCCCTTTCTAGCAAGGTCAGAGCTTGAAAGTCATCTTTCTTATGAGAGCTGGGGAATTTCTTTGGCTTTTTTTCCACTGGACTTGGAGATAGATAGAGAGAGGGAGAAAGTCTATGAGGCAGTTTCTCAAGGCAGCCCCCCTCCCACTCACACTTTCTTCAGGACATTGAGAGTGTAGGGGAGGAAGACATTTCCTCTTCCCAAATGTGGGTTCGTCTGGCCGGAGAACGAATTAAATTCACATGAGACAGAATAGCAAGAGAAAATTAAACAAAGCTTTATGAGAAACCATGGCCTGGGGCCTTTCTTCCCAAAGGAAGAAAGGGCACCGAAGAAGTGGGGTGCACATAGTGGTTATATACCCCCAAACGGGGTGTTTCACATGTGACTGAAACGTCCCTCCCACAATAGTCACAAGATTGCCCTGTTGGCACAGTGATTGATGGACACAGCAGGTAATGGTCTGCTATCTCGGTGGGCATAGCAGGAGGCAAGTCTATGTCTGGAGCTGAGCGGTCACAGGTGAGCACAGCAGCAATCAGTTCCTAGCCTAAGGAAAGATGCGTAATCCTTACGGAATGCCAACGTTGGGAGGGGGAGGGAAGTCAGTTACAGGAGGTTACCAGACTAGCACAATAAAATGCAGATTTTAAGTCCTTGCCTTTGGTATTGATTAAGAGTTTTTGGAGAGAAGGTCATCTCCTTTCTTCTTCCTGGTACAGAGAGGGAGGCACCTTTACAGATAGAGATTTACCTTACAAATGTAAATGTGTCCTAAGGAAGGGCAAGTTCCGTTCCTCAGAGCCTCCTTCCCTGTCCCAGTTTATCAAAAGCAATCAGCCTCAAATAATCCTGATGCCAAAGAGACATATCTTGGGGTGGCCAATTCCAGGTCCCCACAACAGTAAGCTCAATATTAACAGAAACAGAAGCGAGATGAGAAGGATTCTTGTCGCCTCTGTGAATAGTTCCCGGACCTAGATTTGCTCTTGCATAACCACTCCCAGCCCCTATACTCACTTTCCTGTTTGATCTCCCATTAGACTTCGATCTCCCCATGTCCACACATCTGGCCAGAAGAAAGCTTTTTGGGATAGAATCTATCCTTTCTTTCAGGATTGCCCCAAGCTGCCCTCTACAGCTACACATACCAGGAGCTCTGGATCTTTCTACACTGAATGCAGAGCTTGTGGAGCAATTCCAACCAGTGAAGCTTCTGAAAAGGTACTTCCAAAACATCTCTCACAAAGTCCCAAGGATAGCACAAAACACTTTGATTTTATGCAGAGAACTGGTGAAAGAGCTTGTATTTTGCAAAAGAGAATAAAAAAGAAAATTTTGAGTTTACACAGCTCAAGAGAAGAGAAGTAAATGTGTCAGGTGAAAAATTAGTTGCTATTCATAGCATTGGTTTGATTAGCAGTTTTCTTCCAAAGTGTTGAAAAGTACCTACCATTCCTTGAGGGTTTACCATAGACGAGATGCTGCCCTGAGTGCTCCACGTGGATTGTCTCATTTCATCCTCACAGAGCCTCATGAGACAGATATTGTCATGCTCCCCATTTTACATGTGAAGAAACTGAGGCAATTGAGACTTTCACTTGCCCAATGTCATAAATACATCAATGGGGAGACCAGATTCAGACATGGGCATTCAGAATTTAGAACCTACATCTTTAGCCATTAGGCTTTGCTGCCTCCAGCTGAGTAGAGAAAACCTCCTCTGCTACACGGAGTGCATGTGGCACTGAAGAAGGTTTGAGAGTTTGGAGAGAAGGTCACAGCCAGGATGGGATTCCCAGGCTTCTGACCACCACATCTCAGATCTGTTGTGTTCCAGAAACTAAGAGGAACTGGCTTATTGAACATGTTGACTTCTCAGGGAATCAGCAGAAAATAACTTTATTCCTTCTGACCCTCAAACCTGCACTGTGGGGATAGTCCTTTCTCTACCCATGGACTAAACCCATGACTTGTAGCATAATGTCCTGGTTTTCATGGAAAATATTTGGGTTTACAGTCACTTTCAGTCTCCAAAACATTCTCATTTCAGTGTTAAAAATAGCCAGTTTAGTGTAAACTAAAATTTCTGAACCTCCTTGTAAGTTGAGGCCTCTCCTCACCTTCACCCAAGAAACTTGAATTAGAAGAGCTGGCTTCTTTGTTCTTCTCTCTCCTTCCTCTTCCTCACCTCCTTTCCCTGTCTAGCATCCACTAGACTGCTGCTGGCTTTTCCTGGGTTGGAGCAGGGGAAAGACACAGGTAAGGATTAGAGACGTCCTTATTGACTGCAATGGTGGTGCCCTTAGGGAGCAGATTCCCAAGGCTGGTTGACTGGACTCAGAAACACCTTCATGGTTTCCTTGGAGATTCTCCAACTGGGCTCATTGCAGCTCCCTTGATGTGGGCAACACTTCTGCTTCACCCTCACCTGTTGCCACTTCCCTCCTTTCTTCTGACGACATATAATTGCTCCCTCAATCCTTGGGATCTGAGGGTCCACCCACTCTGTTAGGGTCAAATTTCCCCTCTATATAGTCCCTTGGGAGAGAGCAAAATGTCACTTGACCAGCTTACTTCCATGAGGCCTACCTTTGGCCTGCAAGAAATCCTTGAGCATCTCTGCTGCCCCCTCAGGAGAGATGCCATTGACTACCTATGTAGTCCTCTTCCTTCTCTCCTTTTTGCCTTCTCAAACTTCTCTATCCACAGCTCCTCTCACCAGTCCTTAGGCTATCTGATCTTCAAAGGGCGCTTATTTATCTACTGGTAAAAGAGAATGAATGGCTTCAGGTGGAGGGGAAATCCTCTCATCCCTCTGCATGGAGACAAAGGAAGGAAAACACCAAAGGATATCCATTCTCTCCAAAAATTTCTCTTTTCCAATATCTTCCCATTCCTTCAGTTTCAACTCTTCAGTTTCAACTCTTTCATACTGGGCTGGGAGAATGGGGCCAGATTTTTTTGCAAATTCAATCAATTTTGGAAACCTTCTTCTAACTCTACAAAAGTGAGCAAGGTTTTAACGTTGGAAGACATGTGTATGAGGCATTGATCAGCTACTTACCACGCAAAGACAAAAAGACAGAACTGAGACAGAATCCATTTTGTTAGCCTTTTATGCAAGTTTCAGAGCCTTTGGAGAAACAAGAGGGAGCAGTTAGGAGTGAAGATATCCCTGTATTCAGTGACAGATATCTAAGTAGCTATCATGGAATGGTAAGCCTCTCTGATCTGGATGGTCAGTAAGTCATCGGCTGTTATGAATTTTGTCCTGAGACAGCGCAGGTCAGGGCCAAGAGAGTCAAGAGGTTCAGCACAGATACCCCACACTCACCACATGGAGGTCTCTCTAAAGTGAGCTGGCAAGAGGTGTCCCTCATCATGGAACTCAAAGCTGACAAAGGAATCACTTATCCTTAGGAAGGCAGGGTTTTACGTTTGCATTATCCACTGTGAAAGCTGATGATCAGGCAATTCCGAAAACAGAGTCCATGGGCTGAAGGATAGAGATGGAGAGACAGAAGGAAGTCAGATGCAAGACAAGGTGAGACACGGAGAACATGGCAAGAGCATCATTAATTGTGAATTAATGTTGGGGGAAACTGGGGTGGAGAGTAAGGGAAGAGATTAGGATCTATATCTGTGTCCTATTGATGCTGTAACAAATTACCACAGATTCATTGGCTTGAAACAATACATTTATTCTCTTACAGTTCTGGAGGTCAAAAGCCCAAAATCAATTTTACTAGACCTTATTCCTTCTGGAGTCTTCAGGGGAGAACACTTTTTCTTGCCCTTCCTAGTTTTCAGTGGTCACCTGCATTCCTTGGCTTGTGAGTCCTTCCTCACATCACTCCAAACTCTTGCTTCTGTCATCACATCTCCTTTTTCTGACTCTCATCTTTCTGCCTCCCTCTTATAGGGACCCTTGTGACTACTACATTGGGCCCACTTGGATCATCCAGGATAATCTCCCCATCCCAAAATCCTTAATTTAATCGTTTCAGCAAAATCCCTCTTGTTATATAAGGTAAAATTCATGAGTTCCATGATTAGGATGTGGACATATGTGTGGGGGGCATTATTTAGCCTACCACAGGATACAAAATGTTGGAGCAAAACTGAGGCATATGTTTAGTCCTGGGAGTGAGCCAGAAACTATAGAGCAAAAAGTAAGTCAGCTCCTAAAGGACAAGAAATCAACTGCACCTAAGAAGACCAAGAAACCTCTAGCCAGACCTCTTTTCTCTGCTGCTATCAGGTTTTAAGGGACATAGTTTTCTTAATTGGGGTATGGAAAAGATCCTGAAGCAGAAAGACACTGCTTCCCCTCCTGCTAACTTCTATGGAGAGAATTTCAGAATGTCAGACCATAAAGAGACCTCTGCATTCTTTAGGGCAACCGTTTCACTTCAGAAAGGAAAGAACAGTGGAGGCAGCACGGTCTAGTGAAAAGAGCATAAGGTTTGACATCAGACTTATCTCGATTTTCATTTCAGCTGATTCTTTACCAATTGTCTAGCTCTGCCTAAGTCTGTGCCTACCTTACAGATTGTTCTGAATTTGACAGAATAGTGTTTTTTCCTCTCCTCATTCCCTAAGACATGACACATACTCAGACTCCTTTTTTTAAGTTTTAATAATTTATTACCTTTTTAAAAAATATAACTTTTATTTTTTATCCAATTTTTATTCCACAAAGTAAATTGTATGATAATTAAAATGAACTTAAGGAATACAGTACCTGGAGCAGGTACTGGATGTCTTTAATTTTTAAGCTCTGAAGAGCTCATTGGTTCTATTATCAAGTCTAAAAAGTCTTTTTTCTAAAATTTTTACTTTTCTTGCACTAAAATTGGATAATAACATTTTCTAGCTTTGACATGTACATCGTAATAAATTTCGAATTCTGTGTAGATTACATTATGTTCACCACCCAAAAACTAATTATAGTCCGTCAGCATGCATGTGTCCCTAATCCCTCCTTTTGCCCTCCTCCCTCCCCTCTTCCCCTGTGGTGACCACCAATCCAATCTCTGTTGCTATATGTTTGTTTGTCGTTGTTTTTATCTTCTACTTATGAGTGAGATCATATGATATTTGACTTTCTCCCTCTGATTTATTTCACTTAGCATAATACCCTCAAGCTCCAACCATGTTGTCACAAATGGCTGGATTTCATCATTTCTTATGGCTGAGTAGTATTCCATTATCTATATATACCACATCTTCTTTATCCATTTGTTCCTTGATGGGGACCTAGGTTGCTTCCAAGTCTTGGCTATTGTGAATAATGCTGCAGTGAACATAGGGGAGCATGTATGTTTATGCATTTGTGTTCTCAAGTTCTTTGGATAAATACCCAGTAATGGAATAGCTGGATCATATGGGAGATCTATTCTTAATTTTCTGAGGATACTCCATACTGCTTTCCATAGTGGCTGCACCAGTTTGCACTCCCACCAGCAGTGTACGAGGGTTCCCTTCTCTCCACATCCTCTCTAACACTTGTTGTTTCCTGTCTTGTTAATTATAGCCATTCTGACTGGAGTGAGGTGATATCTCATTGTAGTTTTGATTTACATATCCTTGATAACTAATGATGTTGAACATCTCTTCATGTGCCTGTTGGTCACCCGTTTATCTTTTTTGGAGAAAATTCTGTTCAGATCTTTTGCCCATTTTTTAACTGGGTTGTTGGTTTTTTTGTTTTTGAGACATATGAGTTCTTTGTATATTTTGAATATTAACTCCTTATCTGATACATGGTTTCAAATATCTTCTCCTAATTGTTAGGTTGTCTTTTCGTTTTGTTGATGGTTTCCTTTGCTGTGCAGAAGATTTTTAGTTTGATGTAGTCTCATTTGTTCATTTTTTCTTTTGTTTCCCTTGCCTGGTCAGACATGGTACTTGAAAATATGCTGCTAAGACCAATGTCAAAGAGCATACTGCCTATGTTTTCTTCTAGAAGTTTCATGGTTTTGGGTCTTATATTCAAATCTTTAATCCATTTTGAGTTGATTTTTGTGCATGGTGTAAGATAATTGTCTACTTTCATTCCTTTGCATTTGGCTGTTCAGTTTTCCCAGCACTATTTATTGAAGAGACTCTCCTTCTCCATTGTATGCTTTTGGCTCCCTTGTCGAATATTAGCCATCCATAAATGTGTGGGTTTATTTCTGGGCTCTCGATTCTGTTCCATTGATCTGTGTGTCTGTTTTTGTGCCAGTACCATGCCGTTTTGGTTACTATAGCTTTGTAATATATTTTGAAATCAGGGAGTGTGATACCTCCAGCTTTGTTCTTTTTCTCAGGATTCCTTTGGCTATTCGGGGTCAGATCCCTTTTAAGGCCAAGGCCACATCAAGCTAGGGCCTCTAGCTGAGAAGGACCTCTCAAAAGAAATAAAAAATCTCTTTTAGCAAAATGTTTCAGATGCATTGTATTTAGTGATGAGTATGATTATCATGTAGCTACTTTGTTTCATGGTCAGAACAGTTGTGCCTGCATTCCTTCATTTCCTCCTCTACCCACTAGATCCACAGCCTCAGTGAGTTCCATCCCTGGAAGAATGCAATGGAACAGAATGACTGGTTACCTAGGAAAAAGGCTAAGAAGATGAAGCTGAATGCTAGGTCAGGATTGAGACGCACATGCAGCCTAGGGAGAGGAGCTAGAAGAATCTCCTTAATGGACATTCATGGAGTTGAAAATGAAGACCCAACCTGTCCACTGGGGGCAGGTGTGATGAGATGAAGGGAGGAGTGAAGAGATGCCTGATTCCCCATGCAAAATGGACACTGTATGGAGAGTTGTAGGTATAACAGATAATACTTTTGGAATATTAAATCAATATAATTTTGTCTTTATTAATTCCAAATTTCTAGTTGTCCCAAGACACCTAAACCAAACTCACAGCCTTTGGATTTGAACACTGAGCTTTTGATAAACTAGGAATACATGTACTCAGGATATGAGAAGGGAAGTCCCTGTGTTCTCTACAGAAGGTAAACCCTTGTGGCACAGATGTGAGGGGAAACAGAGGAAGAAAAACTAAGAGCAGTAGACAGGCAAATCTGTGTGTCCTGACAATACCTTAAGGAACTCAGTCCCTGAATATGGAGAAGAGATAAGATGAGAAGATAGCCAAAAGAAGAAATACTTTCCAGATGCCCATTTAGAGACCTGGCAAAAGAGCATTACTCAGGGTGGCCCAGAAACTCCAAGGAGGTTGAGGGACAACAGAGCAGTGGCAGCAGAGGAGTGTGCCAGAAAAATCAATCTGAGACATGCTGCTGGCTCCTAGAACACGACATGTATGCCTCAAGCCCCTGCAGGTCTCAAATGGGAGGTGCAGAAGGCAGCTGAAAGTTCTACCAGAGAACCTGCCAGGGTAGGATCAATTTGATAGAGAAAAAGGGCTACAAAATAGACTTCCTAAGTTGGGGTCCGAGAAGGAATCACAGTCAGTACTTGTAAGTGATGTGTGTGTGTGTGTTTGTGTTTCAGGGAATCACATCAAAACACCCCTCAATGGGACCGTTTCCACAAAAGGATTGCCACTTACCCCTGACAAAGCCAAGACAACAAACAGTCCATGGGTCCCTCAGCCACAGACTTCAACAGCAGATGCCACAGGCTATACCCTGATGGACCACATTTCAAGGGAAACCAGCCATTTATTTATATGCACAGTTGAGACTGACCGCCCAACTGCAGCCACCAGCACCAGGACTAGCATGAAGCAAAAGTGATGCTACACCCTCATTCCAAGTCCCACGTTTCCAATTTTATCAGTGTTGCTCTTATACTCAAAAGCCACCTTGAGAAAGGAGAGAAAGAAATAAACCATTCTGATCACAGGTTGAACTCTGAATTAATTAAATATTTACCTGGAAAGACCATTTTAAGTCAAAAGAGATTGTACTGTAGGAGACTAACATCTTTTTAATTGGTATATTATATTGTTTGCTTTTTTCCCTTTCCATATTACCCATCAGTATGTAAACTCAGGAAGATAAGATCACTACAGAAAACAAGCTACATTTTCATGGAACATCCATGAGGAGTGTATTGAAATTTGTTGTCCCATCACATTGGCAAGTTGATCTTGAAGTAAAGATTGTTCTGAACTTCAAGTGTGTGCTAGTAATCTGTTAAAAAATGATTTATTTTCCAGAAATGGGCTGAAAAGTATCCACCCAATGTTAATACATAATAAGGAAATAAAAAAAATTTCAAGGAGATGATTCTTATAAAGCATTTAGTGCTCATTAACTAATAGTTGCCAAGTCTTTCTTTCTCATACTCAACAGCACCACATAAGCAGATTCCCCCAAGTCACATAGTTGGTTAGGCACAGAGAGAACACTGAGGTACAGAATTACATCATAATATATAAATTTTTTCTAGTTTGTAGAGGTGGGAAGCAGAGCACTATTCAGACCCTCTCATGAAAGAGGTAATTTGTGATGAGTTGAATCTAAGGCTATTGAAGTTGCTGCAAGTACTGAGTTCACCAGCCCAGGTAACATGCTTCCTAGAAGGTGCCCTTTGAAATTTCATTGGGCAAAGATGGAGAAAAGTTAAGTATGGTTTAAAAAAAAGAGTGAGTGGGAAAAAGTGAAAGGGGAAGATACATAACTGAGAGCCAGACATAGTAGTTCCTTGGGAGTCAACTAAACCATTCCTAGAAATAGGAAACTCTTGCGGCAAGGGGATATTATGGTTGAGGAGTAGGGGTGGGGAAGTGGGTGGTGGGGGGGCAATTCCAAAGGAGTGAGGGGAAAAACCCAGGCAAGTAGCAGGCCTGGGTCTGCACAGACACTGCGGGAAGTGAATTTCTGCAAGGGGATCCAATAACAACACAGAAGCATAACGTATTGCTTCTGTCAGTGAAACTCCTGGTGTGGATGAGGCTCAAAGGAGAGAACTACTCATATCTCCTCCAGACCACAGTTTGGAACCTATGATGGTCTGACTCCATCTCAGACCTCAGTATCTAGGATGAAAGGAGAGTACCGTAATGTCGACATTGGAAAATGTGACTTCCAGAACTGCTGGATCCTTAGAGGTCTAACGGAATCTCTGTTTCACAAATGAGAAACCTGAGACCCAGAGAGTTTAAATGACATGCCTGGAGTCATAGAGCTGCTTATGCCACAGCCAAAGCAGACACCAATTTTCCTGTCCTCAGTCCAAAGTGCTTGGCACCATAGGATAATTACTAGAACTACCTTTCATGGGCTAAATGATTCAAAATAGGCAGTCATATGTGCTTTGTTGAGGAAGAATTTCCATTATACCTTCCCTCGACCCCTTAACACTCACGCATGTTGCCCAAAGGCCATTCAGCAGTGCTGGATGGTAAGCCAGTGGGTTGATTTCCCAGCATCCTTATCTCAATGTGATATTTCACTATCAACAATGATTTTTAAATTTTCATTTGCATCCATACTAGAAAAAAATATTTTTACTGTGGACATTTTTCAAAATATAGATAAGTAAAAGGAAGAAAATAAAAATACCTATTTAGGTTTATACCTATAAACCTATTATCAGAGATAAGCTATGCGCATTTTTTCATCATTCCTCTAGTTCTTTTTCTACATTTCCCTCTTTATATACATCCAATTGTACGTATATTATTTTTTGCCATTTAGGACCATACTGAACCTACAATTTTCTAACCTACTTTTTCATCCAGTTACATAATATTTGTGTTTGGAAAAATAGGAAAAATATATTTTTGTTTTACCAGCAAGGAAATATTTTTATTAGATGATTACACATTATGTTGTCTGGGAGATGGTACCCAACAGTTCTCTTCCTTTACCCTTGAGTCACCTAGATCAGTTTGCACCACGTGTACCTTTGATGTGCATCAGGCATCCCACCTGTCAGGTATCACACTCTTTGTCTCTTCTCCTTCATGGTACCCTCAGACTTCTTTTCACCTCTGCCCTCTTCTTAACTTTTGGCTCCATCTTTCAGTTAGAATGTCCCATCAGTTTTTGCTTTTGTTGGACTTTGAGGCTGGGAGAGCTTCTGGTCTTTTGGGTCCTGGGCTTAGTTGGATGCTTGAAGGAGCAGAAATGAAACTGAGATTCTGCAGGTCCTGCACAAAGGAAACATCATGATGTGAAACTAGAATTCCCCAGTCCATTGTCATTAAAGTGGCAAATCTTCAAGATAATTAATAGTTTATCTTGCTGATATTGGCCAATTGTTACATAAAATTCTAGTAGGCTCCTTGCTGACAACACCCCTTCCATCTTACCAAAGACGCATGTTCTATTACCAAAAACAGGTAGATTAATATTGGGAATAAAACCCCATCCTGACTCATTATTTACTCTCTTCCTTCTAGTATTTCCAGTGAAGAGATTCAAACTTCGTGGAAGATGATCAAGAACTGGGAGAATAAGCTTACAGAAAGCTGGGAAAGCTTCTGGTGATATGAAAATATGCAAAGAAAACAAAACTCAACAGAAATGTGATGAAGGAGACCACTAAGAAGCCTATGGAAATATTTTGATGTCTGTGAACTTGGGACTTCTCAATGGCTTCCAGTCTATGGATATGATGTTTCTACAGTGCAGAGCCTACTTGCCACTCCCTACTCACTAAAACTACAGGTGTGGAAAAAGGGGCGAGGTGCATTCATTTCTTCCCTTAGGAAGATCAGGCTCTGAGATTGTAATTTCTCTTCTCCTTCCTAATTGACACTGACAAGAGATTTTCACATATTGAGGGATATGGGGTAACTATTCAGTTTCAAAACTGATTCAACTTGAATGAAAAAGCCTGACTTATGGCCTATCAAGCATACATTCTATATCTGTTTAAGCATTAAAGAATGCACTCTCTTAAGATAAGAATGCATGCTTCCTCTCTTATGACCTATTAGTAACACCTGGATTAGTCCCTCTCAGACTTCAGGGTCATGTTGGCCTGCTAATTTGCAACTGAAAACCTCTTTGAAACTTTAATGAATATGTTTAATGTGTGGCATGTTCATTGTATGTCCTTTGTATGAAAAAGATAAAAGACTACTGAAAACTATGCTTCTCCAGAAGGCTTTTTGAAGCTTTCCTGGTTATAATCCTTACTCTGGCTCAAGTAAAATTCACCTTATTTCTCTTACCTATAGAATGTTTATTGGTTATTTGTGAAGACAATATCAATCCCTTCCATAGGTCAGAAGCGTAAATATTCCTCACTCCTGACTCCTGCCAAAAGTCCCCAACAATGCCATAGCCTTGAAGAGTCAGGGAAGGGCTCACTAGCCTGGGAAGTAGAAGGACAATTAAAAGTTGAGATAAAATCTTTTCAGAAGGTTTATCATCAAGGGAACTTAGAAGTGCGAGGAGCTTGGTTGCAGAGAAGTAGCTGGGGGGTGGGTGAGGGAAAATGGGTAAAAGAACACACCAAGAGCAAGTAATTGCCCTCTAGGGATTCTTAGGTTCTGAAAAAGTTATCATCTAAGACCGGCAAAGTAAAACCTCCATCCCCAGGAAGATGATGGACAATTGCTTCAAGGACTTCGTGAGAGATGTGCTGCCCCCGTTCAAAATGTGTTCTGTGCATGAGATGAGCACTCAGCCTCAGTAAGTCCCCCACAGAGAAGGTTAAGAGGAGGTGGTGAGAAGATTGAGCCCAAATCCCTGGGAACAGCCAGGACTTCCCGAATATCCTCCATTGTGTTTTTCTACAAGTTAAAGTTAGAGGCTCTTTGATTCTTCCCATGACCTAGAGGATGCAACATACTGTTTTCAAGCCATTCAAAACAGTCCTGGGTCTTGGACAGTCATCGAGTCAACAGCGTAAACTGAAGTGCTGAGTATATACAGACTTACAATCAAAGAAGTAAAAAGTGGAGGTCAAAGGAATAAGGCTCTTTTTCTGTCCTTAAGGCATCTGCATCATGTTGAAAATAAGAAGAAG
Source organism: Equus przewalskii (assembly GCF_037783145.1). NCBI lineage: Eukaryota > Metazoa > Chordata > Mammalia > Perissodactyla > Equidae > Equus > Equus przewalskii. Next base: position 96,333,625 of record NC_091834.1, on the reverse strand, counting down.
GAATGAAGAAGGGCTGGGCTTGGTATAAGAACCAAAGATAGACATAGACTCCATCTTTTCTTGAAGAAGAGGATAGTGAACATTCTCAATCATTAGAAGCGTAATCCCTATGGAACAGGTTTGATTCTTGGTCTGGTGGAAAATTTAGTGTTAGGGGTCATCCTACTCTAGGAATGATGTGGGACTGACTTTGGAAAGAAGCTCATGTATCAGATGCTACAAGTCTTTCAGCCTTGACCCAAGTGGGTCTTCCATTTTTGTTTGTATGGCTCCTTCCCCATATCTTTAGCCTCTGGTTTTCAGGTCAACTTGGTTCCAATAATTGGCTCTTCCCCAAACAGTTATGTGTGATATGAATGCTTTGGTCTCCAAATCCAGTAACCAGTCATATCTAACTGCCTACAGTCCCACTAGATATGCGCACCAACAGTGAGCAAAGAATGAAGAATTTATTTTTCCCTTTAATACTAATGTAAAGCACAGCTTATGTATATTCATTTATTGCAGATCTTTAACGCTGGAGAAATCCTGCTCTTTACCTCAGTTGCTCATTCTACAGATTAAGAAACTATGGCTTGAAGAGGCAGAGATTTATGATGGTACCTAGATGGCTTATTGATACAGGTTGACACTGAGGTCTCCTCACTACCAATCTACGTATACCTTAAATCACATGTACTTTCTCAAGAAGCAATTGCACTGGCTATTTCTTTGCTTCTATTTCATTTTATCTGCATATCTGGGTGACTATTTACATAGTCTGGCTCTATGTCTCAAGTTATCAGACTTGATACTCCAGCTTCGTCTGAAACCTCTGATAAGGTCGTGATGACTCACCCTCTCTATCCTCCTTCCAGGCTGTTCCTGGAAAGGGAGACCAGGCTGTATTCATCCCTATTATCCCAGCACCTGCCTCTGGAGGAGGCACTACTCAGTGCTAAGTACATGTTCACTTAGTCAAACAAAATGGAATGAAATTCTCTAATTATCCCAAAATCAGAGGGTGAGGCTATCTATTAACAAAAATAGTTTATTATCATCTAAACAGCATCAAAAATTTATTGGAAAAAATATCCTTGGTTTCTTCATCTGTAGAATGAAATTGATGGAATACATGATCTGTATGGTTCCTTTAATTTCTCACATTTTTTATTTTTATATAATAACAGGGTCCTTCTGGAGGGAATCTGGATCCATGATCATCACTTTAAAGGTGAGGATTCTGGATGCTGTTGCAGCCTCCAGATAGTAGTAGATCAGAGCTGAGTTACTTCCTCTGCTGATACAAGGGGTAGTGCCCAGCCACCAGCTACAGCACTCTGGCCCTCAGACCCATCTCCAACCCTGAGAACCTAAAGCCAGTTTCTATTCTTAGCAGTCTCTGCAGTGATCGCTTCTGGCCACCTCAGGGCCAGGGCTGAGTGGAAGGCAAGAGATGCCTGCTCCACCCAGCTTCTCTGCTCTCTCCCTTCACCAATGAAAGCCCAGGCCAGCGTTCCCAGCCAGAACATCTGACTTGAATAATGCTTTCCAATTCTATTGTATTTGATTCTGTGGTTCTGCTCTGGTTTTCTGAACACTGATGAGTTATTTCATTTGTCCTTTGTTCGGCTGTCTCATTTGATTCTTGCAGATTTTACCAAGACCTAATTTTTCATTTTTTTAAATTTGATTCTGAGACACTGTTGATTTTTTAAACACAGATTCCTAATGTTGAAAGGCAGAATTTCCTAGAAGTTGGTCGAAAGTGTAATGGCTCGTATACTCAATACATTTTTAATAAATGAGTTAATTAATTTACTAATTATTTTAACATAGCAAATACACCTTGAGATTACATTTCCATTAAGAAAAACTGATGGCTTTTAAATCTATTTTTGTAGAGGGCTGGTCGACGTGTTGGAAGGGAGATAACTCAGTACAATCTTAGCTGAGAAAGGAGAATTCACTCTCTCTGAGAAGATTCAGTAGATTCCAGTCACTTCATCCTCACTAGTAGCTTGTGAGTATCGTTGGCTTACAAATGCTCTCATTACATTATTTTGTTAATTATTTGTTTAAATATCTGAAGATATGCCTACAACTTACTATATAAATTGCACATTACTGAGAAGTGGTAGTGGTATTTAATTAATTACAGCTGCAAATTTAATTAGCCAGCTAGTAACCCTGTTCTTCTCCTACATAGCACTTAGCACAAATATATTAATCAATTTTTTGTAATTATTAAAATGTCTCTGATAACCTTATAAGAACCAAGTAAGCAAGGCTCATAGTCTGTCTTTTTGGTTCACAGACAGATGTCTGATGTCTAGCACAGTCCCTGCACAAAGCAGGAGCTTAACTGACGTTGGTTTAAAGAATTGATGTGTCATCTGGATTGATTGGCACAATAATAAGGAAATGAGAGGATTCCTTTCTAGGCACTGACCTAGACCAGACCAGAGAAGAAACATGAAGAAAAATTGAATCTAGTTTTTTGAGAGCAAGACTGAGGAACATGGGGTGCCCCTCTTGGTCTCTGTTGTCTGATTAGAATACTCTATCCATGCTCCCCCCACTGAAGAGTCTTTTCTTTACTCCATGGGCTCCACTGTTCTTCCTCTTTTCCCATTTTCCTACCTTCCTTCTGTAGTTTTTGGGGTTGTTTCTCTTTTATTTTCTTTTTTCTTTCTTTCTATCATTTTTTTCTCCCTTTTCTCCACCAATTTCTTTCCCTATCTTTCCTTCTGCATTGATAGCTTACCTTCTCTATAACTGTAACTGTGTTGAATCCTAGACATACAAGGATGATCAAGGACTTTATCCTTGAGAATCTCACTGTCTAGTGTGAGAACCCAAATGTCTCTTTCTCCAGCATCTTCACTACATTCTCCCTAGGTAAGGAACCTGAGGAGAGGTATCCCAATTCCAGGCCCAGTGATAGCCCAGGGCTTAATCCCAAACTTCTAAACTAAGAGAATCACTTGCTCCTACCTGACTCTGTCTCTCCCTCTGACAGCCTGACCCACCTGCTGCATGAGGAAGGACAACCTGACCTGGGTGAGTGAGTTTGTCCTCATGGGGCTCTCCAGTGACAGGCAGATTCAGGCTCGACTCTTTGTCCTGTTTGGGGTTGCATATCTACTGACCCTGCTGGGTAACGGGCTCATTGTCCTCGTGATTGGGCTGGACAGGCAACTGCACCTGCCCATGTACTTCTTCCTCTGCAACCTAGCAGTGTTGGACATCTGCTACATCTCCAGTTGGGTCCCCCAGATGCTAGCACACTTCCTCCTGGAGAAGAAGACCATCTCCTTCACTCGATGTGCGACCCAGCTCTTATTCTCACTGGCTCTGGCAGGGACTGAGTTCTTGCTACTGGCAGCAATGGCCTATGACCGCTACGTGGCGGTCTGTGACCCACTGCACTACGTGGTAGTGATGGGCCCAAGGCGCTGTGCGGCCCTGGCATTGGTCTCTTGGCTTGTGGGCCTAGCTAATTCTGCAGTGGAGACAGCGGTCACCATGCGCCTGCCCACCTGTGGGCACCACGTGCTGAACCATGTGTCCTGTGAGACACTGGCACTGGTCAGGTTGGCCTGCGTGGACATCACCCTCAACCAGGCGGTCATAATGGCCTCCAGTGTGGTGGTGCTGCTGCTGCCCTGCTTCCTGGTCTCCCTGTCCTACACTCACATTGTGGTTGCCATCCTGCGGATCCACTCCACCAGTGGACGCCTCAAAGCCTTTGGGACCTGTGCCTCCCACCTCACTGTGGTCTCCATGTCTTATGGGATGGCCCTGGTTACCTACATGCAGCCCAGCTCCACGGCTTCAGCTGAGAAGGACAAGGTGGTGGTGCTCTTTTTTGCTGTGGTGACTCCCATGTTGAATCCACTTATCTACAGTCTGCGGAACAAGGAGATGAAGGCTGCTCTGAGTCGAGTTCTGATGAGAGGTCTCAGTCAACACTTTAATATGTGATTTTGTCACAAGAGATCCTCGCTCTGCAGACAGTGGGCACTAGAGTGTGCCCTCCTGAGAAATGTCTCTTGGTACATGTGCATACATGCGTGTACATGTGCATCTGTGTGCAGCAATGTGTAAGGCAGCAGGTGGGACAATCTGTACTGCTATCCTTTGAGGTAATAGAGTAATGTGATTTTATCTCTGGACTCTGCTTTTGGTCCCTGACTTGTTCTTAAAAATGTGAAGCAATTTAGAGACGTATACACCTTACAGAAAATTAAATGAAAAAGAACGATATACCAGCATAAATGATTTTGAAAGGAGGATTAAACCAGAAATCAGGGCTGTGCATAAAACTTATACCAAGAAAGGCTACTTCCTTGCTAGGATCTCTGATTATATGTCTAAGATTTTGTGCACTCAGCGAGAAAATGGGGGTGGGCAAGCTGTAAGTTACAAAATTCACTGTGCCCATGGGATCAAACAGGCTTTAGGCCAGATGCAAAGGTCATCCATGTGACTCACACATGGTCCAGCCCAGCTCTAAAGGGTGGGGACTTCACACAAGGACTTGGAGCCAAAGTCATAGTAATGGTGCCCACAGTCCTGATGAGCAGGACTGGACCATGTGTGAGCCATGTGGACATCACTCTGCATGTTTCCCTCTCAGTCTTGTAACGGTGGCAAATGCCTGGCCAAAACATCAAAAATTCAGGACCTCAAACACATGCCTTTCTGCACAATCAAGTCTACGGATATCTTTTTGTGAAAACTGAGGCTTGTATTCAGACCCCACGCAGGACTTAAAGATCATGAGACAACGATCAGAAATGAGCTGAGCTAATCAGCAAGGAAAGACTTCCATTGCCCCTGGTGATAACTTCTCTATGTTGTAAACACAATTAATGATTGAGCTCTAAACATCCTAAAATATAAATAAAAGCAGTGATAATTTTATCCAGAAAATTGTTTAAAACGACTTTTAAAAATCAGAATAAAGCATCTCCTACTTAAATATTACAAATCCCTGCTTTATCTTTACCATAAATAAACAAAAAAAAAAACATATATTGAGAACAATTCAAACTTAAAAGGAACCTGTCAAGAAAATGCCAAAAGGTTGAGGAGGAAGGAATGGAGTAGCTTTTAAATTCATAGTAAAATTTAAAATTTTTAAAAAATTTTAAAAATATTTTCTCCTTTTTTGTTGAGGTAACATTGGTTTTATACATTGTATAAATTTCACATGTATGTCATTATATTTTGATTTTTGTGTAGATTAGACCATGTTCACCACTCAAAGACTCATTGCCATCCTTCACCATACACAAGTGCCCTATCCCGGTTTTTGCCCTCCTCTCTCACCCCTTCCCCTCTGGTAGCCACCAATCTAATCTCTGTGTCTACGTATTGTTGTTGCTGTTTTTATTTTCTACTTATGAATAAAATCATGCAGTATTTGACTTTCTCTGTCTGACTTTTTTTGCTTAGCATAATACCTTCAAGTTCCATCCATGTTGTTGCAAATGGCAAGATTTCATCTGCTTTTTATAGCTGAGTAGTATTCCATCATGTATATACCACATTTTCTTTATCCACTCATCCACTGATGGGCACTTAGGTTGTTTCCAGGTCTCGACTATTGTGAACACTGCTGTGATGAACATAGGGGTGCAAATATCTTTACACATTCATATTTTTGCGTTCTGTGGATTAATACCCAGAAGTAGAATAGCTGGATCATACGGTAGTTCTATTCCTAATTTTTCAAGGAATCTCCATACTGTTTTGAATAATGGCTGCACCAGTTTACATCTCACCAGCAGTGTATGAGCTTTCCCTTTTCTCCAAATCCTCTCCAACATTTGGTATTTCTTGTCTTGTTAATTATAGCCATTCTGATGGGTGTGAGGTGATATCTCATTGCAGTTTTGATTTGCATTACCCTATTAGTAATGCTAAACATCTTTTCATGTGCCTGTTGGCCATCTGTACATCTTTGGAAAAATGTTCAGATCTTTTGCCAGCTTTTTGATTGAGTTCTTTGTTTTTGTGTTCTTGAGATTTATGAGTTATTTATGTATTTTGGATATTAACTCCTTGTCAGATATATGATTTGCAAATATGTTTTCCCAATAGTTAGGTTGACTTTTAGTTTTGTTTATGGTTTCCTTTGCTGTGCAGAAGATTTTTAGTTTGATGTAGTCCCATTTGTTTATTTTTTCTTTTGTTTCCCCTGCCTGATGCAACATGGTATTTGAAAAGAGACTGCTAAGACCAGTGTTGAAGAGCATACTGCCTGTGTTATTCTGTAGCAGTTTTATGGTTTCAGGTCTTATATTCAAGTCTTTAATCCATTTTGAGTTAATTTTTGTGTATAGCGTTAAAAACTGGTCTACATTCATACTTTTGCATGTGACTGTCCAGTTTTCTTATCATCATTTATTGAAGAGACTTTCCATTCTCTATTGTATGCTCTTTGATCCTTTGTTGAAAATTAGCTGTTCGTAGACATGTGGGTTTATTTTTGGGCTCTCAATTCTGTTCCACTGATCTGTATGTCTGTTTTTGTGCCAGCACCACGCTGTTTTGGTTACTATAGCTTTGCAGTATATTTTTAAATTGGGGAGTGTGATAACTTCAGCTTTGTTCTTTTTTTCTCAGAATTCCTTTGGCTATTCGGGGTCTTTTCTTGTTCCATATAAATTTTAGGAGTCTTTGTTTTATTTTTTGAAAAATATTGTTGGGACTTTGATAAGGATTGCATTGAATCTGTAGATTGCTTTAGGAACTATGGACATCTTTATCATGTTAATTCTTTCAATCCATGGCCAGGGACTATCTTTCCATTTCTTTATGTCTTCTTTGATTTCTTTCAACAATACTTTATAGTTTTCAGTGTACAAGTCCTGCATTTCTTTGGTTAAATTTATTCCTAAGTATTTTACTCGGGATTGTATTCTAATTCTAAATGGGATTGTATTCTTAATTTCTCTTTCTGCTATTTTTTTGCTAGTGTATGGAAATATAACTGATTTTTGTACATTGATTTTGTATCCTGCAACTTTACCGTATTTGTTGATTTTTTCTAAAAGCCTTGGTGGATTCTTTAGGGTTTTCTACATATAAAATCATGTCATCTGCAAATAGTGAGAGTTTTGCTTCTTCCTTTCCAATTTGAATCCCTTTTCTTTCTCTTTTTTGCCTTATTTCTCTGGCTAGGGCCTCCAGTACTATGTTAAATAAGAATGGTGAAAGTGAGCATTCTTGTCTTGCTCCTGTTCTTAAAGGGATAACTTTCAATTTTTCACAGTTGAGTACGATATTAGCTGTGGGGTTGTCATATATGGCCTTTATTATGTTGAGGTGCTTTCCTTCTATACTCATTTTATTCAAGGATTTTATCATAAATGGATGCTTAATCTTGTCAAATGCTTTCTCTGCCTCTATTGAGAAGATCATGTTATTTTTATTCTTCATTTTGTTGATGTGGTGTATCCTGTTGAATTGTGGATGTTGAACCATCCCTGAATCCCTGGAATAAATCCCACTTGATCATGGTGTATGATCTTTTTAATATATTGTTGTATTTGATTTGCTAGTATTTTGTTGAGGATTTTTTTCGTCAGTGATATTGGCCTATAATTTTCATTTTTTGTGCTGTCCTTGTCTGGTTTTGGTATCACGGTAATGTTGGCTTCATAGAATAAGTTAGGAAACTTCCTCTCTTCTTCAAATTTTTGGAAGAGTTTGAGAAGGAAAAGCATTAAGTCTTCTTTGAATGTTTGGTAGAATTCACTGGGGAAGCCATCTGGTCCTGGGCTTTCGTCTTTTGGAAGTTTTTGATTACTGTTTCGATCTCCTTACTGGTGATTGGTCTATTCATATTCTCTATTTCTCCTAGATGCAGTTTCGAAGGCTTGTATGATTCTAAGAATTTATTAATTTCTTCTAGATTATCCAATTTTCTGTCATATAGCTTTTCGTGGTATTCTCATAATCCTTTGTATTTCTGAGGTGTCTGTTATAATTTCTCCTCTTTTGATTCTCATTTTATTTGAGCTTTCTCTTTTTTTCTTGGTGGGTCTAGCTAAAGGTTTGTCAATTTTGTTTATCTTTTCAAAGAACCAGCTCTTAATTTCATTGACTTTTTTCTATTATGTTTTAGTCTCTATTTCATTTATTTCTGCTCTAACTTTTATTATTTCCTTCCTTCTACTGACTTTGGTCTTTGTTTGTTCTCCTTTCTCTAGTTTCTTCTGGTGCACTGTTAGATCGTTTATTTGAGATTTTTCTTGTTTGTTAAGGTAGGCCTGTATTGCTATAAACTTCCCTCTTATTACTACTTTTGTTATATCCCACAAATTTGGCATGTCATATTTTCATTTTCACTTGTCTCTAGGTATTTTTTGATTTCTTCTTTGATTTCTTCATTGGCCCAATCATTGCTCAGTAGCACTTTGTTTATTCTCTACATTTTTGTGGCTTTTCCAGCATTCTTCTTGTAGTTGATTTCTAGTTTCACACCATTGTGGTCAGAAAAGATGCTTGGTATTATTTCAATCTTCTTAAATTTATTGAGACTTGTTTTGTGGCCTAATATGGCATCTATCCTGGACAATGTCCTACGTGGATTCGAAAAGAGTGTGTATTCTGCAGTTTTTGGATGGAATGTTCTATATATATCTACTAAGTCCACCTTGTCTAATGTATCATTTAAGGCCAATGTTTCCTTATTGATCTTCTGTTTGCATGATCTATCCATTAATGAAAGTGGAATGTTAAAGTCCCCTACTGTTATGTGTTGTTGTCTATTTCTCCTTTTATATCTGTTAATAATTGCTTTATATATGTAGGTGCACCTTTGTTGGCTGCATAGATATTTACAAGTGTTATGTCTTCTTGTTGCATTGTTCCCTTTATTATTGTGTAGTGCCTTTCTTTTTCTCTTGCTACACTTTTTGTTTTAAAGTCTATTTTGTCTGATATAAGTATTGCTACTCAGCTTTCTTTTCACTGCCATTTGCATGAAGTATCTGTTTCCATCCCTTTACTTTTAGTCTGTGAGTGTTTTTAGGTCTGACGTGTGTCTCTTGTATGCAGTATATATATGGGTCTTGTTTTTATCCAGTCAGCCACTTTATACCTTTTGATTGGAGCATTTAGTCCATTGACCTTGAAAGTATTGATAAGTATATACTTATTATCATTTTGTTACTTTTTTCTGGATGTTTTAGTAGTTCTCTGTTCCTTTCTTCTTCTCTTGCAATTTCATGGCTATCTTTAGTGTTATGTTTCGGTTCCTTTCTCTTAATTATTTGTGTATTTATAACAAATACATGGTTTGTGATTACCACAAGGTTCATATATAATAACCTATGTAAATAGCAATCTATATTAAATTGATGGTCTCTTAAGTTTGACCTCTTACTAAAAGTCCTATCCTTTTTACTCCCACCTCCTACAATTTATGTTTTTCCATCATATTTAACCTCTTTTGTGTGTATCTGTATCCATTAACCTCTTTTCCTGGGGGTAGATATTTTTAGTATCTTTTTCTATTGACCTTCATATTAGCTTCATAGGTGGTTCATCTCCTACCTTTACTGTGTATTTGCCTTTACCAATGATTTTTTTCTTTGATAATTTTCTTATTCCTATTTGTGGTCTTTTCTTTTCCACTTAAGTAAGTCTTTTTAACATTTCTTGTAAGGCCAGTTTATTGGTGATAAACTCCTTTAGTTTTTGCTTGTCTGGAAAACTCTTTATCTCTCCTTCCATTCCGAATGATAACCTTACCAAATAGAGTATTCTAGGTGGTAGGTTTTTTCCTTTCAGCACTTTGAATGTGTCATATTGCTACCTTCTTGCCTGTAAGGTTTCTGCTGAGAAATCAGCTGACGGCCCTATGGGGTTGCCTTTGTATATTGCTTGTTGCTTTTCTCTTGCAGCTTTTAGGATTCTGTCTTTATTTTTAATTCTTGACATTTTAATTATAACGTGTCTTAACGTGGGCCTCTGTGGGGTCATTTTCTCTGGTGCTCTCTGTACTTCCTCTACCTGGGTCTGTTTATTTCCTTAGTTAAGAAAGTTTTCAGTTGTCATTTCTTCGAATAGGTTCTTTGCCTTTTTGTCTCTCTCTTCTCCTTTTGAGACATGTATAATACAGATGTTAGTATGCTTGATGTTGTCCCAGAGGTCCTTTAGACAGTCCTTGTTCTTTCTAATTCTTTTTTCTTTTTTCTGTTCAGCTGGGTGATTTTCTCCACCCTTTCATTCAGCTTATTGATCTATTCTTCGGTGTCATATACACTGCTGTTGATTCCCTCTAGTGAATTTGTCATTTCCATTATTGTATCCTTCAGTTTTGATTTGTTCTTTTTTATATTTCCCAATTCCTTGTTGAGGTTCTCACTGAATTCATCTATTCTTCCCTCAAGGTCAGTAAGCATACTTATGACCATTAGTTTGTACTCATTATCAGATAAAGTGTTTACCTTTGTTTCATTTAGTTATTTTGCTGAGGATTTATCCTGTTCCCTTGTTCAGAATATAACCCTTTATCTCTTCATTTTGCCTACTTCTCTGTGCTTGTATCTAAATATTAGGTAGATCAGCTACATGTCCCAGTCTTGGAGATGTGGCCTTATGTAAGAGATGCCTTCTGGTGCCCAGCAATGTGCCTCCCTCTCACCACTAGTTCCAAGAGTGTACCCTGTGTGGGCTACATGTGCCCTTCTGTTGTGGGAGAGTTGCTCTTGTTGTGGGTGCATGGGTAGGCTAGGCTGGCCCCTGGGCCGACTTGTAAAACTCAGCTGCATATAGCTGCTATGGTCACTTTAGTCACTTTATTGGACAAGGGAAACCCCAGCATGCCTGGATGCAAGTTCTAATAGCCCATACATGCTGCTGTTTTGTTATTAAGTGAGTCAGACGCCCAGTATGGCTGGTTGCTAGGCTTGGGCGCTCACAATTGCCTTAGGTCTTCACCCTGCAAGGCTGTTGTCGGCTCTCTCAGGAGCACAGCTAGGTGGGGCTGGCCCAAGGCATGGCAGCACAGAAACATTTCAGGTGTTAAAAGGTGGCCTAGATCCCCTGTGTGGCTGTTTGAGATGGCCAGTGGAACAAGACTGCTGTAGTCAACATGGCCCACCAACAACAGGCCCACACCCCACCAAAGCATTCCTACCCCACTCACACTCCCCACTCCGCATAGGCAGACCCACTCACCCTGTTGCAGAGGTCTTACACACTCTGCCTTTGTGGGCTCACAAGTTCCCTGGGGCTTGCTGGTAGGTGGGGAAAGTCCCCAGGGCAGAATGCCTGCCCTGGCTGAGCCAGACTAAATGGTGCACCAGTGGGTGGGGCAAACCTCTATGTTATCAGGCCAGAGGAAGAAATCCAATGACTTCTGCCAGTGTGTCAGTCGCTTGGGAGCTGGTCCTGGCCACTGCCTGCCTCTCTTAAATGCGCTCAGAGCTTACCAAGTGAATCTCTTTTACCAAGGGACTATGCACCTTTTTTTCTGTTGATATTGAGTTGGTTTCTGTTATGGGTAAATCTGTGCATAGGCCCCTTAAGAGCAGGCTTTTCTTTATCTTATGTTCCATAGCTTTTTGGGGCTTATTCCCCACTGGTTTTATTAGCCAGCAAAGTCAGGTATTATGGCACTCATTTCAGTTGTCCTTCTTTCAAAGGCTGCTTGTTGTGGCATAGCTTTTCCACTCAGATACTCCACTCCTCCAAGAAAATCTTCACGTCTTATGATTCCTCCTAGCTGTGAAGCACCATGGCTAGAATGTGAGTTTTTCCCCAGCAGAAGGATATTCAGCCTCTTCCACCTCTGTCAATATTGTCTCTTGTTGTGGGGGTTTCTATTCATCCTGTTTCCAGTTATCTCTCAGAGGTAATTATTCCACAGGTAGTTATAGATTTGTTGTGCCCATGGGAAGAGATGAGTTCAGAATCCTCCTACACCATCATCTTCCCAACAATCCAGTAAAAGTTTTTTTAAATTGAAGTAAAATTCACATAATATATGATTCAGGATTTTAACAATTCTAAATTGTACAATTCAGTGGCATTTAGTATATTCATGCTTTTGTGCAACCTCATGTCTAACTAGTTGCAAATATTTTCAGCACCCAAAAAGGACACCTCACACCATTTAAGCAGTCACTTCTCACTCCTCCCTCCTCCCAGTTCCTGACAACCACTACTCTGCTTTCTGTCCTTGTGGATTTGTCTGTTCTGGACAGACATGGTCTGGTCTTCATGTAAGTGAGATCATACAACATGTGACCTTTCATGTCTGGCTTCTTTCACTTAGCATGTTTTTGAGGTCTACACATGTTGTGGCATGAACAGTGCTACACCCCTTTTTTATAGCTGAATAATATTCCACTGTATAAAAATAACTACTTTTTTTGTAGATTCATCAGATGCAGGACATTTGGGTTGTTTCTACCTTTTGGCTATTGTGAATAGTGCTGCTATGAACATTCATGTATAAATTTTTGTATGAAAACTGGTTTCCAGTTATTTTTGCTATATTCTCTGTAGTGGAATTGCTGGATCATACAGTAATTCTGTGTGTAACTTTTTGAGGAATTGCCAAACTATTCTCCACAGCTGATCCATTTTAAATTCCCACCAGCAATGAACAAGGGTTCCAATTTCTCCACTCCCTCCCAACACTTATGTTCCATGTCTTTGATACAGTGATCCCAGTGAGTGTAAAGTAGTATCCCACTGTAGTTTTAATTTGCATGTCCCTAATGACTAATGATGTTGAGAATCCTTTTGTGTGCTTGTTGGTCACTTGTATATCCTCTCTGGAGAAATGTCCAGCAAAATCTTTTTTTCCTTCATTTTTTAATTGAAGACCTCCCTTCCCTCCCCTCCCTGGACCGTCAGCTTCCCTCACTCACTCCCTCAGTGCCTGCCCACCTCCTTCTCCCCCTAGTACCATCAGCACCTCCATCTGCCTCCTTCCTTCCCTGCTCCATTCTCCCACTGCTCCCACTCCATCGGAGGGGCTCAACCCCAACCCCCAGTCAAAACTTTTTAACTCTCATTTTTAGATCCTTCTCTAACTATTTATTTCTCTCACAAATCAACAAAATATCTTTCTTTTCTCTACTCTCTTTCAAAGTTTTCTCCCCCAACTAGTGCATTTATGTGTAGGCGTTTGCCTGCCCTTTGCCCAGTGTCTGCATTTGGTACAGCAGAGAAACCTCCGGAGTTCTTCCTCCTTAGTTCTTGAGGGAGAACAAATCTCAAGTACTTATAATTTAATATATTTCCTTTATCCTCATCACATACCTATGGAACATCTAGCTTTGAGCAGTGTGATATCCTGGTACACCTTCTAACAGAGCCTGGCTACGAAAGGATCAGCAAAATCATTGAATGAGCAAACTTCGTGTATAAGGTTTTTTGATAATACCAGTTAAAAGTTGGAGGGTGTCAACCAAAAGCAATGATGTTGGCTTTATACTCCTTGATATGTAATTCTTCTTCACTAAACTATGACATGGTTGGGACAATAATCTACTGAGATCTTCTAATCATAATAATAGAAAACATCTCTTATATATAAAATAATGCTTATATTCTCTTCTCCTTGGCAAGAGTACATACAACTCATTTATCCAGAGAAGACTTCAATTCATTAAGTTTAGGTTAGAAAAAGTGGTGAGGGTCCAAAATATTTTCCTACCCATTATTTGAGTTTTAGAATTTAGAAGTGATTTTTGGCCCTTGTCTCTTTAGAGAGAGATTCCATGTTTTTAGAGGACACTTACTCATCAGGAGGAAACAACTGTTGGTGCCTCAAGATAACTCTCTGAGTGGAGCCTTTCTTGATACCACAGAGTGGACTCTGTGAAAACATCCATAAGCAGGTTCTACACTGAGCTCTTGGATGAGAGAACGAATTTTAAAGAAACCACGCCTCAATATGACATTCATTCATTCAGTCAGTCCACCGATTTTACATGCCAACCTCTGTTAGAATCTAGAAAGGGGAACACTAAAAAGAGAAAACACCCTCTACCCTTCGAGCAGTTAGTTTGTTAGAAGTCAGAAAAGAGAAGTGGACAAGCTGGACTTAGTGGAGGAGTTTTTCCAATTCTACCTCCTGGCTGCTGAGAAAGTTGAGAGTCCACGTGTGTGGGCTCCATACTCTCACTAAACTATGGGGTGGATGTTTCTCTTTTAAGATAAAAAGGATAGAGGTCAGGTGATTTGGTAAACTAGACCTCCAGTCTGCTGGCCTGTCCAAACTACTCTTCAGCCTGTTTCCCTTCGTAACTTGGTGGCCATCCAGAGCCTCCATCCTGCCCTGCACGGCAGCATCCGAAACAGTACACCTTTCCTGACACGTTGTTTTTGGACCTGACCTCAGAAAGCTAAGGGAAAATGGACACCCAACACGTTGAAGGCAAAATATCGGGGAGAACTTTTTCACTGATTCACAGTGGAATTTGAGGCAAATCAATCAAAGTGTCTTGGTATCAACTTTTTTAAACGAAGAATGAGATGTGAAGCCAAAAAGATCTTTTCTCCTCAAAGAGTCTTCCAGGTTTATCTCAAAACATATTCCTCTTCCCAAAACCAAGTATTGAGTCTTCAAAAATAAGGTTAAAGTTTCCCTCTAAAACAATGATTCTCAAACTTAGCTTCACATTTTGATTATCTGGGAAACATTCAAAGTTACTAATATACTGATGTCCGGGTTTCTCCCACTTGACATTCTGATTTAATCGCACTGGGGTGTTGTCTGTGCTCAGGAGTTTTCAAAACAACCCAGGGGATTTTAATGTGCAGTCAATGTGGAAGGTGTTTCTCTGGTATCCACCATGGCTCCTGTGGGATTTTCATAAGTGAGCCCCAGTATCTAGAGTTTTTACTTTCCCTTCCAAGCATCCCCTAATGGACATCCAAATGGGCTTTTCTAGCCATTGGACCCTTCACCATGTCCCTGTGGTCTCTCCTTTTCTCACACTAACCAATAGTACTAAAGCCCAGCAAAGGAAACAGGGAGTTGTCACGAGGGCAAACATTTCTTTACTATGACGAGGATTTACATGTAACAAAGCTCCAAAGGTTTTAGAGGCTCTTCACTTACTGGCTTGATCTACGGGCGCCATCAGTTTCCAAATGTTGTCAGTGCAAGCAAGTGATGTGCGCATTCATCTTTTATTAATCACTTACTTTAACATTCAAATAAATGCCAGCATTTCACCAAGGATATAGGATAATCTCAAGAAGTTGGGACATAATTATAGTTGATACAGTGTTCTACAATGACGCCTTGATCTTATCAGCCTGGTACGTACTAAGCCTGATTGACCAATATGCTGAGAACTAAATGAACAATTTTGTCTCTGTCGCTAACCCAGCCTGGATTATGGGAGAAGCAGGAAGAACTGCTGGCTCCAGAGTGAGCAATACGGATAGGAGGGGATTCCAGAACACAAGCCCGACATCTTCAGAATCAGAGAACAATCCTCAAGACCAATGCTTTAATTTTTCTTTCTTGCACCCAACACAAATTCTTTATTGTGAAACATTTGCTAGGAATCTTTGTAAAAAAAAGAAAAATCTGAAAAGATCTAACATTTCAAGAAGTTCAGAGTCTAATGGAGAAAACCTACAGGTCACGGCAGTCCTACTTAAAGTCCTTTATTCAGTCCCAGACTGTGAATCTGATTCTGATTCTGGCCTCTCCAACCTGCCTCGTCCTGCTGGCAACCTGATCTACTTGCTCCCTGAGGAGGGATGCTACTTGGGTGAGCAAGTTTGTCCTATTGGGGCTCTCCAGGCAGGCCCTGTCTGGACTCTTTGTCCTGTTTGGGGCTACCTATCTGCTGACCCTGCTGGGCAACAGGCTCATCGTCCTTCTCATTTGGCTGAATGTACGACTGCACCTGCCCATCTACTTCTTCCTCTGCAACTTCTCGTCCTGGGCATCTGCTGCACCTCAAGATGCTGGTGCATGTCTTCTTGGAGAAGAAGATCATCTCTCTCAACAGATGTGGGATCCAGCTCTTCTACTCCTTGACCCTTAGGGAGACCGAGTTCCTCTTTCTGGTAGCAATGGCCTATAGTGGTTATGTAGCCATCTGTGATTCCCCCTACTATGTGGCAGTGATGGGCCGCTGGCTGTCTCTTGTTTTGTGGGAGTGGTTCATTCCACAGTAGAGACAGTGGTCACTGTGTGCCTGCCCACCTGAGGGTACCACCTGCTGAGCCATGTGGACTGTGTGAATGTCACACACACCAGGTTCCCATGATGGGCTCACTATGTATAGTGGTGATGCTAGTTCCCAGAGCTGAATGCTGGGTGGGAACTGAGTTGTAGAAATAGAGAAATACACAAAAATTCAGAAGGGGAAAGAGGAGGCCTTGCTTTAAGGACCATGAAGCTTTCACTAAAGGATAAAGTATTTGTGCAACTGTGCGTGTGTGTGTGTGTATTTTGGAAAGAAGTACTTTTTGTTTTTGAAGGCATAGATAAATAAATGATTTAAGCTCTGGAATCTTCTTTGTAGCACTGGCTTTTTCCCAAGAAGATTCAAAAGTAGTTTCCACCAATCAGAAATGCTAAATATTTGCTGACCTACTGAATATCAGCATAATTTCCATAATCAATTTCATCATTGTCCTGTCAACTTCACCAAATTCAGTTTATCCATCAAACCCCACATTTAATGAACACCTCCTCTGTGCCCAGCCCTGACTCCCTTCATCACTGCAGTTACCATCGTAACTCCCTCCTTCTGAATGCTGAGAGCATCATGGGGACTGACTGGAACACCATGTGGGTCTCAGAGAGAATATTAATCAATAAGAGATTCCTGTGAAACACCACTATGTGCAATGCACTGAGCCAGGTGCTACAACAGACACAGCAAGTCTAACACAAGGTCCTTCCCCACAACCTGGGGATTCTTTGACAAGTTACAGATAAATAACAAAATCGAAATTGCAACATAATCAACTATGCAAAATGTACAATGAGGCAATATTTGGTTAATCACCAAATATGAGATAGAGATTAAAAGCTACATGGAATTCATGAAATTCCTCCAGAAAGGGGAGAAATCCAGCTGATTTTCAAAGCAATGAAAAGGAAAGAAAAAATTAAATTGGGCATCAGGAAATGGTAGAGTTTGAATAAATGCAGGAGGAGAGATAGGTCCATTCTTGATGAGGGGGAATGACATAAGCCAGGTGTGGAGGTAGAAAAAAGTACATCTGTCCCGACAAGAGTAAGCAAACCAGTTTGGGTGGAGCAACGATTTCATTCTAAAGCGTCATGAGGAGGAAGTAAGGCTGGAAAGAGGGCGTGTGCTTAGCAGGACTTTGAAAACTAGGCCAAGGAATTTGCATTAGAGGCAACGGCCAGATAGCAGAACTTCTGGTGTGGAGAATGTCACATCAAATATAATATTTTAGAAGCTGTCCTCTTCCTCTGCACCGGGACTGATAGACTAACTGAGACAAAAATAAATAACACAACTTTTTCCTTCCTTTTGTCTGACAAACTCTCTATTTCATGCTTCCCTAGAGGGAGTAAGTAAATCAACTATAATTTCATGTACTCTAGTTAGATCAGCCTTCACAGACCAGGTAGAGTTCAAGAGAGGGTTCAAAGACCAGAAAGGTTGAGAAGCCAGAGGACATAGACCAGACATTATCTAGAACATCAGGAAATGTTAGAGGTAAAAATGGATGAATAGATCTGGAAATTGAGATTTGACCATACGGTGTAACTGTAGATATAAGTGCTTTCTGTTTCCCTTTTTATCTGTTTTAATGAGAAGATAACCAGGATATCTGAGGAACACTCCAAAGACTACGTAAGATAAACACAGGTTCCTGGGTGTTGTCTATAAGGTCTCCTCTGATAACAGTCCTGTTTGTCTGATCTTGTGTCCTATGTCAAGGGACAGCTCCCTGGTGAGATGAGCCCCATATGGTCCAGGAGGCTTTCAAGTTTGCTTTCTCACTATTGACTCACAAAGCGAGTCTGAGTCTCACCAAAGGCACTAGTTTGGGATGCTCTCAAATGAATATTTTTTTTCATTAAAATAAAATAAGTCAATGCATGAAGCTCAGGAGAGCAAACTTAAGAGTCCAAGGCAGGAACTAAATTAGGAGAGTATTTCTAGAATCACTCAGAGACAAGGGAGGGAAGAAATGGGTGTGAGGGCATAGTGCTCTGCAGCCATTCTAAACACACCTGGGAATTCACATGGTAGAGGCTCCCTGAGGGCAAGACCTCCCTGCCTCTCCAGGAGGCCACAATCCAATCTCTTCTTTCCAGAACAAAATCCTGCCAAGGCAGCATTCTTTGCTTTACACAGTCACCTGACCAGGGTTACCACTAGAGTCAGCCGTTCTTAGCCTGGAGCTCAGTGATAGGTGTCACGGTCTATGAGCTCCCTGGAATTATGTGTTCAAATGGTATCTCATCCAGTTTTATCACGTCCTTAGGGAATCTCTCTGTGACGTGCTTTCCCCCAATCTCTGCCATGTCCTCCTGTTACACACTCACAGGCCTCTGTGCTTTCCCTCAGTGCACTTTCCCAAATTGTAAATGTGAACTCTTTTATAACTAGACACTTGTCCCTGATTTCCCACAAGACTGTCACCTCTGTGGGGAAATAAACTGGCTGCGATGCTCACCACTCAGCACAGGTCATTGTCTACACAGAAGCTCTCAAAGAGTGCTTGTTAACTGAATAAACTCTCAGACAGTCTGTGCACCCTTCAAATGTTGACACTTCCGGATTTATATTGATTTATATTAATGTGTTTTTAAACTGTATAAAATGTCTTTTATAAATGTCTTTAGTAGTGAGCTGCGATATTTGCCACTAGTTGATAAGTTGAAGGTTTTAGATCAGCTTTCCTGATGCCACACAACTGGACTTAGTGCTAGGAAACGCTGCCAGAATAGGGCAGTGGAAGGTGTAGCACATGGTCACGGGTCCAGCAATCAGTCAGCTCATTGATCTAATTTCTAATATATTTTCTCAGTCTTTTCATGTCTTCCCCCAATATAACAGCTCAATATAGCAACCTTATAAAACATAATACAGAAATAAAATGTAAAGAATACAGCTAGCTAGTAACTCTCTCCATATTCCTGTTAGAATTTCCTCCTTTCCCATTTATATCTCCAAAGCAAAAGAAACTCTGCTCTTTTCTCGCCTCCCTCAGCAGATGTCAAAATGCTACTTAAGTGAATGACTCTCTCGGAGTCATGCCATCTAGGGAGGGGCTAGTGAACACCACGTACTTCAGCATCTGAACCCCTTTTCAGTGATTTGTTATCCTCTGTGAGTGGACTTTCTTTATCTCAGTCATACACAACATATTTGCCCTATTTTGCAACAGGGAAAAAAATGGGAAGAAAAATGGGAAAAACAAGAGTCAGAGAAAGAAAAAGAAAACTGCTCTTTCTTGTAACTAGAAAGCTCCTTGTCATACTCTGCTTTGGCTATTCTTTTCATACTCAAGTAGAAAGAGAAAATAATTTGAAAAAATAATATTAATGATACATTATTAAAACTACTTTTAGAAAGCTATGCTGAGTAGTCTAAGTGTCAAACGTCTACATTGCCTGTCTCGACCTTTGCAGTTACTCATTTACCCCATTTAATGCAGAAGGAAATTAAGGCATAAGGGCTCAGTGTACCAAGGAATACACATTGCAGTAATGTAGATGATCTCTACTTTAAAAATCAAAACACTACTGAAAGTAGTAAAAGAAATAGTAAACAAATGGAAAGACATGCCATATCTTTGAATAGGAAGACTGAGTATCATGGATAAATAGGACTCTTTAGCTAAACTACACAGTTAACAGGATCCCATTTAATTAAAAAATGGGAGAGATTTTCCTTGGGACCAGATAAGATTATTCTAAAAATAATAGCCAAGAAAGTTCTGAAAAAGCAGATTAATCAAGAAGGCTCTTTTACTGGTAATTCAAACATCACAAACCTAAAATAGTGAAAATGCAATTGTAGCGTCACATGCTGACACCAAGGTAGGGAAACAGAATAGAAAAACTAGATATAAACCAATATATACAGGAAGTCAGTAAGGAGAAAGAGTAGCATTTTAAATCATTGAAGACAAACAATTATTCAATAAATAGTCTTAAGGCAACAAACAAGTCAGCTAGAAAACAATATTTACCCATACATCACACCTCACATCAGGAGAAACTTCATATTTCAAATATTTCAGTGTAGACATGAAAGCATAAAAATACTGGAAGAAAACAAAAGGGAGTTTTTTTTTAATGATATCAAAGTGAAGAAGACCCTCTAACCATGAGACGAAATCCAAGCAGTAACTAACATTTTTATTTTGACAAAGTCAGCAAAAATTCTACATAGCAAACACTGCTGTTACAAAAATAAAAAAGCAAACCCCAAAAAAACAAAACACGGTGGGGAATTTGGGAGTCACTACAGACGCAAAGGGATGGCACAAAGGAGTTCTTTTGTGATGATGGAACAGCTCTGTGTCTTGACTGCACTTACACGAGTCTATGCATGGGATGAAGCTGCATCAAAACACACACACACGAATGCGTGTTAAAAGATTAGCACAAACTGAATAAAGTCTGTAGACTTGTTAACAGTAATGTGCAGATGTCACTTTCCCAGTTTTGATATTGTCCTATAGCCAAATAAGATGCCACCATTGGGGGAAGCTGCCTGAAGGGGACATAGGACTCCGGGTTATTTTTACAATTTCCTGTGAATCTATAACTATTTCAAAATTAAAAAGTTATAAAACATTAATATTAGAATCAATATCAATCTGTTCTTCCCACAGATCTTCACAGGCTGGCTCATTGTCATTCAGATGCTGTCTCAACTCAGATAAGGACTCCTCACTGGTCACCCTACGTACGTCACTTCTCTGCCCTCTCTCACATTATCATTCTTTAATTTCTAATCATCTCTCATTACTGGAAATTATCTGGCTTTCTTTTTAATTGGCTATTACTCCAAACAGAATATAAACTCTATGCAAATTGTCTACTTTACTCACCATGGTTTCGCTGCTCCTAAACAGTGTCTGATATGTAGTAGCTGCTCTGCAGATTGTTGAAAGAAAGAGTGAAAAAATCGATGTTACAATATGATAGCCTTTATATATAAAAACACAGAATATAAGGAGTATATGTGCATGTTGTTTGTGCTTGCATATCATATATATATGTGTTACACACACACACAAACACAACAGATTTGTAACCAAATAATCTAAGGAACTAGAGGGCAAAGGTGTGACACACCTTTATTTTTCATTTAATACTTTTCTTACATACATGTATCCGTTATTTATTCGGTAAATGCTTTCAAAATAAAAATAAAGGCTAGGCAGAGGAAGAGGAATGCACAGAGGGAATTTGTTAAATGAGAGATCAAAAATATAGAAGAGAATCTAGGGGAGCCTGGTGTCATGGACACCAAGGAAAGAGAGTTTCAAGGATGAAGTGATCAACCGCACCAAATGATGCTATTATTTCCAGAATACTATGATGCTGGAACCAAAGACGACTTTAGAGATGTCTAATCCAGCTGAGCACCGCAGTCACCTGTGTGAACCTCAGGAATGCCTTTGTGAAGGCCTGGCAGCCCAACAACACAGCCCTATTCCAGAAATGCTGTCCAGCCAGAGATCATGCAATGAATGCCAGATCCAGCCAGTACTGAAAACATGTGGAGAACAAACTCGAATCATGTTTAATCACCTCCAGAGTGGGAAGTAACATTGGCTTTCATTTTAAGTGCTGAAATCTTTAACACTGTTTCAAGATTTGTACCTGGGGTTTGCTTTCATCAGGTATGGTAAGGTGACAGACACAGAGACAACTGCCTTTGAAAGAAGAGTTTGTTAGTTCCAGTTCGCAAGAGAAGGGGGCACACCACACCATGTAGGGCCCATTGGGAAGCCCTGGGTCACTCAGGAGGCAGACAGAGAGAGGAGAGAGCATGGCCCTCAGTCTTTATTGTGATTTCTGAGAAGGAATGGGCCAGGCAGAGTAGCAGAACTTGAGCAAGCTTAGGCTTGGGTAGTTTGAATACTTTTGGGGGCTCTGGGCTATAGGAGGGATCTTTACCCTATCCTGTCTAGTTGATGTGGCCCAGGGTCAATAGGGCAGGGAAAATGTTGGCCTGGTGCTTCAGAGTTAGCTAGAGGAGGTGGCTGGGATATGGACATTGGATTGGTTGGTCTGCATAGGAAAAGGTGTGCTCAAAAGGAAGTTGGTTTGCTGTCTCTAGGAATTAGCTAGTCTTTGAGGGACAGCCTCTCTTCAACCAGCAAGACCCCAAGATGTCAAAACATCACATAGTACAGAAAATACATCAAAGTATAGAAAACAAAAAAATGTGATTAATGCAAACCCAGACTCTAAAAATGATACCTAAGACAGAGTGTTTAACCTCTCAGATACAAATTTCTGAGTGCTGAGAACTGCTAAAGAAAATTTCACAACTCTTTCTGTCAGTGCCAGGGAATTTCATCAGATCCAAACTCAGCTAGAAATGATCCTCTGTCCAGCAATGCATCTATTTCAGAGGGTCCCTGACTTGACCGGAATCACCTGAAGACCTTTAAGAATACTGATGTCTGGGCCCAGCCTCTAGAGAGTCTGACTTAAGTGGTCTTGGTGAGGGTGGGGCATGGGAAATTGTAAAAGCTCCTCTTAGGTGATTCTGAGGTGCAGCCAAGGTTGACAACTTCCGCCCTGTGTATCAGCAACTCCAGCCCTTCACAGTGGAAGAGGCTGCCCTCCTCCTGCTCAAATGTAATCCTTCTGCTGGCGTTCCAGATCCCAAGTCCTCACTCCGCAGGCAGCTCATACATCACTTGTCACTACTATCTCCCATGCATTGAAATGGAGCATGGACATATCTTTAAGATAGGAAAGTTCCAATTACTCTGATTGCACAGGTCCTTTTCCCTGAAGTGGCAAGTTCCAACTAGGAGGAGATGGCTAGATTTTGAAATATTAGCAGTTCCCAGCCAATGAATACTTCCCTGGCTAGGTAGGTAAGAGAACAAGCAGTTAGAAGGGATGGAACTAGAACTCAGTCATCCTGACTGGATAAAGAAAAATGAAGCAAGCAGGAAAGGTGCTTATTAAATCTTCAGTGAAACTTCTCTGCATAGGAAACAGTTGCCGGCTACTAAGCTAAGGCCCACTTACAAGAGTAATATTTGTGTGGTCCTTTTGGAGATGACATTTCTTCAAATTTTACATGTAGGTAACAGTTCAGCCTTTCTATTAATGACTTAAATATTTTCCTAGAGCTTCTGAAATTCCAGTCCCACGTGGTGGAGAATTGAGTTTTTTGTGATCCTCCTGGACAATGGGCAAATGTAACTTCTTCATCTTATAATGTGAGGGGGAGGCCTCCTAACTATATCCCTTAATCCCTCTGGTGACGCACTTATCTTCTCCACTGTCCTCTTGGCCTGAACTGTCTGCTCCCTCCTCTGGCTGCTCCCGGTTTGCTGGTCTTAGGGCCTCTGCACGGAGGTCCAGGTTGTTTTCAGATCTTAGCTGCTCCCTAAAGAAATCACTGCCCTTGTGGGAAACATCAAAAAGGTGAACTTAATCCATTCTGTGTCATTATAATTATATATACATCCACAAGGGGGAAAGTTAAGTCCTTCAGTTGAACATTCCCGGCACATGGCACCTGTAGAGACAAGGCTGGGCTCTTGGGGAAAGGTGGCAGTGTGAAGATTACCACTGGGGCATTGAGCCAGGCTACCTGGGTCTGAATCCTGGCCCCTCAGATTTCTAGCCGTCACCTTGGACAAGTTACTCTAATCTCTCTCAGTGTCTCAATCTTCACTAGATAATCTGGAGTTGATATTAGTACCTGTGTCATATCACCTGATGTAATAATTAAAGTTAATACAGGAAATGTGCTTATATCAGTGTCTGGCACTGTTATCTATTATCATTAAGGCATGATTGATAGGAGATCATTTCTGGTGGGCGGGATTAGATGCTGAAGTCTTGAAGTGTTCCAGGAAAAGAGAACCTTCAGCCTTACACCTCAAGCCCTATAGCTTGAAATGACATACTTTGGAAGAAAGAGAGTGCATATGCCCTAGGGTGTGGGCAAGGAGGTGGGGGCTTGTTGTTTGGAATAGTAGGAAAAAAAGAAAGAAGGTTCCATTCTACCTTTTTCGTCTCTGCTTGGGTAGGTCTTGGATACGTCTGTATTATCTTTGTTCTTTCTTCTATTGGTGTGCCTGGAGGAGTCGAAGGCCCCAAGGGCGTTGTGGTTTTTGTGTTGCTGGACTGCTGTCTGTCTATCTTTCTTATTAAGTAAGGGAGTCCTGAGATGGGAAAGCTAGTGGAGTGAAATGCCTGGAAAAAAGACTGAGAACTGGCTTCGGGGTTAAGGTTGAGATCAATAGGACAGATCAGTAGTTTTGGTTGCTTTAAAAAATAATGATACTAGAAGCACACTCTAGTAAATGAAACAGAAAAACGTTTTGTAAGGGCTAGTAAAAGACCTGTAGAATCTCCAGAGGAGCTGTAGAGTCGGGCATGGAGGCAATGAAGCCAGGAACCTGCCCACACTACTCAGCGGGACCCCACAGTTCTGCTGCCAGGAGTAGACCATATATCATGCTGGGAATCAGATACTAGACCCTCTGTCCTAAGAACCTGGATGCTTCACCACCTTCTTCTCTGCATGAGGTGCCTACTTCTTCGCATTGTTCTTTCCTGAAACAAATCATACATGGGCACCTGATTGAGGAAGCCTAGGTTATGGGGAAAGAGGTGGCTGGAATGGGGAAAAGGATTTCACACACATTCAAAGACATTTAGGGTAATTTTTAGGAAGGCTTGCTGTGCACTGTGTGAGGCAGCCTCCCTCCCTCAACCCATCAAACTCCACAGTGAAATCTACTACCTCTCAGTGAATTGGGATTTATGGTTCATGTGGAGGATGCAATTCCATCCTGGCAGCAAGGCAAGAGAAGGAGGTTCAGTGATGATGTGATTATGTTTGCAAAATATGGGCCTATTTCAGCTCTGTCCAACATCACTACTAAACCTGAAAGTCTTTTATCATTGATAAACTGCTTTGCTCCATGAGTAGTTGAACTTTAAGCTTCAGCAGAAAAAACTATACCCCAAATTAAAACAAAACATTTTACCCATAGTATACCTACCAAATCTACATTATCAAAGAGTACATCATGATATAACTCATATTTTCCTATAAGAACCGTATTATAATTAGAGGCCTGCTTTTCCAACTCAGATTTGTTATTAAATTAACCCTCTATGTGGCCAAGAATGCATCATAAAATAAAAGTAGGATAAAGTTTTAAAATAATTTCAAGTAGTGAGATACTCTATTGCTCTGTAAAATATGCATAAATAGTACTTATTTTTAATATAGCAGTCTTAGCCATAAAAGGCACGTATAGTTCTTAAAAAATATAAGCTGATATTGTAAATTTTATTTTTATAAATATTATGCTAACCTTAGAAAGTTTTAATAAAAGCTTGTGTTGTTTTTCTTAGAACTTTAGAGTAAATGTTTGATAACCTCAGCATCCTGAAATTGTTTTTCAAGGAAGTTTGAAATAGGTATCTTCTTTTTCTCTAAAAAACTCCTGTCTCGTAAGCTGAAATCTTCAAAATCATTCCACTATCTGAATGTGACTCAAACGGGTAAAGTATGATTTAAGTATACATTTTTTTCTAAGATTTTATTTTTTCCTTTTTCTCCCCAAAGCCCCCCCAGTACATAGTTGTATATTCTTCGTTGTGGGTCCTTCTAGTTGTGGCATGTGGGACGCTGCCTCAGAGTGGTTTGATGAGCAGTGCCATGTCCATGCCCAGGATTTGAACCAACAAAACACTGGGCCGCCTGCAGTGGAGAGTGCGAACTTAACCACTCGGCCACCAGGCCAGCCCCTTAAACATATGTTTGATGGGGGTGATAGTACTAATGATTAGAGTACTTCTCCCACTAGAATTCCTAAAACAAAAGAGGCAATCTGATAAGTCCTGGAATCAGACTGAGGAAGTACTTGACATTGGGAAAACCTTGTGTGGCCTGACTCAGCCGCCATTTTCTCCTTCCTCAAATTAGATAGTATCTGTGAAATTCCTAGAAAGGAAGTAAGCAAGATACAAATGTGAAGTTTCTTCCTTTTTTCAGGATAAGGAGAAATGGAACTCCCATCTATCAAGATCAGAACTGGAAAGTAGTCTTTCTTAAGAGAGCATGGGAATTTATTTGGTTTTTTTCACTGGACTTGGAGACAGATGGAGAGAGGAAGTCTGTGAGGGAGTTTCTCAGGGCAGCCCCCTCTCCCTCTCACCCTTTCTTCAGGACGTTGACATTAAGCAGACTATTAACAGGAAAAGAAGCAAAATGAGAAACGTTCTTGTTGCCTCTGTGAATAGCTCCAGGACCCAGATTTGCTCTTGGATAACCACTCCCAGCCCCTATACTCACTTTCCTTTCTGATCTCCCTTTTGGCTTCAGTGTCCCCATGCCCACCCACTTGGCCAGAAGAAGACTCCCTAGGCTGGAATCTATCCTTTCCTTCTGTATCTCCTTTGGGATCACCCCCAGCTGCCCTCTACAGCTCCACATGCTGGGTCTCTGGAGCATTCTACATTGAATGCAAAGCTTGAGGAGTAACTCCAACCGGTGAAGCTCCTAAAAAGGTACTTCCAAAACATCTCTCACAAAATTCCAAGAGCAGCATAAAACTCTTTGGATTTGATGCAGAAAACTAGTGAAACAGTTTGCATTTTACAAAAGAGAAAGAGAAGAAAATTTTGAGTTGACATAGCTTAACAGACGAGAAATAAATGTGTGAGGGGAAAAAATTAGTTTCTATTCGTAGTATTGGTTGACTAGCAATTTTCCTCAAAAGTGTTGAAAGTATTTCAAACAAAAAATAACTACCATTCCTTGAGGATTTACAATAGACTAGATGTTATGCTGAGTTCTTTACATGGATTATCTCCTTTCATCGTCTCGTCACAGAATCCCGTGAGGCAGATATTGTCATTTTCCCCCATTTTACTTGTGAAGAAACTAAGGCAACGGAGACTTTCACTTGCCCAATGTCATAAATGCACAGGGTGGGGAGCCAAGATTCACATGCAGCCAATCAGAATTTGGAACCTAGACCCTTAACCACTAGTGGCTTTCGTACCTCCAGCTGGGCCATGGTCACTGAGTAGAGAAAACCTCCTTGGCTACACAGATTGCATGTGAGACTGAGAAAGGTTTGAAAGTCTGGGGAAAATGTCACAGCCAGGATGAGATTCCCAGGCTCCTCACCACCACAGCTCAGATCTGTTGTGTTCCAGAAACTAAGAGGAATTGGTTTATTGAACATGTTGAATTCTCAGGGTATAAGCAGAAAAGAACTCTATTCCTTTTGGCCTCCAAACTCATACCTGCGCTGTGGGGATAGTCCTTCCCATACCCTTGAACTAAATCCATACCATGTAGCATAACGTCCTGGTTCTTATGGAAAATATAAAGATTTCCAGTCACTTTCAGTGCTCTAAACATTCTCATTTCAGAAAAAAATATAGCCAGTTCAATGTAAAATAAAAACTTTGAAACTCATTCTAAGTTGAAGATTCTCCTCAAGCCCAAGCCTAGAAACTTGAATTAGGAGAAATGGCTTCTTCATTCTTCTCTCTCCTTCCTCTTCCTCACCTCCTTTCCCTGCCTGGCCTCTACTAGACTGCTTCTGGGCTTTCCTTGGTTAGAGGAGAGGAAAGACACAGGTAAGAGGTAGAAACATCCTAAGTGACTGGTAATGGTGCCCTTTGGCAACAGATTCCCAAGGCTGGATGACTGAGCGCAGAAGCACCTTCATGGTTTCCCTGGAGTTTCTCTGGTTCAGCCCATTGCAGCTCCCTTGATGTGGGCAAAACTTCTACCAGCCCCCAACTCCTCCTTGACCCACTCCTTCCCCTCTACTGACCACATATAAGTCCTCCCTCAACTTCTGGGTACTGAAAGTACACTCCTTCTGTTAGGGTCACATTTCCCCTCCAAGTAGTCTCTTGGGAGAGAGTCAAAATGACACCTGGCCAGCTCACTTCCATGGAGCCCACCTCTGGACTGCAAGAAACCCTTGAGCATCTCTGCTGTACCGTAAGGAGAGACTCCTTTTACTGCCTATGCAGCCATATTCCTTCTTCCTACTCTGCCTTCTCAAAACTCTCTAGCCACAGCTCCTCTCACCAGTCTTTAGGATCCCTGAATTTCAAGGGGTACATATTGACTGGTAGAAAACAATGAACGGCTTCAGGTGGAGGGGAAATCCTCCCATCTCTCATGCACGCAGGTGAAGAAGGACAAAAATCAAGGAATACCTTCTCTCTCCCAAAACTTCTGCTTTCCAGTATCTTCTGCCTCCTCTTCAGTTTCAGCCCTTTCATACTGGGCTGGGAGGATGAGACAAGAGCCAACAATCAATTTTTGAAACCGTCTTATAAACTCGTCAAAAGCGAGAAAGTACTTCACGTTGGAAGATGTGGATATGAGGCATTTGTCTGCTTGTTCTCACACAAAGACAGAACTGAGACAGACTCCATTTTATTATCCTTTTACACAAGTTTCAGAGCCTTTGGAGAAACAGGAGGGAGAAGTTGGGGGTGAAGACCTCCTGGTATTCAGTGACAGATACTTAAGTAACTATCATCGTGTGAATGCCCCTGCAAATTGGACAGTTAAAAAGTCATTGGAAGTTGTGAATTATGCCCTGACCCAGCCCAGATTGAGGCCAAGGGTATCAAGAGGCTCAGCACGACACGCCACGGTCACCACATGGAGGCCTCTCTAGACTAAGCTGGCAAGAGCCGTCCTCATCACAGAATACAAAGTTTAATTTGCATTATCCACTGGGAAACCTGATGATCAGGCAATTCCAAAAATAAATCCATGGGCTGAGGGACAGAGATGGAGAGAGAGAAGGAGGTTGGATGCAAGACAAAGGGAGATATGGAGAACAAAGCAGGAGCGTCATTAATTGTGAATTAATCCCAGGGGAACCTGGGGGTGGAGAATAAGGGAAGAGATTAGAATCTGTATCCATGTCCTATTGCTGCTGTAACAAGTTACCACAGATTTAGTAGCCGAAAACAATGTGTTTATTCTCTAACAGTTCTGGAGGTCACAAGTCCAAAATCAATTTTGCTGGGCTCAGTCAAGGTGTTGGAAGGCCTCTTTCCTTCTGGAATCTTCAGAGGAGAACCCTTTGCCATGCATTTTTTTAGCCTTCAGTGGCCACCTACATTCTTTAGCTTGTGAGTCCTTCCTCACATCACTCCAAACTCTTGCTTCTGTCATCACATCTCCTTTTTCTGACTCTCAGCTTCCTGCCTCCCTCTTATAGGGACCCTTGTGACTACATTGGGCCCACATGGATCGTGCAGGATAATCTCCCCCTCTCAAAATCCTTAACTTAATCACCTCATCACATCTGCAAGGTCCCTTTTGCCATTTAAGGTAAAATTCACAGATTAAGATGTGGAAATATGTAGGGGGTATTCATTAGGCTACTACAGTGAGTAAGAAAACTCTAGAGAAAAAAGCAAGTCAGCTTCCTTATCTAAGGCCAGAAAGCCAACTCTATCTAAGAGTAGCAGGAAACACCAAGCAAGAAATCTTTTCTCTGCTCCTTTTGGGTTTCAAGAGACACGCTTTTCTTAACTGGGGTGTAGGGAAAAGATCATAAAGCAGAAAGATAGTGTATCTCCCTCCTGCTTACTTCTATGTAGAGAATTTCAGAAAGTCAGAGCATAGAGACCTCCACATTCTTCCATTTGCAACCACTTCACTTCAGAAAGGAAAGAATAGTGGAGGCAGCATGGTCTAGTGAAAGAACATAAGGTTTGACATCAGACATATCTCAATTCTCATCTCAGCTGATTCTTCTCTCATTGTCTTGCTCCGGGCAAGTCTCTGCCGACCTCATACAGAGTTGTTCTGAATTTGACAGAATAACGTTTATCTTCTCTTAGTTCCCTAGGACATGGCACATGTGCACCCCCCCATGTTAGGGCCAAGCCCATACCAGATAGGCCTCTAGCTCAGAAGGGCCTCTCAAAAGTATCAAACAGTCTCTTTTAGCAAAATATTTCACATACTTTATACTTAGTGATCAGTATCTTATTGCTATGTAGCTGCTTCATCCTGTGGTCAGACCTGTGTGGCTGCATTCCTTCATTTCCTCCTCTGTCCACATAGATCCACAGCTCCAGTCACTTCCATCCATGGAGTAATGGAATGGAACTGAAATGACAGGTAATTCAAGACAAAGGCCAAGAGGAAGAAGCCAAAGGCTAGATTAGGGTTGGGCTGCATACGGAGCCCAGGGAGTAAAAGAGCCAATGGGGAGAGGAGCTAGAAGAATCACCTTAATGCAAATTCATTGAGTTGAAAATGAAGACCCAACCTGTTCACTGGGGGCAGATGTGATGAGGGGAGGGGAGGAGAGAAGAGATGCCTGATTCCCCAAGCAACATGGACACTGCATGGAGAATAGTGAGTATAACAGACAATACTTTGGGAATATAAGATCAATATAATTTTGTCTTTATTACTTCAAAATTTCTAGTTGTCCTGAGACACCTAAACCAAAATCCATAGGCTTTGGATGTGTACGCTGAGATTTTGATAAACTAGGAGCACAGGATATAATACAGGAGAAGTCTGTGCATTCCCTACAGGAGGTAAACCCTTATGGCATAGGTACGAGGAGAAATAGAGGAAGAGAAAAGTAAGAGCAACAGACAGGCAAATACATGTGCGCTGACCACACCTCTGAGAAACTGAGTCCCTGAGGATGGACAAGAGATAGGATGAGGAGAGGGCCAAAAGTAGAAATGCTTTTCTGATGCCCATTTGTACACTTGGCAAAAGACCATTGCTCAGGGTGGCCCAGAAATTCCAAGAAAGTTGAGGGACAACAGAGCAGCAGCAGTGGAGGGGTGTACCAGAGAAATCAATCTGAGACACATTTCTGGCTCCTAGAACATGGGATGAGTGCCTCAAGCTCCTGCAAGCCTCATATGGAAGGTGCAGAAGGCAGCTGAAAGTTCTACCAGAGAACATGCCTGGGCACGGTAAGCTTGGTGGGGAAAAAGGGCTACAAAGTAGACTTCCTAAGCCAGGGGTGCAAGAGGAATCACAATCAGTAATTGGAGGTGATGTGTGTGTGTGTGTGCGCGTGCACGTGTGTATGTGTGTTTGGAGAGATTACACTGAAAAATCCTTAAGTGGGACCATTTCAACAAAAAGATCACCACTCACCCCTGACAAAGTCAAGACAACAAATCAGTCACAGACTTCAACAGTGCATGCCATGGGCTAGATCCAGATGGACCACATCTCAACAGAACCAGCCATGTGTATATGCAAGGATGAGAGTGACTGCTCAACTGCAGAGACCAGCACCAGGACTAGCATGGAACAAGAGTGATTCTACACCCTTATCCCAAGTTCCACATTATCCCACAGTATCAGTGTTTCTCTTATATCCAGAAGCTATCTGTTAAAGGAGAGAAAGAAATAAACCGTTCTGATCAAAGGGTGAACTTTGAATTAATTAAATGTTACCTGGAAAGACTATTTTAAGCCAAAAGAGACTATACTATAAGAGACTAAGATCTTTTTAACTGGCATATTATATTTTTTGTCTTTTCCACTTTCCATATTTTCTTTCAGTATGCACATTCAGGAATATAAGATCAGTATAGAAATGAAAGAAGCCACATTTTCATTGAATATCCATGAAGAGTGTATTTAAAGTTGTTCCCCTATCACATTGGCAAGTTGATCTTGAAGTAAAGATTGTTCTGGACTCCATGTGTGTGCTAGTAATCTGTTAAGGAAAGACTTCTTTTCCAGAAGTGGGCTTGTATGATATCCATCCGATGTTAATCCATAATAAGGAAATCACATAAACTTTCAAGATGATTTTTATAAAGCATTTGGTGCTCAGTAACTATTAGTTGCCAAGTCTTTCTTTCTCATACCCACCAGCACCACTTAAATGGTTTCCCCCAAGTAGCATAGTTAGTTAGGCACAGAGAGAAAACTGAGGCACAGAAATACCAATATAATTTTCCTACTGTGTAGAGGTAGGAAGCAGAGTAGTACTCAATCCTTTCATGACAAAGCTTATTAGTTATGAGTTGCATCCAAGTCTATTGAAGCTATTGTCAAGTATAAAGGTCATCAGCCCAGGTAATCTGCTTCCTAGAAGGTGCCCCTTGACATTTCATTGAGCAATGGTGGAGAAAAGTTAATTATGCTTAAAAAATATGAGTGGAAAGAAGTGAAAGGGGAAGGTGCACAATTGAGAACCAGTCATGGTAGTCCCTTGGGAGTGAACTAAACTATTCATAGTAACAGGACAGTCTTGTGGAAGGAGATATTAGGGTGGAGATGTTGGGGTGGGGAAGTGGGTGTTGGGAGGGGCTGCAATTCCAAAGGAGTGAAGGGAAGGACCCAGGCAAGCAGCAGGCCTGGGGCTGCACAGACACTGCAGGAAGCGAATTTTCTGCAAGGGCTGGCGATCCACATAGTGCATAATGTATTGGTCATGTCAATGAAACTCCTGGTGTAGATGAGGCTCAAAGGAGAGAATTACTCCTATCTCCTTAAGGCTACAGTTTGGAACCTATGATGGTCTGACTCCATCTCAGACCTCAGTGTCTAGGATGAAGGGAGAATCTGTAATGTCCACACTGGAAAATGTGACTTCCAGAGCTGCAGGATCTTTAGAGGTGTAATGGAACCTCTGTTTCACAAATGAGAAAACTGAGACCCAAGGAGATTAAATGACATGCCCTAGGTCATAGAGCTGCTTATACCACAACCAGAGCAGATACCAATTTTCCTGTTTCCAGTCCAGAGTGTTTGCCACTATAGGATATTTACAGATTTCACTTTCATGGTATAAATGATTCAAAACCTGTAGTTATATTTCTTTG
The DNA here is from genome assembly GCF_037783145.1 of Equus przewalskii. Classification (NCBI taxonomy): domain Eukaryota; kingdom Metazoa; phylum Chordata; class Mammalia; order Perissodactyla; family Equidae; genus Equus; species Equus przewalskii. The sequence continues at coordinate 96,300,609 of NC_091834.1, read as the reverse complement.
CTGAGGCAGAATTTTGATTATACCTTCTCTCCAGCACTCGACACTCACACCTGTTGCCCAAAGGTCACTCAGCAGTGCTGGATGTTAAGCCAGTGAGTTGACTTCCAGGCATCCCTATCTCAATGTGATAGTTCTATATCAACAACAATATTCTAAATTTCTTTTAGATCCATATGGATTCACAATGGATTGTTATTCAAAAATAATACATGATTATTGTAGACATTTTTTAAAACATGGATGAGCAAAATGAAGATAATAATGGTACCACAAACTTATTACCAGGGATAACCCATTGACATTTTTTGATCTTTCCAGTTCTTTTTCTACGTTTCTATCATTATATACATCCAACTGTATGTATATTATTTTTTGGCATTCAAGGCCATACTGAACCCACAGTTTTCTAACCTAATTTTTCATCCAGTTACATATCATCTGTGTTTGAAAAAGCAGAAGAGATACATTTTTGCTTTACCAGCAAGGAAATATTTATATTAGATTATCACACATTATCTCCTCTGGAGATGGTACCCAACGGTTCTTTTCCTTGACCCTTAGTCACTTCACGCCAATTGTTCCTTTGATGTGCATCAGGAATGCTGCTCCTCAGGTGTCACTCTCTCTTTCTTTTCTCCCTCATGGTGCCCTTAGATTTCTTCTTACTTCTGCCCTTTTCTCAGTCAGAGTCTTTACCTCTCCAACTCCCAGTACAAGGTCCCATGATATTTGCTTTTATGAACTTTGAAGTTGGGAGAGCTTCAGGTCCTTTGGGTCCTGGGCTTAACTGGATATTGTAAGGAGCAGAAGTGAACCTGAGATTCTACTCATCCTGCACAAAAAGAAGACCATGAAGTGAAACTGCCAATTCCCAGTCCACTGTCATTAAAGTCACAAATCTTCAAGATAAATAAATCTCTACCTTGCTGATACTGGCCAATTATTACAGAAGAATTCTCGAGGGTTACTTGCTAACAACATCTCTTTCATCTTACAAAAGACTCATGTTTATTTATCATAGAAATAGGTAGGCAAATATTGGGGATAAAATCCCATCCTGACTCATTGCTGGCTCTGTTCCTACTAGTAATTGCAGTGAAGAGATTAAAACTTTGTGGAAGATGATCAAGAACTGGGAGATCAAGCTTAGCAAAAGCTGGAAAAGCTTCTGGCAGTATGAAAATATGCAAAGGAAACAAAACTCAACAGAAGTGTGATTTGGGACCAAGAAGGAGCCTATGGAAATAATCCAATGACTGTGCATTTAGGACTTCTCAAAGGCCTCCAGGCTATGGATATGATGTTTCTACAGTGCAACGCTTAATCGCCACACCCTAGTCACTGAACTACATGTGTGTGAAGGAGGGAGAAGATGCATTCATCTTCTTCCTTAGGAAGGAGGTGCAGCTCTGAGATTTTAATTCTTCATCTCCTCCCCAATTAATCTTAATTCCTTTACATCAGGTCAGAGGAGTAAATATTCCTTTCTCCTGACTCCTGTCAAAAGTCCTCAAAAATGCCCCAGCCTTGAAAGACAGTGAAAGACTCAAAAGAGTCAGGGAAGGGCTCATGAGCTTGGGAACTAAAAGGACAATTTCAAGTTGAGATAGAAAGTTTTCAGAATCTTTATCCCCTAAGGAACTTAGAGGAATGGGGAGCTGTGGATGCAGAGAAGTAGCTGAGGAGGGAGAGGGTGAAGAATGAGTAGAGGAACACACCAAGAACAAATAATTGCCCTCTGGGGATTCTTAGGTTCTGAAAAGTTATTACCTAAGACTGACAAAGTAAAACCTTCATCCCCAGGAAGAAGATGGACAACTCCTTCAAGGGCCTCATGAGAGATGTGCTACTTTCCTTCCAAAATGCGTTCTGTGTATGAAATGAACACTCAGCCTCGGTGAGTCCTCCCCAGGGAAGGTGAAGAGGAGGTGGTGAGAGGATAGAGCCCAAATCCCCAAGAACAGCCAGGACTGCCCTGGGATCCTCTAGTGTGTTTTTTTCACTAGTTACAGTTAGAGACTCTTTGATTCTTCCCATGACCTAGACAATGCAACTCATTGTTTTCAAGGCATTCAAAGGAGTCCTGGGTCCTGGTAAGTCATCCAATCAACAGTAAAACGGAAGTGCTTAGTATATTCAGAGTTACAGACAAAGAAGTAAAGAGTGGAGGTCAAAGGGATAAGGCTCTTTTTCTGGCCTTAAGGCATCTGCATTATGTTGAAAATAAGAAGAAGGAACGGAGGAGGGCTGGGCATGGTGTAGGAAACAAAGATAGACATATATTCCATCTTTTCTTGAAGAAGAAGATGGCAAATATTCTCAATCATTAAGAAGCATAATCCCTATGGAACTAAGGCATCTTTGGTCCCCGGTCTGGTGGAGAACTTAGTAGTAGGGATCATCCCAGTTTGGGAATGATCTGGGCTGGTCTTTGGAAGGAAACTGATGTATCAGAGGCTACATGTCTTTCAGCCTTGATCCAAGCAGTTCTCTCATTTTTGTTTGTATGGTTCCTTCCCTATTTCTTTAGCCTCTTGTTTTCAAGTTGATTCAGTCCCAATCTTTGGCACTTCCCCAAACATTTATGTGTGATATGAATGCTTTGGTCCTCAAATCCAGTAATCAGTCGTATCTAACTGCCTGTAGTCTCACTAGCTATGCATAGTGGCGATGAACAAAGAGTGAAGAATTTCTTTTTCCCTTTTATACTCTTCTAAAGTACAGCTCATGTATTTTCATTTATTGCAAATCTTTAATGCTGGGAGAAATCTTGCTCTTTATTTAACTTGCTCATTCTGCAGATGAAGAAACTATGGCTTAAAGAGGCAGTGACTTACAATGACACCTAGATGGTTTATTGATACAGGTTGAAACCGAGGTCTTCTTACTACCAAATTATGTACACCTTACATACACTCTACAACCACATGTACTTTCTCAAGAAGCAATTGCACTGGCTGTTTCTTTGCTTCTACTTCATCATTTCTACATATCTCCCTGGCTATTTACAGTCCACGTCTCCATATACCAAACTTGATACACTAGCTTTTTCTGAAAACTCTGATAAGTTCATGATGACTCACCCTCTCTATCCTCCTTCAGGCTGTTCCTGAAGAGGGAGACAAGGCTGTATGGATCCCTGTTTTCCCAGTACTTGCCACTGGACCAGGCAGTACTCAGTGTTCAGTAAATGTTCACTTAACTGAACAAAATGGAATGGAATTCTCTAATTATCCCAAAAATCAGAAAACAAGGCTATCTATTAATAAAAATAGTTTAACATCATTTAAATATAGCATCAAAAATTCATTGGGAAAAAAAAGTCCTTGGTTTCCTCATCTGTAAAATGAAATGTATGGAGTATATGAACTACATGATTCAATTCTAACATTTTTTGTTCTCTTGTATAATAACAGGGCCAATCTAGAGGGAATCTGGATCCATGACAGTGACTCAGAAGGTGAGGATTCTGGATGCTATAGCAACCTCCAGATTGTAGAAGATCAGAGCTCAGTATTTTCATCAGCTGATACAAGGACCAGGCTCTGTGAGGGGCTTCAGGCTCCCTGGGACAGTGCTCAGAACCCCAGCCACCAGCTACAAACTCTGGCCCTAGAACCCATCTCCAACCCTGAGATCCTAAAGCCAGTTTCTATTCTTAGCAGTCTCTGCAGTGACCCCTCCTGGCCACTGCAGGACCAAGGCTCTGTGGAAGGGGAGAGTTGCCTGTTCCATCCATCTTCTCTGCTCTCTCCCTCCACCAATAAAAGCCCGGCCACCATTCCCAGCCAGAAGACATTTGAGTTGGATGATGCTTTTCAATTCTATCTTATTTGACTCTGTGGTTCCGCTCTGGTTTTCTGAACACTGATGTATTATTGCATTTGTCCTTTGTTTGGCTGTCTCATTTGATTCTCATGAAGTTTATCAAGATCCAATTTTTAAAATATTTTATTTGATTCTGTGGCACTGCTGATTTTCTGAAATCAAATTCCAAATGTTGAAAGGCAGTATTTTCTAGAAGTTTGTTGAAAGCATCGTGCATTATATACTCAATAAATATTTTCAATAAATGATTTAATTTACTAATTTTTTAAGAGCAGAAAATATGCCTTGAGATTACATTTCTATTAAGAAAAACTGATGGCATTTAATTCTATTTTTATAGAGGGCTGGAAGAAATGTTGGAAGGGAGATAATTCAGTACAATCTTAGCTGAGAAAGGAGAATTCACTTCCTCTGAAAGGATTCGGTGGATTACACTCACTTGATACTCAGTAGGAACATGTGAGTATCGTTGGTTTCCAAATGTTCTCATTACACTATTTTTGTTAATTATTTATTTAAATATCTGAATATATGCCTGCAACTTACTATATAAATTGCACATTACTGAGAAGGAAGGTTAAACTGCAGCGGTAATTCAATTAAGCTGCAAATGTAATTAGCCCACTAGTAACATTATTCTTCTCCCCCATAGCACTTAGCACAAATATACTTAATTAATTTTGTATAATTATTAATGTGTCCCTGATTGAATTATAAGAACCAAGGAAGCAGGGCTCATGCTCTGTCTTCTGATTCACAGGCAGGTTTCTGATGTCCAGTCCAGTACCTGGGACAGAGCAGAGCCTGGCAGACATTGGTTTAAAGGATTGAAGCGTCATCAGGACTGACGGGCACAATGAGAATTACTTGAGAGGATTCCTTTCTAGGCAGTGAAGAGAAACTGAGTTCAGTCTTTTAGGAACAACACCGAGAAATCTGGGCACTCCTCTTCAGTTCAAGTCTGATTATAACACCCTACCCACTGCATCCCCCACTGAAGAATCCTTCCTGTCCTCTCTTTGCTCCCATGTCCTACCTCTTTTTCCACTTCCCTACCTTACTTCCTTAGTTTTTTTTTTTTACTTTCTTGTTTTCTCTCCTTGTTTCATTTTTTCTTGCTTTTCTCCACCATTTTCTTTCCCTATCTCTCCATCTGCATTAGTAGCTTATCTCCTCTATAACTGTAACTGTGCTGGATGTTAGACATAAAAGGATGACTAGAACTGGGACTGTATCTGTGAGAATTCTTCAGGCTAGTGTGAGCACCCAAATGTCGCATTATCCAACATCTTCACTACAATCTCCTTGAGCACCTAGGTTATGGAAATTGTGGGAAGAATCCCACTTCCAGCCCCAGCCCTAAACCAAGGCTTAATCCCAAACTCCTAAAGTGAGACCATCACTTGTCCCTCCCTGACTCTGCTCCTCTCCCAACAGCCAGATCCATCTGCTCCATGAGAAGGGACAACCTGACCTGGGTGAGTGAGTTTGTCCTAATGGGGCTCTCTAGTAACAGGCAGATCCAGGCTGGACTCTTTGTCCTGTTTGGGGCTGCTTATCTGCTGACCCTGCTGGGCAATGGGCTCATCGTCCTCCTGACTGGGCTAGATGCGCAACTGCACCAGCCCATGTACTTCTTCCTCTGTAACCTGGCGGTGGTGGACATCTGCTGCACCTCCAGTTGGGTCCCTCAGATGCTGATGCACTTCCTCCAGGAGAAGAAAACCATCTCCTTCACCCGATGTGCGACCCAACTCTTCTTCTCACTGGCTGTGGGGGGGACCGAGTTCCTGCTGCTGGCAGCAATGGCCTATGACCGCTACGTGGCGGTCTGTGACCCACTGCGCTACATGGCAGTGATGGGCAGGAGGTGCTGTGCGGCACTGGCAGTGGTCTCTTGGCTTGTGGGCCTGGCTAATGCTGCAGTAGAGACAGTGATCACCATGCGCCTGCCTACCTGTGGGCAAAACGTGCTGAATCACGTGTCCTGTGAGACACTGGCACTGGTCAGGTTGGCTTGCATGGACGTCACCTTCAACCAGCTGGTCATAATGGCCTCCAGTGCGGTGGTGCTGCTCCTGCCCTGCTGCCTGGTGTCCCTGTCCTATGCTCACATTGTGGCCACCATCCTGCGGATCCGTTCCACTGGGGGACGCCGCAAAGCCTTTGGGACCTGTGCCTCCCACCTCACTGTGGTTTCCATGTCTTATGGGATGGCCCTGATTACCTACATGCAGCCCAGCTCCACAGCCTCAGCCGAAAAGGACAAGGTGGTGGTGCTCTTTTATACTGTGATGACTCCCATGTTGAATCCGCTCATCTACAGTCTGCGGAACAAGGAAATGAAGGCTGCTATGAGTCGAGTTCTTATGAGGAGTTCTGAAACAAAACTTTAGTATTTGACTTTGTCACAGGAGTGCCTCACTCTGCAGACAGTGGGAACTGGAGTGTGCCCTCCCACATAACACCTGTATGTGTGTGTGTATGGGCATGTGTGCATGTACATGTGTGTTTGCACTTGTGTTAGGGAGCAGGTGGAAGGACCATAATCTGCACTACTATGTTTTGAAGTCATAGAGTAATGAGATTTTATCTTTGGACTCTATTTTTGGTCCCTGCCTTATTCTTAAAAATGTGAAACAACTTGGAGATACATACACCCTACAGAAAATTAAATGGAAAAGTAAAGGTATACAAGCATATATGAATTAGAAAGAAAGATTAAATCAGAAGTCAGGGCATTTCACAAAACTTATGCTAAAAAAGTCTATTTTCTTGCTAAAATTTACGACTGTATGTCTAAACTTTTCTGCAATCACTGAGAAAAGCGGGAGTGGAAGCTGTAAGTTACAAAATTCACTGTGCCCATAGGATCAAACAGGCCTAAGGCTGGAGGTGCAAAGGGCACCCGTGCGACTCACATGTGATCCAGCTCTGCTCATTAGGATAGGAAATTCACACAGGGACTTGGAGGCAAAGTCACAGTAATAATGCCCACAGCCCTGATGAGCAGGACTGGACCATGTGAGTCATGTGGACATCACTCTGCATGTTTCCTCTCAGACTTGCAGTGGTGGCAAATGCCTGACCAAAAAGTCAAATGTTCAGGACCTGAAACACGTATCTTTCTACACAATCAATCTAAGGGTATCCTCTTGTGAAAACTGAGGGATGCATTCAGAAGTCACACTTGACTAGAGGATCATGCGACACACAATCAGACGTGAACTGAGCTATTCAGCAAGGAAAGAATCAGGTTCCCATTGGTGATAACTTCTCTCTGTTCTTGTATCACACAATTATAATTGAGCTGTAAACATCCTAAAATATAAATTAAAGGCATCATTATTTTATCCAGACAAGTGTTTAAACCAACTTTTAAAAATCAGAATAAATCTTCTGTTACCTAAATATTACAAATCCCTGTTTTGTCTTTATCTCAAACAAACAAAAACATATTCATTAAGAACAATTCAAACTTATATAATGGACCTGCTGAGAAAATGCCAAATGGTCAAGGAGGTGGGAATGTTTATCTTTTTAAATCCCCTAAAACATTAAAAAAATGCTTTTAAATATTTTCTCCTTTTTTTTTTTTTTACTGTTGTAAGATTGGTTTATAATATTATATAAATTTCAGGGGTACATCAGTATGTTTTGATTTTTATGTAGACCACATCATCTTCACCACCCAAAGACTAACATCCTTCACCATACACGTATCCTATCTTCTTTTCACCCTCCTCCCTTCCCCCTTCCCCTCTCATCGCCACCAATTTGATCTCTGTGTCCGCGTCTTGTTGTTTTTAGCTTCTACTTATGAGTGAAATCATACAGAATTTGACTTTTTTCTGTCTGACTTATTTCGCTTAGCATAATACCCTCAAGATCTATCTAAGTTGTTGCAAATGGCAAGATTTCATTCTGTTTTTATAACTGAGTAGAATTTCATTACGTATATACCACATCTTTATCTATTCATCCATTGATGGGCACTTAGGTTGTTTCCAACCTAAGTCTTGGCTATTGGGAATAAGGCTGCATTGAACACAGGAGTGTAAATATCTTTACACATTCATGTTTTTATTCTTTGGATAAATATCCAGAAGGGTAGTAGCTGCATCATATGGTAGTTCTACTCTTAATTTTTGGAGGACTCTCCATATTGTTTTCAAACTGGCTATACCTACTGACATTCCACCCACAGTGTATGAATGTTCCCTTTTCTCCACATCCTCTCCAACACTTGTTATTTCTGATCTTTTTCTCACTGGTCCTGGGGAAGACTCAGTTCCTGCTGCTGGCCACAATGGCCTATGACCACTACATGGCCATCTGTGATCCCCTGCACTACATGACAGTGGTGGGCCCCTAGCAGTCTCTTGGTTTGTGTGTGTGGTATAGGGGATTGGAACTGGTCACCCCCAAATGTGTCTCTCTGGCATGAGGATTATTTTCAGCTGGTTACTTTTAAAAACTGAAGACATGAGAGAAACTCTGAAAAGTAGAAGTTACCATGTGTAAGAGACATTTTCATTTGTAAACAAAATCTCCATCTGTAAAGGTGTCTCCTCTGTACCAGGAAGAAGGGGGGTGACCTTATCTCTAGAAACTCTTATCCATGTGGAGGGCAAGGACTTAAGTCTGTATAACAACCTTACTCTTTTTTACTGTACTTTTCTAGTAATCTCCCATAACTGACTCCCCCTACCCCCAACACCTCCTTTGTAGCTGAAGATGATATTTAAAATGAGAACCTCTACCATTTTGGTGAGTTCGTGAGTTTTCCTGAGTCTCTCCCATGTATACATGTTATAAAGCTTTGTTTAATTTTCTCGTGTTATTCTCTCTCACGTGAATTTAATTCGTACCCCAGCCAGAACGACCTAGACTGGGTATAGGAAATGTCTTCCTCTTTGACAGTTGCTAATTCTACAGTAGAAACAGTGGTCACTGTGTGCCTGCCCACCTGTGGGTACCACGGATGGAACCACATGGCCTGTGTGAATGTGACACACACCAGGTTGTCATGGGGGGTTCACCATGTGTAGTAGTGTTGCTGGTGCCCTGAGCTGAATGCTGAATGGGAACTCAGTTGTAGAAACAGAGAAATCCACAAGAACTCAGGAGTAGAAAGAGGACACCTTGCCCTAAGGACAATGAAGCTTGCATAAAGGCATATAATTTATGCAACTGTGCATCGTGTGTGTCTGCATGTGTGTGTGTGTTTGAAAGACGTACTCTCTGTTTTTGAAGCCATAGATAAATAAATAATGACTTAAGCTCTGGAATCTTCTTTGTAGCACTGGCTGCTTCCCAACAAGATTCAAAAGCAATTTCCTCCAATCAGAAAAGTTAAATATTTGTTGATTGAGCGAACATCAGCATAATTCCCATAATCATTTTTATCATTGTCTTTACTGTCAGGTTCACCATTTACAGTCTATCAATTAAGTCTCATATTTAATGAACACATTCTCTGTGCCCAGCACATAAGTCTAGTGCAGGGGTAGAAAAAAATAAGGTCTGTCTGGGCAAGAGTGAGCAAACGAGTTTGCTTAGAGCAAAGGTTTCATTCTGAGGAATCCTGAGGAAAGGGAGCCTGGAAAGAGGGGGTGTGTGTTGTAGGGCTTTGAAAACTAGGCTGAGGAATTTGAATTAGACATAATGGCCAGATAGCAGCACTTCTGAGTTGGAAAATAGCACCTCAAATATAGTATTCTAGAAGCTATCCTCTTCCTCTGGACTAGGCCTGATGGACTAACCGAGACAAAAATAAATAACACAACTTTTTTCTTCGTTTTGTCCAACAAACCCTATATCTCATGCTTCCCTAGAGGGAGTAAGTGAATCAACTCTATATAATTCCACTTCCTCTAGTTAAGGCAGATTTCATAGACCAGGTAGAGTTCAAGGTAGCATTCAAAGACCAAAAGGATTGAGAAGCCAGAATATATGGACCAGATCTTATCTAGAACATCAGGAAATGTTAGATGTAAAAATGAATGAGCAGATCTGGAAGCTGAGACTTGAACAAAGGGTGTAGCTGTAGATAAAGTATATTCTGTTTCCCTTTGTCTTTGTTTTAATGAGAAGATACCCAGGCCATCTGAGGAACACCCTGAAGACTGAGCAAGATAATCAGAGCTTCCTGGGTGTTGTCTATAAGGTCTCCTCTGAGAGCAGCCCTGTTTGTCTGATCTCACGCCCCATGTCAAGGGACCGCCCCCTGGTGAGATGAGCCCCATATGGTCAGGGAGAGTTTGGAGTTTGCTTTTCTAATATTGACTCACAGAATGAGTCTGAGTCTCACCTAGAAGCATTAGCCTGGGAAGCCTTCAAATCTCTATTTTCATTTTTTTTGCAAGAGAATAAATCAATGCATGAAGCTCAGGAGAGCAAACTTAAGAGTCCAAGGCAGGAACTAAATTAGGAGAGTATTTCTAGAATCACTCAGAGACAAGGGAGGGAAGAAATGGATGTGAGGGCACAGTGCTCTGCAGCCATTCCTAACACACCTAGGAATTCACACGGTAGAGGTTCCCTGAGGGCAAGACCTCCCTGCCTCTCCAGGAGGCCACAATCCAAGCTCTTCTTTCCAGAACAAAATCCTGCCAGGGCAGCATTTTTTGCTTCACACCATCACATGACCAGGATTACCACTAGAGTCAGTGGTTCTGAGCCTGGAGCTCAGTGACAGATGTCAGGGTCTATGAAGCATCCTGGAAATTGTGTTAAAATGGTACCTCATCCAGTTTTATCATGTCCAGAGGGAATCCCTCTGTGACACACCTTCCCCCTAGTCTCTGCCATGTCCTCCTGTTACACACTCATAGGCCTCCATGCATTCCCTCAGAGCACTTTTCCAGTTTGTAAATGTGTGCTTATTTGTATGATTAGACACTTTTCCCTCACTCCACACAAGACTGTCAACTCCATGGGGAAAGAAACTGTGTCTGTGACACTTACCACTTTACACTCAGCACAGGGCACTGTCTACATGTAAGCACTCAAAGAGTATTATTTAACTGAATAAATTCTCCATCTGTGGCTCCTTCAATAAGTTGACACATCCTGATTTATATATTGGTTTGTATTAATGTGTTTTTAAATTGTATAAAATGTCTTCTATAAAACCTTTAGTAGTGAGCTGTGATATTTGCCACTAGTTGATAAGTTGAGGGTTTTAGGTCAGCTTTCCTGATGCTACACAACAGTACTCACCCCTAGGAAACGCTGCCAGAATAGGGCAGTGGAACGCATAGCATATGGTCAAGGGTCCATCAATCAGTCAGCTGGCTGATTTAATTTCAAATACATTGTCTCAGTCTTTTCATTTCTTCCCTCAATATAACCGCTCAATATAGCAACCTTACAAAACATAATAGAGAAATAAAGTGTAAAGATAACAGCTAGGTAATATCTACTAACTTTCTTCATAGTCCCATTAGAATTTCCTCCTTTCCCCTTTATACCTTCAAAGAAAAAAAAATTTTTGCTTTCTTCTCGCCTCCCTCAAGAAGATGTCAAAATGCTACTTAAGTGAATGACTCTCTTGCCATGCCATCTAGGGAGGGACTACTGAACTTCGGTTACTTCAGCATTGAATCCCTTTTCAGTGATTTGTTATTCTCTATGAGTGGAATTTCTTTATCTCAGTCATACACAGCATATTCGCCCTATTTGGCAATAGGAAACAAATGGGAAGAAATTGGAAGAATATTGGGAAAAACAAGATCAGAGAAAGAAAAAGAAAATTGCTTTTTCCTGGTAACTAGAAAAGTCCTTGTCGCCTCTGGTTTCTCTACTCTTCTCATACTCAAGCAGAAAGAGAAAATAATTTGAAAAAATAATATTAATGATGCATTATTATAATTCCTTTTAAAAACTATGCTGAGTAGTCTATATGTCAAGCGTCTACACTACCTGTCTCAACCCTTGCAGTTACTCAGAGGTCATCACACTTACCCTATTTAATGTACAGAAAATTAAGGCATAAGGGCTCAGTGTACCGAGGAATACACACTAGAGTAATGCAGACAATCTCTATCTTAAAAAATTAAAACACTACTGAAAATAATAAAAGAAATAGTAAACAAATGGAAAGACATGTCATATCGTTGAATAGGAAGACTTAGTATCATGGATATACAGTTGTCTTTACTTTAAATTACACCGTTAACAGAATTCCACGTAATTAAAAAAGGGGGCGGGGCATTTTTGTTTGGGGCCAGACAAGATTACTCTAAAAATAATAGCCAAGAAAGTTCTGAAAAAGCGGATTAATTAAGAAAGATTCGTTTACTGGTTATTCAAACATCACAAATGTAGTATCACTTGCTGACACAAGATAGTGAAGCAGAATAGAAAATCTAGATATAGACCAATATACACGGGAATTCAGTTTTGAACCTATGATGGTCTGACTCCATCTCAGACCTCAGTATCTAGAATGAAAGGAGAGAACTGTAATGTCCATACTGGAAAATGTGACTTCCAGAACTGCTGGATCCTTAGAGGTCTAATGGAATCTCTGTTTCACAAATGAGAAAACTGACACCCAGGGAGCTTAAATGACATGCCTGGAGTCATAGACCTGTTTATACCACAGCCAGAGCAGATACCAATTATCCTGTCTCCAGTCCAGAGTATTTGCCACCATAGGATACTTAGAGATTTACCTTTCATGATACAAATGATTCAAAACCCATAGTCATATCTACTTTGCTGAGGCAGAATTTAAATTATACCTTCAATCCACCCATCAACATTGACCATGTTGCCCAGAGGCCAATCAGTAGTGCTGGACACTAAGCCGGCGAGTTGATTTCAAGCATCCTTGTCTCAAGGTGATATTTCTATATCAAAAATAATTTTTTACAGTTGTATTTAGATTCATGTTAGAAGAATAATATATGTGTATTGTAGACATTTTTCAAAATACAGATGAGTAGAGGGAGGAAAATAAAAATACCTGTAAACTTATTACCAGAGATAACCCATTGACATTTTGTGATTGTCCTTTCAGTTCTTTTTCTATATTTCTATCTTTATATACTTCCAACTGTGTGTATATTATTTTTTGTTATTTAGGATCATACTGAACCTATAATTTTCTAAGCTACTTTTTTCACCCAGTTCCATATCATCCGTGCTTGGAAAAGTAGGGAACATACATTTTTGTTTTATTAAGAATTCTAGGTCCCAGGCTAATGAGCCCTTCCTTGACACTTCCTTAATTAAGGAAATATTTTTGTTAGATGATCACACACTATGCCATCTGGAAGATGGTACCCCATGGTTCTTTTCCTTTACCTTTGAGCCACCTAGTCACTTCATACCAAATGTACTTTTGATGTGTGTCAGGAGTCCCACATCTCAGACTCCATGTCAGGAGTCCATGGTCTCAGTCCGACCTCTCTCTCTCTTTCCCTTCTTCCTCGTGTTGCCCTCAGACTTCTTCTTACCTCTGCCCTCTTCTCAGTCAGAGTCTTTACCTCTCCAATTCTCAGTCATAAGGTCTGATGAGTTTTGCTTTCCATGGACTTTGAGGTTGGGAGAGCTTTGGGACCTGGGCCTCGCTGGATGGTGGAAGGAGCAGAGGTAAACCTGATATTCTACAGGTCATGCACAAATGGAAGAGCAGGAAGTGAAACTGCCATTCCCCAGTCCATTGTCATTAAAGTCACAAATCTTCCAGATAATTACACCATGACTTTGCTGATATTGGCCAATTATTACATAAAATTCTAGTAAATTACTCTCTAATAACATCTCTTCCATCTTACCAAAGACCCATGTTCTATTACCTTACAAACGGGAGGTACACATTGGGAGTAAAACTCCATCCTCACTCATTGTTTTCTCTATTCCTTGTAGTAATTCCAGTGAAGAGATTAAGACTTTGTGCAAGATGATTGATAACTGGGAGATCAAGCTTAGTGAAAGCTGGAAAAACTTCTGGTGATATGAAAAAAATGCAAAAGAAACAAAATGCAAAAGTAACATGATTAGGAGACCACCAAGGGGGCTATGGAAATCTTTTAACATCTGTGAAGTTTGGACTCCTCAAGGGCCTCCAGGCTATGGATATGATGTTTCTATCCATAGTGCAATGTTTAGTCACCACTTCCTAGTCACTAAACTACATGTGTGAAAAGAGGTGAGAAGGCACATTCATCTTCTTCCTTAAGAAGGAGATCTGGCTCTGAGATTTTAATTCCTCATCTCCTTCCAAATTAATCTCAAAGCCTTCCCATCAGGTCAGAGGAGTAAATATTCCTGTCTCCTGACCCCTGCCAAAAGTCCCCAACAATGCCATAGTCTTGAAGGGCAGTGAAAGACTCAAAAGAGTCAGGGAAAGACTCATTTGCCTGGGAACTGGAAAGACAATTAAAAGCTGAGATAAAAGTTTTCAGAATGCTTATCCCCTATGGAACTTAGAAGAGCAGGGAGCTGTGGTGGCAGAGAAGTAGCTGGGAAGATAGGAGCAGAGAACACGTAAAGGAATACATCAAGAGCAGGTAATTGCCCTCTGGGGATTCTTAGGTTCTAAAAAGTTATCACCTAAGACTGACAAAGTAAAACTGCCAACCCCAGGAGGTGGATGGACAACTGCATCAAGGACTTCTGGAGAGGTGTTCTTCTCTCCATCCAAAATGAGTTTTGCACATGAGATGAACACTCAGCCTTGGTAAGTCCACCCCAGGGAAGGTTAAGAGGAACTGGTGAGAGGCAAGAGCCCAAGTCCCCTGGAATAGCCAAGATTGCCCTAGGATCCTCCACTGTGTTTTTCTCACTGGTTGTCGTTGGTGGCTCTTTGATACTTCCCATCACCTAGAGGATGCAACTGACTATTTTCAAGCCACTCAATAGAATCCTTGGTCTTGGTCAGTCATCCAATCAACAGTATAAACTAAAGAGCTCAGGACATACAGACATACACTGAAAGAAGAAAAGAGTTGAGATCAAAGGGATAAGGCTCTTTTTTTCACCTTAAGCCATCTGCATTATGTTAGAGATGAGAAGAAAGAATGGAGAAGGACTGGGCTTGGTGTAGGAACCAAAGATAGCCATAGATTCCATCTTTTCTTGAAAAAGAGGATGGTGAACATTCTCAATCAGGCAGGTTTGGTCCCTGGTCTGGCAGAAAACTTAGTGTTAGGAGTCATCACACTCTAGGAGTGATCTAGCACTGACTTTGGAAAGAAGCTCCTGTATCAGAGGCCATAAGTCTTTCAGCCTTGACACAAGTGGGTCTCCCATTTCTATTTGAATGGCCCCTTCCCTATTTCTTTAGCCTCTGATTTTCAAGTCAGCCTGGTCCCATTCATTGGCACCTCCCCAAACAGTTATGTGTGATATGAATGCTTCGGTCCCCAAGCCCAGTAACCAGTCATATCTAATTTCCTATAGTCCCTCTAGCTATGCATGCCGACAATGATCAAAGAATGAAGAATTTATCTTTCCTTTTTATACTACTTTAAACTACAGCTTATGTGTATTCATTTATTGCAGAAAGTAATGTCAGGAGATGCTTTGCTCTTTATCTAACTTGCTCATTCTACAGATTAAGAAACTACGGCTCAAAAAGGTAGTGACTTACAATGATACCTAGATAGTTTATTGATACAGGTTGAAACCAAGGTCTCCTTACTACAAATATACTTACATCTTAAATCACATGTACTTTCTCAAGAAGCAAATGCACTGGCTATTTCTTTGCTTCTACTTCATTCTTTCTACATATCTGCCTGGCTATTTACATAGTCCAACCCTATGTCTCCTGTTATAAGTCTGGATACTCCAGCTTCATCTGAAAACTCTGATAAGGTCATGACTACTCACCTTCTTTATCCTCCTTCAGGCTATTCCTGAAGAGGGAGACCAGGCTGTATGGATCCCTGTTTTCCTAGCACCTGCCACTGGCGCAGGCACCACTCAGTGTTCAGTAAATGTTCACTTAATCGAGCAAAATGGAATGAAATTCTCTAATTATACCAAAAATCAAAAGACAAGGCTGTCTATTAAGAAAAATAGTTTATCATCATCTGAAAATAGCATCAAAAGTTTATTAGAAAAAATGTCCTAATTTCCTTGTCTGTAAAGTGAAATAGATAGAATACATGATCTCTATGGTTCCTTCCATTTCTAACATTTTTCATTCTCTTATATAATGACAGAACCCTTCTGGAGGGAATCAGGATGCATGACAGTGACCCTGAAGGGGAGGATTCTGGATGCCATAGCAGCCTCTGGATTGTAGTAGATCAGAGTTTAGTTACTTCCTTTACTGATACAAGGACCAGGCTCCCTAGGGCAAGGCTCAGAACCCCAGCCACCACCCCAGCACTCTAGCCCTTGACCTTATCCCCAAACTTGAGAACCTAAAGCCAGTTTCCATTCTTAGTGATCTCTTCCGTGGCAGCATCTGACCACCGCAGGGCCAGGGTTGAATGGAAGGGAAGAGTTGCCTGCTCCATCCAGCTTCTCTACTCTCTCCCTCCACCAATGAAAGCCCAAGCCAGTGTTCCCAGCCAGAAGACATCCAAATTGTACGACACTTTTCAATTCTGTCGTATTTGATTCTGTGACTCTGCTCTGGTTTTCTGAACACTGATGTATTATTACATTTATCCTTCGTTGGGCTGCCTCATTTGATTCTCTCAGATTTTATCAAGATCGAATTTTTAAAAATTTCTTATTTGAACCTAAACACAAGCTCAGAACATTTAAAGGCAGCGTTTCCTAGAAGTTGGTTGAAAGCATAATGTCTCATATAGTCAGTAAATATATTTAACACATGAGTTAATTAATTTACTAATTATTTTAATAGTAGGAAACATACCTTGAGGTTACTTTTCTATTAAGAAAAACTGATGGGGTTTAATTGCATTTTTGTGGAGGGCTGGTCGACATGTTGGAAGGGAGGTAACTCAGCACAATCCTGGCTGAGAAAGGAGAATTCACACCCTCTGAAAGAATTCAGTGGATTACACTCACTTCATACTCAGTCTTAACATGTGAATATCATTGGTTTCCAAATGCTCACATTACATTAGTTTGTTAATCATTTATTTAAACATGTGACTATATGCCTGCAACTTACTATATAAATTGCACATTATTGAGAAGGAAGGCATAACTGCAGTGGTAATTTAATTACAGCTGAAAATTAAATTATACAACTTGTAACCCTGTTCTTCTCCTTGATAGCACTTAGCACAATTATACCTAATTAAATTTTTATAATTACTAATCTGTCCCTGATTAAATTGTAAGAACCAAGGAAGCAGGACTTGTGCTCTGTTTTTTTGGTTCACAAACAGGTGCCTGATGTCTGGCATAGTCACTACACAGAGCAGGGACTTAGATGTTGTTTTAAACGATTGAAGCTTCATCTGGACTGATGGCCGTGAGAATGCCATGCGAGGATACCTTTCTAGGCAGTGCCCTAGACTGGACCCCAGAAGAAACATGAAGAGAAACTGAATTCAGTCTGTTAGAACAACACTGAGGAAGCTGGGGCACCCATCTCTGTCTCAAGTGTCTGATTATTAAACATTATCCCCTGCTCCCCACACTGAAGAATCCTTCCTTTCCTCCCTGTTCTCCACTGTCCTTCTCTTCTTTTCTATTTTCTACCCCCTTCCTTAGTTTTTTTTCTTTTATTTTTTTTTTCTTCTCCCATCATTTTTCTTCCTTTTCTCAACCACTTTTTTCCCTATCTTTACTTCTGCCTTGATAGCTTATCTCCTCTATAATTGCAACTGTGCTGGATCCTGGATATAGAAGAATGACCAGAACAGGGACTTTATCCTTGAGAATTCCACGTGCTAGTGGGAGAACGCAAATGTCCCTTTCTCCAACATCCTCATTCCATTCTTCCCTGAGCACCTAGGTTAAGGACCCTGAGAGGAGGTGTCCAAATTCCAGCCCCAGTCCTAGCCCAGGAGTTAATGTGAGACTCCTAAAGTAAGACTGTCGCTTGTCTCTCTCTGACCATGCTCCTGCTCCAACAGCCTGACCCACCTGCTCCATGAGGGACAACCTGACCTGGGTGAGTGAGTTTGTCCTAATGGGGCTCTCCAGTGACAGGCGGATCCAGGCTGGACTCTTTGTCCTGTTTGGGGTTGCATATCTGCTGACCCTGCTGGGCAATGGGCTCATCGTCCTCCTGATCTGGCTGGATCCACGGCTGCACCTGCCCATGTACTTCTTCCTTTGCAATCTGGCAGTGCTGGACATCTGCTACACCTCCAGCGGGGTCCCCCAGATGCTGGTGCACTTCCTCCTTGAGAAGAAGATCATCTCCTTCACCCGATGCGCGACTCAGCTCTTCTTCTCACTGGCCCTTGGGGGGACTGAATTCCTGCTGCTGGCCACAATGGCCTATGACCGTTATGTGGCAGTCTGTGACCCACTGCATTATGCGGCAATGATGGGCCCGAGGCGCTGTGCAGTGCTGGCAGGGGTCTCTTGGCTTGTGGGCCTGGCTAATTCTGCAGTGGAGACTGCGGTCACCATGCGCCTGCCCACCTGTGGGCACTACATGGTCAACCATGTGTCCTGTGAGACACTGGCACTGGTCAGGTTGGCCTGCGTGGACGTCACCCTCAACCAGCTGGTCATCCTGGCCTCCAGCGTGGTGGTGCTGCTGGTGCCCTGCTGCTTAGTCTCCCTGTCCTACGCCCACATTGTGGTCACCATCTTGCAGATCCGTTCCAGGGGGGGACGCCGCAAAGCCTTTGGGACCTGTGCCTCCCACCTCATTGTCGTCTCTATGTCTTATGGGATGGCCCTGGTTACCCACATGCAGCCCAGCTCCACGAACTTAACAGAGCAGGACAAGCTGGTGGTGCTCTTTTATGCTGTGTTGACTCCCATGTTGAATCCACTCATCTACAGTCTGCGGAACAAGGACATGAAAGCTGCTCTGAGTCGAGTTCTGATGAGGAGTTCTGAAGCAAAACTTTAGTGTGTGACTTTGTCACAGAAGGCCTCACTCTGCAGACACTGAAGCATGCCCTCCTGTATAATGTCTGTATTTGCATGTGTATGGGTGTGTGTGCACATGCATTGTGTGTGTATTTGTGTGTAAGGGAGCAGGTTGAAGGATCACAATCTGCAGTACTATCTTTTGAAGTGATAGAGGAATGGGATTTTAGCTCTGGGCTCTATTTTTAGTACCTGACTTATCCTTAAAAATGTGAATTACAACTTCAAGATACATACACTCTACAAAAAATAAATGGAAAAATATATAAATATATATCAGCATATATTAATTAGAAAGGAAGATTAAATCAAAAGTCAGGGAGCTGCACAAAATTTATGCCAGGAAAGTCTGTTTCCTTGCTAACATCTACAACTACATGTATAAGGTTTGCAATCAGAGACAAATAGGTCGGAAAAGCTATAAGCTACAAAAGTCACTTGCCCATGGGTTCAAACAGGCCTTAGGCCAGAAATACAAAGGTTGACCATGTAACTCACACATGGTCCAACCCTGCTCACTAAGGTATGGACATCTCATAGGGACTGGGAGCCAAAGTCATAGAAATGATGCCCACAGCCCTGATGAGCAGGGCTGGACCATGTGTGAGTCACATGGACATCACTGTGCATGTGTCCCTCTCAGACTTGCAGTAATGGCAAACGACTGGACAAAAAGTCAAATGTTCAGGACCTCAAACACAAGTCTTTTCACACAATCAAGTCTATGGATGTCTTCTTGTGGAAACTGAGGGATGAATTCAGGGTTCACGCTTGACTAGAATATTAAAGTGCACATGTTCAGACATAAACTGAGCTGTTCAGCAAGGAAAGAGTCAGATTTCCATTGGTGATCATTTCTCTCTGCTCTTGTATCACACAATTATGATTGAGCTCTAAACATCCTAAAATGTAAAGCAAAGCAGTGATAATTTTACCTGGAAAAGTGTTTAAAATGACTTAAAAATCAGAATAAATTGCAAATCATATATCTGACAAAGAGTTAATCTCCATAATATATAAAAAACTCACACAACTCAACAACGAAAAATCAAACAACTCGATCAAAAACTGGGCAAGGGATATGAACAGACATTTCTCCGAAGGAGATATATGGATGGTCAATAGGCACATGAAAAGATGCTCATCATCACTGATCATCAGGGAAATGTAAATTAAAACTACACTAAGAGGTCACCTTACACCCATTAGAACGGCTAAAGTAACCAAAACAAAAAATAGTAAATGTTGGAGAGGTTTTGGAGAAAAAGGAACTGTCACACACTGCTGATGGGAATGCAAGCTGGTGCAGCCACTATGGAAAACAGTATGGAGATTTCTCAAAAAATTAAAAATAGGAATACCATGTGACCCAGCCATCCCACTACTGGGTATCTATCCAAAGAACTTGAAATCAGCAATTCAAAGAGACCCATGCACCCCTATGTTCATTGCAGCATTATTCACAATAGCCAAAATGTGGAAGCAACCTAAGTGCCCATTGACTGATTATTGGATAAAGACGATATGATGTACACACACACATATATATATATATATATATATACATATACACACAATGGAATACTATTCATTCATCAAAAGGATAAAATTGTTCCATTCACAACAACATGGATGGACCTCGAGGATATTATGTTAAGTAATATAAGCCAGATAGAGAAAGACAATCTCTGTGTAACTCCACTCATTATGTGGAAGTTAAACATGTAGACAAAGAGATCAGATTAGTGGTTACCAGGGGAAAGAGGGGGTCGGGGTTGGGCACAAAGGGTGAAGTGGTGCACCTACCATGTGACTGACAGATAATAACGTACAACCGAAATTTCACAAGGTTGTAAACTATCATAACCTCAATAAAAAATAAAATAGAAAAAATCGGATAAATCTTCTCTTACTGAAATGTTACAGATCTCTGGTTTGTCTAGCCCAGAAAAAAAAAACAAAAAATAAAGTGACAACAATTCAACTTATAATCAATCTGTTGAGAAAATGACAAATGGTTGAGGAGGAAAGAATGGAGTACCTTTTTAAATTCCTAGTAAATTTTTTTTTAAGAAAGATTATCCTTGAGCTAGCATCTGCCACCAATCCTCCTCTTTTTGCTGAGGAAGACTGGCCGTGAGCTAACATCCGTGCCCATCTTCTTCTAGTTTATATGTGGGATGCCTACAACAGCATGGCTTGATAAGCAGTACCATGTCTGCACCCGGGATCCAAACCAGAGAACCCCGGGCTGTTGAAGCGGGACATGCCAACTTAACCGCTGCACCACCAGGCTGACCACTTTTAATTTAAAAAAATTTTTTTAACTATTTTTTTCTGAGGTAGCATTGGTTTATAACATTATATAAATTTCAGGTGTACATTATTATATTTTAATTTGTTTGCAGACTACATCATGTTTACCAGTCAAGGACTGATTACAATCCATCACCACACACACGTCCCCTATCACCCCTTTGCTCCTTCTCCCGCCCCTGTTCTGTCTGGTAACCGCCTATCTAAATCTCTGTCTATGTGTTTGTTTCTCGTTGTTCTTTTTATCTTTTGCATATGAGTGAAGTCATAGAATATTTGACTTTCTCTGTCTGACTTATTTTGCTTAGCATATTACCCTCAAGCTCCATCCATGTTGTTGCAAATGAAATATTTCATCTTTTTCTATAGCTAAGTATTCCATTGTGTATATATACCACATCTTCATCTATTCATCCATTGATGGGGACTTAGATTGCTTCCAAGTCTTGGCTACTGTACATGATGCTGCAGTGAACATAGAGGTGCAGATATCTTTATGCATTTGTGTTTTCTTGTTATTTGGGTAAATACCCAGAAGTGGAATAGCTTGATCATATGGTGGTTCTATTCTTAATTTTTTGAGGAATCTCTGTACTGCTTTCCATAGTGTCTGCATCAGTTTGCATTCCCACCAGCAGTGCATGAGAGTTCACTTTTCTCCACATCCTCCACAACACTTAATATTTCTTGCTTGTAAATTATAGCCATTCTAATGGGTGTGAGGTGATGTCTCATTGTAGTTTGGAGTTGCAGTTCCCTAGTCATTAGTGATGCTGAACATATTTTCATGTGTCTGTTGGCCATCTGTATACCTTATTTAGAAAAATGTCTTAATTGAGTTGTTCATTTCTTTGTTGTTGAGTGATATGAGTTCTTTACATATTTTGGATATTAACCCCTTATCAGATATATGACTTGCAAATATCTTGTCCCAGTTGTTAGGTTGTCTTCATTTTGCTGATGATTTCCTTTGCTGTACAGAAGCTATTTAGTTAGATGTTGCACCATTTGTTTATTTTTTCTTTTGTTTCCTTTGCCTGGTGAGACATGGTATTCAAAAAAGTGCTGCTAAGACCAATGTAGAAGAGCTTACTGCCTACCTTTTCTTCTAAAAGATTTATAGTTTCAAGTCTTATATTCAAGTCTAATCCTTTTGAGTTAATTTTTGTGTATGGCATAAGATAATGGCCTAATTTCATTCTTTTGCATGTGACTGTTCAGTTTTCTAAACACCACTCATTGAAGAGACTTTCCTTTCTCCATTGTATATTCTTGGCTCTGTTGTCAAAAAGTAGCTGTCCATAGACATGTGGGTTTATTTCTGGGCTCTCAATTCTCTTCTATGGTTCTGTGTGCCTCTTTTTTTGCCAGTAACATCCTGTTGTGATTACTATAGCTTTGTAGTATATTTTGAAGTCAGGGATGTGATACCTTCAGCTTTGTTCTTTTTTCTCAGTATTGCTTTAGTTATTTGCCTATTTGGGGTCTTTTGTTGTTCCATGTAAATTTTTGGATGCTTTGTTCTGTTTCTGTGAAGAATGTCATTGGAATTTTGATTGGGATTGCATCAATTCTGTAGATTACTTTAGGTAGTATGGACATTTTAACTGTGTTTACTCTTCTGACCCATGAACATGGAATATCTTTCCATTTCTTTATGTCTTCTTTAGTTGATTTCAATAATATCTTATAGCTTTCTAAGTGTACAGGTCTTTCACCTCTTTGGTTAAGTTTATCCCTAGGTATTTTATTCTTTTTGTTTTGATTGTAAATAGGATGGTATTCTTGATTTCTCTTTCTGTTAGTTCATTATTAGTGTTTAGGAATGCAACCGATTTTTTTAAATTGATTTTGTACTCTGCAACTTTGTTGTAGCTTTTGATTATTTCTAATAGTTTTCTGGTGGATTCTTTATGGTTTTCTATATATAGAATCATATCATCTGCAAATAGCAAAAGTTTTGCTTCTTCCTTTCCAGTTTGGATTCCTTTTATTTCTTTTTCTTGCCTAATTGCTCTTGTCAATACCTCCAGTACTGTTTTGAATAGGAGTAGTGAGAATGGGCACCCTTGTCTTGCTCCTGTTCTCAGAGAGATGGCTTTCAGTTTTTCACAATTAAGTATGATGTTGGCTGTGGGTTTGTCATATATGGCCTTTATTATGTTGAGGCACTTTCCTTCTATGCCCATTTTGTTGAAAATTTTTGTCACAAATGGATTTGGATCTTGTCAAATGCTTTCTCTGCATCTGTTGAGATGATCATGTGATTCTTATTCTTCATTTTGCTAATGTGGTGTATCACATTCATTGATTTGTGGATGTTGAACCATCCCTGTGTCCCTGGAATAAATTCCACTTGATCGTGGTGTACAATACTTTAATGTATTGCTGTATTCAGCTTGCCAATATTTCGTTGAGGATTTTTGCATCTAAGTTCATCAGTGAAATTGGCCTGTAGTTTTCCTTCTTTGTGTTGTCTTTGGTTTTGGTATCAGGATAATGTTGACCTCATGGAATGTGTTAGGAAGTGTTCCATCTTCTTCAATTTTTCAGAATAGTTTGAGAAAATTCTGTGAATATTTGGTAGAATTCTCCAGAGAAGCCATCTGGTCCTGGACTTTTTTTTTCTCGGAGGTGTTTTTTTTTTTCTTTTTGTTATTTATTTTTTTTATTAAGATTATGATAGTTTACAACCTTGTGAGATTTCAGTTGTACATTATTGTTAGTCATGTTGTGGGTACACCACTTCGCCCTTTGTGCCCTCCCCGCACCCCCCCCCCTTTCCCCTGGTAACCACCAATCAGTTCTCCTTGTCTATATGTTAACTTCCACCTATGAGTGGAATCATATAGAGTTCATCTTTCTCTGTCTGGCTTATTTCACTTAACATACTACCCTCAAGGTCCATCCATGTTGATGCAAATGGGACGATTTTGCCCTTTTTTATGGCTGAGTAGTATTCTATTGTGTATATATACCGTATCTTCTTTATCCAATCATCAGTTGCTGGGCACTTAGGTTGGTTCCACATCTTGGCTATTGTAAATAATGCTGTGATGAACATAGGGGTGCATGGGACTCTTGGAATTGCTGATTTCAGGTTCTTAGGATAGATACCCAGTAGTGGGATGGCTGGGTCATAAGGTATTTCTATTTTTAACTTTTTGAGGAATCTCCGTACTGTTTTCCATAGTGGCTGCACCACTTTGCATTCCCACCAATAGTGTATGAGGGTTCCTTTTTCTCCACAACCTCTCCAACATTTGTCACTCTTGATTTTGGATATTTTTGCCAATCTAACGGATATAAGGTGGTATCTTAGTGTAGTTTTGATTTGCATTTCCCTGATGATTAGTGATGATGAGCATCTTTTCATGTGTCTATTGGCCATCCTTATATCTTCTTTGGAGAAATGTCTGTTCATGTCCTCTGCCCATTTTTTGATCGGGTTGTTTGATTTTTTGTTGTTGAGCTGTGTGAGTTCTTTATATATTACGGAGATTAACCCTTTGTCAGATAAGTAGCTTGTAAATATTTTTTCCCAATTAGTGGGCTGTTTTTTTGTTTCAATCCTCTTTTCCCTTGCCTTGAAGAAGCTCCTTAGTCTGATGAAGTCCCATTTGTTTATTCTTTCTATTGTTTCCCTCATCTGAGGAGTTACAGTGTCCGAAAAGATTCTTTTGAAACTGATGCCAAAGAATGTACTGCCTATATTCTCTTCTAGAAGACTTATTGTTTCAGGCCTAATCTTTAGGTCTTTGATCCATTTTGAGTTTACTTTTGTGAATGGTGAAAAAGAATGGTCAATTTTCAATCTTTTATATGTGGCTGTCCAATTTCCCAGCACCATTTGTTAAAGAGACTTTCTTTTCTCCATTGTAGGCCCTCAGCTCCTTTGTTGAAAATAAGCTGTCCATAGATGTGTGGTTTTATTTCTGGGCTTTCAATTCTGTTCCATTGATCTGTGCACCTGTTTTTGTACGAGTACTATGCTGTTTTGATTACTGTAGCTTTGTAGTATGTTTTGAAATCAGGGATTGTGATGCTTCCGGCTTTGTTTTTCTAACTCAGGATTGCTGTAGCAATTTGCGGTCTTTTGTTGCCCCATATGAATTTTAGGATTCTTTGTTCAGTTTCTTTAAAGAATGTCATTGGGATTCTGATTGGGACAGCATTGAATCTGTAGATTGCTTTAGGTAGTATGGACATTTTAACTATGTTTATTCTTCCAATACATGTGCATGGAATGTCTTTCCATCTCTTTATGTCATCATCTATTTCTTTCAAGAAAGTCTTGTAGTTTTCATTGTATAAATCTTTCACTTCCTTGGTTAAACTTATCCCAACGTATTTTATTCTTTTCGTTGCGATTGTGAATGGGATTGAGTTCTTGAGTTCTTTTTCTGTTAGTTTATTGTTAGTGTATAGAAATGCTACTGATTTATGTATGTTGATTTTATACCCTGCAACTTTGCTGTAGCTGTTGAGAGAGAGAGGTTCATTGTTGATGAGGGGGGAATGATATAAGCCAGGTGGATGCAGAAAAAGGCAAAGTCTGTCTGGACAAGAGCGAGCACACAAGTTTGGTTAGAGTAAAGATTTCATTCTGAGGCATCATGATGAGGAGGTAAGCCTGGAAAGAAGGGGTACACTTTAGTAGGGCTTTGAGAGCAAGGACAAGGAATTTGCAGTAGAGGTAACGGCCAGATAGCAGAACTTCTAATGTGGAGAATAGCATATCGAATATAGTATTCTAGAAGCTGTCCTCTTCCTCTGCACCAGGCCTAACAGACTATCTGAGACAAAAATAAAACACAAATTTTTCTTCTTTTTGTCCAACTAACTCTCTATTTCATGCTTTCCTAGAGGAAGTAAGTAGAACCAACTCTCTTATTCCACTTCCTCTAGTTAGGTCAACCTTCATAGACTAAGTAGAGTTCAAGGGAAGGTTCAGAGACCAAAAGGGTTGAAAAGCTAGAGGATACAGAACAGACATTGTCTAAAACATCAGGAAATGTTAGAGGTAAAAATGAATGAGATCTGGAATCTGAGACTTGAACAAAGGGTCTAACTGTAGATAAAGTGCCTTCTGTTTCCTTTTTTTTGTTGTTGTTCTAATGAGAAACTAAACAGACCATCTGAGGAACACTCTGAAGACTGAGTGAGATAAACAGAGCTTCCTGGGTGTTGTCTGTAAGGTCTCCTCTGAGAGCAGCCCTGTTTGTCTGATGTCGTGCCTCATCTCAAGGGACCGCCCCCTGGTGAGACAGGCCCCAAATGGTTAGGGAGGGTTTGGAGTTTGCTTTTCTAATATTGACTTACAAAACGAGTCTGAGCCTCACCACAAGCACTAGCCTGAGAAAGCTCTCAAATCTTTCTTTTTTTTTTTTTTCCCATGGAGAGTAAATCAATGCATGAAGCTCAGGAGAGCAAACTTCAGGATCCAAAGCAAGAACTAAATTAGGAAAGTATTTCTAGAATCACTCAGACAAGGGTGGAAGCAAATGGGTGTGAGGGCATAGTGCTCTGCAGCCATTCTGAACACACCTGGGAATTCACATGGTAGAGGCTCCCTGAGGGCAAGACCTCCTTGCCTCTCCAGGAGGCCACAATTCAACCTCTTCTTTCCAGAACAAAATCCTGCCAGGTCAGCATTCTTTGCTTCACACCATCCTGTGACCAAGATTACCGCTAGGGTCAGGGGTTCTTAGCCTAGAGCTCATTGACAGATTTCAGGGTCTATGAGCTCCCTGGAATTATGTGTTCAAATGGTATCTTATCCTGTTTTCTCATGTCCTGAGGGAATCCCTCTGTGATGCATCCTACCCCCAATCTCTGCCATGCCCTCCTGTTACACACTCTTATGCCTCCATGCTTTCCCTTAGAGCACTTTTCCCAGTCTGTAACGTTGGGTTCATTTGTATGACTAGACACGTTATCCCCTACTCCTCGCAAGACTGTCACCTCCATGGGGGAAGAAACTGTCTGCGATGCTCACCACTTTACCCCAGCACAGGGCACTGTCTACGTGGAAGCACTCAGAGTATTTGTTAACTGAATAAATTCTCAAGCAGTCTGTGGCCCCTCCAAGAGGTTAAGACATCCTGCTTTATATATTGGTTTGTATTACAGTGTTTTTAAATTTTAAAATGTCTTTTTAAAACCTCTAGTAGTGAGCTGTGATATTTGCCATGCTTGATAAGATAGAAGTTTTAGATAAGCTTCCCTGACACACAGAACTGAGCTTACTGCTAGGAAAGGCTGGCAAAAGAGGGTAGTGGAACATCTGGCACGTCGTCAAGGGTCCATCACCAATCTGACTTCTCATTGTTTTAATATGATTTCCAATGAATTTTCTTAGTCTTTTCATTTCTTTCCTCAACATAACAGCTCAATATAGCAACCTCACAAAACATAAGAGAGAAATGAAGCTTAAAGGTAACACCTAGGTAATATCTAGTAACTGTCTTCTTATTCCTGTTAGAATTTCCTCCTTTCCCCTTTATATCTTCAAAGGAAAAAAAGCTTTTTGCTCTTTTCTTTCCTCCCTCAGCTCATGTCAGAATGCTATTTAAGTGAATTATCATCTTGTAGTCGTGTTGTCTAGGGCGCCTCTAGTGAACTTCAGCTACTTCAGCATCTGAAACCCTTTTCAGTGATTTGCTATCCACTGTGAATGGACTTTCTTTATCTCAGTCACACACAACATACTTGCCCTATTTAGAAATTCAAGTAATTGGAAAAAAATGAAAAAAAATGGAAAAACAAGAATCAAAGAAAGAAAAAGAAAACCTACTCTTTCCTGGTGGCTAGAGAAGTCTTTGTCATTCTCTGGTTTCTTTACTCGTGTCACACTGATGCATATACAGAAAATAATTCAAAAAATAACATTAATGATGCGTTATTACAATGACTTTTATAAAGCTATGCTGCAGGCTATTCATGTGTCACATATCTTCTTTACCTGTCTCAGCCTTTGTAATTACTCCGAGGTCATCACAATTGCCCCATTTAATGAACCTGGAAACTAAGGCATAAGGACTAAGTGTACCCAAGAATACAGATTACAACAATGCAGACGATCTCTATTTTAAATACTTAAAACACTACTGAAAGTAATAAAAGAAATCTTGAACAAATGACAAGGCATGCAATATCCTTGCACAGGAAGACTCAATAGCATGGATATATCCCCCTCCTTTATGTTAAATGACTCAGTTAATAAGATCCATCTTAATTAAAAAAGAGAGAGGGGGCTGGATTTTTG
Source organism: Equus przewalskii (assembly GCF_037783145.1). NCBI lineage: Eukaryota > Metazoa > Chordata > Mammalia > Perissodactyla > Equidae > Equus > Equus przewalskii. The sequence continues at coordinate 96,272,201 of NC_091834.1, read as the reverse complement.
TTTGGAACCAGGGAAGATTATTCTAAAAATGATAACGAAGAAAGTTCTGAAAAAGAAGATGAATGAAGAAAGACTAGTTTACTGGTTATTCAAATGTCACAAACCTGAAGTAGTGAAAACATAGCGGTAGTGTCACACGCTCACACCAAGGTAGTGAGATAAAATAGAAAATCTGGAAATAAACCAAAACATATGGGAATTCAGTAATTATAAAAATTAGCATTTTAAATGAATGGAGAAAAAAATTATTCAATAAATAGAGTTAAGGAAACAAGCTAATCATCTGAAAAAAATTTACCCATAAATGACACCTCATATCAGAATAAATTTCATAAGGTTCACATATTTCAACATAGAAATGAAAGCATAAAAGTACTAGAACAAAACAAATGGAGATTTTTTTAATGATATCAAAGTGAAGAATGCCTTCTAACTATGAGACAAAATCCCAGCAGTCATTAAAATATTTTCTGGATAAATTCAGCAAAAGTTCTGCATGGCAAAAGCCACTATTATAAAGGTAAAAAAGCAAAAATAAAAACAAAAAACCATGAAGGGTAAGGGGCCAGGTACTGATGCAAAAGGATGGCACAGAGGAGTTCTTTTGTGATGATGGGACAGTTCTACTTCTTGATTGTAGTTACGTGAATCTATGCATGGCTTAAAATTGCATTGAAACACACACAAGCATGAATGTAGATTAAAAAAATTAGCGCAAACTACATAAGGTTTGTAGACTTGTTAGCTGTAATGTACTGATGTCTCTTTCCCAATTTTGATACTGTACTACAGCCAAATAGGATGGCACCTTTGAGGGAAGCTGGCTCAAGGGGACATATGACTCTAGACTATTTTTACAACTTCCTTTGAAACTATGACTACTTTAAAATAAAAAAGCTTTAAAACATTACGATTAGAATCAATATCAATCTATTCTTCCAACAGATCTTCACAGGCTGGCTCCTTGTCATTCAGATGCTGTCTCAACTCAAATAATGACTCTTTATAGAAGTCTTCACTGGTCACCTCATGTACGCAGCCTCTCTGCCCTCTCTCACATTACCATGCTGTAATTTCTAATCATCTCTCATTATTGGGATTTATCTGACTTTCTTTTTAATCACCTATTCCTCTCAACAGGATATAAACTCTAAGATAATTGTCTACCCTACTCACCATGGTTTCCATGTTCCTGAACAATGTCTGGTATATAAGAGCTACTCAGAAAATTATTGAAAGGTTGAGTGGATAAGTCATTGCCATGATGAGAGCATTTATGTATAAAAACACATAGAATATAACGTGTGCATATTGTGTGTGCTTGCATATGTCCTATATGTGTTACACACACACAGACACATTTGTAACCAAATAAAGAATCTGAGGAACTCGAGGACAAAGATGGGACACAGGTTTACTTTTCATTGAGCATTTCCCTTACATATATGTATGTGTTACTTATTCAGTAAATGCTTTCAAAATAAAAATAAAGGCAAGGCAAGGAAGAGGAATGCGTAGAGTAGATTTTTTAAAGAGCAATCAAAAAAGTAGAAGAGAATCTAGGAGAGCATGGTGTCATGGAAACCAAGGAAAGAGAGTTTCCAAGATGGAGTGATCAATGGCACCAAATGATACTATTTCCGGAATACTGTGATGCTGGAGCCAGAGATGACTTTAGAGATGTCTAATCCACCAGAGCACCACTCTCACCTATGTGAACCTCAGCAAAGCCTGTGCGAAGGCCTGGCAGCCCAACAACGAAACCCGCGTCCAGAAATGCTGTCCAGCCAGAGATCACACAGTGAGTGCCAGGCCCAGCCAGTACCGAAAACATGTGGAGAACCAGCTTGAATCATGTTAAATCACCCGCCAGAGTGGGAAGTAACATTGGCTTTCATTTTAAATGTTGAAACCTTTAACACTGTTTCAAGATTTGTACCTGGGATTTGTTTTCATCAGGTGAGAGACGCAGAGACAACTGCCTTTGGAAGAAGAGTTTATTAGTTCCAGTTCCCAAGAGAAGGGGGCAGGCACACCACACCATGAAGGGCCCATGGGGAAGCACTGGGTAGGTCAGGAGACAGAAGGAGAAAGGGAGGAGCATGGCCCCCAACCTTTATTGTGGCTTCTCTGGAAGGAATGGGCCAGGCAGGATAGCAGAGCTTGAGCAAACTTAGCTTGGGTAGTTTGAATTATGTGGGGAGTTGTGAGCTATAGGAGTGGTCTCCAGCTGTCCAATCTAGTTGACCTGGCCCAGGGGTCATACAGCAGGGAAACTTTTGGCTTGGTGCCTAAGAGTTAGATAAAGGAGGTGGTTGGGATATGGGCTTTGGATTGGTTGTTTGCGTAGGAAAACTTTACTGAGGAGGAAGTTGGTTTGTTATCTCTAGGAATTAGGTAGTTCTGGGAGGGGCAGCCTCTCCCCAGCCAGAAAGAACCCCAAAATGTCATAAAGTATAGAAAATAAAATACGTGATTAAAACAAACAATGATGCCAAAAATGATACCTAAGACAGTGTATGTAACTTCTCAAATACAAATCTGTGAGTGCTTAGAACAGCTGAAGAAAATCCCACAACTCTCTGTATCAGTGCCAGGAAATTTCATCAGATCCAGACTCAGCCAGACAAGATCCTCTCCCCAGGAGAGCATCTATTTCAATGGGTCCCTCCCTTGACTGCACACTGGAACCACCTGAAGACCTTTAAAAAGGTCTTCTGATGTCTGGGCCCAGCCTCTAAAGAGTCAGACTTAATGGTCTTGGTGAAGGTGGGGCATTGGAATTTGTTAAACCTCCTCTTAGGTGATTCTGAGGTGCAGCCAAGGTTGAGAATCTTTGCCCTGTGTATCAGCAACTCCAGCCCTTCACAGCAGAAGATGCTGCCCTCCTCCTGCTTAAATGTAATCTTTCTGCTTGGGTTTCAGATCCCATCTTCTCCCACTCCACAGACAGCTCAATCATTACTTGCCGCTACTATTTCCCATGCCTTAAACTGGGGCGTGCACATGTCTTTAAGATAGCAAAGTTCCAATTACTCTCATGACACAGGTCCTTTTCCCTGAAGTAGCAGGCTCCAACTAGGGGAAGGTGGCTAGATTACAAAGAATTAGCAGGTACCAGTCAGTGAATACTTCCCCAAGCTAGGTAGATAACAGGACAAGCAGGTAAGAAGGGAAAGAACTAGAACTCAGTCATCCAGACTGGATAAAGAAAGATCAAGTAAATGTGGAAGATGCTTATTAAATCTTCAGTGAAACTTCTCTGCATATGATACAGTTGCTGGCTACTAAGCTAAGGTGTACTTAAAGAAGTAATATTGTGTGACCCTTTTGGAGTCAACACTTTTCAAAAATTTGAAATGTAGGTAACAGTTCAACCTGTCTATTGATGACTTAAATATTTTCCTAGAGCTTCTGAAATTCCAGTCCCACATAGTAGAGAATTAAGATTTCTGTGATCCTCCTGACAATGGGCAAATGTATCTTCTTCATCTTGTAATGGGAGGAGGAGGCCTCCTAACCATATGCTCTTCCTTAATCCATTGAGCGGCCCACTTAGGTGCTCCTAGTGCTCATGCCTTGCAGGGTCTGCTTGATCTTTTGGCTGTTCCTTGTTTGGCTGTCTTAGGGCTTCATCATGGAGGTCCAAAGTGTGTCCAGATATAGGCTGCTCCCTAAAGGAGCTGCCGCTGTTGTGGGAAACATCAAAAGAGTGAATTTAACCCATTCTGTGTCGTTACAATTAAATACACACCCATCAGGAGGAAAATTAAGTCCTTCTATTGGATGTTGCTGGCACATGGCACCTGTAGAGACAAGGCTGGGCTCTTGAAGAAATGTAGCAGTGTGATGATTATTACTGGGACATTGAGCCAGGCTACCTGGGTCTGAATCCTGGCCCCTCAGATTCCTAACCGTGATCTTGGACAAGTTAGTCTAATCTCTTTGAGTCCTCTCTGGATAATCTGGAGTTGCTATTAGTACCTGTGTCATGTCACCTGATGTAATAATTAAAATTAATGTAGGTACGCCCTCTCAACAAGGTCCCGCACTGTAACCTATTATCATTAAGGCATCATTAAGGGGAGATAATTTCTGGTGGGCATGATTAGATGCTCCTGAAATACTGAAGTGTTCCAGGCAAAGACAATCTTTAGCCTTACACTGCAAGCACTATAGCTTGAAATGACATACTTTGGAAGAAAGAGAGGGTACATGTCATAGGGTGTGGGCAAGGGGATTGTTGTTTGGAACAGTACAAAAAAAAATAAAGAGGGCTCTATTCTACCTTTTCATCTTTGCTTCGGTAGGACTTGCGTATGTTTATATTATCGTTGCTTTTCTGTTTGTGCTGGAGGAGCTGAAGGTCCCAAGGTAGTTGTGGTTTCCATTTTGCTGGACAGCTCTCAGCCTTTCTTTCCTGTTATGTAAGGGAGTTCTGAGATGGGAGGGCTGGTAGAATGAAATGCTTGAGAAGACTGAGAATTGGCTTGGGGGTTCAGGTTGAGATCAATAGGGCAGATCAGTCAGAGTTTTGGTTGCTTTAAAAAATAATAACAGCACACTCTAGTAAAGGAAGCATAAAAACCATTTTTAAGGGATAGTAAAAGACCTATAGAATCTCTAAGGAGGCCTATAGAGTTGGGCATGGAGGCAGTGAAGCCAGGAACCTGCCCACACCACACAGCAGGACTGCTCTGGTAAAGACCTCATGGTTCTGCTGCCAGGAGCAGACCATATATCATGCTGGGAATCAGATACCAGACTCTGCCTTGAGAACCTGGATGCTTCCACCACCTTCTTCTCTACACAGGATGCCTACTTCTTCACATTGCTCTTTCCTGAAACAAAATCATGCATGGGCACCTGATTGAGGAAGCCTAGGCTGTGGGGAAAGAGGCAGCTGTAATGCAGAAAGGGATTTCAGGGGAAGATCAAAGACATTTAGGGTGGTTTTTTGGAAGGCTTGCTGTGGAATGTGTGAGGTAGCCTCCCTCCCTCAACCCATCAAACTCCACAGTGAAATCTACTACCTGTCAGGGAATTGAGATTTATGGTTTACGTGGACAATGCAATTCCATCTTGGCCACAAGGCCAGAGAAGGAAGCCAAAGAGGTTCAGTTGCGATATGGTTCTTTTTGCAAAATATGGGGCTATTCCAGCTTTGTCCAGTAACACTAGTAGACCTGAAAGTCATTCATCATTAATGAAATGTTTTGCTGCTTGAGTAGTTGAAATTAAAAGCTTCAGCAGAAGAAACTCACTCTCAAATTAAAAAGAAAAAGACGAAATATGTTACCCATAATATTTCTTCGAAATTTACATTATCAAAGAGTACATCATGATATAACTCATTTTCTCCTAAAAAAACAATATTATAAATAGAAGGCTTGTTTTTCAGCTAAAAATTGTTATTAAATTAACCCTCTACATGGCCAAAAATGTATCATAAAATGAAAGTGCTGTAAACTGTTAAAATAAGGTAATAAGATAAATACTCTAATGCCTTATAAAATGTGCATAAGCAATATCTATTTTTAATACCAAGGTTTCAACCATAAAAGGCACATAGAGATCATATAAAATATAACCTGATATTGGAAACTTAGCTTTTAAAATAACATGCTAGCTTTAGTAATATTTAATAAATAGTTTTATTGCTTTTCTTAGAACATTAGACTAAACGTTTGGACAACCTGGGTAACTTAAAATTGTTTTTCAAGGATGTTTGAAATAGATATCTTCTTTTTCTCTAAATAAATGCCTCTTTTGCAAGCTAAAGCCTTCAAAATCATTCCACTGATCTGAACGACATTCAAACTGGTGGAGTAGGATTTAAATACGTTTGATGGTGGTGATATTAAAAATGATTAGAGTACTTCTCCCACTAGAATTCTTAAAGGTGAAAGAGCCGACCTAATGTCAGCCTTGGAGTCAAACTTGGGAAATACTTGACATTAGGCAAACCTTGAGTATCCTGACCCAGCCTCAATTTTCTGCTTCCACAAATGAAATTCCTTGAAAGGAATCAAGCATGATACAAATGTGAGGTTTCTTCTTTTTTCAGGGTAAGGAGAAGTGGAACCCCCATTAGCAAGATCACAGCTGGAGAGTCATCTTTCTTAAGAGAGCTGGGGGATTTCTTTGGCTTTTTTTCACTGGACTTGGAGATAGATGGAGAGAGGGAGGAAGTCTATGAGGCAGCTTCTCAAGGCAGCCCCCTCCCTCTCACAGTTTCTTCAGGACATTGATAGTAAGCTGACTCTTAACAGGAACACAGGCAAGATGAGAAAGGTTCTTGCCACCTCTGTGAATAGATCCTTGACCTAGATTTGCTCTTGAATAACCATTCTCAGCCCTCGTACTCACTTTCCTTTTTGACCTGTCTCTGGCTTCAGTGTCCCTGTGCCCACCCATCTGGCCAGGAGAAGGCTTCCTGGGCCTGGAATCTATCCTCTCCTTGGGCATCGTCCCCAGCTGCCCCCAACAGCTCCATATGCTGGGAGCTCTGAAGATTTCTACGTTGAATGCAAACCTTGAGGAGCAACTCCAATCAATGAAGCTTCTATAAAGGTACTTCGCAAACTCTGCTGACAAAAATCCCAAGGCTGACAGAAAACACTTTGGATTTGATACAGAGAACTGGTGGAACAGCTTGTATTTTGCAAAAGAGAAAAACAAGAAAATTTTGAGTTTACACAACTCAACAGAAGAGAAGCAAATGTGTGAGGGGAAAAAATTAGTTTTAATTTGTAGCATTGGTTTGACTAGCAGTTTTTTTCTAAAGTTTTGAAAGTATTTCAAACATAAAAATGCCTACCATTCCTAGAGGGTTTACCACAGACTAGAAGCTGTGCTGAGTACTTTACATGGATTATCTCATTTCATCCTCACAGAGCCTGTGAGACAGATATCGTCATCCTCCCCATTTTACACGTGAAGAAACTGAGGCAATAGAGACTTTCACTTGCCCAGTGTCATAAATGCACAGGGTGGGGAGCCAAGATTCAGACTCAGCATTCAATTTGGAAGGTATACCCTTAGCCACTAGGCTCTGCTGCCTCCAGCTGAGTAGAGAAAACCTCCCCTGCTACACGGAGTGCAAGTGATGCTGAATGAGGTTTGAGAGTCTGGGGAGAAGGTCACAGCCAGAATGGTATTCCCAGGCTCCTGACCACGATATCTCAAATCTTTTGTGTTCCAGAAACTAAGAGGAACTGGCTTATTGAAAATGTTGAATTCTCAGGGTATAAGCAGAAAAGAACTTTATTCCTTCTGACCTACAAACCCTCAAACCTGCTCTTTGGGGAGTCCTGTCCCTACCCTTGGACTAAATCCATAACATGTAGCATAAAGTCCTGGTTCCTGTGGAAAATATAAAGGTTTCCAGTAACTTCCATCCCCCCAAAATTCTCATTTCAGTACTAAAAATAACAAGACCAACGTAAAGTAAAAATTCTGAACTTCACCCTAAGTTGAAGCTTCTCTCACCCCAAGCCCAGAGACCTGAATTAGGAGAGTTGGCTTCTTTGTTCTTCTCTCTCCTTCCTCACCTCCCTCCCCTGCCTGGCCTCCACTAGACTGGTTCTGATTTTTCCTGGGTTGGAGCACAGGAAAGACACAGGCAAAGGGTATAAATGTCTTTGTTGACTGGCAGTGGTGCCCTTTGGGAGCAGATTCCCAAGGCTGGATGACTCAGAAGCACCTTCATTGTTTCCTTAGAGGCTCTCCAATTGGACCCATTGCAGTTCCCTTGATGTGGGCAAAGCTTCTGCCCCACCCCCACTTCCCTACCTCCATTCCCTCTGCTGACAACATATAATTCCTCCCTCAATCCCTGGGTATCTGAGGGTCCACCCCTCAGTTAGTATCACGTTTCCCTCCAAGTAGTTTCTAGTGAGAGAGTCAAAGTGACACCTGGCCAGCTCATTTCCCTGAAGCCCATCTCTGCTCTTCAAGAAACCCTTGAACATCTCTGCTGTAGCATCAGGAGAAGTGCCATTGACTGCCTCTGCAGGCTTCTTCCTTCTCTCTGCTCTACCTTCTGAAGCCTCTCTATCCACAGCTCCTCTCACCAGTCCTGAGGCTCTAGGATCTTCAAGGGGTGCATATTGACTGGTAGAAGAGAATGAATGGCTTCAGGTGAAGTGGATATCTTCCCATCCCTCACACATGTTGGTGAAGGAGAACAAATACCGAAGAATTCCAACTTTCTCCAAAAACTTCTTCTCTCCAATATCTTCCCTCTGCTCTTCAGTTTCAACACTTTCATAGTAGGCTGGGAGAATGGGACAAGAACCAACAATCAATTTTCAAAACCCACTTTTAAAAGTGCAAATGTGAGCAAGCACTTCACGTTGGAAGATGTGGTATGAGGAATTGATCAACTTGTTCTCACAAAACACAAAACCAAGAGAGAATCCATTTTGTTAGCTTTTTATAGAAGTTTCAGAGCCTTTGGAGAAGCAGGAGGGAGTAGTTTGGGGTGAAGATCTCCTGGTATTCAGTGACAGATACTTAAGTAGCTATCATGATGTAGAATGCCCCTGTGATCTCAATGGTCAATAAGTCATTGACTTTTGAGAATGGTGTCCTGAGACAGCACAGCTCGGAGCTCAGACAAGGGAGTCAAGAGGGTCAGCACAGATACCCCACACTCACTGCATGGAGGCCCCTCTAACCCAAGCTTGTGAGAGACTTCCCTCATCAGGTAACTCAAAGCTGGCAGGAGAATCACCTATTCTGAGAAAAGGCAAAGTTTTTCTCCTGCATTATCCACTGGAAAACTGATCATCAAGCAATTCCAAAAACAGAGTCCATAGGCTGAGAGTTAGAGATGGATAGAGAGAAGGAGGTCAGGTGCAAGAAGGCAAGATATGGAGAACAAAGCAGGAGCATCATTAATTGTGAATTAATCTCAGGGGGAAGCTGGGGACGGAGAGTAAGGGAAGAGATTAGCATCTGTATCTGTGTCCTATTGCTGCTGTAACAAATTACCACAGATTTAGTGACTTAAACACATTTATTCTCTTACCGTTCTGGAGGTCACACGTGCAAAATCAATTTTACTGAGCTCAGGTCAAGGGGTTGGCAGGCCTCGCCCCTTCTGGAGTCTTCAGAGGTGAACCCTTATTCTTGCCTTTTACAGTTTTCAGTGGCCACCTGCATTCCTTAGCTTGTGATTCCTTCCTCACTCCAAAGTCTTGCTTCTGTCGTTACATCTCCTTTTTCTGACTCTGATCTTCTTGCCTCCCTCTTATAGGGACTCTTGTGACCACAATGGGCCCACCTGGATCATCCAGGATAATCTCCCCATCTCAAAATCGTTAACTTTATCACAACTGCAATGTCTCTTTTGTTATTTAAGGTAAAATTCATGAATTCCAGGTATTAGGATGTGGACATATGTGTTTCAGGGGGCATTAATTAGCCTACCACAGAATCCAAAATGTTGGAGCTACATTGAGGCGTATTTTAAGCTTGGAAGGGAGCCAGAAAATTAAGAGAAAAAAGTAAGTCAATTTCCTTATCTAAAGGCCAGTAAGCGCAATTGTATCTGCAATTATGTGAGAAATGTGAGGAGAGAACGGAGAAGGGCTGGGGCTTGGCATAAGAACTGAAGATATACGTATATCCCGTTTTTCCTTGAAAAAGAGGATGGTGAATATTCTCAATTATTAAGAAGCATAACCACTATGGAGCTAAGGCAGGTTTAGTCCCTGGTCTGGTGGAACACTTCGTGTTAGGAGTCATCCCACTCTAGGAATGATCTGGAACTGACTTTGGAAAGAAGCTCATGTATCAGAGGCTACATGTCTTTCAGCCTTGACCCAAGCAGCTCTCCCATTTTTGTTTGTATGGCCCCTTCCCTATTTCCTTAACTTCTGGTTTTCAAGGCAAGCTGGTCCCATTCATTGGCACTTCTCCAAACAGTTATGTGTGATGTGAGTGCTTCAGGCCCCAAACCCAGTAACCAGTCGTATCTAATTGCCGACAGTTCCACTAGCTGTGCATACTGACAGTGATCAAAGAATGAAGAATTTCTTTTTCCCTTTTACACTGCTTTAAACTACACCTTTCATGTATTCATTTATTGCAGAAAGTAATGTCAGGAGATATCTTCTTCTTTACCTAACTTGCTCATTCTAAAGATGAAGAAAATGTAGCTCAAAAAGCCAGTGGTTTATAACGATATCTTATGGTTTATTGATACCGGTTGAAACCCAGGTCTTCTTGTTATCAATGTATATACACCTTAAATCACATTTACTTTCTCAAGAAGAAAATGCACTGGCTGTTTTTTTGCGTGCACTTCATTATTTCTACGTATCTGAGCGGCTATTTACACAGTCCGATTCTATGTCTCCAGTTCCAGACTCCATACTCCAGCTTCCTCTGAAAACTCTGCTAAGGTCATGATGACTCACCCCCTCTATCCTCCTGCCAGGCTGTTCCTGGACAGGGAGACCTGGCTGTTTTCATTCCTATTATCCTAGCACCTGCCACTGGACCAGGCATTACTCAGTGCTAAGTAAATATTCACTAAGTTGAGCAAAGTGGAATGAAACTCTCTAATTATTCCAAAAATCAGAGGATGAAGCTATCTATTAATAAAAATAGTTTATCATCATCCTCTGAAAATAGCATCAAAAATTTGTTGGAAAAAGGTGGTTGATTTTTTCTGTAAAATGAAATGGATGGAATATATGATCTCTATGGTTCCTTTCATTTCTAACATTATTCATTCTCTTATATAATAACAGGGCCTTCTGGAGAGAATCTGGATCCATGACCGTGACTCTGAATGTGAGGATTCTGGATGCCATAGCAGCCTCTGGATTCTAGAAGAGTTAGTTACTTCCTCTGCGGATACAGGGACCAGGCTCCCTGGGGCAGGGTTTAGAACCCAGCCACCAGCTACAGCACTCTGGCCCTAAGACACATCTCCCACCCTGAGAACGTAAAGCCAGTTCCTATTCTTAGCATTTTCTGCAGTGACCCCTTCTGGTCAGCGCAGGGCCAGATCTGAGTGGGAGGGAAGAGTTGCCTGCTCCATCCAGCTTCTCTGCTCTCTCCCTCCACCAGTGAAAGCCCAGGCCAGCATTCCCAGCCAGAAAAACATCTGAGTTGGATGCTTTTCAGTTCTATCGTATTTGGCTCTGTGGCTCTGCTCTGGTTTTCTGAACACTGATTTATTACTGCATTTGTCCTTTGTTCAGCTGTCTTATTTGATTCTCATAGATTTTACCAAGATCCAATTTTTTAAAATTATTTGATTCTGTGGCATTGCTGATTTTGTAAACACAAGTTCCCGACATTGACAGACAACATTTCCTAGAAGTTGGTTGAAAGCACAGTGGCTCATATACTAAATAGATATTTTTAATAAATGATTTAATTTACCTATTATTTTAAGAGCAGGAAATATTCCTTGAGATTAAATTTCTATGAAGAAAAGTTGAGGGTATTTAATTCTATTTTTATAGAGGGCTGGCCAACGTGTTGGAAAGCAGATAACTCAGCACAATCTTAGGTGAAAAAGGAGAATTCACTTCTGCTGAAAAGACTCAGTGGATTTCAGTCACTTCATAATCAGTAGTAACACGTGAGTATCGTTGGTTTCCAAGTGCTCTCGTTACATTAATTCCTTAATTATTTATTTAAATATCTGAATAAATGCCTGCAACTTAGTATATACCTTGCACATTGTTGAGAAGGAAGGCATAACTGCATTGGTAATTTAATTACAGCTGCAAACTTAATTATCCAGCTAGCAACCCTGTTCTTCTCCGTCATAACACTTAGCATAATTATACTTAATTAATTTTTTGTAATTATCAGTGTGTGTCTGATTACATTATAAGAACCAAGGAAGTAGGACTTGTGCTTCTGTCTTTCCGGACCAGATGTGGTGTCTGATGTCCAGCACAGTCCCTGTACAGAGCAGGCGCTTAACAGATACTGGTTTCAGGAAATGAAGCCTCCTCTGGACTGCTGGGCACAATGAGAAGGGCGTGAGAGGATTCCTTCTTAGGCAGTGACCTAGACTGGAGCTAAGAGGAAACATGAAGAGAAATAGAATCCTGTGTTTTAGGAACAACACTGAGGAACCTGGGCAGACCTCTCGATCCCAAGTGTCTAACACCCTACCCTCTGTTCCCCCCACTGAAGAGTCCTTCCTTTCCAGCCTGAGCTCCACTGTCCTTCCTTACTTTTCCATTTTCTAACTTCCTTCTTTAGTTTTTCTTTCTTTTTTACTTACTGTTTTTCCTTTCTATCATTATTTCTCCCTTTTCTCCACCACTTTTTTTTCCTATCTTTCCTTCTGCTCTGATAGCTTATCTCCTCTATAATTGTAGCTGTGCTGGATTCTGGATGTAGAAGCATGATCAGAACAAGGACTTTATCCTTGAGAATTTCACAGTCAACTGTGAGTACCAAAATATCTCTTTTTCCAGCATCTTCCTTGCATTCACCCTGAGCACCTAACTTAAGGAACTTGAGGGGAGGTGTCTGGATTGCAGCACTAATCGTAGCCCAGGGCTTAATATCAGAGTGCTAAAGTGAGACTATCACCTGTCCCTCCCTGACTCCACATTTCCCCCAACTGCCTGACCCACCTGCTCCATGAGGAGGGACAACCTGACCTGGGTGAGTGATTTTGTTCTAATGGGGCTCTCCAGTGACAGGCAGATCCAGGCTGGACTCTTTGTCCTGTTTTGGGCCACTTATCTGCTGACTCTGCTGGGCAATGGGCTCATTGTCCTCCTGATCTGGACATGCAACTGTAGCTTCCCATATACTTATTCCTCTGCAACCTTGCAGTAGTGGACATTGACTGCACCTCCGGGGGGGTCCTCGAGATGCTGATGCACTTTCTCCGGGAGAAGAAGACCATCCCATTCACCCAATGTGCAACTCAGGTCTTCTCGCTGGCCCTGGGGGGGACTGAGTCCTGCTGCTGGCAGTAATGGCTTATGACTGCTATGTGGCCATCTGTGAGCCACTGCACTACGTGGCAGTGATGGGCTGTGCAGCACTGGCAGTGATCTCTTGACTTGTGGACCTGGCTATACTGCAATGGAGATGGTGGTCACTATGTACCTGCCCACCTGTGGGCACCATGTGCTGAACCATGTGGCCTGTGAGAGACTGGCACAGGTCAGGTTGGCCTACGTGGACATCACCCCCAACCAGCTGGTCATGATGGCCTCAAGCATGGTGGTGCTGCTGGTACCCTGCTGCCTGGTCTCCTTGTCCTACGCTTACACTGTGGCCACCATCCTGCAGATCCACTCCACTGGGGGATGCCACAAAGCCTTTGGGACCTGTGCCTCCCACCCCGTTGTGGTCTCCATGTCTTATGGGATGGCCCTGGCTCCCCACATGCAGCCCAGCTCCACAGATTTGACCAAGCAGGACAAGGTGGTGGTGCTCTTTTATGCCGTGGTGACTCTCATGTTCAATCCGCTCATCTACAGTCTGTGAAACAAAGAGATGAAGGCTGCTCTGAGTCGAGTTCTGATGAGGAGTTCTGAATTAAAACTTTAGTAATTGACTTTGTCACAAGAGGGCCTCACTCTGCAGACAGTGGGCAGTGGAGCATGCCCTCCTGCGTGATGTCTGTATATGTGTATATGCCTGTTTGTGAATTTGCATGTGTGTGTGCACTCGTGCAAGAGAGCAGGTGTAAGGATGACAACATGCACTATTATCTTTTGAGGTAATAGAGTAATGGGATTTTTATCTCTGGGTTCTATTTTTGGTCCCTGCTTTATCCTAAAAAATGTGAATTCCTCCTTAGAGATACATACACTCTACAGATAATTGAATGGAAAAACATATATACAGACATATATGCACTAGAAAGGAGAATCAAATCACAGGTCAGGGCAGTGCAGAAAACTTATGCCAGGAGAGTCTATTTCCTTGCTAAAATCTACAACTACATGTCTAAGCTTTTCTGCAATCAGTAAGAGAAATAGAGGGGCGAAGCTTTAAGTTACAAAATTCACTGTATCCATGGGATCAAATAAGCCTAAGGTCACAGGTGCAGAATTCACTCATATGACTCACACATGATCCAGCCCAGCTCAATATGGTGGGGAATTCACGCCAGTAATTGGAGTCAAAGTCATAGTAATGGTAGCCACAGCCCTGATGAGCAGGTGTGGACCGTGTGTCAGTCATGTGGACCTTACTTTGCATGTTTCCCTCTCACACTTGCAGTGGTGGCAAGTGACTGGCAAAAAACTCAAGAATTCAGGACCGCAAACTCATATCTTTCTACACAATCAAGTCTAAGGATATTCTCTTGTGAAAACTGAGAAATCCATTCAGTACTCACACTTGACTAGAGGATCACATCACACACGATCAGAGGTGAGCTGAGCTATTCAGCAAGGAAAGCGTCAGTTAGCCATTGGTGATAATGTCCTCTGCTCTTATATCACACAATTAATGATTGAGCTCTAAACATCCTAAAATGTAAAGCAAAGCATTGGTAATTTTATCCAGAAAAACTACTTTTAAAAATCATAATAAAGTATCTCTTACTTAAATATTATAGATTTCTGGTTTGTCTTACCAAGAAAAAAATATAAACTGACAACAATTCAATTTAGAATCAATCTGTTGAGAAAATGCCAAAAGGTTGAGGAGGATAGAATGGAGTATCTTTTCAAATTCCTAGTAAAACTTTTTTAAAATTAAGATAAAATTCATTATTTTAACTATTTTAAGTTATACAAGTCAGTGGCATTTATTATTTTCACACTGTTGTGAAACTTCATGTCTATTTAGTTTCAAAACATTTTCATCACCCTCGAAGGACATCTCATGCCCTTTAAGCGGTCAGGCCCTGTTCCTCTCTCCTTCCAGGCCCTGACAACCACTACTCTACTCTCTGTCTTTATGGATTCGTCTGTTCTGGACATTTCTTAAAAATGGAATCACACAATATGTGACCTCTTGTGTGTGGTCTTTCACTTAGCATAATGTTTTTGAGGTCCATCCATGTTGAAGCACATAGCAGTACTTCATTTCTTTTTAAGGCTGATTAATATTCCTTCGTATGGAAATAACCACATTTTGTTTATCCATTCATCATTTGTCGAGATTTGGGTTGTTTCTACCTTTTGGCTATTGTGAATAGTGCTGCTATGAACACTCATGGATAAGTTTTTGTTTGAAAACCAGTTTTAAATTGTTTTGGGTATATTCTCTGGAGTGGAACTGCTCAGTCATATGAGAATTCTGTGTGTAACTTCTCAAGGAACTGCCAAATTGTTCTCCACCAAAGCTGAACCATTTTACGTTCCCACCAGCAATGAATAAGGGTTCCAATTTCTCCACTTCCCCTCAACACTTATGTTCTGTGTCTGATTATAGCCATCCGGGTGGGTGTGAAGTGGTGTCCAATTGTGGTTTTAATTTGCATGTCCAACATGACAAACGATGTGGAGCATCTTTTCCTGTGCTTGTTGGCCATTTGTATATCCTCTCTGCAGTAATGTCCAGGAAAACTTCTTTTTCTTTTTTTATTGAAGACCCGTCTTACCTCCCCTCCCTGGAGCATCATCTTCCCTCACTCACTCCCTCAGCACCTGCCTCCCTCCTTCTCCCCCTAGCACCATCAGTGCCTCCATCTCCCTTCTTCTCCTCCTTGCTCCTTTCCTCCACTGCTCTCACCCCCATCTGAGGCACTCGGCCCCATTCCCAGTCAAATCTTCTTAACTCTCATTTTAGATCCTTCTCCAACTATTTATTTCTCTTACACAACAACAGAGTATCTTTCCTTTCTATATTCCCTCTCAGTAGTGCCTCCGTACGTAGCTGTTTGCCTTCTCTTTACCCAGTGTCTGCATTGGGTACAGCAGAGAATCCTCTGGAGTTCTTCATCCTTAGCTCCTGAAGGAGAACAAATTGCAAGCACTTATGATTTAATACACTTTCCTTTATCTTCATCACATACCTATGGAACATCTAGCTTTGAGCACCATGATATGCTAGTACTCCTTCCAACAGAGCCTGGCTACAAAATGATCACCAAAATCATTGAATGAGCAAACTTTGTGTATGATTTTTTTTTCATAAAATCAGTTAAATTTGGAAAGTGTCAACCTAAAGCAATGATCTTGGTTCTTTATTGCTTGAAGTATAAATTGTGATATACTTGGGACAATAATCTATTGACACCTTCTAATCATAATAATTAGAACATATCTCTTGTATATAAAATAATACTTCTATTCTCCATGGCAGGAGTCCATACATCTTATTTATCCAGAGAAGACTTCAATTAATTAAATTTGGGTTAGAAAAAGGGGTGAGGTTCCAAAATACTTTCCTATCCATTGTTTTAGTTTTAGAATTTAGAGATATTTTTTGGCCTTACCTCTTTAAAGAGAGATTCCATGTTTTTGTTTTTGCTTTTTCGGGGGGAAGGTTAGCCCTGAACTAACATTTGCCGCCAATCCTCCTCTTTTTACTGAGGAAGACTGGCCCTGAGCTAACATCCATGCCCATCTTCCTCTACTTTATATGTGGGACGCCTGCCACAGCATGGCTTGATAAGTGGTACGCAGGTCCACATCAGAGATCCAGGCCGGCAAACCCTGGCCAACCGAAGTGGAATGTGTGAATTTAGCCTCTGTGCCACCGAGCCGGCCCCTGAGATATTCCACGTTTTTAAAGCACAGTTACCGATCAGGAGGAAACAACTGTTTGGTCCCTCAAGAGACCCTTCTGAGTGAAGTCTTTCTTGAGTTGGTATCATAGAGCGGGGTCTATGAAAACATCCTTAAGCAGGTTCTAGACTGAGCTCCTGGATAAGAGAACGAATTTTAAGGAAACCACTCCTCAATATGACATTCATTCTTCAGTCAGTCCACCAACTCTATATGGCAATCTCAGTTAGAAACTAGAAAGGGGAACAATAATAAGAGAAAACACGCTCTACCCTTCAAGCAGTTTGTTAGAAGTCAGAAAAGGGAAGTGGACAAGCTGGGCTTGGGGGAGGGATTTTTCCAATTCTGCCTCCTGGCTGCAGAGAAAGTTGAGAGTCCAGGTTTGTGGGCTCCATACTCTCACTAAACTGTTGGGTAGTGGCCTCTTTTTTAAGATAAAAAGGATAGAGGTCAGCCGATTTGGTGAGCTGGGCCTCCAGTCTGCTGGCCTGTCCAAGCTTCTCTCTAGCCTGTTTCCTTGCATAACTTGGTGGCCATCCAAAGCCTCTACCCTGGCCCCCAGGGGCAGCATCCCAAACACTACACCTTTCCTGACACACCCTCTCTCCCTAATAAGCCAAACCTGCCCTATGTGTCATTTCGCCAGATGCTGCTCCCCACTACCTGCCACAATATACTCCCCATGGTCCACATTGTAACAGCGTGAGGTAGCAGGACGGACATGGGACAGGGGTCCTCAGACTCTAGACTCAATTTCAGCTCTGTTCTCAACTGGTGGAATGACCTTGTCTAAGTCACTTCTGCTCTCTGAGCCTCAATTTCCTCATTTGTAAAATGACAAGATTCAAATGATGATCTTAAAATTCCTTCTAGCTTTCATTCTTTTCTGTGACTCTCTTTTTTCATTTTATTCTCTTTTTATTTATTTTATTTTATTTATTATTTTATTCTCTTCAATGGTGAGAATTTCAGTTTCTGTTCTCAGCACTCAGGAGCCACATTTGGGGACTAAAACTTGGTAGCTTCCCGCACTGACAGAAGTAACAAGCTCTGTGGAAAGCCAGGGGCTCCCATGCCATGTGCAGGGCTCAGAAACTCAGCTGCTGGTATTTCCCCAAAGCCAGTTTCTATTCTCACATTTTTCTCCAGTGAAACCTTCTGTCCACTGAAAGACTGAAAGAAGGAAGAGGGTAGGTCCCACCTAGTTAGGAGACAGAGGACAGAATCCAGCTGCTCTGCCTCTTCACCCCATCCAACCACAAGCCCCAGCTTCAAACCCTGTTAGAAAGACTCAGGCTGAACATGACTCCTGTTTTCATTTCCATTTCCTCAGATTCTATAGCCCGTCTCTCATGTCCTTAATACAAGTCTTTGTCATTTAGAGAATGTCTGAAATTTATGCAGGGCTTTCTCACACATCTCCTCATTTGATACTCACTAGTTCTTCCCCGGATCTAAGATATTCTAAAACATTCTTTTTGGACCAAACCTCAGAAAGCTAAGGCTCAGGCAAGACCCAGCTCAGCAAAAGCAAGATATCCAGGGGCACTTTTTCACTGATTCAATGTGGGATTTGAGGCAAATCATTTAAACTCTCGTGGCCTCAAATTTTCAAATGAAGAATGAGACGTTTAGCCTAAAAGATCTTTGTTCCTCAGACATTCTTCTAGATTTATCCCAAAACATATTCCTTTCCTAAAAACCATGTCTTGAGTCTTCAAAAATAAGGTTAAAGTTTCCTTCTAAAGCAATGATTCTCAAATTAGCTTCACATTTTAATTACCTTGGAAACATTCAAAGATCCTAATATACTAATATCTGGGTTTCTCCCACCTGAGATTCAGATTTAATTTTTCTAGAGTGTGATCTGGGCTGTGGAGTTTTCAAAACATCCTAGGGGATTCTAATGTGCAGTCCATGTGGAAAGCACTGCTCTGGGATCCAACATGGCTCCTGTGGGATTTTCATGGATGAATCCTGGTGTCTGGAGTTTTTCTTTCCTTCTCAAGCTTCCCCTAGTGAATGTCTAAATGGGCTTTTCCAGCCATTGGACCCTTCACTGTGTCCCTGTGGTCTCTCCTTTTCTCATACTAGTCAATAGTACTACCTTCTCCCATCATGTTGCATGGAACCTTTTTTTATTCATGCACCCAAAAATAATTTCTTATTTTGAAACATTTTTTAGGAATCTTTGCATATTAAGAAAAATCAGAATAGATCTCTGATTGCGAGGAGCTCAGAGTCTAATGGAGAAAATGTGTAAGTCCTTGCAGTGTTACATAGAGTCCTTTGCTCGGTCCCAGACTGTGAATTCTCCTTCTGATTCTGGCCTCTCTAACCCGCCTCCTCACCTGGCAGCCTGACCCACCTGCTCCATGAGGAGTGACAATGTGATTTGGGTGAGCGAGTTTGTCCTCTTGTAGCTCTTCTGGTGACAGGCTCTTGTCCTGATCAGGGCTGCCTATCTGCTGACCCTGCTGGGCAATGGGCTCATTGTCCTCATGACTGGGCTGGACGCGTGACTGCACATGCCCCTGTACTTCTTCCTCTGCAACCTCTATGTCACAGACATCTGCTGCACCTCTAGATGCTGGTGCAAGTACTCACGGAGAGGAAGGCCTTCTCCCTCACCAGATGTGCAACTCAGCTCTTCTCACTGGCCCTGGGGTAGACTGAGTTCCTGCTTCTGGCCACAATGGCCTATGACTGCTACGTGCCTGTCTGTGATTCCCTGCGCTATATGACAGTGATGGGCCCCGGGAAGTCTCTTGGTTTGTGGGTGTGGCTAATTCTACAGTGTACACTGTGGTCACCCTGTGGGCACCACAAGCTGAACCATGCAGCCTGTGTGGATGTCACACACACCAGGTTGTCATGAGGGGCTCCAGTGTAGTGGTGTTGCTGGTGCCCTGAGCTGAATGCTGGGTGAGAACTCAGTTATAGAAATAGAGAAATACACAAGAACAAAGAAGTGGAAAGAGGAAGCCTTGCCCTAAGGATGATGAAACTTGTACTAAGGGACAAAGTATTTCTGCAACTGTGCACATGTGTATGTATATGTGTGTATGTGTATGTATGTGTGTTGGAAAGATATACTCTTTGTTTTTGAAGGCATAGATAAATAATGAATTAAGCTCAAGAATCTTCTTTGTAGCCCTGGCTTTTTCCCAACAAAATTCAAAAGCATTTTCTACCAGTAAGAAATATTAAGTATTTGTTGACTGACTGAACATCAGAATAATTCCCATAATCAATTTCATCATTGTCCTTACTGTCACCTTCACCATCTACAGTCTATCAATCAAATTCCACGTTTAATGAACATCTCCTCTGTGCCCAGCCCTGACTGCCTTCCTCACCACAGTTACCATCACACCTCCCTCCTCCTAAGTGCTAAGAGCATCATGGAACCTGGGACACTATGTGGGTCTCAGAGAGAATATCAATCAGTAAACAGATTCCTGTGAAGCTCCACTGTGTGCAATGCACTGTGCCAGGTGCTGCAGGAGACACACCAAGTCTAATGCAGGATCCTTCCCCACAACCTGGGGATTATTTGAAAAGATAACAGATACATACCAAAAAAGAAATGACAACATAATCCAACTATGCAAAAAGAGCAATGAGGCAATATTTGGTGAATTGCCAAACATGAGATAGAGATTAAAAGCCTCATGGAATTCATGAAATTCCCCCACGAAGGGGAGAAATCCAGGTGGTTTGAAAGGAGTTAAAGGGAAGGAAAAAATTGGCTTCAGAAAATGGTAGAATTTGAATATGCAGAAGGAGAGAGAGATAGGTTCATTCTTGTAAGGGGAGAATGACACAAGCCAGGTGCGGAGGTAGAAAAAAGTAAGGTCTGTCTGGGCAGGAGTGAGAAAACCAGTTTGGTTAGAGCAAAGATTTCACTCTGAGGAATCATGACGAGGAGGTAAGCCTGGAAAGAAGGGATGCACATAGTAGGGCTTTGAATACAAGGCCAAGGAATTTGCATTAGAGGTAATGGCCAGATAGCAGATATTTTGATGTGGAGAATGCCACATCAAATATAGTGTTCTAGAAGCTGTCCTCTTCCTCTGCACCAGGCCTGATAGACTAACTGAGACAAAAGTAAATAACACAATTTTTTTTCTTCTTTTAGTCCAACAAACTCTCTAGTTCATGTTTTCCTAGAGGGAGTAAGTGAATCAACTCTTTATAATTCCACTTCCTCTAGTTAGATCAGCCTTCATAGACCAGGTAGAGTTCAAGGGAGGGTTCAAAGAGCAAAAGGGTTGGGAAGCCATAAGTTATAAACCAGACATTATCTTCAACATCAGGAAATGTAAGAGGTAAAAATGAATGAATAAGGGCCAACCTGGTGACGTAATGGTTAAATTCCTGTGCTCTGCTTTGGCAGCCCAGTGTTCACAGGTTTAGATCCTAGGCACAGACCTACATACTGCTCATCAAAGCATGCTGTGGCAGCGTCCCACGTATAAAGTAGAGGAAGATTGGCACAGATGTTAGCTCAGGGACAATCTTCCTCACCAGAAAAAAAAAAAAAAGGAATGAGCAGATCTGGAATTTAAGACTTGAGCAAAGGGTATAACTGTAGATGAAGTGCCTTCTGTTTCCTTTTTTCTTTCTTTTAATGAGAGGATAAGCAGACCAGCTGAGGAACACGCTGAAGACTGAGCAAGATAATCAGAGCTTCCTGGGTGTTGTCTGTGAGTTCTCCTCTGAGAGAAGCCCTGTTTGTCTGATCTTGCCCCCCATGTCAAGGGACCAACCCCTGCTGAGATGGGCCCCATATGGTCAGGTAGGGTTTGGAGTTTGCTTTTCTAACATTGACTCACAAAACGAGTCTAAGTCTCACCACAAGCACCAGCTTGGGATGCTCTCAAATCTTTATTTTTCATGGAGATAAGTCAATGTATGAATCTTAGGAGAGCAAACTTCAGGATCCAAAGCAGGGACTAAATTAGGAGAGTATTTCTAGAATAGCTCATAGACAAGGGAGGGAGCAATGGGTGTGATGGTGCAGTGCTCTGCAGTCATTCTGAACACACCTGGGCATTCATATGGTAGAGGCTCCCTGAGGGCAAGACCTCCCTGCCTCTCCAGGAGGCCACAGTCCAGTCTCTTCTTTCCAGAACAAAATCTCCCCCATATAACGTTGTTTACTTCACACCATCACATGACCAGGATTCCCACTAGGGTCAGGGATTCTTAGCCTGGAGCTCAGTAACAGGTTTCAGGGTCTATGAGGTCCCTGGAATTGTGTGTTCAAATGGTATCTTATCCAGTTTTATCACATCCTGAGGGAATCCCTCTGTGACACGCCTTCCCCCTAATCTCTGCCATGTCCTCCTGTGACACACTCACAGGCCTCCAGTGCTTTCCCTCTGAGCACTTCTCCCAGTTTGTAAAGATGTGCTAGTTTGTATGGCTAGACACTTTATCCCTCATTCGCTGCAAGACTGTCTGCTCCTTGGGGGAGGAAACTCTATGATACTAGCTGTTTTACCCCAGCACAGGGCACTGTCTACAGGGAAGCACTCAGAATATTTGTTAATTGAATAAATTCTCAAACAATCTGTGCACCCTTCAAAAAGTTGACACCTCCTGATTTGTATATTGGTTTGTGTTGTTTTTAAACTTTATAAAATGGCTTTTTATAAAATCTTTCATAATGAGCTGTGGTGTTTGTCACTGGTTGATAAGATGAGGGTTTTAGATCAGCTTTCCTGATGCCAAAGAACTGGACGTACCACAGAGAAACCCAGCCAGAAAAGGGCAGTGGAATGTGCAGCACACACTCAAGGGTCCATCAACCAATCTGATTTCTCATTGATCTAATCTGATTTCCAATACATTTTCTTAGTCTTTTCATTTCTTATTGATAACAGCTCAATATAGCAACATTACAAAATGTAATATAGAAATGAAGTTTAAAGATAACAGTTAGGTATTATCTAGTAATTCTCCTCATATTTCTATTATAATTTCCTCTTTCCCCTTTATATCTTCAAAGAAAAATATATTTTTGTCCTTTTCTCACCTCCATCAGCTCAAGTGAAAATGCTACTTAAGGGATTTCGTTTCTTGGAGTCATGCTGTCTAGGGAGCCTCTAGAGAACTCCAGGTACTTCAGCATCCAAATGACTCTTCAATGATTTGTTATCTACTGTGAATGGACTTTATCTCAGTCACGTAGAGCATGTTTGCCTTACTTGGCAACTGGGAAAAAAGTGGAAAATAATTGAAAAAAAAAAAGATAGAGAAACAAGAAAGAAAGAAAAAGAGCAACTCATCTTTCCTGGTGGCTAGAAAGGTACTTCCTTGTCATATTCTGACTTCTATACTCTTTTCATATTAATGCAGATACAGAAAATTTTAAAAAATAATGTTAATGATGTGTATTATAATTACTTTAAAAAGCTATGCTGACTACTATTCATGTGTCAAGCATCTACATTTCCTGTCTCAACCTTTGCAGTTACTCATAGGTCATCACATTTACCCCATTTAATGAACCAGGAAACTAAGGCATAAGGGCTCAGTGTACCCAGAAATACACATTATAGTAATGCAGATGATCTCTGTTTTAAAAACTAGAGCACTACTGGAAGTAATAAAAGAAAATTATGAATGAATAGACAGGCATAACATATCCTTGAGTAGGAAGACTCAGTATCATGGATATATACACATCTTTACATTAAATTATATCATTAACAGGATCCAAAAATTTTAAAAAGGGGCAGAAGGATTTTTGTTTGAAACCAAGCAAAATTATCTAAACATAATACCAAGAAAGTTCTGAAAAAGACGATTCATGAAAAAAGACCATTTTACTGGTTATTCAAACATACAACCATAAAATAGTTAAAATGAAGTGGTAAATTCACATGCTCACACCAAGGTAGTCAAACAGAATAGAAAGTTTGGAAATGAACAAATAGAGAGAGGAATTCAGTAACGATAAAAAGTAGCATTTTAAATCAGTGGAGAAAAATAATTTTTCAACAAATAGTGTTACTATTTAGCTTGTTAATAAGGCAACAAGCTAATCATCTGGAAAAAAATAAAATTTTGCCCATACACAACATTTTATATCAGAATAAGTTTCCTAAGTTTCAAATATTACAGTGTAGAAATAAAAGCATAAAAGTACTAGAAGAAAAGAAAAGGAGATTTTAATGATATTAAAGTGAGGAATGACTTCTATCAAACAAAATTCCAGCAGTCATTAACATTTTTTTTGATAAGTTCAGCAAAAATTCTGCATGGCGAAAGTCACTATCATAAAAATAAAAAAGCAAAAACAAAGACAAAAAAAAACCTAGAAGGTAAGGTGGCAGCTGGGTACGGATGCAAAGGAGTAGCATAAAGGAGTTCCTTTGTGATGATGGAACAGTTCTGTGTCTTGATTGTAGTTACACGAATCTAAGCACGGGATAAAGCTGCATTAAAACACACACACATGAAGGCAAGTTAAAAAGATTAGTCCAAATTGGATAAGGTCTGTAGACTTGTTAACAGTAATGTACTGATGTGACTTTCCCAGTTTGGATACCGTCCTACAGCCAAATAAGATGTCACCACTGAAGGAAGCAGGCTGAAGGGGACATAGGACTGTGGACTATTTTTACAACTTCCTATGAATATATAACTATTTTAAAATAAAAACGTTTTAAAACATTAATATTGGAATCAATATCAATCTGTTCTTCCCACAGATCTTCAAAGGTTGGCTCCTTGTCACTCAGGTGCTGTCTCAATTCATATAGTGACTCCTCATAGAAGCCTTCACTGGTCACCCTACATATGTCACCTCTCTGCCCTCTCTCACATTATTGTGCTTTAATTTCTAATCATCTCTCTTTATTGGGAGTTATTTGACCTTCGTTTTAATCACCTATTCCTCCCAATAGAATATAAACTCTGAGAAAATTGTCTACTTTACTCACCATGGATTCTCTCTTCCTAAACAGTGTCTGTTATGTAGTAGTTGCTCAGTAGATTGTTGAAAGAATAAGTAAAAAAATTGATATTATAGTGTGGCAGCGTTTATATATAAAAACACATAGAATATAATGTGTGTGCATGTTGTGTGTGTTTGTATATATCCTATATGTGTCACACACACAAACACATTCGTAACCAAATAAAGAATTTGAGGAACTAGAGGACAAAGGTGAGACACACCTTTGCTTTTCATTGAACACTTCCCTTACGTACATGTATGAGTTACTTATTCAACAAATGTTCGCAAAATAAAAATAAAGCCTTGGCAAGGAAGAAGAATGAAAAGAGGAGATGTTTAAAAAGGGCAATCAAAAAAGTAGAAGAGAATCCAGGAGAGTGTGGTGTCATGGACACCAAGGAAAGAGAGTTTCCAGGATAGAGTGATCAACAGTGCAAAATGATACTACTACTTCCAGAATACTATGATACTGGAGCCAGAGATGACTTTAGAGATGTCTAATCCACCAGAGCACCACGCTCACCTCTGTGAACCTCAGCAAAGCCTGTGTGAAGGCCTGGCAGCCCAACAATGAAGCCCGTGTCCAGAAATGCTGTCCAGCCAGAGATCACGCAATGAGTGCCAGGCCCAGCCAGTACCGAAAACGTGTGGAGAACCAACTCGAATCATGTTTAATCACCTGCCAGAGTAGGAAGTGACGTTGGCTTTCATTTTAAATGTTGAAATCTTTAACGCTGTTTCAAGATTTGTACCTGGGATTTGTTTTCATCAGGTGTGGTAAGGTGACAGACACAAAGACAGTTGCCTTTGAAAGAAGAGTTTGTTAGTTCCGGTTCCCAAGAGAAGAGGGCACACCACACCATGAAGGGTCTATGGGGAATCACTGGGTCAGTCAGGAGGCAGAAAGAGAGAGGAGAGAGCATGGTCCTCAGTTCTTATTGTGGTTTCTGTGGGAAGAAATGGGCCAGGCAGGGTAGGAAAGCTTGAGCTAGATTGGTTTGGATATTTGGAATTATGTAGAGGGCTCTGGGTTATATGAGTGGTCTCTAGCTGTCCAGTCTAGTTGACCTGGCTCAGGGGAAATAGGGCAGGGAAATTGTCAGCTTGGTGCCTAAGAGTTAGACAAAAGAGATCATTGGGATATGAGCTTTGGATTGGTTGATTTGCATAGGAAAACTGTGCTCAGAAAGAAGTTAGTTTGCTGTCTCTAGGAATTAGCTAGTTCTGGGAAGGGCACCCTCTCCCCAGCCAGCAAGATCCCCAAGATGTCAAAACATCATAAAGTTAAAAATTTTTTTTAAAAATGTTAATCTAAACGTTGACCCCAAAAAAGATACCTACGGCAGTGTGTGTAACTTCACTTATGCAAATTTGTGAGTGCTTCGAACTTCTGAAGAAAATCTCACAACTCTTCATATCAGTGCCACTGGAATTTCATCAGATCCAAACTCATCCAGACACGATCCTCTGCCCAGCAATGCATCTATTTCAGAGGGTCCCTCACTTGACTTACACTGGAATCATTTGAAGACTTTAAAAATACTCATCTCTGGGCCTAACCTCTAGAGAGTCTGACTTAATTGGTCTTGGTGAGGGTGGGGCATGGGAAATTGTAAAAGCTCCTCTTAGGTGATTCTGAGGTGCAGCCAAGGTTGAGAACCTCTGCCCTGTGTATCAGCAAGTCCAGCCCTTCACAGTGGAAGAGGTTGCCATCCTCCTGCTCAAATGTAATCCTTCTGATTGGGTTCCAGATCCCATCTTCACTCACTCCTCAGACAGTTCATATGTTACCTGCTGCTACTATCTCCAATGCTTTGAACTGGAACATGTACACATCTTTAAGATAAGAAAGTTCCAATTACTCTGAAGGCACAGGTCCTTTCCTTGAAGTGGTAAGTTCCGACTAGGGGGATGTGGCCAGATTACAGAGAATTAGCAGTTCCCAGTCAATGACTACTACCCCAGGGTACATAGACAACAGGACAAGTAGGTGAGAAGGGAGGGAACAAGAGCTCAGTCATCTAGACTGGGTAAAGAAAGGTGAAGTAAATCTTTAGTGACATTTCTCTGCATGTGAGATAGTTCCATGCACCTAACTAAGGTCCAGTTACAGAAGTAATATTTGTGTGACCCTCTTGGGGACCACATATCTTCAAGAAATTTGAAATGTAGGTAACAGTTCAGCCTTTCTATTGATCACTTAAATCTTTTCCTCAAGCTTCTAAAATTCTAGTCCCACATGGTGGAGAATTCAGATTTCTATGATCCTCCTGACAATGGGCAAATGTACCTTCATCTTATAATGGAAGAGGGAGGCCTCCTAACTATATGCTCTTCCTTAATCCCTCAAGTGGCCAACTTAGCTTCTCCTAGTGTCCGCATGCCCTGCAGTGTCTGCTTCATCCTCTGGCTACTCCTGGTGTGTTGGTCTTAGGGCCTCATCATGGAGTTCCAAGTTGTCTCCAGACCTCAGCTTCTCCCTAAAGGAGTCACCGCCCTTATGGGAAACATCAGCAGAGTGAATTTAATCCATTCTATGTTATTACAATTAAATCACACATCCATGAAAAGGAAATTTAAGTCTTTTCATTGAACATTGCTGGAACATGGCACCTGTAGAGACAAGGCTGGGATCTTGGAGAAAGGTCACAATGTGATGATTATCACTGAACCAGTGAGCCAGGCTACCTGGTTGTGACTCCTGGGCCCTCAGACTCCTAACAGTGACCTTGGACAAGTTACGCTACCCTCTCTGGACCTCTGAGTTTTCACTGGATAATCTGCAGTTTCTGTTAGTACCTGTGTCACATCACCTGATGTAATAATTTAAGTTAATATGGCAAATGTTCTTGGACTAGTGTCTGGGACTGTTAGCTAATATCATCAAGTGCATCTTAGTGAGAGAGATTTTCTGATGGGCAGGATAAGATGCTGAAGTCCTGAAATGTTCTAGGCAAAGAAAATCTTTAGCCTTACACCTCAATCCTCATACCTTGAAATGACACACCTTGGAAGAAAGAAAATGTATACATGGTAGGATATGGGCAAGAAGAGTGTTGTTTAGAATAGTAGGAAAAAAAGAAAGAAGGTTCCATTCCATCTTTTTCATCTCTGCTTGGGTAGGTCTTGGGTATGTCTGTACTACCTTTGCTTTTGTTTTTTCTGTTGTTGTTCCTGGATTA
This sequence comes from Equus przewalskii, assembly GCF_037783145.1. Classification (NCBI taxonomy): domain Eukaryota; kingdom Metazoa; phylum Chordata; class Mammalia; order Perissodactyla; family Equidae; genus Equus; species Equus przewalskii. Next base: position 96,244,359 of record NC_091834.1, on the reverse strand, counting down.
TTGGGGAATCCCAAAGTGGTTGTGATTTTTGTTTTGCTGGACTGCTCTCTGCCTCACTTTCTTGTTATGTAAGGGAGTTCTGAGACGGGAAGGCTAATAGAGTCAAATGCCTGGAAAGACTAACAGCTGGCTTTGGAGTTAAAGTTGAGATCAACAGGGAATATCAGTCAGAGTTATGATTGCATTACAAAAAATAATAATAACAACCCGACCAGTAAATGAGACAGAAAAGTCATTTATAAGGCATAGTAAAAGACCTGTAGAATCATTAGGAGGACTATAGACTTGGGCATGGAGGCAGTGAAGCCAGGAACCTACCCACACCACACAGCAGGACTCCATGGTTCTGCTGCTAGGAACGTGCCATATATCATGCTGGGAATCAGATATCAGATCCTCTGCCCTGAGAACCTGGATGTTTCTATCACCTCCTTCTCTGCAAGGGATGCCTACTACTTCACCTTGCTCTTTCCTGAAACAAAATCATGCGTGGGCACCTGATTGAGGAAGCCTAGGTTATGGGGAAAGAGGTGGCTGGAATGGGGAAAAGATTTCAGGGGAAGATTAAAGACATTTAGGGAGATTTTTAGGAAGGCTTGCTGTGCGCTGTGTGAGGTAGCCTCCCTCCCTCAACCCATCAAATTCCACAGTGAAATCTACTACCTGTCAGTGGATTGGGATTTATGGTTCACGTGGAGGATGCAATTCCATCCTGGCAGCAAGGCAGGAGAAGGAAACCAAGGAGGTTTAGTTATAACGTGGTTATGTTTACAAAATATGGGCCCATTTCAGCTCTGTCCAACATCATTACTAAACCTGAAAGTCATTCATCATTGATAAAATGTTTTGCTGCATGAATCATTGAAATCAAAGCTTTAGCAGAAGAAACTCACTCCCAAATTAAAAAAATGAAAGGTTACCCGTAGTATTTCTTCCAAATTTACACTATCAAAGGGAACATCATGACATAACTCATTTTTTCCTGTAAGAATCATATTATAAATAGAGGGCTAGTTTTACAACTAAAAATTGCTATTAAATTAACCCTCTATTTGGCCAAAAATATATCATAAAATGAAAGTGCTATAAACTTTTCAAATAATTTAAAGTAATGAGATAAATACTCTAATGCCTTATAAAATGTGCATAAGCAATATCTATTTTTAATGCAAAGGTCTCAATCATAAAAGGCACATGTAGATCATAAAAAATATAACCTGATATTATAAACTTGGTTTTTAAAATAATATGCTAACTTTAGTAATGTTTGTTAAATAGTTTTATTGCTTTTCTTAGAATGTAATCATTGTTTTTCAAGGATGTTTGAAATGGATATCTTCTTTTTCTCTAAAACAACTCCTTTTTCAGAAGCCAAAGCCTTCAAAATCATTCCACAGATCTGAACCACTCAATCTGGTAGAATAGGATTTAAATACATCTTTGATGGTGGTGATATTAATAATGAATAGAGTACTTCTCCCACTAGAATTCTTAAAGGTGAAAGAGCCAACTTAACGTAAGCCTTAGAGTCAGAGCCCTTGGAGTCACACTTAGGAGATACTTGACGTTGGGCAAACATTGTGTGACCTGACTCATCCTCAATTTTCTCCTTCCTCGAATGAGATAGTGTCTATGAATTTCCTGGAAAGGAATCAAGCATGATACAAAAATGAGGTTTCTTCCTTTTTCAGGTTAAGGAGAATTGGAACCCCCATTAGCAAGATCACAGCTGGAGAGTCATCTTTCTTAAGAGAGCTGGGGGATTTCTTTGTTGTTTTTTTTCACTGGACTTGGACATAGATGGAGAGAGGGAGGAAGTCTGTGAGGCAGTCTCTTAGGGCAGCCCCCTCCCTCTCACACTTTCTTCTGGACATTGACAGTAAGCTGACTGTTCACAGGAACACAGGCAAGTTGAGAAGGGTTCTTGTCCCCTCAGTGAATAGTTCCTGGACCCAGATTTGCTCTTGGATAACCATTCCCAGCCCCTACACTCACTTTCCCTTTTGACCTCCCTTCTGGCTTCAGTGTCCCCATGCCCACCCATCTGGCCAGAAGAAGGCTTCTTGGGCTGGAACTTATCGTCTTCTTTGAGATCGCCCCCAGCTGCCCTCTACGGATACACACACTGGGAGCTCTGGAGCACTCTACATTGAATGCAGGGCTTGAGGAACAACTCCAGCCAGTGAAGCTTCTGAAAAATTATTTCCAAAATCCTACGGGCAGCATACAATACTTTGGGTTTCATGCGCTGAGCTGGTGGATCAGCTTGTATTTCACGAAAGAGAAAAACAAGAAAATTTTGAGTTTAAACAGCTCAACAGAAGAGAAGTAAATGTGTGAAGGGAAAAAATTAGCTTCTATTTGTAGCGTTGGTTTGACTAGTAGTTTTCTTCTAAAGTGTTGAAAGTATCTAAAACATAAAAATACCTACCATTCTTTGGGAGTTTACCACAGACTAGATGCTGTGCTGGATGCTTTACGTGGATTGTCTCATTTCATCCTCACAGAGCCCCATGAGACAGGTATTGTCATGCTCCCTGTTTTACATGTGAAGAAACTGAGTCAATTGAGATTTTCACTAGCCCAATGTCATAAACGCACAGGGTGGGGAGCCAAGATTCAGAATTTGGAACATACATCCTTAGCCACTAGGCTCTGCAGCCTCCAGCTGAGTAGAGAAAACCTCCTCTACTGCACAGAGTGTATGTAATGCTGAAAACGGTTTGAGAGTCTGGAGAGAAGGTCACAGCCAGGATGGGATTCCCAGGCTCCTGAATACCACATCTCAGATCTGTTGTGTTCCAGAAACTAAGAGGAACTGGCTTATTGAACGTGTTGAATTCTCAGGGAACCAGCAGAAAAGAATTTTATTCCTACTGACCTCCAAACCCTCAAACTTGCATCATGGGGATAGTCCTGCCCCTACCCTTGGACTGAATTCATAAAATGTAGCATAATATCCTGGTTCCCATGGAAAATATAAAGGCTTCCAGTCACTTTCAGTCCTGAAAACATTCTCATTTCAGTTTAATGTAAAATAAAAATTCTGAACTTCACTCTAAGTTGAAGCTTCTCCTCACCCTCAAACTCAGAAACTTGAATTAGGAGACTTGGCTTCTTCCCTCTTCCCTCTCCTTCCTCTCTCTCACTTCCTTTCCCTGCCTGGCCTCCACTAGACTGCTTCTGACTTTTCCTGGGTTGGAGCAGGGGAAAGACACAGTAAGGGGCAGAATGGTCTTTGTTGACTGTCAATGGTGCCCTTTGGCAGCAGATTCCCAAGGCTGGATGACTGGGCTCAGAAGCAACTTCATGGTTTCCTCAGAAATTCTCCAATGGGCTCACTGCAGCTCCCTTGATATAGGCAAAGCTTCTGGCCCCAACTCTCTACATTCCCCGACTCCTTCCCCTCCACCGATCACATCCAATACCACCCTCAAACCCTGGGTATCTGAAAGTACACTCCTTTTGTTAGGGTCACAGTTTTCCTCCAAGTAGTCTCTTGCGAGAGAGTCAAAATGACACCTGGGTACTCACTTCCATGGAGCCCAGCTCTGGTCTGCAGGAAACCCTTGAACATCTCTGCTGTATGATCAGGAGAGATGCCTTTTACTGCCTAAGAAGCCTCTTCCTTCTCTCTGCTCTGCCTTCTCAAGACTCTCTATCCACAGCTCCTCTCACTTTCCTCAGGTTTCACAAACTTCAAGGGGTGCATATTGACTGGTAGAAGAGAAAGAGCGGCTTCAGGTGGAGGGGAAATCCCCCCATCTCTCATGCACAGAGGTGAAGAAGGAGAAACATCACAGAATAGCAATTTTCTCCAAAAATTTCTTCTCTCAAATCTCTTTCCCCTCCTCTTCAATTTCAGCTCTTTTACACTGGGCTGGGAGAATGCACCAAGAGCCACCAATCAATTTTGTTAACCCTCTTATAGCTCTGCAAAAGTGAAGAAGCACTTCACTTTGGAAGATGTGAGTATGAGGCACTGATCTGCTTGTTTTCACACAAAGACAGAACTGAGACAGAATCCATTTTATTATCCTTTTATTCATGTTTCAGAGCCTTTGGAGAAAAAGGAGGGAGCAGTTGTGGGGTGAAGATCGCTTGGTATTCAGTGACAGATATTTAAGTAGCTATCATGTTGTAGAATGCCCTTGTGACCTGGATAGTCAATAAGTCATTGGCTGTTGTGAATTTTGTCCCGAGACAGCCCAGGTCAGGGCCCAGAGAGTCAAGAGGCTCGGCACAGATACCCCACACTCACTGCAGGGAGGCCCCTCTAAACCAAGCTGGCAAGAGGCGTCCCTCATCATGGAACTCAAAGATGGGAAAGGAATCACCTATTCTCAGGAAGGCAGGGTTCTTCATTTGCATTATCCACAGGAAAGTTGATGATCAGGCAATTTCAAAAACAGAGTCCTTGGGCTGATAGAGATGGAGAGAGCAAAGGAGATCAGATGTGAGGCAAGGCAATATATGGAAAACAAAGCAAGAGCATCATTAATTGTGGATTAATCCCAGGGGGACCTCGGGGACAGAGAGGAAGGGAAGAGGTTAGAATCTGTATCCATGCCCAATTGCTGCTGTAACAAATTACCACAGATTTAGTAGCTTAAAACAATATATTTATTCTCTAATAGTTCCAGAGGTCACAAGTCCAAAATCAATTTTACTGGGCTCAGGTCAAGACATTGGCAGGCTTCCTTTCTCCTGGAAGCTTCAAGGAGAACCGTTTGCCTTGCATTTTTTAGCTTCAGTGGCCACTTACTCCTTCCTCACATCACTCCAAACTCTTGCTTCTGTCATCACATCTCCTTTTTCTGACTCTGATCTTCCTGTCTCCCTCTCATAAGGACCCGTGTGATTACAATGGGCCCACCCGGATCATTCAGGATAATCTTCCCATCCTAAAATCCATAACTTAATCACAGCTGCAAAGTTCCTTTTGCCATATAAGGTAAAATTCACAGTTTCCACGAATTAGGATGTGGAAATATGTGGGATGCATTATTTAGCCTCCCACAGTGAGTCAGAAAACTCTAGAGAAAGAAGCACGTCAATTTCCCTATCTAAGGCCCAGAGCCAATTGTATCTAGAAGTAGCAGGAAACACCCAGTCCGGATACCCTTCTCTGCTCCTTTTGCGTTTTAAGAGACATAATTTTATTAACTGGGGTATGGAAAAGATCCTGAAGCAGAAAATACTGTTTCTCCTCCTATTAACTTCTATATAGAGAATTTCAGAATGTCAGAGAATAAAGAGACCTCCACATTCTTCCATTTGAAACCGCTTCACTTCAGAAAGGAAAGAACAGTGGAGGCTACATGGTCTAGAGAAAGAACATAAGGTTTGACATCAGACATATCTCGTTTTTCATTTCAGCTGATTCCTCACCAATTGTCTAACTCTAGCCAAGTCTGTTCCAACCTCACAAAGTCGTTCTGAATTTGACAGAATAATGTTTTCCTCTCCTCATTCCCTAGGATATGGCACATATTCAGTCCCCCATCTAGGGCCAAGTCCTCACAAAGCTAGGGCCTCTAGCTCAGAAAGTGGTCTCAAAAAAAAATCAAGCAGTCTCTTTTAGCAAAATATTTCACATGCATTATGCTTAGTGATCAGTATCCGATTGTCATGTAGCTGGTTTGTCCCATCGTCAAACCTGTTATGGCTGAATTCCTTCAATTCCTCTTCCATAGATCCACAGCCCCAGTGAGTTCCATCCCTGGAGTAATGGAATGAAACAGAATGACAAGTAATCCAGGACAAAGGCCAAGAGAAAGAAGCTGAAGGCTAGATGAGGGTTGAGCTGCATAGGGGAGAGTAGCTAGAAGAATGTCCTTAATGGAAATTCATGGAGTTGAAAATGAAGACCGAACCTGTCCATTGGGGGCAGGTGTGGTGAGCTGATTAGAGGAGAGAAGAGATGCCTGATTTCCCATGCAAGATGGACACTGCATGGAGAATAGTAAGTATAACAGATAATACTTTGGGAATATTAGATCAATATAATTTTGTCTTTATTACTTCAAAATTTCCAGTTGTCCTGAGACACCTAAACCAAAACCCACAGCCTTTGGATTTGAACACTGAGATTTTGATAAGCTAGGAGCACAGGAACTCAGGATATAATATACGGGAAAGTCCCTGTAGTACCTATAGGAGGTAAACTCTTGTGGCATAGGTGTGAGGAGAAACAGAGGGAAGGAAAAGTAAGAGCAGTAGACAGGCGAATACATGTGTCCTGATCACTCCTCTGAGGGACTAAGTTCCTGAGGTTGGAGAAGACATAGGATGAGGAGAGGATCAAAAGTAGAAACGCTCTCCTGATGCCCATTGGGAGACCTGACAAAAGACCATTGCTCAGGGTGATGCAGAAACCCCAAGTAGGTTGAGGGACAACAGAGCAGCGGCAGTGGAGGAATGTGCCAGAGAGCTCAATCTGAGACACACTTCTGGCTCCTGGCTCAAGCTCCTGCATGCCTCAAATGGGAGGTGCAGAAAGCAGCTGAAAGTTCTACCAGAGAACCTGCAAAAGTAGGATCAGGTTGGTGGGAAAAAAAGGGCTACAAAGTAGACTTCCTACGTCAGGGCTCCAAAAGGAATCACAGCTGGTAACTGATAGTGATGTGTGTGTGTGTGTGTGTATGTGTGTGTTTGGGGGAATCACATTGGAAAACCCCAAGCGGGACCATTTCAACAAAAAGAATGCCACTGAGCCCTAACAAAGTCAACAACAAATGACAAACAGTCTGTGGGTCTCTCAGCAACAGACTTCAACAGTGGATACCACGGGCTAGATCCAGATTGACCATATCTCAGCAGAATCCAGCCATGTATATATGCACAGATGAGAGTGATTGTTCAACTGCAGAAAGCAGCACCAGGAATCACATGAAACAAGAGAAATTCTACATCTCATCCCAAGATCCATGTTATCCCACAGTTTCAGTGTTTCTCCTATACTCAGAAGCCACCTTGAGAAAGGAGAGAAAGAAATAAACTAAACCATTCTGATCAAAACTTGAACTTTGAACTAATTAAATATTTACCTGGAAAGATTATTTTAAGTCAAAAGAGATTATACTCTAGGAAACTAGCATAGTTTTAATTGGCATATTATATTGTTTGCTTTTTTCCCCTTTCCATATTGCCCATCAAGATGTAAACTCAGGAAGATAAGACCACTATAGAAAAGAAAGATGCTATATTTTCATGGAACATCTATGAAGACTGTATTGAAATTTGTTACCCCGTAACATAGGCAAGTTGATCTTGAAGTAAAGATTGTTCTGGACTCCATGTGCGTGCTGGTAATTTATTAAAGAAAGACTGCTTTTCCAGAAGTCAGCTGTACTGTCTCTGTCCAACGTTAACACATAACAAGGAAATTGCATAAAGTTTCAAGGAGATGATTCTTATAGAACGTTTAGTACTCAGTAACTATAGATGCCAAGTCTTTCTTTCTCATACCCACCAGCACCACTTAAGTGGCTTCCTCCAAGTCACATGGTTGGTCAGGCACAGAGAGAAGACTGAAGCGCAGAAATATCATTTTAAATTTTTACTAGTGTGTAGAGTTAGGAAGCAGAGCAATATTCAGACCCTCTCTTGACAGAGCTAATTAGTGATGAGTTGTATCCAAGGCTATTGAAGCTGCTGTCAAGTATAGAGGTCATCAGCCCAGGTAACCTGCTTCCTAGAAGGTGACCCTTGACAACACATTGGGGAAAGATGAAGAAAAGCTAATTCTGGCAAAAAAGAAAAAAAAGAGAGAAAAAAAGTAGAAAAAAGTTTAAGGGGAAGGTGTATAACTGAGAACCAGACATGGTACTCGCTTGGGAGTGAACTAAACTATTCCTAGTAACAGGAAACTCTTGTAGCAAGGAGATATTAGGATGGAGGAGAAGGGGTGGGGAAGTGGGTGTTGGGAGGGGCTGCAATTCCAAAGGAGTGAGGGGAAGGACAGGCAAGCAGCAGGTCTGAGCCTGCACAGACACTGCAGGAAGTGAATTTTCTCCAAGGGCTTGGAATCCAAATAGTGCATAACATACTGATTCTGTCAATGAAACTCGTGGTGTGGATCAGGCTAAAGGAGAGAATTACTGCTATCTTCTCAAGACCACAGTTTGGAACCTATGATGGTCTAACTCCATCTCCGACCACAGTATCTAGGATGAAATAATACTGTAATATCCACACTGGAAAAGCTAGACTTCCACAGGTGCAGGCTCCTTAGAGGTCTAATGGAATCTCTGTTTCACAAATGAGAAAACTGAGACCTTGGGAGGTTAGATGACATCCCCTGGGTCATAGAGCTGCTTATACCAAAGCCAGAGCAAACATCAATTATCCTGTCCCCAGTCCAGAGTGTTTGTCCCCATGGGATATTACAAATTTCCTTTTCAAGGTATCAATTATTCAAAGCCTGTAGTCATAGCTAATTTGTTGAGGCAGAATTTTAATTATACCCTCCCTCCACCCCTCGGCACTCACCCACGTCACCCAGAGGCCAATCAGTAGTGCTGGATACTAAACCAGAGAGTTAACTTCCCAGCATCAGATATATCTATATCAACAATAATTTTGGGGCCGGCTCCGTGGCCGAGTGGTTAAGTTTGCACGCTCTGCTGCGGCGGCCCAGGGTTCGGATCCTGGGCGCGGACATGGCACCGCTCTTCAGGCCATGTTGAGGCGGCGTCCCACATCCCACAACTAGAAGGACCTGCAACTAAGATATACAACTGTGTACCGTGGGGGTGGGGGGCGGGGGTTGGGAAATAAAGCAGAAAAAAAAAAAAGAAATAAGAAAAGAACAAAAAGATTGGCCAATCCTTACAGAAAAAAAAAGGAAGATTGGCAACAGTTGTTAGCCTAGGTGCCAATCTTTAAAAAAAACAATAATTTTATAAATTTCATTTATATTCACATCAGAAAAATAATACATTTTTATTGTAGAAATTTTTCAAAATATAGATGAGAAAAAGAAAGAAAATAAAAATGCCTATAAACATATTACCAGAGATAACCCACTGACATTTTTTGATCCTCTTTCCAGTTCTTTTTCTGTCTCTATTTTTATATATTTCCAACTGTATGTACATTATTTTTTGCAATTTAGGATCATACTGAACCTCAATCTTCTAACCTAAGTTTTTCATCCAATTCCATATCATCTGTGTTTGCAAAAGTAGGAAACATACATTTTTATTTTACCATCAAAGACATATTTTTATTAGATGATCACACACTATGTCACCTAGGAGATGTTACCCAACAGTTCTCTCCCTTTACCCTTGAGTCACCTAGAGCTGTTCATGCCAAGTATACCAAGGAGCCTATGTAAATACTTTAATATATGTGAACTTAAGACTTCTCAAAGGCCTCTAGGCTATGGATATGATGTTTCTACTGTGCAATGCCTACTCACCACTCCCTAGTCACTAAAACTACGTGTGTGGAAAGAGGGCAGAAAGTGCATTCATCTTTTTCTCTTAGGAAGGAGATCAGGCTCGGAGATTTTAATTCTTTTCTTCTTCCCAATTAATCTCAATCCCTTCCCCCCAGGTCAGAGGAGTAAATATTCGCATCTCCTGACTCCTGCCAAAAGTCCCCAACAATGCCATAGTCTTGAAGGGCAGTGAAATAATCAAGAGTCAGGGAAGGCCTCATTAGCCTGGAAACTAGAAGGGCAATTAAAAGTTGAGATGAAAAGTTTTCAGAATGTTTATCCTCTTGGGAACTTAGAAGAGTAGGGAGCTTGGTTGCAGAGAAGTAGCTGAGGAAGGGGGGGGCGGAGAATGAGTAAAGGAACATACCAAGAGCAAGTAATTGTCCTTTGGGGAGTCTTAGTTCTGAAAAGTTATCTCCTAAGGCTGACAAAGTAAAACCTCCATCCTCAGGAAAAGAGTGGACAACTTCTTCAAGGACTACTTCCTAAGAGATGTGCTACCCCTCATCCAAATGAGTTCTGTGCATGAGATGAACACTCAGCCTCGGTGAGTCCCCCATAGGGAAGGTTAAGAGGAGGTGGTGAGAGGATAGACCCCAAATCCCCAGGAGCAGCCAGGACTGGCCTGGGATCCTCTACTGTGTTTTTCTCACTGGTTGCAGCTGGAGGCTCTTTGATTCCTCCCACCACCTAGACAATGCATCTCACTATTTTCAAGCTCCTCGATAGAGTCCTTGGTCTTGTTCAGTCACCCAATCAACAGTATTAACTGAAGTGCTTAGTATATACAGACATATATTCAAAGAAGTAAAGAGTGGAGGTCAAAGCAATATGGCTCTCTTTTTGGCCTTAAGACATCTTCATTAACTTAGAGATAAGAAGAAGGAATGGAGAAGAGCTGGACTTGGCATAGGAACCAAAGGTAGACATAGACTCCATATTTTCTTGAAAACAAGGATGGTGAAGTTCTCAATCATCAAGAAGCATAATCCCTGTGGAACTAAGGCAGGTTTGGTCCCTGGTCTGATGGAAAACTTAGTGTTAGGGGTCATCCCACTCTAGGAATGATGTGGCAGTAATTTTGAAAGAAGCTCATGTATCAAAGGCCACAAGTCTTTCGGCTTGACCCAAGCAGTTTTCCCATTTTTATTTATATGGCTCCTTCCCTATTTCCTTAACCTCTGTTTTTCAAGTCAACCTGGTCCCATTCATTGGCATTCCCAAATAGTTATTTGTGATATGAATGCTTTGGTCTCCAAACCCAGCAACCAGTCATACCTGATTGCCTACAGTACTACTAGTTATGCATACTGACGGTGATCAAAGAATGAAGAATTTCTTTTTCCCTTTTATACTGCTTTAAACTATAGCTTGTGTTTGTTCATTTATTTTAGATTTTAATGCTGGGAGAAATCTTGCTGTTTACCTAATTTGCTCATTCTATAGATGGAGAAGCTATGGCTCAAAGAGGTAATAACATACAATAATGCCTACATGGATTATTGAAACAGGTTGAAACCTGGGTCTCTTTACTACCAATCTACATACACATTTACGACATCTACTTTTTCAGGAAGCAAATGCACAGGCTGTTTCTTTGCTTCTACTTCATTATTTCTATGTATCTGGGTGGCTGTTTACATAGTACATCTCTACGTCTCCAGTTATCAGACTTGATACTCCAGCATCCTCCGAAAATTCTGATAAGGTCATGATTATTCTTTCCCTCTATCCTCCTGCCAGGCTGTTCCTGGAGGGGGAGACCAGGCTGTATTCATCCCTATTATCCTAGCACCTGCACTGGACCAGGGATAACTCAGTGCTCAGTAAATGTTCACTAAGTTGAGCAAAGCAGAATGAAATTCTCTAATTATCTCAAAAATCAGAGGATGAGGCTATCTATTAACAAAAATAGTTTATAATCATCTGAAAATAGCATCAAAAATTTGTTGGAAAAATGTCCTTAATTTCCTTGTTTATAAAATGAAATGGGTAGAATACATGATCTTTGGGCTTCATTTCATTTCCAACATGTTTTATTCTCTCATATAGTAACAGGGCCCTTCTGGAGGGAATCAGGATCCATGTCTGTGACTCTGAAGGTGAGGATTCTGGATGCTACACCAACCTCTGGATTGTAGTAGACCAGAGTTGAGTTACTTCCTCTGCTGATACGAGGACAAGGCTCCCTGAGGCAGTACTCAGAACCCCAGCCACCAGCTACAGCACTCTGGCCCTAGGACCCATCTCCAGCCCCGAGAAACCTAAGCCAGTTTCTATTCTTAGCAGTCTCTGCAGTGACAGCTTCTGGCCACCACAGGGCCAGGGCTGACTGGAAGGGAAGAAACGCCTCCTCCGTTCAGCTTCTCTGCTCTCTCTCTCCAACAATAAAAGCCCAGGCCAGTGTTCCCAGCTGGAAGGCATCTGAATTGGATGATGCTCTTCAGTTCTGTCATATTTGAGTCTGTGACTCCATTCTGGTTTTCTGAACACTGACGTATTATTGCATTTGTCCTTTGTTCAGCTGTCTCACTTGCTTCTCACGTTTTTTACCAAGATCTAATTTTTAAAATCTTTTATTTCTGTGGCACTGCTGATTTTCTAAACACAAATCCCTAATGCTGAAAGGCAGCATTTTGTAGAAGATCGATGAAAGCATAGTGACTCATATGCTCAATAAATACTTTTAAGAAATGAGTTAACTAATTTACTAATTTTTTTAAGAGCAGGAAGTATGCCTTGAGATTAAATTTCTATGAAGAAAAACTGATGGCATTTAATTCCATTTTTGTAGAGGGCTGGTCGACATGTTGGAAGGGGGATAACCCAGCACAATCTTAGCTGAGAAAGGAGACGTCACTGCCTGTAAAAGGATTCAGTGGATTTCAGTCACTTCATTCTCAGCAGTTACATGTGAGTGTCATTGGTTTCCAAATGTTCTCTTTACATTGTTTTGTTTATTTAAACATCTAAATAATTGCCTGCCACTTACTACATAAATTGCACATTATTGAGAAGGAAGGCATAATCACATTGATAATTACAACTACAAATTTAATTATCTAGCTAGTAACTTTATTCTTCTCCTTCATAGTACTTAGCACAATTATACCAAGTTAATTTTTTGTAATTACTAATGTGTCCCTGATTACGTTATAAGATGCAAGGAAGCAGGACTTGTGCTTCTGTCTTTCTGGTTCACGGACAGGTGTCTGATGTCCAGCACAGTCGCTGCACAGAGCAGGTGTGTACCAGATATTGGTTTCAGGGATTGAAGCCTCTTTTGGACTGATGGGCACAATGAGAATGACGTGAGAGGATTCCTTTCTAGGCAGTGACCTAGACTGGACCCAAGAAGAAACATGAAGAGAAACAGAACCCAGCCTTTTAGGAACAACACTGAGGAGGCTGGGCTGCCCTCTTGGTCTCAGATGTCTGATTATAACACCCTACCCACTGTTCCCCCTGCTGAAGAATCCTTCCTGTCCTCTCTGTTCTCCGCTGTCCTTCCTTCCTTTTTCATTTTCCATTCTTCCTTCTTTAGTTTTTTTCTCTTTTCTTTTCTTTCTTTCTTTCTTTCAATCATTTTTTCTCCCTTTTCTCCAGCACTGTTTTCCCCCTATTTTTCCTTCTGCCTTGATAGCATATCTCCTCTATAACTGTAACTGTGCTGGATCTTAGACATAAAAGTTGACCAGAATAGGGACTTTATCCTTGAGAATTCCACAATCTAGCGTGAGGACCCTGAGGTCCCTTTCTCCAGCATCATCATTGCATTCTCCCTCAGCACCTAGGTTAAGGAACCTGAGGAGAGGTGTCCCAATTCCAGCGCCACTCATAGCCCAGGACTTAACCCTAAACTCCTAAACTAAGACCATCACTTGTCCCTTCCTGACTCTGCATTTTCCCCAACAGCGTGACCCACTTGCTCCATGAGGAGGGACAACCTGACCTGGTTGAGTGAGTTTGTCCTAATGGGGCTCTCCAGTGACAGGCAGATCCAGGCTGGACTCTTTGTCCTATTTGGGGCTGTCTATCTGCTGACCCTGCTGGGCAATGGGCTCATCATACTCCTGATCGGGCTGGATGCACGCCTGCACCTTCCCATGTACTTCTTCCTCTGCAATCTTGCAGTAGTGGACATTGGCTGCACCTCCAGTGGGGTCCCTCAGCTGCTGGTGCACTTCTTGCTGGAGAAGAAGACCATCTCCTTCACCCGATGTGCAACTCAGCTCTTCTTCTCACTGGCCCTTGGGGGCACTGAGTTCCTGCTGCTGGCAGCAATGGCCTATGACCGTTACATGGCAGTCTGTGACCCACTGCGTTATGTGGCAGCGATGGGCCTGAGGCGCTGTGTAGCACTGGCAGCAGTCTCTTGGCTTGTGGGCCTGGCTAATTCTGCAGTGGAGACAGCGGTCACCATGCGCCTGCCCACCTGTGGGCACTACGTGGTCAACCATGTGTCCTGTGAGACACTGGCATTGGTCAGGTTGGCCTGCGTGGACGTCACCCTCAACCAGCTGGTCATAGTGGCCTCCAGCGTGGTGGTACTACTGGTGCCCTGTTGCCTGGTCTCTCTGTCCTATGCCCACATTGTGGCCGCCATCCTGCGGATCCGTACTACAGGGGGACGCCGCAAAGCCTTTGGGACCTGTGCCTCCCACCTCACTGTCGTCTCCATGTCTTACGGAATGGCCCTGGTTACCCACATGCAGCCCAGCTCCACAGACTTAACTGAGCAGGACAAGATGGTGGCGCTCTTTTATGTTGGAGTGACTCCCATGTTGAATCCACTCATCTACAGTCTGCGGAACAAGGAGATGAAAGCTGCTCTGAGTCAAGTTCTGATGAGGAGTTCTGAAGCAAAACTTTAGTATGTGACTTTGTCACAAGAAGGCCTCACTCTGCAGACAGTGGGCACTGAAGCGTGCCCTCCTCCATAATGTCTGTACGTGCCTGTGTATGGGTGTGTGTGCATGTGCATGTGTGTGTTCACTTGTGTGTAAGGGAGCAGGTGGAAGGACCACAATCTGCACTACTATCTTTTGAGGTAATAGAGAAATGAGGTTTTACCTCTGATCTCTATTTTTGATCCCTGTCTTATTCTAAAAACTGTGAATTACAACTTAGAGATTATCATCCTACATAAAATTAAGTGAAAAAAATGATTTAGTGGCATAGATGAATTACAAAGGAGGATTAAATCAGAAGTCAGGGCAGTGCGCAAAACTTCTGCAAAGAAAGACTATTTCCTTGCTAAAATCTACAACTATGTGTTTAAGCTTTTCTGCAAGCACTGAGAAAAGGGGGTAGGGGAAGCTGTAAGTTACAGAATTCACTGTGCCCATGGGATCAAACAGTCTTGGGCTGGAGGGGCAAAAGTCACCCTTGTGACTCACACATGGTCCAACTCTGCTCACTAGGGTAGGGAATTCACAGAGATACCTGGAGTCAAAGTCATAGCAATAATGCCCACAGCCCTGATGAGCAGGACTGGACCATTTGTGAGTCATGTGGACATCACTCTGCATGTTTCCCTCTCAGAATTGCAGTGGTGGCAAATGCCTTGCCATAAAATCAAAACTTCAGGACCCCAAACACATATCTTTCTACACAATCAAGTCTAAGGATATCCTCTTGTGAAAACTGAGAGATGCATTCAGCACTCACGCTTGACTAGAGGATCACGTCACACACGATCAGAGGTGAGCTCAGCTATTCAGCTTGGAGTCGGTTTCCCATTAATAACTTTGAATGTTTCCAAGGTAATTAAAATGTGAAACTAATTTGAGAATCATTGCTTTAGAGGGAAACTTTAACCTTATTTTTGAAGACTCAAGACATGGTTTTTGGGAGAGGAATATGTTTTGAGATAAATCTAGAAGAACCTCGGAGGAACAAGGATCTTTTGGGCTAAACGTCTCATTCTTCATTTGAAAATTTGAGGCCAAGAGAGTTTAAATGATTTGCTTCAAATCCCACATTGAATCAGTGAAAAAGTGCCCCTGGATATCTTGCTTTTGTGGAGCTGGGCCATCCCTGAGCCTTAGCTTTCTGAGATCTGGTCCCAGAAATGTTTTGGAATATCTTAGATCCAGGGAAGAACTAGTGAGTATCAAATGAGGAGATGTGTGAGAAAGCCCTTCATAAATTTCAGACATTCTCTAAATGACAAAGATTTGTCTTAAGGACATGAGAACTGGGCCACAGAATCTGATGAAGTGGAAATGAAAACAGTTCAACAGGGGGCGGGCCCCGTGGCAGGGTGGTTAAGTTCCCACGCTCCACTTCGGCAGTGGGGGTTTGCTGGTTGGGATTCTGGGCTTGGACCTAGCACCGCTCATCAAGTCAGGTGTGGCGGCCTCCCACATAGAGGAACTAGAATGACCTACAACTAGACAATACAACTATGTGCTGGGGCCTTGGGGAGGAAAAAAAGGAAGATTGGCAACAATTGTTAGCTCAGGGCCAATCTCCTCACTAAAATAAATTCATTAATTTAAAAAAAAAATAAAACAGGGGCTGGCCCCGTGGCCGAGTGGTTAAGTTCGCGCGCTCCGCTGCAGGCGGCCCAGTGTTTCGTTAGTTCGAATCCTGGGCGCGGACATGGCACTGCTCATCAGACCACGCTGAGGCGGCGTCCCACATGCCACAACTAGAAGAACCCACAACGAAGAATACACAACTGTGTACTAGGGGGCTTTGGGGAGAAAAAGGAAAAAATAAAATCTTTAAAAAAATAAAACAATTCAACAGCAGTCTTTCTAACCGGGTTTGAAGCTGGGGCTTGTGGTTGGATGGGGTGAAGAGGCAGAGCAGCTGGATCCTATCCTTTATCTCCTAACTAGGTGGAACCTACCCTCTTCCTTCTGTCAGTCCTTTTTTGGACAGAAGGTGTCCCTGGAAAAAACGTAAGAATAGAAACTGAATTTGGGAAATACCCAGCGGCTGGGTTTCTGAGCCCTGCACCTGGCATGGGACCCTCTGGCTTTCCATAGAGTCTATTTTTTCTGTCAGTGCAGTAAGTAACCAATCTTTAGTCCCCAAATATGGCTCCTGAGTGCCAAGAACAGCAACAAACCCAAAATAGTGAAAATGCAGTGGTAGTGGCACGTGCTCACACCAAGGTAGTGAAATAGAATAGAAAGTCTGGAAATACATCAATATACACAGGAATTCAGTAATGATAAAAACTAGCATTTTAAATCAGTGGAGAAAAACTATTCAATAAATAGTGTTAAGGCAATAAGCTAATCATCTGGAAAAAATAAAATTTACCCATACATGACACCTTATACCAGAATATATTTCATAAGGTTAAAATATTTAAATGCAAAAATGAAAGCACAAAAGTACTAGAAGCAAAGAAAAGGAGATTTTAATGATATCAAAGTGAAGAATGACTTCTATCAAACAAAATTCCAGCAGTCAATAACATTTTTTTGATAAGTTCAGCAAAAATTCTGCATGACAAAAGTCACTATCATAAAAATAAAAAAGCAAAAACAAAGACAAAGAAAGCCCTAGAGGGTAAGGTGGCAGCCGGGTACAGATGCAAAGGGGTAGCATAAAGGAGTTCTTTTGTGATGATGGAACAGTTCTGTGTCTTGATTGTAGTTACACGAATCTAAGCACGGGATAAAGCTGCATTAAAACACACACATGAAGGCAAGTTAAAAAGATTAGTGAAACTGGATATGGTCTGTAGACTTGTTAACAGTAATGTACTGATGTGACTTTCCCAGTTTTGATATTGTCCTACAGCCAAATAAGATGTCACCACTGGAAGAAGCAGGCTGAAGGGGACATAGGACTCTGGACTATTTTTACAACTTCCTGTGAATCTATAACTATTTCAGAATAAAAATGCTTTAAAAATTAATATTAAAATCAACAAAAATTAAAATAAAAAACACTGAGGGTAGGTGGAGGAGTATTTTGCTGATAAGATACAAAATAAAGAGCTAATTTCTCTAAGACATAAAGAGCTCCTAAAAACCAATAAGGAAAAAGCCCCAAAAACCATCACAAATTAAGCCACAAAGGGGCTGGTCCAGTGTCATAGTTGGTAAGTTTGTGCTCTGCTTCAGTGGCCTGGGGTTCACAGGTTTGATCCGGGGTGCAGACTTACACACTATTCATTAAGCCATGCTGTGGCAGCATCACACACACAAAATAGAGGAAAGTGGGTACAGATGTTAGCTCAGGGACAATCTTCCTCAAGCAAAAAGAGGAAGATTAACAACGGATGTTAACTTAGGGCCAATCTTCTTCAACAACAACAACAACAAAAATTAAGCCACTGTACAGACTGTTCACAGAAAATAAACACGAATGGTTCCAAATGGTTCTAAACATATAAAATAATAAACCTTACTCAAAATAAGTCATGCAAATCACAACTACACTAATATGTCATTTCTGCCTAACAGACTGGCAAAAAATAATGTGTGAAAACAAGCACTCATAAATTGCTGGTGGGAAAGTAAATTGATCCAAACCTATAGAGGGCAACATCTGTCAAAATTAGAAATGCACATGCCATTTGACCCAGTACTTCCATTTCATGAAATTTATCTTTTAGTTAATTCACACATGTGCAAGACTGCATCTGTAGAAGATTCATTCAACATTGAAACATTTTATCATAACGAAAGGCAGGAAGCAACCTAAATGGCCACAAACACGTGACTAGTTAAAGAAATTGTAGCACATCCACACCCCCAACAAAAGAGTGGGCAATGCAATGTGTGCCCACATGTGTAGATCTCCAAGATATATTGTTAAGTAGAAAGAGCAAAGAGCAGAATAGCGTGCATATTGTGCAACCACTTGTTTAGAAGGACACAGGGAAAACATAGTAAGTTAATTGGTTGGTTAGTTACTGATATGGAATATACCCGTACATAAGCAAGTTAGTTGACTGGTTTGGTGGTTAGATATTAGTGACTTTCTGCTATAGAATAAAATATCTCCAGAAGGACAAGCATAAAACTGATAGGAATGCCTTAGGAGGGGGAAGTAAGAGACAGATTTTTTATATATGCTTTTCAGTACATTCTGAATTTTTAATATGCAAATGTATTAAGTATTAAAAAATGAATTCTTAAAGTAAAAATGTAGAATAATTTGCCCAAAGATTTTAGTTGATGACTGTGCACCACTCAGCAATGTATACTCTAATCAGTAGGGAAATTATTTTCACTCAAAAGAGATTAAAATTTCTCCCTATCAGGAATACAGCTGCAAGTTAGTTTCTAAAATTTGCACATTGATGTCTTCTAGCAAAAACTTTCAAACTTGCCTTAAAGGCACCCAATTCTAATTAAAATTTTCTCCAAAATCATTTCTAAAACCATTTGCATAGTAATTGGAGCAAACTATTTTAAAACAACATTTAAACATAAGATTGAAGAGGGTGATTCTTTTTTGAATTAAAAAAAAGAGGTTAAATAGCTTTTGGACACAAAAGTGAAATTCTTGAGTGTTTGTGTTTCAGAACAAAAAGTATATTTTTTTTTAATCACATGTAACTTCGTGACATTTGCTTTAGAAAAAAGTTCAAGACAATTCAAAGAAGGAGAAAATCACAATGTGTGATTCTAAAAGAAGAATCAGCGTGAACAAAGTCTGGCTGCCACTTAGACTTCAGAGAGGAGAAAACTGAAGGCAGAATAATGGAAATATTAGTGAGAAAAGAGATGGGGTGGTGTAAAGAAACCTTCCAGTAGTTTTAATAAAATTAAAACAAAATTATCAAAGTTTGGCAAGAGAAAAAGAACCTCCCTAGAAGGAAGGCTATTAGCCCTCACAGCCCCGGCCAAGGTCTGCCACCACTGCTGTCCCTTGGGGCTCTCAGAGTTACTATTACACTATCCTGCTTCCCCATCCACACCCTAGCTCAGTCATAGACACATTTTCTCTTAATACCCCAATGGGTTGTCAAGATGAGACACTATGGTTAATCAAGACATTTTAACCGAAGACTTTCATGTAACAGAGGGGATACACTCAGCCCATAGCATAGCATTTTATATTCTGACCTTCTGGACAACACTGACTTTCTGGGACCTTGTTTTAATAGTGTCCCAAGGGAGGAATCATGTTCAGGGAGCTCCCAGACTTTACTCTCCTCCTCTCCTTCCCAAAGGAGAAACCGTACAACATGATCCAGGAGACATGTGTGCTTATAAGGATATTTCCATATAAGTGGACACGGTTCTGTCAACCTTACCTGAGTCTCTTCTGTGGGTCTGGATAAGGAGACCATGCCACCTAGGCCACCCAGAAGCCCCTGGCCAACAGAAGTAACTGCCTGAACACCCTTCGAAGCCTGAGGTTGCTGAGGATGAGAATAAAGGAATGGACAGATGTGCCCAGGTAAGTTAAAATTTGCCATGGCCAGTACCAATCACTGTCTGAGGACAAAAACAGTGCAGCATCGATGACCAGTGACACAAAGGACATCACATAAAGAACAAGGAAGGAGATGATTGACCTCAGAGCGCTGGTGAGAGCCTGGGTGCTAGAGTCCTGCAGGCTGTGGGCATTATGCCACATTCTCCGTGTGTGTCTCCTCAGAAAAGTAATCAACAGTGCAATTGAGATCAGGAAAATAGAGCAAGGAATTGACAACGTGATAAATTTCAAGGGTAGGAAATAGTAAATTTCCAGCCTCCTGCTCCATTGCTCGTAGGTCATGTTTCCAGAAAATTTTCTAATGAAGAATCCTTGATACATACTGTAGTTCCCCCAAAAGAAGAGCAGGGTGACAATGAAAGCGACCAGGAGAGAGCCCAAGAGGAGCCAGGGCACTGACCCTGGGAACCTCCACTTCAGCCAGAGGAAGGTGGGGTGGGTGAAGGTAGCAATCTTCACGCAGAAGAGGACACTGAGCCAGGTGCCGAACCAGAAGGTGGCTGAGTTCAGGAAGTCCCAGTGTAGACCAAAGAACTGCCATGCGGTACCCCTGCAGTACTCGACCAGATGGAGGAAGAAGTAGAAGTTTCTCACCATTCCAACCCACTGCAGGCAGAAGCGGGAGGCACCCAAGCTAATAAGGATCATGTCAGAGGGAAGCAGCCTCCCACTCCGCATCCATTCTCTGCTCAGCACCAGCACAATGAAGCCATTGGCCAGGATTCCCAGGACACAGAGCACGGCAAAAAGCAGTATAAAGAAGGCTGTGAGCCCTGGCTTCATGTTGACTTCTCCTCTGGTCACCACCCCGTGCCTTAGTCCCTGGCCTCCTCCTTACTCCCACTCACAGTCCCTCTTTTGATCTTTCCTGAGGGTGTGAGATGAATGCTCAGGCACTGCATCTGAGCCAGAGCTCACTTGGAGGGTGGTCAGGCTGTGGCGGAAAGGTGAGCTCAGCTCAGTGAGCATGCAAATTTCCCTGGGTTCAGTTCCCCCTAGGCCTACCAACTGCCCCTGATTTGCCTTCTCTGATTTTCCCTGCATGCTGCCATGGTTGGCATCAATGGAGAGGGTTTTTCAGGGTCTTTGTGACTGAGTTCCATTCTTCTTATTGCATCCTTGGGCCCTGTAAACACACCTCTCCCTATCAGATCACCCTCAAGACATTAAATGTATAGGCAATGAGTATAGGGAGACACTCATATGGCCAAGACCAAGTCAACATTGTGACACTAGAGAAGTCTGTCTCCAGCCGAGCTTCTCTTTTATACATCCACCCTCTCCTATGAGCAGCCTCCCCCTTCAAGGTCAGATACCTTGGTCCACCTTTCTACCAAACCTCTTCTTAGACCCTTCATGGCCCCTGAGGCGCAAATCATTGATAATGGCGTAGACTGGTTTCATGTTTCCAGTGAGAGAATTTATTTCCTTGTGGATGTGGGGCTGATCTGCTTCTTGGTGGGTGTCAGTTGGAGGCTTCCCTCAGGTTCTGGTGGCTGCCTGAAGTCTTTGCCCAGTGAGTTGTTTCAACATGGAGGCTCAAGCCAGCAAAGAGAGTCTCCAGAGAAGGTCTACAGAAAGATGCTATCTTAAATATCATCGTGTAATCAGGAGAGTGACAACCTATCACCTTTGCCATATTCTATTGGTTAGAAGCAAGTCACAGTCCCCACAGACGCTCAAAAGAAGAGGATTACACAAAGGTGCAGATATGAGGGGTGGGGGTTATGGCGGGGCCAATTTAGAGTCTATTCACCACACTGAGATATCATAGCTTACAAGATACATGTGAGTCCTGTCCTCCAAGATCAGCATTAAATAGAGATCCCTATGGGACCATGTTGAAAAGCAAAAATATTTTCTTGAAAAAATATGTTCAAGTTGATCCACAGTCAAGTGCTTTCTGTTTAGTACTTCAAATCTGTCCTTCCTCCGTATTTCTTTTAAAAAGTTTTTATGTTCCTGCATCCTTTTAGATTGTGACTTTGTCATGAAAGAGTTTACTGAGAAAATTAATCATACAAATAATGTGAAGCTTGTTACCACCACAGCATGAATGTATATTTGTATTAAAATTCTTAATCCACATTGAAAAGAGAGATCCCACTGCAGTTGGGTGAATGAGCATTTTTCTCACTCTCAGATCCATGTTCCTTATACAGTTTTTATTCATTTCTTCATTCATTCAACAAATATTTATTGAGCACTTATGTGCACAGGGTACCTATTCTAGTCATTGGGAATACAGCAGTGAACCAAAGAGGTGAGACTCCTGCTTTACGGAACCTGCAGTCCAATGGAAGGTAACTGACAGTAAGCAAACACATGAACAGGACTCCGGCACGTAGTAACCAGTGCTTGAAGAAAGCAGAAGAGTAAGATTGCTGGAGGATGGCTGGAGAGGGAAGAGTTGCTCCTTTAGACCTGTAGGTTGGGTAAGGCTTTCTCAGGAGGTGACGTGGGCTCAGGGGCCAGAGCAAGTAGAGCCTTTGCCACTTATAACTGGCTGTACTCATAACATTATCAAGTCATAATTGTATTCACTCTCTTCCACCATTCTTTGTAACTTTATTCAGCAAGAGAAACTTCTCCTGCCAGAGAATAAGAACTCCAGTAGGCCAGATGAATTTTCTTTTCACTCGTCAAATAGATTTTCTCAAGGTCTCTCCAAGCCACAAAACAGCCTCAAACTAGATATTGGACATTTCAGTTCAATATGTGAATACTAGATAACTAGATAAGCACAGCTTCAACCCCTCTGAGACTGGCTAATGTGGAGGGAGAATGGAAAAAGGGCAGGAAGGGCTTTACTTGGACTAGAACCAAAGTAATCTGACCTTGTGCTTCCCAGGACTGGCAGATGTTTAATGTTGACTCTCTCCGTCACGGGGAACTTTTAGGGCTCTGGAGGTTCCTTACTGGGCCCTCTCTCCTGCAGTCCCCTTCAAGGGGGAGAAAGTATCTCTATTTTGGGTGATCCCTTTGGATATCTTTTTCAGCCACTAGATATTTGCCTCCAAATTGTTGCTGCTGGAGTTTCCACACTCCACTAGGCAGCCTTATTAGTCAGATCTCAAGACACCTTTACACAAGTATACACAAATATATATTAAAAATATTTGTGGCACACAGCTGGTCCCCTAACCCTCCTGACACAGTTCTAATGTAGCCACAGTCTCCTGACTCTACCCTAAAGTTAGCCAGTTTGTCTTTCATTCTGTTATACTCCCAGGCAGACGCAAGACCCCAGTCCACTATGCTTCCCAACTGAAGATATAACACAGTAAGCTTCATGAGTAGCCCCATGGAAGCTCTCAACCACCACCAGGTTTAAGGTGAGGAAAGACATTGCTAGTCCTCCTTGGTAGAATATGGAACAGGACTAACAACATAGCTTTATCTAAATATTTATTTCTCACAAAATCCTCTCTTTTCTACTGTCTCAACCATTTTATTTTATTAAAGGATTTCTAGAGTTATGAAATTAGTTTATGTCCATTTCCTTTGAAAACCTGCATATCAGGAACTGGCAACTCACTCTGAAATCTCATATCATTAAATTTTTGCACCCGGTAGAAATGTCAAATTTTAGCATCCTGTTATTTAAAGAGCAAGATCAAGAAAGCCATATTGGTCATGGTAAGAAATGTGGATATTACCGTAATGTAATTGAAAGCCATTAGGATTTTTTTTAACAGAAGAGTAGCATGATCTAATTTATGTTTTTAAACAGATCCTCTGGGATATTATGTACAGAATGAAATTGGGGAGAGACAAGGTTGGAAGAGAGCAGTCAGAGGCTACTTCATTAGATCATGTGCAAGCAGATGGTGCTTGTCCTCAAGTGGAAGCAGTGGGGTAATGAGCAGTGATAAAATGCTGGCATATTTTGAAGGCAGAGCCAATAGAATTTTCATGATATGGAAGCAAAAGAGAGGAACCAAGGATATATCCTAAATATTTTACCTCAGTAACTGGAAAAATTTTATGGAGCCATTTACCGAGATGAGGAAGACTGAGAGAAGAATATGTTTGTGGGGGAAACTCTGCTTTGGTCATGTTAAGTTTGAGATGCCTATTAGATATCTAAAATGAGACATGAAGTGGACAATTGAAATATAAGTCTAGATCTCTGTGAAGAGTTAAGACTAGAGTAACAGGCTTGGGAGTCATTAATATTAACATGGTATTGAAAACCCATTAAACTAGATGAGATTTTGTGGGAAAAGAATGTAGACGGAGACTATTAGAGGGCTGAGAGTAAGCCTTTCACCTTCAATTTTTAGAGGTTTAAAGCAAAGGGATCCAGCTAAGAATACTTGTCTGAGACTGATAATAGAGAGGGATTCCATTCCCTGAGCTCGAGCTCAAGGACAAGGGGAGGAGAAAACAAACAGATGAGGAAGGAGACGTGGGAATGAAAAATATGCTGAAAAGATTCTAGTTCTCCAGGTGGTCTTCACCCAGGGGTTGTTATGCTATGCTTTCTGGAAAGATGCCCTAAGGCAGACACTGGTAACATGTTCTAACTTTGAGAGGTTCTTTGGTTGGGACTCAAATCTAGGACAGCAGAGTGCCAGTGTTGAAACTGGCATCTGTCCTGTGCTTTACCCACTGATTGCCTCAGCAGAGAAGCCCTATTTATCACTCACCCATTCAACAAAATCTATTCGGCATGTACTGTCTGTCAGGCACTAGACCAGGCAAGTAGGTACAAAGATTGTGATAGTCTTTTGAGGGAGAAAGATAAGTAGATATATAATGACAATTCAGTATAAATGATAAAATAATAATTAATATTTATTTAGTGCTGCTATGCATCGCCAAGTACTATTGTAAGTGTTTTACATATATTAATTTTTTGATACTCATAAAAACTCAATGAGTTTCAAAAATGGTGCTGGGACAATTAGATATCCACATACATAAGAATGAAATTGGATCCCTTCCTCATACCAAACACAAAAATTCACTCAAAGTGGACCATAGATCCAAATATAAGAGATAAAACTGTAAAATTCTCAGCGGAAAGCATGAGAGTAAATCTTCACGATCTTGGGTTAGACAAAGCTTTCCTAGATATGACATCAAATATAAAAGTGACTTGGGGCCGACCCTGTGGCCAAATGGTTAAGTTCACATGCTCCACTTTGGTGGCCCAGGGTTTCACCAATTCTGATCCTGGGCGTGGACATGGCACAACTCATCAAACCATACTGAGGCGGCATCCCAGATAGCACAACCAGAAAGACCTGCAACTGGAATATACAACTATGTACTGGGGGGCTTTGGGGAGAAGAAGAAGAAGAAGAAAAAAAAAACCAAGAAGATTGGCAACAGATGTTAGCTTAGGTGCCAATCTTTTAAAAAAAGAATATTAAAAAAAAGGCACAAATAGGGGCTTGCCTGATGGCACAGTAGTTAAGTTCTTATGTTCTGCTTCAGCGGCCCAGGGTTTGCCTGTTTGGATGCCAGGTGCAGGCATTTGCACCACTTGATAAGCCACACTGTGGTAGGCATCCCACGTGTAAAGTAGAGGAAGATAGGCACAGATGTTAGCTCAGGGCCAGTCATCCTCAAAAAAGAGAGGAGGACTGGTAGCAGATGTTAGCTCAGGTCTAATCTTCCTCAAAAAATAAAAATAAAAATAAAAAGCACAAGTGACTAAATAAAAAATAGATTAATTGGGCTTCATCAAAATTTAAAAACTTTTGTGAAAAGACACCATCAACAAAATAAAAAGACAACCACATAATTGGAGGAAACATTTTCAAATAATTCATCTGATAAAGAATTTGCATTCAGGATATATAAAGAACATTTATAATTCAATAATAAAGACAAGTAACCCAATTTAAAAATGAGCAGAGTATTTGATTAGATATTTCTCCAAAGATGATATATAAATGGCCAATAAGCACACCAAAAATACTTTCTACATTATTAGTCATTACAGAAATGAAAATCAAACCCACAAAATGCCACTTCCCATCAATTAGGCTTGCTAAAACCAGAAAGATAGACGATAACAAGTGTTGACGAGGATAAGGAAAAATTGAATCCCTCACACATTGTTGGTGGGATTGCAGAAAATGGTGCTGCTCCTTTGGAAACCTGCTTGGGTACAGCAGGTACCCAATGTTAAACATAGTTGCCATATGACCCAGAAATTCCATTCCTAGGTATATACTTCCTAAAAATGAAAATACATATCCTCACAGAAACTTCCACAAAATATTCATAGTACCAATATTCATAATCTCTCCAAAGTGGAAAAAAACAAATTTCCATCAAATGATGAATGGATAAACAAAATATAATACATCCATTCAATAGACTATTATACGGCAATAAAAATAAATTAATTACTGTTGGGTGAATTGTATTGTATGTGAATTAGACCTCAACAAAATTTTTTTTTGTAAAAGTTGATGGACATATCCAAAAACACAAGAAGCTTGCCTCAAGGGGATCTTATTGGTCAAATTTGGGAAAATTTGAGCATTGAAATTACAAATAATACAAATAAAAGAAATCCAGTGTTATAGGTACTATTGTTATCCTCATTTTACAGATAAGTAAATGCAGGTACATGAGAAGTAACTCCTCATAGTTACAGCTATAGTAAGATGGAGCTAGGATTTCAGTTCAGGCAGTCTAGATATGAAGCTTGTATTCTTCACCATTACAGTATCCTGTCTCTTTGATGAGCATAGATGCATAAATCCATTGATACAAAATATTAGCAAACCAAATTCTACAATACATTAAAAGGATCTTACACGATGATCAAGTGGGATTTATTCCTGGAATGCAAGGATGGTTCAACATATGCAGGTCAGTAAATGTGATACACCACATTAACAAAATGAAAGATAAAAACCATATGATCATCTCAATAGTTGCAGAAAAAGCATTTGACAAAATTCAATATCCTTCCATGATAAAACCTCTCAACAAATCAGGTATAGATGGAATGTTTGCTGTTAGTGCTGTTGAATTTTTTCTGACTGCTAGTGACCCTATGCTCAGCAGAGCAGAATCCTGTCCAGTATTTTTGCACCATCTTCTCACCTTCCAGCACTATATAAGACAATTCTCTGCTGCTATACATAGAGTTTTCTTGGCAGTTCTTTTGGAAGTGGGTGACTAGCTCCTGCTTCCTAGTCTGTGTTATTCTGGACGCTCTGCTAAAATCTGTCCACCAGGGGTGACTCTGCTGGTATTTGAAATACTGGTGTCATAGCTTTCTGCATCACAGAAAAATGCAGCCAACACTATATGACAAACTGATAGATGGGTGGTGGGTTCCCTGACCAAGAAAATGGACCCAGACCACGGCAGTGAGAGTACCAAATCTTAATGACTAGATTACTAGGGCTGACAAATAGAATGCACCACAACATAATAAAGGCCATATATGAAAAGCCCACAGCTAACATCATACCCAACAGTGAAACACTGAAACATTTCATTTAAGATCAGGAATAAGACAAGTATGCCCATTCTTACCAATTTTACTCAATATAGTACTGGAAGGCCTATCCATACCAATCAGGTAAGAAAAAGCAATAAAGGCCATCCAATTGGAAAGGAAGAACTAACATTGTCTCTGTTTGCAGATGACATAATATATATGGAAAACCTTAAAGATTCCACCAAAATGGTTAGAAGTAAAAACAAATTCAGTAAAGTTACAGGGTACAAAATCAATATATAAAAATCAGTTGTATTTCTGTACACTAATAAGAAAATATCTGAAAGAGAAACTAAGAAAATAATCCCATTTACAATAGCATCAAAAAGAATAAAATACTTAGGAATAAACTTAACCAAGGAAGTGAAAGATCTGTACACTGGAAACTATAAGACATTGACGGAAGAAATTGAAGACACAAATAAATGAAAAGATATTTTGTGTTTATGGATTGGAAGAATTAATACTGTTAAAATGTCCATACACAAAGTTATCTACAGACTCAATGCAATCCCTACCAAAATTCCAAGGGCATTTTTCACAGAGATAGGAAAAATGTCCTAAAATGTGTATGGATCCACAAAAGACCTCGAATAGCCAAAGCAATCTTGAGAAAGAACAAAGCTGGAGACATCACTTTTCCTGATTTCAAAGTATATTACAAAGCTATAATAATCAAAACAGTATGGAATTGACATTAAAACAGGCACATAGGTCAACAGAACAGAATAGAGAGCCCAGAAATAAACCCGTGCATATACGGCCAATTAATTTTTGACAAACATGCTGAAAATACACAATGGAGGAAGGATAGTCTCTTCAATAAATGGTGTTGTGAAAACTGGATATCCACACGTAAAAGTTTTAAACTGGATCCCTATCTTACGTCATACTCAAGGATCAACTCAAAACAGATTAACGACTTGGATGTAAGATCGGAAACTGTAAAATTTCTAGAAGAAAACTTAAGGGGGCTGGCTCAGTGGCATAGTAGCTAAGTTCATGTATTCTGCCTCATCTGACCCTGTTTGAGGGTTCAGATCCCGGGTGCAGACCTACACACCACTTGTCAAGCCATGCTGTGGCAGCATCCCACGTG
Organism: Equus przewalskii; assembly: GCF_037783145.1. Taxonomy (NCBI): domain Eukaryota; kingdom Metazoa; phylum Chordata; class Mammalia; order Perissodactyla; family Equidae; genus Equus; species Equus przewalskii. Next base: position 96,215,916 of record NC_091834.1, on the reverse strand, counting down.
CAGAAAACAGAGGAAGATTGGCCCAGATGTCAGCTCAGGGACAATCTTCCTTGCCAAAAAAAAAAAAAAAAAAAACCGAAAAAGTAATCTTAGGGAGTAAACTCCTTGACATTGGTCTTGGCAATAATTCTTTGGATTTAGATTTGACAGGAAAAGCAAAGGCAATAAAATTAAAAATAAAGAAGTGGGACTACATCAAACTCAAAAGTTTCTGCATAGCAAAGAAACCATGAACAAAATGAAAAGGCAGCCTATGGAATGGGCAAAAATATTTCCAAACCACATATGCCATAAGGAATTAATACCCACAATATGTAAGGAACTCATACAACTCAGTAGTAAAAATTTAAAAAAAAAGAAAAAAATCCAATTTAAAAATGGGTAAAGGACCTGAACAGACATTTTTCCAAAAAAGACATGTAAATGGCCAACAGGTGTATGCAAAGGTGCTCAATTTCTCTAATCCTCAGGAAAATGCAAATCAAAATCACAAAGAGATATCACTTCACACCTATTAGAATGGCTATTATCAAAAAGATAAGATGTAACACATGTTGGCGAGGATGTGGAAAAAAGGGAACCCTTAGACACAGTTGGTGGGAAGTGCCACAGCCACTATGGAAAACAGTATGAAGTTTCCTCAAGAATTTAAGAATAGGACTATTGTATGATCCAGCAATTCCACTTTTGGGCATATATCCAAAGGAAATCAAATTTTCTCAAAGAGATATCTGTACTCCCATGTTCATTGCACGCTATTAACAATAACTAAGGTATAGAAACAATCTGAGTGTCTGTTGATGGATGAATTGGTAAAGAAAATGTGGTGTATATATACACATATATATGTGTGTGTGTGTATATATATATACAATGCAATATACATACAGTGGAATATATATACAATGGAACATGATGATTCTGTATATGTATACATTGTGAAAGGATTCTTGCAATCAAGTTAATTAACACATTCATCACCTCACATATTTACCCTTTTTTGGTGAGACTACAACTTCTACTCTCTTAGCAAATTTCAATTATAAAACACAGTATTATCAGCCTTTAAATCAACTCAAAATAGATAAAATTATTGAGACTTTAAAAAAAAAGAAATCTTGCCATTTGTGACAACATAGACAGCAGTGGAGGGCACTATGCTGAGTGAAATAGGCCAAACAGAGAAAGACAAATACCAAATGCTACCGCTTATATATGGAATCTAAAAAAAAAAATAGTTGAATTCATAGAAACAGAGTAGAATGGTGGTTGCCAGAAACGGGAGGATGGGTTAATGGGGAGAGGTTGGTTACAGAGCACAAACTTTCAGTTATATGATTAACTAGGTCTGAAGATCTAACGTATAACATGGTGACTATAGTTGATAATACTGTATTGCATAATTGAAATTTGCTAAGAGAGTAGAACTTAAGTTATTCTCACCAAAAAATAAGGTAAATATGAGGTGACGGGTTTGTCTATTAACTTAATTGTGGGAATCCTTTCACAATGTATATGTACATCAAATCATCACATTGTACATTTGATATATGTTACAATTTTGCCAATTATTCCTCAATAAAGCTGAGAAAAGACTGAAGTCAATCAAACAATAACAATGAATGTTAAAAAATGTAGAACACAATATGACGTGTGTTAACTTTTATATTAGTATTCAAATGTATATGTTCATGACAGGATGGATGAAAACAAGGATAAATAAACACAAGATTTGTGATTATTAAAAAAAGAAAGAGAACTACAATACTTTTGATGCAAAATGGACTGGTCATAATAAATATCCCCCAAGTGGCAGAGAGTCAGCAAATATGGCCTCTGGAACAGTCTTAGATAATACAACATTTGTCTGTAGTGGTTAAAATAGTAAATGTAAAGTCAGCGAAGATGAAAGCATGCTCCTTGGGCCATAGTTATAAAGCAGAATAACATTGGCTGAGCATCCAGGGTAGGACTGGTCCATGATTCCCTCTTTGAAGAGAGGAAATGGAAGGTTTAAAATGAGAGTCATCACAATGTCAATTGCAAAACAAGGAGCAAAGATGTAAAAATACTGCCTGCAAGAAAATGTTCACAATCTGCCCCTTTCCAGACTCTCCTGCTGGGTTCTAGGAGGCGAAAGCACCACCGGGGCGGAATAATTCCAAAACGACATCACCAAGTTTATTGTGTCCTGGTTACACTTAAAATTACTGTAAAAGACTTACAGTAAAATCCTTTTTCAGCCAAGTTATTGAATCAAATATTTTTATTCCTAAGCTTTATGTCTTCTTCATTTTTTTTAAGATTGGCACCTGAGCTAACTGTTGCCAATCTTTTTTTTCTTTTTTTTGTCTCCCCAAAGCCCCCCAGTATATAGTTGTATATTCTAGTTGTGAGTGCCTCTGGTTATGCTATGTGGGATGCCACCTCAGGGTGGCCTGACGAGCGGTGCCACGTCCTCGCCCAGGGTCTGAACCGGCAAAACCCCGGGCTACTGAAGTGGAGCATGTGAACTTAACCACTCAGCCAAGGGGCCGGCCCCTTCTTCATGTTTTATGCCGTACTTTCCACAAAATATTTGTGTGTCCTAGAAAACTGCCATCTGTGAAAACAAACGATGATTCTTTATGAGAAATTAAGAATTTTAAATTTTTCTTGTTTTTACACTTACATATTTCAAAGTTTCTTTCAGTACTTATTGAAAGGCTTTCTTATGTCTGTCATTGCAGAAAAGGGAAATATTCATAATACATGAAAAAACAAATTTATTACTGTAATCTTGTAAAAAATTGTTTAAATGTCTGAGATATTAGCATTATTTATTTTTGCGTATGCATATATATAAATACAATTCTATGTGAGAAAAGATGTCTGGAAGGAACACTGAGTGGTAATGATGATTATCTTTGGATAAGGGAAGTTTGAGTGATTATTAAATTTCTTTATAAAATTATATATTTTTTACATTTCCTGCACTAATTATGTATAATCAAGGAAGAATATTAAAGTTTTAAAATTAACAAATCATTTGTGATATATTTAAGAGAGACTGAATAACTCTACTTTATCTCCAACACCAATCTTAGGCTGTAAGATGCCATGATTTGAGACTAGTAAGAACTGATCGATGTGGCATAGGACAGGGTGGAGCAGAGCAGGATAGAATTGGTAGCAGCAGTCAAGGTCTCACTCTACGCAGAGTTGTATATTAATCTTCCAAAGACTGACTTACCACTGCTTTCTTGTAACTTTTCTACATAAAAAGAAAACATAGGCAGTACCCTCTATGACATTGGTCTGAGCAGCATATTTTCAAGTCCCATGTCTGACCGGGCAAGGGAAACAAAAGAAAAAATGAACAAATGGGACTACATCAAACTAAAAAACTTCTGCACAGCAAAGGAAACCATCAACAAAATGAAAAGACAACCTAACAATTGGGAGAAGATATTTGCAAACCACATATCAGATAAGGGGTTAATATCCAAAATATACAAAGAACTCATACAGCTCAACAACAAAAAAACCAACAATCCAATCAGAAAATGGGCAAAAGATCTGAACAGAGATTTCTCCAAAGAAGATATACAGATGGCCAACAGGCATATGAAAAGATGCTCAACATAGTTAGCTATCAGGGAAATGCAAATCAAAACTACAATGAGGTATCACCTCACTCCAGTCAGAATGGCTATAATTAACAAGACAGGAAACAACAAATGTTGGAGAGGATGTGGAGAGAAGGGAACCCTTGTTCACTGCTGGTGGGTGTGCAAACTGGTGCAGCCACTATGGAAAGCAGTATGGAGTATCTTCAGAAAATTAAGGATAGATCTACCATATGATCCAGCTACTCCATTGCTAGGCATTTATCCAAAGAACTTGAAAACACAAAGGCATAAAGATACTTGCACCCCTATATTCATTGTGGCATTATACACAATAGCCAAGACTTGGAAGCAACCTAGGTGCCCATCAAGGGACGAACGGATAAAGAAGATGTGGTATTTATACACAATGGACTACTACTCAGCCATAAGAAATGACGAAATCCAGCCATTTGTGAGAACATGGATGGACCTTGAGGGTATTATGCTGAGTGAAATAAGTCAGAGGGAGAAAGTCAAATACCATATGATCTCACTCATAAGTAGAAGATAAAAACGACCAAACAAAGAAAAAAACACATAGCATTGGAGATTGGACTGGTGGTTACCATTGGGGAAGGGGGGATGGGGAGGGCAAAAGGGGTGATTAGGGTCACATGTGAGGGGATGCACTATAATTAGTGTTCGGGTGATGAGCATGATGTAATGTATCCAGAATTTGAAATATGATGTACATCCGAAAAAAATTAAAATTAAAAATAAATAAATAAATAAATAAATTGAGTATTTGACTGATCGGTTCAACTAAACCTCTCAGCACATCTGCCCCACCCCTTCCTGTGAACACACCAGCACCATATACACCCACACTACCATCTTACCACCGCCATCACAGCCTGAGGATTTCACCCTCCACTCCCACCCTACAGATAAGAAAACTGAGAACCCATGAGGATAATTGATTTTCCCAAGGCAGTAACATAGATATGAGGCAGAAAAGAATTAACTCTTAAGTTGACTCTGGGACACTGTGCCATGCTCTCCAAGAATCCTATGTCATTTGGTTTAGTTCTTGTCATTATCATCACCAGTTTCATGCCTTGGAGGCCCTTTGATTTACAAGATAGAGACAAAAATTGGAACCCTAATATCTTCCACTTCCCAAGTCTCTGCTAGGCTAAGAAACTGTCTATAGTAGAAAACAGTGTGGTGCAAGGACAAGGAATTAGTGTTTGATCTTCACTTGTATCTTGGGAATTAGTCATTAGGTGGACAACTGGTTGGGATTAGGACTCTTGACTAGCATATTCCAAATTCACAGGTTCTAATGAAAATGATTCACAAATTTCAAGTCAAAGCAAAAGAAAAGAACTTTCTTTGAGGCTTTGGCAATTTCCCTTCTCAGGGCTAAGTTTCTGGTTGCCATAGGACCAGGCTGACCAGGAGGAACTAAGATGGAAACCATGCTAGTCCACAAAGTATTATGCTGTCAACAACAAGCACAAGGCCAATGTAGACCAGTACTGCGAGTCAAAGAGAGAGTCAAAGGCAGCACTCACAGGGCCAGACCAAGCTGGAAGGAATAGGCCAGCAGAGCGCTCCTTGGGAAACCAACTCATCTTCCAGATGTCTCTGCAAGAGAGAAGAACCTAAGTAGAAGACAGAATCCAAAGTTTAAACTAATCAAAGAAATGTGAATAGAGAGCATAGTTAAACAGAGGAAAACATCTCAAGGTTTAATTTAGTTTTACCTGAGAGAGTGTGGTGTTGATTTTAGGACAGAGAATGACGGCTCCGATCTCTGTGGTCTTAAGGTCCTTCTTGATGTGAGAGAACTAGACTTTCTGGCATGCACCGCTCCTGAGGGGAGCAGGGCTGTGTGGGTGCCTGGCCTGCCGCTGCAGCAAGGCATATGGTGCTGCCTCTGGGGAGACTCCAGCTTTCTAAAATGTTCCACAAAGCAACTGCTAAGCTGCCCCCGTATCTGAAGGACTTCATGTTCTTTATAGACAAGATCTGCAGTCTGTCTCTCTTTCACTGCTCTGGTAAAAAAAAAAAAAAAAAAAAAAAGATATTATAAAGTTTTTGGTTCTTCCACCCATCAGTATCTGTAAATACTTTAATTCATTGGGCCTCGGTGATTCTTCCTCACAAAGTGTTCACCACCACTCATGTTCTGATTCTAAAATGGATTTTGTCAGTCTTGGACAGACACGTGCACATGTGTGTTCATAGCAGCATTACCCACAATAGGCAAAGGTGGAAACAACTCGAGTATCCATCAACAAATGAATGGATAAACAAAATGTTGCACAGACAGATAATGGAATCTTATCTCGCCTTAATAAGGAAGAAAATTCTGACACATGCTACAACTGATGGATGTACAAATGGATGACGCTGGAAGACATTATGCTAAATGAAGTAAGCCACACAAAAGGACAAACATTTTATGATTTTACCTATGTGAGGTATGTAAAGTAGTTAGATTCATAGAGAGAGAAAGTGGAATGGCAGTTGCCAGGGGGTAAGAGGGGAGGGGGGAAATGAGGAGTTGTTTAATGGGAACAAAGTTTCAGTTAGAGGATGGAAAAGTTCTGGAAGTGGATGGCGGTGATGGCTGCTTAACAATGTGATGCACTTAATGCCACAGAACTGAACACTTAAAAAAGGTTAAAATGGTAAATTTTATGTTATATGTATTTTACCAAACAAAAAAGTAATTTCTCCAAGAATATTTTCTGAACAAAATATAAGGTCTTAATCTTTTAAATATATGCTTCAATTTCAGACATTGCTCTTGGTCTAATAGAAAAATATGTTGTTCTTTTAGAGAACAAGGACTGTGTCTCCTTCAACCCCCGTGTCTCCCACATAGTGGGCACTCGGGGAATATTTGTTTACTGAGTGAGCTTAGTTGCTTTTCCTTTTTAAAATAATCTTTATGAGTCACCCTTCTACAAATTGTATTACTGACATATTTTGTTACAGATGCCTTCAATATTTGATTATTTGAGGAGACTGAGTTAGCAAGACTTTATACAAATGCTATGATAACAGAAGCAGAATGCTTGTGGTCTAGTCAGAAATGCTGAGAAGAAGAGTGCATGTTTTACGTACAAAGATGTTTTCAGTCTTACTTGTTGAAGCCCTGAAAGTCTGGTCTTGCTAATAAAAGTTGGTGATGATTTTCCCAAAAACCAACAGATCAGTACAAACTCAACTATGATAATATATGTAAGAAAAAATTTCAAACACAGATGAAGTAAAATGTAATGTTATTGACTCATGTAAATACAATCATTGGCTTTAACATGAGAAATTCACCTTTCCCCCAGCTTCCTTATAGATTTCTCTATTACAGACAGAGGGGTTAGAATCTACATGCTTTTCAATTCTAAATCTTTGGACCAGCTATTTTTCTTCTCCATTTGAAACTTTCCAGCAATAAGAACAATAGTCTTCTCGTAACTAATACCTACAGGATTGAATGGGTCCTACTTTTGGTGCTGACTCAAATCACAGTGCTCTCAAGGAGTTTGTCAGCAGGATAGGAGGCCATCAACCTTAAAAAGTAGTCCTTTATTTTATGAAAACTATACTGTCCCCTTAAGACAGAAATCCATGTCGCTCTCAAAAACTATTGCCCTTTAGTTCTGAAGTAAGAGGTATGATAATCTGATGATGCTGGATTAGTTTCACATTAAAAAAGAATCACTTTGAGCAAAATAGAGAAGGAATACTATTTTGTAAATATTGTATCAAATAATTTATTCAAATTCTTTGAAAAAAATGGTTTAATTTCACTGAAAGAAAAGTAAAAGTCCTCAAAAAAAATTGCCACCACCTGTAGTTCTCTACCACCCCAGCCTTGGGTTTCCATCAGTATAGTCCTGGACAGAGTATTATTTATAGTTAAAAGACATGCCAGTCAGCTTACTGAAGTTCAAAATGCATTCAGCAGCCCGCTGCTAAAGCCCATTTCAAAAGCTTTTATCTGTTACCAAGGCCAACCATCCAAACCATTGGAATTTAATTCATTTCAAGCCTAGGATGGAGGCCAGCCCCATGATCAGCCACCAGAAGCCACATCCCGGCTCACTCCCAGCTTCACAATTCTGATCTGATTTCAAAGGTTCAGTTCCCCTCACAACTCTTTTCCCACGCAAGCCCTTGTTCCTGTGACTTTTTTAAAGTCTCAAGATTACCCCGTCACCTGAGTGAATCACACAAGACTGTCCAAAGATAGAGGCCATAAGTCTATAGGAATTCAGAAAAGGAAGCCATTGGTGGCATTAAGAAATGTCAAAACCAATGCAAACTCCCCAGTATCATGTGTTTGAAATATATGCAATTTGCAGCAAAACATTATAAATAGATAGTGCTAGATAATTGTGTCTGATTAATTTCCTTTTCAGAATTCTCTCAGTACTAGGATCAAATATGAACTCTTAGTACTTGATAATGGTCACTTTAGCTCTTCACTGTCTTGTATTCCTCTAACTGGTTTGTGTATGTTACATGGTAGATTTCTTGAATGTTTAGATCCTACATTTATATCCCCATTAGACTTAGCAGAGAGATATATACCTAGACTCCTATGTCTAGATAGTCAATAAATTCTTGTTACAATGTAAAAGAAGCATGACAACAGTTACCTCTCTTTAATAACAACTATAGAAAATGTGAAGGGTGAGTGTTATATCAGAGAACCAGCAAAAGTCACCCAAGTGTCTGAATTTATAAGAGAATGTCAATTGTTGATCCAGTTTCGAGCAGCCATATTTTCCTCTACAAGCAAAAAAATAATGAATTTCTGCATTAATAAAGTAATCTAGCTAATTATAATAAAATAATGCATTCATATGTTCAACGAATATTTATCAAGGGTCTGCCATTTGCCACTAGGGAACAAAACAGACATAAAGCCTTGTCCTCACAGAGTTTACACTAGAGCAAGGGAAACAAACAATAAAAAATATGAGCAAGTAAAATAGATAATGCTGAGGAGAAAAAGCAGGGCAGGGAATAGTAGTATGGAGGATGGCAATTTAGAGTGGCCGTGACAATGCCTGCAAGAAGAGAGGCAGCGAGCTGTGCCTGTATCTGGGAACAGCGTTCTGAGCAGAGAGATGCCCACATGCGAAGGCTCCAAGGAGGAATGTGCCGGTGTAGTCAAGGAAAGTCGAGGAAGCCAAAGTGGCCAGAGCGGTATGAGAGGAGGGTAGAATAGCAGAAGATGACTTCACAGATTTGGGGTGGAGGACAAAATCTTAAAGGGCATTTTAGTTCGTTATGAAAACTTAATCTTTTACTCTAGGTTGGAAAGCAAATGGAGAATTATGAAAGAGATGTGACATGATATGACTTACATTTTTAAAAGATTTGCTAACTGCTGTGTTGGAAATAGACCAATGGCAAGTGGGTATAGAAGCTGCAAAACCAGTAAAGAGGCCGTTGCAATAATCCAAGCAAGAGAGAATATGGCTTCCACCAGAGTAGTAGCAATGGAGGTGGTGATAGGTGGTAGAATTACAACTTCATTTTGAAAATGGATTTAACAACTCTAACCCTAATTTTTCAAACCCTTGTGTCATGGGTTGACTTTCAATAGATTGCAGTCAAGGAGCTCTTTGCTACATGTGAAACCCCAACCCAGAAGCAAGTTATCTAAAAATGGCTTAGTACCAGTTAAATGATTTAGTATCAGAGTTACTGAGTGATTGGACGTGGAATGCAAAATGTTTTGTCCAGAGCAACTGGACGAATAGAGTTGTCACATAGTGAAACATAAAAACAGTGAGAGAAGCATGTTGGAGTGGGAAAATATCAGGAGCTCGGTTTTGGATATGGTAAGTTTGAAATGCCTGTCGGACATCCATGTGGACATTTCAAGAAGGGACATACAATGTAGATCAGAAAGATACAGTCTAAGATCAGACTACTTCGATCAAGCTCTCTAGAAACAGAGCTTGGTAAGAATGGCTCTAGATTCATTAAAAATGCTGTAGGTTTGGGGCTGAGATAGATATACTTCTTATGTTATTGAATTTTTATATATTGAGCAGCTTATTAAAAATTAGTATTAAATTTTTTCACTCACCTTTTAGCATTTTTGGAGATGATTATATGAATTTTCCTGTAGATTTACTAATTTGACAGGATATATTGACAGATTTTTTAATTTTAAATCATCCTTAAATTCCTAGATTAAACTCTACTTGGTAATGATATAACATTTAATGTGCTGCTGGACTTTGCTTTCTAATTTTTTTATGATTTTTATGCATAAGTGAGATTGACGTGTTTTATGCAATTTTTGTTAGCTCAGTTTTCATGACTATTCCATTGGTACTTGCAAAGAGGTTGTGTTTTTGGATGTGTACAGAGTTTAATATCTATCAGTGAAAGCTAACTTATTTGGTTACACTTATTTTTTCTCTGAATGAAAAATATAAAGTCTACTTTCCGGATTCTGTCTATATTTTCTTGTATTTTCCATAATTTCTACTTTATAAATATGGCTGCTATCCTATTTGTCATACAGATATTCATACCAATTCTATCTTAATTTTACATTTTACTTCTTAACACTAAAAATTTATCTTTTTATCTCATTTGATCATTTTAGGTATGAATTCCTTTTGTTTACATTTACCTGACATACTATATTTCATTCTTTTATATTCAAATATTCATTTTTTTATGGATCTTAGAAATATCGTAGAATTGTGTTTTGCTTTTTGAGACAATCTGAAGACCATTCCATTTTAGGTGTAAAGCCTATTTTTATTTAATTGTACATTCAATATGTTTCTTCTTAGTTCTGGCTCATTATTTTATGTTTTGTGTTTTGTTTTTAAAGGATTTTTTTAAAGGATTTTTATTGTATTTATATTTGTTGTATGTTTCTTCATTTTTTTGTGGTTCTATTAATTATAAGGGAAGTTTTTTTTTGTTCTAGTGCTCACCTTTATAATTATAATTTTACATAATTCTCTTAGTCCTCTGTTTCTTTCTACCTCATCTATGGGTTACCACTATGAGCAATAATGGAAAAATCATTGACTAGGTTACAAAAGCCTGTGACTTCTTCTTGCTGGCTCCCTGTCTTTTTCTGACTCCCTGTTGCCCTCTGATGTTGCCCATCTCTCTCTGATGAAGTCAGATGCTCTGAGGAGAGGGCCATGTGGCAAGGAACTGAAGGAGGCCTCCAGCCAATAGCTCACAAGGAACTGATGCCTCAGTCCACCAACCCATGAGGAACTGAATCTTGCCAACGCCAACACGGGTGAACTGGGAAGTGGATCCTTCCCAGTTGAGCTTGGAGATGACTGCAGCCTGTGAGAGACCCACAGCCAGAGAATACCGTTGAGACATGCCTGGATTTGTGGTCCACAGAAGCTGTGAGTTTACATAGTAAAGGTTGTTTTAAGCCGTTAAATGTCAGGGTAAGTTGTTGCACAGCAATAGATAATACATGCACACTAAAGGGACTTTTGCATTCCAAGGTGGGTCTCTTTTATGCAGAAGCGTATTTATGCTGGAATATTATCTCTGCCCCATTGAGCCCTCTAATTTCTCTCCATACTTCTTCTTTTTTACTTTCTTTCTTGACTCTACCTGATCTCATCTGTGATTGGTAGTGATGTCACATAATTTGAAATTTGTGGATTAGCTATCTCTTAGCTTCACTGAAAAAGGAAATTTTCAGAATCTTTTTCAACTTTCTGGTTGCTTTTATATGCTTTCCCAGGAAAATAGGGGGAAACGACTGACTATGCAGCTGTGTTTATAGCAGATTGTTTTAATTTGTTATAGCTGTTGTTTTAATTTGCATTTCCTTGACCAACAGTGATGATAACCTTCTTTCCACATGTTTATTTGGCAATCTGTATGATCTATTTTTATCATTTAACCAGCATTCTATTAGTTTGCTTGTATGTTTCTTATTGGTTTGTAGAAGCTCTTTGTATATTAGAGGTAGTAGCTTTTATCTTTATAAATATTTGTAAGTATTTTCTGGCAATCTGTTACTTGTCCTTTAAAATTAAAAAGAACTTCAATGATCTCTACATTTATAGGATCTTTTCATTAAAAAAAGTTTTAAATTTTTCTCTAGTCAAATTTACCAATTATTTCCATTATGACTTGATATTTCAAATTTTGTTTAACAAGGCCTAAGAAAACAGGGATTCTCTGGTTTGTGGGAGCTGAAGGGTATGTACATTCTCTACAATGACATCCAAAAAGCTGAGGAGAGAACAGTCAACATTTCTGTGAAATTTAAAGGCAATATTTTATGGAATAAAATATAGGAAAAATTCAATTACCAAAGAAGGAGGAGCTTTTAAAAAATTAAATAAAGATCATCTATTTGGAATTTAGAATAAAACGTTGGTTCTAATTTTAATTTTGTTCTTCCAATTGTAGTACCAATATGTTGCAACACCACTAAATGACCACCTTTTCCCCCATTGATTTTAAGTATTTTCCTTATCATGTATAATTTTCCATGTAACTCTTACCTAGACTGTCTGTTGTTGTATTTATCTATTCCTACATCAATGCCACACTGTTTCAAATACTACAGCTCTAAAGTTTCCCAGTTCTATCACTCACTGGCCTTGAGACCTCAGTAAACTTCTCTAAGCCTCAGTTTCCACTTTGCAGTGTTGTTTTAAGAATTAAGTATAGAAAAAATTTAAATAAAGAAATTTTGTAGCCCCATGCCTTACAAAAAATAGGCATTCATAAATGATTGTGTTTAACATCATCATAGTTCATGAAAAAATTACACTATAGGCAGAAATCAGTGATAATAATGTTACTGAGTATTTTAAAAATACAACAAACCCTACTTCTCTTTTATTTCTCCCTGTGTGTTCAAGCTCCAAGGAAACTTGTTCCCATGGGGAGTTCATTCAGATTCTGGTAGATATTCTCTTCTAGGCTAAGGATGTGAAATATAGAAGCAACAAAGAGTAGCTTATAGAGGGCGCTTTCAAAAGGGAGACTGGGTCAGGAACAAAGAAGAGGCACTTCACTTAGTTTCCAGTAGGAAGGAGCTAAGCTCCTTGTTCATAGTTGCTTAGCAATACGTATATGGACAGGAAAGAAAGATGGTGAAGGCTTCACAAGTCAGGCAAATTTTACTTTCTCAACTTACCTGTTTATTTTTTCTACATGTGCATAAGTCAAAGAGAAATGGAATGTGTTTGACCTGCAAAAATAAGCTGGGCAGACAGTGAAGAAAATACAGCTCAAACATAAGCAGACAAATGTAGTAGGTAGCCCAGAGAGAAATACACAGACAAACGTATATGTGCTTACAGCTGGGTTCCAGGTGCAAAAGAATCCTTCTGTTCAATGTAGCAAGTGTGTATAAGAGCTTCAGGGGACACAGGGAAGAGTATGAGGCAGCCCAAGCCTTATGAACTTTAAAATATGCTAGGGAGAATAAAATGTGCATGCAGATCATACCGCCACAAGGCAGAATTCATGTCACAACTGAGGAACATTCCATTTATATGTCCTCAGAAGTGAGAGAGATCAAAGCCAGGCATGTCAGGGTTGGAGATGGACAAGGGGCATCCAGAAAAGCTTCCCTGAAGAGGAGACATTTGAATTAACCTTTGAAAGTTAAATAGGAAAAACAATTAAATAAGAGTTTGACAGGTAGATGTGAGGTTAAGAGAACACATTTCAGCGTGTCAGGGAGAAAGCTCCAGATATGTCCAGAACAATGATAAGCCAATTTTGCTGCAAAATAGAATTCTACTAGAATGGAAGCAGTGAAAGATAAAAGTGTTGCCATGCTATGGAGGTCCTTAATTGCCAAATTTAGCAACCTGTGCTTCATTTGATAGGCACTGAGAGGCGACGAGAGTGTGGGTGAAACGATCAGGGTTATACCTTAAGGAGGTTGATCTGGTAATGGTAGTTTTGATGGGGGGGGGGAGGTGTAATGGAGCAAGTGGCGAAGAATAAATTTAGCAATCCAGGTGAGCGAGAAGGACGGTCTGATCTAAAATAGGATCCACAGGAACAGGAAGAAGGGGACAGATCATAGAGACATTCCAGAGGTAGCAATTGAAGACAAGCTGCCGATTAGACAGAAGGGCTCAGTGGAGAGCAGGGAGTGAAAATTAACTCAGAGATAGGAAACTTGATTTCCTGGATATGAATAATAGAAAAAATAGATTCAGCTGAGCAGTGGAGGAGGCTGGTGGAGGGAAAGGAAGAGGAAGAGGAGGAAAAGAAAAACAGCTATTTTGAACTTGCCAAGTTTGAAGTGCTCCTGTACTATCAGGTGGAAATGCCCAGCAAGCAGAAGAAAATGTAGGTTTAGAGTTTGGAGGTAGGCCAAGGCTTTAGTGATGATTTGCATGAAGGTCATAGCTGAAGCTATGTGAGTAGATGTAAACACGAAGGACAAAGGAGTAGATTAATCTCATTTTTGAATTGAAGTATAGTTGACACACAGTTATGCTAGTTTCAGGTGTACAACAGTGATTCGACATTTATGTACATTACAAAATGATCACCACGATAAGTCTAGTAACCGTCTGTCACTGTATAAAGTTATTACAATATTATCGAGTATATTCCCTTTGTTGTACCTTATATCCCTGACTTATTTATTTTATAACTGGAAGTTTGTACCTCTTAATTTATCCCCTTTACCTGTTTCACCCAGTGCTCTACCCACCAGGAGTAGATTAATCTCAAAGAAAGAAGAGGGCTGGCTAAGGGAAGAACCAGGGGCCAGAGGCTGAGCAGAGGCTGACCTAAAAGGAGTGGCAGAGCAGGGGAGGAAACCTTGTGCAGCATCATTGGAGGCAAGATAAAAAGGACTTTGAAGACATGTGATGGACAAGTAAGAGTGATGTTTATTTGCCTTTTTAAAAAATCTTCCACCAAGATCAGGTATTACTTTTGCAAAAATATTTTTATTCAGTCTTGTTTTGTTTTGTTTTTGCTGAAGAATATTTGCCCTCAGCTAATATCTAATTGCCAATCCTCCTCTTTTTTACGTGTGAGCTGCCGTGACAGCATGGGTACTGATAGATGAGTGGTGTAGGTCCATGTCCAGGAACCCAACCTGGGCCGCCGAAGTGAAGCATGCTAATTTTAATGTTATTTTTAAAGACACAATTTATTAGCAAAAGAGGTAAATACTAAAGAGACATAGGAGAATGAGGGCTGAAGATAATATCAATTTTAGGGATTAGGAACTCATGTGTGTCCCTTAGAAACACATTTCAACAGAATAGGGGAGCAGAAGAGGATTGTAAGGGGCCACAGAGGGACTCTCGGCAAGTGACTAATTAGCATGATGGTCACTTGAAGAGGTAAGACAGTTGAGGTGATTTGTTTAAGGAAAGAAGTTAAGTGCATTTGTTGAAGAAGATAAGGACAATAAAGAGGGAAAGCCTGAAGATCTGTGTAGAGGTGAGAATCCTTGACTAAACAAGGGATAGAAAAGAGGCAGGGGAGTGTGGGGTTAGGAGAGCACAAATGTTAGCCAAAAGCTAAAAGCCAAAAGCAGGGACTTGTCTTCTAATGCAGAGAGGAGAGGGTGAAAAATAGGAAATGAGGCTGAGAGATGGTAAAGCAAGCCGAAGGATGTTTAGGGATCTCGGTGTGAATGGTTCAAGAGGTAACCGAGCCTGAGGAAGGTTTGAGAAGACCTGTGAAAGGCACAGAAGCAGTCTACATTCTTCACCAAACCAAGCCAAGAGTCTTTTTCTTCTTCAAGCCTAAGTGTCAGATAGATATAGATGAACCTCTCCATGTCAACAGCTTCACTAGGTCCCAATAGCAACATAAAAGAAGTCACATCTGGTTTCATGGACCTTAACATTTACAAAACAGATTAACAGACTGGGCTATGGAGAGAACATCAACAATATATAAATCATAAACTCCTAGAATTTAGAAGAATCTCAAAAAGCTATCTGTGAATATACAAACCTCAGATAACACACACTGCCACACACACACATGAACTAAGCCATGCTTTGTGAAGAGAATTCAGATGCCAAGATCTCTTGCATGGAAGGAAAGAGAGCTTCACTGCAGGGAAACTTCATGACTGGGAAACAGTGAAGTGATGAAATGGGAAAGGTGGTTTACAGCACGGAGCCAGAAGAAAAGGGGAGGTCCCAAAATTCTCCTACAGTCTGATTCAACAGATAAAAATTGAATGATGTGTCATGATCCTTGCATCCAGTTTCCAGAAGGAAAATTGTAAACACCAAGAGACTGATCACAGGGAAAGTCAAAGTTTCCTGATTCTTTGGCCACATCAAGTCCCACCGGGAGCATAACTGTATCAGTTATATGCTTGCTGAGTATAAATCAGTGATGCTATCCCATATTTTAGCGCCTTCAATCTCATCTTGAAATCCTATTTCATTGAAGTTATTCTCTCCATCATTAAATGTGACAAAGAGGGGAAGATCATTAAATATGGCATAGAGATTTAAAGAAGCAATGTCCCATTGTTCCCATGCCTTCTGCATTAGAGTCTCTGAGGTTTTCCATCAATTGCAACTCAAGATGCCCCATGCCTTGAGGAGCAGCTCCTCTCCGGCACCACTCTCAGCCTGGTGTTGCTCAAGAGTAGACTGATGGGGTGGACTACTGTGCACCGATAAATCACTGTCTGCCACACCCAGTACCTAAATTCCTAAGATGGAAAAATAACTGCAGCACTGAGCACCAGTGACAGAAAATAGGAATTGAAGAAGATAGCAAAGGAGATGAGAGCCAGGAAAGTCCTGATGTGTGCCTGGGCACTAGGATGGCAAAAGCCCGAGACAGACAGAAAGGGCTTATTGGTGTGTCTTCCGAGAGACATGATGAGCTAAAATCCTACCAGTGAGGGAGACAACAGCAGGAACTGCCTAAGTAACGAATTTTAAACAAAAGAAGTAGAATTTCTCATGTGATCTCCTTATAGGATTCCTGATGATATTCCAATATTGCAGACCTCTCCTTAAAAAGTTCTGATATTGGCTCTGGTTGCCTGTGAAAAATAGGATGGTGCTCAAGCTAGAGAACCCCATGGAGCTGAGCAGCATCAAGGGAACCAACCCAGACACCTTCTGTTTTAGCCAGAGGAAGACAGGGTGAGTGAAGGTTGAAATTTTCCTGCAATAGAGGACACTGAGCCAGGTAGAGAACCAAAAGGTGGTAGTGTTCAAGAAGTCCCACTATAAGGCTAGAAACTATAGTACAGGGTTGTATGGAAGGGCCAGTGGACACACAATTCTAGCGTAAATGTTCTTACTCATCACCACCCACTGCACATAGAAGCAAGAGACTCCCAGGCTGACCAATAACATCACAAGGTGACAATGTTCTCCATAGTAACCACTCCATGCCCAGTGCCACAGTGATGAAGCCATTGCCCATCTCTGCCACCAGGCACAAAAGGAATAAAATGATAGCCAAGGTGATGGCTCTCCTATCAATCACCAACATCCTGAAACCATGTCATGTCCATTCATCCTCCTGTGGACAAGATGAGTCCCAAGACTTCAAGGGCTATTCCGGTAGATTTTCTCTGGAAGGTCTTGTATGCTGTTTGTCCCTCCAGCCGTCCCAAGTGTAGAGGATAGAGTAGAGGACTCAGGCTATCTGAGGATGGGGAAGAGGTTTCTTCTTCTCAGAATAGATGCAAATACTGTCGAGTTTCAATTTCAAAAGTCCACCTTCCTGCCCGAGAATTTGCCTGCCCTTTCTCTGCCTACCCTCTGCCCATGTCAATATCCATGTGGATAATATATCAGGCCCTTACATTAGCATCCCTTACACAGGAAGTTATACTTCTCTAAGCTGACACCCTAGGCATGACCACATACTTGGTAGCTCAGCAAGGAAATCCACAGGGTGCACTCCCTACAGACAGTCAGGGCTCACATCCATTGGTTGGTTTTTACATTCTGGGCATTGTTCTAAGTGTTCTCCATTGTCTTTAGTTCCCACAATGGCCAACCAAAGTATGTGCTTTTTAGAATACCCCCTTCACAGACAAAAATAAAACCAAGCAAAATCTCTGCTGAGAAACGTTAGTTCAAATCCTATAACTTGTGGAAACTATCACCATCAAATAAAATGTAGGAGGCCATTATGAATAATTATGCAGGTGAATTTTTTACAATATTTTATAATTAATGACTTTTAAATTGGCATTTCACAGAGGAACCCCCAAGCAGGATAGCTTTAGAATGGATGGGATATGGCAGAAAGAATCCTGGACTAGGAGTCAAGACAGGCCTTAGTCCAAGTTCAACCTCTCACTTTGAGTTAGTGGGTATGTCAGTTAGCCCCTTGTGCCTCAGTTTCTCCATCTGTAAGATGTGAAAAGTATCATCTGTTCTAATTTACAGGATTAGACTAGAATCTAAGACTACTACCTCAGTTTTTAGAGTGAAAGAAGACACTAAAATAATTTTATAGACGAAAGAAATGAAGCCTCAAATTATAGATTAAGACTCAGACCTAAAGTCACAGTGGAGGAAAGACCAAAACCCAAACTGATTTCAGGACCAGAGATCTTTGCCATAGTTAGCAACACATCTTTTACTCTTTTCTTCTTCATCTGTAGCTGAAGGCAGAAGACCAGGTTTTGAGTCTTGTCACAATCACTATCTATGGATCTTCAGGCCAGTCATTTAACCTGTCTGAACCCCTCTTTCTTCATCTATAAAATATTTGGATCACAAATAAATGTGATCATATATATATGAAAGTAATTTGGAAACTATAAATCTGCACATGCATAAGAAATAATTATGATGATTATGATGACTGTTATTTTAATGACCACCTTCCATTCTACCCATCCTGTGGAGTGGCAAACAGTCCAGGGAGAATTCAAGAGAATGCCAGGGATGCATCAGAGGTCCAGGGCACCAAATATTGGACCATCTACTTTAACCAGAGGAAGGTGGAGTAAGCAAAGGCCACATTTTCCATAGAAATTATGTTCGAAGAGTCAAAAAAAAAACCCAGCAATCAGGTGAGTGCTTATTTGCCCAGATGAGTGTAAGCAGGTTAATGTGTCACAGGGAAATAGGCAAGCAGAAATTTTTCTGGGTCATATATGGCAATATTGAAGGCTCATGATCAAGTAACATGAAAGTGAGGGAAGATTTTATATTATACTGACCTCCTGGCCAGCACCATAGCCTACCAGTTCCATGCATAGAACCCCACAAAGAGAGAATAGAATGCAGAACACTCAGCATCTCTTTCCAGTCCCCAGTCCACCTGGAATAAAGGTTCAGGCAGAACTGTTCTCCCAACACAGAGGTCCAGCTGTAGTGAATACTGCATTCATGAGGAGAAGAAAGGAAGTGAACTAAGATAACACTTTCACTCTGCCTTTCTGGGAAGATGCAGATTTCCAGGGAATAGAGTTCCCAGCTGCTTTCTTCCCTGCCCTTGCTCCTCTGGCTGACATTTTCCTGTTTCCTACTGGAACCTGGAGCAATAGGGCAAACTTTGGGCTCATAGCTCTGGAGTCTGGCCAGTCACAAACCTCCTAACATGGAAAACTCATGTCTTTTCCCACCTACCTTCTGCATCTTTGATGACTCATACAGTGGGGAAGATGTGCTTTTAACACTCAATTCACTGAACAACCACTTATTAAGCATCTCCTATATGTCATAACGACCCTGTGAACGGCACTGGGCCTACAACAATGAACTATTTGCCTTCAAAGTGCTTTCACACACTAATCATAAATTACAAACATTTACTGGGAATGTTCTATGTGCAGATTAAGTTAATCCAAAAGGGTGAATAATCATAGTACTTAAATATGCAATATGTTTTATGGTGACTCTTTGATTGTTTGTGCTTTTCATTTGTTGCATTTTTGTTTCCCATATTTGGATTTATCTTCTTAGATGGAAGCCAAGTCTGGGAATTTAAAGTTTTCACAGCTAGCCTTTATATGTGTTATCAAGAGGGTGGTAGAGGTAGGAATCCTGAGTAGGTTCTCCATATGGGAAACACTCAATTCAGTATCTCTCTCAGAGGTATAAAAATGCAGGAATCTCAGGCTGTGGTTTTAAATGTTATATGTCATCCTATTCCCAGTCCAAGGATTCTCAGAAGAGTTCAGTAGCAGCAGCAGCATCCCCTCCATTGTGGGACAGCAAAGATGCTGTCTTGCATGTTAGAAGAAAGGAGACATGAAATCAGTAAAGGAGGTGGAACTGTGATTATGTTTAGGGA
This sequence comes from Equus przewalskii, assembly GCF_037783145.1. NCBI lineage: Eukaryota > Metazoa > Chordata > Mammalia > Perissodactyla > Equidae > Equus > Equus przewalskii. Next base: position 96,196,051 of record NC_091834.1, on the reverse strand, counting down.
ATGATTAGATAAGTTTGGCTACAACAGAAGATTCACAAATGGAAATGGTGGCACGTCAAGCTGAAAAGGTAGGATGGGGAGAGATCACAGAAAGTCTTGAAAGGCAGGATCCGATACTGGGTTGTATCTTTGGTCAAGATGCAGCCACCCAACATTTCTGGGCTCTTTTATGAGCTAAAGTCTAGGAAAGGGAGGTTGAGAACATCAACCAATTGAGGAATTTTGAGATAAGCCCATTAGATCTGGCATAACTCAAACAGCTATGGAAATATTGCAGAACATGAGAGTCCCACCACCACCCTCCCCACTCAAGACATTCAGTAAAGTTCTGGAACTCTGTACAAGGGAAAGGCAAGTCTTCCAGATGACACCCCTGATGCTCCTGCCTTTGCTGAATCTACCCAACCTTCTTGGGACTTAAGCCTCAAGACTCACTCTCCACAATTTCTTATTGCCCTCCCTTTAAGAAGTCATCAGCTCACTCATGTGGCAGCAAAATAAAGAAAAGAAAAGAACAAAGAAAGACTCTTCTTGATAGTAGCACAGTTTCCTCTATCCAGTCTCACCTTCTCTCTACTCTCTGAGAAATCCCTTATGCTCCTCTTCAGCAATTTGGGGATCTCCTCCTTTAAAGCTTTAATCATCTTCTTCCAAGGAAACACTCTTGACCTTCTTCATTTCTCTCTGCTCCTCTCTCTCTCTCTCTCCTCTTGCTATAGCTCAGCCTCCAGCCAACACTGTAATGCAATTTTGGGGGGACTCACCTCCCCAAGATTGTTGGATAACTTACCATAAATGTAGTCATTTATTTGAAAATTTTGTAACCTCATTCTGTCCTGTTATTTATTAGTGCAATTTTGACTAGCTCAAACATATGAATCTCTATACCATGTCTGGTGCTATTCCCAATCTCTTTTACTCTTTTTGTCTCCGTACTTTTTTATGGTGAATTCCAAGAGGTAAAAAAAATTATGAACATGCATTCCACCATATGTATATTTATTTATTTTAATTATGTGCATATACTACTTTACTACATTATGTATATTATAAACACACATCAAAAAATAGGAATTAAAAGAATGAGATAAAAATAAATGGAAATTTAAGTTGCAACATTTTTCTTCCCAGATCCAAAGAATTACTTCACACACACTCTGGTACACAAACACCTCAGTTTGGAGAATATCATTCTAGGCACTGGCATCCAGGGTCCATTGCTGGCTGAGAAAACAGGAAGAGTAGCATTATCAAAATTAAGAACTGTAGAGAATTTCCTTTGTTTTCCTTCTTTATCTTCTGTTGGCCAAACCCAGAAGCATTTAAACATCAGACAATTCCTTTTAATTAAACATGGAGTAAACACACGAAATCATGGACAGGACATATAGTGGCAAAAATTCAAATCCGCCCTCAGCCTTCCATGGGATCAAACTGAAAAAGCTCCCCAGGTGGAATCAGTCTTAAGCAAGGTGGAAAGATTGGAATGGCAAAGATTGGCGATGAAAGGAAAGAAGGAAACTGCAGGTGGGCAAAACACCATGGGCTGGAGGGAGGAACATGAGGGGAAATGGAAAAACCTTTACCAGGCTGAAGTAGAGAGACTGAGCTGAGAGCAAGGATGAGGAGACTGGTTGATGTCACAAAGAGGATGGTGTGGGGCAATCTATGCTACCATTAAAAAAAAAAACACTTCGGATTCACTACAGAGAAAACTGACAACCATTACACGTTTCTGTAAAGGGAGTACAGACAACAATGATGCTTGGAGAATATTACTAAGGTTGCTCATGTACAGAGGGAGAGAGCCCTGTGAGGAAATGAGGCCACCATATGAAACTGAAGTGGTTTTGAACTCGACTACATACTAGGAGCAGTGGTGGGGATGGTAGGAGCACAGAGGGATGGAAAAATAATTGATGGGGAAGGGAAGGAGTGGGAAAGAGGGAAAGAAATAAAAAGAAAGAAGGACAGCACCCAAACCTGGTGTATTCTTGCCACTCATAGGCTGGTCCATTGATACTGGTTATTGATACTGATAAGTTGAAATGAATCACCTTTTGTCCAGGGCTTTCCAAAGCTTTGTCTTCAGGGTATTTCTCAGCTTAGGGCTGCTTAGCACCAGGATGCTGGAGTGCAGACAGATGCCTGCATAGGTCACCACTTCCCAGGCCCAGTGCCACTGACGCCGCAGGGCTGTGATTTTCATAAACGCAATAATCAGGGAGAGGAAATACGATGCGTAGGACACAAGAAAGAAGGTAAGTGACTTCAAGGCCATGATGTGAGCCTGGGTGCTGGGATCACATGAGCCGGGTCTGCGGGCCCTCATCTGTCCCAAGTGCTGGTGCAGTGAGAATATGAGCAAAAGAGTGGATACCAGGAACAGCAGGAAGGGAATCAACAATACAAGCACTAAATTAGACAGAGAAAAGTACCTATGGAAGGTCTGTGCTCTATCAGCCAGAGTGTGGTTTCCATGGGAACTCTGCGAGGCAATCATCTGTATAAGAATTACATTGCTAGCTGCTGCTGGAATGACTGTCACAACAGAGATGATCAGGGAGCCCAGCAGCAGCCTGGGCACTGACCGAGAAATCCTCCACTTCAGCCAGAAGAAGATGGGATGAGAGAAGGATGAGATCTTCACACAGTAGAAGACAGCAAGCCAGGCAGTAAGCCAGTAAGTGAGAATGTTGATAAAGTTCCAGAGGATGTTGAAATAGTAAACTTTGGAACAAAAGTTAAAGGAGTCAATGAGGTTGTTTAGGAGGGCCATCCCATGCAGGCAGAACCTAGAGGCAGCTAGACAGGCCACAATCATGTCACATGCAGGCAGTGTGCGGCATCTCACCCACTCCCTGCCCAGCACAGCAACCATGAAGCCATTCTGCAACATCGCAGCCAAGGTCTCCAGGAAAAAGATGACCACGAAGATCAACATGGGTGAGAAGGGCATCTTCTCCAGGGACGTTCTGCTCAGACTTGGCTCCTACTCTGAAGTACGAGGACACATCCACAGGGAAAAACAGCCTCTGTGGCCAAGCCACTCTGTTGAGACCAGAAAGGCAGGAAATATGGTACATGCAAAAGCCTAGCTACCATCATACAACTGTAATCTCCTAGGATTTGAAAACAGGATTCCTGTGATCTCACTTGCCATGCAAATCACTCCCGGCTCAGTGACACCCTGTCTCTATTTGCATTACCTGTATTTGCCTGTTCTTTATCAGAGCCAGATTCAGTGAAATTTTAACAAAATAGAGGCTCCAGGAGTGATTGAAATACCCATATTTTGCACTTTATTTCTTACTGTACTATTTCTTTACTACTTTCCCTCTAAAATGCCCTTATCCTTGTTTTCCAACTCTTGCCACAAACCTTCCCTGACCCTTCATGACCCGGGTTAATATTTTATTCAATATCCTGTACACCTTATATTGAGACCCACCTCCTGAATGGGCGGAGTAAAATGTCATTCATCTGCACGAGTCTTGGAAGAACTAGGGACAGGCTTCATTAACTCCTCCAGTGGCCTCTCATGCTCCTCAAAATTTCCCAGGCAGTCTCCATATCGGAGTTCAAGGAGTCTCCAGTTAAAATGTGAATTTCGCTGACATGTTAACATCAAAACTGTTAGTGATTAACACCTTAGCTTCAATGTGCGTGGCAAACCAAAATTAGTCCTTTCCTAAGAAGGCTTTGAAGAAATGCGAAAGAGTAGAGAGGCAGTAATGAGAAGAAGGGAAAAAGAGAGAAAGGAAACTGGGAGATCAGATCCAGAACAGACCTCACAGTAGGAGCCGAGGAAGCAAGAGTCAGTGGGATGAAAAGAGGAGCTCAGAACAAAGCTCAGCACAAGCCCACAGGGAGGAACTGCTGTGTACAGGATAAACTACATCCTATATCAATGCTTAATAGAGTAACAACCAACCCATTAGAACACCACTCCATTTATAAAGTGATTTCACACGTTGCATTTTGCCTCCACCCACAACCACACAATGTGATACTAGTTCAGATCAGCCACTCAGGCTCTGGGAGCCGTCAAGATTCAGTTAAGGCAAGTTTAAAAGGTAGGAATGACCATGAAAAAGAAAAAAAGAAAAGCAAAGGGAGAAAAAGAGAAGAGAGAGAAGGAAGATAAAGCGAAGCAGAGATATATGTGGAGAAGCAGAGGAGGGAGTTTCCTCTTCAGATAGCTAGGATCCTGGAGTCAGGGTCCTCCCTCATGGACTCTTACAAATCATGGCTTCACCACCCACATTACATGGTCATAATCAAGATTCCACAAGTGACAGGTCTATTTGTGAAACATCAAAGAGAAATAAAGACAGATGAAGATTTATAGCGGAAACCTCAGGAAAACAAGGTTCAACTCCTCTCAGATATGGCATTTGGTTGAAGAGCTGATCATTTCTCTAACAAGATTATCAAAGAGGAAAGAATTCAATCTGATCAATTGTTTGCAACTCAGCTCCAGTGACTTGGTTTAGTTCTTTGCATGTTCTCCTCTGTCTCCTTCTTGAAGACAGCAGCAATGAGTGTTATACAACATTTTGGCTCTTCTCTAAATCCTTTGGCATGAGGCCAGCTTCACCATGTCTTCAAGAAGCTGGTTGAGGCCACAGCACACACGCTCTGTTGCAGTCACATGTAACTGAGTATCCCTGTGTGCTCACAGGCAACCTTCATGTGACACCCACGGTCATCACAGCATACACTTCTCCAGAAACGGTCTTTCTCAGGACTTTTCCTTCTCTACAGTTGACAGCTCTAAAAAGTCAATATTTTCTCCTCTTTCAGTACTCTTCTATAAGACGTTGAAAGAGTACCCCTCCTCAGGCACCTGTTCATCCATCTCTCAATTCCCCAATAGATATGTCTTACAGAGGTCTCATGTCCCATTCATAACTGCCTCCAAAGAGGCCACAGTTGGACAGTGATGTCAGCTGTTTTCAGTCCTTCTATAAGCAACAGCAATCAAAATATTAGCTGTTTCACACAAGAGTTCTGCCATGTTTCTTTTCTCTAAATGTGTCCCTTTCCTGGCAAGTCCTTTTCTATAGCACAGTTGTCAATATATTTTTTAGAGTGATACCTAATTCTTCTAAGTGATGCTAGTGTCAAACAAGTAATAGCAGAAGGTCAGACTCCAAGTGGACGATTCTGAAGAAACCCACTTGTACTTCCTTCATTTTGGTTCTCTACAGTAGCAAAGGAATTTTTTGGTTTCACTTCATTAGTTTCTTTTTATTTTATGTTTTCTTATTACCTTCAAAAATGCATTGGGTCATCTTAGAGATGTGATAGCATACATTTAATTTGGCAGAATCTCTAAACCTTGGTGTCCATTTCCCCCTGGATTTTTGAGTGACCTACAGTGTGTGAATGACTTCACATTCTTCCATGGTTTCATCAGGTCACTGATGGTCTGTGCCACAGAAAGGTGGAGGAGGAAGGAAATAACAATGTTTTTAATCTGCACAGATATATTAGGTTAAATCATGCAAAAATTTAATAATGATTTCACACACAAATAAGTGCTAAATATTTTTCTCATGCTACAAACCTCTTCTTACTCATATAATCAGGTAAATAATTTTGGATAAAACAATGGATCTACTAGCAACAGAGTATAAAATAGAATTTTAACCATCTGAAAATAAATTTGGAGTCTCCAGCATTCTCAATTATCAAAATGTGTAAGCACAGTTAAATAATGTTTAATATTCAGGTAAATTTACACATTTTCATATCAAATTTAAAAATATCATTTTAAAGTTACGTTTAAGATTATAAGCTTAGCCGGGCATGAAGTGCATAGTCCAATTGTATCCCAATGCAAAAATCTTTAGAACCATTCTTTTCTCTGTCTTGCACTGTTTGCACAATTGGAAGCAATAAAATTAATCTCTTAAGGAATAAATCAAGGCTCCTTCCATAATGCTGTAAACTTCACTTGAATGTCTAACATCTACTGGAGAGATAAATCATATTCAGCTTCTAAATCAGTGGTTGACAAACCATGCCTTCCAGGAGGTTCTCATAGTAGGGAAGGAGCAAAAGGAGCACTGAGAACGTAGAACCACAGGCCTTCACCCTTTCTTGAAAAGAGCAGATCTGTTTACCTACTTTATAGACTGAGCATCTGGATAATATAGGACTAAACCACACAAAAAAATTTGAAACTGATGTCCTGGACCAAAAGTCATCAAGACAGAAAAGGATTGAATCAATGCATCTTCTTTGCTCCCTTCCCAAAAGTCTTCTAAGTTGACTGTAAAGGAATTTTTAGAAATAATTTTCAAGGCTCCAATCCACAATAACAAGGAGAAGGAGAAAACAAAAAAACATTTTGGAAACTGGAAAGTAGATGAAAGAGTGGTCAAAACATAGCAGATCTGAGAAAACTGAATCCTATACAAACAGAAGGCAAGTCAAGAACTAACCTGACTTTTACTCAGAATTTGCAATACCAGGTACTCCTGGAAAAAAATAGGTAAAAATTAGTTATAAGTCAGTTTAAGATTCAGATTTTGAGAGCACTTCTCCCCTTTGCATAAATGGGCAAACACTCCTGCTCACTCTAGGAAAAACTGGAGGTGTATTCTCTGGAGAGGATAAAACAGGATTCCTAAGCTGAGTTGTGTGTCAACTACATTTGAGGCAGGAAAAGTATACTGAAAATAGGAAAATTGAGTGAACAAATGATTTTCCCTCACTTTGCTTCCAGAACACTGGCACCCAGGCCTTCACCCTCTAGGCAGGGGAGGAGTATAGTTTTTTCCAAGAATCGGAACATTCCAAGAAGAAGATCTAAATATGCCGATATTTGAGATGCCTCAAATAATTGACACAGCCAATCCCTCTACAGTGAAGCCTGTGTTCAACAAGCTCTATTCACGAGTTCAGAGTTTTCAGTAAGCCTCTCTGTCCCTTACTCAACAAGAGCAGACAACAGGGAGTTTGGGACATCTGAGGAAAGATGAAGATAAGACCAAAACACAGAAAAAAATAGCTACTTGGAGGAAAAAACATTGCAAGGAGAGGAAACTTTTCATTAAAAAAAAGCATCAATATTCTCAGACAGTTAAGAGAATATAACAAAGCCATACAAAATAACAGGATTTTGTTAAAGAATACTTAAATTTTTAAAAGAGAAGTTCTTGGGAATTAAAAACATGGCATCTGAAATTAAACACTCAGCAGAAGAGTTGGAGGGTGAAATTTATGAAATGTCTCAGAAAGTAGAGAAAAAAACAGTGGGTGAAAAACAAGAGAATGCCAATCCCAGGTATGCAATATCCTAGTAATAGAGATTCTAAAAATAAAAATAATAATAATAAATGGAGGGCAGATAATTATTAACAAAATATGGAGAAAAATTCCCAGAACTAAAGGAAAAGGGTTTTCATATTAAAAGGGCCCTCCAAATACCTGACCCACTATCATAAAATTTTAGATTACTGAGCATAAAGAGATGATCCTACAAGCCTCTAGAGAGGGAAGCGGGAGGCGAGGATACCAAATTCAAAATATTAAAAATTAAAGTGGTCTCAGACTTTTTAAAGATAATTTTGGAAGCCAGAAGGCAATGAAAGCACTATCTCTAACATAGAATTCTCTATCTGGATATTCAAGGGCAAGGACAAAATTAAGACTTTCCAGAAAAGGCAAGCACAAAAAAGTTTACTTTCTATGTACTCTTTCTCTAGGAACTATACCTCCAGAGCTATAGACTGTATCATGATAAAGGAAGACACAGGGTACAGACAATGCAGATCCACAATGAAAGAAAGGCAAAGGATCGCCAGGACCATTGTAAAAGCCGATCTCAGGGTGAATGGTGGGACACTGAGCATGGGGACAAGTCCAGATTGTAGCAGGACAAGAGGCTCCAGGAAGGACTTTCTCACGCAGATAAAATCTTAGAATACCTGATGACTCCAAAATTGCTGAGAAAGACTTAGACCATTGATGAAGAGTTTGAGAACAATACCAAACAAAACAAGACACTTATTAATGCAACAGAAAACAACAATTTGTGCAGGAAAGAAAATGTTATGGTTTAATACATGGTTCCATCATGAATAGCATTTACATTTTCATTATGAGAAAACTTGTTTCTCTACTCACAACACTTCTGACACCAAATGTATGTGGAGTTTTCTCACACTGCGCAGTTCTCCAACTCTCTAGTCAACAACTGGGGGTCCTACAATTCAATTCTGACCCTCACTACTCGAAGTCAGTCCAGATTCATAGGTTAAGGGCTCAGTCCCACAAGACTGCCCCCACTTCAGATGGCAGTGGCAAGTCTCAGGTTGCCACCTGTACTCCTGACTCACTAGCTATATATTGACTGTTCCCACACTCCCTCCTTAGATTTAATAATTGGCTAAAGGGTTCACAGAACTCAGGAAAACAATTTACTTACATTTGCTAGTATATTATGAAGGATTCAGATGAACAACCAGATCAGGAGTTTCATAGGGTGAGCTCTGGAAGAGTTCTGATCACAGGAGCTTCTGTCTCTGTGGAATTGGGGTGTCCCACCCTCCCACCATGTGGATGTGTCACCAACTCAAAAGCTCTCTGAACCCCTTGTTTAGCATTTATATGGAGGCTCCATTATGTAGATATTATTGATGAAATCACAGGCCACTCATGACTAACTCAGTCTCCAGTCCCTGACCTCTCTTCAGAGGTTGGTGGTTGGGCTGAAATACGCACCTTCTCTTCATGCCTACTCTTTCTGGTAAACCACTCACTATCCTGAAGCTAGAACCCCCAACCACCAGTCATCTCATTAGCATACAAAAAATCATTCCCATCACCAGACATTCCAAGAGTCTTATAAGTTCTTGTGTCAGGAACTGGGGTCAAAGACCATATATTAGAGCAAAAGATTCTCCCAGCACACTTATCACACAAGAAATTACAAGGGCTTTCGGAGTCATCTCATTTAGAGCTTTAATCATCTTCTTCAGAGTGAAAAACTTCTCACCCTGTTAGCTCATCTCTGCTCCTCTCTCTCTCTTTCCTTTTGCCATTGCCCAAGCTCCTGCTAGCATTGTAACGTAATGCTTTGGGGCTTCAGCTTCCCATGACTGTTGCACTACTTACAATAAATGCAGGTGTTTATATGAAAATTCTATACAACCTCTATTCTCTCCTGTTATTTTTACACTGATTTTGACATGGTCAAACATATGAAACTGTAGGGGAACAGAATTTGCTACCCCAAAATCTGTCTCTTTGGCTTGATTATATTTAAGAACAAAAGACTCAGGAAGAAACGTTGAGCCTGCCCCAACTGCCTAAGAATTTAAGGGAGAAGGCATGTTTCAGGAAAGAGCTAATACCATAGATAACTATAGCATAATATGAACTAGCTGTGGTAGACAGGGAGGAATCTGGCAAGGCCCATTTGATCAAAGCCCTGTCCAGGTCTCATTGTCTCTGCAAGACATAGGAAATATTTGTTTACCAAACATCTATTTTTCCATCTCCATGTGAATAGCCTTCCCCCTCTTGGAAATCCCAAACCACTACCCCCAACCTGCTCCTTTGTCTTTAGCTGACAAGGGTATGTAAGGTGGTGGCCTCAGCCATTTTGGTCAGTTACTCAGTTTTCCTGGGATTTTCCCGCATATATATGTTGCTAAATTTGTTTAATTTTCTCCTCTTATTATGTCTTAATTGAATTCTCAGACCAGCTGGAAGAGTAGAGGAAATTTCTTTCTCGCCTACAAATCTCCTTTAACCATGTCTGCTGCTTTCCCCAATCTCTTCTAGTCTCTTGGTCTCCATACTCTTTTATGGTGAACCCCATCATAAAAAAAAAAATTATAAATATGCACCCCAATGTATGCATGTTATTTTCTTTAATTAACAGCATGTACTACCTTACTAATACATTATGTGCATCATAAAACATACACCAATAAATAGGAACTAAAAAGATATGATAAAAATAAATGGAAATTGAAGTTGCCACACTTTCTTCATATATCAAATGGATCATTTTGCCCACACTCTGGAATGGAAACAGTCCAATTTGGAGATTACCATCCTAAGCATTGGCCTTCAGGGTGCAATCCAGGCTCAGTGGACAGGAGGAGAAGACTTATCAAATTTAAGAACTATAGAAAGTTTTCTCTGTTCTCCTTCTCTTTCTTCTGTTGGCCCAAACCTTAGAAGCATTTCAACATTAGACAATTCCTTTTAATTCAAGATGTAACAAATGCACAATATCATGGACAAGACCTATAGGGACACAAAACTCATACCAACTCTCAGCCTTACATGAGATCAAACTGAAAAAGTCCCATGAGTGGATTTGACCTTAAGCAGGGCAGAAAAGCAGGGAATGACAAAGATTGGCAAAGAAAGGAAAAAACCAAGTTCCAGGTAGGCCTATTAACCACAGGCTGGAGGGAGGAACATGCAGGGAGATGGAAATAAGCTCTATTGGGCTGAAGTAGAGAGACTGAGCTGAAAGCAGAGTGAGAATGAGGAGCCAGTTGATGTCACAAAGTGGATGGTGTGGGGCAATCTATGCTACCATTAAAAACTAACACTTGAGGTTGACCACAGAAGAAACTGACAACCATTACCAGTCTCTGTAAAGGGAGTACAGACCACAGTGGTGCTTAGAGAATATAATTAGAGTCACTCATATAGAGGGTGATAGGGGCCTGTGAGGAAATGAGGCCGCCATCTTAGTCAAGGTAGTTTAGAGCCCAGATTAGGCACTAGGAGCAGTGCAATGAAGGGTAGGTGCAGAGATGGATAGAAAAAGAATAATGGGGCATGGAAGGAGTGGGAAAGGAAGGACATTAAAAGAGATAAGGTCAGCACCCAAACCTGGTGCATTCTTGCCACTCATGGGCTTGTCCATTGATACTGGTTATTGATACTGATAACTTGAGATGAAGCATCTTTTGTCAAGGGCTTTCCAAAGATTGTCTTCAGGGCCTTTCTCAGCTTGGGGCTGCTTAGCACCAGGATGCTGGAATGCAGACAAATGCCTGCATAGGTCACCACTTCCCAGGCCCAGTGCCACTGATGCTGCAGGGCTGTGATTTGCATAGAAACAATAATCAGGGACAGGAAATATGATGTGTAGAACACAAAGAAGAAGGAAAGTGACTTCAGGGCCGTGATGTGAACCTGGGTGCTGGGATCATGTGGGCTGGGTCTGTGGGCCCTCATCTGCTGCAGGTGCTGGTGCAGTGAGAACATGAGCAAGAGGGTGGACACCAGGAACAGGAGAAAAGGAAGCAACAACACAAGTAGCTCTTGACTCAGAAAAAAGTGCCGAAAGAAGGGGCTTATTCTATCAGCCAAAGTGTGGTTTCCAGGGGAACTCTGGGAGGTACTCCTCAGCACAGCGATGCTATTCCCAGTAGCTGATGAGATGACTGTCACACCAGATATGATCAGGGAGCCCAGCAGAAGCCTGGGCACTGACCGAGAAATCCTCCACTTCAGCCAGAGGAAGGTGGGATGAGAGAAGGTTGAGATCTTCACACAGTAGAAGACAGCAAGCCAGGCAGTCAGCCAGAAATTGAGAGTGTTGATAAAGTCCCAGGGGATGCTGAAATAGTAAATTTTGGAAGAAAACTTAAAGAAGCCCAGGAAGCTGTTCAGGAGGGCCAGCCCATGCAGGCAGAACCGGGACGCAGCCAGGCAGGCCACAATCACATCCCCCGAGGGGGGTGTGCAGCCTTGTACCCACTCCCTGCCCAGTACAGCAACAATGAAGCCATTCTGCAACATTGCAATCAACGTCTCCAGGGAAAAAGTGGCCATGAAGATCAACATGAGTGAAGAGGGCATCTTCTCCAGGGAAGTTCTGCTGAGAATCAGTTCCTACTTTGAAGTTCTGAGACACATCCACAAGGAAAAACAGCCTCTGTGGCCAAGCCACCCTTTTGAGATCAGAGATGCAGGAAATATGGATTCATGCAAAAGCCTAGCTACCAGCATAGAACCCTAATCTCCTAGGATTTGAAAACAGGATTCCTGTGATCTCCGTTGCCATGCAAATCACTCCCAGCTCAATGACACTTTGTCTCTATTTGCATTACCTTTATTTGCCTGTTCTTTTCAGAGCCAGATTCAGTGAAATTTTAACAAAATAGAGGCTCCAGGAGTGATTGAAATGCCCGTATTTTGCACTTTATTTCTTACTGTACTATTTCTTTACTACTTTCCCTTTAAAATGACCATATCCAGGGGCCAGCCCACAGCTGAGTGGTTAAGTTCACACGGCCCAGTGTTTCACAGGTTTGGATCCTGGGCATGGACCTAGCACCACTCATCAAGCCATGCTGAGGTGGTGTCCCACATAGCAGAAGTAGAAGAACCTACAACTAGACTATACAACTATCTACTGGAGGCTTTAGGGAGAAGATGAAAAAAAGATAAGATTGGCAATAGATGTTAGCTCAGGGTCAATCATTAAAAAAAATAAAATAAAATAAAATCCCCTTCTCCTTGCTTTCCACCTTTAACAACAAACTTTCCCTGACCTTTCATGACCTGGGTTAATATTCTATTCAAATAATATAATGCATACTATTTTGAGACCCACCTCCTGAATGGGTGGAGTAAAACGTCATTCATATGCACAAGTCTTGGAAGAACTAAGAACAGGCTTCATTAACTCCTCCACTGACCTCTCATGCTCCTCAGAATTTCCCTGGCAGTCTCCATATTGGAGTTCAAGGAGTCTCCAGTTAAAATATGAATTTTGCTGACATATTAACATCAAAACTGTTAGTGATTAACACCTTAGCTTCAATGTGCATGGCAAACCAAAATTAATCCTTTCCTAAGAAGGCTCTGAAGAGATGAAAAAGAGTAGAGAAGTCACAATAAGGAGAAGGGAAAGACAGAGAAAGGAAACTGGGAGATCAGATCCAGAACAGACCTCACAGTAGGAGCCAAGGAAGCAAGAGTCAGTGGGATGAAAAGAGGAGCTCAGAACAAAGCTCACAACAAACACACAGGGAGGGACTGCCGTATGCAGGGTGAGCCAGATCCTATAACAATGTTTTATAGGGTAACAACCAACTTTTTAGAACATCTCTCCATTTATAAAATGATTTCACACGTTGCATTTTGCCTCCACCAACAACCACACAATGTGATACTAGTTCAGATCAGCCAATACAGGCTCAGGGAGCCATGAAGATTCAGCTAAGGCAGGTTTAAAAGGTAGGATGACCATGAACATGAAAAAAAAGAAAAGCAAAAGGAGAAAGAGGGAAGAGAAAGAAGGAGGGTAACACAAAGCAGAGATGCAGGTGGAGAAGCAGGAGAGAGAGTCCGCTCTTCAGATGACGAGGATCCTGGAATCACAGTCCTCCCTTATGACCTTTGCCCCCCACATTACATGGTGGCACGTAAGATTCCACAAATGAAAAGTCTGCATGTGAAACATTAGAGAAATCAAAACATATAAACATTTATTGTGGAAACCTCAAGAAAATGAGGTTTGGTGCCTTCATAATATGCCATTTGGTTGAAGAGCTGCTTCATTTCTCTAAAAAGATTATCAAATAGCAGATAATGCAATCTGATCAAGGGTTTGAAACTCAGCTTCAGTGACTTGGTTTAGTTCTCTGAGTGTTTTCCTGTCTCCTTCTTGAAGATGGCAGCAATGAATGGCCTCTGCCTATTTCACATTCTGGCTAGTCTTGAAATCTTTTGGCAACACGCCAGCTTCATGATGTCTTCAAGAAGCTGGTTGAGGCTGTAGCACACATGCTCTGTTGCAGTCACACATAACTGAATATTCTTTTGTACCATAGATGACCTTGATGTGACTTACACAGTCATCACAGCATCACAAGACTGTTCCCCAGCAACACTCTTTCTCAGGAATTTTCTTCTCTATGGTTGACAGGTCTATAAAGTCAATGTTTTCTGCTCTTTCAGTACTCTTCTGTAGGAGGTTGAAAGAGTACCCCTCCTCAGGCACATGCTCATCCGTCTCTCAGTGCTCCAATAGATATGTCGTACAGAGGTCTCATGTCCCATTCATAGTCTGCATCCAAAAGAGGCCATAGGTGGACAGTGATGTCAGCTGTTTTCGGAGTCCTTCCACATGCAACAGCAATCAAAATACTAGCTGTTTCTCACAAGAGTTCCACCATGTTTCTTTTTTCTAAAGGTGTCCCATGCCTGCGAATGAAGCTGATAAATCTTTCTCTAGCACAATTGGCAATATATTTTTTAGGGTGGTGTCTGATTCCTCCATGAAATGATGCTAGTGTCAAACAAGTAACAGCAGAAGGTCAGACTCCAAGTGGATGATTCTGAAGAGACCTACGAGAACTTCCTTCATTTTGGTTCTCTACAGTAGCAAAGGAATTTTTTGGTTTCTGTTCATTAGTTTCTTTTTATTTTATTTTTTCTCATTACCTTCAAAAGTGCATTGAGTCATGTTAGAGATGTGATGACATACATTTTATTTGGCAGAATCTCTAAATCTTAGTGTCCGTTTCCCCCCCGGACCTTTGAGTGACCTAAAGTGTACGAATACTTCCACATTCTTCCATGGTTTCATCAGGTCACTGATGGTCTCTGCCACGGAAAAGTAGAGGAGGAATAAAATAAATTTTTAATAGCTAGACTGCACATATATATTAGGTTAAACCATGCAAAAATTTACTAATGATTTCACACAGAATAAGCTCTAGATACTTTTGTAACTCTACAAATAGCATCTTACTCATATAATCAGGTAAATAATTTTGGATAAAGCAATGCATCTAATAGTAAGAGTGTATAAAATAGAATTATAACTATCTAAAAATAAATTTGGAGTCTCCAGCATCCTCAATTATCAAAATGTGTAAGCATAGTTAAATATTGTTTAATATTCAGGTAAATTTACACACTTTCATATCAAATTTTAAAAATAGCATTTTAAAGTTGTTTTTAAGATTATAACATTAGCCTGCCATGAGGTGCATAGTCCAATTGTATCCCAATGCAAAAATCTTTAGAACCGTTCTTTTCTCTGTCTTGCACTATTTGTGCAGTGGAAACAATAAAGTTAATCTCTTAAGGAATAAATCAATGCTCCTTGCATAAAGCCATAAACTTTCTTGAATGTCTAAAAACATCTACTGGAGAGATAAATCACGTTCGGCTTCTAAATCAGTGGATGACAAACCATGCCATCCAGGAGGTTCTCATAGTAGGGAAGGAACAGAAGGAGAACTGAGAAAGTAGAACCACAGTCCTTCATCCCCTCTTCAAAAGAGCAGATCTATCTATCTACTTTATAGACTGAGCTTCTGCACAAGATTCCAGTTAAAGACAGGACGCCACCATAAAAAACAAAATTGAAACTGCTTTCCCACATCAAAAGTCATCAAGAGGGAAAAGGATTAAATCAATGCATCTTCCTTTATTCCTTTCTCAAAGGTCTTCTAAATTTACTGTAAAGGAAGTCTTAGAAATTATTTTCAAGGCTCCAATCCACGATAACAAAGAGAAAGAGAAAACAAAAGCATTTCGGAAGCTGAAAAGTAGATGAAACAGTGGTCAAAACATAGCAGATCTGAGAAAATTAAATCCTACGCAAACAGAAAGAAAATCAAGAACTAACCTGACTTTTACTCAGGATTTGCAATACCTGGTACCTCTGGAGAAAAATAGGTAAAAATTGGTTATAAGTCAGTTTAAGATTCAGATTTTGAGATCACTTCTTCCCTTTTGAGTAACTGGGCAGACACTCCTGCCCACCCCAGGAAAAACTGGAGGTGTATTCTCTGGAGAGAACAAAACAGGATCCCTAAGCTGTGTGTATCTCAACCACATTTGTGGCAGAAAGAGTATACTGAAAACAGGAAAATTAGGTGAACAAATCTTTTTCCCTCACTTCAGTTCCGGGACACCAGCATGCAAGCCTTCAGCCTCCAAGCAGGAAATGAGTATAGTCTTTGCTAAGAATATAAACTTTCCAAGAGGAAGATCTAAAGACACCAATATCAGAGATGCCTCAAATAATTGGCCAGGCCAATCCCTCTACAGTGAAGCTTGTGATCAACAAGACCCATTCATGAGGTCAGAGTTTCCAATCAGCCTTTGCATCCCTTACTCAACATCAGCAAACAGGGAGTTTGGGACATCTGAGAAAAGATGAAGATAAGACCAAAAGACAGACAAATTAGCTACTTGGAGCAAACAACAATGCAAGGAGAAGAAACCTTTCATTAACAAAAGCATTGATAATTTCAGACAGTTACGAGAGTATAAGAAAGCCATATAGTGTAACACAATGTTGTTAAGGAATACTCAAATTTTTAAAAGAGGAGTTCTTGGGAATTGAAAACATGATATCTGAAATTAAACACTCAGAAGCATTGGAAGATGAAATTTTCATGATCGTTGGACTACTTACCATAATTGGAGGGGTTTATTTGGAAATTCTATGGACCTCTATTCTCTCTTGTTTTCTTTTTTCACTCCTATTTGACAAACACATGAAACTGTAGGGGAACAGAATTTGCTACCCCAAAATCTGTCTCTTTGGCTTGATTATATTTAAGAACAAAAGACTCAGGAAGAAACGTTGAGCCTCCCCCAACTGCCTAAGAATTTAAGGGAGAAGGCATGTTTCAAGAAAGAGCTAATACCATAGATAACTATAGTATAATATGAACTAGCTGTGGTAGACAGGGAGGAATCTGGCAAGGCCCATTTGATCAAAGCCCTGTCCAGGTCTCATTGCCTTTGCAAGACATAGCAAAGATCTGTTTGCCAAACATCTATTTTTCCATCTCCATGTGAATAGTCTTCTTCCTCTTGGAAATCCCAAACCACTACCCTCAACGTGCTCCTTTGTCTTTAGCTGACAAGGGTATGTAAGGTGGTGGCCTCAGCCATTTTGGTCAGTTACTCAGTTTTCCTGGGATGTTCCCACATATATATGTTATTAAATTTGTTTAATTTTCCCCTCTTATTATGTCTCATGTGAATTTAATTCTTAGACCTGCCAGAAAAGCCTAGAAAAGTAGAGGAAATTTCTTTCTCACCTATGAATCTCCTTTAACCATGTCTGCTGATTTCCCCAATCTCTTCTAGTCTCTTGGTCTCCATACTCTTTTATGGTGAACTCCATTGGGAAAAAATATATATAAATATGCATCCCAATGTATGCATATTATTTTCTTTAATTAACAGCATGTACTACCTTACTAATACATTATGTGCATCATAAAACATACACCAACAAATAGGAACTAAAAACATGTGATAAAAATAAATAGAAATTGAAGTTGCCACACTTTCTTCATACATCAAATGGATGATTTTGCCCATACTCTGAGATGGAAACAGTCCAATTTGGAGACTACCATCCTAGGCATTGGCCTTCAGGGTGCATTCCAGGCTCAGTGGACAGGAGGAGAAGACTTATCAAATTTAAGAACTATAGAAAATTTTCTCTGTTCTCCTTCTCTTTCTTCTGTTGGCCAAAACCTAGAAGCATTTCAACATTAGACAATTCCTTTTAATTCAAGATGTAACAAATGCACAAAATCATGGACAAGACCTATAGGGACACAAAACTCATACTGACCCTCAGCCTTCCATGAGATCAAACTGAAAAAGTCCCATGGGTGGAATCTTCCTTAAGCAGGGCAAAAAAGGAGGGAATGGCAATGATTGATCGAGAAAGGACAAAAGGAAGTCCCAGGTAGGCCTATTGACCACAGGCTGGAGGGAGGAACATGCAGGGAGGTGGAAATAAGCTTTATTGGGCTGAAATAGAGAGGCTGAGCTGAGAGCAGAGCAAGAATAAGGAGACCAGTTGATGTCACAAAGTGAATGGTATGGGGCAATCCATGCTACTCTTAAAAAAAAAATTACTTGAGATTGACTACAGAGAAATCTGACAACTGTTACTAGTCTCTGTAAAGGGATTAAAGACCACAATGATGCCTAGAGGATATAATTAGAGTTGCTTACACAAAGGCTGAGAGAGCCTGTGAGGAAATGAGGACAACATCCTAGTCAAGGTAGTTTGGGACACAGATTAGGGACTGGGAGCAATGGAAGGATGCAGGAACAGAGACAAATGGAAAAAGAATTAATGGGTCAGGGAAGGGGTGGGAAAGAAGAGGAAATGAAGAAAGAACAGGGCCCAAACCTTGCAGATTTTTGCCACTCAGGGCTTATCTATTGATACTGATTATTGATATTGATACTTGTGATGAACCATCTTTTGTCCAGGGACTTGCAAAGGATTCTCTTCAGGGCCTTTCTCAGCTTTGGGCTGCTTAGCACCAGGATGCTAGAATGCAGACAGATGCCTGCATAGGTCACCACTTCCCAGGCCCCATGGCTCTGATTCTTCAGTGTTGTGATTTTCATAAAAGCAATAATCAGGGAGAGGAAATATGATGTGTAGAAGACAAGGAAGACAGTAAATGACTTCGGGGCCATGGTGTGAGACTGGGTGCTGGGATCACATGGGCCGGATCTGTGGTCCCTCATTTTCCCCAAGTGCCTGTACAGTGAGAATATGAGCAAGAGGGTGGACACAAGGAACAGGAGAAAGGGAATCAACAACATAAGCACTGTAGGCAAAAAAGAGTAGAGAGAGATGGTCTGTATTCTTTCACATAGGGTGCCGTTTCCATGGGAACTCTGGGAGGCACTCAGCTGCACAAGAATGCTATTCCAAGTGGCTAATGGAATGACTGGCACGATAGATATAATCATGGAGCCCAGCAGCAGCCTGGGCACTGACCGAGAAATCCTCCACTTTAGCCAGAGGAAGACAGGATGAAAGAAGGATGAGATCTTCACACAGTAGAAGGCAGCAAGCTAGGCAGTAAGCCAGAAAGTAAGAGCGTTGATAAAGCCCCAGGAAGTGTTGAAATAGTAAACTTTGGAACAAAAGTTAAAGGAGTCAATGAGATTGTTTAGGAGGGCCATCCCATGCAGGCAGAATAAGGAGGCAGCCAGGCAGGATACCATCATGTCACCTGAAGGCAGTGTGCAGCATCTCACCCACTCCCTGCCCAGTACAGCAACAATGAAGCCATTCTGCAACATTGTAGCCAAGGTCTCCATGAAAAAGATGACCATGAAGATCAACATGGATGAGGAGGGCATCTCCTCCGGGGAAGTTCTGCTCAGACTCAGTTCTTACTCTGAAGTGCTAGGACACATCCACAGGGAAAAACAGCCTCTGTGACCAAGCCACCCTGCTGAGACCAGAGATGCAGGAATATGGATTCATACAAAATCGTAGCTACCAGCATACAACCCTAGTCTCCCAGGATTTGAAAACAGGATTCCTGTGATCTCCTTTGCCATGCAAATCACTCCCAGCTCAATGACACACTGTCTTTATTTGCATAAACGTATTTGCCTGGTCTTTATCAGAGCCAGATGCAGTGAAATTTTAACAAAATAGAGGCTCCAGGGTTGACTGAAAATAACTAAACTTTATACTTTATTTCTAACTGTACTATTTCTTTCCTACTTTAACTTTAAAAATGACCTTATCCTTAATACCAGCACAGTTCTAAAAGAACAGCCTAATTCTAAAGGAGTCAGACTGAAGTCTAAACAGCACAGTTCCAATGGAACAGCCTAATGTTGAAGGAGTTAGGCAAAAGGCTGAAACCACAGTTCCACTAGAACAGCACCATTCCAAAGGAGTTAGGCCAAAGGTTAAACAGCGCAGTTCCAATAGAATAGCCTGATCCAAAGGACTTGGGCCAAAGGCTGAATAGCACAGTTCCAATGAAACTGTCTGATTTGGCATCAGATCTAAGACGGAGCAACAAGTTCCAATGAATGCCTGATTCAGAAGAGTGAGGCTGAAGAGCCAACTGATAATTGCAGAAAAAACAAGGCCTTAACCAGAAAAGGATGAAGCCTTAAAATAGATCCTGAATAAAGGCAAGAGAGCCTTAAAGGCACAAAGGGTGAAAAGTCCAGTAGAAAGACTTACCCTCAAACCCCAGAGTTAGAGAGAAACGGAGTAAGGTCAATGGATTCTTTTGTGGGTACCACATTTGTTTGCTCCCTAGCTTTGGAATCATCAAGAGTCTTCTCTGAATCCCTGGTAGAGCCACCAAAATGTTGACCTTAAACGAATAGACAGCCACCTATTTCTCCAGCAAAAAAAAAAAAAATGGATTTGTTCAGGATCAGCAAAGAACTGCAAATTTGGGGTCTACAACCATGGTGACCACATTCAAGTCTAGCACAACAAGGGGAGGAGAAACTCTTATAAAGAGGAACAGAAGTTGGGAGAACTATTGTAAACAGAGTCCATTGGAGGAGACTGGGAGTTCAAAGTGTAGTAGATTGTCATTGGCTGGATTGGGAGTGTCTCTCATCAACTGAGCTGTTGCTAGGCAGGAAGAGGAAGTCTTTCTCTTTCCTATTGGGCTCTTCTATAGACATTGGGCATGAGAGTCCCCCATTCTGGCCTCCTGACTCCAATTTAAGGAGGTTTCTGTTGATTAGTTTTCACAAGTTTGAAGGTAAGTTTTCTCCTGGATCTCGAGCCCCACTCTTCTTGAGTTTCAACCTCTTCAGCCTTTATTCACAACCTGTCCTTTCTGTTAAAGGGTTTTGTCCTTTTTGCAATTACTCACTTTGTCTTTAGCCTGATTCCTTTTGGAACAGGACTGTTCCTGCTGGACTGTGCTTTTCAACCTTTGGCCTGACTTTTTTAGAACCAGACTGTTCCTATGGGAATGGTGCTATCAGACCTGTGCTGGCCTGTGGTTTAATTCCTCTTAGAACCAGGCTCCTCTTTTGGAGCTGTGCTGGTATTTGGCCTGCACATCTTTAGACATTTTTCTTTTGCTCTAGATTAAGATCTCTGAGAAACAGGATCCCAGTCATCTAAATGTTTAAGGATGCACTTCCCAATTCAGAGACTTTGGCTGATTTTATGTTTAAAAATCATGGTCCCTAATCATGCACCTTCCTGACTAAATGAACCAACTAACCAAAAGTAATTTAGAACACCAATGGCCACAATGGGGAACTTTTGAACTCCTGAAACTTAATTTTATTAAAACCAAATTGGACTGCCATAGCTCTGAAATTGCCAAAACTGAATGGAACGCCTATTTGGGTTGGCATTTTGGGGCTTCCAAACTAGGAAGGAGTCTAAAATTCCTCTCTGTAAAATAAAATTTTAAGATGAACTGAGGCATACAAACAATTAAAGAAAGACAAAATGGTTTCCCAAGCCTCTCTTTCCCCTCCCCCATCTCCTTTGTCTCTGGACCTGCATCAGTTACCTTGAGCTTAGGTCCTGACTCTAGCGCCACCTTCTTCCTTCCCTTCTATACTGCCTACACCTCCTCCATACCCTCAGCTTCCCCATTCTAATTCTCTCACCAAACTTCCCATTTTCCCCTAAGCTTCTCCCTGCTCCCTCCTCCACCAAATCAATCAGAACCTATTAAGTCTTCTGAGGATCCAAACAAACTTCAAATCTCTTATATTCCCTAGCTGCATTACCAGCTATAGTTAGAGAGTTTTTTAAAGTAACTGAACATCCCCGTAGGTTTACTAAAGAATTTAATATAGTTGTACAAACATACTAATCTGGGTTTTCAGACCTATATCAGTTAGTCCACCCCACAGTGAGGGTCAAGCCACACATTGGATGAAACTTGCCCAATGGGAAAATCCTGAAAGGGATTTAGAAAAACAAACCCCTAACTTTAGGCAAGAGGCTAAACCACCTGTGGGAAAATGCCACCAAACAATTACAGTAGTTTTTCCTAAGCCTATTGATTGGGACAAAATTCAAGCTTATGCACAAAAGTCTGAGGAACCTGTTCATGACTATTATAATTGCCTTCAGATTGTTTTCAAAAAATTCTGGTCTTGCTTCAGATGTTACATCCACCTGGGTAGGTTTTAACTCTGTGTTTATTAACCAGCTGAACCAGGACCTTTCTCTTTTAGTTAAAAGCACCAGGGAGGAATGGGAAACTCTATCCACTCCAGATTTAGTTAATTTGGCAAATCAACTCACTCTCACCCTAGATGAGTTACCTAAAAAAAAAAAAAAAAAAAAAAAAAAAACACCAAAATTCTTAACCTTCAATACTAAATACAAAAGCAAAAACCTCCTAGTTTCTGCTATTATTGCAAAGAATCAGGACTTTGGAAAATAGACTATTACAAACTTAAGTTCTTCAGGTGCCATCGTGCCATCTATCCTCTAACTAGCCTTTCCAATGTCCTCCTAATTCCCAATGATGTGGCTTCAAGGAACTACAGGGGCTCTTCCCATTCCTTCCTCTGAATCGGCTCAGAGAATCAACTCTCCAGATTGTGAATGAATCTTTCTCTATCCTTATTGCCACTGGAGGCAACACTTGGTGTTCAACCCCAATCTTATAAAGCAGCCCCTGCCTCGGAGTACTACAACAGTTCTAATAGTGAAGGTTTATAATAAACCTCAAAAGGTGTCTGTTTCTGAACCTATTCCCTTTTGTTTAAGCCCTTTGCGAGATACCCACCCTTTTTTCCTTAGCTCCTCTGACCCTATTCGTTTATTAGGTTGAGACTTCTTAGAAAGATATCATGCTGGTATCTTTCCCAAATGCAGGAAATAATTCTAGAATTTGACAGTAACAATCAAAATAGCCAACCAAGTAAATTAAATGACCCTTCAGCATCCTGTATTTTGCTCCATTTCTGAAGGAAATAGAGCTGATTCTGAAGACATTGATCATTTCCCCCTAGTGAATCAACTACCACCCTACTTACGGGCAAAATTCCAACTGATATTGGCAAAATACACAGTGTACCTCCCATCAAGATTCAAATAGGTCCCTCAAAACATCTCCCCAGAATTAATCAATATCCCCAAGTAAGGAAGCCCATGCAAAGCCATCTGATAACCTGAAGGAAATGATTTCTCAGAACTGAAGCAGATTACCTCCAATGACACAGCTTTTCCAAGAAGTCCAGACCAGGTCTTTTAGAAATACAGAGATTTAATTGGGAAATACCTGAGAGCTCTCCCTCCTACCCATCCTTGTCACTCAAATGTGACTTCAACACATTTCCAATCTGTTCACTTTCCCTCTGATGGGGGACATGACACACAGGAAAGTTCTCTCCCGGCTGAGGGACAAAAGACCACTGAATCTGGAAAAAAACTGACTCTTGATCAGTGATGCTTTCAGAGAAAGATCTTGATCAAAAGGGGAAAATATGAAAATTCATAAATGGAAATCACATTTAAAATTGAATTGGGGGGGCAGCCTGGTGGCATAGTGGTTAAGTTTGTGCACTCTGCTTCAGCAGCCCATGGTTCACAGGTCTGGATCCTAGGCATGGATCCATACACCACTCATCAAGCCATACTGTGGTGGCATCTCACATAAAAAATAGAGGAAGATTGGCACAGATGTTAGCACAGGGACAATCTTCCTCAAGCAAAAAGAGGAAGATTGGCAATGGATATTATCTCAGGGCCAATCTTCCTCACCAAATAAATAAATAAGATGGAGTTGGGAGGCCAGCAAGGGCTCAGCCAATGAGATATTGCTGTAACTTAGCCAAAGAAAAGTCACTACACTTTGAACTCCCAGTGTCCCCCAATGGACCCTATGTTTACAGCAGCCTCTCCTAACTTCATAAACAAAAAAAAACGTTTCTCGAGATCTCATCAAGATGGCAGTGTGAGCAGAGTTTGAACTCATCTCCTCCCACAAACACAACCAGGTGACAACTATTTTTGGAAAAATTACCCAGGATTGAAAACTGAAAACTGGATAAAAAGAACCCCCACAACAAGGGACAGTCCTGACGAAGGCCTAAGAGGCAGAAATTCCTGCTGTAGAGGAAAAAAGCCACCTTTGGTAGCAACGGAGCTTCTCAGCTGGCCAGGCGGGAGACACCCTAAGGTACACAGCCCTCCCTAGAGGAGTGAGTTCCAGAGGAGGGGCAATACTGCTATAAGCATACTTCAGACTCAGCCCAACTGAGACGGTGGTCTTACTATCCGGCTTTGCTGGCTATTAACTGCAGCAAGGATACCCCCAGAAAAGCTATTGGCCAAAAGCCGAAAAGACCTTGGTCTTAAAGGGCCCATGCATAAACTCACTCATTGCAGCAACCTAAAATCATGAGAGAGAAGGCTGACAGTCCTTTGGTGAAACAAGACTCATCTGGTGGGCTCTGGGGGCATCTTGGTGAGAGGAGGGACCTCTGTGGAGACTGAGACATTGGTGGGGGCCATTGTTCTAAGCTGGTCCAGGCATGCTGACACGGACCCCGGTGGGCGCCATTGAGGTTCATCCTTTGGCCTGTTAGTCCAGGGGTCTGCAACGCCCACTAGAGAACAGATTTAATCCAGTTCAGCCAGCACAGGCAACCTGCCATAGGGACTGGCCCCACCTAACAGCAAGCCCTCAGGCTACTTTTCAGCCTACATTGACTGGGTGCCTTGATCCTCTACAGGCAGGCAAGGGTGTCTGCCTCTGTGGGGCAAGACCTGTGTGAGGATCAGATGAACTGTGGGGGTCATTGGTGGAGAGATGGGGGCCTATGCAGTGGGGCATTGGGGTATGCTCCAGGGGGTTGAGAAGTGTGCACAGACCAGGACTGTGTTGATGGTGTATGTGGTCCTGTGGGGGATGAGGCTTATCAGCGGCAGAAGACCTGTGCTTCACAAATAGCCATAAAAAGGATCAGCCCCACCTCCCAAAGCCTGAAACAATTGAGTTCCCCCATGCCAAGGGACAGCCCCACTCAGCTGCACTCTTAAGAGAACTGACAACAGCCTTGTAAGCCTGAGGCCTATCATACTGTAAGCCCCTGAGCCTAGCAACCAGCTACACTAGATACCAACCCAATTAAGAGGAAAACTGCAATAGGAATGTGCTGACAGACTTTGTAGCCACCAGTGCTGAGGCTCCCCAAACAAGATTTACAAACAGCTGGCCAGGGAAGGAAAGACTAGACTCCCTGGGTACCTGCAGTGGGAACAACCCTGCCACAGCACAAGGACACAAGTAGCTCACAAAAGGGTCACTCCTGGTTCTTATGGACTGGTGATGAGAGGGAAGCACACTGCTGGGTCTCATAAGGCATCTCATACATAAGACCACTTCTCCAAGATCAGGAGACATAGCTGACTCATCTAATACATAGAAATAAGCACAGAGAAAGAGGCATAATGAGGAGACAAAAGAATACTTTCCAAGCAAGGGAACAGGACAAAACCCCAGAAAAAGAACTAAATGAAACAGAAACAAGCAACCTACTCGACAAAGAGTTCAAACATATCATGAGGATGCTCACAGATATGGGGAGAAGAATGGATGAACACAGTGAACACATCCACAAAGAATTGGAAGATATAAAAAAAAAATCAGAAATGAAGAATACAATACTCAAAATGAGAAATTCACTAGAGGGACTCAATAGCAGAGTAGAGGATGCAGAAGAATGGATCAGCGAGTTAGATGAAAGACTGGAGGAAATCACCCAAGTAGAATAGAAAAGAGAAAAAAGAATTAGACAGAATGAGAACAGTGTAGGGGAACTCTGGGACAATATCAAGCATGCTAATGTTCAGATTATAGGTGTCCCAGAAGGAGAAGAGAAAGACAAAGGGACATAAAATTTATTTGTAGAAATAATAGATGAAAATTTTCCTAACCTGAAAAAGGAAACAGACACCCAAGTTCAGGAAGCACAGAGAGCTCCAAGCAAGATAAGCCCAAAGAGGCCCACACCAAGACATATTATAATTAAAATGTCCAAAATTAAAGACAAAGAGAGAATCCTAAAAGCAGCAAGAGAAAGGCCACAAGTGACATATAAAGGGAAGCCCATTGGGCTATCAGCGGACTTCTCAGCTGAGACTCTACGGCAAGAAGAGAATGGCATGATGTATTTAAAGTGCTAAATGGAAAAATCCTACAGCCAAGAATACTCTATCCATCAAGGTTGTCATTCAGAATGGAAGGAGACATAAAGAGCTTCCTAGACAAGCAAAAATTAAAGGAGTTTATCACCAAGAAACCAGTTCTGCAAGAAATGCTGAAGGGAGTTATTTAAGTGGGAAAGCAATGACCACAAACACAGATAAAAAAATATATATCAAAAAAACAAAACAACAATGAAAAATCAGGCAATAAAATCACTTGTAAAGATAAAAATATAGTAAAGGTAGCAGATCAACTACCTGTGAAGATAATATGAAGGTTAAAAGACAAATGTACTAAAATCACCTATTTCAATGATAAGAGGGTAATGGATGGACGCACTAAACAAGAGACTATGTATGATTTGAAAAACATAATGTTGGAGAAGGGGAGTGAAAAAGTAGAGTTTTTAGAAAGTGGTCAAGCTAAAGAGTCTTTCAACTCAATATAGACTGTTGTATGCATAGAATATTAAATAGGATCCTCATGGTAATCACAAATCAGAAACCTATAACAAGCGAAAGAAAAGTAGGACAAAAGAAATCAAACATATTACTAAAGAAAGCCATCAAACCACAAGGGAAGAGAGCAAGAGACAAAGAAAGGAACAGAGAAAAACCATTAAAACACCCAGAAAAAAAAGTAACAAAATGGCAATATATACACATTTATCAATAGCTACTTTAAATGTCAGTGGACTAAATGCTCCAATCAAATGCCATAGGGTGACAATTGGATAAAAAAAAAACAAGACCCATGTACATGCTGCATACAAGAAACACACTTCAGACCTAAAGACACTCACAAACTGAAAGTGAAAGGATAGAAAAAGATATTCCATGCAAACGACAAAGAAAAGAAAGCAGGGGTAGCAATACTTATATCAGACAAAATATAGTTTAAAACAAAAACTGTAACAAGAGACAAAGACGGGCACTACATAACAATAAAGGGAACAATCCAACAAGAAAATATAACACTTGTTAATATCTATGCACCCAACGTAGGAGCACCTAAATATATAAAGCAATTGTTAACAGACATAAGAGGAGTAATAGACAGTAACACAATAATAGTAGGGGACTTTAACACTCCACTTACACGAATGGATAGATCATCCAAACAGAAGATCAATAGGGAAACACTGGCCTTAAAGGACACTTTAGACCAGATGGACTTAGTAGATATATACAGAACATTCCATCCAAAAACCACAGAATACACATTCTTTTCAAATGCCCATGGAACATTCTCCAGGATTGATCACATATTAGACCACAAAACAAGTCTCAATAAATTTAAGAAGATAGAAATAATACCATGCATCTTCTCTGACCACAAAGGTATGAAACTAGAAATCAACTACAGGAAGAAAACCAGAAAAGCCACAAAAATGTGGAGATTAAACAAAATTCTACTGAGCAACGAATGGGTCAATGAAGAAATCAAAGAAGAAATCAAAAAATTCCTGGAGACAAATGAAAATGAAAACACGACATGCCAAATCTGTGGGATACAGCAAAAGCACTTCTAAGAGGGAAGTTTATAGCAATTCAGGCCTACCTCAACAAAGAAGAAAAATCCCAAATAGACAATCTAAAAGCACATCTAAAGGTACTGGAAAAAGAACAACAAACAAAGCCCAAAATCAGCAGAAGGAAGGAAATAACAAAAATCAAGCAGAAATAAACAAAATAGAGACTAAAAAAACAGCAGAAAAAATTAATGAAACCAAGAGATGGTTCCTTTGCAAAGATAAACAGAATTGACAAACCCTTAGCTAGACTCACCAAGAAAAAAAGAGAGAAGGTTCAAATAAATAAAATCAGAAATGAAAGAGGAGAGATTAAAACGGACACCTCAGAAATACAAAAGATAACAAGAATACTATGAAAAGCTATACATCAACAAATTGGATAATCTAGAAGAAATGGATAAATTCTTAGAAACATAAAACCTTCCAAAACTGGACCAAGAAGAGGTAGAAAATTTGAGTAGACCGATTATCAGTAAGGAGATTGAAACAGTAATCAAAAACCTCCCAAAAAATATAAGTCCAGGACCAAATGGCTTCCCTGGTGAATTCTACCAAACATTCAAAGAAGAATTAATACCCATCCTTCTCAAACTCTTCCAAAAAGTTGAAGAAGAAGGGAGGCTTCCTAACTCATTCTACGAAGTCAACATTATCCTGACACCAAAACCAGACAAGGACAACACAAAAAAGGAAAATTATAGGCCAATATCACTGATGAACATCGATGCAAAAGTCCTCAAGAAAATACTAGCAAATCGATTACAACAATACGTTAAAAAGATCATACGTCATGATCAAGTGGGTTTCATTCCAGGGATGCAGGAATGGTTCAACATCTGCAGATCTATCTACGTGATACACCACATTAACAAAATGAAGAATAAAAATCACATGATCATCTCAATTGATGCAGAGAAAGCATTTGACAAGTTACAGCATCAATTTATGATAAAGACTCTAAATAAAATGGGTATAGAAGGAAAATACCTCGACATAATAAAGGCCATACATGACAAACCCACAGCTAATATTCTAAATGGAGAAAAACTGAAAGCTATCCGTCTAAGAACAGGGACCAGACAAGGATGCCCATTGTCACCACTCTTATTTAACATAGTATTGGAAGTCCTAGCCAGAGCAATCAGGCAAGAAAAAGAAATAAAAGGGATCCACATTGGAAAAGAAGAAGTGAAACTGTCACTCTTTGAAGATGACATGATTTTATATCTAGAAAACCCTAAAGATTCCATTAAAAAACTTTTAGAAACAATAAAGGAATACAGTCAAGTCACGGGATACAAAATCAATGTACAAAAATCGGTTGTGTTTCTATACACTAACAACAAAGTAGCAGAAAGAGAAATTAAGAATGCAATCCCATTTACAATTGCAACAAAAGAATAAAATACCTAGGAATAAACTTAACCAAAGAGGTGAAAAATCTGTACACCGAAAACTATAAAACATTGTTGAAAGAAATCAAAGAAGACACAAAGAAATGGAAAGATATTCCGTGCTCTTGGATTGGAAGAATTAACATCATTAAACTGTCCGTACTTCCTAAAGCAATCTATAGATTCAACACAATCCCCGTCAAAGTTCCAGCAACATTTTTCACAGAAATAGAACAAAGAATCCTAAAATTTATATCAAACAACAAAAGACCCCAAATAGCCAAATGATTCCTGAGAAAAAAAAGAACAAAGCTGAGGGGTCACACTCCGATGTCAAAATATACTACAAAGCCATAGTAACCGAAACAGCACGGTACTGGCACAAAAACAGACACACAGATCAATGGAACAGAATCCAGAGCCCAGAAGTAAACCCACACATTTATGGACAGCTAATATTCAACAAGGGAGCCAAGAGCATATGATGGAGAAAGGAGAGTCTCTTCAATAAATGCTGTCGGGAAGACTGGACAGCCACATGCAAAAGAATGAAAGTAGACCATTCCCTTACACCATGCACAAAAATCAACTCAAAATGGATTAAAGACTTGAATGTAAGACCCAAAACCATGAAACTTCTAGAAGAAAACATAGGCAGTACACTATTTGAGATCCACCTGAGCAGCATATTTTCAAGTGCCATGTCTGACCGGGCAAGGGAAACAAAAGAAAAAAATGAACAAATGGGACTACATCAAACTAAAAAGCTTCTGCACAGCAAAGGAAACCATCAACAAAGTGAAAAGACAACCTAACAATTTGGAGAAGATATTTTCAAACCATATATCAGATAAGGGGTTAACATCCAAACTATACAAAGAACTAATACAGCTCAACAACAAAAAAACCAACAATCCAATTAAAAAATGGGCAAGGGATCTGAACAGACATTTCTCCAAAGAAGATATACGGATGGCCAACAGGCATATGAAAAGATGCTCAACATCATTAGCTCTCAGGGAAATGCAAATCAAAACTACAACGAGGTATCATCTCACTCCAGTCAGAATGGCTATAATTAACAAGACAGGAAACAACAAATGTTGGAGAGGATGTGGAGAGAAGGGAACCCTCGTTCACTGCTGGTGGGTGTGCAAACTGGTGCAGCCACTGTGGAAAGCAGTATGGAGTATCTTCAGAAAATTAAGGATAGATCTACCATATGATCCAGCTATCCCACTGCTGGGTGTTTATCCAAAGAACTTGAAAACACAAAGGCATAAAGATACTTGCACCCCTATGTTCATTGCAGCATTATACACAATAGCCAAGACTTGGAAGCAACCTAGGTGCCCATGAAGGGACGAACGGATAAAGAAGATGTGATATTTATACATGATGTACTGCTACTCGGCCATAAGAAATGATGAAATCTGGCCATTTGTGACAACACGGATGGACCTTGAGGGCATTATGCCGAGTGAAATAAGTCAGAGGGAGAAAGTCAAATACCATATGATCTCACTCATAAGTAGAAGATAAAAACAACGACAAACAAACACATAGCATTGTAGATTGGATTGGTGGTTACCATAGAGGGAGGGGGGTCGGGGGAGGGCAAAAGGAGTGATTAGGCTCACATGTGAGGGGATGGACTATAATTAGTTTTTGGGTGGTGAACATGATGCAATCTACACAGAATTCAAATATATTATGATGTACATCCAAAAATAACTAAATAAATAATTTTTTTAAAAAAATTCTCTCCTTCATTTTCTCTGAATTGTATGTGATTTGCCATAGACTGTATGCTCCAAACCGCAATTCTTTGCCATTCCTGAATAAACTCATTCTGTGGTAAAATAACTGGTTGCTTATTTGTTTTAGGTCAACACTATGAACTCCTTTTCTGGGAGCTAGTGGAGAATATATTCCTCCAGAGCTAGGGAGAATAATATTATGAAAGAAAACATGAGGACAGACAATAGCAGATCCAAAATTAAAGAGAGGCAAAGGATCACAAGGACCAGTGTAAAGGCAGATCTCAGGTTGAAAAGAGGGGCACTAAGCATGGCAACAAGTCAAGATTGGAGCAGGACAAGATGATCCAGGAGAGATTTTGTCAGGCAAACAAAATCTTAGAATATCAGAAGTGTCCAAAATTATCAAGAATGTTTTAGACCATTGATGAAGAGTTTGAGAGGAAAAGCAAACAAAAGAAGGAAATTATTTCTTTTTGACTACATTTTTTTTTCTTTTTTTGGTGAAGAACATTGGCCCTGAGCTTACGTCTGTGCCAACCTCCCTCTATTTTGTCTGTGGGATGCCACCACAGCATGGCTTGATGAGCAGTGTGTAGGTCCGCACACAGGATCTGAGCCCTTGGACCCCAGGCAGCCAAAGCAGAATGCTTAAACTTAAGCACTACACCGCCAGGCCAGCCCCTAAACAAGGTAATTATTAAGGCAACAGAAAACAAAAATTTGTGCGAGAAAGAAAATATAAGTGTTTAATACATGAATCCATCATGAATAGTATTTACATTGTCATTATAAAAAAGAACTCGTTTCGCTACTCACAACACTTCTGACACCAAACGTGTGTGGAGTTTTCTCACACTACCCAATTCTCCAACTCTCCAGACAACAACTGGGTGTGCTACACTTCAATTCTGACCCTCACTACTCGAAGTTAGTGCAGATCCACAGGTTAAGGGCTCAGTCCCACAAGACTGCCCCCATTTCAGATGACAGTGGCAAGTTCCAGGTTGTCACCTGTTCTTCTGACCAGCCAGCTATATATTGGAGGTTCCCACACTCCCTCCTCAGGCTCACTAACTTGCTATAACAGCTCAGAGAACTCAGGGAAACAATTTACTTAGGCTGACTGGTTTATTATGAAGGATTCAGTTGGACAGCCAGATGAAGAGGTTCATAGGGAAAGATCCAGAAGCGTTCCAATTGCCAGAGCTTCTGTCCCTGTGGAATTGGGTTCCACTTCTGCCATGTGGATGTGTCACTAACCCAGAAGCTCTCTGAACTTGTTTAGGTTTTTATGGAGACTTCATTACGTAGGTATGATTGATAAAATCATTGACCACTGGTCTTTAACTCGGTCCCCAGCCCCTCTCCCCTCTTCAGAGGTTGGTGGTTGCGCTGAAAGTTGCAGCCTTCAAATCACGCCTGGCCTTTCTAGTGGAGTAGCCCTCATACTGAAGCTAGGGACCCCAGCCACCAGTCATCTCATTAGCATACAAAAAGACATGCTTGTCCCCAGAGATTCTAAGTACTTCAGAAACTCTTCTGTCAGGAACTGGGGTCAAACACCATATAGTAGAACAAAAAATGCTCCTTGCACCCCAATCACTCAGGAAATTACAAGCACTTTAGGAGTTCTCTTCATTTAATGCTTTAGTCATGTTCTTGCAAGTGAAAAACTCCTCACCCTGTTAGCTCATCTGTGCTCTTCTCTTCCTCACTCCTCTTACCATAGCTCAGCCTCCAGCCAGCATTGTAACACAGCTTTTTAGGCCTCAGCTTCCCAGATTGTTGGATAACTTACCATAAATGCAGTTATTTATTCAATTCTATGTAATCTCTGTTTGTTCTGTTATTTATTACTCCAATTTTGACTAGCTCAAGTGTATAAATCTCTCTTAACCATTCTGATGCTTTTCCCAATCTCTCCCAGTCTCTTGGTCTCCATACATTTTTATGGAAAAAGTCATCAGTAAAAAAGATTATGAACATGCACCCAACCATATGCATATTTATTTATTTTAATTATATGTACATACTACTTTGTTAATACATTATGTACATCATAAATATACACCAAAAAATAGGAGATAAAATGATGAAATAAAAATAAATGGAAGCTGAAGTTGCCAATTTTTCTGACTACTTCCGATAGATCATTTTGCACACATTCTAGAATGTAAACATCTCAATTTGGAGACTATCATCCAAAGCATCAGCATCCAGGGTCCACTGACTGAGTAGACAAGAAGAGTAGAATTGTTAAATTTAAGAACTGTAACAAATTTCATTTGTTTTTTTCTCTGCCTTCTGTTGGCCAAAACTTAGAAGCATTTCAATATCAGACGATTCCTGTAAACTCATGAAATCATGGATAGGATCTATAAATGCATGAAACTCATATCTGCCTTCAGCTTTCTATGGGATCAAACTGAAAAAGCTCCATGCATGGTATCAGTCTTAAGCAAGGTAGAGAAGAAGGGAATGGCAAAGATGGGCAGAGAAAAGAAAGAAGGAAGTTCCAAGTGAGCCAAATAACAACAGCCTGGAGGGAGGAACATGAGGGGAGATGGAAGGAAGCCTTACTAGGCCAAAGCAGAAAGAGTGAGCAGAGAGCAGAGCAGTGAGAGGAGTTGATGTCACAAAGTGGATGGTGTGGGACAATCTATGCTACTGTTACAAAAAAACAGTTGAGATTGACCACAGAGAAAACAGACAACCATTACATATCTCTGGAAAAGGAGTACAGAGCACAATTATGCTTGAAGAATATTATTAGTGTTGCTCATATAGAGAGTAAGAGAAGCCTGTGAGGAAACACAGCCACTATCCCAGCCCAAGGTGGTTTGGATCCAGACTAGGGACTAGGAGCAGTGGAGGGAATGCTAGTGTGGAGGATCAGAATTAGCCACACCAAAATGTGTTTCTTCGGCATGAGGATTATTTTGGGCCAGTTACTTTTAAGAAACTGCAGACAGGGAAGAAGCACTGAAAAGTAGAAGTTACCCTTTGTAAGAGACATTTACATTTGTAGGGGAAGTCTCCACTTGTAAAGGGGCCTCCCTCTCTGTGCCAGGAAGAATGAGGGATGACCTTATCTCTAGAAATTCTTATCAAAGTGGACGACAAGGACTTAAATTGTCATAATAACCTTACTCTTGTTTACTGTCCTTTTCTGGGAATCTCTCATAACTGACTCCCAGCCCCAACATGAAGATGGTATTTAAGATGATAACCTCAGCCATTCTGGGAGTTACCCAGGTTTCCTGGGTTTCTCCCATGTATACATGTTATTAAACTTGTTTGATTTTGCTCCTGTTATTCTGTCTCATGTCAATTTAATTCATAGTCAAGCCAGAAGGAACTAGAGAGGAAGGAACTCCCCTACATTTGGAAAAGAGGGGGCTGGAAAAAGAATTAATGGGGAAGGGATGGAGTGAGAAAGGAGAGCAAAACAAAAGAGAGAAGAACAGCACCCAAATCTTGTGCATTCTTCACACTTAAGGGCTTGTCTGTTGATACTGATTATTGATATTGATACTTGCGATGAACCACCTTTTCTCCGGGGCTTTCCAAAGTCTCATCTTCAGGGCCTTTCTCAGCTTGGGGCTGCTTAGCACAAGAATGCTGGAGTGCAAACAGATGCCTGCATAGGTCACCACTTCCCAGGCCCAGTGCCACTGATCCTGCAGAGTTGTGATTTCCATAACAGTAATAATCAGGGACAGGAAATATGATGTGTAGAACACGAGGAAGAAGGTAAGTGACTTAAGGGCCATGGTGTGAGCCTGGGTGCTGGGATCATGTGGGCCGGGTCTATGGGCCCTCATCTGCCGCAAGTGCCGGCGCAGTGAGAACATGAGCAAGAGAGTGGATACCAGGAACAGGAGGAAGGGAATTGACATTGCAAGCACATCTTGAGGTAGAAAAAAGTGCCAAGAGAAGGTCCTTATTCTATCAGCCAGAGTGCAGTTTCCATGGGACCTCAGGGAGGCAATCATCTGCATAAGAATTATATTCCCACTGACTGATGAGATGCCTGTCACAACAGATATGATCAGGGAGCCCAGCAGCAGCCTGGGCACTGACCGAGAAAGTCTCCACTTCAGCCAGAAGAAGATGGGATGAGAGAAGGATGAGATCTTCACACAGTAGAAGGCAGCAAGCCAGGCAGTAAGCCAGAAAGTGAGACTGTTGATAAACTCCCAAAGAGCGCCCAAATAGGAAACTTGGGAACAAAAATTAAATAACGACATAAAGTTGCTTAGGAGAGCCATCCCAAGCAGGCAGAACTGGGAGGCAGCCAGGCAGGACACAATCATGTCACCTGAGGGCAGTGTGCGGCATCGCACCCACTCCCTGCCTAGCACAACAACAATGAAGCCATTCTGCGACATTGCAGCCAAGGACTCTAGAAGAAAGATGACCATGAAAATCAATGTGAGTGAGGAAGGCATCTTCTCCCAGGAGGTTCTGCTCAGACTCAGCTCCTGTTCACACATGCTGGGAGAAATCCACAGATGAGACTATAAATGTAGTAAACTCTCACTCTAGATTCATGCAAAAACCTAGCTACCTAGCAAACACCTCCAGTACCCAAAATTTGAAAACAGGATTCCTGTGATCTCCCTTGCCATTCAAATCACTCCAAGCTCAACGAGACCCTGTCTCTATTTGCATAACCTGCATTTGCCTGCATTTTTATCACAGCCAGATGCAGTGAAGTTTTAACAAAACAGAGGCCCCAGGAGTGATTGAAATACCCATATTTTGCACTTTATTTCTTACTATACTACGTCTTTCACCCACCTCTAACCACGAACTTCCCTGACCCTTCATGACCTGGGTTAATACTTTATTTAATAGCATGTATACATTATTAAGACCCCCTCCCGAAAGTGTGGAGTAAGAAGTCATTCATATGGACAAGTTGTGGAAGAACTAAGCTCCCTTTTATCCTCCACTGATCTCTCACCATCCTAAAATTTCACTGTCAGGCTTCATATTGATGTTCCAGGAGTCTCCAGTTAAGTATAAGTTTCCCTGATAAGGTAACATCAAAGCTCTAAGCCATCAACACCTTAGCTTCAATGTGCTTAGCAAACCAAAATTAATCCTTTCCTAAGAAAGCTCTGAAGAAATGAGAAAAGAGTTGAGAAGTCATAATGAGAAGAAGGGAAAGACAGAGAAGGTGAAACTGGTAGATCAGATACAGAACAGACTTCACAATAGGAGCCAAGAAAGCAAGAGTTAGTGGGATGAAAGGAGGAACTCAGAACAAAGCTCACAATGAGCACACAGGTAAGGACTGCTTTATGCAGGAGGAGCCACATCCTACAACAATGCTTAAGAGAATAACAACCAACCTGTTAGAGCACCTCTCCATTTATAAAGGATTTAACACATTACATTTTGCGTCCACCAACAACCATACAACGTGACACTCCTTCAGATCAGCCACCCAGGCTCAGGGAGTCATGATGAAAGATCCAGCTAAGGTGAGTTTAAAAGCCTGGAATGCCTATGAACATGAAAAACAGAAAAGAAAAGAGAGAAAGAGGGAAGAGAGAGAAGGAGGGTAGAAAAAAGAGAGGTAAAGAAGCAGTGGATAGAGTCCACTTTTCAGATGGTGAAGATGCTAGAGTCACGGTCCTCCCCCATGACCTCTTAGGGATCAGGGCCCTGCCTCTCAACTTACCTGGTCTCACTCAAGATTCCAGGTGAGAGGACTATGTGTGAAACATTAAAGAGAAATAAAAACTAGGATTAACATTTATAGAGGAGACCACAGGAAAAAGAAAATCAGCTACCTTTCAAATATGGCATTTGCTTAAGAACTGTTTCATTTTTCTCAGAAGCTTATCAAAGAGGATATAATGAAAGCTGATCAACAGTCTTCCAACACAGCTTCAGTGACTTGGTTTAGTTCTCTGCATGTTTTCCTCTGGCTAGTTCCTGAAGACAGCAGCAATGAGTGGCTTCTGTCTGTTTCACAACATTTTGGCTCTTCTCAGAATCCTTTGGCCAAAGGCCAGCTTCATGATGCCACCAAGAAGCTCATTGAGGCAATGGTACACACACCCTGGTGCTGTCATACGTAACCGAGTATCCCTGTGTGCTCACAGGCAATTTTCATGTGACTTACACATTCATCACAGCATACACTTCCCCAGAAACAGTCTTTCCTGAGACTTTTCCTTTTCTACAATTAACAGCTCGACAAAGTCAATATTTTCTCCTCTTTCAGTACTCTTCCATAAGAAGGAAGAAAGAATATTCCTCCTGAGGCACAAGTTCATCCATCTCTCAGGGTTCCGCTAGATATGTCTTATAGAAGTCTCACGTCCCATTCATAGTCTGTCTCCAAAAGAGGATGCAAGCAGGACAATGCTGTTAGGTGTTTTTCAGAGTCTTCCAATATGCACCAGCAATCAAAATACTACATGTTTCTCACAAAAGCTACATCATGTTTCTCTTTTCTAAAGGTGTCCCATGCTTGCAAATGAAGTTGATGAATCCTTTTCTGTAGCACCATTGGCAATATATGTTTTAGATGATGCCTGGGCCCTCTGTGAAATGGTGCTAGTGTCAAACAAGTAAGAGCAGAAGGTCAGATTCCAAGTGAATGATTCTGAAGAGACCACTTCAGAGCACTTCCTTCATTTTGCTCCTCTACAGTAGCAAAGGAGTTTTTGGGTTCTGTCCACTACTTTGTTTTTTATGTTATTTTTTCCTATTACATTCAAAAATGCCTTGAGTCATCTTAAGGATGTGAAAATACACAATTTATTTGGTAGAATTTGTAAATCTTGGTTCCATTCTTCACTGAGCCTTTGAAGGATAAGCACTGTGGGGTTATCTCCACGTTCTTCCATGGTTTCATCAGGTAACTGATGGTCTGTGACAGAAAGGTGGAGGAGGAAGGAAATAACAATGTTTTTAATGGCTAGACTGCTCATAAATATTAAATTAAATCATGCAGAAATTAAATCACAATTTCACACAAAATAAGCTCTAAGTATTTTCCTGACACTACAGACCTCCTCTTATTCATATATTCAGGTAAATAATTTTGGATAAAACATTGGATCTAACAGCAATCCAACATAAAATAGAATTGAGCTTTCTGAAAGTAAATTTGGAAGTTTTAAACATCGTTAATTATCAAAATGTGCAAACACAGTTAAGTATTCTTTAATATTCAGGTAAATTTACACACTTTCCTTTCAAATGAAAAATAGCATTTTAAAGTTATTTTTACAATAATGAAGTTAGCCTGCAGGGAGGTCCAGATTGCAATTTCATACCAACTCAAAATCCTTTTGAATAGTTCTCTTCTCTGTCTTGCACCATTCCAGCAGTTGGAAGCAATAAAATTAATCTCTTAAGGAATAAATCAATGCTGCTTGCATAAGGCCATAAACTTCATTTGAATACGTAACATCTACTGGAGAGATAAATCATGTCTAGCTTCTAACTCAGTGGATGACAAGCCATACCTTCCGGGAGGTTCTCATAGTAGGGAAGGAGCAAAAGGAGAACTGAGAAAGTAGAACCACAGGCCCACATCCTCTCTTCAAACTGAACCTCTATGTTTATATCTACTTTATAGACTGAGTTTCTAGATAAGATTTCAGTTAAACACCGGACTCCACCACAAAAAACAAAATTGAAACTGATGTCCTAGACCAAAAGTCATCAGAGAGGAAAAGATTTAATCAACGCATCTTCTTTCACTCCCTCCACAAAATTTATCTAAATTGTCTCTCAAGGAATTTTTAGAAATTATTTTCAAGGCTCCAATCCACAATGACAGAGAGAAAGGGAAAATAGAAAACATTTTGGAAGCTGGAAAGTAGATGAAAGAGTGATCAAAACATAGAATTAAGAAAATTGAATCCTATGCAAGCAGAAAGAAAAGTTGAGAACTAATCTGACTTTTACTCAGGATTTGCAGTGCCGGGTACTTCTGAAGAAAAACAGGTAAAACTTGGTTATAAATCAGTTTAAGATTCAGATTTTGAGATCATTTCTCCCCTTTGCATAACTGGGAAAACACTCCTGCCCTCCCTGGGAAAAGACTGTAATTGTATTCTCTGGAGAGAATAAAACAGGATCTCCCAGCTGGGTGTATCTCAACCACGTTTGAGGCAAGGGCATCCTGAAAAGAGGAAAATTGGCTGAACAAATGCTTTTCCCTCACCTGGCTTCCCATGCCAATGGTGAACATTGGCCCCCAGGCCTTCACCCTCTAGGCAGGAGATGAGTGTATTTTTTTCTAAGAATCTAAATTTTCCAAGAGTAAGATCTAAAGACTGAATGCCTCAAATAATTTGCTCAGTCTATCACTCCACAGTGAAGCTTGTGGTCAACAAGTCCGAATCATGAGTTCAGAATTTCCAATCAGCCTTTCCATTCCTTACTCAAGATGAGCAAACAACAGGGAGTTTGGGACAGCAGAGAAAAGGTGGAAGATAAGACCAAAACAAAGAAATCAAATAGCTACTTGGAAGAAAAAAAATGCAAGAAGAAACCTTTCCCCCAAAAAACCAATATTCTCAGGGGGTCAAGAGAATATAACAAAGCCATATAAAATAAGAGAGTGTAGTTTAAAAATACACAAAATTTTTAAAAGGGGAGTGCTTGGGATTAAAAACATGAGATCTGAAACTAATCACCCAGTAGAAGAGGTCGAAGATAAAATATATGAAATATCTTAGAAAGTAGAGAAAAAAAATTAGGTGAGAAACAAGAGAATGACAATCCAGGATATCAAATATCCAAGTAATAGGGATTCTAAAAAGAGAGAAATAATAAATGGAGGGCAGAAAACCATCAACAAAATAGTTGAAGAAAAATTCTCAGAACTAAAAGACATGGGTTATCATATTAAAAGGGCTCTCCAATATCTGGTCCATGGTCATAAAATTTCAGAGTAATGAGCATAAAGAGAAGATCCTACAATCTTTTAGAGAGAGAAAGGAGAGGGGAGGATAGGAGTTCAAAATATTTTAAAAATTAAATTGGTCTCACACTTTTTAAAAGTAACTTTGGAAGCTAGAAAGCCATGAAACCATTATCTCTAACCTAGAATTCTCTATCTGAATACTCAAGTGCAAGGGAAAAATCAAGACTTGACTTGGGAACAAGCCAAGTCCAAAAAAGGTTTACTTTCTATGCACTCTTTCTCTTGGAACTACTCTTCTAAAGCTATGGAGTATGCCATGATAAAGGAAGACATGGGGTATAGACAATACAGATCCACGATGAGAGAGAGGCAAAGGATCGCCAGGACCATCATAAAGGCAGATCTCAGGATGAATGGAAGGACTCTAAGCATGGGGACAAGTCCAGACTGGAGCAGGACAAGAGGCTCCAGGAGAGACTTTCTCAGGCAAATAAAATGTTAGAATACATCATGACTCTAAAATGTTGAGAAATATTTAGACTTTTGATGAAGAGTTTGAGAGGAAAAGCAAACACAGCAAAATAATTGTTAATACAACAGAAAACAAAAGTTTACACAAGAAAGAACATGTAATTGTTTAATACGTAGTTCCATTATGAATAGCATTTCCACTTTCAATATAGGAAAACTTTTTTCTCTACTTGCAACACTTCTGACTTCTGACAAGATATGTGTGTGGGATTTTCTCACTCTAACCAATTCTCCAACTCTCCAGACAATAACTGGGTGTCCT
The DNA here is from genome assembly GCF_037783145.1 of Equus przewalskii. NCBI lineage: Eukaryota > Metazoa > Chordata > Mammalia > Perissodactyla > Equidae > Equus > Equus przewalskii. Next base: position 96,155,698 of record NC_091834.1, on the reverse strand, counting down.
ATAATTCAGTTCTGACTCACACTACTTGAAGTTAGTGCAGACCCACAGGTTAAAGGCTCAGTCCAGCAAGATTGCCTCCCACTTCAGATGACAGTTGTCACCTGTATTTCTGACCAACCAGCTATATATTAAGGGTTCCTGCACTCCCTTCTCAGGTTCAACATTTTGCTAAAACAACTCAGAGATCTCAGGGAAACAATTTACTTACATTTACTGGCTTATTATGAAAGATTCATATGAATAGCCAGATAAGGTGAGATCTGGAAGAGTTCTGAGTGCAGGAACTTCTGTCTCCATGGAATTGGGGTTCCTCAACCTCTCATCAGGTGAATGTATCACCAACCCAGAAGCTCTCTGAACACCCATCTTTAGGGTTTTTATGGAGGCTCCATTATGTAGGTATGATTGATTAAATCATTGGCCTCTGGTAATTAACTCAATCTCCAGCCACTCTTTCCTCTTCAGAGATTGGTGGTTGGGCTGAGAGTTGCAGCCTCCTACTCATGCCTTGGTCTTTCTGGTGGACCAGCCCTCATCCTGAAGCTAGAATGCTCAACCACCAGTCATCTGATTAGCATACAAAATGTCACTCCCATCAGCAGAGATTCCAAGGGTCTTAGAAGCTATCGTGTCAAGAACTGAGGTCAAAGACCATATATTAGAACAAAAGATGCTCCCAACACGCCTATCACTCAGGAAATTACAAGAATTTTAGGAATTCTCCTCTTCTAAAGCCTTAACCATATTCTTCCAAGTGAAAACTCATGACTCTGTTAGCTCATCTGTGCTCTTCTGTTCCTCTCTCCTCTTACCATAGCTCAATCTCCAGCTAGCCTTGCAACATAACGTTTTGGGGCCTCAGCTTCGCAGATTTTTTGACAACTTACCATAAATTCAGTTATTTATTTGAAAATTCTATGTAACCTCTATTCTGTCTTGTTATTTTTATCCTATTTTGACTGGCTCAAACATATGAATCTGTATGGGAGCAGAATTTGCTACCCCAAAATATGTCTCTTTGACTTGATTGTATTTAAAAACAAAAGACTCAGGAGGAAACTTTGACCTTCCCCCAACTGCCTAAGAATTTAAGAGAGAAGGCATGTTTCAGGTAGGAGCCAATATCATAGGTAACTATATATGATGTGAACTAGGTGTAATAGACAGGGAGGAATCTAGGGAGGCCCTTTTGCTTAAAGTTCTCTCCATGTCTCATCATCTTTGCAAGGCATGGCAAACATTTGTTTACCAAATTTGCTCCTCCATCTCCGTGTGAATTGCCATCTTCCCCTTTGATGTTTCAAACCACTAGCCTCAACATTCTTTTATGTCTTTAGCTGAAGATGATATTTAAGGTGGTAGCTTAAGTCATGTTGGTTAGTTACTCAGTTTTCCTGGATTTCTCCCATGTATTCATACTATTAAACTTGTTTGATTTTCTCCTGTTATTCTGCCATGTCAATTTAATTCTTAGACCAGCCAAAAGAAGCTAAATGTGTAGAGAAATATTTCTTACTTCCCTACAGGTAGTGATTAGCATGAGATAAAACTTAACTGGCTGGACATTCCTTGCTCTGCCACCACTGAAGCTGAGAAATCCTGGACCTCTGACAAGAGCTGGGAGAAAGTAAGAGTTCTTGCTACATCAGTATCCTACATCAGTCCCTGAAGGAGAGTGGAACCTACACTGGTAAGTTTTTTCCTTTTCTAAATTTGGATTAGCTAGAGAAAATATTTGTGAAGCTAGTTTTTTGGATCCAGTGACTCTGGGAAATTTACTAGCATACTCTTTGGTTTATTGATCCTTCTCTTCCCAGAGATGGTCATTGTCTTTCCTTGTCTCTGTCTTTTCAATTGTTTGCCACAAAAAGAAGAAAAACTTAGGGCAGGATGTAAGCATAGGCTGACTCAGCTGATTATTTAAAAGTTGGATGAATAAAATGGGCTTTAATGGAGGTAAATAAAGGTTTTAATATTGTACTACCTAAGGATGATAGGCCAAAGAGATCCCCTACCAGCAGCACTAACATTAAAGAGCCCTAAATGAATCCACTCTATTTATCCCAGTTTGGAGAAATTTAAAAAGCCAGAAGGAGAGATCACAATGAGAAATCTGACCAACAATCCCATGGGGCAACATTTAGGACAGTTAGTCAAGGTAAAGATAAGAAAAGGGCTAGGAACCCTTGATTCAACCTCTCACTGAGGACTCAAAGCCTTTTGCACAGAAAAATTTTAAATGACCAGAAGACAGAGAGGAGAAATTTCTAACACTTCATGATCCAGGAACCTGAGCTGTGGTAACAAAACCCGTTGGTGGGACCCTGATTCAGCCTACAATTAAATTGATAAAACGAAAAAGAATGTCTTAATAGGATTATAAAAGTTAGAATGCTTGAACTAATATTATATGAAGAGGTTATGTTAACTTTGCCTGAGTGTTTTTGGGGAATGGGTGTTATGTCTGGGTGGGAATGCTTCCACTACTCAGAATTATAAGACTGAGATTTGTTGATGGGGTCCTAATGGAAGCTACAGTTAGAGGTAAAAGATTTGAAGGATTTAAGGTGAAAGATGATAGGAAAATTGGTGAATTTGAACAGGTTTTATACAGAGTTATTTCATCTCTTTTGCCTGAAAGTGTTATGGGTTGTATTATGGAGATGGACATTGTGTCTCACTGGGGACTCTTTCCCCTCCCTGATATTGTAAGACAGAGGGCATAAAAGTCTGCCCTTCAGACAATGTTAATTAAACATGCTCAAGGGAGTTGATAGGACTAATAAGAAAGACAATGGAAGCCCCTCGAGGTGCATTGGTCTAGCTTTGAATTGTGCACTGGAAAAGAGAACCTTTGTTGAATGCTTTGTGCAGACTTTTTAAAGGTATGGCACATGGTCCTGAAGTTTTAGAACATAAAAATCTTTTGATTTACCTCTTAGTTAAAAATCTCCCTGATATAAAGGAGCAAATTAAAGAAAATATAGTTGGATGAGTGGATCAGCCTTTTGAGACTATTCAGGCTACAACTCCAGTATTTAAGAAATTAAAAACAACAATCTTTATCTTGCAAAAGAGGAAAGGAAATATTTTAAAATTTGGCAAAAAAAAATCACCTTAAATGTCCTCTCCACAAATATTAGTAAAAAGATTTAATAGATGAACTTAACTCTGTCCAACTGCTAAAACAAAATTTGGATCCAGCTCTTCTTTTATAAACTAGTGAGTTTTATATTGCACCTGGTTCATAGCAAAACTCTAATGAAAGATATAGGGTATCTGTGTCTGTCTGTGTTTTCATGTACGTCTATATGAATATGTTGTAAATGTGAGATATTTTTCTGCCTACAGATGGTATAGCCAAAATTAAGAGCTCCATTTAATTAGCTTAAAGTAAGCACTTATATAAGTCATTTCTAAATGTAATAGAAACTAATTCAAATGGTTTTGAAATTAACTTAATACATAACAATCTTTGGTAAATAAAAGCTCATTTAAGTTTGTTGGTTTCATTGAAATAGGCACATCCTTAGAGTTATCAGCATAGGAGATGATGCAGACATGCAGCCTGGGTTTACTAGTCAAATAAACTCATGTTATCTCTGTTGCAAATTTGTCAGAAAAAAATAACTTAGAATGATAGCTAATTTTGTCTAATGTCTCATAAACTTTTCATGGGTAATCTAAACATAACTGTTGGGAGCATATGATTTAGATAGATGCAAGTGAGATGAGTTTATAGATAAGCAATAATTATATTCTATAGCATGTGTATTTAAAATAACTTCCAAAATCTCTTTGGTGACTTGAAACTTTAAAGTTTTGCTAGGTTTGATTAAATGATGGAAAATTTATTGAATATCTAGATCATTTTCAAATAGGATAAAATAGTGAAACATTAATTGCTAAACAAGTCTAAGTTTACCTACTTTTGGCTTTTATTATAGAGAAACTAAAATATATTGGAGTCTATTAGTAAACATATGTCATGCTTTACTGAAAATTGTACTATGAAGTAGCATATGTTTCTAGAAATTATGAAAATTATTTATAAATTTGCCAAGCTGACAAATGTTAATGTAAAAGATAGTTCATAATTGCTTACTTCTTGGTTTTCACTAAAAATTAAGGTTTCTATACATTAAGAATTCTAATTAACATATGTGATTAAAGCAATTAAAATAAGGAAAACATTTCTGGATACAAAAAGTAAGATGCATGTTTTCAGAAAAGAAAGTATAAGGAATGGAGATATTTTTGTTTCTTTTGTTAAGAAAATGAATTTGCCCTAAACTAAATGTGGTTATGAGAAAGAGGAAAGTAAATTTTGTCCTAAGGATATGCTAAGAAGGAGGAAAGGCAAGGGACAGACAAATTCTGAATATAAAAAGAAAGTTATAGATGGTGTGTGAAAGAGGAACCCTCAGAAAAGAGTTCTCTGCATTGTCAATTTGGCTATGACTGGACTGAATTTAATTAGGTAAATGACTTTTAATATCAAAAGTAAGCAGGTGCAAAATTAGAATTTGGTTTTCTCTCTCTCTCTTAAAAGAATAGTTTTCTTGGACTTCTCACCTGCTCCTGATAGAGAAGTTATGAAAGATTTTTCTTTATTTTTGAGTAAGTCTATATGGATGGCAAAAATTCCTATGTTGTGTCAAAATAATTTCCTATGTTCAAAAACGTAAAGACTCTCTATTAAAGGAGCTACTTTTTCTCCACCTGTTTAGCTCTCTATGTTTCCCTTTAACATCTTCTGTTGTCACTTTGGTTAAATGGATAGCTAAAAATTGTTTCACAGTGACCTGTGATCATATTTAACCAAGCATTTTAAAGCTTTTTGGTATTTTTGACAAATTTTCCCAAAATTCAAATCCTAAATAATATCTTTCCTTTGACCTGAATGTAACTTTGAGAATTTCCAGCAGAACTCTGGGACTTCTCAAAGAATTTGTTCTTTTTTCCTATAAAGAAGGCGATATTAAACTAATTAGAGTCATTTGGTATGTTAAATGGCTTGGAAAGCATTGTCAATAAGTGATGCTAAACTTCCCTTATTGATATCCTTGAATGCATATATTATTTATATAAATATTCTAGAAGTTGTATGAATTTTTTCTGGTAAGTCCTGTAATAATGTTATCAGTCTAATTACTATGTTAAAATGTGTCTTACAGGAAAAAATAAGTTTCTTTGGCAATTACATTGTAATCACATCTTTAACCATGACATTATAAGTCTTTCGTGATTTACTGACAGTTACGGTCTTACTCTGATGTTTATGCAAATATGTGTCATCTTCAGAGAGATTCATGGAACGGACTCTGACACATACTCTAGAATGCAGGTTTTTGATAAATTCTCAGATCATAAAACTGAACTGGGTAAGAAATTACAGAACTCCAATGGAGAAACTGATTGCTTCATAAAACTGAGAACAAAAGATCAAGATCAAGAATTGATTACATGGGAGTGAGTGGACTGATGAGGATGATTATAATTTATGACTTTTTGTTTAAAATATTGTTTATTTTTTTAATGTTTTGTTTTTCCAGATTTAAAGAAAGCTTTTTCTCTTTTCTCTTAAGCCAATTATGACTTATGCAATTTGGTAAATTATATCTTTTAAGCAGAAGAGAAACATTTATCTAGTCCTCCTCTGTACCTGATCCCTCCAGAATTTGTAAACTCTTCATGAGTGAGCATTCTTATTTTCATGGCAATAGAGTGATTTGCATAAGCTCAATGAAAACCTGTACTCCTTATAACAGGACACAGTTGGAAATACTGGTTAAATTACCAAGGTTTTGACTGGAATGTAATATTTGAGAGAGACATGCATAGCCTCAGATATGACCAGATAGCTTTCACGAACAAAGTTTGACTTTATGGAACAAATAAAGCCCCTTAGAATTATTAGCCTGCTACATTACTCACAGGGTTCCCAGCAACCTTACCAGGTGAGTAAAGAAGGTCACTTCCTGGTAGGTGCTAGAAACTCAAGATATTTGGGGGACCATTAGAAGACAGGAATTCACCCAAATCTATTGCTATTGAGGGCAGAGTCTGATGACAAGTCCTTGGATTGGCTGTCCTGGTCTTGAGGCACCTTTAAAAGTTCCATCTTAGATACCTTACAAAAAGTTCCAGCAAAGCAGATTTAAGAGACCTAATGATCAATCACTATTCTTGCTGTACTTTTATAAATAGTGGGCCAAGTTTATTGAAATTAAACATATTTTACAAATCAATGAGTCTTAATTTGGCTACCTTTGGTAAAAATGGGGGTTATTTTAGAGAGAAAAATTATGTTTCATTAGAACTATAATCCACATTAGTGGGTATTAGATTCTAGTTCTGTTAATTGTCTCTGAAGCTTTGTTTTCTACCTGTAAACTGGACTGGATCCTAAATTCTAGTTTCCTTAATTACCTGGTTACAAGTATCCAAATTAACATTTTCCATTTTCTTCATCTTTTTGATTTGGAATAATTGAGAACTGAAACTCCCTTTTTCCTGAAGCCCTGCAAACTAAAGCTGGACAATTTAATATAAAATTAACATTGATCACCATGACAGCTCATATTTAGATCATCTTCATGCCTGTTGCTGTGTAAGCCATTCAGAAAGATAAATGAACACCCAATGACATCATCAGAGATGTTTCAAACTGCAAAAGATGCTTCAACCCTGACATCTACAAATCTTCTTGACAGGGTATACCCTGGGCTCAGAAACTGGTTTAAAATTTGCTTAAAGCATTAATCTTGTTTTTCTTTTTGTTTCCATAGAAATGTCTCTTATTAAATACCTGATTGTTTGCTTACACAAGATAGGCCTAACTTTGGAAATCCACCTGCATCACCACCTCCTGAAGTGAATTTAACTGGACTGACATATTGCCAGGACTAAGAGACTTGATCAATGACATGGAACAACCTGCCAACTCAGCCTCTAGAATGGGAAACTTCTTAAAGTTTCGACAGTGGAAATGTAGGGGAACATAATTAGTTACCCAAAAATGTGTCTCTTTTGCTTGATTATTTTTAAGAACAACAGCCTCAGTAAGAAACTTTGACCTTCTCCCTAAATGTCTAAAAGAATATAAGATATAAGGCCTGCTTCAGGAAGGAGCTAATACCGTAGACAAGTACAGTATAATATGAAATAGCTGTAGTAGACAAGGAGGACATAGCAAGGCCCATTTGATCAAAGTCCTCTCCATGTCTCATGGTATTTTCAAGGCATGGCAAACATTTGTTTACCAAATATGCTTTTCCACCTCCATGTGAATTGCCATCCTCCCCTTTGAAGTCCCAAACCACTATACCCAATATCCTCCTTTGCCTTTAGCTGGAGATGGTATGTAAGTTGGTACCTTCAGCCATTTTGGCGAGTTACTCAGTTTTCCTGGGTTTCTTCCATGTATACATGCTATTAAATTTATTTGATTTTCTCCTGTTATTCTGTACCACATTAATTTAATTCTTAGACCAGCCAGAAGAACCTAGAAGGATAGAGAAATATTTCTTCTTCCCCAACAAATCTCTCTTAACTGTGTCTCATGCTTTTGCAAATTGCTTCTAGCCTCTTGATATCAATATATTTTTATAGTGGACACCATTGGGAAAAATATATATATAAATATGAATCCGAACATATGCATACTTATTTACTTTAATTATAGGCATGTACTACTTTAGTAATACATTATGCACATCATAAAGCATACAACAAAAATAGGAATTTAAAGGATGAGATAAAAATAAATGGAAATTGGGGCCAGCCCCATGGCCGAGGGGTTAAGTTCGCATGCTCCGCTGCAGGCTGACCAGTGTTTGATCAGCTCGAATCCTGGGCACGGACATGGCACTGCTCATCCAGCCACACCGAGGTGGTGTCCCACATGCCACAACTAGAAGGACCCACAACTAAGAATATACAACTATGTACTGGGGGGCTTTGGGGAGAAAAAGGAAAAAATAAAATCTTTACAAAAATAAATAAATGGAAATTGAAGTTGCCACACTGTCTTTACACCTCAAATGGATCATTTTGCACACACTCTGAGGTGTAAACATCTCAATTTGGAGACTACAACCCTAGGTATCAGCATCCAGGGTCCACTCCTGGCTGAGGGCCAAGAAGAATAGGATTATCAATTTTAAGAATTGTAGTAAATTTCCATTGTATTGCTTCTCTGTCTTTGTTGGCCAAAACCTAAGAGCACTTCAACATTAGACTATTCTTTTCAATTCAACCTGGAGCAATTGCTGTAACACCTGAACAGGACATACAGTGGTACAAAACTCATATCTTCCCTCAGACTTTCACTGGATCAAGCTGATAAAGCTCCATGTGTGAATTTGGTCTTAAGCAGGGCAGAAAAGAAGGGAATGGCAAAGATTGGCAGATAAAGGAAAGCAAGAAGTTGCAGGTGGGCCAAACACCACTGACTGGAGGGAGGAACACAAGAGGAGATCGAAATAAGCTTTACTGGGCTGGAGTAGAGAAACTGAATGAGAACAGAGCAGTGAGAGTGGGGAAGTTGATGTCACAAAGTGGGTGAGGTGGGACAATCTATGATAACATTAAAAATAAAAACACTTTAGATTGACCACAGAAAAAACTGACAACCATTACATGTCTCTATAAAGGGAGCACAAACCACAAAGACATTTAGAGAATCTAATTAGTGTTACTCGAATAGAGAATGAGAGAGACCTGTAAGGAAATGAGGTCAGAATGCTAGACAAGGTAGTTTTGTACCCAAACTAGGGACTAGGAGCAGTGGGGAGGGTGATAGAAACAGAGAGGGATGGAAAGAGAATTAATGGAGCATGGAAGAAGTGGGTAAAAAGAAGGAAATTAAAAGAGAGGACAGGGCCCAAATCTTGTGCATTCTTCCCACTCATGGCTTTGTCTTCGGATACTGGTTATTGACACTGATAACTTGAGATGAATCACCTTTTGTCCAGGGATTTCCACAACATCATCTTCAGGGCCTTTCTCAGCTTGAGGCTGCTTTGTACCAGGATGCTGGAGCATAGACAGATGCCTGCATAGATCACCACATCCTAGACCCAGTTCCAGTGATTATGAAGTGTTGTGATATGCATAGAAACAATAATGAGGGACAAGAAATATTATGTGTAGAAGACGAGAGAGACAGCAAGTGACTTCGGGGCCATAGTGTGAGCCTGGGTGCTGGGATCGTGTGGGCCAGGTCTATGATCCCTCATCTGCCTCAAGGACCGGTGAAGTGAGAACATGAGCAAGAGAGTGAACACCAGGAACAGGAGGAAGGAAATCAATAACACAAGCAGTATCTTAGCCAGAAAAATGTACAAAGAGATGTGCTCTGTTATATCAGCCACAGTGCTGTTTCCATAGGAAATATGGCAGGCAACCATCTACACAAGAATGCTATGCCCAGTGGCTAATGAGATGACTGTCACACCAGATATTATCAGGGAACCCAGCAGCAGCCTTGGCAGTGACTGAGAAATCCTCCACTTCAGCAAGAAGAAGACTGGATGAGAGAAGGACGAGATCTTCACACAGTAGAAGACAGCACGCCAGGCAGGGAGGCAGAAAGTGTGTTGATGAAGCTCCAAGGGATGTTGAAATAGTGAATTTTGGAGCAAAAATCAAAGGAGGCTAGGAGTTTATTCAGGGGAATCATCCAATGCAGGAAGAACCTGGAGGCAGCTAAGCAGGCCACAGTCATGTCATCTGTGAGCAATGTGTGGCACTGCATCCAATCCCTGCCCAGTACAGCAACCATGAAGCCATTCTGCAAATTTGCAGCCAAGGACTCCAAGAAAAAGATGACCATGAAGATCAACATGGGTGAGGAGGACATCTTCTCCAGGGAGGTTCTGCTTAGACTCAGATCCTACTCTGAAGTGCTAGGACACATCCACAGGGAAAAACAGCTTCTCTGGCCAAGCTACCCTGTTGAGACCAGAGATGTAGAAAACTCTCTCCTTGGATTCACACAAAAGCCTAGTTACCAGACTACACCCTTAGCATCCCAGGATTTGCAAACAGGATTTCTGTGATCTTCCTTGCCATCCAAATCACCCTCAGCTCAATTATGCCCGATCTTTATTTGCATAACCTGTATTGGCCTGTTCTTCACAAAAGCCAGATGCAGTAAAATTTTAACAAAATAGAGGCTCTGGGGGTGACTTAAAATACCTATACTTTAACTTTATTTCTTACTGCATTATCTCTTTACTACTTTTCTTTTAAAAATGACCTTATTGTTGGGGCTGGCCCCGTGGCCCAGTGGTTAAGTTTGCGTGCTCTGCTTTAGCAGCCCAGGGTTTCACCGGTTCGGATCCTGGGCACAGACATGGCACCGCTCATCAGGCCACACTGAGGTGGCATCCCACATGGCACAACTAGGAGGACCTACAAATAAAATATACAACTATGTACCAGGGGACTTTGGGGAGAAAAAGGAAAAACAAAATCTTTAAGAGAAAAAAAAAAACAAAGTAAAAAGCTAAAGATAAATTTTATTTAAAAAAATGACCTTGTTAATGCCATCACAGTTCTAAAAGAACAGCCTAATTCTAAAGGAGTCAGGCCAAAACCTAAACACCACAGTTAAATGGAATAGCCTAATCCTAAAGGAGTTAGGCTGAAGACTGAAAGTACAGTTCCACTAGAATAGATTAATTCCAAATGAGTTGGGTTGAAAGTTAAACAGCACAGTTCCAATAGAACAGCCAAATTCCTTCGGAGTCAGGCTGGAGGCTGAATGCCACAGTTCCAATTAAACAGTCTAATTCCAGAGGAATTGGGCTAATGGCTGAACAGCCCATTCAAATAGAACAGCCTGATTCAGAAAAGTCAGGCCAAAGAGTCAACTGAGTTTTCACAGACAAAACAAGGCCTTAACCAGAAAAGGATGAAACCTTAAAATAGATCTTGAATAAAGCTTGTAGAATCTCAAATGCAATGACAGTGGAGGCTTGAATCGAAGAGAGAGACTGACCCTCAAACTCCAGGGTCGATGAGAAAAGCAGCAAGTTCGATGGGCTCTAATGAGTACTGCACTTGTTTGCTCACCAGCCGTGGAGTCGTTGGGGGTCTTCTCTGGATCCTCATATAAGCCACCAAAATGCTCACCTTAAACAAATAGATAGCCACTTATTTCTCCAGCAAAATAGATGTATTTAGGATCAGTAAAGAATTTCAAATTTGGGGTCTACAACTGTGATGACCATGTGCAAGTCTGGAGTAACAAGAGGGGAGAAATTCTTTTATAGAAGGAAGAAGAAGTTTTAAGTTTAGTACTGTAAACAGAGTCCATTGGAGGAGACTAGGAGTTTGAAATGTACTGGCTTATCATTCGCTAGGTTGTGACAGTCTCTCATTGGCTGAGCTGTTGCCGGGAAGCAAGAGTAAGACCTTCTCTTTCCTGTTGGGCTCTCGTATAGACATAGGGCATGAGAGCTCCCCATTCTGGCCTCTTGACTCCAATTTAAGGAGGTTTCTGTTGATTAGTTGTCACAAGTTTGAGGGTAGCCTTTCTCCTGGATCTTGAGGTCCGCTCTCCTTGTGTTTGAAGCTCTTCAGGCTTTATTCAGAACTTGTCCTTTTGTTAATAAAGGCTTTTGCCCTTTCTTCCACTACTCCTTTGGACTTTGGTCTGATTCCTTTTGGAACAGGAGAGTTCCTACTGGAATTATGCCATTCAACCTGTGGTCTGACTTCTTTGGAATCAGAATGTTCCTGTGGGAATGGTGCTAGACTTTAGTTTGATTCCTTTGGAATTGGACTGTTCTTACCAGAACTGTGTTGGCCTTTGGTTCAATTCCTCTTGGAACTAGGCTCTTCTATTGGAGTTGTGAAGGCATTTGTCCTGAAGGCTGTTTAGAAATTTTTCTTTTGTTTTAGAGAAAGACCTCTGAGAAGTTGGATCCCAGTCATCTAAATGTTTTTAGGGCACACCCCCCTTCAGAGATTCTGGCTGGTTTTATGTTTAAAAATCACGATCTCTGCTGATGCGCCTTTCTGAATAAAATGAGCTGACTTAACCAAAAGCAATTTAGAACACCAGTGGTCATTATGGGGAACTTTTGAACTCCCCAAACTTACTGTTCTTAAAACCAAATTGGATAACCATAGCTCTGAAATTGCCAAAATTGAATGGAATGGATATTTCAATTGGAATTTTGAGGTTTCCATATGTTACCAGGAGTCTTCAAATTGCTTCTCTGAAAAATAAAATGTTAAGATTAACTGAGGCAAATAAACAATTAAAGAAATGAAAAGTGGCTTCAAACCCTCTCTTTCTCCTCTCTCACCTCCTTTGTCTCCGGACCTGCATCAGCTTAGGCCCCAACTCCAGTGCCATATTCCTCCTTCCCTTCTATACTGCCTACACCTCTTCTACATCCTTAGTTTCCCCATTCTAATTCTCTCACCAAACTTCCTCTTTTCTCTAAGCATCTCCCTGCTCCCTCCTTCTCTGAACCTATGAGAACCTGTTAAATCTTTTGAGGATCCAAAGAAAAGTCAAATCTTGTATGTTCCCTGGATATTCAATTATGAGCCACAGTTGAAGAGTTTTCTAAAGTACCTGAGTATCCCTGTAGGTTGCTGAAGTATCTAACATAGTTATTCACTTATCAACCTGGTTTTTCAGACCTATATCAGTTAGTCCACATGCTTGTTGGTGAGGGTCAAGTCAAACATTGGATAAAATGTGCCCAATGGGAAAATCCTGAAAGGGATTTAGAAAAAATTTAGACCTAACTTTTGACTAAAGGCTATATCACTTGCTGGGAAAATCCACCAAGCAATTACAGTAGTTTTTCCTAAGCCTATTGATTGGGACAAAATTCAGGCTTATGCACAAAAATCTGGTAAACCTCTTCATGACTATTATAATTGCCTTCAGATTGTCTCCAGACAAAAGTCTGATCTTCCTTCAGATGTGGCATCCACGTGGGTAGCTTTTAACTTTATGTGTATTAACGGACTGAACTGGGGCCTTTCCCTTTTAGTAAAAAGGACCAGGGTGGAATGGGAAACTGTGCGCTCTATAAATTTAGTTGATTTGGCAAATCAGCTCACTCACACCCTACATGAGTTGCCTAAAAGAAAGACTGCCAAAATTCTTAATCTTCAAATCTGACAAGTGAATATCCCTACACAAAACCAAAAACCTCCTAGTTTCTGCTATTATTGCAAAGAGCCAGGACGTTGGAAAAGAGATTCTTACAAACCTAGATGCTTCAGGAACTTTCAGCCCTCTAACTAACCTTTCCAGTGTCCTTCTAAATCCCAAAGATGGAGCTCTGAGGAACTCCAGGGGCCTTATCCATTCCTCCCATTTAATTGGCTCAGAGAAACAGTTTTCCAGGTTGAGAATGAATCTCTGTCTGTCCTTATTGGCACCAGAGCCACACTCACAATGCTCAACCCCACTACTATAAGGTGGCCCCTGCTTCACTACAACAGTTCAGATAATGGGGGTTTCTAATAAACCTGAAGATGTTTCTGTCTCTGAACCTGCTCTCTTTTGTTTAGGCCCTTTCGGAAATATCCAACCTTTTTTTCCTTAGCTCCTCTGCCCCTATTCACTTATTAGATTGAAGCTTCTTAGAAAAGTATCATGCTTGTATCTCTTTCTCCCAAAAAGAAGAAATAATTCTACAATTTTGTATTAACAATCAAAATAGCCAACCAAGTAAACTAAGTGACCCTTCAACATCTTTTGTTTGTGCCATTTCTGATGGAACTAGAGCTGACTCTGTAGACACTGATCATTTTCCCCTAGTGAATCAACTACCACCCTCTTTATGGGCAAAATCTCCCACTGATATTGGCAAAATCCATAGTGCACCTCCCATCAAGATTCAAATATAATCCTAAAACCTCTCCCCAGAATTAATCAATACTCTATAAGTAAAAGAGCCCTTTAAGGTGAAAAGCCCATAATAGAAGATTACAAGAGTCGGGATCTCATTATCCCTTGTACCAGTCCCTGTAAAACTCTTATTTTACTTATGAGAAAACTCAAAGGCCCGTGGTGGCCATTTGTCCAGGAGCTCCAAGAAATATGCAACATTGTTATCTCTCGACACATTCTTCTTACTAATCCTCATACGCTATTAACATCCATTCCCAACTGAAAGCAAATTCCTTACTGTAAATGATTTATGCAGTGCATTTTTTAGTATTTCAGTTGACGAAGCTAGCCAATAACTTTTTGCCTTCACTTGGGAAGGAAAACAATTCACCTGGACATTAATGCCTCAGGGTTTTGCTGAGAATCCTGCTTATTTCTCACAAATCCTGAAAGCTGATCTGGATGATATAAAGTTTCCTAGGAGATTTACGTTGTTAAAATATGTAGATGATTTACTTCTTTGCTCTCCCTCCCAAGCCTCCTCACAAGAAGACAGCATCCACTTGCTAAAGCTTTTAGCTTTAAAGGGTCACAAAGTCACCACGGAAAAATTGCATTTTTTCCAAACCCAGATCTGATATTTAGGACATGTCATACGAAAACAAGGGCTACACATATATCCAGATAGGCTTCATGGTGTCCTAAGTTTCTCCAAACCAAAAACTAAGCATCAACTGTGAGATTTTCTCAGGCTAGCTGGTTATTGCTAAAATTGGATTCCAAATTTCTCTCTTATGGACAAACCTCCATATATTTTACTAAAGACAAAACCCTGACCCAGTCCTATGAAAAGAACAGGACAACATAAGCTTTAAAGCCTTAAAGGAGAGTAGGGGAACCACCTGCTCTTGAGTATCCCAATTCTCAGCTTCCCTATTTCTTTTTTGTATATGAAAAGGAAGCGAATAACCAAAAACATGGGGACCACCATTGACTCAGAAGGTATTATAACCCAAAAGTGGACCCTGTGATATGGGAATACCCTCTTGCGTTAGAGCCATTACTGCTACTGCCGTTTTGGTTAAGGTCATCAGAAAATAGTTGTGGGATCTCCTTTAACCATTTTAGTATCTCACGCAGTAGAAGTTCTCCTGAATTCTCATCACACTCAACGTTTTTCTGCCAGCTGCCTCACCTCCTCTGAAATCCTTTTGCTAACTCCTCTTCACGTAATTCTTTCACATTATAACAACCTTAACCCTGTTACTCTTCTCAATTCAATTACTGATGAAGTCCTTCACACCTGCTTAACGCTGATGGATTGCCTCCTGACTCCTCGTGATGATCTCCAGGAAACTCCTTTGAGTAACACTGACTTCTCATGGTTCACTGATGATTCTTATTTAAAAGATGACGTTGGCAAATATTGTGCTAGATTTGCAATATCAACACCTTTGATGGAATTGAAGTGGCACCTTTGCCTTTGGCTACTACAGCCCAACAAACCAAATTATACACACTCAAATGGACCTAAACCCTAGCCAATGGGAAAACTGCTAACATTTTGTTGATAGTAGATACATTTTTGAAGTGGCTTATGATTTTGGAATGCTGTGGAAGCAACATGGCTTCCTTACTTCCAGCAGAGAGAAAACTAAAAATGACTCTTACATTCACAAATTATTGGATGCTACAATTTTATCTGCTACTTTAGCTGTTATTAAGATCCCAGGGAATTCTAAACTTGACTCTCTTGATGCTAAGGGAAATCATCTTGTTGACACTTCCACAAGAAATGCTACACTTAAAGGAACCAACAGCAGCCAAATCTCTGTTGTGGTCCAAAGAGATATTTCCCCAAATGTTAACTTAGAAAAACTAACAAGAGATGTCCAACAATTGGCCTTAAAAAAGGAAAAACAAAGTTGGAAATTCAGCAATTGTTGCTTTAATAAAAATAGAAAGCTCTGGTTTGGACCAAATAACAACTCAGTCCTACCACGGACTCTAAAATTTCCACTTTTAACCACTGTACCTGCATTAAACCATCGGTCCACTGGCAAAATGATATAATTCATAAATCAATATTGATGGGGAACTATTCATAAGGCCTTATTAATACCTTATTAATACACCTTATTAATAATTCACTTGTCCCACCTCTCCAAAGCACAATCCAGGGCAGCCTGTTTGCACTGCTCCTGGACATTTTAAATTGCCTAATGGGCCATTTGAGCCCCAACCAATGGATTTCTACAGTCACACCTATCTCATGGATATAAATGCGTTTTAGTTACAGTCTATATTATTTTCTCACTTGACTGAAGCCTTCCCTTTTAGACAGGCTACTGCCTCTTCTGTGGCTAAAGTTCTTTTGGAAAAGATTATGCCTACTTGGGGAACCTGTCTTGAAATTCACAGTGATCAAAGAACCCATTTTACCAGCCAGGTGCTCTGACAAATCTTTGCTCTTTGGCCATTTTTACAACATTTTCACTGTGCTTACCACCCCCAATCCTCTGATTAGTTGAATGCACTAACAGTGATATTAAGACTCAATTGGCAAAACTTGCAGAGAGCTTCTAAATACCTTGGCCAAAAATATTTTGATTGGTCCTTCTAAATGTCAGACCTATGCCTTTTGGAACTCATAAACTCTCACCCTTTGGGATAGTCACAGGATGCCCAATGCACCTTGCCCCTGCGTCTTTTGATCTGCAGCTGATAAAAGGAGATGTACTTTAATATTGTTAATGCCTAAGTGTTTCTATCAAAACTAACCATGTTCTGGTAGATAAATCTTTCCATGGTGTGCTCCAGGAAGACAAAGACATTAAGCATCACACCTTCCAATCTAGGGATTTCATCTATTGGAAAAGATATCTTCAGAAAGACTCTCTTTAGCTTCACTGGAAATGCCCTTATCAAGTGCTGCTAACTAGTCCTTGAGCTGCCAAACTCCAAGGAATAGACCCTTGTAATTGTGTGACACATCTAAAAAAAGCACCAAATATTGACTAGACCTGCACACCATCTCGTAACCTGAAAAGGTAAAGGTTTTCCAGAATTGGAGCAGACAACATCCAATGAGACAGCTTTCTCAAGATGGACATCCAGACCAGGCCTATCAGAAGAACACAGACTTAGATGGGAAATGCCTAAGAGATCTCCCTCCTAACCCTCCTTGTTACTCTAATGTGACCTCAACAGGTTTCCAATCTGTTAACTCCCAGGGAAGTGGGACACAACACCCAGCAAAGGTCCTTCCTGGCGTGGAGGGAAAAAAGCCCACTAAATCTGGAAAAACTTGACTCTCAGTCAGCAATGGTGTCAGAGAAAGATCTTGATCAAAATGGGAAAATGTGAAAATTAATATATTAAACTACATTTAAAATGGAGTTGGAAGCCCAGAAGAGAGAACTCTCATCCACATACCACTCAAAAGACACTACTGACACCAATAAGAACAAACATACCTTGCATTCCCTACAAGAAGCAATACTACCTACCACCCCAGCAGAAGGGCTTGCCCAGCAAGGGCTCAGCCAATGAGAGACTGTCATAACTTAGCCAAAGAAAAGTTGCTACACTTTGAATTCTCACTCTCCTCCAATGGACTATTTGTTTATGACAGCCTCTCCCAACTTCATAGAAGAACACTTGTCTCCTTTGTCTTCTCCAGACTTGTGTGTGTTTCACCATAGACTGCATCTCCCAAATTGCAATTCTTCGCCATTCCTGAAAAAAACTTACACTGCTGGTAAAATAACTGGCTGCCTATTTGTTTTAGGTCAATACTATATATTGACCTTTTCTGGGAGCTACTGGAGAATAAACTCCTCCACAGCTAGAGAGAATACCACGATAAAGGAAGACATGGGGACAGACAATACAAGATCCATGATGAGAGAGAGGCAAAGGGTCACCAGGATGGATTATAACGGTGGCTCTCAGGATGAAGGGAGATGTATCATGCATAGGGACAAGTCCAGATTGGAAGGGGACGAGAGGCTCCAGGAGAGACTTCCTCACACAAATAAAAGTTTAGAATACTTGATGACTCCAAAATTGCTGAGAAAGATTTAGAGCATTGATGAAGAGTTTGAGAGCAAAGGCAAACAAAACAAGGCAATTATTAAGGCAACAGGAAGCAAAAATTTGTACAGAAAAGAAAATGTAACTGCTTAACACATGGTTGCATCATGAATAGCATTTACATTGTTATTATAATAAAATTTGTTTCTCTGCTCACAACACTTCTGACACCTTGTGTGTGTGGAGATTTCTCACACCAACCAATTCTCCAACACTGCAGACAACAACTTTGTGTCCTACCGTTCAATTTTGACCCTCACCACTCAAAGGTAGTGCAGACCCACAGGTTAAAGGCACAGTCCCACAAGACTGCTCCCCACTTCAGGCACCAATGGCAAGTCCCAGGTTGTCACCTGTACTTCTGACCAACCAGCTACATATTGAGGCTTTAACTCCCTCCTCAGGTTCAACAATTTGCTAAAACAACTCAGAGAACTCCTTACATTTTCAGTTATTATAAATGATTCAGATGAACAGCCAGATGAGAGATACATAGGGTGAGACCTGAAGGATTCCAAGCACAGGGCCTTCTACCTCTGTGGAGTTGGTGTTCCCCTCCTGGAATGTGGATGTGTTCACCAATGCAGAAGCTCCCTGAACACCTTTATTTAGGATTTTTATGGAGGCTTCATTATGTAGGTATGATTGATTAAATCATTGACTACTGGTTATTGACTCAATCTCCACCCCCTTGAAATTGGAGGCGGTGTTGAAAGTTTCAACATTATAATCACGCCTTGGTCTTTCTTGTGGATCAGCTCCCATGCTGAAGCTAGGGCCCCCAGCCACCAGCCATTGTATTAGCATACAAAAAAATGCTCCTATCATTCAAGAGATTCTAAGGAGTTTAGAAGATCTTGTGTCAAGAACTGAGGTCAAAGACCATATATTAGAACAAAAGATACTCGTTGCACCTCTATCATCCAGAAAATTACAAGAGTTTTAGTTCTGCTCTTTTAAAATCTTAATCATATTCTTCCAATCTAAAACTCCTGACCCTGTTAGCTCATCCATGCTTCTCTCTTCCTCTCTCCTCTTGCCACAATTCAGCCTCCAGCTAGCATTATAACATAAGGTTTTGGGGCCTCAGCTTCCCAAGGCTGTTGGGCAACTTACCATAAATGCAACTCTTATCTGAAATTCTAAGTAATGTCTACTCTGTCCTGTTATTTTTACTCCTATTTAGACTAGCTCAAACACATGAATCTCTCTTAACCATGTCTGGTGTTTTTCCCAATTTCTTCTAGTCTCTTAGTTTCCATACTTATTTTATGGTGAAATCTGTCAGTTAAAAAAAGCCACTTATGAACATGAATCCCACAATATGTATACTTATTTATTTTAATTATATGCATCTACTACTTTACTAATACATTAGGTACTTCATAAATATATATCAAAAAATAGGAATTAAAGGGATGAGATAAAAATAAATTGAAGTTGCCACACTTTTCTTCCTACATCCAAAGGATCAGTTTGTTCACACTCTTGTATGTAAACACACCAATTTGGGGAAGATTACCCTAGGCATCAGCATCAAAGGTCCACCTCTTGGCTGAGTGGACAGAAAGAGAAAGATTGTCAAAATTAAGAACTGTAGTGAATTTCCTTTCTTTTCCTTCTCTATCTTCTGTTGGCCCAAACCTACAAGTATTATAACATCAGACAATCTTTTTAATTCAACATGCAGTAAACACACAAAATCATGGCCAGGATTTATAGTGGCAAAGACTCCTATCTGCCCTCAGCCTCCCATGGGATCAAATTGAAAAAGTTCCTTGTGGGGAATTAGCCTTAAGCAGGTCACAAAAGAAGGGCATGGCAAAGATTGGCAGAGAAAGGAAAGAAGGGAGTTTCAGGTGGTCCAAATGACCACAGGCTGGAGGGAGGAACATGAGGAGAGATGAAAAGAAGCTTTACTGGGCTGAAGCAGAGAGACTGAGCTGAGAGCAAAGCAGTGAGGGGTGGTAGTTGTCATCACAAAGTGGACAGCGTGGGAAGATCTATTCTACAATTTTTTTAAAAAAACCTTCATGTTGACCACAGAGAAAACTGACAACTGTTACACATCTCTAAAGGAGGTACAGACCACAATGGTGCTTGGAGAATATTATTAGGCTTTCTTATATAGAGAGTGAGAGAGGCCTGTGAGGAAATTAGGTCACCATCCTAGTCAAGGTGGTTTGGAACCCAGACTATGGACTAAGAGCAGTGGTGGGGATAGTAGGAACAGAGAAGGATGGAAAAAGAGTTAATAAGGCATGGAAGGAATGGAAAAGGAAGACGGAAATGCAAAGAAAGAAAGATGGGGCCAAAACCTTGCACATTCTTCCCACCCATGGGCTTGTCTGTTGATATTTGTTATTGATACTGATAACTCAAAATAAACTGCTTTTTGTCCAGGGCTTTCCAAAGCCTCATCTTCAGGGCCTTTCTCAACTTGGGGCTGCTTAGCACCAGGATGCTGGAGTGCAAACAGATGCCTGCATAGGTCACCACTTCCCAGGCCCAGTGCCACTGATCCTGCAGGGTTGTGATTTTCATAAAAGCAATAATCAGGGACAGGAAATATGATGTGTAGAACACGAGGAAGAAGGTAAGTGACTTCAGGGCCATGGTGTGAGCCTGGGTGCTGGGATCACGTGGGCTGGATCTGTGGGCCCTCATCTGCCGCAAGTGCCAGTGCAGTGAGAACATGAGCAAAAGGGTGGACACCAGGAACAGGAGGAAGGGAATCGACAATACCAGAACTATAATAGGCATCAAAAAATACCTATGGAAGGTCCTTATTCTATCAGCCAGAGTGCAGTTTCCATGGGAACTCTGGGAGGCAATCATCTGTATAAGAATTATATCTCTGGTGACTGCTGGGATGACTGTCACACCAGATATGATCAGGGAACCCAGCAGCAGCCTGAGCACTGACCGAGAAATCCTCCACTTCAGCCAGCAGAAGATGGGATGAGAGAAGGATGAGATCTTCACACAGTAGAAGACAGCAAGCCAGGCAGTCAGCCAGTAAGTGAGAGTGTTGATAAAGTTCCAAGGGATGTTGAAATAGGAAACGATGGAACGAAAATTAAAGGAGTCCAGGAGGTTGTTCAGGAGGGCCATCCCATGCAGGCAGAACCTGGAGGCAGCCAGGCAGGCCACAATCATGTCACCTGCAGGCAGTGTGCAGCATCGCATCCACTCCCTGCCCAGCACAGCAACCATGAAGCCGTTCTGCAACATTGCAGCCAAGGTCTCCAGAAAAAAGATAACCACGAAGATCAGGGTGGATGAGGAGGGCATCTTCTCCAGGGAAGTTCTGCTCACACTTGGCTCCTACTCTGAAGTTCTGTGACACAGCCACAGGGAAAAAGAGCCTCTGTGACCAAGCCACCCTGCTGAGACCAGAGATGCAGAAAGCTCTGTCTCTGGACTCATGCAAAAGCCTAGATACCAGCAGACAACCCCAATCCCCCAGGATTTGAAAACAGGATTCCTGTGATCTCCCTTGCCATGCAAATCACTCCCAGCTCAATGACACCCTGTCTCTATTTGCATTACCTGTATTTGCCTGGTCTTTATCAGAGCCAGATGCAGCAAAATTTTAACAAAATAGAGGCCCCAGGAGTGACTGAAATACCCATATTTTGCACTTTGTTTCTTACTGTACTATTTCTTACCTACTTTTCCTTAAAAGATGCCTTTATCTCTTTTCCCCCCTCTAACCACAAACCTTCCCTGATCCATCATGACCCGGGTTAATATTTTATTTAATAGCCAGTATACTTTATATTAAAACTCACCTCCTGAACGGGTAGAGTAAGAAATCATTCATATGCACAAGTCTTGGAAGAACAAAGAAGAGCCTTCTCTTTCTCCTTCACTGAGCTCTCATGCTGCCAAAAATTTCACTGGCAAGCTCCATCTTGAAGTTCCAGGAGTCTCTAGTTAAAATGTAAATTTCCCTGACATGTTAACATCAAAGCTCTTAGCCATTAACACCTTAGATTCAATATGCTTGACAAACCAAAATTAATCCTTTCATAAGAAGGCTCTGAAGAAATGAGAAAGAGTAGAGAAGTAATAATGAAAAGAAGAGAAAGACGAAGAAAGGCAACTGGGTGATCAGATACAGAACAGACCTCACAATAGGAGCCACGGAAGCAAGAGTAAATGGCATGACAAGAGGAGCTCCGAACAAAGCTCACAGCGAGCACTCAGGGGAGGACTACCGTACGCAGGATGAGCTGCATCCTAGAACAATGCTGAAGAGAATAACAACCAACCTGCTAGAGCACCACTCCATTTATCAAGTGATTTCACACATGTTACATTTTGCCTCCACCAACAACGACATGATGTGACACCAGTACAGATCAGCCCCCCAGGCTCAAGGAGCCATGGGGAAAGACCCAACTAAGGTGGATTTAAGGAGCAAGAATGCCTACGAACTTGAAAAATAGAAAAGAAAAAGGAGAAAGAGGGAAGAGAGAGAAGGAGGGATGCAGGTGGAGAAGCAGGGAAAGGACACCTCTCTTCAGATGGCCAAGATCCTGGAGTCTCCATCCTGCCCCATGACCTCTCACAGATCATGGGCTTGCCTCCCACTTTACATGGTCTCCCTCAAGAGCCAACAGGTGAGAAGTCTATGTCTGAAACATTAAAGGGAACTAAAAACTAAGATTAGCATTTATAGTGGAGACCTCAGGAAAAAGAAGTTCAACTACCTCTCAAATACAGCATTGGCTTAAGAGCTGCTGCATTTTTCTCGAAAGATTATCAAAGAGTAGATAATGCAATCTGATCAACAGTTTTGAAAGACAGCTTTAGTGATTTGGTTTAGTTCTTTGCATGTTTTCCTCTGGTTTCTTCTTGAAGAAGCAGCAATGAGTGGCTTCCACGTGTTTCACAACATTTTGGTGAAAGGCCAGCTTCATGATGTCATCAAGAAGCTGGTTGAGGCCTTGGCACACATGCCCTGTTGCAGTCACATGTAACTGAGTATCCCTGTGTGCTCACAGGCAATTTCATGTGACTTCCACAGTCATCACAGCATCCACTTCTCCAGAAATACTCTTTCTCAGGACTTTTCCTTCTCTACAGTTGACGGCTCTGTGAAACCAATGTTTTCTCCTCTTTCAGTACTCTTCTGTAAGAAGGCTGAAAGAGTACCCCTCCTCAGGCACCTGTTCATCCATCTCTCAGTGCTCCACTAGATATGTCTTACAGAGGTCTCATGTCCCAATCATAGCCTGCCTCCAAAAGAGGCCGCAAGCAGGACAATACTGTTAGTTGTTTTTGAGATTCCTTCCAATATGCAACAGCAGTCGAAATACTGGGTGTTTCTCACAAGACTTCTGTCATGTTTCTCTTTTCTAAAGGTGTCTCATGCCTGCAAGAGAAGCTGATGAATCCTTTTCTGTAGCACCACTGACAATATATTTTTTAGAGTGATGCCTGAGTCCCCTGTGAAATAATGCTAGTGTCAAACAAGTAACAGCAGAATGTCAGACTCCAAGTGGACAATTCTGAAGAGACCTACTTGCACTTCCTTCATTTTCGTTCTCTACAGCAGCAAAGGAGTTTTTTGGTTTCTGTTCACTAGTTTATTTTTTATGTTACATTTTCTTATTACATTAAAAGGTGCATGGGGTTACCTTAGAGACGTGAAAATACACAATTTACTTGGCAGAATTTGTAAATCTTGTTTCCATTCTTCACCGAGCCCTTAAGGGATCAGCACCGTGGGATTACTTCCACATTCTTCCACGGTTTCATCAGGTAACTGATGGTCTGTGCCAGAAAGGTGGAGGAGGAAGGAAATAACAATGTTTTTAATGGCTAGACTGCTCATAAATATTAAGTTAAATCAGGCATAAGTTAAATAATGATTTCACACAGAATAAGCTCTAAATATTTTCCTGACGCTACAGACCTTCTCTTACTCATATATTCAGGTAACTAATTTTGGACAAAACATTAGATCTAATAGCAATCCGATATAAAATAGAATTGAGCTTTCTGAAAGCAGATTTGGAAGTTTTAAACATCCTCAACTACCAAAATGTATAAGCACAGTTAATTACTGTGTAATATTCAGGTAAATTTACACACTCTCCTTTCAAATGAAAAATAACATTTTAAAGTTGTTTTTACAATTACGAGGTTAGCCTGCCAGGAGGTCCAGATTCCAATTTCATACCCACTCAAAACTCTTTCAAACAGTTCTTTTCTGTCTTGCCTCATTTGAGCAGTATGAAGCAATAAAATTAATCTCTTAAGGAACAAATCAATGCTCCTTGCATAAAGCCATAAACATCACTTGAATGTCTAACATCTATTGGAAAGATAAATCATGTTCAGCTTCTTAATCAGTGGATGACAAGCCATGCCTTCCAGGAGGTTCTCATAGTAGGGAAGGAACAGAAGGAGAACCGAGAAAGTAGTACCACAGGCCTTCATCCTCTCTTCAAAAGAGCAGATCTGTTTATATCTACTTTATAGACTGAGTTTCCATTTAAGATTTCAGTTAAACACAGGATTCCACCACAAAAAACAAAATTTAAACTGCTGTCCTAGATCAAAAGTCATCAGGAGAGAAAAGGATTAAATCAATGCATCTTCCTTCACTCCCTCCCCAAAAGTCTTCTAAGTTGACTATCAAGGAATTTTTAGAAATGATTTTTCAAGGCTTCAATCCACAATAACAGAGGGAAAGAGAAAACAAAAAACATTTCAGAAGCTAGAAAGTAGATAAAAGAGTGGTTAAAACATAGCAGATCTGAGAAAATTGAATTCTATGCAAGCAGAACGAAAAGTTAAGAACTAACCTGACTTTTACTCAGGATTTGCAGTACCAGTACTATTTTTCTGAAGAAAAATAGGTAAAAATTGGTTATAAGTCAATTTAAGATCCAGATTCCCAGATCACCTTTCTCTTTTTGCATAATTGGGCAACCACTCCTCCCCGACCCTAGGAAAAGACTGGAGCTGTATTCTTTGGAGAGGATAAAACAAGATCTCTGAGCTGGGTGTATATCAATCACATTTGAGGCAAGAGTATACTGAAATCAGGGAAAGCAGGTGAACAAATGCTTTTCCCTCCCTTGGCTTCCAGAACACTGGCACCTGGGCCTTCACCCTCCAGGCAGGATGTGAGTATTATCTTTTCTTAGAATCTAAACTTTCCAAGCAGAAGATCTAAAGACACTAATATCAGAGATGCCTCAACTAATTGGCCCAACCAATCCATCTACAGTGAAGTTTGTGCTCAACAAGTCCCATCCATGAGTTCAGAGTTTCCAGTCAACCTTTCTGTCCCTTACGCAACATAAGCAGGCAATGAGGAGTTTGGAAAACTCCTGAGAAAGGATGGAAGATAAGACCAAAACAAAGAACTAAAGTAGCCACTAGGAGGAAAAAACAATGCAAGGAAAGGAAACCTTTCTCAAAAAAGCCTTAATATTCTAGAGAGTTAAGAGAATATAGCAAGCCATATAAAATAACGGGATGTTGTTAAAAAAAAAAATAGTCCAAATTTTTAAAAGGGGGGCTCTTGGGAATTAAAAATATGATACCTGAAATTAAAAACTCAGTGAAGAGCTGGAAAACAAAATTTATGAAATATATCAAAAAGTAGAGCAAAAAAATGTAAGTGAAAAACAAAAGAATGCCAATCCAGGAAATCCAATATCCAAGAAACAGGGATTCTAAAAAGAAAGAAATAATAAACGGAGGGCAGAAAACCATCCACAAGATAATTGAAGAAAAATTTCCAGAACTAAAGGACATAGGTTGTCATATTAATATGGTCCTCCAAGTACCTGGTCCATTTTCATAAAATTTCAGAGTACTGAGCGTAAAGAGATGACCCTACAAGCTTCTAGAGAGGGAAGGAGGGAGGCGAGAATATCAAATTCAAATTACTAAAAATTAAACTGGTCTCAGACTTTTTAAAGGTAATTTTGGAAGCTAGAAGGCAATGAAATCTTGTCTCTAACCTAGAATTCTCTATCTGGATAAGTAAGTGCAAGGGCAAAATTAAGACTTTCAGACAAGCCAAGTCCAAAAAAATTTACTTTCTATGGACTCTTTCTCTGGGAACTACTCCTCCAGAGCTACAGAGTAAAGGAAGACAGGGTACAGACAATACAGATCCATGATGAGAGAGAGGTAAAGGATCACCAGGACCATTGTTAAGGCAGATCTCAGGGTGAATGGTGGGACACTGAGCATGAGGACAAGTCCAGTTTGGAGCAGGACAAGAGGCTCTAGGAGAGACTTTTCATGCAGATAAAATCTTAGAATACCAGATGTGCATTATTGAGAAATTATTCAGAAAGTTTCAGACCATTGATGAAGAGTTTGAGAGCAAAAAGCAAACAAAACAAGGCAATTATTAGTGCAACAGAAAACAAAAAAAAAATGTGTGCAGGAAAGAAAATGCAACTATTAACACACGGTTCCATCATGAATAGCATTTACATTGTCATTAAAAAAAACTTGCTTCTCTACTCACAACACTTCTGACACCAAATGTGTGGAAGGATTTCTCACGCTAAATGGTTCTTCAGCTCTCCGGACAACAACTGGGTGTACTACGGTTCAGTTCTGACTCACTACTCAAAGTTAGTGCTCAGTCCCACAAGACCGCCCCCACTTCAGATGACAGTAGCAAGTCCTAGGTTGCCACCAGTACTTCTGACCAACCAGCTATCTATCGGGTATTCCCACACTCACTTCTCAGTGTCAATAATTTGCTAAAACTGCTCAGAGAACTCAGGGAAACAACTTACTTATGTTTACTGGTTTATTATGAAGGATTAGATGAACAGCCAGATCAAGAGGTTCATAGGGCAAGATCTGGTAGGTTCTGAGATCAGTAGTTTTTGCCCCCATGGAGTTAGGGTGGCCCACCCTCCTGGATGTGGGTATGTCACCAACCCAGAATACCTCTGAACCCCTTTGTTTAGGGTTTTTATGGAGGCTCCATTATGTATGTATGAGGGATTAAATCACTGACCACTGGTGATTAACTCAATCTCCAACCCCTCTCCCCTCTTCAGAGGTTGGGAGTGGAGCTACAAGTTGCAGCCTTCTAATCATACCTTGGTCTCTCTGGAGGACCAGCCCCCATGTTGAAGCTAGAGCCCCAGCCACCAGTGATCTCAATAGCATACAAAAAGACACTCCCATCACCAGAGATTCCAAGGGTCTTAGAAGCTCTTATGTCAAAGGCCATATATTAGAACAAAAGATGCTCCTAGCACCCCTATTATGCAGAAAATTACAAGGGTTTTAGGAGCTCTCTGTCAGGAACCAGAGTCAGAGATCAAGTATATATTTCTTATCATATCACAGTCATAATATTTTGAACACTGAATATTGATTTAGCCAACATTACAATAAAACTATATTGACAAGTGGGATGGGGGCTGGCCCCATGGTGTAGTGGCTAAGTTTAGAGCACTCTGCTTTGGTGGCGTGGGCTCATGGGTTCAGATCCCAGGTGCAGACCTACGCTACTCATCAAGCTATGTTGTTGTGGCAACCCACAAACAAAATAGGGAAAGATTGGCACAGATGTTAGCTCAGGGACAATCTTCCTCGAGCGAAAAAAGAGGAAGATTGGCAATGGATGTTAGCTCAGAGCCAATCTTCCTCACCAAAAAACAAACAAAAAGAAGAGGGATGGAAATCAGGTGAGAAGGAAGAACTAAGTTTTCATACTCCAGAGCGGAAAGTATGCCCAAGACTAAAAATTGAAAAGCAGCAATACAAGCATATAATGTCAAGACAAAGACGTAAACACACACACACACACACCAGCTAAAGAGTGAAAGCAATTGCCTTGGGAAAGAAGGGGATGTAAGAGGACGGGAGCAGGAACTACTGTTGTTCAAAACCAACTGGTAGAAATACCTGGCTCTTTAAACCTGATGTATATATACCTGTGACAAAACTTAAGAAGAAATGAGAAAAGGCAGCACAGAGAGGGCTACAAGCAACAATAGCCAAATTATTCTTCCTTGGTTTTTATAACTGGCAGTGTCCCCTAGACATGGATTCATTTTCCTCTTGCAATTAAGTATTGGACTGCTGTCCTCCATAAACAGGAACTAAAATGTTCTAGTATTACTCATAATTTTACTAAAATCTTCCAAGTATGTGTTTTTCATAATCATTGGAGGAAGGAAGGGCAGAAGTCAATATATGAGTCATGTTTCTAAAATAGCTTAATCATCTTGATTAAAAAAAAATCATAATCCAAGATTTCCATTTTTCAGATGATGACTTTTCTCCTGATTTTTTCTCTCCACCCTTCTCCACCTTGTTCCTCTTCAGATCCTGGAACAGCTCCCACCAGCATTCATCATCATACACCTTCCCAGAGGCACAGGGGGTGAGGGGAGTGTTGGCGGTAGCAGATCAGGAACATTTCTTAGGATGAGGCCAAAATGTGCTGACCTGTGTACCACCATTAGTGGTTTGATGATGCTGGGAACTGGGGGATAAAATGAAGAACCTAGCACAGCATCCCTTATGTTCCCAAAACCATGTGGAAGCTCACACATTTCCTCTTAAACTCAATGGAGAAGAGAAGGAGTTTAAAAAAGCATTCCCCTCATCTAGCTCCTCCTGACATTCCCTGCGGAAAACTCCCCTCATTCTGTCTGCATGCACAGAAATGCAGGAAAAAGAGGGATTTCAGTGTGGCCACCTAGGTAGGGTTTCCAGCTGGGGTAAACCCAGGGGAGGACTTTGCAGAATGGCGCAGGAACCTGAGTGAGTGAGGACTCAGTAGGGATGGGCACTGGGCTCCCAGTTGGGTCGGTGGATGGATTAGTTAGTTTTTCTCCATCAGATCATGGTAATAAAAGTAAGAGGAGAAAAATATTTTTTTCAAGTCACAATGTTTTAAGTAGGGAGTTCTAGGAAAGACACACAATCTCAAATTGAACTAATATTTATTGAAAAGCTAATTTGTGGCTGGCATTTTGCTAAACACATTTGCCTACATCATTTTCTCATTTAATCTTATTTAAGGTTGCCATATGCGATCCAGATTTTTCTCTTTATTATTAAATACACTGCCCACGTCTTTGCTTTTTCCGTCAGGAAAATAGAGTGAAGCTGTTGCAAGTCTGCCTTTGCCCTGAATGGAAGATCACAACGCCACGGCGCTTCACAGTGTGTTCCATTGCCTGCTGGCGCCAAAGGAAACCAGCTTTATCTGCTTGCCACTTTTCAGTGACTGAATCTCAAATTTCTGAACCAAGATTGCTCTTTGGAGTAACTAACAAGTGTTTTCGCATCTCCCCGTTTCTCCTCTTCCCCATAACATTTCTTATCTACCACGAGGTGGCAACGAGTAAATATGGCCAAGCAGGCAAACATTTGAGAGAATCCAAAAAATATGATATTCCAAAGAAAGTTACAAACATAAAATGCCCATCTTAACATTCTACAAGTTTAAACTAACTTAGAGCTCGTTTGTTGAAAAGGGCACAGAACTTAGATTCAGAGGACCTGGGCTTGAGTTTTATTTCTGTCACTTTCTCAAAGTGTAACCTAAGATTAAGTCTCTCCCTCTTTTTCAACCTCTTTGTGTACAACTGTGATGATAAACACTTGGCAAGTTTAAGTTTTTTGTTTGTTTGTTTGTTTTTGAGGAAGATTAGCCCTGAGCTAACTACTGCCAGTCCTCCTCTTTTTGCTGAGGAAGCCTGGCCCTGAGCTAACATCCGTGCCCATCTTCCTCTACTTTATATGTGGGACGCCTACCACAGCACGGCGGGCTAAGAGGTGCCATGTCCGCACCCGGGAATCGAACCGGCAAAGCCCGGGCTGCCAAGAAGCAGAACATGCGAACTTAACCGCTGCACCACCGGGCTGGCCCTTTGGCAAGTTTGTGAATGTTAGATGAGGCAATATACATAAAGGCTCCATTGTTGAGCCCCATATATAGTAGCTATTTAGTAAAACAGACACAACTCAGAAAAGATAACGTAGACAAAGCGAAGGAAACAAAACTCAAACTCCTTATCTGTCTACTGTTCTATTTTTCTGAAGGGAAACCTATTCCCACAACATTCCTGCTCCAAAGTCTTTCCTCGTTTAAAAAAAAAAACAAAGGCCTTCTATTTCTACTAATGAACAGATCTCAAATCTTTGAACAGCTTCTTTGTAATGTTTTAGAATCCTGCTTCTCTCTCAGAACGTTCAGTGGCACCTACCTCACCTGGGGCTTCCTGAGGGGGTCTCTCTCTCGGAATGGGCATCAAAGACCTTGGACCAAATGTCCTCAGAGTTGCCTGCTAGCCTGAGAGTCCAGTTTCTGACTCTCTCTTTTCTCGTCACTGTCAGAGAACTTTTACCTCTTTCTTCTTCATCAGTCTTTCTGGGAAAAAGTCCAACTTCACCACCTCTCCAAGAAACGCCCTCAAGCTACTCGGAATTTTCAATATGCACAACTAAGATACCTCATCAATCAAAGTCAATCTAATAATAATAGCTTCTGATACTTTGCTCCTATTCTGAACCTGACATTTGGTCCAGTAGTGACCTCCCCACCAAGGGGGTGTCCCACCAGAGATTACACCTCACAGTAGAAATTGTGAGTCAGAGTGGCAGAGGAGGACCTCCTTGGAAGAGCAGGGTGAGCTCTTTGAAATCATGAATGCGCCCCTTCCCTCAGAAGGGCAGGTAAGAGGAAGGCTGCGTTCCTGGAGATGAAAGGGAGGCCATGGCTCTGGCTTTTCCGAGTGAACGGGAATGCGCTGTGACTCAGGTCTGGGAGCCACCCGGAAAAGTGAAAAGAAGTGAAACAGAAAGAGCCATCCTCTAGAGAAGTCACACTTCATGCCCTGGCCTACGTGTGAGGAAACCTTAGTTGAAATGACTTGGCAATTCATCTTTCCCTGATGAATTTTTCCAATGTGTGCATAAAAAGATGGATGCAAGGATGCTCCTTGCTGCTTTGTCTATAGTAGTAAAAGTCTAGAGGAAAAAAGTATAAATGCCATCATTAGATTATTGGTTCTTAATGAGGACAGTGTCAGTCCTCTAAGAAATACTTAGGAAATTTATGTTGGTGTTTTTGATTGTCACCATCTTTGGGGTTATGACTGGCACTTACTGGTTGGGGGCCACGATGTATCTCACACAACGAAGAATCTGCCCCATCCAGCAAGGACTTAGGCTGTCTTCCCAGACACCTGTGTACGTGAAAAACATTTACACCAAGAATTTAACTCTGCTGTGTACAAAGTCATTTTTGCACAATTTTAATATACGATCATTTTTCTAAGACTGGAGCCACCAAATAAACTGAGACACACTGGAATTTTGTCTAGTGAATCTTTGCCATGAGTTGTTCATCGTCTCAGAAAAATCATGAAATGGATGGCAACATGACACCAGGACTTAAATCAGCAACGAAATACGCCTCAGTCTGTCTGCATCTGGGGCACTGAGCCTATGCATAGGCGCAAGCATTGTCTACTTTATGATGTCATCTGCTGCAGTGTGCCCAAGCCATTTATATACCAAAACAGATTAATTTTTATAAATTCCTTTCCTTTATATCCTTATATTATAGCTAGAAATTACATTGATTTTTAATCATATTTTAAGTAATTTTTTTTTATTTACAAATTTCATTTCTGGATAGCATGTGGGGTATTCCCCAATGTTTTTATAAAAAGGGGGCACTGGTCCACACAGAGTATTTTTAATTAAATAAAATATAACACACGATATTATGGAAGATTTTGCAACAGTTAAAAGGATTGGCTAAATATATATATACTGATATGCAAAAATCTCTAAGACAGACAGTTGAGTGAAGAAAGCTGTTTCAGAGAAATTTATACAGCTGATGCCAATCACATGAAAATACATACACAAAAAACCACACTATGTATGTGAATGTATATAGAGAGAAAATGCATGGAGGAAACATCTGAAAGTTTTCAAAATGGACAAATAACAGGGAGACGGAATCAGGAATGGTTGTCCAGGTGAGTTTCTGCTTTATTTGTAGTGCTTGAACGTGTACAGAGAGAATGCCTGCAGGTGTCCATTACATAATTAAAAAGTGCTAAAATAAAAATTTTGAAAAGAATTGCAGAACAGGCACATGAAAAGATGTTCAACATCACTAATTATTAAGGAAATGTAAATGAAAACTACAATGAGAAGTCACCTCACCCCCATCAGAATGGGTATCATTAAAACGACAAAATAAGTGTTCAAGAGGACGTGAGAAAAGGGAACTCTCATACACGGCTGGTGGGATTGTAAACTGGTGCAGCCACTATGGAAAACAGTATGGAGATTCCTCAAAAAATTAAAAATAGAATTACCATATAATCCAGTTATTCTACTACTGGGTATTTATCCAAAGAACACTAATTTGAAAAGGTGTTTGCATGCCATGTTCATTGCAGTATTATTCACAATAGCCAAGACTTGGAAGCAACCTGAGTGCCCATCCATGGGTGAATGGATAAACAAGATATGGTATATATACATAAAATGGAATACTATTCAGCCATAAAAAACAACGAAATCGTGCCATTTGTGACAACATGGATGGACTGAGGGTACTACACTAAACGAAGTATGTCAGATAGAGAAAGACAAACACCGTACGATCTCACTCATATGTGCAAGATAAACACACAAACACATAGATACAGAAACCAGATTGGTGGTTACCAGACGGGAAGGGGGTGGGCAGAGGGCAAAAAGGGTAAAGGGGCACATGTGTACAGTGAAGGATGGCAACGAGAATTTTAGTGAACATGATGCAGTGTATACAGAACTTGAAATGTCATGATATACACTTGAAATTTATATAATGTTATCAAGCGATGTTACCTCAATAAAAGAAAGAAAGAAAAAGCTATGTCGAGTTCCCACTCTGTGATTCCCATGTTCCTGGTCTGAACTTCACGGTGGCCTTCTGCAGAAGCTGCCTCAGCACAGTCAGGCCACCTCCCCTAGAGCCAGCCTCTCCTACTGGAGGGACTTCACAGGTGCCGCACAGTCCCAAGGCTCTTTGAGCCCTGCCGGCAGCGCCCTGAGGTCCCTCAACACCGGCTGGCCACGCCTGGATTCCTGCATATTTCTGCTCTGGAGACAGGAATAGAAGGCACTTTGACTTAGGGTCCCCCAGTTCAGGTGGAGCCCTCCACTGAGTGTGGCATCTGTGGGAAGAGGGCATTCCAATCAAAGGATTGCCACTCCAGGGAACAGCACAGCATTGTCACATCAGCCCTAAAGGAAGCCCTAACCCTTCACCCAGTGCAGAAGGCCAATTTCGTGCAGCCATCAAGGCAGGACTGAGCCAAACTGGGCTCCCGCCCTCTGTTCCAGACCAAGCCTATTAAGCATTTGGAGACCCGAGACACATAACAGGAAGGGGGTGGGAGCATCAGAGAATCTAGGGGGACTCCTGGGCCTTCTGCCATCACTGTAGGGTGGAGGGCTCGATGCACTCTGAAGAAGCAAGCACCTCATCCCACGATCCCGTGTGACCAAACTATAGTGATCTCACGGGTGATGGTCAGCAAAAAGTGCCTCGTCTCAGAAGCAAACTGGGCTTACTGTCAATATTAAGCACAACAGACAACTTGCAACTTACCCTTTGGTAAGGCAGCTACAGCAGTAGAAGAGTACATTGATATAAGCCCAATTTGGAGGAAGATGTTCCAAATATAAAAGATCCACTTGGAGGCCGGCCCTGTCGCCGAGTAGTTGGGTTCATGCACTCTGCTTAGGCAGCCTGGGGTTCACCAGTTCAGATCCGGAGCACAGACCTACGCACCACTTGTCAGGCCATGCTGTGGTGGCATCCCACATAAAAGAACTAGGATGAGCTACAACTAGAATATCCAACTATGGACTGGGGCTTTGGGGAGAAAAAATAAAAGGAAAAAGAGGAAGATTGGCAACAGGGCCAATCTTCCTCAAAAAAAAAATTTTCACTTGTATGCAGTAGTAACAGTTATTTCCCCAAGACCCATTAGTCTAGGGGACTAATGACGCAAAATGATGGCACTAGGCTCTGTGTGCCCCGCCAGCCTGGTCTGTGGATCTCCACTCCCAGCTCCCCGACAGACCTCCAGCCCCCGCACAGCTGTGCAGGGTTCTGCTCCCACAGCTGTCAGCCTCCCTGTTGTTGCTGTCCATTCATGTCATCATGTCACCACCCAAGTTCTGAGGCTCCGAGACTTAAAGGAGTGGTCTTACCTACAAGGAATATCCTGTTTCCATCAGCCTTAGAAAGTCAAGCTTTTAAGTGATCACACGGGCCTTTCTCCCATCAGGAGACACACTTGAGACAGGTAGCTCAGGACCAGGACCCCTGAGAAGTCTTCCTTAATGACAAGATCAGTGTCCCATGACAGCTCACACACCTTCACTCACTCCAGACCTGGATTCAAGTTCCCTGCCTTCCAGGTGTCCAGTTAGGTAACAGCCTTTCTGCTCCTTTATTTTTAACACAATGTAAACCCCAGAGTCCCCAGAACCAGCCATCACTAACAAACTCTTCACATAAATAAGATTCCTGGTGTCTACACAGATAGATGAGCATAAATACAGTGATTGAGAGGCAAGTGCTGGTGTCAGATCATCTGGGTCTGAAGGCCACCTTTACCATTTC
The DNA here is from genome assembly GCF_037783145.1 of Equus przewalskii. Classification (NCBI taxonomy): domain Eukaryota; kingdom Metazoa; phylum Chordata; class Mammalia; order Perissodactyla; family Equidae; genus Equus; species Equus przewalskii. The sequence continues at coordinate 96,121,067 of NC_091834.1, read as the reverse complement.
CAGCTAATAATCTTGAGCTAGTTACTCAGCTGCCCTGGATTTCAGCTCCATCTATACAATGAACATACCACATGCAGTTTTTATAACGATTAAATGACAGTGTACACGAAGTACATAGCACAGTTCGGGCTCATACGAGAACTCCAAAAGCTACCAATATTCTGTCCCAGAGCCACCTGGAGAGCTATGCAGGTGAAGCTCCATTACAACTTTCCTATGCAGCAAAGTACATTTTAAAGACCCGTATTCTGACTTATATACTGTCTCATTTCTTTGGTATCACCTTATTAGAACGCTTCTGTGAGAGAGTAGGAAATTATGCTCAAATGACTATGACTTTGTTTCTGGAAACTTGAAGTAAATAGATTCATTGAATTGCAGCTCTTAATATTGCAACTTTAGGAGATTATGTGGTCCTGCTTCTGAATTTATTATTCCCACTCAAAGCCAAGAGAGCTCAAAAGATTTGCCAAGGGTCTCACAGCTAGTGAAGGATGGGGGATCAAAGGCTACAGGAAGTTAGAATTTACCCCAAAACATTAGGATATTTGGTCACTTCCGCGGTATGTGAGTGTCCATGGTTCTAGTATCAAACTCTCAACTCCCTAAGGACCCAGAGAGTTTCTGTACAATAATTATGCTTACCCACTGCTGTCCCCACAGGCCAGTTACAATTAGATGCTTCCTCAAGACTTAGCAATAAAGGTAACGATAATTACGAGGATGACAAAGTAAATGCCATTTTTCTGTTATCCTATTGGTTTTCTTTTTAGTTCTGAGAATTGCAAAATGACAGCAGAGGATGTAGCTGGAAAGGTGATGAAGAAGGAACAAAAACAAACCCTCGCCAGGAAAGAAAAGACAAGTAAAGAACTAAGTAAACCTCAGCGCCTCTTCTAGACAAATACCACCTTTTGGCAGAAGGCCAGCCCCACAGGGAGGACTGCCGAACATCCGGGTGCTGAGCCGGCGGGCTGGAGAGCAAAGCAGCAGTAGGTAGTGACCTTTCTTTTCAATCCAGCTAGACTGTTGGGAGATACAAAGTAAATCCTACGTCACAGAGCAGGAGCAAAACATGGGGCTTAAAAGAGCAGACAGCAGGAATAGAACACATTAAACAGAGAAAAAGAGAGAAAAATATCCAAGTGGAGTTGAAATTTTCATTGGTTTCTTTCTCCTACCAGGTGACAAGCAGCAGAGCAAAACAAAAAGACTGACCTCGTCCTGGGGAACTGTCCTTGGCATCCTATGCTTCCAAGAAAAACCAAGAATCTGAATGCAAAAGCCCCATATAATGACTCAGTTTCTACAGAAGGCTCTATAGGAGACAGAGATGGGGGCTACCTCACATGCTAATCTGACCTCATTGCAACTCTTCATAAATGTCCCCTTGAAATCGCTTTCCCATTTCTAACCAATGTTCTACTCTGAAAGGTACCTGCCACATCTCGACTTATCCTCTTGTCCTCTCTCAAACTACCCTCTTCCAGGCTTCTCTGGTTCCCCACTTCTTAGTCTCCCCAGCCAAACAAAACCCTGATTGACGATTCTGATTCCAACTATAATTCTGCACCCAATTTTGCTGTATGGATTTTTTCCCCAACACCCACCAAGCAATTCTGTGACACCAGCTGGGTGTCTGTCTACTATTCAGCTCAATTCTGACACTATCTACCTGGAGACAGCATCAGATCCCACAAGTTGAGGGCTCAGTTCCACAAGACTGCCCTCCACTTCATACGCCAATCGCCAAGTCCAGGTTGTCACCTGTGCTTCTGACCCACTGCCTCTAAATCAGAGGTTCCCACGACCCCCTCCTCAGATTGGATTAATTTGCTAGAGCAGCTCACAGAACTCAGGAAAACAGTCCACTTGCTAGATTACTGTTTGTTATAAAAGGCTGTAACTCCAGAATAGCCAGATGGAAGAGATGCATATGGCAAGGCATGGGCAATGGGCGCAGAGCTTCCATACTGTCTCTGAGCCCACCATTTTCCCCAAATCTCCACATGTTCACCATTGATTACATCATGGGCCACTGGCTACTGAATCCACCTCCAACCCCTCTCCCTTCCCCAGAGATGGGGAGTCCTAACCCTCCAATCACGTGGTTGGGTCCCCTGACAACTAGCCCCCATCCTTAAGTGACACAGGAGCTTTCCAGTAGTCGCCTTATTAACATAATAAAAGACACCTTTATCCTCTCATCTCGAGAAATTCCAATGGTTTTAGGAGCTCTGTGCTAGAAATGGGGACTAACACCAAATACATTTCTTACTATAAGTGACAATATTGCATTGATTCATCATCATTATCTCTAAAGCATTTACCGGGGGCAGAAATTCATTTCAACACACCTACTTTCACACTGAGATATGGTTTTTTTCAAATCAAAAATACGACTCTATCAGTATGCTTACTATGTGTGAGCTGGTTAAGTTCCCGCACCTCCCTGTCTAACCGGCCAACACACCCTGTTATTCTACCAGTGAAATGTTACTCATAATCCTTTCTACTCACTGCCCGTTTGAGCCCTCATTGTTTCTTACCAGGACCATTGTGTCTTTGATTCTCTCCTCCCCCTGCAGTCTTTCCTCTATTGGCCACGAGGGCTCAAAACCCTGGACTGCTCATATGGTTCCCACGTTCAAAACTTTTGCTTCCTGCAGATTACGTAGAAAAGAAAATTCAAACTGTAAACTGGTCACCAAGGCCAACTCCAGCCTGCCTTCCTGAGCTGATCTCCCGTTTCTCCCTCCTCACTCCAGCCCAGCCCATCACACCATCCGCAGCCATTTCCTGGACAGACCGCCATTTTCCCGCGCTGTATCAAGCTTTTGCCTGCCTAGGCTTGAAATAACCTTTGCTGCACAACTGACTCTCACCCGACCCTGCACAGTCCACTGACACCCTTCCTGAAACCCTCTCAGCTCCCATTTAGACTAAGACTAAGCCTCCTAAGTTGTCCCTGCCCTGCGGGGACGCCTGCACCTTACCCCACCCCCACCGAATCGCTGCACACTAGCCAGAGTGACTCCCTGAAAGGTAAGTCAGAACGTCCATCTCCTTCCACTGACTTCCCTCTAAGGGTCCTCATCTCAGTGAAAGGAAAAGCCAAAGTCTTTAAAATGGCCTGGAGGGCCCCGTATGTTCCCCTCTCGACACCTCTCTCTGACCACTTCCCCTCTTGCTCACTGGACCTAAAACCCGGGCCTCCTGCCCTTCCATGAACTTCTGCACCAACCTGCCGGGCCTGGGGCAGTGTCCTGCGCTGGGGTTGCTCCCTCTCTTTCAATTCTCTGCCCCAAATTCACCTCATCTGTCTGAAATAAAGGCCCCCTCATACAATCCCTACGCCATTCCCCTGTTTTAGTTGTTCTTGCAGGATTTCTCACCATCTGGAAAACACATTTTGTTATTTATTTGTGTACTGTCGGGCTCCTCCCTCTAGAAAATAAACTCAGTGAGGGCAGGGTTTATTTTTTTCTATTTCCTTGTTTACCTCTCTATGCCCAGCACCAAGAACAGTGCCTAGCTCATAATAGGGATCAACAAATGTTTGTTGAATGAATTGCCCTATTGACGTCGTACTGCCAGGCCTAATGCAAAGGTCACTCTTTTGTCGTATTGTTCCTGTCAAAATCAGCCTCCCGTGTTCCATGGCTGTTTGCTTCTGCCTCTGTCTCAGGGCTTCCCAGAGCTGCCTTCCACTGGGAGGCACCCGCCACACACACACAGAAGTGCTCCTAGAAGGTAAATGAACTGTTTGCATGTGAGGAAGTTGAGTCTCAGAGAAGAAAAATGCCCAAAGTCTTACATCCGGGAGGCAGGAAGCCGGAATTCAACTCAAAGTCGGTGTGAATCCAAAGGCTACCAAACATCCTTTGCACTAACCCTCGCTGCCCCTCAAAAACTTCCTATGTATCTTAAGCACCCAGGACAATGAGGACAGGTCTTAATTTTGGTCTAATAAATAGCACTTGCTAAGAATTATTTTAAAAAGAAAAAAAAAAGGAGGGAGGAAGAAAGCAAAAGAAAAGCAACACTTCTGACACTTTTCTTAATCAGTGCTCTGCTCTGATGATAAGGCATCTTCAGCATAAGAAGGCTTAATTAGAGTGGAAGCATTGCTCTCCAGCTTGTACCTAACAGACACATTGCAAATGATGATGGCCCTTTCCTCCCAGCCAGTGCCTTCTAGACAACTTGGTTTCTGCTTTTTTTGTGTATCCAGAACTAAAGCCTGAAAGTAGGACAAGGCCCTCATCACATCATTGCAGACTCTTTCCTCTCTTCCTTTCCCACCTGGACCTTACCTTCCCTCCTGTCAGAGGCTACCATTACTGGGATGACACGGCAAGCTAAGAAAGCTACTTTATAGCCTAAAGCCTACCCATTTTCGTAATAATGAGAATATATGAAAATATCTATCACTTTCACATCATGTTGATAAATATTACCGTGCTATTTTAAGATTTTATAAACAATAATTATCTGTTGATAGCGTACCTGGAGTTTGAAGATACAGGTGCAGTTACCTACTTGTCTCACCAGGTGGCGCTCATATTTTAGGACCCACTGCCTGGATCCCTTCCATACTCAGGGATGTCTTTGGAGAACTGTTCATTAATTTCTTAAGAGAGGTGGCTGGCATCTGTAGGTGCAGACGTGTACGTTTCTGTGTGTATACTTCTATAACACTCACTTTCTAACTAGAACTTTTTAGGAGAAATTATAGATTTCCCTATTAGAATCCTTTATAAAAAACTTTTCAATGCAAAATTTAAAATTCTATGCCCAATTAATAGTGCCCATACTTAACAAATACTTCTTTTAGAAGACAGTGATGTAATATTACCTCTGGAGCATAGGACCAGTAACTTAACACTGTAAGAGTAGGGTTATGTCCATTTACATCCCAGCCCTCACTCCCAGCCTAGACTAGCAATACAACTGCACGTGTTCCAAATAAACTGTGTTAGCCTAATCTGGAAGACAAAACTGATGGCTTATTTCCACCCTCTCCTCTCTCATACCAGCTAAACTAAAATTGACTTTAAAACGTGGCTGGTTTACCACTTTCTCTTTTCTCTTCCTGTGGTCTAACCAGTAAACATTTTGACAAGGACCAAGCTATCGCTCTTCCTCCTGGGGGATTGTGGTGTTTAGCACTTGTCTCAACTTGTTCTTATTAAATTTCTGATGTTCCCGTGTTCTCTGAGACACATTTGTTCTCTTCCTTTCTCTCCCTCCCTCTACCTGCCGAAGCATTAAGGCAGCGTATTAACTTCTCAGGTTAGCAATACAATCTTCTCAGGCAGCCAAGCAGTCACGTTAAGGTAGAAATGCAAAAGTTTCTCATGAGACACACACAAATATCAGTAGAATGAATTTAGAGGTCACAGCCTCCTCGTGTAACTGACCCCTCCACGATTTCACGTCACCGCTCTAGAAATCAAATGAACAAATAGGACAATTTTGAATTGGTTTTACTTTTATTTTGGAGTGAGATCAGTTCAGAACGGGGTGAGGAAGGTGTTGAGGTAAAGCTTACCTAAATGCACAGTTGGCTGTAAGGCATAGCCACAAGCGAATTCCCACTTCACCCGCTTTGTCTCTCCCATCAGTGCCAGAAACAATCCTACCCCTTCTTAGTGACTGCTACCATCCATCCTTCGACTTGAGTTTCCTCTTCTCTGTGGCTCATGCTAGAATGCAAGGCAGGCTCACAGCTTCTCCATTGCCTTCTTGCCTCTAAAACAAATGGAATGCTTTGGAGGGTTTTAATATTGCAAAGAGAGACAGGATTAAAAAACAAACAAACAAAAACAGGTGCAGTAAGAATCGCGATATGTCCTGAAAGTTTAGAATGGTATTTATTCCCATAATGCCTCAAAATTGAAATGAATCAAGAGTGATTTCTCTTAGGTCTTTCTTTATTCTTCTCTTGCCTTTTCTCAAAATACGAGTTTCGAGTAAACACCTCTTTTAATTCAGGGGCTGATGCTACTCAGTCTTCGCCTTCCTTCAGCAGACTTTTCCCTTCACTCTCCCAAGTCTGTCTTGCAAATAACCCTGAGTAGGAGGACACAGAAATGAAAAGGATGTGTCTGTGAGTTATACAGCGTTACCAGGAGCCTCTGCTTCATAGTTTATCATGCCTGTACTCGCCTTGTATACTGGGAGGTAGGTGTTCAGGACGAACGTCATTATCAACATTTCCACCACCTTGTAGACAGGAGGCTGAGGCTCAAGGATGCTGGATGATTTGCCCGAGATTGCACAGCTGTTAAGTGACAGTATGAGAACTTCCTAGTAGATACCTTTGCTCCTGACATTTCAGAGAAAACTTCAAATGGCTTCTATCTCAAAACAGCCCTCTTTCTGGTATGAAAACTTGCAGCTACTTAAACAATATCAGGTGTTTTTCTCTTGGCAAAGTCACAGAAGAAGGGAGGGACATGCAAAGGGGGGTTGGGAGTGGGGGATAATTGGGCCGGGAGCATTGCTCACAGACCACCTCCTCATATCTTTAATTAACTAAGGAGCCACAGGATTAGCAGAAAGGTCTCCTTTAAAAACAGAAGTACCTTCTGGGAAGATTAAGACTCTTTCAGAGACACCCAGATGAGCCGGATAAACTACGGGAGTGGCCCAGTGTAGCAATTCAAGTGTGGAACATTTAAACAACCGCAAGTCAAGAGGTCTTTAAAATAAGGAGTTCTTTATACAATGGAATACCAGACAGCAATAAGAATGAATCAGCACGCAACCACACGAGTAAATCTCACACACATGAATAAATGAATACATGTCAGATGATTCCATTTTTTGAAAACAGGTGAGCTTAATCCATGCTGTTTTAAGAAGGGATACTGGTCACTCTCGGGTGGGGTAGGGGCTGGGGTAGAGGGTAGTTAGTAAAGCAAACTTTAGGCGTTCCTTACCTTCCTTGCTCCTGGAAACCCTGAGTAGGGGCCACAGTCCTCAGAGTCAGACGGACCTGGATTCAAATCCTGATTCTACACCTGAGTGACTGTGAACAAGTAACTTAAGTTCCCTGCGCCTCAGGTTTTCCCATCTATAAAATGGGACTAATAATACCTTCCTCCAAGAGTTGGTGTGAGAAGTCAATGAACTCATGGATGTGCCACGCCCCGGCAGTGTGTGTGGGTGCTGCAATAAATGTAACTGTGATTATCCCGCCCCTGCCTGATGGTAAACCAGGCTCAGAGAACAGATAGGAGAGAGCGCAGAGGAGCAGGAAGGGGAAGGACCAAACAGCCTTGTGATCAAAGAAGCGCAGAATCCACTCACATGCCATACGGAGAGGGCTGTTTCTCCCCTTCCCGCTGCCCACACAGTCTCCCAGGTCCTGCTGCTTACAAGCGCAGGCCAGCCCAACACAGACAAAACAAAGCTGTTTTGGTGCCATCCACACAGGCCCCACTAGGGACCTGATACTAATCTGATAAACCCATTTGTACTGATGCTCTCGCAGTGGTTGCTGGCAGCTTTACTGGGTTACCCTCCTGGTTAAGCTGCATTTTAACCAGAGACTTATGGAACATATGAGTCTTTGCCCCAGGCCGGGTGGAATTTCACCTTATCCCAGGTCAGCAAAGAGCCAGGTGGGGTGGGTCGGGGGGGCAACATAAACAGGGTAGTGTCAAGGCCCGGGCTGCAGGAGTAAGCAGAGCCCAGGAGGTCCGAGGTGGAGGGACATGCAGGCTTTCCCTCCTGACTGAGAGTGAGAACAGGGCCGGGTGACTTGGGGTCTCTCCACCTACGCGAGAAGACAGCTGTGCCTCTGGGAAGCCCTGTCAGCTAAGAGGCCCACAGCTCCTGGGAGAGCAGAGCGGAGGAAGACTTTTTGGTCTTGATTTTTGTATTGTTAGATGAGCTCTTAGGGCATCCATACAGGGAATACTAGTCAGCAACCAGAAGGGGCAAACTGCTGACCCCCACAACATGGGTGGGCCTTGGGGGTGTCATGCTGAAGTGAAAAGCCAGACTCAGGAGACTACATGAAATAATGGACGGGGCAAAATTTATGTATACTGACAGCAAGCCTGGGGCCCAGCAGTGGGACTGACCACAAAGGGCACTGAAGGACATTTTTTGGGTGATGGAAGGATGCTGTAACTTCACTGAGCCGCTGGTTATGAGGGCGTATGCATTTGTCAGAACCCATTGAACTGTGCACTTGGAATGGGTGCAATTTATTTTATGCAAATTATCTTGCAATAAAGTTGCTTTTAAAGAAAAAAAAAATGATGTCTTAGTCACAGAGGTTGTTCACTCTGGGAGTGACCTGGAGGCCTGTTGGAGAACCTCAGTCAGTCAGAGCCTCTGTCATTCTCCCAGCACGTTAACGCTGGTTCCGTACCTTACAGTTAGTGAAGCGCTTTCTCCTCTTTTGACCATCACACCCACTCCATGAGGTGGGCACGATTAACCCCATTTTATAGCTAAGGAAACGGAGGCACAGAACGGCTAAAAGAGCTGACCTAAATCTCCCCGCTCTGAATACCGCCATCTTTCCTGGAAAAGGCCTCAGAGATCATGGGGATCTGAAGAAACCAAGGTCTAGAGAGTAGAAATCACTTGAGGAAAGCCACCCTGCTAGTCAGAGAGGCCACAATCAAAGCTGTACCCCTCCCACAACGAACGGAGTGAGCAATTGTTAACTCAGGGTCTTCCAGAATAGAGATGGAAGTGGGCTTTCATTCCCCTCCTGCGCAGCTTCCAGACCTGGACAGAGACGCAATCCTACACCAGGAGCAAGCCTCTTCTGCAGCCCTCTCCACTCCCCGCTCACTCAGGGCCAGCCCCACCCCAGCCCCTGGAGTCCCAGGGGTCTGGTACTAACAAACTACAGCACCGAGCACATGCATTACCTCACCACAGTCTGGCTGATTTCCTAGCAGCAATTGTCCAAAGCTTGCTCGGCTCCCCCCACCCCCCACCCCCCTTGGTTGGCTGTGCCATTCACCCATTCCTCCCTGCTGAAATCACAAATCTCTGGCCCCAGCGAGCCTGCAGGAGCCTCTGCCTCCTCCCCAAAGTCCTTACCATTAGAAAGAGACCCCTGGTGCAGAGCAGTGTGCGTCCTATGGCCCCTCTGTGTGTGTATATTCCAAAGCATGTATATGTAGGGGAGAAACATATGATGGTGTGTACACAGGGAAAAAAACCAGGAATCACAAGAAACAGTTGATGGTGGTTAACTTTGGGGACAGGATTTGGAGGACGGGAGGAGGGAGGATTCTACTTTCCATTTTGTTTTTTCTGTTCAATGTGAGTTTTCCAACCAAAGTACATGGATTACATTTATTTATGCCAGTGAGGATAGTCTAGGCCAGGAAATTATGAGCCATTTTCTTCTTACTCCTATCTGCATAAAAAAGATGAAAAATTGAGAAGTATTAACTTTTGGAAAAAAAATAAGCACCTATAATGTACCGCCTCCCTTCCTCCACAATGACTGAAACATGCAACAGCTTAAGTCATAGAAAAACCATGGATGATTCACCCAAAAGAGACGGAGCCAGGGAGGGGCGCAGGGAGGAGAGGCCCCAGGAACGGAGCCTACAGCCAGCTCCTCAGTGGTACATCACTCCCCTTTGAGCCACTGTGTCCCCCTTCATGCACCACTCTTGCCTGTCACTGGAGTCAGGTGTGCTTGCTGCACGCACTAGCCTCCAACACTCCTCAGACTAATAGTTTGTTTAGGGCAGGGACTGTCTTACTCTTGCTTGATGCTTTCAGAGCTTAATGCATGCAGAGTAGAAACTGAATAAACATTTATTAAATATAATGTAAGGCAGCCTCCGAGAGGGTGGGAGGGCCGTGGGTGGATACCACTACAGGGCTGTTGCAGGCTGGATCTGCTCCTTCTTTACCACTTGTGCTCAGAACCTCACAGATTCCTCATGTTTGCTCTGTAAAGGGCATGGTAAGGTTCAAACTCCTTAACGTGTTTATCAAGACTTTCCCTGCTCTGGCCCACATCCGCCTTTCTACCTCCCTCCCAAGACAAATCCTGTGCCCCAGCAGTCAGACGGGTCCATTCACCACTCCCAGAGCACACCTTGAGGCTCCCCGTCCTCAGGCCCTTGCTCATGCCTTTCCCAATCTCTGCCACTGAAAAACTAGTTCCCATGTCTTCTTGAAGACTCAGCCGATGTGCCCCGCCAGCTGGGCCTACTTCCTCTTTCAGCCTTCCAGGTGCTTCTCTAAGGGTTGTGCCCCGCCATGCATTGCCTTATGGTCATCCAAGCTTCCCCGACTGGAGCATAAACTTCTGTCTTGCCCGGGGTCTATTACAGTGCTTGGCCCTGAAGAGAGGGAGAAAGAGAAATACAAGGATGTAGTTCAAATCCGAGGTAGGATTAGGCTAAAGGCTGGCTCAAGACTGGGTTGGGTCTAGAACTGGAATGAGAACTGGGTTAGTCATTCCTAATCCCACCCACTAGGCGGCACCCGCAGTCCCATTCCGGACAAGACTCCTCCGGTTCTTGAAGTTTACTACCTGCCTGACAAGTTTCCTTCCTGCCCTACTGTCCCTTTAAGAAGGTGATCCAGGTGAGGCCGGGGCTCCGCCCCCGGAGCTGGCCCCGCCCCCCGCCCCCCGCCCCCGCCCGGCTAGTCCAGTCCGCGGGACCGGGCGCAGCGGAGCGGGCCGCGGTCCCAGGTCCCGGCCCGGCGCCATGGAGCGGCGCTGGCCCCTGGGGCTCGGGCTGCTGCTGCTGCTCTGCGCCACGCTGACCCCGGGGGCGCGCGCCAAGGAAGGTACCGACCCCCACCCCCGCCCCCCGGGCCCGGCAGGCCCCCTCCTTCCGGAGCCGGCATTCCTGAGGAGGCCTCTCCTCGCGCCCCGCTCCTGCGCTATTTCCCCGCCCGCCAGGAGATCGACCGCCTAGGCCAATCTTTGATCTTTAACCCCAAACAACTACCTTTCCCGGGTCAGTCACCCCTGGCCCTGCTGGCCAGCAGTTTGCGCCTGGGGGTGGGGAGTGAGCGCCTGACAGCTGCGAGGCAGCAGCGTCCAGACCCGCACCCCAGCAATCGTGGGGACCCCACATTCCCAAGCAGTCTTAGCCTTAGGTGCCCAATCCAGAGATCTGAACCCTCTGAAGTCAGAGGTTGGAAGTCGCCTTCTGCCAGCGTCTGGGGGCAAAGCTAGGGTGCAGGGGTTCCCAGTGGTAGAGGTCAAGCCTTAATGTGAAGGCTTACACAACCTCTCCAGCCCTATTACCCCCACTTCGCACACTCAGAGCCGAGCCTTGTACCCCACTGCAAACTCGTAATCACAGGCAGAACACGAGGGAGCCTCCCCACCCAGGAACCCCCTCTAAAGTCCCCTGTCCACAGCCTACCCACTCCAGACCTCCAGAGGCTGAGCGCCTCTCGTCAAAGGCACCCTTTCGGTTCTACAGCTGATGGGTCCCCCCCAGGCTGCACCAGCCCCCGCTGGGTGACAGGGTGCACGTCTTCTATGGGGCTGCTCTTCTTAAGGCTTCCTGCGTTGACTTTGGTCGAAGATCCAGCCCTCACCCCTTGCCCCCCTCTGCCTTCCTCCCTTCCCACTCTGGAGGAAGACAGACTAATCCCTGGAGCTCTTCACTCCTCCTTCCGGGGCTGTTTTTCTCCCCTAAGCCTCAGGAAGGCACGGCTGTTAGGAACAGGATGTTGAGGTCTTGGCCTGGGGGCCCAGAAGGAGGAAGGTGGGTTGCACATGTGGGGCCTCCTCCCCCAGAGGTGACAGGCCCCTTTTCTCCCCACCTTCAGTCACCCTGATGGACACAAGCACGGCACAGGGAGAGTTGGGCTGGCTGCTGGATCCCCCAGAGGATGGGGTAAGTGTCAGGGGAGGGAAGGACCTAGGATGGCTCAAGTCTGAAGGCCAGTGGGAAATTGGGCGGAGAGGTGGGTGGAGGAACAGAGAAAAGAGCTGGAAAAACTGGAAGTGTCTCCTCAGGGAGGGGGAGGGGAAGTGAGTCAGAGCCTCCTGAATGGGACATGGGGGGGGTCAGTCTGCACCCCATGGGGAAGCTTCAATGCCTAGCTCCTCCCCTCCCTGCCCCAGTGAGGGAGGGCTGAATACTTGTGAGGTCCTGCCAGGGATGAGCCCACCTCCTCCTGGGAGAGAATGGACCATCCTGGGGTTGAAGGCTGAGGCCAAAACACAGGAAAAGTGTCTTCAATCCCAATAGAGTTGCACAGATAGGTTTCAGGGGGTCAGAGAACCCCATAAAAGTGTATTCAAAATTGTGTATATGTATGTGGACATTTTTTGCTGGAGAGGAGAGCCAAAGTTTTCATCAAATTCTTCAAAGGGTCTTTGACTCCCCCAAAGTGAAAAGCTGCCCCAGTAGAAGTCCCTGAGCCCTCGGCACGCCCTCCATCCTCCCCAGTCAGGCACACCATGCATTCCAGCTGTTTGAGCCTGCTCCAAGTCCCTGCCCTCCTTGGACATTCCAAATACCCAGTGAGCAGAGGTCGCATCTTGTGAGTCCCAGCGAGTACCTTTCTGAGTACCTTTCCGCTGCTCAGCAGAGCTGGCCGCAGAACCACGGGAGGCTGCCCCATTTCCCTCAGCCTCCAGGACTCTGGCCTCAGCCCTCTCTCCTCTCTGGTCCCAGACTCAGTTCTCTAGGTTTTCCTTTTCCTACTCCAGTAGGAATCTGGCCTTTATTTCTGGGATTGGGGTTCCTTGCTTTCTTTCCCTCTGGGTCCTGGCTCCACTCTCGGCTCTCCCACAGAGTAGCCTGTAATTAGAATTAATAGACTGAACCATAATGTATCCTACAGGACGGGCTGCTTGGAAAATCCTGGATTAGGCCAATCCTAATAGGCGCCTCATCTCATAAACCAGCTAATCACTCCACAGCAAGGGTTGCAGGTCCATCTGCTGGCTCCCACCAGCCTTCACTGTGCCCCTGCCACCCTCACCCAAATAACTCTTCCCTAATTGGGCTGGAGTGGAAGTAAGGCCCCTTTCACAGCTCAGACTAAGCGGTACTAGGAGGGCAAGGAGACAGCAGCAGTCACACAGTCCAACTGTCTGCCTTGTCCGTTCTCCCCATCTTTTCAAAACATACACACATACACACACACACACACACACACACACACACACACGCATATTGGTTCAGGTTCCCCAGAATGTATCCATGTGGCAGCCAGAAACCCGACTGATAAGTGAAAGGATCCTTGTTGCTGATCCTGGGCAGCTGGTCCTCTCCCATCTGTCACTGCTGGAACTGAGAGAGGCGAGTTACAGCTGGGCACATCTGCTTCTCCTGGCTCCAGCTGCAGCTGTGGCAGTCTAGCTAATGAGCTACACATTAACCACCCACCACCCTTCCACCTGACCTCCACCCCATGCCTTCCACTCTGGCATCCCCATCACAGCTGCCTCTTAAGAACAGCCCTGGGTGCCTTCCATCATTGCAGCTTCATTGCCTCGACACCCGTTGCCCGGTCCCTGAACTCCCTAACATGATGCAAAATATGTGCTCACAGTAGCTTATATTTCTGCCCCTGCCCCACCCTACCCCAAATTCTTTGTTATTGGTGCTTTTTCTTGCCTTTTCCCAGAGCTAAGAGTAGCAATAAAAGCCTGTGCCTGATAGGGAGTAAAAGCCCTTGGGAAAGTGAACTCTCTAAGGGCCTCACAGTGACTTCTCTATAAAATCAAGGGATTGCAACCAAAATGTCAATGGAATATTTTGTAGAATTTAAGAGCTTCTTCCTTAAATTCATCTGACAGAGAAAATACTTAAGAATGGCTGGTAATTTTTTTTGAAAAACAAGAATAATGAAATGGGAGACTTGTCCTACCAGATATCAAAACATACTATGCATCATCTACAATTAACACATGTGGCATTGCACAAGAAGCCTCAGTCAGTGGAGCAGAATAGAAAGTCCAAAAACAAACCCACGTTAGGTGAGATTTTAGTGTGTGGTAACATTAGAATTGCAAATTCATATGGAAAGTATAGCCTAGTCAATAAACTGACAATTAGATGTCCATAGCTAAAAAAGAGAAGGTAAAGTTGCATTTCCAGTTTACACTCTACACAAAAAATTCTAGGGAGATCAAAATCTAAATCTAAAAACCAAAGCTACAAACATATTACGAGAAAATATAGGAGACCTTTATAAGGTTGTGATGGGAGAGGTTCCCAAGCAAAATACACAACCCAAAAAATAACAAAGCAAAGACTATAGATGTCATCATTTAAAAATTTTAAATCGTCATCATTGGCAAAGTTAAGTGGCATGACAGACAGGGAGAAAATATTTGAAACAGACGTTTCAAGCCAATGATTAATGTCTATAATATTAAGAAGAAAGCTCATCCAAACAAGCAATCAAAAGGTAACAATAGAATATCAAAGATTACAAACAGATAATTGCATAAAGCTACAAATAGCCAGTGAACAAGAGAAACATGCAACCTCCTCCTCAAAGAAAAGTAAGTTAAAATGGCAAGAAGCTGTGTTTTGTCCGTAAGATTGGCGAAAACTAAAAAGATCATCAATATCGAGTGTTGAGCTTTTGAGAAGATGAGCCCTCATGCATTATTGGTGGAAGTGTAAACTGATAAAGCCTTTCCGGAGGACAATTGGCACCATCTTATCAAACGTATATGTTTGCCCTTTGATATAGCAGTTCTACAGAAATCTGTACATTTTCCTTAAAATAAAAACAAAAAAGCTAGAAGCTACCTAATTGTCCAACAATAGGTGAATGATTAAGTAGGTTATAGTATATCCATTCAATGGAATACTATTTTATGGATTGCTAAAAAGAATTATGTAGATCCATATAGACTCATGTGGGCATCTTTCACAGGCATTTTTCAAAACAAAAAGTAGCTTACAGAATAACATTTGTTATTCTAATACTTGTTAGGAAAAAAAATTATGTTAAAAACACACACACACAGAAAAACATTCAAACATTTCTCTAGAGGCACCGAAAATGATCTGGAAAGTTTTACTCCAAATTTGTAAGAGTGGCTCCTTCTGGGAATGGGGTGCACAGAGGGGAGAACTTTTACTTTTTATTATATGTGAGTTTTTATTCTTTGACTTTTTATAATGAGTAGATAGAAGCATAATGATTAAGAGCATGAACCGGATCCATGAGTGCCTGGGTGCACGTCCCAGCTCTGCCTCTTAATAGCTGAGTGCCTTGGGCACATCATTTGACCTCGCTGTGACTCAGTTTCCTCATGGAAAATGCTTTCAACAGTGACTGGCCCATGCTAAGCACTATATTAGTAGTGGTCATTACTAACTAAGCTTAAAAACTTTTTTTAACATAAAAGAAATTAAGTGGCGTGGACTGGATTGTGTCTAGGAGTCCAGCCAACTCTGTCAGTTGTTGATTTTGACAGTGGCCGTAACTGGAAAGAATATTGGAGAAGGTGAAATTCCCTTATACAGACTTCTATGCTCGTTGTTGCCCTCCAGAAGTTTCAGGGCCTCAATATTAAACACAGCCTCTCTTCTCTGAACAAATTAGAAGAAAGGTTTTGTGCATGAGTTTTTGCTATGAAAGTCTGCCTCTGGGGTACCTGACAGCTCTGCTGATCAACTAGGTAAAAATGGGTGCTCCCACTCCTGCAATTCGAGCGGGCTAGTTGAAGGGACCAGGGCTGCTGGCTAGGGATGTTAAGGGGGTGATGTGCTGCCCATCCTATATCCAAATAAATTCCCTACCCTAAATATTTAACCTACTCTCCTGAGGCTGAGGGGTGGGGAGAGGGCAGGACAAGTAACATGGACCTGAGGGCCTCTGACACCCGCCTCCTCTCCGTCAGCTCTAGAAAACCTGAGTTTGGGCTGCAGGTGATGACTTGGAGCCTGACTCTGGTTTTCCTTTCACAGTGGAGTGAGGTGCAGCAGATGCTGAATGGGACACCCCTGTACATGTACCAGGACTGCCCAGTGCAAGAAGGCGGAGACACTGACCACTGGCTTCGCTCCAATTGGATCTACCGGGGGGAGGAGGCGTCACGTGTCCACGTGGAGCTGCAGTTCACCGTGCGGGATTGCAAGAGCTTCCCCGGGGGAGCCAGGCCCCTGGGCTGCAAGGAGACCTTCAACCTCCTGTACATGGAGAGTGACCAGGACGTGGGCATTCAGCTCCGACGGCCCTTGTTCCAGAAGGTGCTCCTACCCCTCAGTGCCATTTCAATCCTGACATTGATCCCTGCCTCACTCCTTTCCATGACCCCACTTAGCTAAGAAAAAGAAAAGGTGGCAGAAACAGAAAGAGAGTGTAGGTGTAGAATAATGGGAAGAATGTGGGACTAGAAATCAGAAGAGCTGGATCTGAGTACCTTTTCTGCTGTGTCCTGACTTTGGGCGCATCACTTAGCCTCTCTGAGCTTTGGTTTCTTTATCTTAAAATAGTGATGATAACAGTGCCAGCCTCATCTGTTTTAGAGGCTTCTGCATGCATCCACTGAGATAGCGGTATGCCCTGGTGGGGGCAGGGAACACGTATTTTGACTTTTTCCATCAGTGCCCACGACATTCACGTGTGACACATCCGCATGAGTATAGCTAGAGTTGTGTAGGAAGATGGTTCTGTGCAGGCTTTCTCTCTAATACCATCCCTTTATCCTATTCAAGAAAACAGACTGGAATGCAGAAGAGTAAGGAGCGTGTTATTACAGGGTGTGCTCTCTTTTTTTCCAAAGAGAAGATGCTGTAAAGTTTCTTATTAGTAATAAATTAATGATGACACATTTTATAACTGATCACTCCATTGGCAGTGAGGCTGGAAACACCTTCAAATAGTGGAAATTATATGGGCTGTAGAGTCCCATGCCTGGGTTCCACTTCTAGCCCCGTCGTGAAGTTAATTGTGTGATCTCAGACAGGGTCTTTAACCTCTCTCAGCCTTGGTTCCCTCATCTGTTAAATGGGGATGGTAATCCATCCTACCTCATAGGATGATTGCATGGAGTCAACAGCACGTAAAATGCTTAGCTCAGTAGCTCACACATAATAAGCCCTCGGTTTATGGTTGTATAAATTGTAAAGTATTAAGCAAACAATCATTTCTGTTATGTGGGAATGAAACATGACTTTGCTGTTGCTCCCCTCTTCCCCCCACCTTCTTCTCAGGTAACCACGGTGGCCGCAGACCAGAGCTTCACCATCCGAGACCTTGCATCCGGCTCAGTGAAACTGAACGTGGAGCACTGCTCCTTGGGCCTCCTGACCCGCCGTGGACTCTACCTTGCTTTCCACAACCCGGGTGCCTGTGTGGCCCTGGTGTCCGTACGGGTGTTCTACCAGCGCTGTCCCGAGGCTGTGCATGGCTTGGCCCAATTTCCTGACACTCTCCCCAGACTGGGCGGGTTGGTGGAAGTGGCAGGGACCTGCTTGCCCCATGCCCAGGCCAGCCCTGGCCCCTCAGGTGCCGCCCGCATGCACTGCAGCCCCGACGGCGAGTGGTTGGTACCGGTGGGGCGGTGCCACTGTGAGCCTGGCTATGAGGAAGGTGGCGATGGCGAGGGATGCCTTGGTAAGGAGACTTGAGGAGGTGGTGAGAACCTGTAGGGACGACTCAAGGGAGGGTCTCTGGGGTGTCAAGGAAAAGAAGGAAACCAACGCTCCACCTCAGCGATTTTTAAACTGAGTGTCCCAGGGCCCCAGGGAGACACATGCAGGGGTGTTTCTGATACATGGGGTGGGGATGAGTGTGATTCTGCCTGTAAGACGCTGGATAACTACGGCTCTACTGCCTTCTCTCTCCAGCCTGCCCTGGCGGCTCCTACCGGGCTGACATGGGTGCACCCCATTGTCTCCAGTGCCCCCAGCACAGCACAGCTGAGACTGAGGGGGCCACCATCTGTACCTGTGAGGACGGCCATTACCGAGCCCCTGGGGAGGGCCCCCAGGCAGCATGTACACGTGAGTCGAGGGGGAGGGGCTAGGCCATCTGTGAGGAGGTGCAGGACCTTTTTTGAGCCTTTGTTAGCGTTGGAATTTTCCAGAGTTTATCACATATTGGGGGCCATGCAGGGTGCTAGACTCTTAAAGCCCCTCCTCTGCCCCCTGCTCTCTCTGGAAGAACGCAGAGATACGCTTAAGCTTCTTTTTCCTCAGTAGGAATCAAATCTCTCAGCAAAGCTTTCATAGGACTTCAAGAATTGTGATGAAAGAAGGCAAGATGTCAGCAGCTTGAGTGAGAACAAAGCAGGCTCCTACTGATGGCCCTTCTTCTCCCACAGGTCCCCCCTCAGCCCCCCAAAACCTGAGCTTCTCTGTTTTGGGGACCAAGCTCTCCCTGAGTTGGCAACCCCCAGCGGATACGGGGGGTCGCCAGGACGTCAGATACAGTGTGGGGTGTTCTCAGTGTCGGGGAGCAGCGCTGGATGGAGGGCCCTGCCAGCCCTGTGGGGGAAGTGTGCGCTTCTCCCCCTCGGCCGACGGGCTCGCTGCTCCTGCTGTGCGTGTTGACGGCCTTGAACCCTACGCCAACTACACCTTTAACATCGCAGCCCAAAATGGAGTGTCAGGGCTGGACACCTCCAAGCCAGCCAGCGCCTTGCTCAGCATCAGCATGGGGCATGCAGGTGAGGGACCTGGAGAGGGGCCGGCACAGGACTGGGAGGAAACCAGAAGGCCGTAAGGCCACAGGGACAAATTGATGGGCAGGATGCAATTGAACAGCTGCTTAAGTTATTTCCTGTCTCCTTCCAAATCCAACTGGAACCCTCGGTTCTCTCAGAGTCACTGTCAGGCCTGTCCCTGAGGCTGGTAAAGAAGGAACCGCGACAGCTGGAGCTGACCTGGGCGGGATCCTGGCCTCGCAGCCCTGGGGGGAACCTAAGCTATGAGCTGCACGTGCTGAACCAGGTGAGGATGCGGCTGAGAGACAGTCTCCAGTGTCTGTGCCTGGGCACACCCCAACATGCTAGCCTGGGGTGCAGGATGGGGAGAAAACTGCCCAAAGTGAACTGTGTGGCTTTCTCAGGATAAAAGTCTGCAGACAGCCTGTTCCCTTAACATTCCCCAACCCGTTTGCCCCCACATGCTCCCGACTGCCCATCATCTCCACCAGGTCTGGCTCTGCATAGCCCAGTTAACATGAGTCCCCATCCTCAGGACGAAGAACGGCATCAGATGGTTCTAGAACCCAGGGTCTTGCTGACTGAACTGCAGCCAGACACCACGTACATCGTCAGAGTCCGAATGCTGACCCCACTGGGCCCTGGCCCTTTCTCCCCTGATCAGGAGTTTCGGACCAGCCCACCAGGTGGGTAGCTTACCCTGTGTTCTGCCCCAAACACATATGCTTCTGTCCTCCACTGAGACTTGGACCACGTTCTAGTCGGTGGCCCTTTCTCTTCCTCTACACACACACACACACACACACACACACGCATGCTGCCTCTTCGGGGAGAACCCCACACGGACTCACGCTGACTCCCCTCCCTGTAGTGGTCTCCTCAGACACACCTACTGGTACTGGACACTGTCAGCCAGTGTCTTATCAAATCCCTGACCCCTCGGCTTTGTGCTCTGCCGCCGGCAGCCCCCAGCTAGTGGTCCCTGTGTGAGGCACTTCCCACATGCTTTCTCTCACCCATCTCCCCGGTTAGGGGACGCACACCCGAGGCCCACTGAGGGACCTGGCCCAGGTGGTCCCTTGTAGCCTCCATCATCCCTCTGGACTCTGAGCCCCCCCAGACTTCCTCACCTTGTGTGCCACAGTTTCCAGGAGCCTGACTGGAGGCGAGATCGTGGCCGTCATCTTTGGGCTGCTGCTGGGTGTAGGTCTGCTGCTCGGGATACTTGTCTTCCGCTCAAGGTGCTGCTCTTGCCCTTCCCCACCCACCATCCTGGTCCCTTTGCCTGGTCAGAAGCCCCTGAATGCAGCCCCAACGACCCTCCCACCCCCTAGTACCAAAGCTCCAGTGTGTCCCTCCACCCACCCTGTGCCCCACCCCCTTTTGTTTCTGGGGAAAACTCAGCCAGTGCCCACTGGGCCCCTGAGGTGGTCCGGGGACCCTGAAGAAGCTGCCCCCTAACCCCCACAGGAAATCTAAGCGGCGACGGCAGCAGAGGCCGCGTGATCATGTCACCAGCGTGAACCGAGGTGAGCCAGGAGTGCCTGTGTGTGTGCGCACACATGTGCGTATGTGTTGGGAGGTGCCGCTGGGATGGGACCAAGGGACCCACATTTGCTAGGCCAACTCTGGGAGCACAAGTGAAGTTGTTGTCTCCAGGGCTCTTGTGTTTTGCTGCCTAATTAACTTTGGTTAATTAACTGTGTCCTGAAAGCCCCCCAGAGGCTCTGTGCCATTGCCTGTTAGCTGCTGGTGCCCCTGTACCTGCACCAGGCTCTGGGCGGCCTTCCCTCTCCTAGCTGGGCAGGTCTGCGGGCTGAGGCTGGGCGGGAGAGGATTGCCAGCAGGCTCCCTAAAGTCCTCTGAGGCATGTGGGCTTCCTGCTGGTCACCTCATTAGTGCCCACAAAAGGGGGAGTCAGTGGTCCATCCAAGTAATGAGGCGGGTGTGAGGCTTGTCTTGGAATGTGAACGAGGTGTGAGTGACTGGAGGAATATGGTGAGCAGCTGTGAGGAGGAAGGGCAAGGAATTCGAAGCGTGGGTCATCGAGCCACGGGAACGTTGGGTAACTTGAGGCCGTGAACACACTTTTGGGCCTGGGTCCTGGCCCACTGCTCTGGCCCTTGGAGGTGGAGGACACCGGAGCTTTGCGTTTAGACAGGAGAAAGGACAGTGGGCTATGGACGCTTTGTTGCCAAGGATGGAGACTTTCTCCCACTTCAGCCACAAAACAGCACTCCTCAGGGAACAGAAGAATGAGAAGTCTGGGGTCTGGAGCTGGCCCCTCTCTGCCTCCCCCACCCAATACTCCTGAGCCCCAATGTGGGAGCTCTTGTGGCCGAGCTCTGCCGTTCTCCCCACAGAGGACAAGCTGTGGCTGAAGCCGTATGTGGACCTCCAGGCATATGAGGACCCTGCCCAGGGAGCCCTGGACTTCACCCAGGAGCTCGATCCAACCTGGCTGATTGTAGACACCGTCATAGGGGAAGGTGAGCCCTGCAGGTTCCCCGCCGTGGCAGCACAGAGCTCCTAGCCAGCCCCTTCCTTCTGGCCCTTCCCTGAGGAGGATCCCAGCTGGCCTTTCCTCTGGCACAAGAGCTCCCCCAGATGAGTTCCCTCCCTGCTCTACCCTGTATCCCCCTTGAACTGCTGTGTTCATGTTATAACCCCCTTATCAGGTGTCCTGGATACGCGCCTCCTACGAGGTCTGCTTCCGTGGTTATGGAGTTTCTGATAAAGAGTGTTAAACACATCCTCTTTGTCAGGAGAGGGATCGCTGTGCCCAGGCTCAGGTTATTCTCAGATGGTTCCCAAACGTGGGAGAAATTCAGAGCCTCCCTCGCCCTGCATTCCACCCCACGAGGGCCCAGTGTCCTTGGGCTGCCCTGATTCCTTGGGTCACCGGGGGAAATGGATCTGAGCAGAGAACAAAGCTTGGCAGTGTCCTTGCTGATTGTGCGGCCAGGTCGGCCAAGCTGTGACCAGAGGAGCTCGCGGAAGAGAGGCGGCAGTGGTCAGCCTCCCGCTCACTTATGCACTGGCCCTGGACCAGCCTGCCCTTCATGAACACACTCCAGGACCACTGCACAATGTGTATTCGCCCAGCATTTACTGATGATCTACCGTTAGCCAAGATCTCTGCTAACCCAGGAGACAGCTGAACAGGTCACAGAGCTGCACTCCTGTCCCAGAGTCCTGTCCCCTTCCCTGGAAAGTACACCCCAAGCCCTTGCCCCAGAAAGGGCATGCTAGGTTTTGGATCCAGAAAGGAAAAGAGAACTGAAGGACTGGAGGATATCGCTGCCTATCCCCCGGGGGAGGCTGACAGTGCATCAGGCCATGGCCCTGTTTTTCTTCTACCCAGGAGAGTTTGGGGAAGTGTATCGAGGGACCCTGAGAATCCCCAGCCAGGACTGCAAGACTGTGGCCATTAAGACGTTGAAAGATACATCTCCAGATGGTCAGTGGTGGAACTTCCTTCGAGAGGCAACTATCATGGGCCAGTTCAACCACCCACACATTCTGCACCTGGAAGGCGTCATCACAAAGAGTATGAGGAGTGGTCTCCGGAAGCCTGGGAGGGATGGGACCACGGAAGCGCAGGGAAGATGTGCTGCCAGGGGCAGAAGTCTGGTTCTGGGTGAAGACAGGGTGGAGGCTGCCGTAGTGACATGTGCTTTGTGTCTCAGGA
Organism: Equus przewalskii; assembly: GCF_037783145.1. Classification (NCBI taxonomy): domain Eukaryota; kingdom Metazoa; phylum Chordata; class Mammalia; order Perissodactyla; family Equidae; genus Equus; species Equus przewalskii. The sequence continues at coordinate 96,098,766 of NC_091834.1, read as the reverse complement.
AAGCCCATCATGATCATCACAGAGTTTATGGAGAACGGAGCCCTGGATGCCTTCTTGAGGGTGAGGCAGGCCGAGGACCAGCTGGGAAAGGGGATGCGCCACGGGTCCCTGGGTATTGGCTCCTGGCCTGGGAAGAAGAGACCCTGCTCATCCCTTAACTCACCCAACTTACCTGCCGCAGGAGCGGGAGGACCAGCTGATCCCTGGACAGCTAGTGGCCATGCTGCAGGGCATTGCATCTGGTATGAACTACCTCAGTGACCACAATTATGTCCACCGGGACCTGGCTGCCAGGAACATCTTAGTGAGTCAGAACCTATGTTGCAAGGTGTCTGACTTCGGCCTGACCCGCTTCCTAGACAACTCTGATGGCACCTATGAAACCCAGGTCAGAGCCCTGTACTCGCCGCATGCATGTTCACACACAATTACATGCCACTCGTGCAGTCACACATATGAGCACGAGATGCATGCTCATTTGGACACAATAACTTCCCATCCCCTTCACACAGCTGTTTTTTCCACCCCCCTTCATGCCCTGAAACACATCAGCTTTCTGTTCCACATGCCCTATTAGGGAGGAAAGATCCCCATCCGTTGGACAGCCCCTGAAGCCATTGCCCATCGGATCTTTACCACGGCCAGCGATGTATGGAGCTTTGGGATCGTGATGTGGGAGGTGCTGAGCTTTGGGGATAAGCCCTATGGGGAGATGAGCAATCAGGAGGTAAGCCCAGGGCAATCCTCCCCACATCATCCCTCAGTCGCTTCTCATCCCTTCCCAAAATCCTCCTGCAAATACCTTTATTTCTTCTTCCTGATCCACAGTTTTTCTGTACTCCTATCTGTTCTGGTCACCTTGGCTCACACCCTCTGTACTACCCCCACCCTGGTCAGGGGGCTTAGAGGCTCCATTGCCATGCTCTTAGGTGAACAGAGGTTTCTCACGGGCCGCCAGGTTAGTTTCCTACCTCAGGCCTCCTTCCCCTCTCTGCTGCTCCAGGTAATGAAGAGTATTGAGGATGGGTACCGGTTGCCCCCTCCCGTGGACTGCCCTGCCCCTCTCTACGAGCTCATGAAGAACTGCTGGGCCTACGACCGGGCCCGCCGGCCCCACTTCCACCAGCTGAAGGCACACCTGGATCATTTGCTTGCCAACCCCCACTCCCTGCGGACCATCGCTAACTTTGATCCCAGGTCACACTGGGGAGGGCAGATCTGGGAGAATGGAAATGGGCCACATTCCCAGTTCAGCCACATTCACCAAGTGCTGGGCCTGGGTGCCAGCATATGAGGCAAGACCACGCCTGCACCCTCAGGGAGAGTCCACCTTGATGTGAGGAGATGTGGTCTTACCCTTGATAGCTCTTGTCTGATAGAAGATAGGAAGCAAACACACTGAGATGGAAGGCACGTGGGAGCAGTGCTTGCAAGCTGATAACCTGCTCCAGGGGGCTGGGTCAGCTCGATTGGGGTGGGGAAGACAGAGAACCCAGCAAGTGCCAGACAGTGGGATGCGAGTCCTGACTTGGGAGGGGCAACCTTGTGGGGTCTGGGAAGGCTCCCAGACTGCGTGGCTAGCATGGGTTGAGGAGCCGAGGGCAGGTGAATCACAATGCAAATAGTGCAGGGTGACAGCAGCGTTCAGGGACAGTGGCCAGAGTTGAAGCTGGAGAGGGGTCAGTGCAAGGAGGACCAGGTCTGCTGAGAAGTTCTGACTTTATGCTGAGCACAGGTTTTTAAATTTTTGATAACTGTCCATGGGAGGGACATGGTCAGAATTGCATTTTACTAAAAACATTGCCAGAATGTGGAGAATGAACTGGTGGAGGGGGTAAGGTGGGGGAGATGAGCAAGGCCAGACTTCAAATGCTTTATCAGGTCAACTAGCCCTGGTGTGCTGGCCTTTGTATCAAACCACCATATATAACCTTGTTTCTGGGAGAAAATGTGCTCCAAGTTCCAACTTTTGAAACTATCTTTTGGAGCACAACTCCCTTGTACACTGGAGACTGCATGTGCTAATCTTTCTGGAATGTTGGATATTTTTCCCCCAGCAGATTTACTTTGCTAATGGTTTTTGGCTCTGGCTGGCTCTAGTAGAGGAACACTCATTGTATTGTGGGTGTCAGAGTGCAAGAATAACAGCAGAGGTTGGAGGTGGCAAGCAGGGGCTGCTCCCAGAACACAAGGGGCCACCCTGAAAAAAGGCAGGACCACACCCGCCTTCCAAGGCCTCGGCTTTCCTGCCTTCTGCTTCCTCTCAGCCGGGTAGTTGAGACTTTCATTTCTTAACCAGCCTCCAGTCGGTTGTCCAGAGCTGGCCACTCCAGTGGAGGTTCGCTTCTGCTCGAGACTTCTAGGGCTGCTGCTTCACCTCGGTCTGTCAGTGTAGCAGGACTGTCAGCCTGTCTGTTGCTGTGAGCACACCAGGAAACAGGCCAGGAAGTGGGTTTGCAGACAATGGCTGAGTTAATCCACAAAATCTAGATAATCTCTGTGCTCAGACACCCAACTTGAATGCTGGCTGCAGATGCTTGTAGGCTGAGCCCCGATTTCAGGAAAGCTGGGGACGGGAGGCTGAGGACAGCCTCAGCATCTCCCTGAGACTGAGGTAGCCCGTGTCCCACAGGGTGACTCTTCGCCTGCCCAGCTTGAGTGGCTCAGATGGGATCCCCTATCGAAGCGTCCCTGAGTGGCTGGAGTCCATACGAATGAAACGCTACATCCTGCACTTCCACTCAGCCGGGCTGGACACCATGGAGTGTGTGCTGGAGCTGACGGCTGAGTGAGGACCCTGGGGCCCGGGTAGGCCGACGCAGCTGGGGTTTGAGCCACACACTCACAACTGGCCTTCCTTGCCCACAGGGACCTGGTGCAGATGGGGATCACACTGCCGGGACACCAGAAGCGCATTCTTTGCAGTATTCAAGGATTCAAGGACTGAGCCCTCACCTCAGCTGACCCTGTCCTCACGGAGCAAGGATGGGGCTGTGGTCACTCATCATGTCCCTCCCCTCAACCTACGAGGGGCATTTGGTGCTGCTCCTGCCCACCTCTCCCTGAGGAACTTGCCTCTAGAGCCTCTTTGTTTTAAAAAGGGAGGTGGGGGTAGAAGTAAAAAGATAATTGTGGGAGGGGTCTGGGGGAGGGTTTAATATATATAAACATATACATATATATTTTTGTAAATAAACAGGAACTGAGTTTTCACCTTTACCCTGGTTTTTTATCCCTCTCTCCTCCATCCCACCAGTGAGGGCTGTAGGCACAGAAGAGTTGACTAAGAATTCTGGAAAACAAGGTTTTTATTTGTAGCTGTAGCCACAACCTGGCAGCAAGGGGGCAGGTGGGAATGTCCAGGCAGGTGAGCCCGGCCCAGTCCAGCCTCCCAGAGGGTCAGGGTGTCTCCAGCCCTCAGCAAGCAGAGGACGAGGAGGCCTCTCAGGGGCCAGCCGAGGGCATCGGTGCAGCAGTGAAAGCAGCAGCGCTCAACCTGGCGCCCCCTCAGGTGGGGGAGCTGGGGGGTGGGGGTGGTCCCTGCAGGATAGGGGAGGACTCTGCAGCCTGAGGCCACGTCAGGGCCCTACATCAGGGCACTTGGGACACTGGGGTGGGGTCTGAATGGAGGGAGGGGCTGGACATCAAAAAATAACTGAGGAGGGCGGAGCAGGTGGAGGGGTGGGATGGTCTCAGTGTGGGTGGTCCGCTGATGGGGAATGGGGTTGCAGTCCTCACTCAGGTCTGGGCTCTGGCAGTGTGGCACTTCCGGCAGAGCACGTGGCCGTCGAGGGGGAAGCAGCCGTTATCGTCCGCCTCAATGGACAGCAGCTTCCCACAGTCCTGGGAGGAAGGAAGAGGAGGAGCACAGTGGCGGGAGGCCATTGTGCACCCCCCAGCCCCATCTTTAAGTTAGGAAGACAAATGCTTCCTGCTCAGCTGCTGCCCTCATCATCTGTGTCCCCCTACCACACCCGCCCCCCACTCCTACCCCTCCTTCTGCTATTACCCACTTTCACTTTTTTGTCCCTTGGCCTCTCCTGCACGAGGATGGGCAGTGGGTGAAGCTGCTTCCAAGGCATCCACCCCAGTAAGGGAAATGGGGGCTCTCCCACCTGTCTCAACTCCATTCTGACCTCTTTCTTAACCTCAGAGACCCCAACCCAGACCATAACAAAACGCAATACCCTTCCCTCCCATTGGTCGGACCCCTTTCTTGGTTTATCTGCAACTCAAAGTAACCCTCCAAAACCCCCACACTCTCTTTCCTGCAGCAATGGAGGCATCTGAGCCCGTGGGCATGGGCACTGCCACTGGCCACCCTCAAAATTGCAGCACCCATTCCCACCAGGCTGGCGCCATCCACCACATGGTTGGTGAGCAGTGTCCCACCATTCCAGCCCTGAGGGGCCGCAGGGACAGCTGACCTCACACTTGTAGCACTTCATGTGGAAGTTCTTGTCCAGGGCGACCACTCGCACAGTCTCCTCACGGCCAGGCTCGGGCATGATGGGCTCCGCGCAGACAGAGCACCGCGGGGCATACTGCCTGGAGGGCAGAGAGCAGGTGGGAGTCCAAATGGGGCAAGGCGGCTTGCGCCACCCGTGAGAGCAGAGGAAATGAGATGGCAGTTGCATGCCCACAGGGCAGACTTCTTTGCCCATCTTGCCCCACATCTCTAGGTGGAGGAAGCTCCACAGAAGGGCCTAAGACTGGCTGCCATGACTGGCCCTTATCAAGGGGATTTCCCACCCCTCCGGTCACTCCCCCCAAAGCTTCATCTGCCTGGGAAGCTCTGTCACCAGGTCCTTGCCCCTGTCACATCCACACTGCAGCTCCTGCAGAAAGAACACCCAGAGGCGCCCCTCTCCGGTCTCATCCCTGGACCCCTGACCCTGGCCTACACAGGGCTGAGGCACACAGAGGGATGTGAAGTTCTGGCAGCCCAAGCTGGAATCCCAAAAACGTACGCCTCAAACACCCTGTCGGAATGGGAGCCAGACTCTGCCGTTTTCCCACACCACCCTTTAGCTCCAATACGGGATTTTGCCGCTGGCTTGAGAAAGTAACCACCCTGTAAACATTGTTTCTAGGGGGAAACCAGAGTTCCAAACAGCTGATCTCCAAAGGAGCTTTGGGAAACCAGCCTGTGTGAAATGAAGTCACTGCCGCATACACTGCTGAACACAAGACCACACCCAAAAAGAGCCTCACCGAGCCAAGGCCCCGGGGCAGCGAGGGGGGGTAGGGGACGGGACTTGCTACCCAGGTCCAAGGCCCCTGGACAGCTAAATCCAGATGAACCGGTCTCTGCCCTCGACAGACAGGATGTGCGGCCAGAAAGCAATACCAGGGGTTTGGAGCTGCCTTGGGGTCAGGGGGCAGCCTGGCTCCTAGACAAACCATGGTTGGAACCCAGAGAGGAGCCTAGAAGGTGGGGGGTGGGTCCTCACTTGTGGTAGTCAGGGACGCAGTGGGGCCGGTTGTTCTGGTCCACAATGAAGGAGGTGCCCTCCAGAGGACAGGCGCAGACCACACAGGTGAAACACTGCGGGTGGTAGGCTTTGCCCGTGGCCCTCAGCATGCGGTCAGTGATAGGCTGCCCACAGGTGTTGCACTTCTCGAGGGTGTCCTGAGGAGGCAGCAGTAGAAGGTTGGCAGGGAGCTGGCACCCAACAGCCAGCTGCCAAGGCACGTCCACCCTTGGCCCCTGGCTGAGCCAGGGGTGCCCCCTCAGCCCCAACCCTGACTCACAGTATAGCAGCCCTCACAGTATGGTGCACCCTCCAGGCTGTAGAACTGCTGTCCTTGCAGCTGCTGCTCACACTGGTGGCAGGTAAAGCAGGTGATGTGGAACAGCTGCCCCAGAGCACGAACTGCGGGCTGTGCACGTGCCAGGGGCTGGTGACACCGGCCACAGAACTCTGAGAAGACCAGAGAAGACAGAAATAAATAGGAGGACAGGGGTAAGTTTGCAAGGGATCAGCTGGCTCGGAGAGGGAGTGGAGCCATAGGCACCGGCCAGCACAGTAATGGAGGGGGCAGATGTCCCAGCAGGTGGGTGGCGGCCTCACCATTGACGGCAACATTCTGCCTCTGAGGATGCTCCATGTCCTGCATCAGCTGCTGGGTCAGCTGCTCCAGCTCCTCCACCTCCTTCAGAGTCAGAGGTCCTGGGGCCCCAGGGGAGCGCACCTGAAACCCCAACACTTTCTTCATACTCTCTCAAGGGTCACCCCCTCCAAGAACCCTCCCAAGCCAGCTAACCCACTTTCTTCCAGTAAGGACTATCTCTCCTCCCATTTCCCAGACACTCAGGTTTGACCCTGAAAGCTCCTCAGTCTCCGCCACCCCCAACCCCCAGCACCACGCAAATACAAGGAAGGAGATGACCCTTCCACCCACTTTGCCCAAACCCCCCTGGGCAGTCACAGACAGGCCAGAATGACTGAGCGGACGGAGGCCACATACACAGCAGCTCAGGTCACTGAAGCACCGAACACACTAGGCCACGCATCAACTCCACAGAGCATGCTTGGACATGGCCCCCCACAGAAGAGGCTGGCACGCGACGGCGTGCGCACCCACGCACACACACACCTACCCGTCCCGCCTGCTGCTGAGCAGCCCCTGTCAGCGTGAGGATACAACACAGGCGGGAATCACAGGTTAAACCCCCAGAGCTGTCTGCAGGTGCCCAGCCCCCAGCTCCCCATGCAGAGGTCCTGCAGTCCCTCCCAAGACAGGGGTTCCTGGACTGCCTGACCCCACTCCCTCCCTAATAGGCCTCAGAGAAGGGCCACTCCCCAGGCCCACCCACCCCTATTTAGGGGATCCTGAGAGATGTGGAGACTGGGGGTAGGGATGGGGTTAGGGGGGTACTCCCAGGAACCCCGAGAAGTCCCAAGAGGAGGTGCCACAAGGCCTGTCTGACCTGCACCAGCATTTCCAAGAGACGCTACAATGGGAACGCTAGTTGGTCTTCTCTATTACTACGTTAAGTCGACCCAGGACTGTGGCCTCCATCACTAAAAGTTCTACATGCCAAAGCCTTCATTCCTGTCACTTGGAACTTCAAAGCCTCCAGCTACCTCTTCCTATGGCCTTCCCCTCTGCCCTGGCTCTACCACCCTCACACCTCAGTCTGCATCCAGAGCTGCATCCGCCCAGGGAAACACAGATCCATAGATGCCCCAGCTCTTAGCCATTTTCCCTGCAGACTCCTGCCACCTCCTGCCCTTAATTGACTGCATCCCGTGAAATCCCCCTCCACAATGTAAGCTTCACCCTTTCCTCTCACAATCTTCCTTTCCTGGCATCTTGGGGACAGAGGAAACGGACTCAGCCAGCCCTTGCTCTCTGGTGCCAGTTGAAATGCCTGTTCCAATCTTTGGAAGTATGAACTACTCATAGACATCAGCTCTCGTGGATAACCATGCTCCTTCAGAACACACTCAATCCAGCCAGTTTTCCCTGTCTGCCTGCCAGCCAGCATCGATGTCACAGTTTGAACACCCATGGCACTCAGACCTCTGGCTCTTCAACTCCAGTGGCTCCAAATTTCCCTCCATCTCAGGCATCTTCCACCATGGGACACCTTGAACCTGAGATTTACTGGTTCCTTTACCTCCAGGACGTTGGGCTTGACCTCCCAACCACTCCCTTCCTCCCCCTTCCCCCATTCATACCTACAGAATGAACCTACTCAGAAAGGCTTCAGTTCCTTTACTGACTCCCAACCTCCCCAGTGAGCCTGTGCATCAAGCCCTTCTGGCTTGCCTCCTCCCAGCCTAGCCCCTTGACCATCTATTTCTACAAGGCTTTCATGGCCACTCTGCTACCCTCAGCCACCAGATAAGGCCTACTCTCAACCCTGGGTCACACCACTGCCTGCTTCCTGTTTCTGCCTCCAAGCTGCAGAAAGTAGGTGGAGAGATCACTGAACACTGCAGAGGGAGTTCCCAGAACACTGCAGCACCCTCCGTGCCCTCCAGTCTCAGCGCGGCTGTCTGGTATTTGCTCATGCGGATTCCCAGTCAAATACTGCGGATTCCCAGTTGTCTTCCCCACAGCAGCTGTTCCAAACCTTTCCATCTCCTGAGCCCCCAACTGCTTCGCCCCCTTGCTCTCCCCGATGACCTCACCTCCTACACGACTTAGAAAATGGAAGCCAGCCAGCTCAAGCTCCCTCCTCGTTCCCCCTCTCCACAGAAAACACTGTGGTGACACTGTCCTTGCTCCCTGACAATGCCTCTGGGGGGTGTCACCACGCTCTCCTCCAGGATTCCAGCCCAGAAGGAGCCCGGCTCTCGGGCATCATTAACCCTCGTCCTTGGGCTTCTTCCTCCTGGTTGACACTCACACCTGAGCGCTCCTCCCCTAACTTGAAGAAATCTCTCTCTCTCACACACACTCTCACACACACACACACACACACACACACACACGAACACGAACACAGAGTCCCTCCCCTAGTCATTTCATCTCCCTGCCAACCTCCAAGAGCAGGCTACGCTGGCAACTCCATTTTCTCACCACCCACTCACTCCTCAACTCCTTTCACTATGTCCCCACTACAGGGCACAAACAGGCCACTCCACGGCATCTACGACTCCTGCATAGTCAAATCTCTGGCTTTCTCTTGGTCCTCAAACTCCCCACTGAAGAGCTCTTCAGCCATCACGTTCTCTTCTCTGAGATCCCACCCTGACTTGAGACTGTCCTCCTCCTTCCACCATTCTTCCATCCTTTCTGCGGGCTCTGCTTCCCCTTCCCACCTGGTCAACATGAGCATCACCCACGGTTCTTCCGAGGCTCTCAGCTCCTCCTGTGTTTGCATCCTCGGGCTGCCTCGTCAGGCCCTGCTGCTTTACTATCACTGCACACAACGACCACGCATACGCACATGCCCAGTCCAGGGCCCTCTCCTAAAACCCGGTCCTCCATTTCTAACTGAATTGACAGTTCCAGCTGAAATCTGGAACCTGTTGCTCAACATGTTGACAGCTGGACCCCTCTTCTTCCTGTCGAAACTATTTCCCCTTCTGAACTTCTCTATTTTGTCAGCAATATGGTCATTCTCCAACAAACCCAGGCCTTTCCAACTGCTTATCGGTTACCACGTCCTGGAGGCTCTTCCTTTGCAACAGCTCCTATCTGGGCCTTATTTTTCACTTCGACTAATGTTGTGGACGCCGAGGAGGGAACCCCCACACATCACTGGCCTCCTACCTCTAATCCACACCTCTGCTGGAAAAACTTTCCCCAAAACTTCCAAAAGCATGGCTGTCACCAGCCCTTCCGTCCCGACCACACACCTACTCAGAAACCATTAACAACTCTGCAGTACCCACAGGCTCCCTTGGTGTGCTATTTCATTTCCTCCTCCCTCGAGTCCCCACCTACCTCTCCAAGTATAGCTCGATAATTTTCCCACAGGAACTTTCTACTTTCTATTCTCCAAACACCCTGGCTATACGTATGCCCTTGAGTTTTGCTCATGCTATTCCCACCCGAATGCCCTTCTCTCTCCTCTCCGGATTCTTAGGTCCCACCCATCCTTCAAGGCACACCAGCGCCATGATGCCTGTCCTCACTTGCCAACCCCCGTGGTGACTCCCTGTTTGGAGTTCCTGTAACACAGGATTCTGCAAAACTCATTGGCACTTGGCATCTCTTCCTACACTGTGCCTGCACACACACAGACATTCACGCTACAGTTACTCTATGGCCATCAGGGTCCCTTCAACTCGGGAGATCTCGTCTCCTGAACTGGAAGGCAGGAATGACCAGGTAGGAATGATAGATAACCTTTCTATTTTGAGCATTCATGTGCTAGATACAGACTCCAGCACTTTCTATGCATTAGCTCACTTAATCTTCACAACCATCATATAGGGTCGATGGTGTTATTTTAAAGAACGGGAAACTGAGGCTCAAAGTTCACCTAGCCTGCCTGGGGTCTCATGAGTTGCGAGTGAGAATTCTACCCCAGGTCCACCGACTCCCTCAGGCCTAAGCTCTTTGAGAGATCTCTTCCCTCTCGAGCACAGAGCACAGTGCCTGGCACTCAGCAGAGGCTGGCTCCAGAGTTTACTAATGTGGCGACTCAGCACCAGCTAGGGCCTGGGGCACTGAGCACCTCAGAGGAGCAGAGATATTAACTCAAGAATCCTAGAAGGGAGAAGAACTGAGGTTGGACTGGTTATGATCTCATCTCTCCCCTTTAACACTCTGGGGCAGGGTGCAAAGGAAGGGCAACCAGAGCCACCTCCTAATTCAGAGTCTGTGCTGCTCTCCCCTCCCCGCCCCGCCCCCAGTCTGGCCCCACCCAGCCCCAGACCCTGCAGGCCCTGCTCCAGAAGAGCTTTCTCTCACCGTTGTCTCACCAGTCCACCCCTAGAGGTGGAAAACTCCTATCCCACCACCCGCACACCCACCCTACTCTCCCTGTCAACCTCCTTCTCTGGCTCCTGACTTAGGCGCCCCCCCAACCCCCTGTCTCAGCCTAGTCCTCCCCCACTCCCTCACCTGGTTTTGATTTTGAGCCGGTGGGGGCACTGGGTGCTGTTTCTCCTGCACGCGGGGCTTCTCCCTCTGTTGAGCATAGGTGAAGCTGGGGGGCTGAGGGGAGCCTGGACCAGTAGAAGAGGGAACTTCAGGGGGTCCCAATTTTTGATTGGGCTGTGACCCGGGTCCACCTGGGGCTCCAGGGCTGAACTTGGAAGCCACAGGAGTAAACTTGGGAGTCACTGGAGAAAACTTAGGGGCTGGAGATGGGGCTGGAGGCCCTCGAGGCTGGGTGTTAGCCAAAGGCACAGACTGGGGCTGGGGCTGAACATGGAGCTGGACCTGAGGCTTGGCCTGGGGCTGGGGCTGCACATGGAACTGTGTCTGGCTGGGAGACTGAGCCTGAGCCTGGGGCAGAGACTGAGAGCTAGAAGGGGACTTCCAAGGAGGCAGGGGTGCTGTGCCCCCAGTTGCAGGCTTAGTACTGGACTTGGAAATGAATGGAGTGGCGACTGCTGGGGGTGTATATCCAGATGACACCTGCAAGGGCAGGCAGAGGGGAGAGAAGTGTGGTTAGAGGAGGGTGCTGCCTTGCCTCCCTAGTTCCATCCCCAGACTTTCCTCCCAGCTCTGCCTCTCCTCCTCTGCTGTCCCTTACCCGGGCTTTGAAGGGATCATTCTTGGTCATGTCATCCAGCAGGGAGGACAGAGAGTCGATCTCCAGATCAATACTGCTCACCTTCTCCCTGGGCTAGAGGGTCAGGGGTCAGAGCACCCATTCCAGTCCTCCATTCCCACCCCACCCCATCAGGGTAGAGGTGCAGGGGAGGTCAGAAGAAAGGACCCTCCTCTCCCCCTTCGGGGGTGTCCCAGTGTAGCTGCCTCTCGGGGGCCTCCATACCTGTGGGGGGAGCGGTATGGGGGCCTCAGGCCCTCCCTCCTCCACCACCGGAGGGGGCGGCGAAGGGAAGATCTCTTCCTCCAGAGGTGCAGGGGGAAATGGTTCCTCGATCGGGGGAGGCGGCGGTGGGAAGGCACCTCCCAGGGAGCCCTCCGTGTCGTCGCCATCCCCAAGGAGGGGTGGGGGCGGTAAGGGCAAGTCTGGGGTAGGAAGGAGTGTGAGCAGTCAGCAGAGAACCCTCTACCCTTCTCCAAGTTCCCTTCCTTCTCCACTTCCAACTCCTAACCCAGAACTTTCTCGGGGGTCCCGGAGCGTTTGGGAAGGAAAGGGGGGTGCAGGACGCCCTGGGAACACGGGGTCAGGAAAGGTCGGGGCTCGGCCAAGGAGCGGTGTAGCTCCCGTTACACTTCGGAAAACGGACCCAGAGGGGAAGATTCGCGCCCCACATCCCCGCCTCCCACCCCCAGGCGGGGGACTTGGAACCGTCCCAGGAGCCCTGGCTCCCCGCCATGAGCTCCACGATGAGGTAAGAACATCTGCTCGGGACAGGGTGGCTGCGCCCAGCCCCCTCTGCTGCAGCCTTTCCAGACACCCCCAAATTCCCGAAACGACTGCCCCCAGCCCGGCGCCCGCCCGGGTCCCCCCCAAGCCCAGCCGCATACCTTCCGGGGGAGGCGGGGGAATCTCGCCCACCCGGCCCATCTGTGCGCGCTGAGCCCCGGCAGCCGAGGGAGCCTCGCTGTCCCCGGGCCGGAAAGGATTCACTTTGGGCTTTGGGGCCACGACCGGGCCGAACTTCTTCTGCGGGGCGTAAAAAGCTGGAGCCGAAACCGAGACGGAGATCGCGGGAGGCGGGCGCGGGGCAGCCATGGCCAGGCCGAGCTGTGGACGGTGGGGGGCCGGGTTACGCGGCGCGGAGCCGGCAGAAGACCCCCGTGCCGCCCGGCTCCCCTCGGCGCCTCCCGCCCCTCCCGGTGGCCGGCCGCGGGCGGCTCCCCGCGCCTCACCGCGGGCCGGAGCGTGCACGACGGATCTCGGTGGCCGCCTCGGCGCCGGGTCCGCGGACTCTGCGTCCCGGTCCCGAGCAGCCTTCAGCCAGCCGGGGAGGGACGCAGCGAAGAGGGAGGGCGGGAGGGGGCGGGGAGAGAGCGGCAGCGAGACCATACAAGGAGCGGCCCGGAGAGGGGGCGGGGAGAGGCGGGGAGGGTGGACGAGGCAGGAAACTCCCCCAGGAAGGGGCCCCGATCCTGCCCCGGGGCCGGAGGCTCCACCAAGGTCCTCCCGCCCCCGCCCCCAACCCCCTCCCTCCTGCCCCCGCTGCCGCCCCGGCCAGGCCCAGACCACCCCTCCCCAAGCACAGGCCTCTGATGTCATTTCCTGACTTGCCCCGCCGTCCCCGCTCGACTCGCGGGTGCCCGGGATCTGACTCACTGTCCCCGCTCCGGGCTAAGCCGCCGGAGGTCCGGCGGGTGCCCCAGAGGTACCGAAACAGACGAGTTGCACCTCCGCTGCGGCCCACCCCCCTTCCTCTGCAGGCCTGCTGTTACCCACCCTCGCCACCTCCATCCAGCTTCTCCTCCACCTCCCCACCCAAATCCCCTCCGGGTCAGCCCGGACTGGGCTCCAGGGTGGGCGGGGATGTTGAGCGGGGCGTTCGATTCTGCCCACGCCCCCCTAGGCCCTTCTGTGACCCGGGAGATGGGGGCGTGGGATGCGAGCAGGAACCTTAAGGGTCCTTGGGGGATCCTAACTTCAAATCCTGGGCAGCCTCTTAAGGCTTCTAGGAATTCGCATCACCCGCGCCCCCGCCTGCGGCTCGGTTAAACCTTGCGGGAGGGAGAGACCGGGCCCGCCAGGGTGGGAGTGGAGGTGGGAGGGCGGGGCGGAGGCGAGGGCAGCTGGCGCACTTGGGGCCAGGAAGGACGGGCGTGGACGCGGGCGACACGTCTTCGACAGTTCACCAGCGCCCACCCGTCATGGAACCTTTGGGCGGCGGTGCGGCTATCGGGGGATTCGGAGAGGCACTCGGTGGAGCCCCACACTGGTCTGACCGGATTCCTCAGCGTAGGACTCTGTGCCCCAGGATATGCGAAAGGGACAGACCTACGTTCTTTTCTTTCCTTTTTTTCAATTGAACATGGAAACTTACCCAATTGCCTCCTGAATTCTTCCACCCTCACTACCTACCAACTGTGGAGTCATATGGCCTTTAAGTCCAATACACCACCCTCAGGAGCTTCTTTTCTCTCCTTCTGTGCTGCCCGCCCTCACTGCCATCTAAGGCAATCCTCTCGTGCACACTCTACTCAGTATTTTCAGTCCCCAGCCCTCCAAATGGGCTACACCCCACTGTCAACGAGCATCTGGACTATGCTCTGGAGATCGTCCAGACTCACCCCTTACATTTGCCATGCATGAGGAAACAGGCTGGGAGCTTGAGAGATGGGTCCAGGGTCAAGCCCAGTTAGCCGCAGGGTCTAGGCTAGAACCCGGTGTTTTGACCTCTCTGATGTCAGAGCTCATTCCCCTACAACCTGGCGTCAGGTGAAGCAATCCTGGATACAACAGAGCAGAGTGAGGTGAGCGTGCAGAGATTCAGCTTGAGTGCCCAAACTAATTGACGAGTCTCTTCATTCTCTCCACTTCATTTTCTCTCTATGTAAGAGTAATGATATTTAATCCACCTACCTTATTGCATTATATGGAGAAATAAATGAAATTCCGTATCTGAAAGCGCTATATAATACTCAGTATTGTTTAAGTCCGAGTTCTGCCCAGAATGGAAATTGCAACGGTTAACCTAAGGCAGTTTTCCCCATATGTCCCCTTCTGGATTGCCAAGAAGATCTCTGATGGGCTTGGTGTATGCAATGCCTTCTCCTTCCTTCAACCTTATCAATACTTAATTATACCTAAGAGTACATCTTCATCTCCCCCTCAGACCCCACTGATCTGTCTTTCCTCTGGCTTCTTACTGTGTTTGTCACCAGCATTTCTCACAACCACCAGCATGTGTGGCCATGTCTGATGTAAAGCATGCAGCACAGACCTTCTTTGACACGTATGAGCTGATCCTGGGCCTGTCCCTATGCGTATCTGCTAGAAATGTGATACTGGATTTCCTGAGCATTTTGGAAATTGTGTCTTGGGCTTAACAGACCAAAAGTGTCATCACCCACTTGGAAAAAATATACCCACTTGGGGAAAAAAGCTAGGAAGATGATTTCCAGATAGTGTCACCAAAGTAAAAGCCATTTATCCTCTAAATGTCTCCTTAAGGAATGTGCATGTGCAAAATATAGTGTGTTTAATTGTTAGGCAGCTGAACCTATTTATAAATCAAGAATAGAAGAGTGCGTAGGCAGGCTTAGTGTTTCTGACAACTAAGAGCATTCGGGATGCAGAATATTAAAGCTGTGAGTTTTAAGCCAGCCATTCTAAATACAAGCAGAAACACAGAGTGTCCCAGAAGGACAGACCCACTAGGCCAAGATGTCTCAAGTGGAATTGCTGGGGCAATGCTATGAAGATGCACACAATGAACAGGAGCAGCCCTAATGATTCTTAGGTCTTTTTCTTAACTAAGCAATTCTGATTGCTCCCCTCAGGTAGCATGTGTGCAGTGTAGCAGGTAAGTAGATGTTCCCATCTAATCATTTCCAACAGCTTGGGGACAGGCAAGGGAGAGGAAGCAAGAAAATGGGCAGGGACCTTTGGAACCTAAAACATCTCTACACACCTCCAAGGATTTATATCCAGCAGGTACCAGAAAGTTTTCTTGAAGGGCACACAACATAAAGTAAAAACTTAGAAGCAGTCAAGAAAAAAAAAAGGGAGGAACAAGAGCTGTGGCAAAAAAGGGAATCTGAAATGAATTCGGGTGCTATCACGAAGGTCTTTCCCGATGCTGGCTGCAGATGGACAGAGGGTAGTTATGCAAGGGGCACTCGAGCAACAGCAGGAACACAACCACCATAACAACAACAACGATAACAGCACACATTTACGTAAAGCTTAGGATATAGCACTAGGAACAATACTAAGCATTTTAAACATCTTTTTTTTGTTCGTGCCATAGAGTGAATTCCAGCTCTTAGCAGTCCTGTGTACAGCAGAGCTAAACGGGCCTGGTCTTTTTGTACTATCCTCTCACCTTCCAGCGCTATATCAGACAATGCTCTGCTGCTATCCATAAGATTTTCATGGCTAATTTTTTTGGAAGTGGGTGGCCAGGTCCTTCTTCCTAGTCTGTCTTACTCTGGAAGCTTCACTGAAACCTGACAACTGATGGTGGGGTGATGTTGTTCCCTGACCCGGAAAGGAACCTGGGCCATGGTGTGACAGCACTGAATCTTAACCACTAGACCACCAGGATAGCTTTTAAACATATTACCCCCATTTAATCCTCACAATAAACTCATGAGGAATGTACATTATTATCCCATTTTTCAGTTAAGAAAACACCAAGGCCGGTTAGATGTTGGATTTTTCACTTCCTAATCTGCAAAAACTTTTTGCAATGTGAATATTATTTGAAGACACCTCTGCCCCCCATTTACATCCTTGCAGTCCATCATTTCTTCCCTTCAGGTGCTTCAGCCTGGTGAATCAACAACCTCTTCGGGTCAGCCTCCAACTCCATCCCCCACTTTAAGACCTTGAGCCACCATTTTCTTTTTCCATCACATGGGGCCATCAAATTCTATCTGGCCATTTGCGTATGTAGATATACAGACACATGTTTTGTATATGTAACTTTTATAGATATTTTTATATTATATATATTTTATATTTAAATATATTAAATATATATGCTATATATTAAATATAATTATATTATATATAATACATATACATTATATATATATATATGCTTTTGTATAGTAGAACACTTCCAGAAGGTTTCTCAAAGAATTGTTAGCAGTGGTTGGTGTACAGTATAGAATTAGGGGAAAGCAGAAGACTTTTATAACTGTTGTTTTTTTCTCCATGAACATGTGTTACTTTATAATTTTTTAAAAAGGAACAGAAAGTAGAGAAATGATGGAAGCATCATCTCTTTTTCCGTATATCAGAGTGTTTTCTTGCACCGAGTACTGCGTGCACACGGTCTGTAGCTTTCCCACTTCCTCCCAAATTTACCCCTCTCCTAGTCCCACTTGCATTTGCTTGTCACTGCAAAAGAATCTCTCGGTGGTGGGACTGCAGACACAATGGAGGAGGTGGGTGGGAATGGGGGTGGGGGCCGGTATAGCGCTTAGAAAGACCCAGGGAATTTTGTGGCAAAACCAAGGAAGAGCAGGTTCCTGCCCTGCTCTGATGCCACCCCCAAAGGAAGGGATGGACTGACAACCACAAATGCCCTCTTTTTCTTCCTTTCTTCTAGGATCAGCCCAGTAGGCTGACATCAGAACATCACGCTTTGGGGCCGGCCCGGTGGCGCAGCGGTTAAGTTCGACGTTCCGCTTCTCGGCGGCCCGGGGTTCGCTGGTTTGGATCCTGGGTGCGGACATGGCACTGCTTGGCAGCCATGCTGTGGTAGGCGTCCCACGTATAAACTAGAGGAAGATGGACACGGATGTTAGCTCAGAGCCAGGCTTCCTCAGCAAAAAGAGGAGGACTGGCAGTAGTTAGCTGAGGGCTAATCTTCCTCCAAAAAAAAACAAAAAAAAAAGAACATCACGCTTTGTGCACTTTTCTCTTCCATTCCCCAACCTCAGTTCAACCAATATTTACCAATATCTTCTATATTCCAGGTACTCTGGATATAAACATAAATAAACCCAATTCTTGTCTTCAAGAAACTCTCCAGCTAGAGAAAAAAACAATTAAGTAGATATTTTAGTATAATAAGGTAAAGTCTTAATATTAGAAAAATGTCTTCACCCACCCAATAGTGCTTGCCTGGTGTGGCTACCCTAATTACAGTAGCTGGGTGGCCTTCTCGCCATTTAAACCTCATGATTATTATCCCACCAGGTCCAAAGCAGCAGTGAGCAGAGCCTGCATTGGGCATCTAGGGAGCAGAGAGGAGCAGAAGGCAGGGGTCCGTACATCCCAAGGTTTGAACCAGATGGGCACCCAAAGGCACTGCAGGTGTCAGCAAGGTAGAAATGTGTGCTGGTTGTGGGGGCAGAGCAAGGCAGATGGTCAGATGGCAAAGAGTCAGCAGCCGAGGGAGCTGGGAAGGGCAGACAGGAAAAGAGACCCAGGGCACCAACAGCAGCACAGGCAGGTTGCTGGCACCAAGGCAGCCGCTAGTGGAGCATCTGCTGCCTTCCTTCTCCCTGAACCCAGAGGAAGCCATATCTGAGAGCACTTAGCCTAGAAGTTGAGTGTTTGTCGCTGCAAATAGCCAACTAAGTCACTATAGTGAGTAAACATTTTGGGCAGTGGGGGGTTAAATATAGACAGATAACCTAGCTTGCTTGAAGTGAGAGGTACTTAGGTTTCTCTAGTGACTCCTGCCACCTCCACTCCCTTTAATAAGGTGCATCTAATATGATGAAGCCCACCAGGCTAACCTGACTCAGGAAGAGGGTGATCCTGAGCAAACCCTCAGAGCTTGCTCATGCTTCCTCAGGCTGCCCTTCCTGCCACCTGTGTTGTTGTTCTTTACCTGCCATCCAGAGATACCATGAATGTGGCAAATGGACGCTCAGTCTCAGAAAGAGGGAAGGGGATCCACCCAGAACAGGAGACGTTTTCCCACATAGACTTCTCAACGTGCTCGAGCAAGCTGGGAGATAGGCCTTTGCACCCAAGTGTGAGATGCTACCAGAGGCCACTTATGCCACAGAGTAATCTGCCCAGTTCCAGCAAGTTATCAGTGTATGCTCAGCAGTAGCCTAGCATAGGAGGCCCAGCTCAGTGCCTGCCACCAAGCCACGGCCTTATATACATTTACTGACTGAAATTGAGTTCCAGAACCATGGAAATCTCAGATCAAGGGAGGCCCTATGTTTCGTAAAGCTTAAGGACTTTTGAATCATCTTGAATCATTCATTTGTTTATTTAACAATTATTTATTGAGCACTGACTATGGGCAGGACACTTTGTTAGGTGCTGGGGATATTATATTCAGCAAAAACAGACATGATCCCACCCCTCCTGGAGGGCCTATACCTTTGAGGAGTCTACTAGGGGAGATAAATATTAATCAAGTAATCACAAACAAATGTAAAACTGCAACTGGTACAAGGAGCTCCAGAGAAAGCTATAGGATGCATGTGATAGAGCATGTAATTGGATGGGACCTGGTTGGGGAGCTCAAGAAAAGGATGGATGCCCATGCTGAGATCTGAAAGATAAGGAGGAGTTGACTAGGCAAAGTGGGAGGGGAAAGCATTCCATGCAGAGGGAGCAGCAGGCGCAAAGCCCTGCAATGGCTGTGACACAGCCATGTGAGCACCGAGGGAAGGCAGGCTTGGCCTGGGTATCTGAGAGTGAGGTGCCGGCGTGGGCTGTGCAGACATGCAGACTGTGGTAAAGAGTTTCCACTTTGTCCTGAGAGCAGTGGGGAGCCACTGCAGAATTTTAGGTTGAAAAGAATGGCATGAAAAGACTCGGGAATTTTGAAAATGTCACCATCAGGGCAATGCTGAGCATAACAGGAGGGTCCAGTACGGACACGGACAGACCAGTTAGGAGGCTATTGTAGGGTTCTAGGTCCAAAGAGGGGTTTGTGGTGATGGACACAAGTGGATAGATTAGAGAGCTATTTAGGACATGAAATCATCCACAGAACCTAATGATGGACTGAATTTGAGGTGGGGGTGTTGGGCGGCGGGGGAGAAAGAGACAGCGTCGACCCAGCCCAGCTTCTGGCTGGTACCTCCCAGGAGTGCTGTGCCCTCTGCAGAGAGGTGCAGGTCTGGGAGTAAGACTGTGTGTTTCATTCTGGACATGCAGAGAAGGAGACGGTGTATGGTAAGCGGTGGGATATCCAGGTCCAGAGCAGAGCAGAGAGAACCATGCTGAAGACACACATTTATGAGGCATCTGCTTCCAAGTAGTAATTTTAAGCTGTTATTGGCTAAAAAAAATCCCCTAGTGAGTATTGCATGAGAAGTTGAGAGGGCCTAGGATGGGCTTTGATGATTACAGCATTGGATGGACAGGTGAAAGAGGGAGGCGTGACTCTCCCCACCAGGAGTGAAGAAAGGACACCTCCTCCCCTGAATCCACCTGCACTCACCACCTCGCCTCCATCTGCTTTGCCTGGAGACCACCAGAACTAATTGCATTAAGTCCCTTAACCCCAATATGTCAGTCACCATAAGAAGCCCCAGATTCCCAGCTCACCCCACATCTCGCTCTCCTGCCCAACTCTTAAAACCAGTCGGGGTGGGCGGGTGGGGCGGGCCCCATGGCCGAGTGGTTAAGTTCGCACGCTCCGCTTCAGTGGCCCAGGGTTTCGCCGGTTCGGATCCTGGGTGAGGACATGGCACCGCTCATCAAGCCATATTGAGGCTGCATCCCACATGCCACAGCTAGAAGGACCCACAACTAAAAATACACAACTATGTACCCCGGGGCTTTGGGGAGAAAAAGGAAAAGTAAAATCTTTAAAAAAAAAAAAAGACAAAACAAAAAAAACAGTCAGGGGTGCCCTCTGGAGTTCATACACCTACTGCCCGTCCTTGTACAGACATCTACTGCCCTGGGTCACTCATCCTCATTTCTCGAACATTGTTATGTCCTAGCCCCATGGCACTCTCCCCAAAATGACTTTGCTATTAATATTAATGTGATTTCAATACCACATTGATGATCCTTCCCCCTGCCTCTCTGTTCCTTGAACTTCTCTCCTCCCATGACTTTATTCTACCCCAACCACTATCTCCCTGGTAACACCCTAAACCAACACTGACCAGTAGAGATATGATGTGAGCCACATATGTAACTTAAAAAGAAACTAAAAAAGAAACAGGTGACAGTAATTTTAATAATATACTTTAACCTACTGTATCCAAAATATTACCATCTCAACATGTAATCAATATTTTTTAAATTATTAGTGAAATATATTCTTTTTTGGTTTTGGTACTAAGTTTTGGGAATTGGTTTGTATTTTATCCTTATAGCACATCTCTGTTCAGACTAGTCTCATTTCTGGTGCTCAGTGGTCACAGATTGCTAGCGGCTACTGCACTGGACCATCCAGCTCTAGAGAGACCTCGTGCCACTCCTTCGCAGTCTCAATTTTAAGTGACCCTCTCTCCAACCAGCTCCTTCTATCTTTCCAGCTAACTCCTTTCTTTTACTTTAACTCTCACAATCCTTGGACCCACTGGGACCTACAATTCGTGTTGGCTTTTCTCTCTGCCTTCCCCCCCATCATGCCCTCCTTACCCAGTTTAAATGCCTTGGGCAATCATGAGAGTCGCTCCCTTGTAGGTGCTCTCAGCTCCCTTCTGCCTCTCTCTCACTCTGTGCTACTCATTGGGCAAAACCCACACCTGGGTTCAGTCCAATTCTACCAACCCCACACCTGTACCCAGGCAGCTCAGGGGGCTGGAGGAAAACAGTCCTTCTGTTTGTTTCTGTCC
This sequence comes from Equus przewalskii, assembly GCF_037783145.1. NCBI lineage: Eukaryota > Metazoa > Chordata > Mammalia > Perissodactyla > Equidae > Equus > Equus przewalskii. The sequence goes on along the minus strand of NC_091834.1, from coordinate 96,077,805 downwards.
TTCTGATCTGTTGCGTTTTATAATTCATGACAAGGAGCTTCAAGTGCCAGCCAGCAATTCTACTTCCTGGTAAGCATGCCAATGCCTCCTGCCTCTTCACTCTCCCACTCTTTTGGAAGACTTCTAGACCTTTTCCTCTCTCTTCAACTTCTCCTTCCTCATCCTCACATGCAGCCAATGACCTTGCTTCCTCTTGCACTGAGAAAATTGAAGAAACTGAAAACACCTTGCCTGGGCTCCCCCTACACCCACCCTCCCACCTGAGTCTGCATTCCTGCCCGCTCCCTTCCTTCCTCTTACTATAATGAACTACCCATGGTCCTATTTAAAACCATCTCCACCACTCTTGCACTAGATTCTGTTCTCACCTACTCCAGGATGTTACTCCAGCATTTAATGCACTCTCTTGAATTTCAGTTTTTCCCTCTCTACTAGATCATTCTCATCAGTATACAGATATGCTAGTGTTTGCCTCAACTTAAAAAGGATAATTAGAGCCAGCCCTGATGGCCTAGTGGTTAAAGTTCAGTGTGCTCCACTTTGGCAGCCTGAGCCCAGTTCCCACGTGCCGAACCACCGCAGTCGTCTGTCAGTAGCCATGCTGTGGCAGCAGCTCACACAGAAGAACCAGAAGGACTTACAAGCAGAATATACAACTATGTACTGGGGCTTTCAGGAGGGGACAAACAAAGGAGAGAGAGAAAGGAAGATTGGCAACAGATGTTAGCTTAGGGTGAATCTTTCCCAGCAAAAAAAAAAATAATTAACCCCGTTTTCCCCTTCAGCTACCATTCCATTTCTCTGCTCAATTCTGCAGCAAAGCTCCCTAAGTTTTCTTTACTTGCTATCTCTAATTTCTCTTCTCCTGTTTTCTCTTAACTTGCTCCAATCATCTTTTACCCTCACTGCTTCACCAAAATAACTCCCCTCAAGATGAGCAATGACCTCCATATTGCTAAGTTCAATGGACAACTTTCAGTTCCCACTTTTCTTGACATATCAGCTATATTTGATTCAGTTGTTTACTCTCTTCTTTGTGAAACATTTGTTACTTCACTCTCCACACACCACATTTTCCTACTTTCCCTCCAACCTCACTGGGTCATACATCTCAGTCTCTTTGTTTGGCTTCAGCTTATCTGCTCAGCCTCTAAATGTTCAGGTGCTCCAGGATTGAGTCCTTTGACCTCTTCGCCTCTGTCTATACTCTCTTCCTGATGACCATACCCAGTTTCAAGCCTTTATATGCCATCTATATGTTAATGATCCCTAAATTTATATCTCTATCTTGGACCTTTCCTCTGACCTAACAACATATATATCCAACCTCTTACTCATAATTCCCACTTGATTATCTAATAGACATTTCAAATTGAATATCTCCAAAATTTAATTCCACTCTTTCACCCCAAAACATGTTTTACCCATAATCATCTTCATATCAACTAGTAGAAACTCCATTATTTGGCTCAGGCAAAAAATTTTGGAGTCGTCTGACATTTCTCTTTCTTTGGCACTCCAAATCCATCAAATCCTGGTGATTGTTGTCAAAACATTTCCAGAATCTCTGCCACTACCTTCTTGGTCAGAACCTCCATCATCTCTCCTGACTTACTGCAATATCCTTCCACTCTACAATCTACTCTCAATATAGCAGCCAATGTTATCCTTTCATCTTATTTCAGATCATGTTATTCTGAACAAAATTCTCCTTTCCCATTTCACTGCTAATGAAAACCAAAGTTCTGACAGCAGAGTATACGGCTCTGCCCCAATGAGTCCCACACACTCCCTGGGTTCATCTGCTATGGCTCATTCTGCTCCATCCACACTGGCCTCCTGGCTGTCCCTCCAATGTGCAAGGCACATTCCTATCTCAGAACTTGCATTTGCTGTTTCTCTGCCTGAGGGGCTCTTCCCTAGACTTCTGCATGGATCACTCTATTGTGTCTTTCATATCTTTCCTCAAACACTGCCTTCTTAGTGAGGCCATCCCTGACCATCCTATTTAAAACTACATATACCAACACCCTTTATTTATTATCTTCTTTTCCTTCATTTTTCTTCATAGCATTTATCACTTTAAATATATTACATAATTTGGTCCTGGGTTTTGACACCAAAAAAATTATATCACTTACTTAAATTAATTATTGCTGTCTCCTCCCTACTACTTCTCACTAGACTGTAAAACTCATGAAGGCGTGAGTTTCAGCCCCTAGCACCTAGAACACACTGACATAGAGTAGGTACTCAGTAAATACTGGTAACATGGAATGAATGAATGAAATGAACTAGCAAAGAAGGTAGAGAAGGAGCAGCCAGAAAGGCAGGAGGAAAACCAGGAAAGAGTGTTCAGGGGCAAGGGAGTGGTCAACAGTGTGGAATGCTCCTGATGTGTCAGGCTAAGATTAGAAACCAACAAAACCTACTGACGTGAAGGATATGGGAGATCCCTGTGTGAGCTGTTTCAGTAAAGTGAAGATGCCAGATTGGAGTGGGATGAGGACTAAATGGAGGTGAGGAAATGAAGATGAATGTTGGCAGCTCTTTCAAGAACTTTGGCTGTGAAGGAAACTAGAGAGATACAGGGAGAGAAAGATCAAGTGGCAAATTCCAGCTCCCACCTTAGAATGCAGAAATTGCTTCCACTCCCTCCCTCAACACAATTTTCCACCATCAGTAATAGAACTCAACTATCCTACCATTAGCCACCTCATCACATGTACATGTACAAAGAAGTTTGAAAGGAAATGTGTAAAATGTTAATAGTGTAAGAAATAGGGTGACGACTGATTTTCTTCTTTTTGCTTGTCTGCATTTTTAAATTTTTCTAAAATGGGTACATATTACTTGAGAGAAACACATACCCACGACCTGGAGTTCAAAGTTTCCAGTCTCTTTTGGACTTTCCCGTCTGGGTGGGTCCACTGCCCATTGTCAGGACAATCATAACTGACTCAGTGAATGAACAGCCCTCAAGTGGATGCCCACCCTCACCACCACTCAGGAGAGTAAAATCTTTTCCCCTCTCAGCTTATCACCATGAAAAAACCTTAGCCAAACAATGACCTGAACATACACTCAAGGATCACACACCCATTCTTAAACACAAAGAACAAGAGAACACTTAGCTCTGGAACACCCAAGTTAAGACAATATGTTCTTTTCTTTTCTGTTTAATTTTATTGCAGTAAGAACCCTTAAGATGGAATCTACCCTCTTAGAACAATGTTTTCACCTCATTTTATCCAAAAGGAGTTGATCCATCTACATGAATGAAAGGAGCATGAGGACTGAGCATGTTTCAGGAGTGTTTAGTGTTGCAATAAAAATCAGAAAAGTAATCTAACCTAGATTTAGGGAGGCCTCATAGGATAGGGAAGAGATTGCTAGAAAAGACTTAGAGGATCTGAATTTTGGTCACAGTTCAGCCACTTACTAGTTGTACGACTGTAAAAATCGGAGAGACCAATCTTCCCTTGTCTTTGAAAGTACAGCAACAGACTTGATTTCTAAGGTCTCATCCAGTTGTAACCTCAAGGATCTGTACTTAATGCCCTGCATATCCACTGCTCCTTCACTGTCAGGAAAATGCCTCCGCTGTCCTCTCTGGACCTGGGCAGCTTGCTTAGAGAAGGAGGTGGCAGACTGGAAGGGGCTGAGACCTGGTGCTACACCGACCCATTATGTATTAAACATACCATTTAGAATCAGGACCAGGGGACCCACCCCATGGCCAAGTGGTTGGGTTTGCACACTGCACTTCGGTGGCCCAGGGTTTTGCTGATTTGGATCCTGGGTGTGGACCTAGCACCACTCATCAAGCCATGCTGAGGTGGCGTCCCACATAGCAGAACTAGAAGGACCGACAACTAGAATATACAACTGTGTACTGGGGGGCTTTGGGGAGAATAATAATAATAATAATAATAAAAAGATTGACAACAGATGTTAGCTCAGGGCCAATCTTAAAAAAAAGAATTAGGATCAGTTGCAGGAAAGAACAAAAGGTTCCAGGCAAAAGGTTCAAAGTCAGACTTTGCAGCAAAAACAGATCCTCATTCAAGAAAGCACTTGCAGGAGGAATCCAAGCTGAGGTTGCAGGATATCCCAAAAGCTAGGGAAGGCATGGGGTTGGGGAACCCAGAATGAGGGTATATTCAGGAATCCGAGAGGTGGGCTGTCAGCTGTCAGCTGGTGACAGAGAAGTCTGGAAGTAAGGAAGCATCAGCCACCAGGGTGTGATTCAGAGGCAGGACTAGGGGATGATGCCTTGTAAGCATACGCACAGTATCTTTCCTGGACGAGCTGGGCAAAAGGGTGGGGGCTCAGGGATGCCAACAGGGGAGACAGGAAGGCTCCAGAGGCATGATGTGACACCAGCTGCTCCTCTCCCCTGAGTTCATAAATATTAGCCAGGCAGCTGTCCATGCTCAGGGACAAGCCTTCCAATTCCAGGTTCTCACTGGCCCTCCTGGAGGGAGGAGTATGACGTTGGCAGGTAGGGTCATTGAGGCTGGGAGAAGTAACTGCCCGGTGATTAATTCTTTCCTTTCCCTGTCAGTGGCTCTGAGATTTGTGAATGCCGAGGACTTGCTTGGCCTCTGAAGATTCCATCTGGTCCAGTTCCCTGGGATTGATGAACTCTATCTTTTATTGCTCACCTGGCTTCTGACTCATGGCTGCCCAGACTCCGGGCCTGCCTCCTTGGTCCCGGCATCCTGCCAGGTCTGCAGCTGCCTGTGACCTGGACATGATGATGGTACCCCAAGGCCCTGACTATGATTTGGGGCCTGACTGGGAAGCTGCAGTAAAGCACTGACATTGTTCCAGGCCCTCTGGACCAAACACTCCCCTTCTCTGAGAGGGATGTAGGATCCCATTAACCCAAAACCCCTGGCCTGGTCTTTCTCATCAGAATGTTTGGATGGAACCCCCAAATCTGAAGTGATTCTCTTCTAGGCTTTGCCGCAGGGCTGCTTCTCAAAGAAAGGACAGGATAAATGCATACCCCTGATAATCTAAAGAATAAACTCTATTCGGGTCACCAGGGAAACATTTGTGTGAGCACTCTCCTCTGCTGAATGGAGCCACAGGATCCTGCTAATGTGGATTCAGTGATGCTGACCTGCATGCAGGTGGGTCTCTGGGGATTGCACCATGATGGGAGGGAGGGGCAGAGTGGGAGGGGATTGCCACCACGCTGCCAAGCTTCCTTATCTCACTACACATTGGAATGAGCTCACCTTAGATCCCTACTATTTTGCAAAGGTTTCAAACTTCATCTAAAAGTCAAATGAGCAATGACCCATGCTAGTCTAAAAGGTTTTACCTTTCTCAGGGTCCAACAGATCAGATATTGGTCATATGAGGCCTTTTTGTCCCCACCACCAACACTGAAACCAGAGAACTTCTGCTATGGGAAGTGTCATCATGTATAACCAGCTTCCTGGAGATGTCTTTCCTTCCTCAAGAAACTTGCCCTGCCCGGAAACACCCTGCAGAGCACAAAGGCCAGGATCCTCACTATTGATTACTCTGGAATCCACCTGGAGGCAGGGTGGGGTGGGGAAGAGAACTCCACAGACCACCAGCACAGATTCCATGGCCACTTCCTACTTTGTGGAAATAAAATTTACACACTATCAACATCCCCACCCATCCATGACTTAGCTCTGAGTGTCCCCTATGTGTCAGCAACCTAACCCCCAAACCCCGTTCCTTGTCTTCCTTTTCACTGAGTATTAAGGAAATTATTCCTGTTTAAAGGAGTACAGACCTCCATCACCACTCATTCTTAGACTCTTCTGATTTCCACCCAGCCGGCCATGCCATTCCAGGTATGCCATTGCCAAACAATCTGCTCCAGCCCTTTACCAAGTTCTCCAGTATCAGCACACCCACTTCTGGGGTCTCCTGTGAGCTACTAAGAGCTGCCCCAAAGCTGATGAAACTTGGGGGAGGCCTGAGTCACCTCCTTGTCTCCATGAGACACAGAGACTCTGATACAATACATAGACTTTGACAGTAGGAACTGAGATGCTCCTGTCATCAGTGCTTTGTGACAGCACCAAAGACCTATAGCAGGGCTGCTAGTCACCCTGAGGAAAGATCGTTGCTTTTCCACTTCAAAATTTTCAAATAAAATTTCCTGAACCAAGTAACTCTAATTATTTAAAAAGCAAATGAACAAACACATACATAAAACATTTCCTACAGCATCCAGGATGAATTTCCACCTGACGGGCTGAGTTTAAGCTCCAGCTCCTTCTCTTTCCAGCTGAGTAATCGGGGAAATGAAAGTGAATTGGCCTCTACTCCTGGTTTTCTCAGCTGCAATGCAAAGATAACAACCTCCTTAGTGGGTTGTTGTAAGAAGAGACTGCAAACTCTGTCAATTTTAAAGTGATATTTGTGTATTATTTATTATTATTTTATTCTCTATCTCCCCCACTCCCAGGCTCTTAGTAGATGATCTCACCTCCTACTCCTCAGAGAAAATAGATGCCATCAGACAGGAATCCCTCGTCTTCCCGACACCAAACATGCAATATGCTGGCATCTGCCCCATCTTTCCTTCTGCTAGAATAGAGGAGCTGGGGCCTCCATTTCAGCTCCATTAATCCCTCTCCCTGAGCTTTGCTCCCATCCCTTGGGGCTGCCATAGGAATTTACACTCAGTGTCCATTGATCTTCCTCTCTCCTATACTTTGAATCTCTCCCTCTCAGTTGGATCTTTTCATAGGCCCTTAACTGTGATCTAATGTCTCCCATTAAAACAAAAGAAATACTTTAGTAAGCCCTTGTGCTTTAGGGCTGCATCTCCATTTGTTGGGGGCAGGCGTGAAGCTTTGGTGCGGCTTTTTCAGTTCTGCAGATAAAAGGGAAATATCTTTGTTCTTGGGGACTCAGGCTTCCAAATGGAATGTTAACTGTCTTGCTTGGTCATTCAAGTTGCTACTATTAACAGGATTATTAAGCTCCTGAATAATTAGAGAACTCTCACTGACCACCAAATATGTATTTAGAGTCTAGGGGTTCTTAAACTTTTTTGTGCCCTGGACCCTTGTCAATCTGGAAAATCCATGGTTTCCCTGTCAGAATTACACTAAATGCATAAAATAAAATACATAGGATTGCAAAGGGAACTAATTATATAAAAGCACCATTATTATGAAATTGTGATATAGTAATATATCTGCTTCTTTATAAAAGCATTAAATAAGAAAATGTAGAGTCAAGTTCACTACTACTATTATTTCAAAGTGGTGATGAACATAACGGATGCTGTAAGAAATCTACATCATCTGTTGTATAATAGAAACATCTACGATTTTTATGGGTGATAAAGACACAGCACAACTCCTCTAATACTACTGTGGTTTGCTGCCTACGTGCGTAACTGAAGTACGTGGGGAATTTCAGTTACAAGTTAGTGAAGTTAAAGATGTAAGCTTTCCCATCCAAGGTTATGGACTTTGGATTCCTTCCATGGATCTTGGGACAAGAGTCCCTGTTTTAGACAGTACTGTCTCTGAACTTGGCTTGTTCCTTCCGTCCATGAGTTATCCACAGGAGAGTAGGAACATGAAGCAGCAACCACAGAGAGGATGGAAGCATAATTTCACCTTGGGGTTGTGTCCCAAAGGGGGCCAGTTAGGAAGTGTGAGCACCATCCTGGGGCATTCTGCCAAAGTCCTATATTTTTAGACTTTGGAAATGGACTGGTTAATATTATGATTTCACTGAGGGCCAAAGTGTAACCAATGAGTGGGGTTGGACATTTCTAAAACATAGGCTTTCCTCAAGGAATCCCATAAATTACTTGGGGTGGTAAGCATGACAAAAGGCAGGAGAAGAATGTGTATGTGTGATTTTTAAACAAAAAAATGATAATCTGTAATTCTTATATTATAGCCTGCTTTTTTATAATGTCACAATATATCATGAATAATTTCCTGTCAACAAATACAGTTATAAAATATTACTGATGGCTGCATAGTATTGTATTATAAGCATATACCATAATTTATTTAATTAATCCCCAGGTTTGAACATGTGCATTGTGTACAATCTTTCATGATTATGTAAATAGTGCTCTGATGAATGCTGTAGACCAAATCTTTGTCCACATTCTATTTTTATTTCCTTAGAATATTTCTATAAATGGAATAGCTGTGTCACAATTTAGTAACAACAACAACAGCAATGCATATTTTAAAGATCTTTTGATCAGTGCTGTCAGATTGTCCTCCAGAAAGGTTGCTCCCGTTCATACCAGAACTGGAGTCTTTGACCTTGTCTCAGAAGATGGCAAAGAGACTGAGAGAATGCCTCTAACTAGTAAGAAGTAAGAGGATCCTGTATAAGAGCCAGGAAGGAAGCAGGCCAGCATTGTGCTATGATATTCTACTTTTCTCAAGTGCAGGAAATACCTTGAAAAGAGAATGTGGGATGGGACTGAGTCTTCAAGACCTGGAACCCCTTGTCTTGACTTAAATCATTTGGATAAATCCAGCCTTATACAGCTGTGTCAAGGGGACCGAGGGAGAGGTTTATAGCCACATTTGGACCAGAGTAACAGTGGGAGCTGTGGAATCAGAGAGCACCCGGAGGGAAGAGCTGTTGCAGGTGGGAAGATGTGGGCAGAGCTGGCCACTTGGCCCATTTTCTCCTGACCTGGAGATTCCTGTCAATGATTTCTCTTCTCAAACGCTAGGAGTTTAGGTGGCACTGCTATAGTAATGGAGGTTGTTTCTTCTTCTCTTTTTCTTTTTTACCATCTTTCCATTTTCTTTCCTTTGCAGCCAGACAATATACTCCAGGAGGGCAGAAACCATTTGATACTTCTTTTGTATAACTAACAATTGTAGATATGGGAAAAAAATACTTTGTAATTCTCTGCACTGTCAAAAGAAGGTATCAGATCCTGCCACCAATTTATGGGGCAATTAAATTCTAAGCAGACCTACAACTGACTGTTCTCTCTTCTCTCTCATGGTTTTATAGACGTAGATTTGGTTTATTTCTTCATGCACAGAAACCAAAAATCAGTTCTCTCTCCATAATCCAATCTCCCAGATCTGCAATTAGATTATTAGCATCTTCTCCCATTTCTCGCCTCTGGGATTCCATAGAATGTAGCATTTATCACCATAAAGTGTGGCTCCCCATTCGTAAGCTAAAGGTTAAAAAATTGCATCCATAAGATTTGGTCTGTCTCCCTGTTACATGCCCACATCAGGGCCCCCTGGACCACTGCCCTGCTCCCTGTCCAACCTCAAGAGGAACATAAAAGCAGGTGGGGAGCAAACAGACCCTGGATTAGCATTTGCTAATCTGTTCAGTGGCGTTAAGGGGTCTGCTTGCTGACACTCTGGGTTTCCTGGGTGCTGCGTGAACAAAAGTCTCCTTGAGTTTTCTCATGGGACTTTTCTGGATTCTACTTCTTGCCTGCTGTAACTATAATGCCCACTTGACCCTTGCAACTTTGATCTCTCTCTCTCACTCTTTTACCCAGGAGGCCCTTGGTACCTACCAGACACGGTCCCATTAGCCAGAGGGCAATCCTCCCCTCTCTTGACTGCTTTGTGACATCCATGCTTTCATTTGTCAGAGAAGACCAAGGCTCAGAAAAGTCAAATTGGATTTAAAACTGTGTCTTCTAGACAGCCCCCAGTTCCTGACATTTTTATTTCACTCTAGGTGGGATTAAATTCCCTTCATTCTGCTCCGCTATCCCCAATCAGGCTTGGAGTTAGATTATCTGCACCATCCCCACACCCACCCCCGAATTTCCAGGGAGCGCCGAGCACAGGGAAGTCTAATATACGATCCACTTGCAAAGACTTCGCGATCTGTTTGGTGGACAAGACAGCGCGCAGGAAGCGCAGAGCAGCCGAAGCTGCACCCAATCACGCTCCCGCTGTGTCCCAGATGCAGCCCCGGGAAGAAAACAAGTGTTTGCGGGATTTGGCAGCCAAAGCCCTTCATCCTGGCGTTATTCTCACCCCTACCCCACTTTCTCTTTGGGCGTCCCCAACCCTGACCCTCAAAATCAATCACCCAGAACCGAACGGTGGGCCCTAGGTTCTTTACCAGGCTCCTGAGACCCAAGGCGGGCATTCTCCAGGTCTCCACAGCCCCCGGGCGCGAGCCCAGCGGGGACGCGGCCAGGAGCCCCCGCGTGGGGCTGGGGATGGGCAGGAGGAGGCGAGCCGCGAGGCCCCGCCGCCAGCCCGGCCCCCGGGGGAGCGCCGCGCGGTGCTCCGGGAGCGGGGCGGCCGGATCGGGGGCAGGGGCGGGGAGGTGCCGGGCGCAGCCAATCCCCGGGCCGCCCCCTCCCCGGCCGCGAGCCGAGCCGGGGCGGGGGAGCCAGGCGGCGGCGGCGGCGGCGACGGAGGCTGCCGTGGGGAGGGATGGAGAGAGGAGGGGGGAGCGGAGCCGAGCGGAGACAGCCGCGGCGCTGCAGAGCGGTTGGGGCGGCGGCGCGGCTCCTGGTGCTCCCCCCAGCGCCCGCCCCACGGCGCTGAGGGCCCGGCTCCGGAGGCCCCGGAGCCATGGGCTGCATCGGCTCCCGGACCGTGGGTGGGTACCGCGGCGGGCGGGGGCGGGCAAGGGCAGGCTCGTCCCGGTCGGGTCCTCCGACCCCCTCCCCCATCTCTCTCCGCGTCCCTCTGGGGACCTCTCTCGGCGCCCGCCCTGACCCGCTTCGCTCCCTCACTTTCCCTCCTTGCCCTCGCGGTCCTTACATTCCTCTCTTCTCCCCGCTCTCCCCTCGCTCCTCCAGGGCTTGCATCCCTCTGGCTCGATTCGTTCTCTCCATCTCCCTCCAGCTTCCTTCCATCGCCCTCCCGCAGGCGCGGTCCCTCTCTCCATCATCTCTCCATCAACCTCCTCTTTTCTCCTCCGTCGCTCTCCTCTACTCTCCAGTCCCCTCACCCTCCGCCTCCAGGCCATCCTCCTCACTCTGCCTTCCCCAGCGCCTCCTCGCCCCCGTCCATTTCTGGAGCAGCCCCCCTTCTAAGAACCCCCAGCCTCAATCTCAGTCCCAACTATCTTTCGCATGTACCCCAATCTGCAGCCCCCACCCCCCCGCCAGGCTCCATCTGGCTTGGGTGCTTTGCCCCCATCTCTTTCCCTCTCTGTTGCCTTTTTCTGTCATTCTTGCCTCCCCCGATTTGCTTTGTTCACGTGCATTTTCCCTTCGGGGCGGGGGCGGGCTGAGCCTAGTGCCTGGGGAGGGGAACGGGTTCCACGCCCGGAGGGAATGGGGCCGGGCTGAGCTGGGGTGGAGGGGAAAAGCGGTGGAGCGGGGAGGAGGGAAGGGTTTAGAGGGACGAGAAGGGTCGGGAACCCGCTCTCAGGAGGGTGGAGCGGCCCGGGAAAGGAACCCCAGGACCTGACTGCACCTGTCAGCGGGGGCTGGCGGGGCGGGGCCGGCTCTTTATTTACCTTTGACTGGGGAAGGGCGCAGAGGCGCCTCCTAATTCGTCTTCTCCCTTCAGCCTTGCCTTGCTACCACCCCCTTACCCCCACCCCAAGCAGTCACTCCACTCTCACAGCTCAACAAATTAATCCAGCCCTCTCCCCAACCCCCCAATTTTTCCCATTCCAACTCCCAATTTCTCCCGCCTACACGCCCCAGTGACCTCAGGCTGAGAGAATAATTCGTATTATTATTACAAACAAACTCACTCTCCGGAAGCCTGATTTCTCTGAGACCCGATTTATTTCCATGGATACCCCCCTCCTCTTCTGCTTTCACCTCTTCTCGGGGTTGTCTCTCTCCCCCTCCCTGCCCCCCACGGCTCTGACTCAGCTGTCCCTCCTCTACAAAGGCCACGTCCCCCCTCCCCTCTCACCCACTCTGCCCTCCCCATCTCTCCTCTCTTCAGAGATTGTTCTCTGGCTGCCCCATTGCCGCTGCTCTCTATGCCCAGATGTTCATCTTTCCGCTACCCGCCCAGCCACAGCCTCTGGTCTGATCCATGTCGCCACTCCCTTGTAGCCCCAAAGGAGAGCAGGCCCACTTTGGAGGGGTCCTGCCTCCCTCAGACCTGTTAACCACAATCCCTTCCTTTTGCACAAGCCAGGCTGTTGCATGCTGAATGCCTCCTCATGCCCCAGACTCCACTCAGTTCTCCCCTTCTCAAGAATGGGCCTCTAACCCTAGATTCAGAATCATAAAACTTCACGTGTAGAAAGGATCTATAAGGTCAGATGGTTCAGCAGCCATCTGATGCTTGAATCCCTCTGTAACTACCCAGCGGGTTCTTCCCCAAGCCTCCCAGTAGATACCCCCTGCCTCATCCCAGCAATCTCCCTTCACAACCAGCTCTGGCCTCGCCTTCACAGTTATCATCCTCCTTGGCCCTCCGGTTTCCCAGTCAGCCCTCAAACTTTGTCCACCCCCTCCCATTGTCTTTTGTCTTCTCTTTGACTTGAATTCCAATTCTCTTAGTTCCCATTTTAAATAGTCCCCTGCTCTCCTCCCTCTGTCCCACTCTGCTCCCCTTTAATACATCACTTGTCTCCCAGCAGTCTATCTCACTCTGCTTTCACCGCTTCTGGGCGGACACACCCAACTCCCACACCCAACTCCTGCCTCTATTCCCACCAAACATCCTTCCTGTTAGACAAATTGACCAACTCGCGTGGAGGGTCCACCAGGGAAGATGCATTCCTTCCACCTCACACATAAGAAAGCCCGCACACAGAGCAGCTCACCTGGAGAAGCTCTGCCCTGATTTGTAGTAACATAGTAAGTGAAAAGCACAGCTCCCACGTCCTTCCATGTAGAAACCCTCCGAGATTCCTCAGGACAGAATGAAGAACTGTTTTCCTCTAAAACCACCCACTGACCACCCCTCCATTCAAACAACAACAAATAAGGCCATATAACACGTTTTCTGAGTGTGCTATTCTTATTTGAGCTCAAACTGAATATTTTGGCTCAGCATTATGATTTCTCCTACCAAATATTTGGGGAGAGTAGGGATGTAAAAGGAAATGGGCAATCAGCGGACAGAGTGGTAGCTGGAGGGAAGGGAGGGTCTGGAGGGGATGCCCCAGTGTGTGGTCTCAGTGTTCTGAGACCAATGAGGGGCCTTTTGGGTGGGGCATTTGGAGGTGAAGGTGGAGCGACTAACCCTGTGGCCACTTCAGGGAATGAGGTGATTGCTGTGGATTGGAAGGGCCTGAAGGATGTCGACCAAATCAACATGGACAGCACCAGCTCACTGCATGGAAGCAGCCTCCACCGGCCATCCACAGAGGTGAGGCCTCCTGCTCAGCTGCCCCCTCACCAAAGGACCTCTCAAAGACGCCAGGAACTGTCATAAACAAAGCTTCCTAGCTGCCTGTTCCTTTCATGATCTTCCTAAATTCTGAGACAGCATTCCAAACACTCCTTCAGACTGACACTTTTATACAACATGTCTCCACTTCCCTCAAAATACAAGCCAAATGTTCCACGCTGAGATCCTATTTCCCTATGTTAATCTCAGGAAAGCCTTCCCTACTTCACACATTTCTGGAAGTCCCTCTGAGGAAGGAGGGGTTACTTGCATTCCTGGAAGTGCCTGAGATACCCACTCCTTTTCCTCTCTCCTCACAGCAAACCCGAACTGATTTCTCCTGGGACGGCATCAACGTGAGTACAGTTGCCCCCAGACCTCCCCAAAGCACCCGAACTTCTCTTCCTTGTATTCTCCCATAGGCCATCTACAGAACACAGTGCTCCCTGACTCCAACAGGCACTGTGAGCCCACACATTCTCTGCCTGCCCCCTAAACTTTCACGGGTGTTTGGGGGATATGCCTCCTTGGGACTCCTGGATATAATGGTTTCCTTATCACCTGCCCTAGCTCTGATCCTTCCTTGTGGAAACCATGAGCCCGCCACATATAAAGCACCCCATACCCTCTTCTTCCTCTGCTCCTCTTCCCACATTCCCTCTCCCAGCTCTCCATGGAGGACACCACTTCCATTCTTCCGAAGCTTAAGCGAAACTCTAACGCCTATGGCATTGGGGCCCTGGCCAAGTCATCTTTCTCAGGTGAGACTCCCGACCTGGGGATGCATCCAGACAGGGGAATGCTTATAGGCTCCTGATCTCCTTCTCCCTACTCCTTCAGGCCTGAAGATGACCTTCATCACCCTTCCCCTGACCTATTTGCTCTTTCTGTGAAACTTTTTCCAGTCTGCCCCTTGTATACAGAGTCCTAGGGGGTGCCCACCCCACGATGGGATGGAGTCCCATGGGACTTGGGTGTGGATAATGGGAAGGATTTGGAATGGATATTGTGTGATATTCTGGAGGATGTGGGGAATGTCTGGCCCCTCAGGGATTTCGAGAAGCATGAAGGACCATGTGACAAAGCCCACAGCCATGGGGCAAGGCCGGGTGGCCCACATGATTGAGTGGCAAGGCTGGGGGAAGGCACCAGCCATTCAGCCCCAACACAGCCACGAGGCGGTGCGCAGGGATACAGATGCCTACTCCGACCTCAGCGATGGCGAGAAGGAGGCACGTTTCCTGGCAGGTACTTGTTCCCTGGACCCTTAGGAGACACATTTTCGGATGCCCAGAGACTGACCCTCCATCCTGATCCCCTATGACAGGATTGACTCTAACCATATGATGACCATAAGACTTAATTTCCCAATCAGTTCTAATTTCAAGTACTTTGACTTATTAATTCTCATAAATGCCTTCTAACATTTTTATTATCATCTGAGAAATTGAGGGGAATCACATGGGATTGTGGGTCCACATGTCCCAGATGCCCTCTCTCCTACATGGTGGGACTATCTAACCCTGGACCCCCTCAGTACAAGAAAGAAAGGCAGGGACCTTGGACTCTGAAAGGCTCTGCTTCTACTTATGTTTCTTGAGGAAAAAGAAAGGAAGGCTTTGGGAGTCTTTTTGAGCCTTTGCCCACCAGCACATTGCAGTTATGGATTCACTTACTGGACTCATTACTTGTGACAGCTTCTAGAATATGAAGGGGCCGGGGTGAGGACAGGGTGGTGTAGAGAAGAGGGTCCATTCCAGGAAAGAAGTATAGGTACAAGATAGGCATATAGTGAACTTACAATGGCGGCCAAGCCCTGGTGGCAGGTCTCTATAAGATACCTAGGAAGAATGATAGATCTGGGAGAGATGGAAGGTATCTTTGTGTTGGTGATAGAAGAAATATCAGTGGGAAGAGGAGACAAATATACAGCGAGTGGGAGGGTAGTAGAGGGCAGCTAGCAATGTAAGCTTCAACTTACTCATGGCTTGGAGTAGAACGAGGACTCCCAACTCTACCCATTCCCACTATTCTATCCTCCCTCTCTTCTTCCAATCCCTTGAACTTTCAACTTGATACCACTGTGGACCTACAATCCCATGGTGCTCCCTTGGGAATTCTCTGTTGATCTTGAGCCCTTCCATCTAGATTCCTCTGTCCTCAACTACCTAATACTAACTGCCGTTCCTAAAGACTTCCAAAGATAAACTTCTGGAAATCCCTAATTTCAATCCCTTAGGATATCTCACCAGAAGACCCCCAACTCTTTCCCCTAGGAAGCCTAAATCTGACCTTCTGGGAAGTCCCCCACGATTTTGCCTTGTTTCGGGGCATATACAAAGGCTGTGCTGTCCAATACAGTAGCCACTGGCCACATGTGGCTATTGAGAACTTGAAATGTGGCCAGTCCGAATGGAGATGTGCTGTAAGTGTAAAATATCAACTGGGTTTAAAAGACTTCACGTGAATAAAAGAATGTAAAATATCTCATTAATAATTTTATATGGATTATATATTGAAATGATAATTTTTTCTATATATTGAGTTAAATAAGATACATTATTAAAATTAATTTCACCTGTTTCTTTTTAATTTTAATATGGCTACTAGAAAATTTAAAATTGCGTTAAGGGGCTTGCATTATATTTCTATTGAACAGCGCTGCACTGATGTACCCCTACCCCATGCATGTGTCTAAGGGTTCCTGGAAGATATTTTGTACTAACTACATTTCTTCTCCCAGGCGTCATGGAACAGTTTGCCATCTCTGAAGCCACACTCATGGCCTGGTCTTCCATGGACGGTGAGGACGTGAGTGTCAATTCCACTCAGGAGCCATTGGGCTGCAACTACAGTGACAACTACCAGGAGTTGATGGAGAGTCAGGGTGAGGGATGGTTCCAGAATCCAACCCCATCTAGGCTAACTCCATTCATCTCTGTTCACCTCAGCTTTCCTACACTCCTCCCTCCTCCATGCTTTACCCTCAGTTCTCTGTACAGAATATTAAGGGCAATTGTCGCTGCCCTTGATATTCTGTGACCCGACTGACTTCCATGATTCTCTTTCCAGATGCCCTCGCTCAAGCCCCCATGGATGGATGGCCTCACTCCTATGTGTCCCAGGGCATGTACTGTCTGGGGTCATCGGATGCCTGGGAAGCAAGCGACCAGTCCCTCATTGCCTCTCCAGCTACAGGATCCTATCTTGGCCCTGCATTTGATGACTCACAGCCTAGCTTGCATGAAATGGGGCCTTCCCAACTTGCTTCAGGATACTCTGCTCAGGAGCCTCCACCTTTGCTGGGGGGAGACACTGACTGGGCTCCAGGGGTGGGCGGGGTGGACCTGGCAAGGGGCCCTGCGGAGGAGGAGAAGAGGCCATTGGCCCCAGAGGAGGAAGAGGATGCAGGATGCCGGGACCTGGAGTCACTTTCCCCACGAGAAGACCCCGAGATGTCCACTGCTCTGAGCCGGAAGGTGTCTGATGTCACATCCTCAGGTGTGCAGTCCTTTGATGAGGAGGAAGGCGAGGCCAACAACTAGCTTCCTCCCACTCCACGCCCTGCCTTCCATGCCCACTTGAGGGGCATGGCTGCAACACTACCCTCCCTTCCCCCAGCGGTACGGCTGAAACCTGGGCAGAAGACCTCGAGGAACCCGGGAGCTGCCAGTCCTCGCCAGGAAACTAGAGGGCCAGGATGGGATTTTATCCAGGTTTACGCTATAGAAACTACAGGTCCAGCGACTGAGCGACTAGATGGCTGTGAACTTTGCTTGCCTGTGGGCTTCTGGGTCTGTGATGATGAAGCTCCAGTGTGTATCAGAGGACAGGAGGACAGAGCGGCCCGTGGCCATCAGCTGGATCTCAGTTTTTCACTCCCTGATTTCGTCTTCCAGGAGCCTGACTGTGGCTGTCTGAAGGCCTCCTTTCTTCATGTCACTCTTGCTTTTTCTGACTCTGTTTTCTCTGGTTGTGGCCCCAGCTCATCCCTACTAAGAGGAACAGACCTCAGGGGCTGTTGAATGTGGCTCAACGGCACAGGGGAAGCAATGTAAAGGCCATGCCTCCTTAGTGGGTGGAGTGCCTGCCTCAGTGGGTGACGTGGCTTCTGAGACCAGGAGTCACAGAGGAGGTAGGCATGGCCGCTGGGATGCACTGGGGCACAAACATGATTCTTTCTATCAAGGCCTGCCCAGAGACCGCAGAGTCACTGATGAGACCAAAACAAACATGGCCACTTGTTCTGGGACCTTGACTATCCCATGACTGAAAGGAGGATCCCAAGGATCTGGGAAGGACCCAGCGGGGCTGGCTGCTCCAGCTCTTGTGTCCCTTTTCTGCCTTCTTCCATCCTCTGCTCTGGGAGCCCTGACCCTGAGGGGGCGACACAGAATGCAGGTGTCCTGGCCAGGTGGGGAAGCATGAGGGCTGTGTCTCCCTCCATCTACCCCCCTAATTCTCTGGAGCTGTTTACACTTTTCTCTTTGCCTTTTCTACATTTTTATAACTTCTTGGGGACTCAGGGTTGAGTGGGCTGGAGGGAGGAGTTTGGTGCTGTGAGGCACCAGCCTGGGTGGGTTGTTTGCTGAGGAGCATTG
This sequence comes from Equus przewalskii, assembly GCF_037783145.1. Taxonomy (NCBI): domain Eukaryota; kingdom Metazoa; phylum Chordata; class Mammalia; order Perissodactyla; family Equidae; genus Equus; species Equus przewalskii. The sequence goes on along the minus strand of NC_091834.1, from coordinate 96,059,903 downwards.
TGGGCACTCGGCTCCTTTTGCCCCTTTGTCAGCTCCTCCCAGGACTCCAGGAGGGCCTCCCAGGCATCCTCCCTCCCTTTTCCTTTGCAGGCCTCTTGCAGAAGGAGAGAGGAGGATCAGAGTAGTCTTCCTTCCAGGATGGGTTTGCAGTGAGGTGTAGGCCCCTGAAACTGCTTGCCCTCTCAGACCCAGTTTCCATTGCGGTGGGGGCTTCTGCACAGTACGCGAAGCCCCAACACTTCTATAGATCCTGACGGCAGGGGACTGGTGCAGAGGGAAGAGGCAGCAGTGTGGAGCTGGCCAGCATGCTGCCCCGCACGGCTGCAGTGGTCCTCCATCCCTAGCCCTTGGCATAGGGAGAACCTGGGTTGGAGAAGGAAGCTGAGAGGGTCATCGTCCTACCTGCCCTCTTCCCTCATGCCCGTCTAAGGCTCCAGCTCTGAGGCCTTGTGTCCTACCCAAACTCTGTCAGGGGTCCTACTACTTTACACAATGCTGGGAAGGGAGTGCTGTCACCCTCTCCCAGACCCTGGCCACAAACTACTCCCCACCCCCAGGCCCAGACTTCTATTTCTTTGGAATGAGGAAGTTGAGAGTTGGGGTGTTTCTGTCCATCTGTTCCTGCCCTCTCCTTGAGTCCACACTTTCATATACACATGCTCCTGAAATGCAGCCGAGGCTGGGGTCCCATATCTTCCAGGGGAGGGGGAGAATGGCTAGCCTGGGCTTGGTTCTTGGAGGAAACAGGAGTAGACATGGTGGGCACGGTGGGTGCAGAGTCACTGACCTAATCTGAAGCTCTCTGGAGAGAACACCACCTGTGTTTAATCATGTGACTCAGGAGGCACTAGGACCCCATGTCTAGGAGCTCTGGGAAGTGGCCTACCATGCCCTGGCTGGCTGCTGGCTCTGGCCCTAGACTCCTGCTACAGGTCCTTGGGGTTCTGCATGCTCACGGTTCCCTCCTCCCACAGGGTCCCTGTTTCCGCGCCTTGTGCCACCTACTCTCTCAATGCATCATCTTTTCCTCTTGGTTTCATCCCCTTCATGTCCCTTATTCTGCCCCCAGACCACAGCAGACATCCACTCCAGTGAGTGGGTTCATTCATTACAGTTCCTTTTGCTCAGGGCCCTGTGGAGTTAGGAAAAGTAGATTAAAGTAGCATTGTCTCCTCCCTCCCTTCCCCGAGGAAGGCAACCAGTCCCTGCTGAAAGGTGGCTAAAACCATGAAGGAATCTAGCAGGGTTCATACATGAGTGGGGGCTAGGCATCCCTGGGTGCCGGCACATCACCACAGACCAGAGGTCAGGTGGGGGGGTCTGCAGTTTTCAAGGAGCTCCCCTTCCGCTCTGGAGGGAGAAGACCCAAGGAGCTGGCCTGGGACCCTCTTAAGACTCTTGTAGAGGGAGGAACTGCCTCTCTGGTGCTGGGGGCAGGGTGCATGGGGTTTGCTTACAGCCTATTTTAGGGGGAGGGGAGGGGCATGTGCAGGAAGAGGCTGGTGGGGGGTGGGGGAGGGTTGCTTTTCCTTTGGGGTTAAAGGCTGTGCAGCACGTTTTACAGCAGTCCCGGAACAGGGCTGTTTTTATATTATTGTGAATGAAAATGCTCTTGCTAAATGATTTTCTTTGGGTGGGGGGGTGCACTTTCATTCTCAATTCACTTTATTAAAGGAAAATCCAAATCTTCCATTCCTCCCCTCCAGTGCCCCACCTACCCCCCCCCCCACCCACACACACACCTTCCTGTCTTTGTGTTAAGGAGGGGATCTTGGTGAAAGGGTTTATTGCCTTCTCCTTGCTCCCACCTGTACATCCCATCCTCCGTCCTCCAGGTCTGGGGAATATCCATTCTTATGGCCAGTCTTAGCATGTTATCTTAATGTGACATTCCCACTCCAGGCCCAAGAGAGATTCTATGACATATATTACAGAAAGAATTATATATAAATATCTATATATAAATATTATAGATTATATACACATGGGCACAGGCTCCCTCCCCGGGCTGCAGCCTCTCTCTCTTGGCCTGGGGAGGGGGAAAGGATGTATGTTGGAGAGGGCTACAGGCTGTGTTCAATGGCACTAAACAGAATGTGGTGGCACCTTTGACTATGAGTGTCTTATTTGGGGGTGATGGAGACTGGGCACAAGGAAGGGGAAGGAGGAGAATGTCCAAGAGGGGATACAACTGCAGAACGGAAGAAGGCATGAAAGGAGGGAGGAAGAAAGGCCTTGGGTGTGGAAGCGAGGATTTGGGGATGTTCAGAGCACCTGGGACCACTTTATAGGAAAGGCAGGCTAATGGCAGGCTCCCTGTTGCTGATTCGGGGAGGATAAGGATCTGAATTCCCAAGTGTGGGAAGCATGAGAGATGCCTGTCATCTTGACAGTGAACCCCCAGCTGTCCCCCCCAGAGGAGAAACATAGAGAACTCATCTAAGAAGGGCTGGTGTGTCTGAGTGACCCAGTGGCCTGGCTGCCCTGAGCCTTAGTTCTTGGCAGGAGAAGCCCCAGCCAGAGCAGCTTGAGGGCAGAGCTGACCGTGGGCAGAACAGATCAATGGCTACAGTGGGGAGGGGGAGGTATTCTCTAGGGAGTGACCTGGAAACTGGAGGATGATGTGATGTGAGATAGGACAGACTTCTGCTGGAGCGAGTTAAAATCATTGGGGCAACATGAGTGTTTGGCAACAAGGCCCTTGCCCTTTCCATATGGAGCCTTCCACAAAGAGACCTTCTCTCTTCCAGCCTGCTCCCCCTCACAGTCTCTTTATCCACATTTTGCTGCTTAAATCGGGGACAAAGGAGGGGCAAGTGGAACTGGCCTTTCAGTGCCCTAGTAATGGCCCTTGCCTGGGGACAGATAGTGGGAGCCAGGAGGGAGTCTGGAGGCAAATTTTAGGGAGTGGATATGAGCAAGTGGGAGCACAGGAGAGGAGAGGCGCTTTGAGAGGATGAGCTGTAGGCAGCTTGAGAGTGTATCCTGGGGCCATCAGTCCACGAGGCCATGAACTGGTCCCTCCTCCACAGGGCCACAGTCATTCCGGGCCTCCCTTGACCCAACCCCTGTGGAAACTGACAGACAGGTAGGCAAGGCCAGGAAGGCACTGGGATGAGAACTCTGGGGCATCATGGGGGAGTGAGGGGAGGCAGAGATAGGCAGGGTATTCCCTACCCACACTCCAGGAATACTCAGGAAGCCCCACAGAGTATCAGGGGCCCTTCACTGGGGTTAGAACCACCTGCGCGTCCTGGGGATGGGAGGACATGGCCTAAATAATTGACCGAGGCTACTCTCTGCCCAAATTCTGACTCCTCTTCTAAGACTGTCACTATCACATTTTAAAATGCCCAGGAGGCACCAGGATATTGTTGTGATCTCTCCAACATCAGGACATACCCTCTCCCACACAAATCTGTCCTCTGGCCCAGGCCTCTTGACAGTCTGCATGAAGAGGTCCGGGGGTGGTCAAAGGATCACTTCATCCTCATCTTCCTCATCTGTGGACCGAAGACTTGGGCCCTGCAAGATGTCAGCCAGCTCCTCTTCTGGCCCCGGACTCTCCACCAGCTCCAGCTCCTCCAGGTCACTCTCCACCTTGGCTGGAGCCAGGGAGAGGGGGTGCTCTTGGGAGGGGGGTGGCACAGGGGTCTCTGGGGAGGCAGGAGGCACATCATCTGCCTCAGTGGCCCTAGTTCCATCCTCAGGCAGGCTCCACGCCTCTGTGGGAGGGGGCGGGCCCCCAGGATTCTTTCGAATTGAAGTTGTATTCCTGAAGCTGGCAAGAGGAGGGCGGAGTTGCACCCCAGACTTGGTGTGCCCCTCAATGGCCTTCTGCAGCTGGAGAGTAGAGGAAAAGGGAAAGTGGGTATGGAATTGAGAAGAGAAAGAAGATGGGGCAGTGTGAGACCTAGCTACAGGGCAGTGAATCTCAATGCCCCTTCCGGGTCCTCCTTCGGCCCCTTCCTATTGACCTTTAAGGCCTCCTCACACACATCCCATTTCTTCCCTCTTCCCATGGCCCTCCCCAGAGTATACCCTATGATACCCTGACTCATGCTCAGAACCCCCACCCAAACCCATGCCATCCATGGCAGACCACGGGCCACATCTGGGGTGGAGAGCTATGTCCCCTCCAGGACTGTGGCCATAATAGACTTTGCAGTCCTCTCTACCTCCCACTTGCTGCACCCGCCCCCTCTCCGTTCTCTGCATGAGAAATAGAGAGGGAAATCTGGGGGACCTCCCAGATATTAAAACCATCCCCTCCCTGTCCCCATCCCCTTGTCCTGAGCCAACCCCTCCCTCCTGCAGCTCAAATGGGACACATCCTATTACCTCCTCCAGGGCCAGCACACCCCTGAGCTTCCCCATACTGGTCACATAAGCAAGGTGGAGGCCAAGGAGCGAGAACAGCGTGTGAGTCTGCACGGAAAGAGCTGCAGGTCAGCGCAGGTCTGGCCCCACACCGCCCCTGCCCTCCCAGCTGCCCTGAGCGGTCAGCAAGGACTTGCTTTGTGCAGGGACGTCTGCTCCACCAGCTGGAAGGGAGACTGGTCAATACAGCAGCAGTCAAAACAGACAGGCTGGCTCAGCTGCTCCTGCTCCCAGGCTTCAATCTGTCAGGCAGAGTAGGGGAATCACCCAATGTCAGGGAACCCCCTTCAACCTCAGATCCGCGGCTTTGGCCTCAAAAGTTGTCCCAGCCCCAGCCCAGAACCCTGAAATGCACAATGAACTATCACAGATCCTGCAAATATTTAGACCTCCTCCCTTCTCCTCAGGGGACAGCACCCTCGCTTCTCCTCCCTCTTCAGGCCCCAAATCAACCTTCACCCTTGGGCACTTTGTACAGGGCTCCTTCTTGTTCCTCAATTCTCCCACCCCCTGGTGCCCCAAACACTTGTTATTTCCATCCATCTTTCCAGTCTTATTTTCCACCGCTCCAGTGAAACCAGACTGCTTTTGGTTCCTCAGATGTGCTTCCCTCTTCTGCATCTGTGGCTCTCATCACGTGGATTTCCCTTACCTGCCCCACGCTGCCCCTATACTGTGTTCCTGACCCCTTGCCCTTTTTTCAGTTCCCATAGTCCTTTGCTGGCCTCTCTTCAGAACTGGCATGGCTCTTGTGTTGGCATTTGTCTCACCGCTGCCCACTAGACGTCAACTCCTTGAGAGTGTTACATGGTGGCCATTGCTACATCTAGTGAAGAAATGAGCACGTCTGCCTTTTACACAGTAGATCCTACAAATATTTGCTGGATTTGAAGGGCTGTACTGCATCACATGACACTGAGTTGACTTGAGTAAAACCATCCTTTGCGTTTGTCTTGTTTTGTCTATGATGGAAGCATTAAGGCACAAAGGCCAACTCTCTTCTTGATTTTAGATCCACACGCCAGAATCCCCAAGATTCCAAATAATCCAGTTTAGCTCTGGCTTTCATAAATGAGTCTACAATTTTCTGAAATCTCTTTTCAGCCAGTGCCCTCTGAATGCTCTACTACTTTATTTCTTTTTCTATTTGTCCAAATTTAGCAGAACCAGCTTCAGAGAACATCCCCGAAGTCCATCATCCCCGAGTTCTCATGTCATGTTTAGTCCACGGTGGTGCTCTCTCCATCTGTTCCTTCCTGACCTTTCTGGACTGCAATCACACCTCCTCTAAACTCTCACCTTCCCTGACTAAAGGTTCACACAGAGTTTGGCTGGCTCTCACAGCACAGGCTGGATGATCACTTAGCAGGTATGTTGCAGAGATGATTTATTTATAGGACTGAGAGCTGGACCCTCACCCACCCTGGTTTGGTTGGTCCTGTCCTCCTGGACATTTCTATGATCATGTCCTGCCTTCTCTAGTTCCATTTTGCCTCCCCTTAAGGAACAACAATAACAACCATTTCCACCACACACATACCAAGCACTTCCTCTGTGCCAAGCACTGTTTGATTTGCTTTGCACGTCTTCACTCATTTAATCCTCCCCAACCACAGTATCATTATCTTCAGTTTACAGATGAGGAGACAGAGGCACAGTGTGTGCAAGGCGTTTGTCCAAGATTACCCAGAGGTGGAGCTGGTCTTCTGGCCCTGACTGCTGACCGTGGTCCAGGACCCCCAGCTTCTGTCCAAGAAGAGGGAGATGTCTGCTCTGGGGTCGGATGTGTTCCGCTACCTGAAAAAGCTCAGCCCCAGTTCCAAACCAGAGCTCTACCTGTGTGTGTACTCCTAACAGAGTAGCAGAATTAAACAAGTCCTAGCAAGGACTTCTGGCGACCTATAATTGAATTCTTTCACTATCCCCAAAGGTATCATCTTGATATTGTCAAGGGTGTCATCTTGATCTAATCTGAAGACCATGTTCAGAATGTCCTGAATTTTGGCTCCTTTTGGATCTTATCCCTCCAAAACATCTCAATGGGTCACATGGGAGTTGGTAGCTGCTTAACGTCTTTCTTGGAAAGACATAAGCTAAAAATGTATGATTTGTCTTCTTTTTACCCCTGGTTGCACTTTATTTCCAAAGGTCATTAAATAGCCTCACTGATCAACTAGGTGGCTTTCTCTCTTTGGTGTATTAAAAAAAGGTATTATTATTGGTTTTCGCAGCCCAGCAAGGTGCTCCGTGATTGCAGTTAGGACGCACCTGATTCCTGCTTGTAGGCAGAAGCAAGTTTTTCTTTCTCCTCTGTGCTCACCCATTTGATTTTCCCATAAGTCATTTATCAGAAGTGTGTGTTTTTTTGGTTTTTGGGTTTTTTTTTTTTTTTGAGGAAGATTAGCCCTGAGCTAACATCTGCTGTCAATCCTCCTCTTTTTGCTGAGGAAGACTGGCCCTGAGCTAACATCTGTGCCCATCTTCCTCTACTTTCTATGTGGGACGCCTGCCACAGCATGGTTTGCCGAGCGGTGCCATGTCTGCACCCGGGATCCGAACCGGGGAAACCAGGGCCACCAAAGCAGAATGTGCAAACTTAACCAGTGCGCCACTGGGCCAGCCCCAGAAGTGTGTGTTTTGAGGGCTGGCTGGGGGAGAGAAGGAAGACTTCCTTTCTCTCTTGTCACTCCCCACCCCCTCCTCCAACCCTGGGTTGCAGTAGATTTTGTTGTTTCTCCACAACTGATCAGTACTGCTCAGCTGCCCGCTCCCAGTCACGGCTCCACATTCTGTTCATGCCTCACAACCAAGCCCACTCAGTGTGCTTGATTTTCTCTTGCCTGGACTTGATAACTACCTCTTTTGGGAAACAGGCGTTTGTCCTGACGAGGCACCACTGTCAATATTTGCCTTCAATGTGGCGCTCTTCTCAGTCTTACTTCCTGGCATTTTCCAGTTGTCCACTGTGTCAGGGCCTGGTCGATCAGCATAGTAACCCGCACCAGGCGCTGATTTCCCCATTTTAGTCTCGACGCTGTTCTTCCACATTGGTCCATGCGAGTGCTGGCCACCTGGTGCCATTTTACTGCAGGTAAAGCTCCTCCTTCCTGCATATCCTCTGCCTGGTCCAGAACATTCCTAATGTCTAAAAGATCTAAGGTTCATCTTAGCACCATGGTCCCCTCTACGCATGGAGGCTCAAAACTTTCCTTTTCTGAAATGACCGTGGTCCCCTCAGACAACACCCTCGTGTTTCCCCCACCTCTGAGCAATGTGCCCATCACTCTCTCCGTAGTCATACCTCATTTCCAATCTCTCAAAATGCTTTCCTGCCTAGACTCGCGTCTTAGTCTTAAAACAACGCAATGAAGAAGGTAGAAAAAAATGAGCAATGTCTTCATTTGACAGAACAATCCACCCCCAGTTGCTGTTTCTCTCACTTACCTCTTCAGGTGACATGTTATCCACTAAATCCGTTGAATCCTAGAGAAGAAAGACATAGGTCCAAGTTCTTTCCCTTTTCTTCCTATGGAAGCTATGGTGCCATTAGCCATTAACCATCTACCCCTGGTCAGGGCCACAGATGCCTCCTTTCCAGCTCATCATCCCTTCCATATGGTAAAACTTCTCCTTGACAGGAACTCCTCCCTCTTGATGTAAGGACCATGGGTTTCTCACTCCTCCAAGACAAGCTCCCTTTCCCCCACACCACCCCTTCCAACACATCTCCTCTCACCTGGGTTGTTTTCTTCTTTTTGGGGCGAGCTCTGCCCAGCAAACAGTGCAGCAGAGATTGAAAGATGGAGGGTCTTGGACCTGAGAGGATTGGTGAGCAGATGGAAATGGAAAGAAAGCCATATCTGTCCTGGAGGGAAATGACCAGGGACTCCCAAGTGGTCCTGGACACTTTGCTGCACAAGGACTCTACTTCCTAGGTGCCTCACCTCCATGGACACCCTCTCTTCTACCCTCCTAAATCAGCCCTTGCCTTCACTTCTTGGGACAGTAATATGGAGACTAAACAAATAGGAACCCCCTCCCACCATCCCCTGGCCTCACCCCTCCTTATAGTAGTAGCCCTTAGGTTGACGAGAGCCCAGAGATAACCCACAAGTCATGAGTGAGGGTGCATGATGGGAGAATCTTCACCTGCAGGCTCTGGCGCTTCTGGCTGCTGTCTGTGGCTGGGCAGGGGCCCATTGGGCTCTTCCGAGGCCAACGGAGCAGTAGGAAAGGGGTGAGGAGGAGGAAGAGGAGGCACCTGTAAGGAATAGTAAAAATTCTCAGTCCTGGATAAGAGGCTGCCTAGTGCTTCCCTGCCTTTACCAGCTAGCGTCCTCGGAAATCTATCTAATTCTATTCTTCCTCCCCAGTTCAGAATTCCTGTAAGCTTTTCAATTCTCATCGGCACCATCATCCACAACCTTATTTCCTTCAGTCCCTGGACCCAGGGACTTGCTCAGTGATCAGCATCTCCCCTCCCTCTTCCGACTTTCTCCTTGCCCCTATCTATCCCATTCCCCCAGCCCTTCCCAGCCCCGTCACCTCGGGCTTCCCAGAGAGGTCCTCATCTTCATCCTCATCCACAAAGGCAAAGGACTCAGGTCGGCCCTGGGATGAGATGCTGCGATGCCCACCCCGGGTCTGCCGCGCCTTCCCATCATAAGGCAGCTCCGACAGCTTCCTTGCCATGTCCTGGGCTGCCCGCAACCTCCGCTCAGGACACAGGTGGCGCTGCAGGAGGGACTGCAGTTCTGACCGCTCCACAGAGCCCAGCAGGATCATTGAATCTGGGGGAGAGCCAAGCTCAGCCTGCGGGTCTGCTCAATCCCCACCCCTCTGGCCAACTCAGCAGGATGGAGTCAGAGACAGAAGCCCAGTGCCCCCATTTCTTTTCTCAGCTGTTATCCTCTCTTCCTAAAAACTCATTTCAAAAACCTTCCAGGATTGACCTCACTCAATCCCTTTTATTTCACCCATTTGCAAATAGGTGAACTTGGTATTAAAGTAGGCTAATCAACACTGTCCCCCCAAAAAAGAAAATTAAAAGCCATTTAAATAGGCTGAGATGTGAACATACTTTGAAAGAAGTCTACAAGGACACCTGATGTTTAATCACTTAAAGAATCTGGGTCCTTTTAGGATATAAATAAAATGTCTGCTTTTTCTGGGAAGGTCTTTTATGTGTTTGCCAAAATTCTGCTACTATAGTGAACATTTTCTTAAGTTTTAAGGCCATAAAATTGCAGCAGTGTTATTGAGATAAATCTAATCACCAGGGCTTGGTCATTATTATGAAAACCCTGCACCTCATTGGCTCTACCCCTGTTCCACTGAAGAGCCACTGCTTTAGAGGCCACTTGGAAGGTATTTGGGATTTGGGAAAATATTAGGACTAATCTTACTTGAGCCATTTGGATGCTCTGATTATCTGAAATCAGAACTAACAATTTTAACTGCTCCAAATGGCCCTATATGCTTCTTCTCTATTGCAGTAATTCAAACATTGGGCAAGTATTCATATTTATTTAATATCTAGTAAATACCTATAAGGAGGCAGTCTGAGGGAGATAGAAGTTATAGTCTCTACCCTCAAGGAATATCCAATTTAGTGAGGAAGATAAGACATGGATATATATAAACCACAATAAGAAATAATGCAAAGCAGGATTAAGTGCCAAAGGTGGGTAGACAGATAGTGAAGGAAGTGAAATGCGAAGTCAATGCTTACTAAAACCATTCACTCCTTCATAAAACTGTCCATCTCCTCCTTAAGTTGGGCATTAAAGAACAGGTAGGATCTTGCTGCGTAGCAGAGAAAACCACGTACAGCATTATAAGATTTACAGCTGAGTCTCATTATTCGCGAATTCCCTATTTTCGAATCCACCTATTGGCTAAAATATGTTTGTAACCCAAAATCAATAGTACTTGCGGTGCTTTCACTGTCATTCACAGACATGCGCAGAGCAGCAAAAAATTTGAGTGGCCCCATGCACGCATTCTCAACTGAGGTTGAACAAGACAATGATCTGCCTTCTTGTTTCACCTCTGATATCGTAAACAAGTGTTCTTTTCATGGTCCATTTAATGTCATGTTTTTTGAATTTTTGTGTTTTGTGTTGGTGATTTTGCTGTTAAAATTGCCCCCAAGCAAAAAGGCTGTGACGTGCCTTATGGAGAAAATACGTGTACTAGATAAAATCGGTTCAGGTGTGAGTTATAGTGCTGTTGGCCATGAGTTCACTGTTAGTGAATCAAAAATATATATTAAATAAGGTGTCTTTAATGAGAAACACAAATAAAACAAGGTTATGCAATGATTAGTTGAAGAAAATATTGTGACCAGAGGAACCTAACTGTTTTTCCCCTAGGAGCAACAGTTCAGTACAGTATCCTTAATTCAGTGTTTGTGGCAACTTTATAGAACATAACTATGACGAATAATTAGGATTGACTGTGTTTCTTTAGTTGGATTTTAACTGTCTTCTTGTGCTTGTATTATAGGTGTATTTTCCCTTCCTCAAGGATGATCCCGTTCCCTAAGGAGCACAGGCTGGGGCTCCTGTAGCAGACTGGATACCCCCTAGAGATGAACCCACACCACAGTGCCTCCTCCACCTCTATGGAACTCTTGTTCAGGTCACTAGGTCAGGAGTCTGCTTCCTTCCTTCTCACTGACCTTTTGAATCAACCAGTGGTAAAGTCTTGACTGTGGTGGTCTGGAGCAGAGTTTTCAACTCCCCATATGTGCAAGAAGCTGAAACGAACTTCACATCACGTACCATGATGTCCTCAACAAAGATTGTAAATTTGCTATGGAGGAAGAAAGCATGATGGGTTAGCCCCATCATATATGCCTGTCCCTTTGCTGTCCCTTCCCTTCCTCCCATGAGGTTTGCCATGCATTTGATCACTCCAAGTATTTATTAAGTACATAGGAATATAAAAGTAAATAAAAAGCAGTTGCTTCCAAACATTGACCCTAACCTCAATCTCAATCTCAGAACTTCCAACCTCCACCCCATCAAGTTTCAACTAATCCCAGCTGGTGCCCCTGACCTGAGCTGGTTCCAACCAAGGTCAGGCAAGTAGGGTAGCTTCTTGACCTGGATGATGCTGTCATAGAGGGAGGGCTGCAAGCTCTGAGCCACCATATTGGCCAAGATAACAGCCACCATCATGGGTAGGATGTGAGCAATCTGACCAGTTAATTCGAAGCAAATCACAGCGGTGGAGACTGTGTGGGACACTGCGCCAGTCAGCGCTGCTGCTCCTAGAATGAAACACAGGAATGTACTGGTGGGTTAGGCCTACCATTCTTGGCATGGAGGGCACGTGGGGATGTGACAGGAGTGACATTGAATGGGGAGTCATGATCCTGGTTAGTGCCAACACTCCTGAGATAACCATTCATCAAAAGTAGGGGCTAGAATCCTGAACTGTTAGAAAATCATTTTGATCTCATCTATGACCTTTGGTTAAGTCACAAAATCTTTGTGTGTGCCAAAATTTTCATTTATAAAACAAAGATAGTGATGTCCTATCTATTCCTTGCTTTTGAAAGTTTGGATCATTCTTAACTGAGCATTTGGAAATCCAGTTATGGCATTTTACTTTGGACCTTAGGTTTTGATGCCAATAATTTATGAGTGAATGGTGTGAAAACCCAAAAATAATGCTGTGTTCTTGGAGCAATGAGACCTGCATCAGATCCTGAATCTACTATTTCTCAACTTTTTGAGTTGAACTTAATTCTTTTGGAATCCCATGCTCTCATCTGTAAGGTGAAAGGGGTCATTAAATGAGTTCTAAGGCCCTTGCAGATCTAAAACATTATGATTATATAAGCTCTTTGAAGATAGACTGTATCTTACTTGTTTTTGGTTATGTTTTCCCATCAGCCAAAGTAGTCCCTTGTCCATTAACTATACTTCATATTTAAATATGGGAGAGATATTCTATGAGAAAAGATGCTGGGAAGGCGTACAGGAAAATTGAAGAAGAAAAGGTCACAAAAGGGAAGTGTGGGGAGGGATGGTTCTACTGGATGGTGCACACAATATACCTCAGGACATAAACTATCACAGGCGATATGTATATCTCCATCAGGGAGGATGAAGGGATACCCAAGAGGCATGAAGATGGAGAATATGAGCAGACTCCTACTAAAGAAAGAACCTCTTCTAAAGGACTATGATGGGGGAGTAAGGTCACCATATGTGCTATGAGGCTGGTTAGTGCTTCTATATCCAAGGAAGCACGGCCTTAGATGTTATGGATTTTGGTGAAGAAGGGAGGAGGGGAAGAGGCATAATAATTCTGGGGATTATGTTGGTCACTGTGTTAGACACAGTTTTTAGTCAGATGGGAAAATAGATTTAAGGCAAAAAAGATTATCATAGACTTTCAGAAAGTGAGAGCTGTAAGATATCTCAGAAGTCATTTTAGAATGGCTCAGAAAGGCAGCTAACTTGCTCCATGGTCATCCAGGTGACAAGTGGCAGGGATGAGTCCAGAGCCCATGTTTCTTAGCTCTTAGTCATGTGCTCTTAAGGCTCATCAATATTAGCACACCTGAAGGTTGGGAGTATTCAAGCCAGTCACCTGCAGTGTTGTTTCCATGATTCTTTGAAAGGAAAGAAAAAGCCCTTAACAAACATCCAGACACAATCCTAGGTGTTTTCATCCTTATTATCTCACTTAATTCCCATAATCCTTTTACTACATGAAGAAATTAAGGCTCAAAGAAGTTCATAAGAGCTAACGAGAGTCAGAGCCCAGGGTTGATCATTTGAATAAAAGTTGAATTAAATAACATTAAATTAAAACCATACTGTGTAGGCTGGAATGAAGATGTCATGGGAGAGTCTGACTGTGGAGATTTGAGGTGCTCAATATTTGGTTACAGGAGCATAGAATGTGTCTCACCAATTACTGCATAGCCCCCAGGTAGGATCTTGTAGATGATGCCATCAAACAAGATGCCATCAGGGAATAGCATGGCCATGATCTCTCCTACCAGCCTTCCAAATGCAGCTCCTAGAGGAAAAAAAGAAGGAATTGAGAGATCCAAGTTCTTTATCCTCCATATTTTCAAAGCCAATCTCTCCTTGGGTACTAAGACCAAATACAAGTCCCCAGCATCCCCAGCCCTTCCCTTATTTTCCCAGTACCCTAGATTGCAGCTGTCAGTAAGATCCCAGGCTTCCCATAAGAACTTACCTAGCACAAACACAGGCATGAAGCCTCCGCAGGGTATGGGCATAGTGGTGGCCACGATGGACATCCAGAACTGGGGTAAAAAGAGGTATCAGGACACCTACTCAACACACACACACACACGCTCAACCTCCTTCCCACTGTTCTCGTCCTTCTTGCTTCAAGAGTCCCAGAAATCCTGGGCTAGTTAATCCTTCTGCAAGCCATATTGTCTGTCACCCTTCCTCCAGATCCAAAAACCATGGAGCTCTCAAGCTAAGAGATCACCAAAGACAACACTACAAGAAAGCTCCTCCAAAACCCTCTTACTTGGAGTCACTCTATTTGCCCTTAGGCAATCCAGAACAAGGAGAGGAGCCTAGAGGATCCCTATGTCACTGCCCCAAAAGGGCCCTAGACCACTGTACCCTCTTCACCCAAAGAGTTCACCTCAGCAGAGCAGCCTGAAACTCTTGAAGCTGGAGGATACCTTTCCCTGGTCAAACTATGCTTCTGAAAAAGAGCCCTTGTTCTCCGTGGCAGCCATCTTAAAGTCTTAGTGACTTACTGTGACTAATTTAGCTTCAATATGGTCATTTACAAAGCCACTGTATGGCGAGCCTCACAAGGGAACCCAGAGTGAAGACTGTCCTGTCTGAACCATTTCATTTGACATCAAATCACCTTAAACGAAGGACTGAAAAATCAGATCTGTCCTGGTCATATTGCAAGGGCAAACTGAGAATGCCAGATAAGTCAGCCAATGAATAGAAAGGATCTCCAAGGCCAACTTTATCAGGCAGTATACCTACAGAAATTGGGACAATTTTAGGCAAAAGCAGTATGTATATTCTGTGACAAAGAATGCAGAAGAGGGGCCGGCCCCGTGGCCCAGTGGTTAAGTTTGCACCCTCTGCTTCAGCGGCTCAGTGTTTGGCTGGTTCGGATCCTGGGCGCGGACATGGCACTGCTTGTCAGACCATGCCGAGGCAGCGTCCCACATGCCACAACTAGAAGGACCCACAACTAAAAATACACAACTATGTACCGGGGGGCTTTGGGGAGAAGGAAAAATAAAATCTTTTAAAAAAAAAAGAATGCAGAAGAATTAAGAAATAGAATGGAAAAAGGAGTAGTGGTTGAACTTTTGAAATGTCTGTAAAAGAAACAAAAATAGAAGACATAATATATAAATTAAGTAACATATTTACACATCACTTCCAAAATAAGTAAGCCAATCCTAGAAAAGGATCTCAAATTAATTTGGTGAAGGATGGCAGCAGCTAAAGTTCAGAACAAATTGCCAGGATCACAATATGTGCAATTAAAAAACTGTAACAATTGCATCATAAACTAATCAGAAATAAATTTCTTAATTTCCTGAGCCTTAGAAAGAATTCCTTTGAGCTAGGGCTGACCTCAAGAGGCAGTGGCAGGGGCTGTGAGAAGGCTTCATGCCACAAGAACACATACTTCTGCATGTCAGAATATGACCGTTTAAACTGGTTGAGAACCACAAAGCTAAATGTACCAATGAAAAGAATATAGACTGAGAATTCCTTGAATGTATAACAAGAGTGTATCTTGTTATTTCTGCCTTCTCTCTGCACCAGCACAATGCCCAGTAAATGTAGGCAGGATGTAGGAAGGAAGGAAGGAAAGAAGAGAGCTTGGTCAAATAGTATTCATGCAAAGCAGAAAAAGCTTCTCAGAGCTAATATTTGCTAAAACACCTAACAGTAATGCTCACGGGGGACTCGTATAAACTGCAGATGACCAGATATAGGAGGCTACCACACCAGACTGTCTGGAGACAGAGTTCTAGGCTCTTGTACTTTGAGCTTCTTAAGTGATTCTGACATACAACAGTTTGAGACCTCTTGAACTATTCTGTACCATCTCTTTGGAATAAGTACACGAAAGCCATAAGGGATTTTGTAGGCTCAGGTTAATCTGAAAGCTCTGGTAATACAGATAATAGGTGACCTTAGGTCTGATTTCAGAGGATGAACTTTAGATTATTCTCTAAGATACATGGAAGAACAGATCACGATCAGAGGGCATTCAAGTTATCCAGTCCTATAGCACAAAGAATGACACATGAGATTAGGAAATTTTTTTTTTTTTTCCTGAGGAAGATTCACCCTGAGCTAACATCTGTTGCCAATCTTCCTCAATTTTGTATGTGAGATGCCACCACAGCATGGCTACTGACAGATGACTGGTGTAGGTCCACGCCTGGGAACTCAACCTGGGCCGCCGAAGTGGAGCGCCCTGAACTTAACCACCTGGCTCCCAGGGCTGGTCCTAGCAAACTTTTTGAGCTGTTAGCACACGAAAGGAAAGATCCAGAAGTAATGTAAGTGATGTGGGACACAAATAACTCCAAGATTTTAAACACCCAACTCTAGAAAACTGGGAAACTAGGGACCCATTATCACAGATTCCATTTTTGTTAGACTCTTTACCAGAAAGAGCGATATGAAGATGAGGGAAAAAGAATTCTACAGACCCTCAGGCTGTGCGGAGAACTCATTGATAGTAGGTAATGACAGACCTACTAAAAGGGAAACTGAGAAGTTGGGATTATATTCACACTCATTGTAAAAGCTCCTGACTTACAACATGATGATATTTTCCATGTCTTAAGATTGAGGAAGAAGGAAGTTCCCTTTATGAATATTATAAAAAAGCTGAACTGAGAATCTTATTTGCCTGTACTGAAACTTCCAGAAGACCACATACGCTAAATTCCAAGACAGACTGTGGAAAAATAGTTGTAGTCACTTTTATATTTTGATTTGGTTATGTGACCTATTGCCCACACTTTGGAAATAATAAGGGTATGCTTATGTGTCCAGCGATAGGAGAGCAAAAATGCTGGAAGCAGCAATAACTAAGTAATACCATGGATTTATAGCAGTGAATGGTTGTATGTTTATAAATTTATAGGCCTGCTGCAAACTCCTGGGCTTGAACTATAGCCCAGGAAGTGGGTGAGTTCCTTTTCCTGATTTGCTTACGATGTAAACATTATCAAAGATGTAATTCAGCAAGAAATTAATAACAGTGACAAGCAGCTGAGTCCTTCTATATAACCCAGGCAGGCTTCTCAGAATAAACTTTAATCTGTGAAGTGGAACCCAGATATATACTTGAGAAGCCAGGGAGGTGAGGTGAGGTATGGGGGAAATGTTGAAAAATATACAGTGTTTTGTTTCTCCAAAAATTTTCAAAAGCTTGATATGTTAAAGCATATATGAGCTCAAAATTACCATATAGCTCAGCCTAGAGGAATATCAGAAAAACACAGTTATTATCACTGAAGAATAAATTCTGAGATGCCATCAGAACTTGGGCTCGGTTACTACAGATGGGTTTGTACACTCAACAACCAGTTACAAGCAGTTGGGATTTATGAATCAGAGAAGATCAACTCTATAATGAAAGTTCAAACAATCAAATCTCTAACAAGACAACGACAACTTCCTTATGATAAAAATATCAAATATTTTGAAGGAAGAAATAAAAAAGGATCTAATTAACAAAGTGAGTGTGCAAAATACGGAAGCTATAGACCCACTGAAGCCACCTGGAGTGGAATGGGAAAGAACATACAGATATACAACTTCCAGAAACCCACAGCAAATCTCGAGAATATAACTTACAGGGTTGGAACCTGGTGTGTCAAACACCTGGTATCTCTAATCCTAAGATCATTGACAAGTACATTAAATGAGTAGCAAAAAACAAAGAAGGAAATTTCACAATAATTTTTTTCAACATAAGCATACAATTAGCCAAAGATCAGCAATCAAGTATATTATATATTTGATGCATAGTAAGTGCATAATAACATTTCCTGAATAAATGAATAAATGAACCCACTTCAGCTATTACAAAATAAATATAACTTAGTGACTCATATCCTGGGGAAATACAGATTCTTACAAAGTATCATGAATAAGTTAATAGTAAGATATTCAGAAGCGTGAAAGTTCAGTGTGGACAGACTTTTAAATGAAAGCCCTAATATTCAGAGGAAAATGTTGGACTATTCAGGTGAGGCATACTATTAGTGATAAGGCAATCATCAAAAAAGAAAAAAAAAGCAATCAGTAACTGTAATAGATGTCATAACCAGGGGTGGAAGTTAAAATATCTTTGTACAAGGCAGTAATTGAGAAGTCTATAAATACACGATTCTTGACAGGCGGATATGAAAAAGAACTGACGTAAGAAAGATCAGCTTTTGTTTCCTAATTGCAGTTAGAAAAAAGTGGTTTGCGAATGGCAAAATCCTCCCAGCCTCACCACCTAAACGGAGAATAATAACATTTATAAAAATTACTTATAGTCGCTAATAAAATTGATTTAAATATTTTATCTCTTTTGCAAGTCTAGAAAAGAGATTACCCACTAGGCTGGAAAAGAAATGGATATGCAAATCATCTAAAAATGGATAATCAGATACATGGAGAAGGAAGTACCTAATTATCTAATATATGGGGGGATTTGGTTAATTTCTCGGAGGTTTTTACGCAGTTATCTATATTGATAAACTCTATCTTATTCCTGTTTACTTGGCTGCTATGATGTCTCAATAATTTAGCAAGTGGAACCATTAGATGGGATATAATAATTACGGCAACATCACTAAGTCGACATGAATGGAACAATTAGCCTAGATATTGGTTCATTTCTATAGAGGAGCAACTTATCTAGGCTGTGGTCTCCAAGCTATTTCTTTTTAGGTTGGATGAAGATTAGATAAAGTTACACCCTTTCCTACCCTAGGCAAACCCTGAGTTCCTGGGTTGAAAATAGATAGACGCTTAGGGGTCAAGAGTGTAGAGTAGGTACCTTCATGACAAAGAAGAGGAAGATGATGATGACAACGTTGACCCGTGGGTGGATCCACACAGCTGACTGGCCCAGGCTTTCAGGGTCACCTACATGTTTTACCCACGTATTGTTGTCAAACAGGGTACTGATGGCTTCACGAGGCATCAACTGTGAGAAGAGGAAGCGAAAGGCGGCAGTTCTCCAGGGATGTTCAGTACTTCCTTTTTATAGAGAACTGATTCCCCATCTCATTTTTCAAGGGTCCCTTTTGCTCTTTTCTGAGAGAGATTCTACCCTTGGGCAAGAGTACACTTGTTCAGAAGCCTGAAGGACAACTGTGCTGTTTCCTCTTTTCCATGTGGCCCAGTCCTGGCTCAGTGACCTGACCCACCCTCTGACTCCCTTGGAGCTGACCTCTCCAGCCATGAATTGACCCATTCCTGGTGGAAAGGTGAATGAGGCGATGACAAAGGTAACGATTCCAGGATACAGCAGGAGGCTGAAAAAGAAAAGAATTAATCCTCCCCCTAAGTTAGCCAAACCCCAGTGGACACCACACTGAACTCCTGCAAACTTAAGTTTCCTGTAGTCTCAGTTCTTCAAATACAGAGCATTCTGTCCACCAAAAAGCAATCTTTGAAGGGGAAACCACACTGCTCACCTCCTACATATAGTATCAGGGCTTCTATATTTTATCACAGGCTACCTAAAGGCATTCAATGCCTTCCACAAAGATTAAAAGGGAGGAACTCTTGAAAAAAGTGAATGGGTAGGGCAAAGGAAGGTCGGTGACTCACTGCTTTGCAAGAAACTGGCTGAGGGCCTTGTGCTTTCGGACACCGAGCATGACTTGGCGATGCACATACACAAATGCAGCTCCCAGGAACCCACAGCAAATCCTGAGGGTACAAGTTATAAAGAAATGAAATCCTCATCCCTTGGATCTAGCCACTGAGGGAAACAAATACCAGGCATCTACTCTCCCTCTCTACCCACCTCCCCACAACAGTTTACACTTTGTCTAGGCCCGCCACACCTTCTGCCCAGCTTGGGTCCCTTCCAAGCCAAAGCCACACCCCAGCCCCAGCTCACCACTCCCAGAGCAGGTGACCCTACTGACCCGATGATGGCAAAGGCTGGAAGTTCCTGCAGGTCAAAGGGGAAATCCATTCGGAAATTGGTTCTGAAGAGAGCAGTGATGGTGACTATAGGATGGAAAGGTCAAAGATCATGGTGGGAGCATCACAGAGACCCACAGAGAGGGAACCAGAAGTCATCAGTTTTAAGGATTAATTCCTTCCTTGCTCCAACCCCAATGTCTCCTATTTAATTTCCTTTTTCTAAGCACAACCATTACTCGTCTGCTCCACGACCTTA
Organism: Equus przewalskii; assembly: GCF_037783145.1. Classification (NCBI taxonomy): domain Eukaryota; kingdom Metazoa; phylum Chordata; class Mammalia; order Perissodactyla; family Equidae; genus Equus; species Equus przewalskii. The sequence continues at coordinate 96,040,100 of NC_091834.1, read as the reverse complement.
TTTTTATCCTATACCCTTGGGCCTTGGTTCCACTTCCCAAATAATGCCATCCATTCCTTTTCTGCACTGCCCCACAGAGCTTCCCTCCATGCCCCATTATCAGCCTCCCTATTTCACACTGCCTCCAGCCCAAGGCTCCCCTGTTACCAGCATCCTTGTTCCACACCGCTAGCACGCGGAAAACAAAGGCACTGAATGTGGCTGCAAAGAAGCCTCGCCAGTAGTTCCGCACGGCAAAGTAGGTGGAGGTGACCTCGATGCTAAATAGCACTCCTATGGGGACATGGAAGACAGGTCAGGTGCAGACAGAGTGAAAGGCTCTCTCCCACACTCCCACCCTGCGGACCTCTTCCTGAAACTTGAATCGTGAGGGGAAGCAGTAGTGGGAAGCAAAGATCTCTTGGAGTCTCAAGCTCTAAACGATATACCTGCTCACGCTGGGATGCGGTTCAACAAGATACAGAGAGGATGGGAAACGAGGGACCTCAACCCACAGAACGTCAGGATCAGGCAGTTCTGCCCTCTCCACCCACTCCCCCTTAGAAAACAGGGTTGGGCAGGATTCACATCTATCGGATATGAGCAGGTATTTAAAGGTCATTGAAAAATTTCTGCAGAAAAGTTCTGAGAGAGAAAGCTTCCAGAGCAGGTGCTCAACAGAGCTGCCAAGCAGAGCCCAGGATTTACAGGGACCCTCCTTAACACCCCTCCAATCTTCCCTCCCTTCTCCCATGCACCGTGTACCCTAGGGCAACTTGATGAGGAAGAAATAAGCAAAAGGAACAGGAAAGGACTTTGGATTTGTAAGGTGAAAGAGTAAAAAAAGAGCTGACACTACTCAATATTCCAAGAAAAGAAAATAGAGGATTCATCCAAACTTTTAAAAAATTGCTATTAAAAATGTCACTTAAAAGGACCAAAGCAAGGGGAAAACCAAGAGACTGGAAGAAGTTAAAGACAATTATTCTTCAGAAAGGCAGGTGAGGTCGAAGGAAAGCTAATTAATTGTCCCAAGTAGCACTGTTTCTGAGAGTAGATGCTGGAGCAGAAAATGAGGAGGCAGACATCCAGAAAAACAGCAAGGGTTGGTGGGGATGCTAATGAGGGCACAGAAGAGAGTTGAGATTAGACGAAAAAATCTTTGAACATATTTAGAGCAAGGGAGTGGACTTTGATTAGATGCAAAGTAAAAAATTGATGACAAGATTACCCAAACCTAGCTAAGCTAAAGAGAATGGGAAACCAGGGAAATACAGCCCATAATTAGATGAATGGAGAAGGGGTGCGGCCCCAAGAAAGACCAGGAACTAGTAAAGTTCGTCTTCTCCTTGCTCTGCACAGCGAACGGCTGCTGGCCTGGCGAAGAACTCCCACCTGCTTCCCTCTTCAGGTGGCAAATACTAAGCATTTTCTCTTCCCTATTCTATATTCAAAATCACATCTCTTGAATCCCTTGGGACTCCCACCCTCTCTTCCACAGGTGACAGGCAATAGTTACACTAAGTCATTTGAGTCAAGGGGAGGGTGACCTCCAGGTTACTCCCTAATGGAGTAGCTGTAGCATTTTGGCAGAGGATTCCTAGTGGTCAGCTCAAGTGTCACCATTCCTGGGAAGCCATCCCCAATCCCCCTCCTCAGGTAGAAACAGTACCTCCCTCACCTTGTTCTCTCAGAATTTGGGACTATCAGAGCACTTAGCACTTTCAGCTGTAGTTATTAGTTTACATCTGAGCTCCCCCTAGGATTGAAAATTCCTTGGAACCCAACACCTAATACAGTGCCTTGTACATGATCAGCGCCCAATGCCTGTTCTAAGGATGAACAGGAGAGGAGAGGGAAGGGAAGAAAGAGAACAGAAGAGAATAGAATGGGTGGAATTTCAGAAAACGGAACGAGGGAATGGGGAATCTGGGGCAGACAGAGCTTTACCAACCACCCCTTCGCCCCTGCTCCTCAAATCACATCAGGTAAGGAAGCTGCCTCCTTGCCTAAAAGGAGGATTTGACACAGTGGGGAATCAGGTAGAGCAAGTCTCTCTCCTTTTCTTTACCAGTAACAAGACCAAAGTTGGCTTTGATTTGTTAGGGTGTAAACTATCCAACTTATGAATATTTCACAACCATTTTTTGAAATCCTAGGCTAGATTTTCTTTCCCACGATGTGGTTCTGAGACACTTTCCCTAACAGTCTGTCACTGTATACTCAGGAAGGAGAACTAATTTTAATATTAGCCTGAGCCAAACAGAAAGTGTGCTGCTAAAAGGAAACAAAGCATTAAGAACACAAACAGCTTTTGGAAACCCTCTTTTCTCTCAGATTCTGTAATGTTCCTCTCCTGTCATTCCTGAACGTTCTCATCTTCTCCTCAGGCCCCTGCCCCACCCAGGTCCCTGACCTTGGTCTCCTACTCTAGCCACTCACAGACACACTTTCTCTCTCCATTTCATTCACGCCCATGGCTTCAACTGGCTTCAACTACCACTACAAGCTACTGGTTAGCAAAGCTATGTTCTCAACTCAGTTCCTGAACTTCAGACTCACCAGCCTAGCTGCCTATCACTTGGATGTGCCACAGGAACCCCAAACTCAACATATTCAAAGTGAAATGTATCTACTCCCCTAGACTTGTTTCACTTCCTGTATTCCCTATCTTGCTTACTAGCATCATTATCCACCCAATTTTCCTTGTTATAAACTTGGGAGTTGACCTAGATTCCTTCTTTTCTCTTATCCTTCACATCCTCATATAAAATCAGCCATTAGCTTGCATCAATTTTACTTTCTATTGCTCATATGTATCATCCTCTTTTCTATCTCTCCTGCCTCTGCCTAGTTCGGTCTCTCATCATCTAGCAGCAGGCCTATGACAATAGTCTTCTTGTGAATCTTGGATTAATCTGTTAATCCACGGGCCAGATCTATCCTGCAGACATCTGCCAAAGCTGGCCACGTCATTCCTTTGCTCAAAATTCTTCCAGAGCTCCCCTTCACCCACGACAGCATTTCCCGAAGTTAGGCCTATAGGAATGTGTGTGCAAAATGAATTCTGTGGGAAAGGCTGCATTTGAGCCACATTTTGGATATTCACAATGCATGTCAGCATATCAAACATTCTGACAACTTTTCCAGTTTAAAAAACTATCTGTTCAGCACAACATTTTCCAACTTATTTGAGCTGGAACCCTTTTTACCTTACATCTAGTAATGCCATGAAGAACAGTACTCTGTAAAACACATTTGGGCAAATTCTAGCCTAGAGAATCAAATCTACATTCTTGTACATGGCCTACGAGGTCCTTCATGATTCAGCCCCCATTTACCTGTCCAGACTCACTTCCTATCATTCCTTCCCCTGGATCCTCCAGCAGTTCTGATCTGCTGTAATTATAATCCCACAGCATGGAGGGCACATCACAGAAGCAAAAAGATGTTTGTCATTTTAGTAGAATGTTGAAGGAAACTTCTTTTATTGATGTAGGGAAATAAGAGCTGACTATCTAGTGAATAAGTTATCTTAATACTTATTTTTTCTTCCAGAATTATTCTATGTTCATTAAAACATCAAGTAATGCTACCTATCAGGACATTTATTATTTGCCACTTAATACAGACATCCTGAAAATGGCATCTTAACTTTTCCAGGGTTAATGTTTTCTTGTGTCAAGAGCCATGTTTTATTTGTAACTTGCCTATGGTCTTTCCCATACTCTACACAGGACCAAGAAAGAACCTTCCTCATTCATCCCAGAAATTCCAGCTTTATGCTGGAAATGCAGATTCTCTTCGCTTTAGACGGATCTAGCTGATTAAAAACAAAAGCAAAAAAATTCTACCTGCTGAAAAATATTCTTCAGACCTTCTGGATTTGTAAGGTGAAAGAGTAAATAAAGGCGAAAGTGGGTATAAATGTAAGTGTGAACATTTAATGTGTGCAGAAGTTGAAACACACTACCCTTCTCTGATGAGGACTAATGACTTTAATGACAAGAGCTGACAGCAGAAGTGCACACAGGCTGCGAGCTGACACGTCTGCTCATCTGATCTCCACATGCTGAGGCATTGGCACAGCGTTGGTACAAGGAGCATGATACCTTTTCATGAACTCTAAACGCTCATCCATGTATCATTCCTGAGTCAGGCCATCTTAGCTACCTGAAGACTCCTCTACGAAAGAACTGATTACACTTTCATAATTGAAAAGATACATCTAACAGCTGGTGCATTTAAGAAGCATATGTTTTTTCTGAAATTTTGTTTCTCTAATTGTCAACTTGGTGTCCTTTTTATCACCGTGAATGATCCATACAGCCCCTGCTCTGTTAACCCCCTTTACTCGTCAACTAATATCAATGAGTGAATAAACAGATGCAATTGCTTTCCCTGACCATGCCCATTTGTTAGTCACCCAGGACAAGGAAAATAATTGGAAAGGTCACTCTATGCCTTACATGTGTAGAAAGAGCCAAACTCAACTTTAAATTGCTGTCCAGGAACAATGATCCTTTCACTTCCACCAGTGGTCCTTGTTTAAAACTGACCACTAATCTGAATAAGGTCCACCCAAACCCCCGTGTCCTTAATACCATACAACAAAATGTAGGTTTTCCCTTGGAGAAAAAAGTGCAGAGTCCCATGTTAGAAGATACAAGTGGAAGGCAAAAAAAACCAACAACACAAAAAGATTTTAACATAAGTAGGGGAACTATAGAGGCTGCCTCAGTTTTCATTCCTGGCTCTATACTTGATAACAGAATGACCTTGCTCAGGTCACTTGTCCTCTCTGTCACCAGTTTCCTTCTCTCTCTCCTCTACCATATCAGTCTCATACAGTTTTTGGTGGGAATGAATGTAAAGTGCTTAGAACATTGCCTACACATAGTAAATGCTCACTAAACTTTAGTTATTCTCGTAATGCTCATTTTAACTGGTAATGCTTGCATTTGGGGATGCTGACAAAAACTGTTTTGGGAACAAGATCAGGCAAGTGGATTAATGTAGGAGGGGGGAATCACTTGCCTCCAAGTGGTGTCCCAAAACAACAGCCAACTCCTACAGCACAGCCCACCGTCAGCATATCAGTGTAATAGTACGGCTGCTACTAGGGGAGAGACAGACAAGGACAGAGGCGGGAGGGGTGGGGAAGGGGGCAGAGAGAGGAAAGGAGGACAAGCAAGGGTAGGAAGTAAGGCAGGAGAGGCTTAAGTCCCTGGGAATCATAGTGGTCCCGTCTCCCCCAGCGATTCCCAGGCCAAGAGAAACTCAGTGAGTTTGGCAAACAGGAAGTGACCTTATAGCGCAAGTGCAAACATAGAAAACGAAATAAAAGTTAGGCAAATATATGGAAGGCAGGTAAGCCAGTAAATGGTCACCAGAGAGGGGCTGGAGATGGGGATAATCAGGGCAAGAGAGACAGGAAACGACTTTAGACAAATGGTACCAATAAAGCCTGCGTCAAACAGCCGCCAGCCTCGAAAGAACACACAGCCCTTTTCGTAGAACAGTGTGGGTGCCTGGAGACGGCTGCGATCCAGGGTCACTCCCTGAATGCTCACCCACCAGCTTCTTCAGCGAGCATCCCTCTCCACCCCAAAGCTGTGGCGGCCACCCAAACTCCCCTTCCAAGTCATGCTCAGGCAACCGGGGTAGGGAGGAAGTGGGACTTGCCTCCGATAGGGGCCGCAAAGCAGCATCCCACGCCCACTGCGCAGGCCGACACCAGGAGATCAAGCCGCCCAGGCACTGTCTGCAACAGAGAAGCACGCGCAACGAGGAGGGCGGGGGTGGGGCAGGGGGCAGTGCTTACGTAAGAGAGATGGGGGGCGGGGGCGGGGGCGGGGGAGGGGTAGGAGGAGCAGGAACGACAAAAGGACAGGGGTAGCACAAGAAGGCAATGTGGAGGGGAACTGAGACAAGGGGCATATGGAAGAGCCGGGGCAGCGCAGGAGCGGACCATGGTGGGTGCACAGACCAGGAAGGGCAGTGTGTCCTGGGACGGCACAGGCTAAACAGCGGCATCGTGTGGCTAGGCTAGGCGGGTGGTAGGGGTATGTGTGTGGAGGATGAGGGAGCGTGGAGCAGCGCAATGCCCCATTTCAGCATCACGGCCAGCCCCGAGCAAAGGCAGCCCTCCGACACCCTGGACACACACAGCCCTACCTCATTTTACTTTCTCAACCTTACCTCATATACCCCACAGAACACCGACATAAACTTGCTGAGGACGGCAGCGCAAATGCTGGCGATGTGGACAAAAGGGCCCTGCGAGAGAGAAAGAGGGCGAGGGGTCAGGAGTAGGGGGCCCACATGGGAGGCTTTGAGGCATTCGATGGAGGAACATTGATTGCTCCAGGCACTGTACTAGGTACCAGGAGTACAGAAGTGAGTGAGAGAGAGGTTCTGCCCTTAGGAAACTTCATCCCAGGGAGGAAGAGGTGATGCACCAGCATATTATCACTTCAGAAGATGCTAAGGGCTGTGAAGAGAGTGAGGGAGGGTAAGGGGAGAGAGAGAGTCAGGACAGACGAGGGTGGGGTGGGGGTGTGTCTAGGAAAGGTGCTCAGTGAAGGTCACAACTGTGTGGTGCCTTGAATGAAGTGAGGGAGTGAGCCATGTGGGTGTCAGGAGGAAGAATTTTCCAGGTTGAGGGAACAGCAAGTGCTGGAGCCCTGAGAGGGGGACAAGCTTGCATGGTTGAGGGACAGGAAGAAGGCCTTGTCACCCAAAGTGACAGTGAATGAGGGGCAGCCTGGGAGGACAGAAGACTGGACAGAGAGGAGCCAGATCACCACAGGCCTTCTAGACCCCAGTGAGAAACTTGGATTTCACTTTAAGAAGAATGGAAAGCCATTAGAAGCTCTTGTCCAGAGGTCAGACATTACTGATTCCATTTTGAAAAGATGCCTCTGGCTGCTGTGTGGAGTATGGACTGCAGCAACTGTAGCGGGGCAAGAATGGGCATGAGTATAGCCTTGAACAGAGCACAGCTTCTTTCTAGGTCTCAGTTCTCCCATATTAAAACAAGGGAATTGGGCCAGCCCCAGTGGCCTAGTGGTTAAGTTCGGCACACTCCACTTGGGCAGCCTGGGTTTGATTTCCGGGTGCGGACATACATCTCTTGTCTGTCAGTGGCCATGCTTTGACGGTGGCTCACATACAAAAAGAGCAAGAGTGGCAGTGGCTATTAGCTCAGGGCAAATCTTCCTTGGCAAAAAAAAAACACCCAAAAAACAAAAAACAAGGGAATTGGTCGAAGGTAGGGTCCTCAGCTGGGGGAGAATTTGCCCTCCAGGGGACATTTGGCAATGTCTGGTGACACTCTGGTTGTCACAACTGGGGGTGCTACCAGCAGCTAAGTGGTAGAGGCCAGGGATGCTGCTAATCATCCTACAGTACACAGGATGGTCCCCCGTTACTAAGAATTATTCAGCCCAAAATGTCAGCAGTGGCCAGGTTGGGAGACTCTGCACTAAGGCACTCCCAGCTCTGATGTTTTTGTCATTCTGCCTCAGGATGAGGACCTTCCCAGGTATTTCCCCTCCTTAATGCCCCTTGGCCCTGGCTCTGTCCCTGTGCCTGTGGTCCACGTCTGCTCCTAGAGCTCCCTCTAGACTCGGTGCTGCCCTCTGCTGGACGGCCTGTCTAGCTCACACCTCAGTAACGGTGCACCTACCTCCTTCCCCACAGGAATGCCACTGCCCAGCCCCGCAGTCAGGGCAACAACCTTGGCTACGAAGGCCTTGAGGGTGAGGTATTCCTTCAGGACAACCCCACGAAGAATTGTCTTCATTTCAGGGATTCCAGAGCCTAAAGGGGTTAAAAAATGATTATGTGCAAGTTCAAGTTAGAGGTTCAAAGGGAGATGAACATCCAGACAGTGGACATGAAGATGGGGGCATGAAGAGGGCTGTGGTCAGAGGACCATGACAAGGCAGGTGGAAGAGGTGTCAGGGCTGCTGAGGGAGGATGTGGGGTGGAAAGGTCTTCAGGCCAATGAGATCATGCTGATGACAGGACATGGGTAGGATACATGGGGAAGTTCTCACCAACAGCCTGGGGGGAGATGAGGTGGCAAAAGAGGGCGCTGAAGAGGATGAGAATAAGTGGGAAGGTGACCCAGGCCAGGAACTGGAGAGGCAGGCTGGGCTGCATCTGGTAGTAGGTCCACTTGTAGGCTGCAGAGACACGCACCTGAGCTCAATTCCAGTGTGGATGGAATCTCGCCACCGCCCCCACGCCCATAGCACAGGACAGCGTGCAAGGAGTGTGCTCACTGTTTCACCTCACAAGATGCCACTATTCGCATTTGACACGTGGGGAACCTGAGTTGCGGGAGGTGACACGCCCCGTTCAAGTTCCCATCACTTGTAGGAGGTAGAGACGGTGGCAGTGCTGCAAACCACAATCGAGTGCTGGCGCTGCGGGTGGGGCGTCAAAGGCTGTGGGGTCACCAACCACCCCGGTTTGCCCAGAACCGGGGCTCCTGGGACTCAGGATGTACATTGCCAAAACTGGTAAAGTCTTGGGAGAACTGGGATGAATTGGTCACCCTATTAGAGGTCACCCACACCATGGCTGGAAGAAAGTGGGAAAAGTAGGAGAAGTGGATCTGGTCTTGTCCTGGACCAGATTCACACCTGACCTCTGTGCAACATCCCCCTCCCCAAACACACCTGGCTTAGCCTGCGAAGAAACTCCAGAAACAGCCGCAGCATGGGGAGAGGCTGAGGGTAAAGGGCCAGGTTAAACCTACCCTGAAGACTTTTGGCACTGACGTAATCCATGCTCCAGCTAACCAGAGCCATAAGTAGTCCCAGAAGCACCAAAAAGATCCAGTCTTCCCCTAATTTTCTTCTCACCACGAGTTCCAGGCGGTGGATACAATCTAGGAAGAGAATAGGGTGGAAAGAAGCAGCTAGCTGGGCACTACTCTGGGGAAATGACTCGGGACTGCGGGGAGGTGCTGGCCCTTAGGGCCTTGTCTACATGTCTCATTCACTGAGTTTCTCTTCACCTCTCTGTCCTTCCAAATTCCAACTCCCCACTGGATACCCGATTCCTTTCTAAAACTCTTGTTTCTGGGTGCTGGGTGGGAGGGATCTAGGGAACAAGGCAACGTGAGAAGATGAGGGGAGAGATGCCTTTCCTCAGTACTTGGAGGAGAGCTTAGGTGTGCATGTGGAGAGGGAGGGCAGGATATATGCAAGGGGACATCTAGGTTAGTCTTCTAATCCCTGTACCTCCTTCTAGTCCAGATTCCTTTATTCCTCAGGCCCCATCACCTTGACATTTGGAAGAGTGATCCTCATCCTTGCTGTCCATGGTAGCACTGGAGTCTGTCTTCTTGGGCATCCCCATGTCCTGCTTCTTGTCTGAGAATTGCTCTTTGTGATGGCCATAAATCTGGGCAGAGGGAGAATAGGAAATGTCTGTCCTGTTGAAGATCAAAAGGAATAGACCCACAGAAAAAACAAACTGGTTTTTAAAATCCTGGAGGTTGAGGGCCTGATGGAGAGTCACTTTGCGGTCATCCCTGCCCTCCACTGCCTGTTCTCTATCTGCTCTTCATCCCTGTCTGTCCATCCTCATCCTCTCTATATCTGTACTCATCTTGGTCAATGACAACCTTCATCAAGGACGCCAAGTTCTATTCTGAAGTAGAGATACGAGAACTGTGCTAAGACTGGGCATCTGTGTCAATTAGATGTTTTATGTGTCACTCTGCTTATCGTATCTCAGCTTCTCTTATTTCCCCAGACCCTCTGCACTGACTTCCCTCCTAGGAATCCTGACGTGGACAGGGTGAGGACAGACCAGCAGGTGACTCTTGGTTGCACTGTGCCTTGGGTGTGTCTAGCCTTAACTTGAGGCGGCTCGGATGCTCTGCGAAGCTTAGAGAAAGCCCATCCACCTCACCTCCCTGTGCTTGTATGCATACAGGAACCAGTCCTGATAAGGCAAGTCAATCTACTTCTTCCCAGAGCAAGATAATTAGATGCTCACCTAAAGGAGAAGAGGGTGGAACAGCGCCCTCAGACCTAGTAGTCCTCTACTCTCATCCTGACTTAGAGCATGTGTGTTTGTGGGTGAGGGGGTAGTGCAAGGTCTCTAACTGCTTTTAGCCTACCCACCCCCACTGCACTGACTCTGTCCTCTGGGGCCAGGGTCAGGCCAGGCCACGTTGCTGGTTCTGGGAGAGCCTGGGTAGAAGAGATCTAATTTCACAATACGAGCAGCAGAGTTTATGCCTGAGTCCGGGACAAGCACACACTAATACCCTGCTCACACTGTTTCATCTTCTGGGATGAGATTAGTGATGAAGGGGGGCAGTGTTTCCCTCCACACCCTACCTGGGACCCAGAGAGAAGACACTACCAATGGAGGTCAGTGCACGTCCACAGGTTATCTCAGCTCCCTTGGGTCTAGACTGATGGACCCAAGGAAGGGGCAGGGGTGCTTCATACCAAACCTGTGCTGGGAAACACTAAAAAAGCCAAATCTGTGTTGGCTGTTGGCTGGCTGGATCAGGGCTTACCGCCACACCAGAGCAGGGCTAAGGGAGAGGAGGGAGACGTCAAAACTCACGTCCAAAAGGGATGCTTTGTCTAGGATTTGTTAACAAAAACACCAGTGTGTGTAGGGGTGAGGCCAGGAATGGGAAGGATAGATGAGACGATGTCAACAAATTATTGACAATTGTTGAAGCTAGCTAAGGGGTACTTGGGGATTCATTATACTATTCTCTTTATTTTTGTGTAAGTTTGAAATTTTCCATTGAAAAAAATTAAACACAGAAAAACTTATATTGAAGCTCTTCTTTGCTTTCAAGGCCCCCTGGAAACCAGCCCAATCCTACTTCCCAAATTAATTTGCCATTCCTTTCCAACATGAAACGTCACACTAGTTTGCCTGCCTTCCTCACTGTCACTAGAAAGTACCACCACTGAGCTTTTACTCAAGCTGTCCTCCCATCTAGATGTGAACATTTGTGTGGGTGAGAGTGTGCACAGGGCCACAAGGAGGGGTCTTTCTGTCCAATCCCACACAGGGCTCCAAGGCCAGGCCCTACCTTCTCGAGAAAGCTCCCTCTGACTCGAGCCCCCCCTAACTTTTGTGTCCCCACTCACCAAATGATTGCCCAAGGCTGCCTTTAGCAACCAGCCCCAGGGACTGATCAGGACTGAGACATGGATCCTCTTGACCCCCAGTGCTGAGACCACGGGCACAGCGCCCCCCTCAGGTTCCCAGCTCTGCACAGATCCCCTAAACTAAAGGAAGCGCAAGCTCCCCCTCCCCCTCAGTTAGCTAAAATACTTTTCAATTCTGGTTTCCTACTTCTCCTGACAGGTTCCATCCTGTCGCACTCTGTGTGCCCTCATCATCATGCACTCACTCATCACAACCTTTGTCTGTGACAGTCTCCCAACCTTTCCTTTAGTTGTGTCCACCCCATTCCCCGCTCCTATATCCCCACTCCTGGAGGATAATTATCCCTGGACACCCCGAGTCAGTTTGCAAGCCCCTCTCGCTAGGCTCATATGTCCGTGCCTTTCCAGGTGGCTACCACTTATCAGGTTCTCACTGGAGAAATCTTCCCACCTGAACGTTTGATTGGATTTTTTCTGCTCATTTTGATGGTAGTATACCTTTGATCACTGATATGCAATTCAGTCTCTTTTCTCCACTTATCCCAACTCTCCTGCCTTCTGCACAAGTGTTTATTTGTGTGTGTTCTGCGGAGGGGAGGGGAGGGAGAAATCTGGTTGGTGCCTGCATGTGGGTGAGGGTATAAGACTCAGCTCGCACACGCAGAGGTGTGGGCTCCCACGCCAGCCACTCCATGTGGGTTATGTAAGCACGAGCTTCTCATGCATGTGCGGCTCCGCTGGTCCCCATAGGATTCTGTTAGTAAAGGTTATATAAAAGTACAAGTGTCGTCTCTCCAAGTGCACACTCAGCTGAGACCAGCCCCTTGAAGGACTTTCATATTTTGAACACATTATCATGTACTTTTTTAAGTTAGAAAAGATAACACTGCTCCCTTTTTTTGCCTAATTCCTCCTTTACCCCAATCCATCACACCTCTGTCTCCTCAAATTCACCGCCCCCTCCCCTTAGGACTTTACCTGTGTGGGGTGGGCGTTAGGATGGTGGCCTGCATCCCTCCAGAGCCTGTGCTGAAGGCCCCCATTCTCAGAGGGCAGTCCGTAGCTGGTGCAGTGTTCAAAGGGCATATACTGGTACTGGGGGGCACTACCCCACCAGCTTTGTTCGCCCCTACGCCTCTGGGACTCAGATGGCTCCATGCTCCCTCCCCTGGCCAGGCCTTGGCCTGCTTGCCCCAGTCCTCCCCACAATACAGCTCCTTAAGCCTGTCCTCTCGCCTGTCCCCAAGGCGTCTGGGGCAGCATGCCCACCCCCAGCTATTTATAGCCATCTCTCCGTCACATGACCCCCCCACTGCCACATCTGATCTGCCTGGGGTCGAAGCAGGTGTGAGAGCAGTGCGGGGGAGGGGTTGGATGAGAACCTGAGGAACAGCCCCACAGGGAACTCCCTCAGCAGGGCCAGCAGCACTGCCCCCCTCCTTAGTTACCAGGAGGTTTCCAGCCTCAAGCCACTGGTTCCTCTATAAATATTGCCCGGACCAGGATGGAAAACTGCTTAGCATGCTCTCAAACCTGTGTGCTCCTGGAGAGAGCGGAATCTGCACCCTCTGTGTCCCGCCTCTTTTCAAATCAGTCTGTGGAAAGGTGAGGGGCGGGGTGCTAGACGGAGGGGTTTGAAGGCCTGCAAGCACTGGAGAGTAACCCACCTGGGAGAGTAGCCGGCGCCTCTCTGCCATCTTTCCCTGTGGGGTTGTTCCCAGCTCTGTATCTTCCCGAGGCACAGTCCTCATCAGTCAGACCAGCTCTCCCACCCCATCCAAGTTTCAGTTTTCTCCTCCAGCTCTGCCTTTTCTGTCTGCCACAGGCTGCTAATAATGCCTTGTGCCATCCCCTGACCCCACCCTTATCACTCACTGGGTGTGGGGTGCTTGTGGGAAGCAGGGGTGATAGCCTTGGGTTCTAGCATTTCTCCCACTTCCCAGGTGATATGTCAGCCACGCTAGCAACCTGGATTTACAGCGAGGGACTGCACTTCCATTTAGACTGTCGAGCACCCATCTTAGGTCCATCGGGGCCAGTCAGATAACAGGGGAGAAGGGGAAGTGGGCCAGGGGCATGGGGAGGTGGAGGGGAAAGGGAGTGAGTGTGATGATGATGAGCCTGACAACATGACAGATGACAGGGAAGTACTCTGCTATCCTTCCCTTTTCAGGCCAATAAATAATTTTTGGCCAAGGCCAAACTACCCTATCTTGCATCACTTTTACTTATTTATCTATTAATTTACCAATTTTCCTAGGACATTCCTTCTCCTATGAACTCCTCTCTGTAGAAGAAAAGTTATAAACAGGAGGTAATGTGTAGATTAGGATCCATCACCAAGCAGGGTCTGTTGCAGGGACAGTCTGAGTTCAGGGATACAGGGTAGGGACACCAAATATCTAGTCTAAAATTAATTTTGCTCTAGGCTAAATGGAATTGTCCAAAGCAGGTGGGAAGATGGATACTAATGAAGGCACTTTTCTAACAATCCTGCATGCCCAAAGGCCTATAATCCACTCACAAGGATCACAAACCTGTGATGATGACTCGAGGAACTGAAGGCTCTGTGATATCTGCCTTCTCCACAGGCAGAAAATAGGAAAGAGATCTAAGGGTTGGGTGTGGGATGAAAGGCATGCTTTTGTAAATAAAGAAAATAGAGTGCCAAAATGAAATTATATTCTTTGGGGGGCTTCAGAAATAGAAAAGCCTATCAAGTGCTGGTCGAGCTTGGCTCTCCTGAAGGTAGCCAGTTTCTGTGGGGACTTGATAACCCCAAGAAACAGGTATCTAATGCAATTTCTGTTTCTTCACTATTCCTGAGAAAGTCTGGTCCTGGTTATGGACTCTGAGACTTGAAGGCAGGGATCAGCATGACTGCGAAAACCCTCACACTTGACCAAGCCAAGTCGAAGCACCAGCTGCAATTCTAAAAACCAGATTCTGAAATTAGGAGGGTCAAGAAAATCTGCAGCTGCTGGTGCTGGAGGGCAAGGATTTGAGAGTAATTCTCCCATGTTTGAGATTAGAAATAGTTAAAATCTCATAGGTTTTCATCCTGCAAGAGAACAAGAAAATAAAATTAAATTATGCCCAGCCCCTCACCGCAACACTCCACGGGTACAGTGCTTAGGTTCTCATTTGCAAGGTCAAAGCTGAATTTCTAGGAGGTTCTGTGAAAAGCTCCTAAATTTGGAAACAAATTCATAAGCACCCATGTATTCTATAAAATATGCATACTGCGTAAGATATTTATTCTTCTGGGGTTTTAAATAGATTTTCTTGAGGTCCATGATACTAAAAGGTTAACAGGCTTAAGGAATTGCAATTTGAAGAAAGGTTGGCAAAAATGACCATGGTGTGTGTTGGGGTACTGGTTTCCCTGGTCATCCAAAAGTTCACTTTATGCCACTTCTCTTTTATGAAAGATCTACATTATCTGTTTTTGCTAAGTGAAAGAAATCCGAAGAGGATTTTCACTTTTACGAAAAAGGCAAAAAACAAAAATAGCTTTCACGGGGCCACCTGGTGGCACAGCAGTTAAGTGTGCACATTCTGCTTCAGTGGCCCGGGGTTCACCGGTTCAGATCCCGGGTGTGGACATGGCACTGCCTGGCAAGCCATGCTGTGGTAGGCGTCCCAGGTATAAAGCAGAGGAAGATGGGCACAGATGTTAGCTCAGGGCCAGTCTTCGTCAGCAAAAAGAGGAGGATTGGCAGCAGATGTTAGCTCACGGCTAATCTTCCTCAAAAAAAAAAAAAAAAAGCATTCATTGTGTTTTGCAGCGACCAAACAGTCAAACACGCTGTCGTATTTCAAGGTTTCACATCAGCCACAGCAGACAATGAACCTCAACATCCAGGCAGGCAGACATAGGTGTAGCTGTTAGTGACCTGCCTGCCCTCACGGATTCAGTCAATGAGATGTTAATAGGTGGCTCTCTTCCTCTCTCTCCTACACCCATCTCCTGGACCTCCCGCCACCTCAGCCTCTGATGATTCAGCCTAACCCCACCATCATCACCACTACCACCTCTCAGCTTTCCAGTGTGCCCAGGCCCCCCCATTCTGGTACATGAAACTACATTACTGTACATACATTATTTCTACTTTATATAAGCTGTGTATTTCTCACAGTATTCCTGCTTTAAAGTGTTTTTTTAGGTTTTATGTGGTATTTGGCATGATTTGGTAGGTTATTTTTTGGATCCAGGGAACGCTCAAAAAATTTCCCCATATAAATAAATGGTAATTGCTTCTTTGCTTTATGCCATTTCAGCTTACAAAAGGCTTCATAGGAACGCTCTGCTTTCAGATATTGGGGGAAACCTGTGTAGGTGGATGAGAGGAGCCAGCCCCTTGGCATCCCCAAATCAATTTTGAAGTATGAACTTTCTCTCTGTTACACATTTGTTTTCAGACTCCCACCTCTTGAAGTCTGGCCTCCCCAACCTGCTGGACAATACACCACTATACTCTTTAAGGAGGTCCTCAGTCACCACCGTCCCTCACACATCCAACCTAGCTTGGAACCACGAGCACCCACCTTTCTGAAATTTCACTTACGTAACCGCAACTTCCTCCTGAAAATGCTTTCTCTTTGTACACGTACTCACTGGTAGTCATTTCTCTTCACTCCTTATTGGACCTTGCCTTCCAGATCCTTTACAAATCCTTGGTCCCGTCCTATGCCCTGCATGTGAGGCCTTCCTGATAGCGCTGGACAGGTCTCTTTCTCCCTCTTCTGGTTTTTCAGATATGATACATTTTTTCCCTACTCTCTACCCAACCAGGCTATGAAGGAATAAAGTCTTTGGTTTCAGGCTCATTTTCCCAGCTCAGTGGGAAGCATCTATAGCCCATAAAAGTGAGGAAGGAGATCTCATGATAGGAAAAGTCACAGAAGCAATATTGTTAGTTAAGAGTGCACACTTGGGTTGGCCCCGTGGTGTAGTGGTTAAGTTTGCGCGCTCTGCTTCAGTGGACCAGGGTTCACGGATTCAGATCCCGGGTGCAGACGCCCACTTCATCAAGCCATACTGTGGTGGCATCCCACATAAAATAGAGGAAGACTGGCAAAGATGTTAGTTCAGGGCCAATCTTCCTCACCAAAAGAAAAAAGAGTGTACACTCAAGCCGACAGATTTCGGTTCACATCCTGGCCTGTTTCTTCAGAAAGGCAGTAATCTAGAGGGTTATACAGATATAAGGATGCATGCAAAAAAGTTACATAGTGTTTGCTTCATAGTAGGCACTGAATGTTAACTTGTATTACTAAACTGAAGCTCCTTCTGTAAGATAGTTCACAATCGCTAAGTATCTGTAATGTGTTAACACAGCATGATTCACCATGCATTATCACGTCATCTCATAGGTACCTTTTAAGGTAGAAACAACTTTCCTTATTTTCAGATGAGGGAGACTGATGTTCAGTAGGGTTAGGTTCCTTAGCCCATGTATCTTAAAAGGCTGAGCCCGCATTCAAAATCTATTTAATTCCAGAGGCCATGCCCTTAAAGCTACACTTCTTCCTTTTTTGTATAATTCAAGTCTCCAAGCCTCATTTTCCTTTTCTGATAAAAATGAAAAAATGACTACCTTGTTGGCCTGCGGGGAGGACGTACTGTAGAGCCCAAGCATAGTATCTGTGACACACAAGCACTCAGTCGACTATTAATGTCTTCCCCCTTCCAATTAGATACTTTCCGCCTTGGCTCTGATATCTCATTTGTTTCATCTCTTCCTTTTTTCCTCTTCCCCATTAGAGGAAACAGGATGGGGAAGGGCAGCAGAGAAGGGCAGCCCCCAGCTCAGGGAGGGGGATAATTTTAGCAGAGAATCCCCTGGCAAAGGCAAGCAGGGGGAAGGGAATAGGGCTGTGAAATTCAACCTGATACCCTTATTCAAGGGCGGGGCTGGCAAGGACATGGAACCCAGCTCAGAGACAGATGCTGCTCTGTAATCCCCAAACATATCACACCTCCCAAAAGCCCTCCTATCCTGAACATGGGCACTTACCTTACTCCCACTATTCCAGTACGTCCCTAACCTCTCCTAGACTTTGTATTCCTTCCTCCCTTGAGATATCCCACTGTTTTTCTCACAGTACAGCCAGCCAGTTTCAGTCTACTATTCATGCCTTTTGCCTGTGTTCTTCCTCAGCCAATTCCTCTCCCTCCACCTGGTGAGAGGCTTCAGCTCAACTTAATCCCTTTTTGTTCTTCCCCTGTGTATTTCTCAACAACTATCACCAAGGGTCCACAGCTGCTTCCTACCAAAATGCTTCTATAGAATTTCCCATCCCCTGCTAAACCTCCATAGCCCATTTGCCTCTCCAAGAACACACTTTAGATACATTGCACCCCGAGAATCCCCAACTCACACGCAGCCCATTGATTAGAGCTCTTCTATGCTGCCCTAGAGTCCTCTCTTACAATCTATGCCCATCAACTCCAAATTGGACCATATGAGAAATGGAACTGTACAATCCCCATCATCCTCCTATTCCAGCCCAATCTGTTTTTCCAGCCTCCATCTCATAATCTAAATAATCCAGAAGCAACACTGCTTGCTAATGACTCTGCCATCTTCTGACCATGAGAAATCCCAGCGCTAACTACATTTTCAGCAGTTGCCTGTGGCCGTGACAACTAAGATGGGCTCATCTCAGGTGTGGACCTGCACATATAAAGAAGGTCTAGCAGCAAAATAATAAGGGGTGTTCAGCCCTGAGTATGCCTTGTGACATGGTGAGGAATGCTGTCAGGGGCTACGGAAGGAAAATATGTGGGATTCATAAGACTGAGTATCTAGACACACACAGACATCAGTAATAAATACGAGCATTTATTTGGCACCTGATGGCAATACAAAATCCTGGCAGTGGGAAGTGGAAAGGTTCTATCACCCAAATACTTCCATATGATACTGACCCAAGGGCAGGACTTGGCAACAAGTCTCTGAACCACCTGGCTCACAGAACAAGTATTGACTAAGCACCTGAACTTCTGTAGGCCGAGCACTGTGCCAGGCACTATGGGGGAAGTGGAGGACGTTGTCTCACACGTGACATCTGTCTCACACATGACATCTGTCTTCAGGAGCTAATTAATACCAGTGGATAAAACAAAACACATGGAAAAATAGAGTACAAACGCTCAACTGTGTATATTATCAAAGGGAAATTTTGTCAAAAAGGAGGATTCTAGCTAGGATTGCTTTCTTCCTTCTTTCATTCAACAAACATTTATTGAAGACCTACCATGTGCCAGGCACTGGGTACATACTGGTGAACAAGAGAGACAAGGGTTCTGCTCTCATGGAACTTACGACCTAGTAGGGGAGACAGAAATGAACAGGTGAAGCAAGTAAATATATGATTATAGATTGTGATATGTGCAACAAAGGAATTAAACAGGATGCAGTAAGAGAGAAGCACAGGAGAAGACTGTTTACAGATAGAAGGGCCTGGGAAGGCCTCCGGAGGGGGGCTTTAAGCTGAGACTTGAAGAATGAAGAAGCCACTCAAGCCAAGGACGGGAGACCCCAGAAAAGTGAGATGGTCCAGGACAGGAAAGAGCTCAGAATTATGAAACTGAAGAAGCCACTGTGGCTGTCATTTAGAGGGAAATTAGTACTTAATGAGGTTCAAGGGGGAAGGCAGGGGCCTTGTAGGCCAAGGTAAGAAGTTGGATTTTATTTGAGGTATAGAAGGAAACCAAAGCGTTCCAAACACGGGAGTGACATGATCAGACTTCTATTTAAAAATCAAAACCAAAATCTGTCACATAGAGGTTAGATTAGAAGGGGCAAGAATAGAAGTAGAAAAGAAGGGCTTAAAGAACAGGAGAGTTTCATAGAAGCAAAGATAAAGAAGGCTTCTAGGGTAACCTAATAACATATGGAAGTGCCCTCCTTGAAATGGAGAGACGTAATGGGAAGGGGAAACAGGCCATATAAAATCAAAAGGGGATTTAACACTGAAGCAGAAAGCAGGAACAAGGTACTGCATTATATCCTTGAGCAGCCAATGATCCAATTAAGTACTATCTAAGCAATTTGGGGGCAGCAATAAACAGGATGAAATGAAGGTAAAGAGGAGAGGAAACAGGAAGCAGGGAGATAACAACTAGGAAGCTTTTACAGAAAGGGACATTTCATAGGAAGAAAAGAGAAGATAAGGTGACAGGTTGTAGAGTACAAGCTACTCTTATCTGCCTCTGCTGACACTCTGCAAGGCTTATTTCAGTAACAAAGTTCAGAGAGAGAACCACCAATTAAAAGATCTTTGCAACTTCCGTGGGCAAAGATCAACGAGCTGACACTCTCTGCAAGGCTCATTTCAGTAACAAAGTTCAGAGAGAGAACAACAATTAAAAGATCTTTGGAACTTCTGTGGGCAAAGATCACCAAGTTACAGACACAAGGCATCCAAACCCTAAGCTCTGCTGAACAGTTGAATTCCTTGAGCTGAGAAGACTGTCCTTCCACTGTGTGGCCTTGCGGTTCCGAAGGGAATGCACAGGTCATTTCCACATATAGCAACAGAGTGTGTCTCTAGTTCTGTTTGTCTTTTTGAAGACAAATGAAAAATGCCTACATTAAATCACCCTTGATCTCATGACATTCCTCTTGTGTCACGTGTTTATTCTCAGGGAAATAGAAGCCCATTAAGCAGTTAGCTCAGTAGCCGCTTTCCCTTTATGAAGAAGAAGTCAAACAACCTATTTCCTATGCACCCGAGGTCCCAGCAACTCACTCTGGGACAAATGGGGTTGGGACATGAAAGAAAAGATAGGAGATGATCTCTGAGACGTCTTAACTAACATAACGAAAGCAATTACCAAAGTGCTACCTACAAAACCCTGGGGGCAGGAACTCAACACAAACATCGAGGAAACCCATATGCACTCTCCCCATAAAGACACTGTGTTCACAACATCATTTACCAGGCTCCTCTACTGCAGCCAAACACTTGGCAATAAGTCCAGCCAGAGCCAGCTCTACAGGGAAAGAGCTTCACATAGGAGAAGATGGCCTGTAGTCCCACACTCAAAGGCGGAGATGATGAGTGTGTGAAACAAGCCTGGGAGATTCCCAATCCCTGAGAGGGGAGAACAGAAACCGTGCATCTTGAAGAGAAAAGGCTGTCTCATGCTTCCTGTGGTCCAGCAGCCTCTATCCAGCATGGATGATGGAGAGGTGGCATCACGTGGGAGGGTGTCCTGGGAATAGATAGAGGTGACGGCACAGAGTGCTACAGTACTCAGACATCTCCTTGCATCGGTGGAACTCTGTGCCAGGGGCATATCCTTCACGCTCCTTGATAAGTGCATTCACCTGGAAGGGCAGAAAGCAACGGTCCAAAGTCTGAGAATGTGGTGTTTGCACAATACCAGCACAACCAGAAGGGGAGAGACACTATGAAAAATAGTGCATGGGAGGAGGAAGGTAGAACACTGTGGAGATGCAAAAGCTTCATGGAGCCAAACTGAGCCAACGTACCTTAACAAGCATGTCGGCCACGTGCATGTCACAAGCTCTCTCAGAGAACACTTGGGTGAGGGCCTCAATGTACCAGGAACCCCTTTTGGTGTTACGCATGGCAGCAGTCCCTGCAAACAGGACAGTATTAACCACAGTGTGAAAGTTACAGAATACCCTCACACAGCTGGACATCCCAAACTAGACTTCCACGGCACCTTGTACCTTCCCCAGTCAGAGAGCCAGTATGAAAAACTACATGTCTAAGAGAGTGTCAACTTTTAGAACTCAAAATACCTTTGAGGCAGGCATAGCCACATATCATGTCTGAGCGAGTGGGCAGTCGCATCTTCAGCAACTCCTCTTTACCAGCATCACTCTCCTCGCACTCAGGGGATTTTGCATGGTTCTTTCCATCTTGCTGGTCAACCCCACGATCTGTTTCATCTGTAAAAAGGCAGACAGAATGGACAAAGACATTAGTTCCTCCCATCTCTCTTGGGCCCATCATAGGCAAGCCCAAGTTCCCTACAATCTTGACTAGGAAGAGCCATTTCCAGCTGTTACCTCCAACCTATGTCTGTTAAAACAAAAGCAAAAATCGTTACTCATTCCTCTCTCAGCATGCCTCCATTCCTCAGGGAGTGCCCATTACAGGCCAGGCACGGTGCTCAAGCATGTGCACTTAGATATGGTCTAAGCTTTGTCCATTCTGTGTAAGACAGGAAAAGTGCTGAATCCCACACTCCTTGTAAACACAACTAAAAGTCATCCATGTCCATGATTTCCTTGTTCAATTAGCAATATACCTGGGAGTCACAGTGCTTTTTATTGCAATACACAACAAAATACGGATACATTTAGTTTTATTATATAAAAAAGAAAAAGTTAATAAACTAAAAATGATTACTATATGCATGCTATATAAAATCACAACTTCAAACCTATGTATCAATAAAACACTATGAAACTAAGCATAATCAGCTTTTGGTATTTTTAAATCACTTACTACTTGTTTATTAATTTCATAAGACAAATTGTAGGGGGCATCCAAGATTCAAGAGAAATTTAAAAGAGGAAAAACTTAGGATAATTTGACTATTTTCTTCTATATAATTGAAAAAGAACACTATTGTTCAATTTTGGCAGCCATTTCTCAACATACCCTGAGTACACGCCCAATGTCTTGACCCAGGCCTTATCTATCCCTACACATATTCTTATCTTGATGCTGTTTTATTTTGGGGGTGCTGTAGGGAGGAAAGACAGGGAGGACACACAGCTCAACAAACGAAAGATAAGAGTATGCTCTTTTACAGTATTTCCTGCTCCATGCAACATTCAAGAGAGCCTAAAAGGGGAGTGAAGCTTGAAGAATTATGGGGAAAACGACCAAGATTCACTGATCCAATAAAAATTTACTGAGCAACTGCCATATGCCAGGCACTGTTTCTGCTTTGAGCCCTAGGGATACAGGGAAGAAAAGGCTGCTGCTCTGATGGAGCTTACTCTTCAGTTTAGGAGCGGGGTGCGGGGCGGGGACAATAGGACAGAGGACGGGACTTCTTACAGACATCAATTACGTTAACTAAATAGGACAGATGACAGGTGACCTCAAATTTTCAAAGGAGCACTGGTCATTCCCTGAAGGATTTAATTTTAGAGAAAAGATCCAAATGACCCCAGAAAAGAGCAATTTCTCCCAATCCAGATCTACACTGTACATATCTCTGAATATAGGAGAAAATGATCATGAATGTCTTTATTTCATTTTACTTTGCTTGGTGATACCTTGTAAAAAGGAAACAG
Source organism: Equus przewalskii (assembly GCF_037783145.1). Lineage (NCBI taxonomy): Eukaryota > Metazoa > Chordata > Mammalia > Perissodactyla > Equidae > Equus > Equus przewalskii. The sequence goes on along the minus strand of NC_091834.1, from coordinate 96,017,662 downwards.
GCCAAGCTGAATGTGTCCCTCAAGAGAAAGGAAAATTCTCTCTTGCCTTCACATCTCACATCTATTAATCAATAAATGTTATCGATTCTTTCTTCACAATACCCCCACATCTGTTTTCTACATTACTGCTACAATTTTTTAGGCAAATTAGTTTTCATCCGTTCGTTCAATGTTTATTAAGGGCTACCATGTATCAGGCAATGCTCTGGGCCTAGGGATACAGCAGGTGAAAAATAAGTTCCTGCTCTCACACACTCTTCTTAGTGCAGCACCCCGCCATGGAAATTGTCCTGGAAAAAAATTTGTCACATTATTTCTTACTTAAGCTCACAATAGCTCCATACTATTATCTGTTAAAGTCCAAAACCTCAGCTGTGACTAAAGGTTTATAATCAGCTTATCTAGCTCATGTGGCCAGCCACATCTCACTACACACTTACACAGATGCTCAACTTTTAATTAGATACGGGCATACTTCTGGTTCAACACACCATTCTTTTTTGGTGAGGGGGGGGCAGCCTTTTAATCTTGGCATGCTTCTCATATTGTATTCCCTCTTTTCCTCTGAAAGGTTCTACCTGCTACTCCACATCTATGTAAAGCTTATCATTCTGGGTCCAAATTAAAGCCTTACCCTATCCACAAAATCTCTTCAAACTAAGCTCACTTAAAATGTTCACACCTCATTAATTTCACTCTTGTTTACTTGAGGCTTTTGAACCATTCTCAAGCTACTTTGCTTTATTTTCTGAGAAACAGTATGCTCTTTAGAGAGAGAAAACACTTTCTTCTTTTTTTTTTTTTTGAGGAAGATTAGCCCTGAGCTAACTACTGCCAGTCCTCCACTTTTTGCTGAGGAAGCCTGGCCCTGAGCTAACATCGTGCCCATCTTCCTCTACTTTATATGTGGGACGGCTACTACAGCATGGCGTGCCAAGCGGTGCCATGTCCGCACCCAGGATCCAAACTGGTGAACCCCGGGCAGCCGAGAAGCGGAACGTGCAAACTTAACCGCTGCGCCACCGGACCGGCCTGGAGAAAACATTTTCTTTTCCTTTTGTATAGTCCTCGTCATGTTACAGGACCTTAACAAACCATATTCTTTGGTGACATTAGGAGCATAATAACAATATTAACCATTTACATCTGTTGAACACGCAATAGATAAAAAAAATTATTTGAATGTTTGGACAAAGTGACCTTTAAACCAAACAACGAGCCCCTTGATCATGTTATAACAGTCACAGTTACATTTTCTGTGGATTTACTATGAGCCTTTCATTCGTATGATTTCATTTAACCATCACAACAACTTTAAGTACGTCTGATAATTATCTACATTTTTGATGGAGGAAACTAAGGTGGAGGGACATCAAGTAACTTCTCTGACTTGACATAACCAGTCAGTGGTAGAGGTAGAATCTGACTCCAAGGATAGAGCTTTTAATTATTACTGTTTTCCTCCAGGATGAGCAGCATGCTCGCATGTCTTCTGAGCCTAGTCACGGAGTCCTGGCACTTAAAGAGGTAAAACAGGCTGCATGCAAGAAAGAAGAGGGACGGAAGCAGCTCATGGAAGAGTAAGAGCCACAGGCTGACATGGGGCTTCCGCACTGCTATCCTGCAGGGTACAGGAATGACAAAGGGAAGGAAGGAGGCAAGAATGGCAGTATAGGTGAAAAGAGAAGTAAAGGAGAAAGTGGAAAGGGGGGGAGAGATGGAGACAGGAAAAGAGGAAGGGGATGAAGTGGGAGGGACAGGAAGAAGAGACAGACAGAAAATCCTTAACTGGAATGAGTAACCAAAAAAAAGTGCATCAGTGTTAATAAGCACAGAAAAAAGTAAGGGTTCTCAGGAAAGAAGGCAAAGACACAGATAAAGAGAGTCTTGAGATCAGGATATGACGGTGCACAGAGAGCTGACCAACCTGAGAGCCATGGGCTGCCCAAGTCCCAGCACACCCCATGCATTGGGAGACACTTACAGAGCAAGAGAGGCGGTGGCAGCAGTGAACAGAAGGAGGTGCCCAAGGGATCCAATAGCACCTGAGAGGAGCAAACAGGAAAGTGAGAGCTGGTGGGAGGCTGCCCAGGAGCCACCACCCAGGTGCTGGTCTGCTAGGGCACTCACCTCCACGGCAGGCCTGGATGAAGAACATTTTCGGCTTGTTCTGTAGGCTCGGGCAGTTGGCATTGTCAAAGAGCCGAAAAACCTCTTGCAGCTGCCAGAAAGAAATAAGGGAGAAGGGAGGTTAAGCAGTCAGTAGGACCTCCTGAGTTCTATACATACAATAGCAGCCATCACTGGGAAGACAGGCAGGCAGGGGAGGCGAAGCCACCTGGCTTCAAGAGCTATCATCCACAAGACTGCACGTACCTGAAGCAGTTTGCCATCCACACCATAGATGCCACCCTCCACGCCATGAGAGAGGAGTGCCACTATGCAGGAGTCAGTGACACGGTGAGCAGGTAACTGGGCAAAATTCTGGAGTTTCTCTTGCATTTCCTAGAAGAAAGATAACTTTTAGTGTTGTTCACTGTAGACAGCACCAACATAAGCTTTACTTTGGTGTCTGACACTCTAAGCTATTAGAAGATTAAAATGTTTTCTGAACGTTCCTGTGGTCAATAACTGAAGTCAGAGACCCTTTGAGAAGCTGAAGAAAGCTGTGGACTCACCAGAAGAATGCATGACTTCAGATACAGAATTCTCAACATAATTTCACAAAATTCACAGACTCACTGAGATATGTTAAGAACTCCCGGATTAAAGCAAGTTACTAATGAAGCTAATCATGAGTGAATTAACTTTATCCATTCCCCAGTCATCAACCAGATCCTTCTGTAGAGCAATACCCTTGCAAATATATGGCACAAGGGGGACCACCAGGTGAGCTGTGAATGAATAAGTAACCTACCTCTCCAACTACAGGAAAATAACCTGCTCTGTGACAAAGGGCTAACAGCATCATAACAATAGAGAACAGCAGTAGTACTTCTAGGCTATATTCTGTCTGAGATTTTAAGTTCCCAGAGACAGTGACAACGTCTGTATAATAGATGCTTTGTTCAGGGAAGAGCACACTCTATGGAGGATTCTGTACAGGGCTACGACTTCATACACAGGTTACGGAATCAGACAAACCTAGGTTTGACCCCTGGGTTCATAAACAGGAACCAGTTACTTAGCCCCTCAAGGCTCTAATACCTATTTTTTAAGAAGATAATTAAGAGTAAATTTTCTCCAAGTTTGTGAAGATTAAATAAGATATTAAATAGAAAGGACTTATTACTATGTCTGGCATATATTGCAAAGATCTGCCACTATTATAATATGCTTGTCTAACAAAGAGTAACAAGGATACCATTTTTTCGAAGAGACCTATTATTGGTCAATCTTGTAGTCCAATTTAAGAATCTTGTTTATCTTGCACTAAGTTGCCCTACATGAATACCATTCTACCTTAAGCATTTGGCCCATCCAATGGAAAAATAGACTATATCTAATAGTATAACAATCTGATGCAAATGGTTAAACCTATGTCTCCCTCTGCAGCTCAAGATTTTTGGGTTGTCTCTCCTATCTGAGATAAGCAAAGAGAAAACAAGTTCATTTTATTATGAATGAACTACAATGATGAATATGCTACCTATGCAGAACAGTTACAGTACACGTATATCTAACAGTTACCATATACAGCCCCCAGTGAAAAGCACACTTGTATACTACATTGCAGTGGATCTCAGAGTGTGGTCCCTAAAACAGCAGCATCACCTGAGAACTTGTAAGAAATGCAAAGTCTTGGGACCCAGCAACTGTAGTTTAACAAAGCCTCCAGTTGATTCTGAAATGCAAAAGTTTGAGAACTACTGATCTCTTTGTTTGGAATACTTCTGTTTGCAGATAACTGAGACTTAATGACATAAAATAACTTGAAAGTCTGCAACTTAACTGGAAATGGAGAAATTGGCTCTGTTGAAAAAGTATGTATATTTTCTGGCCAAACTGAAACCAACCATAAGATTGTAAATCTTAAGGTAATAAGATATATCCAAAATTCATTTATTTCAAGAACATATAATCTCAAGAGAATACATAAGTATGATGCTCCCTGGAGTTGACCATGATAGAATTTAACATATAGTAGTTAAGGTTAATTTTGCTCAAAGAAGAGAATAAAAATATATGCTTGGCACTTACGAGTATTAAACTTAAGTGAGATTATTAGGTCAGTAAATAGAGAACAACAAAGCCCAAAGTGAGAACACACACTTTGTAACTGAATTTAATAAGACTAAACCATTCAATAAATGGGGATTAGTCATTGGAGGAATTTTTCCAAAAGAAGCATAGCTTAAAATAGGATCCGTAGATTTATTTCTGATAAAATTACAGTACTTCTATAAATAGCAGAGTCTTAACTCTTGTGTGTGTTTTTGGCTGGGGGTATGGGGGACAGAAGAGAAAATAATAACCTGTGAACCTGTGAAATTATATGCAAAATTTTCTGGGTAGCTCCATTTTCCTGGAATGACCCTTAGCTTGTCCCTACATTCTCAAAGCAGTCTGTGACCCAAATGCAAGTTAAAAACCAATACTTATGGTAAAAGGAAATTTGCCAGTTTAAAATGTGTCTCATTTCCTAATATTATATGAGAAACTATTATTCTAGAACTAGCAACCTCATGAGGGAGACTCAATGAGGAAAGACTTTGATGATGAAGAGAAAAACTGAAAACCCACGTGAGCAGTGAGAATATCAGCATGCTCTTTAGCACTGTCAAGGGAAGAGGATTCGCTAAGCCGAAACTACTTCCAATCTTTAAACGGAATTATCTCTAAAATCAAAAAGGTATAATAGGGGTAAAAAAGAGAGGATCTTAATTTTTTTGGTTCTGATTCTTTGCTCATAAAATAATGACCTGATAAAAGAGCTGAGTCTCATGAGAGGTCCTACCAGGAGGAAAGTATTTTGTGCAGATGCCCAGTGTATCAATTTATCATACCCATTGTAATTACCTGATTTTAACTGTATCTGAGAGTTTGGGCGCTGTCAATTTTGATTCTGCATGTCCTCACATTTCTGAATCTTGACAGCTGAGGATTAAGCTACATGGAGGGCTAGAGTCCAAAGTTCAGTCCTAAGCCTTTTGTACCTGTTACTCTAATCTCTTCCTCAAAGATCTCATACTCTTTCACTACTTAAAGCATTTTTCCCACACAAGTCATTCCCAAATTCCTCTTTGGTCCTGACTTCCTTTGAGGCCCTCAATTCCTTACTTAATTTTCCCATCATTCTCCATATACAATCAATCACCAAGCGCTGATAGTACAAGCACGCCATTAGACTATTTTTCACAGAAATTCTTTCCTGTTTGGTCTACTTTCCTGCCCAGGCCCTCAACATCTCATACGGGCATTACAATATTAACTCCAAACTGGATTCCCTGCCACTAGTCTGTACTTCATCCTTTACAATAGTGCTGTATTAATCTTCCTGAATCATTACTATGAATGCACCACCTTTCTGTTCAAAAATTATTAATGATATTCTAATGTCAAAATAAAGAAGTTCAATTCCTTCGGGAAGTAAGGCTCTGTGCATTCTGGTCCCTTTATTTTCATTCTTATTTTTGGCAGTCCTTTGCCCTAGGCATTTATTTGGTTTATCCACTAGGTCCCTAACATCACACGCACATTTCTGTTCTATATGCTATTCTCCCTGCCTAGGATCCCTTCACCACTCCTCTCTGCTTTAGTAGCTTCTATCCTTCAAGACCAGCTCAAGTCTCATATCCTCCAGTTCTCCTTCTGAGCATACGGAATCAGGTGATTGTTTCTTCCTCTTAACTACTATAGAAGACACTGTCTCTAATCTTGTTTAGTCCTTAGGAACATAAGGGATACACTTCCTTTTTGGCTGATGTCAAGACTCCCTTATCTAAATGAGGTACCTTAAACTCAAGGTCCACATTTTAAAAATCTAACATAGTTAGATAGCTAACATAGTTCCCCCCCATTTTAAGGAACTCAAAGTTTAACTCAACTGCAATTCTACTTATAGAACAATGTAACCAGAGAATTAGGACCCAATAGGTTTTTGGATCTGCATCAGGTTTGGCATAAGTGGGAATGGTATTTGTGAAGTGGGCTCATGGGCTCATTAAATCTACTGAACGTTTCTGAAAAACAGTAGTATATAGCCAACTTGGCGACTCAGGATTGTATTTTTAACCAAGTATAGAACATCCCTTATCAATTGCATAAAATTTGGAAAACCATAACATGAATTCCTAGTAAAAGGAACAGCTAGACCAAAACATATGAAACATAAACAGCACTCATTTTATTAAGTGAGCTTCTTATAGGATTCCCTCTAGGAATTATGGCTGGTGTCCTACACTTATGACTTCATGACCAGCAGCCTTCTCAGGAAAGCACATAGTTTACCTAAATACTTGATAACTGAAGCAATTGTTCCAGACATAACTTTGAAACAAAGGTGGGTTTACTTCTTTGCATGGGCTGTCATTAGGAAGCTGGCAAAAACAGCATGTCAAGAAGAACACTCAAGTACCTACTGATGAAACTGGCCTTACCAAAAGTAGAGCAAATGCTTAATTATTCTCACAGAAGCAAGAGTGCTGAGAAACAGAAACAAAGACCACAGATAATGCTGAAGACGAAACAAAGATCCCCTATCTCAACAGATCAAAGTCAATCTCCTGGAAACTTTAATGTTACCACTGACATTCTGAAAGGCAAATTTAGGAAAGTACTAGTATTCTGGAATCAAAATGAATAATTAATATCGATTTACCAACAGGCTATTATCAATTTCAAAACAGAAATACCTAAAGGTAACAATGTCAGTAGTGCAGCTCAGTAATTGAGGTCAACAGGGAACAAGCCACAATGAAAATGCTAATGATCTACAGGAATCTAGTCCAGAAGTAATCTACCCTAAGATCTGTCTTGTGGCCATACAACTGTTCAGAATGAGCAATTTCCCCATATGCTAATTCATTAAACTGTCAAAAAAATGGTATTTATAAGGACAATTTTAGCAAACTTTCATTTACAAGAATTTTATCTGCCAAAGTAATCTTCTGAACAATAACTGGACTTGTAAGTAGCATTATCAATCAAGAAGTAAATGTCCTGCACTGTCCTGGCCTATAAATATCTTTTCTGAGTTGGTTGGGTGAATCTCAGTACTTCCTCACCTCCCGAGTACTGGGAATCAAGTTCCCTAACATGTAAAAATGAGAATTCAACCCTGAACTATTTATTACTCTTCAGGAGAGCACAGCTATCCTAGGAAGTCAATACTGAAGCAGTTGGCTGACCCTAATTTGCACCGCCCAGCTCTCTAATTTACATGGCAGTGTTTCCTGCCTTGGGTACCTTTGCAGTCTGGTCAAGAAGAACATGGACGTTGTAGCCCAAGAGCTTGAAGAGGGTGACTAGAGTGCTGTGGTCCACATCACCTCCAGAGCGAAACTCCAGGTCCTTCTCTCCAGTGAAGTGCACATTGCTCAGCACCAGTGCCAGGCCACGAGGCCGAGACTGCAACCTATAGGCCTGGCGGGGGAAGGCCAATTAGACCATGAGTTTCTTGAGGACAGAAACTGTGTTTCCTGACTAGATAAGACACTTCAAGAAAACAAAGACATCATACTCTTCTTAACCCCACCAGATAAAAATAGAGAAATGCACACCTAAGACATTCAATCAGCAATGACTTTCTGACAAATAAAGCAGGAAGGAAATGTATATGCAAACTAAGCTCAGACGCCCAGGAAGGATATCTCATTCCTCAACTCTTGCCATTCTGAAAGACTCACCAGCTGGTAGTGTGCTTGATAAAACTCAGGAGTGCAAGGCTTCACCTGAAGGCAGGGAGGACCATCTCTGTTGTCTAGGGAGTGTTCCACAGTATCTGTGCCACAGAGAGCCAAAAAACTAGCACACAATCTATGCATCAATCTTGGTACTTCAGTATAACTTCAGGCACCCTTCTGAACTGGGGTTTTGCTAATTTGTAAGATCCATGAGGGCAGAGACCCTGTCTGCTTTTGCTCATCACTGGGTCCTCTGTACTTAGCCTGCGTATAGAAGGTACTCAACTCACTGAACGACTGAATGGGATAGCTGATAAAAAGCCTTGTTCTAATCACTGGGCTACGCAATCAGCAGGGCAGTCTCAAATGTAGTCTTTTCTGATTCTAAAATAACTCAGCTTTATAGAGGCGATAGGCCAATCATATGTACGAATTTCCTACCTGTACAGGCTGCTCCAAGGGCCAATTACCATAAAAAATATCATCTGTGATGGAAGGGAAATGGGCCCAACTAAACTGTCCTGTTAGTCCCTAAAAAATTCACTGAGGGAACTCTTCCCAATATAAATGAAAATAGGTATTGTGCTAGGGCAAAGTCCGATACAAGTCAAGAAAAAAGACAACCTGCAGGACCCTTTTTATCCCATCAATTCTCACCTGTAGACAGGCGGAGCTGCTTGTGAGGAGGACAGGACTCACACACCGGGAAAGGGAGACTCAAGTCGTAGTCACAGCTCAACTGTAAGAAATCAGGACCCACCATGCCAAGCCTTAAGGAGATGGTCTAGTCCAAAAAAAACAAAAACCTAGTCTCCTCCACCCTGTCTCAAAAAATCCTTTCCCGCCAAACTAACCCTTCTCAACATATTTCTAGGGCTCCATACCGGTGGGAGTACGTGCTGAAGACCAGAAAGGGTTGTGAGTAACAGATCCTCCAGGTGGCCCTGCTTGGTCTCCCTCAGGGCTACACAGAAAGCCTCAAAAGCCTGAGGACCCCTCTTGGGCAGCAAGTTGAGGAGTTCCACATTCTGGCCGAAACTTGTAACTTTGGCCTAAGATAGAAGAATAAAACATAAAAATCATATTTACTTATCTAGCTATAATTCTACGTCTCCAGATGAGCTTCCTAGTAATGTCATGTTTGCTCTTACAGGAAAAATATGTGTTGAGTGAAGTTCTTCCCATTACTCTTGCATTATCCATCTTTTGTGTTAAACACTGCAGTGTGGAAGGGCATTTTCATTTCCTTAGTAAGGTTCTACATCCTTGCCACACTTAATCATGCTCTGTTCCTACTTCTACAACCAATTTATTTTCCTGGCTTTTCTCTTTTGCCTCCAGATACCTGAATGAGCTCCCGCATTTCTAAGGTGATGATGTCCTTCTCCAAGAGGTGTTCTAACAGTTCACTCAGCAACAGCTGTTTGGCCAGCACCACTCGGTTCTTTTTTAGAGCTTCCTGATGGTCAGGATGCATGCCACATACTCCCAATATCCTACAGATAAAGGTGGACGAAAGGTAGTCAAGCACAAGTCTTGGCACAGAAAAGTGGAGTGGAAGAGGTGTGGACAGGAAGAACAAAAAGAACAGGACATATGATCACCAAGATTAGAGACATTTTATTGAATCTGGTTAAAATTAAATAAGTATTAAGCAGTAACACATTGGTCATAAGGAAGTGATGTATAATTCTTTATGGAGAATGTTCAACCGAGACCATCTTCTGAGATGAATGGTCTAAGTAGGGGAAATATCTTTCTTGACAAAAACAACACACACAAGCACACATATTCATGAGAAAGAATACTCTTCTATCTGACAGACAAATTTTAATTAGGGATTATTCCAGAAATCATTTCACATTATTTATCCAGGCTGCTGAAAGTGCTGTAGTTTAAAATGATTCTGGGTGAGGAATAAAATAATTTAATACAATGGCAAAAACTCAAGCCAATGACCAGCTTTAATACAAAAAAAATGAGACAGATAGACACACATACACACTCACTCTCTAGCCTACTTATTCCAATTACAACTATGGTTTTTATGAGCAGAATCCTGTAAGAACTGAGTAAGTAGAAAGATGACAGAAAGTCACAGTAGGTAAATGCCAATGATGAACACAATCAACATAACTCTAAATCACTTAAAAAGTTAAAGTATGTAAAGGCTAAATTATTTTGGTAGTTGAATTTACTAGGGATATCTTTATTTCAAAGATATCTTACTTTTGCTACAGGTTTGGTAGATCAGCTTGTTTATGAACTAAAAGAATCCCATGTACAATATATAACATCTGTGTGTCTAGTTTATATGAACCCAGAGCTTGCCAGCCTAGTCAGTTTCCAAATACATGATTATAAGGGCCTCATGGCAGTGAGAAAGAATACGGTAATAGCTTCAGTTTATAACTTAAAAACTTATGTAAAAATGCATCTTGATTCCAAAGATGTTAAAATGTGGGGGAATAAATGTGCATCTTAGAATCAGTGAGATAGCATGCAGTTTAGGATGTTCTTGGCTTAACTCTGGTTAGAGATTCATAGTTAGAGGAAAAAGCACTGTCTTGGAAGAGCTGAGGGAGATCCAAGAAGACAGCACATGGAATCCAAAGGCAGATGAAATGGTCAGTAAACATTCCCAGGTTTGGAAGCAGCCAACTTTGATTAAATTTTGGGTTTGGGAAAGTGATGTTTGAAACTTTTTTTTTTTTTTTGGTGAGGAAGATTGTCCCTGAGCTAACATCTGTGTCAATCTTCCTCTATTTTACATGTGGGATGCCACCACAGCATGGCTTGATGAGTGATGTGTAGGTCTGCACCTGGGATCTGAACCTGTGAACCCCCAGCGGCCAAAGTGGCACCAGCAGACTTAACCACTACACCACCAGGCCAGCCCTTTGAAACTCCATTTCAACTTCTTGTTTCTGTTCTAATAGTCCTGTTACCCTAAACCTTCAGTAAAAACGTGCTACAACACCGTCTAGAGAAAGGAAAAACCCCATTTAAGAATCACCTTAGAAGACACCAAAGCAGTCACAACGATGACATATATGTACTCTAGTAAAAATAAGTGTTAGGAGGCCAATGACAAGATAACATCACAGCTGGATGCTGAGTATTTCCTTAGGATTGATAACGATAGTGGAGAAGGCTCACTCAGGTTTCTTCCCTTAGTTTACCAGAGCAGTTTCCCCTTAACTTTCTCCTCCCTTGGCTTCCATGACACCATTCTCTCCAGGTCCTTTCTCTGCCTAATGTTCCTGTTTCCTTCAGAGGAACTTTGGCTTGCCCTTAAATGCTGATATTCCATTAGCACCCTCCTCTCAAAGAGCCTCTCCCTATTCAGTCTCATCTACACTCACAATTCACTAATTGACTCCCAGTTCTTACCTCTTTCAAGTTCTAGACTTAAATTTTCAATCAATAGCTCATTAGGCTTAATCTGAAGCATTACCCATTCTTCACACACCTGCTCCTTCCTGTATTCCATATTATGTAGAGTCTCAAATGGGGACGTTCCAAAGGTAACTGCAATCACCTAGAAATTTAGGACACGTCTGCAATGGGAGTGATGTGGGGTCAGCAACCCGAAGAGTCGAAAGAAAGACGTCTTGGACTCTCAAGGTCTGGCAGTAGTGCTCTTTTATTTAGAGAATAGTGTGGAACAGCATGGGGACAGGACCCATGGGCAGTAAACAGCTGCTGCTGAATGGGGACAGGACCCATGGGCAGTCAGAGCTGCTGTGTGGGGACAGGACCCACGGGCAGGAAGAGCTGCTGCTGCCTCTGCCAACATGGGTTGAGAATAGGGCTAAATTTAAGGCATATGTATGTGAGTTATTTCTTTACAAGACAAAGGAAAGAATATGTAAAAAAGTCGTTAAAATGGTATTAGTGCAGGTGGGGTCTGGTTATTGGGTGGTTTTATAACTTTTAGATAAGAATCAAACTGGGTTAAGTAAATGGCAGAAGCCACCATCTTAAATATTATCTTCAGCTAAAGACAAAGGAGGATGTTGGTGGTGGGGAGGGGGGGTCAGTTACATGAGGTTACCTGACAAGCACAATAAACAAGACTTAAGTCCTTGCTTTTGGCATTGATTTAAGATTTTCTAGAGATAAAGTCATCCCCTCTTCTTCCTGGTACAGAGAGGGAGACACCTGTACGGATGGAGATTTCCTTTACAATGTAAATGTCTCTTAACAAAGGGTAAGTAAATTCTACTCCTCAGAGCCTCCTTCCCCTCTGCAGTTTTCAAAAGTAACCAGCCTAAAATAATCAGGAGGACGGGGTGGAGAAAAGGACACAAAGGGAGCTCTTGATTCTCTGTCCTGCAAGTTCCAGCTCTGAAGTCCTAAATTAATCTTCTGGGTCCGGACCAGGAGGCATTAAAACATGTTATCCTGGGTGGTGTCTGCCATGAAATGATATAACTGGGGCAGAGCAGAGACACATTCGCAGCCTCGGGAACCTCCCTGTCCTTTCAAAGTACTCAAACCCCAAAGCCTGTGCTGACTGCTTTGAAAATCTGCTCACTATATCCAAAACAATACGGGTCATAATACGTTCAATCCAATCAAATGCACATCAGGCAGAATTCTGAGGTCTGCAGGTCTCACCTGATTTTCAGGCGGCAGAGTATAGTTTCTCATAAAGCAACCACGGGAAATAAAAGATGGAGAATCTTTAAGAGAAGCCGAGAGTTGGGAGGACTGGAAAGAGCTCCCCTTGTGTGCCTCCCCTCGGGTTGGACGAAGGGAGGCTGGGCAGTCTCTGCTGACAAGGGACAAGGCTGAGAAGAGGCCTGCCGCCCGCGCGCCCCTCAGGGGCTCAGCCCGGCCTCCCACCCTTGGTAGAAAGCTGCTTCCAGGGGCTCCGAGGGGAGGGGGCGCCAAGGCCTTACGCCTGACACCCGCGTTCCCCTGCCCTGGGCCCCCATGAAGGACCCCTGGGACCCTCCCCCACTCACCTGCGCCCCCTGTCCGCGGCCATTAGCCCCTTTTGCTGGAGCGCGGGCAGGGAGGGCGCGCTCGGCGCCGCCATTTCCCGCTTTTCCCGGGCTGTGCACGCACCGCCCACAATCCAAACAAACCAAAAGCCGTCGCATCCTCCGCAGCCCCCGCCCCGGCCGCCGGCGCACAACGCGCCTGCGCGCCTCTCGCCTAGCTCCGCCCCTGTACGAGGCCGGCCGCGCCGCCAACGCTTCCGCCTGGGCGCGCGCAGGCGCAGAGCCCGCGCGGTGGAAGCGCCGTCCAATGGAGTGAGAGAGCGCGCTCGGCGGAAGGGGAAGGGGTGGGGGGAGAGCGAGGAGCCGCCCAAAACCTGCGTGGGAATCCGACTGGTCACCGGTTCCCGCGGAAATCACGGTGCCCTCCCAGGCGCCTCCCCCTTCCCCTCCCCTCCCCCCCCGCCCCCCCCCCCCCCCCCCCGTTGAAAGAACTTCATGCAGACGGGTGTGGCCGGCCTTTTCACTTTATTGAAGTTGAACTGTTGGGGCCAGGGTAAGAAGGCCGTGGAGAGCACTAGAAGGCGCTAGACAGATCCCCTCGCGATGATGAAGGCCAGAGTGGGGAGTGCATCCCAAGGAGGGTGGGTCAGCGATGGTTGAGCAGCTCCCAGTGGCTAAAACCTACATCACAGCTGCAGCACGTGATTCCAGAAAATCTGGTGTTCTGTTGGGATCTGAGGAAGTAGGGCAGGGGTCCAGGTAAAAACCCCAGCCATCCGAGCGCAGGGGTGAGGCTGAAGCCATTCGAGGCACAGTGCAAGTGGCTCCAGTGCTTCGTAATAGGTGATTCAAGAGGGATCTTTAGATACTCCACCACCCCTCACCAAGAAGCTCACGTCTTATCTTTTTGACCCTCCTATCCACCCATTCTCAAAATCCCCCGGGGCAGTTTACACCTCTGCTTCCCAGTAGGATGAGATGCTGCCCTGGGGACTCCTCCCCACATGGAGCAGGGGTCCTCACAACTCGGATTAGCTTTGCACCTCTACGAGGTTAGGTATGTTCCTGGTCACACTCAGCCCACCCTCTCTGTGGACACAACTGGTCCCCTATTCTGTCTACATGAACGGGGTAACCCCTCACCAGCAGTTGTCCAAGACAGACTGAGAGATGCGCGGATGGCCCAGCTTCTGTTACGTTGTATTGAAAACACAATGGGCTTTGGGATCAGAAGAGGAGAGTTCAAGTCACTTATATGCTATTTACCAACATTATGTGCCTGTGCAAATTATCAAACTTCTTTGACCCCTGGAATCCTCATTTTTCCACTGAGGCTAATAATACATCATAAGGCTGGGAAGCCTAAGTGATCAAATAGAGGCAAAGCACCCAGGACGGAAGTGACATCGCTTTCCCTCAGACGTTGTTTTTCTTCTTCCTTCTCTAGGTTCTCTGGATCAGCTCTTCACCACACCCTCAGTCTAACTCTGGAAATAGTGAACAAGGGATAGGTGACCGAATGTTGCCTGAAGACTCAAATTGTGCCACCTACATCTCAACTGGGAAGGGATTACGATAGCCTGACTCCTTTCAGGGTTAAAGTCACCATTTGTGATGTCCAGGCAGAAATACAGTCCCTGACACATTGCAGGCACTGGGAAATATTGGTCAAATGAATCAGTGGGTCTGGTGCAGAGTTGGTATATCCTGGGAAAGTCTTTTAGGGGGGTGTCCAGTTGTTTTCATAGAAAACATTATCATCATCAGGGTGATCAAAGCTGACATCATAGGCAGGGGGTGGAGTAAGAGGCTCCAATGTGGGGATCCTCTGTAGGGTCACCAAGCTCTGCAGATCAGGAACAGTGGATGCAAATCGTGGTCCCCGAAGCCGAAGGCTGACTCTTCCAGGGCTTCCTGTGATTATAGACCCCTCTGAGCCCACTCGCCTTTCCAGTCTGGCTCTCATAGGCCCCTCTGGATGGCTAGGCTGTCCCTCCTCCAGTGCTGGGGCGATTACAACACTGTTGTAGGGGGGTGGTTGATCCAACTCTTGGGGGCAGCGCTGTGATTCTAACACCACGGCCTCTAAATAGGTCGGCACCTCAAAGGCTTCATTGTCCCTGAGGGAGGAGAAATAAGGTCATTGGTAGCTTCCTGAACAGAGCCCTTTCCCCTTTTCCTATCTTCTACCAACAGAAGACCCCTCTACTAGCCCCTGATCCCACCTCTCACTGATACCAGTGACAGAAGAAAGCAGAGACTGTATGCCTGAGAGACTAGAGGGACACAGGGAGAATGGGTCCACGGTATATGCCTCCAATCCTGCCCGCCCCTTAACTCACCGTGCATTGCCTGAGGCCCCCGGGCTCTGGGTCTGCATTGATGGTAACCCACAGTCCACAAAACAGACCAGGAGGCAGGCAAACAAGAAGAAGCCACCCAAGGTCAGAAAGAAATAAGCAATAGGGGCGGTGTCCGGCTGCATGCCCAGCAAAGCCAGCCCCAGGAGGAGGGAGGCGCAGCACAGGAAGACAAGCAGCTTCTTCAGTCTCCCCGAGAACTGGCTTGGCACCATGGCCCCTCCCCAGACTCCTGCAAAAAGACACACAGCTGTTGTGTCTAAACTAGCTCTTGGCATCGTGGCTGGGTCAGATTCCCAAGTAACCATATTAGACAGCTTTGTTTGGGTTTCAGGTTCTTCAATCTCAAATCAAATAAATGGCCAAAATAAATAACCTGCAGGGTCCCCGCCAGCTCTGTCATTCTCTCTAGGATCACACTGTTGTCCCAGGGTATCAGTGTGTGTGCGACAGCCAGGAAACTAGCCCAGGAATTCTGACTCCCAGCCCTCATGTGAATTTACTGCGTCGTGGCCCTGCCACCCTTCTTTTTCCTTCTCCCCTGCGGTCTTCCTTCTAGCTCTATCTTTCTACACCATCTAGGACCCAGTCCTGGGCGGGCCCTGCCTGGGGCCTCGGTGCTCACTGGCATCTCTGGAATCCAGGTGCTGGGCAGGTCCTGCCTTTTTTCCCCTGCTCCATTGCTCGCACTGGACCTCCACCCCCCACCTCCCCAGTCACAGGCCCTCAGTCTGACCCTGTTAGGGAGAGAAGGGGGAGGGAGCACCACTTACCCAGTCTGACCCCGTCTTCCCATTTCCTCCAGTCAGCCCATGCTTCAGTTGGTGGCAGAAAGTGCACAGAGATACAACAAAGCCACAGGAACACAACTACGTGGGAGAGAATCTTACAGACAATGGCCCAGGTAATTCCTGACCTCTCTACACCCCATATCTGCCAGGGTCCCCCACCTTCTAGCGGCTCTAACTCGGTAAACTCAGATTTCAAGTTTCCTGCCTGGAGTTACCACAGGGTCTGGGAGGCTGGTGGGGAGAAGCCTTGTTTTTCCTCTGCAACCAGCAGCAATGCCTAGGCAGCCCACACCCCAAAACCAGCCTGTCAGGAGTTCTCTGTACTCTGCATAGCAAGAAGTGGCGGACTCCAAAAAGGGGCCAGACCCCCTCCTTCCACCCTGGCCCCAATCCCATGACCCTCTGGCCCCTCTCACCAGCCTGAGGAGTTCCTCCCTCACCTGTCTCTGCCGGACTGGTCACAAGTAGGTTGGGGGGGGGAGCAGGAGACTGGGGGGGGGGGAGGAGGCGGAGCCCACTGGCCCCACCCTCTCTTCTGCCCGAATCCCTCAGTTCCTGCCCAGACTTCCTCCTCCCCTCTTCTGCTGCAGGCTGACCTCCTAGACTGCCCCACCTTGATTTTCCTGGGTTTTACTCACCCTACCCACCCCATGTAGAGCCTTAATGAGAGTGCTCCCCACCCTCATCCCCAGTGCTCTTTGTACTTAGGACCTGAGTTAAATTCACCTTTCCTTCTCCCTTCCTCTCAGTGCGCATTGTATTCTGAGTAGTTTGCCTCATATTGAGGTAATATATTTTGCGCCTGGGAGCAGAGACCAGGCTTATTTAATCTCTGTAGATCACGTGGTGTTTTGCACACTGAAAACACTGCTGTGGGCATGGAGTGATGTATCCTGCTTCCACTGCCAAAGTATGTTTTCTATGAATTCCTTGTTTTCTGCAGACCGGTAAGACGTGTTTGTGTGCCCGGTTAACTCTTGATTCTTCAAAATCCACCCCCGAGGTGCTGCCTGCTGCGGAGGCTGTCTCCACGTGGATCCACAGCATTCCTTCCTACCCTGTCCCAGCCTTTATCTGTTCTGTTTACTTATCTTTTTTCCACTGTGAGCTTCTCAAGGTGAGCGATTACTTTCAATCATCTCTGAATCCCTGAAACTAACACATATGTGTCCTGACACATAGCAGGTGCTCACTCAGAGTTGAATGCTTTTATAAGAAGGCTCCCATTTTCCTGGCCTCACCACACACTGGAGGGCCAGCACCCACTCTTTTCAACTGAGTCAGGCAGTAGGTCTGGGTGAGGCAGGTGCCAGGAGATGCAGAGTGGCTGGAGGCATACTTTGTCCTTGAGACCTAAAGAAAGCTGGACAAGACTGGGCTCTATGCCTTCAGAGTGTGTCACCAGTGGACAAACCCAATCCCAGGGACAGTTGAGGGGCACACCCAGGGCTGCTGCCACGGAGTATGTGCTGTGGAGCATGTATGTGGGGGGACATTTGGTGGGAGGGAAGGAAGGAGGATGAGTATGCCCGGCGTGGTGTGTGTGTGTGTGTGCAGTGGTGGGATGTCAGTGATGATTGTCTGACCCAGACTACTAGAGAGGAGAGAGAGATGTGTAAATGAGGTGTGTCTCGACTGGAAGTGGGAATGGAGAGGGAGGAGGGCTGGTTGTTATTTTCTTTCCACCAAATTCCTTCCTGTTCAGCTCATATGGGGAAAGTACACCTGGGATCAGAAGGATTTTGATCTACAGTTAATATATTAATAGAAGGAAATTGGCTAAGAGTTGTTGGTATGTCTGATAAGTAAGAGGGCTTTGTTAAAGAGTGAGTTCTAGATTGCAGGGGGAGGGTATAGGCTGAGAAGCAGGGGGGTCAAAGGCTGCGGGCCTGGAAGTCTGCAGTGTGAGAGGTTGTGCAGTCTGGGAGAGGTGGCACCTTTCTTGCGTAAGGCTCTTGGTTGCCAGGAGTGTGCACGAGAGAGACCTGCTAATTGAGAAAAGAGCTGGATCCAAGTCAGAGAGCTTGGGCTGCTGGCTAGCTGTGACCTTCAAAATATTCTCTATTCTAATAACTTTAAATAGATCTTCTAAACATTCCGTTTGTTAAAAAAAAATAAAACGTTACAAAATATTTAGAAGCTAAAGAAAAAATCATCCACAGTCTCATTTATCCTAACATGGCCATTTAAAATTTCTACATATTTCCTCCAGTCTGTCCACATACAAACCAGAACATACTTTGGTTAAGATCAGAGTGTATTCACCATTTCATATCTTTAAAAAATTTTAAACATTGTGTTGCATATAGTTCTTTTTTTTCCTCTTTTTTGTGAGGACGATTGGCCCTGAGCTAATATCTGTTGCCAATTGTCCTCTTTTTGCTTGAGGAAGATGGTCCCTGAGCTAACATTCAGGCCAGTCTTCCTCTACTTTCTGTATGGGACGCCACCACAGCATGGCTTGATGAGTGGTGTGTAGGTCTGCTCCCAGGATCTGAACCTGTGAACCCTGGGCCGCCAAAGTGGAGCGCGTGAACTTGACCACTATGCCACCAGGCTGGCCCCAGTTCACCTTTTGATATAGTCTTTGTTGTAGTGATATCTAACAGCCACATCATATTTTATTGAATGGATATACCATATTTGATTAACATACCTTTATGCTATGTTACTTAATAAGATTGAGTTTATTTTATTCAAATTTGTTTTGGTCATCAAAAATAATGCCTCAAGAGACAGAAAGTAGACTAATGGTCGCTAAGGGCCAGAGAGAGGGAGGAACAGGGAGTAACTGCTAATAAATTTCTTTTAGGGGTAATGAAAATGTTTTGAAAGTAGGTATTGGTGATGCTTGCATAACTCTGTGAATATACTAAAAATGAAGCCAACTCATTTGTATACGTTAAGAAGTTGAATTATACCTCTAGAAAGCTGTTTAAAAAATAATGCTACAGTGAACATATGTGTAGTTTTTCCTCTTTTTTAATTATTTCCTCCAGTTAAATTCTAAGAAATGTCATTATTGAGACAAGCAATGTGATGGTTTTTATTGCTTTGAAATATATTGCCAAACTGCTTCTCAAAGGTTTTACTGTCTCTTTTTCTTCATCAATTTAGTATCCTTAGCAAAATATGAATACACCACTTAATTCGGTTGTCACTCCACTTTCTACTTGCTTGCCTTCGACAAACCTTGCTCGAGGTTGGATCACCCCTCTCTGCCCACTATTCCCAGCTCAATTTGGGGGATCGTGGTGAAGGGAAGTGGGAGGTCAAGGGGAAAAGGGAGAAACAGAGATAGTTGACAGACTTCTGGTGAAGGGTGATGGATGTCTCCCACCATTTCCTTCTCTATGTCTCTGTATTTCTGTGATTTCGTGCTTCTGAATCTAGGTCTGCTTTATAGTTGACCTAGCAATAGGCATGGAGGTTTTTATGTGTACTGTTCACTGTGCTAAATACTTTACACAAATTAAGGAATTTAAAATACATATAGTGTAGTAAGAGATTGTTACTATTATTATGTGCATTTTATACGTGAAGTCAGAAACTTGAGGAAAATGTAGGGCTAATCAAGGGTAGGGTCAAGATTTGAACCTGCAGTTCCAGTACAGAAACCTGGCTCTTAACCACTCAATCACCCCACTCTCAAGACTCTTTTGGCTGTCAGAGTAATGATAAGTTAACAAAACACTTGTGACAGGCGAAGATCATTACTCTGGGCTTCCCTGGAGCACTGGTTACGTGCTATTTTCCCCCACTGTTTGGCATTTTAAGAAAAGGCTGCTTTTTAGATAGCAGAGGCAGCAAAAGAGAATATGAGAAGATAAAAAAAGGTTATTGACCTATAAGGCAAGATTGGGAAATTACGACTGCAGGCTCTGTAACAGGATGCTTATCTTTTATGAGCTAAATAAGACTGATTATAAAAGGTAATATCTTTAACGGAACATCTCTAGAATCCCGATGTGCCGTGACTACTTCTAAAAGGGTGTTGGTAGTAATATATATATATGTGCGTAGGAACAATTTGCCCACATCCACGATCTCATTTGTTCCTTAATAACAATCACATGGGGTAAGTCTGATTCTCATTTTTATGTTAAAGAGGAGGAAACCAGCTCAGAGAAATTACATGATTTATTTAGCCAGAACCAAACTCAGAACCTTGACCTTTTAACTCAGTTAAGAGTGTTTACCTCTGTGTTGGTTGCCTCACTCACGGCTCCTCCAAATGTGTAAGGAAGGTGGATACATGATTTGACATGAAGTAGGTCAGCAACGTTGGTATTTCTGGGATGGAAATGCTCCCAAAGAATCATAAATCCTCAAGTACGTAAGGATAAACATAAAGTATGTAAGGACACCTTATCATCACACCAACTAGCTGTAACTTGTACAAAGCTCACCGGTAACGTACTGAGTGAACAGAGGGGTTCAGGCTGTCACTCTTGTTCACATATTCAGCACTAGGCCACAGAAAGTGATTCTGGAATTTGAGAAATTGAGTGCACTTGTTGCCAAATGAAAAAAGAGCATTGTGTTTATTAGAAATACCTACAGATTGTGGCAGCAGGGTCCCACATGAATATGAGACCTAAATATGAGAAAACAGGGAGGCATTGTGGTTAATCACGTATCTTTTGGAGATGGCCAAACCAGGTTTCAAGTCTCAGTTCTACCACTTACCTTGGGTAAACACTTAACCTTCTGAGCTTCAGTTCCTAATTTATAAGTTGGTTAAAATAAGCCCAAGTTTATCACCCCTTTCTCCCCATGCTCCTCCAACCTGGTTATGATCTGTGAGCTGCAGCCAAAGCCAGAGTCGAGGTCTGAATGTAAAGGGCACACCTGTGTGGGACCAGCAGGGCCACCATCCTGTCACTGGGACTTGATTTCACTGTGGAGCATTTGTAACTTACAGTAGTCCCCTCTTATTTGCAGGGGATATGTTCCAAGACCCCCAGTGGATGCCTGAAGCTGCACATACTATCGAACCCTATTTATACTATGTTTTTTCCTATACATACAAACCTATGATAAAGTTTAATTTATAAATTAGGCATAGTAAGAGATTAACAATAATAACTAAGAATAAAATAGAAGAATTATAACAATATACTATAATAAAACTACCATAGATATTAGCAACCTCAGCGTGATTTTCTTTTATTTCCTTATTAAGTTGAGAACTTTCACCTTTTCACTTAAAGGAAGCACTTTACGGCTTCACTTTGGCATATCTGAATTGCCAGCATCACTACTCTGGTGCTTTGGGGCTATTACTAACTAAAATAAGGGTTACTTGAACACAAGCACTGCAATACCGCGAGAGTCAACAGTCGATCTGATAACAGAGATGGCTTCTAAGTGACTAACGGGCAGCTAGTGTAAATAGCGTGGTTACACTGGACAGAGGGATAATTCACGACCTGGGTGGGACAGAGCTTTACAGCATGAGCTTTCATCATGCTACTCAGAATGGCACGCAGTTGAAAACTTATTAATTGTTTATTTCTGGAATTTTCCATTTAATATTTTCAGATCAAAATTGACCACAGCTAACTGAAACCTCAGAAAGCGAAATTACAGATAAGGGGGGACTACTGTACATTGTACATAGCCCTGTGCTAATCTATAAGATTATCTACCCAGGAAATGTAACACTTTTGATTTTGGTCTCCACGATTTTCTGAGGTGGATGGAGAGATGATACCGATAGGAAGGAGTTAAATAATGATTAAGGACAGGATCCGGGCAAGTATCAACGTGTGGATATTAACAAATTTTTAAAAACAGAAAAATTAAAGATATAGATTACTAAAAATAATTATTTTAGTTAATTAAAAAATAATCGATACTCGTGGTGTAAATTTCTACAGTTAAAAAAGATTATAGTAAAAAGTAAGTCTTCTTTATACCCCAAAGCCTCGGTCTCTTAGTTCCCTTTCCTAGAGACAACTACAATTTCCCAACTTTTTCTGGGTAGCCCCCAGAGAGAACTTGACTATGCAAATGTAATACAATCAGTCTCCTTTCTTTATACACATGGGAGCATGCCATAGATACTGTTTTATATTTTGCTTTTTCTATTTAACAACATGTGTTGAAGATTATTCTTATCAATATGTATGGGTCAGCACATATAGACCATTTTATTATGAATTCTTAAAAACATACAGAAAAGAAATTTACAGTGAACACCCAGGTACACACCACCTATGTTCTACAATTAATATTTGACCATATTTGCTTTTTTACATATCTATCCATCTATCGATCGCTTTACCCATCCATCAATGTATATCTTATTTTTTGATAGATTTCAAAGCAAGCTGCAGGCATCAGCACACTTCTACCTAACTACTTCGGCATGAATAAAAGTAACTAGAGTTAAATATTAGTTTACAGTTAACATTTTTCTTTTGAAGCAAAATTTTTGCACAGTGAAACACACAGATTTTAAATGGACCATTCCGTGAATTTGGATAAAAACTTACACTGGTATAACCCAAACTCCAATCAAGATACGAAACATTACTATCACCCAGAAAGTTCCATCATGCTCCTCCCCAGTCAACCCCATAGGCCACTATTGTTTTGATTTCTTTCCATCTATTATACTCTTTTTAAAAAATAGTTTCTATTTTATGGAACAACCATTAATTTATTTAATGACTCTCCAACTGATAACCATTTAGATTGTTTCCAGGATTTTGCAATTAACGTATTTCTATATATGTCTTTATTCACATGTATCAATCGGAAAAATTCATAAAAGTGAAGTTTCTGGTAGATATCATCAAATTGCTCTTGACAGGAGTTATAAAAATTCACACTCGCACCCACATTCAGGAGTACTTGTTTCCTCACACCCTGATCAACAGCAGGTTATCAAACTCGGATTCAATAAATTTTTTATCGTTCGCTTGCTATGTGGGACCCTCTCGGGTATGTAGAGTAGATTGGATAGGAATCTCACTCTCAAGGAGCTTGCTGCCCAAAGAGGAAAGACATGTCCATAACTGACTGTGAGACAAGGTACAAAGTGCTGCTGGGGTTCAGAGGAGAGACTTCGTGCTGAGAAGGGTGGAGACCAGGAATGCATCGTGGATAAGAGTGGGGTTTGTTTACACTGCTTTGACATCCCTCTCATTATTAGGCATAGAGTAGACAATAAATACTTGTGTCATTTCCTGTTAGTGAATACCTGGTGATTTAATGATTCATGATCTTTTGACTCCTTGATCCTCTGTCAGTTGCCTACCCCTGCCCACACATGCCCTTTTCCCGTCTTTTTCAGTCTGGCATCAGTTTGAGCCAGCCATGGCCTTGAACATGGGCTTGGTGGAAGAGGGAATTGGTCTGATCCAAGCCAGGTTTTAATTTTCTCCACTCCCCAGTGAAGACCTTGAAGGAACTCTCTAGGCCGGGATTAAGGGCCTGGAGAAGCCAGGAGTGGACGGTCCAGTTGGCCTCCCAGCTTCCAGTCCTCTCTTACCCTGGGGTCCAAGTGGCTACCTCTTGCTGCTTCCACTTTTGCCTATACCTGGGAATTGTACTCAGAGGAAGGGCTGTGATTACTCTGAGAAGGAGAATGATGACTAATGGGCCCAAACTCCTCCACCTGGACTCCTACTGTCTCTCTCAACCTCCCTGTCTCCCCAGCAGCATCATTTCTTCCAGTCTCCATTCAACTTTTCTACTTTGTAACTTTATCCATCTCTCATTTGACCTTGTTATCTCTTTCTTCTTTTTGCTACTCTTGGGGCCCAGGGCATGCCACCCCAAAATATCCCACAAGGGAATACTGAGTACTTTGAATTAAAATTACTTGAGAAGAAAAACGGGCATTCTGCCCCTCCTGTCTCTGTTCCCCTTGAGAGCAGGAAATAAATCTCCATGTGAAACGTGCTCTCCCTGCATCCTGATCCCCAGAGCTGGTGGACTCAGGGCTGAGAATCTGCATAAACAAACCGAATTTACTGCTTCAAGCCTAAACTCTGCTTCAGTTCCCCACTTATTATAGACGTTGTCTAAGTTTCTTTGTCCTGTCATTCCTCACAAATGTGTTATTTCTTTGTGTAAAAGATATATATACTGCCTGCTTTGTTCACTCTCTGAGCATCATTTCTCTATGATCTCCAGTGTGTATGTATTAAACTTGGTTTTTCTGCTGTTAATCTGTCTTGTGTCAATTTTATCATTAGTCCAGCATCAGAACACAGGAAGGGTCGAAGGGGGGTATTTCTCCCTCCCTGACACCACCTCTGTCTCCTTTTTCCCTTCTACCACTCGCTTTCTTCTCTTTTCTTTGTCCCATTTATTTGATAAGCATTTACCTAGCATGTATTATGTGGTTACAGGATCAGCAATGACTACATAATTTGTGGGGTCCAGTGCAAAATGAATATGCAGGACCCCTTGTTCAAAATTATTAAGAATTTCAAGACAGAGACAGCAAAGCATTAAACCAGGTGTGAGACCCCGTGTTAGAACTTGGGTTGCATGGGGCCCGCCCAATGGCGCAGCAGTTAAGTTCGCACGTTCCACTTTGGTGGCTTGCGGTTCGCCAGTTCAGATCCTGGGTGCAGACCTACGCACCACTTGTCAAGCCGTGCTGTGGCAGGTGTCCCACATATGAAGTAGAGGAAGATGGGCACAGATGTTATCTCAGGGCCAGTCTTCCTTAGCAAAAAGAGGAGGATTGGCGGCAGATGTTAGCTCAGGGCTAATCTTCCACAAAAAAAAAGAAAAGAACCTATGTTGCAAATCCATGAAGGTAACCTTGTGTGCAGAGTACTGTGGGGATATGGTGAAAATATGTAATATCACAGAGTCACAATCTCATTGTATTCTCTTTTAAAAACATTTCTATCATGGAAATATCCCAACACATGTAAAAAGAAGGATAATATAATGAACTCTCCTTGTACCCATCACATTGCTTCAACAACTATCAATATTTTGCCACTCTTGTTTCATCAATTCCGTCCACCTCTCCTGCCTCTTAAAAGGCATTGTGCCACTTCTGCCCTAAATATTTCAGGATGCAATTCCAACTCATAAGAACTTTTTTATTCACAGCCACCCTGCCATTATCACACTTAGTGAACTTAACATTAATTCCTTAATATCACCTAATACCTAGTCTATGTTATTATCCACCAATTGTCTCAAAAATGTGTTCTTACAGTTTGTACTTTTTTTTTTTTTGCTGAGGAAGATTGGCCCTGAGCTAACATCTGTTGCCAATCCTCTTTTTTTTTTTTTTTTTTTGCTTGAGGAAGATTACTCCTGAGCTAACATCTGTGCCAATCTTCCTCCACTTTCAATGTGGGTTGCCACCACAGCATGGCTGATGAGTGGTGTAGGTCTGCACCCAGGATCCGAACCCCGAATCAGGACCTGCAAACTCAGGCCACTGAAGCAGAGTGTGCTGAACTTAACCACTACTCCATCAGGCCAGGCCCTGTGTACATTCTTTCAAAATCTGTTATTAAAAATGATATGGAAACTTCTCAAAACAATCCAATTAGGAAATGAGCAAAAGAAATGAACAGATACTTCACTGAAGAGGATGTACAAATGGTAAATAAGCAAACAAAAAGATGTTCAACATCATTAGCCCTTAGGGAAATGCAAATTAAAATCACAATAAGACATCACTATACTCCTATCAGAAAGGCCAAAATAAAAAATAGTAATAAAACCAAATGCTGGCGAGGATGTGGAGAAACTGGATTACTCATGCATTACTAGTGGGAAGGTAAAATGGCATGGCCACTCTGGAAAAATACTGCAGTTTCTCACAAAACTAAAGAGGCACTTACCATATAACTGAGCAATTGCACTCCTGGGCATTTACTCCAGGGAAGTGAAAACTTGTATGCACATAAAAAGCTAGACATGAATGTTCATAGCAGCTTTTTTTTTTTCCTGAGAAGGTTGGTCCTGAGCTAACATCTGTCGCCAATCTTCCTCTTTTTGTTTGAGGAAGATTGTTGCTGAGCCAACATCTGTGCCAATCTCCCTCTATTTTGTGTGGGATGCTGCCACAGCATTACTTGATGAGCGGTGCTAGGTCAGTGCCAGGGATTCGAACCTGTGAACCCTGGGCCACTGAAGTGGAGCACAAGAACACAACCACTACACCATGGGGCCAGCCCTTCATAGCAGCTTTATTTGGAATAGCCCAAAGTGGAAACAACCTAAATGTCCTTCGACAGGTTAACCAAACTGTGGCACCTCCATGCCATGAAACACTACTTAGCAATAAAAAGAACAAAGGACCGATATATGAAGCACCTTGGGTGGATCTCAAGGGAATTATGCCGAGTTACGCCCATCTGATTCCATTTATACGGTATTTTTGAAATAACCAACTATATGAAGAGCAGATTAGTGGTTGCCAGGGGTTAGGGAAGTGGGGAGAGAAGGAACTGGCTGTAGCTACAAAAGGGTGGAATGAGGGATTCTTATGCTAGAAATGTTCTGTCTTGACTGTGGTGGCGGTCACAGGAGTCTACAGGTGATAAAATTATATGGAACTAAATACAGACACACAAATGAGTGCACATAAAACTAGTGAGGTCTGAATAAGTTTGATGGGCGGTATCAATGTCACTTTCCTGGTGGTGGTACTGCACCAGTTATGCAAGATGTCACCACTGGGGAAACTGGTTGAAGGGCGTACGGCATCTCTGTGTATTATGTCTGACATCTGTGTGTTAAAAAATACAGACGTTTCCGGGAGCACACAAAAAACTGGAGAGTAGGAATGCGAGTGTGAAAGGGGACACTTGAATTTTCACTTGACAGCTTGCTCTGTTTTTTTGCTTTTGTTTTGTTTGTTTGACCACGTGCATGCATTACTTTTTTGTTGTTGTTGCCAATTACCACTGGTGTTTTGGCTCTGTAAAAAAATATCACTTGTCGAAATTTTACCTAAGAAGCTTGTATTTTGGAAGCATAATGTTATTTGGTAAGCTTGGAATTTGAACTAGAGTGTAAGAAAGTGGTTCAGGATTCAATTCTGAATACAGATGTAATTGCTAATTTTATATCACATTACAACTGTTGATCAGAAGGGGAAGAGAGGAAGAAACTAATAAGTATGAAACTCTCTTTGGATTAGAAGAAAAGAGTGTTCCTTTATTTTAAAAAACACGGCTGCATTTGGGGGCTTATTCCTTTCTTGATGTGATGCTTAATTTTATGTGTCATCTTCACTGAGCTAAGGGATACCCAGATAGCTGATAAAACATCATGTCTGGATGGTCTGTGAGGGTGTTTCCAGAAGATTAGCATTTGAAGGGTAAACTGTGTGGGTTGGCATCATCTAATCCATTGAGGGCTGGGATAGAAAAAGGCAGAGGAAGGGCGAATTTGCTCTCTCTGCTTTAACTGAGACATCCATATTCCGCCCTCAGCCATTGGAGCTCCTGGTTCTCAGGCCTCTGGACTCAGCTTGGACCAACACCACCAGCTTTCCTGGGCCCCCAGCTTGCAGAGGGCAGATCGTGGGACGTCTCAACCTCCATGATCATGTAAGCAATCCCTTATAATCTCTTTCTGATTTCATGATATATCTATAAATGTCCTGTTTGTTCTGTTTCTTTGGAAAACCCTGACTAATACACTCATTTTTGGATTCTATTTGGCAGACGGAGTTCAGAGATTATACTCTAGATCATGTGTGTAAGGATTAGTCTAGAAATTGTCTCATTCCTCCAAAGAAGATTAAATTCTGCTATTGGATTAGGAAAATAGGATGCTAGAGTCTTTGAAGAAGACAGGGCAGAGCTGGGAAATATGCATCCATGATAAGAGATTATCTGACATTAGCCTGGGATAAGATTTAGGATTAAGTTAGACAGTTGATACGTTTAGAAAACAACAGGAAGGATGCACAATTGTTCCTAAATGTGAATCTACAAATCCTTGTATTTTTTTATCTACATATATATCTTTTTGTTTATCAGAATGATCATTTAATAAATTATATAAATAAAATGGAGACATTTTGAGATATTTTATTCCAGGGTTAATATAATAATGTCCTCTGTAATGTAATAAATTTTTATAGATCAAGACATAATTAAGATCATACTATATATAGCTTCATCTTTTTTTCCAATCAATATTATATCCTAAGAATTTCCAATGTTCTTTAAAATTCTTCACTAATACAATTTTTGATGGCCATGAAACATTGCATCCTGGATGTACCATAATTTATTCAAGCATCCTCCTACTGTTAGATATTTAAGTTATCTGATGTTACAAATAATGCTGAGGCAAGCATCTTTATTCATAAAACTTTGTCCCCACTCACCACATTCTAGGCGGCTTTGATACATGAGAAGTTACAATTTGTTTTAATTTGCACTTATGTTTCTTAAGACTGGAGATACTCCTATATTTTTATTTTATATTAGCTGTAAATGTCACGAAATCTCCTTTGAAGGAGAGAGTGTTTATTTGGAGAAGTACTTCTGGCATTACATCACAGATAAGGCAAGTCAGGATGATTTGAAATCCTAGAGTACACTGGAATAATGGAACAGAGGAGGAAGACAGGAAGTAATGGGGGACAACAGGGGAAAGTGGGATATGAGTAGAGAAAGAGCCAGAGGGAGGGAGCAAAGGGAAGATGGCATCCCCTCCTAAAGCGCCTCAGCCACTGAAGGCTCCACACCTGGTTCCCAGCAAGTGTCCAATGGTGCTTTCAGCTTCTGAACAAAGAGTATTCTTAAAGAGGTCCAAACACTATTGAAACACAATGTATTCTGATTATTGCAGTGGGTGCAGATGGAGGCAGGACTTTGGATAAATAATTGGGGGAGTGGGAAAGCTATAGGTCTGTGTGAGAGGAACAGGAGTTACACTAGGCCAGGGAGAGGCCTGGGGCTTTCTCAGGATCTGCACCGTGGGTGGGAGGTGAGCCGCTCCCCGAGGCCATGGCAATTCCAGCTGGTCCCCCTGCACCATCCCTGGTTCTGCCAGTCAGCATAGCTGGACCTGGTTTAAATACCTGGGCGCAAGCTCAGTCTTGCTCTGGTTCCCTCCAGTCTTCACTCCCACAGGGCCTCTGGTCCCAGCGCCTTCTCAGGCACTGTGGCCCGTTCAGAAGACAGTAAAAGCCAAATTGGTTAGCTGCAAGATCCACTTGGCTTAGTCATCTGTCCGTGACAGAGGCACCTGGGGAGTTTCTGTAGAAGAGAGAGAGGGACTGTTTCCTGTTCCTTCCACGCAAGCTGCCTGCAGCTGCTGCTGCTTCTCAAACATCTAGAGTGGATAGGATATGACTGCAGGACAGAACAAGAACGCACAAACACCAGTGAAGACACAGACCCAGGAATATTATGCCTAATGGCATTAGGTTTATTTTGTGGGAAAGCAGAGCTTGAGGCTCTTGAAAGGCACTAGTGAGACACAGAAGTAAGAGCAGCCATGAAAGTTGCACCGCTCAGCCCTCCCTGCCTCCCCCAGGGCCACACAGGCACCTCTATTACACAGGGAAACTGTCCCAGTACCCCACAGTGGAGGAGGAGTTGGCAGATGGTCTGCTTTTTTATACCAATAGTTTTGCTTCCTCTGGGCATCCTTTAAAGTCTGGCATTTATGGCTGGAGGCACTGGGCCCATCCACTTCTCTCCTGGATGGAGAAAATCACTCAGGTCAGAGGCTGGCCCCACCAGCCCCCAGTGGTTTTCCAGGATGAGCTCTGCCTGGTTTTAAGGTACAGAAGGTTTCCTTCTCTCCTATGGGGATGAAGGTGACCCCTCCCCATTCAATCTCAAGCACCCCTTTGTCTGTATGAGGCTTGATTGTTGGAAATGCCTAGAACATTATTTGCCTTGAATCTGTCCTTCTGGTCAACTGATATAGTGCAGGTAGGGTTGCGGTCAGGGGCAGCACACTGTGAACCTGTAACTTACCCAGCAAGTATGCCAGCAACTCCATCCGGTCAGAGCCAAACAGCATGTGGGTTTGGCCATCCAGGTGGACCACAGTGATGGGCAGACCAAAGGCCTGGAGAAAGCAGTTACAGTGCAGGGAGGAAGGTGACGGAGCAGCTGTTTATTAGGCTGGGGTTGAAGGCTGCGAGTCAATACTTGTCTAAGGTCATATCAAAGCAGCCAGAGGTGTTTGATAAGAGGTTCCATGGCTCTAAGGAGAGTTTTCTGTTTCTAACTCTCAGATGCTCTGTCTCTGCTCTCACCATCTGTCTCCTTCCTTTCCTTTCCTTGGGATCAGGGACAGGAAGGGAGAGGATGATGGTTGTCTGGAGAGCTCGGGGAGCAGCCTTTGGACAGGAGTGTGGGGACACAGCAGAGATTCTCAGACTGTCTTAGCACTGGGATTGGGGATACATAGAAAAATTTGCTCACCCCATATTTGCAGGCTGCCTCAGTGGTCTCCTTGAGCTGGTTCTTCACCTGTGGTGTTGAGATCTTTCCCAGAAGTCCTTGGGCTTGTGCCATGGACATGCCAGCCTTCTCTGCAGCCTGAGGGGATGTGGGAGGGAACACAACTGTCTGCATTAGCAAGGGCGGGGGGGGGGGGGGGGACCCAGGAGAAAACTCTGGTCTTTTTATTTTCTGTCCCCAAGTGTTCCTGGCAATGCCTTTATCAAGCATGAGTGGGGGTCTATCCTTGCTCAGAGAGGCTATTTTCTTCCTTTAAAATCTTGAGATTGGTAGAAAGAGCAGGTGGCAAAGAGTCATAGTTACAGAAACTTAACGCCAGAGGGCATCTTAGAGACCAGCTTTGTGACATCTTCATGAACCAATGAGACTGAAGTCCAGAGGCGGTACATGACTTGGTCAGCATTAAAGAGCTTGTTAGTAGCAGAGCCAGTGCTGGAATCCAAGTCCCCCGAAGTGAACGCCTTGATTCTTGCCTTCCTACTTCTCAGAATCCCTGATTATCTTCTGCTTTTCTGAATCAGGGGCTGGGCTCTAATTCCCATGGAATTTCCTGAGGACTTTTGAGCAGGGCACACAGCTAATGGCCACCTGCCTGGCTTCAAGAGG
Source organism: Equus przewalskii (assembly GCF_037783145.1). Taxonomy (NCBI): domain Eukaryota; kingdom Metazoa; phylum Chordata; class Mammalia; order Perissodactyla; family Equidae; genus Equus; species Equus przewalskii. The sequence continues at coordinate 95,986,674 of NC_091834.1, read as the reverse complement.
ACGAGAAAGGCTTCAGTTTGGGGATGGTTGGTATAGTTTGGGATCAGTGGTTCTCAACTTTGGCTGAACATTAGAATCTCCTGGGGGAGCTTTAAAAATCCCAATTCGCAGGCCATCCCCTAGAACAATTACTTTGGAATGTCTGGAGGACAGCGCTCACGTGCTCCAGGTGTTTTTAATATACAGCCAAGGTTGAGAACCCATGGTCAGCCAAGGCTGACCCCCTCAATCTGGAGGGGAAACCTAGAGTTACGCAGTGCATTCGGATGACACAATATCTTTCATTTGGCTAAATGAGAGGACTGTGTCCCAGACCAAATGTTCAACAACATGGGAATGGTTAAGTAAACAAAAATAGGTCCACTGAATGGAATGCTATGTAGAAACCAAGAATTATACTTTCAAAGAGCTTAAAATGGCATGGAAAATGACTGTTAATACTGAAGAGAAAAGGCAAGCCTATGCATATACTTTGCAGGGATAAAAGCACTGGAGGATATACTGGCCCTTCTTTGTACGTTTAACTTTTTTTCTGATTTGCCATTTTATATATTAAATTTGAATATGCCTCAACTGTCTTTGGTAAACTGAAGGGAAAATATGTTTTGAATTTCCTGACTTAATCCTGAAGAAAAATCTACTTTTTATACCCTCTGTTTATGGCTGGCATACATTTCAATGTTTTGAACTATTTCCATTTGTTCTCACTCAGACTTCTCCATAATTCTGGCTTGAGTCCGTTCTCTTTTTGTCTTCTTCAAGCCTATGTTTAAGGTCTCCAGCTGTCTACTTGGATGTGTTGGTGAGGTTTGTGTTGGAGTCTTTGGGGCCAAGACTTGCCAATACTTCAACTCTCCACATCTGGAGGTGCCAACATTTATCATCTCTCTCCCACCGACTTCTTTCGTCAAATAAATTCTACCCATGTAGAATTTTGCACTCTCCCTTTCAACCATGAGATATTCTTTTGAGAGTCCTCTTGGTTCCAACCTTTCGGTAATTTGGCTCCTCAAACACATCCTTTCTCCCCAAATAACTCTGACCTCTTCCACCCAATAAGAAAACTATGTCCTCTCCACCCTCAAATGCCAACTGTTCTCAGATTCCCTATGAGAATAGTGGGGGCAGAGCCAGGACACTCACAGCCAGGATGCTCTGAGGCTCCGTGATGTCTTCATCCTGGGAAGAAGAGGACACTCAGCAGGAAGCGGGTGGTGAGGTGAGGGGTGTGATGGAGGACAGGAGGTCTGTGAACACTAGGGGAGGGGAGAACCAGGGCTCTGGAAAAGGGCCTAGAAGAGGGTCACCAAGTCATCCAGAGTCTCCCAAGTGGGTTCCTAGAGCCCTGCCCTCACCCGAGACCAGACGCGCATCCACAGTTCCCTGGACACTTTCTCCAGCACCTCAGGGTGCTCCAAGTTCACAGCAGTGAGGAATCGCATAGCTGACAAACTTCCTGTGGGGCAGAGGCATTCAGAGGTAGGGCTCCTCTAGCTGGACTCCCATGGAGGACGGGCTCTTCCTTACTGCTTCTGAAACGCCCCAGAGCTCCAGCCCTCAGCCTCCCACCCAAGTTTGTTATAGCTGATTTGTCCTGCTCTTTCTCCCCTTCTGTCCCCACAACCTTCTGCTCACTCAACTCAGATCCTCCATTTTCCCAAGGTTTGTTTCATTTAATGTAGTCGTGCAGCCCCTCCTTCCTGGGCCTACACTCTCCAACTTCCCTGCCTTCCACTTGATACGACATCTGTATCCCACTCTCTTCACCTTTTTCAAGGATAACAGAGAAGAAATCCTTGGGGAACTGGATGGGAACCTGGATATGTTGTCTCAGGAGCCTAATGTCTCTTGCCAAATACTTGGCTTTGCGGGGAAGCAAAGCTGGCGGCTTGTTTCCTGGAAGTGGAAAGGTGGGCACAGTGCTGAGATGACCTAAGGGTCCCAGGCTTGGGGGACCCTACCTGGGTTTTGGGCAGAGGGCAAATTACTAGCTGCTGGTGCCAACGTAAAGACCCAGTTGAGGGTACCCCCCCATCCCTGCCCCAAACGCTGCTGCCTTTATACCACTGTCTTTCATGATCCCTGAAATGAGGCTGGGGCGCAGGTGCAGGTTGATGTTCCAGATGTTCTTGTACCGGCACAGGATCTGCAGGAGCAGAGGTGAAGATCCAGAGCCATTGTATAAGGAGGAAAGAGAGAAAATGCCTGAGGGAACAGAAGGGTGTCTCACAGCCCACCGCTGATTAGCCAGAGGCTCTAAACGCAGAGCAGGGGTTATGCGGGCACCCTAAGTTGTTTGGTTTGAAATGGCGAAACTCTTCACTCCTAGAAATCGATCCTTGGATCTTTGCTCTGTGGACGGTTTCCATCTGTTCTGCACTCCACCCTCCAAACTGACATGGGAGGGCCGAGAGGTGTCAGCGCCAGGGATTTTTCTGTGATTCGTTGGAGCAACCCCTCTTCTTCCAAACGCTGTAAGAAACCACTGCCTAAGGATATAACGGCTCGACCGAGAGCCAGCGACTGTACCCCGTTTATAAACCACAAAGTGACCTTTAGCCCTGGCCCTCCATCTGCTTGTCCTAAACGCCATCGGGCAGCTCCAGGAATTTCACGAGACCGCAGTCCCTGCGCCCTGTGCCCTGCGCTCGCTCTTCCCACTGCCCTCGCCCTCCAAGCCCCGGCCGATGCGGCTCCCCCGGCGTCACCTCGAAGCCCAGCCAGGAGTAGGGGGACAGCACATCATAGAAGAGCTCCACGGTCCGCGGTAAGGCCTCCATGCTGCAGCCGGGGGAGGCGAAGCGAGCGGCTAGCGGAAGGGCGGCTGCGCGCGCTTGCTTTTTCTGGAGCGCGGCGGTCCCGCCCCCGCCTTCGCCGCGCAGCCTAGCGGGGGAGAGCCGCCCCGCAGGCTCCGGCGGGCGGGGGGGCCCCGAGCGCGGCTGCCGGCTGCCGGGCTGCGTCGGGGTCTCTTGGGGAGCGCGGTGGTGTGATCACCCGCGCATCTCGCAGTGACTGCCCGCCCTGGGGTGGCGTCGGGGGCAAAAGAGGGTGGTTTGAGACGCATGCTGCGCCTTTGGTAAGCCCCTCCACCTCTCTGAACCTCAGTTTCCTCATCCCTGATAAAAATGAGGGATACGTAATGACACCCCTTACCTCATGTAGAGTTGTGAGGAGTGAAAGGACTCTGATACACGTTAGTTATTAGTGTTACTTGGCAGTTGCGTGAACTTCCTGGGACTGGGGCAGAGTAAGAAGTGCCCAAATTGTGCACTTTTTGTATTTCTCAGAGTTTAGCACAATGCTGGACCATATTTGATAATCAATACATATTTTGTGAGTGAGTGAAGGAGAGAGCGAGGCTTCGCTGGAACCGATAATTGGAGGGATAATGGCGAATGGTCTGCCCTACTTATATTTGCAAATATGCCTTATTGTCTTATATTGAGATTACATTTACTGCTAATAAACAAAACTTTAAATTCCACTTAATTTTATTAAAATTATTTTTAATATTACCAATTTTATGAATGGAAAACCATAGCTATAAAGATTCCACTTCGCATTTGTATTCATTGAAAAACAACCCTAGGCCCTCAGAACACAAAGACACAATGCAAACTTTTACATAGAGTACAACATGTAAAATGGAATGAGAAATAATGTTATCTTCACCAACTTGTAAATTAAACTAATTGCTCGACCATCACTGAAACTGAAAAATTATACTTTGTTTTTTCCAGTAATATTAGTTTAAAAGTATCCAAGAGCTAATTTAGCCCAGTAATGTAAGATTTTATTTTAAAAGTAGATCACTTATTTTTAAAAGCCTTTATATTTGGAAATAATTTTAGACTTACAGAAGAGTTGTAAAGACAGTACAGAGTTTCTGCATACCCCTCATCCAACTTCCCTTAATGTGAACATCTTACATAACCATGGTATAGTGATCAAAACTAAGAAATGAATGTTGGTGCATTACTATTAAATAGATTACAGGCTTCTTTCAGATTTCACCAGCTTTTCTACTAATGTCCTTTTTCTGTTCCATGATCCAGTCCAGGAAACCACATAACATTTAGTTGTCATGTCTCTTTAGTCTCCTCCTGTCTATGAACGTTTCTTGACCTTTTTTTGTATTTCATGCCCTTGACAGTATTGAAGAGTATTGGTCAGGTATTTTGTAGAATGTCCCTCAATTTTGGTTTGATGTTTTCTCATGACTAGGCTGGGGTTATGGGTTTTTGGGAAATGTACTATACAGGTGACATGCCAGGATTTTCCTGTTATCAACACAACATGTTACCAGTGATGTTAACGACCACTTGGTTAAGATGGAGAAACCGTCAAGCTTCTTGACTGTAAAATCACTCCTTCCTCCTTTCCATACTCTGTTCTTTGGAAGGGAGTCACTAAGTGCAGCCCGCTCTGGGGGTGGTGATAGGGGTTAGGTAGATTAAATCCACATCCTGGAGGAAGGAATAGCAAAGAATTTGTAGAGCATATGTTAAAACCACCGTGGTAGTTAAGAAGTATTTTCGGGGAGATACTTTGAGGCTATGCGATATTCTGTTCCCCCTTAAACTTTCTCTCACCAGTGTTGTCATTCATCAGTGGATCTTACCTGCAGCACTTATCTCTGTGGTGTTCCAATGGTGATTTCCTATTTCCTTTGCTTTTTCTATATTTGTTACTTGGAATTCTTCTGAAAGGAGAATTGTCCCATGTATGTTTATTTATTCATTCATTCAGTCATTTATTTGTATCAGTATGGACTCATGGATACTTATTTTAAGAATCATAGAATGGTAAAACATTGATCTGCATCCCTACATCCTGCCTCCATACACTATTATTATTGTTATTATTATATTGGGCCCTGTTGTGGATAACATGGAGTGGGAACAACAACAAAAAATGTGTAAACATCTATACACAGTTGTCTTCATATTGCTGAGAGGAGGGTCTGGATACTGATTAGAGTTGTTGGAACAAGAAATAGTGGTGTAAGTCAATTATTTAAGGTGCAAAAGTAACTAATAGAGGAACTAAACGTGAGGTGATTATCAGACTTTGGAGGAGGGAGGGAAGGGGCGGTGTGTGTAAACCGAATCCTCATCTCTCATAGATGAGTCAATGATATTGTCTCCATTTGAAACATCACTAGAGCGTTAATCCTGTAATTTGGAATTAAATATTTGAAACCTGAAATGCTTTAAATAAGTTATCTTTTCAAAACAGTAAAAGATGGATTATTCAATAAATGGTATTGGGACAACTGGGAGGTTTAAACAAAATGTAGTTGGACCCGTACCCCAAACCTTACACAAAAAACGTGTCTAGAAGGATCAAATATTTAAATGTTAAAGAAAGAAACCAAGAAAGTACCTGAGGAACTTGTGGAAAAACCTTTTCAGAAAAATATCTGGGAGTAGAGGCAGCCTTGCTAACCGAATACAGAAACCTTAAAAGAAAATATTTTACACAGTCAATTACATAAAATTCAAAAAAATCTGTTTGGCTAAAATCCAATAAGTCAAAAAGTAACTGGGAAAAATATTTGGGTTCATTTCCCAATTAAAAAGCTATTTATCCTAATGTGGAAAGAGCTAAAAATCAATCAAGTAAAAGAACAGAAGCCCAATGGAAAAATGGGCAAATGAAGTGAACAGAACATTCACAGAAATGGACACATAGATGACTCTCATAAAAATAACTGCCTGTGCATGTTTATTTAAATTGTGAGTTAAACATTACACTCTCATATGTTTTCATGTATCAAGTTGGCAAAGATCAAAGTGTGATGACTCAGGGTGTTGGCAGGGATTAGTGGAAAGTCATTGTTTTATGTAACTCATGGGAGTAAATCAGAACAACCTCCAAGGAGAGCAGGTTGGCAGTATCTTTCTGTTTTGCAAACATACGCACCCCTTTGACCTAGCTATTCCATTTGTAAGAATTTATACTATAAACAAGCTTGCTTACATGCAATATGATGTGCTATGAGGTTATTTATTACAGCACTGTTATAGTGAAGGAAACTACCTAAATGTGCATCAGTATGGGACTAATTCAATACACCAATATTTATATATTTTCAAATGTAAAAAAGAATTTGGAAGCTCTATATATTAGTGTTGGCTAATATATTGATAAGCAAAAAACAAGATGTAAAACAGTGTATTTTATTTGCTATCTTTTTTTAAGCGTTGAAATATTCTCTAAGTGTGTGGGTGTACACATACACATATGTGCTTGTTGACACTGCTGGATGGAGAGATAAAATGATTGCTTTTGAGTAGGGAAGCTAGGTAACTGAGGGTAGGGTAGGAGTGGGAGTTTTCTTTGTATATAATATTTAATATTTTTATATTTTTGACCCTTGTGAATTTATTATCTACCCAGAAAGAAAGGAAGAAAGGAGGGATAGAGGCAGGAACGCAGAGAAATTAAGGGAGAAAGTTACCTTTAGAAATTAGTACTGGCAGAAGGGGGAGGCAACTGCAAGGAGACTTATTTATGAGTTATTATCATTTGTATATTTTTCTTGGATTTAAGGAAAATGTCAATCACGAAGGCCATGTAGCCATACATGTGACATAGTTTTAAGATATAACGTTTGCCAAGATACAACTTAGTATTTACATCACTGATCCTCAATGCCTGACATTTTCCTAAGGATTCACAAAGGGTTGTGTGGAATTCTGTGTGCCAGCTTTCTCACTTAAGAAACCATAGCGAGATGCATGAGGGTGAAGTTGGCATTATTGTGGTTCTAAATTTGGAAACGCTATGCTATACTAAAAGAGATAAGCCTTGGCAAACTGGAGTACTTTAAATATGACTAATAACAAATTTAGTTGGAGCATCTCACAGTTGATCACGTCATACCAGTGTGACAACATCGCGGCTGAGAACAGCTAATATATGCTGCCATTATACCTTATGAAATATGTATGTATGTAGACAAAGACAAAAGAAAATGGAAAAAAATGAAAATAGCTGTCTTAGGGATTATGCCCAAATTTTCTTACTTTCTCAGACTCCCTTTAGGGCTTGGATAATATCTTGTTTTTCTTTTCCTTTTTATACAACACCTTTATTGAACTATGACATACAATAAACTGCACATATTTAATGTGTACACGTTAATAAGTTTTGACATATGTATACATCTTCAAAACCACAATCAAAAGAGTGAACATATCCACCATCCCAGAAAGTGTCCTGGTGTCCCTTGGCATCCCTCCTGCCACCGCTCCCTGCCCTCCATCCCCAAGCAACCACTGATCTGCTGTCGGTCTCTATAGATTAGTTTGCACTAATCTTTTTGTCACTATTAGACTAGATTTTTAAAAATATATTAAAAGTCTTCATTTTCCAAAATAAATGTTCAAAGCCAGAGCTGTTGTTTCCTGGTGTCACAGTAGAAGGCAGACTCCTGAGATTAGAGGGGAGGAGTTTTATTAGGGATTGATTTTTTTTTCTTTTGAAGTAAGAATATGGCTGTTTTGTAGTCTTCCCTTGACTTTTTTTTTTATTGAGTTAATGATAGGTTACAATCTTGTGAAATTTCAGTTGTACATTAATGTTTGTCATTCGTGTTGTAGGTGCACCACTTCACCCTTTGTGCCCACCCCCCACCCCAACTTTCCCCTGGTATCCACTAAACTGTTCTTAGTCCACATTTTTAAATTCCTCATATGAGTGGAGTCATACACAGATTATCCTTCTCTAGCTGGCTTATTTTACGTAGCATAATTCCCTCAAGGTCCATCGATGTTATTGCAAATGGAATGATTTTGTTCTGTTTTGCAGCTGAGTAGTATTCCATTGTATATATGTACCACAACTTCTCTGTCCATTCATCTGTTGATGGGCACTTAGGTTGCTTCTATGTCTTGGCTGTTGTAAATAATGCTGCAATGAACATTGGGGTACATAGGACTTTTGGGATTGCTGACTTCAAGCTCTTTGGATAAATACCCAGTAGTGGGATGGCTGGATCGTATGGTAGTTCTATTTTTAATTTTTTGAGGAATCTCCATACTGTTTTCCATAGTGGCTGCACCAGTTTGCATTCCCACCAGCAGTGTATGAGGGTTCCTTTTTCTCCACAACCTCTCCAACATTTGTTAGTATTAGTTTTAGATATTTTTGTCGTTCTAATGGGTGTAAGGTGATATCTTAGTGTAGTTTTGATTTACATTTCCCTGATGATCAGCGATGATGAGCATCTTTTCATGTGCCTATTGGCCATCCGTATATCTTCTTTGGAGAAATGTCTGTTCATGTCTCCAGCCCATTCTTTGATCGGGTTGTTTGATTTTTTGTTGTTGAGTTGTGAGAGTTCTTTATATATTATGGATATTAAGCCTTTGTCAGATATATGACTTGCAAATATTTTTTCCCAGTTAGTAGGTTGTTTTTTTGTTTCAATCCTGTTTTCATTTGCCTTGAAGAAGCTCTTTAGTCTGATGAAGTCCCATTTGTTTATTCTTTCTATTGTTTCCCTTCTCTGAGAAGGCATGGTGTCCGAAAAGATCCTTTTAATACTGATGTCAAAGAGGGTACTGCCTACGTTTTCTTCTAGAAGCCTTACGGTTTCAGGTCTCACCTTTAGGTCTTTGATCCATTTTGAGTTTATTTTGGTGAATGGTGAAAAATAGTGGTCAGTTTTCATTCTTTTACATGTGGCTTTCCAGTTTTCCCAGCACCGTTTGTTGAAAAGACTTTCTTTTCTCCATTGTATGCCCTCAGCTCATTTGTCGAAGATAAGCTGTCCATAGATGTGTGGTTTTATTTCTGGGCTTTCAATTCTGTTCCATTGATCTGTGCACCTCTTTTTGTACCAGTACCATGCTGTTTTGATTACTGTAACTTTGTAGTATGTTTTGAAGTCAGGGATTGTGATGCCTCCCGTTTTGTTCTTTTTTCTCAGGATTGCTTTAGAAATTCGGGGTCTTTTGTTGCTCCATATGAATTTTAGGATTCTTTGTTCTAATTCTGTAAAGAATGTCATTGGGATTCTGATTGGGATGGCGTTGGATCTGTAGATTGCTTTAGGTAGAATGGACATTTTAACTATGTTTATTCTTCCAATCCGTGTACATGGAATGTCTTTCCATCTCCTTATGTCATCATCCAATTCTCTCAGAAAGGCCTTGTAATTTTCATTATATAGAGCCTTCACTTCCTTAGTTAAATTTACCCAAAGGTATTTTATTCTTTTTGTTGCAATTGTGAATGGTATTGTGTTCTTGAGTTCTTTTCTGTTAGTTCATTATTAGAGTGTAGAAATGCTACTGATTTAGGCAAATTGATTTTGTACCTGCAACTTTGCTGTAGTTGTTGATTATTTCTAAGAGTTTTCCAATGGATTCTTTGGGGTTTTCTGTATATAAGATCGTGTCGTCTGCAAACAGTGAGAGTTTCACTTCTTCCCTCCCTATTTGGATTCCTTTTATTCCTTTTTCTTGCCTGATTGCTCTGGCCAGGACCTCCAGTACTATGTTAAATAAGAGTGGTGATGGAAGGCATCCTTGTCTCGTTCCTGTTTTCAGGGGGTTGGCGTTCAGTTTTTGCCCATTGAGTATGATGTTGGCTATGGGTTTGTCGTATATGACCTTTATTATGTTGAGGTAGTTTCCTTCTATGCCCATTTTGTTCAGAGTTTTTATCATAAATGGCTGTTTGATCTTGTCAAATGCCTTCTCTGCATCTATTGAGATGATCATGTGGCTTTTATTCCTCAGTTTGTTGATGTGGTGTATCATGTTGATTGATTTGCGGATATTGAACCATCCCTGCGTCCCTGGTATGAATCCCACCTGATCATGATGTATGATCCTTTTGATGAATTGCTGAATTCTGGTTGCCAAAATTTTGTTTAGAATTTTTGCATCTATGTTCATCAATGATATTGTCCTGTAGTTTTATTTTTTCGTGGTGTCCTTGTCAGGTTTTGGTATCAGCGTGATGTTGGCCTCATAGAATGTGTTAGGAAGTGTTCCATCTTCATTAGGGATTGATTTTTATGATAACCACCTGTGGAGGAGTAGGGAGGGGAGGGAAGGAAATGGCATGGGGCTGAGGGAGACATTGGCCTGTGGTGCTGTCTTAACAAAGGCCTCAGCCAACCCCATGGAAATTCTTCAGAGTTGCCCCGCGTTGGGTGATTTGGCTGGTCCTTTCCACTCCTTTATAAGCCAGTCACAGGATGTGGGCTGTCCTGGGAAGACTGCCTGACCTTGGTTGGGGTGACTCTTCATCTTCAGGCTGTCTGCTGGCAGCACCCCACCAGCTCGGGGTCATGTCTGAAGGGGGATCTGTACAGAACATCACAGTGTTTCTGAAATAATAATTCTGATATTTCTCCCATCCTAGAGGGTTCTTTGAAAATAATATCATTAGAGAAACAAAGTTCAAATTGTAGAAAGGGAAGGGATATTGAAGTATTTTTAGAGACGTTTTTAGAATTTGAAAGGACAGTAAGAACAATCCTTAAATTCAAGTCTAAGACCTGATCCATTTGTCACTTCGTGCTTTCATTCCATGAGTGCAGAATTTCTCAGTACTAGTGACATATTGGACTGGATGATTTTGTTGTGGGTGACTGTCCTGTGCATTGTAGGATGTTTAGCAGCATCCCTGGCCTCTACCCACTAGATACCAGTAGTACCTCAAACCCCAGTTGTGACAACAAAATATTATGCTAAGTGAAAGTAAACAGATGCAAAGGACTCCATATTGTATGATTCAACTTACATGAAATTTCCATAGAAAACAGAAAGTGGATCAGTGGTTTCTCCTGAGGCTGGGAGTGGGAGTGGGGATTGACTGAAAATTGGCATGAGAATTTTTTGAAGGATGGCATTGCTAGATGTTGCCTAGGACAAGGAGTCAGAGTCGCCCCTGGAGGAGTGAGAACCACAGCACTAGTGTTTATTGAGGGTCCCTTATGCCCCATGTACTCTTCTGAGTGCACAGGAATATGAGCACTCACTGTATCCTTTGATGTGAGAATCAAAAGGCCAAAAGTTGGCTGACAAGGTCAGTATAAAGTTTGTGTATGTGTGTGTGTGTGGGAGGGTGTTGGGGCAGTGAGAAAGAATCAGACAAAGCTTCCCAGAGACAGTGACCCTAAACGAAGACTTGAAGGGTAGGTAGGAGTTTGATGATGGAGAGGGAGAACGGGTGGATTCGCACCCAGAGCCAGCAACAGGTGCAGAAGCACAGTTGTTCAGAGTCTCGAGGAGCTAAGAGAAGTTCTCCTTGGCTGAAAGATTTGGGAGAGGGCAATGGCAAGAGATGAGGCTGAAGAGAAGACAGGGAGAGGCCAGGTCACAGGACAAGTTTCCGTCTACTTGAATGACCTCAAGCTTAGTATGATTTTTAAAAAGTATTTTATAGAAGAGAAGTAATTCCATTGCTTAAGTGGTGTAGAAAAACATGCAAGAACTGTTACTGATTTACCTGTGTGATGAATCACATAGCCATCAAATAGCAAATACACGCAGAGCACAGAGCGCTTACTACCTGTCGGACAATGTCCTAGGTACTTTATAACAATTAACTCATTTAATCGTCGTCGTAACAACCCTACAAGGTGGGTACTATTTTTAGCAGCTTTATTGAGGTTTAATTTATGTATCATAAAATTCACCTATTGTAAGTGTACCATTAAATGATTTTTATTAAATTTATAGAGTTGTGCAACCGTCACCACAATCCAGTCTTGGAACATTTCCATTTTGGGCTTGTTACTTTTAAAAACTGCAGACATGAGAGAAGCTCTAAAAAGTAGAATTTACCCTTTGTACAAGACATTTACTCTTGTACGGGAAATCTCAATCTGAAAAGGTATCTCCAGTCTCTGTACCAGGAAGAAGAGGGGATGACCTTATCACTAGAAACTCTTACTAATGTGGAAGGCAAGGACTTAAATCTGCATAATAACCTTACACTTGTTTACTATGCTTTTCTTTTTTTTTTTAATTGGGATTATAATGGTTTATAACATTGTGTAATTTTGGGTGCACATTATTGTTTATCAATTCCTGAATACCCTTCATTGTGCTCACTCCCAGTAGTCTAATTTTTATCCATCACCATACATATGTGCCCCTTTGTCCCTTTCGCCCATCCTCCAACCTCCTTCCTCTCTGGTAACCACTAATCTGTTCTCTTTATCCATGTATTTGTTATCTTCCACATATAAGTGAAATCATGCAGTATTTGTCTTTGCCTGGCTTATTTTGCTTAACATCACACTCTCCAGGTCCATCCATGTTGTTGCAAATGGGGCCATTTTGTTGTTTTTTATGGCTGAGTAATATTCTATTGTATATATGTGCCACATCTTCTTTCTCCATTCACCTGTAGAAGGGCACTTAGGTTGTTTCCACATCCTGGCTGTTGTGAATTGTGCTGCAATGAACTTAGGGGTGTATAAATCTCTTTGGATCATTGACTTCAAGTTTTTTGGATAAATACCCAGTAGTGGGATAGCTGTATCATATGGTATTTCTATTTTTAATTTTTTGAGAAATCTCCATACTGTTCTCCATAATGGCTGCACCAGTTAGCATTCTCACCAGTAGTGTATGTTCCAAGGAAGATGCACAGATGGCCAACAGACACGTGAAAAGATGCTCAACATCACTAGTTGTTAGGGAAATGCAAATCAAAACTACCATGAGACGTCACCTTACACTGGTCAGAGTGGCTATAATTACCAAGACAAAAAACAACAAATGTTGGTGAGGATGTGGAGAAAAGAGAACTCTCATACTATGCTTTTCTGGTAATCTCCCATAACTGACTCCCCCCACCCCCAACATCCTCCTTTGTCTTTAGCTGAAGATGGTATTTAAGATGAGAGTCTCCATCATTTTGGCGAGTTGTTCAGTTTTCCTGAGGGTCTCCGATGTATGCTTGTTATAAAGCTTTGTTTGATTTTCCCGTTATCCTGTCTCATGTCAATTTAATTCGTAGCCCAGCCAGAAGGACCCAGAGGGTAGAGGATTTGTCTTCCTCCCTACAATGGGCATTTGGATTATTTCCAGTTGTTGGCCATGCTGAACAATGCTGCTATGAATATTTGCATATGAGTCTTGGTGTGGACGTACATTTTCATTTCTCTTGAGTAGTTATCTGAGAGTGGAATTACTGGCTTTAATGGTAAGTTTATGCTTAATTTTTTAAGAAACTGACAAACCGTTCACCAAAGTGGCTGTTCAGATAGGTACTGTTATCACTGTGGTCCCCATTTTATTGATGGGGAAACTGAGGCGTGGAGAGGTTCAGAAACTTGCACAAGGTCATAAAGCCTGTAAGTGGTGGAGGTGGGAATTGAACTTGTGCAATCTGGAGCTGGCCTCTGTGAACTTGACATTAAACTTTAGTGACCGCTTTTTGGGTTGGAAATTGTTCTCAATTTCAAAGGATGAGCCTTGCTTTCTTTCCCTTACCTGATCTTGGTTTCAAAACTGCTAGAGAAAATATTATTCAGCTCTGTCTGTGGGAATTATGTCTGAAGGAATGTTTGTGATATCCTTTTCCTTTTTTACTTCCAAGGTCATTCCCTAAGCAAATTTCAGGCCACTCAAGTATTTTTATTTTTCTGTTCATATCGTGAGAAAAATGAACAAACCTAGTGAGTGTTTTGCAACTGGGATTTATAAACTCTCCAGTGACCAAGTCTCCTTCCTTGGACCAAGAACCAGCTTCTTAGAACAAAATAACATTCAAGCTACGGATTCAACGTGTGTGCCTGTGGATTTCTCTTTAATGCAGCAGCTGATCGCCCACAGTACACATGCTGATGATGGCACGTGGGCCAACCTTCCAGCACTCAGGGGCCAATTGCTCAAAAGCCCTTTGCCTCTGACTCGTTATTGCTTCCTCCTGATTTTAAAGGCCAGCACAGTCATCGCTTCCTTCTGCTTCCAAGATTTGATGTGATCGCCACCCTCTGCACCCGTACTTTGCTAAGAATTACAAAAAAAGAGACATGCTCTACACGAACCAATGAGGAGATGCATTGTTAGGCCTTTACGTTAACTTATACATGATCGATAATATGTAATTTTGGGGCTTGTTCTTCAGGAGATATGAACTACTTTGAGAGAGGCTTAATCATAGTTGAGGTTATGGTGAGGTTCTGCTAAGGGCTTTGAGTTCTAGTAATATGTTCTTAGGACATGGTCGTTTTCTAGGTCGTTACTCTGGGAATGTAACTTGTCAAAAATCATACAGACTAGTAAGAGGCACAACTGTGATCCAAACTCAGATCCCACATCTTAAGCCGTAAACCATCCTGGCCCCCAAGACTCCTATCCTCCTGACTTCCTTTGTGAGCTTGCAGGCTAAGCTAAGTGTGCCTCTCTGGATTCTTGTCTCTCACTCCATGCATTCTCTTATCATGGCCCTTACCATAGTATACTGAAATTTTCAGTCTCTCCCACTGTACTGTAAGCTGCTGCAGGGAAGAAGACTGTGTGTGTGCTTTAACCTCAAGTACAGAGAGAGTTGAGTTAATCATTCCCTTCAATTCACGGCTCCCTATTATCATACATACAAGACCTCGCCCTTGTTTTTTTTAATTTTATTTTTCTTTTCCACTTTTGATCCCCTGCTCATATTATTATGCATAACAACAACAACAACACCTAGTGAGCACTTACTGACAGATGTTGTTGAAGTACTTTATATTAACTCAGCTAATCCTTACAACAACCCCATAGAGTTGTTACTATTATCTCCCATTTTTCGGATGAAGAAACTGATTAAACAGAGAGGTTAAGAGACTTGCTGAAGGTGACACAGCAAGTAAGTAGCAAAGTCAGGATTTGAACCCAAGCGGTCTGACTGCAGAAGCTGAGCTCTTAACTACTGTGCTATATGCTCTCCCAGACAGATGTGCTGTTGTGGTTGGTGATGTCCCTGGACATGAATATCACCTCTTAAAATGTACAGTGCTGTTCTGTGTGTGAGGTGTTTTTCATATACATAAGTGCTGTTGGGCTACAGAGCTTGTTCTGCTTCTTATATTTTCTCTTGATGCCTCTCCACAGTGCTGTTCGTATTTCTAGTTCACTGCTGCTGACTGCTGTGTGGTATTCTACACCGGGCGTCCACCACACTCTACTGACCCATTCTCCTCGTTTGGGGTGACTTCAACTCATCACTTCCACAAGCAGTGCTGCAAGAAACATCCTTACCTATGTCCCCTCATGAGCCTATGCTAGGGTTTCTCTTGGGGATGTCCCCAGGAGCGGATCTCTGTGTCAAAGCATACATAAATAATTTATTTCATCCAGTACTGACAGATTGCTCTCCAGAATAATGGTACAATTTCACATTCTGGCCAGCAGCACCAACATCCTCACTGACACTTGGTAATTTTGGGTTATTCTGATGAATGTGAAATAGTATTTTATTGTTTTAATTTAGTTTCTGGTTACAGGTGAAGATGAACACTTCTGTTTGTTGGCCATTTGAGTTTCCTCTGCCTATTTGTGTTTGTGTGTGTATGTGTGTGTGTGGCAGTCTTCCTTGTGTAGTCTAGCTAGTGGTCTCTTGTAGCTTTTAGATGTTGTAAATGTCTTCTCCCTGACTCTCATCTGTGCCTTTCATTGAGTGGAACGCCAATCAATTTTTGAGCTTTTGAGGTCTTGTTTAATAATCCATTCCCTACCTTTTAGTCACAAAGTTATTCTATATTGTTTCTGTTAATTTTGTAAACTTATCTTCCACATTTAGGTTTTTTATCAATTTGGATTTACCTTTGTATAAAGTAAAAGGAAGGGATCCAACTTTTTCTCCAAACAGTGAGCCCCATTCCCAGTACCATTTAATAAGTGATCTATCCTTTGCCCACTTAGATATGGTTCACTTTTATCATATCTTAAGTTCCCATGGATAAATGAGTCTATTTTTGGGGGGGTAGGGGGAAAGATTAGCCCTGAGCTAACATCCACCACCAATCCTCCTTTTGCTGAGGAAGACCGGCCCTGAGTTAACATCTGCACCCATCCTCCTCTACTTTATATGTGGACACCTGCCACAGCATGGCTTGACAAGCAGTGCGTAGGTCTGCATCTGGGATCCGAACCGGCGAACCCTGGACCACTGAAGTGGAACGTGCGAACTTAACCACTGCACCACCGGGCCGGCCCCAATAAGTCTATTTTTATTGTCCTGTTCTATTGGTCTAACTATAACTCAGTAGAATGCCTTAATGTCTGGTAGAGATATTAGCTATTCAAGGACCTCTATTCTTCTATGTTGGAGTAAGTTGTTGGGCTCATCAAAAAATTCATATTTTATTTCTGGAAAGATCTACTAGATTTATTGATAAGCAAATTCCTTGCTTCTATATGATTCTTATTTACCTCCATATCCTTTTTAACTGGCATGGTATCTCGCATATACAGTAGCTCAATAAATATTTATAGAACTGATCCATTGATAAACTGATTTATGCTCTCCTTTCGGTGACTGTCCAGGGAAACAAGTCATGTGATAATGGAGGTCACATTTGGAGCCATTGTGTCTTCTTTTGAGCAAGAGGAGAGATGAGGAGAGCAAAGATCAGGGAGTTGATCTCTTCTGTAACAGGGACAACTTGACTTCTGTTTTAATTCTTATAATTACTGAATAAGATTAGCAACTTTTGATTGAGATTAGCCTCTACATAGAGCTTTAGAAGTGATGGGGGTCAAAAGCTGGGTTCCTAAGGGAGTTTCAAAGGGAAATATGGAGCCTAAACTGAGAGATGAAAGAAGGAGAAAAAATGTCTGTTAATTCTCTTGATGAAAATAATCCATAACCAATCTATAAATCAAAATTGGGATGAGTTTATTATGAGCCAGATCTGAGGACCATGTAACCCAGGAGAGTCCTTTCAAAAAGGAATGGAGCACTCCAAAGTGGGGGTGTATGGAGAGGTTATATATTGTCAAAGAGCGTGTATCGCATATGATTGGCATGTCCCTTTTACAACAGTCACGAGACTGCCTAGCTGGCACAGTGATTCACACAGTAATTAATGAACACAGCAGGTAGCAGGTCTGTGGTCTTGAGCTGAGTGGTCGGCAGGTCAGCAGTCAATCCCTAGCCTAGGAAGAGATGCATATCCTTAAGGAAAGGGGAGGTGGGGGAAGTTACATCTTTCATTATCTTAAAGGGCATTGTTCTTGTCTTTGGAACATGGTAAATAACTTAAGCAAATATACAAAGCATGCTCAATGGCCAAGTCAGACCCTTTTGGAAAAACAAGGACAGGCCAATTTAGTTTTACACCAAATGGTTTCCTCATATACCCCAATATATTCTATTGCTTGCCATTTATTTATCAATTCATATACTCAAATTAGTGATTTGTTGAGTATTGAGTTGCAAATACCTCTGCAGAAAAGGTTTGTGCTACAGAAATGAGGAGGATGCCATCTAGCGGCAATAAATGCAGACACCACCATTTGATCTTCAGTCCTAAATAACGCTAGGCAACACTTTATAGGGCTTACAATAAGTTAGGCACTATTCCAAGAATTTTGCACATTATAGCAATAACCTCATGAGACAGAGATATTTATTACCTCAATTTTACATATGAAGAAATTAAATTGAGGCTCAGAGGAGTTAAGCAACTTGCCCAAGGTCACAGAGCTAATACTCCATTGAAATCTAGAGTATATGACTCTAGAATCGATAGGTTCAAAATTTTTGCTATTTTGCCTGAGAAGAAGAGGGAGTGGTATGCTGGAGTTGACTCCTGCCAGCTAGATAGTGTGAATGGTGTGCATCTCTTCCCAAATTCCATTCAGTGACATCATATTGGTAGTTCAAATCCCATCATGGTGGGAGTATTTACACAACAGAAATCAAAAATTCTACGCATCAGGGCTTTTTTCTTTCTTTCTCTCTTTTTTCTTTTTTCCCAGAGAGCTGGTTTGCCGACACACCCTGGGTAAGAAAGACTGAGAATTCAGAGACACAACTCTAAGCTTTCTTAGTGAAGTTGGAAAAGAGATTTAGAAAGTAATTAAAGCCTAGTTTTTGAAAAAAAAAACAGGATAAAGAGATCTTAAGACTTTTCTTTTTGATTTTTTGTATTAGAACAGAAACAGGTCGTTTATGACTAATGTAGAACCTAAAATGAACAAAGACTTATCGAAGAATAGTGTGACGTTGCTCAACTCTTTCTGAGGAAAGAAAGCAAAAGAGGTGCAGGGTATGTTGCAAAGCACATGTTAAAAATGGCCAAAGAGACAGATGAGTCAGGAAAAACAAACAGAACCATTTTTAGAGGAATCATGTAAGCTAAATACAGCAGGACCTACTTGACGATTGTTGGAATGAGCAAAGGAGAATTTGAAGAGTTAAAATTCAGAGAACTAACACGTGTACGCCAGTTTGAAGGGAATCAATCAGAAACAGAACAGCCATGGCGTTTAGGGGAAATGACGCAAAGCTGCTACAACTTCCTAAATCCTTTTGCGTGTGCACCTGCACACACACATGCACACTCACATATACACACGTAATTGGGAGAAGACCTTTATTCTTGTTGACTTTATTCAGGAAACAACCGCTTAGAGAGATATTATTACTACAAGCATAATCACCATCAACCTGCATTTATGTTACAATGTGTAAGAAGAACACACCTGAGGTTTATTCCTCACAGAATTTATGGGAGGAAAGATATGTTTGGAGTTCTAGCCCGTGTGTCCTCCCCCACTTTTTTGGGAAATGCCTCCATCGTCCCTTAGGCAGGAATAGATGCAAAAATTTTATCGTCTGATCCCCTAGCTATAATTCTTTAGAGCAGAGGTCAACCCCTAACTCAAGCTGTGCTAGATTATCCCCTGGGAATTTGAACTAAAAGTCACAGAAAACATAGTATTCAATACGGGGCTATAAGTTCGTTTAGATTTGGAGCCATGGCAATATCAAACTACAGGCAAGCTGGAATTATAAGGGGTAAGGAATCTCCTTCCAGTGGAAGGTGATGAAGAGAGGAGCCTGGAACAGATGTGCAGAGAGACATAGAAGTATGAGCTGTTTAGTGACAGCTGGATAGAGAGGGAGAGAGGAGTGGGGAGGAGGGAAGGGAAATTCCCTGCTGGTTTTCTAGTTGTCATGAAGTCCAGCCATATTTCCTAAAAATGCCTGAATGGGGTTCCATGAGAGCCCCTGAATCATTTTAATAATTCCACATTTTACTTTAGCCTCTTTGAGTTGATTTCTATCTCGTGCATCCAAATGATCCATAACTAAGAAATCATCAAAGTTGAATTAGGGGAAAATATAGAGATCTTTACCAGAATGATGTATATTTTGGTGTACTTCAGATATTGTGTGTTTCAGAGGTGTATATTGGCACCTAGTCAGTCTTACCAGGAACTAAAACTTTAGCTTGAATCAGAAGAACCCACAAAATCTTTTGGGCTAAAGCTACCAGAAATATTTGAAACATAATCATCCTCCTCAAAAGCCTTCAATAGACAGTACTAGCAAAATGTTGATGGTTGTTGAGGCTGAGATACATAGGGGATCATTGTACTATTTTCTCTACTTTTGTGTTATGTTTGAAATTTTCCATAATTAAAATTTAAAAAGGGAACCAGGCCATTAGGTCCTTTAAATGATTATATTCAGTAGAGTGAATAAAATAAAGCATCAAGATCTGTCAGAAAAGATAGACTTGAGATGCAGCGTGGAGGGCTTTGCATGCCCATCTGAAGGTCTCCGGGTAACGGAAGCTATTGGGGGATTTTAAGCAGGTCATGTGTGTGTACGTATGTGTATATGTATGTGAAGTTCAAGTGTGTGTATGTCTGCTCATACAGGAATGGAACTAGAGTGAATATTATGGCTCTGGATGAAAGTAATACTTGAAATATGAATGTAGCCTTAGTTATGTGGGTGGTGCTGGGGTGACCAGCTCTTCCGGTTTGCCCAGGACCCAGGGTTTTTCTGAGATGCGGAACTTTCAGTTTTAAAACCTGGATGGTTGGTCACCTTAGCGATGGCAACAGATACAGTGTACAAATTGCGAGTAAGTTATATGTTTGAAGGGGTCTTGATGGATAAGGAAACAAGAGAAAAACTAGGCAGCTGAACAGATACAGAAGCCAAAGGTGGAGAGAAAGGAGGGGGTAGTCAACATCGCCCCATGCCCCGGGGGACCAGAGAGGATGGAGATTCAGGCCATAGGTCTGACTTTTGAGAATGATTTCTTCAGATTGGGACTTGCCAGACATCTTCTTCAGTTATGTACGTAGCCTTGGAAACAAAGACTTCTGCCATCAGGTACAAGTAATATAAGCAGGGCCAAACATGTAAATCATACTTTTAGATATTAGAATACGGATGCATGAATTAATTAGTTAAATAATTCATGAGAAGGTAAATTGCAAAGACAAAGGCATTTTCATCATTTAGCAAGTTGATTTAGTCACAAGAAGGTTAAAGCAATCTGTTTCAATATTTGGAGATATTTAATTTTTATTATATTAAAATAAATCTCTCTCTTCCCCAGAAAGAAGTAAAGTTGAAGAAATCGTAGTCAAAAGTATAAATATAAACATATAGCTAATATAGTGTACTCCACAGCACGTAATTTCACCCTACTTGCTCATCTTACTAATCTTAATTAATTGATCTATGTGGTCCACTTGGCCTTTGTTATGCTGCACTGTGAATGAGGTCCTGGGCCAGGGGTTTTGGGGAATAGAAGGATGAGTTAGAGTCTTCTGCTGTGATAGTGGGTGCTTTTCTTTTGTCAGAAGGCTGCATCAGACAGTGTGGAGAGCAGATCCTGGGCTGTATATTCTCTGTTTGCAGCTTGGATAATGGGGTTTACTCACCAAGGTTGTCTGGGTGCTGACTCACTGGAGCGTTGCTCTGTCCTCTCAGATACAGCTCAACCAGAGACCCACAAAGTCACGTAGCCTTTCCTTTCTTGTACCTCAGTCACTTTATGGCCAGAGCTTACCTTTGACTTTATTTATTCCCTATTGCTATCTCCACCCATCTCCCTGCTCAAGTGGGGTGGGGCATCTGGATGGGTCTGCTGTGAGAGAGGGAATTGGGGCAGCGGGGCAGGAAGTAAGGGGTAGAGGTAGGAGGTAAGCCATGGTTCCTCCTATCTCTAACTTCATTGTAGGATACAAAATCCAGTTTCTCTCAACCATGCTCCCATAGAATCCTCCTGGCAGATACACCATTGTTCCTGGGGGAGACTGGTCGTGGCTGTGAGGAAATGGTGGAGAGTGGCTGCAGGGCCCTGTATAGACACAACCTCCAAAGGGCTGGTCTGAGTTTTCCAAGACATTTTTCTCCAAGTCGAGTTGCTACCCTCTCCCTGCTAAGCATATCTATCACTCCTGGTCCCAGCTGCACTCAGGGCCACCAGCCATAATTTATTATCCAGCATCTGGTTTGAATAAGCCACAGATTTATTTGCAGTCTCTGAGGGCTCTAGGCAGGAGATGCAAACAGCTGCTTTCCCTAGGGAGGGCTGGATGTAATGGGACCCTTTTCTCTTTTGCATGCTCAGGCTCTGATAGGGATCTCTAAGGATGCTCAGTGGAACAATTCTTCTGGCCCTAATCTTTCCTGATTGGTCCAGTGGATACTGAGAGAAAAGGGTTCTGTCCTAAGTTCCCCTCTCTCTGCCTCAGAAGGAAATAAAACAGAAAGATTAGGATTTAAATTTTTTTGGAGAGAAGTTTTAATTGTGAATATTTGAGGTTTGAGGTACATCTCTGACCACAGAGTACATAGACCTCCACTGAAGTATTTTCCACATTGTAATTTAATGAGTTGTTCTTTCCCAGCCTTTGAGCTCTTGGAGCACGAAATTTTTCTCGAGTTAACGTTTGCGTTCTCAGCATCTAGTTCAGTGCATAGCCAACAGCCTCAGTACACTTTTGCTGAATGAACAAACACACTCATCTTTGTGTAGTGGTTTATTGTTTATTATGCACATATATATTATTTCCTTTGAACCTCAGAACAACCCTGTGAAGTGGATATGATGATCATCTCTGTTTTCCAGATGGAGAAACTGAGGCTACGAGAGGTTTAGTGACTTTCCAAAGATCACCCAGAGTGCGGACTCAAATCTAGATCTTTGACAACAAAGTCTAGGTTCTTCTCATGTGCTACAGTGACTCTAGGCATTTCCCATCATCGTGTAATAAACCAGCCAGTTACTTAGCCATCTGAAAAGAATACGAAAATAGAAACATCACCCCACTGGATCAGATCTGTGAAGAGAGCCGCAGCTTCGTGTCCAGTCTGACAGCGGGAGTTTGTGGGAGCGTGATCATTTCAGAGCTAGAAACTTCACCTTCAAAACCTTCCCAAGGACCCTGTAGGAACCTCGTTACCAATTTTTACTCCTTGTTGTCTACTGAATAGCTTCAGGTGGTATCTTTTAAAGCTTCAGATAAAAATACATTTAGGGCCCTGTGTCAGTCCTTAACAGCATCGTGGTGGTGAGAGAGAGGGGACTAAGGCATCAGTTGTTTTTTACTAAGAACTAAAGGACTGTGTTTTAGGGATTGCAAATGGGTAGATGAAAGCTGGAGAAATTGAAAGTGGCAAAATTATTCAAGAAGTTGCAATGTTCAAACAAGGCAAAAATTGTCATGATAAGTGTCTCTGGTTTACAGTGAAGGTAACTGGAGTTTGGTGGCGGGTTTCAGTGCCTCTGCGGGCTGGAGAAAGTACCCAGTGCAGGGTCAGCAAACTGCGGCTTGGGGGTCAGATCCGAGCTACCGCCTGTTTTTGTAGAGCCCATGAGTTAAGAATGCTTTTCGAATGTTTAAATGGTTGAAAAATAAATCAAAAGAATATTTTATGACATGTGAAAGTTATATGAAGTTCACATTTCAGTGTCCATAAATAAAATTTTGTTGGAACACAACCACGTCCATTCATTTACATGTTGTCTCTGGTGGCTTTTGTGCTACAACAGAAGAGTTGAGTACCTGTGACAAGGACTACACGCGACCCACAAAGCTTAAAATATTTACTCTGTGGCCCTTGACAGAAAGTTTGTTGACCTCTGACCTACTGCCCTGCTTTGTTCAAAATAGGCACTTGAATAATCTCCAGGGGGTTAAACCCTAGCATACTAGATGTCTTTCTGACGTTGCTAGAAGAGGGTACAGGAGTTGAATACTTCAGGGCACCCCCTACTCACACCCCTCCCTCCCTAAGATGATTGAGCGGCTATGGATTGAGCCATGTTCTGCCCTCTAGTCTACAGTGGGGGCCCAGCTCGCTGCATCCGGCGCAGTCTGGGCTGAGGCCTTTTCACATCTGGCCTGCTTTGAATATCCTCATTCTAGACACCCTGCCTCTCAGCCTCACATCCCTTACCTTTAGAATATTAACAGCTAACATTTACTGAGAGCTGACTCTGGGTCAGATAGTGTGTTTTGTCTCACTCATTTCTTAGGATGAGATAGATAATCCTAGAAGGAAGGTATTATTATTACTATTGTCATTCCCATTTTACAGATACAGAAACTGAAGTTCAGAGAGATGCAATAACATGCCTATGTCACACATGAGTAAGTAGCAGAGCCAGGACCCACACTTAAATCATCTTGACTCCAGAGACTGCATGGCAGGAGGGAGGAGGTAAGGTGGGGCAGGTGGGCACAGCTACCTGAGATGAGATTTTTCCCTTAACATCCACCTCGGAATTCTTTCCTTGGATCCCATCTTGCTGCTGCTGCCACAGTCAAACCAAACCAGACCCAGGGGATTGTTGATTCTTTTTCTTTTTGGACTGTCTTCAAAACCCCTTTTCTCTTATGTTCTCCTGACACAACTGAGAAAGGGCAGAACATTCAAAAGACACTTGACTAAAGACATAAGGAAAACCAAATGAGAGACAAAACAGAAACTTAAAACAAATCCACTTTTCCCCCAGCGAGGCTGGTTGATAGGCTAACTTCGCAGACACAGAGCTCCTTTGCCGTACCGCACCCTGAACTGTGAAGGGTCCCACCCAGAAATGGTCCTCTGGAGAGCTCTTGGGAGACTTTCTGTTTTGTTGCTTGCAGGGATAATCCCCAAAGGCTCAGGCAGGAGCTATAAATTGAGTGCTTCTCCCAACTGGGACTGGCCAAGTTTGTCTTCAGCACTCAACACCTTCACACCTTCCGCGTCCTGCTTCCTTCTGCCCTGGCCTTCCACTCCCCCCCTCCCCACCCCCCACCAACCGCTTGTGCTGTCTGCTGCTGCTTTGTGCCCAGGCCTGCCCCTCCAGGCCATGTCCCGGGCTCCAAAATGTTTCCATCCTCCTGCTACCAACAGAAACTTCTAACTGCATAACATGGTACCTCCTCCCAGAGGACACGGAGATGAGCATCTCCCTCCAACTTTCACCTCTCCCATATTAGAGTCTGCGTCAACTCCTAGAAAGCTCCCTCAGACTTCACACATTGAGGACTGGCTCCCAGCTTGTTTATCCTCCCTCCTTCTCCTACAAACCAATCTTTCTGAGTAGGTAAGAAATTTCCATTCCTCCCACCTCTCCTCTAAGGATCCCATTTCTCTCCAGAGGGAAGTAGGAAACAGCAGTGGGATGGGAGGGCTCCCTCTCACTCGATGTCTCTTCCTTCCCTTCCTGCCATGATTGCTTCTGATGTCTGTGCTTGGTTTCTGCTCCCCTCCCCCAACTCAAAACTCCTTGCTGGTTGATTGAACTTGTAGTTTCTTTTCCCTCATTCAACAGCTGTTTCTGTCCTAGGAGCCCAAAGTAAAGAACTCCTGAGAGAATAATAAAAGAAAATTCTTACAGACCAAGCTCAAAGCAAAACAGGGACCACGGCTGAATATAGCAGACAAGGAGGTAGTTGGAAGGGAAGATCATGCTGGACTGTGGGATAATCTGGTTCCCCTCAAATCCCAGCCCTTAGATTGGCCCTGGCTGCTAGTCTAGTATTCCTTTGTAAGGACTTGACCAGCTTTGAGACACCTGCCCTGAACTGGGCCTTCCAGACTGGAGTCCCTTGGCAACCAAAATCACCTTAGCTGCTCCACATAGAGGGTGAGTGTCCAGTGTGACTTTGTAGGTAAAGGAATCCTTCACACCATAACTTTCAGTCTCTCTCAGGGACAGGGGTGTCACATAGAGTTTGCAAAATGGATTCTTTAGGACTTCTGATTTCTGTCTAGAGACAACCAGTTTGAAGACAAGGTATTCTGGCCCATTCTGGAAGTTTAGGTGGGTTTCAAAGCAAGAAACAAAAAGGAAGGAAGGGAGAGCGGGAAGGAGGAAGGGAGAGCTGGAGAGAACTTTGTCTGGTTGAAGGTAGGGCAGCGTACATTATTGATAAGCGTGTCCTCATCCTTGTTAGCTTTCTGCTGTCTTCGGCTCTTGCAAACAATGAGATAATATTTCTTTGTAATAAGCACAGAGAGGGTTTATCCAGTTATCTTGGCATGGTTCACATTAATGAAATGATGACTTTAAATCAATTGTCTGTTTTTATTTGTGACGTATTAGAGTACGCTCAGTGAGTGTGTTTGCATATATTATTTGGAAAAAAATGTGTTTCTCTATTCTTTAGGAATTAGAATGAAACCTCAAAATCTAATTTATCTTACTTTAACAACTATATCAACCTTAAATATTCATATGAATAAATATCTTTTAGGAAAACTATCAAAGTAGGGTGTTTTCATAAACATTTTCCTTTCTGGTTAAATAAGCCCCAAGCTGTCTGAACTATAAAGGGATGTCTGTGGGTGAGTGTGTGTGCACATGTGTGTGATTTTTCGCAGTTTATGGATGTAAGGGACTCTCTCTGAAATATGTGCTCAAGAGCTAGGAGCTCAGAGTTTAGTCTGTGCTGCTGATCTTACATTTTCGTTTGGGAGCTCCTTAAGCTTGGTATGATCAGTATCATTCTTTTCATATTTTCCTCAGTAATTTTGATTTTAAAAATACCAAATACAAGGAAACCTCAAATTCCTAACTTTCCAGTTCCAAGGTATCTGGGGGGTGGGGTCTCCTATTTGGTGAACAGCCCTTTGAGGCAGTGCTGACAGTATCATTCTGAAGAGTGACAATGAAGTGACAATGTTTCCTTCTTCTCAAAGAGCCACTCCAAAGTAGGCTGCCCTTGAGGTGACCCAAAACGGGTATAGCCAGAGGCACAGGTGCCACTTGCATTGTCACAGAGTCAGGAGAAAAACAAAATAGATGATCCTTTACTCTGGCCTCTTTCTATCCTTTCTGCTTCTGGCACAGGTCACTTTTTTTCCTTCATTCTTCCCTTCCTCTCTTCTCACTTTCTCCACTCTCATTTGGAAAAATAAAGCATCAATCGACCATCCGCTTATCCACCTGCCACCCTGTATTTCATCTTTATCTCCAAACAACCTCCCGAAATTATTGGCCTTTACAAACTCCCTCACTGTCTTCATTACCTTCCCTGGAAACTCCTGTAATCTGAATGCCACCCCATCACTCCACTAATAGGGCACGTGGCCTCCATTTAGTCAAGCCCATAGCCTTTTTCTTCACTTTTCATTTTCCTGAAACCTCTGCAACACTTGGTAATTTTGGTGAGCCTTTCTGTCCTGAATCCCTTTCCTCTGTAGGATTCATCACTAGCCCTCTTTTTTCTTAACTGTGGGATAGTAGGGTGCCTTAAGAAGGGTGTGTATAAATATCGAGTATCAAATCACTATGATGTACACCTGAAGCTAATGAGGATATTGTATGTCAACTATTCTTCAATTAAAAAATAAATAAAATAATTTAAAAACTTGTCATATTACCTAAAAGCCAAAAGAAAAAACAAAGTGACCATATAATTTTTCATCCAGACCAAGATATCCTTGAGAATTAAAGGTTGCTCAGTGACAATAGGAACAAACAGAGATCATCCTAGGCAAACGGAGATGTCCAGTCACCCTCTCCTTTAGGCTCCGGGGAGGACAAAGTGGAGAGGAGCTCAGGGTAGGATATGAATGAGCATAGATCAAGGAGCTTTCATCAATCTGTCTTAGAGTTGCTTAGCTACTTCTGCCTAAGATCTCAAGTTAAAAATTCAGCTTCACATTCATGAAAGGATCCAGTTACCTGAGGAGAAGTGTCAGAGCAAGATTAGGGGAGAAAAGATGGGTGAGGAGAGAAGTCTAGGGAGGAAAAGGCAGAGCTGGCTGGACCTGTAGTACTCTGTGGGTTCCTTATAGAGTCTGCCCTTATAGGTAAAGATGAACTCAGTTCTGAAACCTCTTCCAGGCCCTTCTCAGCCCAGGATTTCCCAAGATCAGTAGCACTGAGTGGCCAGCTGGGTAGGCAGCCATGATGATTTTGCACAAAATATTCCAGGAACTGTCGGCATTAAAGATGTTGGACATAGAAAGAAATAGAGCAACTGCATTGAAAGTGTAGAGAATGAGAAAGTAGCTGATAGCTTTGATGGCCCCCATGTGAGCTTCCATGCTGGGGTCCCTGAAGCCAGTGGCATTGCTTTCCATGTGTAGGGTGTGTCTCTTGAGAGAGATGATCAGCAGGGTGGCTGCAAGGATGAACATGATCAGAGGAATGAGGATCCCCAGATAATAAAGAAGAATCAGATTGAAGACATTGGTCTCAGTGAAGTATTTTTTCTCAGTGGAGTTGGAGGAGGGGATAGGAATGGAACTATTCACATACACAGTGAAGATATCTTTAAAGAAGGGAAAGCTGAAGCATAAAGAGATGAGGAGTGACAGCCTTAGAAGCCAAGGCATCAGCACCATGATTTTCCTCTTCATCATGGAGAACAAAGGATGAGTAAAGCTTGCAATTCTAAGACAATAGAAGACATTGAGCCAGGCAGCAAGCCAGAGGTTGGAATAGTTCAGAAACATGATGATGACTTTGAAAAGTTTATACACTGTGTTTTGGGTATAAATGACCCGCAATAGTAGACTGTAAGTATTCTCCAGCATCATCCAGATCTGTAGCAAGAGCCTGGAAAAGCTCAGCATCAAAAGGATGCGGTCACCAATGGGTAGTCTTTTGCCTCTGGCCCACTCCGCCCCGTAGATAGCTGTGATGAAGCCATTCCCAACGATGCCAATGGTGCACTCTATTCCGGAGACCAGCAAGGTAAAGATGATTTTAAACCTGGACGTGTCTTTATCCATGGCATCTGTGTTCACTGTCGCCATTCTCTTTGGTCCTGACTTTCAGGTGTCCACGCCAAGAAATGTTAGTATATGCTCTGCAATCTTCTGACCCTCACTCAATGTTATTATAATTCCCCCCCTCACCCCCAGTTAATGGTTATTTCCAATTTGTCTTCATTTGCTTGTCACATGACTACAAGTTAGAGGCTTGAAATACAAATGATGAGAGGATCTGGTTACTGGCTGTCTCTATTTTTCATACTCATTTGTCTTGGGCCTTCACAAGCCCATTGGAAAAAATGTGAGACAGCCTCCTATCCCAGCACCTTCTTACCATATTTACTTTAAGTCCACATTCACCTGACAGAGCAAGAATCCCAGGCTAGGGATCTTACCTCCCTCGAGTCCTACAGTCTCACAAGACCTGTTATCTGCTAAATTATCTGTAAAAATGCATACAGCTTCTTTGAACTGCCTTCTCCTCCTTCCTTTATTATCTCTCTTATTTTGGGAGAGTTTTCATTCCTTCGGTTGGTGTGTTTGTGAATAAGAAATTCCTATCAGCTCATACATGAATGTCTTTGACTTAGAATCAGTTTCTTCCACCAAGGACAGATATTATAATGTCCTCAAATAGTACACAAAAAGCCAAAATTGGATGCCATTTCAGGGAATTAGAGACAAGAAAGACTCGACAGTCACATTTTCATTGTTTCTGTCTTTATCACCAATTATAATTTACTGATATCCCCATCACTACTTGAGCTCAGAATCAGGTAGAGTTAGTCTGGGAAGGCTTCAGAGTGTTTGAAACACGATGTTGAAGTTGGAAAATGTGGCCAAACACTGTGATTTGAAATTTAATTTCCTACTTCTTAACCCTGGCTGTGAAACAGAATGAGCTCTGGCACTTTAAAAAAATATATAGATGCCCAGGACTCATTCTTCACCCAGTGAATCAGAATCTGAGATAGATGCCCAGGACTCATTGCTGATCTAGTAAAGGAGAATCTGAGATAAACCAGGTATGCTGTATTTTTAAAAAGCTGAAAGGTCATATTGCTCATAGCCAGGATTGAGAACCAAAGCCTTAGCTAGAAACCAATGTCTTAGGCCAAATCTGGCCTGCAGTTGTATTTTATCTTGTAATGTCTAATATTGGACAGCATTAGTCCACTAGTGCTTAATTTTTTTTATTGCCCAACATTTAAATTTAGGAGATTGCATAGATGCACACAAAAAAATCTGTCTTCTCTTGGAAAATTAGTAGACATGGCAATATTGTATCTGCATGGTGAATTGGTTGAAGTGGAATAGTGGCTGCCCATTTAAAACAAGGTAAGTATGCACTTTTCAATTTGTTATAGTATCCACCGATTCCTAGTGTCTTCTTGACCCTGAGGCCTCGTGCCAGTGTGCTTGCCTTATTATAATTTTTATAATATAAATGGAGGGATGATAAAAATAGATTTCTCCACCCACAAATTAATTTATTTCAAGTAATCAAAGATTTATTTTTATTATAAAATTGTCTTATTAAATCATATTTGTATAGAAATAGCACCAAAGCAATATATTGCAAAATTAAGAAAGCGTTGTTTAGAGAAATGAAAAGTCCTGGTCAACACATAGACTTGTACAAGAATGTCCATAATAGCTTTATTTGTAATAGGCAGAAACGGGAAACAAGAAGATTCGTTGACAAGTTCTGCATCTTTGGTAAGAGAGTCACTAATTTCTGTTACTTCTGCTAATAGAGGAGAGTAGTATATTTGTCAGCAGCTTTCACATATTTAAAAGAGCCAAACTCATTTTTTTGTTTATTTTGTCCCAACTTATGCAAGTTTGTAGCAAATAATATCTCTCCAAATTTCTTGCACATAATTGTTAATTTCTACTGTTCGGGTACCATCTTCTGTTGATGTTCATTTCCATTTTTCTCTAATTTTAAGAGACAAGAGCAGTGGGGTCTGGTGAGCATGTGGCATATTTATAGGGATGTGGGGTCAATTCATTTCTTATTCTGTATTCCTTCCTCACTGGGGGAGCTAGAATGAGCCACCTTTATTTTAGGGAAATTCTCGTGGGGGGACGCAACACCAAAGTTTACAAATTCTTGGTTTTTAAGTTCAAAAGCTTTGGTCTAGGGGTAGGATAGAACAGATTGGAAGAATATATGATTATGGGAACCATTTTCCTTTCACTTCTCTCTCAAGCACCACCATGCAGACTAGCAAATGCTTTTCCAAGTTGGGGAAGAGTGAGGAAAGAGTTAGAGAAGGGAAGCATTTCTGAAAGGGGCCCCACATATTGGCCCACCACTCATGGCTGCATGGGGGTGTCAAAGGCAGAGGTGGGCTGCAAGATTGCTCCTGAGCCCGCAGCCCATCCACACTTGGGAGAGCTACTAAAGCTTCCTTGTGCTCACAAAAGGGGTCTGGAAATGTGCTGAGGGAGTTAATGGATTCCAAAGGAGTCTGGTGGTCGTATCAAGGAGGCTTTGTGAGCTTGGGCTCAGATGAAGCCAATGCAAGGTCAGAGCAATGGCCATGGAATAGACTCCCCCCTGCCTCCCTCCAAGGCTCTGTTTGATCCCAGGGATCACAGATGTTCCCTCAGAGAGGTCGGAAGGAGAAACCCTGAGAAAATCTTGTAATTATAGTGTTTAAGTCTGGTATGACTGAGAAAACACTAAAGTATAATTGGTTTGTGGAGCAATGTCAACTCAGTGAGTGGGATAAACATGAACAAGATTTTCCCCTTCAATCATAGTGCTCAGCTCTGTGCTGTTGCATCTCCCTTCCCCATCCCATAGTGATATCTTGGGCAAGTTTAATCTTTTCTAGTCTTTTTTGGTACTTAACAGTCCAATTTAGTTTCTTATTTGGTTTAAACCTTACCTGTTCCCTTTTCCCCAAGCACAGTTTGAGCTGAGACCTCATCTGCTCGAATTGGACGGGGACAGCGTGGGCTCTGGGACGTCCGTCCCTCCCTCTTCAGCCCTGGCTCTCCAGGGCACTGGCGTGGGAGAGAGGGCATAGATGACAGTCTCTTTATTTGACTGGCTGCTGTGGTAAATGTGCTACCTTGTGGTTGCTGCTGCTTCCCTGGCCAATGCCATCTGGTTATGGGTGACTCTGGGGGCCAGGCATCGTATGCTGGCTGTGCCGTGAAAGGGCTCTGTGGCAGCTCTCCAGTGTACTGCACATAACTCTAGTCACTCCTCACCCTCTCTCCCTCTGCTTGTCTTTTTGTGTGTGTGTGTGTGAGGAAGATTGGCCCTGAGCTAACATCTGTTGCCAATCTTCCTCTTTTCGCTTGAGGAAGACTGTCCCTGAGCTAACATGAATGCCATTCTTCCTCTATTTTATGTGGGATGCTGCCACAGAGTGGCTTGACAAGCGGTGCTAGGCTGGCAGCCAGGATTGGAACCTGTGAACCCCAGGCCACTGAAGCGGAGAGCATGAACTTAACCACTGTGCCACTGGGCTGGCCCCTCTGCTCATCTTTTT
Organism: Equus przewalskii; assembly: GCF_037783145.1. Classification (NCBI taxonomy): domain Eukaryota; kingdom Metazoa; phylum Chordata; class Mammalia; order Perissodactyla; family Equidae; genus Equus; species Equus przewalskii. The sequence goes on along the minus strand of NC_091834.1, from coordinate 95,955,001 downwards.
ATCGGTATAGACTTAGGTGGAGGGTTGCTGTTGGGACCATGGGTGGTGTTGGTAGGGCTGGTATTGCCACCTCTTGGTAAGCTTTGCAGGTAGGTATCTAGCCTCAGTTCTTCGCTGCTTTCTTTAGATCTGTCCTTCTCAACCCTCTCTACATACTAGAATTGCCTGAATTACCTGAAGGGCTTTAAAAAAATCAATACCTATATTCCACCCTCAAAGATTCTGAGTAATTGTTCTGGAGAAAAGTGAGGCATTGGCATTCCCAAAGCTTCCCATTACAATTCTAATAGGGAGTGTGGGGGTGTTGAGAACCACTGCCCTTTAGGGATACTTCCTTCATGGTTTAGAGTATGGGCTTTAGGGTCAATTCTGGGCCAGCAGGAACAGTGCCACTCAGCATCCTTGTAGAAGTGACTGAATGACTTCCTGAAGACTAAAAGGACATTTTCTTCCATCAGGTAGAAGGGGACCAGATCGAGAGGTTGAATTATATAAAATAATCATAGTATTTTGCAAAACTGAGTTTCTGGCTTGTGAAAGTCACATCCACTGTATAGTGTTAGAAAAGCAAAATATTTCTCCTATCTGTCTGAGAAGAAAGGAGAAGACGACGGACCTAGAAGATCATATGTTCCACTTTGTAAATTAAAGACCATTCCTATGTGCTTATTTGGCAAAGGATATGATTAAAGAAAATGGCCTAGATGCCCTTATGAAACAAATCACTGTAAGAACAAAGACCAGGGATGTGGAAAAGATGTGTGATGAAAATCTAATGAACTGCAAAGAGAATTGAAATGTCAACAAGGTTTGTTTTGGTTGCTTATAAAATAAGCAGTTTTGTATAAGTGAAAAATCTGTCTAGGACATCAATTTCTTCACAGATAGCAATTTGTAAAAGAGTGTCTATTGCATGTAGTAGAAATTGTGTGTCCTGAAAAAATATAAGCACGTGTGAATGTAAGTGTAACCAGAAATACTGTTGTTCAGTGTACTGGAAATATGTCTAGGAAATTAAAGATAAATTGTGTGACAATTTTTAAACATCGTGACATTCGCTATTGCAGCTGATGGATACATATTTAGTAATACTTAGATGTAATAATTAGCTCTATTTATTCACTGAGTTTGAGAATTTTTATATGCCTAAAAATATTTTGGACAGTGTGCCCATGACAGGCACCACACTAGGAAGTAACTAAGAAATTAATTTTTGTAATAGAGGAAACTTTCGAACAATTTAATATAGATGATGTTCCTGGGATAGATGGTGTTAATATTGGACTTGCAATAAAACTGAAGTTCCATGTGGCAGGTTATGTAAGGACACAGACTTTACATCCACTCATTTGTTTCCTTCAGCAGGAATTGCTTTCTGCTAGAAGTTAAAAATGGAACATGTCATGGACACAGAGCTCACCACCTGCAAGCTGGATCTCCTCCTGGGACTTGGGCCATAGAGCGTTCCGGGTGCTGTTTGATGAATTGGACACGTAAGACAGGAGTCTGCTCACTGCACGTAGGTTGGGAGGCCTACTCATGGCAGAACACTAAGGAGAGGTGTTGAACTGTTGGAATAAACTCATTCACATCTTCTGAGGAAAAAAATATCTTTGCTTATGCTAAGCTGCAAAGGCCGTTGTCACGTAAGTGGCCTTCCGGGTTGACAAACGCTTTGGATATTTCCCTGCAAAGACATCCACAGTAGCTATAAGACATTATGGAGAAAGTTATCTGGTGTAGTTATTCAGTTCTCTTTTCTATGCTAAAATTAGCTTCTGGAACTGTAACTGATGGCCTGAACCCAGTGATGGAAATTGTGATACACTGGAAACTGACTTCCCAGATTTGATTTCAAACTCTGAAGGTAACCTCCCACTGCTCGGTGCTCCTTTACCAGTCCTTACCTATCATGTAAAAGATGATGTGCGGTGTAATACAGGATGGAACATTTAGTGCAGTGACACCAGAACGCCAAGCTCCTGTAGATATCTTAACAATTGTGCAAAGATTTTTGAAAATCATGTTTGAAAATGCCTAGGTTTTTAAACAGCTCTTTTCCGTAAACTAAGTAAAACTAAATATCACTCCTAGTCAGGGCTACCTGGCAAGGCCAAATTCTGTGTTCACATAGAACTTGATCCAAGATTTAACAACGACATGTTGGTGCTGAAGAAAAAGTTGCAGATTCCTGGTTCCAAAACAAAAGTCAACAAATTGTGAAAGAAAATGTTAAAAGTAAAATATTTCTATTTTTGTTTTATATTTTTTTCAATTTTGAATTTAAGATACAACTGCCAGTGTTATACATGTGTGCATTATGTGGTATGGTTGCAATCATAATTAAGAAAAATAAAGTTTTGATTATTTTCCTGGCACTTGGTTTGTTTTTCTTACCTCTGCCATGTTCACTCGTAGATCTTTATGTCCCTGGCTTCTGTAGACTCTGGAGTTTTGAATGATTGTGTGGGCAATGAATTATGTAATGGCTCTAAAGCTTAGCTAACAGTTTTCACCACAAGATGGAGCTCATAAATGGAGCTTCTTGGAAAATGGAGCAGTTGCTTAATTCCTCCACTAGTGGGAGGGCATGCTCTTTCCTTCTAAATAGGAGCGGGGGAAGAGGGGAACCTTTGAAAACCTTTTCTGTTTTAGGCAGTTGGCTAAGAGTTTTATCTACTTACTTTTAGGGAGAGCACTGAATCTTTATATTCATGGTCACAGTTATTTCAGACAGTTTTCATGAGAAAACTCATATTGTCTTTTAATGAAGTATCTTTTTTGTTAACAGAGTGGTTAATATTTATCTTTGAAAGGTAAGTTGCAAGTAAAAACAATATTCCTTGAATAGACTAACTTTAGTTGACTACAGAACCTGTTTCTAAAGAATCCAAAACATTGGAACACTAGAATACTAGTACTGCACGCACCCCGACAGCTGGTGTGGTACATCGAGCTCCCTGTTCAGAGATGAGTGAACTAAGAAGGCTTTAAGAAGTGAAGGCAACTGCCTAAGGCTATATCCCAGTTGAAGTCATTACTGGAACATCAAGAGTGCATCTTGGAGAGTCCCTTTACTCTTGCCTTCAGATTTCTGTCACAGTTCTCTGCAGGCTCTCTTTACCAATGGGTAGTTAACTTGCCTAATTAGGCTCTAACTCATCCAATCCAGGAAATGGTTCTGAAGTATCATTTAGGCACAACAATCATTTGTGCTCAACAATCTTTTTTCGCCCTAAATTAAATGATTTCCTGCACTGAGGAGGGATAGATACATAAAATGGTCATTGCTTCTAAGCAAAACTTCAGTGTCATTTATTCATTCATTCAACAAATATTTATTAAGTGCTGACTATGTCTCAGGCACTGGAGATAAACAGTGAATGAGGAAGTTTCTGTCTTCTTGAAACTCAGTTTAGTTTGTATGTGTGGGGTGAGGGGAGAGCAAGTATAGGGGGAAGGTGAGTGAGGGAGTTTGGGAATAATAAACAAGTAACTAGATGATGTAATTTCAGATGGTAGTAAGCGCCGTAAAGAAAGTATTGATTTTCAACAAGGGTGCCAAGACAATTTAATGAGGGAAAATAAGTCTTTTCAAAAACAGTGGAAAAACTGAGTATCTACATGCAAAAGAATGAAGTTAGACTTCTATTTCATACCATATAAAAAATTAACTCAAAATGGATCAAAGACTTAAATTCAGGAGCCAAAACTATAAAACTTATTAGGAAAACATGGGTATAAATCTTTGCGACCTTGGATTATGCCATGGTTTCCTAAATATGACACTTAAAGCACAAGAAAAATAAAGAAATGAGACCTCACCAAAATTTAAAACTTTGTGCTTCAAAAGGCACCATCAAGAAAGTGAAAAGATAATCCACATAATTAGAGAAAATATTTGCAAATCATATATCTGACAAGAGTCTAGTATCCAGAATACATAAAGAACTCTTGTGACTCAACAAGAAAACAGCCGAATTAAAAAATGGGCAAAGTATTTAAATATATATTTTTTCAGAGAAGATATACAAATAGCCAATAAGCACACTCAGCATCATTAGTCATTAGGGAAATGCAAATCAAAACCACAATGAGATTCCACTTTACACCCACTAGGATCACAAAAATACAAAAAACGATTACAAGTGTTAACAAGGATGTGGAGAAATTGGAACCCCCATACACTGCTGAGGTGAATATAGAATAGTGCAGCCTCTTTGGAAAACAGTTCATCAATTCCTCAAAAAGTTAAACATAAGAGTTACCATATGATCTAGTAATTCTACTCCTAGGTAGGAGAAGGCAATTGAAAACATATGTCCACATCAAAACTTGAAAATGGATGTTCATAGCAGCATTATTCATGATAGTCAAAAAGAGGAAACAACCCAAATGCCTGATGAACAGATTTAAAAACTGTGGTATATCCTTTCAATGGAATATTATTCAGCCACGAAAAGGAATGAAGTACTGATATACACTACAACAAGGATAAACCTTTAAAATATTATGCTAAGTCAAAGCAGCGAACACAAAAGGCCACATATTACAAGATTCCAAATTCATATGAAATGTCCAGAATAGGCCACTTCATAGAGACAGAAAGTAGATTGGTGCTTGACAGGGGCCGGGGAGGTGGAAAATGGGGAATAACTGCTAAAGAAACAAGGTTTCCTTTTAAGGTGATGAAAATGTTCCAGAAGTAGGTAGCGGTGATGGTTGCACAAATCTCGTAAATATGCTAAAACCCACTGAATTATACACTAAGAGAGTGAATTTTATGGCATAGGAATACATCTCAAAAAAGAAAAAGTAGGGTGAGAGGATAGAGAGAAAATGGGCCTAGGTGAGCAGTGTGTTATTTTAAACACTGTGGTCAGGGAAAGTTTCACGGGGATGGTAGCATCTGAGTAGAGTATTTGTTGATTTAATGAATACCTGGATGAAGCCCACATGATACCGGCTCAACACAAGGTTGACATAAGGGAAGCTATATTGTAGAAAAGAAACCATATTGTAACTTTAAATGACCTCTGATTAACTAACCCAGACATACTCTGTAGATTTTATAGCCCCTCTCAGCTGTGATAAGATGATAACTTTGTTCTTTAGAGTTCTCTAGGAATGTGAGGAGCCCCGGCAGAGAGCCTATGCTGATAGCCATCGTCAATGACAACTGAAAGGTCATTGCTCCATTCTCTGATACATATCCAGTAAAATAAAGGACTATCAGGAACTGGGACCAAATGTCTGCTCCCACCCAGAGATCAGCCACCTCCCCAACCTGGAGACCAGCCCTGTATATAACTGGCCTGTAGTCTTTGTTCTGGGAGATGGTTCTTTTGGATGTGAGTTGGCCATCTTCCCTCTTCCTAGCAAGCTGTAATAAAGTCCCTTCTCTCCTACCACCTTGCCTCCTGACTATTAGCATATATTGTGGCAAGCAGATGACCCCCACCTTGGGCAGTAACATACACACCCTGTTGTGCTCCCTGTTCTCTCCTCCTTTGTTTGTATATACCCTTTCTCTGATAGATACACTATTAGAATGTGCGTCTACCCACTCTAATGCTACAATCTTGTGTGAGAGACACATTCAGGGAATGAAAGCCATCATGGTTCTATGGGAATGCTTACCTGCCATGCTTCCCTGCAGACTTAGTTAACGGGGAATTCTCTAAGCCCTAACAATGCCTTAAACATCTTAAGAAAGGTGTGTAACAGGATGTTAAATGAGGCTCTTGAGTATTTGCTAAACCCTTCAAGTGGGATACAATTGGTGATAAGTGGCCACATAATCTGGAGACGGAATCCTTCATTCATTCCCACATCCAACTTACACAGGAGAGAATCCTTCAAAGGGAATTTATGTCAGAGGAGAGCATGCAGCTTTTCCTATCCTTTTCCCTAGAATGCTGTCCTCCCCTTCCCCCCAAAGACAAGTGAGATCAGAGCTTCCAGAGCATCACTAGTAGAGTCAACACACATGGGAGAAAGGGACACCAGCCTCTTACTCATCCACCTGCCCTTGTTGCCGTCAGAGCAGACAGCAAGGGCATTCTTGAAGGAACATAACCTGGATCTCTAGAGCCAAACTTCTCAACCTCAGCACCATTGACATTTTGGGCAGAGAAATCTTTGCTGTGAGGGGCCATCCTGTCCACTGTAGGATGTTTAGCAGCATCCCTGGCCTCCACCCACTAGATGCAGGTAGCATCCCCCACCTCCCATAATTGTGATGACCAAAAATATCTTCAGACATTGCCAAATGTCCCTTGGGGGGCAAAATTACCCTGGTTGAGAACCAGTGCTCGAGTTTTTGGGGACACTAGCAATATAGAGATGGATACTCGACTTTTGCTTGGTGAAACCAGAAGAGTCTGCCTACAGCTGCCACTAATGGCAGAGCAAAGAGGACGGGTGGCGTAGGGGCTGCCTGAACTGCGAGTGTTTGGTGGAGCAAAGAAGGGTCCTCAGGCACATGCTGTACAGGTGAATCAGGCTCAAGTTATTTTGAAGGGACCTTCTTGAAGGGGAGCCATCTGTTGGACAAGAGAGAGATCTCAAGAGACCAAAGAGTTCATTGCTTGCTTTAGATCAGGGTTTTTCAACCTTGACACTGCTGATATTTTGGACCTGATCATTCTTGGTTGTAGGAGCCTGTCCTGTGCATTGTAGGATGGTTAGCAGCATCTCTGGCCTCTACCCACTAGATGCCATTGGCATTCCCCCAAGTCATGATGATTTAAAATGTCTCCAGACATTGTCAAATGCCCCCTTGGGGGTAAAAATTACCCCTGGTTGAGAAGCACTGCTTTTGAGAAAGGTGCATTCCAAGAATCCCACCGTGGAGGTCTGGAAGCCCCACACACTGCCCCATGATTCAGCGTTTTAGTTTCCTATGGCTGCTGTAACAGATTACCAAAAACATAGTGGTTTAAAAAACACACACACTTATGACCTTACAGTTCTGGAGGCCAGAAGTTCAACATGGCAGGCCTATGTCCCTCTGGGAGCTTGAGTGGAGACTTCCTTGCCCTTTCCAGCTTTTTGAGGCTGCCCTTTCCTTGGCTCCCAGCTCCCAGCCGGCAGTGGCATCACTCTGACCTCTGCTTCTGTCATCACATCTCCTTCTCCGCCTCTGACCCTCCTGCCTCCCTCTTGTAAAGACCCTTGTGATTACATTGGGTCCATCTGGATCATCCAGGATAATCTTCCCAACTGAAGGTCCTAAACTTCACGTGTCTACAAAGTCCCTTTTACCATGGGAGTTAACATATTCACAGGTGTCACAGATTAGGATGTGGACATCTTTGGGGCAGGCATTATTCTGCCTACCACAATCAGTATTTGGGCACATGCCAACCAGAGAGCACTGAGTAGCCAGACTGCACCAGCACTAGTAAGTAATACCCTGTGCTTTCTAATTCCTTCTTCCACCTTCCTCCTCCCTGGATCTGGAAGCAGCTGAGCAAGTGAGAAATCCGGAGAGTGAGAAAAAGAGATCTCACCCCACCCTTCCCCATCGTTGGAACCGATGGAGCTGTGTGACTCAGGCCTAGCTGGAGCTGGGAGAGAGCTTTAAATTAGATGAGAGACAATGGTTTTGATGACAATAGGGCTGAAATCTTTCTGTTAACTGAAAATTATGCTGTTTTAATTCCCAACATGTCTGCAAGACCATGGGGTCTACCTGGATGGTTGCTGATGTCTGGAAAAGGAGGTCTTCAACAGTAAAATTGAAGACAATGATGGGAAGAGAAAGTCGCTGTTCAGGGTCCCTTGGAGAATTCACCTCATTGAATAAACCTGGTAGAAGATGATTTTAGGGGAAGAGGGGGTTTCAAAATTCTGTTGATTCACCACACAAACTGAAAAGACCCTCTTCCTAGAGAGAAAGAAGTGGCTGTGTGTTGAGCCTGTCTGCACAGGAGGCAGAGGATGAGGGGGCCTCGGGACGCCCGTGCTTTTCTCTACTTACCCAGGAACACTGGATGATTTTTCTCTCACCTAGAAGTTTGGGGAAAGAAGTCAAGAAGAGCGAGAAGAGAAAAGAGTGGGGAAAGGGGGAAAAACCTGGGCTGATAACTACTCATGGGGAACAACAAGTAGACAGTATTTCAAATCTGTGCTGGCAGGAAACCTGGGGCATATGGCCACTCCAGGGAGAGAGGTGCGGCGTGCAGCTCTGAATCAAACTTTAAAATGCTTCCCAACGTGTGAATGTATGGCCTGCCTAAACCCTAAACTATAGCTAGAAAACTTTCCTGGGTTTCTTAAGGACACCAAGGGGATATCTAAACTCAATTTTCTGCTTCCTTCGCTCCTGGGACCCAGGGCACAGTAGAGCAGGCCACGCACAAAGGCTAAAACCTGTGAGGGGCAATCGTTAGGCTAAAACCCAAATTATCTGTGGTTCTTTATTGTATGTGATATATTTATACATAACTTTAATGACCATTTTAAGCATTCAAAAATGACAAGTGTATTCTACCAAAAGTTGCTCCAAAAAGAGAGATACAATGATCTGGGGTGAGGGAAAATTTTTGGGGGGCGGGATTATGGAGCACCAAAAATGGACGTGTGTTTTGTGCAGGAAAAGAGGCATTGGAAAGTCTGTTTGAATGGAGTAGAGTAGTCAAGATAAAGTGCAGCAGGTAATGAGGAGAATGCAATAAAACAAACGAATGTTTTGTACACTCCACATCAGTATAGGGCCTGGGGAACTACAAAGCAAGAGAAGAGAGTACAATCCTCTACCAAGCTCCGGGTTCCCAGAGCAGAGCCATGCTTGAGAGTGACATGGGGAGAGGCAGGGAGCAGTGAGGGGTGTTAAGGAGAATTCACCTTTCTCTAGGTTCTAAATGGGAATGAATTTCTAAAACTCTCCTCCAGGAGCACTGCAGATGTTGGAAGCAGGATGTTGTTGATGTGCTCATTACCTCTGTGGGTGTGCGCTGTCTTCATGCCCAAAATCTTAACCACGATTATCTGGCAGAGAAAAGAACCTGGATGTTTTTCTTTTCCTCAGGCCGGTGGGTAGAAGTATCTAACTGAGGCTGGATTCTGTCCCTCTCCATGTATTTGTAGCTGTCTACTGGGGGACAGATGCCTTTTACTTTTAAATTGTTTGTAGTAAACTCTTATTTTCGAAATTAAGGAGATTGTGCCTGTCCACATGTTAGGCTCTCAATAAGTAATTTGCTGAAGGAAGGAGAGAGGGAAAGAAGGAGGACAGCTAGAAGGGAAAGAGGGAAGGAAGGAAGAAGGAAAAGAAAGGAGAGAAAGAAGGAAAGAGAGAAAAAGTGAAGGAAGGAGGGAAGGGAAGGAAAGAAATAAGGAAGGAAGGAGGGAGGGAGAGAAGAAATACAGACCTTTATGTGTGTGCTTGTGTGCTCCAGCACATGAATTTGCTACAAGGAGTGGCACAGGAGATTATGGAGGAGGTTGGCTCTGTGAAGGGAACTCCCAGGGCTTGGGTTGTGACAGAGAAAGCAAGGAGGTGACTTTGGTGGCAGATCTTCCAGGTTTGTGGTGGGAGGAATTGAACTGTCCTGACTCTCTTAACGAGGGTAAGAAATGTTGCCATGAAGATGGAATAGGTCACCAGTGAGCTCATGGACCCTTGTAATGCAGATTCTCCGCAAAGACCTGTCAAATTGTCTCTCTCTGGCTGCACTAATACAGTAAAACCCAAGTAGCCCTTTGCTCTCCTCATTTGCTGCCTTGCCTTAAGATCTTTCTTTATCCTCCCCCTGGAGGCTGGTTCTCCTCTGTCTGTCCGCGTGTTTGGTACTGTTAGCCTTGGACTCTGCACTTGTTTTTCGTTGTTGTTGTTGGGGTGGTGGGGAGTTCTCCATATTCTGTGATTCCCAGAAGGGATTGCTCTTGCTCTCACTTCACAAATGCCTTTGTGTTGTATTGTGACTTTCTTCTTCATTTTTTTGTCTTCTTCTCTCCAAAGCCCCCCAGTACATAGTTGTAGATTCTAGTTATGAGTGCCTCTGGTTCTGCTATGTAGGATGCTGCCTCAGCGTGGCCTGTTCAGTGGTGCCATGTCTGCACCCAGGACCTGAATTGGCAAAACCCAGGGCCGCTGAAGTGGAACATGAGAACTTAACCACTCTGCCACCTGCTGGCCCCAGTATTGTGACTTTGAAATGTGTCTGTTCTAAGATGGGTGGAACTTGGATGGATGTAAACAGAGATGTTTTGAATATTAAATGTTAAGAATCTAGGTGCAGAGTGGGCGCTGATCAATATTTGTGGAATTTGAGAAGGCTTATTCTTTACTCTTTGCCTTTCTTTGTTCTCAGTGCTGTCTTCATTTGTTCTCTAGTCAAGCCCCCAAGTCTGTGATCAAGAGGGTTGTCTTCTGTTTTGACAAGTGTAAGCCACTATGTTTCTGAGGAGGGGTGACATAATCTGGATCATCCCTAAAGAAGGCAATGCCACCTGCTCTATTTGACCGGGGTAAGGTAGGGAGTCTAAGTTGGAGCATTGGGAAGCTGATTAGAAGAGAAATAAGGGAATAAAGTAAGACAGGTACTTTTCTTCTTCTTTGCCTTCTCCATGTTCCTTGAGAAAGAGAAAGCATTTTTACTTCAGCAGAAAATGGGAACTCCAGGAGAGAGCGGAGCAGAGAGAGGATGCTCCACAAATATGGCATGGAATTCCCTGGAGTTCTCCCTCCCCGCCCCTTACAGTTGAGTGGGGCTTTGTCACTAGCTTTGGCCAATGCGCTGTGAGTGGGAGATTTGTGACATCCTTGCCAGTGCACTGAAAAGCAAGTGTGACCGCTCCACAGACTCCCTTCTGCTAAGCAGACCCCTGGGGCCTCTGGAGATGGTGGAGTGTTAGCGCTAAGCAGCCAGGATCCCTGAGACGCTGTGTGGAGAACAGCTACGCTTGGAGTGCTTCCGCCTGCAGAGGGCTTCGAATGAGCAAGAAATGAACACGTGTTTTCTTAAGCCATTGAAACTTTAGGATTTTTTTCTTTTTCGGGGAAAATAAATTAAATTGGTTACTTTATATATCATAATTTTTAGTTTAAAAACATTTACACAGCACTTTATAATTTATAGAGCATTTTTTCATACATATTATTTCCTCTAAATCTCCCCACGCTCCTAAGGTAATTTTTCTTTCCTTTAACTTTTATTTTGACATAATTTCAGACTTCTAGAAAAGTTACAAGAAGAGCACAAAGTTTCCTGTGTACCTTCATCCAGATTGCCCAGATCTTACCATTTCACCGCGATGCTTCTTTTCTCTCTCTCTCAATATGTATATACATTACTTTTTCCCTCAACTGTTTGAGAAGAAGCTGCAGATATGATGGCCCTTCACCCCGAAATGCTTCAGTGTGCTCCCTAAAAACAAGAACAAGAGATAATGTGTTTTGCAGGGTAGCCTAGTCTGTTCTGGAGCAATCCAGACCACTGTGGCATTGCTAAATGGGGAAGTTTTAGTATAGACGAAGTTGAAGCTGCAGAACAGAGGTCAAACACTGTCCATTAGGGGAAGCCAGGTCAGAATTTGGAATTAGAATCTCAAAGGAAACAAGTTTTTACTTATTTAATTGATGTTTTATGATATAATACGATTTGGTGTTTAGGGAGCCAGATAAGGATTGATGGGAAGGGAATTACTGTGTTCTGGTGTGAGGAGAGAAGTGGTTTCAGGAAAATCTATTTCCTAAACAAGATAAGGCTGGACTTTGTTTCCACTTTGTGGCCATAGTGCGCTGTTACTATCACAGTATGTCAACGTGTTTTCAGTAAAATCACTTCTGTTTTGCTCCAGGCCTGAAAATGTGCCACTGGCAAGGATGACATTATTAAAAAAGATGTAGTTACTAAAAGTATAGAAAGGTGTCTTTGAATGGGGCGGGAAGGCTAGCAGTTGAAAACAACACTCATTAAACTAAAGGAATGCTGTCCATAAAATTCAAAGTCAGCTGAGGGCTAGACATGTGGGAATGTACTGCCCGCCCTTCTGTTTTGGCAGTGACATGGACTCATAAGTCCCAATTTCCAGAGCTGTGTCCTTTTCACTCCTTCCAAATCCACCTCCACTTGAGCTTCAATCTGTGCCCAGGTTCTGGTTTGAATGAGCCACTGATTTATTTGCAGCCAGCCAGGATCTGGAGTGCAGATGCAAATGGCAGTTCTATCTGGTAAGTGTTGGTGGCAATTGGATCATTTTCTGATTTGCATTCCCAGGGCCTGCAGGTTCTCAGGAAACCACATCTTACAGGCAGTCTGCTGGGGGTTATTTTTAATCTCAGCTATAAATGCCAGTCCATAATAGTTCTTAAAACTGAAAGAGCTTTCATTTGCAAGGCAGAAGATAGTTAGAGACAGAGTCATTCACTTAGCAAAAGTCTTGGGACCAAAAAAGAGATAAGGAGAAGGGACTCAGAATAGAGAGGGCATGGAGATCAGGAGTGAGATAGGGACAGACACAAATGTGGAAGCCATTGGCTGGCTGGCAGACTTCAGCAATGAGAATGCAGGAGTTTGCTCAGGGAGAGCATGCAAGGAGAGAGAGAAAAGTGCGTCATGGAGCTACCTTGGCATTTTAAGCATTCTGCAGTTCTCTTGCAAAGTCAGTTTCATTATAATTCATCCCTATTTCTGATATCAGCAGTGACTTTTAAGGGGCCATCTCTTCTGTTCTTGTCCCTTCTCAGTCTCTTGTTTCCTGTCTCTTGCTGGCCCTAGGCCTTGCCTGGAGATGATTTTACTCCAAATTCTAGTCCAGGGTTAGAATTGGTTTATGTGCAGATGTATGCTCAGTGAGGGCATTTCAAAATCCCAGATGAGCTCCCACATAAAGTAGGAATGAATTTTCAAATTTTCAAATCAAGAATGGGAGAAAGCAACTTACATTTTAAAAGTAATTCGTTCAATATCTACCTAGGCCTCACCCCCACCCCAATCCACCTGGGGCGTAAAAACATAATTCTCAGTAAACTCACTCATTTCATGTTACAATCATCCCTCTCAAGATTTTCTCCCATGCTTTGAGCCTTGCTCTTAGTTAAAGGTAGAAGGAAAGTGGTTGGGGCTGGTCTCTAAGCCAAATATCCAGTCACCAGCCATATCTTTCCCATCTGCAGAGTCAGTGCCCGCAACCCCCTTTCCTCTGACTGTGACACCTGTGTTCAATACGGCACCTCTTCCTCTCCCTTAGACTGCCCCTTCTCTTCCTCAATCTCCTGGAACTAGAGCTCCATTGTTATGTTCAGCTATGCTTGTGCACAGAATCCCATTACTTGATTGTTGGAGCAGTGTCTCCATGGTGATACAGGCACAAGTCTTCCCAGGGAATCAGCCATTCTGTCTTCTTATCTACTTGGCAGGCAAGTTAGAGTTGGCTGGGGTGTCCTAAATTCTGCTTTTATCTTTTCTGTGTTTGTTCTTATGGAAAAATTCCCAAGATAATGGTGAGGGACAAGCGCATAGCTGTGTAGAGTGCATTCTGAGATGTCGCATATGGATGTTTTCCTTTATTTTAAATATCTTAGCCACTTAGCTTATTGATGAAAACCTCTCATTTTCAGCCCAACAATCAGTTGTCACCAATTTAAGCTTTCTGGAAATTTTCTATAAGAATTGGGAGCTGCCCCTGCCTAATCAATTTGAGGGGTTGATAAATTTTTCAAGGGGTCACATAAGGGAATTAGCAGGTCTGTTAAAAATTGAGAAAAACACTGGCATAAAACCAAAACAAGATAAGCATGTTATCAATAGAGTTAATGTTCCAGTTCAAAAATTTCCTTAAAAACTTCCTGTAGAAAACCAGTTTGGGGGATTTTTATGACCCCAAATTAAGATTTGGACAATACAAAACTGTCCATAACAAAATATTGTTGGCACCAAAGATTAAGCTTCTGAAAAGGCTCAGAGGTTCTTATGTAGTTAAACAAATATTATGTATAAGGTTTTTGATTTTAAATGTTAGACCAAACAAAATTCATTTGCCTCCCCTTTCTTCAGAGACTTCATTGAGAAAAAATAATCTTATAATATTGGAGAGAGAGGAGTGGGGATGGCCAGGGTGGACTAGAGATTTCTTCCAGTTTCTTGGATATGGACCATCTATGAAAGCATATTGTTGATGAAGTGGAGTAGAGGATGCTCAGAATATGCACATGGTGGACCTCTGGGAATGTGGTGGCTGATCAGCTTGCTGAAAGCCTTGAGGGCCTTGGATGTAGGGTTCCTAGCTTTGAATAGTAAGAATGAGACAGGGTGCAAAATTAGAGGCAGTATTAAAATTTTGTCTGCCAGATAGCTGCGTCAGTGATCCCTTCCAACCCTTTCCCCACCGATGCACACAGAACCATTGACATATTGACAATTCTTTTCTAGGGAAATTGAACACATTTCCCAGGAAGAACGAGAGCTTCTGTGTGGGTGTTTGCACATGGATTAAATTCTTTCTTATTAGACATTTTAGATTTCCAGGCTATTGTCAGATTCCTCATCCACATACCTGAGAAAAGCCGGTTGTCAGAAGTCAGTCTTGAGGAACTGCCTGGCCTAGTTACAAAACAAAGCTCGCAGTCAGTCTTTCCATTTAGAGAATGTCCTGCTGGGGAATAATGCTTACGTAAAGCAGCCTTTCTTTTTCCTTCATGAATTAATAATCAAGGATTATCAGAAATAGGAGCAAAACACACAGCGTGAAAGAGAAAGACCAAGATAAACATTCAGAATAAATGATCCCTGAAGAAACAAAGATCAAAGATAACACTTAAAAAATTTAAACTTACATCTTTCGAGAAGGCAGAAAAGGTATTGCATCCATCAAATAAGAAAAAGATGCTATGAAAAATAAACAAGGAACAAGAAGACACTTTTGGAAATTAAAAATATGATTTAAAATTACATTCACTTAATATATGATTTCAGTAAAAATAAGATGAAGTTAAGGTAATTTCTCTGAATGCAGAGCAAAAATCAATGATTCAGATAACAAATAACAGAAAAGATAAGAGACACAGATGTTTAACTCAGGAGGTCTAAAGTCTGACTGAAAGGAATTTCAGGTAACAAGATTAGAGAAAATGAAAAGAAATAAATTATTTTTTAAAAATAGAAGAAAATTTCTCAGTGCTAATAAAAGATATGGTCTTTTGATTGATAAATCCTGAGTTGGGCTTATACAATTTCCACCAAATGGAGCATTCAATACTAGTTGCCTAAAGCCATGATCATGCATCTCTCTTACTCATTATAAGTGCCCTGGTTTTGTTTAGAGTGAAAGTGTACACAATCAAAAATTAAAAATAATTTCTTCTACAGATTTCCAAGCAGGGGCATCCATACACACAGTTCTGCCTGAAATATAGAGGTGATGCCTCAGTGTGGAGCAGCCATCCTGTGATGAACAAGAGGGTTGGCAACATGGTAAGGGTGGTAGGACAGGAAGCTAGAATGTTCCTGGGTCCTTAACGACTTCCTGGAGCATTTTCTCCAGTCTGTAGACTTCATTTATGTTAAAAAATATTGGGCATTATATGGTCATTGTAGTCAGATTTCCTGTTCTATGCAGTTGTGGTGCAATCCTAGTGAATCACTAAGGATAAAAAGATCTTAAAATCTTCTAGAGGAAGAAAACACAAAAACTTATACAGGAAAAAGGCACAGGTTGCTTTCTACTTCCAATTAGTAACAAAATATGCCAAAAGATAACGAAACTTCTTCTAAGTACTTAAGGGAAGTGATTTTAGGCCTGGAACTATATACTCACCAAACTACCAATCAAGAGTGAGAGCAAAATAAAAACATTTCCAGACATTCAAGGACTGAGAGAGTTTACCATCTTACAGTAACCTTTCTGAGGAAGTTACTTGAGGATATGTTCCAGTAAATAAGAGGAAATAATAAATGAAAGAATAAAAACAGAGAGTAAAATGGTGGTTACCAGGGGATGGGGGGTAGGGGAATAGAGTAGATGTTGTTTAAGGGTACAAAGTTATAACGAGTAGTAAATAAGCCCTAGAGATCTAATGCACAGTATAGTGAATATAGACAACAATATTGTATTATAATCATCAAACTTGCTAAGAGGCTAGAACTTAACTATTCCAACCAGTAAAAAAAGGATAATTATGTAACATGATAGAGTACTAATTATTGATACAATGGCTATCATATTACAATATATAAATGTATCAAGTTAATATATTATACACCTTAAATTTACCCAATGTTATGTGTCAAATATATCTCAATTAAAGAAAGAAAAGAAAGAGTAAGATGAGATCTAAAGAATAGTTGATAGATATAACCCAGACAATCAGTGAAGAAATTTTCAATGATGACAAATGTGAGTCAGGGTTAGGAGCCAGTTGTTCAGAATGAAATAACAGGATAAAGGGCTTTGAGAAAGTTGCTTCTGGGAAAAAACAAGTGGATTGCATCCAGCTGATAGTAGCATGATTACAAACCTGAATTGCTTAGAGGAGATGGTAAAGCATATACTTATCTTTTTTGGGGGTTGGGGTCTAAACAACATAAAGGAAGACAATTAAGCAGAATTCTCACAAACTCAAACTAAACTCTTGTGTGTTATTGAGTAAGTGATGGAGTGTAAGAAAATAAAATGCATTTGATTTTTATGCTGGAAATAGTCTCCTTCTATCTGGGTCTATTGATTGTGTCATTGAACTTAATGGAAAGCACTTTTTGGTCCTGAGTCCAATAATACTTTTAGTAACAATATTAGGAATGCTACTTGTTGGTTCTCCACATTTAAAATAGATTCATAGATAAAGAATAGAAAACTGAACTATAGTTCAGAACAGCATATAACAATATAAAAGTGGTATGTTGCTTTCAGAAGTTAGAAGGTGGAAAAGGGGAGAAGAAGTAGAAGGAAGGATAGCAGAGCTAATGTCCTCTTTTTATATAATTTGGAGTTGGTGGACATTAGTATAAATAGTGGAAGAAGAAATTGAAACTTAAAATGATCCTTCAATAATATAAAGGCAACAAGAGTGAGAGCTAAAAGTAGTGTAACTCTTGAAATTTGGGAGGAGGACAAGGGAAAATTTGAGGGCGATGTAAGTGACACTTAAGTCCTTATCTTTTACGGTGACAAGTCAGCGGATGTTCTTTACAGATAGATAGAATAATGTGTGTATATAAGTATGCGCATATGTGTATATGTATATGCATTTGGACGTGTGAGAGTAATCACCATAAAAACCAAAGCTGGAAAGCTACAGAAATGTGGCTTCCAGGGAGTGAATATTGGAGTGAGGCAGGTGACTGTTGCTTTTCACAAAACGCTTTTTCAGCATTTGATTTTCTTTTTTGGCCAAAAACTGGTATTACTTTGATAATAATAATTAAAAAAATAAGCTTGAGGACAGCTAATCTTCAACAAAACTGCCAAGAACATACAATGGAGAAAAGATCATTTCTTCAATAAATGGTGTTGGGAAATCTGGACAACCACTTGCAAAATGTTGAAAGTAGACCATTATCTCACACCATACACAAAAATAAACCCAAAATGGATCAAAGACTTGAAGATAAGTCCTGAAAGCTAGTACACTCTTTGACATCAAACTTAAAAGGATCTTTTTGAATACCATATCTGCTCAGACAAGGGAAACAAAAGAAAAAATAAACAAGTGGGTCTTCATCAGACTAAAGAGCTTCTGCAAGGCAAAAGAAACTAGGATCAAAACAAAGAGACAGCCCACCAATTGGGAGAAAATATTTGCAAATCATATCCGACAAGGGGTTAATCTCCATAATATATAAGGAACTCACACAACTGAACAACAAAAAAACAAACAGCCCAAACAAAAGATGGTCAGTGGATATGAACAGACATTTTTCCAAAGAAGATAAACAGATGGCCAATAAACACATGAAAAGATGTTCAGCATCACTAATCATCAGGGAAATGCAAATCAAAACTACACTAAGATACCACCTAACATCTGTTAAAATGGCTATAATCACTATGACTAAAAATAAATGTTGGAGGGGCTGGCCCCGTGGCCGAGTGGTTGAGTTCGCGCGCTCCACTGCAGGCGGCCCAGTGTTTCGTTGGTTCGAATCCTGGGCGTGGACATGGCACTGCTCATCGGACCACGCTGGGGCAGCGTCCCACATGCCACAACTAGAAGAGCCCACAACGAAGAATACACAACTATGTACCGGGGGGCCTTTGGGGAGAAAAAGGAAAAAAACAATAAAATCTTTAAAAAAATAAAAAATAAAAAATAAATGTTGGAGAAGGTGTGACCAAAAGGGAACCCTTATACACTGCTGGTGGGAATGCAAACTGGTGCAGCCACTATGGAAAACAGTATGGAGATTCCTCAAAAACTAAAAATAGAAATACCATAAGATCCAGCTATCCCACTACTGGGTATCTACCCAAACAACTTGAAATCAACAATCCAAAGTAACATATGTCCCCCTATGTTCATTGCAGCACTATTCACAATAGTCAAGACATGGAAACAATCCAAGTGCCCATCAACTGATGATTAGATAAAGAAGATGTAGCATATATATATATATATATGATGGAATACTACTCAGCCATAAAAGAAGACAAAATCACCCATTTGCAACAACAGGGATGGACCTGGAGGGTATTATGCTAAGTGAAAACAGCCAGACTCAGAAAGACAAACACCATATGATTTCACTCATATGTGGAATATAAACAAATACATGGACTAAGAAAACAGTTCAGTGGTTACCAGCAGAAGGGAGGTGGGGAGTGGGCACAGGGGGTGAAGGGGAGCACTTATGTGGTGACGGACAAGAAATAATGTACAACTGAAATTTCACAGTGATCTAAACTGTTATGAATGCAATAAAAAAACCAAACCAAACAAACAAAAAAACTTGAAACAACACTAATTTCACTTCTGTAATTTTTGGGTTGAGATTTATAAATGAGTAACATTATTATGTTTTTGTAGGTATTGACAATTTCATTTTTAAAAAGCCACATGTGAGAAGTTGATTTATGACGCTTTTAATAGATAACTTTCTAGCAATCGGGCTATTTCACAAGAAAATAAAACCTCACAACATCACCAAAAAATAGTGACAAACAATTGTGACATGTGACATATACTTCCCCAATTATCTGTCACTGGGATGGTTGAGAGCTGCACAAGGAGGTATTTTCCCACAGGTGGCTTGTTGATGGCTTTGATGCTCCATCTCCAGGGGACCATGACTGTTTTGACTGGCATTGACTTAATGCCTTCAGCTCCTGAGAATGATGAGTTGGAAAAAGTGTTTACAAAGCACACTTAGCAGTTTTTTCAGCATCCAGTATATTATTCAAAATCCATTTGTTAAGGTACATGGAAGCATGTCATCATTTTGAATATCAAATACTTTTGTTAACAACAACAAAGTCCTTGTTAGAGATCAAATGATAAATACTGGCTATGTCTTACTCTCACACCTGAAACAGTCATCTTCCTTCCTAGAGGGCTTTCATGGTGTCAATAGAAGTCACATTACTTGTGGGTAGCCTTCAATGGTGGCCCATATGAGAAATACTGGCTACTGCAGCTAAGTTTTTGGCCCAGTGAGCACTCTCCCAGAAGCGTCCATGTTTACAGATGGTCCTATAGACTGGTTATGAAATGAGGGAGGGTAGTTCACCCCTTTTCCTCTCAGGATGATGGCCCTTTCCACTCTAGGTCTTGAGCAATGACTCAACCTGAAGTCCAGGACCTGCTCTGAAAAGAATCAAATGATGTGGAGCATCTATTTCCTGGATTGAAATTTCAAGGTCTTTCTTGCATTTTGTTCTTTTGCCTTTATTTATCTCCTCTTGGAAGTCCATGGACATTGAAGTTCAGAAAATGAGACTCTTTTAAGAAAAGAGTAAAAGAAAAAGAAATAATGCCTCTATTTCAGAAGGACTTCAACCTAGTTCTTTGAAGATAGGAAGAGAAGGTAGAACAAGTTTTACTTGGTAATCACAGATTAAATTCTGTAGATTGTTAACATTAGTTGCTACTCTCCAGGTGGCTCCTTTCAGTAATGAATATGGACATCTTGTATTGCTACCAGCTCTTAGTTAATATCAGACCTTATATTGGTTCCCCTACAGTGAACCCCGCATATGGGTTAAAACTAAAGGCACACATTCCCAGTTCCCTGGTTCTTTAGTTTCACTCATATGTAAGTGTTGGTTTCTTTAACCTCTGACTGCCTGAGCTATAGAGCCAAATAGAAGTTACAAATTGTTAAAGTCCAGATGGCCTCACGCTGGGCTCCCACTAAAGTTGTGGTTAATCACAGGACCTTGAAGTTCTTTTACACAGAAACTAATGTCCAGAGAATATCAAGAAACCGAAGCTTCCCAGGCCCAACTCCTCGGCTTCCTGATGTCAGAGTCTACCTTCCACCATGGAGATAAACAGCCAAGGACACTCATCTGAGAAATCCTTTGTCTCCTCTGCTGGAAGCAGCCCCAGACACAGGCCAATGGGAAAATGCTGACCAGGAAGGCCACAGCCCCCACTCCCCTGAATAAAACCCCAAATAAAAGCCCCTATCCGTTTCTTAACAGGGAGCTAGCAACTTTTGGGTCACTGGCCCATGCTTTGCTCCCTCTGCCTGGCAAAGTAAAGCCTTTCCCTTTTCACCCAAGACTCTGTTCTCATTATTTGGATTAGCATCAGGATCAGTGACCGAACTTTCGGTAAAAGTATCAGTCATTTATCATGTATACATTATCTTAGTTATTGTTCTGGACTCTCTTGTGAGATCAGCATTATTATCCCCCTCATTTTATGGATGAGGGAGTTAAAATTTGTAAGGTTAGTTATTTGCTCAAGGATAAGCAGGTAGTAGATGGCAGAGGCTTAGAACTACAACCTGAACTTAACTATTCTACTGGTAGTCTTACTATTCCTTGTCTATAGACTATGTACTTTCTCTCTTGTGGTTATTTTGTTGTTATTGCTGCTACTTTTGTTGTTAAATAGTTCAATTTTTTTAAAGGTTCACCAAATTGTCTGCTCCGAGCATGCTCTTAATTACCGATTCCTCAGAATTTCGTTTTCCGTTGATTTTTAGTCTCTGGTTTTTTACATGTATCTCTGTCTAGCCTTTTCAACTCAACTTAGGTTACCTTGCTCTCCTGTTGAGCAAAAGAAATTCTCTCTGCTAAAAAACCAGCCGATAATATGGAGGATGTTGTTTTATCGTTCATGTAATAGAAATGAGAGAGGCAGCTTTCTGGGCCTTAGCATACCAATAGTTGGTGAATTAGAAACAATTTGTTTCATGTATAGGTAATAAAGGACTCAATTAGAGAGATGTTCTACAATTTAGATTTACAAGCTAGCACTTATTAAGTAGACAAAGATTTTAAGTTGGTAGAAACCTCAGTGAACATTCTTCAATACAAAAAATTTTTATCTCAAGTTTAGGAAAAGGAAGGAAGTAAAAAACAATTCAACAAAACACTCTTAAACCATTTTAGAAATGTAAGCATAAGGAAGAAAGTATATGAGATTGAAAAGCTCAAAAGGAAGGATGTTCAATAGCAAAATTGATTTATACGTCTGGTAATAAACTATCCCATTCAAAATACAAAAAGTAGAAACTCATTCTAAAACTTCCAAATGGAGGTTCACAATGCATCTTGGCAAATTAAAAACTCTGAGGAGAGCTGTGGTGAGGAACCTGTTTACCATGGTTTAACACACGATTTCTTAAACCTATGGGATCAGAGAAGCATGTCCCCCGTACTTCAAGTTAGCACACACGGAGAGAACTCCTGGCCTCTGAGAATAGCCTCCACATATCATATGCTAGTTCTTGATCAGTCATGAAAAAAATCTTTGTGCCACTTGTAATTGAACAGATCAAGGATCTGGAAACACAGAGCGTGGTCGTGGATATTATAGTAACCACACTAAGTTCTCGACGTTTAGTAGCACAAAACAGCTCAGATTTTGTATATATTTTTTAAAAATTTTATTTTTTTCCTTTTTCTCCCCAAAGCCCCCCAGTACATAGTTGTATATTCTTCGTTGTGGGTCCTTCCAGTTGTGGCATGTGGGACGCTGCCTCAGCGTGGTTTGATGAGCAGTGCCATGTCCGCGCCCAGGATTCGAACCAAGGAAACACTGGGCCACCTGCAGCGGAGCGCGCAAACTTAACCACTTGGCCACGGGGCCAGCCCCCTTTTTTTTTTTTTAACAGATATGTTTATACCATTGAAAATTCAGAAGATACAAAAATATATACAGTGAAAGTTGTCTTCTACTTCTGTTTCCCAGCCACCCAATTTATTTCTCTGGAAGAAAACAATGTTATTAGTTTCTTATTAAATTCTTCTGGAGAGAATTTATGTATCTGCAAGCACACATGTTAAAGTATTTTTAAAAACTCTTTTAAATACAAATGATAGTATACTAACGGCTCTGCTTTTTAAACATTTTTTTTTTCCCTAATGGTACATTTGGAAGCCTTTCCCTATACACATATAAACATATTTATGTTTCCTCTTTCTTTCTTTCCTCTTCTCCTCTCTCCATTCTTTCCTTCCTTCTTTGTATGGATGTCTATCGATACACATTTCAATTTTATTATTCTTTCCTATTATAAACAGTATTACAACAAATAACTTGAACATATGTCAATTTTTATATGCTCAAGTATATCTGTAAGATAAATTCCCCCCAAGGAAAGTTGCTGAGTAAAAGGATATACTCTCATAATTTTTGTAGGTGTTACTAAACTGCACTTGACGAAGTAGCAGTTAACATTTCCGTCAATTGATGAGATTGCCTGGTCCCCAAAATCATGTACAGTGTGTTACCAAACTTTTGATCTTTGCTAATCTGATAGGTGAAAAATTACATCTGAAAGTAGTCTTAGTTTTTCTCTTGTTATAAACCAGGCTGAGCATCTTTAAAAATTTTTTTTTTTTAAGGTTTGGAAAACAAAATTGGAAATAAACATCAAGATGTTAAGTAAAAACAAAAGGTTCCAAAAAATTTATATTCAGTTTGAGCCCATACACATTTAGAAAATGTTAACAAAAGTTGTCTCTGCGGGGCCGGCCCAGTGGCACAGTGGTTGTTTGTACGTTCCACTTCGGCAGCCCAGGGTTCGCCGGTTGGGATCCTGGGTTCGGACATGGCACCACTCATCAGGCCATGCTGAGGTGGCATCCCACATGGCACAACCAGACAGACCCACAACTATAATATACAACTAGGTACTGGGGGGCTTTGGGGAGAAGAAGCAGAAAAGAAACAAAAATTAGTAACAGATGTTAGCTCACGTGTCAATCTTAAAAAAATTTTTTTCTAAGTTCCAGCACGAGAAATTCTGACTTGATCTAGGATCAGGCCTGGGCACTGGTATTTTCAAAAGTCTTCCTTAGAAGGCTGGTCCTGGTGGCCTAGTGGTTAAGTTCAGCATGCTCCACTTTGGCAGCCTGGGTTCAGTTCCTGGGCACAGACCTATACCACTCTGTTAGTGGCCGTGCTGGGCTGATGGCCCACATACTAAAGAATAGAGTAAGACTGGCATGGATATTAGCTCAGGGTGAATCTTCCTCAGCAAAAGAAAAAAGGAAGAAAGAAAGAAAGAGAATCTTCCTTAGAGATTCTAATGTACAGCCAATGTCTAGAATCACTGCTTTCGACAGAACAAAGAGAGGTAGAAAAAGAAGGATCAGGTAAAGAATATGTCAAGCATCACTAAGATTGTGCCATGAAGTAAAAGACAGAAATGAATATCAACCTCTTATACAAAAAAACCACATCAGGTAAAAAGATCAAATCAGGTTTGGGGTAGAAAGGAGGCAGGAAGAGAAACCCCCCTCCCCCCACCAGGTGAGGGAAAAGCAGAGCTGGTTGGGTTAGGTGTTGTGGTATTATCTGAGTGTTAGTCATAGAGTCTAGTCTTTTAGGTAAAGATGAACTCGAGCCTGAAGCCTCTTCAAGGCTCTTCTCAACCCAGGGTTGTCCTGAATCAGTAGAATGGAGTGACCAGCAGGGTAGGCCGCCATGATGATTTTGCACGAAATGTTCCAGGAACTGTTGATGTCAAAGATGTTGGACATATAGAGAAACAGAGCAATTGCATTGAAAACGTAGAGAATGAGAAAGTAGCTGGTAGCTTTGATGGCCCCCATGTGAGCCTCCATGCTGGGGTCCCTGAAGCCAGTGGCATTACTCTCCATGTGTAGGGTGTGTCTCTTGAGAGAGATGATCAGCAGGGTGGCTGCAAGGATGAACATGATCAGAGGAATGAGGATCCCCAGGTAATAGAAAAGAACCAGATTGAACACATTTGTCTCAGTGAAGTATTTTTTCTCAGTGGAGTTGGAGGAGGGGATAGGAAAAGAATTGTTAGAATACACGGTGTAGATGTCTTTGAAGAAGACCACACTGTTGCCCAAGGAAATAAGCATTGATAGCCATAAAAGCCAGGGCATCAATCCAGAAATTCTCCACTTCAGCTTGAGGAAAACGGGGTAGGAGAAATCAGCAATCTTCACAAAGTAGAAGAAACTGAGCCAGGCAGCAAACCAGAGGCTACAATAATTTAAGAACATGAAACTTACTTTGAATGTGTCATATACAACATCTTCATTATAAAAACTTGGGGATGTTGAGCTGAAGGTAAGTTCTAGCATCAGGAAGCTTTGGAGAGCTATTCGGGATACGCTCAGGAAAAGCAGGATCCTGCCACTTGTGGAAACTGCCTTATTCTGAATCCATTCAGCTGCATTTATAGCCACGATGAATCCATTTGCAAAGATACCAATGATGCATTCAGCGCCTATAATTGTGAAAACTAAGGTGATCCAAAAAGGTGACAATTTATTTTCTGGGGAACCGCAGGTTTTCATCATGCTGAGTTATTACTCCTCTTTGGTGTCTAGAGGAAAATTTCTCCCTAGAATTTGATGGGCAGATCCCTGAAAGCTTCCACTATTTGTGTCACAGGAGGAAGCAGTCGATGCATCATTTCCAAATTCAGTCCATTTGTTTATCTCAGAATTCTTAGCTCTAAATCTGGAGATGCAAATGATGGAAGCATTTGGTTCCCAGTGCTCTCTCCGTTCTTTTGGGCATGTTGGTATTAGTTTAGTCACTGGGCCCAAGGAAGGACTTGAGTAGACTTTCTTTTATAAACCACTAGCATGGTATTGAGAGTGCTATTCTTTACTAGTTCCAGTTAATTCAAACATCTGCCCACCAATCAACATTTAACTTAGTTTCACTTGTGACCTCAGGGAACTGATTGAAAATAATAATAACTTTAAAGATATATACAGTTCTTATTATGTGCTAGGCACTGTTCAAACACTTTATTACCATGTTTAAGCCTCACAACAACCCAGTGAAGAGTGTACTTTTATTATCTTTATGTTACAGATGAGGAAACTGAGGCTAAATAACTTATCCAGTCACACATCCATAGAGAGATAGAGCTGAGATTC
Source organism: Equus przewalskii (assembly GCF_037783145.1). Taxonomy (NCBI): domain Eukaryota; kingdom Metazoa; phylum Chordata; class Mammalia; order Perissodactyla; family Equidae; genus Equus; species Equus przewalskii. The sequence continues at coordinate 95,929,513 of NC_091834.1, read as the reverse complement.
AACCACAAGTCACCTGGTCCCCGAATCCCTTTTCTTACCTACTATGTTTATTACCAAGGCCTGTAGATCCTTTGCATGTGCCAAAGACTAAATGCAAGGTTGACAAGGTAACATTTTTTTCTTGGTAGTCTTTTATGATGTCCTCACCATTTAAGGGAAGAATACTTGAGTTGGAAAAACCCCCCAATTTTCCACCTGTGAGACTTTCTTTACTACTCACACAGAACACTTCACTTCTGACACTTCTGGTCACCAAATGAGTGGGTTTTTTTCCCCCCACACCAAGCAGTTCTATGACACCAGCTGGGTGTCCTACAGTTTAACTGAATTCTGACATTGTCTACCTGGAGATAGCATCAGATCTCAGAGGCTAAGGGCTCAGTCCCACAAGACTGTCCCCACTCCATGTCAGATGCTAATTGCTAGTCCAGGTTGTCTTATGCTCCTGACCGATCAGTTATAAATCAGAGATTCCCATGATCCCCTTCCTCGGGTTTGATTAATTTGCTGGAGTGGCTCAGAACTCAAGAAAACATTTTACTTAGGCTTACCAGTTTATTATAATAAGATGTGATAAAAGATACAGATGAACATCCAGATGGAAGAGATGCATAGGGCAAGGTGTATAGGAAAGGGTGCAAACCTTCCATGCCCTCTCCCAGTGTGCCGCTCTCCCAGCACCTCCATGTGTTCAGCAACCTGGAAGCTCTCCAAATCCAGTCTTTCTGGGTTCTTATGGAGGCTTCATCACATAGGCATGATTGATTAAATCATTGGCCATTGATGATGGAACTCAATCTCTAGCCCCTCTCCTGTCTCTAGAGGTGGGGGTTGATGGTGGGTGGGACTGATAGTTCCAACCCTGTAATCACATGATTGCTTCTCCTGGCAACCAGCCCCCATCCTTAGACGCCCTACAAAAGTCATCTTATTAACATGACAAAATACACCTTTCAAACTCTTATCACTTAGGAAATTCCAAGGGTTTTAGGAGCTCTTCCAGAAACAGGGACAAAGACCAAACATACATTTATTATAAATCAGAATAATAAAGGAGAAAGACACCAATTTTCAAGACATAGACCTTCTTAGTAAAATAAATTACTTGAGAGATAATAAATTTCTTTAGGTATATATACAATAAATGATTACACACTCAAATTTACCTTTTATTTTAAATAAGACACCAGGAAAATAGGGTTGAAGAAAAAGTTCTCCCTTCCTTTGTGAGGTAGGCTAACCAACCTTATGTTAAAAACAACACTGCAAGTCACCCTGTCTATTTTGGAATATTAGAACCAAAAGAAATGAAGAAAAGAATCACTTTTATCTTGGGGGAGTGGTTTCTGATTTTAAAATGTAAGCATAGGACACATAATGATAAATGAATTTCTCAATTCAGAGTATATTAATCTTTATGAATGTACATAGTTCTAAAATAATGGTAATGAAGGAATTCTGATAATGAGAAGGTTGATGAGTGAGATGTCTTCAAAAATCTTCACATCATCTGGTTTCTCCTTTACTTAATGCTTCTTATAAACAAGGCAAAAGCCTTCGAAGGTTTTCTGGCCTGATTAATTGTTTTAGACAAGTTGTTATGAATTTTATCATCTCATCTTTGAATTTCTATTCCTAAACTCTAAATATTTTCCCTTGAGCACAGTGTAGTAAATAACTGCTGCCCTCTGGTTGTTTCCACCTGCTTGTAAAATGTGAAAATAAGTAAACAGAAACCCATTCAAAATGGAGTTGGGAGGCCAGAAGGGGGAGCTCTCGTGCCCTAGAAGATGGCAGAGCCCAACAGGGAGAACAAAGACTTCCTTTTCTTGCCCAGCAAGAGCTCAGCCAATGAGGGACTGTCACAACCTGGACAATGAAAAGCCTTCACAAATTGGAACTCTTAATTCCTCCCTTGGACCCTTTGTTTACAGTAGCTCTCCCAACATCCTCTTCCTCTTTATAATAAAGTGTTTCTCCTCCCCTTGTTGCTCAGAACTTGCATGGGACTTTCCTTGGGTGCAGAGCCCAAATTGCAGTTCTTTATTGATCCTGAATGAATTTGCTGGAGAAATACCTGGCCATCTATTTGTTTAAGGTCAACAAGTAGGCCTGGAGTATCTCAGGACCTCTTATTTGGTTTTAGAGAGGCTTTTTCTTGTCACTGGCTCACCCCTTCTGCTGATCAAGGCTTCCAAGAGTGTGAGGGGAAATGGGACATGGTCCCTTTAGGGTCTGACTCCTCTTTCTTTGTTCTGCTCATCACTGTACCCCACCTCCTAGCATAGTGCCTGATCCCCAGGAGGCAGTACACAGACACCTGTTGGTTAATGACTGACCTTACCAATGACTCTCAGCTCAGAGAAGTTCTTTACAATGAGAGGCATGCAGAGAAATGGCAGTTCCGTCACCCTATAAATCTTGAACTTTTGCAAGTCCAATGCGCAAATAAAGTGTGGGAGCATCAACAGTGAAGTTGAGTGAGAGCACAGCAGTTCTTTGTGGAAAACATCTGTGAGGGAAACACTGTTGAGAGACAGAGAGGACAGAGGAAGGAGATGCAGGACCAGATGACCTCAGCCAGGGACTGGGCTTCACAATGTTGGAGTTCTGCAGAGAGGCAGTGGGCAGGAGCAGGGGCCATGGCCATCCTCAAGGCACTTTAGAAGAGGCTCTGCTTGTCACAGCTTGTGGCAGAGTTGCTTCCTGCAAAGGAAAGAAGAATATTGTTGATGGTAATTCCCGGAGGTGGTCTGAAGTGGGATGAAGTAATCTTTCTAGGTGAAAAGATGATTTTTTTATTGAAGTATAGTTGATAGACAATATTGTATTAGTTTCAGGTCTATAACATAATGGTTTGACATTTACATACATTACAAAATGATCACCCTGATAAGACTAGTAACTATCTGTCACCATACAAAGTTATTACAATACTGTTGACTATATTTTCTATGCTGTACAATATATCTCCATGACATTTATTTTATGACTAGAAGTTTGTACTCTTAATTCTCTTCCCTTAATTCTCTTACCTCTTAATTTGCTCTTTTGCGTACCCCTTTCCCCTCTGGAAACTACCAGTTTGTTCTCTGTATCAATGAACGTTTCTTTTTTGTTTTCTTTGTTCATTTGTTTTGTTTTTTTAGGTTCCACATATAGGTGAAATCATACTGTATTCTTCTTTCTCTGTTTTATTTCACTTAGCATAATACCTTCTAGATCCATCCATGTTGTCACAAATGGCAGGATTTCATTCTTTTTTATGGCTGAGTAATATTCCGTTGTGTGTATATATCACATTTCCCTTGTCAGATATGACCTTCTTAAAGTAGAACTGGTAGACCAATACCTAAATGGCATATCCAATTTCCTAAATATATCTTGGATGTATTCAAGTGTGTTTCTAACCAAGGAAAACTCATGAAGACTCTTGAGTCATTAAGGACAGAGAGAATGACTTAAACAAGTCCAGTTTATTTGGTTATATGTTTAGCTTGTTGTTTTGAAATAGTTTTTGACATACAGGTGCATTGTAAAGATGGTACAGAGAATTCCCATGTATAGTCATGTGTCGATTAACGATGGGGATGCATCCTGAGAAATGTGTTGATAGGCGATTTTGTCATTGTGTGAACATCATAGAGTATACTTACACAAACCTAGATGGTATAGCTTACTACACACCTAGGCTCTATGAGACTAATCTTATGGGACCACTGTTTTATATGTGGTCTGTCATTGACTGAAATGTCATTATGTGACACGTGACTGTACCCTTCACCCAGCTTCCCCGATTGCTCACATCTTACCCAACCATGGTAAAATGATCAAAACTAAGAAATTATCAATGTTACAATACTGTGAACTAAACTGTAGGCTTTATAGGGAATTTTCCAGTTTTTCCACAAACATTCTTTTCTTGCTCCAAGATCCAATCTGGAATATTGCATTGCATTTAATCATTATGGTTCCTTAGTCTCCTCTAATCTGTAACAGATTCTTGGTCTTTCCCTTTCTTTAATGACCTTGACGGTTTTGAAGAGTACTGGTCAGATATTTTGTAATTCCTTCATTTGGATTTGTCTCCTGTATTCTTATGGTTAGACTGGGGTTATGGAATTTGGGGAAGAATACCACAGAGGTGACGTGCCTTTCTCATTGCAGGGGGTACACGCTATCAATGTCCTATTACTGGTGACATTAAAGTTGATCACTTGGTTAAGATGATATCTGCCAGTTTTCTGCATCATAAAATTAATCTTTTTTTTTCCCCTTTTATACTCTATTCATTAAAAGTGAGTCACTAAGTCTGGCTCATACTCAAGGGAAGAGAAATTAAACTTTGCTTCCTGGAGGGACAAATCTCAAAGAATTTGTGGACATATTTTAAAACCCCACAGTAATATTCGGGAGGAGATACTTTGAAGCTAAGAAAATATCTTGTTTTTCTTTAAACCTTTGCCCACTAATTTTAGATTCATCAGTGGATGGTGCCAGCAACAATTACTACATTACTGTGGTGTTCTAATTTTCTATTTTCCTCCTTCCTTTCACTGATATTAATTAGATTTCTTCTGTGAGGAAAGGTTGTTCCTTTCACACATTTATTTAATCAGACATTTATTTGCATTAGTATGTACTCATGGATTTTATTTTATATTTATTCTTTCTATTATAACACAACACCATTTTTATTTATTTTCTTGCTCAAATTGTTCAAGGTTTGGCAAATGGGAACTCTTTTGGGTTGGATCTTATATCTTTTTGCTATAGCTCCATTTTTTTGGGGGGGGATGACTCCATTTTTATTAAGCACTCCCTTACTTTCAGGCATTATAGGATGCTCTAGGCATCCTGCCCAAACCTAGAATTAGCTATGTCTCCAAGGAGTCTTAATTCCTTTTGTTGGAGAGAGGTATTTAGAGACCATGATGTAGATGCTGGGTGTGCTTTTTCGTATCATTTTTTCTAGGCTCTATCAGCACTATACTAACACACATATACACACATCTGTTTGTCTATCTATCTATCTAGTTATCATCTACCTGTTAAAATATATGTGACTTCATGCTGATACCTCTGATTCCTTTTCTGCACTACAGGTTTCACTCTAGCATTACCCGCTTTGGTCATTTATAACTTTTTTCTCCAACACTGAAAAACCTGACTCTAGTTATCTACGGTGTATTTACTTATTTGTTTAGTTTTAGTATAGATGTATAGATAAAGTGGTTTCTGAATTGCTAACCCATATCCATGTAGGAAGCAAATTCACCAACTAGAATCTAGTGTTTGTTTACATTTCGTTTTGTTCTTAACCTTGTATTATCTAGTCAAAAGAACTGCTTCTAAAATTACTCAGGTCTGCTCCTTTCTTCCCCACCCACTTTAATGTGGTTATGTCTTAAAATTATACTGCAGGTAGATTCAGTTGTCACAGTCTACATTCCATCTTAGCTTCTCATGACTTCTTGGTTGATTTAAAAAAAAAAATTGTATACAGTAAAATTCATCTTTTGTGGTATAGAGTTTTATGCATTTGACAAATTCGTACAGCTGTCTATCCACCATCAAAGTACCATGTATAACACTTCCATCACTCTATAAATTCCCTCATGCTACCCTTTGTAGTCAATCCCACTTCCCAACACAACCCCAAAGTCCCTAGCAACCACCAATTTGTTTTCTGTCCCAATAGTGTTGCCTTTTCCAGATGTCATATAAATAAATTTGTCTATGTAGCCTTTTTGGTCTGGCTTCTTTTCCTTAGCAAAATGTATTTAAGATTTAACCATATAGCCATGAGAATTGATAGTTCAGTCACTTTTATTGTTGAGTAATACTCCATTGTATGGATATACCAGTTGGTTTATCCCTTCTCCTGTTGAAGGACATCTGAGTTGTTTCCAATTTTTTGGCAATGATGAATGAGCTGCTGTAAACGTTCACATATATAAGTTTTTATTTCACTTGGGCAAATCCCTAGGAGTAGAATTTCTAGGTTGCACAGTAAGCATTTAACTTTGTAAGAAACTGCCAAACTATTTTCCAGAGTAGTTGTACTATTTTTCATTCCCACTAGCAATGCAGGAGAGTTCTAGTTGCTCTGCGTCTTTACTAGCACCTAGTATTGTCAGTGGTTTTTTTTTATTTTAGTCATTTTAAAAGATGTGTAGTGGTATTTCATTGTGATTTTAATTTGCATTTCCCTAATGACTAGTGATGTTGATCATTCATATGTGAATATAACTATATCTTATTTGGTGAAGTGTTTACAGATTTTTGCCTATTTAAAAAAAATTGAGTTGCTTGCTTATTATTGAATTTTTTTTTTAAAGATTTTATTTTTCGTTTTTCTCCCTAAAGCCCCCCAGTACATAGTTGTGTGTTTTTAGTTGTGAGACCTTCTAGTGTGGCATGTGTGACTCCGCCTCAGCATGGCTTGATGAGAGGTGCCACATCCGAGCCACCGAACTGGGGAAATCCTGAGCCTCTGAAGTGGATTGCGCGAATTTACCGCTCGGCCACAGGCCGGCCCCTATTGTTGAATTTTTAAAATCCTTTTATATTGTGGTTATAAGTCCTTTATCACCTATGTGCTTTGCAACTATTTTATTCCTTGTCCATGCCTTGTCTTTTCATTCTCTTAGTATCTTTCACAGAATGAAAGTTTTGGATTTTGGGTAATGTTCATTTTGTCCATTTTTCTTTCATGGATTCTGTTTTTGATATTACACTGAAAAACTCTGTCAGACTCAATGCCAAACAAATTTTCTCCTATGTTTTCTTTGAGAAGCTTTGTAACTTTACCTTTTATATTTAGGTCAATGATCTATTTCGATTTAACTTTAGTATAAGGTGAGAGGAATGTGTCAAGGCTTTTTTTTTCTTTCTTTCTGTGCATATAGATAGCCAATTGTTCCAGAACCATTTGTTGACAAAAGCATCCTTTCTTCATTGAATTGCCCTGGCACCCTTATCAAAAGTCAGTTGTCTATATTTGTATGGGGCTACTTCTCAACTGTCTCTTCCTTTCTATTGATCTATGTGGCTATCCTTTTGTGAATAACACACTGGATTAATTATTGTCACTTTATAATAAGTTTTGAAATGGGGTAGCGTGAATTCTTTTGTTCATGCTTTTCAGAATTGTTTTGCTGTGAACGAAGGCTCTGGAGAAGAAGTTTGAGCCAATTCTTTTCAGCAGTAATTACTGTCTCATTTCAAAGAAGCGTTTTCATCCTGTGGTTTCTATTTCCTGCCACAAGAACTGCCTCATCTTTCATTCTTCTCTTGGACTGAGGCAAAAAGCAGAGGGACATTCCGCACTTTTTCCTTCTTTCTCCCTCCTTTTCTCCTTTCTTCACTCCCTTTCTCCCTCCCTCCCTCTCTCTTTCCCTCTCTCTCTTCCTTCCTTCCTTCTTTCTTTCTTTCCTTCCTTTCTCTTTCTGTTTTTATCATACCAAATCCAGATGCAAATGATAATTTAGACCTAGTATTGCAAGATCATCAATATTTACATTCCACAGTTTATTGCACTCTAGAGATCCCCATGGTTGATTGTTGTTGTTAAGATTTTTGTTTCATTCATGGCACAATTATCATTTCCTCATGCGGTAAGCTGTGTTTCTTTTCTCCCTGGTGTGCATGCTTATGAATCTGCTTGCTTGCAAGGATTTCTTGAAGATATACTATGGGATCACTTATAGTTCTGATGTGAATAACGATTATTTTTTTGTAGGAAAAAATAGAATATTTAAAATAAAAAATAAAAAGGATTCATAATCCCACTACTCAGCAGTGACTCTTGTCTTTAATATTTTGCATTTATCTAATTTCTACACATTTTATATAAAATTGTTTGTAAAAGCAATGAAAGAATAATGAACACTTTGCCCCACGTCAAAGTCTTTTAGTTGTATTTTATAATTGGTTCAGGTATACCATTAAAAAACTTTTTTGACATTTTACAATTCTTAAAAGCAATTTAAAGTCACTTTTCACATAATCATAACAAGAGCAGAAGCAAACAGTACTTAAACAAGATGGAAGTTTAGCTTTGAATATTAAAGTCTGGAAGGAAGTGATCTATGACTGATATGGCAACTCTGCTCCACAAAGTCCTCAGGGACAAAGTTTCTTCCAGCTCATTGCTCCACCGTCTCTAGGGTGTGGCCCTAAGCCCCAGATTCAAGATGGCAGCATTTGCATTCAGGATAGTAGTGTGGAAGATGGGCAAAAGAAGAGACAAAAGATGTTGATGTGATCTGAAAGACTCTCTTAAACTACAAATTAGCTGTTCTTCCTGCACATCATTGGCTGACTTTAGTCATATTTCAACATTACCTGCAAAGGAGCCTTGGAAATGCAATTTCTTTGTAGATAATATATGTCTGGTTGAAAATTCTATTAGACTGCATAAAGGGAAAAATTGATGTTGAGGAAAAACTAGCAGTATATGCTAGAATCATAACATATTTTTTAAAATATACTGATGAATTCAATTTGTTAATATTTTACTTAGATTTTTGCACCTATGTGCGTTAGCAAGATTTATTTTTAACATTCTTTTTTTTGTTCTGTCATTGTTTAGGAAAGGTTATATAATTACTTCACAAAATGAGTTGAGAAGCTTTCTCTCTTATTCTAATTTCTGAAACTGTTTATTTAAAATAAAGATTATCTTTTCCTTGAAGATTTGGTAGACCTTACCCAGAAAATCCATACGTTCTTCTTTTTTGTGGGGACACTGGGTGGACAGAGGCAGGGAGACATTTGATTACAAATTTAATTTCTGATTGTATGGTTAATTAGTTTGTCAATTTCTATTGGAGTAATTTTAATTATTTACATTTTTTTCTAGAAAAATTTCCATTTCATGTAGGTTTTCAACTTCTTTGGCATAAAATTACACATATAATTTTGGAGTAAATCTTGACCATATCTGTAGTTATTGCATCGTTTTTCTTTCTAATATTGTTTGTGTCTTTTCTCATTGTTTTCTAATTAGAGGTTTGCTTGTTTTGCTAGATTTTCCCCATCCCACCCTGAAGAGTCAGTCCTGGGTTTTGTTTATCCTCCATTGTCTCTTTGAATTCTGTTGCATTAATTTCTTTGCCTATATTTTATATGATTTTCCATCTTCCTTTAATTTTGTTTTGTCACTTTTTTTAGTTTCTTGAGTTGAATACCTAACAAACTGATTTTCAATTTTTTCTTATTTTCTAAAAAAATAAATATATACATTTACTGGTAAGTACCATGTTACATGAACCTTGTAAAATTTGATGTGTAGTATTTGCATTGTCATGTGTTTCTAAGTATTTTGTAACTTCCTTTATGGTTTCCTCTTAAGAGGTTTTTGAATAGGTAAAATATGCACATATTAATACAGAAGCATTTTTTTTTGCTCCATTTGTTTAATACTTTGATTATATATTTCCCTCTGATTCTCCACAAAAGTAATCAAAATTTACAGGAATTATTTACCAAAACATTTAACATATTTGTAGGCAACTCAGGTTCATTTATAAGGTAGTTCTTCAAAAGATTCAAACATATCTAAATATGACTGATGAGAAGGAGCAAAGGGAAAAATTGTGTGTTGCTATGCTGAAGTATTTTTTGGGATCCAATATGAGATTCATCATACAAATTTTGTAGGTCATTTATTCTGCTTATATAAAAATACTTGCAAAGCTTGTCAACTACAGCTTCTATTTTGATTGTAAAGTACCTCAACTTGTTTGAATGCTATTTGAATTATATTTGCACCACAAACAATTCCAATTATATTTATGTTTCACAGATTTCTTAATTTAGTGAGAATACTAGTTTTTAATGTGTCACTGCTCTCCACTGAAACTTGTGTTTATATTATTAACTACCCCAGAAATAAACTTTATCTTCAATGTTTATCTTTTTAAATGTTTAAATAGTGCACACCAGAATATCAGCTCTTTCATCTTCAACAAAAGGAACTTTCAAAAGCTTTACTTTTATTTCATGAATTGGATGAGCACAATCTAACCATTATGGAAATTAACTGATTTTTCTCTTTGAAAGACTTATAAAACTGATATAAAACTGAGATCATATTACTGGGAAGTTTTTTCTTCTACTATTGGAGCTGATACATTAATAATATTCAATTCCTTTTCGGTACATGCACAGAAGCTTGAAATTGAAAATGTAAACCTTGAAATTTGACTTCTTCCTTTTTGTTTTGGATGCCTTTTATTTCTTACCTAATTCTTCTGTCTAGGGCCTCCAGAGCTATGTTGACTAGAAGTGGTGGGAGGAGCATCCTTATATTGTTCCTGATCTTAGAGGAAAAGTTCAATTTTTTACCGTTGAGTATGATTTTAGCTGTGGGCTTGTCATAAATGGCCATTATGATGTTGAGATACATAGTTTGTTGAGTGTTTTTTACATGAAAGAGTGTTGAATTTTGTCAAATGCTTTTTCTGAGTCTATTGAAATGATCTTGTGATTTTTATTCTTCATTCTGATAATGTGGTGTATCACATTGATTGATTTACATACATTGAACCATCCTTGTATCCCAGGGATAAATTCACTTGATCATGGTATATTATCCTTTTAATGTACTGTTGAATTTGCTTTACTCATATTTTGCTGAGGATTTTTTGTATCTATGTTCATCAGAGATATTGGCCTATAGTTTTCTCTTTTTGTAGTGTTTTTGTCTGGCTTTAGCAGAAAAATGCTGGCCTCAAAATGGGTTTGGAAGTATTCCTTACCCTTCAGTTTTTTTGAAGAGTTGGTGAAGGATTGGCATTAAATTCTTCCTTAAATATGTGGTAGATTCACTAGTGAAACCATCTGGTCCTGGGCTTTTCTTTGTTGGGAGGTTTTTGATTACTTATTCAATCTCCTTACTTGTTACTGGTCTGTTCAGAGTTTCTATTTCTTCATGATTCAGTCTTGGTAGATTGTATGGCTCTAGGAATTTATCCATTTTTTCTTGATTATCCAATTTGTTGGCATGTAATTATTCATGGTAGTCTCTTACTCTCTTATGATCCTTTTTATTTCTGTGGTAATGGTTGTAATGTCTTCTTGTTCCTTTCTGATTTTATTTCTTTGGTCTTCTCTCTTTTTTTTCTTAGTTAATCTAACTAAAGGTATTTGACCAAAATGAAAGGTCCTTCTACTGAGAGATATGAATGAAATGTACCTTCTACAGATGTATATCAACGTCTATCTTTAGGTGTGGTCTTTTTAAAGTAACAACTAACTTTTGAAGTAGATGTTGATGCTCCTGCAGCAGATTTAGCTAATCTTGTATTTTCTTCTTTTTTTTTCATGTCTCATTTCCTCACTGAAGGTGGGATTCCAGAGTTGGATCAATCCCCCTACTGTAGGGCAATAAGTATTCCACTACAGGTATTAAATGAGGCGGGGATAGCTGCTGGAATACTGTAGCATCAAAATGTTTAGACTTTAACTTTTGATAGATTGGGATGGTATATAGGTAGTGTTCGAATAATATGTGGATAAGGATAATTGTAAGGGTTATGTCATTAGATATCTATGATTATTGGCCATAGAAACCCAGAAGAAATGACAAGGTCAGGCAGGTCAATAATCAGCTCAGGATATGGTTTCAAAGTCAGAAAATTTTCATGGCAGTTTAAAGATATCTTCATCTCCTGAAATTTTCAGTACACTTAAGGAAAATCAGGTGTACTGAAAATCAGGTCCAAGATTTCATTTTAGTGGTGGCAGATTTAAAAAGGACTGGATAACCCAAAACCTCTGAACTTTGCTAGAAAATAGCAAATTCCTTTGCCTAGAGACCTCGCACCTGAGATGAATATTTTGTCTCATTCTCCTTAAAATCTGCCCCTACCTCTCCTCATTGATTTTAGCCAATAACTGGAGCCAAGTATCAACATAATCCAAGCAAGGAAAGACTGTCCCTTTTGTAGGAAGGAGAGGGTTACTCACCAAAGTGCTGGCAATATTTACCAGCAGGAAGAGGAGAACATACCTGGGAATGGATTTTGACTATCTTGTACCATAGAGGACAGAATATAAGGCCAATTAGAAAGAGATTATTGATACAGAGGCTGTGTTATTTATTGTTGCATAACAAATTACCACAAATGTGATGACTTTTAAAAACACACACATCTATTATCTCATAGTTTTTGTGGGTCAAGAACCATGGGCAGAGCTTAGCTGGGTCTTCTGCTTCAGGATCTTTCACAGGCTGTAATCAAGGTTTCAGCCAGGGCTAAGTTCTCATCTGAAGGCTCAGTTATGGAAGGATCTGTTTCCAAGCATGGTTGCTGGTAGGATTAAATTCCTTGTGAGTTATTGGACTGAAGGCCTTATTCCTTGCAGGCTGTTGACAGAGGCCATTCTCAGTTCATTGCCATGTGGGCCTCTCCAGAATAGTAGCTTCCTTCATCAAAGCCAGAAAGAGAGAGAATCTGCTAGCAAGGTTGAGATTACTATCTTATGTAATCTAAGTAGATAAGCAATGTCTCATCACTTTTGCTATGTTCTACTGGTTAGAAGCAAGCCATAGTTCCTGCTTGCTCTCAAGGAAAAGGAATTACACAAAGGTATGAATAACAAGAGGCAAGGATCATTGGGGATCTTGGAAGCTGCACAGAGGCACTCTCCCATGACCCAGGATTTAAGTTCCTGGCAAAGGATATCTGGAACCAGTTTGATATTCTACTGGGATGGCTCCTTGAAGTTTATAAATGTGATGACCTAAAGAAAATTATGTGGATATGCTCAAACTGGTTAGAGTATTTGGGAAGGATTCAAAAGACTCAGGGAGGTGAGCATGAGAGAATGGATATATTATATAAGGCTAGAGAATCAATCAGGTGACTTTACTACTTGAGAAAGCATAGAACACATACACTTCAGTAAAACAGTAAAGAATGTGTTAGTGAGGGCGACCACAGGAATTGTTGAGTTCAGTGGTGACTGTCCTTTCTAGGTCAGAGTTGAGTAAAAAATGCTACTGTGGACCTAGTTTCCCTTGTATCAGTCGGATTTATAGGATTCTTGACTGGCAGAGGCCTGGCATTGGCACTTCACTGTTGGAGGCAAGGGAGTCATAGTTAAAGTAAGTGGCAGCAAGACCAAAATTATAACCTGGAGACTTTGGCCCACAGGGATATTTGGTGATAGCTAATAGACTGTGGTGTTCTTAGGAGAAAGACAGATGGAAAGGCAATGTGGGATTATTTAACTTATATATACAAAAAGTTTAAGATTGAATAAGCAGAAGGCTGATGTTGGCAAGTGTAATGGAAAATCACAATCCTTCACCTAGGGTCCAGATCAGATGTAGTTCTCAGAAGCAAAGGCTGTTGATTGAAAGACAGACAGGGTCCCCTTAAAGAAGTATCCTGCAACACCACAGCATGTGTTTATAGTATATATTCCTTTAGTCTTTCTCCAAAGGGACTTATGTCCCTTATGTATCTGGAGTGTGAGGAACTACCAATCTTTTGGGAATGTTGGATACTAGTTCTGAGCTGAGACTGACACCAAAATGCCATCATGGCCTCCATGGGGTTTATGGAAACCAGATGATAAATGAGGTACTGGTCCAAGTCCATTTCAGTGAATATATTTTTTATTATCCTGTGGTCATTTCTCTGACCACTAAATGCGTAACTAGATGAGTAGAATAAGCAGATGCAGAACCTTTACATTGGTTCCTTGAGCTGAGGAGTAAGCACTATTATGATTGGAAAGCCCAAGTAAGATCTGGTGAAATTGCATCCCCCAGCTAAGACAGTAAGTCACAAGTCATTCTAGTGGAATGGTAAAGGATGCTGGGTAGTGGTCTGAATTATATCTCCATTACTTCAGCAGTCTGGCTCACGCAAAATCAAATGGATGAAAATGGATCATGGTGGGCTACTGTAAACTTAAAAAAAAAAAACCTTCACTGACAGCTGCATGTCAGTTGTGGTATCATTGTAAGAACAGATAAACACACAGTCTCTGCCATTTGGTATGCGGCTATTGATATGATTAATATATATATTTTTTCCCATCAGCAAAAAGATCAAGAGCAGTTTATATTTACCGGGATGCATAGCCACACACTTTCACAATTTTACCCTGGGACTATATTAACTTTCCAATTCTTAGGAAAGCTAATTGGGTTATAATTGGATACCTTAATCATCCTGACATTCCATACAAGAAAATACTGGTCCATATATTGATAAGATTGTATTATTTGTATCTGGTGACCAGGAAGTGGCAAGCACTCTAGATATCTTAGTAAAACACATGCGTAATGCAAATATTTAGGGGACTAATACATCAGTGAAATGTTTAGGGGTTTGGTGTTCTGGGACATGCTGGACTATCTCTTCCAAGGTAAAGATAAAGAAATTGCACCTTGAACAACTTACCACTAAAAAAGAGACATAAACTTGCACAAACCCAGATGACATAGCCTACTACACACCTATGCTATATGGCACTAGTCTTATGGGACCACCATCATACATGAAGTCTGTCGTTGACCAAAGTATCGTTATGCGGAGCATGACAGTAGATCAACTCTTGAGTAGTGGCAAATCTCTTGGCTGGTTGGTCAGGGGCCATTAGGAACAAAATTAGAATATTCGACGGAAGGAGGTCTGGAAAAGAGCCATTTGGATGAACCAATGGATGTGAACTCAAATTGTTTGGTTCTTTGTGTCTCATGTTAGCGCTCGTTAGAAAGTATCTGGTACATAAGAAAAGTTGAACAGTTAGGAGGACAGGATGACGGGTTCAATGGATGTAAGGCAGCTTCTGTCCTTAGCTGCTCCAGTGCTTATGTGATGGCTAATGAGGTAGTGATTGATACTATGCATATGCCTCTTACCATAAGTGAGTTAGATGTTGCAGCTGCCAACCTTTCAGCAACAGAGACTAATGCTGAGGGCTTGGTAGAGTACCATCTCTCAAGGAGACCATTTGGTAGAGTAATGATTACACTGGACCCTTTTGACTCTTGAGGGAGCAGTAGTTATCTTTACCGAGATTGATACCTATTCCAGGTATGGATGTATCTCTCCTGCCTGCAGTGTCTTTGCAAGCACCACTATCTGAGGGCTCAGAGAGCATCTGATTTCTAGACATGGGATCCCATCTAATATCTCCTTAGATCAAGGGAATCATTTTTTTTTAATGAAAGAGTTGCCACAATGAGCACATGATCAAGGAGTTGACTGGTTTTCCATTAACTGCACCATCAGGAAACTAGTGGTCATATAGCATGCTGGGAAAACCTTATAAATGAGCAGCTAAGGAGATAGCTTGGGGATCATACTGTTTAGGGTGATGATGCTGTCCCTCAAGATGTGGCATATATTTCAAAACAATGGCTATTCATTGGTGCTTTGTCTTTGATGGCTAGAATATATTGGCCTAAGAACTCAGGGATCAAAATGGTCTCTCTTACTATCATTTCTAGTTGTGGAAGTGCTGCGTCATAAGGTATGTGCATAATTAATTTGATTAAGTAATTTCACATGGTTCTCCAAAAGGCTGCACCTATTTATACTCTCTCACTAGCAGCGCTTAGTGGCCCCATAGCCCCTCATTCCCCACTAACACTTGGCATTACTGAGGTTTCTGAGTTTTGCATTACTATGAGGGACACAAGGGCATGGGCACAGGGAAGGGACATCGTGGTTGGGGGCCCAGTGAACCTGAGATTCTGTGAGTTTTTTCCTTGCCATCAGTTGAAGAGGAGCAAGATATAATCATTTTAGGACTTCAGATTAGTTGGCCTTTCAGATAGCTGGAAGGGGCAGCTCGATGTAGTGGGACTGAAATAGAAGGGGAACTTGGAATCTTTGCTAAGTTCTACCCTTAGTTTTAGCCATGGGGACAATTACTTATCCTCTTTCTGGGCATTTCCCCTTCTATGTTACATAGTGAGAATAATTCCTGTCTTCTCTCTCTCCTCATTTGCCAGGAAGTGAATGCTTATTATATCATATCTGAGAAAGTTTCTTGAAAGGCTAGTGTTTTAGAGCCCTTGGGTGTCTGGGCAGATAGAGTACTAAGTTTTAAGGAAAGGAAACAGATAGGACACTGAGAAATTAGTAGGAAATTTATTTTATAGTCCACACAGATGTCCACAAACTCAGGGATAGCCGACTTTCCAGATCAGGGTATTACGGTGACATTATCTACAACAGAGACTTTGTAACCAGTTGTGGAGTACAGTGCCACATTGAGAGGGCATATATTCTCATCTGACACAACTTCAGCTGGCCCTGTTATGGTCACATCTTCTGGAGAGAGGAAGCAAAACTGTGTCAGGCAGGTGGACTCCACACCACTTCACTTCTGCTCTTCTCACTCATGCTCCACCCACAAAGCATCTTATTTTCACTTTTTCTGTCTCTGGTGCTCAGCTCCCATTTCTCAATCTCACATATAAGGCAAAGCATTACTAGCCAATCTCCCTGCCCACACTTCCTCTGTGTCTTGTGTTTCATTCTTATTCCAATACCTTATTCCTTGTGCTTTCTGTCACACTTTGGTCTCCCCTTTTTGCTTTGACCTCTCCTAACATTCCCGCTTATCTGATATTAATCCTCAGGCAGGAAATGTCTTCACTTACCAAATGTTGCTATTCCCTAGTAGAAGTTTCTTGTATCACACACACAGCCAGTGTAAACAAAATCACCATAAGGAAAAACAGCTCTTAGGCTTCTCTGGATTAGGGCTTTAATGTGAGGAGAAGAAGGTAGGGAAAGGTTAAAGAGAGTGTAGATCTGGCTGAGGCAGCCCTGGATTGACCATGAAGAAATAAGCAAGTTTATATAGGGCCCCCGCAGGAAGCAGGCTCCAGGGGTTTCCCCCAGCAATCATCCTTTAACACTCAGTGCCATACTCCACTTTAGTCAACTTTTTTGTAATTCTCTTTATCTGCCATATTCAACTTTAATGTGCATTGTTAAAAAGATGTTTTCTTTGGCAGAGTGAATGAATAAAATTTAAAAGTTTTGTTTGAAGGTATCTGTCTCTTGAAGGGGAAGCAAACACACTTGTTTGGGTAGCATTTAACTCATCAAATGATTTATGAAGTGAATCTTTAAGTTCTTTATTTTAAATGATGAAAGGGCCAAGGGGGGCACCATTGTTGGAGTGCATTTAGCCCTGAACTGAGGTTTCCCAAATCAGAGCCTATAAAAAATGATTTCAATTAACTTCTCTGTGAATCTAGAGGACTATTGAGGTTGGAGACATCAGTTTGTCTACTCCAGTTGGTGGAAAAAAATACCCCACCAAACAAACAAAAACAGATTTATTGTTTCAACTGTCCTGCTTTCCAGCTTTGTGACATGGCATTTAACCCTTTGAGTTTCTCTTTCTACCTCTGTGAGATGGATGTACTGATACCTACCTGTGTAGCTTGCATGAGTTAATGAGTTGTTGTGATTTGTGAATGATAAAGAGCTTTATGAATGTAAAGTGCCATGTTTATTGTGCATATAAACACACTTGGAGTCTGAAAGCATTTGGCCAACTAGTACTTAGAGCCTGTTTTCCTCAGCCATCAGATTTATAAAACTTTTATAAAAAGATGTAATTAGTGGGGCCTGGCCTCATGGCTGAGGAGTTGAAGTTCCCCATGCTCCTCTTTGGCAGCCCTGGGTTTGTGGGTTTGGATCTCAGGTGCGGACCTACTCCACTCATCAGCCATGCTGTGGAGGCATACCACATACAAAGTAGAGGAAGATTGGCACAGATGTTAGCCCAGGGCTAATCTTCCTCAAGCAAAAAAAGAGGAGAATTAGCAATGGATGTTAGCTCAGGAAGAATCTTTCTCACAGACACACACACACAAAAGATGTAAGTAGTGACTGTGAGGTTCTCAAATGGGAGAAGAAATGTGCTGAGACCAGACCTGAGAAGAGAAAGTATCAAGATCTTGCTGAAACAGCATCAAAGAAGAGCTCTGGAAAGGGGACTTCTCAAAAACATTTCTAGCATCATTTATATTTGCGTAAATATCAGATACTATTCATATTTCTCTGAGGATTTTTGGTAACTCTGCCACTTTCCCTTCTGTTTGCACCTGTTTTCTAAAAACCTTAAGGGGGCCTTGAAGGAATAGGGGTTGATATCAAAGATAGTGAAGCAGGAGGGTATAGGGGTTCTGAAGGCTCAGTGAAGACAGCAGGGAAAGGTAAGTAGTGCTTGGGAAAGCCAATTCTTGTCTGACGGCGAATCTCCCCTCTGGCAGGAAGATCATAATTACCACATTCTTACAGCTTCTCCTACATCTGCCACAGTCTGTTGAGTGGTGTCTTCCTGGTTCAGCCTCATCACTGCATGGGCTAGTGGTGGGCGGTGGATGGCATAATTCCAGCAGAGCTCCTTGATCATTGTCACTCAGTCTTATCCATCTTTTGTTTTTATCCCCACTTTGATTGTTTTTCTCTCTTTTCCCCTCCCCTCTCTTAGTGAAGAGTCCCAACCTTATAGTTGAAAGCCTCCACTCATTTATCCTTTCCATACCACTGCTTCTTCATCTTTAAAACAGAAATGACAATACACGCATCCCTAACAGGGTTGCTCTGAGGTTCAAAGCTAATGTATGCAAAAGCATTTGTAGACATAGATGTAAGATGTTGTTTCACATAAAATCAGAATGCTTCACATTCTTTAGTACATTTCTCTTCTCTTTCCCCACTGACCCTAATTCCCAATTCTTCTCTTATCCCCATGCATTGATTCACATTGGATGTAACCTTGAGTGCTACTCGATAGTTAGCTAGGGTTTCAGATTGAAGAACTGTCACTTCGCTGAAATTATGTTCTGTCTAGATATGGCAAAAGAGGCAGAAATCCAAAGTCCGATAAAAATCCAGGATTGAGGTGGCCTTGGAGGGAAGATGGAAGTAGAAGAGGCAGACAAAGCAGTGGGAGGCTAGGAGTCAGAGAGACACAAAAGTGTCAATGCCATCACTTGTAAGAATTCCCTGTGTGTGATTCATACCTGTGGGGTTTGTGTGGCCAGCCAATACATCTCTATCTCGATGGGACGAGGTAAATAGAGGCCAGAGTGAAAGAGATCATATCTCGGTCAACTAGTGAGGGCAGGGAACCGGGGCGGGAGCGCTGCTTCCCCTTCATCACAGACTCCCTGCTGGGTCTCCATGGTGCTATTAGGGGCAGAAAGTGATTTGGTTGCACAGTCTGCTTTAGCCCAGGATGCTCTCTCTTTTATCCCTTTTTTGTTTTTTTTTGGAGTCATCTCAGAATCTGTGGAAGTTCTTTTTTCCTGCACTAGTAAATCTAGTAGAAGGATATGAAGCTCTGAGACTGAGAAATTTATTGCATCAATGAATTAAGGTTTAATATGATGATCAACTTAGCCCCACTTTGTTCATCAACTCACTGTTCCTCAGGCCTAAATAGAGGGGAACCAAAAAGTACTACTTAGTCAGCCTAAAAGGGTTGATTTCCAACTCATCCCATACATAGCCCCTGTCCTCTTTGCCTCTCTTCTCATTAGAGAAATCCTCAGACTTGGCAGGTATCTCTTCTTCACCAAAACCTCCATGTCTCCATTCCCATCTGCTAGATATTCCTTTCTCCACATTCTGTCTGCTCCATGTCCATGTCTTTCAGGGAACTCCTGACTTCTTTCTAGAACTCAGTGCATTTCTCTTGTCAAAGACATAGTCCCCTTTCAATGCCTCTCCCTCCACAAGGAACTGGAATCTGAAATTCCCTTTTCCCTTTTTTGGCAGATTATTATAGAACTGGAGACCAACTTTATCACATCATGGATCTTGCATACAGGAACAGGTCAAGGAAAAGCCAGGGTTCAGAGGCTTTTCTTGCTTAGAGAAACATGCTCAGGTCTTGTAGACTCTGAACTCCAGTGTATGAGACAGATCCTAAAGAGGAGAGCACTGTTGCCAATGAAGCCACAGGGAGCATCTGAGTTGGTGAATCAGCACAACCCTGTATAGTGGATATTGACCAGGGTCGTGGCCCCTCCCGTGCAGCTCAGGTATCTTATCCAAAGCTTATCCCACAGCTATGGACCAAGCTCACATCCTGGCCCATACTTCTCTTTTAGAAGAAAAGGATAAGAATGATAAACTCAGTGTAGAAAACTGAGTTAAAAGTAGAAAGTAGCTGTAGATCATGGATTCTGTAACCTCCACAACAGGTTCTGAATAGAGAAAGAGTGAGACCAAGAGATACGAATAGTGAGGACTCCCAGGATGGATCCTTTCGGGGCAGGAAAATAGTCTCTAGGAGCAGAATGTGGGTTTCTGGGTTGGAAGCAGTGTCTTCCCTGGAAGATTTTCTGTAGGGAGGATAAAGACATGACTTACATTGGTTCTTGAGCTATGCTGGTCCTGAGTCTCAGGCAGAGAACCAGGAGCAGGGTGGCAAGGCCCATCTTGAACAGAAGCTGAAGAGCGCGCATGCTGGGAATTTGATGCCCAGGAGGATTTGTGTACTCAGGGACAAGGATCACTCTTTATAACTGCGGCAAGAGGACACTGGAGCAGTTGGGCAGGTCCCCTCAGCCCAAATCATCATACTTTGGGTTTCCCTCATTGCCATCTTGTTTGTTTTTCTGTGAGAAAGGTCAATACTCAGCTGGGATTTTAAATTGGGATAAAGTGAGGGAGGAATGAGTTGGGATATTTTCTCTTGTTTCTCAATATTAGGTTAGAAGGTTTCTGGATCATTAGGATAGATCTTAACTTTTGTAAGCAGAATGCTTTCTTCTTCTAAGTCCTACTTACTAAGTCTGCTCTGCGTCTGCAAGATTCATGAAGTGTCCTCTCTCTTTGTCCTCTGAATGACATATGTCTTGCCTTCCTCTCAATGCCTCAACTCTAAAATTTACAATAGTTGAATGGATGTTTGACACTAAGGTGCCTACTCATAGCTCCCCTGATTCTTAATCTTAGGCACAATGAGTAATTCATAAGAAGTTGTGGCCCCATAGGGTACAGAGTGTGTTTAACATGAATTCCAGTCACAGAAATAGGAAGAAATCAGATGAGTCAGGGGAGGCTAGAAATATGTTGTACCTATTTATTATGATATTGCCAGTAAGCAAGAAGCTGGATTAAATGACTTTCTATGAATTGGTCCCTTTAGGAGCCTTGGATTCATGCTGCAATAATATGTCACTTAATGATGGGATTATGTTCTGAGAAATGCATTGTTAGGTGATTTCATCATTGTGCAAACATCATAGAGTAAACTTACACAAACCTGGATGGTATAGCCTTCTACACACCTAGGCTATGTGGTACTAATCTTATGGGACCACTGTCACACATGTGGTCCGACATTGACTGAAACATTGTTACACAGCACATGACTGTATATGTGTGGGAGCTACTATCCTGAAGCTTCTCAGGAGTAGTCTTACCTTCCCAGCTCTCTGTCTCTCTAGCTTCAGTTACTGCTCAGCCTGCTTCCACTTGTGGAAAATTCAGTTGTGATATCACATGTCAGATTCCATCTTTGAAGGACCTTTGTGATCATCTCCAATATTCTGTAGGAGAAGACATGGTCTGAAGAACTATGTAGAGAGTTAGGGTGACTAGAGGACCCGTGGAATTGCCTACCTACCGTCCAAGTGGGAGAAGCAGGGAAGAATGAAAGGTTCTTGTGTCAGATGGAGAGGTGAAGTTAAAGAGTGAATGAGTTAGTACAGCTGAGAATGCTGCACTCTTACCCTTCTAGCATTCTCCTGAAGAACTAGGGTGCTGGAGTTAAACAGGACCTTGAGATGCCCTAAGGTGAGATCAAGACCATGGAAGCTTCCTTTGATCTATTCATTTTGTATTTTATGCAATATTGTCTGTGGATGGGGAGGGGCTGCTTTCAAACCCCAGGTGCTGTGGAGCAGGTTTTCTCTTACTTCTCTGCCTTTTACTTCTATTTTCTCTAAACTCATTAAATTTCCTCCTTCCCGCCCTCCCTCCCTCCCTCCTTCTCACCTTTTCTTTCTTCCTTCAATTCATTTATTATTTATTCAAAAAATGTTATTTTTCAACTAAGTAATATATTCTCATGATTCAAAAATCAAAATCATATAAAGGATAGACATTGAAGCTTAAAGCTTCGTTTCTGTCCTAGTTCACTCCATGCTATCTATGGGGAACCACTTTTATTAAATTAGACTGCCTTCAGTCTTTTTAAAGCTGTGTATTTATTTAGTTGTGTATGTGAACCATAATTTATTTAAGCAGGTTTTTACAGGTAGGCACTATGGTTCTTTCCAAAATTTTCCTGTTGCAAATAATTCTGTAATTAATAAGCTTTTCATAATCATTTTGCATGCTTGTAGGTTTACCTGTAGGATAAATTCTCAGAAGTAGAATTGCTAGATCAAAGAGAAATACATTTGTAAATTTGATGGGTATTGCCAAATTGGTCTCCATAGTATTATACATTTTTGCACACCAATCAGAAATGTTTGAGAGGGGCTTTTCTCCCACAGCCTTACTAAGAGAGAGTTATTCATCTTTTGATTTTTTCAATTAGATAGGTGAAAATATTTTCTCAGTGTAGTTTAAATTTTCATTGTTCTTATTAAGAGTGAGCTCATTATCTCTTGATATGCTTAGGTAATATTTTTTTTCTTTTTCCTTCAGCTAGATTTTTGGCTGTGCCTTCTTAAGTGTTTTATCAACCTGATCCAAAACAGAAATATCTGATTCAGAGCAATATTTTAATGTTCTTTTAAAAAGTCTACTATTTTTGAAGTTATGCATATCATTCGTTCAAGTAAGGTTGTCACTTTTTCTCTACTATATACCTTAAGAACATTTGTAATATTTAAGAGTTTTAAGTACTTATAGATCAGTTTTTGGTAAATTATGTAGGGAATGAAAAACAGGAAAACATGAAAACCAATGATTTAAAATATTGTATCAGTTTAAGTAAATAATGTAAATACAAGTTTTTCTTAAAAGTTCCTTTTATTTAAATACATTTTTGACTATATTTTTACTGATATAAAACTCTGGATTGGAAATTAACCTGTTAGAATTTTGAAGGTATCATACCATTTTCTTCTGGCTCCATTGTTTCTGTTTTCAAGTCAGTTATAGTCTTACTGTTGGTCATTTGAAGGTAAAATGGCCTTTTTCCTCTAGTTGCACTTAGAATATTCTCTTTATCTCTGGTTTTCAGTAGGCACACACTATGATGTGCTAAATGTGATTTTTTTTTTGCATTTATACTGGCTCAGTTCTAGTTCTTATTGTTTTTATGATTTGATGTTTTTTGGTCAGTTTTTGAAAATTCGAAGCCATTGTATTTTCAAATATTCCTTCTTTCCATTCATCATCACTTTTCCTTCTGAGACACTTATTACAAATATTCTGTCCCTCGTCAATCTTGTATGTCTCTTACTTTCTTTTTTGTGTGTTATCTATATTTCTTTTCTCTGTAATTCACTGTGATTTTTTTGCTAATCTATTCTCAGATTCACTAATTCTCTCCTTAGCTGTGCCTAAGTTGCTATTAAATTTGTTCATCGGGGTCTTAATTTCAGTTATTGTAATTTTCATTTCTAGAATTTCTACTTAATTCTTTAATGGGATAACTTTATTTTGACATAAATTCAAACAACAGAAGAATGTAACTTGAAAAATGAAGTCATTTATGCCTTAATTCCTTCATATCATAACCAACAAATAGTCACAGTAATTATTTCTTCATAGATCCCTCCAGAAGGTTCTCGTGTGTCTATTTATCGAGTCCTTGACCATTTACCCTGTAATGAAAGTCGTCAATAATCATCTCTTCTTGTGAACCTATTCTTATTCTATCAATTGTCATTGATTAATTCAATATTCTTTGCTTCATCCCTACCAGTTTTGTCTCTTGGGTGAATAAAAATTTCCTCTCTAATAGTAAACCTCAAGGAGTTTGGAAGATGATGGTGAGGAGGATCCTGAACTTGATTCCTCCCATGGACACAACAAACCTGCAACTACCTGTGGAACAATTTCCCCTGAGAGAGATCTGAAAACTGGATGAAAAGAACCTCCACAAGTGACAACACAGAGAGGGGTGGAAGAGGCAGCGATACAGTCCTGCTGAAGAAAAAACTACCCCCTAGCACTGGTGCTTGACAGTTGGGAGTGATCTCAAAGGTACAGAGATTTTCCCAGAGGAGGAGTAGGGGATTCGGACTCCATCTTAGGTACCCTAGCCCTTAGATCCAGCACAAGAGAGGTAAGATCCCGAAATTCTTGGCTTTGAAACCAATGAAACAGTGATAAACAATCTCCCAGGTAAAGAGTCCAAACTCATGGTCTTAAGGATGTTCACTGATCTTGGGAAAAGAGTATACAAACTTCAACAAAGAATTAGAAAATATAAAAAGGAATGAATCAAAGCTGAAGAATACAATATGGAAATGAAAAATTCACCAGAGGGAATCAATAGCAGAGCAGATGACCCAGAAGAACAGATCAGTGATCTGGACAAAAGAGTAGAGGAAATCACAAAGCTGAACAGAAAAAGGAAAAATGAATTAAAAAGAATGAAGACAGTCTAAGGGACCTATGGGATAGCATCAAGCATACTAACTAATATAACACGGATAACGTCTGCATTATAGGTTCTCAGAAGGAGAAGAGAGAGACAAAGGGACAGAGAACCTATCTGAAGAAATAGCAGCTGAAACTTTCCCAACTTAAGGAAGGAAATAGACATCCAGGTCCAGGAAGCATAGAGAGCACCAAACAAGATGAACCCAAAGAGACCCACACCAAGACATATTATAATTAAAATGTCAAGAATTAAAGGTATAGAGAGAACCCTAAAAGCTGCAGGAGAAAAGCAACAAGTTACAAACAAGGGAAACCCCATAAGGCTATCCGCTGACTTCTCAGCAGAAACCTTACAGGCTAGAAGGGAGTGGCATAATATACCTGAAGTGCTGAAAGCAAAGAGCTCACAACCAAGAATACAGTACCTGGCAAGGTTATCATTCAGAAAGGAAGGAGAGATAAAGGAGTTCATCACCAATAAACTGAACTTACAAGGCATGTTAAAGAGACTTATTTAAGTGGAAAAGAAAAGGCCACAAACAGGAATAAGAAAATTATCCAAGAAAAAATATCACTAGTAAAGGAAAATATACAGGAAAGGTAGTGAGTGGATCAACTACCTATAAAGCCGGTAGGAAGGCCGAAAGAAAAAATACTAAGATCATCTATATCTCTGATAAGAGGTTAAGGGATACACAATATTAAAAGAGGTAAAATATGATGTCAAAAAGATAAAATGTGGAGGGGAGAGTAAAAGTGTATGGTTTTTAGTAAGAGGTACAACTTAAGAGACCATCAACTTAATATGGATTGTTATTTACAAAACTTATTATACATGAACCTCAAGGTAACCACAAACCAATAACCTATAATAAATACTCAGAAGGTAAAGAGAAAGGAATCCAAACATAACACTAAAGAAAGTCATCAAGTCACCAAGGAAGAGAACAAGAGAAGAAGAAAGAAACTGAGAAGGACTGCAAAAACAACCAGAAAAAAATAACAAAATGGCAATAAGTACACACTTATCAATAGTTACTTTAAACATAAATGAACTAATTTTCCAAGTAGAAGACATAGTGTGGTTGAATGGGAAAAAAAAGGTTCCTATATAAGCTGCATACAAGAGACACACTTCAGATCTAAAGACACTCATAGTAAAGCTCATATTTTAGTTTTTTTTTTTTTTTAAAGATTTTATTTTTTCCTTTTTTCTCCCCAAAGCCCCCCGGTACATAGTTGTGTATTCTTCGTTGTGGGTTCTTCTAGTTGTGGCATGTGGGACGCTGCCTCAGCGTGGTCTGATGAGCAGTGCCATGTCCGCGCCCAGGATTCGAACCAACGAAACACTGGGCCGCCTGCAGCGGAGCGCGCAAACTTAACCACTCGGCCACGGGGCCAGCCCCCATATTTTAGTTTTTATTTGCTTTCTTTTTTTGCGTATTCTGACATTGGCCTCTGTTTATCCTAAACCAGTCAGTTGACTTTTTCTTTCCGGCCTCCCCATGTCCAAATACCATTTCATGTTGTTCCCAAGAAATATAAACGCATTTTATTATAGGTGTGACCTTCAAAACCTGATTTCTCTCACAGACTTTTCCTATTGCCTCCACTCAATAAACTTTCCCCTGAAGTGGAAAATGTCTGGCTGAGAGGCATAGCAAGCAAATGCTAACACAGGTTGGAACCAGCTGTTATCAATTCTGTAGCACAACTATTGTCTTTACAATACTCAACCACCCGCCCATTGTTATCCATCTGTACATCTTAACTAATTCACAGAATTAAACGAAAACGTTTATTGGGCACCTATTATGTTCCAAGAACATTTTAAGGCCTTAAATTTTATTCTGAAAGGATGAAAACCTATTGACCTGGCAGTCACGACTAGTAAAGTAAACCACATTGTTTATTTTGGTCAACTGGAAAAAAAATTCGATTTCCTCCTTTGACTTTGTTTTAGGAGACAGACATAGTCAGCTAGGGAATGGCCTCACCTTAGGGAAGGCTGCCTGCACTGCCTGGCTGCACTTCTTTGTTTGGGGTGCTCCAATGGGCGGGGCAGGGCCCTGTGCTATCAGGCTAGAGGAAGGATCCAATGGCGCCTGCCACCTTATGTGTCAGCACAGCTAACTAATGGCTGCTGCCAGTGTCTCAGTCCCTGGGGGTGGTCCCAGCTGCCTCCTTCCTCTCTGGGATGTGCTCTGAGCTTAGTAAGTGACTCTCTTTTACCAATGGACTATCCAACTTTCTGTCTGGTGTTTTTGTGCTGGTTTCCAAATCAAATGTCTGTCCGTGGGCCCTTTAAAGGCAGATTTTTCTTTCTCTGAATTATTGTAATTTTCCTGGGTGTATTCTCCATTGGTTTCAAAGCCAAGAATTTTGGGATCTTACCTCTCTTGTGCTGGATCTAAGGGCTAGGGTACCTAAGATGGAGTCCGAATCCCCTACTCCTCCTCTGGGAAAATCTCTGTACCTTTGAGATCACTCCCCAACTGTCAAGCACCAGTGCTAGGGGGTAGTTTTTTCTTCAGCAGGACTGTATCGCTGCCTCTTCCACCCCTCTCTGTGTTGTCACTTGTGGAGGTTCTTTTCATCCAGTTTTCAGATCTCTCTCAGGGGAAATTGTTCCACAGGTAGTTGCAGGTTTGTTGTGTCCATGGGAGGAATCAAGTTCAGGATCCTCCTCACCATCATCTTCCACACTCCTTGAGGTTTACCATTAGAGAGGAAGCCCGCCCCACCCACCAGCACACTTGAGGCAGCTCAGTGCCTCTGGGTTGTGTAGCCAGCCATGCTGGGTGCCTGCAGCAGCTGTGCGACCCCAGGCCTAGAAACCAAACCCACTGAGGGCCTGACTTTCTCACCAGCAAATGTGCAGTAGTTGTGTACTACTGGACCTTGCAACCAGCTGTGCTGGGGCTTACCCCACTCACTAAAGTGCCTGTAACAGCTGCACGTGGTTGGGCCTCACAACTAACCCACCTAGGGGCCAGCCTATCTGCATGCCTGCAGCAGTAGCAGCCTTGCCACAACAGAAGGGCATGTGCAGCTCATGGAACTGACACCCCTGGAGCATTTGGCATGGCTGACAAGAGGGGAGCATGCTACTGGGCCCCATAAGACATCTCCTAAATAAGGCCACATTTCCAAGGTTGAGAGACACCACTGATCTACTTAATACATAGAAATAAGCACAGAGAATTAGGCAAAATGAGGAGACAAAGGAATATCTTCCAAATAAAAGAGCATAACAAATCCTCAGAAAAAGAACTAAATGAAACAGTGATAAACAATCCGCCAGGTAAAGAGTCCAAACTCATGGTCTTAAGGATGTTCACTGATCTTGGGAAAAGAGTATACAAACTTCAACAAAGAATTAGAAAATATAAAAAGGAATGAATCAAAGCTGAAGAATACAATATGGAAATGAAAAATTCACCAGAGGGAATCAATAGCAGAGCAGATGACCCAGAAGAACAGATCAGTGATCTGGACAAAAGAGTAGAGGAAATCACAAAGCTGAACAGAAAAAGGAAAAAAGAATTAAAAAGAATGAAGACAGTCTAAGGGACCTATGGGATAGCATCAAGCATACTAACTAATATAACACAGATAACGTCTGCATTATAGGTTCTCAGAAGGAGAAGAGAGAGACAAAGGGACAGAGAACCTATCTGAAGAAACAGCAGCTGAAACTTTCCCAACTTAAGGAAGGAAATAGACATCCAGGTCCAGGAAGCATAGAGAGCACCAAACAAGACGAACCCAAAGAGACCCACACCAAGACATATTATAATTAAAATGTCGAGAATTAAAGGTATAGAGAGAACCCTAAAAGCTGCAGGAGAAAAGCAACAAGTTACAAACAAGGGAAACCCCATAAGGCTATCCGCTGACTTCTCAGCAGAAACCTTACAGGCTAGAAGGGAGTGGCATAATATACCTGAAGTGCTGAAAGCAAAGAGCTCACAACCAAGAATACAGTACCTGGCAAGGTTATCATTCAGAAAGGAAGGAGAGATAAAGGAGTTCATCACCAATAAACTGAACTTACAAGGCATGTTAAAGAGACTTATTTAAGTGGAAAAGAAAAGGCCACAAACAGGAATAAGAAAATTATCCAAGAAAAAATATCACTAGTAAAGGAAAATATACAGGAAAGGTAGTGAGTGGATCAACTACCTATAAAGCCGGTAGGAAGGCCAAAAGAAAAAATACTAAGATCATCTATATCTCTGATAAGAGGTTAAGGGATACACAATATTAAAAGAGGTAAAATATGATGTCAAAAAGATAAAATGTGGAGGGGAGAGTAAAAGTGTATGGTTTTTAGTAAGAGGTACAACTTAAGAGACCATCAACTTAATATGGATTGTTATTTACAAAACTTATTATACATGAACCTCAAGGTAACCACAAACCAATAACCTATAATAAATACTCAGAAGGTAAAGAGAAAGGAATCCAAACATAACACTAAAGAAAGTCATCAAGTCACCAAGGAAGAGAACAAGAGAAGAAGAAAGAAACTGAGAAGGACTGCAAAAACAACCAGAAAAAAATAACAAAATGGCAATAAGTACACACTTATCAATAGTTACTTTAAACATAAATGAACTAATTTTCCAAGTAGAAGACATAGTGTGGTTGAATGGGAAAAAAAAGGTTCCTATATAAGCTGCATACAAGAGACACACTTCAGATCTAAAGACACTCATAGTAAAGCTCATATTTTAGTTTTTTTTTTTTTTTAAAGATTTTATTTTTTCCTTTTTTCTCCCCAAAGCCCCCCGGTACATAGTTGTGTATTCTTCGTTGTGGGTTCTTCTAGTTGTGGCATGTGGGACGCTGCCTCAGCGTGGTCTGATGAGCAGTGCCATGTCCGCGCCCAGGATTCGAACCAACGAAACACTGGGCCGCCTGCAGCGGAGCGCGCAAACTTAACCACTCGGCCACGGGGCCAGCCCCCATATTTTAGTTTTTATTTGCTTTCTTTTTTTGCGTATTCTGACATTGGCCTCTGTTTATCCTAAACCAGTCAGTTGACTTTTTCTTTCCGGCCTCCCCATGTCCAAATACCATTTCATGTTGTTCCCAAGAAATATAAACGCATTTTATTATAGGTGTGACCTTCAAAACCTGATTTCTCTCACAGACTTTTCCTATTGCCTCCACTCAATAAACTTTCCCCTGAAGTGGAAAATGTCTGGCTGAGAGGCATAGCAAGCAAATGCTAACACAGGTTGGAACCAGCTGTTATCAATTCTGTAGCACAACTATTGTCTTTACAATACTCAACCACCCGCCCATTGTTATCCATCTGTACATCTTAACTAATTCACAGAATTAAACGAAAACGTTTATTGGGCACCTATTATGTTCCAAGAACATTTTAAGGCCTTAAATTTTATTCTGAAAGGATGAAAACCTATTGACCTGGCAGTCACGACTAGTAAAGTAAACCACATTGTTTATTTTGGTCAACTGGAAAAAAAATTCGATTTCCTCCTTTGACTTTGTTTTAGGAGACAGACATAGTCAGCTAGGGAATGGCCTCACCTTAGGGAAGGCTGCCTGCACTGCCTGGCTGCACTTCTTTGTTTGGGGTGCTCCAATGGGCGGGGCAGGGCCCTGTGCTATCAGGCTAGAGGAAGGATCCAATGGCGCCTGCCACCTTATGTGTCAGCACAGCTAACTAATGGCTGCTGCCAGTGTCTCAGTCCCTGGGGGTGGTCCCAGCTGCCTCCTTCCTCTCTGGGATGTGCTCTGAGCTTAGTAAGTGACTCTCTTTTACCAATGGACTATCCAACTTTCTGTCTGGTGTTTTTGTGCTGGTTTCCAAATCAAATGTCTGTCCGTGGGCCCTTTAAAGGCAGATTTTTCTTTCTCTGAATTATTGTAATTTTCCTGGGTGTATTCTCCATTGGTTTCAAAGCCAAGAATTTTGGGATCTTACCTCTCTTGTGCTGGATCTAAGGGCTAGGGTACCTAAGATGGAGTCCGAATCCCCTACTCCTCCTCTGGGAAAATCTCTGTACCTTTGAGATCACTCCCCAACTGTCAAGCACCAGTGCTAGGGGGTAGTTTTTTCTTCAGCAGGACTGTATCGCTGCCTCTTCCACCCCTCTCTGTGTTGTCACTTGTGGAGGTTCTTTTCATCCAGTTTTCAGATCTCTCTCAGGGGAAATTGTTCCACAGGTAGTTGCAGGTTTGTTGTGTCCATGGGAGGAATCAAGTTCAGGATCCTCCTCACCATCATCTTCCACACTCCTTGAGGTTTACCATTAGAGAGGAAGCCCGCCCCACCCACCAGCACACTTGAGGCAGCTCAGTGCCTCTGGGTTGTGTAGCCAGCCATGCTGGGTGCCTGCAGCAGCTGTGCGACCCCAGGCCTAGAAACCAAACCCACTGAGGGCCTGACTTTCTCACCAGCAAATGTGCAGTAGTTGTGTACTACTGGACCTTGCAACCAGCTGTGCTGGGGCTTACCCCACTCACTAAAGTGCCTGTAACAGCTGCACGTGGTTGGGCCTCACAACTAACCCACCTAGGGGCCAGCCTATCTGCATGCCTGCAGCAGTAGCAGCCTTGCCACAACAGAAGGGCATGTGCAGCTCATGGAACTGACACCCCTGGAGCATTTGGCATGGCTGACAAGAGGGGAGCATGCTACTGGGCCCCATAAGACATCTCCTAAATAAGGCCACATTTCCAAGGTTGAGAGACACCACTGATCTACTTAATACATAGAAATAAGCACAGAGAATTAGGCAAAATGAGGAGACAAAGGAATATCTTCCAAATAAAAGAGCATAACAAATCCTCAGAAAAAGAACTAAATGAAACAGTGATAAACAATCCGCCAGGTAAAGAGTCCAAACTCATGGTCTTAAGGATGTTCACTGATCTTGGGAAAAGAGTATACAAACTTCAACAAAGAATTAGAAAATATAAAAAGGAATGAATCAAAGCTGAAGAATACAATATGGAAATGAAAAATTCACCAGAGGGAATCAATAGCAGAGCAGATGACCCAGAAGAACAGATCAGTGATCTGGACAAAAGAGTAGAGGAAATCACAAAGCTGAACAGAAAAAGGAAAAAAGAATTAAAAAGAATGAAGACAGTCTAAGGGACCTATGGGATAGCATCAAGCATACTAACTAATATAACACAGATAACGTCTGCATTATAGGTTCTCAGAAGGAGAAGAGAGAGACAAAGGGACAGAGAACCTATCTGAAGAAACAGCAGCTGAAACTTTCCCAACTTAAGGAAGGAAATAGACATCCAGGTCCAGGAAGCATAGAGAGCACCAAACAAGACGAACCCAAAGAGACCCACACCAAGACATATTATAATTAAAATGTCGAGAATTAAAGGTATAGAGAGAACCCTAAAAGCTGCAGGAGAAAAGCAACAAGTTACAAACAAGGGAAACCCCATAAGGCTATCCGCTGACTTCTCAGCAGAAACCTTACAGGCTAGAAGGGAGTGGCATAATATACCTGAAGTGCTGAAAGCAAAGAGCTCACAACCAAGAATACAGTACCTGGCAAGGTTATCATTCAGAAAGGAAGGAGAGATAAAGGAGTTCATCACCAATAAACTGAACTTACAAGGCATGTTAAAGAGACTTATTTAAGTGGAAAAGAAAAGGCCACAAACAGGAATAAGAAAATTATCCAAGAAAAAATATCACTAGTAAAGGAAAATATACAGGAAAGGTAGTGAGTGGATCAACTACCTATAAAGCCGGTAGGAAGGCCAAAAGAAAAAATACTAAGATCATCTATATCTCTGATAAGAGGTTAAGGGATACACAATATTAAAAGAGGTAAAATATGATGTCAAAAAGATAAAATGTGGAGGGGAGAGTAAAAGTGTATGGTTTTTAGTAAGAGGTACAACTTAAGAGACCATCAACTTAATATGGATTGTTATTTACAAAACTTATTATACATGAACCTCAAGGTAACCACAAACCAATAACCTATAATAAATACTCAGAAGGTAAAGAGAAAGGAATCCAAACATAACACTAAAGAAAGTCATCAAGTCACCAAGGAAGAGAACAAGAGAAGAAGAAAGAAACTGAGGAGGACTGCAAAAACAACCAGAAAAAAATAACAAAATGGCAATAAGTACATACTTATCAATAGTTACTTTAAACATAAGTGAACTAATTTTCCAAGTAGAAGACATAGTGTGGTTGAATGGGAAAAAAAAGGTTCCTATATAAGCTGCATACAAGAGACACACTTCAGATCTAAAGACACTCATAGTAAAGCTCATATTTTAGTTTTTATTTGCTTTCTTTTTTTGCGTATTCTGACATTGGCCTCTGTTTATCCTAAACCAGTCAGTTGACTTTTTCTTTCCGGGCCTCCCCATGTCCAAATACCATTTCATGTTGTTCCCAAGAAATATAAACGCATTTTATTATAGGTGTGACTTTCAAAACCTGATTTCTCTCACAGACTTTTCCTATTGCCTCCACTCAATAAACTTTCCCCTGAAGTGGAAAATGTCTGGCTGAGAGGCATAGCAAGCAAATGCTAACACAGGTTGGAACCAGCTGTTATCAATTCTGTAGCACAACTATTGTCTTTACAATACTCAACCACCCGCCCATTGTTATCCATCTGTACATCTTAACTAATTCACAGAATTAAACGAAAACGTTTATTGGGCACCTATTATGTTCCAAGAACATTTTAAGGCCTTAAATTTTATTCTGAAAGGATGAAAACCTATTGACCTGGCAGTCACGACTAGTAAAGTAAACCACATTGTTTATTTTGGTCAACTGGAAAAAAAATTCGATTTCCTCCTTTGACTTTGTTTTAGGAGACAGACATAGTCAGCTAGGGAATGGCCTCACCTTAGGGAAGGCTGCCTGCACTGCCTGGCTGCACTTCTTTGTTTGGGGTGCTCCAATGGGCGGGGCAGGGCCCTGTGCTATCAGGCTAGAGGAAGGATCCAATGGCGCCTGCCACCTTATGTGTCAGCACAGCTAACTAATGGCTGCTGCCAGTGTCTCAGTCCCTGGGGGTGGTCCCAGCTGCCTCCTTCCTCTCTGGGATGTGCTCTGAGCTTAGTAAGTGACTCTCTTTTACCAATGGACTATCCAACTTTCTGTCTGGTGTTTTTGTGCTGGTTTCCAAATCAAATGTCTGTCCGTGGGCCCTTTAAAGGCAGATTTTTCTTTCTCTGAATTATTGTAATTTTCCTGGGTGTATTCTCCATTGGTTTCAAAGCCAAGAATTTTGGGATCTTACCTCTCTTGTGCTGGATCTAAGGGCTAGGGTACCTAAGATGGAGTCCGAATCCCCTACTCCTCCTCTGGGAAAATCTCTGTACCTTTGAGATCACTCCCCAACTGTCAAGCACCAGTGCTAGGGGGTAGTTTTTTCTTCAGCAGGACTGTATCGCTGCCTCTTCCACCCCTCTCTGTGTTGTCACTTGTGGAGGTTCTTTTCATCCAGTTTTCAGATCTCTCTCAGGGGAAATTGTTCCACAGGTAGTTGCAGGTTTGTTGTGTCCATGGGAGGAATCAAGTTCAGGATCCTCCTCACCATCATCTTCCACACTCCTTGAGGTTTACCATTAGAGAGGAAGCCCGCCCCACCCACCAGCACACTTGAGGCAGCTCAGTGCCTCTGGGTTGTGTAGCCAGCCATGCTGGGTGCCTGCAGCAGCTGTGCGACCCCAGGCCTAGAAACCAAACCCACTGAGGGCCTGACTTTCTCACCAGCAAATGTGCAGTAGTTGTGTACTACTGGACCTTGCAACCAGCTGTGCTGGGGCTTACCCCACTCACTAAAGTGCCTGTAACAGCTGCACGTGGTTGGGCCTCACAACTAACCCACCTAGGGGCCAGCCTATCTGCATGCCTGCAGCAGTAGCAGCCTTGCCACAACAGAAGGGCATGTGCAGCTCATGGAACTGACACCCCTGGAGCATTTGGCATGGCTGACAAGAGGGGAGCATGCTACTGGGCCCCATAAGACATCTCCTAAATAAGGCCACATTTCCAAGGTTGAGAGACACCACTGATCTACTTAATACATAGAAATAAGCACAGAGAATTAGGCAAAATGAGGAGACAAAGGAATATCTTCCAAATAAAAGAGCATAACAAATCCTCAGAAAAAGAACTAAATGAAACAGTGATAAACAATCCGCCAGGTAAAGAGTCCAAACTCATGGTCTTAAGGATGTTCACTGATCTTGGGAAAAGAGTATACAAACTTCAACAAAGAATTAGAAAATATAAAAAGGAATGAATCAAAGCTGAAGAATACAATATGGAAATGAAAAATTCACCAGAGGGAATCAATAGCAGAGCAGATGACCCAGAAGAACAGATCAGTGATCTGGACAAAAGAGTAGAGGAAATCACAAAGCTGAACAGAAAAAGGAAAAAAGAATTAAAAAGAATGAAGACAGTCTAAGGGACCTATGGGATAGCATCAAGCATACTAACTAATATAACACAGATAACGTCTGCATTATAGGTTCTCAGAAGGAGAAGAGAGAGACAAAGGGACAGAGAACCTATCTGAAGAAACAGCAGCTGAAACTTTCCCAACTTAAGGAAGGAAATAGACATCCAGGTCCAGGAAGCATAGAGAGCACCAAACAAGACGAACCCAAAGAGACCCACACCAAGACATATTATAATTAAAATGTCGAGAATTAAAGGTATAGAGAGAACCCTAAAAGCTGCAGGAGAAAAGCAACAAGTTACAAACAAGGGAAACCCCATAAGGCTATCCGCTGACTTCTCAGCAGAAACCTTACAGGCTAGAAGGGAGTGGCATAATATACCTGAAGTGCTGAAAGCAAAGAGCTCACAACCAAGAATACAGTACCTGGCAAGGTTATCATTCAGAAAGGAAGGAGAGATAAAGGAGTTCATCACCAATAAACTGAACTTACAAGGCATGTTAAAGAGACTTATTTAAGTGGAAAAGAAAAGGCCACAAACAGGAATAAGAAAATTATCCAAGAAAAAATATCACTAGTAAAGGAAAATATACAGGAAAGGTAGTGAGTGGATCAACTACCTATAAAGCCGGTAGGAAGGCCAAAAGAAAAAATACTAAGATCATCTATATCTCTGATAAGAGGTTAAGGGATACACAATATTAAAAGAGGTAAAATATGATGTCAAAAAGATAAAATGTGGAGGGGAGAGTAAAAGTGTATGGTTTTTAGTAAGAGGTACAACTTAAGAGACCATCAACTTAATATGGATTGTTATTTACAAAACTTATTATACATGAACCTCAAGGTAACCACAAACCAATAACCTATAATAAATACTCAGAAGGTAAAGAGAAAGGAATCCAAACATAACACTAAAGAAAGTCATCAAGTCACCAAGGAAGAGAACAAGAGAAGAAGAAAGAAACTGAGGAGGACTGCAAAAACAACCAGAAAAAAATAACAAAATGGCAATAAGTACATACTTATCAATAGTTACTTTAAACATAAGTGAACTAATTTTCCAAGTAGAAGACATAGTGTGGTTGAATGGGAAAAAAAAGGTTCCTATATAAGCTGCATACAAGAGACACACTTCAGATCTAAAGACACTCATAGTAAAGCTCATATTTTAGTTTTTATTTGCTTTCTTTTTTTGCGTATTCTGACATTGGCCTCTGTTTATCCTAAACCAGTCAGTTGACTTTTTCTTTCCGGGCCTCCCCATGTCCAAATACCATTTCATGTTGTTCCCAAGAAATATAAACGCATTTTATTATAGGTGTGACTTTCAAAACCTGATTTCTCTCACAGACTTTTCCTATTGCCTCCACTCAATAAACTTTCCCCTGAAGTGGAAAATGTCTGGCTGAGAGGTATAGCAAGCAAATGCTAACACAGGTTGGAACCAGCTGTTATCAATTCTGTAGCACAACTGTTGTCTTTACAATACTCAACCACCCGCCCATTGTTATCCATCTGTACATCTTAACTAATTCACAGAATTAAACGAAAACATTTATTGGGCACCTATTATGTTCCAAGAACATTTTAAGGCCTTAAATTTTATTCTAAAAGGATGAAAACCTATTGACCTGGCAGTCATGTCTAGTAAAGTAAACCACATTGTTTATTTTGGTCAACTGGAAAAAAATTCGATTTCCTCCTTTGACTTTATTTTAGGAGACAGACATAGTCTCTAAAAGTCAAAGTGCCAAAGCTTTTGAGATTGTTTACATGCTAAGGAAATACTAGATGTAAAGCAAGTTATGCAAAGCAATTTGAGGGGGTCTCAAGTAATTCAGATCTACGATGCCAGGAAATCTCGTTCTGAGGGAAAAATTAGGGTCATGGATTTTCTCAATCTAGATATCTAAAACAAAGGCAACGTTTCTAATAATTTGAGCAAAAATAGAGTTATCGGTACAATGGCAAAGACCTAGGTCTATGAGAGCTCATGTACATGTGCTAAAAGTTCTGTCACAGATGAGGAAACAGTTACTTCCAGGGTCATTTGCTCTGCATGGAAACTGAAGCTATAGAGAGCGATAAACAGTACAGCTGTCCCTTGACTTCCCGGGTGACATCCCGGTAAACCTATTGTAAGGTGAAAATATCGTAAGTTGAAAATGCATTTAATACATCTAACATATCAACCATCTTAGCTTAGCCTAGCCTACCTTAAACATGCTCAGAACACTACCTAGCCTACAGTTGGGCAAAATCATCTAACACAAAGCCTATTTTATAATAAAGTGTTGAATATCTTATGTAGTTTATTGCATACTGAAAGTGAAAAACACAACGGTTGTGTGGGTCCGTTATAATTGTACATGTACTGGTTGTTTACCTTTGTGATTGTGTGGCTGCCTAGGAGCTTCAGCTTGCTACCACTGCTCAGCATCATGGGAGAGTATGATATGCTAGCTCAGGAAAAGATCAAAGTTCAAAATTTCAAGTATGGTTTCTGCTGAATGCATATCATTTTTGCACCATTGTAAAGCTGAAATATTGTCAGTCGAGCCACCATAAATCGAGGACCATCTGTATAGGGAATTTTTTGGATCAAGTCATATGGTCTGAGTTCCTCCTCTCACTTCTGTGACACTCTTCACTACTCATATATGGCAGGCAAAATAATGGTCCCCAAGATATCTAGGCCCTCATCCCAGGAAGCTGTGAATATGTTACCTTACATGGAAAAAGAGACTTTGCAGATGTCATTAAGATTATGGAACTGAGAGGGGGAGATTATTCTGGATTATCTGAGTGAGTCCAATTTAATCACATGAGTCCTTAAAAGTGGAGAACTTTTCGTGGCTGTGGTGAGAGAGATAGAGAGACAGAGGCCGAGAAGGATTCCATACCCTGGTTCAAGTTTTAGTTCTTGTATGTGTGGTTTGATGTAGTTCTGAGATGTAGGGGACTCTGTGAATTCTGCCAATAACCCAAATGAATGAGGAAATGGATCCTCCATAAAGGAACACAATCCTACTGATGTCTTGATTTTAGTCCAATGAGATGCTTATTCAATTTCTGACCCACAGAACTATAAGATAATAAATTCGTGTTGTTTTAAGCCACTGTGTTTGTGAGAACTTGTTATGGCAGCAATAGAAATAAGTTCCTAAGAAACCTGATATCTGTGCTGAAGGAATCCAAATAGGTAGAAGAAAGTGGGCTTGAAAACTCTATCTGGTGGTAGATAGTATTGACTCACCGATCCATCTCCTTTCAGAACTCTGTCCAACCATTCATTCATTAATATATTGACTCATTTATTCATTCATTCATACTGACATTCATTGAAAACCAGATGTGCTTTATATGTGGGGCAGTTACCTAAGCCATGTCTGTTCTCTCAAGGGCACACACTCTTTAGCCTTACCTAGTGAGGATCCTGAGTCTGGAATTAATTTAGTCCAACCAATTAATGATATATAGCCATAATTGCTTATAGTGTGGGCAGTATGACTAAACAGAGGGCTCCATCTCCAAGATTATATATAATTAAATAAAATTAAATCACAACTGAGACAGAGACTTGTCACGGTTTTGACAGATGATTGATACAAATGATGGGAACATAAAGAATTAGCTAAAGAGGCCAACCACCAAATAATTTTTGAAATGACTGGTATTATAGTTTACCTGTCTTTTCTTTAAATTAATAAACTTGGACTATTGAAATTGTTGTGAAAAAACTGACTGAGTTAATATATTTTGAACCACCTGCATAGTAACATGGCTATTCTTGGTCAGGAAATAGATAAAGTTCTAATATCTTAGGAACGTAGATTTCAAGATCTGCTCTGGAAACAATAACTCCCAATGACAGTCACCTGAGGATAACCATTTAGGGCACAGATTGATAACATATATTGACTTTTCTCACCTAGAACATTGCTTGGAATACGTTTGGCACTCAGAACATATTTGCTGACTAAAAGCTTGACTTAGGGAGGAGGTAAATTTGTGTTTTTCAAGTCAAGGAGGAAGATTTTAAAATTGACCCAGATATGTGAAAAATTAAATATCATTTGCATCTTCCTAGTGTTAGTCCTGAGCTGGTGTCTCACTCGTATACCACAGCAAGAATCTTAGAATGGCTCTTCTAAGGAAAACCCTGTTAGCATCATCTGGGCCCCAAAATTCCAGGAGGAGTTCAGTGAATAGTCCACCACAGCCTTTCTCCTTGAGCTTCTTAGCCTTTTGGCCGCTGACAACCTCTGGATTTCCCGGGGACCTGTGACCAAGGCCTTTCACTGTCATCCCCACACATTTGCTAAGCTGACTCCACAGATCCTTTAGGGAAAGGAGTCTCCAAGTCATTTCAGTGAAAATACACTTGTTAAGCACCAAGGTAGTGGGTGTTCTAGCAGCGTTAGCAGATATAAATGCAGCAAATACAACTTTCACAGTTCACAACACAGATTTTCTTTCTTTTTATTTACATTTTATTAACTAAATTTGGTTTTTGTCTCCAACCCCTTATTCTGTCTAATGTAAAAACCAAAAGAAGACATCTTCTAATAAATCCAATTCAATACAAGAATTTCTCATTAGGTTTAAAATTCAGTCACTTCTGAGTTGTACCTCTTTCTTTCCTTTTTTCTGTTTTATAGAGACTCTAGTAGTGGGCAGGGCAAGAGTGGTACCTAGCTCATGATTTTTTTCTGCTGGCATCTGCTGCTAATTTACTCAGGTCATTTCTTCTTTGTTGGTAAATGGGTCAGTTCTCATGTCCCACTTTGATTCTGCTTGTCCTCACACATTGTAACAGCCACTAAAATGGGGACCAGTGGCTTTGGACAATTTCATGCAGGTGTAACTTGACAATGCTATGCTCTAGACTATACCAGGTGTCACTTGCTTCTTGCCTTTGTGATGCTGAGCATGCATGTCTATAGAAATGCACTCAGCATTCATACAGTGTAATTCAGAAGGGCATAGGAGTTAATACTTAGTAGGATCTCTCTTGACTATTCCTTGAGTAATAAGAGCTAATGGGTAAATGGTTTCCTCATTCATCCTGTGGGCAAATACTTTTGAGACATATTTCATAAGGTACCTCAGAAAATCCTTTCCGATTGATCTACCAGTCTCCTAGAATAGTAGCCAACTTGGTAACGCTGACTATTTTTTCATCCTTCCCTTCTCACCCCCTCAGCTCTTCATTCCTACTTCCCTGGTATCACATTGCCGCATAAATTTCCTGTTCACTTGCCTTTGTCTTAGCTCCTGCTTTCATGGAACAGAGGCTGAGATGGCTTCTATCCCATGACATTTAGTTGGAGGACATGACTCTACCTTCTTTTCCAAGTATGAGGGACTCAGCCTCTCTGATCTCCTGATCAGAGCTCTTGGAGGAGCATCAGAATTCTTGGCCTGCTTTGCCTTATCATACTGGATTTACTCATTCATTCCTTTTATCCATTTAGATATCCACCTTGGCCACTAGAGCTCTGACCATGTGCACGATTTTCTGCAAGCTTTCTTTCCAGAGTATAGCCCTGATAAAGGATGCACAGTTCCCTTCTGATCATTCTGGTGTCTTGTGATGGTTAATTTTATGTGTCAATTTGACTGGGCTAAGGGATGCCCAGATAGCTGGGAAAACAGTATTTCTGCATGTGTCTGTAATGGTATCTGCAGAAGAGATTAACATTTGCATCAGTAAACTGAATAAAGAAGATAACCATCCTATCATCAAAAAGACAAGAAATAACAAGTGATGGAGAGGATGTAGAGTAAAGGGAACCCTTGTACACTGTTGGTGGGAATGTAAATTGGTGCAGCTACTATGGAAAATAATATGGAGATTCCCCCCAAAATTAAGAGCAGAACTACTATTTGATCAAGCTATTCTACTTCTAGATATTTATCCAAAGAATACAAAACACTAACTTGAAAAGATGCACCCCTATGTTCACTGAAGCATTATTTACAATAGCCAAGATAGGGAACATGCAATGGAATACTACTCAGCCATAAAAAAGAATGAAATCTTGTCACTTGCAATAACATGGATGGATCTTGAGGGTGTTATGCTAAGTGAAATAAGTCACCTGGAAAAATATAAATAACATATGTTTTCACTCCTATGTGGAATCCGAAAAAACAAAACAAGTGAACAAACAAAACAGAAACAAAAACAAACTCATAGATACAGAGAACAGATTAGTGGTTACCAGAGGGGAAGGAGGTTGGGGGTGGGCAAAATGGGTGAAGGGAGTCAATTGTATGTGATGGATGGTAACGAGACTTTTGGTGGTGATCACTTTGCAGTGTACACAGATGTCAAATTATAATGTTGTATACTTGAAAATTATATAACATTATATATGAATTTTACGTCCAAAAAACAAAGATAGCCCTCACTAATGCAGGTGGGCATGATCTAATCAGTTGAAGGCCTGAATAGAACAAAAAAGTCAAAGGAAGAGTGAATTACCTCTCTCTCTTCTTGAGCTGAGACATTCATGTTCTCTTGCCCTTAGACATTGGTGCTCTTGATTCAGGGGCATTTAGACTCAGTCTGGAACTTACGTCATTGGCTTCCAGATCCTTAGGCCTCAGAACTCAGACTGAATTACACCAGTGGCATTTCTGGCTCTCTAGATTGTAGATGGCAGATTGTAGGACTTTTCAAGCTCCATAACCATGTAAGCCAATAATAAATCTCCTCATATATATTTAAATGTATATCCTTTTGGTTTTGTTTCTCTGGAAAACCCTGACTAATATAGGTCTTTTCCCGGCCGCGCATACCAATACCAACTTAATTGTTTTACTACTTATTTCTATTATCTTCCCTCAGTCTCCCTCCCTCAATAGCCAGTAGAATTTATTTCCTCTGGATGGGCAAATTGGTTCTTAGGTTATCATGTGTTCTTCTTGGGCTCTATTGTTTATAGTGTCAACTTTATGCTCTAAGTCCTTTGGGCTCAGTTTTTTGAGACTTGAAAAATAACTTGTTTTGTCCTCAAAAAGATTTCATTCTCTCATTGGCTTTTTGAAACTTTGCCTTTTTAAAATTGGATTCAAGGTTATATCTTGGAAGTCAAGTGCTAGGTATTTGTGTTTTTATGTTTTCTGTGTTTGGCTGTCTCATGAAGCTATCAATTTCAACCTGTCTAGTGTTAATAGTAAAAGGGCTACAGGATAAAAGATTAATTGCTAAGAATTAAAAGTGTTTCTATTTCAAAATATAATCCAACACAGGGCCGTCAACAAAGTGTTCATCCCAATGGAGGAGATAAGAAAGGTAACGAGGAGTCATACTGAAAAGAATAGGATGAGACCCCAGGCTCTATGTGACTGGCCTTGCTTAGCAAAATAAAATGGAGACTCTAGAAAGAAGATTTGATTAGGAAAAATGAAATGGCAAGTTAAGTTTTATACGTGTCACATTTAGGCCTCCAAACAATATCCAGCCAACAAGGAAAGGGCCATGTCTGTCAGAGAAAGAGATGGATAGATATAGGGGTTAGAAAGCGTAGCTAATCCTGAGTTTGTCTTTTGTTTGTTTGTTTGTTTGTTGATTTATTTATTTATTCCTTGGTTCATGCTGAAGATATTCCATTTAGAGAGGGAGGAACCTGGTCCCATTCATCATGAGAGAGCCCCTCAAGGCTTCACTTGCACTGAGTACGGAGCAGCCACTTGCTCCATTCCCATATTTGTACAGGAAGGGAAAGTGGACTGTGTGTTTGTGACATTATGGTGGACACAATGTCCCCAGTGTGTCTAGGGTGGCCTCAGATCTCTTTTAGAAGGGGTTACCCAATTGTAACAGAAAGCCTTTGTTTGTTCTGTCAGGTATAAGAGAAGGAGAAAGCCTGCCTGTTTGACTCCTCAACAACTGTGTTTTTTGACTGTGCACGCACGTACATTTGCAGTTATGTGAGAATGTCGGAATGTTTTCTAGTTTCTAGGTTCTTTTCTGGCTTCTGACTCCTGAGGAACGGATTGGGATTAGGGTGGGCAGGGCCCTGATGCTGCCCATACTTCTGCCTGGTGGGCCAAGATTAGCTGCCTCTCATTATGCCACCACTTTTCTTCCTTTAACACTTAATTCTCTTGGTTCAAGAAGTGGGTCATGGAAACCCCAGATATCATGGCTTCAGTGCAAAATATTATGCTTCTTTCTTTGGGGGTCGAGGGCTGGCCTTGTCTGAAGGCTGGCATTCTTTAGGGCTAGAGCTAAATTAGGGGGTCCTCAGGAATTGAACACCCCCTTCTCTTCACCACATACATCTGGGACCATATGTAACGTGTCCAGATATTCTTGATGATTTCGTGGACACCTCCTGGATTGATGTTTGGGTCTGCTGGACATTTGCCATCACCCAGGCTATTCTCCTCAGCTAGTCTCTCTGACTTGACACTTCTGGTTACTTCCTCTGACAGACTTCCACAAATACTCATCAGGCTGCAAATTGCCTTTTTGGAGTAAAACAATGTTTCAGCTAAGTATTAAGAAATATCTAGCCACAAAGACCTCCAATAAAATCAAGAGGTAGTTTGCTAAAGGAATGAAGCTGTTCATAGCAAATTTCAGCAGAAAA
Source organism: Equus przewalskii (assembly GCF_037783145.1). Taxonomy (NCBI): domain Eukaryota; kingdom Metazoa; phylum Chordata; class Mammalia; order Perissodactyla; family Equidae; genus Equus; species Equus przewalskii. The sequence goes on along the minus strand of NC_091834.1, from coordinate 95,885,871 downwards.
GCTATTCTCAGAGAACGATCTATCATTTTTTCAGTAGAATGAAGATAGTGGTAATGTGGCGGTAGTTGTAGGAGCTGGTGCTCTCCTTTACCAGGAGGGCTGGCAGCAAGCCTTGCTCTGTTAGGACTCTAGGTCTGCTCTGTCCAATAGCACTTTCTGAGATAGTGGAAATGTTTAATATCTTCACAGTCTGATGTGATAGCCACTGACCACAAGTGGCCATTGAGACCTGGCAATGAGGCTAGTCCAACTTAGGTGTATTGTAAGTATAAACTGCCCGGTGGATTTCAAAGACTTAGTGTGAATGAAAGAGTGTGAAACACCTCAGCAATGATTTTTTTATATTAATTACATCTTGAAATAATATTTAGGATATGTTAGGCTAAATAAAATATATCAAATTAAATTCAACTGTTTCATTTTGCTTCTGAAAAAATGTGGCTATCAGAAAATTCAAAATTACACATGTAGCTTAAAATATATTTCTTTACTTTTCCTGGATAGCACTACTCTAGGCAATCAAGAATTCTAGCTGCAATGGAGGACGGAGGAACTCACAGGAGGTAAAGCTGTGCACAGAACGAGTGCAGGAGTTAAAATTTGCGATTTAGAAATGCTATTTGTTGGAAGTTTTGAGGGGCCCACATAAGTCAGGAAGGGAGTATGCATGTGCCTTGTAGAAGTTAGGACCACAGGCTCTTGTCAGGTGGCCTGCATGGTTCAAATTCTAGCTCTGTCACTTTCTGGCTATTTACAATATCTGACAAATTACTTACCTTCTCTCATCTCAGTTTTCCCATAAACGAAGATAAATGTAGTATTTGCTTGTTTATTGTCTGTCTCCCATGAAGAGTATAAGCTTCATAAGATCAAGATGAAAAATTCCTGATTCACTTCTGTAAAACAAATTACCTAAAGCAGGTAACAGCACATGTAGGCCCTCAGTTGATATTTGTTGAATGAATAAAGAGTTAACATGTGTGGTTTTGAAAATTGTACTTGTTTTTAAATATTTTCCAGCTTTATTGAGATATAATTGACAAATGGCATTTGTAAGTTTAAGGTGTACACGTGTTGATTTGATACACTTATGTGCTGCAAAATGATTATCACCGTAGCATTAGTTACCACCTCCATCACATCACATAATTGCCATTTCTTTTTTGTGATGAGAACATTTAAAATCTACTCTCTTACCTACTTTTAAGTATATAATACAGTGTTATTAACTATAATCACCATGCTTTACCTTAGATCCCCAAGCTTATGCATCTTGTAACTGGACGTTTGTACCCTTTGACAAGCATCTCCCCAGTTCTCCTACTGCCCAGCCCCTGGTAACCACCACCTTACTCTCTGTTTCTATGAGTTCAGCTTTTTTAGATTCCACAAATAAGCGAAATCATACAGTATTTATCTTCCTCTGTCTAATTTATTTCACTCAGCATAATGCCGTCAAGTATCATCTACGTTGTTGCAAATGGCGGGATTTCCTTCTTTGTCATGACTGAATAATACTCTATTGTATATCTATAGTTTGTGGTTGTCTTTAATAGGACATATGATAAAGCATGTGAGTGAAAATATTCAGCACATTTTTGGCACATGTTAAGTGTACGATCAATGCTACTATTCTAATTAATACGTCAAGTGATCTTTTCCAATGATCATGTTTCCCTGATGCTGTGGGCTCTTGGTGCCTGCTGTTCTATCTGCCAGAATGCCCTCTGCCCACTTCATGCCTGTGACCTTGACTCATATTCCCTGTCCCTCAAGAAGTCCCTCTGGCACTCTCTGGTGGAGTCCCTCAGGGCCCCCTCTCTTCTTCAGCCTCTTATGCCTCCTGTGCAGCCCAGTGTCCACTGGCATCACTTAGTCCATCGTTTTTCACTGGTTGAAAAGAAGCAACAGAATAGAATAGAATGCCACCATTTATTCTGGGGACCACAGACTCTGTGGTCCCTGACCCTGCTGTAGGCAGGGTCATTCCCATCTCCTGGGATCTGAAGTGGTTCCTGCAGGGGCAATGGGATTTAGGAGGGCCAAGGAGTAGGGGGCCTTGAGTGCCTGTCCAGGTTCAGCCCCTATTTGCTATGAATTTTAGGTCCACCACTTTTCTTCCCTGTGAGAATGATTTCCCTCTCCTCTGTTTCTTCTTCTCTCCCTCTTCATACCAGTGGGCAGTGAGAATCCATAAACTCACTTAAGTAAATCTTCATTGAAAGACCGTTCTAGACATTCTAGGTACCCCAAGGCTCCTCTGGGATAGATTTTGGAGGGAAAACACAACAGAACACAGAGAAGCATGTGAGAAGTTTATTTTACGGATCACAACAGGTACCCCAGTTAAGTTTCCTTAAAGGAAACCTGGGAAACCTGTGACCTGGGGTTGGGGAACAGAGAGAGAAAGGCTTCCATTAAGATCAGACTTTATTTAGGGTCCTCAAGATGTGAAAACGGTTTGCAGTCATGGGTATCACTGCTAGATCTTCCGGGCAGATATTTTGTTCACGAATAACGTCAACCACTGCTGCTATTCTTACAGTGCCTGAAAGAGACAAGGACAAAGATCATTTCTGGTTAACACTCTAACCCCAGGGTCCTATCTTTTCCACTAGTATCGCGCACCTCCCCATTGGAGTTCAGTTTCCCCGGATTATTTGCAAATGTATCTCTGTTAGTAGCGTTCTCACACCAGCTCTCACCTTTCAAACCTGGGCGTGGTCCCCATCTACCTTTCCCCTCTTCTTCCCTCCCTTTCCTTCACCCTTCTGCCCTGGGGTTCTGCTTCAAATCCAGAGCCATGCTTCTGTTCATGCTTTTCCCTCCCTGGTGGATGGTTCTTCCCCTGGACAACTCCTATACTTACTGTTGGTCTGAAAGTCCCAGAAGAAGGTTCTTGGGTAATTTTCACAGAGGCAGCTGGTGAATTTATAGTTAAAAGCACCATCGATTGGAACGTCGCTTAGGAGATAGGATTTAATCTGGGGAGGAGGAGGTGAGAAGAGAGTACCCAGTGTTAGTCTGGGGATAGGAAAGGGAGAAAAGACAGGAGAGGTCAAAGGAGGAGGAGGATGTCCTTAGGGGGCAAAGAGCAGGGACAGAGGTGGGCCAGAGGCATGGGGGAGTCCACTTTTGGAGTATTGTTTCAGGAGCTAAAGTCTAGGTCAGAATGTTGTCTGTGCTCATGCCCTCAAGTTCCTGCTTTAGCAGGGTGGGTCTAGGGCTGGGGAGGGAAGGGGAAGTGAACCCACAGGGCCAGGAGATCTCATCCTGGGGCAGCCGTTCATCCCGGGAGCAGGCTTGCTTTAGTTCCCCGGCCAGGGCTTTCAGCCTGGCTGTCTGGGCGTAGAAGGCAAAGCCAGGCCTTGTTGCCAGATTGTGACCAAACTCCACCTGTACTCCTCTAGAACTCTGTGACCTTTGATAATTAAAGTGACATCTCTCACTCTCCCTTTCCTCAATTGTGAGAGGAAAACAATTACCTACCAAACCTGGCTGTTCGATAAGCAAAGGCAATCTTGAAGGTAAATTTCCTCTTTTAATTGGAGATCGCTTTACAACTGAAAGCCCCAGAGTATTGCATATGTGCATTTCAGCGAAGTCAGAAAGCTTTTGTCTAGCTGGTGTTCAGCCCAGGGCTTTAATTCCAGATCATAGACCCAGAGATGTCTGTGAACAGAGTTCAGCAAGTCTGAACCTAGATGGACAGAAATTTTATCTTTATTTTATTAAGCTCTCATTGAAATCGAGTATTCCTTCTGTTATGAGGGTCATCAGTGAACCACAGTGGCATTAGCAGTGTGTCTGATTTTATCACAAGGAGAAAGAGATGTGTTCATACCACATTACAGATTTAGATATTTCAGAATATTGTCTGTACTCATTGCTACCTTGAACACACAGGAGTCATCCGAGTTGCTGCCTGGTCATGGCTGGGGCCGCTGCCCGACTCCTGAAGCTTGCCCAGGTAGCTGCACTGAATAGCCCATCAGCCCCAAACAGTGGAAGTGAGCATTCTCATTGTTAGAAGTTTACTCCAAATACTTTGGAGACCCTGGCCTTTCTTTAGAGAAGCCTACACTTGCCTCATTTACCTTTTTATTACATTTTCAAGAATATATCTTCATGAATTAGAACTTTTAAAACTTATATGATCAAAACAAAACCTCAGAACCCATTGGATGTCCAGCACGACACCTGTGATTTGTTGGCAAAGACTAGTGCACAGCTGAAGGTACTTATTAAAGCTAAGCAACAACAGCTATCACATAGATAATCTTTATAAAATAAAATTTAACTTGTCTATATTCTAAATGTATTGCCTTTTCAGCTAATGTGTCGCAAAAGAAACGTGTCTATTTCTGTATCATAAGTTTATTTTTAGTAATTTTATTACTCTTCTTCAATATGGTAGTTTTTCTTTGTAATCCAATGCATTTTGTTTACACATTTAAATGCAATTTTCTTATAAGGTTCCATAAGCTTCGTGAGACCAGCAAAATGGTCCATATCACAAACGTTTGAGCACTGTGGTTTACCACAAGTTTTCTTCAATTAAAGGATTATATGATCTTTATATTCAAATACATGATTGAGAGTATATCTATTCTATTTTAGTTTTATATTTGTGATCCTAATACCTCACTTGATCACAAATTTAGTTGCAAAAACATTATAATTGATAGAAAGTGAGGATTAGGTCCTAGAAACTTTATACACATAAAAAATTATATTTTCCTAAAATTTAAAAAATATGAAGATTTTTTCATAGCTAGGCATTTATTTTTATCGGAAGCCACAAATAAAAATTGATTGACCAGAACTAACAGGATTTCCTTTCCCATAAACTCTTTCTAATTTGCAATATCGTTTATTCTGTGGAACTCTTTGCCCTTCACTTGCACTTGGGTAGGTTTTAAAAAGATCGCTTTATTTTGTTATACTAGCATTGTTCCTAAAACACAGTCATCTTAATCACAGTAACACAAAATTATATCACATATCACTTTGTTGATTAAACACATTTTTTTAATGAAGTAAAATGGACTTTCATTATCTATCACCACCAAAAACTGCCATTATCACAAAACTTTTATGCACATGTTCTCATTCCTTTTATCGTCTCTGGTTATGATAAACAAAATAGAAAATTAAAAAATTATGATTCAGCCTCCCTCTCACCCCAAACTAACATACATGGTTCATATTCTTGGACTGTGAACAGAAAAATTTGACAAAGCAGCTGTGTTATTCTTTGCTCAATGATCAGAAATTTTTCTCTTACAAGTGTGGGGCCGTTTCTAGAATATATTTTAATGAATAGCAATCCTCAAGCTCCCAATTTTGTTTTCTATTTAACCATTGTCCTTGAATCTAATTTGAATTAGGAAACTCATGCCGTAGGGAAATATTTGTGCTACTCGAGAGGGTGTCTTTCTGGAAGGAGGTGGGGGAGATGCATGGGTCTTGGCCTTAGAACAGAGATAGTTAACAAGGAACAGATTGTGTGTCTGTAACAACACCTGAGAAGACTGCCAGTGGGGTGAAGAAGGACACCCTCTTCCTTGGGGGAAGAGTCTCTGTGGGTGAAACCTGCACAGGTCCATTTCCCTCATGGCCCAGAGCAGCCAGACAGGCGGGATGATGCCCAGGTGAGTCTTATGCACATTACCATTTGAGAACCTCTGATCTAGGGCAGGGATTGGACCTCCCTCCTACAACTGCTGAGCTGGGAGAAGGGAGGAGGAGAGTGTGGGCTCCTCGTCAGGGAGCGGAGGCTAGAACAAGAGTCAACTTCTGATGACAGAGCAGGAGAACAGAGGAAGGGAGAGATGAAAGCAGACTCGGTTCAGGGCTTACTGAAGAGGAGGAGTCATATCCCACATGTTCTCTGCACCATCTCTCTTCTCCCCAACTGCCTCCACCTACCAAATGGGGTTGCAGTTTTTCCTGTAAGAACCCCCCTCCCACCCCTTATCTCAAGCAGTTGTGCCCAGGACCTTGGAGGAACTCTGACCAATTCTCCCCAGCTCTTCGACGTTTTTCTCTTCTCCCTCTTAGCTGTGCTTTTCTCACTACCCATTCCTGCTTTCTCTTTCTCTTCCTTCCTACACCTCACTGGATCAAGTTTCCTTCATCTGTTAAATGAGAACCATGATTGGCCATGAGCTCCCATGATTGTTCTGAGGCTCAACTGGCACAATATACAGGGGAATTGGAAGCATGGATTGCTGTTCATTATATTATTATTATAATATGTGATATTAAACTGAGAGCTTAATCTAATTGTATTCATAATTAAGGAGTAGGGTTTTTGAGTTCACTCTCCCAGGCCTCTACTTACCACCATACATTCTCTCAACTCTGTCTCAACTCTAAGCTTCACAGTGACCTCTTCATCTGCTGTTGTAGTTTGAGGTGTCTGCAAGTCCATTATTATCGCCCTTCGACTGGTTTTGGGAAGAGAGAAGCAGGGCAGAGATCAGAGATCAATCCATGAGAGAGGGGGTACATTGAGCAGGGCAGGGGGAACAGGGAAGGTGCAGGGAAAGGAGCGAGGGATAGTTGGATCAATTGCTGAGCATCAGAATCTCCTGGGAACTTTTGATTTTTGGTTGATTTGGTTGTTTTGTACAGTTTTAGTTTTGCTTAGTAAAGCAACTTGGATACTTTAAAACTGAGTATCTTCTTTTCTTGCATTGACAAAAAATAAATTTAAAAAGGGAATGAAAGTGCAATATCACATACCACTGCCTAATAAAATTCTATGAGTTCTGCTGATTGTCCACTGAATGGGAGGGCTCAAGTCATCACTAGGAGAAAATTTCATATCAACAGAGTCATGTTAAACCATAAACATCTCAATCACTGGAGGAGTTTGTAGGACCATCTTTGAAGATCTTCCTTCTTTGGTTCCCCATGGGGCCTAGGAATTTGTATTTATTTAGCTCTGTAGGGGGTTTGGATACATGGCCATGTTTGGGAACTTTAGACACTATCCTACATTCAGGCCACACACCACAACCTGATAGGAGAAAGGAAATGGGGGCAAGGAGAATGGTCAAGTATTCTTCTTCAGTCAATGAGGACTGGGTTCAAGACCAGGAGAATTACTTTCTCCTTTCCAGAAAACGGGACAGGAGAGAATTCAGTTTCTTGGCCTACAATGCTTCACAGCCCCATTTTCCTAGGGTAAAACATCCCAGATTTTGGAGAGATTCCATTTCTTGTATCAGATGCTCTAGTGCTCAGTGCACAGGAAAGGGGTATGAAGACTTAAGTGTCTTCAAACTTCCTCCCATTTGTGAATAAATTTAGGATCGAAGGATGACCAGCTTAGCTAGAATGAGCAATTATCTGAGTTTGCCCAAGAGTGAGGAGCTTCCTTGGATGAGGGACTTGCAGTGCTAAAGCCAAGAAATTCCCAGGCAAACTGGGATAGTTGGCCACCCTAATCAGCATAGCTTATTTCAACAACTTGCTACCCCTCAGGGATAAGTGGAGTGACATCTGTATCTGAACCTGTCCCCACTCAGGTTTCTTGGGACGCCTGCCTCCATTATACCAGCTTGTCAAAACCCTAAGGGGTTACCTCCAGAACAGGACATCTGGTCATGCCACAGAGGGTACCGCCAAAATCACAATCTGCAAACCCAACATTCCACACCCTGTTCCTGTATAGAAAACTTTCTAGATTTGCTGAGTGTCCTTGCATTTCCCCGGACTCTGGCTCCATTTCTTGTTTCATTTTGTTTGCCCCCTTTTTCCTGTTTCCTTCAAACAGGTACTCTTAATAAGTTGGCTTCTGAACTTGCTCTCCCAGGTCCATGGTGGTAAAGGGTGAGTGGTCCTTACCTTCATATTTGGGCTTCAGAGTAGGAAGAATGTCTAAGCTACTGGCCTAGCTCAACCTCAGACCTTGAAGTCAAGGGTCAGTGACCAGGACCTCTGATTCTTCAGTGAGTCCTGCCAAAGCTGCCCAAAGCTATTGTTAGAACTCACAGACCTGTTAAACTTGCTGTTCTGGGAGGCAAGGTGTGAGAAGGTGAAGTTTACTGAGCAGAAATCTAACGAAGGTGTAGTGTAGGAACAGGATGTGGATTAGAGCCTTAAAGTAAGACTAATTGTTAATTACAATCTATACTGGCAGCCTTATTTCCATGGGAAACCTATGGTAGAAATGTGAGGGGTATTGATGGGGCTTCCTAAGAGGAGAAAAGACGAACTTGGCGTGGAGTTCGTGAGAGCTCCTGGGACTGAAGTTCTGGGAAGTTGAAAAAGTTTTCAGGAAGGGATATGTACATTTCCAGGCTAAGAGAGGAGCCCTCCCCTAGGTTTCTTTTGTGTGTGTGAGGAGGAGAAGGGTTTGGCTCACGTGTATTCTTGAGCTTTGTTGATCCCCAGCTGCAGACAGAGAACCAGGATCAGGGCGGCAGGGCTGGCCCGGAACAGGAGCTGGAAAGAGCGCATGCTGGAAGCAACAGATGTGACGTCCTCGAGAAGTAGGGTCCTGGGTGCCCAGCACACTCTTTATATGCAGATCAAGGAAGTAGGAGAGCTGCCAGGCAGATCCATGTGGTCAATTACCCAACTGCCCTTCCCACTCATGATCTTTCCTTGTTGAACTAAAGTTTGTTTTTCTATGGAAAAAGTCAACACTCAGCTAGAGTGCTGGAGTCTGGGAGAAGAGTTAGATTATCCCTCCTCATTTCCTCAGTGTCAAAGTTTTTCAGACTGGGCAGGCCCTCAAAAGATACAACAGCTCTTTCTTGGCTTACAGAAATGGTTTCTTTCCCCTCATCATCATTATATGCCTGACAGTCCTGCTGTATGTAGCCTTAGCTTCTCTCACTGCTCCCCTAGTCTCCGGAGGCAGAGACCCCAGTTGTGGTATCAGATTTCAGATCACAGCTCTAGGACACATTTGCGTTATCCAATTATAGTAAATTCAAGAGAAGATATGGGGGGCCCGGACCCATGCCAAGTGGTTAAGTTCACGTGCTCCGCTTCGGCCGTCTGGGGTTTCGCAGGTTAGGATCCTGGGCGTGAACATGGCACCGCTCATCAGACACTGCTGAGGAGGTGTCCCACATGCCACAACTAGAAGGACCTACAAACTAGAATATGCAACTATATACTGGGGGGCTTTGGGGAGAAGAATAAGAGAAAAAAAAGAAGATTGGCAACAGATGTTAGCTCAGGTGCCAATCTCTAGGAAAAAAACAAAAAAGAGGAGATGTTGTTCAAAAAATTTCTTAGGGAGCTAAGGTGATCAGGGCTTCCCCTAGGGGCCACCACCAATCATGCGAGGGGGCAACTAGAGATGGGCTGTTCTGGATGATGGAGAAGTGAGGCCATAGTACTAGATGACATGAAAATGTTTGTGATTGTTGAGTCCTCCTTAACTTCAGTGGCAAGGGTAATGTCCTACAGGTGTCAAAGATCCCCAGCTACTCCACAGTTCCCAGTGTGGGGCAATATTTTAACTCTAGACAATTTCTGTAAATAGCTGGCACTCTCAAATCAGACTTCTTGGCACCAAAGAGTCTGCTTATTTCACTATTGACATGGCCACTTTCTTACACTTGTCTTACAGCACAAGCACATAGGGAGACCCACAATGGGAAGGATTCCCCCCATTAGAACAGAACCCAAACCATGTCTAGGAGATTACTCTGGTTCTGCAATTTCTCTCCTTGGGATGAAAGGAAGACTCACTCTTGCAGACATTGTGATATTTCTCTTTACTCAACTAAATGTATTCCTTAACCTATGATGTATGACATTGTGGAATTTGTTCCTATCCTTCGCATGACAGATGGCAGCCCAGGAAGATTTCATCTGGCATGAAAGTGAAAATCCGGGTTTTGGGAGTTACCTATGTATGTTGCTATAGGCAGGATTCAGAATTAAAGTCTAAATATGTGCTTCTGATTTCTGAATGTATTTTTCTAAATTGCTTTGCTGCTTATTGTACTCCTGTACTTACCTCCTCTTTCCTTTGAACTTGACATTCATATCACTCCTCACTTATAACTTCAGCTGTTATTGTGATCACATGTTTTCTTCTCTGTTTCCATTCTGTGTACTTAAGAACAATGCTTTCATTCCGTCTCACCCTGGTCACAGTAGCCCTCCTTCATAAACATTCTCCCATGTTGTAATTTTCTTTATACCTGCTCTTTCTCTTACTTATTTGCATAATTTTCATTAGAGGGACATGCTACCTGAGATTAATGAAGAAGTAAGGCAAAAGAATCTAGGACGTGTCCACGTGGGAAAAATCCAGGAAGAGCTCTTAGCTGGGGTTTAACTCCCTTTGAAGGCATAGCCCCATCCTTGAGGAGTACCTCCAGCATACTGCCCAAAAGGCAGTGCTCCAAAAGGGGCAGAAGAAAATAGGTTGAGAAAATCTATTGAAGGTAAAGACACTGTTCTCTCATAGGTCTTCAGGAAACTGCAGTACTCAGAACCTTCAGTGTACGTGACACATTTTAAGTACTATGCTGGTCACGGCTAGTGCAGTGGTTGATTTTATGTGTCAGCTTCGCTAGGCCATGGTACCTGGTTTTTGGTTAAACACTGGTCTAGATGTCACTATGAAGGTATTTTCAAAAATGAGCTTAACATTTAAACCAATAGATGTTGAGTAAAGATTACTCTACATAATGTAGGTGGGCCTCATCCAAAGCCTTAGAGGAAAGAACTGAGGATCCCCAGGAAGAGAAAATTGACTTGAGACCGCCTTCACACTCAAGCTGCAACATCAACTCTCCCCTGGGTCTTCAGATTTTGAACTTGCCAGCCTCCACAATTACGTTAGTGAATTCCTTAAAATAAATCTCTCTCTTTATATATATGTATGTATGTAGATCCTATTGCTTCTGTTTCTCTTTTGAGAACCCTAATACAGCTGGTGTTTAGGAAGGGACAATAAATGTTGAAAGGGTTGGAATTCATATTGGTTGAAAGCACATTTGAAACCTTGGGGTAAACCAGATTCTAAACCCCTAAAATAGCATGAATTTCAGTTGGGAAGGGCAGATGGGGAGTGAAGAAGATATACTTCCTAGGTATGCTGTGATGAGTTCTGAATGACATTTTTGTTGGACTTCAGGATGTTTCTGTGTGACTTCAATAGGCAGTGAAATTCTGGGATACAAGACAGATTATTGCCTATTGAGCATAATTTTGAGAGGCACTACATGATGATATTTACCTATATATTAGTTTAAAAATCATTATTTTTTAAATGATTATCATATATTCTCAAGAATATAAGGAAAACTCATGGCCATGGAATAATAGAATATGGTGAGGATGCCTTAAGGGCCAGTAGGAATGACCATAATTTATCTTTTACTCTATCATATATGTTGGATTATAGGAATCCTGGGTTTTTTAGCCTGATTTCAATGTTTGTAGATGTTGGTTAAATAATTCTGACTTAAATAGCAATGATTCTAGAAAGTGATGTAGTTTTAGGGCCAATAATCTAGTAAATCACTGCAACATAGTTTCTTCAAGTGCTCCCCAAACTGCGTAGAAGAGCTGGAGGGAGATGAACAATGTCAAGCAAACCTTGCAGCAGTGTGTTTTCTTGTATATTTTCACTGAATTTAGCTTAAAATCAGGAACTAGGCAAATCCACCAGGGACAAATCCACGTGTTCCAAATCTGTTTCATAGTTGGCACAGAGACTCAGTCTTCATGGAGCTGACTATATCTGAAAAAATTAATATTTAAGAGGTAAGATAGAATCTAAGTAGCTGCCACACTTTCGTAGATACTATGTAGGAACGTTATCAGTATGTCATTTATGACAAAAGTGAGGATAATGCCACCTTCTTCGCAGTGTTATTGTTCAGAAAACCAATCTAGCAGTTGGCTCATAGGGGGAAAAAGTGAAACCCAAATGTCACATCTTTTAAGTTATGAACAAATCTAGTAGGTTTAAGAAACCAAATAGAGGTTAATAAAATCAGATTGTAAACAACTCAGGAGACTCATAGATGAGAATGTGCACAGGTGCGGGGGAAGGGATTAAGGATAAAATAGGAGCTTGCCACAGGCTATATTTGCAAAGAGCAAGGTGATCTTGGCCTGACAGGGTTCATGAAAGAGGAATATAAAGAATGACCAGAAAGGGGGTTTATAGAAGCTAACACAAATTGAGCACATGTACGTGCATGACACTGTACTAAAGATTTTACATCTGATAACTCAATCTTCAAAACAACCCTATGAAGTAGGTTGCCCAACTTTCTCTCATTTTACAATTGGGGAAATGGGGGCACATAGCACATAAACATATTGAGCCCCGGTCACATAGCCAGTAACTGGTGGAGACAACTTTGGATCCAGGTTTTGTGGAATCTGAAAGTTTTGTTTTACAATTTTGGGAACAGCTTTCAGAAGTAGAATACAAACACTTTCAAATTTGGAATACAGCTACAGGACCTTGGAAGAGGCTGTAAATGAGCAGCCCTGAGGCTTCATGTCAACTTTATGGTGAATACATATTTAGGTGAGCCAGAATTTGAACCAGACATTCTGGTTCTAGAACCTGAGCTTTTAACTCCTCCAGTGCCTACTGGTGAGGACAAGGCTCCAGTGAGGCATGCCCAAACACTGACGGAGAGTCCTAAAGTGGGTAAATACAAGGCCCACTATAAGCATACATTTTATCTTCTATGATTGACCCTTCTAGAGTGTTTTCTCATAAAGTTGATGTGAACAATCTCAACATTCATCCTTTCTTCTATATATTCATTTCTCCACCCTTCATCCACCCAATCCCTTCGGATAATCCATTCTACAAATATTGATTGAGTGTCTACCATGACAGAGAGGTGATGGGTATACAGAGATGAATAAGACAGAGTATAGGGGGGAGGCAGTCAAAGTAAGAAATTTAATAGGCCATGATCAGCCCTGTATCAGAGTTTCTATTTACTGAGGACTACTTAGTACTTTGCAGGTTAAGCTAAATGGAGCTGGCAGCCTTTGGACCTGTTTCTGTTCATCCATACATTCTAAAAAACATCCAAATAAACATACCTAAAAATGATAAAATACAAATTTGATTCAAAAGTTTTGAATGGTGTCATAGATCTTTAGTTATTCTTTTAGGGGAGAGGGAGAAGTTTTACACATTATATTCCACAGACACCTTTCTTAGTGTCTTCCTTGATCCAAATGTTCGTCTCTTAGTGGTAACTGCTGGAAATGCCCCCTTTTCTGTCTCATCAATGTAGTATGCCCACCACCACAGTGTTTCCCCCAGTCTTATCACTTTTTATACACTGAGTCCTTTTGACATATGACCCACTCTCCCACTGTGAAACATCTCAGAAGTAGAGCTCAGCTCTTTTTGCCTGATTTTCTCATGAGAATCACATACCCCAGAATTATTGTGTGGAGCTTCTTCAAATACCAAAAACAACAATAAAGAAGAAATGCTTATAGAGTGCTTACAATGTCAGACTGTATTCTAAGTGCTTAACATATTATTCACTTATTCCTTAAAATGATCCTATAACTTAAGTATTGTCCCCATTTTACAGATGGAGAATTTGAGGCCTAGAGAGAGAAAGTACTTGCTTAAGATTGCAAAGTTAGTAACTGGCAGAGTTGGGGTTCAAAACCAAATAGTCTGATACCAGAGTCTAAGCCTTTAAGCACATTCACTATCTCTTCACGTAACTTTTTACATTTGAGGAAAGGAAGCTCACAGACTTTTAATAACTTGTTCAAATCATACAGCCAACAAATAGCAAAAGTGATATTCAAATCCAGATAGAAGTGAACCTCAGGTTGGCACTCATAATGACTACTTTATATTGCCTCCTAATTAATAAAATGGTGGTCTAGTGGTTAAGATTTGGTGCTCTCACCGCCATGAGAGCACAGGTTCGTTTCCTGGTCAGGGAATCACACCACCCGTCTGTCTGTTTGTTGTCATACTGTGGCAGCTGCACTTTGCTCTGATGCTGAAAGCCATGCCACCAGTATTTCAAATACCAGCAGAGTCACGCATGGTGGACAGTTTTCAGCAGAGCTTCCAGACTAAGACAGACTGGGAAGAAGGACCTGGCCACCTACTTCCAAAAAATTGGCCATGAAAACCCTAGGAATACCAACAGAGCATTGTCCGATACAGCGCTGGAGGGTGAGAAGATGGCACAAAAAGATCCAGCCAGGGTTCTGCTCTGCTGTACACAGGGTCACTAGGAGTCAGAATTGACTTCACAGCACTAACAACAACAATTAATAAAAGCATGAGTGCTTCAGGATTTGCACAAAAGGCATTTAACTCATAGTGAGTATGTTATCAATTACGAAGAGGAAGTTGCCTCCAAGTTGAGTTCAGAAGTATTTCATTACGAATCAAACCCAGCCTGAGATAAGCATGAGTGTGTGTGTGTGTGTGTGTATGTGCGTGTGTGCATTAGCAACAAGAATGCTAGCTGCCTTAATAGCTTAATCCTAAAATCTTAGTGGCTTAACACAATAGAAGTTTATTTGTAGCTCACATAAAATCTATTGGAGATGACAGAGGGCAGGAGTACGACCCTGCTATTAGAAGCTCTGTCATCTTTAATGTCATTTCTAAGGTCATCCTGGCTTTTTTTTTAAATGTTCTTTTTTTTTGAGGAAGACTAGCCCTGAGCAAACATCCATGCCCATCTTCCTCTACTTTCTATGTGGGACACCTGCTGCAGCATAGCTTGACAAGCAGTGCATAGGTCCACACCTGGGATGTGAACTGACAAACCCCGGACCACTGAAGTGGAACATGGAAACTTACCCGCTTCACCACCAGGCCAGCCCCGCATCCTGGATTTAATATCCAGCTGGTAAAAGGTGACAGAGAGAACGGAGGGTTATGGAGAGTCTTTTAATGGGCCAGATTTGGAAGTGGCTTATATCATTCATCCTGCATTCCCATGGTGACAGCTTAGTCATATGGTCATGTCAAACTGCAAAGGAGACTGGGAAATGTAGACTAGCTGTGTGCCTAGGAGGGAAAAAAATGGTTTTGGTGAAATTGCTTTGTGTATTGTATGTGTATCTTCTTTATTAGTAGATAATACAAAAATGTTTTCCAAAGGTGTTGTACCAATTTGCACACCAGCAAGGTGTAAGAATTCCCATTTCACTACAACCTCAACAATGTTTGGGATTGTCAGTCCTTTTAATCTTGGCTATCCTGATGGATGTGTAGGGGAGCTCATTGTGGTTTTACTTTGAATTTTGGTGATTATCATATGTTTTCTAAATATCTTATATTCCCTTTTGTGAAGTGGCAGTTCGAGGCTCTTGCCCATTTTTCAATTGGGTTACTTGTCTTTTTTTTATTGAATGTAGGATTTCTGTATATATTGCCTTTCACTCTTTTAATCATATCTTTTTATGAACACAAGTTCTTAATTTTAATATTTACCTGTCTCAATATTTTCCTTTATGGTTAATGTTTTGTCTACTCCAAGTTCATGAAAATACTCATTTTTATTATCTTCTAGAAGGTTATTTTTGTTTCTTTAGACATTTAGATCTACTATCCATGTGTATATGACTTTCATATTTGATGTGAGAAGGGATCAAGATTAATTTTTTCCCATATGGATATTCAGGTATATGTTCCATAATGTATTTGTCAGAATTTGTCATAGGGTTAGGTTGGCCTCATAAATTGAGTTGGAAAGTGTTCTTCTAGTTTCTGGAATAATTGTATATAATTGTTATTTCTTCCTGAAATATTTTGTAGAAGTGGTTGGTGAAGCTAATGGGGCTTGGTGTTCTTTTAGCGGGAGGATTTTCAAATATGGTTTCAATATCTTTAATAATTAATTATTGGATTATCCAGCCTATGTCTTTTTCACTTTTTAAAGCTGTATGTTCTTAAGCTGTACCAACAAAAAGAAATTCGTCTATGTGATCTAATTTTTCATATTTTTTGGCATAAAGTTGTACATGATATTCTGATTATATTGTTAATGTCAGTACGATCTGTAATTATATCTCCCACTTGTGCATTTTTTTGTCCTTTTTTATTAGTCTCACCCAGTATTAATCCATTTTATCAGTCTTAAGAAAATACTCCTGACACTGTATATTCTTTTTTTTTTTAGTTTGTGCTTTTATCTTTCTCATTTATTTCTTACTACTTTATATTTAATTTGCTATTATTTTCTAACTTCTTGGGATGGATGCTTAATTGATTTTTGTCTTTTTCTTTTGTAATATATCTATATTTAAAGCTATCAATTTATTTCGAAGCATAGCTTTAGCTGCATCCTATAAGTTGATATGTTGAATTTTAATCATCATTTAGTTTAAAATATTTCCTAATTTCCATTGTAATTTTTTTAGATCTATGTCTTATTTAGAAGTATGCCTTGTTTTCCAAACATAGGATTTTCCTAACAGCTTTATTGAAGTATAGTTGATATACAGAAAACTACACATACTTAATGTATGCAATTTGATGAGCTTGGATATTTGCATATGCCTGTGAAACCATCACCACAATCAAGGTACTAAGTATAGGATTTTATTATTGATTTTAGTTTATTTATATTGAGCTTGGAGGATATAGTATGTGTGGTAGACAGAATAATGGCACTGTCAATTGTCCATGTCCTAATCCTTGGAACCTGTATGTTACCTTATATAGCAAAAAAGACTCTCTAGATATCATTAAGGGTCTTGAGAGGAGAAAATTATTATGGGTGACCTGAGTGGGCCTATCATAATCACAAAAGTTCTTATAAGGGAAAGTGGGAGGCAGGAGAATTAGCGTAAAAGCAGGAGCTATGATGACAGAAGTAGAGGTCAGAGTGATACAAGGAAGGGACCACAAGCCAAGTGATGCAGGTGACTTCTAGAATCTGGAAAAGGAAATAGGCTCTCCCCTAGAACCTCCAGAAGGAACACAGCCCTTCTGGCTCCTTGATTTAGGACTTATGAGCTCTAAAACTATAAGAAAATAAATTTGTGTTGCTTTAATCCACTAAATTTATGGTAATTTGTTACAGCACCAATGGAAACTAATATATGCTGCATAATTTCCATCATTTTATCCATATTGAAATGTAGTTTTTTTCAGTTTCTATGAAGTTATGTGTGTGCTTGAAAAGAATGTGTATTTTTGACTATCATGTTTTAGATATTATCTAAACTGTATCTATAAATATCTAATAGATCAAGTTTTAAAAAATTGTCATCAAATAGTCTATATTTTACTAAATTTATATTAATTTTTTTCTGTAAATTATTGAGAGTGGTGTGTTGAAATCTGTTTACGATCAAAGCTTTGTAATTTCTCTTATTCTGTAAAAGTTTGCTTTATGTTTTTTGAGCCTGTATTATTAGGTGCAAATAAATTTAAGATTGTTTTATTTTCTATTGAACTGAACTTTTCAATAAAAACTTTGTCTCTTTACTCTAGTATTTCTTTTGGCCATAAAGTCTATTCCGTCTAATAATAGTATAGTGACATTAGCTATATTTTGTTACTTATTATCTGGCAAATCCTCTTGCATGTTTTTGTTTGCAGTATTTTCATACTCTTAAGTTTGAAATGTGCTTTTAATAAACAGCATATAATTGAGTTTTGGAATTTTTATACAGTCTGAAAATACTAACCTTTTAATCTAGGCATTTACTCCATTTATACTTGGCTTAATAATCAATATATTTGGGGTTTAATTACTATAAAACTGTATAATTTATATTTTTCTTGTCTCCTCTATGTTCCTTTTTCTATTCTTTTTGCCTTCTTTAGAATCAATACACTTTTTATTATTAAATTTCTCTTCTATATTAGCTTTTATGTTATATGGTCTATTACTTTTTCTTGGGGTTATGCTAGAAATTTTAATATGTGTATGTCACATGACAGTTAATATTAATTACATCAACTCTCTGAATAATACAAAGTCTTAGGTCATTTTGAGTCCTTTATCCTTACTTCCAACTTTGTATTCCATTATTGCTGTGTATTTCAATTCTCTCTCTATATTTTTAAATGAAATTTTTCTGTATATATTTTTATTGAGTTATAACATACATAAAATGCCAAGATTTTAAGTAGAGCTCAGCAAATTTTTACAAAGAAATATCCCTCTGAAACCACCACTAAAATTAAGATATAGATTATTTCTCTTATACCAGAAACCTCCTTTGTGCCCACTTCATGTCAATATACCCAATGTTAAACTAAAACTCCTTATTTTTATCATCAAAGGTTGTTTTTTTTCATTTTCCTGAGCTTCATATAAGTAGAATCATTACATACACACACACACACACACACTTTTTGGCTTTGGTTTATTTCTGTCAAAACAATTTATGCAGGATTTATGTAGATTGTTGCACTGAGTAGTAATTAAATCATTTCCATTGTTGTTTAATATTATATTATCTAAATGTACCATTATTTATTTTTCCATTCTACTGTTGATGAACATTTGGAATTTTTTTTTCCATTTGTGCTATTTTGAAGAAAACTGTTATTTTCTTTCCATCCAGGCTTTTAGTACAAATATCCATTCATTGATTTTGGATATATAGTCATGAGCCACATAACGACATTTTGGTCAACAACGGACTGCATATACAACAGTGGCCCCATGAGATTAATACCATACAGCCTAGGTGTGTAGTAGGCTATACTGTCTAGGTTTGTGTAAGTATTCTGTGATGTCTGCACAATGTCAAAATTGCCTAACAACATTTCTCAGGAGGTATCCCTGTCATTAAGTGATGCATGCCTGTATACATGTCTGCTATAATGTGACATATGTGTTCTTAAAAATCACTGCCCTGTGCACAATGTCACAACAAAACCCACAAGCCTTATGAGAAAAATGGGAGTAAGGGCACAACACTTAACAACATTCTCAGTGATACGTAAAATAAAGAGAGGAATCAATTAAAAAAATATAGTATAATATCACACATGTCAGATGGTTAAGAAATACATAAACATTGCAATAAATATGACACTTTACCTTGAAAAAGACATGATGTTAGCTTGTGGAAGTGGGTATGAGAAGGATGGCAGCCTGTGAGTTATTCTGAAATAGTGGGAGAAGCGTTATCTGAAATCAGACAAAGTTGTGACACCATGGGTAGGTGTGACTCATTCTTTGCTTTTGTTTTGGCTCCTGATCTTTCGCAACCCTTAAATCCTTAGGCATGCTTCTTTTTCCTTTAGATTGTAGGTCCTTCAAGGCTTATGACGGATGCCTGTTTCATCAAAACTGCAATTTTTGATCCGATGTGTAGCCTTCTTCGATTAACTTTAGTCTCACTGCTGAAAATTCTTTTGTGGCTTTCTCATCCGCAGTTGTGCTTCCATCTGAGAGCTGAAGGCTTTGGAAATTGTAGTGATGTTTGAAATCACTAAAGTAGCCACTAAAAGCACTAAAAGGAGCCACTTCTGCAAGATTTGGTGATTTCTGTTTAAAGTCTTCACACATAATAGTACTGTCTTTTTTGTTTGGGTTGCTTGGCATTTTGAACCAGGTCACTTGCATGGGTTTGGGATGTTGAGTGTGTGTTTATTTACACAGAAACATTTTAAAATAGAAAAGGATAATAAAATACAACTTTGTAGGATAACACACTCAGTGAATTAAGGTTGCTGGCAGATGTTTAAGGCATGTGAGTGTGTCTTGTGTATTCCTACATGAACTGGTTCAGCTTGGTACAGTCTCTATTTTTATCTTGTGTTTCTTGCTGGTGAAACTGTCCACAAGGAAACATGAAATTCTCATGATGCTCAAATTGTTCCCCAATAAATCAATCAAACTGAAACAAATTCAAGTTTTCAAAACAAGTGTTAAAGCCGAATTGACTGCATCTGGGAATGGAATTGCCTGGCCATGAAATATCCAGTATTCATTGGTATCTAGTTGTTCAGCTTTAACTATTGCCAAAAATATTTTCCAGTATTGATCCCGCCAACAATGTGTATGAAGTCCAGTTCCTCCACATACTCACCAGCACTCTGTTTGGTCAGTTTTTTTTTTCTTAGCTATTCTGGAATATGTGCAGTTCAATTTCATTGTATTTTTTATTTGTATATACCCAGGGACTAATGATAATGAGGGCATTATCATAAGCTTATTATCCATTTGTATACATCCAATTGTGAAATGCCTATATAAGTCTTTTCCACGTTGTTGCATATCCTTATTCATTTGGGAGTAGGCAAAGTAGCAAAGTAGTCAAGAACACAAGTATAAAATCAGTTTAAAGCCTAGCTCTGCCTCTAACTGGTAGTGTGATTCTGTACTAATTTCTTTGCCTGTCATATTAAAGTACTCAAAAATGGTACTTATTACTATTTTTAGTGGAAGCACATGGTTTCATCATATAGCTTTACCATAATTTTCACAAAGAAAGTATATTGGGGGAATTTATCTCAAGTTTGAAACCAGAATAGTTATAATGGCAAGAAGTCTTTTGGAGTCTGTCTCAGATCTGAGTGTTTGGTCAAATATTTAACAGTGTTTGGTGTTACAGGAGCCCAACTGGGGAGGAGTCTGTAGGCCTGAATAGTGCAGAGATGTCTCTAGGTAACAAATTGGAAGTATTTACTTATTTGTCAGTAGAAATTTGTGCTTCGGTGAATATTTTACTAGAATTTGCAAGATTTTTTCTTGTAGGTTTCCTAGAAGACAATAGGCCATCATTCTCAATGCAACCTGACCCACATGGAATAATACATTCCACACAGCTGTCGACTAAGTCCAGGCACTGTTTTGCTTCAAGGATGTATATTTTCCTGAGTGTGACATTGATATTTCAGGACATTCCATGTCTGGCACTGTGGGAGAAAAGGGTACTGTCCTATTCCACAGATTAAGGATGTCTCCTGTGCCTTCTTCAATTGTTAGGAAGCAATTTAAACTGCCAAATGTTGCATTTCAGTTTGGTGTGATTTTAAGTCCTCCTGAACTGTTCTTGGACTAATGATCCATTCAGATGATGTTCCTATTGGGTTAGTGATGCAAGAGTCAGAAGGATTTAACATAAGCCCAGATGCTACTACTTGCCAGAGATGCCATATTCTTTGGCTGGCTAACATTTTCCTCTCTTTGGGCCATTATGCTCACATATATCATTTTGCAATCTTCAAATTCCTCTTGAATTATTTTTTTTTATCATCACCAAGAGATATGGTACTTCAAAGTTGATGTTATTATAGATGTTCTTATATAGCCATGTATTTAATCAACCAGTCAGCAGAGATTTTAGTGCTTGAGGTTGAGAAAATTGTATTCCTCACATTGAGTTATACAAATGTACCTAGTTCATGGAAGAATGAAAGCTTCAGAGCTACATTCTTGATGTGGCTGGGAACCTCGAGAGTACCCAAGTGAGTGAGACTGGAGCAGAAGGTTGAAGTATAAATAGGACATGAAGGTGGGTGGAGGTCAAATTAGAAGGACTCAGGGTTCAGGGAGCAAGAAGTCTGAATGGCTCAGGTCCAAAAGAACCCAAGTTTGGCAGACTATATTTGTAGCTCAAAGTAGAAGCTGAATACTATGGCCCATAGGCCAGTGTTGGGCAGACTGTATCCAAACCTCTAGTATACCTTTAAAAATAAAACAGATTACTGGACTCCAAGCCCATAGGTTTTGATCAAATAATGTCAGGTTTAGTATTTTTGTAAAGCCTTCTAGGAGATTCTGATGTGCCATCAATGATATAGAGAACCTAATATACATAGATTAGGGTCTAGGGCTATATTCTTAGGGAGCAGCAGTTTGAGTGAAACCTGAAAGCTAAAAAGATAGCCAGGAAGATGGACATTTCACAACATGGTCTAAAATAAGCCTAAAGATATTATGACCCTGAACTGAGATTCAATCCATTCTCCCCTGATGAAGATTTTTAAAGTTTTTAGTTGTGAATTTTAGCTAAAGCTCTAATACGTGTGGAGCTTAGGAATTTAGTAGAGCTTGGGTTCTAAAATCCCCATGTAAACAAGAACTGTTTGAGCAGTTAAAAAACGAAAAGCCAATGGAGTGCATCTTAGAAATTGTTGCTAGTGCCGTTGAATTGAATCCCACTTTGAATCAAAATCTCTGGGTATGCAGGACTCTTGCATTTTAAAATTTAGATGATTTTACTTATATTTAAGATAAGTATGTTGCTTGTTAAGGAAGTAGTTTGACATGATTCTTGCACGATTTGGATGACGTTGGAGGAAGCCATGTGGAAGCAAGACAGAGCGATGTAGAATTTTTACGTGCTTTTCCCACTATCGCACGTATAGACCCCACCCTCAGGCAACTAGCTTGGATGTTAGAAACAGGTTGTGCATGTGCCATATATTGAATCTATGTTCCAAACAAAAAGAACTTCTGTAATGTCCTGAACATTCCCTGGGACTTACTACATCTGAGATGTGTTGCCTACCCTTGGATTATTTACCCCATGCCCATTTCCACCTATGGGACTCCGATGCTCAAATTCCATCTTCTCCAAAGGGTCTTCTCTGCTTATCTTAGCCAGAGTGACCCCTTTTTCTTCTGGGGTCTCATTGTACTTGAAATTCATTGCAAAATTATAAATGCTCACTGTAGAAAAAATGTAAACAAACAGAAGAAAATAAAAATTAATCATAATTTTACCACTCTATATTAATTGTTGTTGTTATTCCAGTACAGGTGCTTTCAACTGTTTCTGTTTCTCTCCCTCATTCTTCATTGACCAAAATATAATTATAAATTTATAATTCTAAGATATATATGTATATATAAATACAAATGAGAGAGAATTATTTTTTTCTGTGAGAAACACCATTTTTTAATTTCTCTAAATCAGATACATCAGGAACGGCCATATCCACTAGATTTGGAAATTCTCCATTTCAGTCATAAACTTAGATTCCTATTATGTAGGCCCTACCCTTACACTAGGCTCCTTCTTTGGGCTTGCATACCCACCCTATGCACTGATCTTCCAAATCTCTGAAAGATAAATTAAGGGACTCAGACTCTGAACACAAAGGCATGTCAGGATGGAAAAGAAATGATATCTCTCACTTATTCCTACAGCAGCAACAGTAACAACAACAATAAAAACCCACAAACCAATATCTCAGTGAGTTGTCCTGGCGTGTGTGTGCTCATGCACACACATACACACATGATTTAATAAGCACATTCATACTACGTATCTTGTTTTTAATATCATTATTTACTGCATGATAGCTTATAAATATTTGCTCCTACAATTAAATTTCTTCTACATATTTTAAAGCCTACATGACATTACATTGTATAAAAACACAAATGATTTATTTAACCAATTCCTTATTTAAACAGTTAGTTGTTTTCAACTCTAACTCTTTCAAAAAATACTGCAATAAGATCCTCACTCGAACATGAGTACCAAGAGGGTGGATTTATATATATACACTTTTTTTTCTGCTACTATATTCTCAGTGTCTAGAACAGTGCTTGGGATGAAGTCTCGATAAATAGTAGGTGAAGGAAGGAATAAGTAAATTCCTGGAATTGGAATTACTAGGTAAAAAGTTCCAGTTCCAAACTGTTTGTTCCAAAATGACACCTCCTCTAGCATTGTGTTGCATTGTCAGTTTCCCCACGTTCCTACCAACATCAAGAGTTTTAACTCAAACAACAAATGACATCTTTCTTCCCCTTACCTTATATGATGTTGCTCTTATGCCATGAATTGTGTTCTGACTTTTAGTATTTGCATGATTGTAGTAACTATGTCTCCTTTGCAGATTTTCCCCGCTGTCTCCTTAACCTCTAAATGTTGGATGACCCTCACGCACTAAGATCTTCTATCATAATGGATTCTAGATGGTAATGATTCCAAATTTTATCCTCAGCCCTGACCTTCCCTCTGAATTCCAGACTTGTTCATTTTAATAGCTTATATAACAGCTTCGCTGGATGTCATAAGGCATCACAGATTTAGCACATTCAAAACTCTTGATTCAAGAATCAAAACTCTTCTTTCCCCACATTCCCAAACAGCCCCTCTCACAGTATTCCACACATTTCAGTAAATGGCATCTCCAAGAACCTAGATGCTCAGGTCAAAACTTTAGAGTCATCATTGATGACATTCTCTCTTGCAACTCACATCCAACCTGCCATGTAGTCTCTACTTTAAATATTGTACTTTAAATCATGTAGTCTCTACTTTGTAAGTATCTAGAATTCTATCATGTTTGCCTTCTCCAGTGCCTCCCCCATAGTCAAACCCAAAGTACCTGTCACCTGTACTACCACAACATTTCCTAACTGCTCCCTTTGCTTCCAATTTTGCTCTAATATATTCTATTCTATGGAGAGGAGCCAGAGTGTCATACTTTAAAAAAAAAAAATCATATTTTGTACTCCCCTCTCCAAGACCAAAACAAAACAACACCCTTCCTGATGGCTTTCCATTATATGTAGGATAAATTTCAATGCCCCTCCCCTCTCATGGCCTAGAAAGTCCTAGGAGGTGTGGTCACTACAAAATTTTCTCATTTCAGCTCTTATCATTGTTCCTCTTCTTCATTCGACTTCATTTGCCTAGGCCTTCTTGCTCCTCTTTAAACACACTAAAGCAAATTCCTGCCTCAGGGCCTTTGCACTTGTAGTTTCCTCTGCTTGACAGCCTCTACCTTAGGTATATGAATAGCTGGCTCACTCTGTTCAAATATTTCCTTTTCAGGGAGTTCTTCTATCATAACCTTGTTTAAATGATCGCTTCCGGACTCTTCAATTCTTTTCCTTGCTTTATTTTTCTCTGTAACACTTGTTACCTAGCATTTTGCTATGTATTTCTGTACGATGTGTTTGTCCCTCCAATAGAACGTAAGTCTTAGGGGGCAAGGAATTTCTCTCTTTTTCCTGCTTTATGTAGAAGGCATAGAACAGTAATTATCAAATTGTAGGCAATCAATAAATATTTGTTTAATGAATAAATAAGCGAATAAACTCTTTCCAGAATTTAAATTTCTTGAGAACTTGGGAATAATTTTCTCAGTTTGGGAGAAAGAATGGGTAAATCTTGAAAATTCAATGTAACCCAGCAGCTTTTTGGCATTTCCCGGTGGTGTCTGCTCAGAACCCCATACACCCTGCAACTTAGGTCCCTCTGGGCCTACTGTTCCCCCGGATTCATGCTTGGGGGTCAGCAGCCCCCTTCCCCTCAGCCCAAAATAGCTGAGATCCAGTGAGGCATGAGAGGTATCCCTGACTGACTGCTGAGATGATGACATACCACCTTTACGTCTTGAGTTAACTATATGAGTCTTAGCTGAAAAGTTTCCTGAGAGGGCTTTGAAGGGTGGTGTGTATGTGTGTGTGTGCATGTGTGCACATTTTGTGTGAGGATGTAGGGGGACATGGCATTTCAGATGATGGAGCATTGTTTGGCATTTGGGGACCTGACACTTAGGAGGGTAACTCACAGACCTCCCAATAGGCAATCTTCTTTAGCATTTATTCACACTACAGGAGGAGGACAGTGAGAAGACATTGAGGCCTAGGAGAGATGGTCAAATGCAAACATGGAAGAACCAGGAAAGCCTTAATTTTCCTACCTTCCCAGCCAGCCCAGAGAAGGGAACCTCCCATCAATCTTGTTCAAGAGACTGGCTCTCCACCTGTGGTAGCTTTATTTATTTCATGCCCACCTCTCTTCCTCAGGCTTCCCTCCTAGAAGAGACTTTTTCCAGCTTTCGTAGGTCAGCAAACTTGGTTAACTCTCTAGGAACCTGTGAAGCAGGTTGTTTCGTATAACGTCTCTTATTTGTTTCCCCTTTGCCCAACAGCAAAGAAGCCAGAGAACCAAATGGAGAAACATGGTTTTCTAGTTCTAGATTCCTCTTTTTTTGGGAGACCTGAGAATTCCTTCCATTTCATAGATTTATGCTGTAAGCTTACATTTCTAAAGAATTTCTTTAAACTTTCACTTCCAGAAGGGTGCTGGCTCTCTACTATGGGAGTCTTTCCCTGGGGACCTTCATGGTTCATGATGAGTTCCTTACGTATGGAGCAAAGTCAGAGGTAAGGATTGAGAGACAGCTGGGAGTGGCTGGAGGATCAAGCAACTTTGGCTCATTTCCATCAAGGGAACTGAGTCCCTGGGATTGGGGAGGGGATCATTTCTGACTTAATTATCCAAACCCAGCAGAGAGAGGATTTTGGAGTGGATATCTCAGAGGTAGAGATAGCTTCATGATCCTCCGGAATTAGAAAGAACAAGCTCCAGCCCCCTTTTTACAATGGGATGGAAACCACCTATTATTTTTGAGCTGGAAGTCTGGAGAGATGGAGAAGTTGAGTGTGTCTGGCCTTGGAATCAGAGCTACAGCACCCAGTTAAAATATAACTACTGAGGAAAGATGGGGAAGAAGAGAGGACTTCTACTCCTGGGGAAGATTCTAAGCCAGAGGGTCATCTGAAGACACACACACACACACACAGTTACACATAGTCATCTACATACAGTCACACACACAGTCCACAGTCACACACAGAGTCATAACACATGGTCACACATATAGTCACACACCCACACACTCAGTTACACACCTAGCCACACACGCAGTCATACACAGAGTCACACATGCAGTCACACACAGAGTCACACATAGCCACATACATATAGTCACACATGCACAGGTTGTCAGGCCACTCTGTGGGGGAAGAAGGGAAGTTCCCTTTCTTATATATTGGCATGAGCTTGGTATTTTCATATGAAAATATGCTTGACATTTTCATGAGGTTATGTTGCTATCTCACAAAACCCTCTATGAGATGCATATTATTAAACCAATGTTATAAGTTAATTTACCCAAGATGACACAGGTAGTAGTAGCCAGACTAAATTAAAGTCTAGGTCTCTCTAATTGCAAAAGCCATCCTCTTCTCATTATACCATGCTGCCTCTTTCAATTTAAAATTACAGTTTAATCTTTGTGGCCAGTCTCTGCTCCCAGAATTCAGGATTAATATCTAACCTGGCAGCTCCGCTAAGGACAGGAAGATGAGCAAGCATTGCCCTGTGGGGTTTCTAAAAGGGTAGGAGGAAGAGGTGGTTTGTGAGTCCCTTCAGGCCAGTTGGCAGGGGTTCCCAACACACCCTCTTAACATTTCAGGATGCCCTTTTAGACATATTCTGCTTCTACAGGAGAAGCCAAAAGGTTCTACACAATGGCACATGTCATGAATATATCCCAGGACAGGAGACAGGCTGTTCTTCCTGATTTTATAGAGCAAATAATTTCCTTGTGTCAGAGGTCAATTTAATCTTCCTGTTTCCACCAGCTTGTCACTTCAACCACTTCAATTAGATGAAACAATTGCTGTTGCCTAATTTCCATTTGCCAGCCTGGCACTGCCCTGATCCAAGCGCCTGCCCTCTCCCTCCAAACCTCTCGTCTGTCTTGTGATATCTGCAGTGATTGGACCCAGACACTTTCCCTGGTTAGGTCTTTGGGGCTCTGGTTCTACTGGTGAATGGTTGCTGATAAAATCCCCCAGTGAACCAGGAGCTTCATCCACATGGGTTGTACACACAGAGAGCTTACCCACACCTTCCCTATAAATATCTGCTTCCCAGTCCCAGACACATTTTGAGAGAATTTAGAGAAATGTTCGACAACTATGGCATTTCTGCCTGCTTTCTTCATTCCACCCCTTTGGGGGTGACCACCTCACCCTGGTTTGCCCAGAACTGTTTTAGTTTTAACACTAAAAGTCTTGTGTCTTGGGAAATCCCTCAGTCCTGGGAAAACCAGAGCACACGTTGCTCCCCTTCTGTTTCTGGCTCACCATGTCCTTCAGCATTGCCAGGGTTTCTGGGTTGGCTGGGAATGAGGTGGTACCTTGGAAGTATTAAAATAATCCACTCCATAATTGCTGTCTTCCTTTGGGATACAGTACTTCAAATCTTCATTAGAATCTTTGCTATCATGGACTTTCAGCTCAAGATGGCAAAACTGGTCCATTTGTTTCCTTTCCTTCTCTCTGTGAAACAAATGAATAGAGCAAGAAACAAACAACAAAACATACCACAGCAAAAAGCGAGGGATCACTTTATTATAAGGCCTCTCTCTTCTTTTCTGTCTCTTTTTTTCAACCCCAGAAACAAAGACTTTTAAAAATTATTTATGGATATTATCTCTTCTCCATTTATACTTTCCCCTGCTTCAAATATCACTTTGGTGCTAGGCTATCTCAATGTCCCGCCCTGACTGCGTTTTGAACTCCTGACTCTCATTCCAATTGTCTGTCACTCACTTCCATCTGGATGTGCCATTAACACTTTAACTCAGTGTCCCCAAAACATATTCTACTCAAATGATCTCTTCCTCCTCTTGCTGGCATGTTTCTCCAGTTTGAGACTGGTGGCTCTGAGAGCCTGTGACTAGGGGACGATAATACTTCCAACGATCATTTGAATTTCACAGAATGTCAGTTGGTGGAAGGAAGTAGATAAGAATGTATTAGTGCATTTTAATGTAAAACCAGTGAAAGAATAACTAAACAACAACAACAAAGAGGTATGAAATCTAAAGCCTCTTTTCTGAGTACGAAATCTAGAGCCTCTTCTTCATATGGAGCAAGATAGATAGAAAGATGGGTCAATCAGCCATCAACTCTCTTGGAGGCCTTCCTCCACTCGATCTCCGCCTTCTCTTCTTTCCTTTCCTTCCGTTAATTCACATACTTAAAACTTTTTACTACAATTACCAGAATAGCTTTTAACTGCTGTCTCTATATTCTATTTCTTCCAATTCAAATAATCTTAAAAAACGACTGCTAAATTAATCTTTATAAAGGGATGCTCTGATTGGGTCACTTCATTGCTCAGAAATCTACATAACTGTCTTTTCTATTGAGATAAGTAAAAATTTCTCAATCTGGCACTCAGGACCTTCTACCTTGTCACCAACTTGCATTTAAAGGTTCACCCGCTGCACTCCTGGATAGCCCCTATACTGCCCAGCCACAATGGGCTTTTCATTGGTTCCTAAAGAGGCCCTGCTAACAGAGCTTTGCTCATCCTTCCAACTCTCCACAATGCCTCTTCATAGTTCACATTTCCCCCTGCATGTCACCTGCATTCCTCTGAGGTGTGTTTCACATAATCTTTTCTGTCTGAAATATGTTCTAATCCTTCTAAATTGATGTTATAATACACATTTTAAGCACTCAGTATTTTGAGTCTACCTTTCTTATGGAACCTACTTCACTTTACCCTGAGTTATAGTTATCTGTCTATTGTGTTCATGTTCTAATGACACATAAATCTCTTGGAGGCCTAACCTCTGCAGCACCTAGAGGTATGCAATAAGAAGTTGATCTGTTGAGTATGGAAAGACGGGTAGCATTCAGAAAGGTGGAGAAAACAGAAAGGACCTAGAGGGTAAGATGCTTAAAGATGTGACCAAAGGTTGTGGCGACAGACAAAAGGATAGCTTACCTGAATATGGTGAGAAGACCAATGCTAGAGAAAAGAATTTCAGAAAGAAAATATGGGGAGATGAATGTTAAAAAAGTAAATTGGAGCCAGACTGTAAAAGTGGATTTAGGCTCTCACCAGTCATGTAGAGTACAACAATTTACCATGCTGTGTTGCTGGACAACTCATTTAAATTCTATGACAGTTTTCTCTTTGAAATTTGCCAAAACTGGGTTTCTCAAGCCAATATATTAAGTGAGGAATAGACTTATTCTACTGTGGACCATTTTTTTCTGTTCTATCACTTGCAGGAACAGTATATAGTTATCTGCCCTTTCTTTGACCTTGATTCCGTGGTCAGGAACTACTGATTGGCTAAGTTGCCCAAACTTAGTACTGATGGCTAAGTTACTGATGCTTATAAACACCTGTACCTCAGTAGCAGGTCAGAGTCAAGCACAATTAGAACAGTTTTCTGAAAGGAAGACAATTAAAAATATATTTTTAAAGCAAAGTAAAACATACACATGTTTAAAAAAATCAAATAGTACTGAAAGGCCTGTACTGAAAAACAATAGGCCACCACCCTTTTCTCTCTCCTATACCCAGTCCTTTTTCACAGAGAAAAAGCACTTTTAACTTCTCCAGTAATTATTTCCACACCTCTTAACAATAAACTTATCCTGCTATTGACTGATTTATCAATTTTAGATATTTTCTATTCACTTTCTTTTATGATAGATGTGGATTTAACTCTTTGAGACCCCACTTATCTCTCTTATCCTCCCCCAAAGTATTATTATTTTAATTAAATTAGTGACCAGTGACTATATCATTATTATTATGAAAATTTCATTCACTGTAGGGTTAAGTATGATTTTCTTCTTTTTATGGTTTAGATTTTGTATTTTACAAAATAAATATAAAAGCAATGTTTTCCCATTTGCATGCACTTCCATATACCTATTTTAAATTCCTTTCACATATCTTTACATGTCAGGTATCATATCATATCGTCCATGGAAATGTTTTTTTCTGGAGAACTCGGTCCTGGAGTCCTACATCTTCCTGATTTATTCTGAACTGGCTACTCTATCCAAATAGTGAATGTTAGGTTAATTGGGGTGATTAACTGTAAGAACAATTTTCAAGACTAATGAATAGAAGGCAAAGCAGCTGATGATGTTAATATGATTAAGTAAAAGAAGGTGAATATTCCTAATGAAAAGTAATCCAAACTAACTTATCAGAATATGAGCTCAGAACTTCATGTTATACTTGGAATTCCTTGAGGTCAAGGTCTGTGCTATATTCTCCTTTCTATCTCCAGTTTCTGGCATAGAATAGAGCTCAGCATTCTTTGTGGAATAGATGAATATGATTAGGTGATCTGAGAAAACAAAGGGAGCTCTAACATTGAAAGTTTTACAACCTGAGTCATGGAAGACAAAAATCTTTACACTCATCGGGCCACTGTGAAGACTCGTGCTGAGTTCTGAGCCTGGGTTCTCTCTCCCTCCAGCCTGGACCTCAGGATAAACTATAGGTGAGCAGTTGTAGAAGGTGGAAAACAAGAGACAGAGAGAGGGTCCTAACTGCAGGTAGCCCATCTGGAACTACACGACTTACCCAGGCTCTGGGGAAAAAGAAAGGTTATTTCAGGGTGTTGTTCAGTGCAATTCCTGAAATTATCCTAGGTGTGGCCTGGCTGTAGCCTCCAGGCATAGGCATGTGACCGATGTCCTGTCAGGTGAACTTGATCTCTGGGAGACCTTGGAGAGGGGTGCAAGGACAGGGCAGAACAGCATGCCTGTCATCACCGCAGCAACTGCCAATTCTTGGAAGCAGAGAGATGAATGAGATGACCTCTGGTAAGTAGGGTGATATGAGAAGAAGGGTGAAAGGAAGAGGTGTCCTGAATTAGGATTCTCAGCCCTCCATAGTGGCCAATGTTTCTATAGTAGCAGGGATGAGAACTTGAGAAAAGAAGTTCTCATCTTTGAAATGTCTGAACCCTGCTTTCTGCCTTCACTGTGTGGGTTCACCTTCAGCTTCTATGCCAGGAGGGGAGCTCCCTCTCTTCCACTAGGTAGACACAAGAGCAGTAGGACTGACCAGCTCATCTCCTAAAAGAAGAACATTTGCTTCTCCAGAGACAAAGGCACCACATCCCTGAACGTATAAGGCAATATGACCTGGATGTATTAAAAATAGATAGCTTTAGTTGCTCACCATATTCCCTTCTGACACGAATTTATGTGAGTATTGCTAACGAGTCACAGGGCAGGGGCGAGGAATGATGTTCAAGTCTGTGTGCATGTGACCTTACCTGTTAGCTGAGTGCCGTTGACCACAGTTTGATGTGCCTGTGCATGTGTCTGTGTATTGGTATTTCTAATATAAGTCAGCATCTTTACGCACGTGGGTGTGTGAGTTTTAACATATGAGTGATGTACATATACATCCCCAGAACGGTGTGTCCTCTGCTTTGCCTCATTTCCATATGATGTCTCTGGAAGTCCAAGCCCAGGATAAATATCCGGCTCCTGGCCTGTGCCAAGAAAACTTGGGCTAAATCACTTATGACATTGGGCTAATTCCACAGTGTTGTTTTTGGATTATTCAGGAAACACAAATCTTTGGGATGGAAAATTAACCCCATGACTTCTTGTTATGGAATAGCCTAGGCAGGGCTAAGTCACCCACTAGCTATGGAAGAAGGAACTGTTTCTCTACACTCCTGAGAGGGGCGCTCCAGAAACATATCCCTCCTAGTATTTTTCCAACCAGGCAGATGATCCAGACTACCTGTTTTTCTAATCTTATGACCATATTAGGGCCTGGGACAGGGTGAGATAAGAAGATGCCCCTCACTGAGCATTGATGGAACTGACTCTGAGTCAAAGAGGGAGAAATACACATGGAAGTGAGGTGGAAGGGAGGAAGGATGTTGTCTGTCAAGGTCAGCTACACCAGGATCACTGCATAAGCCATATAGTTAATGTCAGCACTGGTTAAGAATCCAGGAATTCCAGTGAGAATTTCGCCTATCATACGCCATCCTACTTTTTCCATTAGGTCATTTCCTATTGTATAATCTGGAGTGTCTGTGTTTCTGAAGGGAGGGATATAGTTAAAAGGAAATAAGCTTCTTCCTTCCTTCAAGGCAATACCGTCTGTTTTTGGCAATATATGCCTAAGGTATGGAGGATCAGCTGAGTGTTAGAGAGGATCTGGGTATGTGGCTGATGCTGTTGACCAAAGCCAGAAGGACTGCATTCGTCACTGGCTCAGGAAGCCGGTCATCTCTTCTTCCGCAATGTACTAAGAGCAAGTCTCCAGCAAACTTGATGTGAGTGCACAATAAAATCTACTGGGAGCCTCACCTCAGACCGATTAATTATATGAGAGCTTCTGAGGATCGTGCCTGGGAATCAGTATTTTTAAATACATCTTAGAAGTGGTTGTAATATGCAGCCAGGGTTGCAAAACACGGAAATTATGGAACCTCTCAGTCTGGAGACATGAATCCAGAATATTCAACCAGGCACCTAGTTATTGAACAAAGAATAGAAGGGGAGACTATGTCTCCCTTGTCCATATGAGATACTGGGTTTACTGCTCACCATGTGACATGTTTATGATGGTCAATGGTCATGTCTGAAAATTCATTTGGGCCAATTGATTTTCTCTCTCAGGAATTTGAAAGGAGATACAAACGCAATGGTGGATGCCTGACCTGAAAGTTCAAGTTAAGTTGGGTCATGGTGGTCATTATGGATCTATGGTCTCACAGATTTATCAGGTAGGAGAGACTCAGAGGAAGTTGGTCAAGAGAGGAAAGAAGATGAAAGAGCAGCTGGAAAAGCAAAAGAGTGACATGGGGGACACAGAAAGAGGAAGATGGCCAGGCCTGAGAGATGCCTCTATTCCTCACCTTGCTGAGGTCTTTTCCTAGACTGCATTGCAACCAGAAGAACCCTAACTAGAACTCTGATTTAGAACCCTAAGTGAGAAAGATGCTGTTTTCTCTCATGTCTTCAAGCCTGGCATATACCTGTCTCCCTGTCTCAAATGCACTTTCTTTTCCTCTCTGCTGCTCAAACACTTTACACCTTTTTAAAGAACAGTTTGAACATCATTCCTACTTGGCTCCCCCAGAGCAAGCTACAACCCACTCTTTGCTCACTCTTTACTCACACGGGATTTTTCTCATATATTTATCTGTTCCTTTCCACTTTAAATTGTAATTTTTTGTTTACTTGTTTCCTGTACTTGATTTTGAGCTCCTCGAGGATAAAGTTTATGTCTGATTTATATTTTTCACCAGTATCTAAGGTAGTTCTTGGCTTACAGCAGTTGCTGAATTGAAACCTGTTAATTGAATACGTTCTTGAAGATCAAATGGGCCTCAGTTTGTTGAACTTGCTGTCTTCCCACACGCTGAGAAAAGGGTTGATAAATATAAAATCTTTCCATGATTGGATCTGAAGCTTGCAAGTTATTTCCCCCAGTAATTTCTTGTCTAAAATGTCTACTAAAAATCTCTAGCAGAAAATTCTCCTCTTCTACCTTTAAACATAATGCTTTCATAGAAAATTTTAAAAAGAACTAAGATGTAAAAAATAAGATTTATTAAACTGAACATGTTTTGTTATTTAATGGCAATTTACCTTTACAAATTAATTATCCAAACAATTAAAATGAGCCACTTAGCATAACTGTCCCAAACATGGGATTTTGAAATGCATATTTAACTGCTACTGTACTGACACAGCTATTTTCATGTCCCATGACTTGAATGGCATCAGCAGTTGTGTAAATACACGACACTGGAGTCAAAACTATATTTTGCATAGCTCCCTGAGCCGATACTGTGATACCTGTCACTATATCTAGAACACCATGGGCATCATATAAACTGCATCTTATAGAGTAATTTTTTGGCTGCAACCCTTGAGTTATGACTGGATGCCTTCAATAGGGAGTAATAGACCCTGTGCCATAATCCATGTCTTGTCAGAGAGCCAGTAATGAGCCAAATGTGAAACAACTGAATTGAAAGAGTTTTCTTTAATTAAATTTGTTTTTCCTCTTGACATAGTATATCCTTTATCCCCGCTCCTCACTCCCATTCTCCTCACCTTCTCTACCAGCCAGCAGTCACTCTAATCTGGTCAGCGTCTATTTTCTTGGAAAACACACTGACATTTTGTGGGCAGGTGCTCTTATTTTATTTATACTTTTAAAAATTTTATTTTAAGAGAATAGCAGATTCGCATGACTTTGTAAGAAACAATAAAGAAAGATCTCATGGACCCTTAACGCAGTTTCTGCCAAGGGTAACATCTTGCAAAACTGTGGTACAATACCGCAACCAGGATATTGACATTGAAAGTTAAGATACAGAGCATTTCCATCACCTCCAGGATCCCTCATGTTGTTTTGGATAGTCGTATCTACTTCTGTCATGCCTCTGCTCCTTCCTTAACCCCTAATCTGTTTTCCATTTCTATAATTTTATCATTTCAAGAATGTTATATAAATGGAATCATATGACATGTAACCTTTTGTGGTTGGCTTTTTTTTTGTTTTTTCACTCAGCTTAATTATCTGGAGATTCATCCCGGTTGTTGTGTGTATTGATTGTTCATTCCTTTTTTAATTGCTGGACTATCTTCCACAGTATTGATGTACCACAGTTTGTCTAACCAGTCACTGCTGAAAGACATCTGGTTTCCACTTTCTAGCTATTCTAAGTTCAACCACTATAAACATTTGTGTGCAGTCTTTTGTTGTACGTAAGTCTTCATCTCTCTAGGTTAAATACCTAGGAGTGAAATTGCTGAGTCATATAGCAGTTGCATGTTTAGTGTTTAAAGAAACTGCTAAACTATTTTCTAGAGTGCCTATACCATTTTACCTTCTCGTCAGCAATGTACGAGTGCACCAGTTTCTCCACATCCTCACCTGCATTTGGTGTTGTCACAATTTTTATTTTAGATGTTCTGATAGGTAACTCTGATAGGTGATATCCCATTGTGATTCCATTTTCCCGATACCTAACGATGTTAAACATCTTTTCACGTGCTCTTTTTCTTCCCATCTGTGTATCCTCTTTGATTAAATGCCTTTTCATGTCTTTTGACCATTTTTCTAATTGGATTGTTTATATTTTTAATGTTTGGTTTTGAGACTTCTTATATATTCTATATAATAGCCTTTTTTGGGTTATGTACCTTGCAAATATATTTTCCTAGTAGCCTGACTTTGACTTTTCATCCTCTTAAAAGAGTCTTTTGCAGAGTAAAAATTTTAAATTTTGATGAAATCCAATTTATCATTTTTTCATTTTATAGATTTTGCTTTTAGTGCAAAGTTTGACTCTTTTTGCCTAGCCCTAGCCCCTGAAGATTTTCTCCTATGCTTTTTTTTCCTATAGATTTTATAGTCTTATGTCTTACATTTAAGTCTATGAAACATTTTGAGTGATTTTTGTATAAGGTATGGGACTTTGGTCAAGATTCCTTTCTTTTTGGTCTGTGAATGTTCAATTGCTCCACCACCATTTGCTGAAAAAATTATTATTCTTTCATTAAATTTCTTCTGCATCTTTGTGAAAAAACCTGTTAGGCATATTTGTGTGGATCTATTTCTGGGTTCTCTGTTCTGTTCCATTGATCTATGTGTCTACCTCAATGTCAATACCACACAGTCCTGATTACTCTAGCTACATAATAAGTCTTGGAATTGGGTAGACCGATTCCTCCCATTTTTTCATTTCCAAAATTGTTTGAGCTATTCTAATTCCTTTGCTTTTCTATAAAAACTTTAGAATGATCCTATAGATATCTACAAAAAGTCATGCTGGAAATTTGATAGGACTTGTGTTAAACCTGTATATCAATTTGGGGAGAATTGACATCTTTGCTGTGTTGATATTTCCTGTCCATGAACATGTTATATCTTTTTATTTGTTTAAATATTTTTTATTCTTTTCATCAGTGTTGTGTAGTTTTCAGCACACAAGTCTTATACATATTTCGTTTATTTACACTTATGTATTTAATTTTTTAAGAAATCGTACATGGTATTGGATTTTTAATTTCAGTATCTGTGTACTCACTGATAGCATATAAAAATATAATTAACTTTTGTATGTTTATCTTGTGTGCTGCAATCTTGTTAAACTCCCTTACTAGTTCTAGGTGGGTTTTTGGGGTAGATTTCTTAGGATTTATACATAGACTATCATGCCATCTGCAAGGAAGGACATTTTTATTGATTCTTTTCTGATATAAATGCCTCTTATTGCCTTTTTGTATTGGGCAGAACTTCTAGTGCTATGTTTAGTAAGAGTGATGAGAATAGACATATTTGCCTTGTTCCCAACCTTAGGAGGAAAGAATTCCATCTCTAACCATTAAATATAATATTAACTGTAGATTTTTTTGAAGTTTCTCTTTATCAAGTTGAGGTAGTTTCCCTCCATTTCTATTTTGCAGCGAGTATTTATTATAAATGAGAGTTGAATTTGTCAAGTGCTTTCTCTACACTGATATGATCATGTGGCTTTTCTTCTTTAGTTTGTTAATGTGGTGGGTTACACTGATTGACTTTCGAATACTGAATCAGCCTAGTATCACTGGAATAATCCCCATTTGGTCATGGTGATGATTATTTTTAGATATTGCTGAATTCTGTTTGGTAAGATTTTGTTAAATATTTTTGAGGATATATTCATGAGGGATATTGCTTTGTAGTTTTCTTTTTTCATTGTCTTTACTTGGTTTTGTTATTAGGATAATATTAACTTCATGGAATGATCAAGACATATCTCTGGTACATCTATTTTCTGAAAGAGGTTGTGTAGATTTAGTGTTAATTCTTTTCTAAGTATTTGGTAGAATTATCCAGTTAAACCATCTGGGCCTGAAGATTTCTTTTTGGAGAGTTTTAAAATTGTGACTTAAATTTCTTTAATAGTAATTGAATATTCAAATTACCTTTTTCATGTTGAGTGAGTTGTGCTGGTTTGTGCTTTTTGAGAAAGTGTTCTATTTTGTATAAGTTGTCAAATTTATGTGTGTAAAGGTGTTCTTAATATTTTCTTTTTATCTTTGTGATATCTTCAGTGTCTAAGTGATATCTCCTGTTTCATTCCTAATGTTAGTAGTTTTTATATTCTTTCTTTTTTGTCCACATTGTTAGAAATTTACCAATTTTATAGATGTTTTCAAAGAACCAGATCTTTGTTTCATTGATTTTCTCTATTGTTTTTTGTTTTCAATTTTATTTGTTTATGTTCTTGGTTTATTATTTTCTTCCTTCTTTTGCTTTTGGCTTATTTTACTTTTCTTTTTCTAGGTTCCTGAGATGGCAGCTTAGATTGTTGATTTGAGACTTTTCTTCTTTTCTGATATATGCATTTTAGTGCTATAAATTTCCCTCTCAGCACTGCTCTAGCTGTGTCTCACAGCTCTGTTCATCTTTTCTTCTCCATTTTCTTTATTGTCCTACCTTTCTAGTTTGCTATTTCTTTCCTCTATCACCTCCATTCTGCTGATGAGCTCATCAGATGAGCCTTTTATTTTGGTTGCTTAATTTTTTTATTTCTAAATAACTGTTTGTTAAATAAATATTACTTAAATAAAAAATTTCAGTGGGAAAACATAATATCTCTAACTACTACTAAATTGTTTAAGCAATATTAGTAATTAAAAGTAATAAATAGAAATAAATAGTATTTTATTTAGAAATAAAATAAAATTTAATTTTATTTCTAAAATACTATATTTCTAAAATGTCCATTTGGTTCTTCTACAGTGTTTTCCAGGTCGAGTTTTTTTGTCAGGAAGCTAGTACCAGTTCTTGTTCTTCTTTGTAGAAAGAAGAAGTTAAATCTAGTTTGTTAATAGAACAGCATGCTGTAACATGGATTTGTTTCTTTCAACATCTCTGGGAGATTTTGAAAAAATAAGATTATATTTAGAGATACAATTGCAATACCATAACTATCAGCAAAGGACACTTCTGATAGCTGTCCTCGAGTAATCATGCTGAAGAAGTAACACAGAGCTCTCTTCTCAAAAGGATATAGGAGCTTTCAGAGAAGGTAAAGTTGTAAAGTATATTAGATATATGCGCTAGGTGATGCTACAGTAACAAACATAATAAAAATATGAGTGGATTAACACACCAAAAATTTCTCACAATGCAGAGTCTACTGCAAGTCCAGGGCAGTTATCTCCTACCTAGATATGGCTTAACATTCTAGGTGCCTTTCTTGTGCATATCCATACAATTACATGTTTTCTTAGTTAGTGTGGTAGGGGAGTAGAACATAGAGTCTCTTAAATGCTACCACTAAGATTGATTCATGACATTTCTATCCATATGTGACTGATCAGAGGAATTCACATGACCATGCCCAAATTCAAGGGTGTGGGAAGAGTATGTATGTGTGTATGTGAGAGAGAGTGAATCGTACTATACATTATGCACTTTGATAGGCAATTGTATAGATATTACAGTGCATATTACTTTTAATTTACACAACATCCTTGTGAGGTGTTTATTATCTCCAATTTTACTGAGAAGAGAATGGGAGATCAAAGAGGTTGCATAAATTGTAAAGATAGGATTTGAACCCATCCAAAGTTTTCTGACTTCAAAACTGACACTTTCTTTTCAACACATATAGTGATAAACACCCTATAAATGCTCAATCCAACATCCTCTCTATTAATTCTGACTTGTTTGAGCATCTGCAATAGTCTAGGGCATGAAAAAAAATCGTGTTAGATGGAGGCAATAGAGTATAGTAGAAGAATTCAGTTTAAAAACTTTTAGTCAGCTCCTTCTATGTACTAGGCACAAGAAAAGCTCATAGTCTAAAAGAGATATTAGCTGATAGATATCACTTAGTAAGTAATATGGTAGAAATTTACAATGGAGTTGAGAAGATCAAGTCATACCAAAGTGTTGAATGGATTATCCACACAGACATAGAAGTTACCTGGAAGGATGGCATAACTTGGAGTGAAAAAGATAATTCTCAGCCAGATGCCAAAGTCCTCAGTGAGTGAGGGGGACTGTTTGGGAGATCAGTAGGTTACAGGGAAGGTTATGAGGAAGTTGAAGAGAAATTTAGTCTATAATCTGTAATAGCTGTGCCAGAGTTTCAACTCCACTTCACTATGCAACATCTTCCAAGTTGCTTTCTTAGTACAACCTTAAATGATTCTTGCTCTAGCTAGGTAAAATGGCAAAGGATTACAGAATAAATTATCAAAGAGTGAGCAATAATAAAGAGGCAGTCCAAATTTTACAAAATAAAAAAGTTTGTTAAAACAAATAAAAAGTGTGTTTGTGTATGTGTGTGCGTTTTAAGTTATACCAGACTTCACTAGAGAAGAATGAGGTGAAGTTTACAAAAATGTCTTAGGGCTACGTAAACCTAAAACTGAACTGAAAACCTATTCTGTTTTTTGATACAACACTTGTAATTAAACAAAAATGAAGAACAATAAATTTAGCCCAGAAAAATAGGGTTCTATGTTGAAAGCTGATGCTTTGGAAAAAGTAGATTAATAAATAGAGAATGAGGACAGAGAGGGGAAATTTCCTGATTCTCTGAAAGGATCTTCTGCATATGTCTAACGGGCTATGGGATAATTCCTCAGATTCTTTGTCATTTCCAATTTGATTCAAAAGCTATGAGTTTCCAAATGGTAACTGTCATTTTCTTTGGGCAGATGCATAATAGGTGATTTTTATTTCTACCTTTTGGTAATCAGAAAAAGCCCAAATTATTTCTATAAGAAATTGTTTTTCTTTTTCCTTGTTAGGCTCATTAACTACCACCAGTCTAATAAATCTTGGTCCTGGCTTGGATGGTTTTAGACCAATAGAAAGGCAGTAGAGAGAAGGAGTGTTATTGGAGTCAGAAGTTGGGTCAAATGAA
The DNA here is from genome assembly GCF_037783145.1 of Equus przewalskii. Lineage (NCBI taxonomy): Eukaryota > Metazoa > Chordata > Mammalia > Perissodactyla > Equidae > Equus > Equus przewalskii. Next base: position 95,845,439 of record NC_091834.1, on the reverse strand, counting down.
CACCCAGATGTGAATGTGAGAAAGAATGTCTAAGGTCTGTAAGAGGTGAGAGAGGGTAGAGAGGTGGGAGGGAATGATTTGTGGTAGCTCCTCTGTAGAGGGAGAAAATAGGTGGCTGGAAAGATGTTTATCAGATAATTTTTATTTTAGCTCCTGCCCAAGGAGAGATGGATGTGTTAGGGAGGGGTAGGGATAAACAGGCTCATGATGTTTACAAGACATTTGTAAATTTGGTTGACAATCACAGTCTTCTTATCTTATGACTCATATTTTTATTATCTGAACTGAAATTTCTTGAACCAAAGCTACTATTGCCTTATGTCATTGAACTTTCCATTTGTATCTAAGTGCATTTCCTGAATAATGCTCAATTATTTGCTAGGAAGCTATAGTCAGACATACATAATTTTGCTGTACTATGTGTTTAGCATCATTTTGGGAAAGCATAACCCCTCCACAGTGAGCTCACTGTTAGGATGTGTAATCTATGGTGATAATGATGCTAAAGTCCTTTAGAAATAGTACCGTGGGCTGAAAACTAAATGCTGAGTGAGGAGCTGCTGAGACCTGCCTCTTCAGGAGGTTCTGCGGGTTGCTTGGGATGAGGAAAATTCTTAGTGAGCACTTTATTCTCATTACAGGGTAATTAAATTTCCTGGATATCTAAGAACAACAGTATACTAGCTCCTTTATTAATTCTCACCCATTTATAATTTCCTGCTGATTTCATTTTCTTCTTTCATCCCAACATCCATAACATCTTAAAATGGGTTTGAGGCTGGTGTAATCTAAGTCTCTAAGTGCTAAATGGAAGATCAAAATGAAATGACATGGTCACTTAGGATTTTTATGACAATGGAAAGAAACTGTGATTTTTTTACTTTTAAAGATTTTATTTTTCCTTTTTCTCCTCAAAGCCCCCCCTGTACATAGTTGTGTATTTTTAGTTGTGGGTTCATTCTAGTTGTGGTATGTGGGACACCACCTCATCATGGCTTGATGAGCAGTGCCATGTCTGCCCCCAGGATCCAAACTGGCCAAACCCTGGGCCGCCAAAGTGGAGCACGCAAACCCAACCACTCAGCCATGGGGCCGGCCACAACTGGCAAGTTTTTTATGTGTAGGATGTGAGGTGAGGGAGAATGCTGTGATGCAGCATTTCTAGGAGGAGGAAATGACTAAGCAGCAGTTCCAAGGTGAGAGAACCTGTCGTGATAAAGAGGGGAAACTGATTTGCTTGATTAGGGGCAGAGATTTTATTGGTCTGTGGAATGCGAGCACGGATGAGGGATGTTGTTGGATCAGGCAGTGGTAAGGAGACAGTTCTAACAGAGCTTCTGCCAGAGTGAGCCTTTTGAATTTGATTTTAGGATTAATAAGGCACCCAAATCAGTTTTGATGCTGCTGCTATGTACTTGAAGTTACCTAGAGGACTATGGAGGAAGGACATCTGATGTCTCCTCCTTGGGCTCAAACTACCCATTCTGAGAAAAAGATCCAGGGCCCCAGGGAGAAAATGGAATCGTGTGTTGTGTGTGTGTGTGTGTGTGTGTGTGTATGTGTGCATGCACTGATGGAAGAGTGCTCACTGGGGGGGATTATTATTTCAGAAAAGGAAGAAATATGCAAAGGATGTTCCATCTCAGATGAGATAATTGCTTCCACATAATTCTTTGGGATGGAAGTCCACTAGAACGTAGTATAGTTAGCCCTATGAAGGGCAGAACACAGAAACTGTACCCACTCATGGCCTCATCTCCACCAGCCCCCAATTGTCCAGAATTGCTGAGATAATTCTCAACCATGACATTGACCCACCTATCATGTATTCCCCTCCAAGGAGGCCAGGGATTGACCAAACCATCCCTAAGCAGCCCCAAACCCAAGATACTCTCCCAGGCAGATTTTTCACCCCCTTGGCTTTGGGACATTTTTCTATTGCCTACACAGTAGGAAGGGGGAAGACATCAGAAGCATGATTTTCTTTTTCTATAGCAATGTCCTGCAATTCCCATCTTTCGCCGTTTCTCTTTTATATGGTTTATCCAACCATGCACCAAGCCATAGGAAGTGTGAAAAGCTCAGAATCTGCTTACAGTCAAAACAGCCTAAGGAAAATGTAGGCAGAGTTTACATCAGTTGAGATAAATTACAGCTACCTCATCTTTACTCAGCAGAACCTGGAAGCAGTAGCCAGTCACTGGTGTACTCCGTGATTTCAGTCTCCCATCAGCGTGATTTGGTGTCCTACTTTTTTCTGCTTAGGACATCTCTATTGCTTTAACTCTCTTTTTCTAGCCTTCTTCTAAATCTGTGAGAAAAATGTTTTTTCTGCCAGAGCTGCAAATCCATCTGTGAACTCTGCCCTTGGACTTTTCCTCAGACTTTTGAGCAGCATCTCTTCAGATTCTGGGCACTCAGAACAGCACTTATGTTCTCTTTGCCAAGCATCCTACCTTGGTCAGCACACACCAGAATCTCTGGTGGGTTTTCTCCCTTTCTTCTCCCATCCTGTCTTCTGTGTTTTTCTTGCAGGAGGATTATCACAGCACCTCTACTTCACTCAGCTATTCTAGTGTTCTTGGTGATTACTTTCTAAATCCAGTTTCTTTAAACAGTCCTCACCCCTCTGACTTCTCCCCCTCAGTCTGTATACCACCATTCCTTCAGTCTCGGATGGGTCACTCATAGCTTCTGGACACACATAACATATGTTACAAAACTGCTTACAAATGATTTGGGGGTTCAAAGCCACCCTCTATTTTTGTTGCACTTTTATTGTTTGAACTTTAAAGTGATGATGGTTGTGCCCATCACTGTATTTAACATGAACTTAACCTAGTATTTGCATTTACAGCAGGAAAAACTTATTTTTCCTATAAATTGGGAAAAAGGATAAGAAGTCTAGAAAAAGAGAGTGGCAAATATCTCACAGAAGCATGACTGTTATATTTCCTTTAAATTCTGCCTTCAGATCTTTTCTTCCAAAGCTTAGAGACGTGTTCATGAAACTCCATCCTGGGATCAATCTTTGAGACAGAGGTACTGTGCCTTTTTTTCTCCCAAAATTTTTATGTAAATTCATTATGCAAATAGAAATTCACCCAGTGTGGGATGTTTGCCTCACAGGTATATGGGGAACAAACTCTGTAAACCAGATCTTTGAATGGGAAGATCTATTCCATATCAGATGATGGAGAGTTAAAAAAACAAAAAGATGATTAAGAGATCAAGATAAGAGAAACCAAATGGAAAGTGGGAGAGGTTTGAATAGAGGATGGAGAATGAAGAAGAAAAGTCATGGAGAATGGGAAGCCTGGTAGGGAATTCTAATTATCGACAGTCGATGTCAAAGTATGTTCTAATGAAATGCACTTGTTGTTGTAACACAACAAGTTCACTGTTACAGGCAACTCAAAACCATCTCATTGCCTGTGCATAGGATGTGATATCTAAGTGTAACCATACTGTATCTTCTGGATATGTACACAATCTAACAATGGGAAAGGAGGAGTTTCCTCTTTCATTCCTCCAGGAAGATCCAAGGAATCCTGGAATAAGGGAGGAAATATATCAACAGGGATGTAATTGAGGAAAGTTGGAGAAAGAGAAAATGGAGAAAGAGAATTAAGTAGCATGATGGAAAATACGCTCTGTTTTTGTGATATAATGGAGTTGGACATCCCTACATGACCTCTCAGTGGTTATCCCCAATTCTTGGCGTAGGGCTGAGCGTAGTCTATAATCCTTGTTGGGAGGGTCACAAGCACAGAGCGGCTTTTCTGTGGACATGTCTCAGGTCTTGCCTTCACTCTATACCACAGGTCATCTTTCCGTTATTGCCTTAGCCCTCATGTCTACACATTCCCTTTCAAAAAATGTTATTAAACTCCCCTTTTGTTGCATGAGATTCAGAGAAATGTATTCCTGTCTCTCCTTAGTTATGCTCTGATTTCTAACACTTGGGAAGTTAAGGAATAATTGGGGAATTCCTTTCAAAAGCTGCAACCCTGGGCATCTGTTTCTTCTCCTTGGGCCTTACCTGCGTAGCGGTTAGTCCAAATAATAAAAGTTAACAAACTGCTTCAATGACAGAGGAGTTTAGTTGAATACGAGGAGATCTAGGGACAAAGAATAAGCTCAGCTTAGTCCTTGAATCCAATGAGACTTGCCTCAGAATTCAGTGGTTAAGACTTTTGTGGTTCCAGCCACTCTGCTCTCCCATCTTCCCAAGACAGACAGCCTCCCTTCATTCAGGTCTCTGCTGAATCACTTTCTTCCTGACAACCCACATTACTCTCCATCCCTTAGTTGGCTTTATTTTCACTCTATTTCTTCTTACTATCTGAAATTCTATTATACATTTGATTATTTGCTTGATACCTGTGACCCTCACTAGATTGCTGGCTCTATGCAGGCAGGAATTTGTGTTTTTCACTGACTTGTGTCTGATACCTAAAATAGTACCTGGTTCATGGTCCAGCTCGACAATTCTTTGTTAATTGAAAGAATGCACCTGGCTACCCTTTATAATGATTTTATGAGACTCTTTTTCTGTTTACTATGCTCTAGTTTTAACCTTTGATTTCAGATAAAAATATTTTAAAATTGTATACATAGTATGAAATGAATAAAACTCATAGTTGGGCCTTTTCTTTCCTTTCAGCACACCTTTAATGTGATGTCTTCTTCCTTTTCTACCTCTTTTGATGGATTTTCCTAAAAAAGACCTCTCTACTCTCAAATTATTTCTAGCTTATCTAGTCCTTGTTAGATAATGCAGTTCAGAATTTTAAAAATTGTATTTAATTTTGTCCCTTTTCTCTTATATTTGAAGTTGCAACCAGCCAGCTTAAGTTCAGTGGACTTTGGATTGAGTCTAAAGATGCTCCACTCTTAATACACCTAATGAACCAACTTTGTTTTATTTGATTACATTTATGAGGCATACTGTTTTCTTTATTACAGGAATCATAAATTTTCAGTTTTCCATTTTCACTTTGTAGTATTTTCCATTAAAATGCTTAAATAATTATAGAGACAAAACTGATCTGTTAGGTGGCAGGGGATGCTATGTTGGATACTTGAAATGTCCATAGACAAGCAGATATATGCATTTGCCATGTGAAAGGTGAATTAGGTATGTCAGTGTAGAGTATGTAAGGTCAGGTGCTACAAATACCTAAAGTACACAGATCAAAGATCATCTGTACAGGAGTGACATCAGCATCATAGTGGAGTGAGTTTTTCCCTCTCTCTCTCCCCTCTAAATTACAACTAAACAGACATCCATTAATCAACAGAGGATTCCCCCTACAGCACAACAGGATGCATGAGAGATCCATGCAGGTATACATGTGAAGGTGGGTGGACTGCATCTCTGGGAAGCAGTGAAACTAGAGGAGTGGCCCCCTTCCTCTCCCTGGTGGATCCTCCCATTGCAACCAGTGCGACAGTGAGTCGGGGTGGTGGCAGCCCAGCCACCAAGCAAATACTTGCAGAGTGGCAGTAGCCAAGTCCACAGGAGCACCCACCCTGTCTTGGCAGCCTCACCCACAAGAACACTCCCTGCTGAGTAGTTGTGGCTCAGACCACATGAAGGCACCCTGCCCATTTTAGCTGTGGTCTGGCCTGCTTGAATGCAGAATGACAAACAAGCACAACTACAAACAGATTGGGGGCAGTGGGAGAACAAACAGCCCCTGTCCACCTCCCCCACCAGTGACAGCTGGAACTTGCAATGAGAAGCAACAGGAACCACAGCAGAACTGGTGACCCAGCCTGCAGTGTTGGTAACCATGACGTGAGCTCCACCAGCAGTGGGGAATATATATCCCTAAGTGCCCAGGCCCAGACCAGTGAAAGTGACACCAGTGGACCCAGCATCCCTGGCAGGGGTGCAGCCTACACCCAAGACAACCTGGGAAGAGCAGCACATGGGGTGCATGGGACAGCAGTGTCTGCATTTGCAGACAGCCAGTGGAGCACCACAAGACCCAGGTGGCCAGAACCAAAGTAACCAAATCTATACTAAGAAAAAAATCTGTAATAAGAAAAAGTGATTACTACCAAAAATATGCTGACAGAGCACCAATTCATCAAACACCCTGAAGAATTACAGTAACACTGCAGAACAGAAGATAAATGACAACTCTCCAGAAACCAAACCTGAAGTCACAGAATACTACAGTCTAACTGATAGAGAATTCAAAAAAGCTATCATAAAGAAACTCAATGAGTTATAAGAAAACTCAGAAAGACAGTACAATGAGCTCAGGAATGAAATGAGTGAGCAGAAGAAATACTACCCCAATGAGATTGAAGCTCTACCAAAATACCAAAGAGAAATTTCGGATAAGAAAAACACAATTAAGGAGATAAATGATAATGTAGAAAGCATAAAAATTAGAGTAAACCTTATGGAGGAGAGAATCAGTCACCTAAAAGATAGAAACTTACAAATGATTCAGGTGGAAGAGGAGAGAAAACTAAGTTTCAAAAAAAAACGAAGAAATTTTTCAAGAAATATCCAATTCAATTGTGAAAAGTAATGAAGGTTATAGGTATCTCAGAGGGAGAAGAGATGGAGAAAGGAGCAGAGAGCTTGTTCAAAGAAATGATAGCTAAGAACTTACCAAACCTGGGGAAAAAACTGGACATACAAGTACATAAAACTAATAGAACTCTTAATTACATCCATGAAAAAAGACCTTCACCAAGGTTTATAATATGAAAACTATTAAAAGTCAATGACAAAGAAAAAATATTAAGGGCAGTAAGAGAGAAGAAAATAACCTACAATGGAACCCCCATCAGGATTTCAGGGGATTTCTCAGCAGAAACATTACAGGCTAGGAGAGAATGGAGTGATATATCAAATGATATATAAAAATACTGAAAGAAAAAACTATCAGCCAAGAATACTGCATCCCAGTGAAATTATCCTTCAGATATTACAGAGAAGTAAAAACTTTCCTAGACAAATGAGCTTAAAGAGTTCATCACCACTAGATGTGCCTTACAAGAAATGATGAAGAGAGCCCTCTTACCTAAAACAAAAAGGGAAAGGTTTACAAAGCTTTGAGCAAGCAGATACAAAGACAGACAAAATCAGAAAATATCAGCTCTATGTCACAATAGGTTAGCAAAATAAAAAATAAAGGGAAAGAAAGCATCAATAATAAGTATAACTACTTCAGTTTGGTCACAAACTCACAATACATAAGTGAATAATTTGTAACACATGAAAACATAGCAGGGGACAAGGAAAAGGGTGGAATATGCACAGGCTAATGGAGATAAGAGGCTGTCAGAAAAACGGCTTTCTCATCTATGAGATCTTGTATACAAACCTCTTGGTAATCACAAGACAAAAAATCTGAGCAGAGTCACAAATCATAAATAATAGAAAACTGAGAAAGCCATCACAGAAAACCACCAAACTGAAATGGCAGATAGAAATACAAGGAAAAAGAAACAATAGAAATATAGAACAACCAGAAAGCAAAAGATAAAAACTGCAGTATTAAACCCTTATATGTCAAGAATCACTCTAAATGTAAATGAATTGAATTCACCAGTCAAAAGACACAGAGTGGCTGGATGGATAAAAAAACAAGACCCAACAATATGCTGCCTCCAGGAAACACATCTCAGCTCTAAAGAAAAACATAGGCTCAGAATGAAGGGATGGAAGATGATACTTTAAGCAAAAGGGCAAGCAAAAGAAAGCAGATGTAGCCATACTTGTATCAGGTGAAATAGACTTCAAGATGAAAAAGATAATAAGAAACAAAGATGGGTGTTGCATAATGATAAAAGGACACTTGACCAAGAAGATTTAACACTTACTAATATATATGCACCTAACACAGGAGCACCAAAGTATGTAAAGCAACTCTTAACATAACTAAAGGGAGAATTATCAGAAACACAATAGTAGGAGGGGACCTTTACACCCTACTTACATCAATGGATAGATCATCCAGAGAGAAAGTCTAGAAGGAAACAGTGGCCTTAAAGGAAAACACTAGACTAGATGGACTTAATAGACCTATATAGTAGCTTCCAACCAAAAACAGCAGAATACACATTCTTCTCAAGTGTACATGAAACTTCTCAAAGATAGACCATATGTTGGGAAACAAAACAAGCCTTAATAAATTTAAGAAGATTGATATCATATCAACCATCTTTTCTGACCACAATGCTATGAAACTAGAAATCAGCTACAAGGAAAAAGCTGGGAAAGTCACAAATATTTCAAGACTAAGTAACATGCTACTGAACAAGTGTTTGATCAATGAGAAATAAAAAATATCTAGAGACAAATGAAAATGAAAATACAACTTACCAAAATTTATGGGATGCAGCAAAAGAGATGGTAAGAGGGAAATTTGTAGCAATACAGGCCTATGTCAACAAACAAGAAAAATCTCTAATATGTAAGCTTGTCCTATACATAAAAGAACTGGAAAAAGAAGAACAAACAAAGCCCAAAGTCAGTAGAAAGAAAGAAATAATAAAAATCAAAGCAGAAATAAATGAAATAGAGACTAAAAAAAAATAAAAGGAATCAATGAAACTAAGAGCTGGTTCTTAGAGAAGATAAACAAAATTGACAAACCCTTAGACAGACACCCTAAGAAAAAAAGAAAAAAGATTCAAATAAATAAAATGAGAAATTAAAGAGGAGAAATTACAACAAACACCACAGAACTACAAAGCATTCTAAGAGAATACTATGAACAGCTATATGCCAACAAACTGGATAACTTAGAAGAAATGGATAAAATCTTAGACTCATACAACCTCCCAACACTGAATCAAGAAGAGATAAAGAATGTGAATAGACCAATCACAAGTAAAGAGATTGAAACAGAAATCAACAGCCTCCCAAAAAACAAAAATCCAGGACTAGACAGTGTTTTTGATGAATTCTGCCAAACACTCAAAGAAAATTTAATTCCTATCCTTCTCAAACTTTCCTGAAAAATTGAAGAGGATGAGATGATTCCAATTTCTTTTTATGAAACCAACATTACTCTGATACCAAAACCAGACAAAGACAACACAAAAAAGGAAAATTACAGGCCAATATTGCTGACAACATAGATGAAAAATCTTCAACAAAATATTAGCAAATCGAATACAACAATACATTAAAAGGACCATACACCATGATCAAGTGGGATTTATTCCAGTGATGCAGGGTTGGTTCCACACTCACAAATCAATCAATGTGATACACCACATTGATAAAATGAAGAAAAAAATCACATGATCATCTCAATAGATGCTGAGAAATCATTTGACAGGATCCAACATCTGCTTTTGATAAAAACTCTAAACAAAATGGGTATAGAAGGAGAGTATCTCAACATAATAAAGGCCATATATAACAAACCCAGAACCAGCATCATACTCAATGGCAAAAAACTGAAAGCCCTTCATCTGTGAACAGGAGCAAGACAAGGCTGCCCACTCTTGCCACTCTTATTCAACATAGTACAAGTTTTGGCTATAGCATTTAGGCAAGAAAAAGAGATAACAGTGATCAAAATTAGAAAGAAAGAAGTTAAACTCTCACTGTTTGTGAATGACAGGATTCTATATATAGAATGCCCTAAAGAACACATTAAAAAACTATTAGAGTAGTCAATAACTACAGCAAAGTTTCAAGATGCAACATCAATGTACAAAAATCAGTTGCATTTCTATACACTAATAACAAATTAGCAGAAATAGAAGTCAAGAATACAATACCATTTATAATTGCAAAAAAAAGAATAAAATAGATAGAAATAAAATTAATGAATGAGGTGAAAGACTTATAAACCAAAAACTATGAGACATTATTGGAAGAAATTGAAGAAGACATAAGGAAAAGGAAAGATAGTCCACGGTCATGGATTGGAACAGTAAAAATGGTTAAAATGTCCGTATTACCCAAAGAAATCTACAGATTCAACACAATCCTAATCAGAATCCCAATGACATTCTTCACTGAAATAGAACAAAGAATCCTAAAATTTATATGGAACAACAAAAGATGCTGAACGGCCAAAGCTATGCTGAGAAAAAAGAACAAAGCTGGAAGTCTCACACTCCTTGACTTCAAAATATAGTAGGAAGCTATAGTAATCAAAACAACATAGGACTTGTACAAAAACAAACACATAGATCAATGAAACAGAACTGAGAGCCCAGAAATAAAACCACATGTCTGTGGACAGCTAATCTTTGACAAAGGAGCCAAAAACATACAGTGGAGAAAGGAAAGTCTCTTCAATAAACCGTGTTGGGAAAACTGGACAGCTACATGCAAAAGAATGAAAGTAGGCCATTATCTTACATAATACACCAAAATTAAGGCAAAATGGAGTAAAGACTTGAATTTAAGACCTGAAACCATAAAACTCCTAGAAGAAAATACAGGCAGTACACTCTTTGACATTGGTCTTAGCACTATCTTTTCGAATACCATCTCTTTTCAGACAAAGGAAACAAAAGAAAAAATAAACAAATGGGGCTACATCCGACTAAAAAGCTTCTGTAAGGCAAAGGGAACCAGGAACAAAATGAAAAGACAACTGGGAGTAAATATTTGCAAATCATATATCCTACAAGGGGCTAATTTCCAAACTATACAAAGAACTCACACGACTCAACAACAAAAAAATTGCAACCGTGTCAAAAAATGGGTAGAGGATATGAACAGACATTTTTCCAAACAAGACATATACAGGTGGCCAACAGGCACATGAAAAGATGTTCAATGTCACTAATTATCGGGGAAATGTAAATCAGAACTACAACGAGATAGCACCTTACACCTGTCAGAATAGCTATAATGAACAAGACAATAAGTAGCAAATGTTGGAGAGGATGTGGAGAAAAGGAAACCCTCGTACACTGCAGCTGAGAATGCAAACTGATGCAGCCACTATGGAAAACAGTACGGAGAGTTCTCAAAAAATTAAAAATAGAAATGCCACGTGATCCAGTTACTACTGGGTATTTATCCAAAGAACATGAAATCAACAATTCAAAGAGATTTATGCATCCCTATGTTCATTGCAGCATTATTCACAATAGCCAATACACGGAAGAAACCAAGTGCCTATCAATGGATAATAGATAAAGAGGATGTGATATATATATATATACACAGAAAGTCTCAATGCTAGGTTATTAGTGATTCCTTTTTTTCTAAAAGACATGTTTTTACTACTTTGGCATCTCTCTAATTCCTAGTTTATAGGAATAATAGAGAGTTGGACCCTGTTTTTCCCTCCAGGGGAAACAGAGATAAGGAGAATTTTTAGCTCGTCTTTGCTCCTGCATTGTCTGTGTCTAAAGCAACTGGTGCCAAAGTCCTTGCCCCCACTCTCCTTCTCCTCACGCCAGAGCCCAGATCTCAGGGCTGTGATGGCTACACTGAGCTCCATGCCTACAGGACACCGGAGAGAGTGAAAGAGCAGTCCCAGTTCCCAGGAGGCCCATGTAGACTATGAGTTGCCTGCCTGCTCCCTGGAGCACACATTTCCCAAAATGAAGATGATGCTGGGATGTGCCCAAGTCCCCAGTGGAGGCAACTGCTCCCCAGGAACCACTGTTGTGCTCCTAGTCAGCCCTGCTGGAGCACACTGTCAGTGCTGAGAAGAGCTGGAGGCTTCCAATTTTTCCATGCATTTTGGTTTCAGATCTTCCATCAGGAGGTGCTGAGTAGCAGGCGGAAGGGGATTCAGAGAGAAGGACCAAGGCAGGGTGAAGAGTCTCCTTCCTGGGGTTGTGTTCTGTTTGCTGCAGACTGCCGCAGGGATCCCTGGTTTGGGAACTGTGCCTGCAGGGAGTTTGAAACTGACCACTTTGCTCCATTCAACCCATTGCACTTGCCTGTTGTCCACTGGATGAAGGCTACCATCACTGAGTCCTGCATTTGGACCTGGGTGGCAATTTGGGGGCTAACATCGGTGAGTCCCTTACCTTCCACTCAGTCTCTGTCATGCCCCCTTCATTGCCTGCATAGCACTTATCAGTTTGTCATTTTCAACTTATTTACTGTCTCTTTTTCCAACTTGACTGTAAGGTCTGGGACTATTTTGCTCACTACTGTGTTCCTTGAGCACCAATAGTATCTGGCAATATCAGTCAAATTTTTATGAATGAATGAATGATTCTAGTTGCCTGTGTCCTCTTGCTCACTATGCTATTACTGATTTTGGGGGCAGCAATGAATCACATCATGATAGGATTTCACTCCCTGCATCGGTCTCATCTTGCTTTCCCACTTGGAGAGAAGCTAAGCGTCTTCTGCCCCACCCCACTCCTTTTGCCCCTTCCTCAGAGACCCAGGTTCAGGGGAAGCTCAGCCTAGGTGTCTTCCCGATGTGTCTCTCTCCTCTCTTGGATCCTTCATAGACCCTTGGCTGCCTAGCACCTGGACTTCTTGCCTCATTCCTTGCCTCGAATTCTTGCTGCCGTCTGATCTGCTCAGCTCAGTGTGCTGTTTGCCTCTGTATCTTCCCTCTGTCACTAGCCACTTGCAAAGGTTTGTGGATCATAAGGGGATGTTCAGGTACTTTCCCTGCCCACCCTTCTGTCCCATTCCTCACCCCTGTTCTTTCCTCTACTTGAGAAGCTCTGCATGTCCCGGAACACTGATGATCAAAATCACTGCTACAAACAACCAGGGTGATGGAACGGCTCTCGTAGTTCCCTCCATTTCCATTTAATAATTTCCAGTTCTCAGAAACAGAGTCATTTCTGGTTTAGGAAAGTTGTTCCAAAAGTCAAAAAGCATGAGGATAATTCAGTCAGAAGAATTGAGAGGGTTGATGTGGAGAGAGAAACATGCGTAACAAGGAGGGGGGCTTTCAAATGGGTTCCAAGTCACTGGAGGGTTATTATACAGGGACAGGTGAGCTCTCTGCTAGTTGACATTTTCACAAGAGATCTGAACTGCAAAACCTACAGCATGAAGGATTTGGATAGAGATGAACAGCGCCTCTTATCAGCGAGTATCCTTATCATGAATGTGTGAGGGAAACTGAGGACACATCGGGGAGTCCAGATGATCAAGTACAGATAATGTGGGGCCCAGTCCAAAGCATGTGCTAAATGGCCAACCAAAGCCTTGGTCAGTGGACTTCGTGAGAGCTAAGGCTGCACTTGGCCTGTTTTAATGGGAACTGCATTGTCTCCTGCTTGGAAAAGCTGAGTCTTCCCCGGTTAGGGCCATGCCAGACTCCTGGGCCTGAGAGAGGATCTCTTCTGTAGCAAGGGAGGGGAATTCCTCAAGGCCTGCTGCAGAGGCTGCACTGGGGAAAATCTGGTGTGTAGAAGACCCTGATGCAGAGAAAAGTCAATCCTACATTCAAGTTAAACTTTACCTATTTCAATTTTGCTTGTATTAAACAATCAGTTTTGACAAATAAAGACTTGGGATGTAAAATTATTCAACAAGTATGGCAGGTCCTAAAATGTACTCCAAGAATGTTGTCCTGGGTCGTGGGCTCCAGATTGCTGAGCTGGTGTCAGGCGAGTGGTGGCTCAGTTTTGAAGCAACAGGTAGGGATGGGCACCAGTCATCAAATCTGAGCTGGGCGAGGGAGGTGGCAAGATCTTGAATGGGGAACGAAAAATCTAAAAGTGAAAAGTCCAGTAGACTGGACAGAGGCTGGGAGGAGGAAGGCAAGCTGGGTTGCAGTGAGGGTGTAGCATTGTAGGCTGTGCTGGAGGCCTGTTTAGAAGGACTCCGGCTAGGTGGGGATGAGAGAAGCCTCCTGCACTGCATGGAGAATTCCTGACTCCAGGGTCAGCCCTGGATCAACTCTTTATCCTCTGATTCCAGGACTTCAAATATTTTAGACTGTGGGGCCCTGGGATGTGATGTCACTGAAACCTGTCGGGTAAGAAATATATTGCTCTCTGGGTGGCAGTGTTGGTGAATAAAACATAAAATAGCCCCATGGATTGAATTCCTCATTCTCACTTAGGCATTTATAACATCTGCAGAATGTGATATATATCAATAGGGGCTGGGGAGGGTGAGATCACAGTCAGGGAAGTGGTAAATGGGGGAGCAGCAGCCTCCCAGGGGCCCGACTGTGGTGGATTCCCAATGAGGGATGGGAGACCGAGGGCTGAGCTTGTTTGGGGGACTTGTAACTGGTCCCGCAGTAATGTTAGAGACCCAGGTTAGGTCCTTTCTATGCATGGAAAGGGACTCCCTCCCTGTCTCCAGGGCATCACTGAGAGTCAATAGCCAATCAGGGAAATTTACACTTTAATACATCCCTTAATTTACCATCTATTAAATACTTTCTCTACTTGCAGTCCTAAGCAATAGGCTTTGAATTCTTTGTCTGGAGTTTGAGACGTGTTTGAAAATTATGAAGGTTTCACATATTTGGCATTTTGATTCCTGTAAACAAATAGGAACTAGAGTTGGAAAACCTCGGGCTCAAATCCCAGCTGTACATTTGTTAACTCTATGACTCGGGATTGAGATCTTTAACATCCTGAGGTTCAGTTTGTATCACCTGTGATATGGAGATGGTAGCTTTCACGGCTTTGTTGTGACATAAGAACCAGTGCATGGCGGGCCTCGCTGAATAAGGCCTGCCCAGTCAGCACCCCTTATCCACAATTCTGTAATCAAAATGCTTTGACACTAAAAATTCTTTTCTAATTTTGTGTCGGACTAACCAGGCAGTTAAACCTGATCTGAACTTAGCACAATGAGCCTATTTATAGCCTTTATTTATTCCATTTAGTGTGAATATTTATGCATTATGTTGCAGAAATAGTATTGTACTGGTCGCAGGGTGCTGCCCAGACCTTTCTGGGATTGGATTCTGAAACACATCTGGTCTTATCTTATCTTTCTGACAGGAAATTGTCATGGCATTATTTCCACATTACCTTCCATTAAAGCCCACAATGCACACATACAGATAATCTTTAAAGAAAATGTTATTTTCCATTTGGCAAAACTTCTTCTCAGGACTAGGAATGAAAACCCAATTGATGTACTCCTTTATTCACTTAACTAAAATTTACTGAGTCCTTATGCTGTGTGAGACATGTTGCTAGGTATCGTGAGGGTTATAAAGATGAAAAGAGAGTCCTACCACTAAGAAAACAGAAATCTAGTGTTGAGGATAAGCTTGGCAGAAGGATAATTATGATGAAAGGCAGAACATGCTAATTTCCGTGGTTCGTAATTCCAGGTAGGATGAGTTCACATCTGGATAGAGGATGCAGCTTCATAAAGAAGGGACACTTGAGACAGTCACTGAAGGGTGGGTAAGAACTTGCCAGGCAAAGATGGCAGGAGAGGGTATTCCAGGCATAAAGAACAGCAAGGAAAAGGATGTGAAAGCAGGGCAGAATTAACAGATTTGTTGACTAGCGAGTGGTCCAGTTTGGTGGTAACACAAAGGATGTGGTAGGAAGGAGGCGAGAGTAAGGCTAGAGGGATAGATAGGCAAAGCTGTGGAAGGCTGGGATTGCCAAGGCAACTTGGTGTTTGATTCAGCAGACAAGGGAAGGAATAGCTGCTGTTGTTTCAATTTTGTTTTTTTTTCTGATCGCTAAAATAATACATGTTCAAATGCAAAGAATTTAGAAAACAAAGACATATATATAGGAAAACATTAACATGCCTATAACCTACACCCAGAGATAGCCATTGTTAATACTTTTAAATACATCCTGGTAGTGATTTTCTGTATGAAGATAGCTAGCTAGTTTGATTGATTTTAAGAGTAATGTATAAATTAAATCACATTGCCTCAGATTATTAAAAAAAACAGCTGAAGGACATAATATTTTAGAAAAATAAGTGTAACAGCATATGTGGATAGGCTGGATATAGAGAAATGTAAGAATAAGAAAACCATTAAGAATGCTATTGCAGGGCTGGCCCAGTGGCGCAGCGGTTAAGTGCGCACGTTCCGCTTCTGGCAGCCCAGGGTTGGCCAGTTCGGATCCCGGGTGCGGACATGGCACCGCTTGGCAAAAGCCATGCTGTGGTAGGCGTCCCACGTATAAAAGTAGGGGAAGATGGGCATGGATCTCAGCTCAGGGCCAGTCTTCCTCAGCAAAAAGAGAAGGATTGGCAGTAGTTAGCTCAGGTTGGCAGTAGTTAGCTCAGGGCTAATCTTTTTTTCTAAAGAAAAAAAAAAAGAATGCTATTGCAATGATTAAGAGGAAATAAATCCTTGAAACTGGGTTGTGGCTGTGGAAAAAGACAGCGGAATTAGACGAAGAAAAATTCTAAGGATAGCAATTCAAGTGGTTTAGAAGAGAGATAGAAAACTCAGAGATATCTTCCAGAGTTCAAGTCTGGATGACTCAGGGTGAGTCATGAACATGATATTGGCTTTGGGGGAATGGAGGATTATGTGTATTTTTACACATATTGAGTATGTGGTGGTGGTCATCAGGCAGTTAGAGAAATGTGCTGGGAACAAAAATGCAGTTCGAGGTGCATTTACATTTTTAAGAATGCTCTGGTTAAGGGAGATAGTGAGATTTCTGAAGGCGAGAATAGAGAGAAAAAAGAAGAATGAGAAGAGAAATGTGAGGACATCCAGATTTAGAAAGACCCAGAGCCAGATGAGAAAATCAGAATTGTCAGTGAACTAAGAGTAGACTGTCCTTGCAGTCAAGGGTGGAAGTGGTTTTAAAAATGTGTTTTCAACACAAATGCATAAAGATACATGCACCCCAATGTTCACCGCAGCATTATTCACAATAGCCAAGACTTGGAAGCAACCTAGGTGCCCATCAAGGGACGAATGGATAAAGAAGGTGTGGCATATATACACAGTGGAATACTACTCAGAAATAAGGAAGGGTGAAATGCAGCCATTTGTGACAACATGGATAGACCTTGAGGGAATTACGCTAAGTGAAATAAGTCAGAGGGAGAAAGTCAAATACCTTATGATCTCATAAGAAGAAAATAAAAACAATGACAAACAAAGACATAGCAACAGAGATTGGATTGATGGTTACCAGAGAGGAAGGGGGCAGGGAGAGGGGGGAAAGGGGCGACTAGGCACACATATGTGATGATGGATTATAATTAGTCTTCCGGTGGTGAACATGATGTGGTCTACACAGAATTCGAAATATATTATGATGTACATCTGAAAGTTATAATCTAATGTTACTGCAATAAAAACAAACACTAAAATTTTAAAAAAAAATGTGTTTCGTAGCTGCAGTGTCACAGAGAGGATGAGGATTGAGCACACAAGATGAAAAGAAGTATTGTATAAGGTACCTGGCCCAGTTCCTGGGACATGGAAAGAGCTCAGCTAATAGCAGGTGTTACTATGATTAAAAGACTCTTAAACTAGGCAGTTAGGAAGTGTTTATGGGACATAGTACAGAGTTGAGGCTTAACAAATGTGTTGAATGAAATAATGAATGAGTAGAAGACAAAAGGGGAAGAGTTTAGGAGTAGTGATAATGTGGGAGTGGCAACTCCTAATCTGTTCATCAGAACCAGTCATCTCCTTGCCTCTTGGGAACTTCTGCCCTGTAGGAATGTGCCTCCTGGCCATTGAGATTAACCATGCCTAGAGGCTGGTGTTCTTGGGGAGCATCAGAGAGCAAGATCAAGAGAGAGGTTGATGCCCATTTCCGACTAAGAATTCCTGGTTTGTCACAGGTAGTACAGAGAACTGGTGTCAAGTGCAATGGGTAACTTCAGTGTCGTCAGGGAATTTGTGCTCTGGGATTTTCTCATCTCCATGAATTTCGGATCCTCCTGTTTGCTTTGATCCTATTGATATATGTGCTGACAGTGCTGGGGAACCTGGCCATTATCACCCTCACATGCCTCAACTCCCGTCTCCACTCACCCATGTGCTTTTCCCTCTGCAACTTCTCCCTCATGGAGATGTTGGTCACCTGCACTGTGGTTCCTAGGATGCTGGCAGACCTACTGACCACTCGCAAGACCATGTCTCTGGCAGAATGCCTGACCTAGTCTTTCTTTTACTTTTCCCTGGGCTCTACCAACTTCCTGATCCTCGCAGTAATGGCCTTTGATCGCTACATGGCCATCTGCCACCCTCTGCACTACCCAACCGTCATGAATGGTCCAGTCTGTATGAAGCTGGTGGTGGTCTGCTGGGTGGTCGGGTTCCTCTCCATCATCTCCCCCACCCTGCAGAAAACCCAGCTCTGGTTCTGTGGCCCTAATGTCATTGACCACTACTTCTGTGACTCTGCCCCACTTCTCAAGCTTTCCTGCTCTGACACTCGCCACATTGAGCACATGGACTTCTTCCTGTCCTTGGTCTTTGTGCTGGCCACCATGCTGCTCATTGTGGTCTCCTACATCCTCATCGTGGCTGCAGTGCTGCACATTCCCTCCTCCTCTGGGCGCCAGAAAGCCTTTTCTACTTGTGCTTCTCACCTCACTGTGGTGGTACTGGGTTATGGCAGTGCCATCTTCATCTACGTGAGGCCAGGCAAAGGCCACTCCACACACTTGAACAAGTCAGTGGCCCTGTTGACTGCAGTGGTGACCCCATTCCTCAACCCCTTCATCTTCACGTTCCGGAATGAGAAGGTCA
The DNA here is from genome assembly GCF_037783145.1 of Equus przewalskii. NCBI lineage: Eukaryota > Metazoa > Chordata > Mammalia > Perissodactyla > Equidae > Equus > Equus przewalskii. The sequence continues at coordinate 95,826,837 of NC_091834.1, read as the reverse complement.
AGGAGGTCATTGAGGATATGACCAAAAGGATCCTCCTCAGAGACCCAGCAGCTCACAGATGAGAAGGCCAGAGAGCATCTGTGAAGCGTGAAGGAGGAAGCAACTTTTGCTGCAGGTGGACACCCAGGTGCCCATGCTAGAGCTCCTCAGTCTCCTTCTTCTTCGTCTCCCCTGCGCCCTCACCCTATGGAAGTCTCCGCTCACTCACTACAGAGAGCTAATGAGCTCACAGGCAGGTGTCTGTGTGCCTGAGATAGGGAACAGATGGATGATTTTGGGGGAGCTGTGGAGGGAAAACAGTGTGATAATATCAATTAAAAGAGATAACCCAAGTAAAGACCTTAGTGCCGGATCTGGTACATAGTAAGAGCTCAGGAAATGTGGATATTATTTTATTTACATTATTATTTTTTAATGATATAATAATATTTAACTAAATATTATTATAAATATTATAATAAAAGCGTGCTATTAAAATCGTTCCTCTTTAGTCTGGCGCTATGGTTTTGTTTGCATTCCTTTATGCTTCTTTGTGTGCAACAATTTTTTAGCTATGTTCCTTTCCCAGGAACTGGCTTGGATGGGGTTCTGAAAGTGAGAGGTTCTTTGAGAAGGGCAGAGAAGCCTAGTACCCCCCCAAACAGAAGCAACTATTGGCCTCCCATTCTGACCCCCTTCTGGGACTGCTCCTGGAATAGAAAAACTCCTCACACCCAAGCTGCCCACTTCTCCCTTCTGGGCCCCCAAACGTCTTGCCTTTAAACAGAAATAACTCTGGAGGCCACTTTCCCAGCCCTGTTACACAGAAAGTTCATGAGGGCCACATGCCTAGACACGGTTCTTTTCATGCACACAAGAAATAACAGAAAGTTGGATCACTGCTCCTGATCAGGATTATTTTGGGCTGGTTACTTTTAAAAGCTGCTGACAGGAGGGAAACTCTGAAAAGTAGAATTTGCTTGCCCTTTGTTAAGAGACAGCTACATTTGTAAAGGAAATCTCCATCTGTGAGGGTATCTCCCTCTCTGCACCAGGAAGAAGGAGGAATGACCTTATCTCTAGAAACTCTTAATGGGGAAGGCAAGGACTTAAGTCTGCATAATAATCTTGCTCTTGTTTGCTGTACTTGTCTGGTAACCTCATGTAACTGACCGCCCCCCCCCCCCCAACATCCTCCTTTGTCTTTAGCTGATGATGATATTTAAGGTGTTGGCTTCAGCTTAAATTTAGCCCTACCCTCAACCCATGTTTGCAGCTCTTACTGCCCATGGGTCCTGTCCCTATGCCCACAGCTCTTTACTGCCTATGGGTCCTGTACCCATGCTATTCCATACTATTCTCTGAATAAGAGAACACTACTGCCAGACCTTGAGAGTCCAAGAAATCTTTCTTTCGACACCTTGACTCACTGAGCCCACATCACTCTCAGACTTGCTGCCTTTTCTTCACATGGGCTAGTAGTTCCATTTTCACAGAACCTTAGATCCATGTCCTAGGGAAAAGGCCCTCTGAGATTGGATTCATGGAAGCAGCTGGGCCTGGACATTCCTGGGGGTCCGGGATAGTAAAGGAAAGTTGGTAGAAGTCAGATGAGAAGGAGGAAATGAAGTGGGACTTGTGTTATGGGTAATGAGGTGGGAGGGTGCATGAGGGAAGGCATTCCTTGGAAATCTGGGAATAGTTTAGAAAGTCATGGGAAGATAGTGGGAGTAGGAATAGCTTTAGTGTGTGATTTCTTGTACTAGACTGAATCTGGCCTGAGTGGGATTAGCAAGCCAGGACAAGGATTAGATGCAAACTTCCTCCTTTTTCTGAAGCTAGCTCCATTCACACGATTTCTGGAGGAGAGGCCATGGTCCTAATTTGCAGTGTGGATATTGATGCGGGCTCAGTGAGCTGAGGAGTTGAGAGAAAGACTGCTTGGACTCTCAACGTCTGGAAATAGTGCTCTTTTATCCAGAGAATAGCATGGGACAGTACCCATGGGCGGTGAAGAGTTGCAATGGGTTGAGGGTAGGGCTAAATTTATAAGCCATAGGTGTATGAGTTATTTCTTTACAAGACAAAGGAAAGATCATGTAAAAAATTGTTAAAATGGTATCAGTGCAGGTGGGGTTTGGTTATCAGGTGCTCATATAACTTTTGATACGAATCAGGTCAGGAAGGTGTATATTTCCCTGAGGATGATATAGATGGGTATGTAGGCCAGGACACCTTGGCTTCTCTCCCTGTGGCAACCAAGATTCACATCACATATCACAGTATAGGGGCCACCTAGTAAAGTCACAGCAGTGAAAGACAGGTGGTGGCAGGAGGGGAGAGCGTCCAGGGTGTGCACCTAGGGGCATGAGTCTCTTATTACCAGGTAGCTTGATCTCCAACTAAGATTTTTTTTTAAAACTACTGCAGGAAATGTTCCTGTTTGTGGGCCTCTTCAAAAAAGTGGGCAGATCCTTTTGATTTTGCAGTAAGAGCCAGCTGGGAAAACATTTGTCTGTCTGAGAACTTTCCTTCCTCTACGCCTCAAGGGACTAATTACTTACCCTCCTTGCAAACTTTATGAAAAACTGAAGAACTAAATGGGAAGCAATTATCTCCTTCTGATATGCAAACACTTTCCTTCAGCTCATCCTGAAATAATCAGCACACAGATCCACTCAGTTTTTCCTCTGGAGAGACTCCCTTCCGCCACTCTCCCATCTCTGCACACATTTGCTTTTAAAACAATTAAAAATAATCAACAGCCTACAGCAGTCTATTGCCTGATTTCACAGTGTTCTCTTAGGAGTGGAATCTCTGCCTGGTCAGTTTGGGGAAGGTATAGCTTGCTTGGGCCTCCACAATAATCACCCATCAGCCAGCATCACAAAGATGCGACATTCTCAACAAACTTGCCTGTGGTCCCTTACTACTCAAAGGGTGATCCTTGGAACACCACTGGCATCTCCTGAAAGCTTGTTAGAAATTCAGAATCTCAGACTTCACCCCAGACCTACTGAATCAGAGTCTTTAACAGGAATCACCCTGGGTGATTCACATGCACATTAATATCTGAGGAGCCCTGATCTGGGCAACCTGCTGGTGGAAGTTTCAGTCAGGAAATTGTGTAAGAAAGTGCTTGTCCCAGTTTCAACAATGTGAAGGGAACTAGAAGAGGGAATTTGAGGATGTGTTTGCGATTATTGGAGCCATCCCTTCTTAATCACTTTCATCCCTGGTCCTATTTCTAAGGACAGTAACCAGAATTTAGGCCCCCCAGATTTTCATCCTAGTTTGACTTTAAGCTTTTTGAGTGACTTTGATGAAATGGTGCACTTCAGACTCACTGTTAGAATCCTGTGTGGACATGACCTAGAGATGTTTTGGTTCCATGCATTTTTCTTGATGTGACAGAGACCCTCGGTGTGCAGAATGTCAAATGAGGCTCCTGCTTAGACATAACCTAGAAAATAATTTTAGCGCACTTTTTCTCCTTGCCAGAAGGAAACTGGGGATTCCAATTCTAAGACAGAGTTGCTGTATAAAAGTGTCCCCACATTTAGAGTCATGATGTCACTAAATTAGAGCCTCATGGAATCGGAAGGGAGTGTGTAGCTCACCCAGATGCACCTCCTCTGAAGGCAGGCACCCCCACTGCAACACACGCCCTTCTCAGGTGAGCATGGAGCCCCTGCCTGCACCAAGTCTAGGGGATGCAGCACTCACAGCTGGGAGGCAGTCCCCTTCTTTGCTGCAGTGTTCTAAATTTTAAGATGAAATCCTTGTGTCTCTCCTCACTGTGGTCTCTCTAACATTCACCCACCGTGCAATTTTGAGTTACACAGGCAGACTCGCAAATAAGCGAGGGCGGCTACATATTCCCCTACAAAATATTCAGATTTACAAGTGGGATGTTGCCGTTGAACAATTTCTAGACCTCTCACCATCTACATTGCTTCTTCTTGTCCCTGTTGTTATGTGGATCTTGGAACTGGTTGTGCTACTAGTTTAGTCAACTAACTAGATAGAGTGCAGTGGGATAACTTCTTCCCATGGTTTGTTTACCACACTTCTACTACTGTCACCTAAGATGACATTCTGTGTTTTAGTTTATAGTGTTTACTCATGTTCCAGATTCATCTACAAACCTTGTCACTAAAGATAGCTGGGGTTTATTGAATATCTACTGTGTTCTAGGCAGAGGAGATACAAAGTCATATAAGGTATACTGCCTAACTTGGGTAGCTGAGAATTTAGTGTGGTTAGAAACTGTGTGTTAGTTTTCCTAATATGCAAAGCACTGTGAGAATACAGGGAGGAAATAGCTTATTCTCTTTAGTTAAATTGAAGGTCTTTCCAAACACACCATCATTTGAGGTGAGTTTTGAAGTCTGAATATCTTGGCCTGACTTCACAGGCCAAGAAGGTGAAAAGCGAATTCCAGGGAGAGGCAATTGCATGCATAAAATAATGTTGATATCAACATGGGATATTATGTAGGCAGTGAAAGCCTGGGGAGATGGAATTAATGAATGCTCTCTGGAGAGTGGTCATGGATATCTTCACTAGTCAGATCCAAGTCTCTTGGGGGATTTCTAGGTGTCCTCTGAAAGATGTCCCACTCACTGAAATCACGGGTCATATCTGATTCCAACAAACTTCATAGTGGTTACAGAGGGCATTGGTGTGGAAAACTTTGCATGCTAGGGCAATTATATTGCATTCACAAAGGGTACTATTTACCTTGCATGTTGGAATTTCATTGTCTTAAATTTTGAAAATGACCTAAGTAAGTTTGGCAAGAGCCTAGGAATAGTTCTGTTAAAGGGCAATTCCATGAGGTTTGCTTCCATAGGTCTTGACACATATCTAACTCAAGGGAAGGAGAATGACAAAGATGCTGGGTTGAATGGGGAGCAGGATTTAAGGGAAAATCCACAGGCAGAATGCTTTGGAGAGACGCTCTGGAGGCCTCTTGAGAGCTGATTGTTAAATTTTCAGGAATTAAACATAGCCATTACTAAAAATTAAATAATGGAAATTTACAACCAAATAAATTATGTTAAAAACAAAGGTAATAAAAACTTAAGACTCCTAATTATTTTGTTACATTTTACTTTTATCTATACCATTGAAGTTGTTTGTGTCACTTGTATCTCTTTGGTGAAAATACCGTATAATGGTGGGCTGCTAAGCATGTCTTCCCATCTCTAAGTTCAGTGATGTCATGCTGATAGTTTGAAGTTGTGTATGATGGGAGTGAAACTCACACCATGAAAACTGTCAAATGCTAGAAGGCAGCAAATGCTGCAACTAGACAGCCAGCAGTTAAATATTTACCAGCAGATCACTAGAGCACTATCACTGTTCTTCAGTATCTGTCAGGCATTGTTGCAAGGACCATATTTACATCAGGAAATTCAAAGCTTAAAGAATTGATGAACTAGATTGATATGAACATGGTGCTATATAGGCAACAATAAAATTTTGCAACTTAGCCTTGGAGGGTTTTTCACCTCACCAAACTCTTAAAATCTTATGTACACAGGGCCTTCATGGTACTACTGGTCACTACAGGACCCAGGCCTGACTTTTATTTGAAAAATGGTTATATTCTTCTATCTTCTGTCATCACGACTTCCATACCTTAAATTTCTTTCTCCTTAGTCCTCCCAACAGGAAGGAATAAACCTACTTTTCAGATTCTCGCTGAGATTTACATGGGTGGCATTAGATTCTTGTGTTAGCCATTCAGAAACTTGGTATTTCTAATGGTTTATTACCAGAACACAGTATTTCTGGGGCTAGAATACCAGATCAATGGAGGGTGGGTGGATAAGATGGGGCAAACATTTTAGATTCAAGAACTCTCACCATTGATTCTACCTATATTTAAATTCATTCTCGTGTTACAAAGCATCTCATCGCACTCCCCTGCTCCAGTGTAAGCTAGTTCTGTGGAGAGACAAGGCTGTTGCCTTCTGTCAAATAACCTTATATCAAATGACCTTATGTAGACCAACAATCAGATCAAGTGTTTCCATCTCCTGGGAAATATGGTATTTTGACAATGGGAGTGTGGATCCACCATGCACTTAACATTGTGTATGGACCGAATAAAAATATTTCTTGTATATATGTGTTATTTGTTATCTTTCAAATGTTCGTGAGTACTATTGTGATTAGCAAAAGGCAAATCTTTAAAAGTGACACTGAATCGTTAGTTTTTTTCTGACAGTATGTGTTCCTTTCAAGGGAGGATATTAAACATAAAATTACTGTTATGAAGAGGTTCCTAGAATTATTGCAATTACAATTTGATAAACTTGATGGGAACGTAATGGATACACACTAAATAAGGAGCTGGATGAGTCTATATTGAGTGGTTTCAGATCCTGGAGATTCCCACTTTTAATTAATCTAACTTTGATCCAGATGGAAGAATTATTTCCAAAGATAGAGAAATGGAAAGGAAATTTCACGAATCAGATTCTACTTTCAGTTCTGCCATTGCTTTGACCAACTCGTTTTTCCTCACAACCATGGTTCCCTTACCCATTAGTGGGTCAGAAACTGCTTGGCTGCAGCCCAAGAACCAACATTTTCCTTTTGGACTCTCAGGCACTCATTAAACATAGGAAAACCCCCTATCAAAATGTGTTAGAATTAATTGTACTTTTTCCTCTCTCCCACAGATGGAGAAACCTTTGAGGTTAGAATCTGTATTTCTTTGACCTTTAACAGCCAGTGCAGAGAAGACTACATTGCTCATGATGGGTGATCAGTGAATCTTTAATTAATTGAATTACTATGAGGGAAAAACCAAATGTAAAACATATGTAAAAGTGGTTTGTAAAGTGTGAATATATATAGATATGTGTATATATATATACACACACATACCTATACAAAAGTAAGGTATGATCAGTGGAATTATGTTTAATTTCTTCATCATCCTTTCATTTATTCTATAAATATTTACCCTTTGAAGTTGTAAGCAGAGGATAATTAGAGAAAACAAATCAATTTTTGCAATAGCCACAGCAAACACCGACTCATTGCTCTGATGTGTAATTTAGGAGACAAGACTTTTGACCAGAAGCTGAAACTAGGAACCTAAAGACACTCTCTGATTTGGGTGAGGAGCATCTCAACAAGAAAGAAGCGAGCTTTTCAGAAAGTCAGAGAAAGGGGCACTTCAGTAAGGAAGGGGTCAGCCTGGGATGACACTGGAAGTACGAAATGAGAACCGATGGACGACTAGTGAGCCATGTCCCCAAAGCTAGATACTCTGTATTCACCAAATGAGCCTACAATTCCCTGCCTTGTTCACTTCCACATAGTAGGTCTTTAAAAAGCTTGACACTTGCAGTAAATTAGTAGTTTTCATTGACTTAAAGTAAGTGGAGCTAAGAGTACATTTTTGATGAGTGAAGTCACCCCAGCTTACTGGGAAATGTACTTCAGTAAATTAAAGTGTATTTGCAGAAATAGTTTGGCAGAATATTTAAATTGGGGCTGTTTTCAGGATAGGTGAAAGCTAAGAAAGTATGATAATTCTGAGGACAAAGTAACTAGATGGTTTTTTAAATTTAAGATTATAGTTGGGGTAGGGAAGGGCAGTGGAACTGATGTTTAATTCCAAAGGGAACATGGGACCTAATAGACTTTCTGAAATATTACACACACACACAGGCCAAGGCTGGATTACATCTCTCTCTCCTTTTTTTTAGGAATATTAAGTTAACTAAGTTAACTAAGTTAACTGCTGCCACTCCTCCTTTTTTTGCTGAGGAAGACAGGCCCTGAGCTAACATCCATGCCCATCTTCCTCTACTTTATATGTGGGGCGCCTACCACAGCAGGACTTGCCAAGCGGCACCATGTCCGCACCCGGGATCTGAACTGGCAAACCCCAGGCCGCCAAAGCGGAACATGTGCCCTTAACCACTGCACCACTGGGACGGCCCCATACATCTCTTGATCAGAGAATTCTTCCTTCCTGCTGTTCCTTGAATGGAAAGCCCATCTAGTTCCTTTTATTGAAAGCGCACTTCTGGCTCCCAGGTTCTGGGCTACTTTCAGAGTTCTTGTAGCTGTCAGTGGGTATAGGAGCACTTCCATGGTGGCCTTTCAGAGCTTTGGGCCACACAGGGTAAACTGAGGACTTTCTGTGGTTATTACTCAGAGGTAGAGAGGAAAAAAACCTAAGGAAACTCAACAGTGGTCATCTCACCCAGCCTGATACTCTACCTCCTCACAGAACCACTTGACTGAGCCTGGTCAGGTCACTCAGGCTCATCATAGGGCCTTGTGGAGGCCGTTCAACCTCTGTATCTGCCCCCATATCACTGCCTTGACTGCATCATTGCGGAGAGTAAAGATAACGGGGCTGAGAACGGGGGTGAAGACTGATGTCACCAAAGCTACAGTCTTGTTGACTTCCACAGAGTGTGCTTTGCCAGGCCTGACATACAGGAAGATAGTGCTGCTGTAGCCAAGGAAGACCAGAGTGAGGTGAGACCCACACGTGGAGAAAGCCTTCTGGCGGCCGCTGGCAGAGGGGATCCGCAGCACAGTGCTCACGATGTAGCCATAGGAGATGAGGGTCACCAGGAAGGAGCTGAGGACAAAGGCCAAGGCCATCAGGAAGTCCCAGAATTCTAGCAGGCTGGTGTCTGAACAGGACAGCTGCAGCAGAGGTGCATTGTCACAGAAGAAGTGATTAATGGTGTTGCCATGGCAATAATTGAGATGAGCCCGGGAGAGAACAGTGGGCACCATGGCTAGGAAAGGAGCTGCCCAGGCAGCCCCTGCCAGCCGGGCACACACAGCCCAGCTCATCAGAGTGCCATAGCGCAGAGGGTGGCAGATGGCCACAAAGCGGTCAAGGGCCATGTCGGACAGGATGAGGAAGGAGGTGGAACCCAGGGAAAAGTAGAAGTAGAACTGAACCATACAGCCAGTGAAGGAAATGACTTTGTGGGGGACCAGCAGGCCTGAGAGCATCCTGGGCACTGTAGTCACGGTCACCAAGATCTCCAACAGGGAAAAGTTGCCCAGGAAGAAGTACATGGGAGTATGTAGGTGGCTGTCGGCTATGATCATGACTATGATGACAGTGTTTCCCATGAAGGCGAGAAGATAAAGCAGGAGGAAGGGCCCATACAGCAGAACCTGCAGCTCACCGAAAGAGGAGAAGCCCAAGAGGACAAATTCAGAAGGGTGGCTCAGATTTGCCATGATCCAGGGGCTAGGTGTCTATACATGGAAAGGCAACAAGAAACAGAGTTGGAGAGGCAGAGATAGTGACACAGAGGTAGAGGGAGAGAGAGAACCAGTGGCCATGAAACCAAGATAGAGACAGAGAAAGAGAACAGGGAGAGAAAGACAAATAGGTGGTCAGTGATAAACAGAAGGACAGAGAGAGAGATACAGAGTGATAACAACATGGGGATATGAGAATCATAGAAAAACAGAGTTAGGGAGTCATAGAAGTAAAAGCACAGAAAGCCATTGATAAGGAGAGAGAAAAACAGAGAGGAGCAGATTAAGGGAGACAACACAGCCATAGACATTAATATTTAGGGAGAGGGCAAGAAACAAAAGAGAAATGGAGAGGCAAGAGCAGGAGACCAAATGTGTGAGAGGGAGAAACAGAGAAAGATAGGGAGGGGAGGGAACATGGAAAGAAAGGGTGAGAATTAGAGTAAGTCACCCAGAAGCCCTCGAGTGTTGGTGCTGGGGGGTCTATGTCGTGACCCAGAGGCTGTGCAGCAAAATCCCTTTTAAAGCGTCTGTTCAGGTCTTTCTGGGCTGTCCCTCTGTTGAGAACCCTCCCTCTTTCACATTTCTCCAGTTCTGATCATAAAACTAATGGAAAGTCATAGCTTTGAGTCAATAAATGAGCTTCCTTTAGGGAGGCCCTCTGGTATGTGTTTGCAAAGACAGAGAGCAGAAAGGACACAGAAGGTCATGGAGATAAGCCTGAGAACCAGGTGGCTGCCCTGCCAGCTACTAGAGGGCACTAGTGGTCTACCTAATGGCCCTGCTCTGCCTCCACAGGCCTCCCCTGCCCCTCCCCGACTCTCCTCCCTCGCACCGAAGCCTGGGCCTGAGCTATGGACCTAGGTTTGAATTCTGGTCTGACAATTGCTTATGGAACACACATGTACTCCTCCCTTAACTTAGCATTTCTGAACCTCAGTTTACTCAGCTCTAAAATGAAGATAACAAGAGAACCAGCTTCAAGGGCTGTTACAAAGATTAAAGAGTAAAAAATTTAGTATAGGGAGCAGCACAAAATCTTGTGCTCAACAAACAGCTGTGGTCATTGTCGTCACTGTTTTTATATGGCCACCACCGACCTCAAAGTTTCTTGGCCCATCACCTCTCCACCTTCTTTAGGGCCAACATGTTTGTGAAGGGTGTGTGTGTGTGTGTGTGTGTGTGTGTGTGTGTGTGTGTGAATCTTTCTACTCTTTATGCTTTTCCTTAGGATTTAAGGTCACTAAAAGGATACTTTAAAAAACTTCCCATTTTTGTTAAAAAAATAAAAATTATAATACAAACTATCAGGAAAGAGCAAAGGTGCATATAGATATACTCTGCTCCTCTCTGGCCCTATAAAAGCTTCATCTGAGGCTGTGTTTTGGCCGTCAGCAAAGGCATTCCAATTGAAGGAAGAGGGTTTGTCCCTCCATCTACTTTGTACCCATCCTACTGAAAAACCTTAACAGTAGGGCTAAACCTACACCCAGTGCTGAGAAATTCAACCTCATTCCTTATGCCTGTGCTGCACAAAGGCCTGACCCATGTACAAACCTAAGCCACTCACCTTAGCCTCTTAGCACAGTGCCTTCTCGAGCTGTTCACATTAAGAAATTCATATCTAGAGATTCCTGCCTATTGGGTCCACTCTGTGACATGAATGAAAAGAGATAGGTGGTCCATTGCCCCTGGTTGTGTGTTCCAGCAGAGGAGGACAGGGGCTTCGGCACAGCTAAAATAGGGTGGCACTGCTTAGTGGCTTCACAAACTACAACATCTCCAAACCTTATGCCAATTTCCTAATTAAAGGCTCACCCTGTGTCACCACAAAGCGTGGCAACATTGATGTGGGGCCGGAACACGGGAAAGAAGTCCTTCTGGAGACCAGAGGGGAAAAGGTGCTGTTTGTGTCTCTTCTCTTCCCAAGGATGAGCATTCGTGGTTCTCTCTATTCGCCCTGTCTCCAAGCCCTTGGTTTCTTGAAGTGGTTTAGAGCTGAGCTTCTACTGGATGGAAAACTTAACTCCTGCAGAGCGTTCTCTCTGGGAATAATGGGAAAGCAAGGAGCCTTCTGGGGATTATGAGGCACTGGCGTTACTCCCTAGAATAACACGTCTTATGGGCTGAGGAAGTAACATTTGAGAAAAAGATCTGAATGAAGAAAAAGGTAGAGACTAGATACACCTAAGCAGCTGATTATTTCCATGTCATTGCCTGCCTCCTGGCCCTTTCTTTCTTCCTAGAATTGTTGAAGAAAAATGAGATAATTGAAAAAGCACAAAAGAACTTCTCAGCTGGACTAAGATTGTGCCAGTATGGGTCCACTGCAGAAAATGGGGGATAGAAACAGTAAGCTTAAGAGGAGATATATTCCTCTCAGAGACAAAGCCCCTGAGAGATGCATCTTGGGAGCTGGCCAGACTGAAGGGCTTTTCTCTGACTCCCGTGAGAAGATACACACCTTGGGGATGAAGGTGAAGGCAATATAGCAGAAGATCCAGGTCCCCAGCAAATTCTGAGTCACAGTCCTTCATCTCAGAGTTCAGACTTTATGGATGCCACTCAATTAGCCCCACCCATAGATAGAAATAGTTACAAAAAAGCTTTCCAATGAGGATAGTGTAAATGGGTCCTAATTTTAAGAACCACAAGGGCTGGAAGGGGTTGGCCAAGCAATCTTTCCGTAGGACCTGAATCTGAAACTTTTCTGTTTTCAAGACAGAACCATTGATAGTAAAGAAGATTTTAGGTCATTCTGGACAGACATGGGGAATAATGGTAGAAAGGAGCATATTGCTACTAGGGACCTCAGGCAGGCAGACAGGATGGCTGATCAAAGCAGAGTTGGAGACAGAACATCTTGAGAATTGAGAGGCAACCTGTAGGCTGGGGTCATGTGGGCCTTCATGACTGGATTAGTTTTCTATCACTTTTGTAGCAAATTACCACAAATTTGGTGGCTTTAAGAATACAAATGTATCATCTTACAAACTCTGTAGGTCAGAAATATGACACAAGCCTAACAGGACTAAAATCAAGGTGTCATCAGGGCTGTGCTCCCTATGGAGGATCCCTGCTTTTTCTAGCTTCTGGAGGCTTCCTACATTCCTTGATTCACAGTTCCTTTCCTCCATCTTCTAAGCCAGCAACACTGCATCTCTCTGACCGTTCTTCCACACATCATATCTCCCTCTGACTCTGACCTCAGATGGGAAAGGTTTCCCCTTTTACAGGTCTTTAGGATTAGATTCAGCCACCTAGATCATCCAGGATGATCCACTGTTCAGTCATATCTAGAGATATGACTCCAACTAGGAGTGGCGTGAGAGTTAATGGTTGGGAGGGGCATGGAAGGAGAGAATGAAAATGTTTGGTGGTAGGGACAGAAGTACCTGTGGGCAAATTTTAGGGAATTGCTTAACTCACCTCCCATTTATGCTGTTGGTGATGGAAGGAGGCAAGGAAGGATTAAATGAGCAACTCTGGGTGCCAGATTATTTTTTTTAAATACTGCAGGACTCCTCTGTTTTCATAATGCCTTCTGGCTCGCAAAGCTCCATATTACTTCTCTGATCCCCTGTACCCTCTTGTTTCCCTGACCAATTCAATTGTCTCTTAATACAGCCCTATAGATTTTCAAAGCTATCAGAGGCTAAAGAATGGGACGTTACCTCCTCAACTCTGACTTACCAAGAAGTATGAGGACTGGCTGGCTGCCTGCTAATACTCAGGAATATGTAGCTGCTGGATTTCCAAATTGCAAGAAGGCATTCTGTGACAACACCTGCAGGCTGTAGGATGGAAATGGGCAAGAAATGGTACTTTCCTGAGGGTTGATGTGGGTCACCTGGAGAACCAAAGAGTCTAACAAGAGGGGACTTGCCTGGTGACGGATCGGGGTGGGGCTTAGTACAGTTGTGTGGTTTGTTGATTGTAAAAAGATGCTGACTGAGGGAATGCATGGGGGCTGAAAGCCTGCTGTGACTCCCTAGCCCAACTGTGGGCTCTAATTAGGAGCTGCATCCACTTAATGGAAGGGCAAATATTTTATGCAGAAGTATATACTTTATTTGTCAAGCCTTACTCTTCCCAACTACATCAGCTCAGAGGGGAGCATTTTCCTAATTCACCAAAGGCCTCTTGCTGCAGGAGATCATAGCAGCATTCTTGCTAGGCTTTGAGCCTAGGAAAAATAAATCCCAAATGGGTGACTGGGAGATATGCGATCTGCTGACTCTCATAATTATTATACCAGATTGCTTGTGCTTTGGAATCTCAGGCCAGAGGGGAATATGTTATGGGGCATGAAGGCAAGGGGCTTAGGAACGCTGGGCCCTTGCAAGAACGGACTGCCGCCTGCATACCTTGCTGATTGTTCTTTTTTTTTTTTTTTTTTTTTTAAGATTTTATTTTTTCCTTTTTCTCCCCAAAGCCCCCCGGTACATAGTTGTGTATTCTTCGTTGTGGGTTCCTCTCTAGTTGTGGCATGTGGGACGCTGCCTCAGCGTGGTCTGACAAGCAGTGCCATGTCCGCGCCCAGGATTCGAACCGCCGAAACACTGGGCCGCCTGCAGCAGAGCGCGCGAACTTAACCACTCGGCCACGGGGCCAGCCCCCTTGCTGATTGTTCTTAAGATACTCCCAAGAGAATGACCTGGGATAGGGCTGGTGTGCTTCGGGGGGATGAAGACTAGAACCTTTGGACTTTGGCTTGCGTGTCCCTGTAGGCATGAGTTCCTGCTATTGTGCATACTTGTGATTCTTTACCCGCAAATAAATATGTGGTGATCCGAGGGACCTCACCTCAGTCCTTGAGGCTGATGGTCCCCTGTCCCATTGAATAATATAGATTGTGTCCTGTCTCATAATTCCGTCCACCCCTTTGGCTGGCTGCCTACCTGGTCTTGGCAGCAGCCTCTGATGTGGAAGGTGCTGCCCTAGGCTGGTGAGGGAGAGCTGAGAGATCAGAGGAAGAGGCTGAGTGGAATCTTGGCCTGGGTTCCTTCTATGCACTTTCTTCACATTCCCTATCCAGTCCTCCACGTCTCCTGCACATTCTCCATTCCACTTTGGCTCTGTTTTATCTTCTTGCTGATCACTTCCTTTTATGTTTCTGCATTATAACTCCTCCTCCCCCAATTATTGTGGGGGCATTATTATGCTCATTTTTAAGATAAGAATATAGAATCCCACAGAGCTTAAGGAACTTCCAAATGTCTCTAGGTCATCACATGTTGAGGGCCAAGAATAAAATTTGACACAGGCCTAGATGGGTTCTGATTTCATGGACTTCACAGACTAGGATTTTCCTCTATATCACACCAAGAATAGTAATGAAATGACTGTTTTCAAATATCTTATTCTGTAGCTTGGCAATGATAGAAACTACCTAAGTAAAATCAAATTATTTGACAAGCTAAACCTAAAATTCATGAAAGAGAAAAAGTCCAAATTAAAAAAAAAACACCTATAATGTACAATTTTTATTTACTCTTATTAGCTGTCCTTCCTGGAGCTGGCTCTCTCAGTGGGAATACTATATGATTTTGCTTAATTGAACTCAGGAGTGGCCAGGTGGCTTACTTGGGCAGTGAGATGTGGGAGCAGGAAACATGAATCACTTCTTAGCAGAAGCCTTAAGAGCCAGCATTCGATTCACCAAACTCTCTTTGCCTGTTACATGATCATAAAAGAATATATTAAAATGGAGCTTCTATTGGTCAGGGCACCTGAGGGAAAATAATGAGCAAGGTCTACTTCCTGGCCAAGGATGGGCTGGTAGCATGAGTGAGAAATAAACCCAGCTGTTATAAGTGATTGAAATATATAGCTGTGAGGAAGTTGCAAGAGAGGCTTCAATCCCACAGGGAACCGATCCCAAAGGGAGCTCTGGAGCTAGGATGGCTCTTGAGAGGTGTCCTGAATTGTGCCCCTAAGTAAAACACAGGGGCTGGGCATTTGCACTTCTGCATCACAGGCTATTGGGTACAGGCTGCCTTAGGGGGAGGACTTTAATCTTGGAGAGTCATTTCTCTTTGACTGAGAGTGGTTTCTGGGGATAGCCTCAGCTGTGGGCTGGGGATTGCATACCTGGGTCCTGAAGGGAGGGTCTGGGCAAGGCACACAGCTTCTATTACAAGGGTGTTTGCAGTACACCTGGGAGGGAACCTGAACAGGTCTAAAGAGGTTGGGGAAAGCCTCTACAAGACAGTGATCATCAACTGATATCTGGCATTAACTAGGCGAAGCTGGGTGACAAATGGAAGGAGCACTCTAAGAGATGGAGCAGCATGTGCTAAAGCCTCTGAAAGAACTTGAAGAATGTCAGCATTTCTGGACAGCATGGGGTGAAGGATGAGTAACACAAGACGACATTAGAGAAGAGCATTTGTAGAAATCATGAAGGGCCTTATAGGACTTGGGGCTTTGACCAAAGGGCAGTGAGAAGGTTTTACTCAGGTAGAAAGAAGAAGGTAGAAAGAGGGAAGTAAGGGCAGACGTGAAGGTGTTAGGAGGCTTTGGTGCAGACAGGTAAGGATTATCCCTTCTTGTTCCCTCTTGTGTGGATAGGGCCTCAACCCTTGGGGCAATAACCCTGTCTATTCGACTAGGTCATCAAAATGACTTTTTCTTTCTCTGGGCTTTCATGACTTCTCCTCTTGCTTGTGTCCCCATGTGCTTATGGGGGAAAGTCAGATATAGACATGAAATGGCCTTCAGCTTTGGCCAAGTTGGAGTTTGGACATTCACTGGTTTTACCCACCTGTAAAATTCACTAGTCTAGGCTAAGTTTAGCTCCTGGGTCTGAAGTGGCCTATAACTGCATCTGATGTTACTTGGAAAAGGTGAGTGTGACAAAAGGTTAGCTTTGCAGAAGGTTTCCATGACAAAAACTCTTGAGAGGAGAGCCTCAATGGGAGGCTGAGAGGCTCAGTGCACCTTTAACAAGGCTCTAAGACCAGCTCCATTTCTGCTCCTTGCTCCTTCACTTTGGGCCAAATAGAGATAAGAGAAAAAATTAGACATCATGTACATCATTTCAGATATTTCAGATGAGAAAACCAAAGCCGAGAGATGAATGATCACACTGATTACAACACAGCTAGTAGGTATGAAAAGGACTTAGCATTCAAGTTTCTGCTTCCAATTTCAATGGTTTATTCATGATCTTAAACTATCTTGAGCTCCTTTCACTTTCACCAAAGACGTATGCTTTAATATTGTGTTCTCAATGTTTTAAGATCCACTTGTAGTAGACATCTGTGCTCCTTTTTACAGAGAAAAGTTTCTATTCCCTTAAGAGGTGTTTGCAGAACGTTGCTCAAGAGCCTTTTGATAGTACTTGGCCAAAGAGAAATCTGCTCGTGAAAGGCCTTGGAGTCACTTGTCACACTGTGACATCCATAGGGTTACTTAAACCCTCTCCTTCTCGTATGCTGTTTTTAGCTCCCCCAACCCCACACCCACCCCACAGCCACATCATACTTACCTATTTATTCTAATAGCCGTCTGATTTACCCCAGTGTCATCTTTAGCCATCACTTGACCTTATCTCATTCCTCTCCCCATCAAGTCACCAATGGTCAGCTGTATCCTTGTTATATATTTTGAATTTATCTTTGAAAATATTTTCAACTTTATTAAAATTAATTTTTATAAAATAAATGCATCATTTTAAGTATAAGTTTCAATGAGTTTTAGCAAATTGAAACACTCATCTAATCACCACCACAACCAAATCATAAAACATGTTCATCACCCAAGAGGTTTCTTTGTACCCCTTTCAAGTCAATGTCCACCCCAACCCCAGCCTCAGGCTGCTTTCCATTACTATAGAATAGATTCATCATTTCTTTTTTTTTTTTAAAGATTTTATTTTTTTCCTTTTTATCCCCAAAGACCCCCAGTACATAGTTGTATACTCTTCATTGTGGGTCCTTCTAGTTGTGGCATGTGGGACACTGCCTCAGCATGGTTTGATGAGCAGTGCCATGTCCGCGCCCAGGATTCGAACCAACGAAACACTGGGCCACTTGCAGCAGAGCATGTGAACTTAACCACTCAGCCACGGGGCCAGCCCCTAGATCTATCATTTCTTGAGTTTCTAATATAATAATAAAGTATTGACTTTCTTTCTGGATTCTTTTGCATAACATAACGTTGTAGAGACTTATCCATGATGATGCATCTATCAACAGTTCATTTCTTTTTATTGCTGAGTAGCATTTTGCTGTATGGATGTACCACTACTTATTTATCCATTCACTTATTAATTGTCATTTAGGTCGTTTGTCATTTAGTATGAATAAAACTGTTATCAACATTCAAACAATTCTGGTGAATATATGTTTTCATTTACCTTGAGAAAATATCTAAGGTGGAATTGCAGGTTTGTAGGGTAAGTATATACTTAACTGTTGTTGTTTATGCCATTGTTCATTCCCATCAGCAATGTATGTGAGTTCCAGATGCTCCACTTCTTCACTGGCACTTTGTGTGGTTAAAATCAATCAAAGATATTTGTATCTGTGTCTGAATTCTCTATTCTATTTTATTGGTCTAGTGTCCATGGATCTACATGACAGTATGTCAATAACACACTGTCTTGATTCCCATAGATTTGTAGCAAGTCTTTAAATAAGGTATTGTAGGCACTCCAGCTTTATTGTTTTCAAAATTATTTCAACTATTCTTGGTCCTTCACATTTGCATATAAATCTTAAAATCAGCTTTTCAATGTTAAAAAAAATGCCTCCTGAGATTTTGATTGAAATTGTATTGAATCTATAGACTAATTTGGAGAGAACTGGCATTTAACAAAATTGAGTCTTCTGATTCCTGAAAATAGAATAGTTCTTCATCTATTTAGATATTCATTAATTTGTCTCATCAATGTTTTGTAGTTTTACGTGTATAGGTCTCACACATGGTTTGTTCAATATATCTCTTTTTTTGTCATGTTTTGAGACCTTATTGTAAATTACATTTTTATTTCGATTTCCAATGTTCATTGCTAGTGTGTAGCAATACAATAGATTTTTGTATATTGATCTTTTCCTGTGGCCTTGATAATCATTCATTAGTTCTAGTAGCTTTTTTCTGGACTTCTTATGGTTTCCTACATATAAGATTATGTCATCTATGAATAAATCATTTTATTTCTTTATTTTATAATAATATACATTTAATTTCATTTTCTTGGTTTATTGCACTGGCTGGACTTCCAGTACAATGTTGAATAGAATGACGAGAACAGATATCCTTGCCTTGTTCCCTATCTTAGAGTGAAATAATTGCGTCTCTCATCATTAAGTTTCATGTTAGCACTAAATTTTTTATTAGATGCTATTTATCAGTTTGAGGCAGAGCCTTTTCATTTCTAGTTTGCTCAGTTTTTAAACACTGAATGTTGATTTTTGCCAATGTCTTTTCTGCTCCTATTAAAATGATCATGTGGTTTTTCTCTTTAATTCTGTTAACATGGTGAATTATATTAACTAATCTCCTAATGTTCACCTAAACTTGTATTTCTGAAACAAAATCACCACTTTGTTACAGTGTGTTTTTCTCTTTAGATATTGCTGGATTTGATTTTTCTAATATTTTGTTAGGGATTTTTGCATCACTATCCATGAGTGATATTGGTTTCTAGATATGTTTTCTTGTGATGTCTTGGTATCAAGATAATTCTGGCCTTGTAAGATGAATCAGGCTCTGTTCTCTTCTCCTCAATTTTCCAGAAGATTTTGCATAGATTTAGTAATATTTCTTCCTTAAATATTTGATAAACTATAATGGTAAAGTTAACTGGACCTATAGTTTTCTGTGTGGAAAGGATTTTAATTATGAACTCAATTTATTTAACATACTTAGAAATATTCATTTGTTCAATTTCTTTTTCAGTCAGTTTTGGTGATTTTTATCTTTCAAAAGATTTTCCATTTCACCAGGTTTTTCAATTGATTTCTCTTTTAAGATATCTTATTTTTGTTCTCTTCTAATTTAAAATCAAAATAAAATTTTGGTTACACTGTTGGCTGGCAGTGGATCAGGAAGTCAACTCTCATTTCATACACCCATGGGCCGCGTAATTATTTTTCAGTCAATGACAGACCACATATAGGATGATGTTCCCATAATATTATAATAGAGTTGAAAAGTCCCTATCATCTAGTGAAGTCATCACCATCATAGCACAAAGCATTACTCAAGTGTTTGTGGCGATGCTGGTATAAACAAACTTCCCGTGCTGCCAGTTGTATAAAAGTATAGCACATACAATATGTACAGTACATAATTGTGATAATGATAATAAATGACTATTTTACTGGTTTAGATATTTGCTATACTACAAATACATTGTATTGTTATTTTAGAGTGTACTCTTTGTACTTGTAAAAAAAGTTTGCTGTAAAATAGTATGCTTTATTAGGCTGCAGCAGCCTCATACATCTCATCTTTATCATGTCTCTTGATTGCATCATTTTCTCTTGTGCTTGATTTTATCTTGTGTTGTTTTGTTCATCATGGCCCCTAAGTGTACAAAATCCACTGTTAATATTGCTAGTAAGAGACCATGTCAAATGATTGACCTGGAAACAGAATTAAAAATGATTAAGGACTATAAAAGTATAAAATTAGGATCCAATGTCAAGATGGTGGCATAGGAGGACTCTGAACTCACACAACAAATTTACAACTACTCTCGGAACAATTATCCCTGAGAGATAACTGAAAACTGGATAAAAAGAAAGTTCACAACAAGGGATAGTTCTGACTGAGGTTGAAGAGGGAGAAATTTCTTTCTGGAGAAGAAAAAGCCACCTTCCAGCTGTGGCACTTCATGACTGGCCAGGAGTAATCTTAAGGTATGAAGCTTTTCCCGGAGGAGTTGGGGATCTGAGTGGGAGAGCTTTATCATAAGAAGAAGCCTCTGAACTCAGCACAAGTGAGGTGAATATCATACTATCTGGCTTTGCTGGCTATTAACAGCAATGAAGAATACCCTCAGAAAATCTATCAGACATAAGGGAAGGAAAAAGCATACTCTTAAAGGGCCCACACACAAATTCACCCATTTTGGAAGGCAACCTAAAATCACCAGAAAGAAAAGTGCACAGTCCTTTGGTGAAAAGAGACTCACTTGATAGGCTCTGAGAAGATTTCAGTGAGAGGTGAGACCTCCCCAGCCTGGGACCACCACCTCCCCAGAGGCTGAGACAGTGGCAGCAGCCCTTAGTGTGATCTAGTACAGGCATACTGACACAGATGCTGTCAGATGCCATTGGAGTTCTTCACCTGGCTTGTTAGCACAGGGATCTGTCCCACCCACTGGAGTACCAGTTTAATCCAGCTCAGCCATGGCAGGGAGCCCACACTAGGGACTGGCTCCACCCAACAGCCAGCCCTTGGGCAACTTGTGAGCCTGCATAGGTGAGATATGTGGAATCTCTGCAGTGGGGTGAGTAGGTCCACCTCTGTGAAGCAGTGCAGGCATGAGGCATGGGCCTGCATTGGTGGAGTGTGTGGGGTCTCTGCAGTGGGGTGAGTGAGACAGGACTTTTGTTGATGAGGTATGAGGAGCAAGACTGTGTTGTGAGCCTGCAAATGGTGGGGCTTGTCAGCTGCAACAGACTTATGCTTCTCAAACAGCCACATAGGGGATCAGCCCCACCTTCTAACACCCAAAACAATTTGTGTGCTCCCACACCTGGTGCCTGCCCCTCCAAGCTACACTCCTGAGAGAGCTTACAACAGCCTTGCAGATTAGAGGCCTACAGCAATTGTAAGCCCCTGAGCCTAGAAACCAGCCACACTGGGCGTCTACTCACTTAATAGAAAAATTGCAACAGGAATGTGCTATTAGCCCTTGTAGCCAACTGTGCTGGGGCTGCCCATGCCCAATAAACTGACTGAAGGGACCATAGCAGCCACATGCAGCTGAGCATTATAACTGGTTTGCCAGGGGGCAGCTTAGCCTCCCCATGCACCTGCAGCAAGAGCAATCCTCCCAGAAGGACACACATAGGTTACACAGGGGACACTCATGGAACATTTGGAACTGGTGATGAGAGGTAAGCACATTGCCAGGCCTCATAAAGCATCTCTTATATAAGGCCACCTCTCCAAGATCAGGAGACATAGCTGATCTACCTAATAGATAGATGTAAGGACAGAGAAGTAGGAAAAATGAGGAGACAAATAAATATGTTCCAAATAAGGGAACAAGATAGATCCTCAGAAAAAGAACTAAGTGAAACAGAGATAAACAATCTACCTGATAAAGAGTACAAACTAATAGTCATAAGTATGTTCACTGATCTTGAGAGAAGAATGGATGAATTCAGTGGGAACTTCAACAAAGAATTGGAAAATATTTTAAAAAATCAGAACTAAGGAATACAATAATGGAAATGAAACATTCACTAAAGGGACTCAATAGCAGAGTATGTGATACAGAAGAACGGATTGGTGAGCTGGATGAAAGATGAGGAAATCACCCAAACCGAGCAGATAAAAGAAAAACGAATTAAAAAGAATGAGGACAGTCTAAGAGACCTCTGAGACAACATCAAGAACGCTAATATCCATATTATAGGTGTCCCAGAAATAGAAGAGAAAGACAAAGGGGCAGAGAATCTATTTGAAGAGAGAATGCTGAAAACTTTCCTAACCTAAGGAAGGAAACACACATTCGGGTTCAGGAAGTACAGAGAGCACCAAACAAGATGAATCCAAAGGGGCCAACACCAAGAAACATTATAATTAAAATATCAAGAATTAAGGAGACAGAATCCTAAAAGCTTCAAGAGAAAGGCAACAAGTTACATACAAAGGAAACCCCGCAAGGCTATAGCTTGACTTCTCAGCAGAAACCTCAGAGGCTAGAAGGAGTGGCACAATATATTTAAAGTGCTGAAAGGAAAACACCTACAGCCAAGAATACTCTACCTGGAAAAGTGATTATTCAGAATGGAAGGAAAAAAGAGTTTCCTAGACAGGCAAAAACTGAAGATGTTTATAACCAAGAAACCAGCCTTACAAGAAATGCTAAAGGGATTTATTTAAGTGGAAAAGAAAAGATCACAAATAGGAATAAGAAAATTATCCAAAAAACCCACAAAAAAATAAAATCACTGGTAAAGGCAAATATACAGTAAAGATAGCAGATCAACCACCCCTGAAGCTAATATGAAGTTCAAAAGAAAAACACTAAAATTATCTATTTCCATGATAAGAGGGTAATGGATACACATGCACAAAAAAAGAGGTTAGATATAATATAAAAAACATAAAAAGTAGGAGGAGGGGAGTAAAAGAGTAGAGGTTTTAGGAAGAAGTCAAACTTAGACCAACTTAATATAGATTGTTAGAAATGTAAGTCATTATGTACGAACTTTATGGTAATCACAAACCAGAAACCTATAATAAATATGCTAAAAAATTAAGAGAAAGAAACACAAACATAATACTAAAGAAAACCACAGGGGAAGAGAGCAAGAGAAGAAGAAAGGAACAGAGAAGAACTACTAAAACACCCAGAAAAAAAGTACCAACATAGCAATAAATATCATCTTATCAATAGCTACTTTGAATGTTAATGGACTAAATGTTCCAATCAAAAGGCATAGGTGGCTAATTGAATCAAAAAATATGACCCATATATATGCTGCATACAAGAGACAACATTTCAAACCTAAAGACACTTACAAACTGAAAGTGAAGGGGTGGAAAAAGATACTCCATGAAAATGACAATGAAAAGAAAGCTGAAGTAGCAATGCTTATATCAGACAAAATAGACTTTAAAACAACAACTGTAACAAACAAAGAAGGACAATTCATAATGATAAAGGGAACAATCCAACAAGTAAACATCTATGCACCCAACATAGGAGCACCTAAATACATAAATCACTTATTAACAAATATAAAAGGAGAAATAGACAGCAACACAATAATAGTAGAGGACATTAAAACTCCACGTAGACTAATGGATAGATCAACCAAACGGAAGATCAATAACAAAATATTGGCATTAAATGACACATTAAAGCAGATGGACTTATTAGATATATACAGAACATTCTATCCAAAACCCATAGAATACACATTCTTTTCAAATGCACATGGAACATTCTCCATGATAGATCCCATATTAGGCCACAAAACAAGTTTCAATAAATTTAAGGAGATTGAAATAATACCAAGCATCTTTTCTGACCACAACAGTGTGAAACTGGAAATCAACTATAGGAAGAAAATCAGAAAAGGCACAAATATGTGGAGATTAAACAAAATGCTGCTGAATGATGGGGTCAATGAAGAAATCAAAAAATACCTAGATGAATGAAAATGAAAATATGACAGGCCAAAATTTATGTGCTACAGCAAATATGGTTCTAAGAGGGAAGTTTATAGCAATACAGGCCTACCTCAACAAACAAGAAAAATCACAAATAAACAACACAACAGTGCACCTAAAGGAAGTGGAGAAAGAACAAACAAAGCCCAATATCAGTAAAAGTGAAGAAATGATAAAAATTAGAGCAGAAATAAATGAAACAGAGACTAAAAAACAGCAGAAAAAAATCAATGAAACCGAGCGCTGGTTCTTTGAAAAGATAAACAAAATTGGTAAACCTTTAGCTAGATTCACTAAGAAAAAAATTGAGAGGGTTCAAATAAATAAAATCAGAAATGAAAAAGGAGAAATTACATTGGACACCTCAATAATACAAGAGGTTCTAAGAGAATACTATGAAAAGTTATGTGCCAACAAATTGGATAATCTAGAAGAAATGAATAAATTCTCACAATCATACATCTTTCCAAAACTGAATCAAGAAGAAATAGAGAATTTGAATAGACCAATCACCAGTAAGGGGATCAAAACAGTAATCAAAAACTTCCCCCAAAATAAAAGTCCAGGACCAGACAGCTTCCCAGGTGAATTCTACCGAACAATCAAAGAAGACTTAATATCTATCCTTCTCAAAGTCATCCAAAAAATTGAAGAGCAGGGACAGCTTCCTAACTCATTCTACAAAGCCAACATTTCTCTGATACCAAAACCAAATAAGGACAATGCAAAAAAGGAAAGTTACAGGCAAATATCATTGATAAACATCAATACAAAAATCCTCAACAAAATACTAGCAAATTGAATACAACAGTGCATTAAAAAGATCATACACCATGATCGAGGGGAATTCATTCCAGGGATGCAAGGATGGTTCAATATCTGCAAATCAATCAATGTGACTCACCACATTAACAAATTGAAGAATAAAAATCACATGATCATCTCAATAGAGGCGAAGAAAGCATTTGACAAGATACAGCATCCATCTATGATAAAAACTCTGAATAAAATGGGCATAGAAAAAAAGTACCTCCACATAATAAAGGCCATATATGATAAACCCAAAGCCAATATTATGCTCAGTGGAGGAAAACTGAAAGTTATCCCTCTAAGAAGAGGAATCAGACAAGGATGCCTACGTTTGACACTCTTGTTCAAGATAGTATTGGAAGTCCTAGATAGAGAAATAAGGCAAGAAAAATAAATAAAAGTGATCCAAATTGGAAAGGAGGAAGTGAAAGAAGTGAACTCTCACTATTTGCAGATGACATGATTTTGTATATAAAAAACCCTAAAGAATCCACCAAAAAACTTTTAAAAATAATGAATATGGTAAAGTTGCAGGGCACAAAATCAACATTCAAAAATCAGCTGCATTTCTATACACTAACAACAAAGTAGCAGAAAGAGAAATTAAGAATAGAACCCCATTTGCAATTGCAACAAAAAGGATAAAATACCTGAGTAAATTTAAGCAAAGAAGTGAAAGAACTTTACACTGCAAACTATAAAACATTGTTGAAAAAAATTGAAGAAGACACAAAAAAATGGAAAGGTATTCCGTGCTCTTGGACTGGAAGAATAAACATGATTAAAACATCCATACTTCTTAAAGTAACCTACAGATTCATTGCAATCCCTATCAAAGTCCCAATGATATTTTTCATAGAAATAGCACAAAGAATCCTAAAATTTATATGGAACAACAAAAGACCCAAATAGCCAAAGCTTTGAGGAGAAAAAAGAACAAAGATGGAGGTATCACACTCCTTGAATTCAAAATATACTACAAAGCTATAGTAATCAAAACAGCATGGTACTGGCACAAAAAGAGACACACAGATCAATGGAACAGATTCAAGAGCCCAGAAATAAACCCACACATCTATGGACAGTTAATTTCCAACAAGGGAGCCAAGAACATGCAATGGAGAAACGAAAGTCTCTTCAATAAAGGATGTTGGGAAAACTGGACAGCCACATGCAAAAGAATGAAAATAGACCATTTTCTTACACTATGCACAAAAGTTCACTCAAAATGGATTAAAGACTTGAATGCAAGACCTGAAATCATAAAACTTGTAGAAGAAAACATAAACAGTACTCTCTTCAACATCGGTCTTAGCAGCATATTTTCAAGTACTGTGTCTGACCAGGCAAGGGAAACAATAGAAAAAATAAACAAATGGGACTACAACAAACTAAAAAGCTTCTGCACAGCCAGGAATCCATCAACAAAATGAAAAGACAGCCTAAAAATAGGCAGAAGATATTTGCAAACCATACGTCTGATAATCAATTCATATCCAAAATATATAAAGAACCCATACAACTCAACGACAAAAAAAACTAACAACCCAATTAACAAATGGGCAAAGGATCTGAACAGACATTTTTCTAAATAAGATATACAGATGGCCAACAGGCACATGAAAAGATCACTAATCTGTTTGGGAAATGCAAATCAAAAGTACAATGAGATATCACCTCATGCCCCGTCAGAATGATTATAATTAACAAGACAAGAAATCACAAGTGTTGGAGAGGATGTGGAGAAAAGGGAACTCTCATACACTGATGGTGAGAGTGCAAACTGGTGCAGCCACTATGGAAAGCAGCACAGAGATTCCTCAAAAAATTAAGAATAGATCTACCATATGATCCAGCTATTCCACTGCTAGGTATTTATCCAAGAACATGAAAACATGAATGCATAAAGATACATGCACCCCTATATTCATTGCAGCATTATTCACAATAGCCAAGACTTGGAAGCAACCTAGGTGCCCAGCAAGGGACGAATAAAGAAGATGTGGTATATATACATAATGGATCACTACTCAGCCATAAAAAATGATGAAATCTTGCCATTTGTGACAAAATGGGTGGAACTTGAGGGTATTATGCTAAGTGAATTAAGTCAGAGGGACAAAGTCAAATATCATAGGATCTCACTCATAAATAGAAGATAAAAACAATGACAAACTTATAGAGACAGACGTTGGATTGGTGGTTATCAGAGGGAAAGGAGGGAGGGAGGAGGGTGCAAGGGTGATTAGGCTCAGGTATATGGTCACAGATGCATGGTTAGTCTTTGGGTGGTGAACATGATGTACTCTACACAGAAATCGAAATATGATCATGTACACCTGAAATTTGTTAATGTTATAAGCCAATGTTACCTCAATAAAAATATAAATAAATAAAAACAAAATAAAATTAAAAAAATAGAAGCTATAAATTTGAATGTGCTCATCCGCATTAAAATAAATTTTTAGTCCTTTAAGAGATAATTAACTCTAGCCTTATTTTTATTATCAGTAACTGTTTTGAGTTATAAAGGTAATAAAGTTTCATTATAGGTAATTTAAAATATATGGAAATTTGAAAGGAGCAAAGTAAAGGCACCAATAATGCCAACACCAAGAGTAAATCACTGTTAATGTTTTCTTAGTTTCCCCTGATTATTTTTACAACAGTAATAATTCATTGTCTCATTTAATTCTCACAATAACTTTATAGGCAGGTACTATAGCTATTATGTCAATTTTACAGAAGGCAAACAGAAGCTTAGGTAATTAAGTAGTTTGTAGAATCTCATGTCAATATAACCAATAGCTAAATGGTGTAGCCAATATTCAAACCTAGTCCATTTGACTCAGACTCTGTACTCTCAGACGTTAATTAGTTTCCATGTTTTACAAAATTGGAACAATGATAGTATACTATTTTATATTATGCTTTTTAAAAGCATTAATATCTTATGATGAAGTTTTTGTGTAAATAAATCATTCAAAACATGATTTTTACAAGATCTATAATATTCTATCATGACGTATTTAATCATTTCCTTTGATTTCAACTTTTTATTATTGCAAGTAAATCTTTGCATATGATTTTTTGAACAGAAAAAGAGAAAATTAGTGATGGTTATTGCTTGCCAGCCAGGAATGTCCCATTCTACAATCTTGAAAAACCAGAATGAAGTAGTGAAAGTTGTTAAAGGATCTGCCTCATTGAAGGCAATGAGACAAAAATTTGAAAAGGGCCCATATCAAACATGGAGAAACTTCTAATGACCTGGATTGAAGCCCAGGCATGGAAGTGTATCCCTCTCAACAACGTGGTGATCACAGACAAAGCAAAAACTTTGTTTGTGATGGTGAAAGACAATACTGGACCCGACTGTGATGCTGAATTTACTGCTAGCTCTGGGTGGTTTAAACAATTCAAGAATCGTTATTCATTACATAATGTGAAAGGGAGCGGTGGGTCAGTGAGTGTTGATGCAAAGGCAGCTGAAGAATTTTTGAAAACTCTAGATTAGCTGAATGTGGAGGAAAATTACCTGCCAGGGTAAATATTCAATATTGATAAAACCTCCCTATTCAGGAAAAGGATACCAGGGATAAAGGGGAAAAGGAATAATCTGCTTAGAATTTGAGACGTCTTCTGGAAAGCTAGACTTGGAGCCTGTGGAGAAGGCAGCCTTGGGATTGAAAAGCTATTGATTTGTGAGATTTCAGGTTTTTCAAATTAAACAAAAACTTTAAAAAGTTTTGAAAGTTAATTGACCCAAAAAAGAGTAACTAAAAGTTTGTTCTCGTCTCCCCAGGCTGATTGCTTAGGGAAACTCTGAACCTGGGCTAATTAAGAACAGGTACCTCGGTGATTGAGTCCCCTTGGGAAAAAGGGAAGCAGGATGGAAGGAGAGAGAGAGAGAGACCCTTAGTACCCACAACACTGTTATTTCTACACTGTTTCCTAAGCATCCCCCTGAGAACAGTTTCCTTCTTCACCGTGAGTGGAGACAGGTGCAAGTAGCTCTGGCCGGTGTACAGATAGGAGTTATCCTTGGCTGAGCCCAGGAGAGCATTAGAAGTGGCAGCGAAGCCTCTCCATAAGGTGAGTGTCTTCTCAGCAGTCTCCTCTACAAAGGACAGAGTAGGAGAGGATCAGGATGGGAAGGTTTGGGCTTCGTGCCTTCTAGAACAAGGACCCTTAGAGCCTGAAGAGTGTGCTATGGGAGCAGCAGAGCAGATTGGCTCAGCTCCAAATGCCACACGCACAGCAGAGAGCAAATAGAGTTCTTCTCTGACCCGATGCTAGGGATAGACCCAGCTCCCTGGCATCGGTCAAGAGCCTCTCTTTCGTTTTCCTCATCTATTGCTGTTTATGCAGAATTTGTGGAAAGTAGGCCACTGAACTCTCCCAACACATCTGTCCTTGCAGCCTGTTTGCCCATTGGGAAAAGAGCCATGGAGATTGAGAAGTTTGCACCAGAACGAAAAAGGAGGAAGGGAAAATGGTACCATGAAGCAGAAAGGGAAACCAAGAAGAGTAAGATTGAGGGCAATATGGCCTAACTAGCCTGGCTAGGATCAAGTACTATGTTATCACATAGCATGCATCCACACATCTATCATTTAACAAAAATTTCCAGCTCTACTTTTTGGGCTCAAGAATATTATAGATCTGGGTATACACACACACACACACACACACACACACACACAGAAAAAATATATGTACAATCCATATCTTTGCCCTCGTGAATTTTATGTTTTAATGACATAGATGAACAATGAATAAACAGAACTAAATTTCCTTTCCCTCTTCCTTGCTTTCTTTTTCCTATGGCATAATTAGTGAACTTACATACTATATATTTTACTTATTAGTCTTCTGTACTGTTCATGGGGATGTTTGTTTCATGTTAAGTGAAGGAGTGAAATAAACAATCATCTATCAGGCAATATAATAGTATCAGGCAATATAAGTTTTGGGAAGAAAACTAAAGTCCAAGAATGATCATGTCTTTCTTGTTTTGGGTTGGGTGATTGGAAAGAGTCCTGTGAGGAGGTGAAATTTGAGTAACAGGATAGAGGAAATGACAGGAAGAGACCCAGGCATTTAATGTAGCTGACAGCCTTGGACCCGACCTTGTCAGTGCCAGGTGCCATCTTTCCTTCCTCCCAAGACTTTGACAGAAAATGGAGTCAGAGAAGAATGAATCTGCTCTGGGAAATTGTCTCAAACTCCAGGGTTCCCCGTTGGATATCTTGCTGCTTTAAATATGGAGGTTTTAAAACCGGCATAAAACAGGGATTTTGGTGTTGACTCCCTGACTCATTTCTGCTGGTGCCATTGTGGGACTATATAGTCCCAGTATGAGTGAGGGCTGGGGTTCAAATTTCCATGCTTTGAACATCATCTGGAATATCATGATGTCATCTGGTACAGTGAACCTAAGAATAAGTGGGTCAATGCTGGGACTGGAGAGGCTGATGGACCCAGCTTCAAAACTGGCCATTTCAAGAGATCTTAGCCTCTGTCCCCTGTGAGAAGTCACATCCAGTGGGGAACAAAAGACAAGGAAGCTTTTCTTCACACTGATAGATAAGAAGGTGTTATCACTCATCCCCAGCAGCTAGCCTTGAGCTATATTTGAGCTGAGAACATTTATATGTGACTTTGTGCACAGCACGTACTAGGGGCATCTCACTAGATCATCAGGTTGAAAATATTTCCTCATCCTAATCTGTCTTCCTTCTCTCTTGAGAGCAGGATCATGCAGAGAAGTCTTACCTCTCTTTTCATCTCTAGGTTTCACAAGGAGCAGAAAGAAGCACTAAATGATGGGCAATCGCTCTAGTGCCACTGAATTCTGCCTCCTAGGCTTCCCTGGGTCCCAAGAGCTACATCACCTCCTTTTTGCTATATTCTTTTTCTTCTACTCAGTGACATTAATGGGAAACACCATCATCATTGTTATTGTCTGTGTTGATAAACGCCTGCATTCCCCCATGTATTTCTTCCTTGGTCACCTCTCTGCCTTGGAGATCCTGGTGACATCAATTATCATCCCCGTGATGCTTTGGGGGTTGCTGCTCCCTGGGATGCAGACACTATCTCTGACTGCATGTGTTGCCCAGCTCTTCCTGTACCTTGCTGCGGGGACCACAGAGTTTGTGTTAGTGGGAGCGATGGCTGTGGACCGTTATGTGGCAGTCTGCAACCCTCTGAGGTACAACATCATTATGAACAGCCACACCTGCATCTGGGTGGTAATTGTGTCATGGGTGTTTGGGTTTCTTTCTGAAATTTGGCCAGTCTATGCCACATTTCAGTTTACCTTCTGTAAATCAAATCTGTTAGACCATTATTACTGTGACCGAGGACAACTTCTCAAACTGTCCTGTGATGACACTCTTTTCACAGAGTTTGTTCTGTTTTTAATGGCTGTGGTGATTATCATTGGTTCTCTTGCCCCGACAGTTGTCTCCTACACCTACATCATCTCCACCATCCTCAAGATCCCCTCAGCCTCTGGCCAGAGGAAAGCCTTCTCTACTTGTGCCTCCCACTTCACCTTTGTTGTGATCGGCTATGGCAGCTGCCTGTTCCTCTATGTGAAACCCAAGCAAACGCAGGCAGCTGAGTATAACAAGATAGCTTCCCTGATGATTTCTGTGTTGACCCCTTTCCTGAACCCTTTTGTCTTCACTCTCCGGAATGACAAAGTCAAAGAGGCCCTTCGGGATAGTATGAAACGTTGCTGTTAACTCCTCAAGGAATAACTCTTCTCACAGTCAGTTTTAGGTCGTATGTACCTCATTGTTGGTCATTCAGCAACCTAGCAAACCCTAACTCCTCTCTTACTATGATCATCAATTGTGTGTACCGCTCCTCACCAGGCCATGGAAGTAGACATGGCAGGTAAAAAGTGAAAACCCATTCTCTGCCCTCTAGAACTTCATAGCCTGTTTCTGCTTGCTCCTACTGTTGAAATCAAAGAAGCATATCCTTGTGATGCCGGAGAAACTAGAAGAACCAAATACATTTTTGTAAAACCTCTCTTAGCTCAATTTGCTTGTAATCCATTTCTGAAAATGCATTCTGTGGAGGAGGAAGGAAGTAAGGAGGGTGGTGAGGTGAGATAGATGGCATAATCAGAGTACAAAGGAGAGATGCTCAGTTTGTGTCTTCATCAACTGTTGCTAGATCTTTTCCTATAGTTTTGTGCAATTTCTTCACAAGATGGACATATGCATTTTAAATATCTTATGGTTCTCTTTTTCTCTAATTGCCTATCATGTCATCCTGGCCCCATTTCTACTGCAAATGAAATTTAGTGTATATATACATTTCACCACAGAATGAACCTAGAGTCATGATATAGGATTGGAATGCTTCTCACTTGGCAAATCTTTGTCATATAAAGCAGTTTAAATTTTTGAGAATAAGAATGGCAAAAGATTTTTGCTTAACTTTAGAGTATTGCTGAAACCTCCTCTCTTTGTTGCATATATTGGATAGAGACAAATAAGAACTAGAAAGAGCATGCCATGTGTTACAAGAGCTTAAAGCAACAATTTCTGTTCAGATTGCTCCCAGACCCAGACTTCAGGCCTCATAGTGCCTGTTCCATCTTTGTCTTCCAAATCCAAGTGTCTCAGCACTTTTCCATAGATATTCTCTCTGGGCAGGTATGAAAATGAGAGGTTACCCTCCTAACTGCAAATCCTCAGCAATTCCAGGCCATTGCTGTATGACAATGGCATTGTAGGAATTTCATAATGTTGGAGAAAGGGCTTGAAGGAAGGAGTTTTTTTAAATGATAACACTCTGCACATCCTGCCAGCCCTGAAGTGAGTTGGGAAATTGAGCTGCCCAGCAGTGGGTTGATGGGATTACTTAGAGTTCAAAGGGTACTGTGCAAGGATGCCTTTCTGCCTGGTGAGGAGAAGCAAGACCACCATGTATGACTGAGTTGTTGGCACTGCACATGGGCAGGAGCTGAGGTGATGAGTAGGGCCTTAAATCAAGCCCATGCTCTGCCAGCCAATCAATGAGAACTGATGGGGCTGCATTGGCTGGAGAGAGTTGAAGGCTGACACAAATCTATCTCTGTTTTCCAGGCTCATGACATGAGGTCTGTTCTCACTCGGTGGATACCATTTTTGTAATTCACTAACCCAGAGAGGATGCCTTTTCAACAATGGCTTTGTATGGCCTAAATTGTTCTTGGGCCGGTGGAGGCAAATTAGGAGGATGGAGAAGAGTCCCTCATTGCCCTCCACTACAGTTTCTTTAGTTCTTCTCCCTGTCGTCATACAGACCTCTTGCTCTCTGTCTTGCTCACGCTTGTTCACCCACCAACATTCTTGTTCTTCTCTTACAAATTGGTAAGTTCTGGGGCCGGCCTGGTGGTGCAACAGTTAAGTTCGCAGGTTCCTCTTTGGCGGCCCGGGGTTCATCAGTTCGGGTCCCGGGTGCGGACGTGGCACTGTTCATCAAGCCATGCTGTGGCGGGCGTCCCACGTATAAAGTAGAGGAAGACGGGCACAGATGTTATCTCAGGGTCAGTCTTCCTCAGCAAAAAGAGGAGGATTGACAGCAGATGTTAGTTCAGAGCTAATCTTCAAAAGAAAAAAATTGGTAAGTTCGCAAAAGGGAAATGTAAATGGCGTTTAAAACTGTGAGAAGAACTCAAGCTTATTCAGTTAAAGAACAGAAAATTTAACAAGACTGATTTTGAATAATAGCTGTTCTTCAGACAATGTGCTGAAAATATAGCAGTGAACGTAGTGGACATGTTCTCCTCCCTGATAGAGAATATTGGATGAAGACTATTATTAGCATCTATAATAAAAACTTGTCTAGATATACATCCGCTTTCACAAACAAGCACACACACATGTAGTTACAATTAGTGAGTTATTTCAAGACAGAAACTGTGAGGTTGTCTTCAGTCTAGAAGTGATCTTTGGACCAATTCCTGTAAAGGTGTGAGGGAGATGTTTGGGCCGGTGGGAAGCTGAGCTGTGAGGAAGTTGCACCAGAGGCTTCAATCCCACAAGGAATCCATCCCACAGGGAGCTCTGGAGCTAAGATGACTCTTGAGAGGTGTCTTGAATTTTGTCCCTAATTAAAACATAGGGGCTGAGCATTTGCTCCCCTACATCAAAGGGCCATTTGGTACAAACTGCCTCAGGGGAAGGCCTTTAACTGGGGAGGCAGTTCTCTTTGTCTGAGGGTAGTTTCTGCGTATAGCCTCAGATGTGCACTGGAGGAGTGAGTATCTGAGTCTGGGAGGAGAGTCTGAGCAATGCATATAGCGTCTACTACAGGGTTGTTTGGAGAGCACCTGGCAGGGGACCTGAACATGTCTGAGGAGGTGGGAGAAAGTCTCTATAAGAAAGTGATCATTAAGTGATATCTGCTGTTAGCTAGGAGAAGTTAGGTGGGAAGTGGAAGGAGCACTCTAAGAGATGGAGCAGCATGCACTAAAGCCTCTGAAAGAACTGGAATAAAGTCAGCATTTCTGGACAGCATGGGGTGAAGGATGAGGAACACAAGATGACATTAGAGCCTTATAGGACTAGGGGCTATGACCAAAGTGCAGTGAGAAGGTTTTAATCAGGGGAGAGACCTGTGTCTTAAAAGATGACTCAGGCTGCTATTGGGAGGACAGAGTTGAAAGAGGACAGACATGAAGGTAAGTTAGGAGGGTTTGGTGGCAGGTAGGTAAGGATTATCTCTCATTACCTCTTCTGTGCATAGGGCCTAGTCCCTTAGGGTTATTACCTTGCATAGTCTACTAGGTCATCAAAATGGAGTTTTCTTTCTCTGGGCCTTGATAATTTCTCCTCTTTCCTGTATCCCTATGTGCTTATGTGGGAAAGTCAGATATAGACATGGAATGGCCTTGAGCTTTGGCCAAGTTGGAGTTTGGACATTCACCAGTTTTGCCCTCTTGTAAAATTCAGTAGTCTAAGCTGAGTTTAGGCACTGGGTCTGGAGTAGCCTATAATGTTATATGTTTATATGAAATGTATATGTATAATGTTTGTCAGTTGAATCTGACAAAAAGGTTAGCTTTGCAGAAGGGTTCCATGAGAAACAGTCATGAGTGGAGAGCCTCACTGGAAAGCTGAGAGGCTCAGTGCACCTTTAAGAAAACTCTAGGACCAGCTCCATTTCTGCTCCTTGCTCCTTCACTTGGGGCAATGTAGAGATGAAAGAAAAAATTAGACATCGTGTATGTCAGTGTCCTGGTACTCCAGATAAGAAAACCAAACCAGAGAGATGAACACTCACAGTGAATGTAACATAGCCAATGGGCATGAAAAGGAATTAGCATTCAGGTTCCTGCTGGCAATGACAATGGTTCATCCTTGATCCTACACTATCTTGAGCTCCTTTCACTTTCACCAAAGATGTACACTTCAAAATTGTGCTCTCAATTTTATAAGTTCTACTGGTAGGAGATATCTATGTTCCTTTTTACAAAGAAAAGATCCTATTCCCTTAAGATGTGTTTGCAGAAAGTCATTCAGAATATTTTGATAGAACTTGGCAAAAGATACATCTGTTTGGGGGAAGGTCTGTGAGCTACTTTTCACACTGTGACATCTCTTACGGTTACTTAAGGCCCGTCCTTCTCCTGTGTTGTTTTTAGCTCCCCCATCCCCACACCCACCCCAGAGCCACATCCTATTCACTCACTTATTCTAATAGCCTTCTAAGTCAACCCAGTGTCATCTTTAGCCTTCACTTGACCGTACCTCATTCCTCTCCCCATCAAGCCCCTTATGGTTAGCTATATCCTCTTTTATATTTTGAATTTCTTTTTAAAAATATTTTCAACTTTATTAAAATTAATTTTTATACAATAAATGCAGCATTTTAAGCGTGAGTTTCAATGAGTTTTAAGAAATTTGACCACTCATCTAATCACCACCACAACAAAATTCTGAAACATGTTCATCACCCAGGAGGTATCTTTGTGCCTCTTTCTAGTCACTGTCCTCCCCAACAGGAGCCTCAGGCTGATTTCTGTTACAATAGAGTAGGTTTTCCATTTCTTGAGTTTATTAGTGGAGTAATAAAATATTGAATTTATATCTGGATACTTTTGTTTAACATAGCCTTGTAGAGACTTATCCATGATGGCGCATCTATCAATAGTTCATTCTTTTATTTATTGCTGAGTAGTATGCTGCTGTACGGATGTAACACCATTTCTTTAACCATTCACTTATTGATTGTCATTTAGATTGTTTGCCATTAAGTGTGAATAAAACTAT
Organism: Equus przewalskii; assembly: GCF_037783145.1. Classification (NCBI taxonomy): domain Eukaryota; kingdom Metazoa; phylum Chordata; class Mammalia; order Perissodactyla; family Equidae; genus Equus; species Equus przewalskii. Next base: position 95,791,132 of record NC_091834.1, on the reverse strand, counting down.
CAACACTTTTAAACACATCTGGTGGATATATGTTTTCATTTACCTTGAGAAAACATCTAGGGTGAAATCGCAGGTTTGTATTGTAAGTGTATGTCTAACTGGTGTTATTCATATCATTGTACATTCCCACCAGCAATGTCTGAGAATTCCAGATGCTCCACTTCGTCACCAACACTTCGTGTAGTTAAAATCAATAGAAGATAAATGTTTGCATCTGTGTCTGAATTCTCTATTATTTTACTGGTCTATATCTCCATTTATTTACATGATACTGTGTCAATAACACACTGTCCTGATTCCTGTAGCTTTGTAGCAAGTGTTTAAATAAGATTTTGTGAGTCCTTCAGGTTGATTCTTCTTCCTCAAAATTAATTTGGCTTTTCTGGGTCCTTCATATTTGCATATAAATCTTAGAGTCAGCTTTTTAATGTTATAAAAAATCTACTGGGATTTTGGTTGAAATTATATTGAATCTATAGCCTAATTTGGAGAGAATTGGCTTTCTAACAAAACTGAGTCTTCCAATTTGTGGAAATAGAATTATTCATCTATTTAGTCTTCTTTAATTTCTCTCAGCAATATTTTATAGTTTTAAGTCTTATGCTTAGTTTGTTCAATATAAACCTTAGTTATTCATGTTTGGGGTATTAATTTAAATGATATTTTTATTTCTAATTCCTATGTCCATTTTAAGTGTATAGTAATCAACTAAGTTTTTGTATATTGAGGTTTTATCCTGTGACTTAGATAATCATTTATTAGTTCTAGCAGTTTCTTTCTGGACTTCTTAGGATTTTCTATTTAGAGAATTATGTCATTAGAGAATAAATTATTTTATTTCTTTATTTTCTAACTGTATACTTCAAATTTCATTTTCTTGCCTTATTGCAATGGCTAGGACTTCCAGTGTAATGCTGAATAGAAGTGGTGAGAACAGATATCCTTGATTTGTTCCCTACATAACAGGGAAAGTATTGAGTGTGCCATCATTAAGTTTCACATTAGCACTAGGTTTTTTGTTAGATGCCATTTATAAGTTTGAGGAAGATCTGTTTTGTTCCTAGTTTGCTCAGGTTTTAATCAATGACTGTTGGTTTTTGCCAAATGCTTTTTCCACTCTTATTGAAATGATCATGTGGTTTTTCTCTTGAATTCTATTAATGTGGTGAGTTATGTTAACTAATCTCCTAATGTTTAGTCTACCTTTTACTTCTGAAATAAAATCACCACTGTGTTATGGCATATCATTCTCTTTAGATATTGCTGAATTTTATTTTCTAATATTTTCTTAAGGTTTTTTGTTTCAATGTACATGAGTGATACTGGTTTTATATTTATTTCTTGTGATGACTTTGGTTTCAAGATAATTTGGCCTTAAAAGATAAACTTGGCAGTGTTCTCTTCTCCTCAATTTTCTAGAAGATTTTGCATGGGAGTCATATTATTTCCTACTTAAATATTTGATAAACTTTAACAGTAAAGCCAACGTGACTGATAGTTTTCTGTGTCAGAAGACGTTCAATTGTGAATTCAATTTATTTAACATCCTTAGAAGTGTTCATTTGTACAATCTCTTTTTCAGCCAGTTTTGGTAATTTTTGTCTTTGAAAAGATTTTCCATTTCGTTAGGTTTTTCAATTGATTTCTCTTTTAAGATATGTTATTTTTGTTCCCTTCAATTTAAAATTAAAATGCAAATTTGATTATGCTGTTGGTTGGTAGTAGATTAGAACGTCAGCAACTCTCACTTCATATGCTCATTGACTGCATAATAATTTTTCAGTCAATCCGCATGTAAAACAATGGTCTCATTAGGTTATAAAGGAGCTGAAAAATTCCTATTGTCTAATGACATCACCATAGTAGTGTTATGTATTACTCATGTGATAGTGGTGATGCTGGTGTAAACAGATCTACTGAGCTGCCCGTCATATAAATGTATAGCACGTACCTTATGTGCAGTACATAATATAGATAATGCTAATAAATCACTATTTTACTTGTTTATGTATTTACTACACTACAATACCTTTTATTGTTATTTTAGAGTGTACTTTTTATACTTGTAAAAATATATATACTGTAAAGCAGTATGCCACGTAGGCCTGCAGAATTCTCATGCATCTCATGTTTACCGTGTCACTCAATGCATCATTTCCTCTTGTGCTTGATTTAATCTTGTGTTGTTTTGTTTTTAATGGCCCCTAAGTCTATAAAATTGGCTCCTAATGTTACCAGTAAGAGGCCATGTTGAGTGATTGACCTGGAAAGAGAATTAAAAATGATTAAGGACTACGAAGATGGAAAATCAGTGATGGTTAGCGCTCGCCAGCCAGGCATGTCCTATTCCTCCATAGCTATGACCTTGAAGAACCAGAACAAAGTGGTGAAAGCTGTTAGAGGATCTGCTTCACTGAAGGCACTAAGACTGAAAAATCCAAGAAGGGACTATCAAACACGGAGAAACAAGCAATGACCTAGATTGAAAGCCGGACACAGAATTGTATCCCTCTCGGCACCATGATGATCACAGACAAAGCAAAAAGTTTGCTTGTGGTGTTGAGGAAAATACTGGACCAGACTATGATGTTGAATTTACTGCTAGCTCTGGGTGGATTAAATGATTCAAGAAGAGTTGTTCATGACACAACATGAAAGTCAGTGACGAGTCTGTCAGTGCTGATGTGATGGCAGCTGAAGAAGTTTTGGAAACTTTAGATAAGCTGAAGATTGAGGAAAATTAGTTTCCAGAGCAAATATTCAGTATGGACGAAACCTCCATATTCTAGAAGTGGATGAAAGACATTTCATCCAAAAGGAGGTCAAGTCAATGCCATGTTTCAAAGCTTTTAAGGACAGGATAGCAGTCTTGTTTGGGGCTAATGTTGCAGGCTATGAGTTGAACCTTTTTATGATCTGGCCCAGTGAGAACCCCAGGGCCTTCAACCATATCAATAAGCACATACTGTCAGTGTACTACAGGAGCAAGAGGTCATGAGTGACTCAGCTCCTCTTCCAAGGTGTCCTCCTGAATGACTATGCCAGCAAAATGGAGAAGTAGTGTTTGCAGGATAACATCCCTTTCAAGATTGTGCTTATCATTGATAATGCTCCTGGACATCTCCCTTTTATTGGTGATCTTTATCCCAATATTGAAGCAGTATTTCTCCATGCAAATACAACCTCTTTGATCCAACCAGTGGACCAAGGAGTTATATCAGATGGCAAGACCTACTACCTGAGAAGGACCTTTGCCCAGGCTACTGTTGCAACTGAGAAAGACACTGATGCAATTTTGGAAGGATTACAGCATCTATGACTGCATCCTTCATCAAGAACCTTTCTTGGGCTTGAGGTGATGTCACAAAGGAGTGTATGAATGACTTCTGGATGAAGACACTCAAGAAGATCATCCATGACTTCAAAGGATTTGCCAAGGATGAGAAGGCTACAAAAAATCAACAAGACTAGGATTGAGATGGTAAACAACTTTAACCAGGGTTTGGATAAGGATGACATTGAAGAGCTCCCAGAGGTGTTTCCTGAGGAAATTACTAATGAGGAGTTTTTGGAACTAGAACAGGAATTCATAGCTGAAGAATAGGCAAGAGAAAAGGAAACTGCAGGAGAAGAAAAAGAAGAACCCCAAAGAAAATTCACAGTGACAAGTTTAGCAGAAGCTTTTACAATGCCCACAAAACTCCTTAAAAAGTTTGAAAAAGTGGATCCCAACACTGAAAGGTTCTCATGAATAGAGAGGCATGTTCATGGTGCATTATCTGCTTACAAGCAAATATATGATGAAAAAAAAGAAACCACGATGGACATATTTCTGAAGAGAGTGATACCTCAAGAAGAGCATCAGGCAGGTCATTCAGGAGGTATTCCAGAAGAAGGCATTGTTATCATAGAAGGTGACAGCTTCATGCATGTTATCACCCCTGAACACTTTCCAGTAGCACAAGATCTGGAATTTGAAGACAGTGATATGGATGATCCTGATCCTATGTAGGCCGAGGCTAATGTATATATTTGTGTCTTAGTCTCTAACAAAAAAGTTTATAAAAGAAAAATTTAACAATAGGAAAGAGCTTATAGAATAAGGATATTAAAAAAGAATATTTTTGTATAACTGTACACTGTGTTTTAAGCTAAATGTTATTAAAAGTGAGTCAAGAAAGCTTAAAAAAATTAAAAAGTCTATGAAATAAACAAGTGACAGCAAGCTAAGGTTAATTAATTAATGAATAAAGAAAAATATTTTTGTATAAAGTTAATGAAGGCTTATACAGTATAAGTGTATACTGTACACTGATTCAGGGCTTACAGAGTCTGCAGTAGTGTACAATAAATTCCTAGGCCTTCACAGCCACCCACAACTCACCCACTGACTTACCCAGAGCAACTTCCAGTCCTTCAAGCTCCATTCACAGTAAGTGCCCTATATAGGTTTATCATTTATTATATTTTATATCATATTTTTAATGTACCATTTCTATGTTTCCATAGGTTGAGATACACAGATCTTTACCATATGTCACAATTGCCTATAGGATTCAGTACGGTAACATACTGTATAGGTTTGTAGCCTGGGAGCAATAGACTATACCATATAGCCTAGGCATGTACTAGACTATACCATCTATGCTTGTGTGAGTACACTCTATGATGTTCACACAATGACGATACTGCCTACTGATGCATTTCTCAGAATGTATCCTCATCATTAAGTGACACATGACTATACAGTCATAGTGGTTACGCAAATCAATCCAAAATCTTTGGGGTATAATTTGATGCCAATAAAAAGCAATAGCTTTGATATATCTACCTTCTCAGCAAGAAATTCCAACTCTGGGGATTTATTACAGAAATAGAAATGTGCAATGATATAAATATCTAAGAATATTCATAGCATCATTTTTCATAATACAAAAATGGAAACAAAACCAAACTGATCAATAGAGGGGAAAACTAATAAAGAACGAGCACCTTATAATGTATTACTATGCAACTATATGTGTTGATATGGGAAGGTGTCTTCTTTTGTCTTTATTTTTTTGAGGAAGATTAGCCCTGAGCTAACTGCTACCAATCTTCCTCTTTTTGCGGAGGAAGACTGGCCCTGAGCTAAGATCCATGCCTGTCTTCCTCTACTTTATATGTGGGACGCCTATCACAGCGTGGCTTGCCACGCGGTGACATGTCCACACCCAGGATCCAAACTGGCAAATCCCGGGCCGCTGAAGCAGAACGTCCGCACTTAACCACTGAGCCACTAGGCCAGCCCCGGAAGGTATCTTATATACATTGTCAAATGAGAGAGAAAAGGTTCTAAAATGAATTTTCACAGTATTATCTTTAAACTGCTATGCAGATATCTGCTTATAAAGTATCTCTGAGATTATATGGCAATCTGGTTGGGTTTGGGCAATTTGAGGAACTGGAAGGGAGATTATTCCCATTTTATACCCTGCTCCACCATTTGACGTTCTGAGATTTAACGGGTATACATAAAGTGAAATCTAAAATCCAGATGAATGTTTTGTAAGTCTCACATTTCCTGTCTCACTCCAGCACCAAGCAGATTTCCAATTTACATTTTGTCAGTTGTTCCAGGTTGTAAATATAACTGCCTACATTAGGCTGTCCTTATGCTCTCCCCACTTTGAAGTGCCCAGCTGGTAATCAGAGACATGCCGTACATAAATGGCTAGAAGAATCTTGCTTGAATGCATACAGATGCACATGTGTTCAGAAAAGTGGAAACCTGAGACAATACTAGAGGGTGGAGTCGCATGTAGTGTTCTGGAGGGTCCACAGATTAGGAGCAAGAGCCTCTGTAAGATGAGTGAAGGAGAAATCAGGCTTTGTAGGGGATTTTTGGTGAAGTTAAGGCTTTGACTGAGACCAACAGCAGGCATTTTTGGACATTGGTGCATGTTTTATAGGTCTATTGTGGTGTCTCTTATTGGGTGGTGGGGGCTGATTTTGGCTCTGAATAGACAAGAGAATCCTGTTCAGAACCTTGGATAAATGGAAAAAGGAATGATCTTCTTAGAATTTGAGACATCTTCTGGAACGGTAGACTTGGGGCCTTTGGAGAAGGCAGCTTTGGTATTGAGAAGCCTATGATTGGTGAGATTTTAGGTTTTTCAGATTATAAAAAAACTTTAAAAAGTTTTTGAAACTTAATTGACCAAAAATGAGCATAACCAAAAGTTTGTTCTGGTCTCCCCAGACTGATTGTTTAGGGAAACCCTGAAGCTGGGCTAATTAAGAACAGGTACCTCAGTGACTGAACCCCCTTGAGAAAAAAGGAAGCAAGATGGAAGGAGAGAGAGAGAGACCCTCAGCACCCACAATGCTGTTATTTCTAGACTGTTTCCTGAGCATCCCCCTGAGAACAGTTTCACCATGAGTGGAGACAGTAGTAAGTTGCTCTGGCCCGTGTACAGATAGGAGTTATCCTTGGCTGAGCCCTGGAGAGCATTAGAAGTGGCAGTGAAGCTTCTCCATAAGGTGAGTGTCTTCTCAGGGTTCTCCTCTACAAAGGAAAGAGTAGGAGAGCATCAGGATGGGAAGGTCTGGGCTTGGTGCCTTCTAGAACAAGGACACTTAGAGCCTGAACAGTGTGCTATGGGAGTAGCAGGGCAGTGGGGTTCATCTCCAAATACCGCCTGCACAGCAGAGAGCAGATAGAGTTCTTCTCTGACCCAATGCTAGGGATAAGCCTGGCTCCCTGGCATCAGTCAAGAGCCTCTCATTTTCTTCATCTGGTGCTGCTTGTGCAGAATTTGTGGGAAAGTAGGCCACTGAACTCTCCAACACTTCTGTCCTTGCAGCCTGTTTGCCCATTAGGAAAAAAGCTATGGAGATTGAGAAGGTTGCTTCAAGAAGAGAAGGGAGGAAGGGAAAATGGTACCATGAAGCAGGAAGGGAAACCAAGAAGAGTAAGATTGAGGGGATATGGCCTAACTAGCCTGGCCAGGACCAAGTACCACTTAATCACATATTACACATCCACACATCTATCATTTAAGAAAAATTTTCAGCTCTACTTATTGGGCTCAAGTATATTTTATATATATAATATATATAGATGCATATTTATACACTATATATGCATCTATAATACATATATATAGAAAACTTATCCTTTCCCTCATGGAGTTTGTATTCTAGTGTCATAAGTGAACAATGAATAAATAGAATTAAATTTCCTTTCCCTCTTCCTTGCTTTCTTTTTAGGATGGCATGATTAATGGACTCACAAGCTATATATTTTACTTATGTATCTTGTGTATGTTCTGTTCACAGTGAAATTTGTTTCATGTTAAATGAAAGCTTGAATTAAGCAATTAAACCTATAACAGAGTATCAGGTAATATAAGTGCTCCAGAGAAAACTAAAGTCCATGAATGATCATGTCTTTCCTGTTTTGGGTTGGGTGATTAGAAAGAGTCCTCTGATGAGATGACATTTGCGTAACAGGATAGATGATTTCAGGGCAGAAATCCAGGCATCCTAAGCAGCTGATGGCCTCAGACCTGTCCTTGTCACTGCCAGCTGCCATCTTTCCTTCCTCCCAAGACTTTGAAAGAAAATGGAGTCAGAAAAGAATGAATCTCTGGGAAATTGCCCCAAGCTCCAGAGTTCCCCTTTGGAGATCTTGCTGCTGTGTAATAAAGAGGTTTTAAAACATGGAGAAGGCAGGGATGTTGGTGTTATATCCCCTGCCTCTTTTCTGCTGGCCCCAAGGTGGGTCTATATAGTCCCAGTGTGACTGAGGGCTGGGGTTCAAAGTTCCATGCTTTGAACATCATCTGGAATACCATGATGTCATCTGGTACAGTAAACCTAAGAAGAAGTAGGACAATCCCAGGACTGGAGAGGCTGATGGACTCAGCTTCAAAACTGGCCACTTCAAAAGAGCTCTGTTCCCTTTGAGAAGTCATACCAGTGGGGAACAAAAGACAAGGAAGCTTTTATTCACACCACTAGAGAAGAAGGTGTCATCATCCATTCCCAGCAGCTAGCCTTGAGCTACATTTGAGGTGAGAACATTTAGGTGTGACTTTATGCACAGCATGGTAGTAGGGACATCTGACCTGATCATCACATTGAAAATATTTCCTTATCCTAATTTGTCCTCCTTCTCTCTCTCAAGAGCAGGACCATGCAGAGAAGTCTTACCTCTCTTTTCATCTCTAGGTTTCACAAGGAGCAGAAAGAAGCACTAAATGATGGGCAATCGCTCTAGTGCCACTGAATTCTGCCTCCTAGGCTTCCCTGGGTCCCAAGAGCTACATCACATTCTTTTTGCTATGTTCTTTTTCCTCTACTCAGTGACATTAGCGGGAAACACAGTCATCATCATGATAGTCTGTGTTGATAAACGTCTGCATTCCCCCATGTATTTCTTCCTTGGTCACCTCTCTGCCTTGGAGATCCTGGTGACATCCATTATTGTCCCTGTGATGCTTTGGGGGTTGCTGCTCCCTGGGGTGCAGACACTATCTCTGACTGCATGTGTTGCCCAGCTCTTCCTGTACCTTGCTGCGGGGACCACAGAGTTTGCACTACTGGGAGCGATGGCTGTGGACCGTTATGTGGCAGTCTGCAACCCTCTGAGGTACAACATCATTATGAACAGCCGCACCTGCATCTGGGTGGTAATTGTGTCATGGGTGTTTGGGTTTCTTTCTGAAATTTGGCCAGTCTATGCCACATTTCAGTTTACCTTCTGTAAATCAAATCTGTTAGACCATTTTTACTGTGACCGTGGGCAACTTCTCAAACTGTCCTGTGATGACACTCTTTTCACAGAGTTTGTTCTGTTTTTAATGGCTGTGGTGATTATCATTGGTTCTCTTGCCCCGACAGTTGTCTCCTACACCTACATCTTCTCCACCATCCTCAAGATCCCCTCAGCCTCTGGCCGGAGGAAAGCCTTCTCTACATGTGCCTCCCACTGCACCTTTGTTGTGATCGGCTATGGCAGCTGCCTGTTCCTCTATGTGAAACCCAAGCAAACGCAGGCAGCTGAGTATAACAAGATAGCTTCCCTGCTGATTTCTGTGTTGACCCCTTTCCTGAACCCTTTTATCTTCACTCTCCGGAATGACAAAGTCAAAGAGGCCCTTCGGGATAGTATGAAAGGCTGCTGTCAACTCCTCAAGGAATAACTCCTCTCTTAGTTTAGGTGTTATGGTCTTCTGTATGGGTTATTTAGTAACCTAAAAGACTCTAACTCATCTCTTACCGTTATCATTGATACAAAAATCAAATTGTCTGTACTGTTCCTGATCTGGCCTTGGAAGTAGACAAGGAGGGTAAAAATGACACCTACGCTCTGCCCACTAGAACCTCATAGCTTTGGTTTCTTCTTGCTTCCACTGTTGAATTCAAAGAAGCATAACCTTGTGATGTGGGAGAAACTAGAAAGAGAAACATATATTTTTGCAAAAGTTCTATTCGCTCAATTAATTTGTTTGTAGTGCTTTTATGAAAATGAGTTCCATGGGGGAGGAAGGAAGTGGAGAAGGAGGTGAGATGAGGTAGATGGCATAATCAGAGTACAAAGCCAAGATGCTCATTTTGTTTCTTCATCAACTGTTTCTACGCCTTTTCCTATGATTTTGTGAAATTTCTTGACAAGATGACCATATCAATTTTAAATATTCTATGGTTCTCTTTTTCTCTGGTTATCTATCATGTCATCCTGTCCCCATTGCAAGTGCAAAGGTAGCATAGTGTATATACATTTTGCTACAGATTCAATCTAGAATGATGATATGGGATTGGAATGCTTTTAACTTGGCAAATATTTGTGATATAAGGAAGATGAAAATGGGAATAAGAATGGGCAAAAAGTTTTTGCTAAACTTCAGGGTATTGCTGAAACCTACTCTCTTTGTGGCACATATGGGATAGAGACAAATAAGAATTGAATGACTAAACCTAGAATGAGCGCCGTGTATGTTACAGCGGCTTAAAGCAACAATTTCTATCAGATTGCTCCCAGACGCAGACTTCAGGCCTCATAATGCGTGTCATGTCTTTGTCTCCCAAACCAAGCATCTGAGCACCTTTCCATGGGTCTTCTCTGTGGGCAGATATAAAAAAACACGAGGCTACCCTTTTAATTCTCAGTCCTCAGCAATTCTAGGGCATGGCTCTTTAGCAATGAGATTGTAGGAGTTTCATAATATTGGAGAAAGGGCTTCGAAGGAAGGAATTTAAATGGTAACTTTCAGCACATCCTGGCAGCCCTGAAGTTGGTGGGGAAAATGAGTTGCCCAGCAGAGGGTTGACAGAGTTACTTAGGGTTCAAAGGGTACTGTGTGAAGATGCCTTCCTGCCTGGTGAGGAGAGGCAAGACTACCACATAGGATTTAGTTGTTGGCACTGCACATGGATGGGAGATGTGGTTGTGTGTGAGGCCTTAAATCAAGCCATGCCCTGTCAGCCAATCAATGAGACCTGATAGGACTGCATTGTCTGGAGAGAGTTGAAGGCTGGCACAAATCTACCTCTGTTTTCCAGGCTCATGATATGAGGTCTGTTCTCACTAGATGAATACCATTTTTCTAATTCACTAACGCAGGGAGGATGCCTTTTTCTAATTTGCACAGAGGCTTTCTGTGGCCTAAGTTGTTTCTGGGCTGGTGGAGTAAACTTAGGGGGACAGAGAAGACAGCCTCACTGCCCTCCACTACCGTTTCTTTAGTTCTACCTGTTGTCACCCAGGCCTCTTGCTCTCTGCCTTATTCGCCCTTGTTCACTCACCAACATTCCTGTTCTTTTCTTATAAACTGATAAGTTCACTAAAGAGAAATATAAATGGTTTTTAAAACTATGAGAACTCAATCTCATTCAAAATTAACAGAAAATTTAACAAGACTGATTTTTAATAACAGCTATTTTTCAGACAATGAGCTGGAAATATATCAGTGGACATAGTGGATATGGTCTCCTTCCAGATAGAGTATGTTTGATGAAAACTGATCTTACTTTATGTAATAAAAAAAGTCTATGCATTCTTTCACATTCTCAAAACACATGTAATTACAAATAATGAATCTTTTCAAGAAAGAAACCATGAAGTTATCTTAAGTCTGGGAGCAATGTTTGGACCACTCCCTGTAAAGGTGTGAGGGAGAAGATGTTTGGGCCGGTGGGAAGCTGAGTTGTGAGGAAGCTGCACCAGAGGCTTCAGTCCCACAGGGAATCCATCTCACAGGGAGCTCTGAAGCTAGATGACTCTTGAGAGGTGTCCTGAATTGTGCCCCTAAGTAAAGTACAGGGGCTAGGTACTTGCTCTCCTGCATCAACAGACCATTGAGTACAGACTGCGTCAGGGGAAGGTCTTTAACTAGGGAGGCATTTCTCTTTGTCTGAGGGTAATTTCTGAGGATAGTCTCACCTATGGGCTGGAGGAGTGCATGTCTGAATCCTGGGAGAGTCTGAGCAATGCAGATAGCATCTACTACAAGGGTTTTTGGTGAGCACCTGGCAGGGAACCTGAACGTGTCTGAGGAGGATGGGGAAAGTCTCTACAAGACAGTGATCATTAACTGATACACGGCATTAACTAGGAGAAGCTAGGTGGGATGTAGAAGGAGCACTCTAAGAGATGGAGCAGCATGCACTGAAGCCTCTGAAAGAACTGGAATAACATCAGTGTTCCTGGACAGCGTGGGGTGAAGGATGGGTAACACAAGATGACATTAGAGAAAAGCATTTCTAGAAATCATGTGGGGCTTTACAGGACTTTGGGCTATGACCAAAGTGCAGTGAGAAGGTTTTAATCAGGGGAGAGACCTGATCTAATCTGGGTCTTAAACGATGACTCAGGCTGCTATAGGGAGGACAGAGTAGAAAGAGGGCAGACATGAAGGTGAGTTAGGAGGGTTTGGTTGCAGGCAGGTAAGGATTATCTCTCATTACCTCTTCTGCACATAGGATCTTGACCCTTAGGGTTATTACCCTGAATAGTCTACTAGGTCATCAAAATGGATTTTTCTTTCTCTGGGCCTTGACGACTTCTCCTCTTTCCAGTATCCCCAAGTACTTATGTGGGGAAGTCAGATATAGACATGGAATGGCCCTGAGGTTTGGCCAAGTTGGAGTTTGGGCATTCACCAGTTTTACCCTCCCCTAAAATCCTGTAGTGTAGGCTAAGTTTAGGCACTGCATCTGGAGTGGCCTATAATGTTACCTGGAAAGAGTTGAACCTGACAAAAAGGCTAGCTTTGCAGAAGGGTTCCATGAGGAATGGTCATGAGTTGAGAGCCTCAGTGGGAGGCTGAGAGGCTCAGTGTACCTTTAAGAAGACTTTAGGACTGGCTCCATTTCTATTCCTCACTCCCTCTCTTCGTGCCAAGTAGAGACGCAAAAAAATAACACCTTAGATTTTATTTATGTCAATGTCCTGATATTTCAGATGAGAAAACCAAAACCAGAGGGATGAACACTCACAGTGAATGTAACATAGTTAATGAGTATGAAGGAGAATTAGCATTCAGGTTCCTGCTCGCAATGTCAATGGTTTATCCATGATCTTACACTATCTTGAGATCCTTTCACTTTCACCAAAGATGTACACTTTAATATTGTGCTCTCAATGTTTTGAGATCTACTGGTAGGAGATATCTATGTTCCTTTTTACAATAAAATTTTCTATTCCCTTAAGAGGTGTTTGCGGAATGTTATTCAAGAACATTTTGATAGAACTTGGCTAGGGATACATATATTTGGGGAAAGGTCTGAGAGTTACTTGTCACACTGTGATATCTGTTAGGGTTAGATAAGCCCCCTCCTTCTCTTGTGTTGTTTTCAGCTCCTTGCATCCCCACACTCACCCCACAGCCACATCCTACTTACTCAACTTATTCTAATAGCCTTCATATTCACCGGATGTCATCTTGAGCCTTCACCTGTCCTTACTTCATTCCTCTTCCTATCAAGTCCCCAACGGTCACTTATATCCTCTTTTTTATATCTTGAATTTCTTTTTAAAAATATTTTCAACTTTATCAAAATTAATTTTTATACAATAAATGCAGCATGTTAAGTGTAAGTTTCAATGACTTTTAACAGATTTAACCACTCATCTAATCACCACCACAACCAAATTCTGAAACATGTTCATCACCCAAGGTTTCTTTGTGTCCACCCCAACCTCAGTCTCATGTTGATTTCCATTACTATGGAGTAGATTTTCATTTTCATTTCTTGAGTTTATTAATGGGATAGTAAATTATTGAATTTATATCTGGATTCTTTTGTTTAACATAGCCTTGTAGAGACTTATCCACGACGGTGCATCTATCAATATTTCATTCCTTTTTATTGCTGAGTAGTATTCTGCTGTATGGATGTCACACCATTTATTTATCCATTCACTTGTTGATTGTCATTTGCCCTGTTGGCTGTTTAACGTGAATGAAACTGCTATCAACATTCAGAAATACATCTGGTGGATATATGTTTTCATTTACCTTGAGAAAATATCTAAGGCGAAATTGCAGGTTTGTATGGTAAATGTATGTTTAACTGCTGTTATTTATATCATTGAACATTCCCACCAGCAATGTATGAGAATTCCAGATGCTCCACTTCTTCACCAACACTTCATGTTGTTCAAATCAATCGAAGATAAATGTTTGGGTCTGTGTCTGAATTCTCTATTATTTTACTGGTCTATATGTCTATTGATCTACATGATACTGTGTCAAAAATACACTGCCCTGATTCCTGTAGCTTTGTAGCAAGTGTTTAAATAAGATATTGTGAGTCCCTCAGGTTTATTTTTCTTCCTCAAAATTAATTTGGTTTTTCTAGGTCCTTCACATTTGCATATAAATCTTAGAGTCAGTTTTTCAATGTTATAGAACAGCCTCCTGGGATTTTGATTGCAATTGTATTGCATCTTTAGCCTAATTTGTAGAGAATTGGCATCCTGAAAAAATTGAGTCTTCTGATTCATGAAAATAGAATATTCATTTATTTATATCTTTAATTTCTCTCAGCAATGTTTTATAGTTTTAAGGTTTGTGCTTAGTTTGTTCAACATAACCCATGTTTTTTTATGTTTGGGGTCTTAATTTAAATTATATTTGTATTTCTAATTCCCATGTCCATTTTAAGTGTATAGTAATAAAATGAGTTTTTTTTATATTGAGCTTTTATCCCTGTAACCTCAATAATTCTTTATTAGTTCTAGCAGCTTTCTTTCTGGAATTCTTTTTTATGTAGAGAATTATGTCATTAGAGAATAAATAATTTTATGTCTATTTTCTAAGTGTTTCCTTCTAATTTCATTTTCTTACCTTATTGCAATGACTAGAACTCCCAGTACAATGTTGAATAGAAGTGATGAGAACAGATATCCTTGATTTGTTCTCTATGTTAGAGGGAAATCATTGAATCTATCATCATTAAGTTTCATGTTAGCGCTAGGTTTTTTGTTAGATGCTATTTATCAATTTGAAACAGATCCCTTTTGTTCCTGGTTTGCTCAGTTTTTAATCAATGAATGCTGGTTTTTACCAAATGATTTTCCACTCTTAGTGAAATGATCATTCATTTTTTTCTCTTTAATTCTGTTAACATGGTCAATTATATTGAATAATTTCCTAATATTAATCCAAGCTTCTATTTCTGAAATAAAATCACCACCTTTATATGGTATATCATTCTCTTTAGATATTTCTGGATTTAATTTCCTAGTATTTTGTTGAGGATATTTGCATCAATGTTCATGAGTGACATTGGTTTTTAGATTTATTTTCTTGTGATGTCTTTGGTACTGAGATAATTCTGGCCTTAAAAGGTTAATTGGGCAGTGTTCCCTTCTCTTCAATTTTCCAGAAGATTTTGTGTAGGAGTGGTATTATTTCTTAGTTAAACATTTTATAAACTTTATCAGTAAAGCCAACTGGACTTGTAGTTTTTTGTGTGAAAAGATTTTTAATTATGAATTCAATATATTTAACATACTTAGAAATATTTATTTCTTCAATTTCTTTTTCAGTCAGTTTTGGTAATTTTTACCTTTTGAAACATTTTCCATTTCTTCAGGCTTTTCAATTGATTTCTCTCTAAGATAGTTTATTTTTGTTCTCTTCAATTTAAAATTAAAATTAAATTGTGATTATACTGTTGGTTGGTAGTGGATCAGGAAGTCAATAACTCTCATTTTATACACTCAAGGGCTGCATAATAATTTTTCAGTCAATAACAGACCACGTAAACAATGATGGTCCAATAAGATTATAATGGAGCTGAAAAATTCCTATCATCTAGTGACGTTGTTGCCATCGTGCTATGGATTATTCACGTGTTAGTGGTGATGCTGATGTAAACAAATCTACTGAGCTGACTGTAATATAAACGTCTGGCACATACAATTATGTGTAGTACATAATGCTGATAATTATAACAAATTACTATTTTACTGGCTTATGTATTTATATACTATAATGCTTTGTATTGTTATTTTAGAGTGTACATTTTATACTTGCAAAAAATTACTGTAAAACAGCACACCATATAGCCCAGCAGAAGCCTCAAACATCTCATGTTTACTGTATCTCTTGATTGCATCATTGTCTCCTGTGCTTGATTTAATCTTGCATTGTTTTGTTCATTATGGCCCCTAAGTGTACAAAATCCACTGTTATTATTGCCAGTAAGAGACCATGTCAAATGATTTACCTGGAAATGGAATTAAAAATTATTACAGACTATGACATAGGAGATCAGTGAATGATCACCAGTTGCCAGCCAGGCATGTGCCATTCCTCCATAGCTATGATCTTGAAGAACCAGAACAAAGTGAGGAAAGCTGTTAGAGAGTCTGCTTGATTGAAGGCAGTGAGATTTACAAAAATCCAAGAAGGGTCTATCAGAAATGGAGAAAATTCTAATGATCTGTATTGAAAACCAGACACAGAAATGTAATCCCTCTAGGCACCTTGATGACTACAGCTATAACAAAAAGTTTGCTTGTGATGTTGAAAGAAAATACTGGCCCAGTCTATGATGTTGAATTTACTACTAGCTGTGGATGGATTAAATGATTCAAGAATGGTTGGTCATTATACAATGTGAAAGTCAGTGGCAAGTCTGTGAGTGCTGATGTGCAGGTAGCTGAAGAATTTTTGGAAAGTCTAGGTAAGCTGAATGTTGAGGAAAATTACTTGCCAGAGAAAATATTCAATATGGATGAAACCTCCCTATTCTGGAAATGGATGAAAAAACTTTCATCCAAAAGGAGGCCAAGTCATTGCCAGATTTCAAAGCTTTTAAGGACAGGATAGCAGTCTTGCTTGGAGGCAGTGTTGGGGGCTACAAATTGAAGCTTTTTATGATATGGCCCAGGGAGAACCCCAAGGCCTTCAAGCATATCAATAATCACATACCATCAGTGTACTACAGGAGCAAGAGTTCATGGATGACTCAGCTCCTCTTCCAAGGTGCCCTCCTGAAAGGCTATGCCAGCAAAATGGAGAAGTAGTGTTTGAAGAATAGCATATGTTTAAAGATTCAAGTGCTTTTTGTTGATAACGCTCCTGGACATCTCTCTTTTATGGTGATCTTCATCCCAATATCAAACATGCAAACACCACCTCTTTGATCCAACCAATGGATTGAGGAGTTATAGCAGCTTTTAAGGCGTACTACTGGAGGAGGAACTTTGCTTAAGTAATTGCTGCAACTGAGGGAGACACTGACGCTATTTTGGAAGGATTACAATATCTCTGATTGCATCAAGAGCCTTGCTTGGGCTTGGGGTGATGTCACGAAGGAGGATATGAGCAGCCTCTGGATGAAGACACTCAAGAGGTTCATCCATGACTTCGAAGGATTTGCCAAAGATGAGGAGGTTGTAAACATCAGCAAGACTGGGGTTGAGATAGCAAACAACTTTAACATAAAGGTAGATAAGGGTGACATTTAAGAGCTCCTAGATGTGTCTCCTGAGGAATTTACTAATGAGGAGTTTGGGGAACTGGGACAGGAATTCATAACTGAAGACAAGAAAAGAGAAAAAGAAACTGCAGAAGAAAAAGAAGAACCCTTAAGAAAATTCATAGTGACTAGTTTAGCAAAAGCTTTTACAGACCTCAACAAGCCCCTCAGAAAGTTTGAAAAAGTGGATCCCAACGCTGAAAGGCTTTCATGAATAAAGAGGAATATTCATTGTGCATGATCTGCTTACAAGGAAATCAATGATCAATAAAGGAAACCACCATGGACATTTTTCTGAAAAGAATGATACCTCAAGGAGAGCCTCAGGCGGGTCATTCAGGAGGTATTCCAGAAGAAGGCATTGTTGTTACAGAATAGGACAGCTCCATGCATGCTAGCAGCCCTGAAGACTTTCCAGTAGCACAAGATGTGGAAATCGAAGACAGTGGTATGGATGATCTTGACACTGTGTAAGCCTAGGCTAATGTATATGTTTGTGTCTTAGTCTCTAAGAAAAAGCTTATAACAAACAATTAACAACAGAAAATAGCTTATAGAATAAGCATATAAAGAAAAAGAATATTGTTGTATGGCTATACATTGTATTTGTGTTTTAAGCTAAGTTTCATTATAAGGAGTCAAAAAAGTTTAAAAAAATTAAAGAGTCTATGATGGAAACAAATTACAGCAAGCTAAGGTTAATTTATCAACGAAGAAAGAAAAGTGTTTTTGTGTAAAATTAATGTAGCCTTATACAGTATAACTGTATACTGCACACTGATTCAGGGCTTACAGAGTCTGCAGTAGTGTACAATAATGTCCCAGGCCTTCACAGTCACTCACCACTCACTCACTGACCTACCCAGAGCAACTTCCAGTCCTGCAAGCTCCATTCATGGTAAGTGCTCTATACAGGCTTATCATTCTTTATCTTTTGTACAGTATTCTTACTGTACCATTTCTATGTTTAGATAGGTTTAGACACACGAATACTTACCATTGTGTCACAATTGCCTTTAGGATTCAGTATAGTAACATGCTGTATAGGTTTGTAGTCTAGGAGCAATAGACTATACAATATGACCTAGGCGTGTAACAGCCTATACCACCTAGGTTTGTGTGAGTATGCTCTATGATGTTCATACAATGATCAAACTGCCTACTGATGCATTTCACAGAATTTATCTCCATCATTAAGTGACACATGACTATACAGTCATAGTACCTATGCGAATGAATCCAAAATCTTTGGAGCATAATTTGATGCCAATAAAAAGCACTAGCATCAATACGTCTACCTTAAAAGCAGAAAATTCCAACTCTAGGAATTTATAACAGAAATAGAAATGACATGAATATCTAAGAATATTCATAGCATCATTTTTCATAGTAAGAGGGAAAAAAACACCAAAATTGATCAATAGAGGGGAAAACTAATAAGAAACGAGTACCTTATAATGTATTACTATGCAACTATATGTTTTGATAAAGGAAGGTATCTTATATATATTGTCAAATGAGAGAGAAAGAGGGTAAAATGAATTTTCACAGCATTATCGTTAAACCACTATGCAGATATCTGCTTAGAAAGTATCTCTGAGATTATATGGCAATCTGGTTGGGTTTGGGCAATTTGAGGAACTGGAAGGGAGATTATTCCCATTTTATACCCTGCTCCACCATTTGACGTTCTGAGATTTAACAGGTATACATAAAATGAAATCTAAAATCCAGATGAATGTTTTGTAAGTCTCACATTTCCTGTCTCACTCCAGCACCAAGCAGATTTCCAATTTACATTTTGTCAGTTGTTCCAGGTTGTAAATATAACTGCCTACATTAGGCTGTCCTTATGTTCTCCCCACTTTGAAGTGCCCAGCTGGTAATCAGAGACATGCCATACATAAAAGGCCAAAAGAATCTTGCTTGAATGCATACAGATGCACATGTGTTCAGAAGAGAGGAAACCTGAGACAATACCAGAGAGTGGAGTCGCATGTAGGTGTTGAACTTTTCCATCGTGTTCTGGAGAGTCCACAGATTAGGAGCAAGATCCCCTGTAAAATGAGTGAAGGAGAAATCAGGCTTTATAGGGGATTTTTCATGAAGTTAAGGCTTTGACTGAGACCAACAGCAGGCTTTTTTAGATACTGGTGCACATTTTAGAGGTAAATGTGGTATTTCTTACTGGGTGGTGGGGGCTGATTTTGGCTCTGAATAGACAAGAGAATCCTGTTCAGAACCTGGAATAAAGGGGAAAAGGCATGATGTGCTTAGAATTTGAGACATCTTCTGGAAAGCTAGGCTTAGGGCCTTTGGAGAAGGCAGCCTTGGTATTGAGAAGTCTCTGATTGGTGAGATTTCAGGTTTTTCCGATTAAACAAAAACCTTAAAAAGTTATGAAACTTAACTTGTCAAAATGGGATCAACTAAAAGTTTTTCTGCTCTCCCCAGGCTGATTGTTTAGGGAAACACTGAAGCTGGGCTAATTAAGAACAGGTACCTCAGTGACTGAACCCCCTTGGGAAAGATGGAGGCGGGATGGAAGGAGAGAGAGACAGAGACCCTCAGCTCCCACAGCACTGTCACTTCTGGAATTTTTCATAAGCATCTCCCTGAGATCAGTTTCCTTCTTCACCATGAATGGAGACAGCAGCAAGTTGCTCCAGCCCCTGGGCAGATGGAGTTATCCTTGGCTGAGCTCTGAAGAGCATTAGAGATGGCAGTGAAGCTTCTCCATAAGGTGAGTGTCTTCTCAGGGTTCTCCTCTACAAAGGAAAGAGAAAGAGAGGATCAGGATGGGAAGTTCTGGGCTTGGTGCCTTCTAGAACAAGGACACTTAGAGCCTAAAGAGTTTGCCATGGGAGCAGCAGAGCAGATGGGCTCATCTCCAAATGCCACATGCACAGCAGAGAGCAGGTAGAGTTCTTCTCTGAGCAGGTATAGTTCTTCTCTGACCCAACGCTAGGGATAGGCTCAACCAGGATCTTTTCTCTCATTTTCTTCATCTAGTGCTGCTTATGCAGAATTTATGAGAAAGAAGACCACTGAACTCTCCCAACATTTCTGTCCTTGAAACCAGTTGGTCCATCAGGAAAAGAGCCACATAGATATTGAGAAAGTTGCATCAGGAAGAGAAAGGAGGAAAGGAAAACGGTACCATGAGGCAGGAGGGGAAGATAAGAAGAGTAAGATTGAGGGGAAATGGCCTAACTATCTTGTCCAGGACCCAGTACTACTTAATCACATATTATACACCCACACCTCTATCATTTAACAAAAGTTTCCAGCTCTACTTATTGGGCTCAAGAATATTATAGATATCAAGATATATATATATATACACATATATATATACATGCACAAAACATATATATACAAATCATATCCTTGCCCTCATGGATTTTGCATTCTATAACATAGATGAACAATGAATAAATAGAATTAAATTTCCTTTTCCTCTTCCTTGCTTTCTTTTTCTTACGGCATGATTAATGAACTCACATACTATATATTTTACTTATTAGTCTTCTGTATGTTCTGTTCACGAGGATATTTGTTTCATGTTAAGTGAAGGAGTGAAATAAACAAACACATAACATAGTATCAGGAATACAAGTGCTACAAAGAAAACTAAAGTCCAAGAATTATCATGTCTTTCCTGTTTTGGGTTGGGCGATTGGAAAGAGTCCTTTGAGGAGATGACATTTGAGTTGGGATAGATGAAGTTAGGGGCAGAGATCCGGGAATCCTATGCAGCTTACAGCCTTGGATCTGTCAGTGCCAGGTGACATCTTCCTTCCTCCTAAGATTTTTAAAGAAAATGGAGTCAGAGAAGAATGAATCTGCTCTGGGAAATTGTCCCAAGCTCCAGAGTTTCCATTTGGAGATCTTGCTGCTCTGTAGTGTGGAGGTTTCAAAAACTGGAGAAAGCAAGGATGTTGGTATTGGACCCCCTGCCTCTTTTCTGCTGGTCCCAAGGTGGGGTCTATATATTTCCAGTATGGGTGAGGGCTGCGGTTCAAAGTTCCATGCTTTGAACATCATCTGGAATACAATGATGTCTTCTGGTACAGTGAACCTAAGAAGAAGTAGGACAGGCCTTGGAGAGGCTGATAATTCAGCTTCAAAACTGGCCACTTCAAGAGATCTTAGCCTCTGTCCCCTGTGAGAAGGCACATCCAGTGGGGAAAAAAAGACAAGGAAGGTTTTCCTTACAGCGATAGAGAAGAAGATATCATCACCCATTCCCAAGAGCTAGCCTTGAGCTACATTTGAGGTGAGAACATTTAGGTGTGACTTTGGCACAGCACGGTACTAGGGGCATCTCACCTGATCATCAAGTTGAAAATATTTTCTCATCCTAATCTGTCTTCCTTCTCTCTCGAGAGCAGAACCATGTGGAGCAGAGTTACCTCTCTTCTCGTCTCCAGGTTCCACAAGGAGCAGAAAGAAGCACTAAATGATGGGCAATCGCTCTAGTGCCACTGAATTCTGCCTTCTAGGCTTCCCTGGGTCCCAAGAGCTACATCGTATTCTTTTTGCTATATTCTTTTTCTTCTACACAGTGACATTAATGGGAAACACAGTCATCATCATGATTGTCTGTGTTGATAAACGCCTGCATTCCCCCATGTGTTTATTCCTTGGTCACTTCTCTGCCTTGGAGATCCTGGTGACATCCATTATCATCCCTGTGATGCTTTGGGAGTTGCTGCTCCCTGGGATGCAGACACTATCTCTGACTGCATGTGTTGCCCAGCTCTTCCTGTACCTTGCTGTGGGGTCCACAGAGTTTGTACTACTGGGAGTGATGGCTGTGGACCATTAACTGGCAGTCTGCAACCCTCTGAGGTACATCATCATTATGAACAGCCACACCTGCGTCTGGGTGGTAATTGTGTCATGGGTGTTTGGGTTTCTTTCTGAAATCTGGCCAGCCTATGCTACATTTAAGTTTACCTTCTGTAAATCAAATCTGTTAGACCATTATTTCTGTGACCAAGGACAACTGCTCAAACTATCCTGTGATGACACTCTTTTCACAGAGTTTGTTCTGTTTTTAATGGCTGTGGTGATTATCATTGGTTCCCTTGTCCCAACGATTGTCTCCTACACCTACGTCATCTCCACCATCCTCAAGATCCCCTCAGCCTCTGGCCGGAGGAAAGCCTTCTCTACATGTGCCTCCCACTTCACCTTTGTTGTGATCGGCTACGGCAGCTGCCTGTTCCTTTATGTCAAACCCAGCAAACTCAGCAAGCTGAGTATAACAAGATAGTTTCACTACTGCTTTCTGTCTTAGCCCCCTTCCTGAACCCTTTTATCTTCACTCTCTGGAATGACAAAGTCAAAGAGGCCCTTTGGGATAGTTTGAAACACTGCGGTCAACTCATCAAGGAATAACTCTTCTCTCAGTTTTAGATGTTATGATCTTCATTATGGATTATTTAGTAACCTAAAAAACTCTAACTCATCTTTTACCATTATCATTGATACAAAAATCAAACTTTCTGTACTGTTCCTGATCAGGCCTCGGAAGTAGACAAGGCAGGGAGAAATGAAACCCATTCTCTGCCCATTAGAACCTTATAGCTTTAGTTTCTGCTTACTTCCGCTGTTGAATTCAAAGAAGCATAACCTTGTAATGCAGGAGAAACTGGAAGAAGGAACGTATATATTTTTCTATTAACTCAATTAATTTGTTTGTAATCTATTTCAGAAAGTGCATTCCATGGAGGAGGAAGGAAATGGAGAAGGAGGTGAGATGAGGTCGAGGGCATAATCATGGTACAAGGGAGAGATGCTCATTTTATTTTTTCATCAACTGTTTCCCCCTCTTTTCCCATATATTTGTGCAATTTCTTGACAAGATAGACATATGCATTTTAAATACCCAAGGATTCTCCTTTTCTCTGGTTGTCTGTCTTGTCACCCTGTCCCCATCGCAAGTGCAAAGGTAATGTAGTGTCTGTACATTTTGCCACAGAAGCAATCTAGAGTGATGATATAGGAATTAGAATGCTTCTCATTCAGCAAACATTTGTGATATAAAGAACATGGAAATATTTGGGAATAAAAATGTACAAACAGTCCCTTTTGATAAAGTTCAGTGTGTTGCTGAAACCTCTTCTCTTGGTAGTGTGTATGGGATAGATACAAATAAGAATTGAATGACGAAATCGAGAGAGAGCATCCAGTGTGTTCCAGCTGCTTAAAGCAACAATTTCTGTTCAGATTCCTCCCAGACCCAGACTTCAGGTCTCATAACACGTGTTAAGCCTTTGTCTCCCAAAAACAAGTGTCTCAGTACCTTTCCATAGATCTCTTCTGTGGGCAGAGTTAAAAAAAAAAGAGGCTACCCTCTTAACTCCAAGTCCTCAGTAATTCCAGGGCATGGATGTTTGACAATGGAATTGTAAGAATTTCATAGTGTTGCAGAAAGGGCTTTGAAGGAAGGAATTTACTTAAATGATAACACTCAGCACATCCTGGCAGCCCTGAAGTGAGTTGGGAAATTGAGCTGCCCAGCAGTGGGTTGATGGGATTACTTACAGTTCAAAGGGTGTTGTGTGAGGATGCCTTCCTTCCTGGTGAGGAGATGCAAGACCACCATGTGTGGTTGAGTTGTTGGCACTGAATATGGGCAGGAGCTGAGGTGATGAGTAGGGCCTTAAATCAAGCCCATGCTCTGCCAGCCAATCAATGAGAACTGGTGGGGCTGCATTGGCTGGAGAGAGTTGAAGGCTGACACAAATCTACCTCTGTTTTCCAGGCTCATGACATGAGGTCTGTTCTCACTCGGTGGATACCATTTTTGTAATTCACTAACCCAGAGAGGATGCCTTTTCAACAAAGGCTTTGTGTGGCCTAAGTTGTTCCTGGGCTGGTGGAGACAAATTAGGAGGATGGAGAAGAGTCCC
Source organism: Equus przewalskii (assembly GCF_037783145.1). Lineage (NCBI taxonomy): Eukaryota > Metazoa > Chordata > Mammalia > Perissodactyla > Equidae > Equus > Equus przewalskii. Next base: position 95,767,229 of record NC_091834.1, on the reverse strand, counting down.
TCATTGCCATCCACTACAGTTTCTTTAGTTCTTCTACCTGTCACCACCCAGGCCTCTTGCTCTCTGTCTTGCTCACCCTTGTTAACCCACCAACATTCATGTTCTTCTCTTATAAATTGGTAAGTTCACAAAAGGTAAATATAAATGGCTTTTGAAAATAGGAGAAGAACTCAACCCTATTCAAAGTTAAAGAACAGAAGATTTAACAGGACTATTTTTTGAATAGCAGCTATTTTTCACACAATGGGCTGAAAATATAGCAGTGAACATAATGGACAGGGTTCCTTCCCTGATAGAGTATATTTGATGAAGACTGCTATTACCATATGTAATAAAACCCTGTCTACAATAGCGAATCATTTCAAAAAAGAAACCGTGAGATTTTCTTAAGTCTAGGAGTGATCTTTGGAACAGTTCCTGTAAGTTGTGAGGGAGAAGTTGTTTGGGCAGAGGGTGAAGCTGAGCTGTACGGAAGTTGCAACAGAGGCTTCAATCCTACAGGCAACTGATCCCAAAGGGAGCTCTAAGCTAGGATGGCTCTTGAGAGGTGTCCTGAATTGTGCCCCTGATTAAAACACAGGAGCTAGGCATTTACCCTTCTGCATCAGCAGGCCATTGAGTATGGACTGCCTTAGGGGGAGGACTCTAATCTTGAGGAGGTATTTCTCTTTGACTAAGGGCAATTTCTGGAGATAGCTGTGGGCTGGAGGAGTGGGCACCTGGGTCCTGAAGGGGGATCTGGACAAGGCACACAGCTTCTACTACAAGGGTATTTGCAGTACACCTGACAAGGAAACTGAACATGTCTGAGGAGGTTGGGGAAAGCCTCTACAAGACAGTGATCTTCAACTGATATCTGGCATTAACTAGGTCAAGCTGGGTGGGAAATGGGAGGAGCACTCTAAGAGATGGAGAAGCATGTGCTAAAGCCCCTTAAAGAACTTGACTTATTAGTCAATTAGTCATTAGCATTTCTGGACACCACAGGGTGAAGAACCAGGAACACAAGACGACATTAGAGAAAAGCATTTGTAGAAATCATGAAGGGCCTTACAGGACTTGGGGCTTTGATAAAGGGCAGTGAGAAGGTTTTAATCAGAGGAGAGACCTGATCCAATCTGTGTCTTAAAAGATGACTTAGTGTGCTACAGGGAGAACTGAGTAGAAAGAGGGAAGCAAGGAGTGACGTCAGCATCATGGCAGAGTGAGGTCTCTCAGAAATCTTCCCCCTCCAATATACAATGAAAAAAATAGATACTCCAAGAGAGGACATCCAAACTCAACACAAAAAAACATCAGAGAGAGCCATGCAGATGGAAGGTGGAGAGGCTGGAGTCCCTCCAGGAGGAGCTGGAATGGGGTAAGAGAAATATTCACTCCCTCCCCTAAAGACTGAGATCAGGACCGTGGGAGGCCTTGGAGAGAGAAGGATCAGGGGAGGGGACAGTTGTCCACAGGAACTTCAAGGAATCCTAGGGCCCCTGCAGCCTAGAGGGAAGCTGTCTACCAGAGTGAAAGCTTTCATGGGGGGAGAGAAGTGACCTCATCAAGTCAACACCCCAGGAGAGCAGAGGGAGAAAGCCCCAAGAATACACAGGAGAAAACGCCTCTTCCCCCACCTGCTCAGCGTGGCTCCAGCCCCTAGGATTTCTGCTGAAGGCGGAAGGCTCAGAAAACGGAGCTCTTGATCCCCACCCAGTGGCGATAGGTGGTAACTGCAACCTAATAATGCCAGGATGCAAAAAAGACAGACCCTCTAGCAACATCAAACACTGTATTAGATCTCCAGACCAGAAAGAAAATGACAAGTATCCAGAAATCAGTCCTGAGGATGCAGAAATACGTAATCTAAATGACAAAGAATTCAAAACAGCTATCATCAAAAAAATCAATGAGTTAAAAGAGAATGTAGAGAAACAATTCAATGAGTTCAGGAACTACTTCACAAAAGAGCTTGAAACTATAAAGAAGAATCAAGCAGAAATATTAGAGATGAAAGACACAATGGAAGAAATAAAACAAAATATGGATTCCCTGAACACTTGAGCAGACACTATAGAGGAACATATCAACATAATAGAAGATAGACATGTTGAAATGCTCCAGACAGAGGAAGAGAGAACTAAGACTAAAAAGAAATGAAGAAAGTCTCCGAGAAATATCTGACTCAATTAGGAAATGCAACATAAGAATTATAGATATTAAAGAAGGAGAAGAGAAGGAGAATGGAGTAGAAAGCTTCTTCAAAGAAATGATAGCAGAGAACTTCCCAAACCTAGGGAAGGAAATCCATGTGGAAGAGGCTAGCAGATCTCCTAAATGTGTCAATGTAAAAAGACCTACTGTCAGGCATATAGTAGTAAAACTGTCAAAACTGAATCATAAAGAAAGAGTACAAAGGGCAGGAAGGCAGAAGAAAATAACCTATGGAGGAATCCGCATCAGGCTTTCAGCAGATTTCTCTGCAGAAAACTTACAGGCTAGGAGAGGCTGGAATGACATATTCAAATCATTGAAGGACAAAAACTTTCAGCCAAGAATACTCTAATCAGTGAAAATATCCTACAGATATAATGGAGAAATAAAAACTTTCCCAGACAAACATAAGCTAAGGGAGTTTAATGATCAAAGGGACATTTCACCAACAAGAAACAACACTTATAAATATCTATGCACCCAACACAGGAGCACCAAATTACATAAAGCAACTATTAGCAAACCTAAAAGAAGACATTAATAATAACACAATAATAGTAGGGGACCTCAACACTCCACTCACATCAATGGATAGATTACCCAGGCAGAAAACCAACAAGGAAACAGTAGAATTAATGAAAAGCTAGGTCAGATGGACTTAATAGACATGTATAGAACACTCCATCCAAAAACAGAAGAATACACATTCTTCTCAAGTGCACACAGAACATTCTCAAGAATAGATCATATGTTGGGAAACAAGGCAAGCTTCAATAAAGTTAAGAAGATTGAAATAATAACAAGCATCTTTTCTGATCACAATGCTATAAAACTAGAAATTAATTACAAGAAAAGAGCTGAGAAAAGGATAAAGATGTGGAGACTAAACAACATACTGTTGAATGAGCAATGGATGGTTGAAGAAATTAAAGCAAAAATCAAAAAATATCTGGAGACAAATGAAAATGAAAACATACCATACCAACTCATATGGGATGCAGCAAAAGCCATATTAAGAGGGAAATTCATTGCAATACAGGTAGACTTTAACAAACAAGAAAAAAACCAAATAAGCAATCTCAAAATACACCTAATTGAATTAGAAAAAAGACTAACAAACAAAGCTCAAAGTCAGTAAAAGGAGAGAAATAATAAAAACCAGAGCATAAATTAATGCTATTGAAACAAAAAAGGCACTAGAAAGGATCAATGAAACAAGGAGCTGGTTCTTTGAGAAGATAAATAAAATTAACAAACTCCTAGCCAGACTTACAAAAAGAAAAAGCTCAGATAAATAAAATTAGAAATGAAAGAGGAGGAATGATAATGGATATCACATAAATACAATGGATTATAAGAGAATACTACAAAGAACTATTTAGCAAGAAAATAGACAATCTAGAGGAAATGGATAAATTCTTAGATTCTTACCACCTCCCAAAGTTGAATCAAGAAAAAATAGAGAATCTGAATAGACCAATCACAAGGAAACAGATTGAAACAGCAATCAAAATCTTCCCAAAGAATGAAATCCCAGGACCAGATGGATTCCCTGAGAAGTTCTACCAAACTTCCAGAGAGGATTTAACACCTATCCTTCTCAAGCTATTCCAAAAAGTTAGGGATGATGGAACGCTTCCTAGCACATTCTAAGAGGCCAACATCATGCTGATAACAAAGCCTCACAAGGACAACACAAAAAAGGAAAGCTACAGGCCAATATCGCTGATGAACATAGATGCAAAAATCCTCAACAAAATATTGGCAACTCAAATACAGCAATACATCAAAAAGATCATACATCTTGATCAAGTCGGATTTATACCAGGGACACAGGGATGATTCAACATCCACAAATCAATCAATGTGATACACCACATTAACAAAATGAGGAATAAAAACCACATCATCATTTCAATAGATGCAGAGAAAGCATTTGACAAGATCCAATAGCCATTTATAATAAAAATTCTTAACAAAATGGGGATAGAAGGAAATTACCTCAACATAATAAAGGTCATATATGACAAACCCACAGCCAATATCATACTCAATGGGCAAAAACTGAACACCATCCCTCTGAGAATAGGAACAAGACAAAGGTGCCCACTCTCACCACTCTTATTCAACAAAGTACTGGAGTTTTTGGTCACAGCAATTAGGCAAGAGAAAGGAATAAAGGGAATCCAAATACGGAGTGAAGAAGTGAAATTCTCACTGTTTGCAGATGACATGATCTTTTTATTTATTCATTTATTTATTTTTTTATTAATGTTATGATAGATTACAAGCTTGTGAGATTTCAGTTGTACATTTTTGTTAGTCATGTTGTGGGTACACCACTTCCCCCTCCGTACCCTCCCCCCACCCCCCCTTTTCCCTGGTAACCACCGATCAGATCTTCTCAATATACTAATTTCCACCTATGAGTGGAGTCATATAGAGATCGTCTTTCTCTGACTGACTTATTTCGCTTAACATAATGCCCTCGAGGTCCATCCACGTTGTTGTGAATGGGCCAATTTCGTCTTTTTTTATGGCTGAGTAGTATTCCATTGTGTATATATACCACATCTTCTTTATCCAATCATCAGTTTCTGGGCATGTAGGCTGGTTCCATGTCTTGGCTATTGTAAATAATGCTGCGATGAACATAGGGGTGCAACGGACTCTTGAGATATCTGTTATCAGGTTCTTAGGATAGATACCCAGTAATGGGATGGCTGGGTCATAGGGTATTTCTATTTTTAACTTTTTGAGAAATCTCCATACTGTTTTCCATAGTGGCTGTACCAGTTTGCATTCCCACCAACAGTGTATGAGGGTTCCTCTTTCTCCACAACCTCTCCAACATTTGTCGTTCTTGGTTTTGGATGTTTTTGCCAATCTAACGGGGGTAAGGTGATATCTTAGTGTAGTTTTGATTTGCATTTCCCTGATGATTAGCGATGATGAACATCTTTTCATGTGTCTATTGGCCATATTCATATCTTCTTTTGAGAAATGTCTGTTCATGTCCTCTGCCCATTTTTTGATCGGGTTGTTTGTTTTTTTGTTGTTAAGCAGTGTGAGTTCTTTGTATATTATGGAGATTAACCCTTTGTCGGATAAGTGGCTTGTAAATATTTTTTCCCAATTAGTGAGCTGTTTTTTTGTTTCAATTCTGTTTTCCCTTGCCTTGAAGAAGCTCTTTAGTCTGATGAAGTCCCATTTGTTTATTCTTTCTATTGTTTCCCTCAACTGAGGAGTTGCAGTGTCCGAAAAGATTCTTTTGAAACTGATGTCAAAGAGTGTACTGCCTATATTCTCTTCCAAAAGACTTATTGTCTCAGGCCTAATCTTTAGGTCTTTGATCCATTTTGAGTTTATTTTGGTGTGTGGTGAAAAAGAATGGTCAATTTTCAATCTTTTGCATGTGGCTGTCCAGTTTTCCCAGCACCATTTGTTGAAGAGACTTTCTTTTCTCCATTGTAGGCCCTCTGCTCCTTTGTCGAAGATTAGCTGTCCATAGATGTGTGGTTTTATCTCTGGGCTTTCAATTCTGTTCCATTGATCTGTGGACCTGTTTTTGTACCAGTACCATGCTGTTTTGATCACTGTAGCTTTGTAGTATGTTTTGAAATCGGGGATTGTGATTCCGCCGGCTTTGTTTTTCTTGCTCAGGATTGCTTTAGCAATTCGCGGTCTTTTGTTCCCCCATATGAATTTTAGGATTGTTTGTTCAATTTCTGTGAAGAATGTTCTTGGGATTCTGATTGGGATAGCATTGAATCTGTATATTGCTTTAGGTAGTATGGACATTTTAACTATGTTTATTCTTCCAATCCATGTACAAGGAATGTTTTTCCCTCTCTTTATGTCATCGCCTATTTCTTTCAAGAAAGTCTTGTAGTTTTCATTGTATAGATCCTTCACTTCCTTGGTTAAGTTTATCCCAAGGTATTTTATTCTTTTCGTTGCGATTGTGAATGGGATAGAGTTCTTGAGTTCTTTTTCTGTTAGTTTATTGTTAGTGTATAGAAATGCTACTGATTTATGCACGTTAATTTTATACCCTGCTACTTTGCTGTAGTTGTTGATTATTTCTAATAGTTTTTCTGTGGATTCTTTGGGGTTTTCTATGTATAAGATCATGTCGTCTGCAAACAACGAGAGTTTTACTTCTTCGTTACCTATTTGGATTCCTTTTATTTCTTTTTCCTTCCGAATTGCTCTGGCCAGCACCTCCAGTACTATGTTGAATAGGAGTGGTGAAAGTGGGCACCCTTGTCTTGTTCCTGTCCTCAGAGGGATGGCTTTCAGCTTTTGTCCATTGAGTATGATGTTGGCTGTGGGTCTATCATATATGGCCTTTATTATGTTGAGGTACTTTCCTTCTATACCCATTTTACTGAGGGTTTTTATCATAAATGGGTGTTGGATCTTGTCGAATGCTTTCTCTGCATCTATTGAGATGATCATGTGGTTTTTGTTTTTCATTTTGTTGATGTAGTGTATCACATTGATTGACTTGCGGATGTTGAACCATCCCTGTGTCCCTGGTATAAATCCCACTTGATCATGGTGTATAATCTTTTTGATGTATTGCTGTAATCGGTTTGCCAAAATTTTGTTGAGGATTTTTGCATCTATGTTCATCAGTGATATCGGCCTGTAGTTCTCCTTCTTTGTGTTGTCCTTGTCAGGTTTGGGGATCAGAGTGATGTTGGCTTCATAGAATGTGTTAGGGAGTTCTCCATCTTTCTCAATTTTCTGGAACAGTTTGAGGAGAATAGGTATTAAGTCTTCTTTGAATGTTTGGTAGAATTCTCCAGAGAAGCCGTCTGGTCCTGGACTCTTGTTTTGGGGGAGGTTTTTGATTACCGTTTCTATTTCCTTACTTGTGATTGGTCTATTCAGATTCTCCATTTCTTCCTGATTCAGTTTGGGGAGATTGTAGGAGTCTAGGAATTTGTCCATTTCTTCCAGGTTGTTCAATTTGTTGGCATATAGTTTTTCATAGTATTCTCTTATGATCTCTTGTATTTCATTGGTATCTGTTGTGATTTCTCCTCTGTCATTCCTGATTTTATTAATTTGCGATTTCTCTCTTCTTTTCTTGGTGAGTCTGGCTAGGGGTTTGTCAATTTTGTTAATTCTTTCGAAGAACCAACTCTTTGTTTCATTGATCCTTTCTATTGTCTTTTTTGTTTCAATATCGTTTATTTCTGCTCTTATTTTTATTATTTCCCTCCTTCTACTGACTCTGGGCTTTGTTTGTTCTTCTTTTTCTAGTTCTGTTAGGTGTCGTTTGAGGTTGCTTACGTGAGCTTTTTCTTGTTTAGTGAGGTGAGCCTGTATTGCAATGAATTTCCCTCTTAGGACTGCTTTTGCTGCATCCCAAATGATTTGGTATGTCGTGTTCTCATTTTCATTTGTCTCCAGATAATATTTGATTTCTTCTTTAATTTCTTCAATGATCCATTGTTTGTTGAGAAGCGTGTTGTTTAGTCTCCACATTTTTGCACCTTTCTCTGCTTTTTTCTTGTAGTTGATTTCTAGTTTAATAGCGTTATGATCAGAAAAGATGCTTGATATTATTTCAACTCTCTTGTATTTATTGATGTTTGCTTTGGTTCCCAAAATATGGTCAATCCTTGAGAATGTTCCATGTGCACTTGAGAAGAATGTGTAACCTGCTGTTTTTGGATGAAGTGTTCTATATATATCTATTAAGTCCATCTGGTCTAATTTTTCATTTAATTCTATTATTTCCTTGTTGATTTTCTGTCTGGATGTTCTGTCCATTGGTGTTAATGGTGTGTTGAGGTCCCCTACTATTATTGTATTGTTGTTGATGTCTTCTTTTAGTTCTATTGAGAGTTGCTTTACAAATTTTGGTGCTCCTGTGTTGGGTGCGTATACATTTATAAGTGTTATGTCTTCTTGGTGGAGAGTCCCTTTTATCATTATATACTGTCCCTCTTTATCTTTCTTTATCTGTTTTGCTTTGAAATCTACCTTGTCTGATATTAGTATAGCGACACCTGCTTTCTTTTGTTCATTATTAGCTTGGAGTATTGTTCTCCATCCCTTCACTCTGAGTCTGTGTTTGTCTTTGGGGCTGAGGTGTGTTTCCTGGAGGCAGCATATTGTTGGATCTTGTTCTTTGATCCATCCTGCCACTCTGTGTCTTTTGATTGGGGAGTTCAATCCATTTACATTTAGAGTGATTATTGAGACTTGGGGGCCTACCACTACCATTTTGTGTCTTGTTTTCCGGTTTTCTTCAGTTTCCTTTGTTTCTCGTCCCATGGTTTAATCTGTTCTGATGTAGAGCTGCTACTCTCTGTTGTTGTCCTTCTACTTATCTCCTCTGCTCTTGGTTTTGTAGCCCCTTTCCTTTTTTGGATTTTTCAGGAATGAGGGTTTTCCTGAAGAGGAGGTTTTGTGGCAATGAACTCCCTTAATTTTTGTTTATCTGGGAAAGTTTTTATTTCTCCATCGTATTTGAAGGATATTTTCGCTGGGTAGAGAATTCTCAGCTGTAGATTTTTGTCCTTCAGATTTTTGAATATATCATTCCACTCTCTTCTAGCCTGTAAAGTTTCTGCTGAGAAATCTGCTGATAGCCTGATGGGGGTTCCTTTGTAGGTTAGTTTCTTTTGCCTGGCTGTCCTTAATATTTTCTCCTTGTCGTTGACTTTTGCTAGCTTCACTACTATATGCCGTGGAGTTGGTCTTCTTGCATTGATAAAGTTTGGAGATCTATTGGCTTCTGTCACCTGAAGATCCATCTCCCTCACCAGATTTGGGAAGTTCTCAGCCATTATTTCTTTGAATAGGTTTTCTGCCCCTTTCTCCTGCTCTTCTCCCTCTGGTATACCTATAATCCTTACGTTGCATCTCCTAATTGTGTCTGATAATTCTCGGAGAGTTTCTTCATTTCTTTTAAGTCTTGCTTCTCTCTCCTCCTCTGCCTGCAACAATTCTATATTGCCATCTTCCAAATTGCTAATTCTTTCCTCCATATTATCGGCCCTACTGTTCAGAGCATCTAGATTTTTCTTAAACTCCTCTATTGTGTTCTTCATTTCCAATATTTCTGTTTGGTTCTTCTTTATCGTATCAAACTCTTTTGTGACATAGCTCCTGAACTCGTTGAGTTGTCGGTCAGAATTCTCTCTTAACTCATTGAGAATCTTAATGATGGCTGTTTTGAAGTCATCATCATTTAGGTTATATATCTCATTTTCTTTGGGATTGTTTTCTGTGTATTTGTTACTTTCTTTCTGTTCTGGAGATTTAATGTATTTTTTCATATTGCTTGATGTTGTTGATTTGTGCCTCCGCATGGAGATAGAGTTTAGTTGCTCCTTTCACTTGTTTCAGCTGCTGCGGTGGGGGGAGCAGCTGTTTATACTTCACCAACCAGGAACCCTGTCCGTAGTTGCTAACTGGGCCTGGGCCCCTCTTCGTAGCCACAGTGGCCCTTTGGATTCCCTCCTCTGCCGTGGGGGCCGTCACAGGGGGGCTTCAGGCTGCAGGTGCCTACTGTTGTTGCCCACCTAGATGCGCTCTCTCCTTGGGGTCTGCAACGGTGTTATGGGCTTTTCCAGCGGCCAGGGGTGGGATCACTTATATTTGTCGCTCCGTTGCTGTCGGCACCCACCAAATCTCACTTGTCCTCTATGGGTCGCAGGAGAGCTATTGGCATCTTCTACAGTCTGTGGTTAGTACACCTAGCTATGCTGCTTTTGCCCTGGGGTCTTCCAGCCTTGTGGCTGGCGGCTGGGTGCCTTCTACTGGTGCTGTGCAGAGGCTTTCCCTAAGGCTGCTGTGAGCCTATAGGGTTTCCCCCTAGGCTACTAAGCTGGGTCTCTGGAACTCTCTCCAGCCCCAGTCCTCTCCGAGATCTCCGGCAATCCCTAGTCCCACGGGGCGGGCAACGGCAGCTGGGGTTCGCCCCGCCCTCTGGGCTTCTCTCCGGGCCTCTCCCGGGAGCCCTGAATGCTGGGCGTGGCCCCTCTGCTAATGGCAGACAGAGAGTTTTGTCTGCTGCCTGGCGGAGCTCCGGCGCTTCCCCTCCGGGTCGCAGAACCGGCCTTTGAAAGTTCCCCCCGCCCCGGTCCTCTCCGAGATCTCTGGCAATCCCTAGTCCCACGGGGCGGGCAATGACAGCTGGGAGACCTCCGTGCCCTCCGTGTCTCTCTCTGGGACCCTCCGGGCGCCCTGAGCACCAGGCTGGGTCTCCCCGCCAATGGCGGGGGGAGACTCTCCCCGCGGGCTCAGGTGTGCAACTCCAAAGTTTCCCTCTGCATTTAGGAGTAATTGCGGGGGGTTTAGGTAGGGTTCTGGTCACCTGTTTCCACCGTCGCTCCTCTGTTGTGTTCTCGCTCCTGCCCTAGATGTGTGTGGATCCTCTGGGGGCGTCCGTTGGAAGAAAGCCGCTTGCGGGTACTAGGCTGCCCCTCGGGGTCGGAGAGTTTTCACCTATTTCCACATCCTCCCGGAGGAAAGTCCATCCGCCTTCCGATGTATAGTCGCGTGGGTGTCTCAGACGTCCTGAGATGCTGTCTGGATATCCTTTGTCAAGCGATAAGTGTCCAAATAATTGTAGACTCGAAGGGCGAGAGACAAAGAGGACTACTCATACTCACGGCGCCATCTTGGCTCTCCTCCGATGACATGATCTTTATATAGAAAATTCTAAAGAATCCATCAGAAAACTATTAGAAATAATTAACAACTACATTAAAGTTGTGGGGTACAAAGTCAACTTACAAAAATCAGTTGCATTTCTGTACTCTAATAACGAACTTACAGAAAGAGAACTCAAGAATACAATTCCATTTACAATCGCAAAAAAAGAATAAAGTACCTAGGAATAAATTTAACTCCGCAGGTGAAGGGCTTATACAATGAAAATTGTAAGACATTATTGAAAGAAATAGATAATGACATAAAGAGATGGAAAGAGATTCCATGCACGTGGAATGGAAGAATAAACAGTTAAAATGCCCATACTACCCAAAGCAATCTACAGCTTCAATGCAATCCCAATCAGAATCCCAATGACATTCTTCATGGAAATAGATCAAAGAATCCTAAAATTCATATAGAGCAACCAAAGACCCTGAATTGCTAAAGCAATACTGAGAAAAAAGAACAAAGCTGGAGGCATCACAATCCCTGACATCAAAATGTACTACAAAGCCATAGTGATCAAAATGGCATGGTACTGGTACAAACACAGGCACACAGACCAATGGAACAGAACTGAATGCCCAGAAATAAAACCATACATATATGGACAGCTAATCTTCAACAAAGGAGCCGAGAACATACAATGGAAAAAAGACAGTCTCTTCAATAAATGATATCGGGAAAACTGGACAGCCACATGCTAAAGAATGAAAGTAGACCATTATCTCATGCCATACACAAAAATTAACTCAACATGGATCAAAGACTTGAAGACAAGCCCTGAAACCATAAAACTCCTGGAAGATAATACAGGTAGTACACTCTTTGACGTTAAACTTACAAGGATCTTTTCGAATACCATGTCTTCTCAGACAAGGGAAACAGAAGAAAAAATAAACAAATGAGAGTTCATCAGACTAATGAGCTTCTGCAAGGCAAAAGAAACTAGGATCAAAACCAAAAGACAGGGCCCGGGCCTATGGCCAAGTGATTGGTTTCGTGAGCTCCGCTTTGGTAGTCCAGGGTTTTGCTGGTTAGGATCCTGGGTGCGGACATGGCACCACTCATCAAGCCATGCTGAGGCAGCATCCCACATGCCACAATTAGAAGGACCCACAACTAAAAATATACAGCTATATACCGAGGGGCTTTGGAGAGAAAAAGGAAAAAAATAAAACCTTTAAAAAAAGAAACAAAAGACAACCTATCAATTGGGAGAAAATATTGCTATCATATATCCAACAAGCGGTTAATATCCATAATACATAAGGAACTCACACAGCTGAACAACAAAAAACAAACAGCCCAATCAAAAAATGGGCAGAGGATATGAACAGACATTTTTCCAAAGAAGATATACAGATGGCCAATAAACACATGAAAAGATGTTCAACATCACTAATCATCAGGGAAATGCAAATCAAAACTACACTGATACCATCTTATGCCTGTGAAAATGGCTGTAATCACAAAGACTAAAAATAATAAATGTTGAAGAGGGTGTGGAGAGAAGGGAACCCTCATACACTGCTGGTGGGAATGCAAACTGGAGCAGCCACTATGGAAAACAGTATGGAGATTCCTCAAAAAACTAAAAATAGAACTACCATATGACCCAGCTATCCACTACTGGGATCTACCCAAACAATTTGAAATCAACAATCCAAAGTAACATATGTACCCCTATGTTCACTGCAGCACTATTCACAATAGCTGTGACATGGAAACAATCCAAGTGCCCATTGACTGATGATTGGATAAAGAAGATGCAGTATATATATATACAATGGAATACCCAGCCATAAAAAAAGACAAATTCATCCCATTTGCAATAACATGGAAAGACCTGGAGGGAATTTATGCTTAGCAAAATAAGCCAGACTGAGAAAGACAAACACCAGATGACTTCACTCATATGTGGAATATAAACAAGCACATGAGCAAAGAAAACAGTTCCATGGTTACCAGGGGAAGGGGGGTGGGTACAGGGATTGAAGGGGAGCACCTATATGGTGACAGACAAGAAATAACGTACAACTGATATTTCACAATGATGTAAATTATTATGAACTCAAATTAAAAAAAAAAAAAAGAGGGAAGCAAGGGCAGACATGAAGGTGAGTTAAGAGGCTTTGCTGGCAGGCAGGTAAGGGTTATCCTGTCTCGTTCCCTCCTGTGCGGATAGGGCCTTGACCCTTGGGGCAATAACCCTGTCTGTTCCACTAGATCATCAAAATGAATTTTTCTTTCTCTGGGCCTTGATGACTTCTCCTCTTGCCTGTGTCCCCATGTGCTTGTGGGGGAAACTCAAACATAGACATGGAATGGCCTTGAGCTTTGGCCAAGTTGGAGTTTGGACATTTACCAGTTTTACCCACCTGTAAATTCCAGTAGTCTAGAATAAGTTTAAGTACTGGGTCTGAGTGACCTATAATGTTGCCTGGGAAGAGTTCAGTCTGACAAAAAGATTAGCTTTGCAGAGGGGTTCTATGACAAAAGGTCGTGAGTGGAGAGCCTCAGTGGGAGGCTGAGAGGCTCAGTGCACCTTTAAGACGACTCTAGGACCAGCTCCATTTCTCCTCCTCACTCCTTCTCTTTGAGCAATGTAGAGATGAAAGTAAAAATTAGACATCATGTACATCAATGCCCAGATATTTCAAGTGAGAAAATCAAAGCTAGAGGGATGAAGACTCACACTGAATGTACCATAGCTAATGGGTATGAAAAGGAACTAGCATTCAGGTTCCTGCTTGCAATGACAATGGTTTATCCACGATCTTACACTATCTTGAGATCCTTTCACTTTCACCAAAGATGTGCACTTTAAAATTGTGCTCTCAATGTTTTAAGATCTACTGGTAGGAGACATCTATGTTCCTTTTTACAAAGAGAAATTTCTATTCCCTTAAGACGTGTTTGCAGAATGTTGCTCAAGAACATTTTGGTAGAACTTGGCAAAAGATACATCTGTCTGGGGAAAGGTCTTGGAGTTACATGGCCGAGATGTAACGGATGTGACATTGTCACATCCATTAGGGTTACTTAAGCCCTCTCCTCTTATGTTGTTTTCAACTCCCCCCATCCCTACACCCACTCCATAACCACATCCTACTCACGCACTTATTCTAATAGCCTCTTGATTCACCCCAATGTCACCTTAGCCATCACTTGACCTTACCTCATTCCTCGCCCCATCAAGACCCTAATGGTCAGCTACATCCTCTGTTATCTATTTTGAATTTATTTTTAAAAATCTTTTAAGCTTTTTAAAATTAACTTTTATACAACAAATGCAGCATTTTAAGTATAGGTTTCAATGAGTTTAACAAATTTCACTCATCTAATCACTACCACAACCAGATCATAAAATGTGTTCATCACTCAAAAGGTTTCTTTGTGCCCTTTTCAAGTCAATGTCCTCCCCAACCCTAGTCTCAGGCTGTTTTTTGTTACTATAGAGTAGATTTCTCATTTCTAAGTGTTGTTTTTTATTTATTTGTTTGTTTGTTTATTTATGTATTTTCTGAGGAAGATTTGCCGAGCTAATGTCCAATGCCAAGCCTCCTCCTTTTGCTTGAGGAAGATTCTCCTTGAGCCAACATCTGTGTCAGATCTTCCTCTATTTTGTGTGTGGTTGCCACCACAGCATGGTCACTGACCAGGAGTGTAGGTCTGCATCTGGGAACTGAATCCAGGCTGCTGAAGTGGAGTGTGCCAAACTTAACCATTAGACCACTGGGGCTGGTCCTCTTGAGTTTATCAATGGAGAAATAAAGAATTGATGGTATGTCTGGATTCTTTTGCTTAATATAGCCTTGTAGAGTCTTACCCAAGATGATGTATCCATCAGTAGTTCATTCCTTTTTATTGCAGAGTAGTATTCCACTGCCTAGATATACCACAATTTTAAATTATCCATTCACCTGTTGATTGTCAATAGGTGGTGGTTTGCCATTTATTGTGAATAAAGCTGCTATCAACTGTCATAAACACGTCTGGTGGATATATGTCTTCATTTACCTTGAGAAAATATCTAAGGTGGAATTGCAGGTTTGTGTGGTAAGTGTGTGTTTAACTGTTGTTGCTTATGCCACTGTACATTCCTGCCAGCAATATGTGAGAGTTCCAGCTGCTCCCCTTCTTCACCAACATTTAGTGCCGTTAAAATCAATTGACGATTGGGGCTGGCCCCGTGGCCGAGTGGTTAAGCTCGCGCGCTCCGCTGCAGGCGGCCCAGTGTTTCGTTGGTTCGAATCCTGGGCGTGGACATGGCACTGCTCATCAAACCACGCTGAGGCAGCGTCCCACATGCCACAACTAGAAGAACCCACAATGAAGAATATACAGCTGTGTACCGGGGGGCTTTGGGGAGAAAAAGGAAATAATAAAATCTTTAAAAAAAAAAAAAAAACAGACATGATGGAAATTTAAAAAAAAAAAAAAATCAATTGACGATGTACAATTGGGTCTGCGTCTGAATCCTTTATTCTATTTTATTGCTCTATATGTCCCTTGATCTATATGATACTGTGTCAATAACATGCTGTCTTGATTCCTGTAGCTCTTAATAAGTCTTTAAATAAGGTATTGTGAGTCCCCCACTTTGTACTTGTTTCTCAAAATTGTTTTGGCTATTTTAGGTCCTTCATATTTGCAAATAAATCTTAGAGTCAACTTTTCAATGTCCAGGAAAACAAAGCCTCCTGAGATTTTGACTGAAATTGTATTGAATCTATAGACTAATTTGGAGAGAACTGGCATTCTAACAAAACTGAGTCTTCTGATTCATGAGAATAGAATATTTCTTCATCTGTTTATGTCTTCTTTAATTTGTCTCAGCAATGTTTTATAGTTTTACATGTATAGGTCTTGAACATGGTTTGTTCATTATATTTCTTTTTTGTCATGTTTTTGGACCTTATTGTAAATAATGTTATTTTGTCCATTTCCAAGCTTCATTGCTAGTGTATAGCAATGCAATTGATTTTTGTATATTGAACTTTTATCCAGTGACCTTGATAATCACTCATTAGTGCTAGCTTTTTTGTGGGCTTCTTAAGATTTTCTAGCTATAGGATTATGTCATCTGTGAGTAAATTATTTTATTTCTTTATTTTCTAATGGTATGCTTTTAATTTCATTTTCCTGATTTATTACATTGGCTAGAACTTCCAGAACAATGTTGAATAGACGTGGTAAGAACAGAAATCCTTGCTTTGTTCTCCATGTTATAGGGAAATTGTTGAAACTTTCATCATAAAGTTTCACGTTAGCACTAGGTTTTTTGTTAGATGCTGTTTGTCAGTTTGAGGAAAATCTCTTTCATTTCTAATTTGCTCAGAGTTTTTAATCAGTGGATGTTGATTTTTGTCAAATGCCTTTTCTCCTCCTATTGAAATGATTATGTGGTTTTTCTCTTTGTCAACATCGTGAATTATGTTGATTAATCTCCTAATGTTAAACCAATCTTTTACTTCTGAAACAAAATCATCACTTTTTATGGTATATTATTCTATTTAGATATTGCTGCATTTGATTTTCTAATATTTTGTTAAGGACTTTTGTATCAGTATTCATGAGTAATATTTGTTTTTAGACTTATTTTCTGGTGATGTCTTGGTTTCAAGATAATTCTAGCCTTATAAGATGAATTGGGCAGTATTCTCTTCTCCTCAATTTTCTAGAAGATTTTGTGTAGGACTGGTATTATTTCATCCTTAAATATTTGATAGATTATACCAGTAAAGCCATCTGAACCTGTAATTTTCTGTATGGTAAGGTTTTTAATTATGAATTCAATTTATTTAACATACTTAGATATATTCAACTGTTTGAATTCCTTTTGAGCCAGTTTTGGTAATTTTATCTCTGAAAAGATTTTCCCTTTCATCAGGTTTTTCAACTGATTTCTCTTTAAGATATCTTATTTTTGTTCTCTTCAATTTAAATTAAAATAAAATTTTGATTATACTGTTAGTTCGTAGTGGATCAGAAAATCAAGAGGTCTCCTATAATACAGTCTTAGTGGTTATGCAAATCAATCCAAAATCTTTGGAGTATAAGTTGATATCAAAAAAAGCAATAGCTTCAACATATGTACCTTTTAACCTAGAAATTACAGCTCTAGAGATTTATTCCAGAAACATAAACACATAATGACCTATAAAAGTCTGAGACTATTTCTAGCATCATTTTTCACAATAAAAATTAAAAGAACAACAAAAATGGATAAATACAGGACAAGCTAATAAAGAACAGGACATCCATGTAATGGAATCTATGCAAGAAAAAAGAAGTGGAGCAACATGTATTGATACAGGAAGGTCGTTTATATATTGTTAAATGAGAGATAAAAGGTCATAAATGAGATTTTCACAGCATTTTCTTTAAAAAAATATGCAGATACATGCTTAGGAAATTCCTCTAAGATTATACGGCAGTCTGGTTGGGTTTGGGCAATTTGAGGAATTGGAAGGAAGTTTAATCCCAATTTATATCCTTCTGCACCAACTGACATTCTTAGATTTAACAGGTATACGTAAAATGAAATCCAAAATCCAGATGAATGTTTTGTAACTCTCACATTTCCTGTCTCACTCCAGCACCAAGCAGATTTCCAATTTACATTTTGTCAGTTGTTCCAGGTTGTAAATTTAACTGCCTACATTAGGCTGTCCTTATGCTCTCCCTACTTTGAAGTGCCCAGCTGGTAATAAATGACATGTCATACATAAAAGGCCAAAAGAATCTTGCTTGAATGCATTCAGATGCACATGTGTTCAGAAGAGAGGAAACCTGAGACAATACCAGAGAGTGGAGTCGCATGTAGGTGTTGAACTTTTCCATCGTGTTCTGGAGAGTCCACAGATTAGGAGCAAGAGCCTCTGTAAGATGAGTGATGGAGAAATCAGGTGTTGTAGAGGATTTTTGATGAAGTTAGGGCTTTGACTCAGACCGACAGCAGGCTTTTTTGGATATCGTGCATGTTTTAGAGGTCAATTGTGGTGTCTCCATTGGGGGGATGGGGGCTAATTTTGTCTCCAAATGGCTAGGAGAATCCTGTTCAGAGCCTGGGATAAAGGGGAAAAGGAATTATCTGCTTAGAATTTGAGACATCTTCTGGAAAGATAGGCTTGGGGCCTTTGGAGAAGGTAGCTTTGTTACTGAGAAGCCTCTGATTGGTGAGATTTCAAGTTTTCCCGTTAAACAAAATCTTTAAAAAATTCTGAAACTTAATTGGCCCCAAATGAGAATGTCTAAAAGTTTGTTCTGCTCTCCCCAAACTGATTGTTTAGGGAAACCGTGAGCCTGGGCTAATTAAGAACAGGTACTTGAGTAACTGAGTCCCGTTGGAAAGGAGGGAAGCAAGAAAACACCTAACGTCCAAGAATGAGCCAGTCTTTCCTGTTTTGGGTCATAGTGTTGGAAGAAGGGCTGTGAAGGAAGGAGTTTATTTAGACAATATCACTCAGCACATCCTGCCCACCATGAAGTGGGTGGGGAAACTGAGCTGCCCAGCAGTGTGTTGATGGGGTTACTTAGGGTTCAAAGGGTAATGTGTGAGGATGACTTCCTGCCTCGTGAGGAGAGGCAAGACCATCATGTATGACTGAGTTGTTGGCACTGCATATGGTCGGGAGCTGAGGTGGTGAAGAGGGTCTTAAATCAAGCCCATGCTCTGCCAGCCAAGCAGTGAGACTGTTGCGACTGCATTGGCTGGAGAGCGTTGAAGGCTGACACAAAGTTACCTCCACTTTCCAAGCTCACTTCAGGACGTCTCTTCTCACTCGAGGAATATCATTTTTCTAATTCACTATCCCAGACAGCATGTTTTTTTTTCAATTTGCACAAAAGCTTTGTATGGCCTTAGTTGTTCCTGGGCTGGTGGAGGCAAATTAGGAGGACGGAGAAGAGAGCCTCACTGCCATCCTCTACAGTTTCTTTGGTCCTTCTACCTGTCATCACCCAGTGACCAATGTCCAAACTGCGTCCCTGAATGCTCTAGGATATCAGAGGAGAAGGAGAGTTCCAGGTTAAGGGGCAATGAAGGGGCATTAAACATCTCTTGTACCGAAGCCCAGGTTTTCTGTTTGGACTTTGATTCCAAATGAAGGAAGGTTACTATTATATAAGTCTACTTGGGCTGCCATCACAGTACCCCATAGACCGGATGGTTTAAACAACAGAAATTTATTTCTGACAGTTCTAGAGGCTGAGAAGTCCAAAAGAAAGCTTGTGACTAGTCAATGAGGGCTCTCTTCGTGACTTCTAGACAGCCATCTCCTCTCTATGTCATCACGTGGCCTTTCCTCACTGCGTGTGTGTGGAGACAGAGAGAGAGAGAGAAAGGGAGAGAGAGAGAGATAGCGAGCTCTGGTGCCTCTTCTTATAAGGATACTAATCTTATCTAATCAGGATCAAACCTCACTTTTAACCCT
The DNA here is from genome assembly GCF_037783145.1 of Equus przewalskii. Lineage (NCBI taxonomy): Eukaryota > Metazoa > Chordata > Mammalia > Perissodactyla > Equidae > Equus > Equus przewalskii. Next base: position 95,747,910 of record NC_091834.1, on the reverse strand, counting down.
AATTACTTCCTTAAAGGCCCCATCTCCAAATATAGCCACACTGGGAACTAGGTCATCGACATGTGAATTTTGAGGGGACACATTCAGTGCATGACACCATCACTTTGCCCCTGCCAGGCAAGCCAAGTTTATTCTCAACCAGAGAGCCTACTCCGTCCTCACCCTGGAGGCTGGGACACAGCTCTGTCTGTCACTGGGGACTCTAATTTCCCAAGCTGCAGGTGTCTCCTCTAGAAAACTGGAATAAGATGCCTCACACCCTCCCCCCAATACTATATACACACCATGAAACCTCAGTAGCTTCTTCCTCTATTTTTTCTCTCTGCTCCTCACAGCTGAGCACAAACATAATCAATACAGATACCTAAAAAAGAAATACCAGTTAAAGACCTTTATTTGAACTCCTTATTCACATATAATTACCACACTAGAAAGTAAGCCTTATGTATACTTTAAGAGATGTCAGATTGAATGTGTTGCAATTTTTACTTAATTTAAACATTGACCTCTGTTAACATTTATTCTGTATTCTTAGTTATATACTCGTAATAAAAACAAAAACCAAACTAGAGAGAAGGTTATTTCCAACCAAGAAAATTTTTAATAGCCTCTCTTCTGGAAAAGCTCCTTGGTGAAAGTTAAATGTTTACCCAGATAGTATCTGTTACCTATCTCTGACAAGACAGTCATTTTTTCTGTATAATTTTCTATAGGTATTACTCTATATCCATACTTAATGATGTATAGATATGGGTGTATATGATACAAATTAAAATATTAAATTTTCCCTGTTGTCCTAATGTTCCTTATTAGGAGATAAGGAATAAGAAATGAGTCATATGTAATTAAAACTTCTATACCTTCTGGATAGCCACCACAAACATTTGTTTTCTTTATGCCTAATTGAAATATCTTTCATGTTTTATTAATATTGATAATAATTCTCAAAACTGAACAGAACTATAATTTGACTCAGGTTCATCTGACTCCAAAGTTTGCTCTTAATCTTTGTTATTTTGTTCCGTGAACATTAGCACATTTTTTTCGGTAAAGACATTGAATATAACTCTTATGTTATCTAACTAATTTTTATATCTTAGATACTTACTGACTGTAAGAAACTTTGATAACGCTTTGTAACCATGTAGAGGGAAGGGAACAAGTATTTATTGTAGGTACTTAGTAGTACTTAGTAATTTCTATATATTTTTATTCAATCCTGGCAATAAGCTGAGGTAAGTAGCATTATGTTCATTTAACAGACGAGAAAGTAGGTTAAATAATTTGTCAAAATTTACTTTGCCAGCAACCATAGTGTATCCATCAGATTAGAAAACAGTGAAATGCTAGGAATACTAAGTCTTGATGTGAATGCTGGAGAATAAGAGCTTTCATCTATTTCTGATGGGAATATAAAATATTATGGCCCAAGTAATTAGATTGTAGAAAAATTAGTAAACATGAACCGCAAGATATTCTATGGCCTGTTTTCAAGCTTGCTAATCCTTTCTTCTGTGTTGAGTCTACCGATGAGCCCATGAAAGGAATTCTTCACGCTTCACACAAGATCTTTTTATTTGTAACATTTTCATTTGATTCTCTCTTACAGTTTTTAATCTCTCTGTTGAAATTCTTCCTTGTTTATGCATGTCGTCTACCTTTTCCATTGCATCACTTAATATATTAACCATATTATTATGATTATATTATATGATTATATTATAATATAATCTCATATATGGTTATTATATGATTATAATATTAATCATATTACTTTTGCATTAGGTGAATATTTTCTAGTATAACATTTTGAAACTTTTATTGATTTTTCCACTTTTTTAAGTAATTTGTTTTAGTGGATGCTCTAGGGCTTACCATATGCATCCTAACTCAGAATTGACTTCAGATTTATACCAACGATGCCAGTTAGATATTAATCCTGCATAGCTCTATTCATTTATTCCCTTTTGTGCTATTATTATACATATTATACATATGACATCAATATAGTTATAATTATTGTTACAATTTTTGTTACAATTATTACTTTATAATTTTTAAAGAAGCTGGGAGAAGAAAGGAGAGCAAGTGTATATTTATAGCATTTCTTATATTAACCTTATTTACCCTTTCTTGTTCTCTTCATTCGTTTCTCAGATTCCAGTTGCCACTTGGTGTCACTTCGTACTCCAATGTGTACCTACCCACATCATTTGTGCTATTATTAGCAGACATATTACACATACGTTATCCACTCAACAGTTCAATTATATACTTACTGTTTTATACAGTTGTTTTTTAAATCAGTTAATGGAAGGCAGGAGAATAAATATGCATTTATACTGTCTTTTATAATTACAGAATTACCTTTGTAAATTACCTTTGCAATTCTGTACAATCATTAACACTTTGTGTGTGTGTGTGCACGTGTGGATGCTAATTACTGTCTGGAATCACTTGCTTCCAGTAAGAAGAACTTCCTTTAGTATTTCTTGTAAGGAGGATCTACTAGCAGCAAATTACCTGTTTTAGTTTACCTGGGAATGTCTTTCTTTTGCCGTGATTTTTGAACTTTAGTTCTTCTGGATATGTAATTCTTGATTGATCATGTTTTTTCTTTCATTATCTTGAAGATATCATCCCACTGTCTTCTAGTCTTAATTGTTTCCATGAGACATCAGCTGCTCATTTATTAACATCCCCTTGTACATGAGAAGTCGTTTTTCTCCTGCTGCTTTAAAGATCTTTTCTTTGTCTTTCACCAATTTCAATATTTACTATTTGCTGTGTGTTTGTGTGTGGATCTGCATTTGTACTCCTTGGAATTTATTGACCTTCTTAGTGTAAATTAATGTTTTTCATCAAATTTGGAAAGTTTTCAACCATCACTTCTTTGAATATTTTTTATGCTCCTTTGTATCTCTCCTATTCTTCTGGTGTTCCTGTTACATGTATGTTGCTGCATTAACGGAGTCTCATATTTCTCTGAGGCCCTGTTCATTTTTCTTTGTTGATTTTTCTCTCTCTGTTCTTTGGACTGTGTAATTCCTATTGATCTATCTTCAAGTTTACTAATTCATTCTTCTCTCAATTAAAAATCAACTGTTGAGCTCCTCTACTGAATTTTTATTTTACTCATTATACTTTCAACTCTGGAATTTCCATTTGTTCCTTCTTATAATTTTGATCTCTGTTGACGTTCTTGATGTGGAGAAACATTGTCATCATACCTTTCTTTACTTCTTTAATCATTGTTTCCTTTGGTTCTTTGCACATATTTACAGTGGCTACTTTGAAGTCCACGGCTGTTAAATGTGAAGTCTGCTCCCTCTCACAGGCAGTTTCTGTTGTGTGCTTGTCCTCTTTTGCATAGGTCATACTTTCTTGTTCCTTTTCATGTCTTGCAATTTTTCATTGAAAAGTTGACATTTTAGATGTTATATGGTAACACTCTGATACTGGTACTTCATCCCAAGGGCTTGTTATTGTAGTTTGCTTGCTGATTTGCTTAGTGGACTGTTTTGGTGAAGTCAATTTTTGTTGGACTGGACTATCTTAGTGAAGCCAATTTCCCTGTCAGTGTTCACCTCTGGTGTCACTCCTCAGAGGCCACGGTCTTAGTACACATTCACCCTAAAGTGGCAGTGGTTTTAACAGGGCTCTCTTTGATTGTCTCTTTCCCTGATCACACTCAGTGGTTAGGCTCCACTGATTGCTGGATTATTGTTCTATTGTTTTTGACAATGTTCTGGGGCATAAATTGCTCACTTCCTGATCCAATTAAGTTTGCCTTTACAGAGGTAGTTTTTGAGGTCAGAGTTTGAGTGTTATTCTGACCCCAGGAAGGCATTTCCTAGCTCTCTCTTTCTCTGGTTCACTATGTTAAACTAGCTGGCCTATGGTTTGCCTTGTATCCCTCATGAAATTACCAGCCTCCTCCTTTGCTTACCACCAAAACCTCCGTTGATTTTCAGAGTGCCCTTAGGCTGGAACTTCCTCACATTCTGTTTCGAATAAATCAGCTCCTTCAGAGTTGGCTCTCCCATGAGCAAATTATCTGAGCCATCACCCTGGAGCCAGGGGTGGGGACAGTGGTGCAGTTCTCTTTCAGTGATACCCTTGCTTTAGTTGCCAGGTGCTGGACAGTAGCAGTAGCCTTTGAACTTCTGGGCTTACCTCTCCTGGTGTGGAACCTCTACCCTATGAGTGAGCTTGAGGGGGGATGGGTTATTGGGGTCCTAGTATTCTCATTGTGCTGCTCCTAAGGTGGAGCCTCTGCTCTATGAATGAAAACTAAGTAGAAGTACGAAGTCCCAGACCCCTTGTCTGTACTCTCTTGGAAATTATCTTCTGCAATATATAGTTGCAGGGGAGGAAGGAAGAGAAATGCTGACAACCTCCCCCATTTGGGAAGATATCATAGCACTTAACTTAGAGATCAGTGGAAAGGAAGCTCATTCTTGGCTATACCTGCCTGGAGTTGAGTTTCCATCACACTGAGCTGAGAGTGGGTCATGATTCAAGTGCCACACACTCTTGCTGTTCTTATCAAATTTTAGTAGATTTTTCTTGAATAAATCTCTCTTCATTTGCTAAATGCCTTTAATATGATTTCCAAACTGTAAGTGTTTTTGTTTTGTTTTTTGGGGGTTTTTGGTGAGGAAGATTGGCCCTGAGCTAACATCTGTTCCCAATTTTCCTCTTTTTGTTTTCTCCCCAAAGCCCCAGTACCTAGTTGTATATCCTAGTTATAGGTCATTCTAGTTCTTCTATGTGGGATGCTGCTACAGCATGGTTTGATGAACAGTGTGTAGGTCTGTGCCCAAGATCTGAACTGGTGAACCGTGGGCAGCCGAAGCAGACCACTCAAACTTAACCACTTGGCCATGGGGCTGGCACCGTATAAACACTTTTTAAAATTATAGCTTCCACAAATTATGCTTGTTTAACTAGCCAGCCAGTCTGCAGAACTCCCCTATCAATCATAATTGTTCCAAAGTCCTTCACTGATAGTTCTAATACGAGGATCTGCTCTGGGTTTAGGTCCATTGCTTTTTCTCTTGAAAATGGGTTGTTTTTCCTGTTTTGTGTGTGGATGTCTCATAAGTTGTAAATTAAATGCTGTACATTGCATGTAGAACAGTTGAGTTTAGGTAAATAGTATTTATGCCTGGAAATGGAAAAACCTCTTCTTTGGTCCAGTTGTAAATTTGAGGGGTTCATTCAATCTGATGAAGAAGTTGGGCTAGATTGGGGTTATTTTGTTGCGTTTATTGAACTGTATGCTTCACATTTCTTTGGTGGTGGGCTGCTGTTATCTGGGCCTTAGAGTTTCTAGACTGGTACACACATTGTCGGATTTAACATAAAACAATAATCACCTTAACGTTTTACACCTGTGAAGTGTTTTAAAATCTTCCCAGTGTTATCACAACTGTTTTTGACATTACTGGTCTTTCTTTGCCATAGCCAGATAGCTATATTTGTAGGAGAGATAATCCCCTATCTCCTGGTCATTGTTCTCAGTGTGCTGAGACAGTCTGGTCTTGGTGAAACAACTTTTTCACTACCTTTTCTCTCAAATTTATATTCTCTTGTTCTCAAGGCAGTGAATTGCACAGTTTAAAACAGAGTTTTCCACAAAGTCACCCATGTATATAAATGCTTTCTTCATTTCCCTAGATTCCGGGCATTTTCTTGCACGTCCTTAGCCCCAGATACCATTCTTTGAGAAATGACCAAGTTTTAGATCTGTTTTCTTTTCTTCATTACTACATAAAGACTTCTCTTCTCTAGAACTAAGGGAGAGAGGACTAAACTTTTTCTTAAACTTTCACTTTTACCTCCTATTCATTATTTTAGAACAGGATGTTAGCAGCTGCGCTGAGGACAGAAGAACTGTTCTAATTTTATGAAGATTGATCAGGGCTCTAGCTCTACACACATGAGCAGTTAAATAATTTATCTATAGCTCCTTTGAAATTTGCTTGATGTTGGAATCTTATGTCTAGTTACTCAAGCCAATTCGATTTGTGTATGAGCTCTGTCTCTCACCAAACATCAAAAACATCTGTCTTCTCTTAGGTGACTTTTTGGAAGTTGTGGAAGCGGAAGGTGTTGGTACCCCTATTCAGCATCCCTTCTACCAAGTCACTGCAAGCACTCCCCAGCTATGTGAGAGTTGGCTGCTATGGGCTTACAACTGCTCTTTCTTCAGAGAATGGTTCTGACTGAACAGGAGCCACCTCCTGCAGGAGGTTTTACAATCTACTCTCCTCCAGAGAAAGGCTGACTGAGAGAGAGATGCAAAAAGCCATTCCATTTGTCTCAACATGAGTCCAACTCTATGGAGCAGTTCTTTCATCAGAGGTCCCATGGGACCACGCTGAACTAGTCTCCAGCTGAGACCACATCCTTGATTGGCTTTCTTCCCTTGACTTATTCTGCTTCCTTCACTCTTCCTTTCCAGAGAGGACTCTCACATAAATCACTTCCTCAGCAATTCCTGTCTTAGTCTCTGTTTCTAAGGAACCCACTCCAAATCAACTGGTATTGGAAGTGGTCCCGAAAGCAGACACAAATGAAGGCAGTCTGGAGGTGGACCACTTGCTGGTGAAATGTCAATAGGAACTCTACCACTAGCAGTTTAAACAGACCCTAGAATGATTAGAATGATATAACAAATGCAGTTGTTAAGATTTTTCGCTCTGGTGGACTAGTGTTTGAAACATTCAAAGAAAATAGTAACTGTAAGGACTATCGAACTTGGTCGCTTTTGTGAAGTGCCCTTGTCGAGGGGAGACAAGGACAGGCTCAGCTCTCTTTAAAGCACAGTGTGAGAGTCAGCAGCCTCTTTGGTAACATTTAAGGAGACCTTCACTCTCTGTAGTCAGAGGATGGACAAAGCATAGAGCAGACATAGAATTTAATTACAAAAGTAACAGAATTTCAAAGAAGGTTCATTCAGCCGAACAAGTCTCCTATTTCAAAGATGGGGCCCTGATAGGGAAAGCGTGGGACCCTTAGTCTTGGTATGATGAATTCCTGAACAGATACAGTTGAGAACCTTGAACACCCAGATGCCTCTGAACTCTCTTAACCTGCAGAAATGACACAATCTCATGTTGAAGACATGCCTCCCCCTCTTACTTTAGGAACACACAGAAAGCTCAGATAAGGGACGAGCCTTATAAGACAAGGCTTGTCTTCCTCAGGATATGCCTCCATTTCTTTTTCTTCCACCAGATTTAAATTAGGTTAAATCTCCACATAAACTAAGGAAGAGCTAAGGCTGCTAACAGAAAAGAGATATTATACATCAAAGCTGCTGCAAGAACTAGCTAACATGCACGAGCAGGCACTGGGAGAGCGTGCCCAGGAGTGAATCTAGCAGGCGGGAGACCAAGGGTGGTTGGAACATAAAGCTGAATAGGGGAGAGTTTGCTGATAGGGAGCCACCACCCCTCAGGCAGGATTAACGTCCTGGCAAGGGTCCTGGGAAATGGCTGTAATATATGCTATCTGCTGACTCATGGAATTTTTGAAAAAGTGACAGCCTTCATTAAATTACATAGATATACTAAAAATACCCTTAGAAGACTCTGAAGGAAGGGATCAAAGGGCTCATAAAAGTGGAGATGCTATAATGGAGCTGTTATATAAGACTGAAAAATCCAATGGCTGACCGTGTTCCTTTGGAGGGAGGCCTGGAGGACATTTTTCTTAGCAAGGGGATAAAAGTGGACATCAGCTGAGGCTGTTGTTAGAAGATGCTGTGACAGAACCAGGCTTCCTAGTGGCAAGAGGGTAGAGGTCACCAGAATAGCACTTAACTGTCAGATGCAAAGTGCTCAGACTTGCCCTATTAGGCAGCAAGGTTGAAATAGCAAACAGAAGGAGGCTGAACTGCGTGGCTCTTTGGATAAGGCAAACGGAACAAGATATATTGGCAACCAACAAGAGGACTGCTTAGTATACATAAAGGAAAGCAATCAAGAATGAATGAGAAGGCTCAGACCAGCTACCCCGATGAACGCATGATCCCTTTGCCCAGTCTCCAGATTTGAACCAGTTTTCAGGCTCAGTATTATCAAGCGAAGAAGAGTCTGAGGCACAAGAAGTAGGACCTATAATACCATGATGAGGCTATCCACTGTGATTTCCCTAGACTTGCCCTCAAACCCTATAGTCATTTATCTGGGTGTCCATCACTGGAGAAAGGGGCATACTCAGATATTTTAAGAGCTATGGCATATAGCATGTGAGTTGAAGCTCATACTTAAGGATTTAAAGCACCATCACTGCCCCCCTTATTAGGGAAACATGTGGGTAACTAATGGAACATGGATCCAGATCCATCTCATAGTGGTTCCACTGGATCCGTCTATTTTCACCTCTTTTTCTCTCTTTTGTCTCCTCTCTTTCCTTCTCCATTTTCCCTCTTTCTCACTTCTCCTTTCCTCTCCTCTTCCACCTCTCCAAATGCCCCCCCCACACACACCCTTTGACATATACACAATACAAACGAACACTCATTCTGCATCAGGACCTGTGCTAGGCACTGATAACTCAGAGATAAAATCCAGGCTCTTCCATCAAAGTGCTCACAGAGCAGAGTGGGAGAAGGGTGAGTCGGTGAGCAGCAATTCTAACAGGGTCTGCCACAGCGTCCTGCACAGGGTAGTATGGCAGCACAGAGGGGAAACCGCCAACCCAACCAGGAGGGGGTGAAATAAAGAGGTGCTTCTCAGAATCAATCATGTTTGACTTCATGTTTGAAAGAAGAATGAGGATTATCAGGCAGAAAATGGTGGATCCCCTGTGTTCTTGTGCTCATTTTCAACTGAGTCCTGACATCCTTCAAAGGTTAGTTTCCTGGCACGTATTTCTAACCACGTTAAGTAGGCATTTCCCTAGACTTGCTGGGGCTCAACTTACCACGGGAACGTGCAGAAAGCTATCTTGTAAGCAAAGACTTTTCCTCTCGGGAGTCTAGATTCTGGAAAACAATGACTTTTACCAGATTATTTTATTTTTCTTTCACAGATGAGCTATCTTTCTGAAGCCTCCCGTAATACTCCAAGCTTTGAGGAGATAACACTCTAGTTAGAGAAGCTATAAATAAAGAAAAGTAGCTTTCCCAGCAGCTCAGATTCTTTCTCCTGAGTCCTATCTTGCCCTTGGAAGATGACTAATGGAAAGACATGAAATTTATAACCAGACTTAGGCTTAAGTCTCTGCTCTACCAGTTCTGAGCTGTGTGACCCTAGGACAGATATCCAACCTCTCTGAGTATTATTGGTCTACCTCTTAGGAGACTGGAGGAAATTAAAAATACAATCTTTAAAGGAATATTCACATATTAGATCCTCAATAAATGTCAGAGAGGGGACAGATGTCTGAGATCATCTACACTTTCCTTTTACACAAATCATTGTCCAAATTCACATGCTTAGTCGTCCATGCTAGAAATCACACTTGGGTCTGCTGAATTACAAGGCAGAAGGTGGACAGGGGAGCAAAAGGTGCAAGGGAGAGAAAGTAGATACTTAACAGGCAAGTTCACAGAAACAAACTCTGCAAACCGACTTGATTGCTTAGGGAACCAGTGGGAATTGGGAGGGATTGGTGGTCAAATCCTGGAAAGAATTTTCTGGGGAGCAGAAGTGTAGGTAAAATAGGAAAGAAAGGAAATCAAATAGATGAATGGTGATAGATGAAGGGGTGTGTCGATTAATCTATAGACCGGACTACAGACTCGAAGTAAGACAACCCTGTCTCAGAGCACAGGCCACATGTGACGGGAGCAGAAGTGTTGGGGAGGCTGGGGCCCACAGTGTGGAGACAATGTCTGCCGGACAAGCCTGGAGACGGCTGTTCTGTTCTAAGTGAGCCGAGATCTGTTTCTTTCTAAGTGGGAAGTTCAAGGGCCAACCTATGTTAAGAGAAAAGGGGACCAGACTAAAAATGTTATCTCAGTGATTTGGGGGCCTCTCAAAAGAGGGAGGCAGTGTTGATGGTAAGCGATGCTTCCAGAATGTTGTGTGTGAGAGAGGCAGACGGAGTGTAAGCTGTCGGGTAGACCTGGTTAAATTATGGGATGAGTTATCCAAGTGCACACTTCGAAAGGAGCCAGCATGCAGGAGTAAGTGTTAGAAGTTGAGAGAGATTTAAAAGAAGGAAATAAGACAACGACTGACTACATCCAATGACATGATGAGTTGGCCATTCTTTTATTTATATGTGGGTTATAATGCTAATTTTTTCCCTTGAGCTAAAATAAAAGTATGATGGGTTGGTGTCAATTTGAACAGGAAATTGGAGAGACCAGGAAGATGGAGAGAGAGTCGATGGTGAATAGATAATGACATAACTTAAGATACTGAAACGTATAGAGGAAAAGAGACAGATAGAGGAAGACTGGGAGACCGAGTAAAGAGGAGAGTGTGTGATATTGGAAAGGATGGTTCCTTTTAGCACAGAATGAGAGAGGACTTGGGGAAATGAAGGGAAGACTCATGGAGGCAGAACCTGGGAGAGAGGAGCAGAGGCTGGGGCTGGTGCAGCTGGGGAGTCTATGCAGACAAAATCCAGGGACAAGTAGCTCAGCTGGCTGACCACAGGACAGAGAATCTGGAGCCCAATACGAAAGGATAAAAATTGTCTCTAATTATTGCAGATATAGCAAAACTGCTTAAGAGTGAAACTTATCTTTTAACAATCAATACTGCAGTTACTGACCACACACCTGCAGGCTTCATGCTGATGATAGTTCCTACATTATTTCTAATCCTCATAGCAACCTTCCTAAGAAAAGGTTATTATGCCCATTTTACAGATGAAAAGTATGAGGCCAACAGAGTTTAAGAAGCACAGACTGAAACTGACAGTTACATTTGAACTTGAGTCTATCTGATGCCAAAGCACCACCTTGGTGGTTCCCAAACATTGTTACTGGAAGGTGCTCACAAAGATGTGGGCAAACCAAGCATTGCCAACCACCAAATAAATAATATGGCTGTGTTTAAATGTATTTAGTTGATGCACTGATAAATGAAAGCCTATTCATTGAAAAACATTGCTGATTTTGCAGTTTTGTATGAATTTCCTCAACTAAGGTTTTTTTTTTTTTTTTTTTGGTGAGGAAGATTGGCCCTGAGCTAACATCTGTGCTGATCTTCCCCTACTTTATGTGGGAAACCACCACAGCATGGCTTGACTAGCAGTGTTAGGTCCCTGCCCAGGGATCTGAACCCATGAACCCCAGGCTGCCGAAACACAGCACATGAACTTAACCACTATGCCACCAGGTGGCCTCTCGACCAGGGTATATTAAAATGATCCATTTTATAAACTTATAGTGTCAGAGGATTTTCATAATTTATTTTTTAAAAGGAAGTCCTGCAACTGAACAAGTTTGGCAACCACTGCCACCAGTCATGTCCCACATCAGATTAGCACTGGTAGTGTAAAACCTGCAGACCAATAACATGCACAAAGTATGCACCCCTAAGTCCTTCACGGTGTACAAAAAGGCGTTGTGCACTTTATACAGGTATGTGAATATGAGGTGCACAGAGGAACATATTATGGAATAAAGGAGAAGAAGGAAACGCAACGAGCTGGGCTTGGGGTGCTTATCTAGAATCTGATTGCTATTAACTTCAGTAACCAGAGGTGACATGAGAAGCCTTTTGCTTGAGATAGCTTCTGCTTGATTATAAGTATTTTCATTATACTTATCTCATTTTTCCAAGTTACTTAATGTTAATAAATAATTGTTGTTATCGCTTACCCTCCAAAGACGCAGAACCTTCAGAGACCGCGGTTGCCTAGTCTCGCAGGTGCGTACCTCCTCAGAAGTGTGTATCCACCGCCACCTAGTGGCGGCTCTGAATAATGCACGGTGATGCCTGGGAGCTCCCCGGCAACAAACTGCCGAGCGCGTTCCAGGGACGATGTCATAAGGAAAAGAGAGAACCAGAGCCTACGGTCTTTTCCGGAGTGGAGAAGGAAGTAAAAAAGTGAGAAAACGTGGGGGACAATTTTTATGAAAACTTGGAAATAGTAGACACTTCTGAGGCAAATTGGATTTCCAAAAGTGTTTGAGAGCGATCCATGAACAGCGAGACTCACACCCTGAGAAGAATAACAGAGTTTATTTCCATGAAAGCACAATCGAACTAATTGTTAAAAGCTGGATTGAACTATGGCCTTAAGAAAGTAGAATCACTGGAGGGGATTCAATCTGTATTGATTCCTTCTAGAAAAGCTGAGGAAATGGGGCAAAGGTCGGTGAAATGGTTAGAACTGTAAAACCCAGATCGTTATGTTTGGGAAAACCAAGTTCCCAGATACATTTTTAACTGAGTTTATTATAAACCCGTTTATTGTCTCTGTGGGGATTGTGAGTGGTGTGCCTTAAGCTGTTTTTACTGAATACATTGAATGTTAGTAGGGAAACCACAGTGTGCAGAGTCTGTGCCATGTAGCAGGTGTGTCGTGGGAATTCACCACAGGCAGGTAAATCGAAGTCCCACGTTGAGGACAAGGGAAACAGAGATGCAGAGATGCTGAATAACTTGCCCACATTCTCCTAAGTACTCAAACGCCAAGATGGGATTCAAATTCAGGTGTCTAATTCCACATCCTGTTCTTTCCACATCGTGTTGCTTTTCTTTGAATCACCTGCATTTAAAATTTAATATTAATGTTTATTTTAAATCATTTCTTTGTCGAATTATTAATAAATTCGTATGGTGTAAAGTTCAAAAAGAAAGTATAAGAGCAAGTGAAAAGCAAATGAAAACAAAAAGAGTGAGTGAAAAGCAATGGCCCTCCCGCCCAGCATCTGCTTTCCCCTCCCTAAGGCGGCCCTGTCTTGCCAGCATCTGGTGTATCTTTGCAGAGTATGTTATCCACGTGTGTGATTAAGAAATGTTAACATCAAAAGGATGGCCTCTCCAACATTATAAGAAATTTTATTTTTATGACTAATGCAGAAAGTCACAACAAAGGGTTAATTAACTTAAACATCAAACTACCTTGCTTGCTCCAGTAGAATTTTTAATTTGATCAAAAGTTAAGTATGGAGGATTTTCGAAATAAAATAGAGGTTAATTCACCATTCAGTTATTTGAATACTTTTGAGTGGCTACTAATGGAAGGCTTTGAAATGATTGCTTAAATTTTCTCCAAAGCTTTATATATGATTCCCAAAACCCTCTGGAAAAGCTTCCAAATTACCCAAAGTCTGTCTCCCTTTCCTTTCTTTTATTAAAAGTATTGTTCTTATTCCTAGATCCTTTGCTTGGTTCTTAGACTGACCCTTAGCTGATCAAGTTGATGTTGGCTAGAAACACACTCATCAAAAGAATCTGAACCGAAAATGCCAGTCTGGATTTTATTTCTGGATATATCATAGGCAAGCTAGCTTGTCATTTCTCTAACCAAATGCCTTAAATTTTTCAAAATGCTCCAAAACTCTTTCCTCACATGATATTTTGTCAGTATGAGTCCAGTTTTCACATGCAAAGTGAATCAGATCCACCGCATCCAGTTTTATAGTATATTTTTGCAAGAGATCCCATTTTTAGCCAACTCACAGCTGAGCTTTACTTTCAGCTAATTAGTACTTGTTCTCAAATTAGGCAGTTCTAACCCAAGCTGGGATATGAGATGCAATTTATTTCCTCTTTACTCTTCTAAAATTAACTCAGCTGTAAAATATGAGTGTTCCCTTGTTTTTCTCTTTGTCTGCCCCAGGGTTTGGTTCCATTGTAAAGCATTGAACAGAACTCAGGATATTTCAACAAATCTTGCTGTTCTGATTTGAACAGTAACAGAGTCCTTCCTTTCAAAATCTCAGCTCTTTGGTTGCCAAGCAACCACTAATTTATTGTAACTGGGTAATATTTAAAATTATATGTGATGATTAAATAGAACAGTACGCTTTCCTATTTCTGAATGTACACAGCACTGGCCAGATCAGAATGGTTGGTCTTGCAGTATCAGAGACAAATCACAAGAGATGCTTATTGATAGTAAGAGAAGAGGGAATCCACCGTTCCCTGTGTGAGCCTTGTACGTGTGGTCTTAGAGAATACAGTGATCTGTGGGGGTTGTCAATCTGATATTCACAAAATTGGAGGAGGCCCAGGTAAGGTAAAATCCTTGTTCCTAAAGAAGACTGACAGGTCCTGACAACACTTCCATTAACTTGCTTAGGCTGGGCCTTTTAATCCATGCCTTTTTACATAAGGACATTTCAAAGTGTGTGTAGCCTATTTACTAAACGAACTAAATTTAATGTAATAGAAATAGGAAATGGCTTTATTTTTCTTTCAACCTTTGCTTCCAACATGCTCCATGAGATCTCCCTTCCCTTCCTCTGTGTGATATTTAAGGCAGATCTTGCAATTTTCTAGTCACTTTGGTTATAAAAACAGCTTCATACTGTTCATGATGACCCATTATCAGGTGTTAAATTGTGCATCTCAGTGTGTATTATAACTTTAATGCTGCATCTCATTTAAAGAGTTTCTTCTCCCCTGGTCACGTCTGACCTGCCGCTTACAGACCTGTAGGTGGAGATCAGGAATAGTTTGCTCTTTCACTCCTCCTTGCTGGTCTACTCCAATCTTCCATCTCTGCCCTGAGTCTTCTGGTATCAAGACAGGGAAGAGGAGGTTAAGGGGAAAGGGACTGAAGTCCTTTTACTTGTCTGGAGCTGTTTATCCTTTTCTTAGTGCTGATGCCCATTGTGGGGCAGGGGTCCAAATGTCATCTTTCTCATTGGACACATTTGTGGATTCTTTAGATATTCTGAAAGGACATCTGCATTTCACATTGCTTCGTGATCCTTTTCCGATGCCTGCACTGTTTGTTCAACTTACAGCCTCTCAGTGCTGGAACGTCCTCATTCAAGGAAGTAGCCCTCTCGGACCAGGAGCCTTCAGTATGGCTCATACCTTCCATGGCATCCACTTGGCCCCTTTGGCCGTATCAATGATAGAAACGCAGACTTGCTATCATGCCCACCTTTGACAAGGCAAGAGCTCTCCTTGCTCTCTCAAGCTCTGAGAATAGGCATTCATCTCCTCCTGGAACTCGATCACCGTGCAGCTCTTCCAGTGGCACCACGGTGGGTCCGTGGGATTTTGCATCCAATCAGGGAGGGGATGAGTAACAGATCACTGCTGCATCGCTAATCTCTCTAGGAGTTTCATCTTGGAGACTGCCTTTACTTGCCTAGGGCATGTGGGAGGGGGAACTACAGAACTCCACCCTTATCAATTCTTCCCTCTAGTAAATGTAGTCTTTTGTCTTTATAGCCTGGATGGGTGGTGAAATGAAGGTCAATTGATTGTCATTCCATTTTTAATAAGCCTTGCAGAGGTGTGCCTGGCACTTCTTTAGAATTTGTGGTACTTAACACCTATTTCCGGAGCTTTGGCCTTTGAAATTCTATGACAACAAAAATGTTCATTTCAATATGTCATTATATAGGCAATCAGAAAATAAATGATATTTCCGCAATGGAAACAAAACCCTAGGAGGGTATGATAGCTGCCAATTTTGGAGTCCACTGATTTTGCTCAGATGGCTTTGGTTTACTTAGGCTGAAAGCTAGACGGGAAGTTCAGAGTTGGGACAAGGTCAGGGATCACACTGGAAGAATGAAGATATTGAGAGGAAAGTTGTGATTAGACAGCAGGTCACGTGGCTGGCAGATAGACCCAAACTAGAAAGTTTGGAAAGAAATCTGCAAGAGAGAAGATGAGAAATAAAGTATTCGTCTTCCACTCCTGCTCTTCTCTTATCCATCAAACATGCTCAAGTCTATTCCAGTCTGTGTTAGACTGGGTCTCCAAGAAGCAGACACCAAGAAGATTGAGAAGTCCAAGAAATTTCTGAGGGAAAATGCCTACAAGGGAGAAAGGAGGAATCCTGGGCTTGGGATATGAGGGAGAGCCGCCAGATTGCTGTGCAGGTGTGGGCTCTGTGAAGGAGAGAGGGCAGGTAAAAAAGTTGAGTGAAGGAGTCTTGGACTACAAGGCAGTCCTAATGAAGTTCAACAAGGCCATTCAGTTGTTCTTGAGCTTGGGTTGCCATCTGAGCTGTCCTGAATCTCCTGGGAACAGACCTATCTTGGTGCCTCTGCCACCCACAGTCATCAGCTGAGAGCAGCCCATGGGAAGCACCGCCCGAATGAAGACAAGGCAAGGATTTCAGAGCACAACAGTTGGATCTGTCCATCAGTTACACTGCCTGCCATTAGAGATATGAGAGGTGCATTTGCATGGCCACCAGACACCCTAACCAATGAATAGATGAATGAGTGAATGAATGAATATACTTTCTTTATTCTTGATTAACCATTAAGTTATCCTTCAATCTTATTTTTACTTCTTTGCTAAGTTTCCTCAAATGGAAGTACATACCCACTGTTATTTTTCCCATACTGTCCATTCATTTTTTCACCCACAGCAAGATGGATACTCCTCTTCATTTCCCACCAAAACTGTTCCAGCCCAAGGTGACCGTTGACTTTCCAATTGCCCTATTGCAAGGATTGCATGATTTTGCAGCTCAGAAATGGAGTCAGTGAGGGATGTTGGCTGTGGATACAGGAACAGCCAAAAATCTGAGAGAGGAAAGGAGGATAAAGATTTGTAAAGTTTCATAAAAGAGAATGGAGGAAAGAAGGAGGTAGAGATGTTAAAGAAAAATGTGGAATTTAAAAATAACTTTCGGAATACTGAAAAATGTTCTCAGACAGGCAACCCGGGAAAGCCCAGGGACTTCTTGGGAAAAATAATCAATCAAATCTGCCGTCTTCTGGCTGATTTTTCAGATTTGCCAGAAGAGGTCAGCAAAGATATTAATATCAGTCTTACCCCTCCCTAGAGGCGAGGCGGTAGGTTAGGAAGGTATTTTACCTCTTGGTTTGGAGCTTACACAAGGCTCCTGTTTTCCAGATGTCTGTTGTCCTCAGGCCCTTTCCAGACTTTTGCAGCTGCCTTTGTTCTTGATAAAGGGATGGATCTCAGGTTATGCATTTCATGAAATGACAGACCTTCAATTCAAATTTATATACTTCCTCTTTAAGTTTGAGTAAGTTAATGAAAACTTCTGACATGTTAGCCAATGCAGTTAGACAAGAGAAAAAAATGCAGGTGTAAAATATTACAAAGGAAGAGAAGACAAATTTAACTTTAATTTCAAGTAATTTGGATACCTGGAAATGTAAGAAAATAAACTAAAAAACTGTGAGATAACTCAGTGGTGTGGCAGGGCACAAAATTTATATTCAGGAATCAAAAGCCTTCACATATACAAAAAATCCAGTTAGAAGACACAATGGAGGGAGAGGACCCCATTTACAAAAGCGACAATAATAAAGACATATAACATTACTAGGAATAAACTTAAGAAGTAAAGTTCAAGATTTACATAAAGAAAACTTCAAAATGCTCCTGAGAGACACAAAAGAAGACTTAACCAAATGGAAAGGTGGACTCAATAATACAAAGATATCAATTCTCCCCTAAGTTTACCCATAAAAATTATACAATCTCATTTAAAAATATCAACAGTTTTTTAGCTAGACAAGCTGATTAAAATTTTTGTAAGGACATATAACCAAGCAAAAAATAGCCAAAAATATTCAGAAAAGGAAGAGTAATGAGGAGGAACTATACCTATAAAGTGTATAATTAAAAGACTCGAGTACTATCATTTGGAAAAGATGGACTATTTAATATATGACGAGACAACTAGTTTGTGATCTAGGAAAAAGTTAATTTAAGTCTATTCCTGCATATATTACACCAGGATAAATTTCAAATGGGTCAAAGGTTTAAATGTAAAAAAATAAACCATATATATAATATAAGATATGAAAGAATGTTTATAGGAATGAATAGACTTTCCTAAGTATAACATAAAACACAGAAGTCAAAAAAGAAAAGATTGACAAATCTGACTTTATTAAGAATTTTTGAAAAATCAATATGGTTAATATCACCCCCAAAAAAGTAAATGGACAAATGACAAACTGGGAAAAATATCTGTAACCCATATCTTAAAAGGACAATTTGCCTAATGTCGAAAGAGGTCCTATAAATCAATAAGAAAAAGTATAACAACCATATGAAAAACAATGGGCAAAATATAAGAACATACGAGAATACCCTCATCTTCACCCATAAGGAGATCAATGCAATTTAAAACTACATTAAGATATCATTTCCAGGGGCCAGCCTGGTGGCACAGCAGTTATGTTCACACATTCTGCTTTGGCAGCCCAGGGTTTGCTGGTTCGGATCCTGGGTGCAGACCTACACCCTGCTTGTCAAGCCATGCTGTGGCAGGCATCCCATATATAGAGTAGAGGAAGATGGGTGTGGACATTAGCTCTGGGCTAATCTTCCTCAAAAAGAATAAACATAAAAAATACATAAATTAATTAAAAAGTAAGATATCATTTCCACTTATTAAATTGACAAATATCAAAAAGTTTTATAACACATTGTGGGAAAATAGGCAGCGTAAAGTGAAATAACCTGCATAAGAAGCAATTTCATAATATCTATCAAAGTTACAAATACTTGCACCCTTTGACCGAGCAATTCCTCTCCTAGGAATTATCATTTAGATAATCTGGCACAAGGACATAGCTATGTATTTGATTATTAAATCCATCATTGGTTATGAAAGCAACAGATCGAAAACAGCTTAAATATTAATCAATGAGGAAACAGCAAAATAAACTGTGGCCCTCCATCTGGAGGTTGTTAATAATCTGGAGTCATTGAAACAAGAAAAGGAAAAAGAGGGATCCCTTATGTGTAGATATGTAATGATCTGCAAGATATTTTTCCAGGTGTAGAACATGTATTTAATATACTGTCATTTGTACAAAAAAGAAAAATGTGTCTGTGTGCATTTGCTTATATATGTTTAAAATACCTCTACAAACATACACTAGAACATTGATAACATTGGTTGCCTTGAGGGGAGGGAAATCAGGTGGTGGGGGGACAGATAGACAGAAAAATGTTTCCAAGTGTTTTTTGAATTTTGAAGCACGTGACTATATCATGCTTTGATGCTTTGATATTTGAGCATGGTTATATCTTCCTCTGATATTTTGGTACTTAAAAAAAAAGGCCTGTATTTGGGATACTCTATAATCATTTTTCTCTAGATACGCTAATTTCTATCAATAGTAAGATCTTACCCATCCAAAATTCAACTATAGGACCCCTCCACTTTTCTAGAATCTGGCTTAGATCAGGAAATAGCAAAATAAGCCATCAAGCAAGCAAAAAGATGTCCCAAAGTCCATGTGTGAAAGAAAAGCTTAGGCCTTCACTCACGGGAAGTCTGTTAGGCATCTTTTAATCTATGTGATTAATTTATTGGAAACTATTATATCTTTACTCACAGAAAGTAGATAGGAAGGGGCAGGGCCTGCTGAAATCACTGAGCAGTATGTTAGCTCACAATCTGAGAGGCATGTTGGGGGAAAAATCTCTACAAGCCAATCCAAGGACTTTAGACCCCGAACCTTCTGAGCGATCGTATCTGAGTGACTGTCATGTCCTAATACTGATCTTGAGAGAGCAAAATCACATTCAGCTACACTCAGTAGGATGTGTTGAGACTGGTTTTCATTCCCAATGTCTAGATGAAATAGAAAAACTTTTGATGATAAAGAGTATAAAACTTAGGCTCTCTGGGAAATAGAATAATATATTTCAGATAGGTGGTGTTTTAGAGTGTATTTTTTAAAATATTTAGCTGGAGACATCATCAAAATGGCAGACTAATTGGTCAGAGATTCCTTTTCTAAGTCACACAACGAAATTCCAACACAAAGCCACACAAATGAAAACATCAATATCTAAAATTGAGAGTAGGTCATGCAAAAATGAGGCAAGCAAAATATTCTAGCTCAATGAAACAATTTCCTAATACATAAATGCCCAGAAGAAATTTACAACTTCTCTGTAATGGAATGACTCCAAAAATCATGACTAAAATGGAAAGAATGTAAAATATCTATTAGCAAAGATATGAGAAGAATCTTAGCAGTCATTTATCTAGGACAGGTTAGAAAGAAAGAAATAGTAACACAATGATTAACTATAATAGAGCAATTAAGAATAGTGCTGGCATACTCTTTGAACCGGCTATTTCTAGAATTCTTCTAGATATACTTACGTAAGGTGAATAGATATTTACACAAGGATATATATACCCTTGTTGGAAACATGCATATCTTTTGCTTTGAAATAATGAAACTAGAAGCAACTTAAATGTCCACTAAAAAGAGAGTGGTTAAATAAATATGTTATATTTGTTCAATGGAATACTATGTAGTCATTAAGCAGAATGAGGGAATATTATATATACTGATATATAAAAGTGAATCCTTTAAAATAAATAAAAAAGTGAGTTGCAGAACATCATTTAAAGCATTATATATTTTATTTAAATAACTTCTGTGTATGTGTGTACTTGTGCATTTTTGTGTGAGGATGTGAATGGACAAAGGGTTAGAAAGATACACATCACGCTGTTCTATCAGTTGACTGGGTATTTGGGGGATGGGCAACAGGCCAGAAATTTTCACATTTTACTTTACACATAGCTGTATTACTTGATTTAAAAATATCTTTTTAAATGTTTAAAAAGAAGGATATTGTTGTTAACTCTGAAAAATCCAATTGATGGGCTAGAATAGGAAAACAAACACAAAGTATAATTGGATTAAAATAAAGTCATAAAAATGACTGAACTTGAGAATGATGTACAATAATCTCTCTTGGGTTTAAATGAAATTCCTAAATAATTGGTTTCAAATCAGTAAAATTTCTTATGATGAATAAGGATTGTTTTGTCTGCCTAAAACTCCTCCCTCCTTTCTCTGGGCCAGCACCCCTTGCCCTTGGGAAAGAAAGACTACTTTCCCTTTTGTGAACATTTGCTTTGAAGAATATGCAATTTCTTTCCAAGTCTATGCCCCTGAGCACAAGTGATAGGACAAAAGGCAAGCATCTAACCCAAACCGAGCCAACCATATAAATACCACCACGTCACCTCAATTATAATTGATGATGTAGGTACATACCTGACCCAGGCAAGACCAATCACAGCTCTATCTTGGTATTTTTCAAACTGGACATGGAGGAGAAGAAGACTTATTCTTTCTTTGATGGTGAGAATTAAAGAAAGTGCATCTCTGGAGCAGTAAACACCATGTGGAAGAGGCCGGTTTGCAGAGGATAATGAGCCAATATTTGAAAGAAGCTGCGGTGAGAGATGGAGAGCAAAATAGCCCAACTCTGAGCGCTGCCCTGCTTCCTTTCTGTGGTTAGATGAGAAAACAGTTCTCCTTTTTGACTAGTTTAGTTCAGGTTGAGTTTCTGTCCTTCAAAACCAGAAGCATACTGGCTAATAATGAAAAAAAAATGGTGAGCAGGCTAACACATTTATTTGCTTCCACCTTCATTTCAATGGCAGTTAACGATGATACATGAATCTAAAAAGGAAGTGATAATATTCCAAAGATTTAGATTAGAATGACTACAACTTTCAGAACTTAAACCATAAAGTCCTGTAACAGGGCAATATTTGTAAGTTCTTAAGGAAAACCTATTCCTCCAAAGACCATTTTTGTGGTTGAGTGATCAATCATTTGGGAAAAAAAAAGGTAGTATGATTTTTCACAGGTTCAAAGGCCATAGATTTTCTGGCCACATATCTCATCTCTAAATAACATTTAAAAGCTATTTTCGGTAGTTTACTGTGTGGGAAAATAATGTTGAAAAGACTTAATTGAAAACTCTAGCAGTTATTAGGTATCTAGATGTCCTAATCAGTATTATGCTGGATTCAAAACCATATATGAGATCAAAAAAGAGAATGAATGAAACACACATTAAGACATAGAGCAATTAGCACAAAACTTCATGTCGCAGAAAGGAGTCCAAAGTTTCTATTTTCAGTGTTTAACATAGAGATAAGACTGTCTTTGTCAGTTAACCTTGTAGAATTGAGTTTAGTAAAGCTATCTTCAACCTCTTTTAGAAAGTAGTACATGTAAATACAGTTTATGTATCAAAAGGCATAATTGTTAAAGCAAAACAGTAACAAGTATAGAAGGGAAAAAACAATTCAGTAGAGTGGATTTCAGAAACTACTATTTTTCAAAAGGATAAAATTCACCTCTCAAAAAAAAAATCCTATTCTATATTTAAAAGCAAAGCCAATTTATAAAGTTTAAAAATAGAAGATGAGCTAAGACACTACTAAATTATAGGGAAAGTATAAATAATATTCGATATAATAGAAATCAATGCATAAACTATTCATCATAATAGTCGCTATATAAGATAATGAAAAGGCACAATGAGAAAAGAACACTTTAACAATTTTACATTCAGTCAAACAATATAGCATTAAAACATATTAATAAAAACTTGCTTCAAATAGAGGAGAATATGGCAGCCATCAGAACTCTCCTTGCAAACCTCCAAGGACATTGAGAAGAGCTCCAGCTGCTGGGCTGTGAAACCCATCACTGGGGGAGACTATGCCACCCACAGGCTGCTCCCATGGGATCTAAGGCACACCCATTCCTGGAGACAAGGGATTCCTCTGACTGAAACTTCTCCTTGAGGATTCCTCAGTGATTTCCCAAGCCTCCTTAGACTGTGTGGCAGTCTAAAATGCTTCCACCCACCTTCTCTCCCTCTTTCCTTTACTCTGGGTCAGACTTGCATTGTGCTTGATGACTCTCCCAGCCTTCTCTGGCTCCCTGCGCATATTGTTTCCCAGGAATTTCCCTAACAAACACTTGCACAGTTAATCTGGTCTTGGCATCTAGTTCTCTGATAGCTCAGAGAGAGTGACAAAATAATGCATTTGTGGGGAGAGCTGCACAGTAGCAGAATGTGAGCTGTCTCAGCAAGTTCAGGTAGCAGGCATGCTAGAATCTTAACATTTCAGACATGGCATGAGAAGGAAGTCAGAATTAGACTTAATATAGTGACTTCCCAAGGTGGGTAGATCCCAGGGGCAAACATGGATTTCCTTTTGGCAGAATTCAGCACTTTGAGAAGATCCCAAATAGCAGAGGGCCTCAAATGCAGGAAGCATTAGCACCAGGCAGTAACCGGAGTGTGTAATTGTGGTTGGGTCGTCCATTCATCTAGTGCAGAGAGCTCAGGGAGCAGAATCAAGCTTCCCAGGCAAGAGCAATGGTTGGGGTAGAGCTGAAATCCAGTTCTAGTGGAGATTCCAACCAGAAATGGACACAGAAGTTCTATGGCATCAGTCAATGTAGAGGTGCTGGAGGGAAAGCAATGGCCCAAGAGGCCCCTCTTACCACCACAAAGAATCTGTTAGGAGCAACAACACTGATCACAAACTCCTCATACTCATAGTACTAAGACCTATAATGTGATTCTTGTCGGTCAGGATTACCTCAAAAAGAGTTGTGATTCTTAGGGTTGGGAAAGGCAGGGACTGACATCAACATGATAAAATGAACTAATAAAAATACCAAAGACTTGGATAATTCAATTATTCAGGCAATTTAAGAAATTATTGTAAAATTAGATGAGAAAAATGGAAAATGTAACTATGTATGGCTGTCATCAAAAAAAATCATAAATGGGCCATGGTGGTATTTTTAAAATACCAACCACCAACCTCCTAATAACAGGAATTGTGCCCAACACTTTCTCTAACGATAACACATTTGAAGAAGAAATGAATAATTAAAATATTAACAAATTGCTTAATTTCTTGGGATGTTAAGAATACTTTTTATAAGTAAAAATTGGCTTAGGAAAGAAATTAAGAATGCAATAGAAATCTATTTTAAAGTAATAATAAACACAGCTCTGCATATCAAAATGTGTTGGGATGTGGCCAAAACAGTGTTTAGAAGAAAATGTACTCACTTAAACGTCTTTAATAAGAAGAAATTTTAAAAAGAGATATTAATGAAAAAACTATTATATTGTAAATTCTATAATAGAACAAAGTATTAATTTAAAGCAAAACAGGAAAATAATATAAAAATGTAAATTAATAACATTGAAAATAAGTGGTATAAATCATACGTAAAATTAAGAGCTGATTATTTGAAGAGAAGAAGAAAATTGATAAACCTCTCAGAAATACAATTAAAAAGACAGAACAATTCTAGTTCATAAAGATATCTATGTGGATACCCATCCATCTCCATCATATCTCTTAGATTTCTGCAACATCTGTCAATTAAAAAAATCAATGTATACACACACACACACACATACACACATAGATGAAAAATCCTGACATTCCCCAAATTAACCTCTTTTACTGGCTTCTTCTCTTTCTGGCCATCAAATATTGGAGTGACCCATGCTCTGACCTCTTAAATTCATTCCTAGCTGATCTCCTCTGCTCCCTTGACTTTAAAGATAATCTACTTAAATTCAAACATTCAATTTATTGTCTTTAGCTTTGACCTTTCCCTTGAGCCCTAGACATTTACATTTAATTTCCTACTCAACATCTCTACTTCAATGTGTAATAAGATTTGCTTATTTAAACACCTAAAACAGAGCTCTCTGAATGCACCCACTCACAGTTCATTCTTCTCTCAATTTTCTTTCCCTTAGGAAATGGCTGTTCAGGTATCAAACCTAGGCATGATACTTGATACATCTCTCTCATTTCATCTCCCATGGAATCCATCAGCTAATCCTATTGGTGCTATCTTTGAATATACCTAGGTTTTGGCTGCTTCTTACCACCTTCATTGCTATCACTTTAATCCATATCTTCATCATCTCTTCCCTGGATCTTGCGATGATTCTAATAGTTTCCTCACCAGCCTTGCTGCTCCTATTCAACACCACCTCCCCCAGGAGACTGATGATCCTTTAAAAACTGTCCAATGATTTCCCACCAAACATAAAAAGAAAGCTCAAAGACTTCCCTCAGATCACGAGGTTGACTTCTTTACTCTTTCTGCTGAAATGCCATATCATGTTATCAAAAATGGTACTTCATTACCACCACCATCCATCTCTCTCCGCCCCCTTATCCTGTTTTATTTTTCCTCACAGCAGTTATCACTACCTACAATTGCAGTATTTATTTGTGTACTTGTTTACCATCCGCCTATCTCTCTCTCTGGGTGTCAGAACATTGCATACACCCTTGCCATGCCGACCTCTATTACATTAAAAAAAAAAAAAAATCTACGTAGAAATAGAAATTCCTGAAAATACCTAGGCAAGAAGGTGGAGTGGAGGCCTGGAGAAGGTAGTGCACTGTCCAGGCTGTGGGAGGCTCCCCTATGTCATGCTCAGAGCAGGTACAATGAACACAGTAGTTTCAACACATGCTGGGGATTGGAGTTTCCACACAAAGCTGAGAAGCTATGACCTCAGGAGAGAAGAACTGTACTAAGAATACATGCTAGAAATATAGACAAGGCCTGCAAGTGCTACCTGCCATCAGAAATATGAGAATGGGAGTTGATGGTCACTTTTCTTGGACTATCTTTCTAGTTCTGGGGTCGAGCTGGATGGATTTTTAATTTCTCTAAGTGAATCTCAAGGTAAAAACAAAGCACACTAGCTCCAATCCACTTCTAGTCACAGGGGAGAATCTTAAATCAAAGAAAGGATTAAAGGGTTATTTTATGGCTTCTCACTACTCCAGGCACGGCGTGTATGGAAGCGCTGGGAGAGAAGTTGGGGGGTTGTCTCAATAGTCTGTGGACTCTCAAGAAAATTGGCTGTACTCAGGTCAGTTAGTGGAGGAACAGCACTTTTAAGTGGGTTTCGGTAAGCTCAGGAGTCAGCCTGGACAGAGGTGCACATCCTGTAACTTCAGACATCCACAGAGAGACAGCCTCTGGATCGTATCTTTTTTGGAGAACTGCAAAGTGTGGTTTTGACACTTATCAAGAGCAGTTAGGCATTCCAGGCTCAAGTAACCCACCAGTCTTTTAAATATAGATAGTACAAATCCAATAACACTCATGTTTCAAACATAGCATTGGCACCAAAACACTAACTGCTATACTAAAATCAAGTTACATCCGCCAGTTCTATATTTATGGACCACAGGCTTTCGAAAACGGAGAGGACAATCTGGAAAGCAAAGTAGGAAAATTTCTTCTCAAAATAAAATTTGCTTGGGAGACTCCAGTCCTCGAAAGAGAGTTGTCCTGAAGACCCCCCCACCAAGACAGCCACATGGGTAGATTTAGAGCAGGGGTAGAGGCATGACACACATTTTCTTGTTGTCAAATGATAAATCTGGAAATCTTGTCTTAATTAAGAAGTGAAAACAACCTGGGACTGGAATTACGAGACTCTGGTGTTAGGAACTCAAATGATGGGATGAGCATGTAGTTTCTCTGTCTCCATTTTAACTCCTGGTCACGAATACAAGCTCTGCTTCCATACAGGCTTCCAGCAGCTCTGGGGCTAAAGGCTTTCTCTTTTACGCTAGCCAGGCCCGGACGGTGGTGGGGGACGAGAGTGTCTCTTCTAACAAACATGGATCTTGGGCTTCTTTAAAACTGGACCAGCTTAGGTCACTTGCCCGCTCTTGAACTAATCACTGTGGTCAGGAGGATGCCAGGCACTGATTGATTATATCTGAGCTAATCACAGTGAAAGGGAGGTGGGGGTGGGGGTGTGTATGCAATCACTCTGATTGCTTTAGGTCAAGTAGGGCCTGCTCCAAGTATGCTGGTGGAGTCCATCCACCTAAACTGCATTTACAATGGGATACAAGTAGATGGATATTGGGGAGCTCACTGGAGTTTTTACTGGGTCCTAGATTTCAAACGCTTTTTGTTTTCTTTTTTATGCTTTTGTGATTTTAAAATTTGCTATAATGAACCTGTATTTTGTAACAAAAAAGAAAATGGAATACAAAATAAAAGAAAATTAGAAATAAAGAGGATATATAGCACTGGAGAAAATGTTAAAACTAATTAAGAAATGTTAGGCAAAGTTAATAAAATCAAAAAAATAAGTGAAATATATGACTTTTCTATAAAAATAGGATATATCAATATTGAATCAAGAAATCGAGAGTAACAAGAACTGAAGAGGAAAATGGGTAAGTTACCAAAGAGGCGTGCTCCCTTCCTCTACCTACCCTATTTTCCAGGATTTGAAAATTTTCTTTAAATTTTCAAAAAATAAATAATCCCTTTTTTGCAAGACATGGCATTATACCTGTGGTGGGCATTTGTCATGTCTGTGGCTGACAAGCATCTTTTGAACATCTTCCTATGTTTGGGGATTTCCCATGTTATAAATGCTCTTCTCCAGGGTATAAGTCAGGCTATGCTCTCTCGGACTCTCCCTCAGTCAGACACAGGCCATGATCTAGGCTTCACCAATCAGAGAGAGATTCCTGCACCAGGCATCAATTGCAAAGTGAAAAATGAGAGAAAGAGATGTAGCGTGGATCAATTTGCGGCAAATGTAGCTCAAGACTCTGCTGTCTGTTCCCCAGCATCACTGGTGGGGGCCACAGGGTCTGGGCAGCAGTGGCAGCAGGAGGGTACCTCGGCCAGAACACGGTGTGGTTCTAGCATTGTTGCTGCATAGTCTCTGATTCTCTCTCTCTGCCAATCCCAGATATTGTGAACTTCCACATATCATTGAATAGATTTCTTTTCTGACTAAACTATCTAGAATAGATTCTGTTGCTTGCAGTAAAGAATCGGATTGATTCATTAACCAGTTCACTCTGCCAGACAATTATGGAAGCTTCCTTGCAACTTGACAATCACTTGTAAATTAAATTTTTTATTTTGAGATACTTGAAGATTCATAGGCAGTGGTAAGGAATAATATAGAGAGATTCACGTACCCTTTACTCAGTTCCCCACAGTGGTCATGTCTTGTGAAACTCTAGTACAATTTCACAACCGGGACATTGATATTTACATGACATGGGTACAGTCAACATATAGAACATTTCCATCACCACAAGGATCCTTCCTGTCCCCATTTTACAGCCATGCCCTCTGCCATCCTACCCCTATTTCTCTTTGACCCCTCAAAACCACTAATTTGTTCTCCACTTCTATTATTTTGGCATGGAAAGTGTATTATATAAATGGAATCATATGCAATCTTTTGGGATTGACCTTTTTTTCACTCAGCATAATTGTTTGGAGAGTCATCCAGAGTGTCGTGTGTATTGATAGGTTGTTCTTTTTAAATTGCTGAGTAATATTCCATGGTATGGGTTACCACAGTTTAACTACCCACCCACTGAAGGCCATCTGAGTTGTTTCCAGTTTGTCTTTTATGAATAAAGCTGCTACAATATTCGTGTACAGGTTTTGTGGAAATAGAAGTTTTTATTTCTTTGGGAGTCAGGCAAGAATTGCAGTCTCTGGGTCATACAGCAGTTGAAAATTTAGTTTTTGAGAAACTGCCAAACTGTTTTCTAGAAGGGCTATACCATTTTACATTCCTAGCAGCAATATAGAAGTGATCCAGTTTCTCTACCTATTAGCTCGTATTTGGCTCTCGCTACTTATTTTAGACATTCTGATAAGTAATCGTGGTTTCTCATTGCAGCTTTAATTTGCATTAATTTCTCTAATGGCTAATGGTATTGAGCATCTTTCAGTGTACTTATTTGCTATCTTTATATCCTCTTTGGAGAACTGTCTATGTCTACTGCCCATTTTCTAATTGGCGCGCTTATTTTTCTGAACATTGAGTTTTGAGAGGTTTTTAAAAATGTGTACTTTAGATACTAGTTCTTTGTTGGATATTTAGTTTGCAAATAATTTTTCCCAGTCTGTAGTCTGTCTTTTCATCCTGTTAACATGGTTTGTTGCACAGTAAAAATTTTTAATTTTGGTGAAGTCTAATTTATTAATTCTTCCTTTTCTGGATTGTGCTTTTGGTTCAACGGCCTGAGAACCAGGAGCTCCAATGTCCAAGGACATGTTCCACCTCAAGCAAAGGTAGCAGATTTGCTCTTCCTCTGCCTTTTTGTTTCTTTTTGGCACCCAGCCTGTTGGATGATGCCCACCCACATTGGTGAGGGTGATCCTTTTTTTTTCCCCCAACTTCAATGAGATATAATTGATATATAACACTGTGTAAATTAAGGTGTACAATGTGATGATTTGACACACACACACACGCATATATATATGACTTGATACACACATATGTTATATATATATATATATATACACATATATATATATGAATGAAATGATTACCACAATAAGGTTAGCTAGAGCATCCATCACCTAATATAATTAACATTTTTTTTGTAGTGAGAACATTTAAGATCTATTCTCTTGGCAGTTTTCAAGTATATAATATACTATTGTTAACTCTAGTCACAGTGCTGTATATTAGATCCCCCAAATTTATTCATCTTATAACTGGAAGTTTGTACCTTTTGACCAGCATCTCCCCATTTCTCCAAACCCCTGTCCTTGGAAACCACCATTCTACTCACCGTTTCTGTCAATTCATCTTTTTTTCAGAATCCACATATATTGTGATATTATACAGTATTTGTATTTCTCTGTCTGACTTATTTCACTTAGCATAATACCCTCAAGGTTTATCCATGTTCTCACAAATGGCAGAATTTCCTTATTTTTATGGCTGAATAATATTCCTTATATATGATATATACATATATATATATATACACACATATAATTTAGAATATGAAAACTAAACATTGGGGTGCAGACATCTCTTCAAGATCCTGATTTCGTTTCCTTCCAATATATATCCAGAAGTGAGATTGCTGGATCATATGGTAGTTCTGTTTTTGATTTTTGGGGGAGCCGCCATACTATTTTCCATAGTGGCTGCACCAATTTACATTCCTGCTAACAATCTACAAGGGTTCCCTTTGGTCCACATCCTCACCAACACTTATCTCTTATCTTTTCGGTAACAGCTATTCTAACAGATGTGAGGTGATATCTCATTGTGGTTTTGATTTGCATTTCCCTGATGATTAGTGATATTGAGTTTCTTTTCATATATCTATTGTCCTTTTGTATGTCTTCTTTGGAAAAATGTCTATTCAGTTCCTTTGCCCATTTTGTTTGTTTGTTCGAGGAAGAGTAGCCCTGAGCTAACATCCATGCCAATCTTCCTCTACTTTTTGTATGTGGGATGCCTTCACAGCATGGCTGATGAGTGGAGTAGATCCACACCAGGGATCCAAACCCACGAACCCTGGGCCGCGGGAGTGGAGTGCACAGAACTTTAACCATTTGGCCAAGGGGCCAGCCCCTCTTCTGTCCATTTTTTAATCAGGTTATTTATTTATTTATTATTTAGTATTGAGTTATATGAGTTATACAGTTTGGATATTAACTGCCTATCTGATACATGGCTTACAATATTTTCTCCCATTCTATGTGTTGTATTTTCATTTGGTTGTAAAGTTTCTTTCACTGGTCAGAAGCACTTTAGTTTGATGTAGTCCTACTTGCTTGTTTTTGCTTTTGTTGCCTATGCTTTTGGTGACGTATCCAAGAAATTGTTGCCAAGATCAATATCAGAAAGGTTTCCCCTATGTTTTCTTCTGGGAGTTCCACAGTTTCAGGTCTGACATTTAAGTTTTTAATCCAATTGAGTTGATTTTATTTATTTATTTATTTGTTTGTTTGTTTGTTTTTTGTTTTTGGGAAGATTGGCCCTGAGCTAACATCTGCTCCCAATCCTCCTCTTTTTGCTGAGGAAGACTGGCCCTGAACTAACATCCACGCCCATCTTCCTCCACTTTATATGTGGGATGCCTACCACAGCATGGCCTTCTGAGTGGTGCTGTGTCTGCACCCGGGATCTGAACCAGCGAACCCGGGGCTGCTGAAGTGGAACGTGTGCACTTAACCACTGTACCACCGGGCCCGCCCCTGAGTTGATTTCTATGTATGGTGTAAGATAAGGGTTCAGTTTCGTTCTTTTGCATGTGGATATCCAATTTTCCCAACACCATTTGTTAAACAGACTATCCTGTCCCCATTTTGTATTCTTGGCTCCTTGTCTATGATCAGTAGACTGGGTTTATTTCTGGGCTCTCTCTTCTGTTCCATTGGTCTGTATGTGCGGCTTTATAACAATACCACATTGTTCTTTTTTAAGACTTTGTTTTTTAGGCCAGTTTCAGGTTCACAGTAAAATTAACAGGAAGGTATAGAGATTTCCCATATATTGCCTATCCCCCAACATGTATAACCCCCCTCATTGTCAATATCCCTTACCAGAGTGGTACATTTGTTACAATTGATGAACCTACATTAACATGTCATAATCACCCAAAGTCTGCAGTTTACCTTAGGGTTCACTCTTGTTGTTGTATATTCTATGGGTCTGGACAAATGTCTAGTGACATGTATCCATTATTATGGTATCATACAGAGTAGTTTCACTGCCCTAAACTCCTCTGTGGTCCACCAATTAATCCCTGCCCCTCTCCCCCGACAACCCCTGGCAACCACTGATCTTTTTCAGAGTGGCTTCTTTCACATAGTAATATGCATTTAAGGTTCCTCTATGTCTTTTTATGGCTTCATAGTGCACTTCCTTTTGGCACTGGATAATGTTCCATTGTCTACATGTACCACAATTTATGTATTCATTTTTATACTAAAGGACATCTTGATTGCTTCCAAGTTTTGGTAATTATGAATAAAACTGTTATAAATATCTGTGTGTTTTTGTGTGGCCATAAGTTTCCAGCTCCTTTGGGTAAATACCAAAGAGCATGATTGCTGGATCATGTGGTAAGAGTATATTGTAAGAGACCACCAAACTGTCTTCTAAGGTGGTTGCACCATGTTGCATTCCCACCAGCAATCAATGAGAGTCCCTGTTGCTCTACATCCTCATCAGCATTTGGTGTTGTCAGTGTTCTGGATTTTGGCCATTCTAACAGGTGTGTGGTGGTATCTCATTGTTATTTTAATTTGCATTTCACTAATGACATATGATGTGGAGCATATTTTCATCTACTTATTCTCCATCTGTATATCTTCTTCGGTGAATTGTCTGTTAAGATCTTTGGACCGAGGCCAGCCCTGTGGCACAGCAGTTAAGTTCAAATGTTCTGCTTCAACAGCCCTGGGTTCACTGGTTTGGATGGCAAATGCTGACCTACATACTGCTTGTTAAGCCATGCTGTCACAGGCGTCACACGTATAAAGTAGAGGAAGATGGGCATGGATGTTAGCTCAGGGCTAATCTTCCTCAAAAAAAAAATAATAAAATAAAATAAAAAATATCTTTGGGCCATTTTTTAGTCAGATTGTTTTCTGATTGTTGGGTTTTAAGAGTTTTTGTATATTTTGGATAACATTTCTTTATCAGATAGGTCTTTTGCAAATATTTCTCCTATTCTACGGCTTCTCATTCTCTTTCTATTGTCTTTCATAGTGCAGAATTTTTTAATTTTAATGTTCAGCTTGTCAATTATTTCTTTCATGGATCATGCTTTTGGTGTTTTATCTAAAAAATCATCACCGTACCCAAGGTCATCTAGGTTTTCTCCTATGTTATATTTTAGGAGTTTTATAGTTTTGAGTTTTATATTTAGGTCTGTGGTCCATTTTGGGTTAACTTTTGTGAAGAGTGTAAGAACTCTGTCTAGATTCATTTTTTTGCTTATGAGTATCCAGTTGTTCCAGCAGCCTTTGTTGAAAAGACACTTTGCTCCGTTGTATTGCCTTTGCTCCTTTTTCAAAGATCAATTGCCTATATTTATGTGAATCTATTTCTGGGATCTTTATTCTGTTCCACTGATCTATATGTCCGGTCTTTTGGCAATACCACAGTGTCCTTTTTTTTTTTTTTTTTTTTTAGTGAGGAAGATTGTCCCTGAGCTAACATCTTTACCAATATTCCACTGTTTTGTATGTGCGATGCTGCCACAGCATGGCTTGAGGAGCAACGTGTAGATACGCACCTGGGGTGCAAACCCACAAACCCTGGACTGCTGAAGCTGAGCATGCAAACTTAACCACTTTGTCACTGGGCCAGCCCCACCACACTGTCTTGATTACTGTAGCTTTATAGTAAGTCAAGTAGGTAACATGAAGTTGAGTAGTGTCAGTCCTCTAACTTTGTTCTTCTCCTTCAATACTGTGTTGCTTATTCTGGGTCTTTTGCCTCTCTACATAAACGTTAAAACCAGTTTGTCAATATCCAAAAGACAACTTCCTGGGATTTTTATTGGAATTGCATTGAATCTACAGATCAATTGGAAACAACTGACATCCTGACAATGTTGAGTTTTTCTATGCACAAATATGTAATATTTTTCAATTTATTTAGTTCTTTGATTTTGTTCATCACAGATTTGCAGTTTTCCTTATATAGCTCTTATACATATTTTTGTTAGATTTATGCCTAAGTATTTCATTTTGGGGGTGCTAACATAAATGTTATTGCATTTTTAATTCCAAATTCTACTTGGTCATTGATGGAGTACTGTTTTGGTTACCACAGCTTCGTAATATATTTTGAAGTCAGGAAGTATGATGCCTCCATCTTAGTTGTTCTTTTTCAAGATTTCTTTAGCTCTTCTGGGTCCTTTGTAGCTCCATATGAATTTTAGAATTGTTTTTTCTATTTATGTAAAAGATATCATTGGGATTTTGATAGGGATTGTAGTGAATCCATAGATGGCAGACTATCGTGAGAATAGCAATGCCAGTTCCAAGTATGCTGTTTCTAGATGATGAAAAACATCTAATTCTCAAGATACTGATGAGTTCTGCACAAGAGAAGATAGAGGTTTGTTTGTTTGTTTGTTTGTGCCCAGCTTTGAGTCACCCTTAATCATCTGGGCCTTGAAGCAGTAGTGCACGTGCCCAGAGCCTTACAAATGAGCCAAGTGCTCTTACAGTCATTTTCGTATTTGCAGATCAATTACCTGACTTCTTCTGCCTTGCTCTGTATCACAAGAAACTAAATTTCCCAAGGCCCCTTCCTCTCTGACTTCTTAGAAGATTCAACCAAGCAGAAGAGTGTGGAAGTAGAGATGAAGCCAGGGTGTTTTTCCTTCTCTTTCGCTGCTTTAGGTGGCACCTCTGGTGGCAGCTGTATCTCCTCTGTGGCTCCAGCTCTCACTGGACAGCTCTTTCTCGTAAGGTTCCAGCTTGCCGAGCAGGTTCAATACGATTCCATTTTCTGCTGGGTGGCCCCAGGTCCAAGGCTCTGGTAACACTTCCTCCCCTTTGTTTCTCTAGCCTTAAGGGTTGTAGTAGCTTCTTTCTGTTAGTAATTTTGGGGTTGTCTCATTGTGCTCCCATACATAGTGCTTCTCAATTCTTCCATCATCTTTATATCCAGTTACATGTATTAAATTTTCTCTGTTAGAAACACCTAGAGAGGCTGGCCCTGTGGCCAAGTGGTTAAGTTGGTACACTCCGCCTTTGTGGCCTGGGGTTCATTGGTTCAGATACTGGGCTCGGACCTATACACCACTCATCAGGTCATTCTGTGGTGGTGTCCCACGTAGAAGAACTAGAATGACTTACAACTAGGATATACAACTACATACTGGGGCTTTGGGGAGAAAAAAAAATACCTAGAGTGGTTTCTGTTACCTTGGGAGGATTCTAACTGTTAAAGACTCTCACTAAAATAACGCCAAGTTTGAATGAGGACATCCAAGTCTCTGGGCAAACCAGCAAGCATTATAGGAATAACATAGCAGTATGAGATCTGCCTCCTCTTTTTGCATCATGCTAGTTGCTAGGTATAGTGTTGCCATATGGCACAACCAATTTACATGCTAGTTTGTGTAATTGGCAAACCTTAGAGTTGTGCAGTTCCCGTCACAGTCACCTGTATCTAACGAGTTTGGGTGGGTAGACTTTGTCCAAACCTCATTTGTATAGTGGTATCTGTTCATCAGTAAGACTAGAGTCAACTCTGAGAGGTGGGAAAAAACCTACAGCAGCCTAAAGAAAACAGTAATTTTCTCACAGAAAAAAGTCTGTAGGGACAAAATTCAGGGCTGATATGCCGCTCATCTCCACAAAGTCCACAGCCACCCAGACACTGGATTTCTTTCCACGCACCAGTCTGCCATCCCTTGAGTGTGAACTTCATTCTTATAATCCATGGAGCATGTGTCTTCCAGGTAGCAGAATGGCGGAAGGGACCAAAAAACAAAAAAAGGAGAGGCAATGGGAAAATGCGAAATATCTCCTGAGAAAGATTCTAAATAGTTACTGTGTGATACTTTCTGCTTACATCCCTTTGGCCAGAACTTTCAGGAGTGGGGATGAATGGGCTCAGATCATTCCTTCTCTGGTCTATGGTAATCTTTAATGGGGAGAGAGAAGCAGTTCCGACACATTGATGCTGATGCTCTGACTTTAGACCTAAAGGAACTTCTAAGGCCCTCAGAGAAAAAAGAAATTGAAATTAAATCAGAAACCTAGAATCATAAGCTTTGAGAACTAGATTTTACAGATCTCAAAAATTACGTAAAATTCACACCACTAGGTTATGAGAACTGTTGTATGCAAATCAGGTTTTCTGATTCTTAGTCCAGTGATCTCTTCATGACATGTTGCCTCAGAGGGAGGGCTGTCTTTCTCTTTGTGGCATACTAAATGTAGCTGCAAATTCTTTGCAGCTCTTCTCCTTAAGTAGGGGAGTTTACTTTTCTATTTTTCTATATTTTTATATTTCCTGTATTTGTATATATATATGTGTATATATACCATATGCATTATATATTTATATAATATTTTCTAGATGAGGCTCTATGTGTGTGTACATATGTAAATAGAAGTAAGGGAATTAAAGAACTGAATTTTTGGAGCATAAGAAAGGAAGGGAAGAAGGAGTAAAGGGAATAGCATCCCAGGTTGGAGATTCTCAACTTCAATTCACAGTAAGCTTCCTTTGTTGTGTGACAACACCATCAGTCAGTAGCTATTAAATGCTATTGATAGCATATGCTTTAATTAAGAATCAGGGCATGAAGCCAGGCAAAGGTGTAAATCTTTGGACTCCAAAGAGACAAGACATGGCTGATAGCTACCTACGCAAGTTTCTCCATGCTCTAATGTTATATATCTTCTTCCTGAGCCTAGTTTCCGTGTTAACCCTGATAGCTTCGTTCCATATCTAGCTCTTGAACTCTACTCATCTTACTGATGACTTAGGTTCTAAACTCAGCCTTTATTTTTGAGTTTTCTATTCATGGTGCCCAAATGATATCTGCCTTCTCTAATTCCCATTTCTGGTCCACCTGAGGAATTAGCAAGCTAGTGTTGGAGATTGAGAATAAAGGTCTGTGAGTATGGAACTGGATTATAGGACTTTACCCAAGTCTGCCAAAAGTTGAAGATCCAAGGTAAGAGTTAAAGCTAAAGTCCTTAGAGTATGTACAAGCCTAAATCTGTGTAAGCAAGCTCAGGTCTCAACTCTGAAGGATAAGCGCTAGGCCTCAAAGAGGTCCCAGGGCCAAGAATCAGAAGCAGAATCAGAAGAAATTAAGTGGTCAAGGTCAATTAAAATGATCAGAGTTTGCAAATTTTTTCTGCAAAAGTAGGGTTGTATAATGACCATTTGCATGAGTAGAAATGCCAGTTTAAAAGTTCGTAGATGAGGGAATGCCACATTGCCATGTTATCTGAGATGCCCTCCAGTACTTGAGGGTCATCATTTTGTGATGTAAGTATTTGTGGGCATTCCTCACGTAGAAGGCTGACCCAGTTGGGTTCCTGCCATCTTTTTCTGTGTAGATTTCTGCTGGTCTCACATAGGGTGCCAATATTTCTGCTGCCACACAGGTGGACCAAACTCCTGGCTAGAAAGTATGTGAGATTTTCAATAAACTGAGTGTGATGGTTTGGATTTATTATTCAGCAAATATTCACTATCCTTCTCCCACTATGAGCAAAAGATGTCTCCTGGTCCATTGATATTGTGACTTACTTTGGCCAATGGAATATTAGCAAACATGATGAAAACTGAGTCTTAAAATTACTTGTGAGGTTTGGTTTGAATCTTGTACTCTGGTGATCTTAAATGGGAAAACATGACTTGCTTAGCCTCTGCCCCTTTGGCCTGGGCCCCAGAACAATCACACATGTGGCAGAGCTACATGAACCTATGCCCTAGATTTAAGCTGATCCAAATACACCCTGAAGCACAAAAGAACACAGCCTACATCAGAGGAACAGCAGTCAACACACAGATATTTGAACATGAGAATAAATGCTTATTTTTGTAATCATTGAGTTTTGAACAGTTTGTTACAAAGCATTATTATGGTAGTAGCTGACTAAGACAGCAGGCTTAGCAAGATCTTATGCAAATTCTAAGGACACATACATTGAATTGACACCTGTGTCAATTAGAGTTTTCTGTGTTCAGAGTATTGCCCTGGACTCCTGTTGGATTGGGAAGAAGGGAGTGGTGGCATGGAAAAAAATACCAAGAAAAATAAAGGCTAGTAATCCTCCTTTTGAGACACGTCAAACCAGACATACAGAACATTCTGTGCACATTCAAAGTTCAGTCTTTGGAGCATGTTAATGCAAATAATCCATAACAAATCTATAAATCAAAATTGGGGTGAGTTTCTTATGAGCCAGATCTGAGGACTAGCCTGGGGCCTTCCTTCCAGGGCACCAAAGAAGTGTACAGAGTGGTTATATATTGTCAAAAAGCATGCATTACATATGATTGGAATGTCCCTTTTACAATAGTCACAAGATTGCCTAACTGGCACAGTGATTCATACAGAAGGTAGCCTGTCTGTTGTCTCAAGCTGGGTGGTCACAGGGTGAGCGCAGCAATTCCTAGTCTGGGGGGAGATGTTTATCCTTAAGGAAATGGCAATGTGGGGGGAGTTGCATCTTCATTTTAAAGACATTTATTCTTGTCTTTGGGACAAGCAAATGCTTAAAGTAGATATACAATGAGTGCTCAATGGCCACATCAGGCCCTTTTGGAAAAACAAGGTCAGGCAGAATTAGTTTCACACGAAATGGCTTCCTCATATGCTCCAATATATTCTATTGTTTGCCATTTATTTATCATTTTTCCCCTTTGGAT
The DNA here is from genome assembly GCF_037783145.1 of Equus przewalskii. Taxonomy (NCBI): domain Eukaryota; kingdom Metazoa; phylum Chordata; class Mammalia; order Perissodactyla; family Equidae; genus Equus; species Equus przewalskii. The sequence goes on along the minus strand of NC_091834.1, from coordinate 95,709,784 downwards.
CTATAATCTTTTGATTGAAAGCATTGATGATCAAAATATTGCCCCTTGGCTCCAGGGCAGTTGCTGCCTATGCTGGGTTCATCATGTCCCTCCGTGCTAGGCTTTTATCTCATTTATTTGCCCAGTTGTCTACATTGAGGGGAAATGGTCAGACAAGCATAAAGGTATATATATTAACAGAGGAAGCATTTCATAGGTTATACAATTTTCAATTAATTTTAGATTGTTGCACAAACATTATACATGTGCTTTTCTATGACCCCTTGTGTTTACATTGTTCACAATTATAGAACAAGTACAGTAACAGTGATAATAATTCAACATATTTAAAAACTTTAGTTTAAAACGAGTTCTTAGCAGAGTCTTTATCAGAAAAGGAATTTGCCCAGGACTATGAGATCTAATGAGCATCTCAAGTCACCGAGCAACCATTATTCAAGCTTATATGCCAGTTTTACAACACTAAGTAAAGAAAACAGCAATTACTTTGACTATTATGACTAGTACAAGAATTCCAAGAAGTAATAGAAATAGGAATTGCAATCTGGATTAAAGAAGGGAACCGTTACTGGAAGGGAGCCCGTCAAACATATCAAGACTGAGTGTAGGATTGCTTAAGGCATTCACCTGTTTTTTCATGTGCTTTAGCATAGATGACATATTGGAAGATTCATCACATATAAAAGCACAGCATTCAGTTTGATTACTGTATATGTACCACCTTGGGATGTAGTTAAAATACTAAAGCCATTCTATTTTGAAAGACAGCCTTTTTCATTAAAGATATTTAAATATTTAATAAGGCTATTCCTGCTTCACTATCATTAAGGGTTTGTTGAGTATATTTAGTCAGGGTTTCTCTATGTGATGATGACATCTCCTAGCCCCAAAGAAGGAACAAATATAGCTGCTTGGTGGCCATACCAGTGGAACACTGAATGAGCCCATCTGGCCTTAAAGAGAAGGGGATTGGTGACCGGTGTTAACTTGGGGTGAATCCATCCCTGCACCCAAGGGAAACTCAGGGTGCAATGTTTTAGCCATCTAGGCAGTAGCCAAGGCCAGATATTTGTTCCACATAACCATTGAGTTCCATTAGGAGCAACCAGATAAACACCTGGTCTTCAAGACCAGCCTGTTCCAAATCAATCGCTTTCTTTAAGTATGATGGTATTTTGAAACCTTAAACAGAACAATTATAAAATAGATATACTGTTTAAGCATAACAAAGGTTTAAATTAGAGGATATAAGGTTGGGAATACAGGGCTGGTCTGGAATCTTGGGACGGCTGTCTACAACAGATGCCATCTTCTTCTCAGCCTGGTATTGTCCTTTCCGACAGGGCTGCAAAGAGTCTTTTATTTGATGCCTCTTCTGATAAACAAATTCTCCAGGTTATAGTCCATGATCCTTGAGGTCTTGGAGCTCTCTGTGAAAATAATCAGCTACCAACCTTTCATTTCTTTTAAGCACATCCATGAGACCCTGACAACAATGCAATATATTTCCCTTAAGCAAAGCTGATTCATATATTTCCTCATCTAATTGCATAGGATGTCCTATTAGTATTTCAAAAGGAGACAGCAGATGTTTACCAAAAGGTGTAGATCTAAGATTAAGGAGCACTAACAGAAGAGCTTTTGGCCATGAGAGTAAATGCTTTGGAAAGCTTTGTTGATTGAGTTTTGATTGTCCTATTATTTCTTTCCACCAATCCTGAGGACCGGAGATGGTAAGCACCCTGGAAATACTGCATTATTGGCTAAATGTTACAAATAAATTTAATTATTTTTTAATTATTTGTCTGGTGAAATGAGTTCCTTGATCACTGTGTAACTCAGTAAGAATTCCTCAAACAGGAATTACCCTTTTCAATAATAATTTACCTAAAGCTGTTATTCTTCTGAAGGAAAGGTCTCAACCAAATGTCAGAACATACAGATTATCACAAGATACATTTATATCCTTGAGATGGTGGCATTTGGACAAAGTCCAATTCCATACCCCAAAAGGTCCCTTAGGAAGGGGAAAGTGGCCTTGTGATGCATGAAACAGTTCCTCTAGATTATATTTTGGGCATATTGCACAATGAGGATAGGCTGTATGGGCCACTATGGGAGAAAGTTTCCAAAAGTATTGTTTTCCCCCTTTTGTTGTCACTTTATTCCTTTCCTTCCATGGTGATTTCTTTAGCCTATGGAAGGACATCTTTTACTGGGTTAGCAGAGTTAATAAAAAGTAGAAGGCATTCTTGAGGCTGGACAGCATATCCAGCTTGATAACATCCTTGCTCATCTTTTAAATAAGACTCATCTGTAAACCAAGTTAAATAATAGAATGCAGTCCTGTTCATTTCCTTTTATGATGTTGGAAGCAAGGTACCACAGTTAAAATAGTGAATAATATTTACTTACATAATATAACCTAAGCAGATTTATCATCATTTACTTGATAATGCTTCCCATACAATTTAACATAGCAAACAAGCTAATCAGTATCTTCCTCTTTATAGGAAGAGAGAACAAATTTCTTTGAGAAGTCCCAGGGGCGCTCTGAAAATTCTCAAAGAAGAAAGTCAAAAGAAAGACTTTGTTTAGGATATGAATTATGGGGAGCTTGTCAAGAATATCAAAAGATTGTAAAACACTTTTTCAAACAAGATTAATAAAAAACCTTAATTTTTTGAGAAAACTAAGAAGTAAGAAATTATAAGCTTTCTTTTACATTAGCAGTCTGTGGCTTGGCAAATTTATAAATACCTTTCATAATTTCTAAAAACATGTTACTTCACAGTGCAATCTTTTAATAAAATATAAGACATTTACTAATACACCTAAACAACTTTTAGTTTTTCTATAATAAGAAGCCAACGTAAACTTATATATAATAATTAATATTTAATATTTTATCTTATTTAGATATGATCTAGATATTTAATGAATTTTTATCAGTTAAAATAACCTGGCAAAACTTCAAAGGTTCAAGTTATTAAAGAGATTTTGGAAGCTATTTTAAGTACATGCACCATAACACATAATTATTGTTAAAAGTTCACCCAACACTCATCTTTTTCACTTCCAGTTACTTGTTCCCAATAATTATTTAGATTGTCTACAAGACTTCACAAGACATTAGACAAAATTAGCCATCATTTTAAGTTATTATTTATGTTAACCAGTTTTGTAATAGTGATAACATCAGCTTATGTGACCAATAAATGTAGAATAAAGGCTGCATTTATTATCTGCATCACATCCAATGCTGATAATTTTGAGGACATATCTGTTTTAATCAAACCAACAAACTTAAACAAGCTTTTATTTACCAAAGATTATTTCATATCACGTTAACTCAAAAGACATTTGGGTTAGTTGCATTTAGAAAAAAACATTTGTAAGTGCTTACTTTAAGTCAATTGAATAGAGCTCTTTAGTAATTATACCATCTGGAGGTAAAATATCACACATTTATAACATACATATATAGATATACATAAATGACAGACAGATACAACAAAGATTTTCCTTAGATTTTTGGGCAAGGGTGACTTCACAGCAGACTATGTCTGCAAAAACTTCTTTCCCCATTTTTTTTCTTTCTTTCAGTCTGAAGAATCTGGGATGGGAATCTCCCTTTTCATTAAGCACGTGCAAGTCACCAGCATGAAGCCAACCAGGGTGTGGAGGGGAGGCCGCCATTAGGGAACTGACTGAGCTTTTTAACAAGCTCAATTTCCTGCTTTTGTCTTAGTTTTGTCTTGCTATAAAGTCTGAACAATTCATAAAGACACAGTAGTGGGTCAGAAGTGTCCAGCTTGTGACCACTACTCCCTAGAGAAAGGTTGTGAACACTCTCTTACGTGTCTCAGTTTCTCCCGCCAGCAGCCTAAAACCTCCATGAGGGCTTGGAGTGTGGGTGACCAGCTCTCATATGCGATTCCCTGGATGAACCTTTAATTAATTAACGTGAAAGATAGTGGAGTTCCCTATGGGACCACTACTCTTGATGAGGACTGTAACCCTCCAACACTGCCACTAAGGTTCTCAGTCAACTGAGAATGCCTTTTGGCCAAGAGGAGCAATGTCTCATTTCTTCAGAACTGAACCTGTTCAGCCTCTCATTGCTCTATCAAGCAGTTTGTTCAGACTTTATAAAAACAGTTCTTTCGAATTGTAGGGACCTGAAATTGGCCAGCCCAAGATATGTCTCTATGGCATCAGGATTATTTGAGGCTGATTGCTTTTGATAAACTGGGACAGGGAAGGAGGCTCTGAGGAATGGAACTTGCCCTTTGTTAGGACACATTTACGTTTGTAAGGTAAACCTCTATCTGTAAAGGTGCCTCCCTCTCTGTACCAGGAAGAAGAAAGGAGATGACCTTCTCTCTAGAAACTCTTAATCAATACCAAAGGCAGGGACTTAAATCTGCATTTTATTGTGCTTCTCTGGTAACCTCCTGTAACTAACTTCCCTGCCCCTCCCAAACCTGGCACTTCTTTAAGGATTAAGCACCTTTCCTTAGGCTAGGAACTGATTGCTGTGCTCACCTGTGACTGCCCAGCTCCAGACAACTGACTTGCCTCCTGCTCCGCCCACCGAGATAGCAGACCCACTACCTGCTGTGTCCATCAAGTGCCAACAGGGCAATCTTGTGACTATTGTGGGAGGGACATTTCAACCATATGTGAAACACCCTCTTTGGGGGTATATAACCACTCTGTGCACCCCACTTCTTTGGTGCCCTTTCTTCCTTCGGGAAGAAAGGCCCTGGGCCATGGTTCCTCATAAAGCTTTGTTTAATTTTCTCTTGCTATTCTGTCTCGTGAATTTAATTCGTTCTCCGGCCAGACGAACCTACATTTGGGAAGAGGAAATGTCTTCCTCCCCTACACAATTTAAAGCCAAATTTAAAAAGTCAGCCTGCCCCATTTCCTCCTAGGCTCCCCTGGCCTAGGAATTCCCCCTAGGTTCCTCTTTCCTTGGAATTTCCCTCCTATATTCTTCTTACATAGGGTGTGTACTGGTACTTCCCTAAGACACACAGACTTAAGGTTTGAAACAGCTTATATAAACTCTGGAGCATTGACTTAAAATAAGGAGGTCTGAGTTTCAGAAGAACTCACCAGGATCACCTGAAGAAGCAGTGATCTGGGAGAGCTCAATGCCAGTTCAGTGTAGATTCCAGGTGGTCTCTGGTGGGTTTCTCTGAAATCCTGCCATGACTACACCAAGAAATGTTGATGCAAATAATCCATAACCAATCTATAAATCAAAATTAGAGTGCGTTTATTATGAGCCAGATCTGAGGACTAACCAAAGAAGTGGAGTGTACAGAGTGGTTATGTACCATCAAAGAGCATGTATCACATATGATTGCCCCTTTTACAACAGTCACAAGATTGCCTAGCCAGCACAATTCACACGGCAGGTAGCCTGTCTATTGTCTCAAGCTGGGTGGTCACAGGGTGAGCACAGCAATCAATTCCTAGCCTAGGGAGAGATGCTTATCCTTAAGCAAATGCCAATGTGGGGGAAGTTGCGTCTTTATCTTAAGGGCATTTGTTCTTGTCTTTGGGATGTGGTAAACACTTAAAGCAGATATACAATGCTGGCTCAATGGCTGTGTCAGATCTTTTTGGAAAATCAAGGTCAGGCCACATTAGTTTTATACCAAATGGCTTCTTCATATACTCCAATATATCCTATTGCTTGCCATTTATTTATCAGGCATTACCTTCAAGTTTTTACCATATTCAAGCACCAACTCAACTATTATCTCTTTAATATATTTTTTATTGGCTTATTAATTTAATTAAACAGGGATTATGTATTCTAGTGTTGTTCTAGTCATATCTATGTAAGAAAAAATGCATGTGCAAATAAAAATATTAAAAGCAGTCCATCTACTTGTCACTTAAATTGTTTCAAAAACCGTAAATTCTCTTTCCCAAAGTTGATCCCCAACTCTTAATATGGCTTCCTTTGAAAAATCAATTTGAACATCCCCAAATCTACCCCAGTGATATGCTTCTCCCTCCTCGTGTCAAACTTCCCAGCATTACCTGGGACATCAAGGCTTACTCTGGTTCATTCAGAATGGGGTCTATTGTTCCGTAGGAGGTGGCTTCTCAGTTGTTGTCACTGAAATTGAGTGATCTTAGAAGTGAACTGTCAGATGCCACAATATGTAGGTCAATGTCCCATCTCTGATTTTGATACCTTAACCACTGTAGATAGTAGCTGATTATGGGTAGAAAACGAAGGCCACAGCCTTCAAAAGGTAGAATTGGATATTTGAGAGATCGGAGACTACCAGCCCCTAAGGCAGTCAAGCAGTGAAAGATAGTTTAGAGAGTTTAGACAAGAGAAGATTCTGGCTGAGAAGAGACTTCCAAAGACAGAATCACAATGACTGAGAGGCCCAGTGGTGAAGGCTTTTGTTCAATTCCCAGTTCTGATAATTGTTGAGTTTATAACTTTGTGCAAGTTTATTGTACTTCCATGTATCTCAGTTTTCTCATCTGTAAAATGGGGGAAGTAATAGCTCTTATCTCCCTCACAGAGTTACTGTGAAGACTGAAGAGAAAATATATATAAACAAAGCATTCATTCTAGTCCTGGCACATTGGAAGTGCTCAGTAAAAAGCAGATACTATTATTATTTTTTTGATATTCTCATGGTATCACACGAAAGATCCCGGAATTAGAATAGCCTGGACAGAACAATTAAAGCAACCAGAAGGCAGTGTCTGTAAAGATAAATGTGTGCCCGCTCTACAAGCCTGTGGCTGTTAACTGGAGCTCTCTTTGCTGCTAAGAGCTGAGTGATGACTGCTGCCCTGGAGGTGCGTGGTATGACTGGGCATGGCTGCTGTGATGACTCACTGCAGAGTAGGACATGGGAGATAAGGAGAGTTACGCTCCTGAGGCAGCTCCCAGAACAGAGGTTACTTTGCCTGCAGGAGGCAGCAGGGTAGGGAGGGGTGGACTGGCAGTCATGTCGCCATATCTCCATGGTTGGCTCAGCTTCTCCAGTAGGGAGAAAACATCAGCTCAGGCCATAGTGGCTGTTTATAAGGCTAATGTCACACAGCACACTTGTGCCTCAACTTGCTCTTATCTAATCTGAATTGGCCTTATTATCATTTCCCTAGAGAAACGTCAATCCAGAGGATTTGATTAGCAGAAAAGGAGTGGGAAGGGAAACAGATGTGAAGGAAGCTAGAAATTCATGGGTAGAATATCGGACTTTCTGGAAGGGACAGTAGTAGAGAAGGCGCAATCAGTTTCTATCTAAACAGACCCTAAACCTCCAAAATCCTGAATCACCTTTTTGCTCTCAAGGTGATCCCTATTCCAAACCCTTAACCAAAATTCCACTTTTTCTATCACTGGTATCACCATTCTCCTGGTCATCCAGAAATGAAACCTGAAACTCATCTGTGACTGTTATACCCACCTCTGCATCCCATCACTTTCCATGACTTTATTTTCCTCCATAAAATTTTTCTCTCCATGTATTTCCCTCCCCTCTACCGTCATCCTGGGCAAGGCCCTCACTTCGTCATTCCTGTACCCCTAATCTAGCCACTGTGTCTCTTGTCTTTTATCTAATCAATCCAGATGCCCAGGACCACACCAACCTTTTGTAGATATTATTTTCATCATGTCAAATTGTCACAGACTAATTGCCTGGGAGAACTCAGGGGAGATTTCAGAAGCATTTGAGAAAAAAACTGTTTTTCTCTCTTTGTTAGGTTAAGAGATGCAATTGACAACCACCCTGAACCAGACCAAGTCTCACCAAAAGAATGATGCCTTTGACATTTGCCTCATTTTTAATGCTAAGATCTTCCCTCAGGGAGGAGCTTAGGCCTTATTACCATAACATGCAGTTTATAAAGGAGCATGTTTTCCAGCTGAGCTTGTGCAAGCGAATACCCACCTTTCCCTTTTGAATATTCATTCTCCATCTGAAGTAAAATGCCCCTGCTGTCCTGTGCTCAGGGACAGTCACGAAGGTGGAAATGATTCTAGGTGGCCTCCTATTTGCTGCAAATATACTTTACTTTGTGTGACAACTACTACTGGTGGAGAGTCTGATTTTAACTCACCAGGAGACAAACCTACTTTGGTTCTGTAACAAAACCCTTCCTCAAAAGCCTTCAATTCCTTTTTTCCTAATGTGCGAAGTCCTGACTTTTCTTCATGACTTTCACGATACTCTATAATATGGCCCCCATCAACATAGTAGCTTATTCCACTTCTCCAACCATGGAGCCATCCTTACCCCCATCCTGACAATGCACCATAGCCTGGTGCTGATGTAATCAGGAAATATTGCCAAGATATCATTAATGTGACTATCCTAATAAATCCCATTTTGCCTGGGATGGGGAAACAAGGGAGAGAGGTGAAATACCTTCTATCAGGATGGTGTTCCTTGAGACCCCAGGTAAGGGCTCAGTATGACATGGGAAAGAAAGTTTCTGGCTTGGAATGCAACTCATTCCTACATATTAAGAAGCATCTGAGGTGAATGAGAAAGGAAAAAGGACATTATCTCTGCCGCTAAATAATCCACAATCAATAGGGAGATGAAGATGAAAGCCACCTGTGTAACAGAATACAGAATGGAAGAAAGAGAGGCTCAGAATTCCTCATTCCTTTGTAGAAGGTAGGCAAAGGCAAATAGTATTCTCATTTTCTAGGTGACAAAAGTAGCTTACCTGCCTGAGAGTTTAAGTGGCTTATTTACTGTCACAGGGCTAATAATTAGCAGATTAGAATCTCCTACTTTGTGGTCTTTTTCATGCACTGCTCTGCTTGCATCCATTGTGGCTATGACACATCCAGAGAAGTGATCAAGCATGCTGGTGGTAGGGGAGTGGGCACGGAGCTGTGAGACCTCCTGTGTAAGGTGGTATTTGACCTGAGAATAGAAGGACCCAAGAGGTTTCAATCATAGAACAAAGGAGAGAAGAAGGAATATTTCATAAATAAAAAACTCCATGAGCAAAGCCACAGAGCAGGGCAAGAAGAACCACCCAAAGGCAAGATTGTTTGGGGAGTGAAGACTCCCTCTCACCCCTGAGAAGTTGAGATAAAGGAGGAGGGCAGGCCTGGGTGTCTCTTGACTGATAAACAGGCTCCACCCAGAGGCTAATAGTGTGTATATGGGGACGGGGGTGTCTAGTGGCAGAAGTGCCCCTTCTCCAGGAAGAAGGAACTGGGGTTAGGGGTAGGAGGGAGGCCGTTTCCTGAATGCCACTCCTCAGACTCAGCACCTAGTGCAGAACCAGGAAGGATTCTGGGAGCCAGAGAGGACAGACAGAAGGCAAGTTCCCTGGAGAAAACCATTACCTTTTGGAGTCAGATGCCTAGGGTGGGGGTTGGGGGTGGCTGTCGTGTGCAAATGCCCTGCCCCCACCAGAGAGGAGGGAATGTGAGGCTTGGAGAGTAGAAACGGGAATGAAGGGAGTTGATGGGAGAGGAAGGGAAGTCATGATACATCCAGGGGAGAGGTTCATTCTGAAGCCCATCTGGGAACATGCACTGGGATGAAAATATGTGTGTGGTGGGGGGGGGAGGGTAAGGAGGGGGACGCGTCAAAATTACCTGACACAACTCTCTTTAATGGACTCCTGTCCCTGAATCAGCTTCTCTCTCCTCCATCCTCACTCAGTTCAGGAGGGTGGAGAGGCGGACTGAGACTGGTGCATGGAATGGCGACTCTCCGGAGGCAGGAGGTACGTGATCCCCTTGACGTGCATGGGGCAGATTTATGACATCTTTTCCAGCTCTAACATCCTACAGACACTCTCCCCCTCACAGCCTGCTTGATCCTTACCCAAGACAGGCAACAGCCCTGTTTTTTTATCTCCCAGAGTTTTGAAGAGGACTGGGTTTAGGGAGAATGAAGAGAGTTATTTTTGTCCAGAGGTGCCCTAGCACTAACTAATTCTCTCTTCTCTCCCCTTCCTTTTCCCCCACCTCTCCCTCTTCATCCCCTTCCTGTTGTGTTTTCACTTCCTGGTTCCCTTCACAGAGGCCTCCAGGAGAGGAGCCCCCCACTGAAAGGAGCAGAGTGTGGGGCATGGTCAGGAGGATGCTGGTGCTTGTCCTGATTTTGAGTCTGCTCCTTGGTTCTTCTGTGCTCTTGTTCTACATCTTCGGGAGCTGTGGCCCTCGTAAGCAAGATCCTGGAATCCCCCCAACCCTGTCAGCCCTCCCTCCGTCCTGGGCCCCATCCGTCTGTCTGTCTGTCATCCTGAGGCTCCAGGCTCACTGACTTACTCACCATTCGTCCTGACCCTCCTGCTCCCCCTATTCCCTACTTCTTCCTTCCTGAATTTCACCCCTGGCCACCAGTTAGATCTTTTCCCTCTCACCAGGGTCTCTCTCCTTTTTCCTCACCTGGCTTTCCTTTGCCTAGCCCCTTGGGGGAGCCATTGTCTCTCTCTCTTTCCCAGCTCTGAGGTTTTCCCCACAGGTCCTTGTGAGACGCGTGTGTGTTGGGATCTCCTGGCTCGTTACCTGGCCTCTGGGAATACCAGTGTGGCTCCCTGTACCGACTTCTTCAGTTTTGCCTGTGGACAGGCCAAAGGGATCAGTAATTCTTTTCAGGCTCTTGCAGAGGAGAACAAGAACCGACTTCGGAGAATACTGGGTAAGGAATGCAGGGTGGAAATTCTCTGTGCCAGTGCGTGACTCTGAGTCTAGAACCCAGTGTGGTTGGGGGACAGCTGATTTGCACCATCCTCAACGGGCTCTCAGGGAACTGCCTCAGTTTGCTTCTCTGTCACTGTAACTTTCATCTTGGCACCAACACTCTTCAATCTCTTCTGGCCCCTCTCTTCATCTTTTCTTTACCTAATCCCTGTCCTTTTTCCTTTGCCATTTATCCATGATTACTCTGTTCTCTCCAAGTTCTCCTTTTTACAAAGCTCTATCTTCTTTGTTATCTCCCCCAAATCTTCAGTTTCTATCCTATGCTGGTATCTTTCCCTACCAGCATCTCCTCAATACCTATTGCGCTTCAGTTCTTGTATTACTCTCATTCTCTAGCATTCATACCCTTCTTGTCTTCTAATGTCACCTTGTCAGTGTAATCCTCTCCCTCCCATTGCTTCTAGCTCTCTTCTCTCACCATTATGTCCTGTTCTCCACTGAAACCTTGGACAATGGCATGTAAGTTGAACTGGAAGAGGTGGGACAATGGGGATGGATGATTGGAGATGATGGTTGGAGGAAAGAAGTGGGTTAGTGGAGTGAGAAGTTATGGAGAGGGCTTTATCTGGTTGCATGTAAGGGAGAGAATACAGATAAGTACAAAGCTATGCTAGAAGAAAAGGAGAGCAAAGTTAAAAACACAAGTTAAGGAAGATTCCTATAGATTGTGACTGTGGAGAAGAGAAAAGAACTGAGAAGAAAACTATGAGGGAGGAACTGAGGCCATCTAGAAGGTTGGAAGTGGGTCCCTAGAAGGTGGTGGATGGTGGTGAGGATATGGGAATACAAATATATATGATAGGCATGCATTTCCAGTGTAGGGGAACCCAGAGAACGTGTTGACAGTATCAGTTGGAATTTGAGAGAAATAAATATATCTCTCTGCCCTCCTTCCAGTGATGGAGAAAGAGTGGAAGTGGGCTCTTCCTTGGTGGAGGGTCATGCTTCCAGTTAAGGCACAGAGATGAAAAGAAAAAATACGTTTAGGACAAATTCTACTAGCCACAATAGAATGAAAAGACTTCAGGGTAACTAAGGGAGAGATGTTCAATATTAGAGTGTGGATGAGTCCAATGGATACTTGTTTGGGTAATTGTCATGGGTCTGTTTGTTTCCTGGGATCAAAGATGAAGAGTCTGGACTAAGGGAGCCCGCCTTTGTTTCTTCTATGTGCTAAACCTTTCCTTATGAGTTTTCCTCTCTCCAATCCCTCAAACTTCTCTGGTTTCCTGAATCTTTCTAATTTCTTCATTCAGCTCCCTCCTGCCTTCCACTTCTATTCTTTCTCCTTTATCTTTATCTTACTTATTCTCATCTCTTCCTTTTCTTCCCTGTCTTTGCCTCTTTATTTTCTTTCTCATGTTTCCTTTATTTTCCTCATTGTCTTTTCCCCACTCCTTTTCCCTGCTCTTATTCTTACATCAGGTGGATCCAGTCCAATTTCCTATTTTCTCAATTTTCCTCATCCCTCTATTTCTCACCTTCCTCCCATTTCCCAGAGAGTCTTCACTTTCTTTCCTATAAGCTCTCTGTCTTTACCATCCCTGCTTGTCTCTGTGCCAGCCCCACTCATTTAATTCTCCCATATTTCCTTTCTAGAGGCCCCAGGTTCCTGGCACCCGGGCTCTGGGGAAGAGAAAGCCTTCCAATTCTACAGCTTCTGCATGGACACAGATGCCATTGAGGCTGCAGGGGCTGGTCCCCTCAGACAAATTATTGAGGAGGTGAAACCGGGGGCATCAACTTCTCCCACATACATAATGCATAGGACCAATGTATGCTCGAGACTGCCATTTTTTTTTCCCTAGAGGATGGGTGTCTCTCTTAGGGATCCCCATGTTTCAGAATCTCCAAGTTTTAGGAAATGGCAATGCCTTGTGGAAGTATTAGGACCTCGGGTGGTGGTAGAGAAAAAAGGATAGAGGTGGAACCCTAGAGAAATCAAAAGACTCAAGAGTAGAATTCAATAAGCAGCAGCTATTTCAGGAATGGGGGATGCGTCTCAGAGACTATACCCCTATGCTGAGCCCTGTCTCTCTTCCCAGCTTGGAGGGTGGCGAATTTCTGGTAGTTGGACTTCCTTGGACTTTAACCGAACTCTGAGACTTCTGATGAGTCAGTATGATCACTTCCCATTCTTCAGAGCTGATCTGCAACCTCATCCCACCCCTCCACACTTGCCAGTAATCCAGGTGAGGGATGCACTGGCAAAAATACCGTGAGAACTGGGCCTGCCTTGAATTCTAGATTATCATCTCTTAGAAAGAGGTTGAAAGTTGGGTAAATAGGACAAATACATAATGTAGAGAAGAGATCTACCTTTAGGGAAAATTATTGATGTGAGAGTCAGGGACACTAGGTGAGATTAGGGAAGGGAGCAGGGCCAGTTCTGGGAAGACAGATGTAGTTCTGTTGTTCCATTTTACTGCTTATCTAGATTACCTCAAGAACCTCTTAACTAATCCCTTATCTCCAGTATTGCTCTCCTCTTATTTACTCTTCATTTTTGCCAGAAGGACCTTTCTAAACCAAGAGCTAATTATGTTATCGTCTCTGTTTAAATGCCTTCAGTGCTTCACCAGGTCATCACAATGCAGTTCCTAATTCTTAGCAAAGCCTTGCAAGTCCTTTTGCATTTGACCCCTACACACTTCTCCAGCTTTATCTCCCCCTTCCACCGCAAGCCATGTTCACTCACTGATAGCTCGTACAATATTCCTCAGTTCTTTGCATATATGACTCCCTTTGACTACAGCATTACTCCCCAAACCCCCACACTGAGCCTGGAAAACTTACATATTTTTCAAAGTTTGGCTTTGCTTATAATATCTCCCAGGAAATCTTCACTGACACCCTGGCTATGAGTTACGTAAACTGTTCTGTGCTCCCATTTTTCCACGCTCTCAGTGTTTAACACCATGTTGAAGACTGTGAATCTCTTAAGAACAGGACCACACCTTATTCACCTTTGTTCCTCAGGATCTAGCACAGGGCCAGGCATCCAGAGGCCCACATGAGGTGTTTGTTGAATGAGTAAATAAATAAAAACACAGGAGGCATCAGTATTGCGGTAGGCAATGCAATGCTATAAATTTGGCCCCTACTCTCAAAAATCCCACAAAATTACAAAAGGATGAATATACAAGAAGAACTATAATAAGTATGAGACATTCTAAACTTCAGCTCTAAAGGATGTACACAGGAGTTTAACTGATATGGCCTTTACAGATTGGTTAAGAGCTGAAATGATTAAGGAATGACTCAGAGAGGGGAGGATGTGAGCTGAGCCTTGAAGCATGGTGGTTGTGAATCAACCACCTCTGTGGGGTCAGTGAGGAGGTGGGTCTGTTGAACAGAGGATTTAGGTATAACAGTGTAGTGCAGTGGGAGGTAAAAGTAAAACTGAGGACATGAAGTTGGGCCTGATTATTCCAGGCCTAAAACATCAGACAAAGGTGATAACTTTTAGCATAATAGAAAAAAAAAAGAGCTACCAAGCCCTTGCAAATACGATGGTCATAATTTGAGCTTAAATAGAGTCACTGATTTGGGAGGTCAACCTGGAGATGTTGAGGAATCTAGATGAGCAATTTTGAGGTTCTGAACTAAGATGATTGTGGTAGAAATGGAAAGGAAAGGCCAGGCATGCGCATGTAGGCAACTTCATCCTAGTGGTAGTGGTCCATGGCGAGGACTTGATGACTGATTAAACATAAACAAAGGAGATGAAGGAATTGGAAAATGACGCCTCAGTTTTGATTTGGTGTGAAGAGGAGAAAGGTAGTTTCCATTAATTTGAGACTGGATGGACTCTACGGGGAAGAATAAGTAGAGAGAATGGACTACAGAGAGAGCACCCCAGTGAGGGGTGTGGGAGCAGAGAAGAGTAAGAACAGGTAGGGAGGTGGGAGTCAGACCAGTGCAGGTGACCCACAAAGACAAGGAGGAGCCAATTTAAGGAGGGAGGAGTCATCATTGATTCCGGAGATTTCCAAGCTCAGAAAATAAGGAATGAGAATTCAACATTGGAAACCTTCTAGAAGACAGTATCAAAACAGTTATAAAAATGGGCACAGATTGTACAGAGTTTAGGAGGAAGGTAAGGAAGTTGAAGCAGAGGCATAGATAACTTTCAGTTCTTTAAAGTTTGGACATAAAATGTGACAAAGGAAGCAAGTGAAAGTTTTTTCAAGATAGGGGAAAAGTATACAGCTCAAGGTGGGTGTGGGATATTATAGTTGGAGAAGAAAAAAGAAAAGCGTAAGAGCAAAGATCTTCAGAATAGAATCAAGGACACAACAGTGCCAGAACTAAAGTGAGGAAAGGAAGGTGAGTGAGCTACCTGCCTAGGGTGCAAAATTTAAGAGGGTACCCAAAACTCAGTAATCAAGCTAAATAATGCAAAATAATAAATGCAAATGAATAAATAAATGCAAAAATCCATGATGAACAAAATATCAAGTTTTTATTCATTGTAGATTTTTTGAAAAAATAACGTTTTTTCCAAAATGTATTAAAAATACACTATGCATAAAAAAGAATGAAATCTTGCCATTTGTGAGAACATGGATGAACCTAGAGCGTGTTATGTAAAGTGAAATAAATTGAACAGAGAAAGACAAATACTGTATGATTTCACTTATGTGTGGAACCTAAAAAACAAAGCCAGAAAAACAAAACAAAACAGAAACAAATTCACAGATACAAAGAACAAACTGGGTCCCCAGAGGGGAGAGGATGGGAGATGGGCAAAATGGATGGAGGGGGTTAAGAAGTACAAACTTGCAGTTATAAAATAAATAACGCACAAGGATGTAAGGTAGAGCATGGGGAATATAGTCAATAGTGTAATAACTTTGTACCGTGACAGATAGTTGTTAGATTTGTCAGGGTGCTCATTTCGTAATGTGTATAAATGTCAAATCACTATGTTGCACACCTGAAACTAATACAATACTGGATGTCAACTATACTTCCAGTTAAAAAAATACATTGTGGGTTGTCAGAAGAAAATCCACGATGAGCCAAGTTTTGCTATTTTATTCTACATGGATTTTTAGCATTCATTTTGATTTTAAAAAATATCAAGTAAGGTATTATTTATATTGATTACTGAGTTTTTAGTACCTCTTGAATTTTGCACTTGAGATGGATATCTCACTCCGCTAACCCTAGACCTGGCCCTAGAACAGGGAATGGTTCCCCTCAGGACATGGGCTATTATGCCTCTCTACCACTGAGCACCCCAAAACTGGCTGAAATACCCACCATCTCTCCACATTTCCATGTCTGGACTCTCCCCCACACCCCTTACCCGCCCCCCCCATCCCTCCCTCTCTTTGTACTCTCGCTCCTTCTCTAGTTCCTTTTTATACCTTCTCCTAAGGCCATCTTCCATGGTATACTCTCCATCTCCCTACATCTGCCATCTCCTTCCTCCACACTCCCCACTTCTCTCCAGTCTCTCTTGTGTCCAGATATACCAGCCAGAGTTTGACCTTCCTGTCAAGCAAGAGCAGGAACAGAAGAACTATGCTCAGGTAAGATGGCACTGTGGACAAAGGTCCTGACCTCTGATTCTAGGAGAAAGGTAGGGGCTGCTGGTGGCTGTGACTGACATTGTCCCTCCCCTAGATCGTGCGGGAATACCTGACTTACCTGAATCAGCTGGGAACCTTGCTGGGAGGAGACGCAAGAAAGGTGCAAGAACATGCTGCCATGTCCATCTCCATTACCTCGCAGCTGCTTCAATTCCTGAGACCCCCGGAACAGCGACGGGCACAGGGAAAGCTCTTCCAGATGGTCACTATTGATCAACTGCAGGTGCCTTAAACCAGGGACTGGAGGAGGATGAGCATGGGATTCTCCCTCCCAAACTTTCTTGACCTCCTTGTATTCTTTCTGCTCATTCCCTAATTCCTTGCCATCCATAAGTTTTCTGGCTCCATTCTTTCCCCATCCTCCCTCCTCCCCAGACCTTCTCAAACCCTGAAGGAGGGGAAGCCCGCTCTCCTGCCTCCAGTCCTCCTTCTTGGCTCCCTTCAGCCTTTGTATCTCTTCTCTAAGGAAATGGCCCCTGCCATTGACTGGTTGTCCTGCTTGCAAGCGATATTCACATCGATGTCCCTGAGCCCCTCCCAGCCCCTTGTGGTCCATGACCTGGAGTATTTGAAAAACATGTCATACCTGGTGGAAGAACAGCTGTCAAAGCACAGGTTTGCCCCAGGTGGGATTGGGGAAGTATGAGGGCAATGGAGAGACAATTTGAAGGCCCAGCAGTCTTACGAACAGAGGAGACTTTGGAGAATGCAGACTGGCAAAAGCTATGCAGGAAAATGGGAAGGACCCAGGTATATGTAGGGGCAGAGAAGGGGTTAGTTGGAGGGCCCAAGAGGGAATGGAGGAAACAGGAGGTATGAGAGGCTTGGGGGCATGGGAAATGGAAAACACACACGAAATGAGGGACATAGGTCCCAGTGAGACACGGGGTTTGCTGAGGATAGAACGAAGCCTGTGAAGAGCCTCTGAGCTGTAGGAGATGCTGGAAAGCTAGTCACTGGGGACAACTCCAGCATATATGTCTTGTCAGCAGCTGAGGGATGTAGGAGGGAAGAGGAGGCATATGAGATGGGTGGGTAGAGGAGGTGAAAGCTAGGGGTGCTCTTGGGGGACAAACTGAGGGAAAGCCTATTTCAGGTGTGGTGAGATCATTCTGGGGCCCTTGTGGGAAAGGTCTGGAAGCTGGGGACTGTGGGGGACATTAGAATGAGACTCTGTGTTGGGATCTCTGCCATCCTTGATACCTGTGTGGCCACCCCCTGAAGACGGTGGCTTCCTTCCAGGGGCTTGGGCTCAAGGCACTTTTTCACGGTAACTCAGTGACAGCAACACCTAGAAATTCTTTTTGAGGGAAGCAAACCACCATTCATTCCAGTGTGAGCAGGTTTATGTAAGGGTAAAAATCACACCTGGTGAGAGAGTTACCTTCAGGGCAAAGAAAGTCTTGGATTCCAGCTTTGTTGTGCTTAGAAAACACATTTTAAGATGAGCTGAGATTTCTTGATTGTGAAAGTAGATGAATCTGTTTTGTTTAATCTTTTAAGTCCAGTCTTCATCTAGTTCCTTCTATCATTCTCCAACCCACACCAAGAAAAGCTCTTCTTGACTTGTTCCCATGTCAGACAGTGATTTTCTATAAATACAGAGGAAAAGGTGCTTCCCCTGAGTATCAAGGTGGCTTATACAAGGAGAGGCTTTTCTTGAGGGATCCCCAGAGCCCTGGAGTATATGTGTGGGTCTCTTCTCTCCACAGGGACTTTCTGCAGAGCCACATGATCTTGGGGCTGGTGGGGTCCCTTTCTCCAGTCTTGGACAGTAAATTCCAGGAGGCGCATACTTTGCTGAACCAGAAACTACGGGAGCTGACAGAACGACCACCCTTGGTGAGCAGAGGAGGGGATGAATTCCTGTCTGAATGGGGGCTAGAAGAGTATCTGCCATTTTGAGGAATAAATATTAGCATATGTCTCGCAGGGAGGAAGCATGAAGGCAGATGCCCCTCACTGTGTGGGCTTTCTATGGAAGCAGACAGGTTGGGCATACAATACTTACGTTGAGAATTGAGGTGCCAGGTACTAGACCTTTAGGCTCACATCTGGCTACCTCTGTGGCCTTTTGCTGAGTATTAAAGTTTAAATATAAAACTCTAAAATTATCAAGAACTGCTTTTCTTTTGTCATGACCCCTCAACTATTTGCCTAGTTATCCTAAGCTCTGTGATCTGAGGACCTGGACCTAAAGCTTAGGATTCACTGAGATGAGACACAAGTGTTGCAAGTAATGGCCTGCCCTCTGTCTAGGTGATTCCAATGTTTGATGTCCAAATTTCCTTCACAAAGAGCTCATCTCTGAAAACCAGTGAGATCCGTTGGGCCACACTGTGGGCTTCGTGGTGCAGATCCTGCTATGTCTGAGGACAGGGCTATGTAGCAAATGCACTTAATTCACCAAAGCCTACTGTGTTACAGAAGATGTGGAGACACTCCTTTACTGAGGATTTTGAAATTCTAGGCTGGACACATCCAAATACATGTGGAGGCATCTGGAAGCTAGTTATGACCCAATCTCAATGAAGGCCTCAGTGTAGTCTTGAAAAATCACTGTTTTTTGTTTTGTTTTGTTTTCATAATTTGTGGGCCATTTCTCTGCCTTGGAGAAACTCACTGCTTTGGCAACCTGAAACATCTGTGGAATTCAAAGAGGGGAAATGTATGCACAGGGACTGGAATGTAGTTATTGCTTACTAAGACTTTATAACGTACTAGACATTTTTCTAAGCCCTTTTGATATATGAGCTGACTTAATCCTCACAACAAATTCCATGAGGCAGGCACACCATTTTGTCCTTGTTTAATAGATGGGGAGATCGAGGTAAAAAAGTGAAGGAACTTGCTCAAGGTAGTATAACTAGTGAGTTGATAGAGCTAGGATTAGAACTCCAGCAGTCTGGCTCCAGGGTCTGTGTGCTTAATCCTTGTGGGGTGGGGGCAAAGGGGACGCACTCATCCTTAGGACTTTCACTCAGAGGAGCTAATCCCCAACAAGCTTTTGTCCATCCTTCCTCTTGACTCCAGTGAAGCAGAACAGAGCCCCAAATCCTACTAGTTGGGATTGCGACAAAATTTTCTTGGTTGCTACAAAATCCCCGGCAACAACCAACTTCCTGTAAATCCCAGAACCACGGCGTGATGGTGCTTCTTGAAGACTGTAAGAGCGCTAACGTTAAAACTCACACTTAAAGAACTTAGAAGGCTAAAAATTGCTAGTCACCATGCTTTATATACTTACATATATCCTTTATATATATTATATACATCCTTATATATCTATTAGGATGTATAATTGTCCTTGGGCTTAAAAGCTGAATCAAGCTCTACCAACAAATAGTTGTGTGGCTTTGGGGAAGCCACTTGACCTTTCTGGAACAACAGTACCAAATATGACACATAATAATAATAGCTGTTATACATTGAGTACTCTATGTCAGGCATTGCAGGGAACAGCTAGCATGAAAGATTTTATTTCATCCTCCCAGAAACACTCTGAGGTCCTCGGAAAAGGCAAGTAACTTTTCTAAGACCACACAATTCGTAAGTGAAAGAATAGACTCCAAAACATATCTGTGTGGCTCATGAGGCCATGTTTTTAACCACCTACTGTGCAGGATTGAGAAATAAGTGGGTGGTACAGACAATGAGCTGGCAAATTCTTTCTATAAAGGTCAAGATAATAAATATTTTTATCTTTGTGTTCCATACAGTCTGTGCTGCAACTACTCAACTCTGTCCTTGTAACACAAAAGCAGCTGTACGCTAAGTAAATGAAAGGGTGTAGCTGCGTTCCAAGAGAACTCTGGTTTAGACAATAGATGCTCTTGGAGTTCCTAAGAGGGAGAGATCAGGGTGAGTTTGAATAACCAGTGAGACCTCTGTACGGGAGGTAGGATGGAAGCAAAGTCTAGAGAGTTGAAGGGATTTTCTGGCAAAGAAAGGGATATCATTTCATTGGGAAAAGGCCTAGAGCAGGCTGGGTAAAACTTAGTGCAATATGAAGAATCCGCCTAGTAGCTGAGAAGACATGATTAGGTTTGCATAGAAGGCTGTGTCTGTCGCTTCTGGAGTATGCCCCAGGTGTTAGGAATCAGCAAGAAAGCCAGTGCAACTGGAAGAGAGAAAGCAAATAGGATAACAGTAAGGAAAAAATCAGAGAAAGGAGGAGGGGACCATGCAGGGCCTGGGAGGGCACTGTAAGGACTTTGGCTTTTCTTTCCTTGAAATAGGGGCTCGTAGGACTTATCTATTTTATGTTTTAAAAGAATATATTTTGAAGGTAAGCAATCGGATTTCTGACAGATGTGTGGTGTGAGAGGGAGAGTGGAGTCAAAAACATTACCAAGATTTTGGCCTTGATTAGACCAAAATTTATGGTTCTATCCAATGTGTATCAATTACAGATTTCTAACCATATTCTTCTGGGTGAATTCTACTTTATAGTGCCCTTATTCAGAAAGGCTGCTAGGTCTCATTATCTGACCATATTTTTAAAATTAATTTGAATATATAGTCAATGAAAATAGCTGGTAAGACAGATCTTTCTCTTATTAAACTTGAGAAGCTGAGTTTTAGGCAGTAAAAGCAGGACTTCACATTATGCTGGTTAGATGTGACATATTTATATGTATTGAGCCCAACATCTCAATTTATTTGGATAATTTTAACGTTTATTTCAATCATCCATTATACTACCTTTCCTTTTCTACCTGGGGTCACTTGGAGTTTTATTTAGTGTATCTTCATCTAGAGCATTGTTAAGATGCTGAAGAAGGAAGAGCATCAGGTCAGGTTATTGAAGACCTAGCTATAGATTCATCCATTCATTTATGCAACACACATTTATTGAGCAACTATTGTATGTCAGACACTTCTCTAGGCTCAGTGAATGAAACAAACAAAAATCTCTGCCCTCAGACTGCTTATGTTCTGTGGAGGAAGAAAGACAATAGACTAAATAAATACAGTATGTTAGGTGGTGATAAGAGTTGTGGAGAAACAAAACAGGAAAGAGAGAGAGCGTGTGCTCGGTGGGGAGGGAGTGTGTTACAATTTTCAGTAAGATGGTCAGGGAAGCTCATACTAACTTGGCGCCTTTAATCTTTGATGTTTCTTTATGCTTCAGTCAGCTGAGAATCTACTCAAATTACTCCATCGCCTGACATAGATTTCCCTATCTAATTCACAAGGACTTAATTTGTGGTTTTATCAAATGCCTTCTTGAAATCAAAATAATGCCAACAGAGTGGGGTAGCACTTTAGAATTTACAGAGTACTTTCTGTGTATTTCTTCACCTGATCTTCCAAGCAACTGCGTGAGGAAGTTGGAACAGGCCTTAGTCTCGTTTTGTGGCTCATGTAACTGAAGGACAGGTGCTTAAGTTAATAATCCACGTGTCGCAAATGCTGAATTCTCTGTTCAGAGGTAATATTGAGGTGGTCCTTGAGGATGAGTCTGGCCTATGGATGTGTTTTGTTGGTTTTTAAAGCCTTTAGCAACTTTTAATTAGTCACCAACATTCAAGCTTTAGGAGATGGCATGCCGATAGTCAGATGTGAGCCTTGTGCAGCACCGGGCCAGCCTTCTCCAGGGCAGCAATTGACTGGAGCTAAGTGATGCAGCTGGGTTCAGACAGGGTGCATGCTCTCATTTGTCATGGCCTCTTCAGGTCCTGTGGTTCAGATAATGGACTCCTTCTCTCAGTTAGGCTACCTCATGGCCCCCATTGTAGTTTGTGACTCCTGGTCTATGGTATGTCTTAGTGTGGTAAACCATTTAACCAGAGAAATTATTATTTTGGCATTATTTGTGCTCAGTGATCCTACACTGGCCCTTAGCAGTTACACATTATTCTCCAAGTGTTCAAATACAATTGGTTTAATGATTCATTCTAGAATTTTGCTTAGAAATTAGCATTAAGGATTCCCGGCTGGCCTGTAATCTCTAAAATCTGATTTCCTCCTACTGAAAATTGGATAAACTTTTGCTTCTATCCAGACTCTTAGGATTTTCCCTGACTTCTATCATTTCTCATATATTATTCATGGTTCTAAGGTTATATCTTCAACTTTTTTTCTGTGTCCTAAAATTAATGTACTGAGCCTCATTATCTTGGGTTTGAAGCATTTCTTCCATCCTCTATATTTTGGTGATGATTTTTTCCCCTCCCTCTATTTCTCTCTTTCTTTCTCTGTTTTCAGTATGTATGGTATACTCTATTATTCTGTGTCTTGAGAGACAGCACAGATACTCACAACTCCCAGCAGATGAATATATAACCTGTCAACCTCCACCCCTGAGGCCTACATTTATTTATAGATTCTGGAAATTACTTTCCTGCTCACAGCATATGTGACCCAGCACAACTGTGACCAAAAAAATCCCAGAATTGCACAGGGGTGAGTAATGGGTAATCTGAGGTGGCATCTATGCTCTCCAGTAACCAGTTCAGGGCCTGCCACGGACCAGATTATGGGGACAGGCACAGAAAGGCTGTTGGAGAAATGGGCAGGCACCAACAAAAGGAATCAGGAAACAACTCAAGAACCAGGAGGTATGGAAAGGGAAGGCAGATCCATGCTACCAAGCTCAAGGCTGATGCTGTTTGCTGCTGCCCCAGGTACAGCCCCAAAGCCAAGCTCCTCGGGAGGCCTGTGGGGGACAGACACTGAAGACAGTCAGCAGAGCCTGAACTTGACCCAGTCATTGCTATCAGACCCAGGTTTCCTTTCAGTTCATGTTTGCTTTTCACGTCTGTGTTTCAGAGCTCCGACTAGTGCACTATAGAAAGTGTCTGAGTCCCTTCTCCTCACAAGAGGAGAAAGCCCTTAACAGGCCTCATGGTGCAGGGACAGGAACACAAAATTGTGGCAAACAAGTCTGGAGCAACCTCCAAAATAATAAATGTCCTTATAGGCAGAACTGGGAGTTTCTTCAGCAATGACAATCGTGGCCTTCCCTTTCTAGTTCCTCTTTTGTGGGAAGTCCCATAAACTCTCTCTCCAATCTTGGGACCAGAGAGCTTAGTGGCAGCCTAACTACCTTCTCTGTGAGGAGATCTGTGAGGAGTAAGTAACTTACAGGAATGTAGTCTTGTGACTTCATTCACTTAACTCAAATTAGCACATGAGCTGGTCTTTCATAAATCCCAGCTCAGCTTTCCCTTAGGCCAGCTCCCTTATTCCTTGCCCCTGAATGTGTTTCTCTGTCTGCCCTGTGTCATCTCTGGGCCGACACTTTGGTCAACTCTTCAAAGCCATCCAAACCCACCCCCAAAACCTCCCCAGCATCCCTCTCTGGTGTTTCTTATTCTTTCCATCCTGCTGTTAAAAAAACGCCCTAGTTGCCAAGGCCTTCTCGAGTTTTTGTCTGTCTCTCTGCCTTTGAGGTGGAAGATATCTATTGTCTCATCCTATTTTTCCTTCCCTGATTTGGCTGAAAGTTTCTTAGCTCTCTGAATTCACAGATTTAGTATTTTGTCCTCTTCTCCTACCAAACAATATGGCATCTAGAACACAATTTCATTCTGATAATTTTCTCCTTTATTAGACAAGATTCTACCATATGATCCACAACCACCATTTAGAGAGTGAGGGAAGCTGGTGGAAGGCAGGGAGGAATTACCTTCTCCAATTTCCATTTTAAGCAAAGAAGCACTGGAGGGTGAGAGTTATTGCTGGGCTCCCAGGGCTGTGTGTGCGGCGGGTGGGGATGGGGTTGGCAACAGACTTGTTAAGGTAAGAGGTTTGGCATCTAGTCCTCTCCTTCCCAGGAGCCTTTCAGTTCTCCAGAAGGATGCTCCCCAGAGGCCTTGCTTTCAAATTCAATTGGCAATAAACAAGGATGATTTGCCCAACCGAGGCACATGAGACTAATCCTGGAGGAGAACGTAAGCCCTATTTTGCTGAGCAGCAATAACCCCATGTGTATCACCAAAGGGGATAATAGAGTCAAGTGAGACAAACTCAGAAAGTCCAGAAAAGAGAGCCTCCTCTGGAGGTGAGATCTAGACAAGACTGGCCTGGGAAAATGGAGGAGGAAGAACCCTTGATGGGAGCCACTCATTCTAGCTTTTATCTCTGTAGCCCACCCACCCTCGATGGATGAAGTGCGTGAAGGAGACAGGAGACTACTTCCAGCCTACCCTGGCAGCCTTGTTTGTTCGTGAGGCCTTCAGCCCGAGCACCCAAAGTGCTGTATGTGAGGGCTCTTCCCAGCCTATGTCCCTCCACCTCCTCCCACTCAACCATCCACTCCTAATTCTGTTGACTTTGTCCTTCTTGATGGTATGTGTGGTCAGGGAATCAGTCACAGAGAGAGGGTTCACTATGAGAGAGAACCCAAAGGAGGACATGCTGCATCTCGAGGGTCTGCACAGTTTAGCTATGGGACACAAAGTGTACACAATATAAACTAACTTGAACAAGTCACCCAACTTTCCTGCTCTGTCTCTTCAACCATAAAATGAGAAAACTGAACTCCATGACCTCTTATCTGTGATTTTTTAACAACACGTGAAACGACGTGAGAAAGGAATGACATAAGCTTAAGAAATGCAGATAAATACTGAACACTTTTTTGAGTGCCTACCATGTGTCCGGTACTCTTGTAAACACTCTGCATGAACTACTTTAATTCCTAGTATCATCCCCACTTTATAGAAGAGAGAACGGAAGCACAAAGAAGTTAAGTAACTTGCCCAAGGTCACAGAGCTACCAAATGCCAGAGTCGGGATTCAAACTCAGGTTCCTGGTATTGTCATCCATTTTTCTCCATCAAGAAAAGATATACACAAGATGGTAGATGTTTGGGAAAGCGGTAACTACACAGTCATCTTATGAAGCCGAGAAGACTTCAGCTTGCTTAAGATCCCAGGAAGATGCAGAGAGGATATGCATGACTTGATAAAGAGAGTGTGAGGACAAGGGCCCTCAAGAGCAGAGAAGGGAATAATGGTTCTCTTCTTCCCTCCACCTTCTGAGCCCATTGCCTGGCCAAGAGTCAGGAGGATGTCTCCCTCCTCTTGGAGGTTGCTATCTCCCCACAGAAAGGAACTGTTTCCCCTATTGACCCACATGCATGACCAGCTCCCACCTTCTCCTTCTGTGCTTGGCACTTCCTTTCTATCTCCACAGATCTTTGTACCCTGGGTTTTTGGTCAACTAGTAAATATTACTTTCCACTTTCTCTTTCTGAAATCTTCCCCCTTCTCTGCCAACTTCTCTGGGCCAAGGCCTCCTCCCAGAGGCCCAGTGGGCAGGACCCAAGACCGAGGCTGGCCTTGATCCTGTTTCTCTATTCCCATCCCCTCATGCCCACAGGCCATGGAATTATTCACTGAGATCAAGGATGCCCTCATCACTCGTCTCAGAAGTCTTCCCTGGATGGATGAGAGGACCCAGAAAGAGGCCCAGGACAAGGTAAGGCCAGGAGAAAGTGACTGTGGGAATGAGCAGGGGGTGGAATTAGGTATCAGATCAAGAGATCGCAGTGACTGGAGGAGAGTTCAACAGGCACAAGGGCACACAGCAAGTATAGATATCACTGTGTGGCACGCATACCCTAGGGACAATATAAAAGGCAGGGACAAGGGCAGTAAGCAGGAGAAATTCTGTCCGACAGACTCAAGGTAGCTAAGTTCCTTCTAACTTTTGTGTCTCTTGCCAGGTCACGCAACTTCAAGTAAAGATGGGGGCCCCAGAATGGGCCCTGGAGCCAGCACTGGCCAGACAGGAATACAACGATGTGAGTCCCTGCCCTTTCCAACTCCTCCTTAGTCCTCAACTTCTCACACCCCTGACCCACCTGAGTAGCAGACAATCCATTTTCCCTGGATGATCCTAACCCACCCCTTCCTTACCCTGGGGCTGGCTGGGCTTTATGGATGAAGATCCACACTGCGGGTCTTCCTGGCAGAAGAATGGAAAGTTTTAGGTCATGATGAGTGTGTGCACACAGGCACACAAGCATTCTTGTGACTTGCCTGAGTGTGTTTATCTGTGTGCTGATATGTGTGAAGCTTGTCTGTACCAATCTGTGGTGGTGTCATTGTGCTGGTCTCCTCTGTACTGGGGATATCTGTGTGTCAGAGTTTATCTGTTTGGGTTCAAATGTACCCCTCAGGGCATGTCAACGTGCATCTCTATCTGTCTCTGTGTGTCCGAGTCACCTCCTGCCTCCTCCAGATACAACTTGGATCCAGCTACCTGCAGTCCCACCTGAGCTGTGTCCGATCCCTCCGAGCTAGAATTATCCAGAGCTTCTTACAGCCTTCTCCTCACCACAGGTATGAGAGCGAGGGAGACACGGACACTGCATTCCACAGATATCCATCGAAAATTCACAGGAAAGCAAGCTGGGGTCTCAGGGAAACAAGAACAGAGATAGTAGGTGGGAGGGACTGCGTATGTCTGGTGAGGAGGGCAAGAAATGATGGAGCTGGTGTTCATTTGCCCTTCCCCCAGGTGGCAGGTGCTTCCCTGGGAGGTCAATGCTTACTACTCAATATCTGACCATGTTGTGGTCTTCCCTGCCGGACTCTTCCAACCCCCGTTCTTTCACCCTGGCTACCCCAGGTACGGGCCATTCTCTGAGGGTGGGGAGGAAGTTTCCCAAAAGTGATGAAAAAATATTATGATGGATGGCACTTGTTGTTGGAGAATTGGAGTCAAAAACTTTGAAGGATTCTGGAGGTAAGACACACCATTTTCTCTGCAGAGCTGTGAACTTTGGCGCTGCTGGCAGCATTATGGCCCATGAGCTGTTGCATGTCTTCTACAAGCTCTGTGGGTAACAGTGGGCCATTGGGAATGGGGCCATTGGGAATCCAGGTGAAGGCCCCAAAGGAGGCCGAGAGGAGGAGAAAGGGAGGTTATGCAAGGGCTCCAGGTGGGACAGTACTGAAACCTTTGCAATGCTCCTGGGAGCCAGCTCTGTCTGTGGTACCCCTATGCACTTACCCTTGCACCATACCTCACCATTTCATTCCCCTGCCCCATTTTCAACAGTACTCCCTGGAGGCTGCCCAGCCTGTGACACCCGTGCCCTACAGGGGGCATTGCTGTGCCTGGAGCACCTCTATGCTGCCTTTCCATTACCCAGAGGAGTTTCCTTCAATGGCTCCCGCACACTCCTGGAGAATGCTGCAGACACAGGGGGGCTAGTTATTGCACTAAAGGTAACTCACATCCTAAGGGTTAGGATCTCTTTTTGCCTGCAGAATAAACACTCTGTCTCCAAGTTTTTGTTCTACCACTTCTCATGCAAACAATACAAAGCTTTCTGGCCTTCACATTGCCACTGAACAGATGGCAACTTGGGGATGCCCCTCCTACACAATAGATCCCTCTTTTCTAGGATATCCATAGTTCTTCTGGCAAGTACATTTTCACCAGGCTCACACCAGTGTGTCAGTGCCGAACTTGGGGAAAAGGGCCATGAGCTGGTTTCGGGTGTTGTGTGTAGGGCATCAGACTTGCAAATGGCCATGGGTCTGGAGCCTAAGGACTACTCTCCATTGCACCCCCATATCTAGGCATATAGAAAGAGGCTATTATGGCACCGCGGGGAGACTGTCCTACCCAACCTGAACCTCAGCCCCCAGCAACTCTTCTTCCGAAGCTATGCCCAGGTAGGCAGCTGCCAACTCTCACAGCGTGCTTCGTGTCAGATAAATACCCCATTGTTAATGCTCAAAGAATCTCTCTTCTATGTGACATCTTCTCCTAAATGCCCCCAGCCCTCTGATGCAGATGTGCCCACTGTCAGCCTTTCACACACACCCTCTCGGGACTTTGCTTTCATACTACTACAAATTCATCTACCAAATTCAGCACCTCCAAAAAAAAAATGAAAAAATTACTTCCAAATCCCTCCCTGAGATGAGCCCAACATTTTTCTTCTCTCATTTCTTCTCCTAGAAATCCAGACCCCATAAAAATGACCCTTAATAAACTGTCTATAGACCACATTCCTCCTCAGAGACCTTGCCCCCAGGTGTGGGCCCCACCTGACATAACCCCTTAAGTACCATGTGTCCCTCAACAGACACTGCTCCTAATTCCTCAGTGCACCTAAAGACCCCCTCACAGAGTTCTTTCAACACACCTCACCTCTCAGTTACTTACAAATGGTCTGATTACATGGCCAGGCCCTCCCCCAGACCCTACTGACAGATTAAATGACCTGCAAGTGGCAAATACTCTTCCTCTCTTTGCGAGACCCTTTGTTCCTATCCTTGCTCTCTTCTTTCTCTGATGTCCCTAGTCAGCTCCTAGTCTCCAGGTCTGCTTTGTCCTACTGACCCTGATCTACCCTGCTATTCTCCTTACCTGTGTGGACCTCTCTTCCTCCCCAGGTGATGTGTGGGGATCCCAGCACCCAGGATTCTCAGGACACTCACAGCCCTCCCACCCTTCGAATCCACGGGCCCCTCAGCAACATCCCAGACTTTGCCAGATATTTCCGCTGTCCACGTGGTGCCCTCATGAACCCTTCCAGCCACTGCCCACTCTGGTAACCTGGCTACCAAAGAGACCTCAATACAGATCTAACAGATTTGTCAACATCTCACCGTCCCTCCATGGAATCATGGAAATATCTCCTCTCACCTTTTGTTCCAAAAATAAAAGCTAGCGTTTGGCTTCTGCCTGTCTCTTAATGACTCTTTCCTGCTACATTTTATGCCTAGAAGTCAGAAAAGATAAGGGGAGAAAATGCTATGTAGAGTTTCATAGACACAGGAAAAGGAAAGAACCAATGACTGGTGAACTGGTGGGTCTAAAGGTCAGTGGGCCAAAGGTTGGGCGATTAAACGGACTAGTTGGACACAAAAGGGCTTTGGTGAAGCTCAGAAATCTGCCCCCGATTGTTGTCAAGATTTTATTGCTATTACTTTTACTGTTGTTGCCTCCTCCTCCTAATCTGCTGTTTTGAACAAAGCCAGGAGAAGTGTGGGAGAGAGGGCAGGGGTCTGGTGTCCCTGGCCCTGGGAGACGGAGCTCAGAGTGTGGGGAGGCAATCAGGCAGTGGCGATGGACAATTGAAAGGCCAGCTCCAGGATCTCTCTGATGCTGCATCCTGAGGTAAAGGACCACTGGCAAGGGGCAGTTAGCTGTGTGTAGGTCTCCCTCGGGAGTACTGACCTGGAGCCCAGTTGGGAGAGACGGTCAGTAAGCTATCATGAAGCGGAGGTAGACATCTAGGTCCTCATCCAGGAACCAGGCCACCACCTCAGCCTCAATGTCCCTCATAAAAAAACTATAATGCTGGCCAGATTAAAGCAGAAGGCTAGGTCAAATAGGTGGTCATGAACAGCTGCCGTCTCTGATGTCATGTCCTCCTCTTGCTGGGCCATGTCCACCAACTGCCACATCTCACCCACTGAGGAGGCCACAAAGTGCTCTTCGAACTGCTCTTGAACCTGGTCTGGAACAGGGGAGAGGGGAAAGCACTGAGAGGACTGACCCTACCCTGCCGCTACCCCACCGCTGGCCTGCACCAGAAAGGGAAAGTTGCAGAATATGGCGAGAGTTAGGGCCTGGGGCTTTTAGCTCAACCGCCTGTATCCTTATTCTTGATCAGAGAGGTGATGCTCCATGTGGAGATCTCTTCTGGTCTGAGTGCAACCACCGCCCCAACTCAAGTGCACACACACCTCATTTCCAACTCCGACTGCCTCCTCCAAAGTGCTAGACCATCTGGGGAGTGAAGGACCACCTTAGAAAAGGATGAAAACCAAGGACCCTCTTCTCAGAAAAATGCACCTGTGCTCATACACAGGAAAGCCACTTGCAATTTCAACTAGCCCATGGTGTGCCCCTGAATATGGCCATGGCTGACAGCCCCTGCTTTAGACCCCACATGATGCTTTCGTACTACAATAACAGGGGACTGGGATTATTTCCCATAACCCAAATCGATCTTAGATTTCATTCTGACCTGGTAAGTAATCTGGGCCTGACTGCAAAGAGGTCTGATTCCTAGCTCCCCATGTTGCCTCCCTTGTCTCTACCTACCTGTGGATGCTGTTTTCTCTTTCTGACTCCTCTCGTCGGGGCTTGGACTCCCTTTCTGAGGCCTCACCTCCTTCACCCGCAGCAGCAGCAGGATGGCTGCCAGGAATGCTGCCCTGCAGAGCTGGGAGCCCAGGGAAGTCATGGGCCTGCCCATCTGCGGCCTTCAGTCCTCCCTACTCCCTGGTGCACAGTGTGCACAGTGGGCTCCCCCCACCTCCCTCTCTTGTCCCCGTCCTGGCCCTTACCCCTTCCCAGCGCCGATTTCTTCCCTTCCTTTCCATAGGACCTCTGACTTCATGAGCTCTGTGACATCACAGCCATGGGCCTGACCCTTGTTCCAGCTCACTAGAGAGTTCCATGGCCAGGCAGGAGAGTGGAGAGTAGCCAGCTGGGGACAACAGAGGCTTCTAGGATGACCATAGTGGGTCATCTTGTGGAGAACAACAAAAATGACTTGAGTTTGTGAAATACTTTCACATCCATTATATCACTAGATCTTCATAGCAACCAGGACTCAAAGTAACAGTTTTATGATGCCAATTATAAAGATGAGGAAGTTGAGGTTCACAGAAGAAATGACTTTCCTACTCAAGATCACACAGAATATAAGGGGCAGAGCAGGATCCTCGATCAACTCTTGTGATTCTGAATATCACATCTTCCCACTCTTCCATGCAGCCTTCCTCGAAGGAAAGTGGCTTTCACAGGATGAAGCCCAAATCAGATGCAGAAATGAAGATCCTCAAGTCTTGGGCTGTGCATGATCCAAACAGGTGAGAGGGTGGCTGGGGAGTGGTACAGGAGGTCACTTGGCAGTGGGGGAGGAAAGATTCAAGTAAGCAGATGACCTTGCTCACCGCCACCTTGCACTCATTGACCTGTCTGTCGGCCCAGGGAATGATGCTTGGGTGAAAAAAAATCACTAATCTCCCCCGGGCTATTTCAGGGGAGGAGCCTCCTGGCTCCCAGCTAAAAGAGAAGCCATCTCCAGCTCTGGGGGTGTCGACGGGGAGGGTGCCTGGGAGTGGGGAGTGTCTTACAGGGCAGGCTGGTATGGAAAGAACCGGGTTGTACTGAGCACCATTACCTCCATTTCCATGCCTCCCACCTGCCCGACTCCCCTTGCTGAGAAAAGATAAATCCTTGCAGGAAACCAAGAATCCCTTTAAGTTTTTTGCCTCGTACAAAAATATTAAAAAATATATGAAAAACGAAAAAGCTAATAATTCCACCATCCAATGATAATCACTGTTAATGTTTTGAAGTATAGTATTCAAATCCTTTCCCTTTATGGCTCTGGCCATGTGGGGTGGGAGGATATTTCCTGAAAAATAATATGCAGCTACTATGTGTTTTCTTCCTCCTTATCACATCAGAATTAGAGGTCTGGCTGCTTTGGCACCTAGGGGTTCTGGGACCTGACAGCATAGTGAGATGCTCCCGACTGCTCCTCCTGGACACCTGGGAGGCATTACTGACTCATGCTGGACTCTGAGGCATCATTGGGCTGGGAAGCTGCTACCTGACAGAGATTGTAGGTGTCCTTGCCTGCAGAAGGCTGAAGGAGTATGGAGAAGAATGAGAGGAGAAAAGAGAAAAATAGGATGGTGATGTGGAATATGACAAAGGTGAAGGAGTAGTGGGCAGGAAAGCCAGAGGAGAGAAGAGAAGGGAACTCCTCAAAGATTAGGAAGGAGTTTCTAAAGCTCCAGCCACCAGCTGGGATAGGTGGTACAGCTGGGTCCCCCTTGGGCAACTCATACATGCCCCTCCCATTTGAGAGGACAGTGCAGGCAGAGAAGAGCAAGTGAGACGGTGAAGATCCAGAGGTGGGGGCCCACACACTGGGCCCTGCTTTCCTCCTCACAGATTGGGAACCTTGCCCTTGATGGCGAAGCCCCAGTGCACCTGCTCTGTGCGGCTCTGACCAGGCCAGCCCCTCCCCGCCCCCACCCCCTCCAGGATTAGCTTAATGGGTTGAGTGTTTCCTCTGCCAGCCCCTGCTTATCAGGGCATCTACAACCCCTACCTTAACCTTATCGATCCCTCCATCTCCTTAGACTGGAAGTCGCAAGGCTTCAGAGGTCATTACCACCCCACACTGCCCCAACCCCCAACAATGCGGAAAAATGTCCCACAAGGTGACCCCCTCCGCCTTCCCAGCCAGCATCTCCCCACACCCTGGGTGACAGCATGCTTTCTCCTTGCCTAGGTATCTACTCTTTCTTTCCTTATTTATTTTCCTTTCAATTCTTGTCTTACACTAAAGGTTATTTTGTCCGTCCTTCAGTCTCTAGAGAAGCACTCTCATTCTTCCAGCAAAAGGGGAAGATCCCCTCTCCTGAAGATCCCAAGGGAGAGGGTCCACAGCCCATCTCAACCCATGTCTCTCACGTCTTTATAGGCAGAAGGCTCCCAAGAAGCAAAAAGGTCTGACAGGTGTTTTGAGCTAAGATTCCAACTTTAAACCCAGTCCCCATTTTGCATCTAGCTGTGGGTAATCACCCTCCTGCTCTGTGTTCTGTCTTCTCATTTTTGAAACAGAGACCCCTCAGCGTGTTCCCATGTACCTCATAGGTCTATTGAATGACCACAATTCAATCATATGTGTACAACTCTTTGAAAACAATCAGGAAGAGAAATAGAAACTATTATATCATTAACTAACATAACACTGTCTTGACTGTACTCATTCCTCCTGCTGTCTCGTTCCTGGAGAGTCCCAAACATGGAATCAAGATTTCTTCATCATCCACCTCCACTCAGTCCCTGCTGTTCAACCTCTGTGGAAACACAGGGCCCTCTGGGGGTCTCCTCTAACTGAGGGATCCACAAAGCTGCAGGGGAAGAGGAGTCACTTCTGGGCTTCTCATGGAGGGGGGTGACCTGGAAATTCCTGTGAGGTGAGGCTGCAGGGTTGACGACAGAGGTGACCACAACTCGGAGAAGCAGCCCCTGGGGGATTCTGAGACCATCCCTGAAGGAGAATCAATGGTGGTTGAGCTTGTAGGGAAGGAAGACATTTCCTCTTCCCAAATGGGGGTTCGTCTGGCCGGAGAATGAATTAAATTCACATGAGACAGAATAGCAAGAGAAAATTAAACAAAGCTTTATGAGGAACCATGGCCCAGGGCCTTTCTTCCCAAAGGAAGAAAGGGCACCGAAGAAGTGGGCTGCACAGAGTGGTTATATACCCCCAAACAGGGTGTTTCACATATGATGAAATGTCCCTCCCACAATAGTCACAAGATTGCCCTGTTGGCACAGCGCTTGATGGACACAGCAGGTAGTGGTCTGCTATCTCGGTGGGCGTAGCAGGAGGCAAGTCTATTGTCTGGAGCTGGGCGGTCACAGGTGAGCACAGCAATCAGTTCCTAGCCTAAGGAAAGATGCTTAATCCTTAAAGAAATGCCAACGTTGGGAGGGGGAGGGAAGTTAGTTACAGGAGGTTACCAGAGAAGCACAATAAAATGCAGATTTAAGTCCTTGCCTTTGGCATCGATTAAGAGTTTCTAGAGAGAAGGTCCTCTCCTTTCTTCTTCCTGGTACAGAGAGGGAGGCACCTTTTACAGATAGAGATTTACCTTCAAATGTAAATGTGTCCTAACAAAGGGCAAGTTCCATTCCTCAGAGCCTCCTTCCCTGTCCCAGTTTATCAAAAGCAATCAGCCTCAAATAATCCTGATGCCAAAGAAACATATCTTGGGGTGGCCATTTCCAGCTCCCTACAAGCTCTTACCATCACGCTTTACCAACACTTCCAGGAGAGTATGAGTATTATGCCGATTTTACAGATCAGCAGACAGAGGTGCAGAAAGCTTATTAACTGAGTTGTAATGGCCGACCGTCAGGATTCAAACCAGGACCTGACTGAGTAAGAGCTGGAAGGCTTTACTTCCCTCTCTCATGTGTCCCACTGACCACTCACCTTTCTTGACTCACTTTCAGGGTTTTATCCTTGCTGCCTGTCTGGATTCCTCAGCCCCACCCCTCGGTCTGGCCCCCTCAGACTACTGCCAGGAATTAAGTTCTCTCCCTCTTCCCTCGGGCTCTAGGGCAGGCCCTGTACCCCAGGGCCTTGCTCCAGAAAGAGCTCCTCCCCCTCCAGATGAAACTCCCCTCTGCTGGCAGGGCCTGCAGTCCCCTCAGTGCACACACACACAGCCTCACACTGCACGCTGCACAAGCAAGTCACACAGGAGAAATACTCGCTCTCAGTCCCAACTCCAAACAGACCCCGCCTCCTCCTCAGTTGCTGCAGAGCCCTAAACCTGCTCCTTTTACCACATTCTCATAACCTGCCAGTACCTGAAAGGAGAAGACATGGGGGCTCCTCCAGCAGAGGCAAGAGGACCCTGGATCCAACTCCAGACATTTCTGACCTCCTGGCTGGTCAGAGAGCAAGACTGGGATCAGCAGGTGGACGAGGCCCATATGCTGCAGCAGAAGAGGTATGTCATGCCACATCCCACCTCTCACTGATCCTCAAACCCTCCAACCCACACGGGTCTGTCTCCCTGGTGGAGCGCCCCAGAATTCAGCACCAGGCACTTGGATATACCCTTCCCCCGCAGCCCACTCATTACAAAAACCCATCTGCCCTTCTCAGTGGTGGTGGGGGCTGTGGTGTCGAGCCACACAGGGGGATCTGGAATGCAGATTCAAAGGCAGGGGCACAGTGATAGCCAAGGCTCTAACCCTCCTGACCGGTGGAAGACTGGGGTGGACGACTGAAGGGGACTAGATGGAAGAAGCCAGGGTGTTGGGTTTGGGAGGACAGGCAGGTGTAGGCTGGTGGGGAGCAGGTTGTTGGGGAAGGGATGAGACCCTGTGGGCTTGAGAAGACTTGTTGGTTGAATAAAAAATGAAAAATTACCGTTAATGTGAATGAAAGTTGATTGTGTGGGAAAAGAGAGAGGAGAATTGTTTTGAAGGACACCTGGAGCTGTACAACTGAGGAGGGAAACCCGAGTGACATTGGAGAGTCCTTAGTTCAGTTCATCTACCTTTTATGAGTCTGCTGTGTGCAGTGGTGTGCTAGGAACTGAGGAATCAGAGACTGAATTCGCCCGTGCCTGCTCCTGGCGCGCTTTCAGTTCAGGCCGGGCTGATCTACCTGGGGGTAGATCATTTCATGGCTGGCCCTGAGATCCAGACCCTGGAAGAGCCGCCAGGGCAGGGACCCATCCTGCAGGGGGGGCTCTGCCTCAGAGTGTTGGGGGGACTTGTCTCCCATCAGAGAGCTGCCTGGGGGATGGGGTGAGCAGGCATTAGCAGATGTGGGGCTCTGCCAGGGCTGGTTTCATGGACAGGCGGCCTCTGCAGTTGCACAGGCCTCTGCACTTCAGAAGAGCTCTGCACTCTGTTCAATGCACTGCTGCCATCATCTTGAAATTCTTAATAATTTTTGAACAAGGGGGCCTGCATTTTCCTTTTGCCCCGGGCCTTGCAAATTGTGGAGGTCCCTGGGTACAGTCTGAGCCCTCATTCAGGAAAGGCTCTCTGCTTGCTCACCAACCCCCATCCCAGGCCCCGCAATGAAACCTTTGGCCTCCCCACCTCCCTCCTTGCTTTAGGGTGGGACTAAGGCAGGCTCAGAAAGAGATCTGGGTCCCAGACCTCTCCTCTGGAGAGCAGCTGACTGGAGGTCCAGAGTGCTGAGGCTGTGTGCAGTGCCCTCGGCACAGGGACGCACTCTGGAATCCTAGCTCTGGCCACCCTGAGCTGGGTGCATGCAGACTGAGCGTCTAGGTGGCATGGACAGGGGGCTGGCCCTCACTCTGCAGGTCCCTCCTGAGAATGCTTCCCTAATGCACAGACCCGAGCTCTGCCTTGAGATAAAAACTTCTTCTTTAAATAATACCTTCTTCCCCTGCTCACGGCTCACGGTGATATTGGAAAAGAGGAATTTGGGGCTGGGGGACATCATGGGAACCACAGTCAGTCTGTTTGTCTGCCTTTCATCTCTCCCACATGATCCTCAACCTGCCAGATCCTGTATTCACCTTCGGAGCCGATGTGTACTTACCCAGCAGGATCCGTTTTAGCTTTATCTCATCTTTGGTTCATCCAGGTAGGGGAGAGAAAAAGATTAACCGACAGAGGTACCATAAGGTAGACATCCCCATAGGGCTTCTCCTGCTCTGGGTTGGAGTCTCCTCAGAGAAGCCCAAGGTTACACTCCTCCTCAGTTATAAACATGGTGTTTAAGGGTGAAACACAGAAGGGATAGATCCTCCATACCCATATCAACCCCCTGCCCCACCTCCAGCCCCTGCCGCAGGGATATGCATCTGAACAGCCTGAAGGGGTAGTCAGAATGTTGATTGGCAACTCCCAAATCTCTAACAACCCGCCCATCCCTCCCTCTCAGCCCAGTTCTGGTCTCTCAAACTCTCCTCGGCTAAAGAGAGCCGGTTCAGCAGGCCTGGGAGCAAGGGTGAAACCCAGGTAGAAATTCCCACTTCTCCACCAGCACCAGCTTCCCAGGTTCCCAAAATATTTGCTCACTCAGGCCTGTTGTCCTCCTCTCAGGGCCACCAGGGTGACCCATTCCACAGCCCAGGCCCTCCTACCTCAGGTACTGCACCCCTCTGTTGAGTCTCCCACTCATCTGAGCTATGAGGCCCCCTACATGGGAAGAGCTAGCATGATGTAACCGCTCTACTTTTGGCCTCTCTGATTCTGTCTCTATCTGACTTATGTTCATCTTCTCCCAGGATTCGAGACTCTCCACTGCTTCAGGCAGCCAAGGAAAATGACCTGTGTGTCCTGAAGGAACTTCTGCTGGACCGAGCCTGTGCTTTTCGAC
Organism: Equus przewalskii; assembly: GCF_037783145.1. NCBI lineage: Eukaryota > Metazoa > Chordata > Mammalia > Perissodactyla > Equidae > Equus > Equus przewalskii. The sequence continues at coordinate 95,672,615 of NC_091834.1, read as the reverse complement.
AAAGAGGTGGGGCTGGAGTTTAATGTGATGGAGATGGAGGCAGAAGCACCTGCCCCTCCACCCCAGAACTCTGAGGGTTTCTGCAAAGGGGACTGGAGAGGGGCTCTGGACCCCAGAGCCCCTTCTTCGAGGGGCTCTGGGAAGAGTTTGACGTCTGTCTTCTCTGCTCCAGGAGCTCTGGGGGAGACAGCGCTACACATAGCTGCCCTCTATGACAATCTGGAGGCTGCCATGGTGCTGATGGAGGCTTCCCCGGAGTTGGTCAAGGAGCCTGTCATGTGTGAGCCATTTGTAGGTGAGGAGCCTGAACAGTTTTTCAAAGTGGAAACATGTAGAGGAGAGTCCGATGTCATCTCTTGAAATGGGCCTCCGAAGCTGCGTTGGGAATGGGTGATGTAGGATTCAGGAAGCAAGACTCCCTTAAGCTGGGAGGAATGCAAAGTTCCTGGTCCTGGCTTTCATCTTCCGTGACTTCCTTGAGCCATTTATAATTTCTTTTCAACTCCTCTGGTGTTCCCTGAGGCTAGAACTCCATTTCTTTCACAGCAACACTAAAGTCACTACATTAACACCCCACTCCTAATAGTCAACAGGTAAGTATAATGAAGTGGGCAACCTGAGGGACTAATTGCCCTCAATCTGAGGCCAAGGGCAGAAATTCATGCAAACATCTGTCAGGGACGTCCTGCAAGCTAGGGGTATGTGGTGTCCCTGAGAGAATTGAGGACAACCCCCTGACTGAGGGCTCTCTCTGGGCCAGGTCAGACTGCACTGCACATAGCTGTCATGAACCAGAACGTGAACTTGGTGAGAGCCCTGCTTGCCCACGGGGCCAGCGTTTCTGCCAGAGCTACAGGCACAGCTTTCCACCGCAGCCCCCATAACCTCATCTACTTTGGTGAGAGCCATGGCCAGGGCCGGCATAAATGGGAGGAGGAGAAAGGGGAGGGTGGGCTGAGGAGAATTCAATCCTGGGGAAGCTCAGAGGGGTCAGCCCATTCCCTCTACTGCCCTCTGACCATCCCTTCCTCTGGTTCTTCTGACAAATCTCCCCAAGCCCAGAGGTGAGATGAGGGGAAGGAGGCAGTCACTTGGGGAGACTGCCCCTCCCATCCCACACTCCTGCCATAGAGCCTTCTGTGTCCCCAGGGGAGCACCCTTTGTCCTTTGCTGCTTGTGTGGGCAGTGAAGAGATTGTAAGGCTGCTCATTGAGCACGGAGCCGACATCCGGGCCCAGGACTCCCTAGGTAAGAGCTGGGGTGCCGAGGACAGCTGGGGATGCTAGGGATGTGAGATGAGGGGCTGGGAGAGCCCTCAGGCCTACCCTGGGGGTGGGCACAAAGACCACCATGGACTTTGCTCCAGTGGTCATGTGACACCAGTGTCCTCCCCCAGGAAACACAGTGTTGCACATCCTCATCTTCCAGCCCAACAAAACCTTTGCCTGCCAGATGTACAACCTGCTGCTGTCCTATGATGGGCATGGGGACCACCTGCAGTCCCTGGACCTCGTGCCCAATCACCAAGGTCTCACCCCCTTCAAGCTGGCCGGAGTGGAGGGCAACACTGTGGTGAGGGACACTCCCCAACCCCACTTGTCCTTCTCATGGCCCTTCTTCCCACCTCCCCAAAAGGGTGGTTGTCCTTTGCCTCTGACTCAATCACTGAAATCGTCAGCCTCAGAAATTCCTGGCTCAGAGGATTGGAGAATCTTACTTTAGAATGTCTGCACAGTACCCAAAGCTCTGCTCCCCTTGCCTATTCTCTTCTTTTAGATCTTTATGGGGTTTGTGGGAAGGAAAAATAACTGGAAAGTAAAAAACAAGTTCATATAAACAGAGTCTTGCCAATTCCCAAATGTCTATCAGTCCTAAGGAGTGGTCAGGAGCCCTCTTCAATGGTGTTGCTCTCCTTGACCAGCTTCTCGCACATTAACCATCCAACTCACCACTGTGCTCTCTCAGATGTTCCAGCACCTGATACAGAAGCGGAAGCATATCCAGTGGACATGTGGGCCACTGACTTCCACTCTCTATGACCTCACAGAGATCGACTCCTGGGGAGAGGAGGTGTCCTTTCTAGAGCTTGTGGTCTCCTCCAAGAAGCGGGAGGTATGAATGCCATGGAGGATCAGGGACTGTCCTGTAGCCATGCAGAGCCCGTCCATTTACTAAGATCCTGGGCTCCAGACACTTCCCTGCCTTACAATAGGTGGAGATGAGACTCTTGGGACCTTTGGGAGAAGAGTCAAATCGATGCCCCTTTCCTGACTGCACTGTCCCTCTGCTTAGCTCTAGGCCCTTCTGCTTACCTTTCTCATACTGATATTTCAGATGAGGAGCTCTTCAAATGGAAATTGCTTCCTATCATTCATTCATTTATTCATTCAGCATATTAAGCACCTTTTCTTCCTCAGATGTTGTGCAAGGAAGTGAGAATGTGGAAATAAATAAAACACAGTTCCTATCAGTCAATGTCCTCAATTTCCAGTCCTTGTCTTCAATAACTGCAGTACAGTACAACAAGTACCATCATAGAGGTCTGTACTATGCACAGTCGTGGCAAAATTGATGTTGGGTTAACTTGGCTTGGATGGGCCAGGGAAAGTGTCACAGAGGAAGTGCTTGAGTAGGTCTTCAAAGAGGAGTTGTGAATCATCAGGAAGATGAGGAAAAAGAGAGCTTTCTAGAGAGGGGAAAACACATAGATAATTCCGACAGTACTGAATTGAGTGATATGAAGGAAAGGAAAATTTGTGGAAGGCTGGTAGGAGAAAATACCTTAAGCTTCTAGGAACCTCCAAGATATTGGCAAGATATAGTTTTCATTGTTTATCTGCCACTTGACAATTTCCTGGGAAGCCTTCCAGAGCCATAAAACTTGGAGGATTCTTAGTACCGATAAATAGGAGAAAACTTGAGTGGCCAGGTGGTGTGAACTTTCTCAGAGAATATGCCTGGAAATAGGTAAGCTTCGAACAGCATTTCTTAGGAATTAGAACCCTTATCCCTTCGGTGGATTGTGCCACTACAAATCCTTGGTCTCTGATTTCAGCTAGCTCTCAATGTTCTCCTCAGGTTTTAGTCTCGTCTTGGACAACTACTCTTCTATTCTCTTAAAATTCCTTTCTAGTTCTTTTTATATCTCTCACTGCCTTCACCCTTAGTTCCATCAGAAGATCCAGACTCTTACATTATGGCAAAAGTTGAGGTTCTCTGGCTGAAGGTCCTTCAACTTCTTGCTCTGTCCCACCAAGCATATCTGGAAACTTCCCACCGTCTCTCTCCTTCCTTCTAGGTTCAGTGAAAAAGATAACCGTTCTGCTAATGGTTAATCCCTCCAGCAATGCTTTGAATTTGCCTTTTCTACTTTCTCAGATGCCTCATGCCATCCATTACCGTCTCTCATTTGTATCTTTAACCTCTCTCTGTCTGCTTACATTAACTCATCAACCCTCCTGGCTTAGATTATTGCCACATCCTAATACCTGTATCTTCATTGCTCCTCTCCAGTCCACAATACTTCTAGAACAAATCTGACTACTTCCTTATTTGAATCCCCAATTGCTTTCCGTTGCATTCAGAAAAAAAATTCAAACACCCTACCTTGACTTTCATGATGTAGGATGATATGACCCTAATCTGCTTCACCCAACTCCTGCCCACCACTTCCAACAGTTTCTCTCTTAGCCCCAACCACACCTCATCTGCAGATGTCTTCTTGTACCTTCCTGCCTGGACAACTGCTGTTACTCTATGTAATGATCTTCCCTAGCCCTTCCTTCACTCAGTTATCTACTACTCAACCTTGAAAGCCTCCATAGTGTTATAGTGCCTATGTTTACTTCTGTGGTAGTTTATCTGCAGCACTAGCACGAGGCCTAGCATAAGTAGAAATGTACTAGCTGTCTGTGAAAGAAATGGCTGACTAGGTGGATGAATGATGCTGGTGCTATTCCTAACCTTCCCATCTGGGACCCAGTGGGAAACCCAGTACTCCTCACAATGTTGGTTACTCCAAGCTATACTCCTCTTCCATCGCAGGCTCGCCAGATCCTGGAACAGACCCCGGTAAGGCAGCTGGTGAGCTTCAAGTGGAAGAAATACGGGCGGCGGTACTTCTGCCTGCTGGGTGCCTTGTATGTGCTCTACATGACCTGCTTCACCATGTGCTGCGTCCACCGCCCCCTCAAGTTCCGTAGTGTCAACCGCACAAACTCCCGAGATAACACTATCCTCCAACAGAAACTACTACAGGTGACTCTCTTGGAAGGGGATGAAAGGGAATAGTTGCATGGGGTGATGGCGCTGAAGACTAGAATGATACTCCTCAGGAAAGACACCACTCACTGGACTCCAGCAGCTGCAGGCTCCTAATCCCCTAGACAGATATTAGGCTTGAGATAAGGGGACGAGAGAGGCACCTTAACGAGTAGAAGCACACGTGCCCATGGAGCTGTGGTTTTTCTCATTAACTTTGAAAGAATGCTTGGTATTACAAACACTGAGCATTTGTAAAATTCCTTATAATTTACAAGGAGGGCCAATCTTTAGTCATGTGAATTTTAAGAGAAACCCTGTTGTTCTAAATGGAGGATAATTGTGCTCCAAGTCCATTTCTGAGTCCGTTTCTCGTCTGTTAAGGCAACACTGACAGCTTTCTGGCCTGCATGCTCTTCTGTGTACCGTCAATATGAGCACATTGACAATCATGTGTCAGCTGTCTGACCACCTGTCGGACAGGCATCAGAAGGATACCTGGATGGCATAGTAGGTTGAACTAATCCATCTCTGAGGTTGCTTTACTCCTGTGGGCTTGCTGTTCTGTAGTGTCCTTTAGAGACCTGGGTGCTGAGGATTGCTGATAAGAGGTGTGGAGTACATGAAGAGTCTGCTGTGGAAGGGAGCGAATCCTCCTCTGTGTGTAACAGAATGAGTAGACTCTAATGAGCACTTCTGAGCATATCCATTCAACAAGCACAGTTACATTGGGTTGGCTTATTGTTTGTAGGTAACCAAAATTTTCGTCCCAGTGACCTGAAAATAGCTGAAAAGGGGTTCAGGCATGTGGGCAGAAAGCAAAAGACAGAGGAAGAAGAATTTTGCCAGGCAAGTAAGAGCTAGCTGACTGGAGATTTATGCTCTATGCAGGGTGGGTCAGCCACAGGGAGAGCTCAACCTAGACTAGGAAGAAGGGTAGTTTGGTTGAGAAAGAGAACATCAACTACTTGCCTACTCAAGGAGCAAAAACCTAAGTCAAATAAGACCAAAGAGAGTGGTCTACACAGAGAAAGAACAGAGCAAAGAGCCTCACTAAACACCAAAGTAGGACAAAACACTCCATCTCTCCTGCTTCTATAATTGCCTCTCAACATATAGACAGTGTGCTCATGTAACCAGAGCCACTGTCTCTCCCAAAGAAGGGTTTGCTGCCTGGAGAACACAAGCCTGAATGTGGTGGGGCTGCCTTGGTTAAGGGTGGGCACAGGGGCGCTCAGGGAAGTTGTGTTCCACACTTCTCAAACTGGGCCTGAAGGTTTCCCTGGCGTGGAGACTATACAAGGAGAAAGGACATTTAGGAGAAGGCCAACTGGAGTGGGGGAGTGATTAGAAACGGGGAAAATGTATAAACATGAACCAAGTGGGGTGGCTGGACTTCTTTTCCAATGTCCTTGGCCCAGTTTCCTCCCATGCTGTCTTTCCCAACCTTCCTTTGTCTCAAACTTACTTGGGGATTTTCTGGATTTAGAATGTAGATAGCATCCTGGCCTAAGAGTTAGGCGATGCTGAGCAATTGATTACCACTGAGTCTCCTCCCTATGTGTCTCTTTCTCTTCGGGGCAGGACTGATTATGTACAAACATTTCCTTTGACCCAGATAGTCTGGATTATATTTAAAAGATCCTCTTCCCTTGCCTCAGGTCTTGGTGAAGCATAATTCTAGCTGAGTACACCTCCCCATTCTTCTGTTTTTTCTCCCATTCCTTCCTTGTTCCTGGTTAACATTTTTACCCTTTTGCCTTCCATTTAGGAAAAGCCACTTTGGCCCAAATAGAAGACTCTTGACTTTCAAATATTCTTTTCTTGGTGGAAGAGGGGATTTAAGAATGCTGCCATAAGGGATTTGGATAGTGAAGAACACCAATGAAAGCTGCCTACTCTTACAGAAAATGCACATACAATGGCCCTTCTGCCTTGGTCCTGAGTTTACAGAACATCTGTGTTCCTCTCATTCAGTAATAAGTCAGTTTGGATTAAATCAGGGGCTCTCAGACTTAGCACCATGATTTGAAAGATTCTGCTTTCCTGATGCACCAGATTTATAAAATGTAGGAAATTCTTTGTTATCTACTTTTTATTACTTGAAAGTCTTAGAAAAATGAAAATGCATCAATATAGTGTCTTGACTCAATTAATGTAATTGTTGACATATTAGTTAGGCTGTAGTTCTTTTTCTTAGATAATGAATATTTTACTGTCCAATTATATTCACAAATCTGGATGCTCAGGGCTTTCAGTCACTATAGGATTTCCTCTGTGGATCTCATGGGATCTGGAGAAGTCACTCGGCTCAGTGAGAGCTGCCTGGTGGCATCATCTCTGGAGAATTGAAGTGAAAAAAAAAGTGGTTTATTTATATGAGGTGGCACAAACTACACAAAAGCAGACCTGTATGAGGATGGAGTTAGTTCACCTCTGTCCAGTTTTGGAGATATCTTAATGGGTGTTTTCAATTTAATACGCCTCATTGTTCAGCCATAAAAGTTATGCTTTTCCAGAGGGTCCCCAAAACTCTATTTATCAAGTAGAGTTAATTTCTTATCTCCATTTAATGTCTACTTGATTTAAGCAGAACAACATGCACTACAATACTAGTTCTTTAATGTTTCCAGGTGAGAAGAAAGCTCAAAGTCTGGGAGTCAGGAGGCTTGGGTTTTAGTCCAACTTAAAAACTAAATAGCTGTTTGACCTTGGGCAGATCCTATCTCTTGCTAAACCAGTGGTTTCTGACCAAGACTGCACATTAGAAACATGAGAAGATGTGAAAATACTGGTTCCTGAGCTTCACTACACCTAATAAATCAGAATGTCTGAAACTGAGGCCCTGGCAATGGTATTTTTAAGAAACTTTGAGCGATTCTAATATTCAGCTGGGGCTGAGAACTACTGGCTTCCATCTTTGAGATTTGCTCAGCTCCAACTTTCTAGTCTGAAGTCAGTCGCTCTGATCATTTGGATTCCTGATGCATTGTTCAGCGAGAGAGTAGTGATCTCTGTCAGATTTCCTTTTTGTGCCTTGAAGATTTCCTCACTCTCTCCTCTGCCCTTTTCCCAGAAACATTTCAGGAATTCATTCATTAGGCAAATAATCTTCGAGAGCCTAGTAGGGCCTAAACGTTTTTCTGGGTTTTGGAAATTCAACACCGACTGAGCAAAGCCCATGTGATTGCTGTCCTTTTGGAGTTTACAGGCAGGTTTAGATTAATTAAATGAATTGATGTTTCATTATGACCTGTGATTTGTACAATTCACATTTTTCTTCCTGTGATAAGAAAAAGGACAGGGTGCGAGGAGAGCTTATAACGGGGGCCTGAGCACTCTGGGAGGCCAGTGAAGGCTTCCCTGAGGAACAACTCAGCCAAGATCTGGGTATGAGGTAAAGGTGAAAAATGAGTTCTGGGCAGAAAGAATGAGTGTTCAAAGGCCCTGAGGCATGAAGAGCATCACCAACCTCTAGGAACTGAAAGAAGCCTGGCTAGGAAGTTGTGGTAGAGGCCTCCAGATGAGGCTGTCAAGGCAGATCTTTCCCAAATCATGCAGGGCCTTGCAGGCCACACTGAGGACTCTGCTCTTTATCCCAAAGGTAATGGGAAGCTCAGAAGCATTTTAAACAGGGGAAGGACTTGATATGACTTTATTTGTTTGTAGGTGGAGGACAGATTTGAGGGGGCCAGAGAAGATGTGAGGAGACCAGTTAAGAGCTATTACAGTTCTGCAAGCAAGAGACAATGGTGGATTGGCTGAGGGATGTGACAGGGAGACCGAAAGAAGGGGTTGGCATCAGGAAACTTGTTGAAGGTGAAAGCATCACTGTGATGTAATGGATGGACGTGGAGAATCAGGGAGAAGACCGTGGCAGGAACAACTCAGATTTCCATTCATTTTAAATCATCCACTACCTGTCACAGTCAATGGGGTTGGTTTGTCTACACATCGCTGTCCCTTGTAAGCTCTGAACAATCCAAAACACCACAGCTATTTGAAAACCAGTTGATGGCAGTTCTACACAACTTTGTTCAGGGGTCATAACCAACTCATCGTGGAACAAGCACAGCCAATGAAAAGCAGGGAAAGAGATGAGGAGAAGCAGGGAGCCCAGGAGGTAAAAATAACATCTACTGAGTGCTTGCTCTGTGAACTTGACATGTATTTACCTGTGCTTCTGCCATCTTGTTAAAATGCAGATTCTGCCAGCAAGGCTGGGGTAGGACCTGAGACTCTGCACTTCTAACTGCTGGGTGATGCTGATGTGGCGGTGATCATGTAGACCACATTTTGGATAACAAAGTATTTTATCATTTAATCCTCATTAGTATTCTAATAGGTAAATAAAATTATTATCACCATTTAAAAATGATGAATCAGGTCAGAAAATGTTAAGTACTGTGACAAAGACACTCAGCTAGTAAGAGCAGTTCTGGGATTGGGGTTCTGGTCTGCTTCACTTCAGAACCTTCTTCTTTAAATACCAAGCCAGGCCATTTCTCCCTCCAGAGTGATGTGCTGGACCCCAGCCTTCTTTCTTGGGGACCCACTGCATAAGAAATTCATGTCTCCAGGCTTTGAGAGCTAGCCAGGGCCTGCCACACTCACCTTTATCTGGCCACACCTAATATCTCCCTGTCAAGATGAGGGACTCTGGAGTGCAGGGGCAGGGGGTCAGTCATGGAAGTGCCTCCCATCCCTGGCTACCTGGCTACGGAGCTACTATCTATTCTCTAGTTTTGATAATAGACATCATTTTTTGATGTGGTTAACCTAATGGTGTATAAAGTAAGTCATACTTCTTTGGGAATGGGCGAGGACACCTCTGTAGAGAGTAGAAATTTCCCAAGTTAATCGTCCTGCGAAAATGCAGAGACTAGGACATGAAATAACCCTTAGAAGGTAGCCTTATATGGAAAGCAAGAGATCTTCCCTTTTTGACCCAGTGGTTCTTAACTTGGGGTACAGGTCAGAAACATCTACATCTAAAAAAGAAGATGCCAGGTCCTAGCTCCAAACTAATTGAATTAGAGACCCCAGGGTTGGCCTGAGCATGTGTGTTGTGACAAAAACTTCCCAGCTGATTTTGATGGGCAGGCTGGTTAGGAACCCCTGCACAGTTTAGAGGATTGGAGTAATTCTTCATTATAAGTCAGCAGGAATCTTTCTGAGCCTTCATTCCTTTGCAAGCCTGGGGCCTTGGAGAGGAAAAGAGGGTCCAGGACTGGGGTTTGACAACTGTTTCTGGTGTTCTCCCACTTCCTCAGGGTTGTCCATGCTTTCTGCCCTTCCCTGCAGTGGGACACAGGGCTCTGCTATGCCCATCCCCTCTGGGCATTTCCTTCAAGGCCATGAGCTCAGCCAGCTGGTAAGTGAGAGCAATCTCATTAGGCCAATTCTCAATGGAGTGTGAATGCTCACCCTCTGCAGGGGCTTTGGCTATTGACAACTCCTGAAATTCCAAGTCATGTGATGATGTAAAGAATTACAGTCCTCGTTAGAAGACATTTATTTGTAAAGGGGTGGGGTGGAGTATTTTTTCAGTGCATTATCAGGCAGGCCTGCTTGGATGATCTTGAGCTAAATGCCATTTAGTTGTCATCCTTGTCCCCATTTACCTCCCCAGTCCCACTTGCTGATATCCCCTTTCCCTCCTTCTTCAACTCTCAGATCATGCTCGGCTTGTACCTGCCTGCTTACCCGCTCCTTTCTCTCCTTCCTTCTTTCCTTTCTTAATAATGGAGAATGTAGTACTGCCTGTTGTGGATAAAAAGTAGGAATAAGACACGACTGCTCTCAAGGAGCTCTCAGATTACTGGGGAGACTTGAAGTATTAGACAACTGTGGTGTGCTGGGTAAGGCTGTAAGCAGAGAGTGGCACCACGTACCTACAGGAAAGACACCCGAGCTGGGTATGGGGTGGAGTGAGCAGAAAAGGAGGGAGACCCGGAAGGAGTGGTGTGACCTGAGTCTTGAGAGTTAAGTAAGGGTGAGCCAGGCAAACATGGTGGAGGAAGGCAATCCAAGAAAAGGGCACACAGTTTGTGTGAAGGCCTGGCTTCATCAAGAACCCTAATAGTGTGGCTGGAACTCACACAGAGTATGGGGCATGGGGCAGAGGCCACACCAGTGAGGGCTCTGTATGTCATGTTTGGTAGTCTGGGTCTTATTTTTTTATTCTTATCTCACAATGAACACTTCTAATGAAAATAATACATGCACACGATTTAAAAATCAAAATGGCAGATGTAATGAAGAGCGACAGTGTCCTGCCTGCCCCTCCTTACCGGTGTCTTATTCCCTGAGGCAACCAGTTTTTTCCCCTTTTAGGTTCTTTATCTTTGTCAATACCACCGCATTGCTGAATAATATGCTTCTCTCTCTGTTCACTAATTAAATTTAGACATTATCTATTGAAGTTCTATTACGATAAGGATGTAGAGAATACCCATTATATGATAAAATAAGATTTACCAGTTTCTTAAGAGAGATAAACGTCAGAGAAGTTTACAGAACATCAACTCTTTAAACAACAATAGTAAAGTAACTGAAGTCTAGCCACAAGTCGTTAGATCACATTGTTCACTGGGTACATAGACACCAACTCTTTTCCTGGTCTTTCATGGTCTCACATGATTTACCTGAAACATTTCCACCATCTGTTGGTAAGTCTGGTCCCGCTCTTCCATAAAGACTATATCCTTGGCTGCTTCTGAGCTGATATACACATTCTGAGAAGCCACGGGGTTCCTGGTAAGTGCCTTCTTTATACCATAGATCACCTACTACCACATAGCACCTCTTCCTATTTCAAAAGCTATGCCTCTCACTGGACCAGCGAAAACACTGCCGAAGTAGTCTGTAGAGAGACGCTTAGAGGTTCCAGTGTGTTAGCAGAGCAGAGATGATTAGTATTCCTTATGCCTAATGAGGAGTCACACCTGCCCCAGCTTAGATCCTCAACATTCCCGCTGACCCCAGGGCCTCTCAACTCCTTTCTTCGGTGCACTATTCAGAGATGTGACTTTGGAGAACAGTTTCCAAAAGCCTAAAGGGTACTTGAATGTGTTGAAATTATACAATTCCATGTGGGAATTAGTGGATATATGAACACAGTTTCCTAGAAAGAAGGTCCATAACCTTTATGATAGTCTCATGGGCTTACAACTTTAAAAAAGTTAAGGATTATTATTGTAGAATTCTATCACTGCATCTCTGTAATGCTGCCAACGTTTCCCTGTGAAGCAATTTACATAGAAGGAGGATGAGCTTCTTTCCATCTTGACCTTCCTTTGACCTACACCTACTGCTCAGGATGAGGCAGGAGCCATTCCTCAGAACTGAAACCCACTGTGTCTCTAGCCCATTTTCTGCCCTTTTCTGTTTTTCCAAATCATAATAAGACCACAGTGAACATCCCTATAGTGCTTTATGTTTTATAAAGTACATCCAAAGACGTCATCTAATTTGATCTTCACAATAAGCCCAGGAGATAAGCATTATAGTTTCCGTTTCACGGATGAAAAACCTCAAGCTCTGGGGGATTTAGTGACTAACTCAAAGTTTCTCTAGAGCTAGTAGGTTCTGGGTCCTTACTGGAACCTGAATTCTGTGACAGGTTTGTTGTTTCTTCTACCTGCCGGAAACCACAATGAGATTGGAAAAGCTGGACTTTCAGCATAGCTGAAACCGTCCCAAGCCACTAATACCTCTTCCTGTTGGTTTACTTTGTGCTCTAAAATGTGATCTCAGCTCTCAGTGTACATGTCCTAAATTATTGATCACAATAGATATATAAAAAATGAATTGCTTGGTGACAGCTCAAATCATTAGCACACACATTAGCATATATTAAACCTTGAATACATAGGCCAATGTTCTGGCCACAGAGTTAGCCACAGCGGCAAATACAATGATAGAGGGTGTTGATGGTGGTGTTAAGAGGAATTTTCCTTCATCTTGAATAGACCGTAGTTGCTTTAGATCACTTGTTCAAAAGGATTTGACTCAATCCATCAGAAAGCATTTCTTATCCTGAATTTCCCCTCACAGGAGGCCTATGAGACTCATCAGGATAAAATCCGGATGGTAGGGGAGCTGGTGACTGTCGTTGGTGCCGTGATCATCCTGCTCCTGGAGGTGAGGTGCAGGCAGGATCCAAGCTGAGGCCATCCACCTGAGGCCGCAGACTGAACTGCAGTCTACAGTGTCTTTTTGTTTTACCGGCCTCTTCTCAGATCCCAGACATCTTCAGGGTTGGCGTCTCTCGCTATTTTGGACAGACTGTCCTTGGGGGACCATTCCATGTCATCATGTGAGTGCCCTTTCCTTCCAGCCCCTGCCTGCCTTTGCCAGAATTGTTCCAGGCTTCCTGTTCACTCTCTGGGACCTATACCTGAGCTGACCCTCACCTCCAGGGATTTCTCTCTCGTGGGGTTGTATGTGTGACTGTATATCTGCTTTAGGTGTATAGTTTAAGCCTGAGTGTGTGGGCACCACCTGAGTTACCACCATGCTGGAGGGGACCTAGAATATTTCCAGTCCTCCCTGCTTACTGCTCCCTGCTCTCCCCGCAGCATCACCTATGCCTTCCTGGTGCTGGTGACCATGGTGATGCGCCTTTGCAACATGAATGGGGAGGTGGTGCCCATGTCCATTGCCCTGGTGCTGGGTTGGTGCAGTATTATGTACTTTGCTCGAGGATTCCAGATGCTGGGTCCCTTCACCATCATGATCCAGAAGGTCAGTGCTTTCCCCAAAGTTTCCTCTGGCTTTAGCCATAGGACCTTCCCAGACAAGGGAGGGAGTGAGAGGAAAAAGGAAAATGCTGTTCAGAATGGATCTGATGAAACTATGTGGACTTTCCGATCTGTTAGCACTACGGGCTGAGGGACAGGTGGAGAAAGGATCACTTCACCTTCCTTCTCTTTTTCTATTTCCTATAGATGATTTTTGGAGACTTAATGCGCTTCTGCTGGCTGATGGCTGTGGTTATTGTGGGATTTGCCTCAGGTAAGAGCACCAGTCCCTCCTCCGCTAGATTATTGGATCTGGTTCTTCAGAAAGTTCACTCTGGCTCTTGCTCTCAGTTCTCATTTGCACTCCATTTTGTGTTTTTGGTTTGTTTTCCTCGTGGAAAGTGAGTCAAAAAGCACTCTCCCAGCCATAGGATCAACGTCACCCAGGTTGGTCTAGGATGTAGACCCATGTGCTCTGAATTTCTGGGCCAATAACATTCATTTGACTAACTGCCCTACAAGATCTTTAAAGGAGAGATGGAGAAAGGCTTTGGAGAGAGACAGACATTAAACAGGAAAGACTGGCTGGTTGTGGATCTCGGAAAACTATGCAGGCAAACAGGGACGGTGCAAGATTTAACTCCCCTATGTTTACTCTTCAGACGAAGAAGCATAGAGCATTTAATAACACATCACGTGCTTTTTTTAAATGTGTGGTCAAAGTTGAGAGAAAAGTAAAGAATTCAAAAAAGGAGGTGCAGAAAAAGAGTTTGGAGAGTTTGAAGAATGAGAGAGGAAAACAGAAGAAGAGTTGTGAAGAGAGACTTGGAAAGAGAGGCCATCAAGGACTCAATCAAAGCCCAAGGCACAGTGAGAGAGTGCCAGGGAGGAGAGGAAGGGACAAGGCAAGAAAGTCAAAGGCAGAGCCAGAGCCAGAGGCACAGCCAGAGGGAGCGAGAGGGAAAGTGAATGAGTAGAAGAAAGTTCTTAGGGAAAGGCAGGAAGAGGAAGGGAGAGCGAAAGGCAGCAACTCTAATCCAGTCCTCAGTGTCTGCAACTGAATATCCGTAAGACAAGGAGATGTACTACACAGTATTTGAAGATCCCCGACTCTTAAAAGACCATGGCTCAGTACAAAGGACATCACCTCTGTCCTGGGAATTACTCTGTTTAATGAAGGGTCCCACAAAACAGTAGGCCAAAAAATACACCAAGATCTGAACTACAAAAGGATGAAATGGAGGTTGGCTGCCTGTTTGAAGGATTCCCCATGTACACTTTCCCCCAACCCTCTACCCCATATGTGTCTACACATGTACAAAATGAGGGAATTCCATAGTCGTTTTCTGTTGTAGATGTAGATGTCCCATACCCAGAATCTCCTAAATTCTCTCTTCTTGGTTGTTGCACTTACTTTTTCTTATGTAAATAAAAAAGCAATGCTTTGTCATAGACCTTATTTCTGCTCTGGGGATCGCCTTGTTTATATTTCAGTTCCCCTTACAGAGAGGAGTCTTTTAAAGGTTCTAATGCTGTAACAAGGTTCTGAGATGCCTAGCACCATCCAGTAGGCTACACATGGAGCAGGGAAAACTTTTCCATGCGGGTCCAAGTTCACCCAGGGAATCTCATGGTAATGGATGGTTATCTGGAAGACAGTGAGATTTTCTTAAAAGATGCTTTTCTTTTAGCCTTTTTGTGTGTGCAGTTCTTTAAAACTGTTGGAGATTTCATGCATTCTTGTAACAACTTGTCTTTTAAATATTTGGTTTTCTAAAATGTAAAAATATTGTCAGTGACTTATTTTATATATACTTTTTTGCTACCTGGCTGAGTATAACCATTAACCAGAGTGATGAACTTGGTCATAGGACATTTCAGGGTAGCCAGGTCCACAAGGAAACTTACATTCACACATCTACATTGATGGGTAAGTGTGTGTGCATGCGTATGAATGTATGGGGATACATACTGGAGGTAAAATAAATGCTGACCATTCCCATGCTTATTGTGGTAACTCCCTATTTCCCCATCTCCATGCCTTCTTCCTGGGCGGAGCAGCGTTCTTTGTCATTTTCCAGACAGAAGACCCAAACAATCTGGGGCAATTCTATGACTACACCATGGCACTGTTCAGCACCTTTGAACTTTTCCTCACCCTCATTGATGGGCCCGCCAACTACGACGTGAACTTGCCCTTCATGTTTAGCATTGTCTACTTTGCCTTCGCCATCATTGCCACACTGCTGATGCTCAACCTGTTCATTGCCATGATGGGTGACACACACTGGCGAGTGGCCCATGAACAGGATGAGCTCTGGAGGGCCCAGGTGAGTTTATTAGTGTTGGTCTTACTAAGGGGCAGGGCATGGAGAGAAAAATCAAAGTTGAATATATTAGCTGACTCTTACGAGAGTCACAGAACAACTGAGTGGGGCTGTCACCTCAATGGAAGTACATTTGGATATGCAGAGGGAACAAAGGAAGCAAAATAGTAGAATAGGGCTAGGATCAACACCCAAGAGCTGGGGGTCTTGATCACAGGGGGAAAGTAGATCCAGGAGTCATCCTTGAGTCCAATGAGAACTAAGAACTGTCTTGTTCTGAAATATTCTAGTTTTCAATTTGAATTTTCTCTTTTATTTGCTTCTATAACTCCCTGTTTCTCTATGATCTTTTCTTTATATTGTCACTGGCTAATAAAATGTTAGTGTTGGAAGTACATTTAGTGGTCTTCTAGTTGAGTTTCTGTCCAACAAATAATCATCTGAAAAAAATTTATCAGAGGGTCGTTCAGTATCTTCTTTAATGCTAACTAAGGCCTTATTATCACATGGATTTGGGCAATGGTTGGGAAGAGGAGAGCTTTTTCATATTTCAAAAGTTTTTGTTATTAGAAAGGACCATGTTCCATTGAGCTGAAATCTATCTTTCTACAATTTTATTCTTTGGCTCCAGTCTTTTCTTCTCATATAACACAGAATGCACTCTTCCATGTGAGTACCACTCATATATTTGAATACAGCCATTATTTATACCCTTGGACTTTTCATTCATTTAACAATAATTATTTAGAGCCTGCTATGTGTTGGAAAATGTCTAGGATCTGAGGACACAAGTGTGGACACAACAGATACAGTCTATGCTCTCATGGAGCTTACAGCCTGGTTGGGAAGACAGAGAAACAAGTGACTTCACAGAAGGCTATACAATTATAGTTATAAAAGTGTCATAGGGAAGTAGAAGATGCTAAAAGCAGCATTCAACAAAAGAGACTGACTGGAAAGGTAGAAAATGGTTTCCTGATGGAGTGACATTTAAGATGAGCTCCTAAACATGGGTAAGAATTAGCCAGTTAAGAAGAATAAGGGGAAAGGATGGATGTTAGGGTTTTTATTAATCTGAAGTTTTGGCTACAGGGACAGAAAACCAAACTCAAATAGACTTTTTAAAAAGGCAGTGGGAGGAGGATGTGTTGCTCCTCATAACTTGAAAGTTTAAAGCATTAAACTCGCTTTAGCGTGTGTGGCCAGAACCCAGATCTCCATTTCACACATTACATCAGTTTCTCTGTTCTGCTCTCTTTTGTCCTTACTCTCTTCTAAGTCAGTCTCTCCCATCATGTTGGTGAGATAGTTTACAGAAGTCCTAAACTCCCAAGGAAAGGAGCAGGTATACTTCATTACTCAATTCTAAGGGCCCCATTCACATTGTATTCTGTGTGCCTCCTGATGTTGTGAAATATATAGCCTTTAAAAGTGTCTTTCCCCCAGTGAACCAAGTCTAGATTCCATTTCATTGCAATAAATTTGAGTCATAGATGCATCCTTGAATTTAAGGTTAAGGCCAAGGACTGGAGAGTGGTAGTCGTGGTGGTCGTGAATTTCTGGGGAAGAGTAGACTAATTGATTGTGTTCAGTCCAGTCTACTCTAACTGATGGACTGAGAGGAGCGAAGGAGTGATTCTCTAAATGAAAGATGGGTTCTGTTACCAGAAGAAAGTAGGGGCTGATTAAAGGTACACAGAGAAACAGTAACTGTCCTTTTCAAAGTAAAGAAGGAGAAAAGCTTTCTGGGGGAAGGGAAGAGAATGATTGAAAGTCCTGAGGTTGGAGGGAATTTGGTATAAGTAAGAAACTGAGAGAAGGCCGAGAGATGCGTGGAGTACTAAGAAAGTTGGGGAGTAGAAGCATAGGAAGTGAAGAATTAGGCTATTTTAAGGATTACTAGTTCCTTCAATTAATAAAGCTTCCTGGCCACAATCCATCCTGGCTGCACCCTTCTGTTCATGGCCTAATAGATCATGGTCCTTCTGAAACTAGAATGATCCCTGATATGATTAGAGGAATGCGTTTTAAAAGGGGCCATGCCTTTTCTTGCTTTGGATACTACACTATAAATAGCACTTAAAATTGAGTCAGGTGTTTCAGCAAATACACAATGGCCCTTATTAAGCTTATGATCGACTAGAACCCGTACATCTTTGTTACATGACTTACTTAGCTAAGTTCCTTTACCATTTTCCTGTACTTACACAGATACTATAGTCTTAAAAATAAATGTAGAATGTTACATTTGGTTTTCTTAAATTTCCTCTCATTGGTGGTTTGACTAGCATTCCAGTCTGGTGAGATCATTTTTATAATGCTTCTGTCACCTCACATATTACATTACAGTTTTGTGTCAAAGGCATATTTGATAAGCTTGTCTTCTGTGTTTCATCTAAGTAATTAATGTGGGCTGGGCAAAAGATGGAACATGTGACGTGCCACTAGAATTTTCCCCGCCAGGTTTGTGATCATTAACTCACCCTTTTCCTTTCTAGGATGTGGATATTTAATTTGCTGCAAATTCCCTGAACACCAGCAGCATCATTTCATCCCCAAGACCTTAGATATTCTGTTTAATCATTTTAATTAAATTAAGATAATTGTCCTGTGGCTTTCCTATGAAAAAGTAAATGAGATTAGTTTGGAATGACTCATTTTCCATGAATCTGAATCGTAATGTAGGGGTCATTGTTTTATTCAAAACACTCATAAAATATCCTCTTTCCTTTTATGATGAATGGTGGGGAAAGCAGGCAGCATGATGCCTGGCACAGACTAGGGGATGAATGAATGGCTGTCATCTCCACTGATCTCTGGTGTCCTCATCCCACAGGCTCCTTTTAGTTCCCTCTGTTGGTGGCTTCAGTGTTCTCTGAACCTCATGGCTCTTTCTGAGTTCTTCCTCTACCTCTCACCTCCTTCCAGGTCGTGGCCACCACGGTGATGTTGGAGCGGAAACTGCCTCGCTTCCTGTGGCCTCGCTCTGGGATCTGCGGGTGCAAGTATGGGCTGGGGGACCGCTGGTTCCTGCGGTGAGTAACAGTGTATATGTGTCAACTGCCAATATGTATGAGGCCATGGGAACAAGGGTGACCAGTCCCACATTTATCACCCCCCTCTTCAATCTTGAGTTCTTAAATTGGACCAAAAGGAGACGTCATCACTCTATAAATTGAGACTGCATTAACCTGTTTAGAGGAGGAGAGTGAAGCTGAAGTAGAGGGATAAAAAGAACGCTGATGGCCAATGCCTGGCTGTGAGTACATCAGGGCAGAAATGTGTGAAAGGCTACAGATATGTGTTCATGCTCCTCAGATGCAGGCATGCGTTACGTGTTCTAGTCTTGTTCCCACCTCACCCCCATTTTTAATATATTCTTGCCTCAAGACTAACATCCTCCATCCTAGTCTACCTTCGGCTCCTGACCTGGCTCTCCTCTCTCATTTATTTCCTTAACTGCATCTCCTCACCCTTGTAATACATTTATCTTTTAATTGGCTGGGTTTCCTCTTTCATATTTATGCATATCCCCCCAATCACGCGCATGCACAAGCCCTACCACCCTCCAAATCTTGATTGCTTACCTCTTTGGCCTCCATCCAGGTTATCCTCCGTTCCACTGCACTTCCCTTCTCTTCATCCTACATGATCTTTTGGCTTCAATTCTGGTCCCTTCCTTTTCCTTTCCTCTTGATCCTGTCTCCTACATGTGCTTCACCTCTACTTCTCCCCATGGCCCATCTTTCCCCACCTCAACTGAGACCTTTCCCCTTTCCCCTCCTTAGAGTTGAGAACCACCATGATCAAAATCCTTTGCGAGTGCTTCGCTATGTGGAAGCTTTCAAGAGCTCAGACAAGGAGGATGGACAAGAGAATCTTTCTGAGAAACAGCCCTCTGTGGTTGAAAGTGGGACCCAAGCCAGAACCTCCCTCTTCCTCCCAACTCCCTCCCTGTCCCGGAACACATCCCGCAGCAGCAGCAGTCACCGGGGCTGGGAGATCCTTCGTCGCAACACCCTGGGGCACTTGAATCTTGGACTGGACCTTGGCGAGGAGGATGGAGAGGAAAATATCTATCGTTTATGACTAGGATCCTTGTTACTGTTGACCTGACTCCAGGGGGACCTGAGGTGGGGTGCAGAGAGGCAGACACTTGCTTATGCAACTTTCTAACTTTCATGCCTGTTAATCATGGGAAGGAGTAGACAGAATAATTCCTAAAAGCCATGTCTCACCTTGCACATCAGCATTTCTGGAGATGAGCAAACGGCATCTGTTGTCCCACACATCTTCTGGGTTCTTGAAAGTCCCATATCTTGGGAAAAGAAGGTGTCTTTTTGATCAAAGTTGTACTTGGCATCTAAAGACCCAAAGTAGGAATGCTAGACTAGTGTCTGGATCATCTCTCTTTCTGCCCCAAGTGGGCACTAGAAAGTGATAATCTGTGAAGACTGCCTGGTTCCACACGGCTTAATGTGGGAAGAGCCAGGCATGGCATTGTGGTCCTTTTCTTTTCCCTACACCCGTGTAGGACTCTGTTGCCACCTAGTAACCAAACCCCAGCTAGAAAACCACAAGAAGAAAGGTTCTTTGTATTTGCTTTATCTTTTCAAAGAAATTTATTGTGTTAAGATACACATAACATAAAATTACCATTTTAAGCACTTTTAGATATACAATTCAGTGGCATTAAGTACATTCACATTGTTGTCAAACCAGCACTATTAGTCATTTATAGAACTTTTCTATCATCCTAAATTGAAACTCTTGCACCCGTTAAACATTAACTCCCCACTCTCACCTTTCCACAACCCTTGATCACCAATATTCTACTTTGTGTCTATGAATTTGACTGCTCTAGGTACCTTACATAAGTGAAATCATACAACTTTAATCCTATTGTGTCTGACTTATTTCACTTAGCATAATATTTTCAAGATTCATCCATGTTTAGCATGTATCGGAATTTCATTCCTTTTTAAAGGCCAAATAATATCTCATTGAATGTATGTACCACATTTTGTTTATCCATTCATCCACTGATGAACATTTGTGTGTTTCCACCTTTTGGCTATTGTTAGCAATACGAGTATGAACACTAGTGTACAATTTTCTGTTCAAGTCCCTGTTTTGAATTCCTTTGGGTGTATACCTAGAAGTGGAATTGCTAGATCTTGTGGCGATTCTGTTTTCTGCTTTTTTTTTTTTTTTAAATAAGAGGGCCCTAAGAGAGATGAATATTTTATTTACTTTTTTTTTTTTCTTTTTTGGTGAGAAAGATTGGCCTGAGCTAACGTCTCTTGCTAATTTTCCTCTTTTTGCTTGAGGAAGATTGTCCCTGAGCTAACATCTGTGCCAGTCTTCCTCTATTTGGTATGTGGGATGCCACCAAAGCATGGTTTGACCAGTGTGAGTCCATGTCTGGGATCCAAACCCCCAAAACCCAGGCTGCTGAAGCAGAGTGCATGAACTTAATCACTACACTACCAGACTAGCCGTCATATGGCAATTCTGTTTAATTTTTTTGGGAACTGCCATACTGTTTTCCACAGTGGCTACACTATTTTACATTTCCTCCAGCAATGCACAGGGCTTCCAATTTCTCTACATCCTCACCAACACTTGCTACTTTCTGGTTTTTTTGATACTAGCCATCCTAATAGGTATGAAGTGGTATCTCATTGAGGTTTTGATTTGCATTTCCCTAATGACTAATGACATTGAACATTTTTCATGTGCTTATTGGCCATTTGTATATCTTTTTTTTTTTTTTTTTGAGAAATGTCTATTCAAGTCCTTTGCCCATTTTTGAATTGTGTTGAGTTTTTTGTTGTCATTTTTGAGTTGCCTTATCCTTGCTTTTTGAGTCTTAGAGTCTAAAGTATTTATATCTCATTTGCATCCTGGTGTGTTTTTATGCATGTGTGGTAAATTATGCCTTTCTATGCTTGAATGGCCCAGTTATGGGACTGTCCGTGGTCTGTCCCTCAGGTGGCTCATTGGCAGCTAATCATCCTTGTGCCTGGAGGTAGCAGGCTACCACCTATGCCTCCAGCAGCAGATATCCTTCACCCCTATCTCCCTTTGCCCCTGTGCTGAGTTGTGGGGTGAACAGCAAAAACAGAGGATGGGCTATCCCTCTCCAGGAAGGAAACTGGGAGCTAAGTGTCCAGGGCACCCATTACAGGGGCTCTTGCACAGCCTCCCTCTTGTCTCCATCCCTCTACTTCTCATCCCAGCCTTATTATCACCCTCACTAAAAAGCCATAAAAGACTTTTAAGACCACTGTGGTCTGGAATAGCAAAGTGTTTAAGGGGGATTTGCGAAACTACAGGCAGGTTCATCCAGCTACTCATGGAAAGCACAGATGAGTGTGGAACAGTGAGGGACCACATGAATGTGCATGCACACACTCACATGCTGGTACACAGGAGGTATGGTGTCTAAAAATACTCAGTCACTGTGATTCCTCTTATTTGCTCAGTCACCTGGATTCTTCTTATTTTCTTTTGTAATGGAAGCACTTCCTTGCCTGTGTAAAGCTAAACTCCCATCTGTGTTCCAAATTCAGTTTTCTTTCTGTCTCTTCAGACAGCTGTGTCCATCGCTTGTCTCCTCTAACTCTTCTCATTTGTGTATCTTCAACCTCTCCCTCTCAGCTAGCTCTAAGGGTCAGCAAATAACCATGCTCTATTCTTTTCCATCTTCAAAGAAATTGCCTACGCCCTCCCTCAATCCCCACCTCTCCTTTCAGCTAGTGCCCTATCATTTTTTATTCCCTTTTCAGGGCCAAATTTCTTAAGAAAAGACTCCATTGTCTACTGCCCTCACACAGCATCCTCAGCCCATTGTGATTTGACCTTACCTCTTCATGCTATTGATAGCACTCCCACAAGGTTATCTAGCTGTGGCTAATCCCACCGAGTAGTCTCAATCTTGCTTGAATTCTCTGTAGCATTCAGATTTTAGTCAACCACTCATCACCTCTCAGCATGTCTAGTGCCACACACTCCCACCACTCTGTCTGCTTCTCTTCTGTCTACCAATCCCTTAAATATTTTTGGTCCACAAGGCTCTCTGTTTTCCTCACCACCTGGACAGTCCAACCTACTTCCATAGATTATATTAACATGCACAGGTTCACTATTCCCAACTCGCTATCTCCGTGTAGATTGTCTTGAGCTCCAGGCATGAACAGCTTGGACACCTATCTGTTGGACAGCTCTACCAGGATAATTTACACACACCTCAAACTCACTGTGTGCCAAACTGCACAGCTTTTCTTCCTCACCAAACCTGCTCCTCCACCAGTCTTCCCAACCAAATAGTAGGCCAGGTTGCCTAAGCTAGAATCCTAGGCATGGTCCTCAACACTGCTGTCTTTAATTCTTGAGATCGTATCCAGTAAATCTCAAGTCTTGTGAACTCTATTCCCTGTTATTTGAAAAATAATAAATTTGGTTAGATAATGCATCAAATGGTGAAAATTCAAAGAGCACACAAGATACACAGGGAAAAAATGCTTTCCTACCTCTGTCCTAGCCCTGGAGGTATTCTCCTCAGAGACATTCATGAATAAAAATTCGTTCTTCTCCTTCCAAAAATACTCTAAGCATATCCAAGCATATTTATGTATATACGCTTCTAACAACACATAGAAGAGTATAGGATATTAGAAAAATAATTCTTGCTTTTTTCATTTAGCATATTTTGAAGACAATTCCATACCAATATAACGTAAAAAAAAACTTTCACTATTCACTACCTCTGGTTCTCCGAGTCCTACTACCGTTATTCTAAAATGGGCCACCATCATCTCCCGCCTGCATTACAGGAGTAGGTTCGTTAACTGCTCTCCTTGCATGAAGCCTTGGACTTCTGCAGTCCACACTTGACACTACAGCCAAGCTGATCGTGTAAGATGCAACTCCTGCCTCAAACTGTGATCTTCTGGAAATTCTTCCTTGAAGCGACTCCCGGCAACCCCTCCAGGCTCCTCATACCTCACACCTCTTGCACTCTAGTTCACCTAGCTGAATTATTATGAGTTCCTGGATGGTGCTATATTCTCCTTCTTCTTGGCCTTCACAACTTCTGGGCCTTTCCACCTCTCTGCACCCACTCTCCCTTCCATCTTTGTAACTTCTATTTATCCTGCTGTTCTCAGCCTAACAGGATAATACATTGGCTGCGTGTTTGTGTGTGTGTTTGAGGGAGGTCCCTGACTCACAGGCTATGTTAGAGTCCACCTGTTCTGTGTTTCCAGGCCATCTATAGTTTCTTTTTTATTATACATCCTGCACTCTATTGTACTTATTTGTTTAATAAGTTAATGTCTGCCTTCATCAGTAGACTGTAGTTACACAGATTCAAAGATAGTGCCCACTTATTCATCATTGTGTTCTCAGTGCCTGGCATAATTCCTGGGACAATGTAGTGTGTAACAAATAGTCACTAACTGAATCTACGAATGATTCACCTGTTTTTATTCTAAGTTCTCCTACTGGCCATACTCCAGTTATTTTTACTTGTCAAATATGTGTGGAATTTTTCCACCTATATAATGTGTGCGGAAACACTTTGAAAAGAATAAACACCAATGCAAATGTAAGTGATTATAGGGAAATTTTCTCAGCTTAAATATACTTCTGTGTGTGTGAGAAAGACACAGAGAGACAGAGAGACAAGGAGAGAAGAAAGAAGGAGGAGGATAAGGAAGAGGAGATGTGGAATATTATGAAGAAGGGGAAAAGAGGGGAAGAACTCCAGCAGCAAGGCTCTGGGACAGAGCCTCCTGAACCATCTGGGATGTGGTGTCGTCTGAAAGAAGCAATCTACAAGATTCTACGGCTGCCCTCTGGAGCCCAAGTGGGAAAGGAGAAGAAGCACACACAGATGTTGCTGTACCCTGCGGCAGATGGGGTAAGTGAACCATGTGCTGAAGGGTTCAAACAGCTGGCAGATGTTCTTGTCCTGCCAGGAAGCTGCAAGGCTTATTTATGGGGCTTTGGAGACAGGCATGAGGAATAAAGTAAGAGAAAGACTGCTGTTCCTGCCTCAAGAATACTTCAGGTAACCCCAAATGATTACCGTTCTCCCCTCCTGCCTTTCCCCTTCCCAGTCACTTCAGAATACAGAACATAGAAAATTCTTGCTTCTGTGGGCTGCACAGGCCAGAGGCAAGGAGGCCATGGAAGGTCTTGTTCTCACAGGTGTCATTGGACTTTAAAAATATGTCCTCTCCCAACTGTTTGCAAAGTATTTTATTGACACGGTTCTGGTAAGAGTGGTTATGTCGCCCCTGAGGAATGGCTTTGCCTGTAGCCTCGGGAATGAAGGGCAGAGGTCAATGTCCCTCTCTTGTACTACACAGAAGAAATGAAAGATAAGAGCTAAAGCACTGAAGCTGAGGGAAGGGAGAAGGGAAGGGGAGATGAGTGAAGAAAGAGCTGACTTGTAGGTCCCTGTGGTGGGATGGCATGGCAAAGACAGGGCAAACTGTGGTGTCCAGAAGGTCCCTTCACACACCTGAGATCACTCAATGAAAAGCTGAGAAAGTGCCTTACGTGGGCTCAAGGATCACTTACTTTCCTGGGCCAGGCCCACTTGTTTGTTAAAGGCTAATGAGGAAAAAATGAGAAATGAACAAGGAAAGAAATACTTTGATCAGGTAGCACTGAATGGTGTCACATCAAACGAGAAGGTTGGGTAAGTGGCCCCCTCTGTCTGCCTTGGGAGGGCAGCCAGGCAGAGCCACCCGGGGGAGGACTGGGCACACCCACTTCCCTTTGCTTGTACCTCTTCTTTGTTGTCCCCAACATGGAGGAGGAGGCACTTATGCCCATGGGGCCTGAGGGAGTGGGGGGCTTGTGCAAGGCCAGGCTGCAGCTGGAGGGACTGAGCACGCATGTCCCCACTTACCTATGCAGTGCCAGGCATCTGTGAGGGGGTCTGCTTGTGAGCGCATGTGCGAATGGTTCTTAATGGGCTGGTTTCTCAACGACACTTTTGCTTTTCTCCATCCTGCTGGAGTTGATTGCCTAACTCCTTCTATTTTTTTGAGGAAGATTAACCCTAAGCTAACATCTGCCACCAATCCTCCTCTTTTTTCTGAGGAAGATGGGCTCTGAGCTAACGTCTGTGCCCATCTTCCTCTATTTTATATATGTGATGCCTGTCACAGCATGGCTTGATAAGCGGTGCATAGGTCTGCGCCCAGCATCCAAACCAGCAAACCCTGGGCCACTGAAGTGGAGCATACTAACTCAACCGCTGTGCCACTGGGCCAGCCCACCTAACTCCTTCTTGATCAAGCTGTGGGATCAACCAAGGCATCGGGCACAAGGTTCTTCCAAGAGACACCATCACTGTCACTCTTCCTCTCCTCCCCACCGTACCCCCACCTCACCCCGACCATGGACTTCATTGGCCAGTGACTATCTTGAGTTCTGAGCTAACCTGAGGGCCACTCAGGTCGCCTCTGCCAACTTTCTCATGCCCATGAGCATCCCCACTGGAGAGCTAGGGCCCTTCAGGGATGAAATGTATAGGTGAAAACCCAATTTCAGTTACCTGCTCTGCCACGATGTTAGCTGATGATTCCTGACTTGCCTACCTACCATGGTTGTGACAATACAATAGCACAACATACAAGGGTCACTGAAACATCACTGACGTAAGGAGTTGTTATCGCAATGTCTTTGCCTTCCCCTAGTTCCCCTCTCTTACGCTCTCGTTCCCTCTGCTTTTCCTCATACCTCTCTGGGCACTGCCTTCTAATTCAGAGGAAGAAGGTAAGAGAGAGGGACAGATATACTAAAGACTGTGGTTCCATGAAGGCGACTTCTGACCCAGTCCTTAGAGATGCTCTCCTGCCCCTGGGTCATAGAGTACAACCCCAAAATGGATGGCTAGTCTCTTCTCCCAGGGACTCTGAGACCCCAACCCTGCCTCTCCCCACATAAACCAGGTCTAGAGAGGAGAGCTGCAAATTGGTCTTCCTTTTCCCAGGCAGAAGTCTTTGCCTCTTCGTCTTCTCTATCCCTCCATGGATAAACCTGGTGGGCAAATGGGAGACAGCTCTTAGACACTGTGGCCTCTAGCCTACACCCTCTAAACCTTAAGT
The DNA here is from genome assembly GCF_037783145.1 of Equus przewalskii. Classification (NCBI taxonomy): domain Eukaryota; kingdom Metazoa; phylum Chordata; class Mammalia; order Perissodactyla; family Equidae; genus Equus; species Equus przewalskii. The sequence continues at coordinate 95,646,155 of NC_091834.1, read as the reverse complement.
CAGTGATAACTCCCTCCTCCTGGGTCCCAGGTCAGCCAGGAGCCAGGCTCAGAACAGGAGGGGGGATGGAGGGAGTGGCTGCAGCCACAGGTGCCTTTGCTACCTAGACACACCACACCCTCCCCTTCATCCCAGCGGCCGCTCACTTCCCACCTTCTGCAGGCCAATTAATCTTTCAAGAGCAGAAGTTATTTTCTCTGTGTGTGGGCTGGGGATTGACAAACACCCTCCTCCCTCCCAGGACATACACCATAAGCACACACACATACACAGTTCCCCGCCACCTTCCCTTGTTCCCTGTCACCTTGCACATTGGCCCACCTTTGCCTTTGAGGGCTAGGAAAGGAAATACATTTGCAATTGCTTGCAAATAGCTTGCAATTGCCTTGGCACAGATCATGGTCCATAAAACACAGTTCAACATCCACTTGATGCCAAGTGCCCGATGAGGAGGAGAAGATGATGATGTGATTTAGCCTCTTCCTCTAAGGTTCTGCAAGTAGGAGAGATGAGCATATAAAGGGACAATGCTAATGCAGTACTATTCTTTACATAAAGGGCATGAAGAAAGGGAGCTGGGAGCACAAAGGAGACTGGGACTAGCCCTGGCAGGGGGAGGATGGGTGCAGAGAAAAGAAAAGGGAGAATATGACATTTGAGTTGAGCTGCAAGGAATGAGCTGGAGTTTATAAACCAGATAATTAATGTAAAGCATCTCCTTGAACAGGGGCAGGACTGATGTGGTTACAGAGTCTGGTATAGGGGAAATGCCATACACCTGATTTCTTCCCTACTCAGTTCAACAATGAACAAGGAGTTAGATTTAAACAGTTTCTTTGGGAGGGATAGGGGGTGAGGTCCATGGGATGAATAACACAGAAACCCACCTTGTGCAAGTGGTAACAGTCTGAAGTTGCATCTGCTCTAGTCTCATGGCGGGGTTTGGCCCATGGGAGAGTAAGTTGCTCCCTGAAAAGTCTCTAAGACACAAAAAAAAGCAGCAGAAAAGTGAATGACAGACTAGAAACAAAGGCTATCACTGTGCATTTGCTGTGAGCCACGTGCCTCTGAGCCTGTAGCATCCAACTCTCACAATGAACCTGCTGCACCTTAGCTGTTGTTAGTCTCCTTTTACAACTGGGAACTAAAGCCCAGAGAGGGTGAGGGCCTTGCGCAAGCTCAAGTGACTACGACTGTGCTCATTTTGTAGACGGAAAAACTGAGGCTCAGAGAGGTGGACTAATTTGGCCAACATTACTCAACCAGTAATTAGCAGAGTGTGACTTTGAATCCAAATTTATCTGGCCCTAAGGTCTGTGCTCCTTCCACTACAAGATTCAGGATCCCTGAGACAAGGCAGCTCTAAGGTCTCTACCAGAAAGTTATTTCCTGGATGCGCTCAATTTCAAATACTCCCATCCAAGCAAAGATGAGAAAGCAATGAGTTGCCTTCATATGATACGGTACAGCATATAAAGTCTCTTCATTGCCATTATCTTCTTTAATAAAAACAACAACCCTGTAGAATAATAGGGAAGAATTCTTATCCTCATTTTACAGACAAGGAAGCTGATTCTCAGAGAGATTGTATGACTGAGGTCACAGACCAGTGCAGAGCAGGACAGTAACTGGGGCTCCTGGGCTCCTGGAGAGACCTGTCCTCACAACGACTCCCTTACCTACCTGTATGGACAGATGGAAAAATCCAGACCTGAGTGGATAGGGTCTACCCTCTATACCAAGGGTGCAGCAAGGGCCAACACAGTGGAGGGTCTCAGAGACAACTCAGTACAATGCTAGCTCACAGGCACTTGCATAACTCAGAGTAAATGTCTTAGGACATCCATCAGCCACCCTCGACGATGGGCACACAACCTCAGCCACAGAATCACCCACTGACACCTTCAATGTAGATTCCAACAGGCAGCCCTGGGCTCTGAGGTCTCCTGCACTCTGGTCTGTTCACAAGTATTTTAGGCCCAGCCCTTGATTACATAATGGTTTCTGGACTTCCCTGTAGCTAGGGGACACATCAAAGTCAGCTCTTGGAGTTGGGAACTTCAGCAAGGCCAGGAGAAGGAGGAGGGCTCAGGGAGGGGAGCCAGTGACCTGAGAAGTGCCCCCAGGGCACGGCATGTGGATGATGTGCCATTCCTCAGAGCCTGCGAACAGATCCCTATCAAGAGATCACTGTAGACTCCACAAATGCCCTCATGCATGTATCAGTGCTTACGTGTCGACACAAACCCCACAGCCACACTCCCACACGCACAGGGCCACCACCATGTCCGGGAAGCCTGTGGCTGGGGGCAGGAGAGGAGGGCGAGGTGCAGAATAGCTACCATCTTTTTCTTTCTTTCCTAGCTACTGTTATTGTAGTGGCTGACTAGACACTTCAGGCTCCTGGTGCTTAGGTAGGTCCAGAATTGCCCAACAGCCTTCTGGAGAACGTACTGCTTGGCTTGGGTTCCTTCCTGTATCCAGCTGGGACATCACCTCTTAGCCCCCTGGCTTCAGTCTCCCCACCCTCCTCTCAGTCTGCCACGGTGCCCTGCTCTGGTATCTGCCACAGTCTGCCCAGCCCCTCATGCCCTAGCTTGGCGCTGCCTCACAGTCCAGGGGGAGGCCCTCCCTCCCCTCCCTGCTGCTGCTCCATCAAGGTGAACTTATAGGCCCAGCTGCAGGAAGAGGAGGCCCAGAGCTTCCTCCCAGGCCTGCCTCTTAGTGTGCAGTCTCTTGGACCCCAGCGCATTTCCTTCTCTGTTCTGCTCCTTGATCCCTATACCTGACTCTCAGCCCCAGGCCTTGAGGAGGAAGTGCGCTTGCCTGTTCCTGCTGTTCCCTCCCATGGCTGGCACAGCGCTGTGCACATTCAAAAACTGCCCCTACTTTCAGAATGAGTCTGGAATTTTGCTTGGTTTTTATGACAGAGGTGCTGGGGTGTTTGAGTGAATGCTTGTGCTAAATAAATAGAATTTGAAAGAGTTCTTATCACAGCCCCGCTGCCCTTTCACTAAGTTTGCTGGGGTGGGGAGAGAAAACACATAAGAAGTGCAAATGGGGACAAACTGGAGGAAGATTACTGATAAAATGCTGCACTGCAGGGCTGCTGCTGGAAAAGGCTGTGGTTTCCAGTTTGAACACATGCTTTTGGAAAAGCGTCTTGCCTTTCTTTGGGGTTTTTGATAGCAATGATCTGATTTGGGATAATGGGTGGATCCCGTCTCCTGAGTCCCAAGCCAAGACTGTTTACTCTGGGCTTAGTGGCCCAGTGGCTTCCTTCTCACCTGCCCTGAGCCCAGTGTCTGGACACTGCCAGGAGTGGAATGAAGTGGAGTGGAGAGTTAACCCGCTCCTGCCTTGTCAGAATGACCACACACCTGGTCCCCAGCCCTGTCTCAGGCTGTCTCCCTGAGCTCTGGGAATCTCCCTGGTGAGGGAGCTTCTCCCTCTCCTCACCCAGAATGACCGGGGTCACGGGATCTTGCCATTTATCAGGCTAGAGGATGATCAGAAGCCATGTGTCCCCATGTTCTGCCGGCCTACCTTCTCTCTCTCCCCCTGCCACTTGGAGCCTCTGCCCCTGTGTTTCAGAGACAAAGAGAGACAGATTTAGCCCGAGAAATAAGAGCCCTTTCTGAAATGAGGCTGCTTTTGAGCTCTACCTTTTCTGCATGTAGAAGTTGAGGGGGGCTACCTGGGGGAGTGGACAATGTTGAAAGGAACAGTGAATCTTAAGAACCTAAGAATCCTTATTTTTGCAGACCAGGAAACTGAAAAAGGTAAGTGACTTGGCCAAGGTCCCACAGTGATTTCTGGTCAAACTGGGGTTGGAATGCAGCTGTCCTGATTACATATCAGTTGTTCTCTGTTTTGCCTCTTCCAGAAGCCAGCCTCATGGCACATTTGGCATATTGGGAAAGCTATTTGGGGGCTGCACACATTTCACCAGCTTCACTCCTGGTTGATTTCAGAGCCTGAACGAAATGACACTAGGGCCAGGTAAGGTGGGATGAAAGAGGATAGGGGGAGATGGCAGAACAGAGGGGTTGGCTTTGGAAGGGAGAAACACTCAGGGTCTCAAGAGGAAGAGAGAAAAAAAGGAGAAAGGAAAAAGAGGCTTGGGGAAGCCTGGCCAGCTGGAAGGCTGTGGACTATGACACCATCCTGCACACTGCCCTATCTCCAGAGGGGCCACTCTGGGGCCATGAATCATGACTCCAGCCTGCAGAGGGCTCAAGAGAGAGGGTGAGGTCAGAGCTCTTGATGAGGCTCCTTCTAAAGCTTCAGGCCTCCTCTCACAAACCAGGAGACCCAGCACCCCCACTTCTCCCCCAAGCAGCACTCAGTGACCTTTGAGATGGGGGACCTAGGAAACAAGAAGCTCAAAATCATTGAGAGGCAAAAGGGGCCACAAACCTAGCAAGGCTGGATCAGACGATCTCCCATGCAGAGGTGGGGAAGGAGGGGAACTGGCCGAGAGTGGAGGGAAATGGACAAGGGAAGGGGAAGATGCTTACATCCATATGCCCATCTATGCCCTTTGGGCACATTCTGCAAAGGGGTAGGGGTCCAGGGGGACCAATGCCTATGAATTTAAAAATCTACAGACTTAGAAGGACACCAGACACATACGCACACACACACAACTGTTCTAAAACATTGCTACAACATATTGATTCATTTGACATAAAATATACCCTACATAAATATATGTCAAATACAGTGCACATCCATATCTGAGAAGGTGGAACTAGCCACACAGTGAGGTTTGTCACGGCCTCTTCCCTCTCCCCTAAGCCCTGTTTCCACCACCAACTGAGCTCTCCAACCACCTTCTTTGCCTGCCCCAGATCTTTCCAAGAAAGCACACAGAGTCTGAAGCTCCTTTCCAATGTCACCATGGCGTGAGGGCTTAGGTGGCTTGAGGATGGAGAGGTTGCAGGAGAGGAGGGCAAAGGGATGGAGCTACAATAAATAACTGGGATGAGAACAACTGGGATGGGACTGGGGACAAAGATCACATTTTAGGGAAAAGTACATGATGGTTCTGCATGAATTTAGACCTTTTGACCTGTGAAAGCTAAAGTGCCTTTATCTTTCCTTCGGTATACGTGGAACCACATGACATATTTCTTCAGGATCACAGAAGGTTTGAGTTGAAAAGGACTTTAGAGGGCTTCTTGCACAAACTGCCACCTAGGTAGCCACAGATCCAGCACTAGAGCCCAGCTCACCTGGCTCCCAGGCAGACATTTTAGCAGTACACCAACCTGCTTGACCCCTGGGCGGTACTTATGACACGTGTGTATGTGTGTGTGTTTACCTGCTGATCAGTCATCTACTCCTTGAACGGCCTCACGGGCGGGCAAACAAGGGCTTGTGAACTCAGTGACTGGAACAAACTCCAAGCTGAGGGAGCGGCGATTTAGACCTTGTTGCCCTGTGCTGGCTCCATCCTTCCAGCCCCTTGGCCTGCCTAGTCAACCCTGCTCATGACAACAGAGCTAAAGAGATACCCTCTAAGAGGGCGTAGGGAGCAGGGATGGGGTGACGCACTTAGCAACAAGGAAAAAAACAAAGGGGTAGAGAGCAAGAGAAAGAAGAAAAAGAAAGCTAGGGTTCACAAAGAAACCACAGAGTCGTGGTCAGATACACACACACCCCATATCATACACCACAACCACACACACAGGATACACCACACACCATATCCCCCATATACCACACACACACGCCTCACATACACACATGCACACAAGCCCCATACACACCGGCATAGAGACTAAGACCAAGGGAGCAGATACAACTTCAGAGAGACAGAGCCAGGGAGGGAGGAGAAACGGAAATAGAAAGACAGAGAGTAAACAAAAGAGGTACAAAACCAGAAGAAAAATACTTATACATAATTTTTTGCCTTAAAGCAGCAGTTCTCAATGGAGAGTGATTTTACCTGTCAGGGGACAACAGGTAATGTCAAAAGACATTTTTGGTTGTCACAACTGAGCAAAGGGGGAACACTACTGTCACCCAGTGAGGGGTGGCTAACCATCTGACAATGCGGAGGACAGCCCCACACTGAAGAATTATTTGTTTCAAAATATCAATGGTGCCCAGGTTGAGAAACTGTGCCCGAAATGCAGAAATCAGCATCAAGCAGCTCCCCCACCCCCAATCAGGGCTGGGCCCCAGTCCTACACATACTGACACATGCACACACACATCACCTCCCTGACCACCTCCAACCCCTGCCAATGTGGCCCCCAGAGGAGGCCAGTCATACTCGTGTTGACAAACTAGTGGTCCTGGCCCCACCGTTGAATTCTGAGAACCTAACTTTTGCTTGGAGTTCGAGCTCAGCCTGAGGCAGGAAGAACTGGCTAGACGCCTTCTGCGCATTCTCGGCCTGTTCCAGACGCAGTCCAGCTTGATCCTCTAGTCCTTCCTTCCCCATGGGCTCTGACCCCTTCAGTCCTCCCAAGGGTATATCAGAGACTGACCACCATGAGGTGAGGGGCAGACTGGACGTCAGCCATTCCAAGTCCATACACTTGTCATTACAGATGGGACCATTGGGAGGGACAATGACTTGCCTAGAGTCATAAAAGTCTTCTTAAATTTGGATTCTGGGCAAGGGGAGAGGGTATGATGGCAAGTCTCACTACGTGAGGCTGGTAACTGTGACCATCCTCCTATGAGTTCCAATCTCCGTCTTGCTCCCTCACCCCCTTCACCTACAGCCTCCTATATTTGGACGCTCGAGTCCTGGATTCTGGGTTGCAGAACCAACCGAGTCCTTCCATCTCAGGAAGTGCTGCCCAAGCACCGAATAGCACAGGCCTTGGAGCGGGCCAGGGAGCCATGCAACACTCCTCAAGAGAGGAGGAGCACCAGGGCATCCTTCCTGTCCCCTTGGAGCCAGCAATCCTGGAGAGGTATAGGGAGTGTGGCTTTAAGATGTGAGAGAACCCATGTGGATAGTGTCACCCACCCCCTGGCCCACCTTCCCTCACGTCCAAGCACGTGATGTTGAGTTCAAGAACTGAGAGGGCACTGTCGGCAGAAGCTTGTATCCAGCACACTGCCTCCTTCCCTCCCAGCCCTCCCTGCCCATTTTGAATCTCAATTTCCCATCTGTCATGGTGACCCATGCAAAGTCAGCACTAGGTGGAAGAAGCCAAGGAAGGAAAGGAAAGTTGGGAATGACAGAGTCCTCCTGTAGCCTCCCTCCCTACGTGGCAAATACCTCATCGGCTAATCTCCTCCCCAACCAGGCACTGAAATGGGGTCTTTGCCTGGAACCCAATAGGACAGAGAAAGTGGGTGGGTCAGCAGACAGAAAAACAGTGGCTTAATGGGCACAAAGGTCCTGGGTTCAAGGTTTGGGTTCCAGAAGCTTCCCCCCACCCAGCTCGCACCCACTGACCCCTGGGTGGGTGGGGAAGGCAGCTAATTGAACTGCACTGTTTACTCAGGGTGCTATAGCCTGGCCTTGGGCCCAACAATAGGAACAGAATCGCTGCTTTCCCTTTAGGTTTGAGGGTGGGCCTCCTACACCCACCCACAGAGACACCCCACCCCTGGACCTACCTTTCCCTCTCCCCTACATACACATGCACATAGGTACACACATGCATATACCACACACACATATATCCATATGCACATGCCACACATTACGCACATGCACAAACCACACACACAAACACACAGACACTCTCCTCGCTGTGGCCTCCAGCTCTCTGAATCAGAGACAAGTAGTGGAAAACAGACTCTGAAGCTAGGGAGTGACACACACACACCTGTGACTCTAAATGCCCAGACACCCATGCCCCAGGCCATCTGGTCCCTGGCTTGCCCTGGGACTTTGCATAAGCTGGGGTCTCAGTTTCTTTCCAAGGAGAAGGTTGAACTAAAAGATGTTCATGATGGCTCCCAGTTTGCTCATGTCAGAGTTCTACGCAGTGGGACTAGGATGGGCTGTGCTTTCTGTCATCATTCTTCAATGTCTGCACAAGTGCCTTCACCTCTCTAGAACTTTCTTTGCCAGTTGGAATGAAGGGGTGTGGTAGGGCAGAAAGACGGTGGGCTGTGGCATCAGGGGAGTGGCTCTGAATCCAGTCTGTCGCTAACTGACTATATGACTTGGGGTGATTTACTTTACCACTTTGAGCTTTGGGGTTTTATTTCTTTTCCATCAGTAAAATGCGGATAATCATACCTGCCTCGAAGGTTTGTGTGAGTTACATGGGAACACTCCACCAAGGGCCCAGTAAGCAGCAGCGGGCAAGTCCATGATGCCTCCACGGGAGGATGCCAGGGAAAATATTCACAATGTTTGGGAAATATTTATACTAAAAAAAGTCTTCATTGTTTATCTGAAATTCAAACTGAACTGGGCAGATATGTTGTGTTGGGCGGGGGGGGGGAACGTCTCTCCAGATCCATAGTAGGGGGCTGTGAACTCTGTCCAGGGGGCCAAATCCTGCCCGCAGCTCCCTTTTGTGCCCTAGCCCATGAGATAAGAATGGACTTTACATCTTTAAAGGGCTGTGAAAAAAACCCCAACCAAACAAAGAAGACTATGTGTCAGATACTGTATACCTGTATGTGGCTTACAAAGCCTAAAATATTTACACTTACTATCTGGCCCTTTACAGAAAGAGTTTGCTGACCCATAGTTGGTAAGGAGACTAAGAGTTTTCAATATTCATACGCTTATTCTGGGTCAGGCAAGAGATTAAAGTGGAAGAGTCAAGAAAAGCTCAGGAGGGGGAGGCACAAAACAAGGAGGGGGAGGAAGATAGAAAGGTCCTGTGAGAACGGTGAGGGCTCACCAGCAACTTGCTCTCCGGGGTGCCCCTCAATCCCCAGTGGCCTGCTGACTCCGCCCCCTCCTCCCTCACTGCCTGGAGTCTCTCAGCCTCCTCTGACCTGTCCAGGCCTTTCTATAAAAGGTCACCGAGTGTTCCAAAGTCCAAGGGAGGACTCTCCAGGCTCTTTGAAGACCTCTCCTCTGTGGACTCGCCTGGGGGCAGGGAGAGAGACTCAGGTGGAGAAGGAGTTAGGAAAGTCCCAGATGGCAGGCTGTCTGTCTCTTTAAATCTCAGGTAATTTGGGAGGAGGGAGGGAGTGTCTGCAAGGCTCGCCCTCACTCCCAGGAGGAGCTCCTGACAGAGGAGCCTGGCGGAGGGAGTCCCACTTCTGCCAAGCACAACAAACTTGGAGCTCTCCCCAGTCTGGCTGGTGTGCCTCAGGGAGACTCCTGCCAGGACCAGGGAGGTAGGAGACGGAGGGACCTCTACTGGGAGAGGGCAGGCCAGCTCCGGAGGGGGGCCCATGTGGCCCCAAGGCTGAGTCCTGTCAGGGTCTGGGCTTGGCCTCAGCCCTCCAAGGAGCCGGCCCTACACTCCATGGGTTTGCCGTTCCCCAAGGAAAAGGGGCTCATTCTCTGCCTGTGGAGAAAGTTCTGTAGATGGTTCCAGAGACAGGAGTCCTGGGCTCAGAGCCAAGATGAGCAGTACCTGCTGCAGCAGAAGAGGTAAGCCTCAATCTGCTCCTCACCCCTCCTCTCCCTCTGCCTCCCTCTTTCCCCCTCTCCATCTTTTGGCACCTTTGTCTGGACAGACTGCCCTTCCAATCCTGGCTCCTCTGGAGCATTTTGTCTCAAGAGTCTTGGTCTGTGGGGCTAGCACCCCAGAATGCCAGGTGGAAGCTGTGGGGGCTGGCATGGACACAGGTGTTCACCATCTTTAAGATCCAATTAAATTATGCAAACCTCTTCTGAGTACTTCCCTAAAGGCCAAGCACCTTTCTGGGCCTTGACAGGATTGTGGTATCATTGAACCTCTACCACAGAGGTGCTGGCGGGTCGAGACAATGCCTTATATATCTCTACTCCCTGCCCCTGGAACAATCTCTCTGGCAGAAATACATAGCACATGTATGTATGTATGTGGGAATGAATGAATGAATGATTGAATGAACAGAGCAGAGGGGAACTGTAGACACTGGTAACCAGCACAAAATAAGACAAACTGTGGTAATGGTCAGCATTCCTCTGCATTTATCGCATCAGCCATTGACTAAGGCCTGAATGCCGGACACTGCAGATGGGGTGGTATGAAGATGAACAAAGCTGGGACCCCCCGGAATTTATTACTGTCTATTGTGTGGAGAGGGGCATGCGTGACTGGCCAAAATACCAGATGTGTTTATGACCAATGCTCATCCATTCTTTCATCCAGGTTGAGGAATTTAAGAGGTTCTAGAGTTGGAGCCCTAAGTAAATCTCACTGGTTGCTTCTAGCCCCCTGAAAACTTCCCTGAACTCATTTGATGTCCCCCCACCCTGCTAGTGGCTTAGAGTTGAGAGCTGGGGAGGAGGGGAGATGGCAAAGCTTGAGCCCATTCCTGTGTGTGGTTTTTTCTCCAAAGTCTCTGTGGCGGTGGCACGCTAGAAGGATGTCCTCCTATTGAGGCTTTCCCTGGCCCCTAAGAAGGCAGATAATAGGCTGTTCATAGGGGAAAGCCCAAAGGTTTTGCGTCTGAGGCTCTTCCTCTACCTCCAAGATTAGGGGCCTGCTAGAGCCGGACAAGGAGGTTAGAGGCTGCCTGGAGCCCCTGGGGTTTTTCTTCTTCTGCTCGAGGATTCTGGACTGGGGATGTGCTCATTTTTTGAGTTTTGGCTTCCTGTCTCTCTCATCAGCCACCCACCTCTCTCCTCCCCAGGCTGGGAGAGTGGGGGCTGAGTACATGTTTGGCTGATGACATCTTGAGGCAACAGAATGGCACTGTTGTTGTAGAAGAGGTCATCACTGGTTCCACTCACCCCTTCCCACTCAGGACCCTGGGGCTGGGGGAGCCAGGCACAGAGAACAGAAAGGCCTAGGGCTTGGAAGGGGTGGCGGAGGTTCCCTGTGTGACGTGAGGCAGAGACAGAGTGAAAGACAGTCTGGCTGGGAGTGGGCTGCTTCCACTTGTTTTTTCTGACCCTATTTTTCCTTAAGACCAATTGGTGCTTCTCTTCTTATACCTTGGGCTAAGAAAGCCTGATGTCACCACTTTAAGGTGTTCCCCCTACATTCCTGATATCCCCACCTGACTCTACAGTTTCTTGGCTCTCTTCTTACTAGATGCCAGGAGCCTAGAGTACTGATTCCCCTCTGAATGAGTACACCCTAGAAGGACACTGAAAGTGCTGGGAAAGGGAGTGTCCTCGGCTGTGCAGTGAACCAGGCTACGGGAAGTCTTGTGGGCAACTAGATAAATATGAGATAACCACGTAAGCGAGGACAATGTGCCAGGTGAGGAGGTGAACTGATGGACGAAAGCAGCCAACAATGTTACCGGCGCCTCTTTATCTCATATAATACCCAAACCAGCCTTGGGAGGTAGGGCCTGTTCTCCCCCTGTGAAGGAGACAGGCCCAGAATGAGCAAGTGGTGAAGTCAGGATTTGTGACAAGAGCTTAGAGGGGGACTATGAGTGGGGTTGAGAGGATTCCAGGAGGTGGAGCATGGTCCAATGAAAAGGGAAGGTTTTATGGTCTCTCAGGATGATTGAGAACCCAACGTTCCTCTCTGTCTGGTAGACTTGTCTTGGGTCTCAGTCACGCTGCCCCCTCTGCTTAAATTCACGTCATTAGGATCCAAGCTGAACTCTTACTTTTCTCCCATTTCTTCTGCATCCTCTCTCCCGGGGCCTTGAATTGTCTTATTTCCTGAGACCCAATATACTAAACATTTATTGAGCATAAAGTTCTACGCTAGGTTTGCAGAAAATTAACATGACACATTCCCTGCTCTCAAGGAGCTCACATTCTCATCAGTAACACGCACTGATATGCATCTACTTGGGTTAAAAGTGAGCTTGATGAGTGTCCTAAGAAGGATGCAAACAAGTGTTGTGGGAGCATAGAGGAAGATAGCGTAGTATCTGATTTCAGCTGGTGTGGGGTAGGCTGGGCAGCTTCCAGGGGCTGCCAACAGACCCTCAAACCTGACCATCTTGCTGGCACATCCTCCTTTCCACTAGTTGGCCGGGGAAGGAGGGAACCCTGGAGGCTCTCCTCTGTTTAGACAGATATCTGTGTAAATACATGTGAACTGACTTGTCTGTGGAAAGTAAGCTCTGGGACTCTCCATCCAGCATAGTAGGACTCCTTACCTCAGTAAATACACACGCACACATGCATACTTGCAGGCACAGGTGACGGAGTTGTGGCAGTTAGAAAGGAGGCCGGACTCCAAGTCTGGAAATAGCCACTTTCCCTGGAGCTTTGGCTTCCTCATCCCATTGCCAAGAACCTGAGCTGGAGGGAGGTGGCCAACATGTGGCCGGTGCATGCCTCTTCCCCGCACATGACTGCTCTTTCTTTCATCTATGGTCACTGCTCCGGGCTGGCCGAGAAAAATCAAGAAAAGCCGTAAAACTAGAAGAACCACATAATTTAGTGGTGAGAGCCTGAGTCTAGGTTCTTGGCCAAGCATTCTGCCTTTAACTCTGTGATATTCTGGCAATGATTTGGCTATGCTGCCTCACTTTCCTTTTCTGGAAAATGAGAGACTGATTCAGCCTGTGTTACAGGGCTGTAAGGAACAAAGGTGGCAATAGTGAGGTGCTGCTTTGGACGCTGAAAAGCGCATTTAACAAATGGGACTATTGTGATGAAAAGTGTTAGAGGGGTTGTGCGCTTGCTCCTATCAGAACTGTATCCACCCTGGAAACCCGTACTCTGAGCTACATATTGCGTGCGCCCTCCTTCCCAGTTGGCATACTCATCTGAGACGTGCTTGTGGGACCCGTGCGTGTGGATACAGTCCTCTGCACCTCCTGTAACCCCTCTTCAACCCTGGTTAACACAGATAACAGGGACAGAGAAATGGCCAGTGGGAAACTAGTTGAACTCTGCCTCTGACTTGTTTGGACAAGTCGCTTCAGGACTCCAGGCCACTTTCTTCATCTGTTACAGTGAACAGACTAGATGAATTTTCTAGAGACTTTCTTGCTCTAAAATTCTGATTTGAATTTTCCTGCAGGCACTCTTGGTCCTGTCTTGTTTCCCCAGCAACTAAATACAAAACTTCACTTGTGCACACTGCACACATAAGTGTGTGCACACAGAGTCCTATACACATCTGCAAGAATGGAGGAGGGGAGGACAGGGTGGCGGGAACAGAGAGAGGGATATGGGAGATCCCCACTTGATAGCCCAGAGGGAACCCTGAGGGGTAAACCAAGTATGTGTTTATTCTGCAAAATATGTGCTAGGGTTTAGGCCAGGAATCCTAGAGTGGGTTTTCCACCAGTCTAATATTGAACCAGACCGTTCAATTTTATAATTAATTGTCCATCAAAACAAAACATTCTAAATCCTGAAAACACCTTTCATATTGTTATAATTTCAGATTTGCTCTATAATTTCTTTTGTCTACTTAATCACTGGGTGCTTAAAAGGCTTCACCTTTTTACCTCTCTTTTAGTTAAGTACCTAATTGTAAGAAAACATGTATAGTGGATTTCTCATTCTTTTTAATGTGAAGAAATCCATTTTTAAAAAATGGATTATCAGGGCTGGCCGTGTGGCTGAGTGGTTAAGTTCGTGTGCTCCTCTTTGGTGGCCCAGGGTTTCATCTGTTTGGATCCTAGGCGCGGACCTAGCACCGCTCATCAAGCCATGCTGAGGCGGCGTCCCACATAGCAGACTAGAAGGACTTACAACTAGAATATGCAACTATGTACTGGGAGCCTTTGGGAAGAAGAAGAAAAAGAAAAAAAAGATTGGCAACAGATGTTAGCTCAGGGCCAATCTTTTTTTTAAAAAAAAGGATTATGAATAATTGTACTTCTAAGTCAGAATTCGTCTACCTTGGCACTACGGACACATTGGGCAAGAAAATTCTTTGTTACAGGACGCTGCCCTGTATAAGATGCTTAATGGCATCCTTGCCTTCTACCCACTAGATGCCAGTAGCACCTCCTCCCCCAGTCATGACAACCAAAAATGTCTCCAGATATCGCCAAATTCCTTGGGGAGGGGGCAAGTGCTCACTCCTGGTGGAGAACCACTGCTCCAAAGCACTGTAAATAAGAGTTTCTGGTAGTAATGTGAACTATTCTATCAAATAAAGTGAAATTTTCCCCTGGAAGAGAGTGAGTATAATTTAACCATCCAAACTGGAAGATATTTTATCAGGATCTCCCCCTCTTCCTGCACTAAGGAGGAGTATAGCAAAGACCAGATTTAAACTTCTGTGCTGGGTTGTTGTGGAAGAAACTATTTGTGCCTCAGGCACAAGAATCTTTGGATAGGTCTGCTCTTATGCCCTTTCTATGGGGCCCAAGGGCAGTCAGGTGTTTTGAGGGGTCTGCCTTACTGCCAAGAACTGTGAGCAAGGGCTTTCTCTGCTGTCCCCTTGTGGCCCTATGATTCTATTGCAAGTGATGGCTTTGATTTATGACCTGATCCCCTCAGAACCATGCATATACTGCCTTCCTTTTTGCTGGATTCTGGAGTTTGCTACCAGAGGAGGCCACTTCTCTACAAACCTTGCTGGGTTGGGTCATAAGCTGGTTTTTGTGCAGAGTGTGGTCTGAATGGGGTTGCCAGATAAAATAGAGGATACTGAGTTAAATTTGAATTTCAAATAAACAACGAATAAGTGGTTAGTATAAGTATGTCCCAAATATTGCATGAGACATACTTATATAGTGAGCATACCTATAGTCTAGACAGAAGCTGAATTATAAGGTTGTACGCCTGAAACTTATGTTATAAATCAAAGTGACGTCAATTAACAAAAGGAAAAAAAGTGCTTTATTAAAAAAATTATTTGTTGTATATTTAAAATTCAAATCTAACTGAGCATCTTGTATTTTTATTTGGTAAATCTGGCAAGCCCAGGCTGGACAGTGGCTCCTTGTGCTTCCCAGGCCCACTGGGGCAGTCAGCAGAGGCAAGAAAAGAAACACATAGGAATGGAGGTTTGTGGAGGACATTTACGGACTTCAGAGATGTGTAGGGACCAAAAGGAATATCTTTGAGCCTGCCACTGACTAACCTCCCCACTTATATCTTAGGGAGCAGTGAGATATGACAAATCTGGAACTTGGGTAATGACCCCCCTTGGATCCACTAACCTGTCATACATTTAGTCAAAATGGGGCACAAAACTAGAAGCTAATTGGAGAAGAGCTGGGAAAGGATGCAAAGATAAGAAAGTTGTTGCTCTCTGTCACTAGGATAGAGTAGGGTTTTGGGCAAATGGTCAGAAAGGTGGTGGTGAAGAGGATGTAGAAAACTTGTTTGGCGGCTGCCTTTGTGTACCAAGCATACTATTTTTTACGTAGATGATATATTTGCCTAAGGTTGGCTTAGGAAGTGGCCAGTGGGGATAATAAGTAAAGCCAAACGACCTTCTGGCTCTGCTATAGATTTATCTGTTCCACAGATAGTGGTGGGTGTTTACCAGAGGCTGGGCACATCCCTAGGCATCCGGAGCAAAGTCTATACAATGAAGGGTGGGTGGGGAGCTGGATTCCAGTGGAAGGAGAGTTTTTGCCGTGCAGGCATCAGGAGAGTGGTGTGCTGTGGGGAGGTGAGGCGGAAATGCTGGGTGTGAGGAGTGAGTGGGAGGAGGAGAGCATGGAAAAGTAGTTGCACAAAGACTGTAAAGGACCTCTGGGTTCCCTCTCCTTGAGCATTTCAGGACCCATCAGACTTTTGTAAGCTGTGATTACACTTGCCATCTAGAAAGAGCATCTTGGCAGCATCAAGAAGGATGGATTCGGGTGTCAGGAAACTAATTAGGAGGATATTTTGCTAATCTTGGGCTGGAGAGTGAGGACATGAATTAATGAGAGTCAGTAGGGACGAGGAGGTGGGGACTGAATGGAGAGAGAATTTTAGATGTTGAACTGGCAGGGCCTGGTGGTTGCCTAGGTGGCATAGGAGGGGCTGGAGCCAACTCTTATGGAGATGTGCGTCTCCTGCTCATTCCTCCTCTCCTGATCTGCCCCCTACCCCGACTCTTGGAGTTGATTTCCTGCCACTGCCAGTGTTTCATTGTGTGAGCTTCTGTCTGTGTCTTTTTATATGCCACATATTTGGCCATCTATGTGTTACCTCATTTGCTTCCATTGAAAAGCCAAATGGCTCTAGGCCAAGAGAGAAAATTCAGTAAAAGGGGCCCATGTATCTTAGTTGGAGTAAGTTTTGACTTAAAAAACGTTTTTAGTTCATTGTAGGAATAAAACTCAAGAGAGGATTTGGAGACCAAATCATCAGAGAAGATGAACTTTTCCTGAGACAAGTGAGCAGCAGATAGGAAGTAGGAAGAGACAATAATCTGACTTAAGAGCCAGAAGAAAAAAGAATCCACTGTTGCTTTTTGATTGAGCCCTGAAGATGCTGTTGTAGAGAGGAGAGTGCCAGGATCAAGGGGCTTTGCTGAAAAGGTCTAGAAAGAAGGGCATCGTGCAACAGGAGAAAATCTGCTAGCCTCTACATGTTGACTTCCTCCACAAATATGAAGCAGGAATTCCCTGTATCCCTAGTCCACGAAAACAAGGCTTATCTTGAAGGGTAATCTCAGGGCACTTAGTGAAGCTAAAACAGGGTTACTCCAGAAGTCAATGGGTCAGGTCAACAAGTGTTTAAGTAAAACTCCTCTCCTCCATACCTAATATGCACAGATAACACATTCACAACATTCTGGCCCCAGCACCCAGGGGATAGGAACTGAATCACTGAGGCTCCCCCATTCAAGCCAAAAGGGGAAAAGTTGGTTTGGGTTAACTAACTGATCATGCAAAAAGAGATAAGGCAACCCCTTGTACCCTAATAGCCTCACTTCTCTGGATCAGGGACCTTGGGGTTCATTACCACTGAGGTACACACATTTGTGTAAGATGGACCAAAGTCATTGCTGCTTGCTCCACAGTTGGGCATACTCACTATTGCCACCTTTCTGATCCCATTCCCTTGTAGGATCTGGGAGTACCCTCTCCTTCTAGCTGCCAAAGAGAATGATGTAAAGGCTCTCAACAAGCTGCTCAAGAATGGGGCCTGTGAGGTGCTCCAGAGAGGTAAGGAGCAGAGCCCTCAGCATGGCTCTCCTCCTGGATCAACCCAGTATAGCCCAGGACCTTCTGCTGTGGGCCCCTGAATCTCTATTGTCCCCATTGCCCTGCCCAATAGAAACCATATGACTCTCCTTTCTGTCAATGCCAGGAGCCATGGGGGAGACAGCACTGCACATAGCTGCTCTCTCTGACAACTTGGAGGCGGCCTTGGTGCTGATGGAGGCTGCCCCGGAACTTGTCTTTGAGCCCATGACATCTGAGCTCTTTGAGGGTGAGGAGGCAAGGGACCCAGGATGGAGGGAAGGGGTGATCTGTTGGATATTTCAGGTCAGTCTCTGTGGTGGATTATTTGGGGACACCAAGGAGGGGATCTGAGCCCCCTACTCCTTATTCCCCCCTGCAACTCCCTTCTTCCTTATCGTCCTCACTGCACAACATCAGAGCACCCAACCTCTGAAATGGGAAGACCTAGAGAGTGGGAAGAGATGAGCAGCAGCTGGACCCCCTGGGAACCCTGCCAACCCCAGGGCTCCCCATCCTCCCCCACCCCAGGGCTCTCCATCCTCCTCCAACCCCAGCCTGCTCTGGTGAAGAGGACCAGGTATAGATATGGGAAGGACCCCCTGCAGCATCCCGAGGACAGACCCCCTGACTGAGGACTCTTTCTGGGCCAGGTCAAACTGCATTGCATGTAGCCATTATGAATCAGAATGTGAACTTGGTGAGAGCCCTGCTTGCCCACGGGGCCAGTGTTTCTGCCAGAGCTACAGGCACAGCTTTCCACCGCAGCCCCCATAACCGTATCTACTTTGGTGAGAGCCATGGCCACGGCTGGCATGAAGGGGAGGTGGAGAGGTGGGCAGGAGTAGGGGGGGTGGGCTGAGGAGGGTTCCACCCTGGGGAAGCTGGGAGTGGTCAGCCCATTCCCTCCACTGCCCTTTGCACCATCCCTTCCTCTGGTTCTGCTGACAAATCTCCCCAAGCCCAGAGGTGAGATGAGGGGAAGGAGGCAGTCACTTGGGGAGACTGCCCATCCCATCAGACACTCCTGCCATGGAGCCCTCTGTGTCCCCAGGGGAGCACCCTTTGTCCTTTGCTGCCTGTGTGGGCAGTGAAGAGATTGTGAGGCTGCTTATTGAGCACGGAGCTGACATCCGGGCCCAGGACTCCCTAGGTAAGAGCTGGGGAGGACAGCTGGGGAGCTAGGGGTGTGAGGGGAGGGGCTGGGAGAGCCCTCAGGCCTACCCTGAGGGTGGGCACAGGGAACATCATGGACTTTGCTCCAGTGGTCATGTGACACCAGTGTCCTCCCCCAGGAAACACAGTGTTGCACATCCTCATCCTCCAGCCCAACAAAACCTTTGCCTGCCAGATGTACAACCTGCTGCTGTCCTATGATGGGCGCGGGAACCACCTGCAGTCCCTGGACCTTGTGCCCAATCTCCAAGGTCTCACCCCCTTCAAGCTGGCCGGAGTGGAGGGCAACACTGTGGTGAGGGACACTCCCCAACCCCACATGTCTTTCTAAAGAACTTCATCCTTCACTTCTGGCCCTTTGAGGAAATAGATATGAACACTCATCTCTGATGCTCAGTCCTACTTACAGCTCAGATTGGAATTTCTTTCTCAGCCCCTGTCTCTCTTGTCCCGTCCCATGTCTTGCCCACTTCCTCTCCCCTGAGGTGTTGGGTGCTTATAGAGTCTAGATGCCACCCGAGGGGGGTAGTAATGCCCATGTCCACCCCCCTTTCAGCCTACAGAGCAGCAGCCCTCCAGCCTCTCCCCTCCTCTTCCTAAGCTCTAGACGGAGTTCTAGCGGAAGGAGAGGAATGTAGGAGGTCAGCATGAAGACAGTTTCTTCTGCCCAAAAGGCTATGGTCATTGAGTGAAGAGCAACCACCCTCCTGGACAAGCTTCCCACTCACACCGTGACCATCCCCTTTGCTTGCCCCTCCTCATGCATCTCCCCCTCTCTTAGATGTTCCAGCACCTGATGCAGAAGCGGAAGCATATCCAGTGGACATGTGGGCCGCTGACCTCCACTATCTATGACATCACGGAGATTGACTCCTCGGGGGATGAGCAATCTCTGCTGGAACTTATTGTTACCACCAAGAAGCGGGAGGTATGGGGTCTTCAGGTTAGAGAGTAGCTGGGGAGAGAAGTCAGGATCTCTGAGCTGCTTGCTCTATTCTTTCTGCACAGGCTCGCCAGATCCTGGACCAGACGCCGGTGAAGGAGCTGGTGAGCCTCAAGTGGAAAAGATATGGGCAGCCATACTTCTGCATGCTGGGTGCCATTTACCTGCTGTACATGATCTGCTTCACCATGTGCTGCATCTACCGCCCCCTCAAGCCCATCACCAGTAACTGCACTGGCGCCGAGGACATCATTATCCTACAGCAGAAGCTGCTCCAGGTGATACCCTAGGAGCAGCAGAGCTTTGGAGCAGGATTTGGGTCAACTTTCTGCCCTTTCTCTTCTATCCCTTTTCTGTCCTACAACTCACATTTCTCCCCTCACTCAGGTCTCAAATATATAGGCACAAACTCAAACTACGTCCACACAGAAACACACATAGGCTCTAGGAAGAGAGCTTGAGATAACCAAATCTAACAAGTTAAAAAGAATCTGATGATGCTGGTGACCCTTACAAGGGACATTGACTTCTGGCCAGGGGCAGGCAGGGCAGATGCATGGAAGCCCTGAGTTCTCTGACCATGTTCCCCGCCCATCCCCCCAACCCCCACCTTAGGAGGCCTACTTGACCCCTAAGGATGGCATCCGACTGGTGGGGGAGCTGGTGAGTGTCGTTGGAGCTGTGATCCTTCTGCTTGCAGAGGTGAGGTATGGACAGGATCCAGGGTGAGGCTGTTTGTCTCAGGGATCCAAACCAAGCCCGTCTATAAGCGCCTATGTTTCCTCCTGGCCTCTTTCCAGATTCCAGACATCTTGAGAGTGGGGTTCACTTGCTTCTTTGGACAGACCATCCTTGGAGGACCGTTCCATGTCATCACGTGAGTCTCCTTCCTCTCATTCCCATCCCTTCCCTCCCTAGGATTCCATTTTCACTCTCTGGATTCCTGACCCCTGGAGAACTGTAACTCCAGAGGTCCCTCCCCAGTGACGTGTGTGTGACCCTGTGTACTGAACTTGCAAAGGCTGAATCTGAGTGTGTGGGTACTGTCTCAGTCACACTCTTGCTCTTGGGTCCCCAGGATAATCCCAGTCTCCCTCTCATCACCCCCCTCCCTGCTCTCTTTCCAGGATCACCTATTCCTGCATGGTGCTGGTGACCATGGTGATGCGGCTCACTAACACCGAAGGAGAGGCAGTGCCCATGTCCTTTGCCCTGGTACTGGGCTGGTGCAACGTCATGTACTTTGCCCGAGGATTCCAGATGCTGGGCCCCTTCACCATCATGATCCAGAAGGTCAGTGCCTCCCCCCATGCTTCCTAGATAAAGGTCCCAAAGCAGGACTACAAACATTTCTGTAAAGGGCCAGATAATAGATATCTCAGGTTTTGTGAGCCACATATTGTTGCATGTTCTTCTTTTTTTCTTTCTCCTTTTTCTTTTCTTAAAAATTTTTAACAATCCTTTAAAAATGTTAAAACCGTTCTTTGTTCAAGGGCCATACCAAAACAGGCCAAGTAGATTTGGCCTGCAGGTCATAGTTTGTCAACCCTGTCTTAGAGGTGTGCTCTGGACGAGTCTGGACTTCTCAGAGTTAGTCTGCTGGAGGCTGGAAGGGGTAGTTGCTCAAGCGACAGGGCTGGAGACGGTCTCCCTCCCTCCTCTCTCTAGATGATTTTTGGTGACCTGATGCGATTCTGCTGGCTGATGGCAGTGGTAATCCTGGGCTTTGCCTCAGGTAAGTCTTCTGTCCAGGATGGGGGGGCCATGGGAAGGAGAGGAGAGACATCCAGAGAGCACAGAATGCCTCTGATAAACTTGGGGAAACAAGGGAGGCAAGGCAGAGGTAAGAGGTGCTATAGTGTCTGAAGATGGGACATCCCTCACAGGTGAGGGAAAGCTGGGAGTGTTAGGAAGAGGTGTCTCTTGGGATCAGGAGGACGAGCCATATGGAAAATAAGAGAACGTAAAAAACCAAAGTATGGAGTGATGGAGGGCTGAGATGGTGATACTAGAGATGGGGGAAACAGGACTGAAATGGGCAGCAAACAGCTGGCTGTAATCCAGTCACATGCATGGTTGCCATGGTAACGCTCACCCCCTTGGGTGGGCAGCCTTCTATATCATCTTCCAGACAGAGTCCCCCAAAGAGCTGGGCCATTTCCACGATTACCCCATGGCACTGTTCAGCACCTTTGAGCTCTTCCTCACCGTCATCGATGGCCCTGCCAACTATGACGTGAATCTGCCCTTCATGTACAGCCTCACCTATGCTGCCTTCGCCATCATCGCCACGCTGCTCATGCTCAACCTCCTTATCGCCATGATGGGTGACACTCACTGGAGGGTGGCCCATGAGCGGGATGAGCTCTGGAGGGCCCAGGTGAGCCCTCTGGTGGCTGGGAGGGTTAGCGCAAGTCACTCCCTCCCTGCCAAGGAACTGGCAGAGCTCAGAGAGAAGCAGGATATTTTGACCCCAAATATGTTTGGACGGGTATTAGATAGTACACAAAGTAATGGAAAGTGTACAGAAGAATTGGATTGGCAATACAACCGAGCAATATTGGAATAGCTGAAAAAAATACTTGACAGTTTTCTCAAAAGCTAAAACCTCAGTCTTTTCCAGAATAATCAACAAGAAATAAAGTTAATAGTGGCCAAAAGGGCACTCAGTAAGTTTTGCTACTGGATAAAAACTGGTGTATCACATCTTGGAAATATTTAAGTCTGCAAAATTCGACCCAGAAAAATTGAACATGTTAAAAATGCCACAAAAACTCCCTATAATAGCAGAAGCTATCTTCAGTCAGATCATCATCATGGGGACAAAAGACCATTAAACAAATCAAATCATCATTTAAAAATACACTTACAAAATAATTTATCTCAACAAAAATAATTTCAGCAAAATGGAAATCCTGAAAATTGGATGGCATTTAACTGTGCTGTATAGAAAATGGAGTTAAAACCCTAAAGTGGCTAAATGGGGTTTGCTCAGGAAGATATTTTTCCATGCAAATGTATTGATATTAGATTTCTCAGTGGGACTTTGCATTTATAAATGAGCTTTACGTCTGTAGGGTCAAAATACCCTGTAGCCCTGAGGCCCCCTTTCTATTTGCTTTGCTCTCTTTCCTGTCACCTTGGAGTGAGGTCTCAACCTCCTGCAGGACCAGCCTGGCATTGGCATGGATGTCAGGTCACTGGCCGGAGAATTCTGGGGCTCATGTCCCGTTGACTCTCTTCCAAAGAAGTGGGTCCACAAAGCTGACACCACCATCCTCAGCTTAGGGCTGTTGTCTGTCACCTCTGGGAAACCATGAGCTCCTGAGATTCCTAGCTGTTGCTAAACTGCCGTCCCTCTGCCTGATGTTCTCTCTTGTCCTCTGCCCTTCTTCTCAGTCTGTATTTCTCAGTCTGCACCCAGCTTCTGATGTCCCCTTTTGTCCCAACATGCAGGTCGTGGCCACCACAGTGATGCTGGAGCGGAAGATGCCTCGCTGCCTGTGGCCTCGGTCCGGGATCTGCGGGCGAGAGTATGGACTGGGGGACCGCTGGTTCCTGCGGTGAGTGACAGTGTGGGGCTGGGTTCCTCTGCGCAGACACCCTCCTGCTTCCAGAGGCCCTGTGTGGGTCTGTGCACTCCTGAGGCTCTATGCCTGCAGACTGAAGTTGCTGCTAAGGGAAGGGGCTCACTGGGTGCTTGGGCCCCTGAAAGTATGCACAGAGCCGCTAGGCCAGGAGGCGCAACTTCCCGAGAGGCCTGGCTGCTGAGAGGCTGGTGTCCACTGTGTGCACACCAGCCACAGACAAGGAAAAAGGCCAATCATGGTGGGGATGGGGTATGGATAGGAGACAAACACTGGCCCGAGATCAGCACTTCTATCCCTGGCTGCCTCTCAAGCCATCCGTTCTTCACAGGGTGGAAGACAAACAGGATCTCAACCAGCAGCGACTCCGGCGCTATGCACAGATCTTCCATAACCCGGGCTCCGACGATGAGGCGGACAAGGCATCGGCGCTGGGCAAAGAATCGGCGCTGGACAAAGATGCTGAAAGACTGCAGCTGGGCCTCCCCTTCAGCCCCTACCTGTCCCTTGCTACCCCCTCGGTGTCTCGGAGTACCTCCCGTAGCAGCACCAACTGGGAGAGGCTTCGGCAGGGGACCCTAGGGAGAGAATTGAAGGGAGTGCTCAACAGGGGTTTGGAAGATGGGGAGGGCTGGGAATATCAGATCTGAGAGCTGCAGATGCCCTCATTTTCCTGGGAGCATCACAAACACGAAAACAAAACCCCAAATACTTAAAAGTCTAATCTCTCAGGTCAGAGGGGAAAGGAAAGTAGAATGCACTAGGAATGGGAATAACTGTGCCCACGTCTCCACTACTCCTTCAGCTCTGGGGCAAATGGCACTCAAGGAAGTGGCCCATGCCTCACCCCGAGCACAGGCTGAGTGCGAAAGCCAATGAGGCCCCGGCCTGTGCCCGCTCTTGGGCCTTACTGAAGTACTCTGCACTGTCGAAGCCAAGCACTTTAAGGACAGGCATCCAGTCTCCACCTCAGTGTCCGAGGGGGTGGGGAGAGCTCAGACATTTGTGGGGAGGCTTGCGGAAAGTGTGTGAGCGAGGAAAGAGGTACCACTTTGAGGGTGGGGTGAAGCTGGCTGTGTCTTGCTAACTTCTACTTTCCAATAAAGTTGTTCTCTGCTCTGCTCCTCTCGTGCATTCTGTTCTGCGGCGTGGCCATCCCGGCCCTGCCCTCTGCTTCTGCTCAAAGCCTCCCTAGCCCCTCCTTGCAGACTGAGGCCTCACCACACCTCCAACTTGCAAAATCCCTTCTTTCCCTTTAATGTGGGGAGGGCGGTGGAGGGGTGGAGAATTGGGGAATGAAGCATCCACAGGAAGGTTGGGTTTAGTGTGCTGGGCGCCTCTCATGGAGGCCAAGATGGAGACTGGCTTGCGTCTCCCATATCCCTCCTTGGACCTGTGTCCAGGGCTGGGTCGTAGGCAGTGTCAGTTCACAGCTTCCTGCCTGGGCCTCAGACCTCCACTGAGCCCGGCTGCCTCAGGTGCTGCTGGAGGAGCTGGATGTTGTGCAGCAGTTTCTTCTGGTGACCGGCCAGGGTGATGCCCAGGGCAGGCAGGTCTCTGGTGGGGAAGGAGCGGATCAAGTCTGGGCCAGCTTCTCCAAGATCCCAGGCATGACCCCTGGCCTAGGGCCCAGAGGCTCCCCCCACCCCACCTCTCCCTGCTTACTCCAGGCTGAGCTGAGCCACATCACTGAAGGTGCAGAGGCCAAACTTGGAGAAGTTGTCCTGATAGCACTCCAGTCCAATGGCCGAAAGCCAGGCCTGGGGTGAGTCCAGAGAAGGAAAGTCCAGGGCCACAGGGTTCAGGAGGGCCTGGGAAGGTCTAAGGGGGGAGGGGCAAGCAGGTCAAAGTCCCCTCTTCATCCTAGCCCCCTCTCCTCATTTTTCTTTTTGGTTTGCATCTACCCTCCCTGGCTTTCCCAGGCTGCAGCCCCAAGCTCCAGACCTGTCCCCGGGGCCCCCGCCAGCCTGCAGAGTGTCTGGCTTGCGGATCATCTTGTCAAATGCAGACACCAGCTGGTCAAAGTGAGGTCGCTGGGTACGGTCCTTCTGCCAAGTGTCCAGCATAAGCAGATGTAGTGCAGGAGGACAGCCTGGAGGTGGCGGCAGCCGGAACTCCTGCTCTATTGCATTTAGCACCTGGGGGTTACAGGCAGCCTATGGTGAGGGGAAGCTATTGCAGGTGGAAGGCAGTGTATTGTTAGGGGTGAGGTGGTGGGCTGGGAGCAGGAGGAGCATGAGGCTGGTGTGGGGAAAGAACTTAAAAATATGGAAAACAAGAGCCATGAGATCTCAGAATGTGAGGGGATTAGAGAATAGAGGTCTTAGAATGTGTGAATCTGTGAGGTTTGGAGGGTTGTAGGGATCCGGGTGGGGAATCAGCAACGTCTAGGTCAAGAGCTCACCTCCTGGTCACTCATGTCCCAGTAGGGCCGTTCTCCATAACTCATCACTTCCCACATCACTATCCCGAAGCTCCAGACATCGCTGGATGTTGTGTATTTTCCGTGTGCAATGACCTCTGGGGCTGCCCAGCGAAGCATCCCATTTGGGCCCTGAAGGGTTGGTTAAAAGTAACAACAATAATCAAAACAGGAGTCAAGTTTATTGAGCAACTACTACATGTGTGGATGTGTGTTAAGGGTTTTCTATCAATATCTTATTTAATCCTCACAAGAATGCTGTAGGGTGGATGATATTATCTCCATTTTACAGATGCAGAGGGTGAGGCACAGAGAAATATGAACTTGTGCAAAGTCACAGAGCTTAGGGTGGAGTGCTCAGGATTTGTACCCGGCTGCTCTGACTCTAGAGTCTGTGGGCACCCGGGAAAGGGCAGGAGGTGCTTCTAGGTTTTCGCAGGTCTCCTGCCTTCCCCAGTGGTCTTGGTCCCTGAAAGTCCTCCATGCCCTCCTTGCCCAGGCTTCTATCCTGGATGGAGCACAGGTGAGTGCCATCCCTTCAGACACTATGATGCCACTGAGGGACCCACCCCATGTTCCAGCTCATCCTCCAGCACCCGCTGAGGATGCAGAAGCCCCAAGGTTGTGCTCTCACCTGAAGACTGTGGCCAAGACCAGCCACTTTGCACACCAGGTGGCTATTCACCAGTACACTGTGGGCAGAGAGGGTGCGGTGGACGAAGGTGAAGCTGGACAGGTACTGCATGGCGGCGGCCACCCCTCGCTGCATGGCCACCAGCTGCAGGCTGCTGAACTGGCCCTCCCGCTGCTGAAGGGCAGAGGGCAGAGGTCAGCACCTGGGTGGGGAACCTCAACACAGCACAGCAGACATCACAGGAGAGGGAGAGGGCATTTGGGAATCAGAAAATGGCCTGGGAATGAAGGATGAAGAGCACCAAGGGAGATGGGACGGGAGGGAGCAAAGATACAGTGTTCAGTCTCTGGGAGAGTTGAGAATTGCAAACTTTCCCAGAGCCAAGGGCCCGCTTCCTTCCCCCAGGCCCAACTGACCCTGAGAAAGCTGTCCAGGGGTCCCAGCTCCATAAGCTCCGTCAGCACCATGAGAGGCCGGCTCTTGGTGACCACGCCCTCCAGCCTCAGGATGTTGGGGTGCTGGAACTGGCCCAGCACTGCGGCCTGGCCTAGAAATGTCATCTGTAGGCTCTCAGTCCCTCCAGCCCATAGGGCCTGGATGGCCACTGCCTGCTCCCGCCGTCCCCGGGGCTGCAGCCGGCCCCGGCGCACTTCTCCAAAGGAGCCTGGAAGCACAGGTATAGGTTGGGAGGGTGGTCAAGGAAGAACCATGGGCTCATGGCTTCCTGATATGTTTAGAAGGGATCCTGCATGGAGGCCCATGGTGGTGGGTGGGACAAGCGAGTCCATCCCATGCCCTCCCTCTGCCCCTGCAGTACCTGCCCCAATGACCTCCTCGATCTTGACATATGCAGGGTCCACCTCCCGGGCAAATTCTCGGACAGCCTGGCAGGGGTCCTCATATGTGGAGGGGTCAATGTAGTACTTTACCCCAAGGCCTATAGGCATATGGAGTTTGTTGTGAGGGTGGTGCAAGGCCTGACTGCCCACACACCCCAGGCAGGCCCTCCCACTTCCAAAAAAGGTGCCAAGGGGCACCCCTCAACCTCGGGGGAACGCAGCCATGCCTGGTGTGCTCCCAGCCAGAGCCCCCAGCTCTTCGTCGGTGCATCCCTCAATCGACCCCCTCACCTGGGCTGCTGTACTGCTGCAGTTGCTCTGTGTAGCCTGTCCCACGCCACTTCCTGAGGGACAAATCAGAGTTCTGGAGTGACACTCACTCCCATTTCCTCCCTCTTCTAGACTCACTCAGGCTGCTGATCAACCAGGGATGTATGGAGTGAGAGATGCCTGGTCCCCGCTTCCCACCTCCACATGGGCCCAGAGAGGGGGCCTGGATGGTGGGAGAGGGTGTCGGTGGGGGTTTCTGCAGTGGGCTTTGGGGCTGTTAGGACCTGGGGTTGCGCTGCGAAATGAGTGGTGTGGCAGGAGAGGCTCACCTCTGGAAGACAATAGCCAGCACGGTGATGGCTGCCAGCAAGAGGAAGGCCAAGGCCCCCAGGATGGACCCAATTACCAAGGAGAGTCTCTCTGGAAGCTGGGCAGACAGCTCACCTGAGGAACCAGTCACCCAGGATCACAGATGGGCAAGGCTGCACAAGAGCATGCACCCATATACACCCCCACCCACATACCCCTCACGCACCCACATACCCCCCATGTACCTCCCCACACACCCACGCAAAGACCTGAAGGTCAGCTGCTCAGCCACGAGCACTCTCCTCACAGCCTCTGGTCTGGAGGGTGGTAGGCGATGGCCCCTGGGCCTCTTCTCACTACCCTCAGTGCCTCCTTCCCCATCCAGGCTTCCTCTCACCTTGAGGCAGTGTCTGGAAATAGACCTTGCCCCCGTAGGGGCCGTGGCCTGCAGCAGTCCGCGCCCGCACCTGGAAGCCATAGATGTGGCCTGGGCTCAGCTGTGTCACAGTGGCCATGTTGGTCTCGCTGGTCAGGGTGAAGGAGTGGGATTCATCTTCTGCCTGGGGGTGACAGCCACTCACTCCCTGCCGGCCCCCTCCCCCCCCATCCCTGCCTCACCCACAATCCCTGTACCCCCTGCTACAGGGCTCCTTGGCACCTTTCCTGCCCTCCCCACCTCTAGCCCCATGGTGGGGCACTGAGAGTTCCCATCAGCCCTGCTGGGCACCCCTTTCCTCCCGACCTGGTCACAGTAGCGGAGCTGATAGTCCAGGATATTCCCGTTGGTCTGGTCTGGCTGTGGCCAGGACACTGTGATGCTGTTGGATGCTCGGCTCACCTGGTGCACAGCAGGGACTGCAGAGGGAACTGGGGGGGGGGGGGGGGGGTGAGAAGGGGGGCTTTCCATGGGCTGGGGAGCAGGAGTGGGGGAGGGGGTTCCAAGGAGGCTAGGGAAGGTGTTAGGCAGGTAAGGCCTTAGGTGGAAGGTGAGGCTCACCTGCATGGCTGGTGCTGACATTGATGGCTGCAGCCTGGGGAGGGTCGGGGCTAAGTTCTGACACCCCGTTGACAGCCTGCACCTCCAAGATGTAAGGAACATGTGCCCGGAGACCCCCGACTAACACTCGGCTCTCAGTCAGGCCCCTCTGACGGGGGTCAAAATGCACCTCATCCCTGCAGCGGCGACAAGCGGCGGTCCCACTGCTGGGCTCCTGGTGGCCTCCACACTCCTTGCATACGACGTTGAAGAGCAGGTCCCCTCGCCCTCCAAGTTCCTGGGGCAGGCGCCAGTGCAACATGAGTGCTGAGCCTTGCACCTCGAACCAAAGCTCCCGGGGGGCTGACGGAGGGCCTGTGAAGGCAGCAGGTGCAGCCAGGGAAGGGCCACGATGGGAGGCAGTTGTGGGGTGGGGAAGATTGAGGAAGGAAGGAGGCAGGGGAGGAGACAGAGAGCATGGGTTGGGGACCAGAAAGCAGAGAAGGTAGGTGGGAGGAGACACAGGAGGTGGGCCAGGTTGGGAGTGAGGGTAGAGAGGGAAGGGTAGGGCAACATGGAGGAAACCAAGAACACAGGAGGAAAAGAAGTCACTCAGATGCAACCAGCCCCCCGTGTTGCCCTCAGGTCCCCCTCTTCTAGCCCCACTCCAGTCCTGTTCCCACCCCTGTGGAAGGTGGGGGACTCACCAGTGCAGGGGGCCTCTGGGGGGTCAGAACTGGCCCTGTAGAAGCCCGAGAGGCAGGGGCAAACAGGGGCTGCAGGGTCGGGGGCATGGCTGCGGGCAGGGCACGGTGAGCAGGCAGCATTCCCAGCCAAGGCCTTGTAGGAGCCCCCGGGGCAGGCTGAGGAGTAGAGGAGGGTGTAGGCATCAGGCTCACTGTCTACCCTCTCCTGAGCCCCACACAGCTGCACAGAGGCGGCTTCCCAACCTTCCATTCCATTCCCCAGGGTCGCTTCCTCCTTTCCTCCTGAGATCTAACCCCAACCCCTCTCTCCCCTCTTTCCCTCCCTCTCACAGAGATTACTTCTGCCATTTCGCTAGGTGGAATTGCATTTCTACTGATGGAAAAAATGAGGTGGGTGGGGCCTATGGGCAGGCCAAGCACTAGATGTAGGTGTCTGACTTGATTGCATAATCCCTCTGCTGAGGCCTCCTGCATCCTCCACCTAGCAGCAGAATCATTCTCCTTAGCCGGCATCCACTGCCTTCTCCCACCTGCATCCTGGTCACCCAGCCCTGGGATGATTCCTCCCTAATTAGATGGCCAAAGTGGACAAAGGACCCCATCCCATGATAACCCAGGAGTTTAACTCCTCTTGATCCCCATCACTTCTCAGGCCTGCAGCCCTAGGATCCTCAGGAACGGCTGCAGAAGTCTCCAGAAGGTTCTGGAAATTTCCGATGAGCAAATGAGAGCAAGTCTGTGTGTTTTAGGAAATAGATCTGGAGAAAACAGGAGTCCTTTCCTAAAATAGCTAATCCCTGAACTTTTGAGGACAAAACGTAGTTTGGAGTGTCTAGGAGAGGAACCTGAAGATTGGAGGCATATGGCGGCATCTGGGGCAAGTGTAAGGCAGCAGGGTCTCACCTTGGCAGGCCTTGTCTCCACGCATGGGCTGGTGCCCCGGCTGGCAGCGGCAGCCCCCAACAGCTACCATCCACTTGCCCTCCCCGTTGCAGTGCAGCCTGGGGGTGCTGACCCCTGCCTGGCCACCCCCTCCATCCTCCTCTGGCTCTGCATGAGCCACACAAGTGCCCACGGCTGCCACCAGGGAGGCCCCCCCGGCCCCACTGGCCTGCGTCTCAGGAAAAGAGGCAAAGGCACGGAGCACGGAGGGGCAGGCGTAGGAGAAGAGTTTGACCGCCACGAGGGCCAGGCAGGCCCCGGTGTCCTGGAAGGCCACGTAGAAGCCGCGCTGGGTGAGGGGGCCGAAGCTCCGCTCTTTGACATTCAATTGCAGCCCAGCCCGCTGCCCGGAGCCACGAGGCCCCACAGTCCACGCGGAGGAGGCAGGGAAGCTCTCATCTGCTGCAATTGTGTCCACCTTGGTCCAGCGTTTGTGGTGCCAGGTGGCAATGCCATCGGAGCTGTCGGGCTCCTCGGCCTGGCGGTAGTAGAGCGTGAAGGTCTCCCGGCAGGTGCCTCCGGCCACGCCCAGGCTGGAGCAGGCCCGCACAGAGAAGTGGAGTCGGATGTGTGCCCTCTGGGCCCCTCGCCGCTCCACAAAGTGGGTTTGCAGCCAGTTGTCCTGCCCAGTGCCTGGACGGGCCCCTGCCACGTGGCATGCCTCGAAGGTCCGAGTCAGGCGTCGCTGGTCGTCCAGAACGCTCACTTCATCCCACTGCAGGGAGGGGGGGCAAGGACAGTGTTAGCTGCTCAGAGATTGGATGGTGCACGGCGGTGGTGGGCATAGCTGAGACTTAAAATTAACGACATACAAAGCAGGGTGAGGCTATCCCAAGCCCTGTTCCTCCAGAGGGAAGAGGGAAGGAGTCTTAGCCCATCAATCTCTACCCAGGGTTTCCTTCCTGAATTCTGCACTCTAGCAAGCAGGGAGGAGGAGGGGTGATGGGTTCAGAATGAAAGAGTGACACTCACTCCACCTGGCGGGTAGGTGAGCCAGCCAATCTCAGATGTCTCTCCAGTGGTGTCCAGCAATACCTCTGCCCAGAGATAAGAAGGGGCACGCAGTGGCCAAGCCTCTAGCCAGCACTGCTAACCCCCTCCCCATTCCTATGAGGAAAAAGGGATTTCCCTCCCTGGTCCATTTAATTAACCAGCAGGAGTACAGCTGTCTGTCAGGAGACTTTCTCTGAAACTCTCCCCATTCTCTTCTCCCATTTGATATCTTCACTCTTTTCTGCCTTTTCTGAATCTTTCCCATTTCCCACCTGAGCTGGGTCTCTACTGGCAATTGGGGGTTCTCTGGTCTCCACTTCCTCTTACCTTCCAGCGCCAGAACTGAGGACACCAGGACCAGGCTGCACAGGCTGCACACCATGCCCACCACTCCGCTTCCTGACCAGGCAGCCCCCTCAGCAGCCATGGGACATCTTCAGGGCTCTCACCATTGCCCAGGCCACCACCCTGCTCCAAGGCGGGGCTGCTGCTTTGCAAGACTGGGGTCTGCAGCCAAGCTTACTTCCTAGGAACAGAAGAGGGAGGTAACTGCATTGCTTCTCGGATGGCCCAGGCTCCAAAACCTGATGCTGTATCTCCTCCTACATTCTCAAACTGCCCCAGCAGCAACCACAGGGTGAGAGCTGGCAGAGCCCTGCCTTTCTCCTGATCTGTGCAAAGTCCACCATCTTGGACGGCCATGTGCAGAGTTGCTCCCTCCCTACTCCCTGTAGGTGACCCCATCTCTGAGCATTCATTTCTCATGGCCCTCCCTCTTCTAACTCAGGGTAGTTAGTTCTGGGCCAATCTTACCCTTTTCTTCTGGGAGGAGCTATTCCAGTTCTCTCTCTTCATTTACTCTCTTCTCTTCCTCCTGACCTGTATTGGAAGCCAGAAGTTCTTCTTATTAAAAACAGGGGTTTAAAAGCTACTCCTTCCCTAGGGACACACAGATTCCGCCCCCCCCCCCAACACTTCCTGACCCCCATCAGACTTGGACACTCTAGACATTTCAGAGGCAGTGAAGCGAGAGGGACCACAGAAGGAGAGCTGTGGGGTATGATGGGAGGGAGCGTGTGAGAACAGATGCAGAAAGAACAGAGGCATAAAGATTCTGTCTGATAAATGAGCCAGTATAGAGAAGGGATGGACCTATGTAGGTTGGCATACCTACATTTTGTGAACAAAGATCCTCTCTGCATAACCAGCACATTTTTTCCGTGGCTTACAGAAAAATAAATGTACGTCTTAAATACATGAAAAGATGCTTCAAATCTGCTCATAATGAACAAAAGGCATGTTGAAACAGCAATGACATGCCATTCTGTCCTATGAGATTAGCAATGCACTGGGTTACAGAAGGTAGAGGAAATAGGCTCTCTTATATTCACTGCGCTGAGGAGTTCAAATTGGAATCTCCTCGGCAATGTCTCTTCAGCAGCTTCACTTCTAAGAATTTGTCCTTCAGGTACCGTATACTTGGATCCGTTTCCACAGATGAGTGAACAAGAATATTCATTGCAGAATTGTTTGCAAGGGGAAAGACTGTAAACTAGCTGCTGATCCATAGGAAGAGGTTAAACAATTATGGCACAACGTTAAAAAGGAATATGGGCTACTGTGCCGATGTGAAAATACTTTCCAAGTGAAAGTAGTCCAGTGTAGAACAGTAGAAAGGATGCTCCTGATTGGTAACTCGAGAAGGACATACACATACAAATACATATGTATGTAAGGATTTTTATAAAGGATAGACAAACCTGGGGAGAAAGGGAGAGGGCCAGGACAGGGCTAGTACAAGGGAGACTTATGCTCACTGCATTCTCTTTGATTTTTGTATTTTTAAAATCTTGTATATACATTATCTTTTCAATTAAATCATTAATTAAGGTTTCCTTTAAATCTGTACATAATAACTTGTTAGTAAAATGAATCAAAATAGTGTTTATACCTTTAAAATGCTTTCCGGGACTATGGAGTAAGCTACCCTCTTATATAAAACGTTCCCAAGCCCTTATAAACACACACTACAGCTCACACGCACATGGCCTGGAGGCACGGCCGCCTCCACTGTCGCAGGGAAGACAAACGGCTCAGGCCTTCCTTCGCTTGTGGGTCTAGAGATTGGTGGTGACCTATCTCTCTCCTGTGACTGAGTCTCAAAAATCTGTGAGTTGCATGGATAAGAGCAGTAGATTCCATTTATTTCCCTTGAGAAGAAAACAAGAAGCATATTGCTCAAAAGACAGGAAATTGAGAATTAAAAAGAAGCCAGTCGGAGGTTAGAACCTGGTTCCTCCTGGATATTTGTGGCCATGTGATGCACAGTGCTATCCAAAACTACATATTTCACAGTGAAGCTGAAATCGATTAAACTATATTTAACTTTGATGAATATGAAAATCATAATTTGATTCCTACTAATCTAATTTTTTCTGGTAATGCTAGCTATACTGTAAGATGAAGCCTTCAGTGTTATGTCTATGTGGTTATTGTGGAAGGACACTGTTTCTACACCTTTATGGGCTGCTGTGTAGTGGGTATCTGCCAGCTAGCCACTGAAATTTACCCTTCATGCCTCTGGAACCCTATTTGTGAAAGAGAATTCAACATATAGCATATGGAGGCAAGTAAGAAGCATTTCCAAATCATCACGTTGTGTATCTTAAACTTGCACAATGTTATATCTTAATTGTATCTCAATAAAGCTGGGGGAAAAAAAGAAGCATTTCCATTTGGCAAATTATTCCTAACAAACAGAGGTTGTTTGCAAATACTACCTCAAATGCTACTAGAATCATTTGCAGATTGAATAAATGCTTCAAAAAAGTACAGGGAGATTATGAAGTAAAAAGCACGGCCCCGTCACCAATGGCTATTTAAAAAGTATCCTGACATGCCAGCCCTGATGGCCTACTGGTTAAAGTTCACTGCTGTTACCACTTTAGTGGCCTGGGTTTGTTTCCCAGTCGCAGAACCACACCACCCATCTATCAGTTGCCATGTTGTGGTTCTCACATAGAAGAACTAGAAGGACTTACAACTAGGATATACAATCATGCACTGAGGCTTTGGGGAGAAAGAAAAAAAAGAAAAAGAGGAAGACTGGCAACAGATGTTAGCTCAGGGCAAATCTTTCCAAAAAAAAAAAAAAAAGAATTAAAAAAAATCCTGAAATAATTCATATTGTAGGTACACCCCAAATTCTCAATGGCTTAAAGAGGAGACACAGTTGTCACACCAAAGCAGATCAGATTCTGTCCAGGGCTGGAGAATCTTTAGGAATGCTGTTATCAAGATCTAAAATGCCAGCAGAAAATCTTTAAACAATGAAGGCTATTATACCATTTGCCCAGCAGATATTCTTTAAAATAGCTTCTTTCAGTCAGAACATGGATGGATTCTGGAATCTGTACAAAGAAGAAACTATAAGAACTGTGTCTTCCTAAACTTACAGCTAGACAGCTAGTCATGGAGAGGGAAGAATAAATACTTTGGATACATCTCATTGAATTTTTTTGAAAAACAGCAAAACATGAGAAAGAGATGCACTGCAGATAATATCAGCTGTGCAATATGGAACATTCTAGAAGAGGACGAATGGAAAAGCATTTGCTCTGATGACCCACACTACAAGTAACACAGTGACTTGTAGCTGCAGTGGAGTGTGCATACTCAGCCTTAGCATGCATCTTAGTGACAACATGAAGCTGGCCTCTCTCCAGAAAATCCAGAAAAAAACAAAAACAGTTATGACACATGTTAAAGCCACTCAGCCTCTGTCATCAAGAGGAATCAGAAAGAAAAGAATAAAATGGAGACTGCCTATGGATTGCCACTTCAGTAATTTTTTGAAATTTCACTAACAAAGATATTCACTAACAAGAAATGCTTGAGGACCTTCAAGTACCCAGAAGTGTACTCTTCTTATTTGATGAGGACAGCTTTTAGATTCGAATTCAGAAGATCGAAGGTTATAAACAAGTTTCCTCAGGAAAAAATTGTGGCTGAGCGAGACTAAGAAGTTAGGTCAGTTCTTGCTTATCAAACAAACCAGATCAATCTAACTTTTATTTTTTAATACATGAAGAGAATCTGAGTGTATCTCTATGGCTAGAATAAAAATAAAGAGGGAACTTTATGAAGATATGGAATAAATTGCTGTGAACTAATTCCTACTGCTGCAGATTCTTTTGAAACAAGTTTCAAAGGCAGAAATGTAAGTGACAAGAACACGGCTGTTCCATCCACATGCCTGGAATACGAAACAATCAGGACTTAGAACTTGATTTTCAAAGGTGCCTTCAATGGCTGAGGACTAGGACATCTTTCCACATTTGGTCCAGGGGAGCACTCTGGGAGCAGCCTCCCACTGTCACACGGAGGGGGACAGCAAGGCCAGGCCCCTGCTCTTCTTCCTCGTGGTCTGCTTCAGAATCCTCAAACTTCTCCAGCTCATGAAAGGAACTGGTCAGTGTTTAGAAATCCTCCAACCCACAAAAGAGCAGAAAATTTCTCTCAATCAGGAAAACATTCAAATTTCAGATGTGTATATGGTTTTAAAAATGTAAAACACCAGAAGCAGCAGAAATGTGGATGTGAAATGATAGCTCAGAAAATGAGACTGATTACACAAAGTTTCCTGTAACAAAAATTGCATTCTATGACTTCACATTTTTTTTTCTCAGCTCCTTTTCTGGATATATCACTTTATGTCTTTTTGATACTGTAGCGACACCACATCCACAAGTCTGCTACATTTCTTTGCTTTACAAAAATATAACAGTTTTGTAGGCATCGTCCCGATGTATTTTGTTTTCAGAAACTGGCATAGATTAAAGATTTGTGGAATCTTACCCTCTAAATCATAGCTTATGAGTTCCGTTATGTATAAAAATGAAAGATTTAAAAATAAATTAAATGAGTAAATCTGTAAGAATTTAAAAAATTAACCGTGCTCAAATTAAAGTGTTAAACATGATAATCTTATGAACAAACCAAGCTGACAATATAGCTTTTGCGCCTCAATCCACAAAGTGAATTTTAAAAAATTTAAAAATGTAAGCCAAATAAGCTTGGAGGAAGACAGGCTGGGAGATATATCGGGCATTAAAATTGGTTCCTGTAGGAGGTAGAAGTGGAGGATGGTAGGTGGGGGGAATATTAAGTTTGTCTTACACATTCTTGATTGTTTTTCTTGTTACAATGAGCATATCCTAGTTTATAATTAAAATAAAATCCCATAATTAAAATCTAAACAAAAAATAGGAAAATATTTTCAAAACCTAGACCAGTAGAGCATATGTTTAAATTTTATCCCCCCTTCCCTTTTTCCCTCTAGGTTTCGAAATACCTAGAAATTTTCATGTATAAGAAGACAGCAGAGATGGAGAGAAAGTAGGAGCTGGGAATGAATGAGCAAAATAACTTTTTTCCTTTGATTTTGTTTAAGCTTCGCTCCCCAAGAAGTTCAAATTGTCCCACTGACAATATCGTGCTACCCTTACATGGTGTCCAGCAAAGGACGGTGACTTCAAAGGGAAAAAGGGACCAGAGGAGGCTGTACATTCAGATCACACGACGAGTGGCATTGCTACAAACTGAGCCCAGACAGGAACATTCATTGAGGCAGAGCAGGCTGCAGGGGCCAGCGGGGCGAGGGAAAGTCTCAAAGGCAGAAGGTCAATGGTTTGATGTCTGGGGTGGTTGTTGAGCTGGTCCTCACACCTGTTAGCCACAGGGTCAGCGTGGGAGGGGTCAGCACCACAGGCTCAGTCCTCTATCCTGTTCTGCAGCTGTTCAACACCCAGGAAATTCCTGTATAATCCTTGATCAGCTTAATGCTGCAGCCTCCACCCTTTAATCTCCACCTTGGATATGGTTTTGGGACCACTCTCTTCTAGCTCTGGCTGCCCGCCTTGAAAAGGATCCCATTGGCCTTTACAGTGGCTTCCAAAGCAGACAGTGAAGAGGCAGCTGTCCTCCAGTGCTTCTAGCCCCTTCTGCCCTGGCTGGAGAAGCCAATTTGTGGATAACCTAGCAGAGAACAGTCCTGTGTCCCCTGAGGCCTCCAGTCTCCGAGAATGTCCCCCAGAGCACGCAGATGCAGACAAATGAATATGCCTCCCACTCCCAGGCTGTGGAGCTGGGGGAGGCTTTTAAGATGCAGGCAGTGTCTGGGTCTAGCCAGACAGCCACTTAGAACGAGCTGCTCTGGCTGTGCCCTGACCGGGGACGTGTGTGGCTCTGGAAAAGGACATAAGGAAGGGCAGTGGGGCGGTCTGTAAATGTGCACGGGATGAGTAAGTGGATGATTGTGGAAGAAAGCCCACGAGTGCCAGGACCAGAGCCTATGAGAGCAAGTGTGAGACTGAGTAAGGGAGTGTGCATGAGGTGAGATAGGTGTGGAGCAGGATGGTGCACGCTGGGAGGTATGTGTGTGTGAGAGCATGCAGAGCAGTGCCCATCCAGAGTGGTCCTCATGCTGGTGGCAGACACCCATGAGCCCTTCCCCTCCTCTCTCATCCTGGGTCTGTCTCTACCTCACCCTGAGTCAGGCTGTGAACTGCTCTCTGCCCTAGGAGTTGCTTCTGCAAAAACACCTGGGCTGGGAGAGGGAGGTAACAGGAAGTAGAGAAAGGGAAACCTGAGGCTTCCAGAACCCCTGGAACCCTTCCAGCTAGAGGTAGAGTGGTGGGGACAAGGGGCCCAGGGCCCAGCTCAGGAGATGGTGATGAGCTCGGAGCGCAGCTGGGCCAGAGGCGGAAGGGTCCTGCCCTTCTCATGCTCAGCCCATCACTGCCTGTTGCTCCCCAGCATTCTGGTGACAACAACGGTCATTGCCATCCATCTTCTTGCACCCTGTATGAACCAATAGAATCCAAAGGAGTCCTCCTCCCCAGGCCACTAGGTAGGTACATAGGAGACCCCACCCTAACCTTCCCGGGACAAAAAAGGCCCAGTGCCCTGAAAGAGCCAAGTGGCCCCCCTGAACAGCACCCAGCAATTCTCCATCTCCCAGTGTCTTATTACTTGGACAGCTTCCATGGACTGCCAACAGTCCCACAGCTCCTTTCCCACTGAAGCAGCATGTCCCCTTCCAGAGCCTGAGTCAAGTTCCCCTGGCGGGGAGGGCCCAGGTTAACTGATTGGGAACAGGCCCAGCCGCTTCTCTCCGTGGGCAGTGCCAGGGACATTACAACATCGGCTATGCTGGGTCTATGCCAGGTCCCCCAGGGATGGGAGGAGAGAGAGTGCCAGACAGCCAAGATTGGTGGGTGGGGTTGTGGGACAGGCAGGGCCAAGCACCCAGATGTACAAAGACGACGAGCTGGGGCCGCAGCAAGCAGTAGACTTCGGTTGCAACTTGGGGGTTGTGGCTGGGGAGCACGAGCCAAGCCTTCACTCCACACCAAGGCTTACGTGTGGTGATGGCCGTGGGGGAGCAGGATAGGCTGCAGGGAGCTGGGGGGAGGTGTGGGATGGACCTCTTAGCTCCTCCCAGCTCCACCGGGATTGGAGAGATGCCACTGGGTCAGAGGGGTGGGCAACCTCTTCAGAAGGCTGGTAGCCCAGCCTCTGCGAGGACCCCTGTATTAGGACCCCCTACCTATATCAGTGCCAGACGAGTGCCTCAGCAAACACAGTGGGGGATCGCAGCAGCAAGAGTAACGGGGGTGTCAATGACGGCCAGTCAAGGGGGTGGGGTGGGGGAGCCAGGTGGGCCAGTTCCTCGCCCCTCAGGAACCCCGCTCTCGCCTTGGGGAGGGATACTGAGGATGTGCAAAGGCCCGGTCTGGAGGGCTCCTCTACTTTGGCAAACCTAATCCTTCCGTCCCCAGGCACACCGCCCCCATCCTTCAACACCGCCTGCGACCCCGCGGCTCACCTTCCCGCCGGCCGCAGGCTCCGCAGGTCTCTCGCCCCCCGAGGCCCCGCGCTCGCCCAGCGCCGCCCGCGTCTCCGTTCGGGTGCGGGGACTCAGCTCCCCGCGGCCCGTCCGCTGGGCGCCGTGCGTCTCTGGCGTTCCGGGGCGGCCGGGGGGCGGTGGCTGGCGGCAGGGGCTGCTCCGGAGGCGGGGCGCCGGGGGATCGCGCGGGGCCCGCGTCGCGCTCGCAGTCGCCGCGCTCGGTCGCGGGGCCCGCAGCCCGCTGCTCTGCTCCGGGGAGGCGGCTGGAGCGAGCGCAGCCCGGCCCGCCCCCTCCGCGTCCCTCCCAGCCCGGCCCGGCCCGCCCCTCTCCGGGCCCCGTGGCCGCCCTCCCTCTCCCCTCTTCCGGGGAGCCGAGCCCGCCCTCCCGGCCTGGGCGGCGATGCGCGGCGCCCGCTCTGCGGCCCCGGCGCGCGGGGGAGAGCGAAGTGGGGGCGCGGGGCTCGCCCTGGGCCCGCCTGTGCGCTGGGCCGGGGGCGGAGGGACGTGGGCAGGGAGGCTGGCACGCGTGAGGGGCCCGGAGGAGGCGGGAATCCGAACGCCAGGAGACTTCTTTAAAACCCCCGGGGCGGGCGCGGGCTCGGGCCCCCGGGAGGGAAGCGCACCTGGCTGGCGGGCGGCCGATGCCCAGGGCAGGGCAGGGCAGGGCAGCAGCCGGCCCAAACACCCGCGCCCTCTCACCGTCCTGCTTTTCTGCTTCAACTCTAGGAACTAAAACAGTGGGTTTTAGTTCCTACTCAGGTTTGAATTAAGGTGGGCGTGAGCTGAGGAAAAGAGAAAGAAGCAAAAGAAGGGGGCGGAGGGGAAGACAAACTGAGAGATCTCGGAGGGTACGGGGGTGGTGGAAGTGGTTAGAAAGCACGGGAGGGGGGCGTCTGGGTATCTGAGTACCTCTGATCTAGCCTTAAACTCCTCTCTGGCTTCGTGACCCTGGATCTTGGTCAGCGTTGGGGCTTCTGACTCCACCCTCCCAAAGGGCATGGAAGCCTGGGTCTGAACGGGGAGGCCTGATGTCCGTGTCTGGCTTTTGCATGGCCTCGGCTACTCGCTGCACCTCTGGGTGCCTTCTCCCTTGCCCCCTTCCCAGAGAGAACTTCCCACAGGGATGAGAGGCGATGGAGGGTACTCGCAGCGGGTGCTTGGAAGGAGGGGCTGAGGAAAGGAGGGGGCGCTCCGCGGAAAGATGTTTCCGCCCACCCCTAGCCTCTTTTCAAACCGAGGGCAGGATTTGGGGTCTATTGTTCAGGGCCTGCAGCGCCGATGGGGGCCTTCCCACAAAGTGTTGCTACCACCTGCTGGTTCTTACAAGAATACAGGCATCTGGTGGAATTCCCTCTGGCCCTTTGCCCCCTCCCCATATCACCCTGTCCCATAGTATTCTACTTTCTTCTTTTATCCAAGACATGTTTATTAAAGCACTAGCTGCAAATGAGCTGATAAAACTGGTACTTAAGGAGCTTTCAGAAACCAAGGAAAATTGTGAAAGAGATCTATGAGCCAACAAGCACGCTAACCAAAACAATGAAACTCATTAGGAGGCACCTGGGAGAAACAAACAGGCTTTAATGAATTGGCTGCATGAGTGATAGAAGCAAAGAAAAGGGAGGCTGAACTAGTTCCCACTTGGCGAGGGGGTTGTTCACGTCCAATATCTGGAGTCAGTTAATAAGCCTAATGATGTTGAATGAGTCTGCACTGGGACGTAATAAATCCGCTTGCACTGGTGAGTCTAGCTATATATTGTTTCTTCCTGTTGTTGTGAAACTCGAAAATTGGAAGTGTTTCAGAATGAGTAAATAAAAAGTAATAGTATTTAAATTTGTTTGGTGCTAAAGAGCAGGACCTAGTAAAGTTGGTGGCTCACAGAATTCATTATCTTGGGGCACAGCCATCTAAATGTAAATTTGGAGCCAAAAGTTGCTCCTGAGTAGAAAAGTCCAGGTGGTTTGGGATGGTTCTTTGATTCGATCTGCCTCTTTTTTTTTTCCCCCTGTTTTTGCCTCCTGCTTGGGCTTTCTTCTCTTCAGCATCTATCACTCCCCAAGGGTGTGCAGTTTTCTTCTGCCTTATTTCCCTTTAGAATGGCTAGTGCAAGATGATGTTATTATAAACAAAGAGCTTTACAAGTAATTTCAGTGATAAGACTTCTAGTAAAAAGCAATAAAGGAATTGGCTGAGCCCCCAGATCTCTGATTCAAGACATTAGTTATAGCTCCAGATGTACAACCTGACGGGGTCCAAGGCCCTTCTCTGAACTGTCTGCAGGGCCTGTGGCCTCTGGGTGCATCTTACTTCCCCAAAACTGGAGTCTGGTCTCCAAATAGTTTAACCAATAAAAGTGTCAAATGCCCATGTATACAATGAAACTTTTTCATTTTTTCTTTCTGTTCAGAAACTTCTAGAGTGTGCCAGGGTTCTCCTATAATACTGGTTTATTTAAAAGACAAAATTAGTTTGCAACTGATTTGTAGCCCAGTGGTGATTGGTAGCATGGATGGTCCCTGAGTGATCTTCAGTTTCCCCAGGAGAGTCTTACACTTGGACATTACTGTAACCAAGCAATAATAAAAAGACATTCCAAGGTATTAGTGCACGGAGAGAAAGAGGAGGGCTCTTCTCTCATAACAGAATGTTTTGTCAGTTAGAGATTAACTTCAGCTGCTTGTACCAGAAAAGTTGGACAGCAGTGGTGTAAACAAATTGAGCAATCCGGGAATGCCATGGAAGCCCCAGGTCAATAAGACTTGGGTTTCTGCCCTGCCTCTTTAGGGTGAAGACTTGTTCTCAGGTTCTCAGCATGTCAGCCAGAGCACCAGTTATAATGTCCATTAGTTTCAGCCAAGAAAAAGAAGATGGACATGGAATAAAGGGCATAGCTTCAGCTGAGTTAGCACCCTTTAAGAACTTTCTGGAAGCCCCATCCAGAGATTTCTTATATATTATAAGCCAAGACTGTGTCACATGACCACCTTTACCTGGAAGGGATGGGGAAATGCATGCTGCACAAATAAAATTGAAGTTCTGCTGGTGAGAGAAGACAAAGAATATTAGACCAGCAACCAGCAGCCTCCACCCCAAAGGAGCCAAGATGATCACGATTATCTACATCTTTTCCTGCAATTTACAAAGATAGAGGCTTTTCATAGGACATCCTTGCCAGTATTTCCCCCCCAGACCATAATCTTTAATACATATTTTTAATGTTTAAAGATGAGTCCTAGGAAGTTAGTGGAGTGAATGGAAGTGCTAGAAGCCTCCTCTCACTAACACAACTATGACACCACCTCAAAAGAACAATAAACAAATGCTCTACAGTTACTCATGTAAACAATAAGAGTTGAAAACGTTCTAGATTTTAATAAGAATTTGAGCAGTCCCCATGTGCAGGACAGGACGCCACAGTTCTCTTTCCCTTGTCTGAGCTGTGTCCTCCTTCCACTTCAGATCCAGACAGGAGATGTGGTGATCTATATCATGGAGCAGAGGATCTCAGTCTGCTCTTCCTGTCAAATGCAGTCTTGTCCTCTTGCTCTGGTCCCACACGGTGTTCTCTGAAAACATCCACATCCCCTGAAACAGGAAGGGTAACCTGCATTGCTGCAAGATGTGCCTGCAGCTCTAGATGTGGCTGTAGCATTTCCTGGTTCTCAGGCTGCTGGATGTTCCCCTCCCCTAGATTATATCTTTCTTGCTACTTTCATGCGGGATTCTGGAATCTCTCCCATCAGACCTTCAAGCACCAATAACAAACAAACAAGTCAATATCAAAAATGGGGAAAGAACAGCAACAAAACCAGAGACCTTTTAAAAATCGAAGGCAAAGTGGAAAAGCAGTGACGATATAAGAGTGTAAAGAAAAAGTCTTCACTTTATATTCTTAGTGAGTCAAAAGCAGATACAGAATCTATTTTTGAAGCTTGGGATAAAAAGGGAGTGGGAAAAAAAAGCACAATAGCCAAAATAAAACCTCAGTCATGCAGAAAGAAAAAAAAGGACAAAAGTCTGGGAAAAACAAACCAGTGAAATATAGCATGAACCTGGGAACACATTCAAGATGTGAGACATAAATAGATTATTTTTTAAATAACAGAGAAGTTAAAAGGTCTGGAAAATACAATAGGGAGTTCTAAACTTAAAATGACAATAATTCCAGAATGAGAAGACAGATCAAATACACAAGAGAGGGGGCGAAAAAAAAGACAAAATTCAAGAAATTTATTTTAGCATCTGGCACATATCAAGTACTTAACAAATATTTATTAAATAGTTGAATTAACTAAAAAGAGTCATGAGACTGAAAATTTAGAGATTTTGCTATCTTCTAAGCAAAACTGATAAGCAGAAATCAATGCCAAGATATATTCTGGTAAGAGTTTTCCAGTCAGTACCTTATAGGTTCACACATACACACAGAGTTTACTTTTAATAAGAGTTAAAATCAAGATACATTCATATTTCTTATACGGGCATTGATTAATGAGAAGTGATGGAATAAGACTTTCAGAGTTTTCAGAAGAAAAGGATAAAACACTATTGATCAACCTCTGAAAAGTCATTCCCAACTCTTCTTCTAATCTACCTAAAACATTGAGGCTCGGAAGCTGAATGATTGCCCTCCTAGCCTTCCTCACAGTCAGGAGTGGATAACAGACCTAATCTGGTTCAGGAGAAGAGAACTGAATTCTGCTGGGGGTACTTCTGAGAAAGCTTTTCGTTTCTGATAAAAAAGACACAGATTTGACAAATGCGGCCCTTTTTCCTTTGTCTTGCTTTGAAATCATCCTTTAGACATTGTACTGGTTTCCTATCATTGCCACAAACAACCCAGTGGCTGAAAACTACACAAACGTATTATCTTACAGTTCTGGAGGTCTGAAGTCCAAAATGAATCTAATTCAGTTAAAAAACAAAATGGAGGCAGGTCTGTGTTCCTTCTGGAGGCTCTAGGGAGAATCTGTTTCCTTGCCTTTTCTAGTGTGACTTCTAGAGACTCCTGTGTTCCTTAACTCATGGCCTTCTGTGTTTTCAAAACCCAGAATGTTGGCCTTGCTCCTTCTCATGCTGTCTTCTGTCTCCATCCTCCACTTGTAAAGACCCTTGTGTTTATACTGGGCCCACCTCCCGATAGTCCAAGATAATCTCTCCATCTCTCGGTCAATTGATTAGCAATCTTAATTCCCCTTTATCATGTAATCTAACATAACAGATTCCGAGGACTAGGATGTGAATATCTTTGGGGACCATTATTCTGCCTACCATAGACATGATGGCTGGATCTGCAGCAGCCATGTTAGCAGCTGAGCCAAAGCCGGCAAGCACGTACACTTCTCATGGCATGAGAAAAATAAGCACCTGTAATTGTGATTTTTGTTACATGCAGCTTTATACATATCTATTGGATATAGACTCAAGTATTAGATTCCCAGCCAAGACCTTATTCTTTTCAAAAGGCAAGATAAGATTATTCTCAGATCTGCAAATTCTTAGAACATTTACCACTCAGGTATGTTTTCCGGCAAGATACAATTGTACTCTCAACAATTAAGAGATGAATAAGCAATTGCATTCTTCTTTAGGGAAGTTGTGATT
This sequence comes from Equus przewalskii, assembly GCF_037783145.1. Classification (NCBI taxonomy): domain Eukaryota; kingdom Metazoa; phylum Chordata; class Mammalia; order Perissodactyla; family Equidae; genus Equus; species Equus przewalskii. The sequence goes on along the minus strand of NC_091834.1, from coordinate 95,601,735 downwards.
GAGAAAAAGTGGTTATAATCACTGAAACTATCTAAAATTATAAGATAAATAAATACAAACGTGCAAATCATTAGCCAGTAATAAGAGGAAAATTAGGTATTTGAGGGTAATTATAGCAACAAAAGTAAAATATTCAATGTAAATATAAAAAGAAAGTCTTTTTTTTAAAGGAGATTTTAAACTCCAGATTAGTATAATGCAAAACATGAAAGGGAAATAGCAAAGATGGGGATGTCATCAGCATTAACTTCCTTGACATCCATCAAAGGAAGTCGGTAGTTATTGTTGGCATAATTAGGTTAGAAGAATTTTAATGTTTTAAGATTATCATGTAAGATTATCTTTAAAATAGGGTGTTAACTTTGCAAATCATAGATAGAAGATAAAAGCCAATGATATAGTTCACTTATCTAAAGGTAAATAGATAGAAGCTAACAAGGAAGCATTCAGATATAGAAAGCATAATTAAAGTGGCAGATGTCAAACCAAGTACAATTCCTAATAAGCATAATATTCTAGAACAATTTCTACGGTAAATCAATGGAATAAGAACACTGTGAAATTTCTTCATTGTAGCAAGTAACAAAAAGTCTCTTCCACATTTTGTGATATACTTAAATGAACTGTTGTCTTTTGCATTTCCAGAAATATTCATATAAGAGGGATATATTTTGGGGGCACTTGACTCTTTAATTTCTCAAATAGAAATGGAACCATCAGTGACAGTGCAAAATAATACTGTTAAAATTAAATAAATAATTTTGTAACATTTAAACCATGGAGTTTAAATACGCACATACAACACACACACACAATTGGAAGGACAAAATTGCCATTCTTCCCTGTTTTCCACCTCTTCTCCTCTCCCTCTCCCACCTTTCTCTGCATGTTCACAGCCCAAAGAGAGATGGAAGAAGATGTTGACCTGTCTTAAAATTGATTAGGCTCTTACAAACAGTCATTTCAAGGCTTCATCTGAGTCTTTGTGTAGCTAAAGCAGCAATAGTGAAAAGGGATAAAACTTAGAAATGAGCTCACTTTTTATTTATTATAAACCCAGAAGGATGCAGTGTAGAAGTGGGAGATGATTAAGAAAAATCATGGTATAGTTACATTTAAATTCAACAAAAATATAGGCTTAAAGACTTTAATCACTTTAAATGAAAACATGAAATGGTTTATTTCCATATTGGAAAATAGATCAAATTTCTTAACTGTATCGTATTCATTCGTTCCATTCACACCTGGAAGGGATGGGGAAATGAATGCTGCACAAATAAAATTGAAGTTCTGCTGGTGACAGGAGACAAAGAGTTAGATTAGATTAATTAGAATTAGAATTAGATTAATGAAGTAGAGACATGTCACAGATAATGTAAATAGTTAAATAAAACTAGTGTAAATTACAGAAATTTCCCATGTTAATTCTCATTAAATCTCTACTGACAAAAACAATCCCCATTTTCTTCCCTCCTTCAAATCCTTTAATAGCCTAGGAGGAGCTTTTCTAACGCTGCTCTTCATAATAGTGCGATTACTAATTTTATTATGGTCAAGGTGGACTTCACTAATTGTTAGATAATTAGGTCTTTCCTCCTTGTAATTTTGTTCTCTACTATCTATGAGAATTAATGTTTGACCTTGTGAGTGGTGCTTTTCTGAATCACTGCTACCTGTTGGATACTAGAAGAAGAAAAGTGGCACATTTATGACCACGTTGGTTGAAAGATGAAGGAGAATGGATTTAGTGTCGCCCTGTACCATTCTGCTGGAGACCCCAGAGTAGAGTAAATAACTCAGAATCTTCTCCAAAAGAGATTTTAAATACCACATTAATTTAATGCAGTATGTGTAAAAGGAATAGAAAAGTGAGATATCAAAGCTACATTCCTTGAAAAGAAAGTCAATACCTACTGTTGCTCAATTTAGAGGGATCTTTTTCTGTTTTGTCATCTAGTTAACTCCTGTTCATTCTTAAAATCTCAGCTCACAGCCCAGAAATAAACCCTCGCATATATTGTCAGTTGATTTTCAATGAGTGTTCCAAGACCATTGAATGGAGAAAGGACAATCTTTTCAACAAATGGTACTGAAAAAACTAGATACCTACATGTCAATGACTGAAGTTGGACCCTTCCCTTACACTATATACAAAAATTAATTCAAAATGGATCAGAGACCTAAACTTAAAAGGTTAAAACTATAAAACTCTTAGAAGAAAACATTGGAGAAAATCTTCATGACATTGGATTTACCGATGATTTCATGGAGATGACACCAAAAGCACAGAGACCAAACAAAAGATAGAGAAATTGGACTTCATCAAAATTAAGAACTTTTGTACATCAGAAGGATACTATCGAAAAACCAAAAAGACAACATACAGAACGGGAGAAAATATTTGCATGTTGTGTATCTGTTGAGTGATTAATATCCAGAATATATAAAGAACTCCTAAAACTCAACAACAAGAAAACCAAACAACTCAATTCAAAAATGGGCAAAGGGCTTGAATAGACATTTATCCAAAGAAAATATACAGATTTCCAATAAGCACACAAAAAGATGCTCAACATCATTCATCATTAAGAAAATGCAAATCCAAACCACTATGAGATACCACTTCACACTTACTAGGATGGCTATCATTTAAAAAATGGAAAATAACAAGTGTTGGTGAGGATGAGGGGAAATTTGAACTCTCGTATATCGCTAGTGGGAGCGTAAAATGGTGCAGCTGCTGTGGAAAACAGTTTGACTGTTTTCTAAAGTTAGGCATAGTAAACCCAGCAATTTCACTCCTGGATATATATCCAAAAGAATTGAAAACATGGACTAGAACAGATATTTGTATACCAATGTTCATAGTAGCATTAATCACAATAGCTAAAAAGTGGGAACAACTCAAATGTCCATCAAGGGATGAACGGATAAACAAAAGCTGATATATACATATAATGGAAAATTATTCAACCAGAAAAAGGAATGACATTTTATAATATGTTACATGGATGGACCTTGAAAACATTATGCTTAGTGAAATATGCTAAATATAGAAGGACAAATATTGTACAATTCTAGTTTTATGAGGTATCTAGAATAGGCAGATTCATAGAGACAGAAAATAGAATAGAGGCTACTGGGGCTGGGGAGGGAGGGAGGGTCATTGTTGGATAGGAACAGAGTTTTTTGGGAGAAGATGAAAAAGTTTTGGGTATAGATAGTGGTTCTTAGCATTGTGAATATATTTAATGCCACTGAATTGTGGTTAAAATGACAAATATTATCATGTATATTTTACCAAAATAAAAAGAACTCAGCTCACAGATTACTGTTTCAGGGAAAGCTTCTGAAATCCTATTATACTCACTCACAGAAGACTGTGCTTTTCCTTTCATCATATTTATCCTACTTTGTAAATATGTATTTATTTGTGCAGTTTTTGAGGAATGTTTTCTCTTCCCCAGAACTCTGTCCTCCATGAGGATTTCCATGTCATGTTCCCAACAGGGTCTAGCCTATTGAAATAATTTGGTATAAAGTTTTTATTGAATTAATTTTTCTAATATTAAGGAAGGAAACTAAATACAATCTTGAGTACCACATACATTGCAATTATCTACATCTTTTCCAGGCATGCATTTATAGAGTTGACTAATTTTAATAGGTCATTGAAAAATGTAATTTAGCAAATATGGCATGACTAAGCCACACACAAACACAAATAGAGAAACAAGTCTAATTATTCTATTGTTACATCACATAATTATCCATGATCAAATTATAGATTGTAGAAGGGATAATTATTCCTAATGGTCTCCAAGAACCATCATTTTCTTTAATTTGAATTTGGTAGGAATTGAGTGAGGTGTCTGATTAGGAAGGGGCATGGCAACACATTCTGATTTTAGGTAATTCGCTCTGAAGACTGATAATCAGGATGAGCAGACAGAGTTTCCTACGAGAATCTACATATCTTGTAGCGGGCTTCAAATAAATTAACAGGGAAGAAGGATGGGGTTTTATGTCTAATAATTTGCAGTAACTTTTCATGCCATCGCTAATAGTTCAAAGGGCAAACAAAAGAAAAGTGAGGTTTGTTCTCGTTCTTCTTTTCTCATTTGACTAGAAAATTTAAGATTTTAGAACAGCTTCTTTGGTGAATGCTTTCGATTCTGAATACTCAGAAGAATATTGACAAAACTTTATTCTGTAAGCATATTTAAAAAGCAATTCTCCTTCTAGTCAAACATCTTTTCTTTTTTCAGTAGTAATGATAGTGATGGTGAGAATTGTGGATTTAATGCTACTCAAAATGGAGAATTTCTGTAGTTTACATAAATTATATTGAAGTTATTTGACTATGTGTTAAATCTGCTTTGTTAGTCATAAGTGTGTTCTCCAGTTATGTCACTTAGTCTATTTTTCTAAATGGAAACAATTTCACGTTTTTGTAAATAAATGATTAAGGCCCTTAAGATTGTTTTTGTGGGGCCTCCGACGAGTTTGTGTATGATTATGACGCGTGCCTTCTCTGTGATCTAAGGTTTTTCCATCTGCTAAATGCAATTGAATAACTTCAAAAGAAGGCTGCTAAGAAACTGGTTGGCAGAGAGACAACATTCAAGCATTAGAAGTTAGTATAAGATGATAGAGAATGTTTTTGTTTTTTTCCTCTTAGCAGCTGGTTTGAAAATTCTCTGGGGGGAAAGTTGTTTTGTTTTGTTGTGTTTGGAGGAAATGTGTTAATAAGCAATTGGGGGCAAAGGAGGGGGATTGCGATGCGCATGCTCAGGTCCTGCATGACGCTCCCAAGCTGCCCTCTAAATCCAGTGCTTAAGCCAGGTTGACTGTCACCCCATCCTTTTGGACTGGGGATGGTAGGCATATGTAAATTTGGATATAGGGGCGTGAGCAAGGCTGAATTGCTTTACATAATAAAGGGGTGAGTGTTTAGGGGTTTGTGTTTAATTATTTTTTAAATAGCAATTAGATGGAAATTTCAGGATATCAAAGAAAAAAGGGTCAAAGGGAAGCACCCTTTCTTTCTTCTCCATCAAATGTGCTGGTCAGAGGAGGTGCAGCCATCAGCCACAGTACCTCACTTCTGGGGCTTCATGTGGCTCTGGTGGGGGCGGGGCAGGTAATGACAGCAGGAGGTGGTGGTGGCCTCAGAGCTGGATCTCCTCAGGCTCCTGTTCTACCAAAAATAGAGAATGTATCATAGTCATAAACGTTACTCTCCCTGGGGCAGGACCCTTACGTTTGCTTCCCAGAAGTCTTGTGGGAAAGTCCATTAACAATTATTTTTGTCTTATTTGCAATATTCAAGGATAACTTTCTTTCTAATCTACTAATGAAGCAAAAGTGTAAGCAAATAAGATTCCTAAAGAAAGTACTGGTGGATATGGCTCATTTCCCTCCTTACAGACAGGCATGGAGCTTTAACGAAAGGATACAATGTTCCCGAGTTACCTTTCTTTAGATAATGGTCATAATCTCTTAGTACCTCTGTTCCTTTTCCCCTAAAACGTAAAAATCAGCATATAACTTTGCCTGGAGGGCCACACAGAGATTTTCACATGGAATCTGAGACAGAAGAAGGAGGGTCTGGGGAAATAGAAAAGATGCGGTAAAGCTGGAGGGAGAGGATCCAGGGGGTCACGTGACTAGTTCCTCCAGGGCAGGTGGGGAACCGTAGTCACCACCACGAACCACCGAGAACCGTGACCACCACGAGGTCAAGAAGCTTAACAGACAGGTGCACTTTATCTGTGTTTTCTTTTCTTTTTACTGACTTGATATTGATGATTAGAAGGACCTTGAAAGTTTCATTTTTAAAAAGACAGACTAGAAAAACAACAAATCCTCAGTCTCTGAATTCCTCCTTGGAGAGGTGACTTCCGTCAACCAGGAACACCCATTTAAGACTTTACATGAGCATGAAATAAAACTTCTACCATGGTTGTGCCATTAGGAAGTTAATGTTACCCTAACTAATACACTTGGTGTATGGAGAAAACAGAGATTGTTCACATGGGTGCAGGAGTCAAAGGATCAGAGAAAACAGTTGGTTATCTGAGTTGTATTAAGAAGCCAGGAGGAACAATGGTTTGAGTGGGACCCATTTGAAACCTAAATGTTAGCGACTCTTCCAGGGCTCCTCCCATAATGCATATGTTTCAGAGAAGGGAGGCAAAGAAAGCATTAAATAACACAAAATGTGGCTGCCTCAGTCCTTGTTTCTCTAGCTGGTCATGAGGTCTAAGATAATCGTTACTGCGACCTTCTTCCACCTCCCATGCCACTTTCCCTCTACCCTCTACTAGCACCTTAGCAGGGCAGAGCTCTTTTTTTGGTAGGATGAAGCACACCTCCATTCCAAGAGGAGGTGAGACTGTGGGGTCCTGGCTTCTTTGGGCTCCAGCAGTTTTCATTATCCAGGAATTTTGGACAGTATCTAGGAACATTTCCACTAAGAAGCATCCCAGGGACGTCCCTGGGTTCCAGACATAGTTCTGCTAGTCACTGTTATGCAACAGTCACCAAATTTCCCTTTGGTCATGGGAATCATTCATTCAAGCTAGTATTGTGACCACTTTAAAAAAATATGTCAAAAATATTTAGCTATTATTGCTTAACTTTTCCCTCATGTTTTCCATCTTTTTTTGATATATGTTTGTTTGTGGTCTGTAATCTTCCAGCTATTCTCCTGAAATTTTCATTTAAGCAATAATTTTTAACTTCTATCAGCTCTCTCTTCTTTTTTTTTTTTTTTTTTTTTGATGAGGAAGGTTGGCCCTGAGCTAACATCTATGCCAATCTTCCTCTGTTTTGTATGTGAGACATTGCCACAGCAGGACTTGATGAGTGATGTGTAAATCTGTGGCCAGGATCCTAACTTGCAAACCCCTGGCTACAGAAGTGGAGCACATGAACATAATCACTATGCCACTGGGCTGGCCCCAATTTGTTTTGTTTTGTTTTGACTTTATCCTTTTCTTTCTTTCTTTCTTTCTTTTTTGTTGAGGAAGATTAGCCCTGAGTTTACATCTGTGCCAGTCTTCCTCTATGTTGTATGTGGGTCACCACCACAGCATGGTTGATGGGTGGTGTAGGTCCTCACGCAGAATCTGAACACTTCCTGGGTGCTGAAGCTGAGTGTACCAAACCCAACCACTACACCACGGGGCTGGCCCCCTATCCTTTTCTTAACAAGTACAACATATCCTCAAACTTTTCTGAAAAGAAAAAAGAGACATAATTCCATTGAAGTCTTTGTCTTTTCCTTGGATTATCTCTGTTTCCTCTGGAGTCAATATCTGTTTGACTACCTTGGTATTTTCTTTTTATGCTACTATATAAATAAGAATATTTAATGATACCTGTTATAACAAACGGTCTCCCAATTCTTAGAGCCTTAACCCAAAAGAAGTTGTTTTGCTTTGTTTTCTCTTCACATTAAGGCCAAGGCATAACTTCCTGGTCAGGAAGCTCACCTGGCAGCTCTCCCATGAGAGATGACTCAGAGATCCAGGAAAGGTGAGAGAGAGGAGGATTGTATGTGAGAGATTTGGTGTTTGGGCCAAGCCTGGAAGTGGCATATTCTTCTGCTCACATCCCTCTGGTATTCAGAACTGGTCCTTTGGCCCCATCTAGATGCCAAGGGACTGGGAAACATAATTTGCCTGGAATTCCAGGAGGATAATAAAATTGTTGGACAAATCTATAGCATTGTCTTTTCCACCGCCGTCTTTTTTTTTGTTTTTATTTATTTATTTATTTAGGGAAGATTAGCCCTGAGCTAACATCTGCTGCCAATCCTCCTCTTTTTGCTGAGGAAGACTGGCCCTGAGCTAACATCCATGCTGATTTTCCTCTACTTTATATGTTGGACACCTGTCACAGCATGGCTTGCCAAGTGGTGTCATATCCACACCCGGGATCTGAATCGGCGAACCCTGGGCTGCTGAGAAACGGAACGTGCGCACTTAACCATTGAGACACCAGGCCTGCCCAGCCACCGCTTCTTTTTAAAAATCAAATGTCTGCTGGTGCTTGGTTGTCCATGTTTATGAATTTTATTTATTTATTTATTTATTGAGGAAGATTAGCCCTAAGCTAACTACTGCCAATCCTCCTCTTTTTGCTGAGGAAGACTGGCCCTGAGCTAACATCTGTGCCCATCTTCCTCTACTTTATACATGGGACGCCTACCCCAGCATGGCTTTTACCAAGCAGTGCCATGTCCACATATGGGATCCAAACTGGCGAACCCCGGGCCGCAGAGAAGCAGAACGTGTACACTCAAGTGCTGCGCCACCGGGCCAGCCCCATGTTTATGAATTTTAAAAAGTTGGTTATTCCCTGTAACTGACTAGCATTTCCTCTGATAGTAACGGCCTCTTCCCTGCATGAGGAGCCTGCATGCTCTCTGTTTGTGGGTATGGTGTGTAAGATAAGCAAGCTGACAACCTCTTTTCTGGAAGTCATTGTACCCCTTAGACTAACAGTTTAATTCCTTTGAAAGGTGTTGTTCCAGGTTTGTGTTATAGACATTTTCCTGAAACATATTCATACTTGTGGAGGTCAGGAAGGAGGCTCTGACTCAGCAGCCCTTGAACCTATAGTTCTTCCATCAATTGTCTTGCATTAAGCTCCTTCTCATGCTCAGACTGCATCCCTGTGGACTTAAGGAACTCTGTAAAATGGCCCGGCCTCACCTGCTGCTTTCTCGGTTGCTTGTACTGAGCTCTGGCCCTCTCTGCTCTGATTTATATGACACTTTGGGCATAGCCATCTTTGATCTTTCAGAAACTCATACAATCTTGTTCTGCTAATGTTTTCCATCCAGTATTCAGTAATCACATTAATTTCTTCTATTTTATACTTCTTTACCAAAACTTTTATTTCAATAGTTCATTGCTTTTATTTGGAGCGAGGGGAAGTAAATGATTTTCTTCAGTCTATTATCTTGAACTAAAACCTGTATGCTTTTCAATTAGCAACAAATGATTTTTCATGCCAATATTACTATTTTCTGTACTGTTAAATAATCTCCTAAAACAAATTTTGGAATATGAAAAATATTCTATTTCATAGTATACGGTAAATTACCAGTTAACTTCTTCTATTTGAACATTTGGCTTATTTTGGTTATTGTTTTTGAAAATTATAAACAACTCTGCAATGGATATTCTTATACCTGTGGTGTTAAATATCTGATGGTTTTCTTTGATCAAATTCCTTGAGGTGGAATTGCTGACTCAAAGGGTATTTGCTTGACTTCGTATATATATATAGTAAATTGCCCTCCAGAAATACCGTACTGTCTTATAAGCACATCAGCAGTAGGTATTATCACTAAAAAAAGTCTTTACCAACTTATTTATACCAGTAGCACTTACTAACTAGGTACCTTGGTTTCCTCAACTGTAAAATATGGTCTAAGTATTGGAATCTTGTAAAGATTAAATACGTATCTCCTACATGCCTATCACAAACTAAATGTAGAGTAAATTTTGTTTAAAAATGATAAATTATTTAAAAAATGAAAGAACACAGCTGGCTGTCTCTCAGAGTTTTTGGGAGGGTGAAATGAGATGATATATGTAAACATGCACAGAAGTGGTTCTATGTAATATGTACATGTTCTCTCTCCTTTTAATCCAGGCCTCTTGAATGCCAGAGTAATCTAAATCTCAAGTCCCTAGTTAGGACACAGGGACAGCAAGCAGGTCATGTGGACAGCATCGGAGCTCGGGGGCAGGTGGTATGATTGACCCATTACTGAAGAAGATCAGGGACCAACAAAAGATTAACCTTAGGGAATTTACTTCCCCTTGGCCAAGCATTCAGATTTCCTTTTGATTACAGATTTATTTGAGCATCTGCGAGTGAGCAATTTATCCACAAGACTGCCATCATCTCCTCCCTGTGCACCATCCCTGTGGCTAAGTGACTCTCTGCTCGCCCCGCTCCCACTGAGTCTTCATATGAGTATGACCCAGGTACAGAGAGCACACATTTCAGGTTCACTCAAGAGCTTTGATAATAAGTTACAGGAAGGAAGGAGTAGAGTTTTCAAAAGAATAAAGAGAAAAGAATTAGCGTAATAAACCTTGTGGGTATTTAAAGGGATAACCACGGCTCTGGAAAGGTTAATATAAAATTATTGGAAAGTTAGGTCTAGAAATTATAGGACAAAGAGAACTTGGGTTGAATTAGTGGAATGATTGTCCAGATGTGCCACTGCTTGACCTTTTCTGTAAATTTAGCATCTTTAGGATGAAAAGCCGGCTGCATGGAGCATTTTACATTAGGAGCCTTATTTTCTTCTTCCTCTTTTCTTCCTTTTCCCTCTGCTTTTCTCGTCCCAGAGTATACCCTAGTCCATAAATGAAGCATTGGTTTACATCAGTGTTAAGCTCTAAAACACATTTGATTAGGAAGAAGTGTCGCTAGACGCACTCACGCAGTCCTTGTGTCCTGCTTTGTTTCTTTCCTATGTCTGTGCCCTGAAATCAACCCTGAGCGTCTTTTACGAGTTGCCTTATGAAGTAAATGAGCCAGGCGGGTGTCAAAAACAAGGACGTCCTGTTTGAGTTTGTAACAGTTAGCTTATGCATTCTTCTGCTGGTAAGAGATTAAATAATCATAGTTGAAACAAACAAACAAGAAACGTTTTGGTCTTTTTCATTTACATAAAAGGAGCCCAGAGTGAGGCAGTCTAGAGCCAGTAAAAAGGCTGCAGGGTGGTTTTGGCAAGACGGACGTTCATTTCTCATTCATGCAAAAGTCTGAATGTGAGTAGTTGAGGGCAGTTGTAGAAGCTGCACAATGACCAGGACCTGGAACAACTCCCTGCTTTGCGCTCCCTAGAGTACTAACAGTCCAAGACTGGGTGAAAGGCATCCAGTCAGGTACCAGGAGCAGAGAGAGGAAGGGAGAAGAATGAACACATCAACTTCCTTTTAGGACTTTTAGTGAAGTTGCACATTACACCAGATCTTATAACCCATGGCTAGAACTAAGTCACATTGCTGTGCCTAGCTAAAAGTCAATCTGGAAAAAGTGTATTTTTAATTTCCAAATTTCCATGCACCTCACTAAATTTAATTTTCATTTATTAGAGTAGAAGAAACGGAGAACCAATACTGGGGAACAATTAACATTTTCTGCCACAAAGGAATAGTTTACTTTGTAGGGAGTGTGGAAAAATAAATTGAGGATATGATAAAGTCAACTGCTTTAAGGAAAACAGAATTTTAACTTCAGGAAAATCAATACAAGTTATACCAGAGAGTTATCTGTAATTATACCTGTATGACTCTGCAGTAAATTATTTATGAAGTCATAATAATATAAACACCATTTTAATTTTTGAGCCTTTAGAGTCAACTTATAGACAAGGTTCAAAATGCTTGATTATGCGGCAGTAGAGTGTAAATATCAGCCTTCGTTCAGGCAGTATTTTATCTCATTGTGTCTCAGAGGTTACTAACGTATTTATCTGTACTTAGCACTTCTTATGAATGCCACCAATGTCTCACAAGCTACTTGCCTCTACACTTAGTTTCTTTACCCTTTCTTTGCTTTCTTGTCTCTATGACAGATTCTAACCTTCTCAAATAACATGTCATATGCACATTACAAATATCTTTTAATTCCTTCTCTCTTGGTTTTTCATCACATTGAAATTTTTGAAATGTAGGCCAGTTGTCCTGTACCAGCTTCTTTCTTTAATTCTTGTCTTCTTATCCTTTACTTTCCTGGGACTTGAGATATTATTAGGAAGAAACATGGGAGTTCATTTGACCTAGACAAACCTCTGCTATTCGTGAAAATACCACAATAGGGGCTCCATCTTCTTAATGTTTTTTTTTTTTGTTCCCTAATTATAGCTTCATTAAACCTATAGGTAGTGGCCACGCCTAGGGCTTTTATGAAACGTGCAGACGCCAACTCTGTCTTACTCTCTCAGTGTGTGTGTGTGTGTGTGTGTGTGTGTGTTTTCCACATGGTGCACAGCCTTCTACTATAGAGCTTGCCTCAGCTGTTTCACCAAGTACGTGAGGGGTGGTTTAGAGGAGAGCTAAAGGAGGGAGACCTTATGGCTGGTATCTTATTGATTACCTTGTCCACCCAGTAGGGGGACCTCACCTCACCTTGACTCTGCCCACCTTTCAAAATCCTTAGGAAAGGCTGGAGCATTCCTCCTCCAAAGACCACACCCTAGCTGTGCATGAGCTCCTAGCTTACTCTAATTGTTCTTCATTTTGCTTCCACCAAGCATTGGGTCATATTAAATGTAATATTTGTGTCTTTATGAGTAGAGAGCTATTACTTTTAAATATACTTCAAACATAGATATTTTCATGACAGGCCTTCACAGACATACTTAGATACTATATTTATTGTTTTTTACCACTGTGATCAAATGAAGTAATGGTATCTTTAGGAGGCCTCTAGATTAAGAAAAAAGGTAAAGAAAGGTTCTTTATCAAAGCTGTCAATGAAAATAATCCATAACCAATCTATAAATGAAAATTTGGGTGAGTTTATTCTGAACTGAAATCTGAGGACCATGGCCCAGGGCCTTTCTTCCCGAAGGAAGAAAGGGCACCAAAGAAGGAGGTGTACAGAGTGGTTATATACCCCCAAACAGGACATTTCACATATGATTGAAATGTCCCTCCCACAATAGTCACAGGATTGCCCTGTCGGTACAGCGCTTGATGGACACAGCAGGTAGTGGGTCCACTATCTCGGAGGGTGTAGCAGGAGGCAAGTCTGTTGTCTCCAGCTGGGCGGTCACAGGCGAGCCCAGCAATCAGTTCCTAGCCTAAGGACAGATGCTTAATCCTTAAGGAAATGCCAACGTTGGGAGGGGGAGGGAAGTTGCACCTTTATCTCAACGGCCTTTGCTCTTGCCATAAGGAATATCTAAAGCAGATATACAATGCATGCTCAACAGCCATGGTCAGGCCCTTTTGGGAAGACAAGGTCAGGCCGAATTAGGTTTACACCAAATGACTTCCTCATATTCTCCAATATATCCTATTGCTTGCCATTTTTATTTGTCAAAGCGCATATCCCTAGGCCCTATTTGGGTCCTGAGTATACCTTTTACTGACTTCTAGCTGCCTCTTATGCTTCATTAAATCAGCTCATAGTCCTTGGACAATGTGCCTAGAAATCTTATTTTCTCTCACAGGTGTAACCTTGAAGATATACTTTTTCCTAGCTCCTAAATTCTATATTGATGCGGGGTTGGTGAGCCGAGGAGTCAAAAGAAAGATTTTTTAGACTCTTAAGATCTGGCAGTAGTGCTCTTTTATTTAGAGAATAGTATGGAATAGCATGGGGACAGGACCCACGGGTAGTCAGAGCTGCTGCTGCTGCCATGGGGACAGGACCCACGGGCAGTCAGAGCTGCTGCGTGGTGACAGGACCCATGGGCAGGCAGAGCTGCTGCTGGAATGTTGCTGCTGCTGCTTCTGCTGCAAACATGGCTGGAGAGTAAGGCTAAATTTAAGGCATAGGTATGTGAGCCATCTCTTTACAAGACAAAGGAAAGAACATGGAAAAAAGTTAAAATGGTATCAGTGCAGGTGGAATCTGGCCATTGGGTGGTCCCACAACTTTTAGATAAGAATCAAATCGGATTAAGTAAAGGCCAGAAGCCACCACCCTAAATCAGTTACATGAGGTTGCCAGACAGTAACCAACTTAAGTTCTTGCCTTCCCCATTAAGAGTTTCTAGAGATAAGGCCATCCCCCTTCTTCCTGGCACAGAGAGGGAGGCATCTCCACAGATGGAGGTTTCCCTTACAAATGTAAATGTTTCTCAGCAAAGGGCAATCAAACTCCAGTCCTTGGAGCCTGCTTCTCATCTGCAGTTTTAAAATTAACCAGCCTAAAATCCTCATCATAAACAAGCATATCAAGGATATCCTTTCTCTAGATTTGTGTGTGCGGTGTTTGCTTTTCTTATTCTATTATAATCAGCTCTTCAGGCAATTTGTTTCTCTGACTATGTTTTTAGAATCTTGTTTTATTTCTAGAATCTTAGAATCTAGAATTGTTCAATGAATAGTCCTATGTTTACTTAAGGACATTTTAAAATGAATTTCGTTTAAAGAGGTATTATTGGTCATCTAATCCAACCTTCCATCCACTGGTTGTTGGATTGTTGACTCCATGTTCTGGAGGAGGTTGTGAGAGCATTTGCTGATCCTTCTAGTCCAGAGGAGCATGCTGTCTACAACAATGTCTGCTCCATAGTAAATAATAAATGTTTATTACTATTATTATTATTTTTGTACTTAGATTTAACTTACCTTGGATTTTTTTCACTCTTTCTCATATTTCCTGATCCCTTCACAAATTTTTCTTTGAGCATATTTGTCTTTGCCTAGAGGTCCTTAGTTCTAGAGTCAAGCAGGAATCCTGAAATTGTGAATTACTGTGAAATTCCCATTGCCTTTCAAAATTTGAAATTCCTAAGACTGAAATGTATATGCTAACAGAAAACCCAGTTTTGTTGTTGTTTTGTCTGTTCAGCACTTCTTGTGAAGAGGAAAATTAAAAAAATATTTCATCTCTTGCCTCTGATCCTAGCTTTTTCTTGTTTCTCTCTCCATGGGGGAAGCAAAACCAACCATTTACCCTGGTACGGCACAATACCATCATTTAGAGCTTTGGAGCCAAACTGCCTGGGTTGGTCTCTTGGCTCAATTACTTACTAATCTTGTGACCACGGGCAGAATTATCTAACTCATCTGTGCTTCAGCTTTCTTATCTGTGGAGGAGGGGTGTTGATAAAAGTGCCTACAGTGTGGGGTCTTTGTTAGGATAAAGTTGTGAAGTATTTCAACACCAAGAACAGTGCCTGGGGAAGAGTATACACAAACAGATATTAGGGAGAAATGCTGTGCCTCCACACAGCAGCAGTGTGAGTCCCTGCTGTTCCCGCTCTGTGATGAGGGCTAATGAGGTGTAGTGGATTAAACACATGAGCTTTGCAGAGCATCAGCATTAGATTGAACCCAGATGTTGCCTGTGTGGTGTGACCTTGGGCAAGTCATTTAGTCTCTCCAAGCCTCAATGCCCTCATTTGTTAAATGGGACAAATACCAACTACCTCTCAGGATTGTGGCGCTTTACTTCAAAGGTGATAATCTATGAAAACAACGAGACTGCACAGGCACCTGGACACAGCACATACTCAGAATATGTTATCTGTTAGAAAAAAGAAATTGCCCATTCTTTATATCTTGTTGGGCTACTGATTTTTAAATTTGTTTTGGGAATTTCTTTGTCACTTATTTTCAATTTGCATATGAGGCTTATTGTTTTTTCATAAGACGCTTTCTTTGGTAACTCTTTATTTTCCTGAAATTTGTCCAATTTGCTTCTGTCTCAACTTCCCTCTGTCTCCACTTCCCTTAGTAAGAGATAACTCAATTATAATCTAGTACATAACTTTTACCAGAGCACAGCAGGATTTTAAGTGGAGATATAAATCAAGCTTTCTCACATCCTCACTGCTCTTAGTAATGTCATCAAGAATAAATATCTCTGACAGGTCAAATAATTGTTGCTATTGATATGACTCGTTATGAGTCTTACATCTGGAAACTTAGGGTGTGTGTATGAGAGAAAGTGTGTGTATGTGTGTGTGTGTGTGTGTGTGAACATTGGGCCTCTCCTCTCTTGAACTTGATTTTCCCACTTTGAGGCACCTTGCTCTGGGCGTGACAGCAACTGGACACCCCAGTTCTCATTATGACTTTCCTCTGAGTGGCTCTCCTTTTTGCCGTCTGCCCAAATGTTTTCATTATCCCAATTAACCACACCCGGAGCTCAGCACGCCACCCTTTCACCCTGTTGGTTCTGACTTGGTTCTTATTAGCCATCCTGTTGGTAGCGCCTAATCTCAGCCCTGTTGTTATTCACATGAAGCAGTTAGTGTCTGCTCTGTTGTACATACTGTTCTCTTTTTTTTCTAATCAACTTTTTTCAAGATTTGCATCCTTGCCCTATCTAGCTCTCCTGTTTCGATACTGCTCCTCCTACTTTTCTCTCCCACTGAGAGCTCTCCAAAATCAACACCCTACGAGGGGCCAAGGTGGGTGGTGATGGGACTGACATACTCAGCGCCATTTCTTTTCTTTTTTTTTTTTCATGGTTATGAGTCCTTCAATATCTCTAAAAATAAGTTTTAAAAATCTTATTTAGAACTCCGTCTTTGCCATATGGTTCCCTGAATCGAAAAAAACATTTTCAACAGATTACTCTGAACTCTTACCAGGGATTGGGCTTAGTATCAAAGTTTCTACAATTTTTATGGGGAGGGGTTTTATAAATCGACTTTGTACAGAACTGTTTGAACTAAGATATGGCCTTTATTCTGCCATTTCATTCAACGTGTGTTTGTGACACAGTATTTATGATTCAGCAATGTCAAAGCTGGAAATATTTTGTTCCTCACATAGAGTGCTCAGCGCCATTTCTACCACCCTTCTTCTGCTCTTCATGATGTGAAGTCTTTGCCTTTCATGTCCACAGACCTCTTGAAACCTAAGCTTAGCATCCTCTGCTGCCCCATTTTCACATCCAAAGATGATTCCGTGAGTGATTCATGTTCTTTTCTCTAGTGCCCCTCTGGCATTCATTTATGAGCTGTCTATCTCCTGAGTAACTCTCAAGATCTTCCATCTTACGCCACTTAGGCCAAACACAGAACACCTTTATCTTACAAGTTGGTTCTTTCTCAGCACTTTTTCTGTCAGCATTTCCAATCCACAGTCCTCTCCTCCTTTCTCGGATCATTCTCTCATGCCGTTCCTTTGGTTTCTTTCACTTCTTCATCCCCAGCTGGACATCCTGACTTTCTGTCAGTATGAACTACTCTGCACCTTTACGCCATTCTCAATAGGTATTCACTATGTACTGAAGAAAAGAGGATGGAGTTTGAACCTAATGACCTCAATTCACTTAGTTATCTGCTCAAAATAAGTGGGATGAGACCCAGGCTCAGTTGATGGTACTCAATACACATTATACAAATCCATCTACCTCAAAAAATACAAACACTGCAAATCAAACAAAGGCTTTCCTGGCACTTCCCTCACCTACTTTATTTCCCAGAAATAACTATTATTATTATTATCAACCTGTTGTGCGTTTTTCCAGCCCCTTTTCTCTCTCTATATTTGCATTTCTTACAAAGGTAAGCTACATGGGAATGTATAGCAGGCATCCAATTACTACTGGTTGAATGAATGTGTATATGTATGTATGTATGTGTGTGTGAGTATGCTTATTTATATACCTATAAACTGCTTTGCATATGTGTTTGTGAATGTGTTTTGATATAAATCATATTGTGTTATACATATTATTTGGCAGCTTGCTTATTTTACTCAACAGCATATCTTGGGAAAATTCCCGTGAAATATTGCTCTATTTCATTTAATAATACTGCTGCATAGTATTGTATGTTATGGGGTTGTTTGGGTTTTCTTTTGTCCATTCATTTACTGATGGATATTTCCATATTTCCTATATTTTGTCATTAATAAACAATGTTATAACATAAATCCTGGTAAAATTTTCTGCCTATATGTACGTATATTTTCATGGAATGGTTTCTTTGAAGTGAATTGTTGAGCAAAATGTTAGGTGCATTTTTAATAAACACTGCCAAAATGCATTCTGCAAAGACTGTTATAGTTTACATTCCTGCTGTTCATGAGAGTATGTATTTCCCAAAATGCTCCCCAACATCAGATATTATTGATTCTTTTAATTTTGCCAATCTGATGGGTGAAATGGTATTTGCTTTTTTTAAAAAAAAATCACATTTCACTGATCATTAATTAGATTAAGCATCTTTCAATACATTTACTGGCTGCCTTCATTGCAAGTCTATCCTTTATACATTTAAAAAGTTTTTCTCCTATTTCAGAGGGAGAAATTCCCCTCTCTTGGTACCCAAGAATTAATTTCCTCATGCCTCTCTTGTTTCTCAACTATCTTCTCTCTTCAGCATCTCCAATTTTCCTGTCTTCACGGATCTCTTCCTCTTGGCTTTCAAACATAATCAGATTGCAATTATCTTGGCATAAAAGACTTTACTCAGCTCCTCAGCTCTCCTTCCTTGTTCTCTCCATTTCTGTAGCTGTCAAACAAGTGCCCCACCTCTGCTCTCTCACGGCCTCTCATCAGTGATGCCAGTGGTTTTACTGAGTCCTAATTTTACTGACCTTGTTTAGGTCTTTTTAAGTCCAGTTGCCATCTCTTTTTAGTCAGAGTCCTAACACCCAAGGACCATGCCTTTTATCTTCTTACCTCTCAACTACCTTCTTTCTTTCTCAACCTTTTTTTCCGTCCCTTGGCAAAAAGTGTGAATTTTCAGTGATTCTTCTTTTTGGACCTCTGCTCTTTTCCTTCACTTATTAATTTGGAGTTCTCATCTGTTCCGAACATTTCAGCTATTATCTCTTGTAAGGGACTCCCAAATCAGCATCACTAGTCCTCACATCTCATTAAAAATCCAGTTTTGGGGCCAGCCAGATGGCATAGGACTTAAGTTCACATGCTCCATTTTGGCAACCTGGAGTTTGCCAGTTTGGATCCTGGGTACAGACCTATGCATTGCTTATCAAGCCAGGCTGTGGCAGACGTCCCACATATAAAGTAGAGGAAGATGGACATGGATGTTAGCTCAGGGCCAGTCTTCCTCAGCAAAGAGGAGGATTCGCAGTGGATGTTAGCTCAGGGCTAATTTTCCTCAAGAAAAAAAAATCCAGTCTTTCACTTGTGCCTTCTCCCATTGAACTGGACCACTGGAATGTCAAGATCAGAGCACTAAATTACACTTTTTATCTCCCTCTCTTCCAAACCAATCCTTGTAATTTCACCAATTTTGCAGGTAACAAGAGGGAGAAAATCTTATTTTGTAAGTATCAGAATTCTCCCTAGGTAGAGACTTATTTTGTCTACTAAATACTTGGATGAGTCACTTTTGGTGAAGGAGGATAAGAGAGAGGGTAACGTCAGAAAGGATCAAGCTTATATTAAAAAGGTGATCATGGAATTGCTTTCCAAGTGGAGCTGATCCACTCTTACACTTTTGTTTTCTTGGATGTACTCTTCAAGAGCTGGATGGTCTGGGACAATAATGAGGATGGGAGTGGCTGTGGAAAGAAAGAGGAGGAAAAAGGTAGTTCGCACACAGAATGGAAATTTGGCAAAAGAACAAGCATGTTAAGAAGGATTTTAAGAAGCTTTTCTCTTGGTATAGAATTATAGATTGACAATGTTTATCCTGTAGAACCCTAAAGATGTTGTTCTACTTTCTTCTCATTTGCATTGTTTTCATCAAGAAATCCTCTCTCCTCCTTATCTTCTTTCACTGTACAAAATACGTCTTTATTCTCTGGCTGCTTTTAAGATCTAACAATAGTTTTGAGCAATTTGACTGTGATATTCTTTGGTGTGTGTGTATGTGTGTTTCTGGTGCTTGGGTTTTGTCCAGCTTCTTGGATCTGGTTGTAGAGTTTTATCAAATTTGGAAATTTTCAGTCATGATTTCTTCTAATTATTTTCTTTCTTCCCATCTCTATCCTCGTCTTTTGGGCCTCCAATTACAAGTATTTTAGGCTACTTGAAGTTGTCTTATAACACACTGATGGTCTGTTCACCTTGCAAAAATTCTTCTTCTCTTTTTATTTCATTTTGGTTTGTTTTTAATGCTATGCCCTCAAGTTCAATAATATTTTCTTCCACCTTTTCTAATCTGCCACTAATCCCATACAGTGTATTTTTTTTTTTTTTTAATCTCAGACATTGTAGGTTGCCTCTCTAGAAATTTGATTTGGGACTTTTAAAAAATATATCTCTATGTCTTTACTTAACATCTTGAATGTTTCCTCTAGCTTCTTGAACATATAGGAGACAATTATAATAACCATTTTAATATTTCTGTCTTCTAGTTCTAGTACCTGTATCAATTCTAGGTTAGTTTTGATTGTTTCATTTTTCTCCTCGTTATGAATTGTATTTCTCTGCTTCTTTGCATGCCTGGTAATTTTTACTGCATGCTAACATTGAATTTCACTTCCGTGTTGGAATTTTTATATTCCTATACATATTCTTGGTCTGTTTTAGAACTCAGTTAAGTTCCTTGGAAACAATCTGATCCTTTTGTGTCTGGCTTTAAATATTTGTTATATGGAAACAGAGCAGCATTTCATCTAAGGATAATTATTCCCCAGTCCTGAGTCAAAACACCTCTGAGTTCTCTACTTAATGTCCCATGAATTTTAACGTTTTCTAGTCTGGCTGGTGAGAATATGCACTATTCCTGGCCCTATGTGAAATCCAGTTACTCTTCTCTTCAATTCTTTTGGGTGGTTCTTTCCAGTCTCAGTTTCCTCACATCCGTGCTCAGATCAGTACTCTGCTAAACAGTAAAGATCTGAAGGTCTCTGACATTCTCCCTTTGGGCAGCTCTCTCCTCTCTCATACTCTGTCCTATGAACTCTACCTTCCTTATTTTCTCTGGACTCTAGGCGCTGTGTCCTTAACTCAGAGAGTTTGCAGGTCTCCCCTTAGGTTTTCCCTCTGTGTACCACAGCCTGGAAGTTCTCTCAAGGGAGCAAGTTGGACAATTATAAAGCTCAGCTGATTTTTCCTGTCCTTCCTTGTCGGATGTCTAATGTTTGACAACTATTGTTTTATGTATTTTGTCCCTTACTTCATTTTGGCTGGAAGGAGATCAGTTATTTTTAAAGAGATTTTAAAAAATAAAACAAAATGTTGCTTTTATATTTATCATATATTTACTATTGATAGGCCATCAGCAGCATTCTGTAGCTGGCTTGTAGCAGCTCATGAAACCCAATTGCTAAATTTCAGAAATTTTGTGAGCTAGTTGCTAATCTGTTGATAGCTCAAATTTGACCATGTAGGAATATTTATATTCATGAAATTGGTGACTGCTATAAATCCAAGCTTTTCTTTTTCCTTTTTTTATCCCCCCTAGACAGCTGGCTTGCCAACTCCATCTGGACTTTGTTTTTCATTTTGCCTAAAAGATATCCTTTAACATTTCTTAGAGTGTGTGTCTCCTGGTGATGAATTATTTTAGTTTTTGCAACATTTCTGAAAGATATTTTCACTGGATATAGAATTCTTGGTTGATAGTTTTTTATTTTCCTGTCAATACTTTAAAGGCATTTCTCCACACAATGCAGCCTTTGCCTGCATTGTGTCTGATGAGAAGACTGCTATCATTCTCAACTTTGTTCCTTTGTGCATAGTTTGACTTTTATTCTCTGGCTGTTTTAAAGACTTGTCTTTATCATTGTGTTAAGCAATCTGATGATAATTTATCTCATTAAAGTGTTCTTCCTGTACATGTACTTGGAGTTCATTGAGCTCTTTGGATCTGTGCCTTCCTAGTTTTCATCAAATTTGGAAATGTTTCACTATTAGTTATTCATTTTTTTGTCCAATTTTATGGAACTCTCCATGTTAGACTGTTTAATGTCCTACAACTCACTGATATTTTATTTTATTTTTTTAGTCTTTTACTGTCTGTTTTCATCTTGGATGAGTTCTATTGCTTTGTCTTTAAATTCATCTGCAACTAATTAAGTTAAATTAATCTGCAGCTAATTTCATCCAATGTATTTTCCACCATATTCATTGTATTTTTCAGCAGTAGAAGTTTTATTTAAGTCTTCCTCATATGTTTCATGTTTCTTCTTAACATAGATATATTCTCCTCCACCCTGTTGAGCATGCGGAATAGATACCATAGGTCTTTTTATACCCTTATCTACTAATTCCATCATCTGTATCATTTCTGGATCTGTTTCTATGAGTAATTTTCTCCTCTTTATGGACCATATTTTCCTGTTTCTTTGCATATCTGATTTTTTTAAATAGGATGTCAGGTATTTGAATTTTATGTTTCTAGGTGCTGGAGTATTTGTATCCCTTTAGTAAATTCTGGACTTTGTTTTATGACACAGTAAAATTCTATGGAAATGATTTGATATTTCCAAGCTTTGCTTTGATGCTTTGTAAGTTGTGTCTAGAATAGCCTTTACTCTAAAGCTAATTTGTCTGCACTGCTGAGGCAATACTCTTCTGAAGATTCTTCTCAATGTCCTCCATGTTAGGAGGTCTCTCCACTAGTAGAAACACCATCTATTCCAAGCCCTATGTGAGCTCTGGGGTGGCTCTGCCTTTTCGTTTCTAATGGTCTTTCCCTGCCTAAAGGTAGTTTCCTCACATGCACGTATCTATCAAAACACCTGAAGGATCTGGCCCGCCCAGTGGTGCAGCAGTTAAGTTCGCATGTTCTGCTTCCATGGACTGGGGTTTGTGAGTTCTGATCCGGGTGATGACCTAGCACTACTTGTCAAGCCATGCTGTGGCAGGCCTCCCACATATAAAATGGAAGAAGATGGGCATGGATATTAGCTCAGGGCCAGTCTTCTTCAGGAAAGAGAGGAGGATTGGCAGCAGATATTAGCTTAGGGATAATCTTCCTCAAAAAAAAAAAAAAAAAAAAAAGAAGCTATTTAAAACAGCTAAAGGATCACAGAGAGCCCTCTGCAGATTCTGGAGCTCTTTTTCTTTGCAGCTTTCTTCTCCTTGGTATTCTGTCCTGGAATTTTAGCCACTTTGGCCTCTTTGAACTCTGAACTCTTGTCCCCAGCTGAGAGAGACAGCCACACTCTATTTTCCTACCTGAAAAACCTCCCAAGGCAGTAACCTAGGGCTATCACATGGTCCCTTCATTGGTTTCACTTCCTCTCAGGGATCACTGTCTTTTGCCACCTATTGGCCAATGTCTAAAAACCATTGTTTCATATATTTTGTACATTTTAGTTATTTTGGATTAGAGGGTAAATCCAATCCCTGTTCCTCTATCATAGAATCCCCCCCATGCATTGATATTTAAGCTTTAGGGAATTTTACTGTAACCTATCTTCATGCCTTAGCTTCCATTTCCCCTAATCTTCCGACTACTCTTCACTTTTTGCCACTGTCCCTTTGCTCACCCCAATCCTCCTTTCTTACTTTTTGCTATCTCATTTTCATCAGCCTAAAACTCTGTGCCACCTCGCAGTTTGTGTCTTACATGAAAGTTACACTGTGTGCCATAACTGGAAGTAATCTCTTTTGTGACCGAACTGTTTTAGCCTTATCCTGCTTAGAGTTTGCTAGGCTTCTTGGATCTGTAGGTTGATATTATCAAATCTGGAACATTTTGGCTATTTTGAAAACATTTTTTCTGCCACCTCATCTCTCCTCTATGTCAAAGACTCCAGTTGTAGGTATATTAGGCTGCTTGATACTGTCTGAGAGGTCACTGAGGCTCTTTTTATTTATTTTTTGTTCAGCCTTTTCCCTATCCCTTCCTTTGTTTTGATAGTTTCTATTGTCCTGGTTTCATGTTTGCTTTTCTCCCACAAGTCTAATCCAATGTTAAACTTATCGAGCGAATTTTTCATTTCAGATATTTTAGTTTTCAGTTCTATAAGTTCTATTTAAAGTTTCTATTTCTCTCCTCATTCTGTTATGTTTTTCTTTACATCTTTGAACATAGTTAGAACAGCTGTTTTAATGTCTCATTCTTCTAATTTGTCATCTCTGTCACTTCTGGGTCAATTTCTATTGACTGATATTACTGCTGAGTATGGTCACATTTTCTAGGTTCCTGGTATATCTAGTACTTTTTGACTGGTTGCTCAACATTATGAATGTTGCTTTTTTCATTGTTGTTAACTGGATCTTGTTTTCTTCTTTCAAATAGTGCAGAGCTTTATCCTAGTAAGCTGTTAATTTACTTGCAGATCAGCTTGACTGCTTGTTCTTTTCAAGGGTTGTTCTAAGCTCTGTTAAGGCTAATGTGGAGTAGCCTTATTCCAGGACTAGTTGAGCCCTACTCTATGGGTGCTCTGAGGTCTCTACTAAATGCCCCAGGTGTTCAACAGAGTCTATTCTGGTTGGACAGACCTTGGACATCTCTCAGCCTTGTGCAAGCTCTAGGAATTGTTCACCAGGTAGTTCAACAGTAGTTTTTAATTCCTCAGTAGCTATTCTTTGCTTGGCCTTGTGGAGTTTCACCCTATGCATACACAGCTTAATATTCAACCGAAGACGCAAGAAGACCTGTGTGCAGATTTCTGAGGCTCTTTCCTTCCTCTCAGAGCTGTCTCCTCAGCTTAGTAAGATTTCAACCATGCCATGCTCTGCCTGAGTTCTTTCTCCCTGCAAAGCAGCCCAGAGTGTGCCAGGCAGAAAACTAGAATAATTTTAGAGCTCACTTCATCACACAGGGAGAAGATTATGTGATGATGAAGGCAGAGATTGAGAGTTATGTAGCTACAAACCACGGAATGCTAAAGATTGCCAGCAAATCACCAGAAGCTAGGAACAGGCAAGAAAAGATTCCCCTCCAGGTTTCAGAGGGAGCATGGCCTTTCTGTCACCTTCATTTTAGACTTCTAGACTCCAGACCTGTGAGACAATAAATTCCTGTTGTTTTAAGCTACCCAGTTTTCGGTACTTTGTTACAGCAGCTTAAGGAAGCTAATACAGAGGACTAGTAGGATAGTTTCTCTATCACTAGCTGGAGGCAGAAGTGCCAAACTCTTAGCATTTGCTATCTGAATGACCTTTTCATCTCTTACCTTCCTCAATAGGTAGTAAGTTATTGCAAGGCAAGTATCATGTCTTATTTATTTTTGTGTTTTCCACAACACCTATTTAACCTTGAATTTAACTTACATGTAAGTTGGATATGAAATTCATGGCTTCAAATATAGATGAGTAAAATAATTTTACTTTCTAGAACTAAAATCATTTTGTATATAAGTCCTCGTTCCAGTGGGGTAGACATGGTTAATTCAGGGGTTTCTCAGACAGTTCATGCTTTTCCTCTTATCCTTTTCTTCCTGGTGGTGTCTAAGTTCTGGGGAGTTTGCGAAGTATCAAGGCACTGTGGGGGAGGGTACTTGATCTTTGGTCATTGTTTATTTTTTCTTCAGAATTCTCCTTCATACTGGTTTTCAGCATCTGTCCCCACTGATATTTGCTGCCTCCCTGATGTGTCTGTCTGTCCTTCAGTCCCTGTTGATCCATGTAGGATGCTCTGTGCCTTCCATGTCTCAACCAGGAGGCCTCTTCAGGCCTGATGGCTTCTCTCAGTTCATCTGTTTTCACGTGAATAAGAAAATGGCTACTCCTGATCTATCCTGAGTTCCTTGGGGATTCTAGACTACCTCAGGTCCATCTGTCAAGAAATATTCTAGAGCCATGCATTAGTTTTCCATTGCTGCTAAAATAAATTACTACAAAGTTAGGGCTTAAGACAACACATTTATTGTCTTAGAGTTCTGAGGTTCAGAGGTTTGACACAGGTCATTGGGATAAAATCAGGGTGCCAGCTGGGCTGTGTTCCTTTCTGGAGGTTCTAGGAGAAAAACATTTCCTTGCCTTTTGCAGCTTAAAGAGCCCATCTGCATTCCTTGGTTCATGGCCCCCGTTCTGTCTTCAAAGCCAGAAGCATAGCATCTTTCTTACTCTGCTTCTATTGCACAGATGTGCATCTCTCTGCCTCTCTTCTGTTTTTCTCTTCCCTGTTTAAGGGCTCCTGTGATTCTTTTGGGCATACCTGGATAATCCAGTATTATCTCCTTATTTTAAAGTAAGCTGATTAGAAACCTTAATTCCATCCTCACTCTTAATTCCTTTTTGCTTTGTAACCCAATATATTCACAGGTTCTGGGTATTAGGATTCGATATCTTTGGGGACATTATTCTGCTTACCACAGCCATTTCTACTTACTTGTCTCTGATGTGACATGTAGGGATCCAGGACTTTGTTCTCCTCACCCTGGAAATTAGCACAATGCTCCCCTGCCCTCAGAAATTTAGAGCTTCTGATTCTGCCCTCTCTCTCTCATCTCATTCCCTGATCAGGATGTAGCCAGGTAGAGGGCAGGACACAGAGGGCAGAGATCAGGGAAATTCAAGAACATCTCCTTGGCTGACTCTCCTCCCTTTCCATTGGCCCAGGTAATTTTTAACTCTTCTGTAGAGGAAAAAATAGACCCTGCAAGTATCTTCTAAATCTATTGTTTAGGGATAGATTTCAGTTTTAAAACTAAAAAGAGAAGAGTTGAATTTATTGCCATCCTTTTAATGTATAAAACTTTATCCTGTCAGTAGTGGTTCATTAAGAATCTAGTGTGGAGGGAGAAACCCACCGTGCTAACAACAGGATTTGAGGGGAAGCTTGCTAGAGAGGCAGATACCAACCTAAGAAGCTGCCCAGCAGAAGGGTAAGGAGACAGCAGAGCATAGTTCAAGCCAGTCTTCAATTCAGCTTGTGTGGTTGACATAGCCTCACCTGGGCCAGAGGTAAGCCTGGGCTCTTGCCTCTTGGAGATCTGCTGCCACAGAGTAGAGGATCATATCCTCAACCGCTTTTCAATATATGAATGAATTGAATGAATAAGCAATATTGCGGATGGGGATGGAGAATGAGGAGATATTTTTCTAAGGCATCAGCCATATGGAAGGAGCTCCAAGCTACTGAGTTGTGACAATGATCAGGGAGTCAGGAGCCAGCTGGCTACTCTGATCTGACTGATATGTCTCTTCACCCTCCAATCTGCTATGCCATCTCTAGGGAGGAAGATTGCGTTGGACTCTGCGTTTGGTGATGACACTGAGCCAATGCAGCTGACGAGTTACATCAGCTCTCATGGGCTATGCAGGACCCACACAGCCTTTGCTGGTGTGAAAGCCTGCCAGCCAAATGAAAGCATGACATGACATGGTCCCAAGAAGAGGAAGAACAATTCCGTTCTCCCTGTATCTGCTGCCACCCTCTGTCCACCTTCCCTCCATCCACATCCCCACTCAAGACTAACTCAATAGAAATTCCAGGCGCAAAGACGAAGGAAGACAGAAAGGGAAAGAAAAGGAGAAAAGAGGCTGTGTGTGTGCCTGTGGGCACATATCTGTCTTGGGCTCACTCCCTTCAATCCTGACATGCATAGATATATATTGAGTCCTGTTAGCAGATTTATAAAAACTATGATTGAACAACTGTAAAACATCATTGGCTTCTTTAGTTGGCTATTGCTATTTTTCATCATATGTTCTAAATGTTCATGGAATGCACGCTATGCTTACCACGTGATTTATCATCGTTTAAATAAATATTATAAGAGGATTCATTAAATTTGGAAAGGATAAAAAAAAATACTCTCCCACAAATATAGTGCGTTCAAATACAAACAAAAAAAGTGTACTGCAGCTGAAACTCTGTTATAAGCCAGGAACTCCAACATTAGCTTTGAATTATGTTACCGCAGCATCAGCAACAAAAACAAATATATTACATCACTAGGCCCTGATGAAATGACAACATGTCACAAATGCCTGATTTGCTTCAGGCTCATTCTCCCTGTTAGGCCATGTCTACTGCTCCCTTTCCCAGGTATTCACCTTAAACCTCTACCGCATCCGACCACAATTGAATAATTGTTTTGAAAATGAATCCTTCACAGGACAGATCATGACAAAGGCAGAGAGAAGGGGAGGTTCCAAAGAACACGTTGACTGTCCTCTAGGCATCTTGGGGTCCTGTGTCTTGTTTCAAAAGAATGAGGTTATACCAGCTGTGTAGCAGATTCTCATCCTTAGCTATTATGAATCGATGGCTTGGCAATGCTTCTTGTGTCTCTGTCATCTCCTCAGCCCCATCCTCCACCCCAACCCATTGTAAATCTTCCACTCTTTGCTGCAGGCACAGGCTTTTCCTGAAGTCCAAAAAACAGCCAACACTCAGTGTACCAAGCAAAAGATATCTTTCAATACTCATTTGTAGGTATTACAATCCTTCTTTTAATTTTAAAGTTGAGAAAATTGAGGATCAGAGTTTGTTGAGGCTTCCTAAACCAGCAAGAAGCAGAGCTGTGATCAGAACCCAAATCTATTTGATTCCAAGCCCTCATGATGTTCTCTCTACCTCCTGTTGCATTTAGAGGATAAATTAGATCTAGTGAGGCCACTAGTGGCACATGGAACACAGAGTCCAACTTTGATGAGTTCAGGAGTTGATTCCGCCTGTCCAGGTCTCAGATCCTGTCTGCCAGGATAAAGAGGATGCAGATCCCTTGGTTGGCTGTCAAAGCAGCTTCTTTCCCTCAGAGCTGAGCTTTTACACTTTGAATGCCCTGAAGACCTAAATCTCTTGAGCCTTGATCTGCTTTTATTGCCTTTCTGGCTACACAGGTGACATGTCCCATAGCTAGTTTCCAGCTTCAGATAGACTGAAATCTCTTTTCATCATTTTGCCTGTATCACAGTTTCCCTGATGGTTACAGAGACTCTTGATGGTCTCCTGGGGGAGCCAGAGAGTCATCTCTTGTTTACAGGTTAATAATGTCATTAAATATATTTGCATACCAGGACATCAGCAGGATTTCAATAAAGATAACTAGTGCAGGGTAAAGCTGGTTCCCAGGGAGGATGGGGTGATTCATCACACACTTAAAAGAGAAGACCAGCCTCATTTCCTCCCCAGCTTAAGGGGAAATGATTGCTCTACTTCTTGGCAGCAGGTCTCCAAGAGGGAGGGGCCTGGCCACCTCTCTGGCCCAGATGAGGTGTCAGCCTCACTAGCTGAACTGAAGGCTGGCTTGAACAATGCTCTGCAGTCTCCTTGCCCTGCTTCTGGGCCCTCTCTTGGGTAGGTCCTCCTCTGAAGTCCTCATCCTCACCCCAAGCATATGAATCCAGAGCCTTGGCTATTGGTTTTATACCTTCTTTCAGCAGTCTGGAATGAATGTGTGATTGTGATCTTAGTGGACAGTGTTCTGAGTCTTGTTTTCTTCTGTCCCCTGGGAAGTTTGCTCTTTTGGTCCCCTCTTGCCCAGTAACCCTCTTCACCCTTGGCCCTGCTCATCTACTCCTTGTGATTAATCCCATATGCCTGAGCCACAGAAGGGCTTGAGCCTCTGAAGGGATGGAAGGCAAGCTGGGCCGGGGTTCTTCCTCTCTAAATGGCCTTTTACACTTCCCACAGGTGTCAGAACTCAGACCATCCATCAGTGGCCACCTACCAGGGTACAGCTTGTGGGCAGCCCACTCTCCCTGGAGTGCACCGTGAAGGGAACATCTAACCCCAACCTATACTGGTACCGGCAGGCTGCAGGGGGGCCCTCCAGCTGCTCTTCTACTCCTATGGTGCTGATGAGATACACTCTGAGGCACCTCAGAACTTCAAAGCATCCAGGTCCCAGGATGGCAAGTTCATCCTGAGTTCTAAGAAACTCCTCCTCAATGACTCTGCCTTCTACCTCTGTGCCTGGAGTCTCACACTGGGCTGGGTGGGGCAGACATCTGTGCAAAAACCCCACCCTCTCCAGAGTCTTCACCACCTTCTCTGGGAGC
Source organism: Equus przewalskii (assembly GCF_037783145.1). Taxonomy (NCBI): domain Eukaryota; kingdom Metazoa; phylum Chordata; class Mammalia; order Perissodactyla; family Equidae; genus Equus; species Equus przewalskii. Next base: position 95,572,236 of record NC_091834.1, on the reverse strand, counting down.
CCTCACTCAGGGACTGGGTGGAGGATATTTGTCACCCAGTTTCTGACTGTCAGCCAATGTGAGAGCAACTGAATCAAGCCAGACTCTCCAAAGTAACTTTACTAAGTTCTTAGGGAGAACCAAAAGATTTCTGTGTACAGAACCTGTGAATTGTGTACAGCTGGTCAAGTTCCCAACATATGGATGTCTAGTCCTTGGCTATCGTACCCCAGCCCTCAAGGGATGCTATACTTTGTCTAACACTCTATTCTCCAAATCCCTGTCAGCCTACACTGGGGAGTGGGTTTGTGCATATAAGAGTGGGAGAGGTAGGATATAACTCTAGTGGAGGTGGTGTGGTGGGGGACTGGTGAACAAATATGAGGATGCCAACTCAGGTGACTTAATTGGTTAATTTTCATCCCCTAGAGAGTCTTCTTTGATTGATCTTTCTGCAGAGACTAGACATCTTGTGGAGGCTTGGATGAAGCTTTGAGCCAGGGAGAGAGGCAAGGTGTTCAGTAGACTCTTCTTGTGAGGCTAAAAATGTGGTTTTCATAGTTTAGAAACAGGCACTTAGAGATTTTGATTATTGTTTTGGGTTTTAGGTTTTTTTATTCCTGTTTTACTGTCTCTCATCCCTTCTCTTGCAGCAAAAGAGAGAGCAGAGAAACAGACAGTGATCAAAGAGATATAAGAAACCAGATGAAGAGGGCATGTGCGTGTAATGTTAAAACCCAAAACAGAGAAATTATTTGGATGAGAATGAAGGAGAGGAAAAGGCTTATGGGGATGGCTGGGAAGAGATGCCATGGTTGCCTTGGCAACCTGGTTCCCTTCTTCATCCCTCTAGCCTTCCTCCCTCCCTTGTCCTCCTTATTCTAAAAGGATTTTCTTTTCTAAAGTCTCTTCTGCGCCACGAGGGGGCACAAGAAGTCTTAAAATACTCTGTTCCTGGCGTCACTTCATCTAGGACAATTCACACATGTTTATTTTCAGTATCATTTAATCTGCAGAAGAAAATCTGAGACAGAGACCCAAAGTGATCAAGACAGTATTTAATAATGCCCACAGGTCCCTATTGCACCTTAAGGAGCAAACTATATATTAAGTAGTTCTTGTGGGCTGGGCATTCTGAGCCATCACAGGGATTAAAAAGAAAAACGAAATATGATTAAAATGGTGCTGTGCATAGTCACAGTATGGTTTAGGGAAGCCACTTGGTTCGTTATTTTTTCCATTTGTGAAAATTTTAATTTACTAAGTCAATCAGCAGTGCTATGAAGTAAAAAGGTATTTACAGCTTAAGTTTGGCTCACATTTAATAGTAAACAATATCTCAAGCCAGTGTCTGGCTATTAGCTGATTATTGAACTTTAGCAGAAATAGATCCCTCCTTGAAACAGTGCTTCCGGATTATTTTTAGTTAATAGACTTGAATATTTAGAACAGTTTTAGATTAACACAAAAATTGAGCAGATAATAGAGAAAACTCTCATAAATGTCCATTTCCTCCCCCGGTCTTGCCTATTATTAACATCTTACGTTGGTGTGGTACGTTTGTTACTATTAATGAACCAACAATTGGTGTATTACTATTAACTAAAATCTACGTTTACACTAAGATTCACTCTGTGTTGTACATTTCTATGATTTTGGACAAATAGGTCATGGCTTGTATTCACGTTACAGTGTCATGCAGAATAGTTTCACTGCCTACAGATCTGTGCTTCACCTAATCATCTCTCTCCTCTGTGCCTCGAAATGCTGGGGACCATTGATCTTTTTACTATCTCTATATTTTTAAGGCACTTAGTTTTTGAGACTAAATTTACCAGTTGTTATGACCTTGGGCTAATTGTCTAATCTCTCTCAGCCTCATTTTCCTCATCTGTCAAACTTCTCTTGTTGGACTGTTAAGTCTTTTACCTGAGATGGTGTTTGTTATAAACATATAAATGTATTACAGAGTCTAATTTTCAAAAGATATTATTTTCGTCTCTTTAAGTTTACAGGATATCTTGATTACAACTTACCCAAAAGAAAGACTTTTTTTTTAAAAGATTAGATTTTCAACTATGTAGTAAATAGTTTAAAATGCTGAATATACTTGGATGGCAAACCCATGAAACGCACCCTATGTTGTGCCCATTCAGTTATTGGTCATTGATTTTTTCCTTTGGGGTTTTATGCAGCCTCAGAGTCCTTCTTAACAGAGGGGTGTTCTGGTAATCACTACTAGTCAAGTGGAGATGGTAGGAGAGTTAAAATAGACTTTTCATTCCTGTAGAAAATTTGGAAAGGTTCTAGAAAACTTCACGAAGGAGAAAGAATTTTAGCAAGATGTAGTTTTTAGGGTTCTAGCATTTAGATAAACAAAATGACATTCTCAACAGAGGAGTCAGTTTGAATAGAAATTTGGAATTAGTGAATTAGTGAACATTGTAAGTTCCAGAAAAGCACTGAGTAAACAATCCTGATCATTGCACAGGGTAATAGAGAGACAGGAGACATTAATAGGTAAGGAGAGGTTTGAAAGCCATCTAAAGAGTTAATATCCTCCATGTTATCTGCCCTATTCATGAATAAGAGTCCTAGTCCCCTGTTTCCATAGTGTCTAGGACTAAAAAATCTACAGTTTTGTAATTTCAGGAGACAAAGGAAACTGGCTCAGGATGGTAGATGCTGATCAGATATGCTGTCTCTTGCCAGGAATTCACCAATCTCAATTGCCCCATTGGGAAGATGAGGTTGTCTGTTTCCTAGAAGAGCTGCCAGGACCCCGTTTGTGGCGCTGACTTTGTAGGTATGCCAGGATGACTATTCCCATACATGTCATTCCCTGGCCACTGGCACGTGAAAGTTCCTCTGGTGGCCAGAGGAACTCCCTTTGATGTCTCACCTGGATCTCAGCCACTCATGGGATTTATAGGGAGAGAACTTGGAGCCTGTAGATAGCTTGAGAAAGCCCAGGGTTGGGAAGCTGGTGACATAAAAATTGGGCTGCCTCATGGTTTGACTGGGATTATGTGCTCTGGGTTGAGTGTGCTGTAGCCTTTTGAGCTGCTATGAAGTAGGCTTGGCCTGTTCTCTATTCTCTTATTTCCTGCTCCTTGCTTTGGGGTGTTCTGCCTCCCTAGTTTTCCATTCTCTCCTGCGTATGTTCCCCCTCCTCCGCTTACCCAGATGGGATAGAAAGTGTCCATCCCACAACCTCACAGGCCTTAGCAACAGAGGATGACGCTTAGAGAAACCCAGTCAGTATGGCACACACACTGGCTCCCATATCCAGGGACCGTCTGTTTTTCAGTCTGTTGATTATCTGGGGCTCTCTTTCCTGTGACTCATTAGGGCCCTTCATTAGATGAGTGGAGGGAAGTGGGAGGGTGTGGAGGGTGGGAGGAGGGAGTTGCCTGAGTGATGTGGGGCCAGAAGGGACCTCAATTGGGTCAGAGCAGTTATTGCAGCTGTTTTTCATTCTTCACTGTCTCCAAGGAGCCCATGAAGCCTCTGATCTTGGGAGTAACCTCCAGCAGGTGTAGGATTATATTGGGGGGTGAGGTGGTCTTCTTGTGGGGCTGTGGAGCCCAGATGCCCTCTAGAGACCCCTCCACCCTCTGTAGTGCTATTTCCACCACCAGGGTGCTCACTGGAGGCCCAGGTAGAAAGAGCAGCATGCAAAGGGGTGGTGGCAGGATGTGGTGAGTGTGGTTCTTGAGGTGCTCAGAAGATGGGTAGGGGAGGGACTTTCACAGGCGCCCCAGATGCAGGACGTGGTAAATGTCAAACCACATCCTGTTGTGAGTCCCCGACCTGGTGCTAGGGACAGGTGGGTGGCTGTTATTACTTGTGCTGATGTTACTCAGAGATAAACAGCCTGGCAGCCAACATTTTGCTCAGACACCCCCTCCCTTCCCCAGCTGTCTCCTAAAAGACCCCAACCTGTGTCTCTTTACTTCCTGGCCTTTAATTCAAGGCCGTCCTGCTTGAAACACCATTTTCTTCTCCTCATTCATGGCTCTGGATATCTTTCCTGAAGGAGGGCCAGGGAGCAGGTGTCAGGGCTCCAGGTGCCTCTTGTTAAATGTGAGATTACGGGGTCACCATCACTCCCCCGCTGAGGCTATGTCACAGGTCTGAATGATTTGCTTCTGGGAAGAGCTTAGATTCCCCGAGTTCCCTCCTTCTGGTGATTTGGGGCTTGTAGACTTTGAATCACTGAATCTGAAGAGCAGAGCTTGAAGATTCCTTAGACATCACTTTACCCAACTTCCTCATTTCACAGAGGAGGATATAGAAGCCCAGAGAAGAAGAATGAGTTGTTCAGGGCCATGCAGCTGGGGACAGAGGAGGACCAGAAGCTAATTCTCTGTGTTTCAGCAGCTCCTGGATCTCAGACCAAGCTTAGGGGAATGTGGGCTTTACGTTGAGCTGTGATCTTGCTCTGAATTTTATGAACCACTTGTACAAGAATAAACAAGGCAAATGATGACATCAGAGGTGGCGTGAGGATGGAGGGATAAATACGGTTAGCCTCAGAATCAGAAATCAGCCTGCAGAAATTAGAGAGGTTGGAGAGATGAGCCGAAGAAATATGATAAAATTAAACAAGTACTCCATGACCCTCCCCCACCGCCAAAAAGAGAGAAAACCAACTGCCTGAACCAGGCAGGGGATATGTGGTTCACAGGCGATGTGTGTGAAAAAACCCAAGGTCTGAGTCAAAAGTGAGCTGTGTGAGTCAGTGGGGCGGTGTGGGGACAGACAGTGAGAAGTTGCCCCAATGGAGTACGTAGAAGATATGGACAATAAGGAGGTAAAGCTCCCTCCATGCTCTGTGTAGGTCAGAACCCACTGGTGCTGCGTCCTGTTCGGAACCCCACACTTCTGGAAAGGTGGAAGAGTAAAAACAAACATAAATGTTTCAGAAGAGAAGGGCTTGGCTGTGGAGAGTAGGAAGTGCTCGACACTGTGCCATATGAGACAAAAATTGAGAGAACTGGAAATGTTTGGCCTGAAGAAAAATCTTTAGGCTAATAATAATAATTATAATAACAGCTAACATTTATTGGTACTGTGATAACAGCTTTAAGTGTTGTGTGAATTAAAGAGGATGAAACCACCTTATGAAGTTGGGGTTGTGATTGAGCCCATTTTATAGGAAGGAAAGCTGAGCCTCAGAGGTGGTCACTTGCCCAAGGTCACACAGCTGAGAAGTGGAAGATGTAAGGCTTGAACCTATGTCTCTTTGGCTTTAAAGTCCATACTCTTTGTTATTGTGATGTTCTCCTCTATCTACTGCATGCTTCTTCCGTTCTGCAAACTCAAGCTTTTAAAGGTTCTGCTTATTCTGTCTCTCATAGATTTGTGGACTCTTGGTTGGAGGTGGGCATGCTAGCTGTCTTAGGAAGGGCTCTCATAGGAGTGTAATTATGACCAATGAGGGGCACTACAATGAGATTTATGGATACCTATGCAAGACAAAATTCTTTATAGAGTTGTCCAGTGATGAAATGGCCTATCCAGACAGGTCGAGGATTCTCTGTCCCAGGACAGGTCAAACATAACTGAGGAGGATTCAAGACTCTGAAAATTATGCTTGTTTACCACCCCAAGTGTCTATGATTCCAAGATCCGGTCAAGATGAAGTCCCATCGTGGGAGTGAGGGTGAAGAGGGCCGAGTTGTAATTGCTGGAGTGGCCTAGAACTTGGCCAAGAGGAGTCACACCTAGTATCACCATCAAGTCTCTATTTTAAAATGCACTTCCTTATGTCAGCAAGTCTGGTCAGGTTGTGGTAGGAGGCTGGGTCCACAGGAAGCCCTGGAACACAGTCTTCCTGTCAAGACCATCCCTCATATCACAGAGGACAGCTGACATAAGTTAGACAAGCTGATGAAACTTCTATGGAAATAGTCACAGTTTTGGGCTCATTTTCAGAGTCTTCTTGCTGACATACAGATCTATTCACTCATCTCTGGGACCCAATTTTCCCCAAGAAGCCCTCCTAGGAGTTGTAAAGACGATGAATGGAGATGGAAGAGAAAGACCTGTAGTTGAGACTGTAGAGGAGGGGTGTGGTGAGCATAGAATATGTCGTTTGTTGGAAGGAGGTGATTCAGGTCATGACCGAGTACTGTCACAATAAATCCTAAGGACAGCAGAGTTGTAGGATGTGTTAAGAACCCAGAGACTCCAGATCTACAAATACAGCACAAGAAAAGAAAGTCACCAAGATGGGAGGAGAGGATTTGCAACCTTAGACTGAGGCGAGGAATGCTTTGTGTTCAGGGCCCACATAGGGTGGATAATGTCTCACATTATGGGTCTCAAGGTCCAGAAATCTAGAAACTATGTGGGTCTGCTACAAGTAACAGGAATGAACTGTAATTAAAATTGTTGCCCAGGCTCTGTGGCCTTCTCTACTGTGGGTGTTCTTATGTAGGCAAAGGCTAATTTCCATGGACATGTAAAAGGGAAATTGGTGATGAAAGTTTAAGAAGAGGTCAGTGGGGTTGCAGATGACAGATTCATTCATAGCTCAGTGTCGATGCTAGGAATTGACCTGGGGTTTTGAATTATTCCTGTGCTCACCATCAACGTCTCCTAACACCCCTAAATGCAATGCATCTATGTATGAGTGTGTTTTTTTGTACACATACAAAAAAAAACACACTCCATTCCCACATCTATCCCTGAGCAGATCGACCTCAAGAACTCCTCCACGTGGGACATTTGGGGCTGTGTGTCACATAGACTGTTAGGGACTGATACAAGTCAGGCTCCCCATCTCTGTGTCACTATGGAAGAAGAAAAATGAGGAAATGGCTCAAGGAAGGAAATGAAGGTATCAGTATCTATCAGCATCCATTCCTCTTATCTCAGCCTCTCTTGTTCTAAAATCCTTTTATCTTTCTTCTCTCCAATACTCTTGCTTAGTTGCTTACTTAAGAGAGAATAAGTCTTTGTCTCTTGGATGGTCCCAACCTCCTCTACTCCCCAAGTCCCACTGCCAAACCTTCTGTAGCCTGGCCATGAGCTGTGCAGTAGGAAGGGTTTCAGGTCTCTAGCGGATACTGGTGCTGATAGGAGAATTTCTCTTGGGCCAGTGACAGTGACTCCAGCTTCCCTTCACCACAGGAATCCTGTTCTTCCACCAGGACATTCCCATTATTACATGACTGGTTGGATGTGTCCTTTCCCCTCCTAGTTTCAGAATAACTCTCTAAAGGGCACAGGTTTGAGGTTCCTCTCCTGGAGTGCTACCCATGGGGAGTCCTGTTGTCCCCCATGGAATGGTGAGAACTCGGCATCCCACAGGTGTTCTTCTAGAAATACCGGCTTCTACATTCTCCTCAATCAACAAGCATGCTTTGCCCCTGGATTGGGTGTCACTAGTCGAGTTTGCTCCTGGACCACATTCTTCCCACAGATTTTCTTAATAGGGTGAAGCTTAGATAAGCCTTTAGATTGGAATAGGTTGATAGGCCCAGGTCAATGAGGAATTGCTTTGGTTTTTCCCATTCCAGGAATAACTCTGGACCCAGAAGCTTTCTCAGGACGCTTTTAACTGGAGTGACCACATGTCCTGGTTTGCCAGGACAATCCTGACTTACTCTTTTTATCCTAGCATCCCATCTTTCACTCTCAATAGTGTCCCGAGTTGTACAGTAAATGATATGATTGCCCCACATCTAACCCATCTTTTATCATTCACCTGAGGAAAAATGCATGGGATGACCAGAGAATTGGTCTAAAAGAATGTACTTAGATTCTAGAGAAAGAGGCAGAGGCATAAGAGATTAACTTACCAGTGCCTGTGAGTTGAATGTTGGGGGTGGCATTGTCTGAGAGAGACAAGGAAATGGCTGTAAAAATTTGGGAAAGGAAACTCTCCCTAGGTCAAGTAGGGTGTTGGGTGGGGACCAAATGGGGTCTGTAACTTTCTCCATCTCTATTATGTCTCCTGGTGTGAGAGAGTGAAGTGCACCAAGTCATTTATCCTCCACATTCGTTCGTCACCTTGGCCAACCCCAGGTGCCGACCAGCAGTCTTCCCACATCCTCCCACCTGCTAATGCCTCTACTTTCAGCATCCCCAAGGTGACAGTCACCAAGCCCACAGATCTCATTTCCCCTCTGTGAGGGTAACCTTCCTCTCCCCACCTCCACCTTGATCTTTGCCCTACAGCTAGTCAGCTCCCTGCTCACAGCTCTGCTCGTGCAAGCCCCTGGCCTCCAACACCCTGTGCCAGTCCACCCCCTCTGGCCTGCACAAGCCCTGTTCTCTCTGAGGCATTTGCTTTTCCCTTCAGCTGCTTATTTCCTCGTCCCAGCCTTGGGAGGAGCCATGATACATGTCTAAAAAAGAGGAGGCACTGCTTCTGTGGGTGCTGGTTTAGGGCCTAAACGCTGTCTTCTTTGATTTGGGACTTTTTTCGGCATCATAAAAACAAATAAACAACAACACTTAAAAAACCATACTGCAGTCTGAGAAGTCTAGAGATAATTACAACTGATGGGAAGTTACAGGCATGTGATGAGTTTCCTGGGCCACGCCTGCCCTGGGCCACATCCTTTCCTGGCTGTGTGAGCTGGTCTAGAGAACCCCCCATGTCTGGTTCCTGGATACTCAGTGTGGTAGGATGAATATTGTCCCTTCAAAATTCATGCCCACCTAGAACCTCAGAATGTGACCTAATTTGTAAATAAGTTCTTTGCAGATGTGAATGTTAAGTTTCTCAGGATGAAATCCTTCTGAATTCAGGGTGTATCCTAAATCCAATGACTTGTGTCTTGATCAGAAAAAGGAGAGGAAAATTCTCAGAGCCACAGAGACATGAGCAGAAGGTGATGTGAAGACAGGCATAAGGTTGGAGTGATGCTGCTACAAGACAAGGAATGCCAGGAGGCTCAGGAATGGGAAGAAGCAAGAAAAGATTCTCCCCTAGAGCTTTTGAAGGGAGTATGGCCCTGTTCACACCTTGATCTTGGACTTCTGGCCTCTGGAACTGTGAGAGAATACACTTCTATTGTTTAAACCATCAAGTTTGCAGTTCTTTGCTACTGCAGTGCTAGGAAACAAATACACTCAGGAATCAAGGTCTCTTCAGTCTTTACCATGGGTCCCGTGCTAGAGTTTGGGAGCAGATGCTCCAGGGTCACCCCGTGACAGTCACATCGTCCTGACCACTACTTGGAAAAAGCTTCTTGAATGGGCCAGTTTCACAGCTTGCCAGTCATTTGATCTATGAACTGTGGTTTCTTCACCTATAAAGTAGGGAGAATCATACCCACTTGTAGGCTCATTGTGGGGATTAACAGGGACAACACGTGTGCCAGTGCCCAGCCTAAAGTCTGGAACAAAGCAGGCTATCAATAAGGGACTCTATCTTCCCCACGCTTTCTCAGCTTTCAGACTTCCTTCTCACCCCTTACATTCAACCTCAAGTAACTTGCACATGGCCTTTTCACTGGTCTATGCCTATGTCCTCTAATTGCATCCCTTGCCTCCCCTAGGGCAGTGTTCTACCACAGTGAATATAACCCGCATGTAGAGTTTATTCTAGTGAGGTAACTGTCTCTGCCCAAGTGGATGCACTTAACATGCTGCATTTGGGGTGGCTTGCTTTCCATCCCATCAAGTGAAGGTTCTTGTTGGAAGGGCTACTTGGTGTAGCACCTCAGCCCCCACTGGACCGTTCCCTTCTCCATTCCTCCTCCGGGCCTGACCCATGTGCCCTGCCTCTGTGGAATTTCTAGACTTCATATATCAGTGGTATCAGCTCTGTGCCTTCTTTGGGATTCTAACCTAGATATGCAGAGTAGAACTAAATCTTATGTTGAAATCTAAAATCAAGATAAGATGGAGATGTTAAGAACAGATAGAGATAACACCTAAATGCATAATAAATGAAAATTGAATCTGGAATTGAGAAATGGCCAGGCATTCTAACCCCACAGGTCTGCTCTGTCCTCTGTCCCAAGCTGAGGGTGGGGCTGTAGTTCCCCTGTGCTCATCCTTATGCAGGTTTTCCAGAGTCCAGCTCCTAAAGCCCTTCAGACTAACACTAGATGCTGGGGATCCCAAATGCCTGGGTATGAGCCATGGGGTCCATCCTCCATCAGGATGAACAGGAGGAAGTAGCATTGATCAGAGAGGAGGGTGGGTCAGTCACTCCATATGCCTGAGGGGTGTTGCTTTCTCCAAATCAGAAGGTAGGTCTTTGAAGGGCAGAACTCCATAGACACTCCTGAGACACGGCCAGATCCAGCATGACACTTTTATTACCTTAGTCTATTTCAGATTCAGGGAAGCAGAGAGAAGGGACAGACATGCAGAAAGGAGATAAAAGGTAGACAGAGAATAACTCTTTAGGAACACAGATTGGAAGCACGTAAATGACACTCTAGGGTAAGGATTAAGAACAACCCAGGATACACTTTTGGAGCTGGTCTCAGGAATCCTTTTTCTTGACCTGAGGAAGAGAGGACATTGTCAGGGTCCTGGTGGCCAAGGACCAGCAAGTGGGGGTCAGAGGAGCCTGACTCTGGGGACTGATTTTGGATAAGACTTGTTGATTCTCCCCCCCCTCCGATGCTGGATTCTGTAGTGATCTCTGCGCTTTGCCCCAGTCTGGGAGCCCCATTATACTTTCCTTGGGATGGCAGGACATTTCAGGGCTGAGGTCAGGCTCTGAGATGCCCTGATATCCCATGTATGATGTTCCGCCTTCTCCCTCCAATAACCTGCCCATCGTGCCCTCCTCTTTACCATGGCCATCAGCACGAGGGCGCTGACCAGTACAGCATACAGGGTGGCCTTCCCCAGAAGAATCTCATAGAGGATGGTGGCAGACAGGACCCCTCGCTGATAGGACACTGTTGGTGGGAAGGGAGAGCAGGTAGGTACCTGTGAGCAGGTGTCTCTGCCTCACCCCCAGGGTCCATGGGTTCTCTATTCTCTGATTCCAGAGCAAAGACCATGGGAGATGGAAAGAAAAAAGAAGAGGCTCACTTACCTGAGCTGAGGCCACAGTCTGAAAGAAAGAAAGGGGAGAAAATGGGATGAGTAGAGCATGTCACTACTTAAAGTCACTGAGCCTTAAGTCAACCTTTTAAGTCATAGGCTCATAGGCCACAAAAACATAACAGCCAGAGGGTTCAGTCAGCCTCCTTGGACAGCCCTGGAGCTGTCTTCCTCATGCTGCTGCGATGTCAGAAGCATCCTCATTGTAACCTCAGGCAACTAGGACCAGTGAGGGGGTGGGAGGCCGGTAGTGAGGGACCCCATCAGCACAGCCGTGTTGGGCTGAGCATCTGGGGGAAGAACTAGCCTGAGATGCCCTGCTCTCCTTCATGGTGGGCTTTACTCTTCCCTCTCCCACTCCTATCCCTTTTTTCTCTATCTAGTCTTTCTGGTCTTCTACCTGGATCTCTCCCTTTCTCTCTAGTCTGACTCAGTCCTTGCCTAAGCCTCCCAGGCCCCACTCACCTGCTCTGCCCCAGGCCTCAGCACTGATGTTCTGCCTGACAGGTTTGGTCCGGTTCTCTTTCCACTCATCGTTCTCCGCGAGGCCGAAGAACTGGACTTGGCAGCGGAAGTGGTTGCGGGGGTTGTGCCAGAAGGCAGCAGAGACCCTCAGCCGGCTGCTCAGACAGTAGCTGGGGTTTTCATCATCTGACTGCTCCCTGTAGGGCTGAGGGTCCGTGCTGACCCCAGTCTGGACTTCCTTCCCATTCACCCACCAGCTCAGCTCCACGTGGTCGGGGTAGAAGCCTGTGGCCAGGCACACGAGCGTGGCCTTCTCGGTGCGGGAGATCTCTGCTTCCGAAGGTTCAAACACAGCCACCTTGGGTAGGGTCACCTGGTTCAGGTTCTCTGGAAGGGAAGAAGAGTTGGGGCCAGGACTGCCCTGAGAGCTGTCTGGGTTTGGTAGGGGCTCTGCAAGTGTGTGTGAGGGAGAGAGGGGCCGGGAAAGGGGTCATGATGAAGCAAAATTATGTAGTAGTACGTCCTTTTTTTTTGAGTGTTACTGCCCCATCCTCTGTGATTATTCTCCCTCTGCCTGGCTGTCCTCTGTATTTACCCTATGGTTAGGCAGTGTCCACTGTCTCTCCATCTTCCTAAGCTGGCATTAAGAATGGCACTGCCTAACATTCTGAATAAAGTCCCTTTATTGACATTGTTTGATTTCTTCTCCATCAATGAAAGCTTACCAGTCTACTTCTCACCATATTATGTAGTAGTTATTTAAATGGAGCACTGGATTGGAATCAGAATAACAGGATCCAAATCTTAGAACTGACTTTGCCCACCAATGTGACTTTAGGACCATCTCTTAATATCTCTGCTTGTGAAGGGAGAATCATAACACTGACTTTCCAGAGTGGGTGTGGAGATTAAACAACATAGGATTCAGAAAGCCCGTGTCCTCAGCTGGGTTATTTGTATCTGAATCTGAGTGGCTGAGTAGTAAAGGGAAATTGGGGAAAAGGAGGGTCGTTTTGGGGCTGGGACTTTTCTTCAGATGCCAATACAGAAATGGCATCTTTTTGTGCGCTCATGTGAGGGCATCTTATTGTATTATTCTGTGCTCATGAGAATGGGAGGTGCTCTGACTTTTCTGTGGTTCACGAGGTCATCCTAGCCATTCCTCCACCTTCAGGTACCCGCTGAGTTTCCTCAGCTCAGACCGATTGCAGTCTCCCCTTACTTCAAATTCAGGCATTCTTCAACCTTCTTTGCTCTTCTGCTTCCAAATGGTATCCTTTCCCCTACCAGCAAGCTTCCTAAATAAGTACCTCAGATCATCAGAGCAACTTCTTGCTACTAGTTGTCTGGATACTATTTTGTCTAAGCCGCCCCTCTATGGAATCTTAGGCGCCTCAGTGAAGGCATTCCCGTTAAAGCCCATGCAGAGCTCTCATCTGACTGGCTCATTTCTTCTGGGCCTGCTCTCCATTCATTTCACCCTGTTCTTTGCTTTCCATTTATGTTTGTTGCTGTTTCTGAGCAATTCTATTAAAATTAAGAAATCTCACTCTCATGAGAATCTAGTTTAGGTTGCAAGACGGAGAAAATGCTCTTCTAACTGACACTTCACATTCCTATGGATGTGACCTAACTTCCAGGGTCAGCTTCATGGGTATGTGACCTGTGCAATCACACAGGACGCCATGCTTAGAAGGGCCCATGCTTGGTGTAATAGCTGCTGTAAACTTTTTGAAATTCTAAGTATTTTTTTTAACAAGAGCCCCTGGGTTTTCATTTTGAGGTGGTCCTGCCTCCCCTCACGTCAGCTCCTCCACCCGCAACTCCTGCCTTGCTCATCACTCCCATGTCCTTAGGTCTTTACTGGCTGACCCAGCCCCAAATAGTGATAATATCCTAACTCATATCTGCAGTGCTGGCTCCATCAGTCTTTCTGCTCTCAGCCTGGTTATTTCTCTCTCTGTCTCAAAGACCCTGCCTCTGGGATCCTACCAGCTCTCCAGATGGACCACAGAATGTACTCCTCTGACCTCCTCACCAGCAAACACTCAGTCCTTATTGTAAAAAATTAAAGCTGTCCTTTGAGCCATGTATGAGGCTCCCCATGATGTTTATTGATATGATGGGCAGGACAAACAGAAGCAGGACCTGAAGCACTGTCTACACGGCTCCATGGTGAGGATGGGATCAGTTATCCTCTGTGTCTGGGAATCCCCGCGGGGTGTGGGGGGCTTGCATATGTGGGTGTAAGCGTGTGTACTAGTGAGCGTCTGTTTGCATATGCTCTGCTTATGGGTTGGTCTTGCCTCGGGCAGAATTGTGAAGTTCATCTTTCCTGTTCCCAGCCCATCTCTCACACATACCCAGCCTTCTATTGTCCACAAGCCAAACCCTGCCACTCCCTTGGCACTGGGCTTCCCGCTCCCACTGCAGTGACCACCTAGGGGAGGGGTGGGGAAGGGAAGCACTGAATTACAACCATCCACTGTTTGCTGGATACTCCACATGTAGATTGTCTTGGAACCCTCAGAGCAATATTAAGTGGGAATTACTGTTGGTACTGCAGAGCAGAGGGAGCCTGAGGTCCACACAGTCAATTGTCCAGGGTCACCCCATCATTAGAGAGCCAGGCATTGGGACCCAGGTTTATCTGGTCCTAAAGGTTCCGTCTTTTCTCACCCGCAGGTGATGACAGGAACCCAGCACTTCCTGGGGGCACACTTAGCTGAGTCTCCTTGGCTACAGTTCAATGAGTCTAAATACAATCCCCGCTTGTTGTCATCAAATAATCCGAGTTAAGATACCAGTATTATGAGTTACTTCCCCTCTCTGGCTCAATGCTCTCATCACCAGGTGACATTTAAGGTCCCTTTCCAGCTCTAAGAGCCTCCTGGGGCTTTTCCTAACCTCACAGCAAACTATCTGCATTTCAATGTGTGTTTGTGACAAAGGAACTTCCTGCACCATCTAGGCTGTTTAACCTAGAATACTAGTGCCAGGACAGATTTCAGGCTGGGGGGATGGGACGCATTGGGGTGAATGCACCCCAGTGTCTGAGGTCCCCATCCAGCCCACAGCGGGAACGAATGCTGTACACAGAGCCCTGGCCCTCAGGGGGCTGAGGCTTAGGAAGAGGGAGGCAGAGGTTTTAAATCCAATTTTAAATCCACGTTTCTAAGCAGTAAATCAACAGACCCAGGCGTGTTTTGATTCCCTTCCTCACTGACTCATGTTTCTTTCTGTTCTCTCTAGTCCACTCTAGTTTGTCATCCTTTTTCCCCTCTGCTCAGCGCTCCCTCCATCTACACCTCCCAGGAGTCGGCTCAGCCCGCCGCCCAGGTCCGTCTCTGCTTTTTCTGCCCCTCGGCTCTTTTCCCCCAGCATGTAGCAGCTACATCCCCTCCTACTCCTCCCCCAGCCCAAGTTTTCCCTTCTCAGGCTTTCTTTCCAATGTGGCAGCTCTCAGAGTCCTAATAAATCCTCTCCTTCTCCACCGCTCACCCAGTCTCTAAATACCTCAGAGAAAAAAGGGGATCAAAACCTCCCTTTCCCTCCGTCCTTGTTCCCGGACCGTGAGTACTCCATCCCCTCTGCCCCGCTTGCAGAGTTGGCTTCACAGACCGACGACTCGCGCGTCCCAGCTCCGGCCCACCCCACCCTTCTCCGGGGACCGAGGGACTGGGGCTGGAAGGCGGGGAGGCGTCCAAATCTTACCTATGACCGTGAGCTTGGTGCCGGAGCCGAAGTACTGCTCGTAAGAGCACGGAGACCAAGCCCCACACGTAAACCCCTCAGCGCCCCAGCCGCCTCCCGCACCCGGGTCCCAGCCGGGTCCCGCGCCTGGCTGCAGCGCTGGGGAGGGTACCAGGTGCCGAGATCAGGAACGGCCCTGGGCCCCGCTGCCTGGGCTGCTGGTCCCGTGGCTACTCACCCACGACGGTCAGCCGGCTGCCGGCCCCGAAAGTCTGGTCGGCGCCGGAAAGCACAGCCCCAGAGCTTCTGCCCAAAACCAGGTCCGCCGCCCGCCCGCTCCAGCCCCTCCGCGCCGCCGCGCTTACCCAGCACGAAGAGCCGCGTGCCGGGCCCGAAGTACTGCGTCTCTGAGGTCACGGCCCCCGAGCCCCGCGCAAAAACCCACCGCGCGTCCCGCCCCGCGTCCCCGCTTACCTAGCACCGACAGCCGAGTACCCGGGCCGAAGTACTGAGTATTTTGGCTCACAGCCCCCGGGCGCAGCACAAAAACGGGCCCCTCCACCCTCTTGGTGTCCCAGAGCGCCCCACTCCCGCTCCCGGTTCCACGGGCGCCCCGCTTACCTAGCACGGTCAGCCGGGTGCCCTGGCCGAAATATTGAGGGTCTGTACTCACAGCCCCGAGCCCCAGGACAAAAACCCGGAGGTGCCCTCTCCTGCTGCCCCGGACTCAGACCAGGTCCCGCCAACCAGGAGCTCTCCATCGCGCACCCAGCACCCGGAGCCGGAGTGGCAGGCCCAGGCGCCAAGCCTAGCTTCTGAGCACAGCCCCAAATGGAGCTGGGCAGCTGCCCACCTCTTTCCATCCAGCCCCACGGAACGCCCTGGGACACCCTACTGTCCTCCTTACCGAGCACAGTCAGCTTGGAACCGTCCCCAAAGAACAGCTGCCCCGTGTTCGCACAGCCCTGGGGACCCAGGAGCAAACCCTGCCTTCCCGGACTTAGGGACCCAGGAAGGTCCAGAGCCCACTGCCCAAGGGCCCGGTTTAGGGGGTCCTCGAGGCTGAGCGGTCCACCCATCTTCCCAGCCAGAGGGGCCAGTCTTACCTAGCACAGTGAGCCGAGTCCCTGGCCCGAAGAACAGCTCATTGTAAGAGCACAGTGGGAAGGGGCTGCCAAGAATTCCTCCCCCTTCCCCACCTCTCTTGGCACAGACTGAGGGCCACCCTCCTTCTTCGTGTCTTCTCTCTTCCCATTTCCAGAATTAGCTGGACATGGTAATCTGGACATTGCATGATGCCACCCCCAGTTTGCAGAGGAGAATCAACTTAGCTTGGGGGCAATCCAGTGGACTTGAAACCTGTCGGAGTATTAATGGTGGTGGTTGAGCTGGACTTGAGAAGTGTTCCAGGCCAGACCCTGCCTCATACAAATAATCTGTAACCCCTCTGGCCTTAGTTTTTTCACCTGAAAAATGGGGAAAAACTATCTTTCCCACAGGGTTGTTGTGGGTGCCAAATGAATTACGCATGTGCAAGTACTTTGTCAAAGGGCACATTTTGTGAGAAGCACTGAATGGTGATCCCACTTGGATGCCTTGGTCCTTCACAGTCCTAGGAAGCTGAGTCTGGAGCAAGAAGAAGCAGAGATGTTCATTGAGTCCAAGTCTGTGCAAGACCATGTCAGGGTCTAGCTCCAGAGACCTCTCCAACTTCTCTCCCCATCCCAGAGCAGATTCCCGGGGCTGTGCGGGGTGTTTTCTGAGGCAGGGCTTTTTGTAAAAGCACCTCCTTTACCTGAATCATCGTGCTCCACCCCCCAGTCCCCACAATGTTACACTATGATTCAAAAATGTTTCCTCCTCTCTGAACCCCCTCCCCCAACCACTGGGCAGCGGCAGGAAGCACAGGTGGCAGAGGTTGGTCTGGTTGAGTGGGGCTGGGAAAAGACAAATTCAGAGTGCCTTTGAAGTGGAGAGCGGCTTGGGGAAGGTCGTGGTGCTAGTGGAGGGGGAGGCACAGAGAGGCCCTGCCCTGGAACGTATACCACTCTGAGGAGATCTTCTATGTCATCAGGACTCCCCTCTGGGACTCTGTGCCCACCTGCACAGACTGGCATTTATAGTGAGGTGGGGTGGGAGGAGCGAGGGGTGGGATCGATAGAGCAGGTGATGGCAACTTATAGCACGAGGACAGACAGCCTGGAAACCTCTATACTTTCCCAGTGCTTCCTGAACCAAGTCTAAGCTTCCTATCCTTCATTTATCCCACAAATGTTTAATGAACATCTGCTATGTGCCAGGCCTCTGCTGGTTGCAAGGATCCGAGTCTATCCTCAGTGGCATGCACCAACCTGCCTTTCAGCTTTGTATTTTATTACTCCTATCACTGACCCTTGCACTCCGCTAAATGAAAATACCCAGAAGTACCTGACCCTGTTGTTTCAGTCATGCCTCTGACTGTCATGATCACTCTCCCATTTGGATAATTGAGACCAGTTCTTCCTTTGAAGACACTGCCACCTTCTCACCTCTCATTAGTTTTTCCTGCTAATCCCAGTCAGGCACTGAGGGCTAGTCTCTGCTATTTCAAAACATCATCTTGTACTTCCGCTGCTTCTATTCATGAATTATCCCCCTTGTGAACAGGTAAGCTTCTTGCACACTATAATTTGGATATCTTTCTATTCTTGAAGGTTAATAGCAAAACATTGCAATAATGTGTGCTTAATGAGTGCACACATTCATGTATGTGAATTTACGTATAGGCATATAGACACGCACATGTATGTTACAACAGAAGGGGAAGGCTGTGTGTGCGGTCTTAAGTGAAAGGGGAGACGGATGTTTAAGGCAGGACTTATCTGCTCCTGAATTGGGTCACTTTGGGTTCACTCGTTTATTCATCTATTTAGTCAAAGATAATTTATTGGCTTTCTACACTGAACCAAGGTACTATACCATATCTCAGAGATGCTATAATAAAACACATCCCTGTGACCAAGGAGCTGCAGTCAAGTGGGGGTGTCAGATAAGTAAAGAGGTAGTTTCCATCCAGTGTGGTAAGTGTCATGAGGGAGGTGCACAGGACGCTGTGATAACAGAATATAGGGTGCATTTAATCCAACCTCAGGGGAGTAAGGGGCAAGGAAGCTCCAGAGAAGGCTTCTTGCAGGAGTAAAACAGCATTACATCTTTAAGGATAAGTAGAAGTTAGAGTACCATGTCATTCTGGTAGAGGAGTGCAAAATTGCCTGAAAGCAAGTGGCTCAGGGGGTTCAGGGATGAGAGAAGCGAGGTGCATGTGGAATAAGAGGTGGAGGACAATCATGGGTCCTATATGCCATCATAAGGACTTTGGACTACATCACAATGGTGACAGTGAGACAACAAAAGGCTGTTGCAGGATTTCTAGAAATAGGATAGGGCTGATTCTTCATTTTAGGGAAATTTTATTTTCTATCCTTCCAGGAGTGATCAGGGGACATGTTCACATTCATTTAATTCACTAGAGAGAAATTTATAAATGGATTTTTAACTTAAACTGGAGGATACATCTGCTACTGAGAACCAATAGCCAAGTCAGTACATTCTCTTCTCAGCTAGGAAGCCTCCACGGCGATAAATGAAGATTAGAGTGTACTCAGTGAGACAGCTGAAAGGAATGTGGGCAATAGAGATAAAGCCAAGCTTTGTTAGCCAGGGGCATATGGCCAGTTGGCAGATGGACACACCTATGTAGGTCAGCTCTTCCTCAGAGCACCTTTATCCAGGTAGGACAGAAAGTTCTTATGGTCAACATCCCCATATTTCTAGGCTGTTCCAGAGTAAGCCTGTTCACATCCCATTACCAACTTTCACATTTACTTGAGTTCCCCTGACAAGGAGGAGCAGTGCCAGCCACAGGCTGGGTCCCTTGCCCCTCGCACCTGAAGGGACTACACCTTCCTTGAATACCTCTTGTTTCTATCCTGACTAGAGTCACATGGGCAGTTCAGACATGGGAAGAAGAGATATCTAGACAGTCATAAGGCAGAGTCAAGCCAGAACAGGCCATTTTTATTGGTTCAGTCAACACAGGCACACTAGGGTCCCCCTTGGGTCAGAGAGATTTTGGTCATGAGTGTCGAGGTGTGCAAGCACTTGAGGGAGTAGATATCAGGATGAGTAGAGAGATGAGAACAGCTCTTCAGAAGCCCTGGCTAGGAAAAGAAAAAGGAAACTCCATGGTGGGGTGATAATGGTCTGGAAGCTTCTAGCTCCACCTTTGAGCTGGCTTCAGGGATCCTTTCTCTTGACCTGAAGAAGAGAAGGTTTTGAGGGTTACCAGGACACAGGAGTGGTAGGGATTGAGAAGCAGCAGGATGGCCCACTGAAAAGATGAATAGGGCTCCTCACAACCTCCTGGGTTTGCAGGGAACCCTAGCTTCTCCTTCCCAGCATGGCTCTTCCTCTTCAGTCCCCGAGGGACAAGGCATCTTCTGGGGCATGTGAGTGAACCCTCCTCCTCTTCTCTGCCACACTCTGGTCCTGACAGTGTCTGTATACTCCTGGCTCTGAGGTGCTGTGTCATCTCCAACCTGTCTGTCCCATCCTGCTCCCCTACTTACCATGGCCATCAGCACGAGGGCGCTGACCAGTACAGCATACAGGGTGGCCTTCCCCAGAAGAATCTCATAGAGGATGGTGGCAGACAGGACCCCTCGCTGATAGGACACTGTTGGTGGGAAGGGAGAGCAGGTAGGTACCTGTGAGCAGGTGTCTCTGCCTCACCCCCCAGGGTCCATGGGTTCTCTATTCTCTGATTCCAGAGCAAAGACCATGGGAGATGGAAAGAAAAAAGAAGAGGCTCACTTACCTGAGCTGAGGCCACAGTCTGAAAGAAAGAAAGGGGAGAAAATGGGATGAGTAGAGCATGTCACTACTTAAAGTCACTGAGCCTTAAGTCAACCTTTTAAGTCATAGGCTCATAGGCCACAAAAAACATAACAGCCAGAGGGTTCAGTCAGCCTCCTTGGACAGCCCTGGAGCTGTCTTCCTCATGCTGCTGCGATGTCAGAAGCATCCTCATTGTAACCTCAGGCAACTAGGACCAGTGAGGGGGTGGGAGGCCGGTAGTGAGGGGCCCCATCAGCACAGCCGTGTTGGGCTGAGCATCTGGGGGAAGAACTAGCCTGAGATGCCCTGCTCTCCTTCATGGTGGGCTTTACTCTTCCCTCTCCCACTCCTATCCCTAGTCTATCTATCTATCTAGTCTTTCTGGTCTTCTACCTGGATCTCTCCCTTTCTCTCTAGTCTGACTCAGTCCTTGCCTAAGCCTCCCAGGCCCCACTCACCTGCTCTGCCCCAGGCCTCAGCACTGATGTTCTGCCTGACAGGTTTGGTCCGGTTCTCTTTCCACTCATCGTTCTCCTCGAGGCCGAAGAACTGGACTTGGCAGCGGAAGTGGTTGCGGGGGTTGTGCCAGAAGGCAGCAGAGACCCTCAGCCGGCTGCTCAGACAGTAGCTGGGGTTTTCATCATCTGACTGCTCCCTGTAGGGCTGAGGGTCCGTGCTGACCCCAGTCTGGACTTCCTTCCCATTCACCCACCAGCTCAGCTCCACGTGGTCGGGGTAGAAGCCTGTGGCCAGGCACACGAGCGTGGCCTTCTCGGTGCGGGAGATCTCTGCTTCCGAAGGTTCAAACACAGCCACCTTGGGTAGGGTCACCTGGTTCAGGTTCTCTGGAAGGGAAGAAGGGTTGGGGCCAGGGCAGCTCTGAGAGCTGTCTGGGTTTGGTAGGGGCTCTGCATGTGTGTGTGAGAGAGACAGGGGCCGGGAAAGGGGTTATGATGAAGCAAAATTATGTAGTACTGTGTCCTGTTCGTTTGGGGGTCACCATCCCATTCTCTGTTGTTCTTCTCTCAACCTTGCCGCCTCTTTCTCAGTTACCCCACAGATACACACTGCCTACTGTCTCCTCCATCTCCCTAAGGTGGTGTTATGTCCTGATTTTCTTGGCTTTCTTTGTAAAGTCTCAAATTCAGGGTCTTGTTCAATTATCTATCAGAAGAATATGACTGCCTATCTTTTCTCCTTGTTCCCAGCCCTCTTAGGTGCGTGATGTAATCTTTTAGGCTTAGAAGCAGTTACGGTAGAGTTGAATGAGCCTGGGCTTTGAGGCAGAAGATTCTTGCTAGCAACATGATCTTAGGAGCTAAATTGACTTTTTCTAATTACCATTCCCCTTTTTTTTGCAAAGTGTATGTGTTTGTCTGCTCTGGTGATAGCACATATTAGAATGAGCCTTTCTTGCCTAGGAGAGACATTTTTCTCATTGTATCTGACTATATTTTTCTATCTACAATATCCAACTAACTCTTTTTTTTTTTTTTTTTTTACATGTAATCTGCTTTGAGAAGCCAAGGAGCCTCTGGCTATTATCTTATCTGATCTTCCACATTCACTCCTACGCTGGGGCACACAGGGTGTGTGGTAGCTTGCCCAGGATGGCTGTAATCCCATGAAAAATACTGCTCATGGGCTGAGCCCCTTCTTCTTTCCAGTGCCCAGCAAGCTTGCCTGCCAGCTTTGCAGTCCTAGTTCACAGCCAGGCTTTGCATTTCTAAAAGCAGTAAAACTTGGTTGCTGGGAATGAACAAATCCCAAGTCCGAGGGCCATTTCATCAGGGGGTTCATGTCCTAAAGTCCTGGGCCCTTTTACAAGCCTGACAGATGGGAGACAATTTCTGGAATTGTTGGAAGGAATGACCTCATCTGAAGACACGGAAGGATGGAAGACACCACGTCCTTCCCTGAAGCACCTTCCTGTTTCCAGAATGTACTTGCCCTCTATTTGGCTTTGTTTTGATCATGGGAGTGAGGTTTTAGAGCAGGAACATGGTAAGCCCAGATGTTTCCACTTTATCCAAATTTGGGGGAATGTCTCTGATAGGAAAATTGAGACACAGGTTTGGAAAAAGGCAAATTCTGTGACACGGTGATGATAAACAATAAGAATGAAAAGGATGGTCACTAAAGGAGAATCCTTTCCAAAGGATTCTCACATAAGTTAGTCTCTTACAATTTAAGGACCCCGCAAGGCTGGCATTATTATCTCCATTTTCTACATCTCAGAGACCCTGAGGCAGTTTAAGTTGTGTTCTGATAGCAGGAGTCCCCCTCCCCCCAAACCCAGGTGTTGTGAGTCCCAGTGATTCTTACTTTCCAATTTCCATTACAATTACTGGCATGTGCCCCCATCTTCAGGACAAAGCCTTCTCCAGCCAACCAATCGAGTAGGACCTATGTGTCCCATTCCTCTGGCCTTGTCTATATCTCCAGCCCAGACCGCCCCCAGACTTGCCCCACAGCTCCCACCTGCCTGCTTCATCCCAAGCATGGTAATGGTGTTTCTTGATGGCCCCTCACCCTACCATCCCAGCATAGATCTTGAGGTTTGAGAAAATGGGGCCTCCAATCTATTTCTCTTCTTTATACCTTGTCTGTTGCTAAGATGGTGTGTTTCCAGTTGTAACAGTTTATTCAGACCTATCTCCTCTGACTCCTACCAAGCACAGTGTCCCCCAGAGACCCCCCTGCAGTGCCTGTGATGCTGTGACATGGATTTCTGTCCTCAGGACTCGGGAACACCCCTCAAACCACCCCAATCTCACCAACCTGGTCCCCCACTGCCTCTCAAGCCCTTAAACCACCCCAGGAAGACACACATGGGTCTTGGAGACTAGTTGAGACAGAGAGAAGGAGGATGCTGAAGGCAAGGGCAGAGTTCTGAGCTGGAGGTAGATGCTGGGAAGACTACTAACATAGAAGACAGAGCTCTTCACCAAAACAGGGTCAACGATGCAGGATTCGAGTCAGAAAGGGGTGGAAAAAATAGAGAAGCTCAGGTAAGAAAGAGAAGGGAAGTGACACATCTGTTCAAAAAAGTGGAGCTGAGAGAAAGAGTCCTGGAGAACAATGAAAAGAAGAGCTAGAAAACACAAAGCCTGAGGACCACGCTCGGAGCCCCGCAGCCGAGGAGCCGCTACAAACACAGCAGAGCCAGCTGGAGAGGCTCCGGGGAGGGCGGGAGAGGCCGCCGCAGCTCCTGGAGGGGGCTCTGCCTCCGTCCTTATGCCCCACTCCCCTCCCGGGGACTGATCCTTGTGGTCAAACACAGACACCCCCCCATCAGGAGTGGGGCCCCGATACCTGTGACAGTGAGCCTGGTGCCGGGCCCAAAGTAGAGCGGCGAATTATAGGAACACAGCTGCAGACAGCTGTGCTAAAACCTGCCGGAGGTCTCCAGCCAGAGGGCAAGTCTTAGCTCCCTGGGAGTAGGGATGGCCACCTGTCCCTGCCTGGATTTGGGACTTGGGACCAAAGAGATCCATAAGGAGAGAAGCTTAAGCATTCTACTGGGAGAGACGGAGTGGAAGAGGCTCAGGAGGGCAGATCCCCACATGTAAGGCAGGAGGGTGGACTAAGCACAGAGTAAGGAAGCTGATTAGGGACTGGAGACATAGAGAAATCAACCCCAAGCCATGGCAAACACAGTTTCTTGGAAGCCGCACAGGAATGAGAAGTTAACTGCCCTTTCACCAGGGCTGAGAGGAGAAGCTAGAGTCCGCATCCAAGGGACAATGACCCTGCTACCCTGGTCCTGCGCCTTACCTAGGACAGAGAGTCGAGTTCCCTCTCCAAAGTGCTGTGGCTGGTTGCTCCACAGTACAACATGAGTGTGGAAAACCCCATAGTTGCTGGTGGGCGACCATTCCGTCCAGAAGCTTCCACCCAGAACTCCTAGGGGCTCCAGCACGCACTCCGCGCACACACACCCTCTGAACCTTTTCCCTGCTGAATTCTCTGTCCCTGCCCTCTCTAAGGAGTCCTTCTGGAACTCCAGCCTTACAAGACACTACCCCCAGGAAAGACTTTTACTTACCCAAGACAGAGAGCTTGGTTCCATTGCCGAAAAATAGTTTTTCATTAGTTACACAACAGTAAAGCCTGGTAGAAAACTGCCCCTGGTGCCTCCCATTCCTTCTCCCCAAGCCTGTCTGCCAGCTCTCTTCTCCCTTTCCTTAGCAGAATCTTAACCCTGGGAGGTGGAGAGAGGACAACTGTGCACCCTGAAATGTTGTGGTCAGAGGACTGATTCGGCCCCGTGGGACCCCTCCTCCTTCTCCTGTGTCCCTCTCCTTTCTGCGTGAGGGAGGAAATTGCAGGACTATGACAGCTCTAAGGCCGGAGGCTCTCCCATCTGTCATGGCCTTAATGGGGAACCCTCCAAGGAGATGGGAGATGGACAAGATGACCCCTTCCCAGCTGAGATTACTTGCCTCCTAGTAGGGGAAACCAAACTTGGCACAGCTAGCTAGAGCATGAAATATTGGAGATCGAGTCTGTCCCCTCCTGTCTACATCAAGACAGGAATTCAGGTATTTCTGGTGAAAACATGCTTTAACCCAAACACCCAAGACAGTGGCTCCATCTGGATCCCTGCTCCTGCCTGTAGATTCCCAGCCCTCCAGCCCTGACTGGCTTACCTACAACAGTGAGCCGGCTTCCCTCCCCAAAATCAACGGTGTTTCCAAAGCACAGCCTCCCAGATCCCCTTCAAAACCTCCCCTTGTTTGCTGAGCCCAGCTGGCATTCAGGGAGAGGATGGGCCGTTCATGGATCTCTTCCCTCACAGAGCCACCAGCCCTGCTTCTAAAACTCCCCGTACCCTTTCAGAGCTTTCCCAGGGCCCCTGACAGCTGGAAAAAAGGAGAACAGTGTGGCCTCCTATGAAATCCAGAGCAAGGAAAAATATGAAGCCCCTGCAGAGAACCTCCATCAGTGAGGGGAGATGGACCGATGTCAGGACTCGCTAATTACCTTCCAGGCTTTCTCTCCGCTCCCCTATCTCAGGTAACTCCTCAGCGGGGCAGCACCACCTCCTTTCCCTTCTCTGCCCTAACCACCGAGGCTCAGCTCTGAGTTGATGGAGGCCCTTGAGGGGCTGGATGAATTTGCCCCTACAGGGACCCTCCTCTGAACTCATTCCTAGAAGTGAAGACGACATCTCCTTGACCAGGACCCAGGAGCTGGGTCATCCCTCCCCTCCCACATTTCCTGGGATAAAGTCCTCCCTCCTTGTGCCACCCCCTGGAGACCCCAGGCTTACCTATGACCGTCAGCTTAGTTCCTGGGCCAAAGTGATAGTCATAGTTAACACATCAGAATACGGCCACTCCAAAATGGAGACTTTGGACCCGCTTTCCCCTATGAGGGGCCTGGAAAGACCTGGGATATGTCTTACCTACAACCGTGAGCCTCGTGCCTTCTCCGAAGAAGACTTCAGTGTTCACACAGTGACATGGGGCAAGGAGAAAAATGAATTTGAGGCATGGAGAGAAGAGGGGCCCTGGCTGGGGTCTGGAGGACTCTGGGATAAAAATTCCCCTCCTGTGCTTTATAGATATAGTGCAAAACAACATTTTTGACTTTTGACTTTTGGGGCCATGGAGTGTGACCAGAGGCCATCCAGAGGCCCTCAATTCTCTCCGGGGGTCCATCAAAGGGATGTGGGCCTGGAGAGGAGGGCAGCGTCCCAGATCTCATTACCGCATCCATGGAAAGCCAGGATATCTCTGGCTTCTTCCTTTATAGAACGGGTCATCTCCATGGACCTTCCCACTGACCTTGTTCCAGGTTCCATGGGGATTGGGATGAAAGGATGTCCCTGAGTCCTTCACCCATGAGGCCACTGAGGCATTCTTCTTGCATCTGGTCTGGGCTGTCTGCCTGGAAGCTTCAGTTTTGAGCCAGGCCTATCCTTACTCATGGTCTTGGCTTGACAGGGAGACAGGGGTGAGGCAGAGGCATTCTGATTCAAACCACGCCTGGGCCTGGGACCTGGGAGAAAAGTGGAGGGACGGCAGGCGTTGGGACAGGCAGAAAGGTTTTTGTAAAGGTTGTCCATAAAGTTGAATCACCGTGGCCTGCTGTCCCCACAATGTTACAGCTTTGTACAAAAACGGCCCCGCCCATGGGCCCGCCCCTCGGAGTGTGGAAGAAATCACCAGAGCAGCTGCTCCTTTGAGCGCGCTGGAGGTTGGGGGCGGTGCCATCACCCCTCATGGTGTGAGGTGTAAGGGGGGTATGGGCCACGCAAAGGGGGTCCCCTCCTCACACCCATGCCCTTTCTTCAGGCTGTTCTTAGCTCCACAGTGTCTGTCTTTGGGGGCTGTCTGCTGTGGGGGCTGGTCTTTACCCATATCCACCCCTCTCCAAGCTGTCATCAGAGTGGGGACCCACCCTGCCAAGGAGCAGAAGCCCCCTCTCCAGCCTGAGCCTGCCCCTGAGTCTATGTCACTCAGAGGTCCCACCTTTCATCTGAGAATGAGATCACCTAATACTCAGACTCTGTCCCTTTGGCCCAACTCTAAACCTCAAGGGTGGTCTGGAGGAGAAGTGAGCATGAGCTACAGAGAGGTAGAGCTTTTCTAGAGAGAGATACAATGAGAGCTGAGAGCTCAGCTGGGTTTCTAATGGGTGTGGGTGAGGGAAGACCACAACTTGCCTCACTCCCCATTGTGGACTTCAGACATCAGAGTTAGGTAAAGGGAATCAGGGAAGTACATGCAGGAAAGAAGGATATACGACGAAGTCTCAGGAACATTCGAATACAATTGCATGGTCACATAATCCTGCTCATAGTCTTCCCTCTTTTCCCAGAAGGGTAGACACATTTTAAACTGTTGGCAGGTGTTTTAAATTCCCTGCACGAGATGATCTTGATGTTTAGCCTCCATTTGAGTGGCCTAGATCTCATTTCACTAGATGGTGCTTCCTTTTATTGCCTTTTAAACTATGACTTAAACTCTAGAAGGAAAAAAAAAAGACAAACTTGACTACATGATGATGACACACTTACACAGAAAAATATACATAGAATCAAAAGATAAGTGACAATATGAGAAAAACACTTGCAATTCTCATTGTAAGGGTTAATCTCCCCAGTATATGACAAACTCCTAGAAATAGGTAAGAAAATAATCCAATAGCCCAATAAAAATGGCAAAGAACAGATGGTTCAGAGAAAAAGAAACCCAAATGGTGCTTAGCCATAGGAAGAATATCTCTCAATGATAAATGCAATGTAAAACTACACTGAAATGCTGCTTTTCATCCATTTGATTGACAAAATCCTGAATTATGGAAAGCCACTTTCCTGGCAGTATTTGGTGAAATATGTCCTTTGACACATTGATTGCTGGTAGGAGTGCGAAATGAGGCAACCCTTAGAGGGAGAAATTTGAAAACATCTGTAAAAATTACAAAAGCGTTTACTTTTCACCCAGAAGTCCCACTTACGGGAATTTATCTTGTAAATATTCTTACATACAGATGAAAAATGTGTGTAAAATATTTGCGTTATTTGGAATAGCAAAAATATTGAGAAAAACTCAAGTACCCATGAGCAAGGCACTGGATAAATAAGCTGTGATACAATCACAAAATGGAATGTTATTCAATGCTAAAAAGTCATGGAAATGTTTTCTCTTGCTGTGGAAAGCTCTCCAAGATAGATTGTTAACTGGAAGAAAGCAAGTTGCAAAATAGTGTTCCTGCATGCCACCTTTTGTCTAACAAAAGGGAAAATGGTTACACTTTTGTTTGCTTGATTCTTCATAAAGAAACACTGAAAGGATGAAAGAGAAACTGATCAAAGTGATTACCTATTAAGAAGGAGTGGAGTAGACAGAAACAGATGGAAGTAAAAGAAACATTTCTCAGTGTCAACTTTATTGTATTCTTTGGGTTTTTGAGCCGTACAGCTATATTATTTATTTGGAATAACACGATAAAATTTTAAAAGAAAAGAAAAACAACAAAATGTAGCTTTTAAATAATGTTTTTAAATTTGTTCCTTAAAAAAACTACTTAATTTACAAAGTCATTTTTTTTCAAAGAAGTTCAGTTTATGTAAAAAGCTGTTTTATGGTCCTGAATTTGCTTAATGAGTCTCCAATCACTTAGGAGGCTTGTGAAAAATGCATATTTCTGAGTATTTCCTAGGATCTTTCGAGTTAAAACTCTCTACAGGGGGCTGGCCCAGTGGCTCAGCTGGTTAAGTGCGCAAGGTCCACTTTGGCGGCCCAGGGTTCACTGGTTCAGATCCCAGGTGCGGGCACGGCACTGCTTGGCAAGCCTTGCTGTGGTAGGCATCCCACATATAAAGTAGAGGAAGATGGGCACGGATGTTAGCTCAGGGCCAGTCTTCCTCAGCAAAAAGAGGAGGATTGGCAGTGGATGTTAGCTGAGGGCTAACTTTCCTCCAAAAAAACTCTGACACAATAGGCAAGAACTGTTTTAAGAAATGCGGTATCGGGGCTGGCTAATCTTCCTCAAAAAAAAAAAAAAAAAAGCTCTCTAGGGTGCAAGGGTGTGGCTTTTAGAATTTAGGGGGCAAAAAGGGGAAGACAGTCTGTTTAACTCAGGAATAG
The DNA here is from genome assembly GCF_037783145.1 of Equus przewalskii. Taxonomy (NCBI): domain Eukaryota; kingdom Metazoa; phylum Chordata; class Mammalia; order Perissodactyla; family Equidae; genus Equus; species Equus przewalskii. Next base: position 95,543,596 of record NC_091834.1, on the reverse strand, counting down.
TGACAGCTCTCATGACACTCTCCCATAAGCCTGAATAAAATGTCATCGACTGGTTTTATCAACTGGAATGTGGCAAGGCCTCTTTATTCCCTTCCCACATTGAGGGACACTTTCATCCATGTAATGACTTATTTGGTCTATTTCCATATATTATCCTGTCTTCTTTATCTTTTGGCCTATCACTAATTTACCCTCTAAGTTTCTTTTTGACCATCTATCTGAGGACCCTCATCCCGACTGGCCTTACAAAGAATAACACCACTCTGTCTTGGCATCACAGCCACCTTTAATCCTGGCGGAGTTTGTCCCAGCTTTGCCCTCTGTCACGCTATCAGTATGCCCACGTTCACGTGCAGATCTTTTTCCATAATAGGAACCAAGACCCCTTATGCAGGTGTAGAGTGGGGTCATTCATCAACTTGGGCAGCAGGAGGCAGCCTTTCCTCATTTTTTCTTTTTAGACCTAAGTAACTGCAATCTCAACGTGGCCACTTGAGGGCGCGAGAAGAACGTGGATAGTGCTCCTGGGGACAGGAGCAAGAAGCCTTTCTGAAGGTGTGTGTTGGCATGTGCAGAGAAGAGATGCAAATGACATGTATGTGTGCAATTCTTGAAAACTTTCAAGCATGTTAATAGACTCATTTTAACTCCAAATTTGTTTCCTAATTTCTTCAGATGAAACTGAAACCTGAAGAGGCTAAAGGGGTTGCCCAAAGTCATGCATGATGAAGAGACAGAGCTGGAGCCAGCAGCCAGGCCTCCTTACTTAAGTTCTGGGGCTCTGGGAGGTGCTGCTGCCCCTGAGGCCGCTGAGGCCCCCACCTTCAGGGAAGCCCACCTGCTGGAGCCAGAACACCTGGACTCCCACACGGGCCTTCCACTTATGTCTGTGAGACCCTGGGCAAGTTCTACACCTCTTTATACTCAAGTCTCCTTATCTGTAAAATGGGAATAATAATAATAATGACGCCTTCCTTATGGAGTTCTTATGAGAACTAAATAAGATAATACACATAAAGGTTTGTCCTGGTGCCTGAACATAGTCAGCAAAAATGTGAGTTGCCATTGTTTTCACGGAGAGTGCTGGCCTGGGGATATCGCTCCCGCCCTGGTTCTCAAGCTTTAGCATGCATCAGAATGACCTGGACGTCTTGTTCAAATGCAAGTTGTTGAGCTGCATCTCGGAACTTCTGACTCAGTAGGTCTTGGGTGAGGCCCAAGAATTTGCATTTCTCCTAAATTCCCAGGTGATTCTGGTGCTGCTGGTCCAGAGACCACACCTTGAGAATCATTCTTCTGGAAGTCTCCTTCTGTCTTCAGTACATTGCTTCCACTGCTAGTTCATACTTTATTCAATCAATCACTGGGTGCCAATTATATTCCAGATATGTCTAATCACTGGATCTACCAGGGTGAGTAAGACAAGATATCTTCCCTAAGGAGCTCTCCCTGGAATGCCAAAGTAGATGCATCCATGTTTACTAACAGCATGAGCAGGACCATGTAGAAGTCAGCATGGAATAGAAGGAGGAGACCTCATTCAGACCAGGGGGTCAGAGGGGCCAGTGCAGGGGCAGGGGGAGGAGGATTGGGAGTGGGAAAAGTCAGAAAAGACTTTTCTGAAGAGGGTGAAGGGGCAGGTGGGCAGAGCATCAGATGGACTCCAGATAGACCAGTAGTGTCCAGAGGAGCATGGCTTCGTGGAGGAAAAACAGGACTTCTGAGCACTAGAGCTTGGCAGGGGAGGGGAGGAGTGGAGAGACAGCCTGGAAACGCAGGCAGGGCAGCACAGGAAGAACCCTGCATCTCCAGGATGAGGAGCTTGGTTCAGTTTTGGAAGCTGTGAGAAGTCAGGAAAGGTATTCATCAGGAGTTGAGGTAGCCTGCAGGGCCTCTCTGAGTGCAGTGTTAGAAGATGGACTGGAGACCAGGCCTCTCAGGAAGTACAGTGAGGTGGGGATGGGCGGGAGAGAGGTTGAAGAGCAGCGGTGAGGGACCAGGAGAGACTGGGAAGTGGGGTGGAGAGAGAGGGCTTTTGAGCCAGATAAATGAGGAGTCAAACCCCAGATCTACCACTTGCTGGATGAGGGACGTGAGTAAACTACCAATCTACTCTGAACCTCTGTTTTCTTGTCTGTACCACTGGAACAATACCCACTCCAGAGGGTGGGGGAACTACCTGTGACAATGCCTGTAAAACACTCAGTATGGTCTAAACATATTGGAATCATTACATGGGATGGACAAAGGACGAATTTCCCAGGAGCATGAGGGATGGAGACCCAGGGAGCTCTCTTGTCCCTCTCGGACACATGAGCTGGTTGTTGGGAGACAGGGGCCAGTGGGGCCTTCTGCTGCCAGGACAGGGTACAAGCTGGTTAATAAGAGCATGTGACAAAGGGCACTAGAAGAGGCCAAGGTGATGGGCGCAGGCGTCTGCCTAGAGGTGTTTGCTCTGGGTCCAAGGGAAGGGGGTGGTGGGTCCTGTACACTGTGCCCTGTGTGTGCTGCATTAGCACCACGCTCAGGACTGGAGAAGTGCCAAGGTCAAGGCACCTCTTTAACACAGCCTTTCTGAAACGTACTTTCCTCTAGAAGATAGCCCCCCGCTGCCCCGTGCTTATTATGTTTTGGATTCCATCTCTTCACATGCTGCTAAATTAGTATTCCATAAAACACATTGTGGTAGGTGGGGTGCTCTGCTCACCTGTGAGGGGTAGAGCTCTGTCTGACCTCAGATGGGAGGGGGTTTCCCAGAGCCGGGGGGCCGGAGGGAGCAGGTACAGACACAGGTGGTTGCGCAGGGTCAGTTTATTAGCATAGTGATAGCAGAGAGACCGAGGGCTTTAGCTGTTGGCAGCGATGGTCTGCTGAATCCAGTCCACGTAGTTGGACACCTTGGTGTAGACTCCAGGCCTGTTCTTCTGGGCACAGCCATAGCCCCAGGAGACAATTCCCTGGAGCTGTCCATTGCAGACCACAGGGCCCCCAGAGTCACCCTGGAGAGGAAGAAGGCGGGACAAGTTTTATAAAGAGAGAAAAGGGGTAATAGAGCCACATGCAATCTGAACATTAAAAGACCCTGTTCAGGTCATCCCTGTGGCTCCACATCCTTCTCATGGTGGCCCATTCTTACTTAGGAGACAACATGCCACACAAACTACCCTTCCACACTTCTCCACTGGACCACTGCACGGAGTCCCCTCTGTCAGCCCCACAGCCTCGGTGTTCAAGTCCCCCTCCCAGGTGGGCCTTGTGGATGGGCAGGGGTCTCAGCCAGCGAAGGGTCCAGTCACCTGGCAGGAGTCCTTGCCTCCCTCCAGGAAGCCGGCACAGACCATGTTCTTGGTGATCTCCCCGGGGTAGGAGGCCTCGCACTCAGCCTGACTCAGCAGCGGGGCTTCCAGGCACTGCAGCAGGTCTGGGTAGTTGCCTGTGGGGAGTAGGAAGAGATCAAGGAAAGGAGAAATGGGGGTCAGACCAGGATGGGCCACAGTAATCCAGTGCCAAACACCGAGGGCAGCCAGGAGAGGACCCCAGGAACGTAAGCCTCAGCAAGGAACAGTGGATTTTAGTTTCCAGAATGATCAGTGTTGAACCCCTCCCTAGAAGTGATCATAGCAAGTGTGTATTTGTCCTGTCTTTGGATTCATTCTTCTGGAAGTCTCCTTCTGTCTTCAGTACATTGCTTCCACTGCTAGTTCATACTTTATTCAATCAATCACTGGGTGCCAATTATATTCCAGATATGTCTAATCACTGGATCTACCAGGGTAAGTAAGACAAGATATCTTCCCTAAGGAGCTCTCCCTGGAATGCCAAAGTAGATGCATCCATGTTTACTAACAGCATGAGCAGGACCATGTAGAAGTCAGCATGGAATAGAAGGAGGAGACCTCATTCAGACCAGGGGGTCAGAGGGGCCAGTGCAGGGGCAGGGGGAGGAGGATTGGGAGTGGGAAAAGTCAGAAAAGACTTTTCTGAAGAGGGTGAAGGGGCAGGTGGGCAGAGCATCAGATGGACTCCAGATAGACCAGTAGTGTCCAGAGGAGCATGGCTTCGTGGAGGAAAAACAGGACTTCTGAGCACTAGAGCTTGGCAGGGGAGGGGAGGAGTGGAGAGACAGCCTGGAAACGCAGGCAGGGCAGCACAGGAAGAACCCTGCATCTCCAGGATGAGGAGCTTGGTTCAGTTTTGGAAGCTGTGAGAAGTCAGGAAAGGTATTCATCAGGAGTTGAGGTAGCCTGCAGGGCCTCTCTGAGTGCAGTGTTAGAAGATGGACTGGAGACCAGGCCTCTCAGGAAGTACAGTGAGGTGGGGATGGGCGGGAGAGAGGTTGAAGAGCAGCGGTGAGGGACCAGGAGAGACTGGGAAGTGGGGTGGAGAGAGAGGGCTTTGTGTCTCTCTGGTACCTAGCTCAGAGCTCTGTGTGTAGCGGGCACTTGATGTTATCTGTAGACTGGAAGGAAAGGGTCCAAGCCCAGGGGCATGCTTGGTTGTGAGCAATGTGGGAAGTCAGAGGGTGAAGTAGTGAGGGTCCCACTCACTGCCAGAGCTCAGGGTGTTGCCCCAGCCAGAGATGAGGCACAGGGTGCCAGCAGGAGCACTGGCCCTGGGCAGGGAGATGGAGGACACCCGGGCATTGATGACTGCAGGCGAGGCGAGCTTAATCAGCAAGATGTCATTGTCCAGGGTCCAGCTGTTGTACTTGGGGTGGCGGATGATCTTGGCCGCGTTGATGAACTGTTCGTTCCCTTCCACGACTTCGATGTTGTACTCTCCTAGTCTCACCTGGATGCGGCTGTTGGGAAGGGAAGCACGGTGAAGGCCCTTGCTCCACTCCCCACTTTTCCCCAGGGCTCTTGAGCTTCCTGCTCACGGGCGGGGGTGTGGCAATATCACAGGGCTGGAGGGGTGGTGGGTCAGTGCAGGTGTGAGACCAAGAACCTTTCTGCTTCAGAGGTAGTTGGTGGTGGAGTAAGGATGAGGTGAAGGGATGCAGTTGGGGATCGCTCCTCAATCTGCCTTCCCAGTGCCTTTCCCACAAGCCCCCTCTTGCATCCAGTAACATGGGCATAAACAAGCTGCTTGAGTTTCCCTGGAAATTCTTCATCCTCCACAACTTGCTAATCGCATGCAGTGACTTTGACTCCTTCCCTTCCTGGTCTGGTAAGCAGCATCATTCTGTATGATCTAACCCAGTGGGTCTCAAAGTGTGGCCCCAGGACGCGCAGCCTCAGCATCAGCTGGGAACTTCTTAGAGATGCAGACTCTCGGTTCACATCGCAGACCTGCTGAATCAGGGACTCGGGGTCGGGGGGCAGAGACCCCTGTTTCAGCAGGTCCTCCAGGGGATTCTGCTGCACACTCAGGTTTGAGAACCTCTGGTCTAGGCAGTGATTCTCAGCTCTACCTGGAGAGTAGACTCACCAGAGGGAGAGGGCATTAAAAGCTCACCGATATTCAGACCCTCTTCGGGAAAATTCTGAGCTAATTGCCCCGAGACAGGACCCAGGCATCAGTATTTTCTGAAAGTTTCTTAGATGCTTTTAATGTGTGCCCAGCTGGCACGGGTTACTTGTGTATAGTCCTTGCCTATTTTCCCATTAGGCCTTACCACCCCAAAACAGTCCCTCCCTGCTTTTACACTCCACAGCCTTGGCTGTTTTATCCATTTGTTTGGGGCGTGATGGGATTCCTGTCCTGTGCCTCCCTTCACTTGAGTCACCTGCTGGTTGACAACCTCTCCATCACATTTCCCATCTGTCTCACTCAACCCCAGAACTCCTCTGCACTGACCCCAGGGTCCTGAGCAGTGGGCTTTGCAGTCAGGGGCCCAGCACTTACGATTTGTAGCAGTGAGCCGCGGACACCACCCACTGGGCATTGATGAGGGAGCCACCACAGAAGTGGTAGCCAGAGTTCAGGGACACCTGGTAGGGGATGGAATTCTCCTCACAGGTGTAGCCCCCGACGATCTTGTCATCATCGTCAACGGGGAAAGCAACTTGAGTGGAAATAGGAAGAGAGAAGACCACTCAGCAGGACGTTGGAGGGTGGGGTCCAGAGTGCTGTGGCTGCATCATGCTAGTTAGGATCCTTCACAAGCCCAGTGATGATAGACAGCAGCAAGGGGGCGCTACCATCCCCAGTCAGGATCACAGGATGTGTGTCTCCTGAGTCTCTCTGTGTGTCTGCAGGGCACGAAGCTAGGTGCCCTGACCTGCTCAGACTCAGACCTCTACTGGAGCTGCCAGGGCAGGGATACCAGAAATGCTCTCACAGTGCACTCAGTGTGATTCCAGTAGGAATGTGGTTCTTTAGCTCACTGAATGCTTCTCTCTCTTTTTCATCACTGATCTACTCCCTGTGGCTATTTGAGCCCAGATTGTCGGGATAGGTTGCCTAGCTAGCAAAATCTGGCTAAGTAGCCCTGGCTATATCCAGCTTCTCTCATAGCTCAAATCTGCGCAGCGAGGCCAAGGAGAGCAGGCCCATGAGGCAAGACAAAAGTAGGCACAATTATTGGTCAATAGAACAGTGACTCTCGACCTTGGCTACACACCTGGGAATCTTAAAATAGCCTGAGATGTTTAAAAATTCAGTGCAGAGGCCACACCCCAGACCAGTTAAATCAGAATTCTAGGGCTAGGGCTCTGGGGTGAGTAGTTTTTCAACCTCCCAGGTGCATCTGAGGTTAAGAACAGCTATGAGCTTACCAAGAGCTGTCACAACCAAGTCTTTTTAAGACCACCGGTTCATTTCATGGACCGTGTCCACCTGGTCTCCCTTTCCAGCCTCTCCAAACAAAGGCCCGATATGGATGAATGGTGGGGCTGGGAGTGGAGTCAGGCAGGTGAGAGGTGAGGCTTAAAGAGAACCCAAGAATGGAAGGAGGGGTGCTAGACAGGAAATGGACTATCAGAGCCCAGGCCAAATCAGAGCAGCAGCAAGAATGGTGGAGCATGTATCTCCACCAGCAGAGGGGGCCGGTGGGGCATGAAGCAATGCAGGCAACTCACCAGCAGCTCCCACAAAGGCAAGAACCAGAAGTGGATTCATGGTGGTAGAAGTATGACTGAGTGGGTGGTGGAGAGCCTTTATAGCTCCTACCGTGAGGGAGCGGGTGCAAGTGAGGGCAGAGGGTCGCTGCTCTGCCCAGGACAAACACACCTGCAGCTTTCCCCTTCCCAGGGTCTTGCATCAGCTTGGCTATATTTAGCAGCTCTGTGGATTTGTGACCTACAGGTGATAAGGAAACTTACCTTCTGAGGGCAGAGAGGAAGACCAGCTGATTCTTGGAAGGATTTTGGGGTGGGGAACACAGGGGAAGCCAAGCACCCACATATCACAGCTGGGCCTTCTGAAGCTGAGGAGATGAGGGTTGGGAGGAGGATTAATGACCTCAGCCCCTGGAAATCCTCTGACCTCATGGAGATTTACTTCACTTCCTTTAAGGGAGGGCTGATACGGGTGGTAAACTTTGCTGCTCCTGGAGCCCCCTAAGAGGAAAGTAGTCTTGTCTAAGTCTTATATCTGTGAGCATGAAGACCCTTCTCTTGAGTCCAAACCACTGGGCAAGGTCAAATCCAAAGCTGTGGGGAACCAGCATCCCAACATCAAGAGGTGATGAGAAGGGAGAGGCAGCATTCCTCGGGAGTCAGGGCTTTCAGCTGGCTCGCCTTCCTACGAGGGCATGTGGAGGGAGAACGTTTGGAAGGAGGAGGGGGCAAGAATTAATTAGGAGCTTACCTGATAACATTTGGGGACAGAAGACCAATACCACATTCCTCCTCTTCCTCACTATCAGGACATTAGTCTTTCTCATCACTCACACTGTTATAGGTTCTCTTTAAGCAGCCTTGTGGTTGCCCTGGGCATCTGCATTAGCAATCATGACAATTGACCCCACCTGCTAGGACCTGAAAGCCCGAGCTAGCATTATATGCTCCAGACCAGATATTAGAAAGGGTTGGACATTGGTAAATTCGGATTCTGATCAGAGAATCAGCCGTAGGTAGAGGGATTTGCACATTATGGTAAAGGTGTCGAGTATTGGGTGATCAATTACAAAATTGGAAGTGGGAGAATTCTGGAATTTTCTATTTTAGAAGCAGTGGGACTGTTGTGCTAGGTTCAGTACAGAGTTAATCTTTCCAGAAATGATCTCAAATTGGGACCTGCCACGGCAACCAAGACACAGCTCTGTAATTTATTGAGGCCCAATCTGGCCAGAGGGGTATAGAGATAGAACTAGTGTCTATCTCGAGTCTAATTATGTGAGCCAGGTGGGAGAACCCTCTTATGAAGAGATTCTCCTTTTCAGGGTTGATGAGGGGCAGGAGTGAGCAGCTCCTATGTTTGAATTCTTTGAAAGGAAAAAATGAATAAACGTTCTGGAAATGGTCAATAAAGTGAGAAAAACTCAGAAGTCTGGTGGTGAGACAGGAGGTAAGCTGGATAGATGGAGTAAATAGAAGCTAGAGTAAGTTGGGAGAAATTCAATGTGGACTCATGGGGTTGAGAGGGACCCAGAGGGTGTCTTCCGGTCCAATGCCTGATATGGCTGGAAGCCAGCTTCTCAACAGCAGGAGACCCACTGCTCAGAGGGCTCCCCTCTCCTCACTGTACACTGTCTGATCCATGATGGGTTCCTATTTAGGTGGGAATATTGCTGTATTTGTACAGCGCCTGACAGCTTTGAAAGAGCTTTCACACACACAAACAACAATGGTATGCTGATTTTCATGTGTGTTGAGCTTCATGTTTAACTTTTCACAAATGTTTTAATTGTGAGGTATGCAGAACAAAATTATTTCCATTTCTAGAGGATGAGACTGAGATTTAGAAAGGTTCTGTCTTGCCCGAGAATACAGATCTAAGAATGGCAGAGCTGGCCTCAATGCCTTGAGCCTTTTAGGGACACATGGAAAGTGTAGTGAAATGTGGGAACTGCTGCAGATGGCATCTAAGAGGGTTATTGGGGACCAAGCCAGGACAAACTACATTCTGATGCCTCCTGATACTTGTCTCCGGGAAGAAATAGAAGACTGAATTAATCTCCCACCTGGCACCTGGTCTCAGAGCCTCACCTTGCCATTGCCTAGTAATTGAGGCTTTAATGTTATCTAAAGATAGACTGGTTCCTGTTTGAACAGTAGTAAGGCTCTAGGCCACATCTAAGGCATGAATGACTCACCTCTCTCTGCTCACAGGTAGCTGACCCAGCTTGTGGAGCCTCGATTATAGGGGCTTTTTCTGTAGTGTCACCAAAAATGCTATTTTGTTTTGTCCTCTTGTTGTGGGGTCTTCACAGGAGGTTCTGTTTTAGAGGCTGAAGAGACTCTTGCTGCAGATACCACATGACCTGGACAGTTATGGGGAGGTGATCCTGGGTAGAAGATAGGAAATTACTTTGGGAAAAGGGAGAAAATTGTTGGATTGGTGCTTGTGGCTCTGACTCTGTCTAAAAAGGAACATCCAAGAGCTTGGGGATTTTCTGTGTCTAAGCCTTCAGACTAGCCTTCTCCTGATGTGTTGTGCTCCTCCTTAGAATAAACTACCACACCCACAACATCGTATGAGGTCAGTTTTCTTCAAAGTAGCAGGAATCACCTCACAGGCAGAGAAGGTGGAGACCGTTCCCTCATACTCTAGGCTTAGATGTGTAGGATGGATTTAGGTCCACATTTGGCCAAATTCAATTTGGATGAGTCTATGCCACTCTTGATAATCTTTATGAACTACAGATTCCTTTGTCTATTTCTTTAAAACATTCTCCTAGTTCATATTTAGTGTTTAGCATATCCAACCACTGTCTTTTAATTATGATGATAGTGAATAGTTTCTGTGTAAGTCTTTCCTAGACCATCTTTTGCTTTCTTATCACAACCACCTATTATCACAACTCTATTGCCCTTTTATGGATGACAAAATGAGCTTCCCAGAGGTGAAGTCACTTTCTCACACTCCTACAGCCAGTTAAGTTGTAGAGATGGGATGTAAGCATGGCAGTCGGACTCCAGAGCCTCCACGCTCTATCATAGAAACTTCTGCTTCCCTTCCTCTTATCTGATCTCCAGTGCAGCCTCCTGAGGTAGGCAGGAGATTCTATTTTCTCCTTTTTACTAATGAAGAATCTACAGCTCAGTGGTTAAGTGACTTCTTCAATGTCACCTGGCTAAGGAATGCGGGAATGACACCAGAACCTTTCCCTGTTCAAGCTAAGTTCATTTCTCATCATGTTGCTAAGCCTGGAGTCTTTCAGACCTCCCAGTGATCTGAAAATAGATTTTTGTCAGATTCCTCCAAACTCCCAGCTCCTTTTCTCCTCCACTATTTTTTTCTAACTTTTTCCCCATGACACAATTTCTCTTTATCCAATAGTAACTATTTTCTTGACTATCTCAGCGTTGGAATCACTGAAGCTGCATAGTTAAGGGGGACTCTGTGTGATTCAGAAAAACTGAAGAGGGAGACAGAGGCATGGAGGCATGGACTGACTGGTCAAGGCTGGTTGGCTAAATGGAGTAGCTTGCTGCTCCTCCTCACCCCCCCTCCAACTCCCCACCTTGAAGCCAAGGAAAACAGGCAGTTTTATGCTCAGAGGGAAGTCCATCTGCATGTTTTATCAATTCTGCAAGCTTCTGTAGAGGGATGAATGGGGACATCTTTAGCAATTGAGGCTGTAACGTTATCTGAGGATAGATTGTTTCTTGTAGTGTAATGGTCTTTCTGTTCACATTTCCATCATTTCTTGTGCTATCACTGGCCTATTAGAGCTGTTTAAGCGACTCCAGAGTCTGCTGGAGAGTAAGCAGAAGAAAGCCAGGAAAGAGTCCGGGAGGAAAACCTATGTGGGCTGTTATTATTGTAGCAGCCATGACTTGTTCCATGTTACTCAGAGCTTGGTAAGTGACATTTGTTTCTTTTGGATTTATTTGTCTAAATTATATTAGCTCCAGAATGAGTCCCACAAGCCCAGTTTGGTGATAACACCTGACAAATAAAAATGGCAAGCAATAGGATATATTGGAGAATATGAGGAAGCCATTTGGTATAAACCTAATTCTGCCTGACCTTGTCTTTCCAAAAGGGCCTGACCGGGCCGTTGAGCATGCATTGTATATCTGCTTTAGAGATTCCCTATGGCAAGAGCAAAAGGCCCTTGAGATAAAGGTGCAACTTCCCTCCCCTTCCCAACGTTGGCGTCTCCTTAAGGATTAAGCATCTTTCCTTAGGCTAGAAACTGACTGCTGCGCTCACCTGTGACCGCCCAGCTCCAGACAATCGACTTGCCTCCTGCTACGCCCATCAAGATAGCAGACCCACTACCTGCTTGTATCCATTGAGCGCTGTGCCGACAGGGCAATCTTGTGACTATTGTGGAAGGGACATTTCAATCATATGTAAAGCACCCTCTTTGGGGGTATATAACCACTCTGTACACCTCATTTCTTTGGTGCCCTTTCTTCCTTTGGGAAGAAAGGCCCCGGGCCATGGTCCTCAGATTTCATCTCAGAATAAACTCACCCAAATTTTCATTTACAGATTGGTTATGGATTATTTTCATCGATATCCCAGTCAGTCAAGTGTACTCCTTCCACGCATTTGGCTTATAAAAACTCTAGACTCTGTTGTCCATTTGGAATCATCCAATTGGTCAGTCCACTTCCTGTAGGCCAACCTGTCCAGGAGGATCTTCAAAGGCTCCCAAAGTTCAGAACTGAGTGCTCCGTCCACATGGGCACTGACAAATAAAAATGGCAAGCAATAGGATATATTGGAGCATATGAGGAAGCCATTTGGTGTAAACCTAATTCGGCCTGACTTTGTTTTTTCCAAAAGGGCCTGACTGTGGCTGTTGAGCACGCATTGCATATCTGCTTAGACATTTCGTATGGCCAGAACAAAGGCCCTTGAGGTAAAGGTGCAACTTCCCCCGACATTAGCATTTCCTTAGGGATAAGCATTTTTCCTTAGGCTAGGAACTGATTGCTGCACTCACCTTTGACCACCCAGCTCACCTGTGACCACTCAGCTGGAGACAACAGACTGCCACCCTGCTGTGTTCACTGAGACAGAAGACCTACCTGCTGTTTCCATCAATCCCTGTGCCGACAGAGCAGTCTCGCAACTATTGTAAAAGGGACATTTCAATCCTATGTGAAACATCCTCTCTGGGGGTACATAACCACTCTGTGCACCCCACTTCTTTGGTGCCCTTTCTTCCTTAGGGAAGAAAGGCCCCGGGTTATAATCCTCAGATTTAAGCTCAGAATAAATTCACCCAAATTTTCATTTATAGATTGGTTATGGATTATTTTCGTCAACAGCACCAACACAGTTCCAATTTGAGGACCGTCCACTTCAGGGCCACTGTGTTTGAGCAGGTTCTGGAATTACCTCAATAGAACCCATAACATCTGTTCCCTTTCCAAGCATTGGGGAAGGCAGCAGAGCCAGCTGGCACTTGTTGTTGGGCCACTTTTCTATTCAATTATAAAGATTGAAGTGTCTGTTCCCTTTCTGTTAGTACAAGCTGGTTCATTTCCTTATGGGCTTACACTGTCTAAACTCAAATGCCTTTGTACAGTTTTTCTCTAGGGAAGTCCACACTGCTTGGCAAATTTTCCTCTTTTTTTCTGAATTGTATTTATTTACTCAGTATTAGCTGGCTAGGGCTGCCATAACAAAATATCACAGACTGGGTGTCTTAAACAACAGAAGTCTATTTTCTCACAGTTCTAGAAGCTAGAAGTCCAAGATGAAGGTGTTGGCAGGGTTGGTTTCTCCTGAGGCCGCTCTCCTTGGCTTGCAGATGGAGTCTTCTCACTGTGTCCTCACAGGGCTTTTCCTCTCCGGGTACTTCCTTGATGTCTCTCTTTTATGTCCTAATGTCTTCTGATAAGGACACCCACTGTATTCGATTAGGGCCCACCCTAATAGCCTTGTTTTAACTTAATTAGCTCTTTAAAGACCCTGTCTCCAAATACAGTCACATGCTAAAATACTGAGATTTAGGACTACAGCAATTAAATTTTGGAGGAAGGCAATTCAGTCTATAACACTCCATAAACATGTACTGAATTCCTATGGTGTTCCTGCAGTTTTTCTAAGCTGTAAGGAAACAGCAATGAAGAAAATAGGAAAGGTCCTTGCTTTCACGGCGTTTATGTTTACTTGTGTGTGTGTCTCCACGCACATGTGAGAAGGTATAATGATAGGAGGCAGACAATAAATAAGAATATATATTAATGTATGTATAGAACATATATTTCAGACAATGGTGATTAGATGTTATTAAAATAAGATAAAGTGATAATGGATGTGAGTGACTGGTGGCTGGGTCGACCAGTGCTATATTAGGTGAGGTCGTCAGAAAGATCTCTTTGGGGAAACGATATGTGAGTGGAGACCTGAATAAGAAGGAGCCTGCCATGTGAAGGTGGGGTTAGGAGGGCTTTCATTATTCGCTGCTGAGTCTATAACAGAGTCAATCGACACACACAACCATTGCTTTTTAAATTAAATAACCATGTCATCCAGCATATGGACATTTACCTTGCCATTGGATTCGATTATACAAACTGATATATACAGGATGGTCATCAGTACATTGAACTATTCTTCTAAAAGTTAGTGTAATGTATATTTTTGACATGAAATGGTATTTATGAAATATTGCTGGGTTAAGAGAATAAATTATAAAACAGCATGTATCATTTGATTTAGCTTTATTTAAATGAGTGATTTTAATTTTCCTCATTTTAATTATCTATGCAGTATATAATAACATTCATTTATTTTGAAATTAAAAGAGCTAAAATAAGGAGAAACAATTGTAATAATAAGATTTTCCCAGAGAGGGCTATTCCTAATCTTGAGGAAGGAATTGCTAATGGTAAAATTTCATGGATTACAGTGAGAAATAACTTTAGGTCATAGTGTGTCTTGTCTCTGCCAGGCACAGTGTTATGTGCTTTGTAGGAATGATCTGTTCTCATCCTTATAACAAACCCTCATTCTCATTTTTTTGTTTCATTATTGTCCTTATTTTACATATGAAGATATATATAAAGAACTTGTGTAATTTGTTCAAGGTTACACCCAGTGATAAAGCAGTTTTAACCTCAGATCTGCCTGATGACAGAGTTCAAGTTCCTAACTGTGGTGCCTTACTGTTTCTGAGGAGAAAATTGTGCTGTAATATAGGAAGGTACTCGCAATCCAAGGCTTATCTGTAAGTGAATTTGCCAACTTCTTAGGGAAATGGGAACATGAGGCAGGAAGGAAGCTAGCACTGGACCCATTAGATCAAATGGGCCTCATCTGATGCATATGGATCCCTGTGGCTAAGAATCAGGATGTGTGGAAACTGGGCAAAACCTGCTGGACCCTGCATGGGACTAGCAGGCAGATGGGAAGTGCTCCTTTAGAAAGCCGGGACACAGGAAGAGCTACCCACGTAGCGAAAGGGCCAACGAAAAACCCCACGGGCAGTTAACAAGGAATATTATATTTTTGGATCTTGGCTTTGGGCAGAAGAATAAAAAAAAGTTTCCTCTGAATATTCATGACGACTGAGTAGTCAGCCCCCTCGGGTTTGGGACAGACACTATATGGTCAAGAAGATACACTCTGAGAATTATAAGATAAAGTGATATCAAGTCTGTTGTACCCCAATTGCTGACAGAGGTGAACATAAATATTTTCTGGAAAACCCACCTTTAGTCTGGGATTCAAGGAATTCCCAAAGGTGAATTCATAAAATCAAATTATACAATGCACAAGGAAGTAAGCCACCCTGAGTGAGAGTCAGCAACAATTACAAAGAAGAAAACCAGATGCAAAATGTCCTCAGATGTTGGCATTGGCAGATAAAAATTCCAAATAGATGTTTAATATCCTAAAGAAATAAAATCATTTAAAAATACACGAGGAACGAGATGCTTTCAAAAATGACCACTCGTATTTGTAAAAGACACAAGTAGGTTTCCTAGAAATGAAAATTAATATAAATAAAAATGTCAATTGAAAGGTTAAACCGCTTATTGTAGCTGAGGTATGAGTTAGTAAACTGGACAGTAGGTCTAAAGAAATTACCCATTATGCAGCACAGAGAAGCAAAAAGGGAAAGTGTGAATGAATGGTTAAAGAGTCAAGAGGGTTGTGTGAAAGAAAGTTGAATGCAGGCTAGATATATACTTCAGGCCGCCTCTCCCATGAGATGTGAGCAACCAGATTTAGGAGGCTTAAAAGGAATGAAGTTCTGGCCCTTGAGAAGATTTCCCTTCACCACTACCCTTCAGAACCACACTTGTGTTAGACTGTAATGATCATTCCAGAATAAAGTGCAAACTTATCCAGAATATAGGCCCCTGCTTTTTCAACTGGAAATAGGGAATTCCCATGGAAGCTTGCATGTGGATTGAGGGTAAGGGGAGTGGAACAGGTGTGTGTAACAAGAGACCGAGACTTGCTCTTGGAATTGGATTGTGCCTTCTTCCAGGGATGTTTGAGTCTGCTCTTGATAATCCATTTTCCACTTAATGACAGAAAACTCTGTGCATGTCCAGCTTTACAGTTTTGTGGATTAGATACCACCCAGTTCTGAATGCCATGATGAGGCATTCACTAAAGAGCTAGAAGCGGCTTTTCAAAGGAAGAATGGTTGTTGGCAGGTAGAAGACAGTATGGCCTTCCATCAAGACTCTTTGCATACGCCTTGTGATTCTCTTATTGGGGTATGCCAGGGGCTCCATAGAGCCTCTCTATCTGCCACAGGCACTTCAAGAACCACTGAGTCTGCTTCGTCTGTGGCCCAGGTGGCAGGGCAGCTCTCATCACAGCCTTGTTCTGCTACAGAACTCTCTGTCACACTGGCCCAGACTTACAGATTACACATGAGTGGACCAGAATAGTACCCCCCAACTGTAGTATATGTTAACTCTAAAGTCCAGAGAGGCCCGCTATGGATTGCTCTTTTTTCTCCATGGCAGATGATATAAGATGAGCAGCTTATCTCTCATTTTAGAGGGAATATTCCAACACTTTTGGACTGCTCAAAAGCTCACCAGTGTGGCAGGCCCCTGAACTTTTGCAGATTTTACATTGGTCTGGCATGCATATGTCAAACTGAGGCATCTAGAGTGTTTTATAATTTCTATTCACCATGAACAATCAGCATAATGCCATCAGTGAAATGGACCAGTATGACTTCAAGATGAATAAGGGCCTTCTGAACAGAACAGGCTAAGCATAGCCTTGAGATAAAATAGTTAAAGAGTATTTCTGGCCCTGCCACTTGAAGGCAAACTGTAGTATCTGATTATCTTTACTGAGTAATACCAAACACTCATCTGGAAGAAACTTCATCCTCAGCCTCCTAGTAGCTACTCTATCTGTCTGTGGATGGAGCCCTCCAGTTAGCCTTGCAAATTCTCTCCCCATCTCCAGCCTACCCATTTGTATCCATACTCACCCACACAAGCAGCTGTCTGTGCCTGAGAGCTGTGGTTTCCTCTCTCCTGCCTGCCTTGATGGGGTCTTCAGGCTCATCTGGGTGGGAGCTGGGTAGGAGGGAGCTCCAGTTTTTGCTCAGATCTTTGATCTGTGCCCAGCACTGTGTCTCCAGCGCTGCAGAAGTAAAAGCTGCTGTCTTCCGGGCTTGTGTTGTTCACAGTCAGAGTTGAGAACCTTAGGGTTGGACGGCTGATGGGAAATTTGTCCTTAGTAAATCCACTTTCATAAGTGGCCTCAGAGCCCTGATTCGCCGTGGCAATCAGTGTCAAGCTCTGTCCTGGGAGCTGACTGTACCAGAACATTAAGGTGAGTTCGGTATCGACCTCACACTGAATCTTCATGGTGGTCCCACGTTGACAGATGGCCCTGCTTGGCTTTTGAGAGAGGAGAGCACCGAACACAGAGCCTAGTTCCAGAGAGACAGAGAAACCCATGAAGGCTGACAAGCTTGTCTCTAGGCAAGAAAGTTTCTTTACTATTTACTTCTTTACTACTTACTTCTTTACTATTTACTATTGGCTCCTGAAGAACCTTGTAGCATTACCTCTAGTTTGTTCTGCCAACCCTCATGCTGTCAGAATCCTCTTATCCAACATCTTCCCCTCATCCTCCGACTGGTGACCCCAGACCCTCTACTCATTTACTCAGCCTTAGCATTAACCCCAAGCTCCCCACTGGATAAGGCTCATACCTAGTTCCAGGAGAAGTAGCAGAAAAGTCAGCATCTTTAGGTGATACCCTCTCACTTTCCCTGAGAAAAGTCACTAAGAAGTCAAATTCAAGTTCATCTTTCCTCCCCACTGTGTAGTTCCTTCCCTACCAGGTCTGTTCCCCTCCTGCAGTAGGAAGTTGAGTTTCTGCAGAATATGGAGAAAATTAGTCTGCCCTCTAGTGGAGCTGTGTGGCTCTTCATTCACAAGGCATCCACGCAACTGCCTTCCATCCGCCATGTGTCCACCAACTTCCCATCCCTCATTACTGGGCACCACATATGAGCAACCCTTTCGGTATAAAGCAAGAATGGGATGCATTATTGAGCTCACATAACTAAAGGTAACGTTTCAGAATAGACAGAACCTTATGACTCAGCATTTCAACTGTCTGCTGAGTTTCCACTGTGATTGTCCCAAACCGAACTCATTATTCTTCCCCAACACATACTCCAGTAAACTACTTCCTGCTTCCAAATTCCTCCCTCCCAATAAAGAGTATCCCAATTCATTTGGTTCTCCAGACTCAGACATCATCTTTATTGCCTCTTTTCTCCTCACCTGCCTCACTTATCAATTCACAATTTAAGTACACTTTATCTTTATTGTCTCTCATATCTCTTCCCTCATTTTGGTCATCACAGTCATAATTATTTGCTTCCTCTTTGCTTAATCCCTGGACATTTGTAACAAGGTTTCTTCTATTCTAATTCAGCTCAATATGGACTATAAAACAGATCATCACTCTGTAAAATTTGACCGCAGTGCTATAACTCTTTTTCTATCATCCGACTGTTTTCCTCCATCATGTAACTATCTGAAATAGTTTATTCTGGCGTAAAAGCTGAGCTAAAATTTTTTGAGCACTTACCCTGTGCTTTATATGTATTATTTCAGTCTATCTATAAATTAAGATACTATTATCCCATTTTTACAGATTAGGAAATTTTACGGATAAGACATAAAGACCTTTTTTGTTTTTCTGCTTTGTCTCCCTCTCCACCCCCAGTACATAGTTGTATATCTTAGTTGCAGGTCCTTCTAGTTGCAGCATGTGGGACGCTGCCTCAACGTGGCCTGACGAGTGGTGCCATGTCCTCGCCCAGGATCTACACCGGCGAAACCCTGGGCCGCCACAGTGGAGTGCGCCAACTTAACGATTCAGCCACCGGGCTGGCCCCAGACATAAAGATCTTAAATAACCAATCCAACTTCACATAATGTAAGAGTAAGTGACAGAGGCAGGACTCAAATCCATGTCTATGTAACCCCAAAGCCCAAAAGTCAACATGAGGACCATTGATTGCCTTACTTTGCCATTGCTCAGGTCTTAGTGGAGGAGGATCTGGTGGATGACTGAGAATGACATAGAGGCCTGACACTCTAAAGGAAACAGAGACTCTAGAAAGAAATTCTTGCAAAACAAAACTATATTTCCTTGATTCTGAGATTCCATCTACTATAAGATGCGTTATTAAAAACATAATTGTTAATTATGGTGGTTAATACTACTACATTAGAAATGAGCATTGATTATAGGATTTACTGATATTTCAGGAAATTAAACTGTGAAAAACAAATTACCTTGGGGCTGGCCCTGTGGCCGAGTGGTTAAGTTCGCATGCTCCGCTGCAGGCAGTCCACTGTTTTGTTGGTTTGAATCCTGGGCGTGGACATGGCACTGCTCATCAAACCACGCTGAGGCAGCGTCCCACGTGTCACAACTAGAAGGACCCACAATGAAGAATATACAACTATGTATCGGGGGGCTTTGGGGAGAAAAAGGAAAAAATAAAATCTTAAAAAAAAAAAAACTAATTATAAGATAGGAAATTTATACCTTTTGTATACTGGTAAAATATATGGAATAATCCCATCTTTCTCGACATGCAGTGATACGTTAAAATTTTGTAGTCAAATATATCAACCTTTTTTCCAAAATAACCCCAAATCTTTTTCTATTTCATTAAGCTTAAATCCTTCTGAAATCACCAAATGACCCCTATTCTTCACAAAATTCCACATCTTTTCCCCTTTATTGGTATTCTCCTTGTTCAAAACAATAGCAAGGATATTCTTCTTCCTTTTCATGCTCTTCAAACTGCAATGGTCTCTCTAGATTTTTCTTTCAAGGTGTGTCATGGGTACCAGATTATCAGATAATTTTAATGTATTTATTATATAAATAATACTTGTGCATGATTAAAATTTCAAAAAATACAAAACAGAGAGCAAAACATGTTACCCTCTCCAGAAGCAACTAGTCAATAGGTTTCTTGTGTATGTTCCTAGAAATATTCTCTGCTTGTTTAAGTTCATGGGTATCTGGCTTGTCCTTTTTTCACACAGATGGTAGCACACACCTCAAATCTTCCTGCACCTTCCTTCTTATTTTATTAACCATGTATTCTTATTCAATATATTCAAAAGTTTATTTTACATCAGAACATACAGATCTTCCTCATTTTTACTTCCCATGTAGAAGTTGAAAGTATTATAATGAATGTGCATGTGCCTGACACCTAGATTTAGCACGTAGGTAAAGCTGTTTATTGCTTTATCATATGACCACCTATCCATCTTTCTATTTATCCATCAATCTATCTAAGTTTTAAAATATATTTAAAAGTTAGTTGAAGGCATACTTCACCCCTAAAGACTTCAGCGTACATACAATTAACTAAAGTTCAATATTTGTTTATAGTTCATTTTTTTCAGGTAAAATCTGAATCAGGTAAAATGAACAACTCTTGAGGACCATTAAGTGAGTTTTGACAAATGCACACACCTGTGTAATCCATCAAGATACAGACTATTTCCACTATCCCCAAAAGTTCCCTCATGCCCTTTCTTAGTTGATCCCCACCTCTAAAGTCTTGGAAGCTACCAGTGTTCTGATTTTTTAATTATAAATTAGATATTATTTCCTAGAATTTCATGTAGATGGAATAAACACAGTATATACTCATACATAAAGCTTCTTTCACTCAGAATAATGTTTTTGAGATTTACCATATTGCAGGTATCAGTACTTCATTCTTTTTTGTTGTGGTGGACTATGTCATGATATGCATATATGACTATTTGTTTAGCTGTTCTCCTATGAATGGACACTCAAGACATCTCCAGGTTTTGGCAATTGTGAATAAACTTCCTATAAACGTTCTAGTTCAAGTCTTCTTTGTAGATTTGTGCTTTCATTTTTCTTTAGTAAATAATTAGGAGAAGACTTGCTGGATCATAGGAATAGATGTATCTGGTATGATTTAGAGGTCAGAGGTCTGCTTTTCTTTCTTTTTCCTCCAATAGGTATCAAGTTGTTCCAGCACCATTTGTTGAAAAGTCTTTCTTTTTCCCGATGTATTACTCTGATGCTCTTATAAAAAATAAATGATGATATAAGCGTAGGTCTACTTATTGGATTCTCATCCCATTCCAATTTTTTTGTTCATTCTTATGCCAGTACCACACTGTCTCAGTTACTATAGCTTTATCGTGAGTCTTGAAGTCAGGTAGTCCAAGTATTCCAAGTGTGTTCTCTTTAATTATTGTTGGATATTTTAGAGTGTCAGGAGCTCAACTTAGCTGGGAGAGAACTGAGCTGCCAGGTAAGAGAGTAGCTGACTAAAGCCACAGCCAGAAATGAAAGAATTAAGCCTAATCCCTTACTGTGTTGGTATAAATGAGACTAAAAGCAGAGATGGTGCCAAAGCCCCCTGTTCCATTTCCCACATGGATCTGTGCACTGGGCAAGGGGCAGGTGGATCAATGGAGACATGAGGTCGGCTCGTGTTCAGGGAGCCCCAGACAAAAGGCTCTGGCAGCTATGGGAACTCTGGGATCGAGGGGGGAGCTCTAGGGGAAGTGGCAGGAATAGAGAAATACGGGGTACAGTATCAGAGCATAGAAAAGTGTCTTCAAGGTTTCCCTCTCCTTGCCTCACAAAGAGATCTCAGCAGAGGTGTCTGAAGAAGACGTCTGCCCAAGGTCTCAAGTAAAGAGACCAAGGAATGAAGTCTAAGGACCAGCAATGCAGACATGTGAAAGAGCATGACCAGCTGTTGCGGGAGAGAGGTCGAGTTGTTGTCCTTGACTGTAACTCCCTTCAGAGACTGCAGTGCCCGGCTGTGTGTCGAGTCTGATGTGGGAAGGGAAGCTTCCCCGCTGAGGCTGCCAGGTAGGTGTATGTGGAGTTTCGCAGCTAAAACTAAGTGAGAGGTGTTGGAAGGAGCAGGTGCACATCTTAGGAGAGGAACATGGTGTAGTGCTCTTTCTACCAGGGGCTCAATGGAGGTGATGTCAGCTGTGCTGCGGATGGTCCCAGAGAGCCCTGGAAGTGACTCACAGTGCTTAGTCCTGTTCTGTTCTCTTGTGGTGATTTTCTCAGCCAGGCAATGCTTGCTTGGGAAATAAATACCTTTAGAGAATTTGTAGGACTCAAGACACCCTAAGGTCTACTGAAGGCAAATGTTTGAGATGAGGTGTTCTGTTATCTGACGTTATTCTGTGAAGCCGTGTTTTCTCTGTTCTGGATGTTGACCTCAGAAAGGAGAGCAGTGATTCCTGCATTTTCTCAGAGAAAGAATTCACCCCTTCATTCCAGTGGGACCTCTCACAAAAACATGGCAGGATATTTCCTTCATTAGTTCCTTTGCCTTAAATGTTTTTATCCAAAGTCAGCTCAAGTGCTGTCTCTTATATGAACTTAATCCTGAATATTTTAATGCACATTGATTTCTGTTTTTCTCTGAATTCCTCTTCATACAAATTTAGCATTGAATCAAAATATGTTTTCATATGTCTGCTTTGTCTCTTTAATAGCTTTGCATGTTCCCTGCAATTTGGGATTTCTCGTATCCTTTATGTTTCTTTTGTATTCTTAGAGGAGAATAGGCTCAATGAATATTTCCTGACTGGACAATAGATGTTTCATTCTTAAGAATAAACAGACATTTTCTCCAGATGACTGTGAGTACAGACATAGCCTAATTCTTAACACTTTCTGCATCATAGTTTATTCCTTCTCTGTTAAGAATTTTCCAATAAAACATACTTGACCATTTAGAGAACCTGGAGAAAGATTTATTTTTATCATAGTTGTCCTTATTCTTTTCTTTTTGTTGAGGAATGGTGGCCCGGAACTAACATCTGTACCCCTCTTCCTCTATTTTGTATGTGGGTCGCTGCCTCAGTGTGGCTTGACAAGTGCTGTAGGTCCACACCCAGGATCCGAACCCGTGAACCCCAGACCACAGAAGTGGAGCACTTGAACTTGACCACTACACCACGGGGCTGGCCTCAGTTTTTATTTTTCTTGACTGAATGAACAGAATTCAAATTCCACAAACTTTCTCAACAAGCACTAGGACAGTTAAGTTTATCTAAAGCTAGAGTTTAGAATGTGTGGGCGCCCTCTAGTGAATATCAGTCAAGAGCAAAGACAAGGAGCTGAGTAGCCTGTATATAGTTAAAGGTTCTAGCATAGGAACCGGAAGGAAAAACCGATATAAAAGGGTGGAGCAGGAATTCTTCAGTGTGACGCTGTGAGAGGACTGTTCTTGTTTGGGGCAGAGTATCATAACTTTAGCTTGGGGACAACACAGTTGCTCAGGTTAACGTCAGAGTCATGCCCCTCACTTGGAAAGGGGTGGTGAGTGGGGCTTGAAAACATCCCATACTTTCCTGCCAAGATGTGGGCCTGGTTTCTCCTGAGTAGCTGCCTTTCTTCTACTTGGCACAAATGTGCCACAGGAGCCAGCATGACTCAGCCCTGAGTTGGGGTCACTTCCCTCTTCCATCTGCCCTTTTTGTGTAGAGAGGATGTGGCTGTGCAGTGCTGTGGAGAAGCTGCTGGCACAGAGGTACACAGATGTCTGGTTGGTGCTGGCAGGCTCCAGGATCAGGGTGAAATTCTCCTTCTTCTTTCTAGAGACACTGTACCCTTCAGGGTCATCTCCTTCCTGTTTATCGCCAACACTGTCTGAGAAATAGAGCAGCTGTAGCCCCAGAGCTGGGTCTTGTCGATACCAGAACATTGAGTTGTGGTCCATATTCTGTTGACAGTCCATCACAACTTTGTCTCCTCTTCTTTTGACCAGATATCTTTCGGTTTGCGTTACTGTTGCATCCATGAAGCCTGTCAGAGAAGGATAGAGGAGATGAAAATAGGAGCCCTGGAAGCCAGAAGAGGGAAAAATCTTCTCTCCAGGGCCTAGAAATAATAGGACAGGGGTTTGCTGCCAATTCCCTGGACTCACCTTGTCCCAGGAAACAAAAGGCCACAGCACAGAGGAGAGTGAATCCCATGGTGGATTTGAGGCAAGAATGGTCTTCTCCCGGGCCCAGGCTATAGGTTGATTGTCTATGATGTCATTGTGCCTGCCCAAATTCATGGCCCCTCAGCCATCCTCCATATTCTGGAGAGTTTAGAGTTGCTAGAGGGAAAGCCATCCCTCTTCCTTGTGACAGTGTCAGTGTGTGTGTGTGTGTGTGTGTGTGTGTGTGTGTGTGTGTGTGTATGTGGATAAAAATTAACAAAGCAGGCCTGAGATGGCTGTCTTAGAAGGAGCTGTTTGCATAATAGACCCTTGGCTTGCATCTGGGAACTTACATTTCGGGAGTCTTCCCACTGTTTAGAAACTGGTCAGTGTGGTTCACTGTGCCTGGACTGTTGCAGAAACAATGTGGTTTATGTGGAAAACCCTCTCTGCCCCTTTGACTCTGGAAGATTGGTATGTGCTGGGCACAGGGTGCCTATGTACTCAGCTGTACTAGATTTTTAGAGCTGCCATAATAAAGTACCATAGACTGGGTAACTTAGACAACAGAAATCCCTTTTCACTATTTTTCAAGCTAGCACTGTAACATCAAGGCATCAGCTGGGTTGGTTTCTTCAAAGCCTTTCTCATTGTCTTGTAGGTGGCCGTCTTCTCCCTATGTCTTCACATTGTCTTCTTTCTGTGTTTGTCTGTGTCCTAAATCTCCTCTTATAAAGGCACCAGTCGTATTGGGAAAGGATGCACCTCAATGACTGTATTTGACATTAATCAACTCTTTAAGCCCTTATCTCCAAATACAGTCACATTCTGAGGTACTGGGGGTTAGGACTTCAACATATGAATTTTCAGGGGACAGAATTCAGCCCGTACCACCAGCTGCCAAAAATAACTAAGATGCTGAGTCTCTAATGAGTTTCTCTGGGCAGAAACATTTCCATTGCTGGGGTGAGAGTGCAGGCCCTCCTGGAAGGGAAGAACATAAGGACATCACACATGGATTCCTCCAAACCCTGCTTGTGTCTTCCTGGTGGTCTGGCTGTGGATCCTCACTAGATCTGGGTAATAAACCTTAGTGTGAGCACCACAACGTGCTGAGTGTGTGAGTCCTTCGAGGGAGTCTCTGAAAGTGCATCTCCCCAAGTGGGGAATTCTACAGTTCTCTCTCCCTATCTCTCAATATTTATTTCCTTCACAGCAGTTTTAATTTGTTGTACAATATTATTCTATGACAATAATTCCTACAAGTCATGCATTGTTTAGAAGGGCAGACCTTGGAACTCGACTGCCTGGGTCTGAAACCAGGTTGTTTTAATTATTGGCTGTGACTGTACACCAATTCTGGGCCTGAGTGTCCTTATGTGTAAAATGGGACTGATGAACATACCAGCCTCACAGTGTTGTGGTCAGAAGGCAACAAGTTGATAGAAATAAACTGCTCATAACCACACATGACTGAGTATATGTAGCCATGAAAAGCACTGCTTATCTCTACCATCATCCTCTACTGGATACTAATTTGTATCAGGCAATATGTTAAAATTCTTCGCTGACAGAAGATTTCTTTTACTCAGCATCCGTATGTTAGACTTTGGGCTAAGTTTTTGTCTTTTTAGATTTACCTTCCAAAAGATTTCTGCAGGAATTGTTTTTCAGTGAATTCTAATCTACAAAAGAGAAGCTACAGTTAATATGCCTTCTTTTGCCACCATAGATGTGAAATTATCATTCAGTATCAAGCGTCCTATGCCATCTCTGTTGATTCCTTCTCCAGCTTCAGGTGACTTTTGTAATAGGCACCTCACTCAAACAGCGTCAGACGTTGCTTACCTGCTAGGAGGGAAAAGCTACAAACTCCATGCAGTTCTGACAGTAACCTTCAATTCTGTTCCCTGAATTCCTGTTGAATCTCTTAATCTGAAGTGGTCAGAAGAAACGTGTCTTCCTGTGCATTCTGGTCAACTTCTATCCTCCTGTTGACAAATAGAAATGGCAAGCAATAAGATAGATTGGAGTATATGAGGAAGCCATTTGGTGTAAACCTAATTCGGCCTGACCTTGTTTTTCCAAAAGGGCCTGACTGTGGCCATTGAGCACACATTGTATATCTGCTTTAGACGTGCACTATGGCAAGAACAAAGGCCCTTGAGATAAAGTTGCCCCTCCCCACCCCCACGGCATTTCCTTAAGGATAAGCATGTTTCCTTAGGCTAGGAACTGATTGCTGCACTCACCTTTGATCACCCAGCTCACCTGTGACCACTCAGCTGGAGACAACAGACTACCTCCCTGCTGTGTTCACTGAGACAGAAGACCTACCTGCTGTGTCCATCAATCCCTGTGCCGACAGAGCAGTCTCACAACTATTGTAAAAGGGACATTTCAAGCCTATGTGAAACATCGTCTCTGGGGGTTTATAACCACTCTGTGCACCCTACTTCTTCGGTGCCCTTTCTTCCTTTGGGAAGAAAGGCCCCGGGCCATGGTCCTCAGTTTTTAGCACAGGGTGGGGGGAGGGTGGTGGTGGTGGTGAACTCTCCCAAATTTTCATTTATAGATTGGTTATGGATTATTTTCGTCAACACTGTTGTGCTTCTCTCTGCATTTGAAATGATTTGCTTTAGCATTTAGGAGATTTTATGGGATTCCTAGTAGCTCCCTGCCATCCTGAGTGCAACTTTGCATCCAAGTTGGCATCTTTTTGTTTTTAGATCTTTTTTGTGTGTGTGTGTGAGAAAGATCAGCCCTGAGCTAACATCTGCTGCCAATCCCCCTCCTTTTGCTGAGGAAGACTGGCCCAGAGCTAACATCCATGCCCATCTTCCTCCACTTTATATGTGGGATGCCTGCCACAGCATAGCTTGATAAGCAGTGCCATGTCCACACCTGGGATCTGAACTGGCAGATCCTGGGCTGCCGAAGCAGAAAGTGTGAACTTAACCGCTGTGCCACCTGGCTGCTTCCCTCCTTTTTTTCATATGGAAAGATTCGCCCTGAGGTAACATCTGTTTCCAGTTGTCATCTTTTTCTTTTTTCCCCTCCCCAAAGCCCCAGTGTATAGTTGTATGTTCTAGTTGTAAGTCTTTCTAGTTCCTCTGTGTGAGTTCTAACCACAGCATGGCAACTGACAGATGGGTGGTGTGGTCCGTGACTGAGAAAAGAACTCGGGCCACTGAAGCAGTGAGAAGGCCGAACTTTAAACACTAGGCTGTCAGGGCTGGCCCCAGGTTTGCACCTTGTATTGTGAGGTATCACCACTCATGTGGCTTAAAACATATACTCAGGTTTTGGCAATTGTGAATAAACTTCCTATAAACATTCTAGTTCAAGCGCTTTTTGTAGATTTATGCTTTCATTTCTCTTGATTAAATACTTATGAGTGGAACTGCTGGATAATAGGTGTAGGTGTATATTTATTTCTATAAGAAACTACTAGAATGCTTTTCAAAATGATTATACCATTTTCCGTTTTCACCAGCAATATGTGAGAGTTTTGGTGGCTAAAAATCCTCACCAATATCTGGTGTTTCCAGGCTATTTAATTTGAGTGGGAGTAGTGGTTGGTACCTCATTGTGGTTTTAATGTGCATTTCCCTGATGTCTAAAGAGGTTGAGTATCTTTTCATGGGCTTATTGACCATTCATATATATTCATTTTTGAAGTACTTGCACAAATCCTCTGTCAACTTTGAAAACACTAGTTTTAGAAAAATTAATTGTTGTTGAACTTCTTTATATATTCTTGATACTGGTCCTTTTTCAGATAGATGTTTTGTAAGTATTTTCTCCCAGTCTATGGCTTGTCCATTCATTTTCTTATGGTATCTTTTGATGAAAAGATATTTTCAATTTTCATGAGGCCTATTGTATTAATTTTCTTTTATAGTTGTTATTTTCTACATCATGTTCAAAAACAATCTTTCCGTTATGTAGAAGTTTTATGTGCTTAGCCTTTACGTTAGAGTCTCTGATACTTCTCATATTGATGTTTGTATATGGTACGATTTAGAGGTCAGAGGTCTGCTTTTCTTTCTTTTTCCTCCTATAGAGATCACGTCATTTCAGCACCATTGGTTGAAAAGTCTTTCCTTTTCCCAATGTATTGCTCCGAAGCCCTTGTCAACAATAAATGATGGTAGAAGTGTAAGTCTACTTCTTGGATTCTTATCCCATTCTGATTTTCTTTTTCTATTCGTATGTCAGGACCACACTGTCTTGATTACTGTGGCTTTATAGTGAGCCTTAAAGTCAGATAGTCCAAGTCCTACTGGGTTCTTTTTAAATATTGTTGGATATTTTAGAGTGTCAGGAGCTCAGCTTGGCTGGGAGAGAGAGCTGGGCTATCAGGTAGGAGAGTAGCTAATTAAAGCAACAGCTGAAAATGAAAGAATTAAACCTAATCTCTTACTGTGTTGGTATAAATAAGAGTCTAAAAGCAGAGACGGTGCCAAATCCCGCTGTTCCATTTCCCCATGGATCTGTGCACTGGGCAAAGGGCAGGTGGGTCAACAGAGACATGGGGTCCTCTCCCTGTTCAGGGAGCCCCAGACAAAAGGCTCTGGCAGCTCTGGGGACTCTGGGATCAACGGGGAGTTCTAGGGGCAGTTCTAGGAGTAGAGAATTATTGGCTGCTGAGTCGGAGTAGGGAAATGTGTCTTCAAGGTTTTCCCCTTCTTCCCTCACAAAGAGATCTCAGCGGAGGTGTCTGAACAAGAGCTCTGCGCAAGACCTCAGATAAAGGGACCTAGGAATGAAGTCTCAGGGCCTGAAATGCAACTAGTGAAAGAGCGTGACCAGCTGTTGGGGGAGGGAGGCTGAGTCCTTGACTGCAACTCCCTGCAGAGATGGCAGTGCCCAGGCTGTGTGCTGAGTCTGGTGTGGGGAGGAAGGATTTCTCCGCTGAGGCTGCCAGGTAGCTGTATATTTAGTTTTGTAGCTAAAACTAAGTGAAGTGAGAGGTGTTGGAAGGAGCAGGTGCCCATGTTCCTAAGAGAGGAACATGGTGTAGTGCTCTTTCTACCAGGGGCTCAACTGAGGTGGTGACAGCTGTGGGGGGATGGTCCCAGAGAGCCCTGGAAGTGACTCACAGTGCTCAGTCCTGTTCTGTTCTCTTGCGGTGATTTTCTGAGTGTGAGCAATGCTTGCTGTGGGAAATAAATAACTTTCAGGATATTGTAGGACTCCCAGACACCCTAAGGTCCGCTGAAGGCAAATGTTTGAGATGAGGTGTTCTGTTATCTGACGTTATTCTGTGAAGCTGTGTTTTCTCTGTTCTGGATGTTGACCTCAGACAGGAGACCAGTGATTCCTGCCTTTTCTCAGAGAAAGAATTCACCCCTTCATCCAGTCGACCTCTCACAAAAACAGTGTAGGATATTTCTTTCATTAGTTCCTCTTGCCTTATTTGTTTTCATCCAAAGTTAGTTCAAGTCCTGTGTCTCATATGAACTTAATCCTGAACGTTGTGATACACATTGATTTCCATTTTCCTCTGAATTCCTCTACATGCAAATTTAGCACTGAATCAAAATATGTTTTCACATGCCTATTTCATGTCCTTAGTAGCTTTGTAATTGCCTGCAATTTGGGATTTCTCGTATCCTTTACCTTTCTTTTGTATTCTTAGAGGAGAATAGGCTCAATTAATATTTCCTGAGTGGACAAAACATGTCTCATTCTTAAGAATAAATAGACATTTTCTCCAGATGACTGTGAGTACAGACATAGCCTAATTCTTAACACTTTCTGCATCATAGTTTATTCCTTCTCTGTTAAGAATTTTCCAATAAAACATACTTGACCATTTAGAGAACCTGGAGAAAGATTTATTTTTATCATAGTTGTCCTTTTTCTTTTCTTTTTGTTGAGAAATGGTGGCCCAGAACTAACATCTGTACCCCTCTTCCTCTATTTTGTATGTGGGTCGCTGCCTCAGTGTGGCTTGACAAGTGCTGTAGGTCCACACCCAGGATCCGAACCCGTGAACCCCAGACCACAGAAGTGGAGCACTTGAACTTGACCACTACACCACGGGGCTGGCCTCAGTTTTTATTTTTCTTGACTGAATGAACAGAATTCAAATTCCACAAACTTTCTCAACAAGCACTAGGACAGTTAAGTTTATCTAAAGCTAGAGTTTAGAATGTGTGGGTGCCCTCTAGTGAATATCAGTCAAGAGCAAAGACAAGGAGCTGAGTAGCCTGTATATAGTTAAAGGTTCTAGCATAGGAACCGGAAGGAAAAACCGATATAAAAGGGTGGAGCAGGAATTCTTCAGTGTGACGCTGTGAGAGGACTGCTCTTGTTTGGGGAAGAGTGCCATAACTTTAGCTTGGGGACAACACAGTTGCTCAGGTTAACGTCAGAGTCATGCCCCTCACTTGGAAAGGGGTGGTGAGTGGGGCTTGAAAACATCCCATACTTTCCTGCCAAGATGTGGGCCTGGTTTCTCCTGAGTAGCTGCCTTTCTTCTACTTGGCACAAATGTGCCACAGGAGCCAGCATGACTCAGCCCTGAGTTGGGGTCACTTCCCTCTTCCATCTGCCCTTTTTGTGCAGAGAGGATGTGGCTGTGCAGTGCTGTGGAGAAGCTGCTGGCACAGAGGTACACAGATGTCTGGTTGGTGCTGGCAGACTCTAGAATCAGGGTGAAATTCTCCTTCTTCTTTCTAGAGACACTGTACCCTTCAGGGGCATCTCCTTCCTGTTTATCGTCAATACCGATTGAGAAATGGAGCAGCTGTAGCCCCAGAGCTGGGTCTTGTCGATACCACAACATTGTTTCATGGTCCATATTCTGTGAACATTCCATCACAACTTTCTCTCTTATTCTTTTGACCAGATAACGTGGGGTTTGGGTTACATTTGTATCCATGAACCCTTGAAAGAAAGATAGAGGAGGTGAAAAAAGAGGCCCCCAGGAAGCCAGATGAGGGAAAAATCTTCTATCCAGGGACTAGAAGTAATAGGACAGGACTCACCTACTCCCAGAAAACAAAAGGTCACAGCACAGAGGAGAGTGAATCCCATGGCAGGTTCGAGACAAGAATGGTCTTCTCCTAAGCCCAGGCTATAGGTTGATTGTCTATGATGTCATTGAGCCTGCCCAAGCTCATGGTCCCTCAGCCATCCTGCATATTCTAGAGAGTTTAGAGGTGCTAGATGGAAAGCCATCCTTCTTCCTCATGGAACTGTCAGTGTGTGTGTGTATGTGTGTGCGTATGCAGACAAATGTTAACAAAGCAGGCCTGAGGTGACTATCTTAGAAGGAGCTGCTTGCATGGTAGGCCCTTGGCTTACATCTGAGACCTTCGATTTCGGGAGTGTTCCCACCATTGAGTAACTAGTCAGTGTGGTTCATTGTGCCTAGACTGTTGTGGAAACAATGTGGTTGATGCTGCACACACACTCTGCCTTTTTGAGTCTGGAAGGTTGGTACGTCCTGGGCATAGGGCGCCTAAGTGATCAGATGTATTAGTTTGCTACGGCTGCCATAATAAAGTACCTCAGATGGGATGACTTCATCAACAGAAATTTATTTCCTCACAATTATGTAAATTAGAAGGTCAAGATCAATGCATCAGCTAGGTGGATTTCTTCTGTGTCCTTTCTCCTTGGCTACAAGGCAGCGGTCTTCTCCCTGTGTCTTGAGATCATCTTTTCCGTGTGTGTCCATGTCCTAATTTTCTCTTTTTAAGGACACCAGTCATATTGGGAAAGGGCATACTCCAATGACCACGCTTAAAATTAATCATCTCTTTAAAGACATAATCCCCACATACAATCATATTCTGAGATACTGGAAGTTAGGATTTCAACACATGAATTTTGAGGGAACACAATTCAGCCCATAACACCAGCTGCTGAAAATAACTGGGATGCTGAGTCTCTAATGGGCTTCCCTGGGCAGGACCATTGGACACAGGTTGCTGACTTTTCGTTGCTGGGGTGAGAGTGCACGCTCTCCTGGGAGAGAAGAACAGAAGGGCATCGCACATGGATTCCTCCAAACCCTGCCTGTGTCTTTCCCTGGTGGTCTGGCTGTGGATCCTCACTAGGTCTGGGTAATAAATCGTAGCATGAGCACTACAACTTGCTGAGTGCATGAGGCCTTCGAGGGAGTCTCTGAAAGTGTATCTCCCCAAGTGGGGATTTTTTTTTTCCTGACCAACTCTGATTAGGAAGGCATTGTTGTTCTCTCTCACTCTCAATGTGTGTTTCCCTCATAGTAGTTTTAGTATTTCATAGAATATTACTTGATAACAATAATTAGTACCAGTACTATATTGATTAGAAGGGCAGACTTTGGGGCTCGACTGCCTGGGTTTGAAACCTGGTTCTTTTACTTATTGGCTGTGACTGTGACGCAATTCTGGGCCTCAGCGTGCTTATGTGTAAAATGGGACTAATAGAAGTACCAGCCTCACAGGGTCATGGTCAGAAGGCAACAAGTTGACATGAACAAACTGCTTATAACCACACAGCACTCAATATACGTAGCCATTAAAAGCACTGCTTATCTCTACCATCATCCTCTATGGGATACTGATTTGCATCAGGCAGTATGTTAAAATTCTTCACTGACATAAGATTTCTTTTATTCAGCAGCCTTATATTAGACTTTGGGCTAAGTCTTTGTCTTTTTAGATTTACCTTCCAAACTATTTCTGCAGGAATTGCTTTTCAATGAATTCTAATCTACAAAACTGAAACTACACTTAAAATGCTGTCTTTAGCCATCAAGGATATTAAACTATTATCAAGTGTCCTACGCCATCTCTACTGATTCCTTCTCTAAGCTTCAAGATGCTTTTGTAATAGATACCTCAGCAGAGCAGCATCAGGTCCTGCTGTCCTGCTGGGGAGGAGAAGCTACAAAACCCAGTGCAGTTCTGATGTTAACCGCCAGTTCCATTCCCTGAATTCCTGGTGAATCTCCTAACAAGAAGTGGTCAGAAGAAACATATCTGTTTTGTGTTCTGGTTCAAGGTCTCTCTTCCTGTTGTGCTGCTCTCTGCTTTTGAACTGGTTGTCTGTAGCATTTAAGAGGAGTTTTATGGATTCCTAGCAGCTCCCTGCCATCCTGAGCACATCTTTGCATCCAGGTTGGCATCTTCTATTGCGAGGTATCAACGCTTTCATGACTCGAGACATCTTCAGGTTTTGGCAATTGTGAACAAAATTCTTATAAATATTTTAATTCAAGTCTTTTTTGTAGATTTATGCTTTCATTTCTCTTGAGTAAAAACTTAGGAATAGAGTAGCCAGCCCAGTGACGTAGTGGTTAAGTACACGCGCTCCGCTTCAGCAGTCTGGGGTTCATGGATTCGGACCCCTGGTGCGGAACTACACGTCGATCATCCAGCCATGCTGTGGCAGCATCCCATATACAAAATAGAGGAAGATTGGCACAGATGTTAGCTCAGGGACAATCCTCCTCAAGCGAAAAGAGGGAGATTAGCAACAGGTATTAGCTCAGGGCCAGTCTTCCTCACCAAACAAAACAAAAACAAACAAAACAGAAGAAAACAAAATAAACAAACGTAGGAGTAGACTTGCTGGATCATAGGGGTAAGTGTATGTTTAGTTTTATAAGAAACTACTAGAGCTTTATCCAAATTGGTTATACCATTTTCCACTTTCATTAAGAATGTATGAGGGTTTTGGTGGCTACAAATCCTCCCCAACATCTGATGTTGCCAGGCTATTTCATGTGAGTGGGTGTGTGGATGTTTAGTGGTATCTCATTGTGGTTTTAAGGTGCATTTCCCTGATGTCTAAAGACACTGAACATCTTTTTATGGGCTTACTGGTCATTCATATATATATATTTATTTTTGAAGTTTCTGCAGTAAACTTTTGTCCATTTTGAAAAAATTAGATAAGATAAATTAACTGGTTGTTGAACTTCTTTGTACATTCTCAAGCACAATCCTTTTTTTTTTTAAAAGACTTTTATTTTTTTTCCCCAAAGCCACCCAGTACATAGTTGTATATTCTCCGTAGTGGGTCCCTCCCGTTGTGGCATGTGGGATGCCGCCCCAGCGTGGCCCAATGAGCAGTGCCATGTCCGAGCCCAGGATTCGAACCAACGAAACACGAGGCCACCTGCAGTGCAGCACGTGAACTTAACCACTCGGCCACAGGGCCAGCCCCAAGCCCAGTCGTTTTTTAGATGTATGTTTTCTAAGTATTTTCTCCCATTCTATGGCTTGCTTATTCATTATCTTATGATGTCATTTCTTGGGCAGAGAATTTTAATTTTTATGAAGTCTATTGTATTTTTTCTTTTATACTTATTTTCCATGTTCTGTCTAAAAAATCTTTCCATTATATAGAAATTTTTTATGCTTAGCTTTCATGTTTGAGTCTTTGATGCTTCTCATATTATCGTTTGAATGTGCCAAGATTTAGTGGTCAGAGGTCTGCTTTTCTTTCTTTTTCCTCATGTGGATATGAAGCTGTTCCAGCACCATTTGATGAAGAGTCTTTCCTTTCCCAATGTATTACTCCCATGCCCTTGTCAGAAACAAATGATGGTGAAAGTGCAGGTCAATTTCTTGGATTATTATCCCGTTCCAATTTTCTTTTGTCTATCTTTTTATCAGTACCACACTGTCTCGATTACTGTAGCTTTATAGTGAGTCTTGAAGTCGAGTATTCCAAGGATTCCAACTGTGTTCTTTTTAATTATTGTTGAATATTTTGGAGTGTCAGGAGCTCAGCTCGGCTGGTAGAGAGGCCTACGGTGTCAGGTAAGAGTAACTGATTAAAGCAATAGCCAAAAATGAAAGAGTTAACTCTAATCCCTTACTGAGATGGCAGAAGTAAGAATCTAAAAGCAGAGAAGGTGCTGAAGACCCTTGTTCCATTTCCCTCATGGGTCAGTGCCCTGCTCGAGGGTCAGGTGGATAGACACAGATGTGGAGGTCATCTGCCTATCAAGGGAGCCCCTGACAAAAGGCTCTGGCAGTGTTTCAGTCAAGGGGGTGTATGGTAAGGGGGTCCTAGGAGCAGTGAAGTACTGGGTACTGGGTCAGAGTGGGGAAAAGTGTCTTCAAGCTTTCCCCCTCTTTCCCTCACAAAGAGATCTCAGCAGAAGTGTCCGAAGAAGACCTCTCCCCAAGGCCTCAGATAAAGAGACCTAGGAATGAAGTTTCAGCACTAGCAATGCAAATATGTGGAAGAGCACGACCAGCAGGGAGGGAAGGGTGCTGAGTCCTTGACTGCAACTCCCTGCAGAGCCGGCAGTGCCCCGGTTGTGTGCCGAGTCTGCTGTGGGAAGGGAAGCTTCCCCGCTGAGGCTGCCAGATAGCTGTATGTGGAGTTTTGCAGCTAAAACTTAGTGAGGTGAGAGATGTTGGAACGAGCAGGTGCCCATGTTAGGAGAGGAACATGGTGTAGTGCTCTTTCTACCAGGGGCTCAACTGAGGTGGTGACAGCTGTCGGGGGATGGTCCCAGAGAGCCCTGGAAGTGACTCACAGTGCTCAGTCCTGTTCTGTTCTCTTGCGGTGATTTTCTGAGTGTGAGCAATGCTTGCTGTGGGAAATAAATAACTTTCAGGATATTGTAGGACTCCCAGACACCCTAAGGTCCGCTGAAGGCAAATGTTTGAGATGAGGTGTTCTGTTATCTGACGTTATTCTGTGAAGCTGTGTTTTCTCTGTTCTGGATGTTGACCTCAGAAAGGAGACAAGTGATTCCTGCCTTTTCTCAGAGAAAGAATTCACCCCTTCATTCCAGTGGGACCTCTCACAAAAACAGTGTAGGATATTTCTTTCAATAGTTCCTCTTGCCTTATTTATTTTTATCCAAAGTCAGCTCAAGTCCTGTGTCTCATATGAACTTCATCCTGAACGTCATAATACACACTGATTTGCTTTTTTTCTCTGAATTCCTCTATGTAAAAATTTAGCACTGAATCAAAATATGCTTTCATATACTTGTTTTGTCTCATTAATAGTTTGACAAATTCCCTGCAGTTTGTTATTTCTAATACCCTCTACATTTCTTCTATATTCTCAAAATAGAATAGGCTCAATTAATGTTTAATGACAGGATAGTAGATGTTTCACACTTTAAAATAAACAGATACTTTCTCCAGATGACTGTGAGTACAGACGTAGCCTAATTCTTACCACCTTCTGTTTCATACTTTATTACTTCCCTGATCAGAATTTTCCAATATAATAGCCTGACCATTTTGAGAACCAGGAGAAAAATTTATTTTTAATAGAGTTTTCCCCCTTTTAAATGGAATGAGCAGAATTCCAATTCCACAAACTTTCTTTTGAATCAGGACAAGGAGAATTAAGTTTATCTAAAGAGTTTAGAATGTGTGGGCGCCCTCTAGTGAATATCAGTCAGAAGCTAACACAGGGAGCTGAGGAGCAATTATATAGTGAGAGGTTCTAACATGGAAAAGGCAGGAAAAACTGAAACAAAATGGTAGAGTAGTGATTCTTCAGTGTGAATATGTGAGAGAACTTCTCCTGGTTGGGGCAGAGTCTAATGAATTTAGCTTGGGGACAACACAGAAGATTGAGCAGTTTAACTTCAGACTCAGACCCCTGACTTGGAAAGGGGAGGTGAGAGAGGCTTGAAAACATCACATGCTCTCCTGCCAAGATGTGGGCTTGTGGGCCTCGTTCCTCCTGAGTGGCCAACTTTCTTCTAATTGGTACAAATGTGTTGCAGAAGCCAGCATGACTCAGCCCTGAGTTGGGGTCACTTCCCTCTTCCATCTGCCCTTTTTGTGCAGAGAGGATGTGGCTGTGCAGTGCTGTGGAGAAGCTGCTGGCACAGAGGTACACAGATGTCTGGTTGGTGCTGGCAGACTCCAGGATCAGGGTGAAATTCTCCTTCTTCTTTCTAGAGACACTGTACCCTTCAGGGGCATCTCCTTTCTGTTCATCGTCAATACGGTATGAGAAATGGAGCAGCTGTAGCCCCAGAGCTGGGTCTTGTCGATACCAGAACATTGAGTTGTGGTCCATATTCTGTTGACAGTGCATCACAACTTTGTCTCCTCTTCTTTTGACCAGATATCTTTCAGTTTGCGTTACTGTTGCATCCATGAAGCCTGTCAGAGAAGGATAGAGGAGATGAAAAAGAGGCCCCCAGGAAGCCAGAAGAGGGAAAAACCTTCTATCCAGGGACTAGAAATAAAAGGACAAGACTCACCTAGTCCTGGAAAACAAAAGGCTACCACACAGAGGAGCCTGATCCCCATGGCAGGTTCAAGACAAGAATGGTCTTCTCCCAGATCCAGGCTATAGTTTGACTGTCTATGATGTCCTTGTCCCCGCCCACACATGATCCTCTGTCATCTTCTACATTCTAGAGAATTTAGAGCTGCTAAATTGAAAGCCATCCCTCTTCCTCATGGGAGTGTCAATGTGTGTGTGTGTGTGTGTGTGTAAAAATGTTAACAAAGCAGGACTGAGTCAACTATCTTAGAAGGACCTGCTGGCAAGGTAGGCCTTTGCTTGATTCTGGGAACTTAGATTTCAGGACATTCCCACCTATTAGTAAAAGGTAAATTTGGCTCACTGTGCTTGGACTGTTGCAGAAACAATGTGGTTTCTGCTGCACACACGCTCTGCTTCTTTGAGTCTGGAATGTTGGTATGTGCTGAGCACAGGGTGCCTTTGTGATCAGCTGTATCAGTTTGCTAGGGCTGCGATAATAAAGTACCATGTACTGGGTGACTTCAACAACAGAAATTTATTTTTTCTCTATTTTATAAGCTAGCAGTCTGAGATAAAGGCGTCCGCAGGGTTGGTCATTCAATGCCTTTCTCATTGTCTTGTAGGTGGCCGTCTTCTCCCTGTGTCTTCACATTGTTTTCCCTCTGTGTGTGTCTGTGTCCTAATCTCCTCTTAAGGACACCAGTTATTCTGGGAAAGGGCCCAACCCAATAACTTCATTTGACTTTAATCACCTCTTTGAAGACCTTAACTCCAAATACAGTCACATTCTGAGGTACTGGGGATTAGAACTTCAACATATGAATTTTCAGGGGACAGAATTCAGTCTATATCACCAGCTGCCCACAATGTCTGGGGTGCTGAGTCTCTGATGGGCTTCCCTGGGCAGGGACACTGGACACAGGTTGCTGCGTTTCCGTTGCTGGGGTGAGAGTGCACGCTCTCCGGGGAGGGAAGAACATAAAGGCATCGCACATGGATTCCTCCAAACCCTGCCTGTGTCTCTCCCTGGTGGTCTGGCTGTGGATCCTCACCAGGTCTGGGTAATAAATCGTAGCGTGAGCACCACAACGTGCTGAGTGTGTGAGTTCCTTCGAGTGAGTCTCTGAAAGTGCGTCTCCCTAAGTGGGGAACTTTACTCTTCTCCCTATCTCTCAATATATATTTCCCTCATAGTGGTTTTAATTTTTCATACAATATTTTTTAACCAAAATAGTTGCTACAAGTCACACATTGTTTAGAAGGGCAGACTTTGGCACGAGACTGTCCGGGTTTGAAACCAGGTTGTTTTACTTATTGGCTGTGACCGTGGGCCAATTCTGGGCCTCAGAGTCCTTATGTGTAAAACGGAACTAATAAAAGTACCAGCCTCACAGGGTTACAGTAAGAAGGTAACAAGCTGGCACAAATAAACTGATTATAACCACACATGACAATATACGTAGCCGTTGAAAGCACTGCCT
This sequence comes from Equus przewalskii, assembly GCF_037783145.1. Taxonomy (NCBI): domain Eukaryota; kingdom Metazoa; phylum Chordata; class Mammalia; order Perissodactyla; family Equidae; genus Equus; species Equus przewalskii. The sequence goes on along the minus strand of NC_091834.1, from coordinate 95,505,415 downwards.
CTTATCAATACCACCATCATCTACTGGATACTAATTTTGTGTCAGGCAGTATGTTAAGATTCTTCACTGACATAAGATTTCTTTTACTCAGCATCCTTATATTAGACTTTGGGGTTAGTCTTTGTGTTTTTAGATTTGCCTTCCAAAATATTTCTGCAGGAATTGTTTTTCAGTGAATTCTAATCTACAAAACTGAAACTACACTTAATATGCCCTCCTTAGCCACCGTGGATATTAAGCTATCGTTCATTACCAAGGATCCTACTCCATCTCTGCTGATTCCTTCTCTAAGCTTCAGGATGCTTTTGTGATAGGCATCTCACTGAAGCAGCATCAGGCCCTGTTGACCTGCTAAGAAGAAAAAGCTACAAACTCTGGTGCACTTCTGACATTAACCCTCAATTCTCTTCCCTGAATTCCTTGTGAATATTAAACCCGAATGTGTCTGTCTTTTTGTTCTGATTCAAGGTCTATCTTCCTGTTGTGCTGCTCTCTACTTTTGAAGTCATTGGTTCTAACATTTACGAGATTTTATGGGATTCCTAGTAGCTCCCTGCCATCCTGAGCACATCTTTGCATCCAGGTTGGCATCTTCCATTGCAAAATATCTCCAGTCCCTCAGTACTCATATCCTACACATCTGTCCTTAAGTACATATTTAGTGTGCTGGAAATATTTAGTTGTAGATATTTCTGTTGTGATTGTTACTGAGTTGCCTCCATAGGTGTAGGTATAGAGAGAGATGTGATTCTTCTCATGGGCAATAGGCTAATTCCTTTATAAAGCACCTTCCTTTTCTGTCTGCTTGTTGGTGGTGGAGACACAATGATGCAAGTGCCCGCATGGGCAGGTCCACCTGGAGATGGGGTGGAGACAGTGGTGCACCAACAGTTGGGTTGTGGATGAGTCTGGCCCCAGGTGCGGGAAATAGGTGTGCATTGTCTGCAGAGAATTAGAAGAAGAGGAAGAGGAGGAGGGGGAGTGGGGTAAGAAATTAAGAGACGTCACAATCAAATGCAAAACCAAATTTAAAAGGACAGATTGTCAAAGTAATAGGAGAAATTTGAATATAACTTGGTAGTATATAATATTAAGGAATTACAAGGGCCAGCCCCGTAGCCGAGTGGTTAAGTGCCTGGCTTTGCCGGTTCGGATCCTAAGTGCAGACCTACATACCACTCATCAAGCCATACCATGACGGCATCCCACATGGAGGAACTTGAATGACTTGCAACTGGGATATACAACTATGTACTGCGGCATTGAGGAGAAAAAAGAAAAAGAGGAAAGATTGGCAACAGATGTTAGTTCAGGGCCAATCTTCCTCAAAAAAAAAAAATTGTGGTGGGGGTAGATTAAAAAAATGTGTACAGAGAAAATAAGCATAAAAAAAGGAATTACACATAATTTTGTTAGGTACAGTTATATTATGGTTGTAAAGGAAAATGTTTTTTTTTAGGGCTTACTAAAATCTGGAGTAAAATATTATTGATATCTGGAAATTGCTTCAAAGTATATCAACTAAAGATGCCAGAAAAAGAAGAAGGAGGAATGGCAAACGTTAGTTATTAAATCTGGGTAATAGGGCTGATTTTATTAATCTCTGATTTTGTGATTGAAATTTTTCACAATAAAACAGTTGAAAATGTTGTACCATGAGAAACATGGAAAGCATAAATTAATTTCACCTAATGCTTCACCTTCAACATGCTTCATGACAACATTAAAATAAGCACTCTCTTCTGTAAAGCAATTGGCTTATACTCTTCAAAATTGTCAAGATTACAAAAGACAAAGACAGACTGAGGAACATTCCAGATTAAAGAGTAAAAGAACACAACAATTAAGTACAAGATGCAATTCTGGATTAGACCATGAACCAGAATCTTTTCTTTTTTAGAAAAGACATTATTTGGACAATTGCCAAAAATGAATAAAATAATATGTACTGACATCAAAAAATTAAACCCAATTAAAAGTTGTTCTGATTTTATTATCAGCATGTGCTAGAAATTCTAAACAGTTTTGGTGACAAAAGACTCCTTCCGTGCAATATTTGCCACTCTATGACCGGCTTATTTCACTTAATGCAAAGCGTCAAACACTGAGAGTCAGAGGGGAGAATGGCCGGTGCCAGGGGCAAGGCGGAGAAGGACGTGGAGAGTTGCTGTTTGACAGGTATAAACTTTCCATTATGCAAGATGATTAAATTCTAGAGATGTGCTGTGCAACGTTGTGCCCATAGTTAACAATACTGGATTGTACATTTACAAATGTGTGAAAAGCGATCTCATGTTCAGAGTCCTTATCAACAAAAACAAAACGAAAAAAACCCAACTCACCAGGTGATTTTGGTGCACATTGAGAACCACTGATCAAAGCAAAAGGATCAGATCCAGGTGCCACATGAGACTTAGATATTCCAGTAAAGTTTCACTGTAGTTATTCCACTTACATCATCTATTCAAATTTCCTAATGGTATATATATTTTTGAAAAATTGCCTATGTACAATGCAAATCAGTCATAACCATAAAACAGTTTCTATGTTTTTACCAATTATATAAAATAGTCAATTATAAACATTCAGATTAAATTCCTTAATTTTGACACAACTGTAAAAATCTAATATCTAATCCAACCGACGATCTTATTGTAAATCAAGCATTTTGACTGTTACTCAAGACAGAAACCCTTTGATCCTGTTTCACTGAATTATTTGCTTATACAAAGTGTTTCAAATCAATAAATCATTCATATCTCTACTAGAATGGGTTTTCCTTTTTATTTTTTTTACAAAACATGTAAAGTCTGAAAGCTTCTACTGTTGGTGGGATCTGTAATTACACAATGTAATCTGATATGCTTAATTGAAAGGTATTAAACTAAGATTAAAATTGTTCTCTGGTACATAGAGGTAGCTAAAAGATTTTTCCCCAATTCAAAAAAATAAGATTGCTTCCAGAAAAAATCTTTTGTTGGTTTGAGTTATAAACAATTTCCATGTATAAGTGTATATATATATATATATATATATATATATATATATATATATATATAAACATTTGTGTATAGGAACACCTACACACATATGTGTTTGGGTTTGTATGCACGTGTATACATATATATGTATATACATGGGTGTGGGTGTGTATTTTCTCACTTAACAAGCATTGTTTCTATGTGGAAGTTGAGTGTAAAACTCCCAGTTATACAGTTTCCTCTGTCACCCCCTGGCTCAGCTACAAGTAGTGTTTAAGTAGTAAGTTCCTTGCAGTTTGGAATTATTCATGCCCCCTTCAGGCATTTGTGTCCCCAACCCCTGCAGCACAATATATTTCTCTATTTATACAGTAGATTAAAATAAGCCTAGTCTTTTTCCAGATGTGAAACAGAACTTGAGTCACTTCAATCCTGTCACTATGTGGAGACTTTTTATGTTTAAAATTTTAGGTGGTGAAACAGAGTATTTACTTGGAAGCGTACGATCTTTGTTTGTAAATACAAATTCCGGTTCTTACATGAGATCTTTTATTGAATCTGAATAAGATCTTTAACATTGAAATGCATTAATGTATTCTTATTTTGTAATTGTTGATTGCTTTTTAAATCTAAAGAACAAATCAAGAATATGCTGATTATTAGTGATTACCATATGACTGTTAATGGAACAGTATTGTTGTATAGAGGAGGGGAATGCTAAAATGTTGTTTGCTCTGGCAGTCAAATGGGCTAGATACGTCATGGATGACAGGCAAAGGATGCTGGACCTTTCTTTGTCACATAGAAGAGAAATTCCAAACGGAGAGCTACTCAGGGAAAGTGCAAACTCCTTCCTTTCCTCACAACAGCAATTTGGCAGCAGAGGGTCAATATGCCTGCTCCAAGCTCAGTGACCCCAGTAGTTTGTGTGAAGGGCATCTCCCAGGAGAATTCCTCTCTAATCTCCATCACCATGGCTCATTTCTGGGGCTGGAGATGACTGTGGAGTCCATGGCTATAAAATTCTGTCCCTGAACATGTAAAGGTGAGGAGACTTCTACAGAAATGGGGTGTATCTAGAGCAGAAATTGGCAGCATCTATGTTTAGTAATAGCATCATCCAAGTAAAAATCTTGTCTCTCAGAGACTTTTTTCATCAGCTTTGTTATCTAAGCTGCTTATAAAAGGGGTTCTTAGCTGGGAAAGAGAGATGAGGAGGACAAATCCTGATTCAAATTCTTGAAGGCATCTTAGAATCCTTGCGTTGATATTTATTGAACTCTTGCTGTATGCCAGGCACTGGAAATACAGTCATGGACCACAGAGCATGCTCCATACCTCAAAGAGCTTCCATTCAATTCTCCATCCTGTATATCAGGCACAATGAGGAAATTTCTATCAAACAAAAACTTAATACAGTAAGATTATTGCAAAAATGAGATGTGTAAAAGGTTTGTTGTGTGTTCAAGAAATGACCAGAGACCTCGTGGGGAACCTGGGAAGCAACCTTGAGCTCTGGAGGGTAAGAATGAGCTTTCTGGGTGAAGCTGGAAGAGGAAATGCCATGTGCAATTGCATATTATCTTGGTAGGTGGGTGGCAGTCACCGCTGAAATGCAGTTATAAAATAACTCCGAATAAGGTGTTGAAACCTGAAGAACTGAAATCCAGGGCCTGAGACCTGAAATTACAAAGGCAGTTGGTATAGAGAAGGAGTAGAACTGGCTAATCCCATGCAGTTGTGAGTGAGGGTCAGTGTCGAACAGGGAAATGCAACGGGCTGGACAGGCCTGTGGGGCCCTGGAGAGTCTGAAGATCACAGCCTGTCTGAGTGAGAAAGAGCTCCCTCTAGCAGGCAGTGCGAGGGAAGCTGGATTGATGTCAGGCGAATTCTGTTAAAGGACTTGGGTTGAGGAAACCGTCTTGAAACAGCAGAAGAGAAGTAAGGAAAAGAGGACTGGGACAGCTCATTCACAGGAGTTCTCCTCCACCATGACCTGGAGTAGACTCCTACTCATGGGGGCTCTAGAACTCCAAATGTCTCCTGCAGCACAAGGAAGTGGGAAAGGCTTCTGAGTGCTTCTGTGGGGGCAGTAGCTTCCTCTGGTAGGGGTAGGGCTCAGGAAGGCAGAGCCACCTCTCTCCTTGTGATAACCCTTCTGTGCAGAGAGGAAGTAACTATGTAGTGTTGTGGATTAACTGCTGGCAGAAGTCTCTGAGAGAGCTGGATGTCCGAAGCTGCGAGAAATGTCCAGTCTTATTTTAAAAGACACCATGTCTCTTCGAGACTTCCTATTTGTTCGTACTCCTGCCACTAACTGAGTAATTGATTGTGGCCTCATTCCTGGCTCTTGTCTGGAGCATCACATATAGGTCACAGTACATATTTTGGTCACATCTCAGAGTCACCTTCTTTTCTGACCCTGAAACTTGATAAACTGGGATTTCAGCATCCACAGATGTTGTGGATAAAAAGAGATGGTACCTTTAGAGAACGCTTAGGAGGGGCACCAATGTGTAACCACCAGGGAAAGGCTTCATGTAGGGGTCTTGCAAACCAAGTTCAAGGACACCTGGCATGTGCCCATGAACCACCTATTCCAGGGAGATAAAAGGCTGTACAACAGCGAGGCCCTAGTTCTCATGGCAGGTGAGTTCATGGTGGGGTGTCTGTGTTAGCTCTGGTGGTGGTGAAATAAGACCTGGGTTCTCATGAGTCAGCCTGTGATATCATCATGTCTGCCAGTTGCCTGTGCTTGGAGCCACCTTCTGAAGACCAGAAACCATGCCCGTTTTCTCCATAGCATCAGATAGGATTTTTTGTATGATCAGTCAACTCAGAATGAAAAGTAGCTGGTGGCATCTGTTTGCACAAGACCTATAGTGATATATTCTTAGCTTTGTTCTCTTCTTGAACTTCTTATGTCTCTATGCACATTATTGTTTCAGCATCACACAAATTTTTATTAATGTAGAAGGACTGAATTTTCTAATTCTTTCCATAGCCTGGATCCTTCAATTGAATCTTTATCAATTCCAGTGTCTCTCTAAATTCCGCCTCAAAATTGCTTTTAACAATTTACCCACATCTCCAAATTTATATGCATTCCACTGACTCTTCTGCTGCAAGAGTTCCATCTTCAATGACTCTCCTTAGTGAGGAGTATGCGGAAGTTTCCCTGCTCCTGAGCCTGCATTAACTGTGCTCTGTCCCACCGGGGTTTGATGACTGAAGTCAGCGTGTTATTGCAGACTATGATATAGAAGAGAAATGACTGTAATACCCCTACCCCTTTTCACATTAATTCTTCCTCCAGATACACACCACCGTTCAGCCCACCCATTCTGTCGGACAACGTCTGTGCTCAGTTTTTACCTTCCTTAATTTAGCCCAAACATTGAGATACTTTTCTTCTCCTAGCTTAACCCAGGCCTATAATATCTTTTCTGTTTCAAGCTTTCATCTTTTATTCTTAGAAATTCCCAATTACTCCTTTCTACATTTGTTCAAGTAAGAATGTATCTCATGTCTAGTTCTTACATTCAAGAAAATTATAGGCGATCCCAAACAAAGAAGCTGGGAGAAAATTGTGACTTCTCCTAAAAGCACAGGGACCTGGAGTCCTGGATGGCCTGGGACAATCTACTATTTCATATATATATGTGTGTGTGTGTGTGTCCTTGTGATTGTGTGTCACTCTATGTATGTGTATCTGCCTTTCTTTATTTTTGCATGCAATTTGTGCTCCCAAACTTCTTGGTTAATGACATGGAAAATTGGATGAGTTGGTTTTTATCAAGACTGGCAGGGCAGTTAAACTTGTAGAATATGATGAGTTGAGTCTGAAGTACTGATAGAGATTTCGACTGACATTATCACGTAAGAAGTTGCATAAATTGTGCTAGAGCTCAGATTAGATGTCTGGTTAGAATACTTAATTTGAGAGTTATTGGAACAGACATTTTTATTAAAGTGATGAAGTTGGATGATGTTGTTTAGGGAAAGTATGTAAAGTAATAAGATGGAAAAGGATGAAATACTGAAAACCATTTTAAGGGAAGAATATATAAATAGTAGTCTATAAAGGATATTGACAGTGAGTGAAACAAAAATTAAAACAAATTGTGAATAGTGTTCTATCTTAGTCTGTTTAGGCACTATAACAAAATACGACAGACTGGGTAGCTTATGAACAACAGAAATTTATTGCTCACAGTCCTAGAGGCTAGAAGTCTGAGATCAGGGTGCCAGCATTGTCCAGTGGGGACCCTTTATTGATTATATAGACTTCTTGTTGTACCTTAATTTGGTGGAAGGGTCTAGGGATCTTTGTGGGGATCTCTTTTATAAGGCCACTAATCCCATTCATGAGGGCTCCACCCTCATGACCTAATTGCCTCTCAAAGGCCCCTCATCCTAATACCAACATATAAGGCATTAGGATTTCAAGACGAATTTTGAGGGGGCATAAACATTCAGGCCATAGCATGTTCCAAATCTGAAAATTCGCTAAACCTTGTAGATATTTCCTTAGCATGTGTGAGATTGGTTGAGGTGGAAATTAGGCATTGGAAATAGATTCCATAAGGAAGACTGAGACGGGGTTCCATAAGGAAAGTTTAGAACAAGAATTCCCTCAGTTATAGGAAACAAAGGGCTGAGTAACTGGTGCCTAAGGCACGTCTAAGTCAGGAATAAGGGTATCCCAGCTCTAGGCTCTAATATAACAGAGGGTACTAAGTTTGTGGATTCAACACAAGTATGAAGGGGTCTGTCTACATCATTGTTGTGCCATAGGCTCCCATGGGATGGAGGTCATTTGTGATGACTTCCAGGAACTAAGAATAAGTTATTAGATGAAGGATCTATTTCATAGGGAACAGCCTTTGGTCTTATAACCTCCACTTACACCTCTGATTTAATTAATATAATTCTATTTATATTGAGCATGTGACAAATGATGTAATGGAAACCCAGCTTGGACCTAAGGAGCAGCAATTTTTGTAGTTCAGAAAGGTGAGGGAAGCTCTTTCGAAAAGGAGGGAATGGTCTCCTGAAAGCCTGTGTGTATGACAGCGTGAGATGCTCTGGGAGAGAGCTCATCTTGAAGTAAGGGTGGAGGTGGAGGACTGGTAGGGTGGACTGACCCAGTAATACAGTCAAAGTTCTTGGGAGGATGAGTGGATTCTGAGCTCTGCTGAGTTTTTCTTGCCAGAATGTATATCCTGGATGGAGTTCTCTACATTCCCTTATTCCAGGTTATAATTACTATTTTAGTGGTTGCTGAGGAAGGTATGAAATTGAATGAGCCTTTGTGCAAAAGTCTCTGCAAGACATGGAGGATCAAGATACAGATGCAGTCTTGCCCCTCCAATACAGAGAAGGAAAAGGAAAAGCTTGAGCCAAAGGCTTCCTCTTATACTTCATTAATAGAGGTACCACTTGCAGGAAACTGTACCTGAGAGTGATGATGGAACTTGCTAGGAGCAACATTAGTGTCTGCTATATTGTACCACTTGGTGAAGGAAATGGTGCAGAGCAGAAGCATCAGCAGTGGCTGGCAGATATTTCAGGGCCTAGCCAAAAAAGAAAAGGATCTCACAGATACAGTGGCACCCAAGCTAGGCAACATCTTTGTCAGGGTGACATATGGCGGGGTAAACACAAGGCTGAAGTAGAAAAAGAATAAACTCTACCGAAGTACATGACCACATCTTGTTTATATACATATGTGAAACCCCTTGGATCTCCCCAAACTGTGTGCGGCGAGGACTTTGTAGGGGCCTTAGATTCTGGTCTGGTCGGAGGAGTGTTGAGGGGATGAACTAAGAGAAGATTGATTCGTTCATTCATTTAACATTGCTCTCTTCAGACACTCTGGAAAGTGTGGAGATTATTAAAAAGTAAATGATATAGACCTCTGCTATCATTAACCTCAGCATTTATTAGCGTAAATTTTAAACAGAAAACAATTGAGTGTGTTATTTGCCAGGAGAATAGAAGTTCAGGTTGTCATAAGAGCATGTAGCAGAGGAGCCAACCTGGTCAGGGATTCAAGGAAGTCTTCCTGGAGGAAATGACTTTTGAACTGGTATGCAGAGGAATCATTAGGTAGGTGTCTAGCAGATAGGGAGAGGAAGGGTGACCTATGCGGAGTGAACCTTATAGGTGAAGACCCAGGCGTGGGTCAGCAGAGGACATGTTTGGGGAACCGAGAGAGTGGAATGTGTCTGGTAGAATGGAAGGCATTTGTGGCAACTGAAGGAAAGAGGAGGTTGACATTAGAGGGTAGACAGGTATGCAGAGACCACATCATGGAGAGTGTCGAGAGGCTGGTAAAGTAACATAAACTCGAGACTTAAGCTAGGGTAATAATGAAGGATATCTGTGGGTTTTCAGCTTGGGAGAGTGGTTTGTGGGTGGAGGCAGGGAGCAGGGTGGAAGGGAGGGTGACTACTTGGAAGGTGGTTAAGGAATCCAGGTGAGAGACAATGTTTGCTGGACCATAGTGTTATCAGTGAGGTTAAAAAATTAGTAAAAATATCAAGGAATTTAATACCTAGCAACATGGAGTTGGTGGTGATGGATTAGGTGTGGAAGGATAGTGTCTGAGCGACGGTGAGGATGGTTCCTACATGTCTGGCTTGGGCGTTTGTGTGGATGGCAGGACCGTTTGCTGAAATGAGGAGAAGGTGAGATGTCAGATTTAGTAAACAGCTCAGAATGTACTAGTACCCTAAGTGACAAAACGACCAGGAATAGGACCTGAAATACAGGACAAAATTTTGTTGAGGGATTGGATTGAAAACGGAATATTTTGTTTTGGCAACAATGAAGCTCAGGAGGGAGAAAGGATTGCAGTGTGTGCAAAATTCTTTCCCAGAAAAGGAATTCCTATGCCTGACACTAAACCTAACACAGGTAGCTTGTCCTGCCTGAGCTTTGACAAGCTGATATGTACAGCAAGGGAGAGGAAGACACATTACTGAGGGGCTGCATTGCTGGACTCCTGGAGTTGGAGAGTGGAGGAAAGACTACTATGGCACTGATGGTGGGGAAGTTGTTCCTCTTGTTGGATGGGGCTTCCTGAGGGAGGAGCCTCCTTGCTCTTGTGGCTGCCCTTTTTGTGCAGACAGCAGCTGGCTGTGCAGTGCTGTGGATTCACTGCTGGCACAGAGGTACAGAGAGGTCTGGTTGATGCTGGCTGACTCCAGGGTCAGGGGGAATTCCCCCGTGTCTTTTCGAGAGACAGCATACCCATCAGGGACATCTCCCTTGTAAAGAATTTCATTAATTGAATAGTGGATCAGCTTTAGACCCAGCCCTGGGTCTTGTCGATACCAGTACATAGCGTCATGGTTCATATCCTGAGAACAATTCACTGTCAGCTTCTTTCCAGTCTCTTCAATGAGGTGTCTTGGAGCCTGGGTCACTTTGGCTTCCATGAGGCCTGTGAGTGAAGGAGACAGAGCTAGAGACAGCCAAGTGGGGCACCTGATGCTGCAGCCTTTAGGAAAGCACTCCACCTAAGTCCTGCAAACTATGAGCAAGGGTTGCCCATGTGTTCTGGGACTTACCTGCTCCCAGGAGACAAAGCATGACACAGCCCAGGAGCTGGGGGCCCATGGCAGCATCACACAGGTGCCTGTCAGCCTGTGTACTCCAGTTTGTTTCTGTAGTGTCTCCATCTCTGCAGCTGCTTGGCTCTCATTTTCAGGACAGAAGCCACTCCCCTTTCCCCAGAGGGCTGATGTGTAACACAGACCAGTGGGGATGGCAAGGCTTCTGCTCACCGTCCCTTTCCGTGCTTTGCTTTGAGGCTGGTGGTTCTATGCATTTGATAATGCCCTCCTATCAGTATGCTCTTGTCAAACTTGGTAAGTATTTCTATGTTTGGATCTTTATGATGAAAATCGGTGTAACATATTTATCACTTAGAAATGTGAGGACATGAAACTTATAGTCCTCAGAGTTGCACTTTTATACTTTAGACATCCTCATTTCTACTCTGCAGAAGAAATTCCAGGTCTATTCCTCTCTTTGTCAATCACGATATATGTTTTAGTCACTTGCCTTTGAAAAAGTCTCATGTGTAAAACCTCAGTCAAATCCACATCATGGATTCTTTTGTTGTTCTGTATCCAGTTCAAAATCCTAGAGGCAGGGGTCTTCCCTCATTAGCTGTTTAGAGTTTGTTGTGGGTGCTAGTAGCCGCCTTCCTCAAGGCTGGTGTTTGACATATCTTTCTTCCTTTTCTTGTTCTTTCTCCTTTTCCTAAAGGGACTTTGAAAGACAGAGGTGACATATGCCCTCTTCGATAACTGCACATTGTTACCAGTCACTTCAGTTTCTCTGCCTGCTCTTGGCACCTGGCTTTACTTTCTTGCCTTCTCCACGTGTCGCTCCACATGGAAAGTTTCTCTTCCTGGATACTGTGTTGCACTAAGGCTGGGTTTTCTGTGCTCTGGATCTAAGTCCTGAGGACTCCGCCTGTGGGTGGAGGTGTCATAGCATCTGTTCTTAGTTCTTCCAGCAACTGCACATATTGCTCCCTTTTCTGGGTCAGTATGTCCATCATGTATTGAGCTCTCTTTCCTGGGGTTGCCTAGAATGTCTTCCCCCTTGAACAGCTTCGAGCTTTTCTTTGTTAGAACCAAAGTATTCTTGTGGAGGAAGGAGGAGGAGAGAGAAGGAGATGACTCACTCCATCCCTCCTAACTGCTTCTAACCACAGCTAGAGCTTCTCAGTGCTCTTCTGTATTTGCCAAATCATTACCATCTCCAGGCAGGAGATTGGCCCTCATCTCAGTTCTTTGGCTGCCCTCAGACCTCAGATACGGCTGTCTTGACCACAGGCCCCTTCACGGCAGAGGCCCTGCTCTAATAGTCTCTATTCTGTGTGAGTGAGGGAGAGGACATTGTTATCATGACATTAACTCTACTCTAAGAAGGAGTGTTCTCTTTTTATATTTCTGTACCATTTTTCCTTCTGGAAAGGCTATGAGGAGCAAGCTTGAGTCTTCTTCAGTCCTAGGTGTTGGTGTTGTCCTGGAAAGTGCTCCATGTCCTAGCAATCATCCCAAATTTCATCTTTAGAAACCTTTCATAGTTTACCTCCATCCACAAAGCTAAACTCTCTATCTGTTTATACTCCTTTCCATTGGATTTTCTCAGGTTTCATGATGCTTAGAGGTGGATAATTACAACCCAAAGGTGTACAGTTTGTCCCAAGCACTTCCTATGTTAGATTAACCCAAGGTTTAGGAGGCAGCTGATTCTATATTCCTATCCTCCCACCAGCTAATTCCCTCCTCTCACACACATGCTTCTCCCTGCATCCCCCCTCCTGTTGACTGAGGCTGCCCTCATCTCTTCTTTCTTTCTCTATATCAACCCAGGTACTAAAGTGCTTCTGTTAACCTGAGTCTCTGATATCCTTACATTAGGAACCAGTTGTACCTTCCCACTCTTCCTGCCCAGAACCTACCCTCTGATTTCTCCTTCCCAAGGCCACCACATTCAAGAGTTTGGGGAACTTTGCTTACCTCAAGTGGGACAGGTTCCTCCTTCCCTAGCAAAGGGACTTGGAAGAAATTCTCTACATGGCCAGGAGCTCTGAAACAACTCCCTCCATCCTTTGCTCTTTAACATCTTGCACCTCATTCTGTGCTGCCCATCTCTACATGTCTTCCCTAGACTTCTTCAGGGTGAGCTCTCAGCTCCTCCTCGGAGGCACTGCTTAGTGGATCTGCCCCTTGTCTCATCCACCCTTCCTGGGTAACACTATCTTGACAACAATAATTATGCCGGCCCCTACCCAACTGATGAGCCATTTCTTTGAAACCTCTGTTGGAGAACACAAGTTTTATCCCTTTAAATATATAGAAATCTTCTTTCCGTGGGTGCTTCTGACCCAGATACAGACTGCACAATTTTCACCACACTTCAAATCCTGTTTCACTTATGCTCAGTCCATTTGGTTCTGAGGAAGCCACTCTACTTGATATATTTTCGTATACTGTATAATTGAGAGACCAAATGAGAGATATTTTTTATTGTTTTCTTTTAATTGATGACACAGTGTTCAATTTTCTCCAACTTTCTCTTATCATTATCTGAAATGTAATGTTCATATTAAGGAATACGTTAGTGCCCTCTGGTGGAATATTACAGCAGTAGGCAGAATAATGGGCCTTTAAGATATTCAAGCTCTTGTGGATATGAGCATGTTTAGTTAGATTGCAAAAGGGAGTTAAGGTTGTAGATGCAATTAAGGTTGCTAATCAGCTGACCTGGAATTGAGAGAGTATCCTGGATTATCCAGGTGGGCTCAGTCTAATCACACGGGCCCTTAGCAGCAGAGAAGCTTTCCCAGCTATGTTTAGAGGGAAATGTGAGTATGGAGGCTGGGTCAGAGAACGGGGATGTTTCTGGCTTTGAAGACGGAGGAAGGGAGTCACAAGGCAAGGCAGTGTTATTCTCTCCTACAGCCTTCAGAAAGGAAGGGAGCCTCGCCAATTCATTGGTTTTAAGTGAGTGACTCCTGTGTTGGACTTCTGACCTCCAGAACTGTTAGATAATACATTTGTGTTGTTTTAAGCCACTGAACATGTAATAATTTCTTATATCAGCAATATAAAACAAATACAATCACTGAGACTAAAAATCTGTGGCAAGAAAGCGATTGAGATGGGACAGCAAAGGAATATGTATAATAACTGGTCAGGACAGGGCCTCTGGGGATCTTCTATAGGTCGGGGTGGGGCTCATAAGGCAGGGTCACTGCAGGCCTTAGGTTTGCTATTTTGCACACAGGATGTGGATGCACCGATAAACTGCTGGTACAGAGGGACTCAGAAGTCGGTTACTGCGGGGAGATTCATGGGTCAGGGGGAGATAATTGTTTTCTTCCTTTCTCTCTCTCTCTTCTCCCTCTGTCTCCCTCTCTACTTTTCCTTCTGTATGCTTGAGTGTGTTTATGTGATCATGTTACAGTGGGATGAAAGCTGGAAAATGAATGAAATTCTACTGATATTCACAATAACAAGAAAGTATTCTAATCTCCTTCTCTTTGGAAGATGACTTCCTGTGTCCTGTGTCACAACCTCCATGCCTTCCTTGGTAGAAGCATCTTGGTGGCTCTGTGCTTTCTAGCAGAGGCCGTTCATGCTGTGCTGTCCACTGACTGTCAGACCAAAGGAAGGAATTTGTCCCAATAGAATAGTCCTTCTCTGAATCTTGTCTGTGGGGCTCTCTGCTGGAACATTCTGATTCTAATCCTGTGGAGATGAGATTTGCAGAAAGAGAATATGCCAAGAGAAGAAACTGGCAGCATCTGACTCAAATTCCCGTCCTTATCCCTAAGCCTTTTCTGAGGCTGCTCCCAGCTTGGCTTTCTTCATCAGCTGCCCTCTTTCAGCTGCCTGGAAGGAGGGCTCTGTACTAATTTTTTATTGCTGCTATAACAAGTTATCACAAACTTAGTGGCTTGAAATAACACAACCTGATTATCTTACCATAGATTAAAAGTTTGACATGGGTCTCATTGAGTTGAAATCAAGGTTTGGCAGGGCTGTGTGCCTTTCTGGAAATTCTAGGGAATAATCCGCTTGTTTGCCTTTTCCAACAGCTGGAAGTCACTCACATTCTTTGGCCCGCTTCCTCCATCTCCAAAGCCAGCAGCAGTGGGTCAAATCCTTCCCACGTCACTCTGACACAGCCGCTTTTAAGGCCCCCTGAGCTTAATTGGGCCCACTTCTATAAACCAGGATAATCTCCATATCTCTTCAACTGGTTAGCAAATTTCATTGCATCTACAAACTTAATTTCTTTTCCTATGTAAAGTAGTGTGTTCACAGGTTCCGAGAATTAACATGGACATTTTTGGGGTCATTATTTCTGCCTACCTGGAATCCTTAAACAGAAAAGGAAGGTAAGGCTGAGGCTGGTAAAATTATTAAAAAATATAATACTTAGAAGGAGAAGAGGAGGCATGCCCAGGATCAAATCATTGTAGACATTGCTATATTATTTATCTACTCCTTTAACAGCCATGAAATTATGTGTCAGGTGCTGTCTTAGACTATGGGAATACAGACATGAATATAAAAGACAATGTCCCTGCCCCATGTTGATTATGTTCAATTCTTCATTGAACTTGTATGTCATGCCCAGAGGAAGATTCTGGGAAGGAATGATGGCAAGACATGTCTTTTTACCTTAAAGATTTTATAGCCCAATGAGAAGAAAGCTATACCAATAAACATTATAATTTGATATTTGCAAAAATGGTGGACTGTGTAAGTTATATTGAGGATACAGAGGAAGGAGCCCACCATCTTTTTGGGGAAACAGAGCACATTTCACATAGTGCTATTGTTTTAAGGAATATTTGGAAGACCAAAATGAGTTCGCCAGCAGTGTCATGCAAGGGAAATCGTATGTGCCGCATGTATGGAGATCACTAGAGTTCAATGTTGCTAGAGTAACATGAGTGAGAATGTGAGTAGTGGAAGGTGTGACTGGATATTGTAGCAGGATTGTGATCATAAAAAACCATATATATTTACATGGGAAATTTCCTTCACCACCCCACATCTCATCCCAGAGTAGTTTACTTATGTGTCTTCCTAAACACATCACTATACTCATATAGTGGCCCACAACAGATTAGGGAAGTAGAAAAAGACTTAATAGATTGAAGAAAAAAAGACAAGCAATTTGTCAGTATACTTCATATGGTATTGTGCTTTAAGAACTGGTAATCATGTGGAGACAAGGGGATGATTATCTCGGGTGTCAATCAGAGGCTGGATCCAGTCAGGTCATTTTGTTTCCTTCTTTAGTTTCTCCTATGAGGAAAACTTGAAGCTTCTGAAGTGCTGACCCATTCTGCCTACTCACAGCGCATGAGTATGTCTTCCCCAGTGCCCAACTGTGATGGGCTTAATATGGAAACGTATCAGTGATTCAAAAGGAAAAATAAAGTGCTTTTTATTATCATTCTAGACTGTAGTGAGAAATTGACATTCTAATGCAAAGATATCTTTCTAGTGAAAGATTGTAATTTCCTTCCTTTCAAAATATTAAAGCAATAGTCATAGTTTTTTCCATGCTTAAGTTTAGATTTTATGTATGGTAGACCAGAGAAGGGTACTGTGGAAGGAAGTGACATGATAAGATTTTTGCAATTATGAAGATTACTCTTGGGTAGAAGGCTGACACTGCATTGGATGGGGTGAAGCTGGAGCCAGAGACATTAATAAGGAGGCTATTAAATTTATCTAGGGAGTGGATCAAAAGAGCGTGAACATGGCATTGATTGCATTGAGAGAATGGATGAAGAGAAAAGTCACGTAGGAGCTAGAAATGAAAGCACTTGAGTATGGATTGGATGTCCAGGGTAAAAGAGGAAGAGAAATGTAGTGTAATTCTATTTTGAATCTTGTATAAGTAAGTGACTCATACTTCAATTCACCAAATCAGGAAACCAGAAGAGTAGCTTGAGAGGCAAAGATGACATGTTGTGTTGAATATGAGAGACTGTTAACATGTCCAGAATTATTTTTTCTATGTATGAAAGTATCTTTTCTCTCCTCTTTTTGCTATCATTCCTTCTCCACGTATAGCAGCAAGTGGAAATTCAGTTCTGCTTAACTCAGTAATATTTGAGTTACCCTGACAAGGTCTCTTTTGTCCAATCTTGGAAGGGTAGATCAATTCATAAGAAAAACAGTTTGCTGCTGAATTAATCAGTACCCCAATTATCCCAAATTACTTCTTTAGGAAACTTTTGCAAATTTGCTGATAACAAGAAAACTAAAGTCCCACTAAATAACCTCCTGCTAAATGAATCCTAATAATCACTCTTTTTTTGAGGTCCCACTTTGAAATTGCTAGTTTTCTCACTCATTGAAATTTCAAAGGGTTGTGCTATCTCCCAAAATAATTAGTCAGCTAAGATAAACTATTTCCATGTTAGGCTACCTCAAAATTCATAAGAAGAAGGCTGATTATACATTGCTTTCCCTCTGCCAACTAAGTTTGTTGTCTTCAGAAAAGGTTCTTTTAAACCTCACTCCATCCCATTCATTGGCAGCTGTGCTGGTCTCATCTTTCATCTCTTTTCTCACCCCAGGGACTAAAACAATTTTGCTCCTTATCCTGAGTCTTTGATGTCCTTCTAGTAGGAGCCAGATCCCTTCCACCTCCTCACTTATCCTTCCTAGACCTTCCCATCGCTCTTTTTACCAAGGCCACTCTGTTCTACTTTTATATTGTGTCCTTGGTGAAACAGCAGGAAGAGAATTTGACCCATTGTATGGCTAAGAGTCTGAGACATCTCCTGAGTAGTTTTGAATTCTAAAGAAATGTATTTGATTGTATGCTCTCTGAGGGTCTTGTCCTGATTTTCCTGGCATTTTTTCTGCATTCGTATGGTATATAGAATTCCAAGGATGACCCCCAATGACCCTTGACTGTGGATAATCCCCTCCCCTTTGAGTCTAGGTGGAACCTATGAATATGATGACATATCACTCCTGTGATTATGTTACATTATTTGGCAAAAGGTTTTATCTGATTGGGCCCATCCTAATCTAATCACGTGAGCCTTTTAAACTATGGAGTTTTCTCCATCAGGTGGCGGAAGGGGAGGTCAGAGAACATTTTGAAGCGTAAGGCAGGGGCGTTCCCGAGAGAGACTGCGAGGAATTGAGGGCAACCCCCCAGTAACAGCCAAAAAGGAAACAGTGTCTTTAGTCCTGCCGCCACAGGGAACTGGATTCTGCCAATAATAGGAATGAGCTGGGAGGAGAATGCAGCCAGAAATCACCTTGATTTCAACCTCACAAGACCTTGAGCAGAGAATCCAGCCCCACCATCCAGGACTTCTGACAAATTTGTGTTGTTTTAACCTGCCTAAATTGCAGCAATTTGTTACACAGCAAAAGAAAACCAATACAGTTGGTGATTACTCAATGTCCTGCTTTGGGGAACTGTGCTATGAACCTAGAGTTCTGCTCCTTAATAATCCCTGTAGACAAACACATTTCATTTCTTTTACATGTCCCTCCTCTCCCCTCCCCCACCGCCCCCCCCCCCCCATTTTTCCTCCCTCTGGGTAACCCTGAGCCCACATCTCCTCTGCAAACTTTTCACTACCCTCTGCATCCTCTCTCACCCATGCTCAGGCCATTTCACACCTCAGGAAGTCCCCTACCCTAATTATTTTCCTATACAACATGATTGATTACTCATTGAGAGACCCCATTGAAAAATCTTTGAACATCTGGGTTTTTTTGTCTTTATTTATTTGAACACAATTCAATTTCATCAGAATTTCCCTACACCCATATCTGAAAATTGAAGTTCATCTTAGAAAATATTCACGTTGGGTTAATACCCTCTAGTTTAGGGGAATAGCAACCAGGGGGAAACACTTTGATTATAAAAGGAAAGGAGTCTGACAGACATGAATGGGAAAAGAGAATTAAATAATATTGAGGTCAGGCGGGGCTTCAGTGCAATCTTGTGAGGAAACTTCTCCTAGTTAGGGTCAGGAATCTTGAAGGCACTCTTTTTGTGCAGAGAGGATGTGGCTGTGCAGTGCTGTGGGTACACTGCTGGCTCAGAAGTACACAGAAGTCTGGTTGGTGCTGGCAGAATCCAGGTCCAGGGGAAACTATTTCAATTCATTTCGAGAGACAAGGCTACCCCTCAGGGACATCTCCTTTTCAACAGTGCTGGTGCCAGTTGAGTAGCAGATCAGTTGCAGTCCAAATCCTGGGTGGTGGAGATACTGTTACAATTAGTTGTGATTCAGATCCTGCGAACACTCTAGAATTAATTCCTTTCCTGTCCCTGAGATCCTGTGTCTCGGGGACTGTATGCCTCTAGCATCCTTGAGACCTGTGGGCGACAAAAGGGTGATTAAGGAAAGACAGAGCCTGGGGAGGGGAGACATGCTACATCCTGAAGAAACTTTTTGTAATTGGAGCCTGAGAAGCCAGTGACAGAGATTCCTCACCTGTGTCCAGGACTCCCCTCCTCTGATGGGACAGATGAGATCACAGCTGAGGATCCCATTGCTCATGACAGAGTCAGATGAAGAATGCTGTCTGGTACTGTGAAGAATAGTCTCGGACACCAATGCTTCTCATGTACTTCCTAGCCAGAGACCACTCCTTCCTCCCTCGCTACTTCAAAAGAGAATTAAAAGCCTCTTAAACTTAACAGAAAGTGGTGTTTTCATTTGTCCAGGTCATAATTGCCTCTGCTGTTCTCTTGAAGAATTAGCATGGCAGTTTTATGCCTGTAAGAATTTTCTAGTTTCTCATATGATATATCCTTTTGTATGTGGTGGGTTTGCATCTTTTGGGTTTTCTCTAGGCTATTATGTTAAATCGAGTATGTTCCATGGACCCTTCAGTGTTTTGTCTGAAGACTTGGAATTCTTTTCCATTTTATCCCTGTACCCAACTTCAAATTCCAATCTAAAGTGCTCTAATCTCTTAGCGGCCTGTATTCGTTTCTATGAGCACTATACAATCCTTTCAGGCTTTCCATGTAATGCCTTGGTCTTTTCCTTTCTCCTTCCTTGGGCTGATTCTTAAGGGAACGAAAAGGTATGGTGGAGGGAATGGAGCAACCAAATGTACACAAACTTAGGAAAATCTAGTAGGTGTCTACAACACGTTCTGACAGGATCTGGTGTAGTAACTCATCCCATGAGAGGTTCCACCAGATGGAACTGGGTGTGGACAAATGCTGCTGCAAGGACAGTAGCAGCTGTCTCCCTCTTGAGTGATTTAGCAACTGCTCTGAAATATGTATGCACTGGGAAAAAAGCATTTAAGGGAAATTGGGGATGTTAGTCACCATAGATGAACTGAAGCTCAAATGTCGTTGAGGTGGCTTTCTACTGTTAAACATTATTTCTAGAAAGAGATTTTTTCTCAAATTCCAGGTCACCTGAGTGTGTGGTGTGAATTGCCGTAAACTGCCAGCACAGAAGCATGAAGATGTCTCCAGGGCCAGGAAGAAACCCTCCTTCTCTTTCTGGAAGATACTGCATACCTCAGGGATTCTTTTTCAGCAACAAGTGTGCATAGATCAGCCTCAGCCTCAGCACGGGGTCTTCGTCACCCCAGAACATTCTATCATAACCATGTCATTTGATGTCCTAAGGACATTCCAGAAAAGCTCTTTTCCCTCCTGTCCTCCTCCAGATATCCAGGTTATGGATGGCCTGCAGGAGCAGGATGAATAAGTTTCAAAGCAGGGTCCATCAGGGAGCTCAATGTTTTGGTCATAAGAAAAAAAAGATCAAGCCCTGATGGCCTGGTGGTTAAAGTTCAGTGCTCACTGCTTCAGCAGCCCAGGTTCGCTTCCTGGCATAGAACCACACCACCTGTCTGTCAGATGCCATGCTGTGGTGGTGGCTCACATGGAAGAACTAGAATGACTTACAACTAGATATACAACCATGTTCTAGGACTTTGGGGAGAAAAAAAAAGGAGAAAAAGAGGAAGATTGGCAACAGATGTTAGTTCAGGATGAATCATTCCCTGCAAAAAAAACAAAACAAAAAAAATGGCCTGTGCTAAAGCCTAGAAATCCCAGGATGTGATTTTTCCTGGCGTTCCGGGACCTCACCCCTCCCAGGAGACCAAAGGCTATTCCCTAGAGGATCCTGATATCCATGGAAAGATAGGAGAAGGAATGGATCTTCTTTAGCTCTTGTCAGCCTGTAGGTTGTTTGCCTGTGGTGTGACTATCTCTGCTCATGCCCATAGACCCACATCCTACAGAGATGGAGTCTTTGTTTCGCTTCACAGAGCACCACCTGGGGTACGATGCTCCTGACCAATTCAGATTGGGAGAAACAATTGTTCTTTTGGATTTATACATGCTGTTCCATTGCATTCTTTCTGAATCAGACTTCCTTCTTCATCCATGACATTCCTCAACAACTAACTTGCTGCTAGGTTAGTGGACAACCTGGAAGGCTTTGGAGGGAGACTGTCTGGATTTGAATACTGGCTCTGCTACTTCCCGTTATCTTAGGCAAGTAAATGAGTGGTTTTGTGTCTCAATTTTTCTATCTGTAATTTGTGCTAATATAAGTACATACCTTATAGAGTTGCTGTGAGGGGGGGTGTTGGGGGATAACCTGAGAGAAGACTGATTCATTCGATCACTTAACATTACTCTCTTCAGGCACTGTGATGAGTATGAAGACAAAAAGATTACCAATATACGCATGGTCCCTGTTCTCATTAACCTCAACATTTATTAGTGTAAATTTTGAATAGCAAACAATCCAGTGTGTTAATTGCCATGAGGGTAGAAGCTCAGGCTCTCATAGGAGCATGTAGCAGAGGAACCAACTCAGCTAGGAAATCAAGGAAGTCTTCCTGGAGAAAATGACTTCTGAACTGGTATGCAGAGGTGTCCAGTAGACAGGGAGAGGGAGGAAGATGTAGGTGGAGTGAACATTATACGGGAAGACCCAGGCGTGGGTCAGCAGAGGACATGTTTGGGGAACTGAGAGAGTGGAATATGTCTGCTAGAATGGAAGGCATTTGTGCCAACTGAAGGAAAGAGGAAGTTCATGTTAGAGGGTAGAAAGATATGCAGAGAGCACATCATAGAGGGTGTCGAGAGGCTGGCAAAGTAACATAAACTGGAGACTTTAGGTTAGTGAAACACATTGGTGGGTTTTTAAACTCAAGAGAGTGGTTTGTGGGTAGCGGCAGGGAGCAAGGTGGAAGGCAGGGCGACTACTTGGAAGGTGGTTAAGGAATCCAGGTGAGAGACAATGTTTACTGGACCATAGTGTTATCAGTGAGGTTAAAAAATTATTACAAATTGCAGGGAATTTAATGCCTAGAAATATGGAGTTGGTGGTGATGGATTAGGTATAGAAGGATAGTGTCTGAGCGACGGTGAGGATGGCTCCTACGTCTCTGGCTTGGGCATTTGTGTGGATGGCAGGACCATTTGCTGAGATGAGGAGAAGGTGAGGTGTCAGATTTAGTAAACAGCTCAGAATGTACTAGTCCCCCAAATGAAAAAACATCCATGAATAGGACCTGAAATACAGGACAAAATTTTGTTGCGGGACTGGATTGAAAATGGAATGTTTTATTTGGGCAACAATGAAGTTCAGGAGGGAGAAAGGATTGCAGTGTGTGCAAAATTCCTTTCCTAGAAAAGGGATTCCTACCCCTGACACTAGAGCTAACACAAGTAGCTTGTCCTGCCTGAACTTTGACAAGACGATATGTACAGCAAGGGAGAGGAAGACTCATTGCTGAGGGGCTGCCTTCCTCAACTTCCAGAGTTGGGGAGTGGAAGAAGGACTTCTATGGCGCTGATGGTGGGGGCAGTTGTTCCTCTTGGTTGGATGGGGCTTCCTGAGGGAGGAGCCTCCTTGCTCTTGTGGCTGCCCTTTTTGTGCAGACAGCAGCTGGCTGTGCAGTGCTGTGGATTCACTGCTGGCACAGGTACAGAGAGGTCTGGTTGATGCTGGCTGACTTCAGGGTCAGGGAGAAATTCCCCTTGTCTTTTCGAGAGACAGTATACCCATCAGGGACATCTCCCTTGTAAAGAATTTCATTAATTGAATAGTGGATCAGCTTTAGACCCAGCCCTGGGTCTTGTCGATACCAGTACATAGCGTCATGGTTCATATCCTGAGAACAATTCACTGTCAACTTCTTTCCAGTCTCTGCGATGAGGTGTCTTGGAGTCTGGATTACTTTGGCATCCATAGGCCCTGTGAGGGAGGACACAGAGCTAGAGACTGTCGAGGGGGTACCTGGTGCTTCAGCCTCTAGGAAAGGATTGAAGCTAAGACCTGAGAGTTATAGCCAAGGGCTGGCCATGTGTTCCAGTACTTACCTGCTCCCAGAAGACAAAGCATGATATAGCCCAGGAGCCAGGGACCCATGGCAGCATCATTCAGGTGGCTGTCAGCCCTGGTGACTCCAGTTGGTTTCTGTAGTGTCTCCATCTCTGCAGCTGCTTGGCCCTCATTTTCAGGACAGAAGCCACTCCCCTTTCCCCAGAGGGCTGATGTGTAACACAGACCAGTGGGGCTGGCAAGGCTTCTGCTCACCATCCCTTTCTGTGCTTTGCTTTGAGGCTGGTGATTCTACGCATTTGAGACCTTCTTATCAGGTTAATCTAGTCAAACTTGGCAAATATATGTGTATTTTGGATCTTTATGATGAAAATTGGTATAACATGTTTGATTACCACTTAGAAATGTGAGAACATGAAAGTTACACTGTCATCAGAACTATACTTTTATACTTTAGAAGTCCTCATTTTTGCTCAGCAAATTCCAAGTATATTCCTGTCTTTGTTCATCCATTGAGATATTTTTTAGCCAGTATCTTTTGACAAGTCTCATGTATAAAAACTCAGTCAAGTCCACATCATGGATTCTTTAATTGGTCTGTATCCAGTTCAAAATCCTAGATGTTGGGCTCTCTTCTCATTAGCTGATTAGAGAGCTCATTGTGGGTGTTAGTAGCTGCTTTCTTAATGTTGGCATTTTGGGTATCTTATTTTCTCTCCTTTTCCTAAAAGTGCTTAGAAAGTAAGAGGTGACATTGGCCTTCTTCATTACCTCACATTGTTACCAGACAACTCAGTTTGTTTGTCTGCTCTTGGCGTACAGCTTTGGTTTCTTGCCTTCTCCATATGTTGCTCCACATGTAAGGGTCTGTCCCTGGATATTGTGTTGCAGCCAGGCTGAGTTTTCTCTGCCCTGGACCCAAGTCCTGGGAAGCTCTGCCTGTGGTTGGAAGTGTCGTAGCGTTCCTTCTTAGTTCCTCTAGTAGCTATACATATTGTTCCCTTTTCTGTCTCCCAAGGTCTTTCTGTATTGAAGTGACTTTCTGGGGTTGCCCAGGATGTTTTCCCCCTTGAACATCAGTGAGCTTTTTTTTTTTGTTGAAACTAAAGTATTCTTAGTAGGGGGATGAGGAGGAGACAGAAGGAGATGGCCTCATCCCCCCTAATTGCTTCCAACCACAGCTAGAGCTTCCCAGAGCCCTTCCATATTTTCCCAAGTCATTATTATTTCAGGCAGGAAGTCTCCCCTCATTCTAGTTCTTGGGCTTCCCTCAGACCTCTGAGATGGCTTTCTTGCCCCCAGGCCCCTTCATGGTAGAGGCCCTGCCCTAATAGTTGCTATGCCATGTGAGTGAGGGAGACACTGTTGTTCTCATGATATGAACTCTTCTCTAAGAAGGAGTGTTCTCTCTTTTTATATTTCTGGACCATTTTTCTTTCTGGAGAGACTGTGGGGAGCAAAGATGGCCCTACTTCAGTCCTGGGTGTTATGTTGTGCTAGCAAGCCCTCCGTGTCCTAGCCACGGGCAGGTGTTCTTGAGGGAAGGAAAGCAGTTTTCATTCTCAAGAACCTTCCTCATGTAATTAATTCCCCATTACTTAGTAAATCTCATCATGCAAAATTTCATCTTTAGAATCTTTCGCAGTTCACCCACAGCCACAAAGCTAAACTCACTATTAATACTCCTGTCCTTTGGATTTTCCCAGGTTCTGTGGTGATTCCAACATCACAGAGGTGGATAATTACAATGGAGAGATTTACAGTTTGTCCCAAGTACTTCCTATAGTAGATTAACCCAAGATTTAGGAGGCAGCTGACTCTATATTCCTATCCTCCCAGCAGCTAATTCCCTCTTCTCAAACACCTGCCTCTCCCCTCCTCCACATCCTGTTGACTGAGGCTGCTCTAGTCTCTTCTTTCTTTCTCTTCATCACTCAAGGCACTAAAGTGCTGCTGTTACCCTGAGTCCCTGATGTCTTTACATTAGAAGCTAGTTGTTGTAACTTCCTACCTTCTTTCCTATAACCTTCTCTCTGATCTCTCCTTCCCAAGGCCACCATATTCAAGAGTTTGGGGAACTTTACTTCTCTAATGTTGAGCAGGCTCCTCTGTCCCTAACAAACGGACTGGGAATTAAAGAGACTCTTCTAGATGGCTAGGAGCTCTGAAACATCTCCCTCCAGCTTTTGCTCTTTAACATCTTGCACCTCATTCTGTGCTGCCCATCTCTACATGTCTTCCCTAGACTTCTTCAGGGTGAGCTCTCAGCTCCTCCTCGGAGGCACTGCTTAGCGGATCTGCCCCTTGTCTCATCCACCCTTCCTGGGTAACACTATCTTGACAACAATAATTATCCTGGCCCCTACCCAAATGAGGAGTCATTTCTTTAAAATCTCCATTGGAAAACACAAGTTTTATCCCTTTAAATATATAGAAATCTTTTTCCGTGGGTGATCCTGAGCCCAGATACAGGCTGTGGTTCACTATACTTCAAAATCTATTTTACTTAAGTTGAGGCCACTTTGGTTCTGAGGAAGCCACTCTACTCGATATATTTTCCTATACTGTGTAACTAACCTTTGAAAGACCAAAGGAGAGATGTTTGTTTATTGAGTTTTCTTTTAATTGATGACACAGTGTTCAATTTTTTCAATCTTTCTCCTATCATTATCTGAAATGTAATGTTCATATTAAGGAATACGTTCGTGCCCTCTGGTGGAATATTACAGCAGTAGGCAGAATAATGGGCCTTTAAGATATTCAAGCTCTTGAGGATATGAGTATGTTTAGTTGGATTGCAAAAGGGAGTTAAGTTTGTGGATGCAATTAAGGCTGCTAATGAGCTGACCTGGAGTTGGGATAGTATCCTGGATTATCCAGGTGGGCCCAGTCTAATCACATGGGTCCTTCTTAAGGTTAGAAGACATGTCTTGTCATCATTCCTTCCCAAGAATCTTCCTCTGGGCTTGGACTTGGCCTTGCCATTTTTGTGCAGGGGATGTGGCTGCATTGATAAACTGCTGGTGCAGAAGAGCCGAGATGTCTGGTTACTCCTGGAAGATTCCAGGGTCAGGGGGAGACACTCTTTCTTCTTTTCTGTCTATTTTCCCTCAGTCTCCCTCTCTCCATTTCCCACTGTATGCATGAGTGTACTTATATGGTCACCTTACAGAGGCATGGAAGCTACGTTTAGAGGGAGATGTGAGTATGGAGGCTGGATCAGAGAGCTGGAATGTTGCTAGCTTTGAAGACAGAGGAAGGGTGTCACAAGAGAAGGGAATGTTATTCTCTCGTAGAGCCTTCAGAAGGGAAGGGAGCCTTGCCAATACATGGATTTTAGCTGAGTGAGTCCTGTGTTGGACTTCTGATCTTCAGAACTGTTAGATAATAAATTCGTATTTTTAAAAGCCACTGAGTGTGTAATAATTTGTTATATCAGCAATAGAAAACAAATACAATCACTGAGACTAAAAATCTGTGGCAAGATGTGGTAAGAAAGTGATTAAGATGGGAAAGCAAAGGAATATGTATAATATCTGGTCAGGACAGGGCCTCTGGGGGATCTTGAATGGGGTCCCCCAGAGTGGACGCCATACGTGCAGGGTCACTGCATGACTTGCGCTTCCATTTTTGTGCAAAGGATGTGGCTGCACTGATAAACTGCTGGTGCAGAAGGACTCAGATGTCTGGTTACTGCTGGAGGATTCAAGGGTCAGGGGAAGACACTCTTTTCTTCTTTTCTCTCAATTCTCCCTCGTCTCTCTCTCTCTCCGTTTCCCGCTGTATGCGTGAGTATACTTGTGTGGTCACCTTGCAGAAGTATGGAATCCAGAAAGTGAATGGACTTCTACTGAAACACACAATAACAAGAATGAATTCTAATCTCCTGCTATTTGGAAAATGACTTCCTGTGTCACAATTTCGTTGTCAGAAGCATCTTGGTTGCTCTGTGCTACTTAGCAAAGGCTGTGTGTGCTGTGCTGGCCACTGACTGTCAGACCAAAGGACAGAATTCTTCCAAGGAGAATAGTCCCTCCATGAGTGTTGACTGTGGGGCTCTCTGCTGGAACATTCTGATTCTAAGCTTTTGGAGATGAGGCATTTGCAGAAATGGAAGGTGTCAAGAGCAGAAACTGGTAGCTTCTGCCTTTAAAAATGATGTCATCTGATTCAAACTCCTGTCCTTATCCCTTTGCCTCTTCCTAGGCTACTCTCAGATTGGCTTCTCAGTTGCCTTCTTTCAGCTGCCTGGAAGGAGGGCTCTGTTTTAATTTTCTATTGTTGCTGTAACAAATTGTCACAAACTTAGTGGCTTAAAACAGCACAAACTTTTTAGCTTACCATAGGTTAGAAGGTTGACATGGGTCTCACTGGGTTGAAATCAAGGTGTAGTTGCCTTTTCCAACTGCTAGAGACCACCCACATTCCTTGGCCCCTTTCCTCCATGTTCAAAGACACGGCAGCGGGTCAAATTCTTCCTACCTCACTCCAACCACAGCCACTTTTAAGGACCTCTATGCTTAATTGGGTCCACTTGGATAAACTAGGACAATCTACATATCTCTTCAACCGGTTAGCAAATTTCATTGTATCTACAAACTTAATTTCTTTTGTCATGTAAGGTGATGTATTCACAGGTTCCAACAATTAGGTTACGGACATTTTGAGGGTCATTATTCTGCCTATCAGAGACCCTTAGCCAGAAAAGGAAAGTAAGACTGGGAACTGGTTAAATTTAAGCAGTGTAATTCTTAGGAAGAAGAGGAGTCGAGTCTAGGATTAAATCATTGTAGATATTGCTGAATTATTTATCTATTTGTTTTTGAGGACAATTAGCCCTGAGCTAACATCTGCCACCAATCTTCCTCTTTTTTTGCTGAGGAAGACTGGCCCTGAGTTAAAATCCATGCCCATCTTCCTCTACTTTATATGAGGGAAGCTTATCATAGCATGGGTTACCAAGCGGTGCCATGTCCACACCTGGGATCTGAACTGGCGAGCCCCAGGCTGCAAAGTGGAACGTGCAAACTTAACCACTGTGGCACGCAGGCCGGCCTCTATTTATCCATCTTTTAACAGACATATAAGGAATATCAATTATGTGTCAGGTGCTGTCTTAGACTATGGGGATACAGACATGAACAAAAAGACTACGTCCCTGCGCCGTATTGATTATGTTCAATTCTTCATTGAACTTATATGTCATCCCCTGAGGAAGATTCTGGGGAAGGAAGGATGGGAAGACATGTCTTTTTACCTTAAAGATTTTGTAGCCCAATGGGAAGAAAGGTATACCAATAAACATTATAATTTGGTACTTTCAAAAAGAGAGGATTGTGTAAGTTGTGGTGAGAATACAGAAGGAGCCCACCTTCTTTTTGGGAAAACAGAGCACATTTCACCTAGTGCTATTGTTTTAAGGAATATTTGAAAGACTAAGATGAATTTGCCAGCTGTGTCATGCAAGGGAAATCATATGTGCTGCTGTTTGGAGATTCCTAGAGTTCAACGTTGGTAGAATAACTTAAGTGAGAATGTGAGTGGTGGAAGGTGTGGCTCGATCTCATAGCAGGATTATGACCTCTGTTTGTCTGAGGCCCCACCTTGAGGTTGTTAGTTTTATCATTCATTGGAATTTCAAAGGATTGTGCTACCTTCCAAAATAATTAATCAGCTGATAAGATAAAATATTTCCATGTTCGATTACCTCAAAATTCATAAGAGGAAAACTAATAATATATTGATTTCTCTCTGCCAAATGAGTTAATTCTCTACAGAAAATTTCTCTCAACCTCTCTCCATCTCTTTCATTGGCTGCTGATCTGGTCTCATCTTTCATCCCTTGTCTCAGTCTAGGTTTAAACAATTTTGTTCCTTATCCTGAGTCTTTGATGTCCTTCCAATTGTAGCCAGATCTATTCCACCTCTCCTCACCTTCCTTCCTAGAACTTCTCATTGCTCCTTTTACCAAAGACCACTCCTTTCTGCTTTTACACTGTGCCCATGATGAAACAGTAGGAAGAGAATTTGACCTATTGCATGGCCAAGACTCTGAAAGACCTCTCCAGAAGTTTTGAATTCAAACAATGTATTTGATTGTATGCTCTCTGAATGTCTTGTCCTGATTTTCTTGGCATATTTCTACATTGGTGTGGTATACAGAATTCCAAGAATGGACCCAATGACCCTTGCCTGTGTATGATCCCCACCACTTTGAGTGTAGGTGTAACCTAGGATATGATGAGACATCACTCCTGTGATTATCTTACCTTATCTGGCATAAGGGTGTATAATCCAGATGGGCCCATCCTAATATAATTACATGAGCCTTTAAAAGAAGGGAGTTTTTCCCAGCTCATGACAAAACAGGAGGTTGGAGAGCATTTTGAATCTTGAGAGGGATTTGATGTGTATTTCTGGCTTTGAAGACGTAGAGGGCTGGAGAGAGACTTCAAGGAACTGAGGGCAAACCCCAGTGACAGTCAACGAGGAGACAGAGTCATTAGTCCTGCCACCACAAGGAACGGGAATCTGCCAATAAGAGGAATGAGCCAGGAGGAGGAGCAAGGCTCCATAAGAGAGTGCAGCCAGATGACATCTTGATTTCAGCCACATGAGACCCTGAGCAGAGAATCCAGCCCCACCATCCAGAACTACCGACTTAGAGGACTATAAGATAATAAATTGATGTTGTCTTAACCTGCCTAAGTTGTAGTGATTTGTTACACAGCAAAAGAAAACTAGTACAGTTGGTGATTACTCAATGTCCTCCTTTGGGGAACTATGCTATGAACCTGAAGTTATGCTCCTTAATAATCCCTGTAGACAAACACATTTCATTTCTTTTACACCTCCCTCCCCTTCCTCTTACAGCACACACACACAGACACATACACACACACACACACACACACACAGGCAAACACACTTTTTCCTTCCTCTGGGTAACCCTGAGCCCACATCTCCTCTGCAAACTTTCATTACCCTCTGCATCCTCTCTCACTCATGCTCAGGCCAATTCACTCCTGAAAAAGTCCCCTCTGCTACCTATTTTCCTGTACAATATGAGAACTCATTGAGAGACTACATTGAAGGATCTTTGAAAATCTGGGGTTTTTTTTTTTCTTTAGTTGAACAGAAGTCAATTTCATCAAAATTTCCCTACATCCGTATGTGAAAATTGAAATTCATCTTAGAAAATATTCACATTGGGTTAATACCCTCTAGTGTAGGGGAATATCAAATGGGGGAAAGACTTTGATTATAATAGGAAAGGAGTCTAAAGGACATGACTGGGAAAAGAATATTGAGGTGGGGCTTCAGTGCAATCTTATGAGGAGACTTCCCCTACCTGGGGTCAGGAATCTCGAAGGCAAGTTCTCTCAGAGTTTTTGTGCAGAGAGGATGTGGCTGTGCAGTGCTGTGGGTACACTGCTGGCTCAGAGGTACACAGATTTCTGGTTGGTGCTGGCAGAATCCATGTTCAGGGGAAACTATTTCAATTCACTTCGAGAGACAAGGCTACCCCTCAGGGACATCTCCTTTTCAACAGTGCTGGTGCCAGTTGAGTAGCAGATCAGCTGCAGTCCAAATCCTGGGTCGTGGAGATACTGTTACAATTAATTATGATTCAGATCCTGCAAACACTCTAGAATTAATTCCTTTCCTGTCCCTGAGATCCTGTGTCTCCGGGACTTATGCCTCTAGCATCCTTGAGGCCTATGGGAGAAATAAGGGTGATTAAGGAAAGACAGAGCCTGGGGAGGGGAGACTGATGCTACAGTCTTGAAGAAACTTTTTGTAGTTGGAGCCTGGGAAGCCAGTGACAGGGATTCCTCACCTGTGCCCAGAACTTCCCTCCTCTGATGGGACAGATGAGATCACAGCTGAGGAGCCCGTTGCCCATGACAGAGTCAGATGAAGAATGCTGTCGGGTACTGTGATGAGTAATCTTGGACACCAATGCTTTTCTTGTACTTTCTGGCCACAAACCACCCCCTCCTCCCTCGCTGCTTCAGAAAAGAATTAAAAGCCTCTTAGACTTAACAGAAAGTGGTGTTTTCCTTTATCCAGGTCATAATTGCCTCTGCCATTCTCTTGAAGAATTAGCATGGCTGTTTTTTGTCTGTAAGAATTTTCTAGTTTCTCATATGATATAACATCCTTTTGTATGTGGTGGGTTTGCATCTTTTGAATTTTCTCTAGACTGTTATGTCAAATCAAGTGAATTCTGTGGACCCTTGAGTGTTTTCTCTAAACATTCAGAATTCTTTTCCATTTTATACCCTGTACCCAACTTCAAATTCCACTCTAAAGTACTCTAATCTCTTAACCAGCCTATTATTCATTTCAATGAGCACTATACAATCCTTTTGGGCTTTCCATATGATGTCTTGGTCTTTTCCTTTCTCCTTCCTTGGGCTGATTCTTAAGGGAACGAAAAGGTATGGTGGAGGGAATGGAGCAACCAAATGTACGCAAACTTAGGAAAATCTAGAAGGTGTCCAAAACACGTTCAGAAACATTATGGATCTGGTGTAGTAACTCATCCCATGAGAGGTTCTACCAGTTGGAACCAGGTGTGGACAAATGCTGCTGCAAGGACGGTAGCAAGTGTCACCCTCTTGAGTGATCTAGTAACTGCTCTGAAATACGGGAAAAAAGGCATTTATGGCAAGTGTAGGATGTTAGTCACTACAGAAGAACTGAAGCTCAGTGTCATTGATGTGCCATTCTGCTATTTAACATTATTTCTAGAAAGATGTTTTTTCTCAAATTCCAGATCACCTGAGGGTGTGGCTGTGAATTGCCACCGTTAAACTGCTAGCATAGGAGAGTGATGTCTCCAGGACTAGGAAAAAACCCTACTTCTCTTTCTGGGAGACACTGCACACCTCAGGGAATGTTTTTCAGTGCTCTCAGCAAGGAGTGAGTAGCGGATCAGCTGTAACCCCTGTGCTAGGTCTTGGTCACACCAGAACATTCTATCGTAACCACGTCATCTAATGTCTTAGAGACTTTCCAAAAAGCTCTTTTCCCCTGTCCTCCTCTAGATATCTAGGTTTGGATTATTCCAACATCCAGACGACCTGTGGGAGAAGCATGTAGAAATTACAAAGCAGAGTCCACCAGGAAGCCCAGCATTTTGGAAAAAAATAAAAAAGGCTTGTGCTGGAGCCTAGGAATCCCAGGACCTGATTATTCCTGGTGCATCAAGATACCACCCACTTCCAGGAGACAAAATACTATTCCCCAAGGGAGCCTGATACCCATGGCAAGATAGGAGAAGGAAGGGGTCTTCTTCAGGTCTTGTCAGCCTGTAGGTTGTTTGCCTGTGGTGTGACTGCCTCTGCCCACACCCCTCGTCCCACGTCCTACAGAGGAGGAGTCTTTGTTTCCCATCACAGAGCACCACCTGGGGTACGATGCTCCTGACCAATTCAGATTGGGAGAAACAATTGTTCTTCTGGGTTTACACATGCTGTTCCATTGCATTCTTTCTGAATCAGACTTCGTTCTTCACCCATGACATTCCTCAACAACTACCTTGCTACTAGGTTAGTGGACAACGTGGAAGGTTCTGGAGGAAGACTGCCTGTATTTGAATACTGGGACTGCTACTTACTCTTATATTAGGCAAGTAATATATATATATGATATAAACGTATTACTTTACTTATATTTTAATTACTTATTAAGATTTATCCTTTAAAATGGTTAAGTCTGGGCTGGCCCTGTGGCCGAGCAGTTAAGTTCGCACTTTGGTTCGGTGGCCCAGGCTTTCGCTGATTCAGATCCTGGGCACAGACATATCACCACTCGTCAAAACCATGTTGAGGCAGCATCCCACATAGCACAACCAGAAGGACCTACAACTAGAATATACAACTGTGTACCAGAGGGCTTTGGGGAGAGGAAGAAGAAAAAAAACAGGAAAGAAGCTGGCAACAGATATTAGTTCAGGTGCCAGTCTTTAAAAAAAAAAAATGGTTAGCTAATAGTACTGTGGCTAATATTACCGCTACTAACATCATCATTCATTATTGAGTCTAATTTTTGTGCTGTGGATTGTGTTAGGAAATCTACATGCATTCTCTGAACTAAATAAAACCTCTGGGAGCCACATTTATTAACTCTATTTTACACATAAGAAGTTATTCTTAGAGAGGTTAAGTAACTTGGCAAAACTAGAAAGTGACTAGATAAGTCTAATTACAAAACCTGTACTTTTAACTATTAATAATGAATTTTTCAAGGAATCCTACTCTGTAATTTTTTTTCTTTTCCCATCTTTTTTTTTTTTTTTTTTTTTAAGAGTTTGGAGCCTTCTTTCTGCAGAATTATTTTACAATTTACTCTGACTTCTAAAACTAAAACCACACTTAGTATGCTATCTACCAACTGCCTGTGATTCAAAATATCCTTTATTACCAGGTCTTGGACTAGCTCTGTCTACTCTTGCTGAAAATCTCGAGCACTCTTATAACAGGAGGCTTACTCATGCCAGATTTATTTTTATCTAGATTCTTGGTGGGTCTCTTTTCTAAGAGTGGCTATTCTAAAGATCTGTTGCTGTCCATTTTTACATTCTATCCTTTGCTTATCCCATTTCTTATTTCTAAACTGATTTCCTTCAGCACTTAGGAAGTCTTAAATGATTCCAAGTTGTTCCTCATCATGCTGAATCATCCTTGGAACCAGGTCGGAATCTTATTATGAGAATTATGATAGAATTGTGAGGAATTTTATCTTCATGTAAACATTTCTGTTTTATAGTAAATGTTTTATCCAACTGAACATAATTTTGTTTTTGCTATTTCTGTTCCTATTGGCTACTAGGTTGCTTCCAACAAAAGAGATAATTTCAGGGAATGTGAATCTTGGAATAGGCGTGCTGCTAAACACACCATAAAATGTCTTCCTATCTCTTGTTTTTCTTGCTGCCTTGTTGCTGGGGTGGTGACTGTATGTTTTCATATATGTGTGTCTGTAAGTGAAGTCACTTGAGGTTGGGATATAGGACGTGAAAAATGTATGGGTTACTCTCAGCTTGTTGTAAGAAGAATAAATTCCAAATTGAAAGTCCCCCAAGGGGTTACTTTCTGTGCCCCTTTGCCACATCTCCCTCCTTTCCTCTCAATAGTAGTGTGTGGTGGATTCCTGTCACTCTGATGGCACATTGAATGGCAGTGAGGAGATTCTCCCAATAGCTCCCATCTGAGCCCAAGTCACTGTGGAGCCCCCTGCTGGAAGATTCTATCCCTGAACCTGTGAAAGTGTGACATTTATAGAAACAGGCCAATTCTGGAGCTTATCTGCCCTTAAACATGGAATCATCAGAGTGAAAATACCATCTTTATTCGTATACCTCATCTTCAGCTCTTTCCACAGTGGGCTTTTTTATCATCCTCCAACCCTCCCAAGCTGTTTGCATGAGGGCTCTGCCCTTAACTAGGGAAGAAGGATGAGACCTGAGACACGTGAGACTTCAGCAAATAAATAATTTTGAGGGTGAGTAGAGGATAGTGGGGCACAAATTCAGGGTCAATCCTATAAATGCATATTTGAATCTTACATTTATTTATTGAGCAAATATTCATTGAAGACCTACTATATGCCAAACACAGCACTAGACATTAGGATACAAGCTTGGACAAAAAAAGAAAGGTCTCTGATCCCATGGAACTTGCAGTTTTGTATCCCACACATCAGGCGCAGCCTTAGGTA
Organism: Equus przewalskii; assembly: GCF_037783145.1. Taxonomy (NCBI): domain Eukaryota; kingdom Metazoa; phylum Chordata; class Mammalia; order Perissodactyla; family Equidae; genus Equus; species Equus przewalskii. Next base: position 95,470,840 of record NC_091834.1, on the reverse strand, counting down.
CTAGGGTTACAATGTCAAAGGATATGTAGTCCAGTGCCTCAAAGGCCATCTTTGCCTATGAGGAGCCAGACATGACTCAAATTACAAGCCATCTTATCATTACAGAAGTTGAAGTTTCTTTAAATTATTGTAGGAACATAGAGGAAGGAGACATCATATCTTTCTGGGAAGAAAGGGAGGACTTCACAGAAGTGTGTGGTTTTAAGCAATATTTGTAAGAAAAGAAATAATTCTCTGGTATAGTAAGCAGAGGGACCAGCATATGAAAAGTCCAAGACATTTTTGGAGTTTAGGAAAAGTTCAGTAGACCTGGAAAGTCAAGTGCAGGGAGAATGGGAATGGCTGAGGAGGAAATTCACTTTTCAGGCAGGATTAGAGTGCGTTATTCCCCTCACTGTTCCCCTGAGACAAAGTACTTAATACACACTCCTTTCCCTGTGCTCGGCTAACCCCAACGATTAACATGATGGATTATATTAATGGATGTGCTGATATTGAACTATCCCTAGATTCCTGGAACAAACTCCCATTGTTGTGGGATATTATTTTTTAATGTGGTTGCTTGATTCTCTGTTATTTAAGATTTTTTTAAATCAATATTAGTAAGTGAGATTAGTCTAGTCTGTAGGTTTTTTTAAGTATAGTTTGGTCAAGTTCTGGTATAAAGGCTAAACTCATGCCATGAAAATAATTTGGAAGTTTCCCCTATTTTGCCATACTTTGGAATGTTTTAAGTAGTTTGAGAGTCTCTGATCTTTAAAAGGTTTGGTAAAATTCCTGTAAGAAACCATCTGTGTTCCATGCTTTTTGGTGAGGAAATTCAATTATAAATTTCTCTCTTTCTTTTGTAGCCACTGTTCTGTTTATTATACAGGAATTAAGAAAATATGTAAAGGAATTTTATGGACAACACTATGCCAATGAATTTGATAACTTAATTGAAATAAAAATATTCCTAGAAAGACATAAATTATCAAAGGTGATTCAAGAAAAATATAGAATGTCTGGGTAGACTTATTTCAAATAAAGAAATGGAATAAGTTAATACCTTATAGAGCAGAGATCAGCAAAATTTTCTGTAAGGGGATGTATAGTAAATATTTTAGGCTTTGTTAGGCATATGCAGCTTGTATTGCTGCTGCTGCTTCTGCTGCTGCTTCTTTTTACAACACTTTTAAAAGTATAAAACCCTTGGAGCCAGCCTGGTGGCATAGTGGTTAGGTTTGCACATTTTGCTTAGGTGACCCAGGGTTCATGGGTTCGGATCCTGGGCATGGACCTACATACCACTCATCAAGCCATGCTGTGGCAGTGTCCCACATATAAAATAGAGGAAGATTGGCACAGATGTTAGTTCAGGGACAATCTTCCTCAAACAAAAAGAGGAAGATTGGCCAATCTTCCTCACACACACATACAAAAGTGTAAAACCCGCTCGGAGTTTATGGGCCATACAAATAGAGGCCATGGGCTGGATTTAGCATGTGCACCATAGTTTCTCATTCCATGCCATAGAGAAAAGTTCAGGACCAGCTGGCTTCACTGGTGAATTCTATCAAATATTTAAATAATAACTAATACCACTTCAACTCAAAAACTTTCACAGAATAGAGAAGAGGTAAATATCCCAATTTATTCTATCAGGCCAGCATTGCCCTAATAGCAAAGACAAAGAAATCACAAGAAAACTACAAACTAGTATTTCTATGGACACAGGTGCAAAAATCCTCTATAAAATATTGGCAAACCTAATCCTAAAATATATATAAAAAAGATTATATACCATGACCAACCGAGATTTATCCTATGAATATAAGATTGGCTTAACAGCCAAAATCAAGTAATGTAATACACTATATTAATAGAATAAAGGACATACCACATTATCATTTCAGTATTAGTAGAAAAAGAAATTTGACAAAAAACAGCACCCGTTCATGATAAAAACTCTCAACAAAGTATGGACAGAATTTCCTCAACCTGATAAAGTGTTTGAATAAAATATCCACCTTAATGGTGAAAGCTTGAAAAGACTGAATGCTTTTCCTTTAGTATTGATAGCCAGGTAAGGATGTCTACTCTCACTACCTTTATTCAACATTGTACTGGAGATATGAGCCAGTGCAATCAAATGAGAAATTGAAATAAAATGCATCCAGATTGGAAGGGAAGAAGTAAAACTGTATTTATTCTCAGACTACGTGATTTTGTATGTAGAAAATCCTACAACATTTATAGAGAAACTTCTAGAACTAATAAAAGAATTTAGCAAGGCTTCAGGATACAGGATCCGTATACAAAAATCAAATGTGTTTCTATATACTGGTGATGAATAATCCAAAAATAAAAGTGAGACTAAAATCTTTTCACAACTGCATCATAAAGAATAGTACTTCACAGTATATTAAAAGAAATGCAATAGGGCCAGCCCGGTGGTGCAGCGGTTAAGTTCCCACATTCTGCTTCTCGGCGGCCCAGGGTTTGCCGGATCGGATCCCAGGTGTGGACATGGTACCGCTTGGCATGCCATGCTGTGGTAGGCGTCCCACATATAAGGTAGAGGAAGATGGGCACGATGTTAGCTGAGGGCCAGTTTTCCTCGGCAAAAAGAGGAAGACTGGCAGTAGTTAGCTCAAGGCTAATCTTCCTCAAAAAGAAAAAAAAAACAGAAATGCAAGAACTTTACATGGAAAAATATAAAATGTTAGAAGAAATTAAAGCAAATCTAAACAAATAGAAAAGCCTTCCTTGATCATGGAGGACTCAGTATTGTTAAGATAGAAATTCTTCCCAGGTTTATCACTGGATACAAGGCAGGCCCTATCAAAATCCCTGCAGGGTCTTTTGGAGAGGTTGACAGGCTGACCCTAAATTTAAATGGAAATGCAAAAGATTTAAATATCAAAGCAATTTTGAAAAAGAAAGACAGTTGGAGGAGTTACACTAGCCAATTTTGAAACAGTATAAAACTATAACAATCAACAGAATGTGATATTAACATAGGATAGACATATACATTAAGGGAAAAGAAGAAAAAGTCCAGACATAAACCCTTCCACTTATGGTTTTGAGAAAGACAATAAGTCAATTCAAATGGGAAAGGATATTCTTTTATCAAACAGTGCAGGGATACCCATATGTAATAATAATATAATAATAATAATAAATAATGAACTTGGACCATTACTGCATACCATACACAAAAATTAAATCAAAACATGTCATACACCTAAGGATACAAGCTAAAATTATAAAAACTCCAGAAGGAAATTCTTATGAAGTTATGCATTTCTTAAATATGATATGAAAAGCGTGATCTGTAAGACAGAAATTGATAAATTGGATTTCATCAAAATTAAAGACGTTTCCTCTTCAAAAGAGACCCATTAAAATGAAAAGACAAAATATAGTCAGGGAGAAAATATTTGAAAGTCATATATCTGATAAAGAACGCTTAAAACTCAATAAATAAGCAAACAAACAACCCAAGAAGAATGAAAATCTATATCCTCACAAAGGCTTATGTATGAATGTTCACAGCTGCGTTATTTGTAATAGCTAAAAACTGGCACAATTCATATGTCCAACAACCGGTAAATGGATAAACAAAATGTGATACATCCATACAATGGGATAATTTTTTGCAATAAAAATATAAGAAATTATTGAAATATGCTACAACATGGATGAATCCTCAAAATAGGCAAACTGAAAGAAGCCTGACATAAAAGACTATATAGGGTGATAATCCATTTATACTAATTCTCCAGAAAAGTCAAATCTATAGAGACAAAGAGTAGGTAAGTGGTTGCCTGGGGTGCGGACGCAACCACCCCACAGAGTAACTCCTTAAGGACAGGAGGGATCTCTTAGCAGTGATGGAAGTGTTCTAAAAATGGACTGTGAAGATGATTGCACAGCTCAATAAATTTACTATAAATCTTTGAAATGGACCCTTACAATGCGTGAATTTTATGGCATGGCAATTGTACTTCAATAAAACTGTACAAAATGAGCAATGGCTGCTGTGTATTAAAGCGAGATTTGGTTTAGGTCATATATATGTGGTAGCTGTTCACTTGAGCATCTCACTTATTTCTTTGCCCTGAATCCGACAGTTCACTTAGTGTCTGCGCAGGAAGCATTCACCATCTTCTGCACCAGAGCTAAAACTCGATCTTCCTCCCATCAGTCTTTGCTGAGAATTGTACTGCCGCAGCATCCAGCAGCACACTCAACAATACCCAGCAGGAGTGGCATCCATCCATGCTCAGAGACTTTGCTTTGCTTTGTCTCCAATTTATATCACATGACCATTCTTATTCAAAATGTCCCAGAAAAACTATCAGCCCAAGAAAGCTCTACCATGGAAAATAAGATGGATAGTGATGAGAGAAGCCTTCCATACCACTATTTGGAATTCAAAGCTGAACTGAAACAAGTTAAGACTTCTTGAGTCACGTAGTTAATGAAACTCTAGAAGTCAGCCCTGCGGACAAGAACAACAGACCACTGAAGGTAGTGGGATAGCATGTGCAAAGGCACGGATGGGTACGAGAGGGTCAGAGAATATCAGTTCAGTAATGCTGTCATAAAAACAGCAGAGATGAGGGCATGGAAGATGGGCTAGATCTCGAGAGCTCACATCGTGAAAACCTTTGTGTCAGGTTAAGAGATCTGAGTTTTACCTTGAGTGTGAAGGAGAAGCGCGAAAAAATTGTGAGGGGGCCGGTAGAATGATCAGATTTGTGTATTATGCATATCACTCTAGTGGCGATGAGGAAGAAAAACGGGAAAAGGCCAAGCGGCAGGTAAGAAAGATTCTTTAATCCTCCAGGCATCTAGTAGGGACATCTGACCATAGGAGATGGTTCACCCTGATCTCACCGTGTGGCACTGCCTACAAAAGAGGATGATGAACTCTGTTGGGAATAAACTGAGTTGAGGAACCTATGAATTAGGAAGGTGGAAATATCTGGTAGGCAGTTCAGAGAACTAATATGGAAATAATGAGATATAATTCGGAGTCCAGAGTGCTAACCATTACACAATGGGGCGAGATGTAATTCAGGTACTGGATTGGATGACATTATCTAAGGTGCATGTGTAGATCAAGAAGAAAAGAATAAAAAATCCAGAAATCAAGATAAAATAAGGCAGAGGAGAAAAGAAAGAGCCACAAAGAAGACTGCAAGGGAATGTGTACAAGACAGAGGTTTCACATCTGAGCCCAGCACCCACCTCTTCTCAGGAAACATGGGCCCCCATAGCTGACAGCTGCACTTTTATCCACTGTCTGTGAAACAGTAGATCTATTCAAAGTCCCAGGTCTGGTCTCATGTGGGTGGAGACCACATGGCTGAGATTCGTAGTATTTAAGTAAGAAGAAGCATTGATCTGTGGAATAGCTTCCTAACGGTCAGGGACGTCTCAAAGGGACCCAGGGTTGAATACAGAGAAGTTACTGGAAGGTTTTCTTTGCAACCACAGTTTCTGTTCCTTGTGTCTCATATACATTTAGTTAAAATTTCATTAATTTAGAGGGAGAGTAGTGAAAATAATCAGTTCAGGTCCTTCTCTTATTCCAGGCTCAGTCCTGAATGAGGACTTGGGATTGACAGAAGAGGGATTGGGCTTGGGAAAGGAAAGGGACTTTGAGACGCTGTGTGCGAAGTAACTAGTTTTATGTGAGGAAGGGATCATTAACCAGAGATAGAGACAGCCTATGGAGAGAGCCACAGGAAACTCATGCTATTTCTTAGCTGGCAGTCTCTCCTGCAGGTTGTCGTAAGGCAACTGTCAAATAATATCCCACCTATCTTGAAGGCTACAACTTGTGCAAGCCTCAATTGGACATTGCAGTTAGATGCAGGGCAGAAGTCAGCGCTGACTGTGGGCTGGGCCATTCCCTGGTTTGATGGGGACTGACCCAGGGACAGTTTTCTGCCCATAATTTTGCTTAGACCACACTGACCCCTCAGGGCTGAGAAGTCTGGGGAGATTCACAGTGGCTTCTGTAGCTTAGGATGAGGTTTGTGAAGGTGAGACTGCCTCATCTTTGTGACTACCCTTTTTGTGCAGGCTGTAGATGCCTGTGTAGCACTGTGTATTAACTGCTGGCACAGAGGTATAGAGACGTCTGTGAGGGGCTGGCAGACTCTAGCGTTAGAGAAAAACGATCCTTCCTTAGTCTGGAGACAGTCGACTCAGAGGGGACATCTCCTTTCTCTGTGTTATTAACACCATATGAATAATGGAGCAGCTGTAGTTCCCTTCCCGCGTCTTGTCGGTACCAGTACATATTGTTATGGTTCATGCTTTGAGAACATTCCAGAGTAATCTTCTTTCCTGTCCCTGTAACACAGTGTTTTGGGGTCTGGAAGACATCAGCATCCATGAGGCCTAAGAGAAGAAGACAAAAAGTGGCAACAGAATTCAGGATAGGCCTTAATGCTGGAGCCAGGAGCAACCCAGCAGAGGTGAAAATGTTCCCTTCTGATTTTAGAGAAATCTGTGTCTATGACTTACCTGCCCTCAGAAGGTAAAGGGCCACATACCAGAGGAGCCTGACAGCCATGGCACAGCCAGGGTGAGAAGGAGTGTCTCCCAGTTCTGGGTAAGTGGGTTGGGCTCTTAATGACGTCATCATGTGACAACACAGTCCCTGCAAACTTTCTGGGCCTCACAGCCATCCTGTTGATATAGCAGTGTCATCTCTGTCCCTTTATCTATCAAAGGACGAAATCTTTGTTCATTTCTGTCATTCAAAGCAGGCTATAGATGCTTTGCTTATTTATTTTAAGTCCATTTCCATGAAACACTTAAATTGCACCTGTTTTACAAGCTATAAAGATGAGGATTGCAGAGCTTTGAAAGCCTGTAATGGGAGGACCTGACCTAATTAAGAAGTTTGGGAAAGAAAGTGATGTTTGAGGTGAGTTCTGAAGGATGAATTGGAATGAACTCTGCAGGCCGAGAGAGAACATTCAAAAGAAGGACCTGGAGAACAGAGTGGCTCAGTCAGAAGGGCTGCGGGGGAGCATGCTGTGAGGATTAAATGGGGCAACCCAGTTAGACAACATGTGTGAGGGGCTTAAAGCGGTAAGAAGAATTGACTGAGTTCTCAGAAAATGCTTGTTATTATTGTGTGATAATCACACAATTTTCTCAGTTTTATTTGTCACTGACTTGTGACTTGTTCAGATTTTACCAACTTTACCAATTTAGGCTTCATGATATTAGGTTCATCTTTCTTTTAACTGCACTACCAGTTGTGCCAGAACAGAAAATTCAGAGCCACAGTTGTTTTCCAATACATATTTTGGTAACATTGGCTAAAACTCTTAGGGTGCGGCTGCAGCAAACAACATCCAAACCAAGTACTATCGTCGTCTCTCCTCTCTTTTCCTCATTTCCTCTCAACAGAAACGTCTGCAGCTTTGATTGTGAGTCAAAAAGATTAACCCCAGGGTCCCTTTCCCTTTTGTCTGCTTCCTTTGTCCCAGTTCACTAGGATCCAGTTGACATTCAATACAATTCTTACTGACATGCTGCTGAGCTGGGGTTTTGGAGTTTGACTATTGTGGCTCCGCTATTTGAGGATAGCCTTTTACCCTTCGTGTATCTTATACCTAACACCTGTAGGCTTCTGCTCACTGTTACTCTCTCATACGTCCTGAAGGAATATAACAATTATGACTTACCAAACCCTGAAATATTTGTTCCATTAGTGACTCCTTTAGGACAACGGTAATCATTAAAATCATTAACGACATTTGACCTTTGCTTTTCTTATGAAATCTTGTCTTAATGGGAACTGTTGAGGATAAAAGATAAATAAACTTCTACTGCCCTCTGCTGGAGAAAACGGAAATGGGTAAAAAGACACTAAGATTTGGGAAGATTCTTTCTGATGAATTTTAAAGAAACAAGGAGAGAAGCTCCCAATTGTTCTAAGTATAAGAAGATTTAAGGATGAATGAAGAGTTGACGAAAGTCCTCAGCAGTGACTGGATGCAAAATTGATATCTCACCGTAGAAGTGATTAAAGAAAGACGGAAGAAGGAAAGGGATGGATTTTGGGTTGGGAGTAGATATGAGAGAGGCGCTGGTCCTACTTACATGAAGGGGCATTTGAGGGTCTGATCTTTGTTGCTCAATGCAGGAATAACTCATGCATGGCCCATCTTTCTGGTATAGCAAGGAAAGTCTCTGGAGCAGCTGCTGAAAAATTCTAAATGTGAATAATTAAGGATACAGGAATTACCAGAGATAATTGTTACATACATCTCTGTACAGTTTTGGTCCTCTCTCACTGGAGACTCCTTGATTCTCAGGACCTGTAGTGCTTCCAGTGTCCATGAAGTTTTAGGAGAAAGAGATATCAATAAGGATAAGAGACAAAAAGGAGTCTTAATATTCAGCCAGATGGAAAGATCCACAACCAGAGTGAGGCAACGCTAGGTTAAGTCTTCATATCACGGCAAAACTCGCCTGTCTTCATTGGAGGCAGACGGAAGAAAGGCTGGTTTCCAGAACAGAGAGAGCTCTCTCCTAGCTCAGGGCTCTGGTCTCATGCAGAAGCGAGGTGGCCTCTGAAGTTTAATCTGCCATGCCAGAATTAGTGTGTGATACAGAGGTTCCTACGTATTATCACAGGATAGAGTTTGACTACAGAGGATCACAGCCACTGATTTTGGAGCATGGGAGTTGAGCTTTTATGTAATAACTCACATGTCCAGATCCCACACAAAAAGCCTTTTATGAGCTTCAATACCATGTTCTCAACTGTACTGTAGCCGGTATTCGAAAGTCCCACAGACCCTCAAATAGAGCAGAAGTCAGCAGCCTTGCTCCATCCTTGCTCTATTCTTTGCTTCTAATACCAAAACTAGAACTCTGGGCATGAACCTAAATTATTAAATATTAAATACTTGAACTAAAAATATTTTTAAACCATCCCCATATAAAAGTATATGGTTTGTGTTAAAAATTAAAACAAAACAGATATTCACACACATATACACACATACAGATACACATATATATATAAACATATATATATATATACATATATACATGTATATCCTCTTTCATATGTCTTCTGTTTCAAAACTCAGACTCCATTATAGAGAATAGCTTTTATTTCCCCTGCAACTGTTTTCGTTCTCCCATGTATATTTGGGATTATGGTTCACTTTGCCCTGATTCTCAGTCAATTACATATTACCATCAGATAGCAATTATTACCTATGTCTTTATATGTTTTTGGTTCAGTAAAACACCTTCTCTCATTTTCCAATCTTCTTAGTCCTCTTATAGAATTATGCTTAACCAAACATATTTTCTTTCTTTTAAAAGGACTTGTAGTTGGGAGTGTGGCGGGCTTAAATAAACATGCGTAAGAACTCAGAAAACATGTTACTTGGAAGAAAATCCTGAAGAACTACTTGAAGACATATTTTAGTCTATTTTCCTTTCCTCTCTCCCTCCTTTCCACCCTTTCTTCCTTCTATCTTTCCTTTGCTAAGTCAGACATTGCACTCAGTTCCAGGGTTATAAAATTGGAGGGACATCACGCCTAAACTAAAGAATATAGTATAGTCTTGGGAACAGTCAATATAAAAAGAATTATAAAAGAACACAATAACTATAGCAGTTTTGGAGTGAATAAGAGTTGAGTCTTCTCTATCTATAGGAGTCAGAAAAACCTTTAGAGGTAAGCCAATCTCTGAGCTAAGCATGAAAGCATGTCCAAGAGTAGGCCTGGCAGTCAAGAAATAGTAGCTTGTTTTAGATACCAGAAAGAGCATTTGAAAAACTAGAGCTGTGATCTGGCTTGGCCTGTTCAGAGGAATACAAAACATTCAGTGGAGCTAGAGTCTAAAGTGGTGGAGTGAACTTGGAAGATCTGGCCATGTTTTTAGACACACACTTATTCAGGGAGGGCTTTGTTTGCTGTGTGAGGAATGTCAGACTCGATCAGGCCAGTGGCAATGACTAAGGTAGAGGAAAGCAGATGAAATAAGAGGTTGGAGGATGTTTTTTTTCCTAGGTAATGGATGATGAGAACCTGCATTAAAGTAGAAGCAATGAAGAAGGAAAGAAGCAGCTGAATCAGACAAATGTGTGTATTGGAAACTGTGATGTATCTCCTGTCTCTCCCTTTAGGCATGAAGGATGTTTTTGCCCAACTGCGAGGAGTGCTGCTGGCTAACAGCCCTTTTTGTGAACTGTTTTGGCTGAAGAGACACCTCTTCCCCACCAAGGGCATGCCCCCATCTCAGAGCCACCCATGTTCAGTGATACAGTTGCAAGGAAAGTGGGTATAGGACCTGGCCCCTTCTCTTCAATTTCAGATGATTCTAAGGGTCATCCAGCTTCAGAACTCCCTGTGGACTTGATGAACACTTTATTGAGGCTCCGGGACAGCCCAGCTTCTCCCTCTGTGCCATCCTACTTTCTTCTTTTCCCTTCTACCCATGTTGATCACAAAGCATTGTCTAATAACCTTCCAGCAAACTAATCTCCCTTGCAAAACCCAGAAAGCCAAACCTATGATGAGGTGGGATATAGAAGTAATAGATTTGTAAAGCGATTTAACATGAGGACCAATGGAAAAGAAGAACCTAGAATGATTGCTCCAATCACTGAGACAAATGCAGTATACAGGCCAGTATATAGTATATAGTATATAGGTGCATAGGAAACAAAACTCCATAGAACTGATTTTTGTGTGTTTTTTTGCTGAGGAAGATTTGCCCTGGGCTAACATCTGTGCCAATCTTCTTCTATCTTCTATGTGGATGGTAGCCATAGCATGGCTGAGGAGTGGTGTAGGTTTGCACCCGGGATGTGAACTCACAAATCCAGGCTGCCAAAGTGGAGTGTGTGGAACTTTAACTACTTGGCTATGGGGCTGGCCCCAAGAAAACTGTTTTTTTTTTTTTCTTTTTTGAGGGGAAAGCAGATGAGATGGAGCTCATGAGAAACTGAAAAAAAAGGTGACATTCTTTTCAGATTAGAACAGGTAGAAAATGAAATATGTTGGGTTTTTTGTGTCTGAACCGTCACCAAGTCCTGGGGATTCTTTTGTTAAAATAATTGAGGCTTATGGGGTAAGAAGACAAAGCACACAAAGAAGGCTTTAACTTGGTTCTCAGGCAGGTTTTACATCATGCTATGGCAGCCCTTGGTCAAGTATTTTTGTGCCTGGAGTTCACTGGCTCCTAGGAGGGTCCCCCCTGCAGGGGAGACACATTTATTCCAATGACTTGAGAAAAAGAGGAATCTCCAAGCTCCTAGCTTCGGCTCCCTGTTGGGGAATAGGAAAACTTTTTGAAATTCAGTACATCCAGATAATGAGACAAGTCTCTATCTGCTCCTGCAGATTAAGGTTAATCTCAGCAGAGAGCCAAGTGTAGGGCAGTAGATCAAAGATAACTGTCATAGATCATAGTCTCTGGTACTTGAACTTTACCTTCAGAGTCAGATTTAATTGGCATTAAATTTACTTAGAATGAAGTTTAGAAAACAAGCTGGTCAGCTTGTTGTCAGCATAAAGACAACCAAACATAGAGCTGAACAGTGGTTGGAACTTGGAGGACCTGCAACTGAGAAAGGGTTGGCCCAGTAAAGGGGCTGTGGGTGGGAACAGAACGGAGTGGGGGGTGCTGCAAAGTGAGTGGAGACAGAGGCAAAATATTCATTAAAAACCACACTGAATTTGAGCTGATAAGAGATGCTCTTCTTGAAAATCATGCCGGTGTTGCCAAATGCTCAGGTTCATTCTCCTAGAAGGACACTTTTGGGCTAGCCCTGCTAGAATAGATAAAGAGGGTCAGTAGGCAGGGGAGATAGGTTTCATCTAGTCTGTGGTTTCAGAGTCATCACATGGCCTGAGGACGGTGACTCATGGTGGCCCTAAGCTCAGTCTGAGGCTCACACAGCATAGAAGCACTCAGACCTCTAAGGATCCCCACATCCCACTTATAGGAAACCTTCTAAGCAAATAACTCACCCATGTGCCTGTCTTTCTGTGTAGAGAGCAGGTGGCCAAGTGGCGTTGTGCAAATAACTGCTGGCCCAAAAGTAAAGAGCCATCTGATTGGCGACAGCCATCTCTAGAGACAGGAAGAATTTCACCTTCTCCTTTCAAAATTCACTGTACCCACCAGAGATTTCTCCTTTGCTAATATCGTTGACATCATAGGAGTAGTAGATCAGCTGTAGCCCCAGTCCCAGGTCTTGTCGATACCAGTACATTTGATCATGACCCTTAGTCTGAGAACATTCCGGTACAACACTCTTTCCTGTCTTTGTGATCCTATTTCTTGGTGTCTGGGTAACACCAGTATCCATGGAGCCTGCGAGGAAACAAACAGAAACTGGAGTTGGAGCTTGGGAAGGGTCCTCTTGCTGTAGTCTCAAAGGAGAAGCTTCAGCCAGGACCTGGAAAATTTAAGGCAGGGATTTCCCATGTGTTTCCTCACCTGTTCCCAGGAGACAAAAGGCCACACAGCAGAGGAGCATGGAGGCCATGGCAGGGAGCAGGCAGGATGGAGGCATTTCTAGTTCTTAGTGTTGGGAGAAATAGGACGTGGAAATAGGAAAGTGGAAGCAGTCCGTCAGTGATGTCATGGTCCCTCTCAACTTATTAGGCCTCAGAGAAAGATGCAGCCACACCACTTCCCCCTTGGGGCCTAACTTTCTTCACTCCCTTATTCTCAGGCAGGTGGTGCTTTGGTTTACTTATTATGTGTCCCACCACTGGATGCTGAAACTCACTCCATTCTCTTCTCTTCCTGGTTCTCCTCTGCCATCTCTCAGAAGGAAGTCTCTCCCTCTTCTCAGGGGTGACTGTTTCCGTTGTTCAAAGAAGCATCATTCTCCCAGCTAAATAGGCTATGGAGAAAATTCTGAATGCTTTCAATAAAGGGGATCCAGTCTTACTGGAAGGTTGTGACTTTGTAACATTTCTCTTTTTTCTATGTTTATTGATTTTTTCTAACTCAGGTCCAGGTAAGCTTTGCAATTTGAGTATATTCATCATAAAGTTTAAGAGTTTTTTTTAAGGGGGCCAGTAATACTATATTTGTTTCAAAATGCTACTATTCTTTAATGGCTGCTGCTTTTCTGGTCAGTTTTCTGGGCATAGATCTTTACTGAAAATATTGGCTCATTGTATGAAGTTATTCACTTAACGTAGGTATGTATTTCAAAGAAATTCTTAACACTTTCACTCATATTTTGAATTAACTGAAAATAGTTCATTAAAGATATTTTATCAAAACAAAAACTGTTCAGGATTTTAGGAGGAAAACGTTCAATATTTCAATGCAACAAATTACAAACACAACTCAGCTACAACGATAGTGTGAAACTCCGACGTAGTAAGCCAGTGCTCTCTGCCACTTCAGGTCTGTGCCTGGCCTGCGTCTGCCTCATCCACGAATACACCATGGCATCTTACACTAGTGGATCCTGCTGCACATCATACCAGGAAAGTCTTCTTTTTAATATTTTTCTTTGGATTATGAAAATTTCTAATATATGCTAGTAGATATAATAATATAATAAGCCTCCTTGTCTCCACAGTATCCAGCTTCAATAATTACTAACTCACAGCCTCTCTTGTTTATTCCTCACCTACTTCTCTCCCGCCTGTATTCTTTTGCTTAGTTGCTGATTTATTTAAAAGTGCCCAAGCACATGTTACAGCCACTGTATACACTCTATATGACATATGCCAGTGTCCTCTCCCTCCCTCTCTCTCTTTCTAGGCAGAGTTCTCCACTAATAATTCCAATAGAAATGTGAATTTGTTCCAGTAAATTGCTTATCCTGGGACTCGATTAATACAAACAAGATAATGATAATAAAGATGATCATTTTGGGTTTGTCCTTAGTGGGAAAAATATCATTGCCCTAATTTGCAATTCTTAAAGGACTCATGTTGTTTTGCTGCCCCCAGCTGTAGGTAGTGATTTGAGCGGAAGAGAGATTTGGAAGCTGAATGTAAACTATTATTGGAGGTCATGTCAGTTGAGAGAACAAAGGACTCAGGTTCAGTGGAGTCCTACAGGGGAAGTTCGTAGATGCGTGGCAAGGAAAGGAGAAGCAGGAGTCGTGTGGGAGCAGGATCCATGCCAGAGGAGGAGAGACTGTTGCTCTTCTGATCTGTGATTTATTGGTCTGCGTAACAAACATCCTCCGGCACAAGGGATGCCAAAGGAGAAATGATTTGTTTTTTTTTACTACTAATTAGCACTTTCTGTGTCATAAAAAATTTTTTCCTACCTTCAACTCACAAAGATCTTTTCCTGTCTTTTCTTCTAGAAGACTTGTAATTTTAGCTTTTGTACTTAGGTCTATGATCCATCTCAAACTGACTTTTGTTTCTGGTATGAGGTATCAGTAAAGTTCATTTCTTTCCATGGGATCATTCAGTTGTCCCCACATTATTTGTTGAAAAAATTGCTATCTTAATGCATTGAAATTTCCGATCTATAAACATGATATATCTTTCCATTTTTAATATTTTCTTTAATTTTCCTTTGTGATGTTTTGTGGTTTTTCAATGAGCAGATTTAGCTAAATTTATTCCTGTTACTGATACTATTGTGTACAGGTTGTTTCCTGAAGTTGATTTTTCAATTGTTTTCAGCTAGTATAAAAACACTTGATTTTTTAAAATTGACCTTTTTTTAATATATCCTGTCATCTTGCTAAATTCACTAATTATTTCTAGTTGTTGTTCATTGATTCCTTAGGGTCTTCTACATAAACAACCATGCAATATGACAATAGTGATAATTTCACTTCTTCCTTTCCAACATTTAAGACTTTGCTTTCTTTCTTTGTTTTGCCTTATCAAAGTGGTTAAGACTTCCAATATAATGTTGAAGAAAAGAGGTGAGAGAAAACAACATACCTTGTTCCTGATTATAGGAGGAAGGTGTTCAACAGTCACCATTAAATAGGACATCAGTTGTATGTTTTTGTTGATACTCCCCATCAGATTGAGAAAGTGTTCTTCTATTACCAATTTGATGACAGTGCTTATTTTGAACGAGTACTGGATTTTGTCAATGTTTTCTCAGCATCTATTGAGATGGCCAAATGATTATTCTGCTAAGTGATGACATACATTGATTTCTTTTTTTTGGAGGAAGATTAACCCTGAGTTAACATCCACCACCAATCCTCCTCTTTTTGCTGAGGAAGATTGGTCATGAACTAACATCCGTGCCCACCTTCCTCTACTTTATATATGGGACACCTGCCACAGCATGGCTTGTAAGCTGTGTGTAGTTCTGTGCCAGGGATCCGAACCAGAGAACCCCGGGCTGCCGAAGTGGAGCACGCAAACTTAAAGACTACGCCACTGGGCCTGCCCCACCATACATTGATTTTTGAAAGCTAGTTCATTGTTTCTTCTGCAATAAATCCACTTGGTCATGATGTATTATCACTATATGTGTATAAACACATACACACATGCATATATACATATATACACTCACATTCGGACTTGACTTGTCAATATGTTGGAAAGGACTTTTCTCATCTATGATCGTAAAGGATATTCTGTAACGTCTTTGTCAGGTTTTGGCATCAGGGTTTTGCTGGCTTTACATGATGACTTGTGAAGTGTTTCCTCCTCTTTTATCTTCTAAAAAATAATTTATGTAAAGTTGGCATTATCTTTTTCCTTAAATGTTTGATAGAATTCACCAGGAAAGGAATCCGTGTCTGTAGTTTCCTTGGAAGGAATGTTTTTGATAAATAATTCAATTTTCTTCATATAAGTTTCTTCACATTTATAATTTCATCTTAAATCAGTTTGGTAAGTTTGTATTTTTCAAATAATTTCATTTCATCTTAGTTGTGGAATTTCTTGGCATATACTTATTTGTGAGTCTATTGGCATTTTGATGTCTATCTTTATCTATAGAGATATTCTCTTTTCCATAATTGATATGTAATTTGTCTTGATTGATTTGGGTTAATCACTTTTATCAATGGTCAAACCATGACCACATTTTCCTCTAAATCCTTGAACGTATATTTATAGTAGCTACTTGTCTGAATCTTTCTACATCTTTATCATTTCAGGGTTGGTTTCTATTGCCAATTTTTTTCCCTATTTATGGGTCTTATTTTCCTATTTCTTCCTATGTCTAACACTTTTTTCATTGCATGATTGAAATTGTAGATGCTACATTGTTGAAAGTCTTGATTTTTTTTGTTTGCATTTATTTAGAGAGTGCTACGATATTTTTCTCTAAAAGGCAGTTAATTTATTGGCAGATCAGCTGGATCCCTTGGAGGCCTGTGGAGCTTCCTTAGGGCAGTTCTAGAGTGGCTCTCACTCTAGGGCTTGGGTACCCCTTCTCTCAAGCTGTGACCCACACGCCCGGGGGTGCCAAGTGTATTCTGGGTGGTTCAGCAAGGTCTCTCCACCCTGGCTGGTCAGAGTTCATGTCTCCCAGGACTGTCTGGCCGCTAGACTCTCCTTCCTCTCACAGTTCCCCAGGATTGCTCTCAGTCAGGCCTGAGGGAGGCTCTCTCTATGCCTGTGCTGTTCGCTATCTGATCAAAGACTAAAGGGGACTCCATACAATATTGGGAGTCTTTTCCTGCACAGCTGACCCTCACAAACATCAGTAACTCCACAGCCGTGAACTCTGACCTCTGCCTCCCCACCAAAGTGAGACCACTGTGCTCTGTTTGGTCTCCATGCCGTTGTGTTGTATCCAGAAACTACCAAGGCCAAGAAACTGTACCCAGGCAGAGACTTGGGGCAATAGTGAGGTTCCCATCTCCGTTTCTTCTTCTCCATGATGAGAGCCTTCTACTGCCTGTTGTCTACTGTCTGAAAGCTGTTGCCTTAAAATTTTGTCAAGTTTTAGAGTGGCTTATGGATGCAGGGCAAGTACAGTAACAACTATCCATTTTGATCAAAAGCTAAATTCCCAGGAATAAGCAATTTTAAGGTTCCTGGTCGCTATTGTCAAACTGATGCTATTGTATGTAGTTTATAAAAGTAACCCCCTGACTGGGCTCTAGTCAAACTGAATAACATAATTCGCTTTTAAAATGTTCTTAAATACTTCTTTGCAAATATTATTTCTTTCCAAATTTGCATGAAATTTTTTCTATTCATGTTTTCTCATTTCCTATTAAATTTCTGGTTTGATTCTTTTCTCAATTTATCTTCACCTTAATGGTAAACACTGACAGTTTTCTGGGTATCACTTAAAATTTGTGTTCCTAAATTATTCCTCAGGAATTTGTTTTAATTTAGCCAATGAAAAATTGCTCCCTACAGAGAATGTAACATTCTCATGTTGTTCATTGAGAAATCTACAATTTGCCATAACTACACATTCTTTGAAACACATTTTTTCATGGCTCTATTTACTCTTCTCTTTTTGTCCAGAGCCTGAAATCCCATGTAGTACAACTAAAAATTTCTCAGTCCTTTTACCTCTCAGGGAAAGGGGTTTGCTCTCAAGCATTGGTGCAATTGAGATGGATCAACCATTGTATCAAGAGCTCAGTGAAACTGGTGGTTGCATTGGATGGAATTTGGCCTAAAATAGGTAACATGAGGGCAAATATTAAGTTTCTAAGAAAAATGTCTGAATTTTTACTGCCCCTGTTATAACCTGACAGCAGAACCCAGTTAGAAAAAAGAGGGAGAAAAATTAATTTTAATCAAGTTTGCTCCGGGGAGCAAGAAGCATAGCTGAATGGAATGAAGCATTTTCTCAGAGTTTCTGGATGAACAGAGGTTGTTGATGGGTGATAAGTAGTTTTGGGGGCAGCCACAGTTGGAAACCTTTCTACACTACACAAGGACATGAGTAATAGTGGGGGAGACAGCACTGTGGATGCCTAGGGGACTGGGGATGGGAGAAATGGAGGTGCATTTCAGTAATGGAGATAACATGAACCTGCCCAAGAAGAAAGGCCACCTGTCCCCCCACACATACTGGTTCTTTGAAGTCTGGAACAAGGATGAAGTCATATAGGGAGGTGGTATCTCAATGTCTAAAATAGAAAGGGCACTAATACCTAGTATATTTCAAGAACTCCTACAAATGATTGAGAAAAATATAGAGCTCCCAATAAAGAAATGGCCCAAGGATATGAATAGGCCATTTTGAGAACAGAAATCCAGGAGAGACATGTAATGAGAAACAGCTCAAATTCATTAGCAGTACAAAAAATGCAAATGGGAGATGGAGGGAGGGAGGAAGGGAGGAAGACAGCATTATCCAGCTTTCCAGATGGTTGCCAGTTAGTAGTATAGGAGTATAAAGTAACCCCCTTCCTATTAAATTATTGGTTTTATTTATTTTTCTGAAATTGTCATCTGCATCTTTATGGTAAACACTGGCAGTGTTCTGGGGGGAGAAGTGGAAGAGAGATTGGAATCTCCTTACACTGATAGACTGGCAACAATCTAGAAAACTGGATAATGCCATAAGAGGATAAGAGGATATGGCAAATGTTATGTGCTTTTAAGTGGGATTTCTGAAGAGCCCTCTGTTGGTATTTAGATACATAAAGTTACATATACATATAGTACTCCATGTCTCAGCAATCACGGTTCTGGGTATATAATCCTATAAAATGATTATACAGGCCCATGATGAGATATGTTCAAGCATATTCAAATGCTGGCATGAAATTGGAGGAAAACTAGGTGTCTATTTCTAGAGAAGTGGGTATGCAGTACTGTGCATCATTTAGAAGCAACAGACTAGATGTACATACAGAAAAGTGAAGCATTTCACTTACTTTGAGCTGAGTGGAACAATCTAAGAGACATAATTGTATGCATAAAGATTTACATGATTTTGAATACGTACATACAGAGCAAGAGTTGAGTTCTCCTGGAGAAGGTTCATGGCTGGATCATGACCAGTCTGTTCTTTCCCCTGGGATTTTAAACCCAGGTTTAGAAAGAGCTGGGCTGGTCTTTGTCAGTGTGGTGAAATGATGACAACTGAATTTGTGACCTTTAATGACCATCTTATCTTGTCATGAGGACTGGAAGAAAAGAGAAAGTCAGAATACAGGGAGAGAAAAACAAGATGCTGATAAAATAAGAGAAGAAACATGAGAACTGGAGAGGCATTCATTCCAGTCTCTGGCCAAGTGGTGTTTTGTCCAGAATTGTCTGTCCATCACTCCTTGACTGCTGCTAACCACCCTTTAGCCTTGTACTAAATTCCACTGTGGCTTAACCTTCCCCAGTTAATTTCTGTTACTTCCTTCGAACCTCATATATCACCGGCTTCCTGAGTTGGGTCCATGATGAGTTTGTGCACTAAGAGGAAGTACCATTTCAGCGCTGTGGATCGACTGCTGGCACAGAAATACAGTGCCAAGTCTCCTGGTTCGGAGGACTTGATTTCCAGGCTGCAGGTTAAGTTTTTGGGGCATTGAGGTGAGAATCGCTCCTTGACCAACTCAATTTGATCAAGAACTTGTCCATCCTCCAAATAAATCAAAAACTTAAACTCTTTTTTCTGAATCTGTTGATACCAGTAAACAGAAGTATGTCCTTTTTGGGGCATACAATCCATCCTTGCTTTCTGTCCTTTGCTTTTGACCAGATGTCCTGGAGTCTGGGTGATGTTGGCATCAACAGAGCCTGTAAGAGGAGGACACAGCAGCTAGAGACAAAGCCCAGGAGGGAGCCTGACAAGGAAAAAGCTTGGGACTGGGTGTTGGCAAGCCCAGAACGAGATTTTACTTTTGCGCCCAGGACTCACCTGTACTCCCAGGAGACAAAGGGCTACACTGCAGAGGAGACTTGCACCCATGGTGGCATCGAAGTAGCAAAAGGATGAGGCTTTTCCATGTCCCATCAGCAAGCAACCTCCCTGTGACGTGATTGCTTTGCAGACTCATAATCCTTATGTTACTGCTTCACGTTACAGGACAAAACCACTTCGTGGTATCAGAAGGAAAGCTTTTCTCCTTGCTCAGTAAATACAGTTTATATTTTATTCATTTTAAAACAGTCATTTAAAAAACATTTTATATATATTTTTACTAATAGAAACTGTATACATGTATATTTAAGAAGTTAGAAAATAAAACACCATTTCACTACCAAAGATGATCACTGTTAACATCTTAGTGATATTCTTTCCAGATTTCTCCCTCCATCTCCTCTTTATGTGTGTGAGTGTGTACATAGACGTATTCTTTTTGATAAAAATACACCAGTCTGTAAATGCCATTTTATATATTTTTTTCAGTTAACGATCATCATCTCTCCGTGACAATGCATTCTCATTTTACAGACCATCTAGTTTTTATTTAAAGTTTAGCAGTTGTCTGAAAAATGTCCTTCATCATTGATTTGAACATCAGTTTCTGACTCAGGACTGGGCACTGCTTTTGGTGATTAATTATCTAATTATCTTTTACTATAATGCAGATCCCTGTTCTTACTGTTTTCGTGATTCTGAGACGAGCCACTGCTTTGCAGAATGTTTCACGTTCTTGATATTTCTAGCGTATTTTAGCTGGTTCATTTGTTGGTGTTTATTTTAGACAACCTCTCTTTTTCTTCCCTGATTTTTCTCTCCATCGCCCTGTATTTTAAATAGTGCACTTCTTTTTTCAAGATCTATTTTTGCTCACTCTCTTCTTCCTTCATCCCATCGCCATTCCAGGTAAGTAATGTTAACAGCCTAGATGTCTCCTTACTCATTCAATTGTTCAATGAAGTTGTTTTCTCCAAATTAAAAAGTAGATATTTTATATGTACACAAGAATTTGATAACATATCAATAAAATGAGCATTTGAACAAATAACACCTCTTGAGAAATAAAATGTTGCCAGTCTTTGAAATCTCTTTTTTCTTTCCCAAATATAATGCCCCTCCACTCCCTGTCCTCTAACTCTATCAAGGTGTTTGTGTTTATCTTTTTTTACTTTCAATTTATATTTTAATACATAGGTGTATAACTAAACAAAAGTGTGTATTTTTGCAAGCTTTAAACTTTATACAAATGGGGCAATGCTGTATATATCTCTTGCAATGTAATTTTTCACTCAATATTATGAAATTCAATCATATTGATGTGTTTAATTTTAGTTCATTCATTTTCACTGCCTTATAATTTCTTTATAGTAATACACCATCATTTATTTATCCATCCTTCTGTTGGTGTACCTTTGGGTATTTCACAGTTTTTTGCTATTACCAGGTAGTATTATACTGAATATACTTGTACTTGTGCCCTGGTTTACATATAAGACTTCATCTAGAAAAGAGTTTTTCAGGTAACTAAAATATCATTTCCCAGCATTGAGTTATAATTTGTGCAATGAGTGTGAATTCATTGCATAATATACTTTCTTCTCAAGAGTCTTAGATAATTGAGTATGTGATCATAAATCAATTATTTCTTAATGAATGCTGTTATTTTGGTAGATAACTTTATTTTATTTTTACATCCGAGGTCATCTGTAATAAAGACACTTTCATGATGAAACGTTTGGTTGGAGTCTGGTGGCTTAGAAACAGTTGCTGCCCCCTTGTGGAGGAAAGGCATGTGTGTGTGCGTGCGTGTGTGCGTGCATGTATGTGCGTGTGTGCTCACGTGCGCGCGCGTGTGTGTGTGTGTGTGTGTGAGAGAGAGAGAGAGACAGAGAGAGAGAGAGAGAGGGAGAAGAGAAATGAAAATGATGTAATGATTTAGAATGAGCATCATTAGAAAGTGCAGCATGTGCATAGAACTCAGAGAAAGAATCCTGCTGACGGGTTGCTTCCAATGACTGGGTTTAGGCTTCAGGCTTTCAGCAAGATCTGCAAAGTTGAGCATCTCATCTTCATATGGGAGCTTTTACCGTTGTTGGTACCATAGGCCCCTTTGGCAATCTGGTAAATCCTTAGGACCCCTTCTCAGAATAAAGCTGTAAACCCATAAAATAGAATGCATAATATTACAAGGGAAACCAACTATTTTGAAATGTAGTTACCAAAATATTTTTTCAAAATTTGTGATATATTAATATGCATACATCTTTAAAATTCATTAAATTAAATATATCCTGGCAAGTCTAAAAACTGCTGTGATTTCAAAATAGTGATGAGGGTAAATGATGTTTACTCTATGTAATGTGATATGAAAATAACATGACTTTCATATCAACTATGATATATGCAAATGTCTGTGATTTCTATCATTGTCACAAGTACTCCTAAGATTGCTGTGGTTTATTCACTATTTCTATCATGAACAGAATGCTGTATTTTAGTTAGAGATTAGTGAAAATAAAGATAAATTCTTCCCATTCAAAATCATAGATACCTTCAATTCTATCTATCCACCCCTTGGAGGCCTATGGGCCCCAGGTTAAAATTTTCTGCTTTAGAAGAGAATATGCTTAATGCTGAAATCCATGAACAGGAAGAATTAGAAAGTTCACATATCCTCAGAAATAGTTTACCCACATATGCAATCTCAAATTTGTCAAAGGTGTCCTGATTAAAAACAAAAGGAAAAACATTTAAACCACTTCTTTAGACTGAATACAGGAAATCATGACAATGACAGGTACTTACTATGATTGTATCTGGTCCTGGAAACATGACACATTTCTATAATCTACCTTTCTGTATATGATCTTCGTTATCAGTTACTTTCATCATCATCATCATCAACATCCTCATTATCGTGATGTATATGTGATTCTCAGGGGCATTATTGCAATAGAAAAATGACAGGGACACAGTACGATAGAGATATACTTTCCGCCATGAAGTACTGAGGCTTTATGCTAAGGAATCCTGTAATCAATCAGAAATAATATCCCCAAAATGGAATAGCAAAAAGATCTACACAGATTATACTTTAAAATAATCCCTTACAATAGTATGTTACTAATTCTGAGATACTTCAGATCTCAATGAATGGTAATATATGCATTATTCTTATTGACAGAATTTTAGACAGATCTAGTGTGTTCAAGATCCTTGTTGCATTCATTGTGAAGTTGTGTCATGTTTCAGAGGTAGCTCAAAGGAGTAAATAATGAAAAAACATACATTGCTCGACACCTTTTCCCATATTGCAAAAGAGTCCACTGTCTGCTCCCATTCTGTGGCTCTAACGAGGTAAATCTTCATCTGGAATCCTCATATATTTTCAAAAGAAACACTGAAAGGATAAACCAAGTAAATAATAAAAATGGTTACCTAAAGGAGAAAAAAGAAATTGGGTAAAGGAGACAAAGAGAAAGCAAGAGCAAGATGAGTCATTTCTGCCCCAATAGATTGCTCATTGTATTAAAAGTAAGCAATCTAAACAATCCAGTCAAAACAAAGAGATTGCCAATGTGGATACTCAAAGCTAAGGAACACTGAATTGATTTGCTAGGAGGATGAGGAGAAAGACCACCCTGTCTGCAGGACTCCAGGCCTGATGAAAGGCCCACAGCAGGAACAAGAAGACACTGACAGACTTCACCAGCAGAGCTGTAACACCCGAATTCTCCCCTCCAAATGACGTGCTTAAGTGTAAACATTCCCTTTAATTATTCTTAATTCATTGGTTTATATTTACAAGCAAAACGCAGATCTTCTTAAAGTGCACTTTGCAGAAATTTCACAACTTTTTCGATATGTTTCAATTAGTATATTTTACATTAAACCAGAACAGTAGGAACACTTGGTTCACTCAGGAGATGAGGCTGACGTGAGCTCACGTGTGGTGGCTGGCGAACACTGACTTCTGGAGAAGATATTTTTATGTAACATACCGAGGTTGAGATGTCAGTTGAGATGTAAAGACTAAATTAAATTGTGTTAATGCAAAATCTTGGCATAAAATATTTTAATAAATAAATTCCTTATGAGTATTAAGAGTACATTCATAATACATTTCTAAAAATAAATTTAGGAGAAATTCAACAATGTATGTGCAAGACGTGTACAATAAAAAATTACAAAACAATGCTGAGAGAAATTGACAAAGACCTTGATAAAGGAGCATGGAAAGATTTTTTGGGGAAAGGGAAATGTTCTGTATCTTGATTGTCATGCTGTTTACATGGGTGTAAATATTTGTCGAAATGTATTGAAATATGTATTTAAATTGGGTGCATTTTACCGTGTATATGTTATGCCTCAACAGAGTTGCTTTTCAAAGTTGCATGATGGTAGTATTCCAGGGGGAGGGAGGAGCTGAGTTTCCCACTGAGATTCTATGGCAGGGACAGCTGTGAGAAGCAGTCATGAAACCTTAATGAGTCTCTGGGTCTGGTTCAATGGAATGTGCTGGGCCAGAGGATCAGGGTCCTCAGGAAAGACAGCTGACCTGCCTGTTATCCTTATTCCTGAAGGCTTTGCCACAGGTTTGCCAGGTGGAAAACACAGATTCCATATTTTTAAAAGATAGCTAGAAATCCCTCAAGCTCATGGGAAAAAAAGGGTATCTTGGGTCTTCCCTTTGCCAGATATCCTGCAAACTGAAGAATCTGAGCCCCCTTACATCTTCCTTCCCCTTCCTTGGGTTTCTTGCCCCCATAAGCTGTTTTAAACATTCTTTTCTGGTCACCTAGAGCTGCCATTTACACGTTTTTCCTTCTGGTTTATGCTCTTTCAAGTTGGTTTCTGTTAGTTCCTGTTCACCTAACACACCACTATTTCCTGAGCTGGGTCCACGATGAGTTTGTGTGCTAAGAAAAGCTCACATTCAGCACTGTGGATTCACTGCTGGCACAGAAATACAGTGCAGAGTCTCCCGGCTCAGTGGACTTGATTTCCAGGCTGCAGGATGCATCTTGGGGGCATTGAGCTGAGAATTGCTGATCAAACCCTTCTATTTTATCCGTAATCTTTCCATTGCGTAAGTAAACCAAAAAGTCAAACTCTCCTTCCAGCTTCTGGCGATACCAATGAACATAACTATGTGTTTTTATGGGGACACAATCCATCTTTGCTTTCTGTTCTTTTCCTTTGACCAGATGTCCAGGACTCTGGGTGACCTTAGTGTCCATGGAGGCTGTGGAAGAAAAAGACAAAAGGTAGAGAAAGGACCCAGGAGGGAGCCTGGTACCCAGCAGCCCCAGGAGCAAGTCCTGAAACTGGAATCGGACATGTTCACAACAGGAACTCACCTGCTCCCCAGAAAAAAAGGGCCACACAGCAGAGAAGTCTGCACTGCATGGCTGGCTCAGGGAAAGTAATGGCAAGTGGCCTTTGTTCTAAGGCTTCCTCATATCCCATCAGCCTCCTCCTCCTCATTTAGTGGCTTCCCATTGTCTTCACAGTCTCCATGTACAGGAGACTATAACACTTGACAGGATGTGGGAGGGCAGGCAGAGCTGGCGAAAACAACTAGTGTGAATTTCAAACTGCCTTTATTTTCTTTTTCCCTGACTCTGCTCCTTCATTTTTTTAAGTAATATCACTTACACATCATTTATTTATTTGCTTTTTAAACATGTTAATGTGCCTCCTCCCTTCCATCTCAGGAAATACATCATACAGCTTGGTATATATCAATCATAGCCTTCACCACATTTATAAAATCAAATAGCATTGACTTTACAATAAAAAATTAAATGTTGAGCTATCCGAAACAATATCTATGAGAAATATCCAATGCCCCTAGGAAACAATAAAATGCATATTCTTTCCTGAACCAGTCAGTTTAGGAGATAGATTATAACTGAGAAGTTTTAAGCCTCTGTGTTATTCTTCCAGATTTCATTTTTCTTTCTCCACCACGTCCAGGAGACCATAATCCTGAAGTTTATATTTTTATTCATTTGCTTTTCATTATAGTTTTTAGCATTTATGTAAGAACCTGTAAATTATTATTTAATGTTGTATGTCTGAAATTTATCTAAAGGGGATTATTCTGTTCACACTTTTTTCTGTGACGTTCTTTTTCTCTTCAACATTATGTCTGTGATATTAATTCATGTTGATGGATATAATTTTAGATGATTCATTTTCAATAATGATTCCATTCTCTTTGTTTGCTAAAATTTGTTATCCATTCTTGAATTAAAGCTCACTGTTTTTTTTCCTATGTTTTTTCTCAACTGTAACAGGACTGAATTCTTTTACATTTCTCTGCATATCTAGGTGCAGGATTTTCTCTATTCCTGGGAATTAAAGATTGAGACTTAGTGAAACCACATCAACTTTACATAATATGACAAAATTCTTTCCAAATTAAAATAAATAGTCTCATCATCATTTCAGCCATGTTTTTAAATGTTCCACATCTAGCATCCAGTTGGAATGTAATATCCTTTTAATTTTGTCTATTAGGTTAAAGTCGTATTTCACTGCAGTTTTAGTTTGCATTTTTATGATTTCTAAGGAGGTTGAATATATTTTTGCATATTTATAGGCCACTCATGTTTTCTGTAAAGCTCTCTTTGTCCATACTTCTTTTTGGATGATTAGCTTTTGTTTAACAGTGCTTTATATACTCTGGAAACCAAACCTTTGTCAGTTACATGTATTGCCAATATGTTTCCAATTTTTGACTTGTGTTTTCACTCTTATTGTAATATTTTTTGTTGAATTTCATATTTTGGTAGTTTATCGTTCTCTTTTTGGGGGGCTATGCATTTTTAACTTCTTTATAAAAAATGCTCCCATAGGACAAGTTCATAAAGATATACTCTCATATTATTTACCATGAAAATTAACATTTTGAATGTTGCATTTAAGCACTTAATCCAGGTAGAATTCATTTTTGCACATGCTGTGAAGAAGGGTTTAAATGAATCTTTCCTTGTGTGGATGACCACTTGTCCCAGACTCACTTATTGTATATTCCATCATTGCCCCACACACCTGCAATGATGGCCCTATCATATATTAAGTGCTTATATAGGCATGGGCCTATTTTTAATCTATTATTTTCCATTTTTATATTTGTTTATGCTTTTTTTGTTACCCTAAATTATAAAATAATTTGGTGATTGGTAGGGGAAATTATCTCACTTTAAACTTCTTCAATACTATCTTGCCTATTTTTGTCCCTCTTTTCCACTTAAATTTCAGATGATTTTAGTCAAATTTCATGAAAAAATATCTTTGGTGATTCTGATTAGTGCTGCATTGAATTTGTAGATGGCATTTGCAGAAATTGGAATACTCTTACCATTGGGTTTACTTACTCATGATCATGGTATATATCTCAGCATATATCAAATTTTTTAAAATGTCTTCCTCTAAAATGTTAATAATTTTCTATATTAAAGTTTTTCTGGGGTCGGGTCCATGGCCGAGTGGTTAAGTTCGCGCGCTGCGCTGCGGCAGCCCAGGGTTCAGATCCTGGGCGTGGACATGGCACCGCTCCTCAGGCCACATTGAGGCGGTGTCCCACATCCCACAACTAGAAGGACCTGCAACTAAGATATACGACTATGTACCGGCGGGGGGGGAGGGGGGTTGGGAAATAAAATAGAAAAAAGAAAGATTGGCAACAGTTGTTAGCTCAGGTGCCAATCCTTAAAAAAAAAAGGAAGATTGGCAGCAGTTGTTAGCCTAGGTGCCAATCTTAAAAAAAAAAAGTTTTGCTTATCTACTAGTATATTTTTTAGGTGTTTTATATTTTATGTCACTATTTGTAAATGGTCTCTGTTTAAAAATATATCTTTCAACTCTTGCTATTATATGGAAATAAAACTGATGTCTTATATTTATATTGAATTCCATAAACTTATTAAATTTTGCTATTAATAATTCAAAGCTTCTATAGATTCCTTTGGATCATTCTCTAAACTTGTCATCTGTCAATAATCACTTCTTTCTCTTTCCTTTCTTATTCTTACCCTTTTCTTCTTGTTCCAGTGATTGGAAATTCAGCACAAAGTGGAATAGAAATGGTGGTGAGATTTATTTGCTTATTTATCAATTATGTATGAATTGGACAACTACAGATACTGGATATGTGGTAAAGGCTATGAAGGTTACAAAGTGTAAGATTGGATCCTGCTATTTCAAGGACCCACTGGTGTCCCAGGATACCTGCAAATCATTCTCCCAACCAGTGTCTAACATATCTCACCTGAGGGACCTGAAGGATCTACGAACTTCTCAGGTGAAGGAAGAGCTGAGCCTGCTCTTTATGCTCCAGGGGTATTTTACAGAAAGACTCACATCACCCCCTAGTGGTCATGGGGCAAATTCATCAGATGCCCTCTGACCTCTCACTGCCTTCACCTTCCAGGTGAATGGGGAGCTGAGTGGGGAGTTGCCAGCTCCAAGCTGTGAAGCAGCATCCAGGCACCTCGTGTATCAGAGAGGAATTAGGAAATAAGCAGTGCTTGGTGCGGTAACCTGCGCGTAATGCTTAGAATTGTTACAGGTAATTAATTATATAATCACTCAGTCGCTAATCTAATATTGATTGATGGCTTATCGGTATAATTTGCATTCTCAATCTTTTCTAGCTACCATTCAATGCGAGCATGCTCTTTAAGTCTCTCTCCTAAATCCTCTGCCCTTTTCTTTGTATGTTCTGTCACCAAGGGATCCTAAGCACTTTCATTCTTCCAATTATGCCAGATGTCCTGAATTTTTACCTCTCATCCACATCCATTTTCTGAGTCCATGTCTTGTACATGCCACTGCTGTCTGTACGTTTCCAGTCAGTTTTCTGCCTCAAAGTCACCCCGAATCTCAATAAATTGTGGTCTTCCCTCTGGGTCCTCCGAATCCATCTGGCTATGGTAGTCTTCTTCAATCCTCCCTGTCTATTGCCTCTCATGTCTAATCAATTACCAAGTCCTTTGTTTTTACCTTCCAAACATCTTTTAAATCTCTCATTTCCTTGTGTGTCTATCACTACCATCCTCATCCTAGCTGCACTTTCACTTGCCTGGGCGAACGCATTGGCTCTTTTCTCTGCATCAGCTCTTTCCACACTGATGGTGAATTTTTCACACCGTAGCCAGGGCAATTAAGAACACACACGTGGACCTTGAGGGAATTACGTTAAGTGAAATAAGCTAGATAGAGAAAGACAATCTCTGTATGACTCTACTCACATGTGGAAGTTAAACGTGTAGTCAAAGAGAACAGATAAGTGGCTACCAGGGGAAAGGAGGGGTGGGGGGTGGGCACAAAGGGTGAAGGGGTGCACCTACAACACGACTGACAGACAATAATGAACAACTGAAATTTCACAAGGTTGTAAACTATCATAAACTCAATAAAAATTTAAAAAAAGACACACATGCATGCACCCACACCCCCACCTACACCCACACAAACATACAACAACAACAAACACTAATCTGATTACTACAAAAGTCAAATATCCTAACCTCAATGGCAGGGCAAGTTGTATGTGAGAACTCTCTGTACTTTCCACTTAATTTTCCTATGAACCTAAAATTGCTCTAAAAAATAAAGACTAGTTAAAAAACACTCAGTGACTGCTATTACATTTTATATTAAATTCTATGTCATATACTTTGATTTATAAGGTAAGGAAGGGTCTGATGTCTGATGTCTGCCCACCTCTCTCCAGTTTCACCTTGTGCTCGCCCCCTTTGTCTTTGCTCCTGCCCCATCACTACATCTTTCCATTCATTAAGCACACCGATTTCTGTACTACCTGAAAAATTTTGCACTGGATCTTCCATCTTTCTTAATTGACTATCAGTTCATTATCCCAGGTCCCACTTAATAACCTCCAGTTCATCTTCAAGATGACATCTCAAATGTGACTTCCTCTAAGAAACCTGCTCTGTGACTCTCTTAGGTCTCTGTGTGTCATAAGCAGTGGCAGCTGGATTCAGTGTCACTCAATGCCCTGTCTGTGCCTCACTGACACAAGGCCAGAGACGCTGGATCCCATGAGTTTAACAGAGACTTAGAGACGGAAGGTAGTGGTAGAGGATCTTTATGCCTGACTTTTAGAAAGAAGGCTTCTGAGCTCCTGTAGCTTAGGAAATATGAGACTAGGATTTTTGTTCTTACTCAGCTGCGTTTGATGGTCTCTTCTCTCATCCCTCTGACATCATCCGGCATCTGCACAAACAATTCCCTTTAATGTGGAAGTTAGTGTTTTAAGGAGCCCTTTTCTCCTGTATTGTATCTGGTTTGCTTTCCTTTTGTTTATTTTTAGCCTTATTGTAATTGAGTTACTGTACACAAAGTTGCACATATTTAATGTATAGAATTTGATGAGTTTGGAGATACGCATACACCCCTGAAACCATCACCACAATCAATGTAATAGACGTACCTATTCCCTCCCAAATTTTCCTAGTGTCTCTTTGTTTTTGTTTTTTGTGGTATGACCACTTAACATGAGATCTACCCTCTTAACAAATTTTTAAGTGCACAGCACAGTATTGTTATCCAAAAGCCTACGTTGTACAGCTATGTCTTACAGAAGATCTCTAGAAAGCATTCATCTTGCATAACTAAAACTTTATATCAGTTTAACAACTCCTCATTTCCCCTTCCCTATAGGCCCTGGCACCCCACTATTCTATCATTTTGCTTCCACAAGTCTGGCTACTTTAGATACTTCATATAAGTGGAATTGTGCAGTATTTATCTTTCTGTGACTGGTTTATTTCACTGAGCATGTCTTCTGGGTTCATCCATGTTGTTGCAAATGACAAGATTTTCTTCTTTTTAAAGGCTGAATAATATTCTATTATATGTATATACCGCATTTTCTTTACCCACTTATCTTTTGATAGAGCTGTTCCCATATTTTGGCAATTGTGAATAATGCTGCAATGCACATGGGAGTACATATATGTCTTCAAGATCATGATTTTAATTATTTTAGATATATACCCAGAAGTGGGATTGCTGGGTCATATGTTAGCTCTATTTTAGACTGTTTGGGGAACTCCATGCTGATTTCCACAGCAGCTGCACCATTTTACATTCCCACCAACAGTGTACGAGGGCTCCAATTTCTCCACATCCTCACCAATACTTTGTTATCTTTTGTTTTTTTGGTAATAGCCATCCTTACTGGAGTGAGGTAATATCTCATTTTGGTTTGCATTTGTTTTTCCCTGATGATTAGTGACATTGAGCAGCTTTTCATGAACCGTTTATCCATTTGCACGTCTTCTTTGGAGACATATCTATTTAAGTCCTTTGCCAATTTTTAAATCAGATTATTTATTTTTTGCTATCAAGTCTTAGAAGTTTATTATACATTTTTGGATATTAACACTTTATCAGATATGTGGTTTGCAACTATTTTCTCTAATCCCATACAAATCTATTGTAATTAGCATAGTATGGCACTGGCATAAAGACAGACATATACACCAATGGAACAGAAGAGAGAGCCCAGAGATAACCTCATGCATATATGGTCAACTGATCTTCAAAAAAGTTGCCCCAGTGGGGGAAGGGCAGTCTCTTTAACAAATGGTTTTGGAAAAACTGGATATCCACATGGAAAAGAATGAAATTGGACCCCTGTCTTACACCACACACAGAAATCAACTCAAAATTGATTAAAAAATTAAATATAAGACCTGAAACTGTAAAACTTCCAGAAGAAAACATAGGGGAAAAGCTTCTTGACTTTAGTCTTGACAATGATTTTTTGCATATCATCCCCAAATGGCCGGCAGCAAAAACAAAAATAGACAGGTGGGGCTACATCAAACTGCAATGTTTGCTTTCCCTGTCAATGAGCAATTGGAAATTTTAGGCCAACAAGAAACTAAAACCATCTAAGGGATTTTCTACTGGATTTCAATTTCTTCCCAAGACAAAATAAAGTATCCTTCACTGATTGTCTCCCCTGCTTTCAACCCTCTGCTTCTGAGAGCAAATCTTTTAAAACTGAGCCTTATTTATCCCCATCCCTTTGGGGATTGTGGACCCAAAGGTTTTTTCTCGCAACTAACTAATTGCTTCAAAGATGGATGTTATTTTGATCTTATTCATGAACACTCTGAAGCAGGAAAAACATGGCAGAGATAACATCTAATCATACTTCCATTGATTATTTGAGGTGGCTTTATTTTATGACTTGATTCTTTCATAAGGACTACAAACAGGTTTCTCAAAAATAATTTAGAGTAAGATTTTTAAGGGATCTTTTCAACTATTTTTTGACCTTTATTTTGTTATAAAGAGAAAGCAATGTTTCCAGTAAAAGGACACATAGATATTGATGAAAAATATTTAGGTTTAATATTTAATGGTTTTTTTCATACTTTTTCTTAAAAGGAGGATAATCTTTAAATACATGATATCAGGGGCTTCAAATTCTCAAGGTGTTTTTGATGGAGTTATCTTCAGTAAATTACCCATAGTCCATTTTTGTAAAGAAAAACAAAAGAAACTTAACTGATTTTTCAGAATGGTACCAGAGAGTAGATTACAGAGAAAAAACTCAAATATTTATACAGTATTTGAAATTGGCTATTGATCAGTTGAAAGTAGTCGGACTGTTTTCCCTATTCCAGAACGGAAACATGGCCTCAGTGGTATGAAGGTGTAAAGCACCTAATCAAATTATTACCTTTGGACACCTGAGATGTGGTACGTAGTGTAACAATTAGGTTGAGACTCCCATAAAGCAGCTCTGGAGATTATTTTTGTGGAATGTTGAATTACGATGCCAGTTGACTCACAGTTTTGCAAATCTCTCATGCGCAAGGTAGGGTATTGAATGGGAATGGGGATATCCAAGGATATGGAAGACTTAAATGACCCTGACTCCCTCAAAGCCTCTGAAATTCTCCCCGCGGCATCTCTGATACTAGAGAACACTGTGCCTCTGTTGAGTGTGTATGTCTGTGTGTGTGAGCATGTGTGTGTTGGGGAGGGGGAGGTAAGAATCTATCTCTTACTCCATTGCTGGCTTTCAAAGGTTAACTTGGTTTCAAATACAACAGAGCCCAGATATTAGAACGTAGGCTCAGAGCATGAAAAGAAAGTATTACACTTAAAAAGAATTGCTCACTTATTTCATGAAAAAATTTGAAGGAAATGTAAGATTGTATTTTGATTGACTTAGTCCGAGGAGGACAGGACAGAAATTCATATCAGATTATGTTCAGTGCTATTGCCATATTCCCCTAAAATAAGCCATGTGGGAAGCAGGCTGTGTCTCTCACAGTCAGCTGGATGGGAAAAGGCAAGTGTGGACACAGCATCACTGACACTCTAATACTATGAAGCTTAATGTAGAGGAGGGAAATCAGTGCCTGCCGGACATAGGGATGTGATCACTTTCTTACCATGTTTCATGCCAGAGCCTAAAATGCTCTTCTCTTGTCCTTGCCATTGGTGAAGGCAGCAGTGGGATATGTAATAAGTATTTTCCTAGCTCTTCTCCTGGCTGAAAATGCTGACATGGTAGGGAACTACAATTAAAATGGGTCCCTGGTTTCAGTGGCAATGAACACAGTCTGAGCTGACTGACCCCAGGTGGGGTGTTTAATCACTGATAACAGCATGGACATGGTCATCATGTGGATATAACGTGGCAGCATGTCCATTGCTGAATTGGCTCCATCTTAGTCAGTTCAGTTCAACTTTGGTTGGGGGCAAGGTCTTGTTTCCACATCTTCATTTTAACACTTGGTGTCTAAGCCCTCACTCCCTGATCCTCACTACACAATGTTCTCCACTCTCCTCTTTCACAGACTCTAATCCCTTCAGTTATTTGTTTTATTTTTTCTCTTTTTTGATCTCATATGCATAGGATTTGATTCATTTTAACCCTTGGTTCATCACACACAGACATTGTTTATTGGTGTATAGTTATTTATTTATTTAAAAATTTAGTAAGTACTGCTGTGGATGGCTGAATGACATAGTGGTTAAGTTTGTGTGCTCCACTTTGGTGACCTGGAGTTCACAGATTCTGATCCCGGGACTGGACCTACACACTGCCATGCTGTGGCAGCATCCCACATGCAAAAAAGAGAGGAAGACTGGCACAGATGTTAGGTCAGCGACAATTTTCCTCAAGCAAAAAGAGGAAGATTGGCAACAGATTTTAGCTCAGGGTCAATCTTCCTCACCAAAAAATAAATAAATAGTATATATATATATATATATAGTAGGAACTTGTAAAACATCTCTCCCCCTTGTCCAACAATACTCCAGATAGACTTTGACAATACTTAAATTTAGCTATGTGGTTTTCTCCCATCCCATCTCCTACCCTTCCCTATCCAAGTCCCATAAGAAACACCATCCTGAACTTGAGTCATCATCATTCCTTGTCAGTGGGAGTTAGTAAATGTGTGACAGTCGGCTCTTGGGAGGAATACAAAACACGCCCCGATTTGCTATGTCTCCTGTTATGCGTGGTGTAACTATTTCAAGCTACCAACATGAAGTCTTTGAAATTGGAGTCCAGAAAGATGTCTACAATCAGCTCTCATGGGCTGGTAAAAGCAAGTTCTAGCAACAATGGTTTCGTGTTTTCCTTTTCATATAATTTTTTCTAATGTACTTCTAGTCATGAAAATTGTTTTCTTGATTTTTTTTTAGCCTTTTATATGGTGTATCATGCTTTACAAAATCTTATCAGGGATTTTGCATTTGCTGTTATATTGCTAAGATTCACCTGTAACATTGCTCATCACTGGAGCTCATTCATTTTGGTTGAATTATATATTGTTTTCCATCATCTGTGTATGCCACTGTTTATTCATTCACTCTCTTGTCAATGCATATGTGCCTTAGTTCCATGTCTTGCTATTATGAACAGTGATGCTAAGAACAGTTGGTTTTTGTCTTCTGATCTGGATGTGCAAGACTCTCTCCTGATGTAAACCTAGGAGTGGAATTGCTGGGTCATGGAATACAGGAATGATCCCCTATTTGACATAATGTCAAACTGTTTCCAAATTGTTTGTAACACTTAAGCTCCCACCACTAATCCTGTGGCCCCATACCTTCTTGAACAAGTTATATTTCCAAGCTGTTTATATTGCTAATCAAATGGATATAAAACTTACATATCATTGTG
Source organism: Equus przewalskii (assembly GCF_037783145.1). Taxonomy (NCBI): domain Eukaryota; kingdom Metazoa; phylum Chordata; class Mammalia; order Perissodactyla; family Equidae; genus Equus; species Equus przewalskii. The sequence continues at coordinate 95,435,848 of NC_091834.1, read as the reverse complement.
TCTGCTTCACGTCTTCCTGATCACCAGTAAAGTTAGATATCTCCCCATTGTTTATTGGTCCTAGATGTTTCTTTTACTAATGTATGTTAATATGTTTTGCATATTTTTATTGGTCATATGAATTTGAGGTAAATGCAATTTTTTGATTTTTCCTAGGAAAGGATTTTTCTGAAGGGCTTACACTCACTGCTCCACTTATCTTCTGGCTTCTGACACAACTCTCTAGTTTTGTAGACAAGCCTTGCTGTCTGAAGTCTTTCTCATATGCTACCTCTGCTTTCTCTTCTCTTGACACCTTTCTTGAGATCCAGCTCAACCAACACCTCTCTATGAAGGTTTTGTGTGCTCTGTACCTAGTGAACAGCTTCCTTTGTACATGATCTTAACCTATTCATTCATCGATGAAAACACTATATTGCACATCATCGAATTGTTTCATGAGTGACTATCTCTCCTTGCTTGCCTTATGATTCTCTTTCTCTTGAGCATCTAGGATAGAGACAAGACAGTGCTGAATAGTCTTGGAGAGGAAATGCTGAAGTTTATTATAGAAAACACAAAGTGTTTTATGGAAGCGTTTTGAGATCTACCTAGATGATTATGTGTAGACTTATCTAAGAACATATGATTGGCATTTGGCAGAGTCAGGAAAAGAATCCAACTTAATAATTTTCAGCCCAGGGACCTTTCCACGTCAGTTGGCTGGTTAATAGGCCCAGCTCCATTCCCATTTTGCCGGTTCTCAAACACTACACCTTCTCCACACTCCACACTCAGATATTCTCTTTATTTACTTATGCAAACACACTTATATTCACAGATGTCTCGATCAGAGGAGCTGTGGTTTTCCTCCTTCCACAGGGCTCCATGGGTTTAGTGGGAGGGGAAGGGGGGCTGTTGCAAAGGTTCTTGTTTGGGTCTCTGATCTCTATCCTGCGCTGTGTCACTAGCACTACAGAAGTAAAGGCTACTGTCTGCAGGATGAGCACTTGTCACTGTCAGAGTTGAAAATGTTTCGTTGTGATGATTGATGGGAAATTTGGCTTCGTCAAAACCTTCTTCATATGTGGCTTTGGAGCCCTTATTAGAAGTTGCAATCAGTGTGAGGCCCTGTTTCGGCAACTGACGATACCAAAACACAGTTAGGGCCTGAAGGCCCACTGAACGGCACTCAATCTTCACAGACATTCCATTCTTACAGATAGCCCTGCTTGGATCTTGAAAGACGAGAGCACCAAGTCCTAAACCTGCTGAAACAGAGGTCAAAGAGATGAACAAGGTTAGTATGACCAGTCAGACATGAACACAGGCAGAGAATTCACAGCTTTTACCCCTCGCCTTTCTCCCAGAGAACTCTGTTCGTTTTTGAAAAAGTCTTCCTGTAAGACTCCCTAGGATCATAATCCCCCATCTCGCCTGACTGGTGCCTTCTCAACTTACCCTTTACATCCCTAGAGGGCATGGATGTCCCCTCTCATTTTGATCAGCATAAAAAAATCCACAACCTCTGGCTACCACTTCACTCATGCTAACACACACATATACTTGCCCAAGCTACTAATATAATAAGGCTCATACTGGGCCCCAGAAGCAGCAGAAGCACCAACATCTTCAGTTGTTGGCCTCACACCACCTTCTCTCAAGAGACGTATGACCATGTTCTTCATCACTCCTTTCTCCACCCCTAAAAGGACGGATGACTGCTTACATAATCCTGAGGATGTTCTAATCTGCCCCCTGGTGGTGATCTTTTCCAATGATGCAGGGTCTTTTGCTCTTTCTATCAAATAACCACACACCATTTGCTGAAACGAGTCTCAAAAATGTTCTAATTCAACTCCTAATTTTATGGAAGATACACCGAAATGTAGATCATTGAAATGACTGAAACAAGTTTCTTGGCCTTATATAAAGAAAGGGGTGTATGTTTGTGTAGTCAGTGGCATTGTAGACCCTGCTTCACCTCTTTGCCATATCCTCAAAGCAACCAAGGGCAGCATAAACCCTGACAGTTGGTTTTTCGTTTTTGTCCTGCATGTACCTGACTTCAGCTTTGATTGCTGAGGAATCCACTTCGAAGAGGCATCCGCTTCTAAGATGGCTATCTCAAATAAACACAGTTCCAACCACATGACTAGATCAAGAACCAGGACGCTTCCCAGCCGCCCTGGGCCCAGGCGCCTTTGTTTTGGAGATCTTGGTTGATTTCCATAAGTGACCACTTGGAGCACTTTCTTTTGCTCTTTCAGGGCCTTAAATTTCTGATCTCCTGTTTTAACTTCTACAACACAGAGGGAGCCCACAAAACCCTAGATTCTCACCCTCAACACCAATACAAGGAGAACCCCAGGCCTGTGTTCTCTCTCTCTTTCTCTACCCATGACCTTGCCCTGTGGCCCCAGGTGTGCCGTATAATTTCCAGGACCTCTAAGTAATAAACCATTTTTTTTCCAAGTTTCCTGATGGTTATTGCTGAGGGAATCTTACAATCATAAAACTACAAGGGCCCGTCCAGCCACAACATTGGTTATCAACAGGCTTAGACCAACACACAACACCAAGACAACTCATGGCTGTTAGTCACTAGAACTGTAGATGAGCGTAAGAATTCCCAGGCTACAAGTTCAATGTTTCTTTATATTGATGATGTGGACACTTCCTCATCTTAAATGAACTATTTATTTCACAACTATCTCATGCCAGTTCCCCTCATGTTGATGGACTTAACACTAAACATGGCTACTTACTATAGTCTCTATGTCTTTGTGTAAAACACTGTGGAGGCTGTGAGGATAGTTTATCTATAGCGATGTCACCATGATACAGGTCATAAGCTAAGTATTGGTCAAAGGAATGGGTTCTAGGGGATTTAGGGATTTACTTCTTCTTTGAACAAGCCAGAAAATTTGTTCAAAACTGCCCATGCTTGGAAATGAGTGGCAGTTTCAAGAGGCTGAAGATTTTTCTCCAAAGCATTATACGTTCATTTTTATAACAACCTCCAGGTTGTGCTTTCAGTTAAGGTTTAGTTCTTTTTATCTGGAGTAGGTAACTAAGAAAGGTGGGATTAGGTCTTGATCTATCAAATTATGTTTGTATTATAGTGATATAGATTTTTATCATAGCAAGTGTAATTTTTCCATACTAAATATTACTGCATACATACGACTGATATATGTATTAAAGGGCATCTAACATGCTCCTGGAGCTGTATTTGTTTCATGGGTAGTACACACCACATTACACTGGGCCCACCTACCTCTATAACTGAATTTGTCCTGCAAAGAGTAGGTGATTGTGCCTTTCAGTGCATTACTTCTGGTATAACATTATGACACATATGAGATGAAGTGACTGGAAGCCCCCAGATCAGGAGAAAATCTTTCTATAATATTTGAGGAGCACCAGCCATCAGGTATATACTCATGGTTGATATTACTGTAACAACTTAACAAAGGAAGAAATGCCTTGCCCAGAACCTTTTTCCTGGCATAGTTCTTGATTAGAGTTGACTTCAAGAAAAATATTTGCAAATGAAGCGGCTATCACTATGCTCTGAAGTCATCATTGGTCCAAGGCAATGAGGAATAGGATCAAAAGTACCAATTTATCACATTATAGTAGCTACTCTTCAAAGATGGCACCCAGATGAACCCCACCTCCCAGTAGTCACATTCTTGTCACTCCTTTCCTTTTGACTCTGGACTGGCCTGTATGTGCTGTAGAGAACACTGCATGGTTTTCCAAGATAGGTCATAAATAGCCTTGTAGATCCCACCTGGCTCCTTTGAATACTCACTTTTGGGGAAGTCAGCCACTATGTCATAATTTTAAGTACCCTGTGGCCACCATGCCATGAGGAAACCCAGCTACGCACATTGAGGGTCTGTGTGGAGAAAGAGAGACATGCCAGACTAGTCCACAGCTGTTCCAGCCATCCCAGATGAGGGATCAGATACGTACATAAAGAAGCCATTTTGTATGTCCAGCCCAGGTGAGCCTAGAGGTATCTCTAGCCTCAGTGACTATCTGACTGTGACGACATGAGAGACCCCAAGTGGGAAATGCCCAGCCAATCCTATCCAACCCACAGAACAATGAGAGATAATGCATTGTTATTTTCAGTCACTGTATTTTGGGATGTTGTTCCTGCTGTTGTCATTGTTCTAAGCTTTTTAAGTGAGCTGTAAAATACATATAATAGACTACACAAATCTTAAGTGTACAGCTTACTGAATTTTCACAAATGAATACACTTTTGTAGTTACTACCCAGATCAAGATACAGAACATTTCCACATCCTAGAAGTCTCCCTCATGCTTCCTTCCAAGTAAATTAAAAATGCCCCCAAGCATAGCCACTATTTAAATTTCATATAGTTTTCACTCTTGTGTCTGGCTTCTTTTGTTCAATATTCTGTTTGGGAGATTCGTCCATCTATGACTTTGCAGTCAATATTTGATTTTTTGCTGTTCTATTTTATAAAAGTAACACAATTTATTTTTCAATTTCATTTCTGATTGACCTTTAAGTGTTTTTTAATTTGAGATCCTCATGAGTAAAGCAGCTGTGACAGTGTTTTTCTCACCCATTTTTTTCTATTTCCTCAAAATTCTGGAGTATTTGTTGAGTTTGTATCCAACTAATAAATTGGATTTCTGACTTGTCTAATTTGCTACTGAATACTTCTAGTATATTTTTAAATTTAGATATTGTGTTTTCCCTACCCAATAAATATTATAATTCTTTGATTATGTTTTCTATAAAGTTTTCTTCCTAGTTAAAGGATGAATTGGCTTCTCAAAACTTGCTAAGAAAACATTTAGTGACATTTTAACTTTTTAAATTTTTTTAACCTTCTTTTCATACAGTGACTCTTACAACTTGGTCCTGGGAATGGGAGCTGTTATGAAACCTCACAGCTTTTTAGTGTTAGGACCACTCTGAAAAAGTAAATGGTTCAGTAGTTTTAGAGTAGATGTTTTAAAATCAAGTAAAATCCGTATACTTTATTTTATACATTCCTCAACAGACAGGAGGAAATCTGTATCCCTTCTAGTTATGCCCAAGACAACAAAGAAGAACAAGACTGTCTCTCTCTCACTGTCATCCCTTTAATTTCCTTCCTCTCATTGGACACATAGCCTCACCCCATCCCATGGCCTCTGGAAAATGGCTTGCGCACAGGGAGGGCTGTCTCCCCAACTAAAAGTCCAGGAGTGCATCAGCTGGTTCAGGAAATGACCGACCTGGAGGTATCTGTGAACATGGTCTGGACTGTCCAGGTGAGGCATTTTAGATCCATCCCATTCCCAACTGTTTCCTCACTCTTACCAGAGAGCGTTAGTTGTAATCATAGCTTGGAATGCTCATCACAGCACTTGTCAGTGTTTTAAATCCCATTCAGAGGTTAGTGTCTCTTTCTCATCTCTCTATCTCAGTATATTAGTCTCTAGGTTAGGCAAGTTTCCACAGAATATTTGGGAGAATAAAGCCAAACTCTATGCAGAATCAGAAAGGAATCCAAATAAAATGCATGAAGCCAAAGCTTTCATATTATGGTCAGGGCCTCCCCACAATTTCCCAGAATTTGCTTGTCCCAGGAGACATGTGTCCACGCATTTAACAGACTGGAGTTCTCAAATGCTTCCAAGAATTTTTCAAAATATATTTCATCCAGCATTTTTAGTTGGATGCACTGTGAGTGCTACTCTGAATAGTATAGACTGTCATACATTTCTAGAAACAGAGTTAGGTGATCAAATAAAAACTTATAAACAAATGGAGTCCAAAGAATTAACACCATTTGACTTATTTTTTTTCTTAGAGATTGGCACCTGGGCTAACAACTGTTGCCAATCTTCCTTTTTTTTTTCAAAGATTGGCACCTGGACTAACAACTGTTGCCAATCTTCCTTTTTTTCTTTTTCAAAGATTGGCACCTGGGCTAACAACTGTTGCCAATATATTTTTTTTTTCTGCCTCCATCTCGCCAAACCCCCCCTGTACACAGTTGTACATCTTAGTTGCACGTCCTTCTAGTTGTGGGATGTGGGACACTGCCTCAACGTGGCCTGACAAGCTGTGCCACGTCCACGCCCAGGATCTGAACCCTGGGCCACTGCAGCGGAGCACGCGAACTTAACCATTCGGCCACAGAGCCGGCCCCCATTTGACTTTTAATTCCATATTTAGGTAGCAGACCATGAAAGGAGAAAATATACTGAAAACGTAAAGATCACTCAGGTGGTGGTTGTGGATCGGGGAAATCTTACTCATCTTTCAAGTTTCATCTCACATTTTGCCTTCTCTTTGAAGCCCTTGCTGATGTCATCAGACAGAATTGGCTGTGTTGCTTCTTATAGTCCACTTACACCTCTGACTAAAGCATACATATATGATCTTTGATTACAGTATTTGTCTCTACACATTTCACTCCCCATTGGACTTTCATTCTTTTTCTGAAGAAAGGAAGTGTTTTCCGTACATTTTGTTTTCCAGTGTTTTGCAAAGTAGAAAAAAGATCTGGTTTGTAAAACTAACTTCTCTCTTCTTCTCTTTCTTCCTTCCCCTCCTCCTCCTCTTCCTCTTCATCTTTCTTCTCCTTCTTCCTTTCTCTCTCTCTGTCTCTCTCCCCACGATATAGTTAGATATAAATATATCCATATATGTCATGTTTAAACCCAACTTGGTGCATCACCGATGTCTGTGCCACTCCACAAAGCATGGTGATGGCAGCAGCTGCCTTGGAGGCCTGGTTGAGGTGGAGGAAAGCTGGCAGATCAAGGTAATGAGCCTAGAAAAGCCCTGCCATCTGGTGGGAAGCAGGGCTTGGGACACATTTATGCACAGAGAGGAGGTGGCAGTGCTTCACTGTGTCTCTATTACTGGCACAAAAATGCAGGGCTGTCTGGTTCTTTTGAGTCAATGATGTCACAGTGAGAGGAAAAAGAATGCCTTCCTCTCCCAAGAGGCACTGTCTCCTTTCTGAACAGCATTTACAACCTGTAGGTAGCAGATGAGTCTCAGTCCAGGTTCTGGGTCCTGTAGGTACCAGTACATGGCGCCCTAATCTAAATTTTGTTCACATTCCAGGGTCACATCTTCTCCTTCCTCTCTGATCAGGGATTTTGGGCTCTGAGTGAGTCCACAGTCCATGGTGCCTAAGGAAGAGAAAGAAAGGCTGTGGAAACACAGCCCAAGAGGGTGCCTAATGCTGCTGTCACAGGGAAAGTCTTAGATCTGGAGCTTGACACCTTTGGGACAGGAATTTGCTCCCTGAACCCAGGACTCATCCGTTCCCAGGAGTCAAAGGGCCACCCAGAAGAGCACCTGTTTTCCCATAGTGGGCAGGGGGGTCTCCTTTTGGCTCCAAGCACTTGCTAGAAAACAAATGAGGAAAGAAACTTAGTTCAGTGATCTCACTATCTTAATATGCAAAATTTGTCAGAAGGCTAGACTGGATAGTTGGAAGAGGTCTTGAAGATTTTCGAGAGGAGCCCCCTACTTTTGGGATGAGGAGACTGAGAGGGCAGACCTGAATCACTTGCTCCCCCACTTGTGCCTCCCTCATGAAACTCTGCATTCATTCTGGTCTGAATGGGCTGACACCTCCACATATCCAGACGGGAGTCTTCTCTGATTGGCCCCCTGGATTTTACCTTCCTACTTATGCTAATGTCTGATGACTATGGGAGCAATGCAAACAGTCTGGTCACACAGATGGCAGAATTCACTTGTAATCCCATCTACTCCCCGGGGAAAGAGTGACCCTGGGCTCTGTGCAGAGCTGTCTGTGACAGGGATTGACAGGCACCACTCAGACCTGCTGCCAGGAGCCCAGTACCTCTACATCTTCCTCTGCATTCAGGCCCAGGCCTCAATTTCATTCCAGCACCTTCTGCCTGGCTGGTTTTACTTCTCTCCATCATTTTCATTCTCTTAGGTGTTTCCCTGCCTTACTTCAATGCCCTTACTTCATTTCCATTTGAGTTTATTCTTCCTTGGGTATCTTAATTTATTTCTCACTTCTTAGGTAATTTTGTCTTTTTGTATCACTTCTTTCCTGAATTCTGTCAACTTTTTTTCTTTTCTTTCATCCCTGTTTTTGCTTTTCTGTTCTTAAGTTTTGAACTTCTGGTTACAGGTGGGTTATCCTATCTTCAGCTGCTTGCTTGAGTATATTTAATTCTGTTTAGAGTGTAGATTGGCATTTTCTTCTGATTCATGATTGTTTTTGAGGGATATGGTCAGAGATGGAGGGTTTTCCTCTACTGTATGGATTTTGCTCTCCTTTTGTTCATTTTTGTGATTTTGAAGTATTTTAAAATATACATCGCTTAATAGTACACATTGCTGTGGTTCAGACCCTTTAGGAAGTTTGTGTGTTTTCATGATGTGGGGTTATGAGTCCTCTTATTTTGTGATTTCCTTTTCTCTTGCAGGACTTTACATTTCCCCTTCTTCTTCTTTTCTCTTTCACCACCCAGTTCCCGGAGGACCCTTTTTCCTTTTTTATGTCTTTTTTCCTCTCTCAGAAGCTGTGCATTCTGAAGGCCACCCCTTTCAGTCTTGAGCCTGGCTCTTTAAGCGGGGTGAGTGCTCTTTGAAACCTCCTCCCTCAGGTCCTGCTCAGGTTGGACTGGAGGTGTTTTTACTAGTGGTCCCTCCAACACCCCCTCAGGCCCGGTCACTACCCTCCTCCATCCCTCTGACAACATTTCTGTTCTATCTCCTCCAGCAAGAGAAAGCAAGGGACTGGGGAAACGAAATAATTTCAGAAAATCAAATGCAGAAAACACACGTGAGCGATGTTCTTTATACTCCATCTTGCTGAAGGGAACTTCCTTTGTGTGTCACCTCATATCCCCTGATTCTATTGATTTATCTGTATTATTCTCTTTAATCATGGATGACATACCTATGTTTGAAGGATCTTCCTTCCTTCCATTCTTCTGTCTTTCTTTCCTACTCCGTGGAATTGAACGAAAACTCTGAGAATCCCTACTGTGTCCCAGGCATAGTGAAAGGGAGTTACAAAGAAGGATAAGGCACTATTAAAGGTTGACTTGGTTTCAAATACAACACAGCCCAGAGAGTAGGATACAGACTTAGAGCACAAAAAGAAAATGTTACTTTAAGAAGAATTTCTCATTTGCATCTTGAAAAATTTGGAGAGAAGGTTACTGTATTTTATTTTGACAGTCATCTTCCAAGGAGGACAGGACGCAAACTTTAATTGTAACATGTTCATTGCTATTGTCGTATTCTCGTAAAGTAAGACGTGGGCAGCAGCTGTGTCTCTCACAGTCAGCTGGAGGGGAAAAGGCAAGTGTGGACACAGCATCCATCCATGCTAACTGACACTGCACTACTATGAAGCTTAATGTAGAGGAGGGAAATCAATGACTGCTGGAGACAGGGGTGTGATCACCTTCTCACCATGTTTCATGCCAGAGCCTAAAATGCTCTTCTCTTCTTCTTGCCGTTGGTGAATGAAACAGTGAGATATTTAATAAGTCCCTTCCTAGCTCTCTTCTCCAGGCTGAAAATGCTGTCAGAGTAGGGGGCTCCAATTAAAATGGGCCCCTGGTTTAAGTGACAATGAACACAGTCCGAGGTGACTGACCCCAGGTGGGGTATTTAATCACCTGTAACAATATGGACATGGTCATCATATGGATACAACATGGCAGCATGTCCATTGCTGAACTGCCCCCGTCTTAGTCCGTTCTGTTCTACTTTGATGGGGAAAAAGTATTCTTTCCACACCTTCAATTTCATACATGACATTTAAGTCCTCACTCCTTGATTCTCACTATGCAGTGATCTTCATTCTCTTCTTTCATAGACTCTAATCCCTTCAGTTATTTGTTTTATTTTTTCTATTTTTTGATATCTTAAGCATAAGATTTGATTCCTGTTAGCCCATTGTTCCTCACACACAGACATTGTTTGTTGATGCATGCTTGTCTATTTACTTAAAAATACACTAGGTACTTGTAGAACATCTCTCCCCTAGCACAACAATAATCAAGATTAATGCTGACAATATATAATTTAGCAATGTGGTTCTGTCCCATTCCATCTCATACCACTCCCCATCGACGTTTCATATGAAACATCCTCCTGAACTTGAGTCGTCATCATTCCTTTTCGGTGTGTGTTGGTAAATGTTTGACAACCAGCTCTCCGGAGGAAAATAAAACAAGCCCTGATTTGCTGTGTCTACTGTCACCCATGTGCAAATATTACCACTGTGGCTGATTTTAAACTACCAACATGGTGCCTTTTAAATTGAAGTTCAGAAAGATGTTTACAATCAGATCTCAAGTGCAGGTAAAAGTCAGTGTCAGTGACAACTGCTTCTTGATTTCCCTCTGTTATAATTTCATCTAATATATTTGCAGTGATGAAAACAATGTTTTTGATTACTTGCTTCAGCTTTATAAAAGTGCATCATGCTTTACATAATCTTATCAGGCTTCATTTTTGCATTTGATATTATATTGTTAAGATTCACCTGCAACTTTGCTCATCACTGGAGCTCATTCACTCTGACTGATGTATATATAGTTTCCGTCACATTAATATACTACCCTTTATTCCTTCACTTTCTTGTCAATGCCTAAGTAGCTCTGCTCTATGTCTTGCTGCTGTGAATAGTGCTGCTTCCAACATTTTTGTGTTTGTGTCTTCTGATGACCATATGTAAGAGCTTCTCCTGGGGTAAACCTAGGAGTGGAATTGCTGGGTCATGGAATACAGGAATGATGAACTATATGAGATAATGCCAAACTGTTTCCAAATTGTCTGTATTACTTATGCTTGCACAAACAATCCTGTGGACCCATATACTCTCTAATAGCTTATATTCCCAAGCTTGTTATATTGTTAATCAAATGGATACAAACTTACATATCATTGTGTCTTGCTTCACATTTTCCTGATCACTAGTGAATTTCAATATCTGCTCATAAATTTATTCATAGATTTTTTTCTATTAAATGTATGTTAGTATTTTCTGCTATTTTTTTGGTTATGCAAGATTTGTGTTCAATGTAATTTTTTGATTTTTCCTATGACGGTATTTCTGATGGGCTTACACTCACTGTTCTAGTTATTATCTTCTGGTTTCTGCCAGAACTTTCTAGTTCTGTCTACAAGCCTTGTTGTCTGAAGTCTTTCTTATATGCTTCAGGTATAGAAGGTGCCTGCCTTCCTTTGTACCTGGTCTCAACCCGTTAACTCATCAATCAAAATATGGTATCCAGCATATCATCACATTCCTTCCTGAATAAATATCTCTGCTTGGCTGCCTTATGATTCTCTTTATCTTGAGGGTCTAGAATGGAGACAAGACAGTGCTGAATGCTATTTAAGAGTCAAATGCCAAAGTTTATTAGACAAAATACACAGAGTTGTATAGGAGCCTTTTGAGATCTACCTGTAGGGTTATGTGTACATTTATGTAAGAACATGTGATTAACATATGGCAGAGTCAGGGGAAAAATCCAGCTTTTATAATTATAAGCCATGAGACCTTTCCACATCATCTGGCGACATTATAGCCCCAGTTCCATTCCATTTTGCTAGTTCTCAAACACTACACCTTCTCCACAGTCCACACTAAGATATTCTCTCTCTTTAAGCACACACACCCCCCGGCTCACTGATGTCTCAATCAAAGAAGCTGTGGTTTTTCTCTCTCCAGACCTCCTTCTACAGGGCGTCACAGCTTTGTTGGGGTGGGGAAGAGGGGGCTGTTGCAAAGGTTTATGTTTGAGTCTCTGATCTCTGCCCAGCACTGTGTCACTAGCACCACAGAAGTAGAGGCCGCTGTTGGCAGGGTGCGCACTCAGGATGGTAAGAGTTGACAATGTTAGGTTGGGATGGCTGATGGGAAATTTGACCTTGGGAAAACCTTGTTCGTATGTGGGATCAGAGCCCTGAATAGAAGTTGCAATCAGCGTGATGCCCTGGTTCGGCAACTGATGATACCAACACACAGTTTGGGCCTCAAGGTCCACTGTACGGCACTCCATCTCCACGGAGCTTCCATTCTTACAGATAGCCCTGCTTGGATGTTGAGAGACGAGAACACCAAGCCCAGAACCTGCTGAAACAGAGGTCAAAGAGATGAAAGAGGCCAGCGGGACCAGTCAGACATGACCACAGACAGAGATCTCATAGTTTCACTCTCTCACTTTTCTCCCAGCTCCCAGAGAATCCTGTGTATTTTCTGAAGTCTTCCTGTCAGACTCCCTAGGATCATAATCCCCCATCTCCTGTGGTTGGTGACTTCTCACCTTACCCATTACCTTCCCAGAGGGCATGGATATCCCCTCTCATTCTGATCCACAGAAATAATCCACAATCTCTGGTTACCACTTCACTCATGCCAACCCCCTCGCACACTTGCCCAAGCTACTGATATAATAAAGTTCATACTTGGCCCCAGAAGCAGCAGAAACATCAGCATCTTCAGGGGTTTGCCTTACAACACACCTCTCTCAAGAGAGATGTGACCATACTCTTCATTCTTCCCTTTTTGCTTCTAGAAGGTTGGATGACTGCTTACATAATCTTGAGGATGCTCTTATCTGCCCCCTGGTGGTGATCTTTGCCAATGATGTAGAATCTAATACTCTTTCTGACTATCAAAAACCATACATACTTTGCTGTAAGGGGCCTCAAAAATGTTCTAATGCAACTCAATTTTATAGAAGATACACTGAGATGTACATAATTATAATGGTTCAAAGTGGCTTCTTAGCCTTATATAAGGAAAGGAGTATATGTTTGTGTAGTAAACAGCATTATACTTGTTGATGAAAATGATCCATAACCAATGTATAAATAAAAATTTGGGTGAGTTTATTGTGAGCCAAAATGTTAGGACCATAGCCCAGGGCCTTCCTTTCCAAAGGAGGGAAGGGAACCAAAGAAGTGGGGTGTACAGAGTGTTATAGACCCTCAAAAAGGATGTTTCACATATGATTGAAGTATACCTTTTACAATAGTCACGAGACTGCTCTGTTGGCACAGCGATTGATGGACACAGTAGGTAGTAGGTCTACTGTCTAGGTGGACACAGCAGAGTGGCAAGTCTGTTGTGTCGAGTTGGGTGGTCACAGGTGAGCACAGCAATCAGTTCCTAGCCTAGGGAATGATGCTTATCCTAGGGAATGATGGAAATCCCAATGTGGGGGGGAAGTTCCACCTTTATCTTAAGGGCATTTGTTTTTGCCGTAGGAAATGTTTAAAGTGGATATACAATGCATGCTCAATGGCCATCTTAGTCCCTTTTGGGTAAACAAAGTCACGCCAAATTAGGTTTACACCAAATGGCTTCTTCATATACTCCAATATATCCTATTGCTTACCATTTATATTTGTCGTACTCATTTCATATCTTCTGTGCCATACCCTCAAAGTAACCAAGTGTAACGTAAGCCCTGAGGTTGGTTTTCCTATTTTGCAGTGCAAATACATAACTTAAGCTTTGATTTTGAGGCATCCAATTCAAGGTGTCTTCAACTTCGATGATGGCTATGTCAAATAAACAAATTGCCAGCCTCCTAACCAGATAAAAAGCCAGACCAGCTCCCAGCTGATCCCACTTCCCACAGTTTCCTTTCTTTTAGAGACCTCAGTTATCAAAACTTACCACTTGGATCACTTGTTTTTTCTCTTCCAGTCTTTTAAATTCTTGCTTTTATATTTTACATTTTGTATTGGTGAATACAACAGAGTAAGCCCAAGAAACTCTAGATCTCACCCTCGACCCAAATAAAAGTAAAGCCCAAGTTCTGTGCATGCTCAGTCTCTACCTGAGACCTTGCTATGTAGCCTCAGGTGTATCATGTAATTTCCAGGACTTGTAAGTAATACACTTTATTTTTTCAAAGGTTCTGATGGTTCTTCCTGAGGGTACCTTGCAATCATAAGAACCACAACAGCCAGTCCAGGCACAAGATTGTTTATCACGAGGCTGAGACCAGCACACAACACCAAGAAAACTCATGATTGTTAATCACCAGAACTGGGTGAGCAAAAGAACTCCCAGGTCAGGAGTTAAATGTTTCCTCATATTTATGATAAGGACAGTTGCTCATCTTCTAAATGAGGTATTTATTACACAACCATCTCATGCCAGTTCCCCTCATATTCATGCACTTAATGCTAAACATGGCTATTTATTATAGTCCATGTGTCTCTGTGTAAAGCACTGCAGGGGCTGTGAGGATAATTTATTTACAGCTATTTCACCATGATACAGGTCATAAACTAAGTACTGGGCAATGGAAATAGATTCTAGCAGATTTAGGGAATTATTTCTGCTTTTAACATGGTGGAATATTTATTTCAAATGCCTCATGCCTGGAAAGGTGTAGCAAGCTCAAACTGGCTAAAGATTTTTCTCCAAAGCATTATGCTTTCACTTGAATAATGACCTCCCAGTTATGCCTCCACTTACTATTTAGTTCTTCTTATCTGGAGTGGGTAACTAAGAAACATGAGATTAGGAATTGATCCATCAAATTATGTTTGTACTATAGTGACATAGATTTTTATCATAGCAAGCATAATTGTGTCATACTGAATATTCCTGTATGCATAAGACTGACATATGGCTTAAAGGGCATCTGACACGCTCCTGTGCTATATTGTTTCATAGCTGGTACACGCCACTTTAGACTTGGACCACCTCTCACTATAACTGCACTTTTCCTGCAAAGAGTAGGTGAAAGTAACTTGTAATTCATTATCTCTTGTATAATCTTATGACAGATATGGGATGAAGTGCCTGGAAATCACCTGATCAGAGGAAAATCTTTCTACTCCTTCTGAGGACCTCCAGCCATCAGGCATATACCTGTGGTTTATATTACTGTATCAACATAACTAAGGAGGAAATGCCTTTCCCAGAACATTCTTCCTAATAGAGCTCTTGATTAGAGTGGATCTCAAGAAAATTATTTGTAAATGAAGCAGCTGTCATTATACTCTGAAGTCATCATTGGTCCAAGGCAGTGAGGAACAGGATCAGAAGTACCATTTTATCACATTATGGTAGCTACTTTTCAAAGATGGCAACCCAGATGAACCACACCTCCCAGTAGTCACATTCTTGTCAGTCCCTTCCTCTTGACTCTGGACTAGCCTGTATATGCTGGAAACAACATTGCATGATTTTTCAAGATAGGTCATAATTAGCCTTGTAGATCCCACGTGGGTCTTTTGAATGCTCACTTTTGGGGAAGCCAGCCACTACTTGATAACTTTGAGTACCCTGAGGCCACCATGCCATGAGGAAACCCAGCTAACTACATTGAGGGGCTGTGTGGAGGAAGAGAGACATGCCAGACTGATCCACAGCTGTTCCAGACATCCGAGTTGAGGGATGAGGTATGTGCATAAAGAAGCCACCTTGGATATCCAGCCCAGGCAAGCCTTAGGTTATCTCCAGTGTCAGTGACTATTTGACTATGACGACATGAGGGATCCCAAGTGGGAATTGCCCAGCCAAGCCCATTCAACCCACAGAACCATGAGAGATAATGCGTTTATACTTTGTCACTACATTTTGGAGTGGTGGTTGTTATCCTAAGCTTTTAAACTGAGCTATAAAATACATATAATAGACTGCATAAATCTTAAGTGTACAGTTTAGTGAATTTT
Organism: Equus przewalskii; assembly: GCF_037783145.1. Lineage (NCBI taxonomy): Eukaryota > Metazoa > Chordata > Mammalia > Perissodactyla > Equidae > Equus > Equus przewalskii. The sequence continues at coordinate 95,420,164 of NC_091834.1, read as the reverse complement.
CACAAATGAAAACGTTATGCAACTACACCAAGATCAAGATACAGCATTTCAGCTCTCCAGAAACCTCCCTCATGCTCCCATCCGAGTAAATTTAAAATGCCCACAAATGTAGCCACTATTTGAACTTCATATTGTGTATTCTTTGTCTACCTTCTTTGTTCAATAATCCATTTATGAGATTCATCCATCCATGATATTGCAAATAATATTTGATTCTTTGCAATATTTTATTCTTGTATATATGTGTAACATAATTTATCTATCCATTGCATTATTGATGGACATTTAAATGCTTTCCTTTTTGAAGTCATCATGAACATGGTTCATGTTCATGAATTTGTGAGTTCATGGTTCGTGATTGAAAGACTGTCATTCTTAAGTGCTTCTAAGAATATTTAAAAATATATTTCATCCAGCATTTTTAGTTGGATGCAGTGTAAGGGTTAGTCTGAATAGCATAGACTGTCATACATGTCTAGAAACAGAGGTAATGTCATCAAATAAGAACTTGTAAACAAATGCATTCCCAAGATTTAACAGCACTTCTCTTCTAATTCCATAGTTAGGTGGCAGACAACAAAGGGAGAAAATACACAGAAAGCATAAAGAACATTTGCAAAACAATACTGACCACCTGTCTGCTGACTATTCATGAAAAGATTTCCTCCAAGCCTGACTCTCTATTCTGAGTACCAAGTGCATTTACAGGAGCCTACTGGGTATTTCTATGCAGAGGTCCATGGAAGGCCCACTTGAACTGCAAAGTCAATATTGTGCAGTAAATTTGTTCCACTCCTTCTTCCAAATTTTCTCTTATTGCCATATTCTGGGGAGTTCATCACCTTTATTCTTGACATCATCTCATCGTTCTCTCCTAATGTAGTTCCCTAAGCCCATATCACTCAGGTGGAGCTTGTGCATCTGGTACAATCCTACTCATCATTCGGGTTTCATCTGACATTTTACTTTCTCTTTGAAGCCCTTCCTGATGTCACCAGAGAGAATTGGCCATGTTATTTCTTGTAGTCCTCTAACACCTCTGATTAAAGCACACAGGTATGATATTAGACGACAGTACTTGTCTTCTATACATTTCTCTTCCCACTAGGCTTCTTTTATTTTTCTGATGAAAGAAATAATTTTCTCTTCATTTTTTCCCAGAGTTTGGTAAAAGAGAAGGAAGAAATGAGTTCTAAAAGTAACATTTTTTCTCTCTTCTCCTCTCTCTTTCCTACTCTACCTTCTCCTACTTTTCTTCTTCCTTCTGCTTTTCTCCTTCTTCCTCTCTCTGTCTCTCTGTCAATGATATCATTAGATGCACTTATAGATATATGCACATATGTCATGTTTCAACCCAACTTACTGGATCTCTGAAGTCCCTACCATTCCATAAAGGGCATTGATGGCAGCAGCTGCTCTGTGGGCCTGGTTGAGGTGGAGGAAAGCTGGAAGATCAGGGTACTGAGCCCAGAAAAACCCTGCCACCTTGTGGGGAAGCAGGGCTTGGGACACATTTATGTACAGTGGGGAGGTGGGGACATTTCACTGTGTCTCTACTACTGGCACAGAGATACAGGGATGTCTGGTTCTTTGGAGTCAGTTTCACAGTGAGAGGAAAGAATGCCTTCTTCTCCTGAGAAGCACTGTAGCCTTCAGATACGTTTCCTTTCTAAACAGCATTTACAGCCTGTGAGTAGCAGATGAGTCTCAGCTCTTGTCCATGATCTTGTCGGTATTAGTACATGGTGCTGTAATTAAAATTCTATTCACATTCCGGGGTCACATCTCGTCCTTCCTCTCTGAACAGATATTCTGCGCTCTGAGTGATTCCACTGTCCGTGGTGCCTATGGAAGAGAAAAGCTCTAGAAACACAGCCCAAGTAGGTTCCTAATGCTGCTGTCATGGGGAAAGAATTAGGTCTGGAGCTTGGCACCTCTGAGACAAGAATTTGCTCCCTCAACCCAGGACTCACCTGCTCCCAGGTGACAAAGGGCCACCCAGCAGAGCACCTGATTGCTCACAGTGGGCAGGGCAGGGGGTCTCCTTTTGGCTCCAAGCACTTGCTGAAAGACAAATGAGGAAAAACACTTAGCTGTGGGGATCCCATTGCCTTAATATGAAGAATTTGTCAGAAGGCTAGACTGGATAGTTGGAAGGGATCCTGGAAATATTGGAGATGGGCTCCCTCATTCTGTGGATGAGGATACTGAGAGGGGAGACCTGAATCACTTGCTCCCACCTTGTGCCTCCCTCCTGAAACCCTGCACTCCATCTGGCTTGAGAGGACTGGCACCCCTAGGTATGCAGGCCCGACTATCCTCTGATTGGTCTGCTGCATTTTACCTTCTTAGTTCTGCCAATGCCTGATTACTAGGGAAGTACTGAAGACACTATGGTCACACAGAAGGAATAATTCACTTGTAATCCCATCCACTCCCAGAGGAAAGAGTGACCCCTGGTGTGTGTGCAGAGGTGTCTGTGCCAGCGATGGACAGGCACCACTCAGATTTGCTGTCAGGAGCCCCGTTGCTCTAGATCCTCCTAGGCATTCAGGCTGAGGCTTCTCTTTCATTCCAGCAGCTTCTCCCAAGCTGGTTTTACTTCTCTCTGGCCTTTTTATTCTCTTAGATATTTCCCTGCCTTTTCTCAATGCCGTTACTGAATTTCCATTTGCCTTTAGTCTTCCCTGGGTATCTTTAATTTATTCTTTGTTTCTCGGATAATTTTCTCTTTTTCTTTCATTTCTTTCCTGGCTGTATGAACTCATTTTTTTTCCCCCATTTCATCCTGTTTTTGCTTTTCTATTCTTAAGTTTCAGAGTTTTGGTTATAGGTAGGTTATCCTAACTTTAACTGCTTGCTTGAGTATATTTAATTCTGTTTTGAGTGTAGACTGGCATTTTCTTCTGACTCATAGACATGGTGAGAAGTAGGTGGTTTTCTTCTACTCTTCCTCTTGTTCATTTTCGTGAGGTTGAGGTGTTTTTACAGTGTATCCAGCCTATTAGTATCCTTTCCCCTCCTTCTAGTGAAGTCCAGACACTTTGGGAAGTTTGTGTATTTGTTTGTTTTCACTGTGTGTGGGAGGTTACTTGTCCTCTTATTTTGTGATTTTCTTTTGTTCTTCAGGACTCTAAGTTTTCCCCCTCTTTTTCTTTTCTCCTTCACCATCTAATTGCCAGAGGATAATTCTTCCTTTTTTTAAAATTTTTTTCTCCCTCGGAATCTGTACATTCAGAAGGGGATCCCTTTCAGTCCTTTGCCTGGCTCCTTAAGCAGAGTGAGTGCACCCTGAAACCTCCTTCCTCAGGTCCTGTCAGCTCCGACTCAGGCGGTGTCTTTTCTGGTGGTCTCTCAACTCCCCTCAGGCTCAGTCACTGCCCCACCTCTGTCCCCCTCACAGTTTTTCTGCTCCACCTCCTCTTCCAGGACATGGACCAGGGCATGAAAAAATTTCAGAAAATCCAAAGGCAGAAAACAGCTAAGCGACATAGTTTACACTGGATCCTGGTGAGGGGCCACTTCCTTGGGTCGTATGCATTTGAAGTGACTTTGGATTCGTCTGCCTTATGATTTTATGAAATTGTTTCATCAAAGCAAATGAAAATAAACACTTTTCTGTAGGTGCCCGGCATTTGTTGTGTGATGAGAATAAAAAAATTATTCACTGATACAATGAAAATTTGAGGTGATGTTTTCCTATTGAACCGTATATTTGAGCCAGTCCTACCTCCTAAATTCCAGACAAATTTATCCAACTCTACTTCCACCATCTCTCGGATATGCTGTAGCACGAGCTTATAATCCTGGCATCCACACATACCTGCATAGGTGTTAGGCAACGGACAAAGCCTGGGTTATTCCAGAAAGAATTAGAGGCAGCACCGTGGGGTATAAAAAGCACAACCCTTCGAACCATACAAAACTGGGTTTGTCTCCTGTCTCTCTCTCTCTTTCTTTCGAGTTTGAGAAAGAGAAACGAACTTCTGGCATCATGTTTTCTCGTGTTGAAAAGGAAGACAATATTTCCGTTGCTTGATTCTCTTGCTGATTAAATAAAATTCTTTATTTAAATCATGGAATTGAGAACTTGAAATAGCTATGATGTTTTAAAAATCTTTACCTTTTTCAGGTGAGAGAATCTTAGTTCCTGAGCATGGGCTGGCATGATTGATGATATATCTAGGTCTTCCCCTATTTCCATCCTCACCTCACTAAATGCCCTATGGCTGATTTATTCCCTAATCAAAGGACATGTCCCCTCCCCCAGATCACACTGTTTCCCTGCAGGGTCCTGAAGGTGTTTGTGCGCTGAGAGGGTGTGACTCTGCATTGAAGTGGATCAGGACCTGGCTCAGAAATACACTGCTGAGTCTCCCAGCTCTGCCAGCTAGATGTTGAAGACACTGTGTCCCTGTTTGGGAAACTCAGCAGAAAAGTGTATTGTTGGCATTCATGACTCGTATGTGACGTTTTCTTTCTGAAGATCAATCATGAATTTCAGGCCTTTCTATAGGACGGTCTAATACCAGTAAACATGACTGTGTCCTGTCACTGGACCACAACTCAGTGTTGCTTCCTGCCCTCTCTCCCTGACCAAGTTTGTAGGTTCCTGGATGTTGCCTGCATTCGTGGGGTTTCAGGAAAGAAATGATTGTACGAGATAGAGTCATGATGGCAAATAAAGGGAGCACCTTACAATGAAGCAACCTAAGGCAAGATCAAATATCTTTGAAGTCTCCTGTGTCCAATTAAACAGTCACATGAATTTTGCTTTTCACTCCATAATACAATTATTTGTTTTCATTTGAAAGTCAATACCTTTCCCAAAATCTTGGAGACACATAGAGGTCCAGCGATAGAGCCACAGACAAAGGCCAGTGCTGCTGACCCATTAGCCTAGCACATACCTGCCCCCAGGAGCCAGATGAGCACCCAGCAGAGGAGTCTGGGGCCCATGGCTGACTTGGGCATGAAGGGCAGCCCATAGGCAGGGCCCAGGAAGGGTACTGACTAAAGCAGCTCAGGGGGCTGGGACTCACAGCTGCCTTCCATGACACGGTCTTCCTGTGAGGTCACCATTTCCAGTGGATCCTGTTGTCTCTACAACTGACCTTGTACATCAGTTGACTGGGGCATTTTATTTTCTTAACTATACTTGCAACTTGGCTTAATACGTGTTACTGAGGGGGAGAGTGTTATGCAGGGAAAGTTGAGAGGTGAATATCTTCATTATTGCTCCACAGTTTCTGAACCATTAATTTTTACAGTTTCCTTCACTACTTTTTCTTATCTTTTGTTCCTCTATTTTCCTTTCTTCAGCTCATAACATCTTTCCAATTGCTGTTGTTGAGTAGAGGTCATGACCAGATGTGATATCTGGGGACATGTATAGAGAGACAGGGAAGAGGAGACTAGTATTGCCAGAGAAAAAATTAGAGACAGGAAAAGATTTGACTCAGTTTCTTCTTTCCTCCTTCACCTCAGCTAAGCAGGGTTTCAAGCACTTTGAAGAAAACTAACTTTCTGTTTTATAATTGCCTTTTCTCATCTTCTGTTATTCTACTTGAATTTTTGATATAACTAATTCAAAGAACAACCAGTATAAAAAGTATAAATTCTCCCTCTCACCTCATGTTCCCTCATTCTATTGATTTATCTGCATTGTTCTCTTTTATCATCGATGCGATACTTATGTTTGAAGGATCTTCCTTCCTTCCATTCTTCTGTCCTTCTCTCCTACTCTGTGGAGTTGAACAAAAATTCTGAGAAACCCTACTTTGTCCCAGACATAGTGAAAGGAAGATACAAAGAAGAATAAGCCACTATTAAAGGTTAACTTGGTTTCAAATACAACACAGCCCAGAGAGTAAGATACAGACTTAGAGCACAAAAAGAAATTGTTACATTTAAAAGTTGCACATGTGTATCTTGAAAAATTTGGAGAGAAGCTTACTGTATTTTATTTTGAAAGTCCTCATCCAAGGAGGACAGGATGCAAACTTCAGTTGTAAGATGTTCATTACTACGGCCATATTCCTCTAAAATAAGAAATGTGGGCATCAACTCTGTCTCTCACAGTCAGCTGGGGGGGAAAAGGCAAGGGTGGACACAGCATCCATCCATGCTAGCTGACACTGCACGACTATGAAGCTTAATGTAGAAGAGGGGGATCAATGACTGCTGGAGATACAGATGGGATCACCTTCTCACCATGTTTCCTACCAGAATCTAAACTGTTCTTCTTTTTTTCTCACCATTGGTGAAGAAAGCAGTTGGATATTTAATAAGTATTTTCCTAGCTCTCTTTTCCAGGCTGAAAATGCTGACAGCATAGGGGCTCCAATTAAAAAGTGTTCCTGGTTTCAGTGGCAATGAACACAGTCTGAGGTGACGGACCCCAAGTAGAGTGTTTAATCACCAGTAACAACGTGGATATGGTCATCATGCGGATATAACTTAGCAGCATGTCCAATGATGAACTGGCTCCCATCTTAGTGTGCTCAGTTCTACTTTGGTTGGGAAGAAAGGTCTTGTTTCCACACTTTCATTTTCACACATGGTATCTAAATCCTCTATCCCTGACCCTCACTACACTGTGATCTTCATTCTCTTCTCTCACAGACTCTAATCCCTTCAGTTATTTGTTTTATTTTTTCTCTTTTTTGATCTCATCCACATAGGAGTTGATTGATCTTAACCCATGGTTCATCACACACAGACATTGTTGAGGCACGTTTTTGTTTATTAAAAAATATTATAGGTGCTTGTAGAACATCTCTCCCTCACACAACAGTAATCAAGACAGACCTTGACAATATGTAATTGAACAATGTGGTTCTGTCCCCTCCCATCTCTGACCACTCCCCATCAAAGTCCCATACGAAACATCACCCTCAATTGGAGTCATCATCATTCCTTACCAGCATGTGTTGGTAAAGGTCTGACAACCAGCTCTCTGGAGCAAAATAACCAAGCCCTGATTTGCTGTGTCTACTGTTAACCGTGGTGTACATATTCCCGGTATGGTTGATTTCAAGCTATGCACGTGACGTCTTTGAAATTGCAATTCAGAAAGATGTTTACAATCAGCTCTCATGAGCAGGTAAAAGCCAGTTCCGGCAACAACTGCTTATTGATTTCCCTTTATTATAATTTAATCTAATAGATTTGTAGTCACGAAAATAATTGTTTTGGTTACTTGCTTTTAGCTTTATTAAAGTGCATCATGCTTTACATCATCTTAGCAGTGTTAGCTTCTGCATTTGAAATTATATTCTTAAGATTCACCTGCAACTTTGCTCATCACTGAAGTTCATTCACTTTGACTGATCTATACGTAGTTTCCGTTACATGAACATACCACCATTTATTCCTTTATTTTCCTGTCAATGCCCTGGTAGCTTGGTTCTATAATTTGCTACTGTGAATAGTGCTGCTTAGACACCTTTTTATTTATGTCTTCTGATGACCATAAGTAAGAGCTCCTTCTGAGGTAAACCCAGGAGTAGAATCACAGGGTCATGCACTACAGGAATGAAGAGGTATATGAGATAATGCCTGATTGGAAATTGTCTGTACCACTTAACTTGCACAAGCAATAGTGTGGACCCATACATTCTCTAGTAGTTTCTATTTCCAAGCTTTTTATATAGCTAACCAAATGGATATAAACTTACATATCATTGTGTCTTGCTTCACATTTATCTGATTACTAGTGAATTTAAATATCTGCTTACATATTTATTCATAGATATATCTTCTATTAAATGTATGTTAGTATTTTCTGCTTATTTCTTCTTTGGTCATACAAGATTTGTGTTCAATGTCAGTTTTTGGTTTTTCCTAGGACAGGGTATTTCTGATGGGCTTACACTCACTGCTTTCCTTATTAACTGCTGTCTTCTGAGAGAACTTTCTAGTTCTAGCCTTGTTGCCTGAAGTCTTTCTTATATGCTCCTTCTGCCTTTTCTGCCCTTTGACACCTTTCTTGAGACCCAGGTCAAGCAATATCTTCTCCGTGAAGATTTGGTAAGCTCTGTACCTAGGTTTAGAGGGTGCACACCTTCCTTTGCTGCCCTCTTACCCAGTTAATTCACCAATCAAAACACTGTATCCAGCACATCATCGCATTCTTTCATGCGTGAATACCTCTGCTTGAATGCCTTACTGTTCTCTTTATCTCGAGCGTCTAGGATGGAGACAAGACAGTGCTGGATGCTCTTTGAGAGCCAAATGCCAAAGTTTATTAGACAAAATACACAGAGTTTTATAGGAGTGTTTTGAGATCTACCTGTAGGGTTATGTGGAGATTTACCTAAGAACATGTGCTTACCATGCGGGAGAGTCAAGAAAAAATTCCAGCTTTTATAATTTTCAGCCGTGGGACTTTTCCCCGTCACTTGGCTGCTTTATAGGCCCAGCTCCCTTCCATTTTGCAAGTTATCAAACACTAGCCCTTCTCCAAATTCAATGCTCAGATATCCTCTCTCTCTTTCTATACACACACACACACACACACACAGACACACACACACAGTCACAGATGTCTCAGGCAGAGAAGCTGTGGTTTTCCTCTCTCCATGTCTCCTTCCACAGGGCTCCATGGGTTTGGGGGGGTGGAGAAGAGGGGGCTGGTGCAGAGGATCTTGTTTGGGTCTCTGATCTCTGCCCAACGCTGTGTCACTAGCACCACAGAAGTAGAGGCTGCTGTCGGCAGGATGTGCACTCATGATGGTAAGAGTTGAAATTGTTCGGTCTGGATGGCTGATGGGAAATTTGACCTTGGGAAAATCTTGTTCGTATGTGGGATCGGAGCCCTGATTAGAAATTGCAATCAGCGTGAGGCCCTGGTTTGGCAACTGACGATACCAACACACAATTTGGGCCTGAAAGTCCACTGGACGGCAGTCAATCTTCACAGAGCTTCCATTCTTACAAACAGCCCTGCTTGGTTGCTGAGAGACGAGAGCACCAAGCCCAGAGCCTGCGGAAACAGAGGTCAAAGAGATGGAAGATTCCAGAAGGACCAGTCAGACAAGACCACAGCCAGAGAACTCACAGCCGTGCTCTCCCTAACTTTCTCCCAGCTTCCAAAGAATCCTGGTTGTTTTCTGAGGTCTTCCTGTCAGTCTCCTTAGCATTCTAATACCTCATCTCCCCTGACTGGTGACTTCTCATGTTACCTATTACCTTCCCAGAGGGCATGGATGTCCCTTCTCATCGTGATCCACTGAAAAAGTCCACAACCTCTTGCTACCACTTCACTCATACCCATACCCATCCACACTTGCCCAAGCTAAGGATATAGTAAGGCACATACTTGGCCCCAGAAGCAGCAGAAGCATCAGCATTTTCAGCGGTTGGCCTCACACCACAATTCTCTCGAGAGCTATGACCATGCTCCTCATTCTTCTCTTTTTGCTCCTAGAAGGTTGGATGACAGTTTACATAATCCTGAGGATGCTCTCATCTGCCCCCGGGTGGTGATTTTGGCTAATGATGTAGGATCTATTTCTCTTTCTGACTATCAAAGAACCATACATACATTGCTGTAAGGGGCCTCGAAAATGTTCTAATTCAACTCGTAAATTAGAGAAGATGCACTGAGATCTAGATCATTGAAATGGTTGAAAGTAGTTGCTTAGCCTTATGTAAAGAAAGGGGTATGTGTTTGTGTTTAAAAAGCATTGTAGTGATTTCATTACTTCTGTGACATACCTGAAAATTAGCAAGTATAGTGTAAGCCCTGAAGTTAGTTTTCCTATTTTGTTGTGCTAGTACCTAACTTAAGCTTTGATTTTGAGGCATCCAATTCAAAGAGGCTTCAACTTCAATGATGTCTACGTCAATTAAACAAATTGCCAGACACCTAACTAGATAAGAGCCAGACCACCTCCCAGCTGTCCTCATGTACACCAGGCTCCTTTGTTTTAGAGACCTTACTTTTGATAACTGACTACTTGGGCCACTTGTTTTTTCTCTTCTAGTCTTTTAAATTGTTGATTTTATATTTTATATTCACCATCACAGAGGGAGCAAAGAAACCCTCAGTCTCACCCTTGACCCCAATAAAAGAATAGCCAAAGGCCTGTGCATGCTTGTTCTCTACCTGAGACCTTGCTATATAGCCTGTGGTGTGCTATGTAATTTCCAGGACTTGTAAGTAATACACCTGCTTTTCCTTCCAAGGCTCCTAAAGGTTGTTCCTGAAGGCATCTTGCAATGGTAAGAACCAGAAGGGCCAGTCTAGGCACAGCATTGGTTATCGTGAAGCTGACACCAGCACACAACACCAACTCACAGTTGAGTTTTCTCATCACCAGAACTATGAGGGAGCAAAAGAAATTCCAGTCTAGGAGTTCAATGTTTCTTCATATTGATGGTAAGGATAGTCGCTCATCTTCTAAATGAGGTATTTATTTCACAACTCTCTCATGCTGATTCCCTTCATATTAATGGACTCAATACAAAACATACTTATTATTGTCTATGTCTCATCATGTAAAGCACTGAGGAGGCTGTGAGGATAATTTATTTATAGCTATTTCACCATGATACAGGTCATAAACTAAGTATTGACCAACAGAAATAGATCCTAACAGAGTTAGGGAATTCTTTCTGCTTTGAACATGGTGGTATATTTGTTTTAAATGCCTCATGCCTGTAAATGTGTAGGAAGTTAATGGTGGCTGAAGATTTTTCTCCAAGGCATTATACGTTCATTTTTATAACAACCTCCCAGTTGTGCCTTCAATTATCATTTAATGATTTGTGTCTGGAGTGGGTAACTAAGAGGGGGAATTAGGACTTGACCCATCAAATTATGTTTGTACTGTAGTGACATAGATTTTTATCACAGCAAGTGTAATTATTGCATAATGAATATTCCTGTACACATAAGCCTGATATGTGGACTAAAGGGTATCTGACATGCTCCTGTGGCTATATATTTATCATGTTTGGTACATGGCACGTTATACTGTGACCATCTCTCACTATAACTGTATGTTTCCTGCAAAAAGTAGATGAGTGTAACCTGCAATGCAGTCTTGTTTGTGTAATTATGACAGATATGAGATAAAGTCACTGGAAGTCCCTCAGTCAAAGGAAAATCTTTCTACTCCTTCTGAGGACCACCAGACATCAGGTATAGACCTGTGGTTTATATTACTATATCAACTTAACTAATGAATAAATGCCTTTCCCAGAACCTTCTTCCTGGTGTAGTTCTTGATAAGAGTTGATGTCAGGAAAATCATTTGCAAATGAAGCAGCTGTTCTTAAGCTCTGAAATCATATTGGTCCAAAGCAGTGAGGAACAGGATCAGAAGTACCACTTTATCACATTATGGTAGCTACTCTTCAAGGATGTCACCCAGATGAACCACACCTCCCAGTATTCACGTTCTTGTCAGTCCCTTCCTCTTGACTCTGGACTAGCTTGTATGTGCAGGAAACAATACTGCATGATTTTCCAGGATAGGTCATAAGTAGCCTTGTAGGTCCCACCTGGGCCTTTTGAATGCACACTTTTGGGGAAGTCAGCCACCATGTGATAATTTTAACTACCCTGAGGCCACTGTGCCATGAGGAAACCCACCTAACCATTGAGCTGCTGTGTGTAGAAAGAGAGACATGCCAGGCTGGTCCACAGCAGTTCCAGCCCTCCAAGGTGAGGGATCAGTTATGAGCATAAAGAAGCCATCTTGGATGTCCAGCCAAGGTGAGCCTTCAGGTATCTCCAGCTTCTGTGACTATCTAACTCTGACAACCTGAGAGACCCCAAGTGGGAACTGCCCAGGCCACCCAATTTAAACTTCCGAACCATGAGAGAGAGTATGTTTTTATTTTAAGTCACTACATTTTGGAGTGGTGGTTGTTATTGTTGTGGTGTTCTAAGCTTTTTAAGTGAGAGATAAAATACATATAATAGACTGCACAAATCTTAAGCATACTGCTTACTGAATTTTCACAAAGAAAAACAATATGTAACTACACCCAGATCAAGATATAGAGCATTTTCAGCTCTCCAGAAACCTCCCTCATGCTTCACTCCAAGTAAATGGAAAATGCCCCCAAATGTAGCCATTATTTAAAATTTGTATGGTATGTACTCTTCGTCTGGCTTCTTTAGTTCAACATTCTGTTTATGAGATTCATCCATACATGAGTTTGCAAGTAATATTTGATTCTTTGCTCTATTTTATTCTTCTATATATGTAACATAATTTATTCATCCATTGCATTTTTGATGGACCTTTAAGTGATTTCCAGTTTGAAGTCATCAAGAACATGGTTCATGTTCATGAGTTTCTGAGTTCACGGTTAATGATTGACCGACTGCGGTTCTTAAATGCTTCTAAAAATATTTAAAAACATATTTCATCCAGCATTTTTCGTTGGATGCAGTGTGAGAGTGAGTTTGAATAGTATAGACTCTCATACATTTCCAGAAACTGAGTTAATGTGATCGAATAACAGCTCGTAAACAAATGCAGTCCCAAGACTTAACACCACTTGCCTTCTAATTCCATTCTTAGGTGGCAGATGACAAAGGGTGAGAATATGCAGAAAACATGAAGAAGATTTGCAAAATGATACTGACCACCTGTCTGTTGATTATTCATGCAAATATTTCCCCCAAGCCTCACTCTCCTTAGTGCCAAGTGCATTCACAGAAGTCTACTGGATACGTGTACGCAGATGTACAAAGAAGGTCCTCTTGAAGTGGAAACTCAACATTGTACGGTAAATTTGTTCCACTCCTTCTTCCAGATTTTCTCTTATTGCCATATTTGAGGGAGTTCATCACCTTTATTCTTGATCTTATCTTATCATTCTTTTCTAACATAGTTCCCAAAGCCTGTATCACTCAGGGGGTGCTTGTGCATCTGGTGAAACCCATTATTCAAGTTTCGAGTTTCATCTCACATTTTGCTTTCTCTTTGAAGCCTTTCCTGATGTCACAGACCGATTTGGCCGCGTTATTTCTCATAGTCCTTTAGTCCATAACACCTCTGATTAAAGCACGCATGTATGAGATTAGATCACACTATTTGTCTTCTACATATTTCCCTCGCCACTAGACTTCTATTACTTTTCTGAAGGAAGAGACCATTTTCTCTTAATTTGTTTTTCAAGAGTTTAGTAAAATAGAAAAGAGAAAGGGTTGTAAAAGTAACATCTCTTCTCTCTTCTCCTCTCTCCTTCCTCATCTACCTTCTCCTCCTCTTCCTCTTCCTTCTACTTTTCTCCTTCCTCCTCTCTGTCTCTCTATCCATGATGTTGTTAGATATAGTAATAGATATACACATATATGTCATGTTTAAAAATGACTTAGTGGATCGCTGAAGTACCCTGCCATTCCACAAAGAGCACTGATGGCAGCAATTGCTTTGTGGGCCTGGCTGAATTGGAGGAAAGCTGGCAGATCAGGGTACTGAGTCCAGAAAAGCCCTGCCACCGGTGAGGAAGCAGGGTTTGGGACACATTTATCAGAGAGAGGAGGTGGCCTTTCATCACTGTGTCTCTACTATAGGCACAGAGATACAGGGCTGTCTGGTTCTTTGGGTTGATTTCACAGTGAGAGGAAAGGATGCCTTTTTCTTGCAGGAGGCACTGTAGCCTTCAGATATGTCTCCATTCTGAACACCTTTTACAAATGGCGAATAGTGGATCAGTCTCAGCCCTTGTCCTGGGTCCTGTCGGTACCAGGACATGGCATTGTAATCCAAATTCTGTTCACATTCCAGGCTCACATCTCGTCCTTCCTCTCTGATCAGATATTTTGGGCTCTAAGTGATTCCACCGTCCATGGTGCCTGTGGAAGAGAGAGAAAACCTCTGGAAACACAACCCAAGCAAGTTCCTAATGCTGCTGTCACAGAGAAAGCCTTAGTACTTGACCTTGGTACCTTGGGGAGAGGAGTTTTCTCCTTGTATCAAGGCCTCACCTGCTCCCAGGAGAAAAAGGGTCACCAAGCAGAGCACCTGTTTTCCCATAGTGGGCAGGGGGTCTCCTTGTAGTTCCAAGTACTTGCTGGAAGACAAAGGGGGAAAGAAACTTACTTCTGGGGATCCCATTGCCTTAATATGCAGAATTTGTCAGAAGGCTAGACTGGATATTTGGAAGGGATCCTGGAGATATTCGTGATGAGCTCCCTCATTCTGTGGAAGAGGAGACTGAAAGGGTGGACCTGAATCACTTGCCGTGCCCTTGTGCCTCCCTCCTGAAACTGCATTCAGCCTTGTCTGAGTGGGCTGGCACCCCCACATCTCCAGGCCAGGGTCTCCTCTGATTGGCCCACTGGATTTTCCCTTCCTACTTATGCTGATGTCTGATGACTATGGGAGCACTGCAGACACTCTGGTCACACAGAAGGCAGAATTCACTTGTAATCCCATCCACTCCCAGAGGAAAGAGTGACCCCTGGTGTGTGTGCAGAGGTGTCTGTGGCCAGGATGGACAGGTACTACTCAGATCTGCCAGGAGCCCAGTTGCTCCAGATCCTCCTCTGCATTAGGGCTAAGTCCTCATTTTCATTCCAGCACCTTGTCTGGCTCATTTTGCTTATTCTCTGTCATTTTCATTCTCCTAGTTTTGTCCTAGCCTTTCTTCAACTTATTCTTCATTTCTCAGATTATTTTGCCTTTTTCTTTCATTATTTTTCCTGAGTCTCTCTACCTGTTTTTCTTCCCCCATTTCTTCCTGTTTTTGTTTTTGTATTCTTACAGTTTGAACTTCAGGTTGTAGGTGGGTTATCCTCTATTCAGCTGCTTGCTTAAATATATTTATTTCTGTTTGGAGTGTATTTTTACCTTTTATTCTGACTCATGATTTTTTGGGGGGAGACGCTGAGAGATGAAAGATTTTCTTCCACTCTATGGATTGTGCTTTCCTCTTGTTCCTTTGTGTGATGTAGAGTTGTTTTACAATATACCCATATTAATGGAAACTTTTCCAGTCATTCTAGTGAAGTTCAGACACTCAAGAAGCTTGTTTGTTTGTTTCAATGGTGTTGAGAGAGTGGGCTATGAGTTCTCTTATTTTGTGATTTTCTTTTGTTATTCAGGACTCTAAGTTTTCCATCTCTCCTTTGCCCCTTCACCACCCAATTGCCATAGGACCCTTCTTCCTTTTTTATGCCTTTTTTTCTCCCTCAGAATCTGTACATTCAGAAGGGGACCCCTGTCAATCGTGTGCCTGGCTCTGTAAGCAGAGTGAGTGCACCCTGAAACCTCCTTCCTCAGGTCCTGTCTGATCTGACTCAGGCGGTATCTTTTCTGGTGGTCTCTCATCGTCCCCTGAGGCTCAGTCACTGCCCCTCCTCTGTGCCCCTCACAGTCTTTCTGCTCCACCTTCTCCTCCAGGACATGGAGCAGAGGGACGAGGGTGATGAAAAAATTTCGGAAAATCCAAAGGGAGAAAACAGCTAAGCGACATAGTTTACACTGGATCCTGGTGAGGGGCCACTTCCTTGGACCGTGTGCATTTGAAGTGACCTTGCATTCGTCTGCCTGATGACTTTCTGAAATTGTTTCATCAAAGCAAATGAAAATAAACACCTTTCTCTAGGTGCCTGGCATTTGTTGTGTGATGAGAATAAAAAAAGTATTCACTGATACAACAAAAATGTGAGGAGATGTTTTCCTATTGAACCATATTTTGGAGCCAGTCCTATCTCCTAAATTCCGGACAAATTTATCCAACTCTACTTCCACCATCTCTGGGATATGCTATAGCAGGAGCTTATAATCCTGGCATCCACACATACCTGCATAGGCGTTAGGCAAGGGACAAAGCCTGGGTTATTCCAGAAAGAATTAGAGGCAGCACAGTGGGGTATAAAAAGCACAACCCTTTGAACCAGAGGAAACTGGGTTTGTCTCCTGTCTCTCTCTCCTTTTCTTTCTTTTTGAGTTTGAGAAAGAGAAACGAACTTCTGCCATCATGTTTTCTCGTGTTGAAAAGGAAGACAATATTTCCGTTGCTTGATTCTCTTGCTGATTAAATAAAATTCTTTATTTAAATCATGGAATTGAGAACTTGAAATAGCTATGATGTTTTAAAAATCTTTACGTTTTTCAGGTGAGAGAATCTTAGTTCCTGAGCATGGGCTGGCATGATTGATGATATTTCTAGGTCTTCCCCTATTTCCATCCTCATCTCTCTAAATGCCCTATGGCTGATTTATTCCCTAATCAAACAACGTGTCCCCTCCCCCAGATCACACTGTTTCCCTGGCAGGGTCCTGAAGGTGTTTGTGCGCTGAGAGGATGTGAGTCTCTATTGACGTGGATCAGGAGCTGACACAGAAATACACCCCTGAGTCTCCCAGCTCTGCCAGCTGGATGTTTAACACTGTGTCCCTCTTTGGGAAATTCAGCAGAAAAGTATCTTGTTGGCATTCATGACTCATATATGATGTTTTCTTTCTGCAGGTACATCATGAATTTCACACCTTCCTGCAAGAGGTTCCGACACCAGTAAACATGACTGTGTCCTGTCACTGGACCACAACTCAGTGTTGCGTCCTGGCCTCTCACCCTGACCAAGTTTCTTGGGTCCTGGATGGTGCCTGCATTTGTGGGACTTCAGGAAAGAAAAGATTGCACGAGATAGAATCATAATGGCAGATAAAGGGAGCACCTTACAATGAAGCAACGTAAGACAAGATCAAATATCTTTGAAGTCTCCTGTGTCCAATTAAAAATTCACATGAATTTTGCTTTTTACTCCATAATACAATTATTTGTTTTCATTTGAAAGTCAATACCTTTCCAAAAATCTTGGAGCCACATGGAGGTCTGGCTATAGAGCCACAACAAAGGGCAGTGATGCCGATCCATTAGCCCAGCACTCACCTATCCCCAGGAGCCAGATGAGCACCAAGCAGAGGAGTCTGGTGCCCATGGCTGGCTTGGGCATGAAGGGGAGCCTATAGGCAGGGCCCATGAATGGTGCTGACTGAAGCGGCTCAGGGGGCTGGACCTCACACTTGCCTCCCATGAGGTGGTCTTCCTGTGAGGTTACCCTTCCCAGTGGATCCTGTGTCTCTAGAACTGATCTTGTACATCAGTTGACTGGGGCATTTTATTTTCTTAACTATACTTGCAACTTGGCTTACTACATGTTAGTGAGTGCGAGAGTGTTGTGCAGGGAAAGTTGAGAGGTGAATATCTTCATTATTCATCCTCAGTTTCTGAAACATTAATGTTTACAGCTTCCTTCTCTACTTTTGCATATGTTTTGTTCCTTTATTTTCCTATCGTTGGCTCATAACATCTTTCCAGTTTCTGTTGCTGCATAGAGGTCGTGACCAGATGTGATATCTGGGAACATGTATAGAGAGACAGGGAAATGGGGACTAGTATTGACGGAAAAAAAATTAGAGACAGGAAAAGATTTGACTCAGTTTCTTCTTTCTTCCTTCACCTCAGCTAAGCAATGGTTTCAAGCACTTTGAAAAATCCTAACTTTATGCTTTATAATTGCCTTTTCTCATCTCCTGTTATTCTACTTGAACTTTTGATATAAGTAATTCAAAGAACAACCAGTATAAAATGTATAAATTCTCCCACTCACCTGGTATCCCCTGATTCTATTGATTTATCTGTATTATTCTCTTTTATCATGGATGGCATACCTATGTCTGAAGGATCTTCCTTCCTTCCATTCTTCTGTCCTTCCTTCGGACTTTGTGGAACTGAACAGAAATTCTGAGAAACTCTATTTTTTTCTCAGGCATAGTGAAAGGAAGATACAAAGAAGAATACGGCACTATCAAAGGTTAACTTGGTTTCAAAATACCACACAGCCCAGACGGTAGGATACAGACTTGGAGCACTTAAGAAAGTGTTACCTTTACAAAGAATCACACATTTATAACACGAAAAATTTGGAGAAAAGGTTAATGTATTTTATTATAAATCCTGGTCCAAGGAGGACAGGATGCAAATTTAATTGTAACATGTTCATTGCAATTGTCATATTCCTCTAAAATAAGACATATGGGCAGCAGCTGTGTCTCTCACAGTCAGCTGGATGGGAAAAGGCAAGTGTGGACACAGCATCCATCTCTGCTAACTGACACTGCAATGCTGTGAAGCATAATGTAGAGGAGGGAAATCAATGACTGCTGGAGATAGGGATGTGATCACCTTCTCACCATGTTTCATGTCAGAGCCCAAAATGTTCTTTTCTTTTCCTTGCCATTGGTGAGGAGAGAAGTGCATTTGATAAGTATTTCCCTAGCTCTCTTCTCCAGGCTGAAAATGCTGACAGATTAGGGGGCTTTATTTAAAATGGGTCCTTGGTTTCAGTGGCAATGAACACAGTCTGAGGTGACTGACCTCAGGTAGGATATATAATCACTAGTAACAATATGGACATGGTCACCACGTGGAGAGAATGTGGCAGCATGTCCATTGCTGAATTGACTCCTATCTTAGTCTGTTCAGTTCTACTTTGGTCAAGGGAAATGTCTTGTTTCCACATCTTCATTTTCACACATGGTATCTAAGTCCTCTCTCCCTGATTCTCACTACACTGTGATCTTCATTTTCCCGTCTCACAGACTCTAATCCCTTCAGTTATTTATTTTTTCTCTTTTTTGAGGTCATTCGCATAGGAGTTGATTCATCTTAACCCATGGTTCATCACACACAGACATTGTTTGTTGATGCATGTTTTGTCTTTATTAAAAAAAATAGGTACTTTTAGAGCATCTCTCTCACTCACACAACAGTAATCAACACAGACCTTGACAATATATAATTTAGCAATGTGATTCTGTCCCCTCCCATCTCTGACCACTCCCCATTGAAGTCACATAAGAAACACCATCCTAAACTTGAGTCATCATCATTCCTTGTCAGGGTGTGTTGGCAAAGGTTTGACAACCAGCTCTCTGGAGGAAAATAACAAAGCCCCGATTTGCTGTGTCTACTGTTAACCGTGGTGTACATATTCCCAGTATGGTTGATTTTAAGGTATCCAGGTGATGTCTTTGAAATAGGAGTTCAGAAAGTTGTTTACAATCAACTCTCATGAGCAGGTAAAAGCCAGTTACAGCAACAAATGTTTCTTGATTTCCCTTTTATATTATTTTATCTAATAGATTTTCAGTCACAAAAATAATTTCTTTATTACTTGCTTTTAGCTTTATAGAAGTGCATCATGCTTTACCTAATCTTATCAGGATAGTTTATGAATTTGATATTATATTGTTAAGGTTCATCTGCAACTTTGCTCATCGCTGGAGTCCATTCACTTTGACTGATATATATATATATGGTTTCCATCACATGAATAATGAATATCCCACCATTTATTCCTTCACTTTCTTGTCAATGCCTCAGTAGATCGGCTCTATGTTTTGCTACCATGAATAGTGCTGCTTAGAACACTTTTCTATTTATGTCTTCTGATGACCACGAGTAAGAGCACCTCCTGAGGTAAACCCAGGAGTAGAATCACTGGGTCACGGAATACAGGAATGAAGAAGAATATGAGATAATCCCAGAATATGAGATAATTCCGTATCACTTGTGCTTGCACAAACAATCCTGTGGACCCATACACTCTCTAATAGTTTATATTTCCAGGCTTGTTGTATCGCTAATCAAATGGATATAAACTTACATATCATTGTGTCTTGCTTCACATTTTCCTGATTACTAGTGAAATTAAATATCTGCTCATATATTTACTCATAGATACTTCTTCTATTAAATGTATGTTGGTATTTTCTGCTTATTTCTTTTTGGTCATACAAGATTTGTGTTCAATGTAATTTTTTGGTTTTTCCTAGGACAGGATGTTTCTGATGGGCTTACATTCACTATTCTGGTTATTATGTTCTGGCTTGTGACAGAACTTTCTAGTTCTCTCGACAAGCAATGTTGTCTGAATTCTTTCTTATATGCTCCTTCTGCCTTTTCTTCCCTTTGACCCCTTCTTGAGACCCAGCTCAACCAACACCTTCTCCATGAAGGTTTGGTGTGCTCTGTACCTAGACATAGAGGGTGAGTGCCTTCCTTTGTTCTCAGTCTTACCTAGTTCATTCACCAGTCAGAACACTGTATCCAGCACATCATCACATTCTTTCAAGGGTGAATATCTCTGCTTGGCTGCCTTCCGATTTTCTTTATCTTGAAGGTCTCGGATGGAGACAACATAGAGCTGAACAGTCTTTGAGAGCCCAATGAAAGTTTATTACACAGAATACATGGAGTATTATAAGAGCATTTTGAGAATTATGTGTAGATTTACCTATGAACATGATTAAAATATGGGAGAGACAGGAAAAAAATCCAGCTTTTGTAATTTTCAGCTGTGTGACTTTTCCACGTCACTTGGCCACATTGCAGGCCCAGCTCCATGCCATTTTACTAGTTCTCAAACACTAGACCTCCTACACACTCCGCACCGAGATATTCTCTCTCTCTTTCTCTACACACACACTCACACACACACATTCACAGATGTCTCTATTACAGAAGCTGTGGTTTTCCTCTCTCCACACCTTCTTCCACAGAGCTCCACAGCTTTGATGGGGTGAAGAAGAGAGGGTTGTTGCAAAGGTTCTTGTTTGGGTATCTGACCTCTGCCCAGCGCTGTGTCACTAGCACCACACAAGTAGAGGCTGCTGTCTGCAGGATGTGCACTCGTCACCATGAAAGTTGAAACTTTTAGATTGGGATGGCTGATGGGAAATTTGGCCTCAGAAAAACCTTGTTCGTATTTGGGACCAGAGCCCTGAATAGAGGTTGCAATCAGCGTGAGGCCCTGTTTTGGCAGCTGACGATACCAAAACACGGTGTCGGCCTGAAGGCCCACTGTACGGCACTCCATCTCCACGGAGCTTCCCTTCTTACAGATAGCCCTGCTTGGATGTTGAGAGACGAGGGCACCAAGCCCTGAGCCTGATGAAACAGAGGTCAAAGAGATGAAAGAGGCCAGCAGGACCAGTCACACATGACCACAGCCAGAGAACTCACAGGCTTGTTCCCTCATTTTTCTCCCTACTCCCAGAGAATCCAGTTTGTTTTCTGAAGTCTTCCTATCAGACTCCCTAGAATCATAATCTCCCATCTCCCCTGACTGGTGACTTCTCACCTTACCCATTACCTTCCCAGAGGTCATGGATGTCCGCTCTTATTTTGATTGGCAGAAAAAATCCACAGTCTCTGGCTACCACTTCACTCATGCCAACACACAAGCACACTCGCCCAAGCTACTGATATAATAAGGCTCATACTGGGCCCCAGGAGCAGCAGAAGCATCAGCATCTTCAGGGGTTAGCCTCACACCACACCACTCTCAAGAGGAGTATGACTGTGCTCTACATTCTTTCTTTTTTGTCTCTAGAATGTTGGATGACTGCTTACGTAATCCTGAGGATGCTCTCACCTTCCGCCCTGTGGTGATCTTTGCCAATGATATAGGATCTATTACTCTTTCTGACTATCAAAGAACCATACATACATTGCTGTAATGGGCCTCGAAAATGTTCTGATTCAGCTCCTAATTTTAGAGAAGATGCACTGAGACGTAGATCACTGAAATGGTTCAAAGTAGTTTCTTAGCCTTATATAAGGAAAGGGGTATATGTTTGTGTATTAATACACATTAATACTCATTTTATTACTTCTGTGTCATCCCCTCAAAGTAACCAAGTGCAGTGTAAGCCCTGAAGTTGTTTTTTCTATTTTTTCATGCTAGTACCTAACTTAAGCTTTGATTTTGAGGCATCCAATTCAAAGAGGCTTCAACTTCAATGACGGCTATATCAAATAAACAAATTACCAGACAAATAACTAGATAAGAGCCAGACCAACTCCAGCTGTGCCCACCTCCCCCAGGCTCCTTTGTTTTAGATCTTTGTTTTGATAACTGACCACATGGGCCAATAGTTTTTTCTCTTCCGGTCTTTTAAGTTCCTGCTTTTATATTTTAAATTTACCAATACAGAGGGAGCCCAAGAAACCCTAGATCTCACCCTCCACTCTAATAAAAGCAGAACCCAATTCCTGTGCATGCTCAGTCTCTACCTCAGACCTTCCTATGTAGCCTCAGGTATATCATGTAATTTCCAGGACTTGTAAGTAATATACCTTTTTTTTCCCCAAAGCTTTCTGATGGTTACTCCTGAGGGAATATTGCAATCATAAGAACCAGAGGGAACAGGCCAGGCACAACACTAATAATTGTTAGGCTGAGACCAGTGCACGACGCCAAGAAAACTCACTATTGTTAATCGCCAGAACTAAGGGTGATCAAAAGAAGTCCAAGGCTAGGAGTTCAATATTCATATTGATGATAAGGACACTTTCTCATCTTCTAAATGAGGTTTTCAGTTCCCAACTATCTCATGCCAGTTTCCCTCATATTGATGTACTTCATACTAAACATGGCTATTTATTATAGTCTATGTGTCTTTGTGTAAAGCACTGTGGAGGCTGTGAGGATAATTTATGTATAGCTATTTCACCCAGATACAGATTATAAGGCAAGTATTTACCAATGGAAATAGCTTCAAGCAGATAGGCATTACTTCTGCTTTGAACATGGTGGAATATTTGTTTTAAATGCCTCATGCCTGGAAATGTGTAGCAAGTTCAAAGGGGGTGATGATTTTTCTCCAAAGCATTATACTTTCATTTTTATAATGACCTCCCTGTTGTGACTCCGCTTAATATTTAGTTGTTTTTATCTGGAATGAGTAACCAGGAAAGGTAGGATTAGAACTTGACCCATCAAATTATGTTTGTACTATATAGTGGCATAGATGTTTATCATGGCAAGTATAATTTTTGCATAGTCAATATTCCTGTATACATAAGACTCGTATATGGATTAAAGGGTGTCTGGCATGCTCCTGTGGCTATACGTTTTTCATGGTTGGTACACGCCATTTTAGACTGGGATCACCTGTCACTGTAACTGTATTTTTCCTGCAAAGAATAGGTGAATGTGCCTTGCAATGTGTTATTTCTTGTATAATATTACGACATATATGGGATGAAGTAGCTGGAAGTCCCTGGATCAGAGGAAAATCTTTCTACTCCTTCTGAGGACCTCCAGCCATCAGGCATATACCTGTGGTTTATATTACTGTATCAACTTAACTAAGGAGGAAATGCCTTTCTATCTTTCTAATAGAGCTCTTGATGAGAGTTGATCTCAAGAAAACAATTTGCAAATGAAGCAGCTCTCATGCTCTGAGGTCATCATTGGTCCAAGACAGTGAAGAACAGGATCAGATGTACCAATTTATCACATTATGGTAGCTACTCTTCAAAGATGGCACCCAAATGAACCACACCTCCCAGTATTCACATTTGTGTCAGTCTCTTCTTGACTCTGGACTGGCCTGTATGTTCTGGAAACAACAGTGCATGATTTTCCAAGACAGGTCATAATAGCCTTGTCATTCCTGCTTGTGTTTTTGAATGCTCACTAAAGGGAAGCCAGCCACCATGTCATAATTTTAACTACCCTGAGGCCACCATGCCACAGGGTAGTCAACCCCTCTAAGCACATTGAGGGGCTGTGTGGAGAAAAAGAGACAGGCCAGGCTGGTCCACAGCTGTTTCAGCCACCCCAGGTGAAGGATCAGATATGGCCATAAAGAAGCCATCTTGGATGTCCAGCCCAGGCAAGCCTTAAGCTACCTCCAGCCTAAGTGACTATCTGAGTGTGAAGATATGAGAGACCCCAAGTGAGAACTGCCTGGCCAAACCCATTCAACCTGCAGAACCATGGGAGATAGTATGCTTTTAATTTACGTCACTACATTTTGGACTGGTGGTTGTTATTGGTTTTCTCATGTTTTTAAGTGAGCTATAAAATACATATATTAGGCTGCACAAATGTTAAGTGTACTGCTTACTGCATTTTCACCAAGAAAAACACTATGTAACTACACCAAGATATAGAGCATTTACAGCTCCCCAGAAATCTCCTTCATGCTTCCTTCCAAGTAAATTAAAATTGCCCGCAAATATAGCCATTATTTAAATTTCATATAATATGTACTCTTGTGTCTGGCTTCTTTAGTTCAATAATCTGTGAGATTCATCCATCCATGATTTTGCAGATAATATTTGATTCTTTGCTATATTTTATTCTTTTATATACATGTAACATAATTTATTTATCCACTGCATTTTTGATGGACATTTAAGTATTTTCCTGT
This sequence comes from Equus przewalskii, assembly GCF_037783145.1. Taxonomy (NCBI): domain Eukaryota; kingdom Metazoa; phylum Chordata; class Mammalia; order Perissodactyla; family Equidae; genus Equus; species Equus przewalskii. Next base: position 95,395,962 of record NC_091834.1, on the reverse strand, counting down.
TTGAAGTCAGCAAGAACATGGTTCATGTTAAGGAGTTCATGAGTTCATGGCTCATGGTTGACAGACTGTGGTTCTTAAATGCTTCTAAGAATATTTAAAACATATTTCATCTAGCATTTTTAGTTGGATGCAGTGTGAGAGTTGGTCTGAATAGTATAGACTCTCATACATTTACAGAAACTGAGTTAATGTAATTGAATAAGAGCTTGCAAACAAATGCAGTCCCAAGACTTCACACCACTTACCTTCTAATTCCATGCTTAGATGGCAGATGACAAAGGGTGAGAATATACAGAAAACATAAAGAACATTTGCAAAATAATACTGACCACCTGTCTGCTGCTTATTCATGCAAATATTTCCTCCAACCCTGACTCTCCGTTCTAAGTGCCAAGTGCATTTACAGAGGCCTACTGGGTGCTTCTACGCAGATGTCCAAGGAAGGCCCACCAGAACTGCAAACTCAATATTGTGCAGTAAGTTGCTCCAATCCTGTTTCCAAATTTCCTCTTATTGCTGTATTCTAGGGAGCTGATCACCTTTTTTCTTGATATCATCTCATCGTTCTCTCCTAATATAGTTCCCTAAGCCTGTATCACTCAGGTGGCGCTTGTGCATCTGGTGAAACCCTACTGAATATTTGCGTTTCATCTCACACTTTTCTTTCTCTTTGAAACTCTTCCTGAAGTCACTAGACAGATTTGGCTGTGTTATTCCTTATGCTCCTCTAACACCTCCGATTAAAAGCACACAGCTATGATATTAGATGACAGTATTTGCCTTCTACACATTTCTCTCACCACTCAACGTGTATTATTTTTGTGAAGAAAGAGACCATTTTCTCTTCATTTTTTTTCACCAGAGTTTAGTAAAATAGAAAAAGGAAATGAGTTGTTAAAATAACATCTCTTCTCTCTTCTCCTCTCTCTTTCCTTCAGAGATCCACTAAGTTAGGTTTAAACATGACATATGTGCATATATCTATATCTAACGCTCTGAAGTCCCTGCCATTCCACAAAGAACATTGATGGCAGCAGCTGCTTTGGGGGCCTGGTTGAGTTGGAGGAAAGCTGGCAGATCAGGGCACTGAGTCCAGAAAAGCCCTGCCACCTGGTGGGGAAGCGGATCTTGGGACATGTTTATGCACAGAGAGGAAGCGGCCTTTCATCACTGTGTCTCTACTATAGGCACAGAGATACAGGGCTGTCTGGTTCTTTTGAGTTGATTTCACAGTGAGAGGAAAAGATGCCTTCTTCTCCCGGGAGGCACTGTAGCCTTCAGATATGTCTCCTTTCTGAACACCTTTTACAAACAGTGAATAGTGGATCAGTCTCAGCCCCTGCCCTGGGTCCTGTCGGTACCAGTACATGGCATTGTAATCCAAATTCTGTTCACATTCCAGGCTCACATCTCGTCTTTCCTCTCTGATCAGATATTTTGGGCTCTGAGTGATTCTACCATCCATGGTGCCTATGGAAGAGAAAGAAAACCTCTGGAAACACAACCTAAGCAAGTTCCTAATGCTGCTGTCACAGAGACAGCCTTAAGTCTTGACTTTGGCACTTTCAGGATAGCAGTTTTCTCCCTGAATCTAGGACTCACCTGCTCCCAGGAGACAAAGGACCACCCAGCAGAGCACCTGGTTGCCCATAGTGGGCATGGGGTCTCCTTGTGGCTCCAAGGACTTACTGGAATACAAATGAGGAAAGAAACTTAGTTCTGGGGATCCCACTGCCTTAACATGCAGAATTTGTCAGAAGGCAAGACTGGATAGTGGGAAGTGATCCTGGAGATTCTCAAGACAAGGTCCCTAATTCTGTGGAAGAGGAGACTGAGAAGGGGGACCTGAATCACTTGCTCCCTCTTTGTGCCTCCCTCCTGAAACTCTGCATTCAGTCTGGCCTGAGTGGGCTGACACCTCCACATCTCCAGGCCAGAGTCTCCTCTGATTGGCCCGCTGGATTTTACCTTCCTACTTATCCTAATATCTGATGCCTAAGGGAGCACCGCAGACATTCTGGTGACACAGAAGGTAGAATTCACTTGTAATTCCATCCACTCCCTGAGGAAAGAGTGATCCTGGGCTCTGTGCAGAGGTGTCTTTGGAAGCAATCAACAGGCACCACTCAGACCTGCTGCCAGGAATGCCTTTGCTCTAGATCCTCCTTTGCATTCAGGCCCAGGCCTTGCCTTCATTCCAGCAACTTCTGTCTGGCTGGTTTTACTTACTCTCTCTCATTTTCATTCTCTTAAATGTTTCCCTGCCTTTCTTCAATTTATTCGTCATTTCTTGGATAATTTTGTCTTTTTCTTTGTTTTTTTTCCCTGAGTCTCTCAACCTGGTTTTTTTTTTTTTTCATTTTTTCCTCTTTTTGCTTTTCTGCTCTTATGTTTTGAACTTCTGTTTATAGGGGCGTTATCCTGTCTTCAGCTGCTTGCTTGAGTATGTTGATTTCTTTTTGGTGTGTAGTTTTACATTTTCTTCTGACTCACGATTTTTGGGGAGGGGAGACGGTGAGAGATGAAAGATTTTCTTCCACTCTATAGATTGTGCGTTCCTCTTATTCATTTTTGTGATGTTGAGCTGTTTTATGGTAAACCCATATCAATGGTATCCTTTCCAGTCATTCTAGTGAAGTTCTGACCCTCAAGAAGTTTGTTTCTTAGTGATGTTAGGTGGGGGTTATGAGTCCTCCTATTTTGTGATTTTCATTTGTTTTCAGGACTCTAAATATGCCACCTTTTCTTCTTTTCTCTTTCACTATCCTATTGCCAGAAGACCCTTCTTCCTTTTTTATACCTTTTTTTCTCCCTTAGAATCTGTACTTTCAGAAGGGGGATCCCTTTCCATTGTGTCCTGGCTCCTTAAGCAGAGTGAGTGCACCTTGAAACCTCCTTCCTCAGGTCCTGTCAGCTCTGACTCAGGGGGTGTCTTTTCTGGTGGTCTCTCAAAGCCTTCTCATGCTCAGTCACTGCCCCTCCTCTCTCCCTCTTACAGTCTTTCTCCTCCTCCAGGGCATGGAGCAGAGGGACAAGGGTAATGAAAAACTTTTGGAAAAGCCAAAGGCAGAAAACACAGCTGAGTGACATGGTTTACACTGGATCCTGGTGAGGGGGAACTTCCCTGGGCACTATGCATTTAAAGTGACTTTGGATTCATCTGCCTTACGATTTTATGAAATTGTTTCATCAAAGCAAATGAAAATAAACACCTTTCTGTAGGTGCCTGGCATTTGTTGTGTGATGAGAATAAAAAAATATTCACTAAGATAACAAAAATTTGAGGAGATGTTTTCCTATTGAACAATATTTTGGGGCCAGACCTACCTCCTAAATTCCATACAAATTTATCCAATTCTACTTCCACCATCTCTGGGATATGCTATAGCAGGAGCTTACAATCCTGGCATCAACACATACCTGCATAGGCGTTAGGCAAGGGACAAAGCCTGGATTGTTCCAGAAAGAATAAGAGTGAGCACAGAGTCGTATAAAAAATAAAAAGCACCACCCTTTGAGCCAGACAAAACTGGGTTTGTATCCTGTCTCTCTCTCTCTCTCTTTTTCTTTTTCTTTTTTTTTGGAGTTTGAGAAAGGGAAATGAACTTCTGGCACCACGTTTTCTCAAGTTGAAAATGAAGACACCATTTCCTTTGCTTGATTCTCTAAATCTTAAGTAAATTAAATGAAATTCTTTATTTAAACTATGGTATTGAGAACTTGAAATAGATATGAATTTTAAAAATCTTTATCCTTTACAGGTGACAGAATCTTAGTTCCTGAACATGGGCTGGCATGTGCCATGCTATTTCTACAGTCTTCCCCTATTTCCATCCTCATCTCAGTAAATCCTTCATAGGTGATTTGTTCCCTAATCAAACAACATGTCTCCTCCCCTGGCCCAGTGCCTTTTCCAGGGCTGGGTCTGGGGGTGTTTGTGCACTGAGAGGATGTGACCCTGTTTTGGTGTGGATAGGATCTGGCACAGAAATACACTGCTGGGTCTCCCAGGTTGATCTTTAAGACCCTGGGTCCCTCTTTGGGAAATTCAACAGAAAAGCATTTTGTTGGCATTCCTGAATCATCTATGACTTTTTCTTTCTGCAGGTACATCACGAATTTCAGACCCTCCTTCACGAGCTGCTGCTAACAGTAAACACGACTGTGTTCTGTCACCGGACTGCATCTCAGTGTTGCCTCCTAGCTTCTCCCCTGACTAGATGTCTTGGGTCCTGGATGATGCTGGCATTTGTGGGAACTCAGAAAAGGAAAGATTGCATGAGACAGAGTCCTGCTGGCAGAGGAAGTGAGTGCCTTAGAATGAAGCAACCAAAGGCAAGATAAAATGTTTTTGAAGTCTCCTGTGTTCATTTAAAAATTCACATAAATTTTGCTTTTCACTCCATAATGCAATTAGTTTCTTTCAGTTGAATGTCAATTTCTTTCACAGAACCTTTGGGCAACATGAAGGTCCAGGGCATGTTTGAGACATAGCTATAGAGCCATAGACAAAGACCAGCGATGTTGATCCACTATCCCAGAAGTCACCTGCCCCCAGGAGCCAGATGACCACCCAGCAGAGGAGTTGGTTGCCCAAGGCAGAGTTGGACATGAAGGGGAGCCTATATTCAGGGCCCAGGAAGGGTGCTGACTGCAGCAGCTCAGGGGGCTAGACTTCACTGCTGCCTCCCTTGAGGCAGGTCTTCCTGTGAGGTCACTATTCCGGTGGATCCTGTTGCCTCTAGAACTGATCTTGTACATAAGTAGAATGAGACCTTTTTTTCTTGACTATACATACAACTTGGCTTAATGCGTGTTAGTGTGGGGGATAGTGTTGTGCTGGGAAAGTTGAGAAACGAATGTCTTCATTATTGGTCCTTAGTTTCTGAAATATTAATATTTACCACTTCCTTCTCTAACTTTTCATATCTTTTGTTCCTTTATTTTCCATTCATTAGCTCATATAATCTTTCCATTTTCTCTGTTGAGTAGAGGTAGTGAGCAGATGTGATATCTGGGTACATATATTGAGTGCCAAGGAAGTGGAGACCAGGATTGGAGAGAGGAAGTGATTTGACTTTGTTTCCTTCTTTCCTCTTCCACCTCAGCTAAGCAATGGTTTCAAGCATTGATGGAACTCTGTTTAGTGGTTTATAGTTGACTTTTCTCATCTTTTGTTATTCTACTTGAATTTTTGATGTAAGTACTTCAAAGAACAACTATAAGAAAATCTGTAAATTCTCCCTCTCACCTTGTGTACTTTGATTCTATTGATCTATTTGCATTATTCTCTTTCATCAAGGATCTGATACCCATATTTGAGGGATCTTGCTTCCTTCTGTTCTTCTGTCCTTCTCTCCTACTCTGTGGCATTCAACAAAAGTTCTGAGAAACCCTACTTTGTCCCAGCCATGATGAAAGGAAGATACAAAGAAGAATAAGGCATTATCAAAGGTTAACTTGGTTTCAAATACAATGCAGCCCAGAGAGTAGGACATAGACACAGCACAAAAAGAAAGTGTTACACTTAAAGAGAATTGTTCAATTATATCATGAAAAGTTTGGAGGAAAGGTTTTAGGATTTTATCTTAATGGTCCCAGTCCAAGGAGACCAGGACACAAATTTGGGTTGGGTTATGTTCAGTGTTATTGCCTTATTCCCCTAAAATAAGACATATGGGCAGCAGGCTGTGTCTCTAACAGTCAGCTGGATGGAAAGGGTAAGTGTGGACACAGCATCCATCAGTGCTAACTGACACTGCAATACTATGAAGTTTAATGTAGAGGAGGGAAACAAAAGACTGCTTCATATAGAGGTGTGATCACTTTCTTACCATGTTTCATGCCAGAGCCTAAAATGCTCTTCTATTCTTCTTGCCATTGGTGAAGGTAGCAGTGGGATATTTAATAAGTATTTTCCTAGCTCTCTTCTCCAGGCTGAAAATGCTGACAGAGTAGGGGCTCCAATTAAAATGGGTCCCTCGTTTCAGTGGCAATGAACACAGTCTGAGGTGACTGACCCCAGGTGGGGTATTTAATCACCAGTAACAACATGGACCTGGTCATCATGTGGATATAACGTGAGAGCATGTCCCTCACTGAACTGACTCCCATCTTAGCCCGTTCAATTCTACTTTGGTCAGGGACAAGGTCTTGTTTCCACGCCTTCATCTTCACACTTGGTATCTAAGTCCTCATTCCCTGATCCTCACTACACAATGCTCTTCATTCTCCTTTTTCACAGACTCCAGTACCTTCAGTTATTTGCTTTACGTTTTTTCTCTTTTTGTATCTCATATGCATAGGATTTGTTTCATCTTAACCCTTGGTTCATCACACACAGGCAATGTGTGTGGATGCATGGTTTTTTATTTATTTAAAAATATGCTAGGTAGCTGTAGAACATCTCTCCACCTTGTACAGCAATAGTCAAGATAGATCTTGACAACAAGTAAATTTAGCAATGTGGTTCTGTCCCGTCCCATCTCCTACCACTCCCCATACACATCCCACATGAAATATCATCCTCAACTTAAGTCATCATCATTCCTTGTCAGTATGCGTTGCTAAATATTTGACCACCAGCTCTCTGGAGGAAAATAAAACAAGCCTTGGTTGGCTGTGTCTGCTGTTAACCATGGTGTGTATATTCCCGCTATGGCTAATTCAAGCTATCTACATGAAATCTTTGAAACTGGAGTTCAGGAAGATGTGTATAATTAGTTTTTATGAGCTGGAAAAAATGTGGTTCCAGCGAAAACTATTCCTTGCCTTCCCTTAAATATTATTTTATCTAATCTATTTGTAGTCATAAACGTTATTTTCTTGATTTAGTTGTTTTAGATTTATAAAAAGTTCATCATGCTTTACATAATTTTATTAGAGTTTGTTTTTGCATTTGATATTATATTGCGAAGCTCCACCTATACCATTGCTCATTACTGGAGTTCACTCATTTTGATTGATGTATATATAGTTTCTGTAGTATGAATACACTGAAGTTTATATGTTCACCCTCTTGTTAATGCATATGTGGCTTGGTTCCCCGTCTTGGTGCTCTGAAAAGTGCTACTTAGAACACTTTTGTATTTCTGTCTTCTCATGTTCATATGGAAGAGCTTCTCCTTATGTAAACCTAGGAGTGGAATTGCTGGGTCAAGGAATGCAGGATTGGTAAATTATAGAGATAATATCAGACTGTTTCCAAATTGTTTGTAGCATTTAAGCTCTCACCAGTAATCTTGTGGATCCGTACCCTCTCTAACAGTTTATATTTCCAAGATTTATATAGTGCTAATTTAATGGATTTAAACTTACATATCATTTTGTCAAATTCAAATTTTTCTAATCATCTGTGAAGTCAAGTATCTCCTCATTTGTTTATTGGTCATAGATGTCTCTTCTATTAAACGTATGTTTGTATATTTTGCTTCGTTTTAATTGGGTCATACAAAATTTGTGGTGAATGTAATTTTTTTTGGTCAACGTAATTTTTGGTTTTTCTTAGGAAAGGATTTTTCTGAAGGACTTACACTAACTGCTTCACTTATTATCTGTAGGCTTCTGACATAACTTTCTTAGTTCTGCTGACAAGCCATATTGTCTGAAATCTTACTTATGTGTTTCTTCCACCTTCTCTTCTCTCTGACACCTTTCTTGAGAGCCAGCACAACCAACTCCTTCTCTGTGAAGGTTAGGTGTGCCCTGGACCTAGGTATGGAGGGTGCATGCCTTCCTATGTACCTGGTCTTACCCTGTTCATTCATCAATGAAAACATTGAATATAACATATCATTGAATTTTGTGATTTTTTAATTGAGGAAGCTAACATCTGAGGCCCATCCTCTTCTTTTTGCTGAGGAATATTGGCCCTGACCTAACATCTATGCCCATCCTCTTCTATTTTATATGTGGGATACCTGCGACAGTAGGGCTTGAAAGCAGTGCGTAGGTCTGCACCTGGGATCCGAACCGGCGAACCCCAGGCTGCCAAAGTGGATCATGCAACCCCACTGCTATGCCACTGGGCTAGGCCCCATCACTGAATTCTTTCATGACTGAGTATCTCTGCTTGGCCACCTTATTCTCTTGGCTGCTTGGATTCTCTTTATCTTGACAGTCTAAGATGGGGACAAGATAGTTCTGAATAGTCTTGGAGAGCCAAATGCAAAGGTTATTATAGAAAATACACAGAGTTTTATAGAAGCATTTTGAAATCCACCTGTAGAGAGGGTTGGAAGAGAGATTGAAATCTCTTTATACTGCTGGGGTGGCAACAATCTAGAAAGCTGGATAATGCCATAAGAGGATGGGGGGGCTATAGGAAGCCTTATGCACTTTTATGTAGGATTTTAGACTTATCCAGTATCCTGGAGTCCTCTGGTGGTATTTAGATACACAGAATAACATATACATATAGTACTCCATGTCTCAGCAATCTATGATTCTGGGTACAGAATCCTATAAATGATTATACAGGTCCAGGATGTGAGATGTACAAGCATATTCAAATACCAGCAAGAAATTGGAGGAAAACTGGATGTCTGTTTCTGGAGAAGTATGTATGGAGTAATGTACATCATTTAGAAACCACAGACTATGGGGCCGGCCCGGTGGTGCAGTGTTAAGTGCGCATGTTCTGCTTTGGCAGCCCAGGGTTTGCTGGTTCAGATCCCGGGTGTGGACATGGCACTGCTTGGCAAGCCATGCTGTGGTAGGCGTCCCACATATAAAATAGAGGAAGATGGGCATGGATGTTAGCTCAGGGCCAGTCTTCTGCAGCGAAAAGAGGAGGCTTGGCAGCAGTTAGCTCAGGGCTAATCTTCCTCAAAAAAAAAGAAAAAGAAAAGAAAGAAACCACAGACTAGATGTACGTACACAAAAATGAAGCATTGCACTTACTTTGAGCTGACTGGAATAATCTAAGAGACAGAATTGCGTGCATAATAAAGTAAAATTTACATGATTTTAAATACATACATACATACACAGCAGGAGTTGAATTCTCTTGGAGAAGGTTCATGGCTGGATCATGACCAGTCTATTCCTTCTTCTGGGATTTTAAACCTAGGGTTAGAATGAACTAGGCTGACCTTTGTTGGTGTGGTATAATCATGACAGCTGAAGTTATGACCTTCAATGACCATCTTATCTTTGTCATAAGAACTGGAGGAAAAGAGAAAGACAGAATACAGGGGGAGAAAGCTTGCAGCAGACCAAATAAGAGAAGAAACATGAGAACTGGAGAAGAAGTAATTCCAGATCCTGGGCAAGTGGTTTTTTTCCAGAATTGTCCATCCACCGCTTCTTGACTGCTGCTAAACATCCTTTAGCCTTTTACTAAATTCCACTGTTACTTCCTTCCAACCTCCTATATCACCTGCTTCCTGAGTTGGGTCCATGATGAGTTTGCGCACTAAGAGGAGCTACCATTTTAGTTCTAAGGATTGGCTCCTGGCACAGAAATACAGTGCCAAGTCTTCTGGTTCAGAGGACTGGATTTCCAGGCTGTAGGGTGAGTGTTTGGGGCATTGAGCTGAGAATCTCTCCTTAACTAACTCAATTTTATCAAGAACTTTTACATTCTCAAAATAAATAAAAAACTTAAATTCTTTTTACTGGATCTGTTGATACCAATAAACAGAATTATGTCCTTTTTTGGGAATACAATCCATCCTTGTTTCTGTCCTTTGCCTTTGACCAGATGTCCTGGAGTCTGGGTGACCTTGGCATCAATAGAGCCTGTAAGAAGAGGACATAGCAGCTAGAGACTAAGCCCAGGAGGGAGCCTGACAAGGAAAAAGCTTGGGACTGGGAGTTGTCAAGCCCAGAACAAGATTTTTCTTTTGTGCTCAGGACTCACTTGTACTCCCAGGAGACAAAGGGTTACACAGCAGAGGAGACTTGCACCCATGGTGGCATTGAAGTAGCAAAAGGATGAGGCTTTTCCATGTCCCATCAGCAAGCAACCTCCCTGTGACGTGATTGCTTTGCAGACTCATAATCCTTATGTTACTGCTTCACGTTACAGGACAAAACCACTTCATGGTAGCACAAGGAAAGCTTTTATCCTCGCTCAGTAAACATAGTTTATATGTTATTCAAATTAAAATATTCATGTTAAAAACATTTTATATCTATTTTTACTAAGAGAAACTGTATATATATATATTTTTAGAAAGTTAGAAAATAAAGATAACATAAAACACCATATAACTGCCAACGATGATCAGTGTTAACACCTTAGTGATATTCTTTCCAGATCTCTCCCTCCTTCTCTATCTATGTGTGTAAGTCTGTACATAGACATACTCTTTTTAATAAAAAATATGTTATTCTGTTAATACTGTTTTAGAATCTGTTTTTTTCAGTTAATGATCATCATTTTTCCCTTTCATTGCATTCTCATTTTATCTACTACCCAGTTTTTCTTCAAAGTTTAGCAGTGGTCTCAAAAATGTCCTTTGTCATTGATTTGAACATCCATTTCTAACTCAGGACTGGGCACTGCTTTTGATGATTAATTACCTGATTATCTTTTAATATAATACAGATCCCTATTGTTAATGTTGTTTGTATGATTCTGAGACTAGCCACTGCTTTGCAGAATGTTTCACCTTCTTGATATTTCTGGTGTATTCTAGCTTGTTCATCTATTAGTGTTTATTTTAGATAAACTCACTTTATCTTCCCTGATTTTTCTCTCCATCACTCTTTATTTTAAATAAAGCACTTCTTTTTTCATGCTCTATATGTGCTTATTTTCTTCTTCCTTCATTCCACCCCCATTCTAGGTAAGTAAAGTTAAGCGTAATGTGTATGTTTTCATAGATTATTCAGTTGTTCTATGAGGATGTTTTCTCCACATTAAAAAGTAGATATTGAATATATACACAAGAATTTGATAAAATACCAATCAAATGAGCACTTGAACAAATAAATCCTCTTAGGAAATAAAATAGTGCCAGAGTCTTTGAAATCTCCTATTTCTTTCCCAGATCTGATGCGCCCCCACTCCCTATTCTCTAACTCTATTGAGGTGTTTGTGTTTATCTTTCCTTACTTCTAATCTATATTTTAATACATAGGTCTATAAGTAAACAAAATAGTGTGTAGTTTTCCTGTTTTAAACTTTGTACCAATGGGACAATGCTGTATATATCTTCTGTAATGTAATTTTTCATTCAATATCATAATATTCAGTAATATTGATGTCTTTAATTTTAGGCCATTCTTTTTCACTGCTGTATAATTTTTCATAGTAATACACCATCGTTTATTTATCCAGTCTTCTGGTGATATTCATTTGGGTATGTCATGTTTTTTCCTATTACAAAATAGTATTAGACTAAATGTACTTGTTTCCTAGTTTTTACATATAAGAGTTCTTCTAGGAAATAGTTTCTCAAGGGTAGAATTGCTGGATAATGTGTACACGCATCCTGTTTGTTTTTTTTTTTTTACAGGTTTATTGAGGTGCAATTGATATACAAAAAAACTGCATATATTTAGTTATAGAATCTGATGGGTTTGTACAGATGCAAACACCTGTGATACCGTCACCACAATCAGGGTAATAAATGTATCCATCACTTCCAAAATGTATACTCACCTTAAACTTTACTAGATAATGCCAAATTGCTTTACAAAGTAGATCTACCAGAATATACTCTGTCCAATGGTTAAAGAGAGTTCTTGACACGTTCTTTTGTCAACACTTGATATAGTGTAACTTTTTCATTCTAGCCATTCTTGTTATATATTTTATTGGGGTATTAGTTTGTATTTCCTTGATTAATAATTAAATTTATCAATGTTTACATGTTTAGTGGCCTATTAAATTTTGTCTTTTGTGAGGTGGATTTTGAAATTTTTACCCATTTATCTATTGGATTCATTTTTTCTCATTGGTAGAGAAATTAATTTGTATGTGTTCTGTATAAATTTTATATGTTAGCCTTTCTGGGGTACATAAATTTAGATCTGTATATGGATATATATATAATATCTAATAAATATATTAGATATATTTGTATAAATATATATTAATATATGATCATATCTCACTATATAGTTAAACTTTTCATTCTTATATGGTTAACTCTGATGATGGAATAAACTGATTTCGATGTGATCATTTTTATCAATCAGTTCCTTACTGATTAATAGAATTAAGAAATTCTTCCCTGCCTTGAGATGCTGAGGATATACTCCTAAGCTATATTCTTAAAGCTTTGTGGCCTAGTATTTATGCTTCTAATACAGCTGGAACTAACTTTAGATACCCTGTGAGGTGAGTGACCAATTTCATCTTTCTTCCTACAGGTACCCAATTTCACCATCAACACTTGTGGAAAGATATATTCTTTTGTCTGCAGTACCACTTCTGTGTGTATATGTACATATCTATATTTTTTTCCCCATGAATCAATTTATGTATCACTGGCCCTATGCTACACTGCCTTTATTGTTGTCATTTTATAATAATTGTTGACATTGTAAGATCCTTCCACTTGGTTCTTCTACTTCAAGAGGGTCTTAGCTATTCTCAGCCCTTTGCAGCATAATACGAATTTTAGATGTAACTTATCAAGTTCTATCAAAAACTTGTGATTTTGATTGGATTATATTAAATGTATAAATCAATTTGGAAAAAATGAACATTTTTTAAAACACTGAATCTATCCAAGCTATAAAGATAGCACCTATTTTCACTTATTTATGACTTCTTTAGTGGCTGTCAATAGGCTTTATATATTTATATATTTACTGCAGTGCAGAAGGTCCTATTTACCAGAATAAACTGTGACAGTTTATTAGTGGCAGTGCATTAGAGCAGGGATTTGGGAGACGGCCTGGGCTTGAGTCCTGCCCGGGCCATTTGGCAGCTATGTAACCTTGGGCAAGTCTCTCACCCTCCCTTTGATGTGATTTCTCATCTGTAAAATGGGTATAATGAGTATCTACTTCTAAAGTTGTTGTGAATATTATATAAATAAATAATTTAAAACAGTTTTTAACTCAAAATAAGCACCATATACCTGTTTTCTATTATTGTTTTCTGGAACTAGCATTCTAATTCAGAGGATTTAGGAAGTTAATGCTATGTGAAGGAAAATGAGACATTTGCTGACAGAGGGTTGCACCAGCTAACTAAAACATCATTTCCCAGCACTGAGTTGAAATTTATACAGTGAGTGTGAATTCACTGCATGACATAGTTTCTTCTCAAGAGTCTTAGATAAATGAAAATGTGATCATAGATTAATTACTTCTTAATGAATGCTGTCATTTTGGTGGATAAACATTCGTTTCACTTTTATGCCTGAAGTCATCTGTGACAAAAGACATTTTCATGATGAAACTTTTGGTTGGAATCTGGTAGCTTAGAAACTGTTGCTGCCCCTTCCTGGAAGAAAGGCATGTATATGTGTGTGTGTGAGAGAGAGAGAGAGGGAGAGAGAGAAGGGGAAAGGAAGTGATGTGATGATTTAGAATGAAAATCATTAGAAAGTACAGCAATGTGTGTAGAACTCTGAGAAAGAATCCTGCTGACAGGTTGCTTCCAATGTTTGGGTTTCGGCTTCAGGTTTTCAGTCACATCTGCAAAGTTGAGCATCTCATCCTCTTATGGGAGCTGTTACCCTTGTTGGTACCAGGGGCCCCTTTGGTAATCTGGTAAATCCTTAGGACCCCTTCTCAGATAATGCTTTAAACCTGTAAAATAGAATACATAATATTACAAAGGGAACCAACTATTCTGAAATGTAATTATCAAAGTATTATTTGAAAATTTATGATATATTAATATACATACATCTTTAAATTTCATTAAATGAAATATATCCTAGTAAGTCTGAAAACTTCCATGATTTCAAAGTAGTGATGAGGGTAAGTGATATTTACTCTATGGAATGTGATATGAAAAACCTGTGACTTTCATATCAACTGTAGTATATGCAAATATCTGTGATTTCTATTGATTCTGTCACAGGTATTGCTGACATTTCTGTGGTCTATTCACTATATCATGAACTAAATCCTGCATTTTAGTTAGAGATTAGTGTTTTTACCCTTCAAACTCATGGATTCCCTGAATTCCATTTATGGAAGGTCCATGGGTCCCAGGTTAAAAATTTCTACGTTAGAAAAGAATATGCTTCATGCTGGAATCCATGGTCCGGAAGCAGTAGGAAGTCCACATATCTTCAGAAATAGTTTACCCATGTGTGCAATCTCATATTTGTCAAAGGTGTCCTGATTAAAAAAAAAGGAAAAAACATTTAAACCAGTTCTTTAGACTAATTTACAGACCCAAATCAGGACAATGAGAGCTACTTACCATGATTGCATCTGGTCCTGGGAACACGATACAATTTCTAAAAACTATATTTCTGTATACCATCTTCATTATCAGTTACCATCATCAGCAGCAGCAGCAGCATCAGTATCCTCATCATTCTCATTATCATGATGTGCAAGTGATTCTTGAGGGGCATAACTAGAATAGAAAATCACACGGACACAGTATAATAGAAATATACTTTCTTGCTTGAAAGAGTGAGGCTTTATGCTAAGGAAGCTTGTAATCAGAAGTAATATTCCCAAACCCGAAAAGCAAAAATATCTACACAGTAAATAGTTCAAAATACTCCCTTACAATAGCGTGTGTTATTAATTCTAAGACACTTCAGATCTCATTGAATGGTAACATACACTATTCTTTTTTTTTTTAATTCTAATCTCTCCTTTTTTTTTTAATGATTGGCACCTGAACTAACAAATTTTGCCAATCTTCTTTTTTTTTTCTGTTTTATCTCCCCAACCCCCGTACATGGTTATACATCTTAGTTGCAGGTCCTTCTAGTTGCAGCATGTGGGACACCACCTCAACATGGTCTGACGAGTGGTGCCACGTCCGCTCGCAGGATCTGAACACTATTCTTCTTGACAGAATTTCATACAATTCCAGTGGGTTTAAGATCCTTGTGGCATTCGTTGTGAATTAGTGTCAGGTTTCAGAGATAGTGCAAAGGAGGAAACAATGAAAAAGGTTATATGCCTCAACACCCTTTCCCATTTTGCAAAGGATTCCACACTCTGCTCCCATTCTACAGCTCTAATGCTGCCACTCTTCATCTGGAATGTTTATATATTTTCAAAAGAAACACTGAAAAGATAAACCAAGAGAATATTAAAAATGGTTACCCATAAGGAGAAAAAAGAAATTGGGTAAAGGAGACAAATAGAAAACAACAGCAAAGGAGGCATTTCTGCCCCGATATATTGCTAATTATATTAAAAGGAAGCAATCTAAACAATCCAAACAAAATGAAGAGATTTCCAATCTGGATCCTGAAAGCTAAGGAACACTGAATTGATTTGCCAGGAGGACGAGGAGAAAGATGATACTGTCTGTAGGACTCCGGGCCTGATGAGTGGCCCACAGCAGGAACAAGAAGAGACTGACAGACTTGACCAGCAGAGCTGCAACACCTGAATTCTTCCCTCCAAATGATGTGCTTAACTGTAAATACTCCCTTTAATTATTCATAACTCGTTGGTTTATTTTTACAAACAAAAAGTATCTCTTCCTAAAGTGCACTTCACAGAAGTTTCACGACTTTTTTTGATACGTTTGAATTAGTGTATTTTACCTTAAAGCAGAGCAGTACGAACACTTGGATCACTCAGGAGATGAGGCTGACGTGAGCTCACGTGTGGTGGCTGGTGAACACCGACTTCCGGGGAAGATACTTTTATGTAATATACCGAGGTTGAGACATCAGTTGAGATGTAAAGACTAAATTAAATTGTGCTAATGGGAAATCTTGGCAGAAAATATTTTAATAATAAATTTCCTGTGAGTATTAAAATGTACGTTCATAATAGATTTCTTAAAATAAATTTAGGAAAAATTCAACAAAATACGTGTAAGATGTGTACAATAAAAAAACAACAGAGCAATCCTGAGAGAAATTAACAAAGACCTCAATAAAGGAGCATGGGGGAACTTTTGGGGGAGAGGGAAATATTCTGTATCTTGATTGTCATGCTGGTTACATGGGTGTAAAAGTTTGTCAAAATACATTGAAATATATACTTAAAATGAGTGCATTTTATCATGTGTACGTTACACCTCAATAGAGTTGCTTTCAAAGTTGCATGATGGTAGTATTTCTGAGGGAGGGAGGAGCTGAGTTTCCCACTGAGATTCTATGGCAGGGACAGCTGTGAGAAGCAGTCATGAACCCTTAATGAGTCTCTGGGTCTGGTTCAATGGAATGTGCTGGGCCAGAGGATCAGGGTCCTCAGGAAAGACAGCTGACCTGCCTGTTATCCTTATTCCTGAACGCACAAGTTTGCCAGGTGGAAAACACAGATTCCAGATTTTTATAAATATTGTTAGAAATTCATCAAGTTCATGGTGAACAAAAGGGTATTTTGGGCATTTCCTTTACCAGATATCCTGCAACTCGAAGAAGCTGAGCCCCTTTTACACTTTGCTTCCCTTTCCTTGGGTTTCTTGTCCCCATAAGCTGTTTTAAACATTCTTTTCTGGTCACCTAGAGCTGCCATTTGCACATTTTTCCTTCTGGTTTATGCTCTTTCAAGTTGGTTTCTGTTAGTTCCTGTTCACCTAACACACCACTATTTCCTGATCTGGGTCCACGATGAGTTTGTGTGCTAAGAAAAGCTCACGTTCAGCACTGTGGATTCACTGCTGGCACAGAAATACAGTGCAGAGTCTCCTGGCTCAGTGGACTTGATTTCCAGGCTGCAGGATGCATCTTGGGGGCATTGAGCTGAGAATTGCTGATCAAACCCTTCTATTTTATCTGTAATCTTTCCATTCTGTAAGTAAACCAAAAACTCAAACTCTCCTTCCAGCTTCCGGCGATACCAATAAACATAACTATGTGTTTTTATGGGGACACAATCCATCTTTGCTTTCTGTTCCTTTCCTTTGACCAGATGTCCAGGCCTCTGGGTGACCTTAGTGTCCATGGAGCCTGTGGAGGAAAGAGACAAAAAGTAGATAAAGGACCCAGGAGGGAGCTTGGTACGGCAGCCCCAGGTGCGACTCCTAAAACTGGAACCAGACATGTTCACACAGGAACTCACCTGCTCCCCAGAAAAAAAGGGCCACACAGCAGAGAAGTCTGCAGCACATGGCTGGCTCAGGGAAAAGCAATGGCAGGTGGCCTTTTCTCTACGGCTTCCTCATCCCCCATCAGCAACCTCCTTGTGATGTGGTCGTTTCCCATGGTCTTCACAGTTGCTGTGTGCCTGAGACTAAAACATTTCACAGGATGTGGTTGGGCAGGCAGAGCTGGTGAAAACTAGTGTGAATTTCAAGCTGCGTTTATTTTCTTTTTCCTTGACTCTGCTCTTTCATTTTTATTTTAAGTAAAATCACTTACATATCATTTATTTATTTGCTTTTTGAACCTGTTAATGTGCCTCCCCCCTCCTTCCTTCCATCTCAGGAAATACATCATACAGCTTGATGTATATCAATCATAGCTTTCACCACACTTATAAAATCAAATAGCAGTGACTTTACGTTAAAAAGTTAAATGTTGAACTTTCCAAAAAAATATCTATGACAAATATTGAATGCATCTAGTGAAACAATAAAATGAATATTCTTGCCCGAACCAATCAGCTTAGGAGATAGATTATCAATAAGAATTTTATGGCCCCTGTGTTATTCTTGTAGATTTCATTGTTCTATCTCTACCATCTCCAGGTCACTATAACCCTAAAGTTTATATATATATTTTTTTATTTATGTTATGATAGATTACAACCTTGTGAGATTTCAGTTGTACATTTTTGTTAGTCATGTTGTGGGTACACCACTTCCCCCTTTGTGCCCTCCCCCAACCCCCCCTTTTCCCTGGTAACCACCGATCAGATCTCCTTATCAATATACTAACTTCCACCTATGAGTGGAGTCATATAGAGTTCGTCTTTCTCTGACTGGCTTATTTCGCTTAACATAATACCCTCGAGGTCCATCCACGTTGTTGTGAATGGGCCAATTTTGTCTTTTTTTATGGTTGAGTAGTATTCCATTGTGTATATGTACCATATCTTCTTTATCCAGTCATCAGTTTCTGGGCATGTAGGTTGGTTCCACGTCTTGGCTATTGTAAATAATGCTGCGATGAACATAGGGGTGCAACGGACTCTTGAGATTTCTGATTTCAGGTTCTTAGGATAGATACCCAGTAATGGGATGGCTGGGTCATAGGGTATTTCTATTTTTAACTTTTTGAGGAATCTCCATACTGTTTTCCATAGTGGCTGTACCAGTTTGCATTCCCACCAACAGTGTATGAGGGTTCCTTTTTCTCCACAACCTCTAAAGTTTATATTTTTATTCATTTGCTTTTCATTATAATTTTTAGCATTTATGTAAGAATGTGTAATTTGTATATTTTTTAATGTTGTGTGTCTTTGAAATTTATCTAAGGGATCATCCTGTTCACATTTTTCTCTGTGACATGTGCTTTTCCTATTCTACGTTCTGTTTGTGATATTAATTCATGTTGATGTACATACTTTTAGATAATTCATTTTCACTAATATGTAGGATTCCATTCTATTTCTTTACCAGAATTTATTATCCATTCTTGAATTAACGCACACTGTTTTTTCCTAGGCTTTCGCGGGATTGCCAACAAGACTGCATTCTTGTACGTTTCTCTGCATCCCTAGAAGCAGAATTTTCTCTATTCCTGGGAATGTAAAGATTGAGACTAGGGAAACCATGTCAACTTTACTTAATATGGCAAAATGCTTTCCAAATTAATTAAGCTGAGTAAATAGCCTCTACTTCACTTCATGAGTGTTTTCAAATGTTCCACATCTAGGACTCAATTGGAATTTAATATTCTTTTAATTTTGCACATGTATTAGGTTAAAATTGTATTTCACTGCAGTTCTAGTTTGCATTTTTATGATTACTAGGGAGGTTGAACATATTTCTTATATTTATAGGCCACTCGTGTTTTCTGTAAATCCCTCTCTGCGCATGTTTCTTTTTGGATGCTTAGGTATTATTTAATTGTAACGGTGTTTTACACATTCCGGATACCAAAACTTTGTCAGTTACGTGTGTTGCTAATATCTTTCCAGTTTGTTGCTTGTGTTTTCACTCTTTTTGTAATGCCTTTTGTTGAATTTATTAATTTAATTGTTAATCATTCTCTTTTGGGGGATATGCATTTCTAAATTCTTTATAAGAAATGATCCCATAGCCCAGGTTCATATAGATATACTTATATTACTTACCCAATTAATATTTTGAACGTTGCATTTAAGCATTTAATCCATTTCGAATTCATTTTTGATCATGCTGTGAGGAAGGGTTTAAATTACTCTTTCCTTGTATGGATGAGCACTTGTCCCAGAATAGCTTAGTTTTATATTCCATCATTCCCCTACACACTTGCAATGATGGCTCTATCATAAATTAAGTGCCTATGTAGGCATGGGCTTATTTTTAATCTATTATTTTTCATTTTTCTATTTATTTATGCTTTTTTGTTACCCTAAATTATAAAATAATTTGATGATTGGTAGGACAAATTACCTCAGTTTGAACTTCTTCAATCCTATCTTGCCTATTTTGTCCCTCTCTTCCACTTAAATTTCAGACTATTTTAGCCAAATTTCGTGAAAAAATATCTTTTGTGATTCTGATTAGTGCTACATTGAATTTGTAGATTACATTTGCAGAAATTGGAATACTCTTACCATTGAGTTTACTTATTCATGATCATGGTATATATCTCAACTTATTTTAGATTTTTAAAATGTCTTCCTCTAAAGGGTTAATAATTTTCTATATTAAAGTCTTGCTTATCTCTGAATAGATTTTTAGGTGTTTTATATTTTATGTTACTCTTTGTAAACGGCCTCTCTTTCTTTAAAAATGTATCTTTCAACTGTTACTAGTATATAGAAATAACACTGACTCCTTATATTTATAGTGAAGTCTGTAAACTTATTAAATTTTGTTATTAGTAATGCAAAGCTTCTATAGATTCCTTTGGATCGTTCTCTAAACTTGTCGTCTGTCAATAATCACTTCTTTCCCCTTCTTTTCTCATTATCACCCTTTTTCTCTTGTTCCACTGACAGGAAATTCAGCACAAAGTGGAATAGAAATGGTGGTGAGATTTATTTGCTTGTTTATCAATTGTGTATGAATTGGACAACTACATGTACTCGATATGTGGTAAAAGCTATGAGGGTTACAAAGTTTAAGATGGGATCCTGCTATTTCAAGGACCCATTGGCATCCCAGGATACCTGCAAATCATTCTCCCAACCAGTGCCTAATGTATCTCACCTGAAGGACCTGAAGGATCTAAGAATTTCTCTTCTCAGGTGAAGGAAGAGCTGAGCCTTCTTTTATGATCCAGGGGTATTTTACAGAAAGACCCACATCACTCCCTAGTGGCCAAAGTGACAAAGTCATCAGATGTCCTCTGATCTCTCACTGCCTTCACCTTCTAGGTGAATGGGGGCTGAGTGGGGATTTGCCAGCTGCAAGCTGTGAAACAGCATCCAGGCACCTCAAGTATCAGAGAGGAATTAGGAAATAAGCAGTGCTTGGTGCGGTAACCTGCGTGTACTGCTTAGAATGGTTACAGGTAATTAGTTACATAATCACTCAGTCACTAATCTAATATTGATTGATGGCTTATCAGTATAATTTACCTTCTCATT
The DNA here is from genome assembly GCF_037783145.1 of Equus przewalskii. NCBI lineage: Eukaryota > Metazoa > Chordata > Mammalia > Perissodactyla > Equidae > Equus > Equus przewalskii. The sequence continues at coordinate 95,375,217 of NC_091834.1, read as the reverse complement.
CTTTTCAAGCAACCATTAAAGGTGCGCATGCTCCTTAAATCTCTGTCTTAAATCCTCTGACCTTCTCTTTGTATATTCTATCACCAAGGGATCATAAGCACTTTCATTCTTCCAATTACACTAAATGTCCCAAATTTTTACCTCTCATCCACATCCATTTTCTGAGTCCATGACTTGTACATGCCGCTGCCTTCTGCTCATTTCCGTCGGATTTCTGCTTAAAAGTCACCCCCAACCTCAATAAATCATGATGTTCACACTGGGTTCTCCGAATCCATCTGGCTGTGGTAGTCTTCTTCAATCTGCCCTGTTTGTTGCCTCTCGTGTCTAATCAATTAGGTCCTTTGACTTTACTTCCCAAACATCTTTTAAATCTCTCATTTCCCTGTGTTTCTCTCACCACCACCCTCATCCTGGCTATGCTGTTGCCAGCCTGGAAGAACGCATTGCCTTTTTGTGTCAGCTCTTTCCTTTTCACACTGTAGCTAGGGCAATTAGCAAAACACGCAAGTGCACACACACACACACACACACACACAACAACAAGAACAAACACTAACCTGATTACTAAAAAAGTCAATGCTTTAATCTCAATGGCAGGGCAAGTTGTATGTGAGACCTCTCTGTACTTTCCACTTAATTTTGCTGTGAACCTAAAACTGCTCCTAAAAATAAAGTCTATTTAAAAACCTCAGCGGGTCCTGTTACATTTTATGTTAAATTTTATGTCATATACTGTGATTTATAAGGTCAGGAAGAGTCTGATGTCTGCTGTCTGCCCACCTCTCTCCAGTCTCACCTTGTACGCATCCCCTTCCTCACTCTTTGCTCCTGCAACATCGCTACATCTTTCCACCCATTAAGCACGCTAATTTGATTCCTGCTGGAAAAGTTTTGTACCGGCTCTTCCAGCTTTCTTAAATGTCTATCGGTTCATGGTCCCTGGTCCCACTTAATAACCTCCAGTTCATCTTCAGGATGTCAACTTAAACATGACTTCCTCTGAGAAACCTGCTCTGTGACTCTCTTAGGTCTCCGTGTGTCACAAGCAGTGGCAGCTGGATTCAGTGTCACTCAATGCCCTGTCTGTGCCTCACTGACCCAAGGGCAGAGACACTGGATCCCAACAAATATTCTCTCCCATGAGTTTAACAGAGACTTAGAGACGGAAGGTAGGGGTAGAGGATTTTATGCCTGACGTTTTAGAAAGATTTCTGAGCTCCTGTTGCTTGGGAACATGAGACTAGGATTCTTGTTCTTACTCAGCTGCAGTCGATGGTCTCTTTTCTCCTCCCTCTGAGATCATCCAGCATCTGTGCAAACAATTCCCTATAATACGGAAGTTAGTGTCTTAAGGAGCCCTTTTCTTCTGTGTCAGGTTTACTTTCCTTTTATTTATTTTCAGCTCTATTGAGGTATTATTAATGTACACATAGCTGCACATATTTAATGTATAGAATTTGATGTATTTGGAGATATGCATACACCCCTGAAACCATCACCACAATCAAAGTAATAGACATATCCATCACCTCCAAAAGGTTCCTGGTGTCCCTTTGTTTTGTTTTTGTTGTTTTTTGTGGAAAGACCACGTAACAGGAGATCTACCCTCAACAAATTTTTAAGCGCACGACATAGTGTTGTTAACCAAAGACACTATGTCGTATAGCTATGTCTTACAGCAGATCTCTAAAAATTATTCATCTTGCGTAACTGAAACTTTAGATAAGTTGTACAACTCATTCCCCTTCCCTATAGACCCTGGCACCCCACTATTCTACTTTTTGCTTCTATGCGTCTGACTACTTTAGATACTTCATGTAAGTGGAGTCGTGCAGTATTTGCCTTTCTGTGACTGGCTTATTGCACTTAGCATGTCCTCCAGGTTCCTGCATGTTGTTGCAAATGATGAGATTTTCTTGTTTTTTAAGGTTAAATAACATTCTATTGTATGTACATACGACATTTCCTTGATCCACTTATCTGTTGATGGAGTTGTTTCCATATTTTGGCTATTGTGGATAATGTTGCAATGAACATGGGAGTGCAGCTATGTCTTCAAGATCATGCTTTTAGTTTGTTTAGATATATACCCAGAAGTAGCATTGCTGGATCCTATGGTAGCTCTATTTTTGACTGTTTGAGGAACTCACACTGGTTTCCATAGCAGCTATACCATTTTACATTCCCACCAACAGTGTATGAGGGCACCAATTTCTCCACTTCTCACCAATACTTGTTATCTTTTATTGTTTTGATAACAGCCATCCTAACTGGTGTGAGGTGATATCTCATCTTGGTTTTCATTTGTTTTTCCTATCATCAATGAATTTAATTACTCCTCCCGTGTTTATTGGTTATAGGTGTATCTTCTATTAAATGTAAGTTAATCTCTTTTGCTTATTTTTTATTGGTCATACAAGATTCTCATTCAATGAAATTTTTTTGGTTTTTCCGGGGGAAGGATTTTTCTGAAGGGCTTACACTAACTGCTCCACTTCTCTTCCAGATTCTGACAAAACTTTCTAGTTCTGTAGACAAGCCATGTTATTTGAAGCCAATCCAAGCCAAGCTAAGGCAAATTTTTCTTGTATGCTCTCTCCATCTTCTCTTCCCTTGGACACCTTTCTCAAGATCCAGCTCAATCAACTCTTTTTCTATGAAGGTTTGGTGTGCTCTGTACCTAGGTATAGAGGGTGCATGCCTTCCTTTGTAACTGGTCTTACCCTGTTCATTCATCAATCAAAACACTGTATATGGCACATCATCACATTCTTTCATGAGTGAATATCCCTGCTTGACTGCCTACTGATACTCTTATCTTGAGTGTCTGGGATGGAAACAAGACCAAGCAGAAGAGTCAAATGCCAAAGTTTATTATAGAAAATGCACAGTTTTTTTTATAGAATTATTTTGAGGTCTAGCTAGATGTTTATGTGTAGATTTATTTAAGAACATATGATTAACATATGGTAGAGTCAGGAAAAAAATCCAGGTTTTATAGTTTTCAGTCCAGGGAGCTTTCCATGTCAATTGGCCAGTATCGAGGCCCAGCTCCATTCTCTTTTGCTAGTTTTCAATGCTATACCTTCTCTACACTCCACACTCAGATATTCTTTTTCTTTCTTTCTATGCACACACACACAGACACACATTCACAGATGTCTCTATCACAGACGCTGTTGTTTTTCTCTCTCCACACCTCCTTCCACAGGGCTTCACAGGTTTGATTGGGTGGGGAAGAGGGGTCTGTTACAAAGGTTCTTGTTTGGGTCTCTGATCTCTGCCCAGCGTTGTGTCACTAACACCACACAAATAGAGGCTGCTGTCGGCAGAATGCACACTCGTCACCATCCGAGTTGAAAACGTTAGGTTGGGATGGCTGACGGGATATTTGGCCTTGGTTAAACCTTGTTCACATGTGGGACTGGAGCCCTGATTAGAGGTTGCAATCAGTGTGATGCTCTGTTTTGGCAACTGACGGTACCAAAACATATCTGTGGCCTGAAAGTCCATTGAACAGCACTCGATCTCCACTGAGGTTCCCTTCTTACAGATAATCCTCCTTGGATACTGAGGGACAAGAGCACCAAGCCCAGAGCCTGCTGAAACAGAGATCAAAGAGACGAAAGAGGCCAGCAGGACCAGTCAGACATGACCACAGACAGAACTCACAGCCTCGCTCCCTCCCCTTTCTCCCGGAGAACTTGGTTTGTTTTGTGAAATCTTCCTGTCAGACTCCCTAGAATCATAATCCCCAATCTCTCCTGACTAGTGACTTCTCACTTTACCCATTACCTTCCCAGAGGGCATGGTTGTCCCCTCTCATTGTGATCAGCAGAATATATATTGAGGACTGGGAAGGCGAGGGGGCCCGCAAGGCAGAGGGAGCGGGAGGCAGGAAACTGGGAGGAGGCCACAACCTCTGGCTACCACTTACCTGATGCCAACACCTACGCACAATCACCCAAGTTACTGATAAAATAAGGCTCGTACTGGGCCCCAGAAGTAGCAGAAGCATCAGCATCTTCAGTGGTAGGCCTCACACCACCCTCTTTCAAGAGATTTTGACCATACTCTTCATTCTTCCTTTCTCCACCCCTAGAGGGATGGATGCTTACATAATTTTGAGGATGCTCTCATCTTCCCCCTGGTGGCCAATGAAGCAGGATCTACTGCTCTTTCTATCAAAGAACCACACATCCATTGCTTAAAAGGGCACAGAAAATGTCCTAATTCAACTCCTAATTTTGTAGAAGGTACACTGAAACGTAGATCATTGAAATGACTAAAACAAGTTTTTCGGTCTTATATAAGGAAAGGGATATATGTTTGTGTTGTAAATGGCATTATAGTCACTTCTTTACCTCTGTGCCATGTCCTCAAGGTAAGCAAGTGAAGTGTAAACCCTAATAGTTGGGTTTTCTTTTTTGTCATGCAAGTACCTGACTTAAACTTTGATTGCCTATGCATCCACTTCAAAGTGGTATCCACTTCAAGGATGACTCTCTCAAATAAACACACTGCCACCCAAAGGACTAGATAAAGAACGAGGACACCTCCCCACTGCAACCCCTCCCCAGGCTCCTTTGTTTTAGAGACCTTGTTCGATTTCCATAACTGACCACTTGGGCCACTTGTTTTTTTCTCTTCCTGTGCCTTAATTTCCAGTTCCTATGTTTCACCAATACAGAGTGAATCCAAGAAACCTAGACTCTCAACGTTAACACCAGTAAATGCAGAACCCCAGGCCTATGCTCTTTCTCTCTATCTACAACCTCGTCATATGGCCCCAGGTGTGCCATATAATTTCGAGGACCTGTAAGTACTAAACATTTTTTTTTCAGTTTCCTGATGATTATTGCTGAAGACACCTTCAATCATAAGAATCATAAAGGTGGATCCAGACACAACACTGGTTATTTATAGGCTGAGACCAGCACATAACACTAGACAACTCCTGTTTTTTAATCACTGGAACTATGGATGAAGATAAGAAATCATAGGCTAGAAGTTAAATGTTTCTTCATATCGTTGATAAGGACAATTCTTCATCTAAAATGAGCTATTTATTTTACAACTATCATCCCAGTTGCCCTCATATTGATGGACTAAATATTAAACATGGCTATTTATTATGGTCTATATGTGTTTGTGTAAAGCACTGTAGAGGCTGTCAGGAAAATTTATTTATAGCTGTTTCACCATGATACAGATTGTAAGCTAAGCATTTACCAATGGAAATAGGTTCTAGGAGATTTAGGGATTTCATTCTGCTTTGAACACGCTAAATGTTTGTTTTAAATGACTCATGCTTGGAAATGTGTAGCAATTTCAAAGAGGCTGAAGGTTTTTCTCCAAAGCATTATACTTCCATTTTTATAAAAACCTCCCAGTTGTGATTTCATTTAGGTCTTTTTCTCTGGAATGCATAACTAAGCAAGGTGGGATTAGGACTCAATCTATCAAATTATGTTTGTACTATAGTGACATAGATTTAACAAATATATTTTTATAGTAAATGTAATTATTTATACTAAATACCACTGTATACATAAAACTGATATATGGATTAAAGGGCATTTGACATGCTCCTATGCCTATAGTTGTTCCATGGTTGGTACACACCACGTTAGACTGGGGCCACCTCCCACTTTGTGATTTCCTGCAAAGAGTCGGTGAATGTACCTTGCAATGCATTCCTTCTGGTGTACCATTATGATATATATGAGATGAAGTTCCTGGAAGCCCCTGGATCCAAAGAAAATCTTTCTAGTATATTTGAAGACCACCAGCCATCAGGTATATAAATGTGGAGTATATTACTGTACCAACTTAACTGAAGAGGAAATACCTTTCACAGAACCTTCTTCCTGCTATGGTTCTTGATTAGAGTTATCTCAATAAAAATATTTGAAAATGAAGCAGCTGTCACTATGCTCTGAAGACATCATTAGTCCAACACAGTGAGGAACAGAATCAGAAGTACCAACTTATCATATTCTGGTAACTACTCTTCAAAGAAGGCACCCAGCTTAACTGCACCTCCCAGTATTCACATTCTTGACAGTCTCTTCCTTTTGACGCTGGACTGGCCTGTATGTGCTGGAAATAACACTGTATGATTTTCCAAGATAGGTCCTAAGCAGCCTTGCAGATCCCACATGGGTCTTTTGAATGCTCACTTTTGGGGAAGCCAGACACTATGTAATAATTTTAAGTACTCTGAGGCCACCATGCCATGAGGAAACCCACCTAACCACATTGAGGCACTGTGTGGAGAAAGAGAGACATACAAGGCTGGTCCACAGCTGTTCCAGCCATCCAAGGTGAGGGATCAGATATGGGCATAAAGAAGCCATCTTGGATGTCCAGCCCAGGTGAGCTTCTGGTATCTCCAGCCTCAGTGACTATAACTGTGACAACATGGGAGACCCCAAAATGGAACTGCCCAGACAAGCCTATTGAATCCACAGAACCATGAGAAATAATACAATTTTATTTTAAGTCACTACATTTTGGGATGGTTGCTGTTGTTTGAAGATTTTTAAGCAAGCTGTAAAATATTAATAATAGATTGCACAAATCTTAAGTGTACAGCTTGGTGAATTTTCACAAATAGACCCACTTTTGTAACTACCTCTCAGATCAAGATACAGGGCATTCAGAACCCTAGAAGCCTCCCTCATCTTTCCCTCCAAGCAAATTGGAAACATCCCCGAGTAGCCACTATTTTACCTTCACATACTGTGTACTCTTGCGTTTGGCTCCGTTTGTTCAACATTATGTTTATGAGATTCATCCATCCATGATTTTGCAAACGATGTTTGATTTTTTGATATATTTTATTCTATTACATAAATATAACACAATTTATTTATCCATTGAATTCTTGATTGATACTTAAGTGTTTTCCAGTTTGAATTCAGCAATAACAGAGCCGCTGTGATGGTTCAATTTTCTCACATATTCTTTTCTATTTCTTCAGAATTCTGGAATAGTTCTTGAGTTTGTATTCAATTAACACATTGGTTTTCTGACTTGTCTAATTTGCTACTGATTGCTTCCAGTATGGTTTTAAATTCAGAAATTATACTTATTGTACCCAAGAAATATTACTGTTCTTCAATTATATTTTTCAATAAATTGTCCTTCCTAGTTAGTAGATGCAATACCTTCTCAAAACTTTCTAATGAAACATTTAGTGATACTTTAACATTTTTGATTTTTTGACTTTCTTTTCATACAATAACTCTCTTGCAGCTCGGTCATAGGAAGGGGAGCTTTTATGAAACTTCACAGCTTTGTAGAGTCAGGACTACTATAAAAAGTAAATGGTTCAATAGTTTTAGAGTGGACGTTTTAAACCTAAGAAGAGTCCATATGCTTTGATATATAAATTCCTCAAATGACAGGAGGAAATCTGTATCCCTTCTAGTTATGGCCAAGATAACAAAAAGAAGAACAAAACCATCTATCTTTTATCTTCTTCCCTTTAATTTCTTCTCTCTTATTGGACAGATAGCCTCACCCCATCCCATTGCCTCTGGAACATGGCTTGCACACAGGTAGCAGAAAACTCTAAGGCTGTGTCCTCGACTGCCACAAAAGTCCATGACTGCATCATCTAGCTCAGGAGATGATTCACCTGGAGGTATCTATGAACATGGTCTGGACAGTCCAAGTGAGGTGTCTTAGATCCATCCCATTCCCAAAGGTTTCCACACAATTGTCAGACAGAATTAGTTACAATACAGCTTGGAATGCTTGTCATAGCACGCCAGTGTTTTAAATCCTATTCAGAGGTTAGTACCTCTTTCCCACTTCTCTGTCTTAGTATATTGGTCTCTGGGTGAGGAGTGTTACGCAGAGTATGTGGGAGAAGAAAGACAAAGCTAAACACAGAATTCAAGAAGGAATCCAAATAAAATGCGTGAAGACAAGACTTGTATGTAATTGTCAGGGACTCCTCACATTTTTCGAGAACTTGCTTGTCCCAGGAGATACATGGCCACACAGGAGAACAGATGGGGTTTCTTAAATGCTTCCAAGAAAATTAAAAAATACACTTCTCCAGCATTTTTAGTTGTATGCAGTGTGAAGTTTAGTCTTAATGGTATAGACTTTCATAAGTTTCTAGACACAGAATTATATGATCAAACAAAAACTTGTAAGCAAACTCAGTCCCAAGAATTAACACCACTTGCTTTCTGATTCCATCGATAGGCGGCAGATGACAAAGGGTGAAAATATACAGAAAACATGAAGACTGTTTGCAAAATAATACTGATCACCTGTCTGCTGACTTTGTAGGTATCCGAGGAAGGTTCTTTAGAAGTTTCTCTTGAAATAGAAACTCAATTTTGTTCAGTAACTTTGATCTACTCATTCTTCCAATTTTTTTCTTATTGCCATATTTGCAGGAGAGGTGGTGATCATCCTTATTTCTGAATTTATCTCATCACTCTCTCCTGCCACAGTTCTCTAAGCCTGTATCAGTCAGGTGGTGTTTGTGCATCTGGTACAATCCTACTCATCATTTGAGTTTCATCTCACATTTTGCCTTCTCTTTGAAGCCATTCCTGATGTCACCAGACAGAATTGGCCATGTTACGTCTCATATCCCACTAAGACCTCTGATTAATGCACACATGTATGATACTTGATTACAGAATTTGTCTCTACACGTTTCCTTCCCCACTAGGCTTTCATTGTATTTCTGAAGAAAGAAACCATTTTCTGTTCATTTTTATTTTCCAGCGTTTGTACAATAGAAAAAAGAACTGGGTTATAAAATTACACTCTCTCTTCTCCTCTCTCTTATCTACTTCTTCCCCTCCTCCTCTACTTCCTCCTACTTCTTTTTCTTCTCTCTCTCATTCTCTGTCTTTCTCTGTCTCTTTCTCCATGAGACAGATGGTTAGATATAGATCTAAATATAGATATATACATGTATGTTACATTTAAGTCCAACTTAGTGGATTGCTGAAGTGCCGTGCCATTCCACAAAAGTTTGGTGGCAGCTGTTGCTTTGGGTGCCTGGTTGAGGTAGAAGCAAACCAGCAGATCAGGGTAGTGAGTTCAGAAAGCCCTGCCACCTGGGGGGAAGCAGGGCTTGGGATACATTTATGCACAGAGAGGAGGTAGCTGTTCCTCTCTGTGTCCGTACTACTGGAACAGAGACACAGGGCTATCTGATTCTTTTGAGTCGATGTCACAGTGAGAGGAAAGAATACCCTCTTCTCCTGAGGGGCACTGTACCCTTAAGATATGTTTCCTTTCTGAAAATCATTTACAACCTGTCAGTAGCAGATCAGTCTCAGCCCTTGGTTTGGGTCCTGTCACTACTAATATACGATGCTGTAATCCTAATTCTGTTCACATTCCAGGGTCGAACTTTGTCCTTCCTCCTTGAATAGGTATTTGAGCTCTGAGTGATTCCACCATCTGTGGTGCCTATGGAAGAGAGATAAAGGCTTTGGAAACCCAGTCCAAGAGGGAAGCCTAATGCTACTGTCACAGGGAGAGGCTTAGATTGGAGTTTGGCACCTTCAGGACAGGAATTTCCTCCTTTAACCCAGGGCTCACCTGCTCCCAGGAGACAAAGGTTCACCCAGTAGAGCACCTGGTTGCCCATGGTAGGCAGGGCGTCTCCTTGTGGCTCCAAGCACTTGCTGGAAGACAAATGAGGAAAGAAACTTCCCTGATTCTCAGAATTCAATGCTCTTCATTCTCCTCTTTCATAGACTCTAATCCCTTCAGTTGGTTGTTTTCTTTTTTCTCCCTTTTCATCTCATATCCATAGCATTTGATTTACCTTAACTCTTGGTTCATCACACACAAGCATTGTTTGTGGATGTATGGTATTTATTTATTTAAAAAAATATAGTAGGTACTTGTAAGACATCTCTCCCCCTCATCCAACAATTCTCAAGATAGACCTTGACAACATGTACATTTAGCAATGTGGTTTTGTTCCATTCCATGGAACTCCTGCCACTCCTCATCCAAGTCCCAAGTCCTATATTGACATCATCTTAACTTGAGTCATCATCATTCCTTCTCAGTGTGTGTCAATAAAAGTTTGACAAGCGTCTCTCTGGAGGAAAATAAAACAAGCCTTGATTTGCTGTATCTACTGTTAACCATGGTGTAAATATTCCCACCCTGGCTGATTTCAAGTTACCAACAGGAAGTCTTTGAAACTGGAATTCAGAAAGATGTGCGCGATTGGCTTTCCTGGGCTGGTAAAAGACAGTTCCAGCAACAACTGTTTCTTTCTTTCATTTTAATACAGTTTTATCTAATTTATTTGTTGTTACAAAAATTATCTTTTTGATCATTGTTTTTAGCTTTATCAAAAGTGCATCATGCTTTACATAATCTTATCTGGGTTAGTTTTTGCATTTGAAATTATATTATTTTGTTTTTAATTTTTACTTTTTTTGGATGTACAACATATTTCGAATTCTGTATACATTACATCATGTTCACAACCTGAACACTAATCATAGTGCATCCCCTCACATGTGACCCTAATCACCCCTTTTGCCCTCCCCCCTCCCCGCTTCCCCAATGGTAACCACCAGTCCAATTTCCAATGCTACGTGGGTTTTTTTTTCTGTCGTTTTTATCTTCTACTTATGAGTGAGATCATATGGTATTTGACTTTCTCCCTCTGACTTATTTCACTCAGCATAATACCCTCAAGGTCCATCCATGTTGTCACAAATGGCCGGATTTTGTCATTTCTTATGGCTGAGTAGTAGTCCATCGTGTATAAATACCACATCTTCTTTATCCATTCGTCCCTTGATGGGCACCTAGGTTGCTTCCATGTCTTGGCTATTGTGTATAATGCCTCAATGAACATAGGGGTGCAAGTATCTTTATGCCTTTGTGTTTTCAAGTTCTTTGGATAAATACCCAGGAGTGAAATAGCTGTATCATATGGTAGATCTATCCTTAATTTTCTGAGGATACTCCACACTGCTTTCCACAGTGGCTGCACCAGTTTGCACTGCCATCAGCAGTGAACAAGGGTTCCCTTCTTTCCACACCCTCTCCAACATTTGTTGTTTCCTGTCTTGTTAATTATAGCCATTCTGACCGGAGTGAGGTGATACGTCATTGTAGTTTTGATTTGCATTTCCCTGAAAGCTAATGATGTTGAGCATCTTTTCATATGCCTGTTGGCCATCTGTATATCTTCTTTGGAAAAATCTCTGTTCAGATTTTTTGCCCATTTTCTAATTGGATTGTTGGCTTTTTTGTTATTGAGCTGTATGAGTTCTTCGTATATTTTGGAAATTAATCCCTTATCTGATATGTGGTTTGCAAATATCTTCTCCCAATTGTTAGGTTGTCTTTTCGTTTTGTTGATGGTTTCCTTTGCTGTGCAGAAAATTTTTAGTTTGATGCAGTCCCATTCGTTCATTTTTTCTTTTGTTTCCCTTGCCCGGTCAGACATGGGACTTGAAAATATGCTGCTCAGACCAATGTCATAGAGCATACTGCCTATGTTTTCTTCTAGAAGTCTCATGGTTTCGGGTCTTACATTCAAGTCTTTCATCTCTTTTGAGTTGATTTTTGTGCATGGTGTAAGGGAATGGTCTACCTTTCACTCCTCCCAACACCCATGCTCTTTACCCAAATTACTGATATAATAAGGGTCATAATGGGCCCCATAAGCAGCAGGAGCATCAGCATCTTCAGGGGTTGGCTTCACACCACACCTCTCTCACAAGAAGTATGACCATGCTATTCATCCTTCGTTTCTCCACCCCTAGAAGGAGGGATGACTGCTTACATAATCTTGAGGATGCTCTAATCTGCCCCCTTGTGGTGATCTTTGCCAATGATGCAGGATCTACTGCTCATACTATCAAAAAAACACACATATATTGATGAAAGGGGCCTTGAAAATGTTCTAATCAGGGGCTCGGAAATGTTCTAATTCAACTCCTAATTTTATACAAGATACACTGAGACCTAGATCATTGAAATGACTGAAACAAATTTCTTTGCCTTATATAAGGAAAGGGGTGTACGTTTGTGTAGTAAATAGCATTGTAGTCAGTTATTTACCTCCGTGCCATACCCTCAAAGTAACCAAGTGCAGAATGAACCATGACAGTTGGATTTTCTTTTCTGTAATGCAAGTACCTGACTTCAGCTTTGATTGCTGAGGCATCCACTACAAATAGGCATCCACTTCAAAGAGGCATCCACTTCAAGGATGGCTATCTCAAATAAACATAGTGCCAACCACATGACTAGGTAAAGAACAAAGACACTTCCCTTCTGCCTCTCTCCCCAGGCTCGTTTGTTTAAAGACCTTGGTTGATTTCCATAAGTGACCACTTTGCCACTTGGTTTTTCTCTTCCAGGGCCTTAAATTCTGAGTCTTGTGTTTTTAATTCACCAATATAGAGTGAGCCCACAGAACCCTAGACTCCCACCCTCAAGACCAATAAAAACATATCCCAGGCCTTTGTTCTCTCTCTCTCTCTCTACCTGCAACCTCGCCCTGTGACTCCATGTCTGAGACACAATTTCTAGGATCTGTAAGGAATAAATGTTTTTTTTCCTCATGGTTATTGCTGAGGGAATCTTGTAGTCATGAGAACCACAAGGGCCCATCAAACCACAGCATTGGTTATTGATAGGCTGAGTCAGTACACAACACCAAGACAACGCATGGCTGTTAATCACTAGAACTACAGATGAGCATAGGAAATCCTAGGCTACAACTTCTATGTTTCTTTATATTGATGATAAGGCAGTTCCCCAACTTAAATGAACTATGTATTTCACAACTATCATGCCAGTTCCCCTCATATTGATGGAGTTAATACTAAGCATGGCTACTTACTATGATCTCTATGTCTTTGTGTAAAGCACTGTGGAGGCTGTGAGGATAATTTATTTATAGCTCTTTCACCATGATACAGGTCATAAGCTAAGTATTGGCCAATGGAAATGGGTTCTAGGAGATTTAGGGATTTACTTCTGCTTTGAACATGATGAATATTTGTTTTAAATGCTCATGCTTGGAAAGGTATAGCAATTTCAAAGAGGCTGAAGGTTTTTCTCCAAAGCATTATACTTTCATTTTTATAAAAATCTCCCAGCTGTGCTTTCAGTTAAGCTTTGGAACTTTTTATCTGGAACGGGTAACTAAGAAAGGTGGGATTGTGTCTTGATTCATCAAATTACGTTTGTACTATAACAATGTAGATTTTTATCATAGCAAGTACAATTTTTGCATACTAAATATTACTGCATATATAAGACTAATACGCGTTACAGGGGTTCTGACATGCTCTTGTGGCTATACTTGTTTCATGGTTAGTAGATACTGCATTAGATTGGCATCACTTCCCACTGGAACTGTACATTTCCCGCAAAGAGTGTGTGAATGTACCTTGCAATGTGTTACTTCTGGTATAACATTATGACATATACTAGACGAAGTGGCTGGTAGCCCCTGGATGAGAAGAAAAATTTTCTAGCATATTTGAAGACCTCCATCCATCAGGTATATACTTGTGGCTGATATTACTGTAACAACCTAACTAAAGAAAAAATGTCTTTCCCAGAACCTTCTTCCTAGTATACTTCTTGATTCGAGTTGATCTCAAGAAAATTATTTGCATCAGCTGCCACTGTGCTCTGAAGTCATCATTGGTCCAAGGCAGTGAAGAACAGAATCAGAAGTATCACTTTATCACATTATGGTAGCTGCTCTTCAAGGATGGCACCCAGATGAACCACACCTCCCAGTATTCACATTCCTGTCAGTCCCTTTCTCTTGACTCTGGACTGGCCTGTATATGCTGGAAACAACATTGTATGATGTTCCAAAATAGGTCATAAGTAGCCCTGTAGATCCCACCTGGGTCTTTTGAATGCTCACTTGGGAAAACCAGCCACAATGTGATAATTTTAACTACACTGAGGCCACCATGCCATTAGGAAATCCACCTAACCACACTGCAGGGCTGTGTGGACTTAGAGAGACATGGCAGCCTGGGCTATAGCTGTTCCAGACACCCCAGGTGAGGAATCAGATATAGGGATAAAGAGATCACCTTGGATGTCCAGCCCAGTTGAGCCTTCAGTTATATCCAGCCTTAGTGACTATCTGACTGTCATGACATGAGAGACCCCAAGTGAGAAATGCCCAGCCAAGCTATTCAACCCACCGAAGAATGAGAGATAATCCATTTTTATTTTAAGTCACTATATTTTGGGGTTGTTGTTATTATTATTGTTGTTTTTCTAAGCTTTTTAAGCAAGCTGTAAAATACTAATAATAGACTGCACAAATCTTAACTGTGCAGCATGGTGAATTTTCACAAATGAACACACTTTTTTAACTAACACCCAGCTCAAGATTTAGGACATTTTCAGCCACCCAGAAATCTCTCTCATGCTTCCCTCCAAGTAAATTAAGAATGCCCCCAAATACAGCCGCTATTCAAATTTTGTATGATATTCACTCTTGCGTCTAGGTTCTTTTGTTCAACATTATGTTTGAGAGGTTCATCCATCCACGATTTTACAAACAATATTTTATTTTTGCTGTTTTTTATCCTGTTATATAAATGTAACACAATTTATTTTTCTATTTCATTGTTTATAGACCTTGAAGTGTCTTCCAGTTTGAGCTCTTCATGCACAAAGCAGCTATGATGGTGTTTTCCTCACTCATTTTTTTCTACTTCCTCAAAATTCTGGAATATTTGTTGAGTTTGTATCCAACTACCAGATTGGATTTCTGGCTTGTCTAATTTACTACTAACTGCTTGTAGTATATTTTTAAATTCATAAATTGTGTTTATTATACCCAAGAAATATTGTCATTCTTTGATTCTATTTTCTATAAATTGTTCTTCCTAATTCAAAGATGAAATGGCTCCTCAAAACTTGCTAAGGAAACATGTAGTGATATTTTAACTTTTTTAATTTTTTGACTTTCTTTTCATGCAGTAATTCTCTTACAGCTTGGTCCTGGGAATGGAAGCTGTTATGAAACCTCACAGCTTTTCACTGTTAGGACCACTCTGAAAAAGTAAATTGTTCAATAGTTTTAGAGGTGATGTTTTAAAAATCAAGTAAAATCCATATGCTCTATTTTTTAAATTCCTCAAAGGACAGGAGGAAATCTGCATCCCTTCTGGTTATGCCCAAGACAACAAAGAAGAACAAGACTCTCTATCGCTTATTGTTGTCCTTTAATTTCCTTTCTCTCATTGGACAGATAGCCTCACCCCATCCCATGGCCTCTGGAATGTGACTTACACACAGGGAGCAGAGAACTCTAGGGCTGCCTACCCGACTGCCACAGAAGTCCATGACAGCATCATCTGGCTCAGGAAATGACTGACCTGGAGGTATCTGTGAACATGGTCTGCACAGTCCAAGTGGAGCATCTTAGATCCATCCCATTCCCAATTGTTTTCCCACTGTTATCAGAGAGCACTATTTGCAATGACAGCTTGGTACATAATCCTATAAAATGATTATACAGGTCCATGATGCAATATGTGCAAGCATATTCGTATGCTGGCATGAAATTGGAGGAAAACTGGGTGTCTATTTCTGGAGATAGGGGTATGGAGTAATGTGCATCATTTAGAAACCACAGACTAGTTGTACATACAGAAAAATGAAGCATTTCACTTACTTCGAGCTGAGTGGAAAAATCTAAGAGACAGAATTGCATGCATAATGAAGATTTACATGATTTTACATACATACACAGCAGGAGTTGAATTCTCCTGGAGAAGGTTCATGGCTGGGTCATAACCAGTTTGTTCTTTCCCCTGGGATTTTAAACCCAGGTTTAGAAAGAGCTGGGCTGGTCTTTGTCAGTGTGGTAGAATGATAACTGAAGTTTGAACCTTCAATGACCATCTTGTCATCGTCATAAGGACTGGAGGAAAAGAGAAAGACAGAATACAGGGGGAGAAATCTTACAGCAAACATAATAAGAGACAAAACATGGGAACTGGAGAAGCAGTCATTCCAGACCCTGGCCAAGTGGTGTTTTTTCCAGAATTGTCTGTCCATCACTCCTTGACTGCTACTTAGTACCCTTTAGACTTGTACTAAATTCCACTGTGGCTTAAGCTTCCCTAGTTAATTTCTGTTACTTCCTTCCAACCTTCTACATCACCTGCTTCCTGAGTTGGGTCCACGATGAGTTTGTGCACCAAGAGGAAGCACCATTTCAGTGCTGTGGATTTGATGCTGGCACAGAAATACAGCGCTGAGTCTCCTGGTTTGGAGGACTGGATTTCCAGGCTGTAGGGTGACTTTTGGGGCATTGAGCTGAGAATCGCTCCTTGACCAGCTCCATTTTATCAAGAACTTGTTCATCGTCAAAATAAATCAAAAACTTAAACTCTTTTGTCTGGATCTGTTGATACCTATAAACCGTACTATGTCCTTTTTTTGGGAATGCAATCCATGCTTGCTTTCTGTCCTTTGCCTTTGACCAGATGTCCTGGAGTCTGGGTGACCTTGGCATCAACAGAGCCTGTAAGAGGAGGACACATCAGCTATAGACTAAGCCCAGGAGGGAGCCTGACAAGGTAAAAGCTTGGGACTGGGAGTCAAGCCCAAAAGAAGATTTTTCGTTTGTGCTCAGGACTCACCTACTCCCAGGAGACAAAGGGCTACACAGCAGAGGAGACTTACACCCATGGTGGCATCGAAGTAGCAAAAGGATGTTGCTTTTCCATGCCCCATCAGCAAGCAATCTTCCTGTAACATGATTGCTTTGCAGACTAATAATCGTCATGGCACTGCTGCATGTTACAGGGCAAAAGCACTTCATGGTATCAGAAGGAAACATTTTATCTTTGCTCAGTAAATATAGTTTATATTTTATTCATTTAAAAATATTCATTTAAAAAACATTTTATATCTATTTTTCCTAACAGATACTATATACTTATATACTTTTTAGAAAGTTAGAAAATAAAGATAAAACACCATATCGCTGCCAAAGATCACTGTTAACACCTTAGTGATGCTCTTAACAGATCTCTCCCTCCCTCTCTATTTTTCATGTAAGTTTATACATAGATATATGTTTTTGATAAAAAATATGGTATTCTGTTAATGCTATTTTAGAAACTTCTTTTTTGTTGTTAATGATCATCATCTTTCCCTTTCAATGCATTTTCATTTTATCTACTACCCAGTTTTTCTTCAAAAGTTTAGCAGTTGTCTCAAAAATGTCCTTTGTCATTGATTTGAACACCAGTTTCTAACTCAGGACTGGGTGTTGCTTTTGGTGATTAATAATCTAATTATCTTTTAATATAATAGAGATCCTTGTTGTTCACGTTGCTTTGTGATTCTGAGACTAGTCACAGCTTTGCAGAATGTTTTACCTTCTTGATATTTCTGGCGTATCCTAGCTTATTCATTTACTGGTGTTTATTTTAGATAAATTCTCTTTATTCTTCCTGCTTTTTCTCTCCATCACCCTTTATTTTAAATAGAGCACTTTCTTCATGCTCTATATGTGCTTATTTTCTTCTTCCTTCATCCCATGCTAGGTAAGTAAAGTTAACAGTGTAATGTGTCCCATTTCATGGATCCTTCAGTTGTTCCATAAGGTTGTTTGCTTCACATTCAAAAATTGATGTTGAATATACACACAAGAATTTGATAAAATGCCAATAAAATGAGTAATTGAACAAATAACCCCTCTTAGGAAATAAAATAGTGCCAGAGTCTTTGAAGTCTCCTATTTCTTTCCCAGATCTGATGCCCCACAACTCCCTGTTCTCTAACCCTATTGAGGTGTTTGTGTTTATCTTTCTCTGCTTCTAATCTATATTTTACTACATAGGTTCATAGCTAAGCCAAATAGTGTGAAGTTTTGCATGATTTAAGCTTTGTACAAATGGGACAATGCTATACACGTCTTCTGTAATGAAACTTTTCTTTCAAAATCACAAAATTCAGTCATATTGATGTGTTCACTTTTAGAGCATTCATTTTCACTGCTGTATAATTTCTCCATAGTAATTCACAATAATTTATTTATACATTCTTCTGGTGATGTTCCTTTGGGTATGTCATTTTTTTTTGCTATTACAAAGTAGTATTACACTGAAGATCCTTGTACTTGTGCCCAGCTTTTTATATATAAGAGTTCCTCTAGGAAAGAGTTTCTCTAGGAAAGAGTTTCTCAAGGGTGAAATTGCCAGATAGTGAGTACACACACTTTTTTTTCACAGTTTTATTGAGGTGTAATTGCTATGCAGAAAAACTGCACATATTTAATTATAAAGTCTGATGGGTTTGTACAGATACATACACCTGTGATACCATAACCACAATCAAGGTAATATCAATACATATCAATCACTTCCAAAATGTATACTTGCCTTGAACCTTACTAGATAATGCCAAATTGCTTTCCAAATTAGGTTTACCAATATACGCTCTGTCTAGTGGTTCAAGAGAGTTCTTGACATGTTCCCTTTGCCAACACTTGATATAGTGCATTTTTTTCATTTTAGCCCTTCTTGTGATATATTTTATTAGGGGGTTAGTTTGCAGTTCCTTGATTGATAATTAAATTTAGCAATGCTTACACATATAATGGCCTATTAATTTTTTCTTCTGTGAGGTGGTTGTTGAAATTTTTACCCATTTTTCTATTGGGTTAATGTTTTCTCATTGGTAGAGAAATTAATTTGTGGGTGTTCTCTATACTAACCTTTCTTGGGTACATAAATTTGATATGTATAGGGATATAAATATATATTATATATAATAAGATATTAAATATTTCTATAAATATATGTAATATATTTTGCTACCTCACTATATAGCCAAACTTTTCATTCTTATACGGTTAACTCTGATGAATGGAATAAACTGCTTTTTATGTGATTGTTTTTATCAATCAGTTCCTTACTGATTAATAGAATTAAGAAATTCTTCCCTGCCTTGAGACAATATGCTCCTAAGGTATATTTTTAAAGCTTTGTGGCTTATTACATTTATGCTTATAATACAGCTGGAACTCATTTTAGACATGTTGTGAGGTAACTGACCAATTCAGTTTTCTTCCTAGAGATACACAATTTTCCCAACAACGCTTGAAGAGAAATCTATTCTTTGGCTTCTTCTTACCACTTCTGTGTGTATATGTACATATATATGTATTTTTTCCCATGCATCAGTTTATATGTCTCTGGCCCTATGCTACACTACCTTTATTATTGTGATTTTATAATAATTTTTGACATTGGAAGACCGTCTCTCTTGCTTTTTCTACTTCAAGAGTGTCTTAGCTATTTTTGGCACTTTGCAGCATAACATAAATTTTAGATAACATCAAGTTCTATCAAAAATTTGTTGGGATTTTGTTTGGATTATGTTAAACGCATAAACCAATTGGGAAAAAAATGAATATTTTTTAAAACATTGAATCTATCCAAGCTATAAAGATAAGACCTGTTTCACTTATTTATAGCTTCTTTAATAGTTGTCACTGGTCTTTATATATTTATATATTTACTGCAATATAAAAGATTCTTTTTACCAGAATAAACTAACATTTGATCCTTCCACTACTTCTGCCTGTTATCCAAGAAGTGTTTGTGGCTTTTTCTGCTGTGGTTACCTTTATTTTCTCAGAAATATCAACGTTAGACAAGCCCAAACTCACCCATTCTCTAAAGCACTTCTTTGTTTTTGCATTTTGTATCCTGAAATCTCCCTGCTCAATCAGCCATAATGTCCATTTCTGTATTCCTTTGTCACCCTAAAGAGCCAAAATACTGCAGTCCATATTTCCAAGCATTTTATCTTTGTTATTGAAATCTATACTTCGGGTGGAATTTTCTGGCCCCGTAGTTTAATCCTTTATGTGCTGAGCTCTGCAGAATCTCTATCTCTAGCCCAGCTCTATTGAGTTTCAATTTCACATCTGTATATACAATCGCCTACTTCCAGTTTTCATCTGGTTGTCCCACAGACAATTCAAAGCTTACTATCCCAAAAGGGAATTGCTACTGCTAACAAGATCCCACATTATTTGAAGCTGTGGTCTTTGTAAGAAACCGAAGTCATATGGTGACGGTTGAAAAATTGTGTTGATCACCTGTCTGCTGATGATACCCAAATATTTTCTCAAGCCTCAGCTCTCTTTTTGGAGCAACAGCCTACAAGGGAATTGCATACTTACATCCATGAAAATAGAAACTCAACTTATTCAGAAACTCCATTCTATCTATTCTCTCGTGTTTGCACAATTGGATTTATTTCATATCAGTTGATCATCTTTTTCTCTTCACTAATTTTTCCCTGAAGTACACTCTCTTTAATATGCCATTGCAGAACTTGTTCTCTTTATCCAGAAGGACCTTCCCACAATCAGGTCCATCTGGTGAACCTCAAATGTAACCTTCTCTTAGCTTTCTCTGACCCCATCAGAGTTAATTGGCATGCCCTCCTTGAAGTTTCCAAAGAACTTCTGCTTATAGTATTGTCTTATACTATGTTGTTATATTATGATACTATATTATGATGTATTATAGTATATTCCATTCTATTATAATTACTTTCTTTACTAGTAGACTGTTAGCTTCTTTGAGGAAAGATCTGTTTTCTATTCAACTGTGTATCTTTTGTATTTGAAAAGTGGGAGGACATAGTAAAATCTCAAGAAATGATACAGATGAATGTAAAAGGAGTCATTAAATGACTGGAAGCACGAGGAGCAAAGTGCATCCTCTGGGTCTGTTCTCCTGAGCCCCTGATGAAGAATTCAGAGAGTGCAGGGAAGGATACTTAGCCAAGTATTAAAATAGAGGCTGTGCTGGGGCTGCAGGGCTGGAGCAGGTTTGTGCACAGGTGGACAGTGGCCGTGCTCGACTCTGCTGTGCTACCAGAATAGAGATGCAAGCCTGTTTGATTAATGTGGGCCAACCTCACAGTCAGAGGAGACATCTCTCTCTCCTCTCGAGAGAAAGCGTGGCCTTCAGGTACGTCTCCTTTGTGAACATAATTTACAACCTGTGAGTAGTAGATGAGTCTCAGCCCTTGACCTGGGTCCTTTCGGCACTGGTACATGGCGTTGTATTCCAAATTCTGTTTACACTCCAGGGTCACATCCTGTTCAACTCCAGTGAGCAGGAATGCTGGCATCTGGTAGATTTTGGCATCCACAGGTCCTGTGGGTAAGGATACAAATGTGGGGGGTAAGGCTTAGAAGGGAACCCCACGGTGTTGTAAGAAGGTGCTGGAGTGGGCGTCTGCACACTCAGGATAAGAATTTACCACCTGGGTGTTGGACTTACCTGCTCCCAGGAGACAAAAGGCAATGTAGCAGAGGGCCCTGCAGCCCATGGCAGGGACAGGATCTTTGTGAAGCTCCAGACACAGACTCAGAGAGAGGCTAAGGGAAGGGGCTGGGATCGAGGGCTTCCCCAGTCTCAATATGCAGTTTTGTCATTGCTATAAAATGCCTGACTGTCACAGGAAATTTTGTAGATGGGGGCACTGAGGCTCAGAGAGATGAAGTCACTTGCATCTTGTCTTCTGCCTACTGAGCTCTTTATATCCCTTCTAAATGGGCAGGTACCTGCATAGTGAGAAGACAGAACCCCCCATTTCCTGGTTATACTCCACTCCAAATGCTATGTGCCCATGTGCTAGCTGTGGTGAGAACTAGGAAAAGAAATACCTACAATTTTCAGAGTCTATTGCTTCCCTACCCACCTTTCTGTTTCCCACCAATACTGTTAAGTGGGGAATCTCCAAACACAAGGAGAAGTTCAGATGTTTTGTTGTTATAAAATAGAGCTAATCCTCTCCATCCTCTGTATTTATTGATACAGTGGTATTTGATGCAGTAGAGAAGGAGCAGAGGCTACTCCAGTAATTTCAGCAATAGCCAAGGGCCCTAAACTCACTCTCCCATGGTGGCAGTGCATTAGAGCAGGGATTTAGGAGATGACCTGGGCTTGAGTCCTGCCTGGGCCCTCTGGCAGCTATGTAACCTTGGGCCAGTCTCTCACCCTCCCTTTGATTTTCTTTCCTCATCTGTAAAATGGGTACAATGAGTATCTACTTCTAAAGTTGTTGTGAAAATTATATAAGTAAATAATTTAAAACCTATCTTAACACAAAATAAGCACCATATTCCTGTTTCCTATTATCACTTTCTGGACCTGGCATTCTAATTCAGAGGATTTAGGAAGTTAATGCTATGTTAAGGAAAATGAGACATTTACTGACATAGGATTGCACCAGCAACTAAAGTATCATTTCCCAGCACTGAGTTGAAATTTTTACAATGAGTGTGAATTCATTGCATGACTTAGTTCCTTCTCAAGAGTCTTAGATAAATGAAAATGTAATCAAAGATTAATTACTTTTTACCAAATGCTGTTATTTTGGTGGATAAATGTTTGTTTCATTTTTATGTCTGAGATCTTCTGTAAGAAAAGACACTTTCATGATGAAGCTTTTGTTTGGAATCTGGTGGCTTAGAAACTGCTGCTGCCCTCTCTTGGAAGAAAGACATGTGTATGTGTGTGTGTGTGAGAGAGAGAGGGAGAAGGGAAAAGGAAGTGATGTGATGATTTAGAATGACCATCATTAGAAAGTATAGCAATGTGTGTAGAACTCTGAGAAAGAATCCTGCTGACAGGTTGCTTCCAATGACTGGGTTTAGGCTTCAGGTTTTCAGTCACATCAGCAAAGTTGAGCATTTCATCCTCATATGGGAGCTGTTACCCTTGTTGTTACCATGGGCCCCTTTGGAATTCTGGTAAATCCTAAGGACTCATTCTCATAAAATACTTTAAACTTGTAAAATAGAATAGATAATATTACAAAGGAAACCAACTATTTTGAAATGTGCTTATAAAAATATTTTTAAAGAATTTATGATATATTAATATACGTAGATATTTAAAATTCAATAAATAAAACAGATCCTGGGAAGTCTGAAAACTGCCATGATTTCAAAGTAGTGATAAGTGTAAATGACATTTACTCTATGTAATGTGATATGAAAATACCTGTGACTTTCATTTCAACTGTAGTATATGTAAATATCTGTGATTTCTATTGTGGACTTTGTCACAGGTATTGCTGACATTGCTGTGGTTTATTCACTATATCTATCATGAACTAATTGCTGAATTTTAGTTAGAGATTAGTGAAAATAAAGACATATTTTTCCCATTCAAATTCATGGATTCCCTGAATTCCATCTATGGAAGAAGGTCCATTGGCCCCAGGTTAAAAATTTCTGCTTTAGAAGAGAATATGCCTCATGCTGAAATCAGTGGGCCTGAAACATTAGGAAGTTGACATATCCTTAGAAATAGTTTACCCACATATGCAACCTCAGATTTGTCAAAGGTGTCCTGATTAAAAAAAGAAAAAGGAAAAAAGATTTAAACCACTTCTTTAGACTGATTTACAGGCCCACATCTCCAACGAGAGCTACTTACTATGATTTTTTGGTCCTGGGAACATGATACAATTTGTATAACTATGTTTGTGTATACCACCTTCATTATCAGTTACTTTCATCCTCCTCCTCCTCCTCATCAACATCCCCATAATCCTCATTATCAAGATGTACATATGATTCTTGAGGGGCATTTCTGGAACAGAAGGTGACAGGAACACAATATAATAGAAATATACTTTCTTGCATGAAAGAGTGAGGCTTTATGCTAAGGAACCCTGTAATCAGAACAATATCCCCAAAATTGAATAGCAAAAAGACCTACACTGTATATGCTTTAAAATAATCCCTCACAACAGCATGTGTTGTTAATTCTGAACACTTCAGATCTCAGTGAATGGTAAGATATATACTATTCTTATTGACAGAATTTCAGACAATTCTAGTGGGTTCAAGATCCTTGCTGCATTCACTGTGAAGCAGTGTCAGGTTTCAGAGGTAGTTCAAAGGAGTAAACAATGAAAAAGTTTATATTCCTCACCACCCTTTCCCGTTTTGCAAAAGATTCCACAGTCCGCTCCCATTCCGTGCCTCTAAAGCTGTCATTCTTCACCTGGAATGCTTACATATTTTCAAAGAAACACTGAAAGTATAAGCCAAGAAAATAATAATGCCACAAGTAGGAGAACCTGCAGCTAAGACATACAACTATGTACCAGGGAGATTTGGGGAGATAAAGCAGAAAAAAAACAGAAGTAAAGAAAATAATAAAAATAGTTATCTAGAAGGGGAAAGAAGAAATTGTGTAAAGGAGAAAAATAGAAAACAAGAGCTAGATGAGGAATTTTTGCCACAATATATTGCTGATTATGTTAAAAGTAAGCAGTGTAAACAATCCAATCAGAATAAAGAGATTGAGAAGCTGGATACTGAAAGCTAGGGAACACTGAATAGATTTGCTAGGACGATGAGGAGAAAGACGACCCCGTCTGTAGGATTCCAGATCTGATGAAAGGCCCACAGGAGGATTGACAGACTTGACCAGCAAAGCCACAACCCCTGAATTCTTCCCTGCAAATATTGTGTTTACCTGCAAAATACTCTCTTTAATTATTCTTAATGCACTGGTTTATTTTTACAAGCAAAACGTAGCCCTTCCTAAAGTGCACTTTGTAGAAGTTTCACAAGTTTTTTGATATGTTTGAATTACTTTATTTTATCTTAAAGCAGAGCAGTATGAACATTAGCTGGTTCACTCAGGAACAAAGGGTGACGTATGCTCACGTGTGGTGGCTGGTGAACACTGACTTCTGGAGAAGTTATTTTTATGCAACGTACTGAATGGAGACATCAGTTGAGACATGTAAAGATTAAAGTAAATTGGGCTAATGGGAAAACTGGGCAGAAAATATTTTAATAAGTAAATTCCTTATGAGTATTTAAAAGTACGTTCATAATACATTTCTTAAAATAAATTTAGAAAAACCTTAGGAAAAATTCAACAAAATACGTGCAAGATGTGTACAATGAAAAAAAGAAAACAGAGCAATGCTGAGAGAAATTAACCAAGACCTCAATAAAGGAGCATGGGGGCATGGGGGCACTTTTGGGGGAGAGGGAAATGTTCTGTATCTTGATTGTCATGCTGGTTACATGGGTGTAAAAGTTTGTCAAAATACATTGAAATATATACTTAAAATGGCTGCATTTTATCGTGAGTACGTTATGCCTCAATAGAGTTGCTTTCAAAGTTGCATGATGGTAGTATTCCTGAGGGAGGGAGGAGCTGACTTTCCCACCAAGTTCCTATGGCAGGGACAGCTGTGAGAAGAAGTCGTGAAACCTTAATGAGTCTCTGGGTCTGGTTCAATGGAATGTGCTGGGCCAGAGGATCAGGGTCCTCAGGAAAGACAGCTGACCCGCCTGTTATCCTTATTCCTGAAGGCACAGGTTTGCCAGGTGGGAAGTACAGAATTACACTTTTTAAATAAAAATTGTCAGAAATCCATCAAGCTCATGGAAAAAAAAAATGTATCCTGAGTCTTTCCTTTGCCAGATACCCTGCAAACCTGAGATTCTGAGCCCCCTTTACACCTTCCTTCCCCTTCCTTTCGTTTCTTGCCCCCATAACCTGTTTTAAACATTCTTTTCTGCTCACCTAGAGCTGCCATTTACACATTTTTCCTTCTGGTTTATGCTCTTTCAAGTTGGTTTCTGTTAGTTCCTATTCACCTAACACACTATTTCCTGAGCTGGGTCCACGATGAGTTTGTGTGCTAAGAAAAGCTCACATTCAGCACTGTGGATTCACTGCTGGCACAGAAATACAGTGCTGAGTCTCCTGGCTCAGTGGACTTGATTTCCAGGCTGCAGGATGCATTTTTGGGGCATTGAGCTGAGAATTGCTGATCAAACCCTTCTATTTTATCAATAACGTCATTATTCTGTAAGTAAACCAAAAACTCAAACTCTCCTTCCAGCTTCCGGCGATACCAATAAACATGAATATGTGCTTTTATGGGGACACAAGTCATCTTTGCTTTCTGTTCCTTTCCTTTGACCAGATGTCCAGGCCTCTGGGTGACCTTAGTGTCCATGGAGCCTGTGGAGGAAAGATACACAAAGTGGAGAAGGGACTCAGGAGGGAGCCTGGTACTGCAGCCCCACGTGCCAGTCCTGAAACTGGAACCAGACATGTTCACACAGGAACTCACCTGCTCCCCAGAAAAAAAGGGCCACACAGCAGAGAAGTCTGAGGCTCATGGCTGGCTCAGGGAAAGCAATGGCAGGTGGCCTTTTCTCTATGGCTTCCTCATGTCCCATCCGCAACCTTATCGTGATGTAGTTGCTTCCGTGACCTTCACAGTTGCTGTGTGCCTGAGACTAAAACGTTTCACAGGATGTGGTTGGGCAGGCAGAGCTGGCGAAAACAACTAGTGTGAATTTCAAACTGCTCTTATTTCCTTTTTCCCTGACTCTGTTCTTTCATTATTTTTTTAATAAAATCACTTACACATCATTTATTTATTTGCTTTTTGAACCTGTTAATGTGCCTCCCCCCCTCCTTCCTTCCATCTCAGGAAATACATCATACAGCTTGGTATATACCAATCATAGCTTTCACCACACTTTTAAAATCATATGGCAGTGACTTTACATTAAAAAGATACATGTTGAACTATCTAAAACAATCTTATCACAAATATGCAATGTATCTAGGGAAATAAGAAAATGAATATGCTTGCCTGAGCCAATCAGCATAGGATAAAGATTATCACTGAGAATTTTTTAGGCCCTGTGTTATTTTTCCAGATTTCATTGCTCTTTCTCCATGACCTCCTGGTAACCATAACCCTGAAGTTGGTATTTTTATTAATTTGCTTTTCATTATAAATTTTAGCACCTATGTAAGAATCTGTAAATTATATATTTTTTAATGTTGTATGTCTTTGAAATTAATCTAAGGGGAATCATTTTGTTCACATTTTTCTCTGTGACATGTGCTTTTCCTATTCTACATTCTGTTTGTGATATTAATTCATGTTGATGTACATACTTTTAGATAATTCATTTTCACTAATATGTAGGATTCCATTCTATTTCTTTGCTAGAATTTACTATCCATTCTTGAATTAATGCAAGCTGTTTTTTTCCCGATGTTTTTGCATGACTGCAAACAGGACTGCACTCTTGTACATTTCTCTGAATACCTGGGTTCAGGATTTTCTCCATACCTGGCAATGTAAAGATTGAGACATAGTGAAACCACGTCAGCTTTACATAATATGACAAAATGCTTTCCAGATTGATTAAGCTAAACAAATAGTCTCATCATCATTTCATGAGTGTTTTCAAATGGTCCACATCCAGGACTCAATTGGAATTTAATATCCTTTTAATTTTGCATGTCTATGAGGTTAAAATTTTATTTTCACTGTAGTTTTAGTTTCCATTTTTATGATTGCTAAACAAGTTAAACATATTCCTTCTATGTACAGGCCACTTGTGTTTTCTGTAAATCCCTCTTTGCCTGTATTTCTTTTTGGATGATTAGCTATTATTTAATTGTAACAGTGCTTGATATATTCTGGATACCAAATTTTGTCAGTTATATGTGTTGCTAATATCTTTCCAATTGTGCCTTGTGTTTTCACTCTCTTTGTAATCTTTTTTGTTTAATGTCTTAATTTAGTAGGTTGTCATTCTCTTTCGGGGGGTATGCATTTTTAAATTCTTTATAAGAAATGCTCGCATAGCCCAGGTTCATAAAGATGTACTCTCATATGATTTACCCAGATAGTTAATATTTTGAATGTTGCATTTAATCCATTTAGAATTCATTTTTGCTTATGCTGTGAGGAAGGGTTTAAATTAATCTTTCCTTATATGGATAACCACTTGTCCCAGAATAGCTTATTTTATATTCTATCATTCCCCTACACACCTGCAACGACGGCTCTATCACAAATGAAGTGCCTAGATATGCATGGACCTATTTCTAACCTATTATTTTCCATGTATGCTTTTTTCATTATTCTAAATTATAAAATAATTTGATGATTGGTAGGGCAATTCACCTCACTTTGAACTTATTTAATATTATCTTGCCCATTTTTGTCCCTGATTTCCACTTAAATTTCAGATTACTCAAATTTTATGAAAAAATATCTTTTGTGATTTTGTTTAGTCCTGCATTGAATTCACAGATGACGTGCAGAAATTGGAATACTGTAACCATTGAGTTTATTTATTCAGGATCATAGCATGTATCTCCACTTACTTCAGATGTTTAAAATATCTTCCTCTAAAATTTTAATAATTTTCCACATTAAAGTCTTGCTTATCTTCCAATAGATTTGTTTTTAGGTGTTTTATATTTTATGTTACTATTTGTAAATCGTCTCTCTCTTTTTAAAAACATATCTTTTAACCATTGCTAATATATAGAAATAACACTGACTCCTTATAATTGTGCTGAATTCCATAAATATTAAATTTTGTTATTAATAATGCAAAACATCTATATGTTCCTTTGGGTTTTTCTCTAAACTTGTCATCTGTCAATAATCACTTCTTTCCCCTTCCTTTCTCATTCTCACCCTTTTTTTCTTGTTCTACTGACTGGAAATTCAACACAAAGTGGAATAGAAATGGTGGTGAGATTTATTTGCTTGTTTATCAGTTATGTATGAATCAGACAACTATAGGTACCGGATACGTGGTAAAGGCTATGAGGGTTACAAAGTGTAAGATGGGATCCTGCTATTTCAAGCACCCACTGGCGTCCCAGGATACCTGCAAATCATTCTCCCAACCAATTTCTAACATATCTCACCTGAGAGACCTGAAGGATCTATGAACTTCTCTTCTCAGGTGAAGGAAGAGCTGAGCCTGCTCTTTATGCTCCAGGGGTATTTTACAGAAAGACCCACATCACACTCTAGTGGTCATTGGGCAAATTCATCAGATGTCCTCTGATCTCTCACTGCCTTCACTTTCTGGGTGAATGGGAGGTGAGTGAGGGGTTGTCAGCTCCAAGCTGTGAAGCAGCATCCAGGCACCTCAAGTATCAGAGAAGATTAGGAAATAAGCAATCCGATGTCTGGTAACCTGCACGTACCGCCTAGAATTGTTGGGAATAATTAGTTTCATAATCACTCAGTCATTAATCTAATATTGGTTGATGACTTATCAGTATAATTTACCTTCTCAGTCTTTTCTAGCCACCATTCAAGCTGAGGATGCTCCTTAAATCTCTGTCTTAAATCCTGCCCTTTTCTTTGTATACTCTACGATGAAGTGATCCTAAGCGCTTTCATTCTTTCAATTACACTGAATGTCCTGAATTTTTACCTCTCATCCACATCCATTTTCTGAGTCCATGACTTGTACATGCTGCTGCCTTCTGCTCGTTTCCATCAGATTTATGCCTAAAAGGCACCCCCAACCTCAAATAAATCATGATATTCCCACTGGGTCCTCCGAATCCATCTGGCTGTGGTAGTCTTCTTCAATCCTCCCTGTCTGTTACCTCTCGTGTCTAATCAATTACCAAGTCCTTTGACTTTCCTTGCCAAATGCCTTTTAAATCTCTCGTTTCCCTGCGTTTCTGTCGCCACCGTCCTCATCCTAGCTACACTATCGCCGCCTGGGCGAATGCATTGGCTCTTTGCATCAACTCTTTCCTTTCACACTGTAGCCAGGGCAATTAACAAAACACTCATGCGTGCACACACACACAGACACACACAGACTCAAGTACGACAACAACAAACACTAATCTGATTACTACTAAAGTAAAATACTTTGATCTCAACGGCAGGGCAACTTGTATGTGAGAGCTCTCTGTACTTTCCACTTAATTTTCCTGTGAACCTAAAACTGCTCTGAAAAATAAAATCTATTAAAAAAACGCAATGACTTTTCTTACATTTTATGTTAAATTCCATATCATATACTGTGATTTATAAGATCAGGAGGAGTCTGCTATCTGATGTCAGCCTGCCTCTCTCTAGTTTCAGCTTGTGCTCACCCACTTCAGCAGTCTTTGCTCCTGCCACATCACTACATCTTTCCATTCACTAAGCACACCGATCTCTTTACTATCTTAAAAATTTTGTGATGGATCTTCCTCTTTCTTAAATGTCTATAAGTTCCTTTTCCTTGGTTCTGCTTAATTATCTCCAGCTCATCTTTAGGATGTCATCTCAAACATGATGTCAACTAAGAAACCTGTTCCATGTGTCATAAGCAGTGGCAGCTGGATTCAGTTTTACTCAATGCCCGGGCTGTGCCTCACTGATACAAGGGCAGAGACACTGGATCCCAACAAATACTCTCTCCCATGAGTTTAACAGAGACCTGGAGATGGAAGGTAGTGGTAGAGGATCTTTATGTCTGACTTTTAGAAAGAAGATTTCTGAGCTCCTGTAACTTAGAAATACGAGACTAAGATTTTTGTTCTTACCAGCCACAGTTGATGGTCTCTTCTCTCATCCCTCTGAGCTCATCCAGCACGGGTACAACCAATTCCCTTTAATACAGAAGTTAGTATTTTAAGAAGCCCTTTTCTCCTGTATCAGGTTTACTTTCCTTTTATTTAGTTTTAGCCTCATTGAGGTAGAACTAATGTACACACAGCTGCACATATTTAATGTACAGAATTTGATGTGTTTGGAGATATCCATACACCCCTGAAACCATCACCACAATCCGAGCAATAGACATATCCATCACCTCCAAAAGCTTCCTGGTGTCCCTTTTTTTTTTTTTTTGATAATAAGACCACTTAGTATGAGATCTACCCTCAGCGACTTTTCAGTACACAACACAGTATTGCTATCCAAAGGCACTATGTCCTACAGCAGATCTCTAGAAAGCATCCGCCTTGCATAACTGAAACTTCACATCAAATGAACAGCTCCCACATTTCCCCTTCCCTGTAGGCCCTGGCACCCCACCATTCTTCTTTGTGCTTCTGTGAGTCTGACTACTTTAGATCCTTCGTGTAAGTGGAGTGGTGCAGTATTTGTCTTTCTGTGACTGGCTTATTGCACTGAGCATGTCCTCCAGGTTCCTGCATGTTGTTGCAAATGACAAGATTTTCTTCTTTCTTAAGGCTAAATACCATTCTATTGTATGCACCTACCACATTTTCTTTATCCACATATCTGTTGATGGAGTTGTTTCCATATTTTGGCTATTGTGGATAATGCTGCAATGAACATGGGAGTGCAGCTATGTCTTCAAGATCATGATTTTAATTCTTTTAGACATGTACCCAGAAGTGGGGTTGACTGTTTGAGGAATTCCATGCTGATTTCCAGAGCAGCTGCAGCATTTTACATTCCCAACAGCAGTGTGTGAGGGCTCCAATTTCTCCACGTCCTCACCAATACTTGTTATCTTTTGTTGTTTTGATAACAGCCATCCTAGCTGGCGTGAGGTGATATCTCATCTTGGTTTTCATTTTTCCCTCATGATTAGTGATGTGCAGCACTTTTCCATGTACTTGTTGTCCATTTGTATATCTTCTTGGAGATATGTATATTCAAGTCCTTTGCAAATTTTTAAATCATATTATTTGGGTTTTTGCTATTCAGTCATAGAAGTTTCTTATACATTTTTTGGATATTAAGACTTTATCACATATATGGTTTGCAAATATTTTCTCGTAACCTATATAAAGCTACAGTAATTAAGCAGGATGGTACTGGCACAAAGACAGAGATGATCACCAATGAAACAGAATAGAGAGCCCAGAAATAAACTTGTGCACATGTGGTCAATTGATCTTTGACAAGGTTGGCCCAATGGGGAAACGACAGTCTCTTCAAGAAATGGTGTTGAGAAAACTGGACATCCATATGCAAAAGAATAAAACTTCACCCTATGTCTTATACCACATACAGAAATCAACTCAAAATGGATTAAAAACTTAAATATGAGACCTGGAACTGTAAAACTCCTAGAAGAAAAGAGGATAAAAGCTTCTTGACTTTAGTCTTGGCAATGACTTTTCAGATACCGTCCCAAAAGTGCTGGCAACAAAAGCAAAACTAAACGCGTGGGGCTACATCAAACTAAAATGTTTGCTTCCCCTGTAAGCAGTGAATTGGAAGTTTTAGACCAACAAGAAACTTAAAACTGACCAATGGATATTCTACTGGATTTCAATTTCTACCCAAGACATGATAAAATGACATTCACTTATTGTCTCCCCTCGTTTCAGCCCTCTGCCTGTGAGAATGAATCTTTTAACATCTGAGCCATGTTTATCCCCACTCTTTTGGGGGCAGTAGATCCAGAGCTTTCATTCACAACCAAGTAACTGCTTCAAAGGTGGATGCTGTTTTGATCTTATTCACGAACATTCAGGAGTAGGAGAAAATGACAAAGATATCATCTAATCATAATTCCATTTATTATTTCAAGTGAATTTACTTTATAAGATTCTATTCTTGCATAAAGATTACAAACAGCTTCCTCAAAAATAATTTAGACTAAGATTTTTTTAAAATGAACTTTTCCAGCACTTTTTGCCCTCTATGTTGTTATGAAGAGAAAATAATGCTTCTAGTAAAAGGATACCCAGATCTTGCTGTAAAATATTTAGGAATAATATTTAATAGGTTTCTTCATACCTTTTCCTAAAGGAGGATCATCATTAAATACATGATATCAAGGGCTTCAAATTCTCAAGGGAGTATTTGATCCAGAGTTACTTGCAGTAAATTAGCAATAGTCTATTTTTCTTAAAAAATGAAAGAAACTTAATTGTTTTTTTAGAATGTTACCAGAGAGTAGATTAAAGATAAAAGATGCAAATATGTATAGAGCATTTGAAGTTCACTAGTGGTCAGTCAAAAACAGTCAGACGGTTTTCCATATTCCAGAATGGAGACACAGCTGCAGTGGTATGAAGTTGTAAAGCGGCTAATCAAATGATCACCTTCAGGGACCTGAGATGTGGTATGTATTATAGCAACTGGGTTGAACTCCGGTAAATTTGTTCTGGAAATTACTTTAGTGGCATGTTGAATTAGAAGGCCAGTTGACTCACAGCTTTGCAAATGTCTTATGTGCGAGGCAGGGTATTGAGTAAGAAACGGACAATCAGAATGGGAATGTCGAGGGTACTGAAGACTTAAAGGACCCCGACTCCCTCCAAGCCTCTGAAATTCTCACCATGGCATCTTTGTTACTCTCTAGTAGTAACACTGTGACTGTTGAGTGTGTGTGTGTGTGTGTGTGTTGGGGAGGGGCAGATAAGAGTCCATCGCTTACTCCATCCATGACTGGCTCTCAAAGGTTAACTTGGTTTCAAATACAACATAGCCCAGAGATGAGAATGTAGACTCAGGGTAAGAAAAGAAAGTATTACATTTAAAAAGAACTGCTCATTTATATCATGAAAAGTTGGAGGAAATGTTGTAGGATTTAATTTTAACTTTTTTATTTTAATTTTTATTTTTTTAAAGCTTGGCGCCGAGTTAACATCCGTTGCCAAACTTCCTTTCTTTTTTCTCTTTCCCTTCTTTTCCCCAAAGCCCCCCAGGACATGGCTGTGTACTCTAGCTGCAGGTCCTTCTAGCTGTGGCATGTGGGATGCCACCTCAGCATGGCTTGATGAGTGGTGCCTTGTCTGCGCCCAGGATCTGAACTGGCAAAACCCTGGGCCGCTGAAGCAGAGCTTGCAACCTTACCCATTCGGCCAAGGGGCTGGCCCCAGGATTTTATGTTTATTGTCTTGGTCTAAGGAGGACAGGACACAAATTTGTGTCAGGTCATGTTTATCACTATTGTCATATTCCTCTAAAATTAGACATGCGGGCAGCAGGTTGTCTCTAAAAGTGAGCTGGATTGGAAAAGGCAAGTGTGGACACAGCATCCATCCGTGCTAAGTGATGCTGAACCACTATGAAGCTTAATGTAGAGGAGGGAAATCAATGACTGCTGGAGATAGGGATGTGATCACTTCCCCACTATGTTTCATAACAGAATATAAAATACTCTTATCTTTTCCTTGCCTTTGGAGAAGGAAGTGGTGGGATATTTGAAAACTATTTTCCCAGCTCTCTTCTCCAGGCTGAAAATGCTGAGAGAGTAGGAGGCTCCAATTAAAAGGGGTCCCTGGTTTCAATGGCAATGAACACAGTCTGAGATGACTGACCCCAGGTGGGTTATTTAATCACTAGTAACGACATGGTCATGGTCATCATGTGGATGTAACATGGCAGCCTGTCCATTGCTGAACCGGCTCCCATCTTAGTCCATTCAGTTCTACTTTGGTTGGGGGCAACGTCTTGTTTCCACGCCTGCATTTTCACACTTGGTGTCTAAGTCCTCATTCCCTGATCCTCACTACACAATGCTCTTCATTCTCCTCTTTCGCAGACTCTAATCCCTTCAGTTATTTGTTTCATTTTTTCTCTTTTTTGATCTTATATGCATAGAATTTGATTCATTATAACCTTTGGTTCAGCACGCACAGGCATTATCTGTTGATGGTAATTAATTTATTTAAAAAATATAGTAGGTCCTTGTAAAACATCTCTCTCCCTCACCCAATGATACTCTAGATAGTTCTTGACAATATTTAAATTTAGTAATGTGATTTTCTCCCATCCCGTCTCCTGCAATTCCCCATCCCACATTAAACATCATCCTGATCTCGAGTCATCATTGTTTCTTCCCAATGTTTGTTGGTAAATGTTTGACAACCAGCTCTGTAGAGGAAAATAACCCAGCCCTGATTTTCTGTGTCTACTGTTATCCATGGTGTAAATATTACCACTGTGGCTGATTTCAAGCTACCAACATGATGTCTTTGAAATTGGAGTTCGGAAAGCTGTGTACAATCTGCTCTTCTGGGCTGGTAAAAAGTAGCAACACGTGTTTATTGATTTCTTTTAATATCATTTTATCTAATGTATTTATAGTTGTTAAAACTATGTTCTTGATTTTTTTAGCTTTATAAAAAGTACGTCATGCTTTATATGATCTTATCAAGGTTTTTGCATTTGACATTATATTGCTCAGATTCGTCTATAACGTTGCTCATCACTGGAGTTCATTTATTTTCATTTAATTATATATTGTTTTCCATCATACAAATATATCACAGTTTATTCATTCACCCTCTTGTCAGTGCATATTTGGCTTGGTTCCATGTCTTGCTATTGTGAATAGAGCTGCTAAGAGCACTGGTATATTTATGCCTCTCATGTGCATATTCAAGAGCTTCTCCTGATGTAAACCTAGAGGTGGAATTGCTGGGTCAAGGAAAACAGGAATGATCAACTGTAAGAGATAATACCAAACTGTTTCCATATTGTTTGTATCACTTAAGCTCCCACCCATGATCTTGTGCCTCCATACTCTCTTGAAAAGTTCATATTCAAAGCTTCTTATATTGATAATCAAATGGATATAACTTACATATAACTGTGTCTTGCTTCACATTTTCCTGATCACCAGTGAATTTAATTATTCCTCATATGTTTATTGGCCATAGATGTTTCTTCAATTAAATGTATGTTAATATCTTTTGCTCATTTTTTTTGGTCATGCAAGATTTGCATTCAATGTAATTTTTTGGTTTTTCAGAGGAAAGGATTTCTCTGAAGGGCTTACACTAACTGCTCCATTTCTCTTCCAGATTCTGACAGAAATTTCTAGTTCTGTAGACAAGCCATATTGTCTGAAGTCTTTCTTAAATGCTCCTTCCACCTTCTTTTCCCTTTGACGCCTTTCTTGAGATCCAGCTCACTCACCTCTTTCTCTATGAAGGTTTGGTGTGCTCTGGACCTAGGGATACAGGGTGCACACCTTCCTTCGTACCTGGCCTTACCCTGTTCATTCATCAATGAAAACACCATATAGCACATCATCGAATTCTTTTATGAGTGAATATCTCTGCTTGGCTGCCTTACTATTCTTTTATCTTGAGGGTCTAAGATGGAGAAAAGACCGTACTGAATAGTTTTGAAGATCCAAATGCCAAAATTTATTATAGAAAATACAACGAATTTTATAGAAGTGTTTTGAGATCTACCTGTAGAGAGGGGTGGAAAAGAGATTGGAATCTCTTTACACCTCTAGACCAGCAACAATATAGAAAACTGGATAATGCCATAAGAGGACTGGGGGCCATGGAAAGCCTTATGCACTTTTAAATGGGATTTTAGACTTACACAGAACTTCTGAAGAGCCCTCTGGTGGTATTTGGATACAAAAGATTACATATACATACAGTACTCCGTGTCTCAGCAATCCTGACTCTGGATCCAGGATCCCATAAAATGATTATACAGGTCCATGATGCAATATGTGCAAGCAAATTCAAATGCTGGCTTGAAACTGGAGGAAAACTGGGTGTCTATTTCTGGAGATGGGGGCATGGAGTAATGTGCATCATATAGAAACCACAGACTAGATGTACATACAGAAAAATGAAGCATTTCACTTACTTTGAACTGAGTGGAACAATCTAACAGACAGAATTGCACGCATAATAAAGTAAGATTTACATGATTTTAAATACAAACATACACAGCAGGAGTTGAATTCTCCTGGAGAAGGCTCATGGCTGGATTATAACCAGTGTGTTCTTTCCCCTGGGATTTTAAACCCCGGTTTAGAAAGAGTTGGGCTGATCTTTGTCAGTGTGGTGAAATGATAACTGATTATGACCAACGACGATTTTGTTTTCATCATAAGGACTGGAAGAAAAGAGAAACACAGAATACAGGGAGACAAAACTTGTGGCAGACAAAATAAGAGAAGTAACATGAGAACTGGAGAGACATTCATTCCAGACTCTGGCCAAGTGGTGTTTTGTCCAGAATTGTCCGTCCATCACTCCTTGACTGATACTAAACATCCTTTAGCCTTTTACTAAATTCTGCTGTGGCTTGAGCTTCCTTGTTAATTTCTGTTACTTCCTTCCAACCTCATACATCACCTGCTTCCTGAGTTGGGTCCACGGTGAGTTTTCGAACTAAGAGGAACTACCATTTCAGCCCTCTGGATTGGCTGCTGGCACAGAAATACAGTGCCAAGACTCCTATTTGGAGACTGGATTCCAGTCTGTAGGGTGACTTTTAGGGCATTGAGCTGAGAATCGCTCCTTGGCCAACTCAGTTTGATCAAGAACTTGTTCATCCTCAAAATAAACAAAAACTTAAACTCTTTTATCTGAATCTATTGATACCAGTAAACAGAATTATGTCCTTTTTAGGGCGTACAATCCACCCTTGCTTTCTCTCCTTTGCCTTTGACCGGATGTTCTGGAGTCTGGGTGACTTTGGCTTCAACAGAGCCTGTAAGAGGAGGACACAGCAGCTACAGATAAAGCCCAGGAGGGAGACTGACAAGGAAAAAGCTTGGGACTGGGATTTGGCAAACCTAGAAGGAGAGTTTTTTTGTGCTCAGGATTCACCTACTCCCAGGAGACAAAGGGTTACACAGCAGAGGAGACTTGCACCCATGTGGCATTGAAGTAGCAAAAGGATGAGGCTTTTCCATGTTCCATCAGCAAGCAACTATCCTGTGATGTGATTGCTTTGCAGACTCATAATCCTTATGTTACTGCTTCATGTTACAGGACAAAACCACTTCATGGTATCAGAAGGAAAGCTTTTATCCTTGCTCAGTAAGCATAGTTTATATGTTACTCATTTTAAAATATTCATTTAAAAAACATTTTATAGTTTTCCTAACAGAAATGATATATATATATATATATATTTTAAAAAGTTAGAAAATAAAGATAAAACACCGTATCACTGCCAAAGAAGATCACTGTTAACACCTTAGAGATGCTCTTAACAGATCTCTCCCTCATTCTCTGTTTTTCTTTATGCGTGTGAGTTTATACACAGACATTCTTTTTGATAAAAAATGTTATTCTGTTAATGCTGTTTTTAACCTATTCTTTTTCAATTAATGATCAGCATCTTTCCCTTTCATTGCATTCTCATTTTATTTACCAACCAGTTTTTCTTCAAAGTTTAGCAGTTGTCTGAAAAACGTCCTTTGTCATTGGTTTGAACATCGGTTTCTAACTCGGGACTGGGCACTGCTTTTGATGATTAATTACCTAATTATCTTTTACTATAATACAGATCCCTCTTGTTACTGTTGTTTTTATGATTTGGAGACTAGTCACTGCTTTGCAGAATGTTTCAGCTTCTTGATATTTCTGGTATATATTAGCTCGTTCATTTATTAGTGTTTATTTTAGATAAGTTCTCTTTTTCTTCCCTGATTTTTCTCTCCACCACCCTTTATTTTAAATAAAGCACTTCTTTTTTCATGATCTATATTTGATTATTTTCTTCTTCCTTCATCCCATCCCCATTCTAGGTAAGTAATGTTAACAGTGTAATGTGTATCATTTCATGGATCATTCAGTTGTTCTATGAGGATGTTTCCTCCCCTTTAAAAAATTGATATTGAATACGTACACAAGAATTTGATAAAATACCAATCAAATGAGAACTTGAACAAATAATCCCTCTTAGGGAATAAAATAGTGCCAGAGTCTTTGAAATCTCCTATTTCTTTCCAGGATCTGATGCCCCTCCACTCCCTGTTCTCTAACTCTATTGAGGTGTTTGTGCTTATCTTTCTTTGCTTCTAATCTATATTTTAACACATAGGTGTATAACTAAGGAAAATAGTGTGTAGTTTTGCATGCTTTAAGCCTTGTACAAATGGGATAATGCTGTACATGTCTTCTGTAATGTAATTTTTCTCTCAAAATTACAAAATTCAGTCATATTGATGTGTTCACTTTTAGATCATTCATTTTCACTGCTGTGTAATTTCTTCATAGTAATTCACAATCATTTATTTATCCATTCTTCTGATGGTGTTCATTTGGGTATATCATGGTTTTTTGCTATTACAAAGTAGTATTACGTGAATGTTCTTGTACTTGTTCTCTGGTTTTTACATATAAGAGTTCCTCTAGGAAAGAGTTTCTCAAGGGTGGAATTCCCAGATAGTGGGTACACACATCTTTCTCTTGTGTTTTTCACAGTTTTATTGGGTGTAATTGATACGCAAAAACATGTATTTAATTATAGAGTCTGATGGGTTTGTACAGATGCATACACCTGTGATACCATCACCACATTCAAGATAATAAACATATCCATCACTTCCAAAAGTCTACTTGTCTGGAACTTTAGTAGATAATGCCAAATTGCTTTCCAAGTTAAATCTACCAATATACGCTCTGTCCAACGGTTCAAGAGAGTTCTTGACACGTTCCCTTGCCAACAGTTGATATAGTGCACTATTTCCTTTTTAGCTGTTCTTGTGATATATTTTATTGGGGTGTTAGTCTGTATTTCCTTGATTAATAATTAAATTTAGCAATGCTTGCACATTTAATGGCCTACAAAATTTTGTGAGGTGAATGTTGAGATTTTTACCCATTTTTCTATTGGGTTAAGTTTTTTCCTTGGTAGAGAAATTAATTTGCAGGTGTTCTTTATAAATTCTATATACCA
Organism: Equus przewalskii; assembly: GCF_037783145.1. Taxonomy (NCBI): domain Eukaryota; kingdom Metazoa; phylum Chordata; class Mammalia; order Perissodactyla; family Equidae; genus Equus; species Equus przewalskii. The sequence continues at coordinate 95,335,731 of NC_091834.1, read as the reverse complement.
GCCTTTCTTTGGTACATAAATTTCAATATCTATAGGTATATTAATATATATTATATAAGAAACCTATTATATATTTCTATAAGTATATATAATCCTATCTCATTATATAGGTAAACTTTTCATTCTTATATGATTAACTCTGATGAATGGAATAACCTGATTTTGATGTGATTGGTTTTACCAATCAGTTCCTTACTGATTAACAGAGTTAAGAAATTCTTCCCTGCCTTGAGACGCTAAAGATATGTTCCTAAGGTATATTCTTAAAGCCTTTTAGCTTATTACGTTTATGCTTCTAATACAATGGAAACTAATTTTAGATATGTTGTGAGGTGAGGTAAGTGACTATCAGTTTTCTTCCTAGAGATATACAATTTTTCCAACAACACTTGCAGAAAAATCTATTCTTTGGCTTCTGCAGTACTACTTCCGTGTGTATATGTACATATCCTTATATTTCTTTCCAATGGATCAATATATATATCACCGCCCCTATGCTACCTTTATTATTGTGGTTTTATAATAATTCTTGACATTAATTATATCCTCCCACTTGGTTGTCTACTTCAAGACGGTCTTGACTATCCTTGGCTCTTTGCAGCAGAACATAAATTTTAAATTTAACTTACCAAGTTATACCAAAAATACATTGGGATTTTGACTGGAACATATTAAATCTATAAATCAATTTGGAAAAAAATGAAATTTTTTTTAAAGCATTCAATCTATCCAACCTATAAAGATAGGATCTGTTTTTAGTATTTATGCCTTCTTTAATGGCTGTCAGCAGCCTTTATATATTTGTATATTTACTGCAATGTAGAAGATCCTATTTACCAGAAGAAACTAACGTTTGACCATTCCCCTACTTCTGCCTGTTATCCAAGAAGTGTTTGAGGGTTTTTCTCTGTGGTTACCTTTTATTTCTCGTTTTTAAAGAAATATCAACATTAGGCAAGCCAAAACCCACTCTCTCTCTAAACTACTTCTTTGTTTTTGCATTTTGCAACCTGATCATTCCCTACTCAATCAGCCTCAACAGTCCCTTTCTGCATTCTTTTATCACCCTAAAGAGCCAGAATACCGCATTCTATATTTCCAAGCATTTTATCTCCGTTATGGAAATTTATACTTTGGGTGAAATTTTCCGGCCCCATAGTTTAACCCTTTATATGCTGAGCTCTGCAGAATCTCTATCTCTAGTCCAGCTCTATTGCACCTCAATTTTACATCTGTGTATACAATCACCTACTTCCAATTTTCATCTGGCTGTCCCACAGACAACTCAAAGCTTGCTAACCCAAATGGGAATTGCTACTGCTAGCAAGATCCCACATTACTTGAGGTTGCGGTCATTGTAAGAAACCAAAGTCATATGGAGACAGTTGAAAAATTGTGTTGATCACCTGTCTGCTGATGATAACCAAATATTTTATCAAGCCTCAGCTCTCTCTTTGGAGCAACAGCCTACAAGGGACTTCCATACTTACATCCATGACCAGAAACTCAACTTATTCAGAAACTCCATTCTATCTGTTCTGTCAAGTTTGTCCAATTGGATTTATTTCATCTCAGTTGATCATCTTCTTTCTCTTCATTTCTTTTTCCTGAAGTATCATTCTCTTTAATATACCTTTGCAGAACTTGTTCTCTTTGTCCAGAATGAGCTTCTCACAATCAGGTCCATCTGGTGAACCTCAAATGTAACCTTCTCTTAGCTTTCTGTGATCCAACAAGAGAGAATTCGCATGTCCTCCCCAGAGTTTCCAAAGAACTTCTGATTATAGTATTGTCATATATTATGTTGCTATATTATGATACTATATTATGATGTATTATATTAAATTCCATTCTATTATAATTACTTTCTTTACTAGTAGACTGTTAGCTTCTTTGAGGAAGGATCTGTTTTCTATTCAACTTTGTATCTTTCATATTTGAAAAAGTGGGAGGACATAGTAAAATCTCAAGAAACGATATAGATGAATGTAAAAGGAGTCATTAAATGACTGGAAGCACAAGGAGAAAGTGCATCCTCTGGGTCTGTTCTCCTGAGCCCCTGATGAAGAATTCGGAGAGTGTAGGGAAGGATACTTAGCCAAGTATTAAAATAGAGGCTGTGCTGGGGCTGCAGGGCTGGAGCAGGTTTGTGCACAGGTGGACAGTGGCCGTGCTCGACTCTGCTGTGCTACCAGAATAGAGATGCAAGCCTGTTTGATTGATGTGGGCCAACCTCACAGTCAGAGGAGACATCTCTGTCTCCTCTCGAGAGAAAGCGTGGCCTTCAGGTACGTCTCCTTTGTGAACATAATTTACAACCTGTGAGTAGTAGATGAGTCTCAGCCCTTGACCTGGGTCCTTTCGGCACTGGTACATGGCGTTGTATTCCAAATTCTGTTTACACTCCAGGGTCACATCCTGTTCAACTCCAGTGAGCAGGAATGCTGGCATCTGGTAGATTTTGGCATCCACAGGTCCTGTGGGTAAGGATACAAATGTGGGGGGTAAGGCTTAGAAGGGAACCCCACGGTGTTGTAAGAAGGTGCTGGAGTGGGCGTCTGCACACTCAGGATAAGAATTTACCACCTGGGTGTTGGACTTACCTGCTCCCAGGAGACAAAAGGCAATGTAGCAGAGGGCCCTGCAGCCCATGGCAGGGACAGGATCTTTGTGACGCTCCAGACACAGACTCTGAGAGAGGCCAAGGGAAGGGGCTGGGGTTGAGGGCTCCCCCAGGCTCAATGTGCAGCTTTTGTCATTGCTATAAAATGGCTGACTGCCACAGGTAATTTTTTAGAAGGGGAGACTGAAGCTTAGAGAGATGAAGTCACTTGCATCTTCTCTTCTGCCTACAGAGCTCTTTATATCCCTTCTAAATGGACAGGATCTTGCATGGTGAGAAGACATAATCTCCCATTTCCTGGTCAGAGTCGCACTCTGAACGCCATGTGCCTGTGCACAAGCTGTGTTAAGAACAAGGAAAAGAAATACGTACAAGTTTCAGAGTCTATTACATGCTTGTCAACCTCTGTGTTTCCCACCAATATTGTTAAGTGGGGAATCTCCAAACACAAGAAGAGGTTAAGATGCTTTGTTGTTGTAAAATAGATCTAATCCTCTCCATCCTCTGTGTTTATTGATACAGTGGTATTTGATGCAGTAGTGAAGGAGCAGAGGCTACTCCAGTAATTTCAGCAATAGCCAAGGGCCCTAAACCCACTGTCCCCTGGTGGCAGTGCATTAGAGCAGGGATATGGGAGATGGCCTGGGTTTGAGTCCTATCTGGGCCATTTGGCAGCTATGTAACCTTGGGCAAGTCTCTCACCCTCCTTTTGATGTGATTTTCTCATCAGTAAAAGGGGTATAATGAGTCTCTACTTCTAAAGTTGTTGTGAATATTATATAAATAAAGAAATTAAAACACTTCTTAACACAAAGAAGCACCATATTCCTGTTTGCTATTATTATTTTCTGGACCTGGCATTCTAATCCACAGATTTAGGAAGTTAATGTTTTGTTAAAGAAAATGAGACACATACTGACATAGGATTGCACCAGCTAACTAAAATGTCATTTCCCAGCACTGAGTTGAAATGTATATGAGTGTGAATTCATTGCATGGCATACTTTCTTCTCAAGAGTCTTAGATAAATGAAAATGTGATCGTAGATTAACTACTTCTTAATGGATGCTATTATTTTGGCAGATAAATGTTTGTTTCATTTTTATGTCTGAGGTTATCTGTAATAAAAGACACTTTCATGGTGAAACTTTTGCTATAATGTGGTGACTTCGAAACTGTTGCTGCCCACTCCTGGAAGAAAGGCGTGTGTCTGTGTGTGTGTGTGGAGGGGAGAGAGAGAGAGAGAGAGGGAGAAGGGAGAAGAAAAGAACGTAATCATTTAGAATGAGCATCATTAGAAAGTGCAGCATGTGCACAGAACTCTGAGAAAGAATCCTGCTGACAGGTTGCTTCCAATGACTGCGTTTAGGATTCAGGTTTTCAGTCAAATCTGCAAAGCTGAGCATCTCATCCTCATATGGGATCTCTTACCCTTGTTGTACCATGGGCCCCTTTGACAATCTGGCAAATCCTAAGGACCCCTTCTCAGAATAATGCTTTAAACCCATAAAATAGAATGCATAGTGTTACAAAGGAAACCACTTATTTTGAAATGTAGTTATAAAAATATTTTTTAAAAATTTATGATATATTAATATACATACATCTTTAAATTTCATTAAATAAAATATATCCTAGCTTCTGAAAACTGCCGTGATTTCAAAGTAGTGATGAAGTTAAATGATATTTACTCTACATAACGTGATATGAAAATAACTGTGACTTTCATTTCAACTGTAGTATATGCAAATATCTGTGATTTCCATTATTGACTTTGTCACAGGTACTGCTAACATTGCTGTGGTTTATTCACTACTTTCTATTGTGAACTAAATACTATATTTTAGTTAGAGATAAGTGAAAATAAAGATACATTTTTCGCATTCAAATTCATGGATTCCCTGAATGCCATCTATAGAAGAAGGTCCATTGGTCCCAGGTTAAAAATTTTTGCTTTAGAAGAGAATATGCCTCATGATGGAATCAGTGGACCTGAAACATTAGGAAGTTGACATATCCTTAGAGATAGTTTACCCACATGTGCAATCTCAGATTTTTCAAAGGAGTCCTGATTAAAAAATAAAAAAGGAAAAAAGATTTAAACCACTTCTTTAGACTGATTTACAGGCCCACATCTCCAATGAGAGCTACTTACTATGATTGTATTTGGTCCTGGGAACATGCACAATTTCTATAACTATGTTTCTGTATAGCACCTTCATTATGAGTCACCTTCATCCTCCTCCTCCTCATCAACATCCCCATCCTCCTCATTATCATGATGTATATGTGATTCTCAAGGGGCACTATTGGAATAGAAAATGACAGGGACACAGTATGATAGAAATATACTTTCTTTCATGAAAGAGTGAGGTTTTATGCTAAGGAAACCTGCAATCAGAAAAAATATCCCCAAAATTGAATACCAAAAAGACCTACACTGTATATACTTTAAAATAATCCCTTACAATAGCATGTGTTGTTAATTCTGAGACACTTCAGATCTCACTGAATGGTAATATATATACTATTTTTGTTGACAGAATTTCAGACAATTCTAGTGGGTTCAAGATCCTTGATGCTTTCATTGTGAAGCAGTGTCAGGTTTCAGAGGTAGTTCAAAGGAGTAAACAATGAAAAAGTTTATATTCCTCACCACCCTTTCCCATTTTGCAAAAGATTCCACACTCTGCTCCCATTCCGTGCTTCTAATGCTGTCTTTCTTCATCTGGAATGCTTATATATTTTCAAAGAAACAATGAAAAGATAAGCCAAGAAAATAACTAAAATGGTTACCTAGAAGGGGAAAGAAGAAATTGGGTAAGGGAGACTGAGTTCCTATGGCAGGGACAGCTATGAGAAGCAGTCATGAAACCTTAATGAGTCTCTGGGTCTGGATCAACGGAATGTGCTGGGCCAGAGGATCAGGGTCCTCAGGAAAGACAGCTGACCCGCCTGTTATCCTTATTCCTGAAGGCACAGGTTTGCCAGGTGGGAAGTACAGAATTACACTTTTTAAATAAAGATTGTTAGAAATCTATCAAGCTCAGGGGGAAAAATGCATCCTGGGTCTTTCCTTTGCCAGATACCCTGCAAACCTAAGAATCTGAGCTCCCTTCACACCTTCCTTCCCCTTCCTTGGGTTTCTTGTCCCCATAAGCTATTTTAAACAGTATGTTCTGCTCAGCTAGAACTGCCATTTACACATTTTTCCTTCTGAGTTATGATCTTCAAGTTGGTTTCTGTTAGTTCCTGTTCACCTAACACACCACTATTTCCTGAGCTGGGTCCACGATGAGTTTGTGTGCTAAGAAAAGCTCACATTCAGCACTGTGGATTCACTGCTGGCACAGAAATACAGTGCAGAGTCTCCTGGCTCAGTGGACTTGATTTCCAGGCTGTAGCATTCATCTTGGGACCGTTCAACTGAGAACTGCTGATCAAACCCTTCTATTTTATCCGTAATCTCTCCATTCCTTACGTAAACCAAAAACTCAAACTCTCCTTCCAGCTTCCGGCGATACCAATAAACATGAATATGTGTTTTTATGGGGAAACAATCCATCTTTGCTTTCTGTTCCTTTCCTTTGACTAGATGTCCAGGCCTCTGGGTGACCTTAGTGTCCATGGAGCCTGTGGAGGAAAAAGACAAAAAGTGGAGAAAGGACCCAGGAGGGAGCCTGGTACTCAGCAGCCCCAGCAGCCAGTCCTGAAACTGGAATCGGACATGGTCACAACAGGAACTCACCTGCTCCCCAGAAAAAAAGGGCCACACAGCAGAGAAGTCTGTGGCACATGGCTGGCTCAGGGAAAGTAATGGCAGGTGGCCTTTTCTCTATGGCTTCCTCATACCCCATGAGCAACCTCCTTGTGATGTGGTCGTTTCCCATGGTCTTCACGGTTGCTGTGTGCCTGAGACTAAAACATTTCACAGGATGTGGTTGGACAGGAAGAGCGGGTGAAAATAACCGGTGTGAATTTTCAAACTGCTTTTATTTTCTTTTTCCCTGACTCTGTTCTTTCATTATTTTTTTAAATAAAATCACTTACACATCATGTATTTATTTGCTTTTTGAACCTGTTAATGTGCCTCCCCCACTCCTTCCTTCCATATCAGGAAATACATCATATAGCTTGGTGTATACCAATCATAAGTTTCACCTCACTTATAAAATCACATAGCAGCGACGTTACATTAAAAAATTAAATGTTAAACTATCCAAAACAATATCTATTACAAATATCCAATGCATCTAGGGGAACAATAAAATGAACATTCTTGCCTGAGCCAATAGCTTAGGAGAGAGATTATCACTGAGAATTTTTTAGCCCCTGTATTATTCTTCCAGATTTTATTGCCCTTTCTTCGCCACGTCCACGTAATCATAACCCTACAGCTGATATTTTTATCCACTTGGTTTTCATTATCGTTTTTAGATCGTATGTAAGAATCTGTAAATTATATATTTTTTAATGTTGTATGTCTTTGAAATTTATCTAACTGGAATCATTGGGTTCATATTTTTTTTCTGTGACATGTTCTTTTTCTATTCTGCATTATGTTTGTGATATTAATTCGCGTGGATTCGTATAAATTTAGATAATTCACTTTCATTATTATATAGGAAACCATTCTATTTGTTTGCCGAATTTATAACCATTCTTAAATTAACTCACGCTTTTTTTTCTAGGTTTTCATGCTACTGCAGATAGGACTGCATTCTTGTACCTTTCTCTGCTAACCTAGGTGCAGGATTTTTTCTATTCCTGGGAATGTAAAGATTGAGACTTAGTGAAACCACATCAACTTTATATAATATGACAAAATGCTTTCCAAATTAACCAAGTTAAATAAATAGTCTCATTAGCATTTCATGAGTATTTTCAAATGTTCCACATCTAAGACTCAATTGGAATTTAATATCCTTTTAATTTTGCATGTCTATGAGGTTAAAATTGTATTTCGCTGCAGATTTTGTTTGAATTTTTATGATTGCTGTGGAGATGGAACATATTCCTACTATGCACAGGCCACTCCTGTTTTCTGTAAATCCCTCTTTGCCTGTCTTTTTTTTTGGATGATTACTATTATTTATTTGTAACAGTGCTTGATATATTCTGGATACCAAACCTTAGTCAGTTATATGTGTTTCTAATATCTTTCCAATTTGTGGCTTGTGTTTTCACTCTTTGTAATCTTTTTTGTTGAAATTTCTTAATTTAGTAGTTTATCATTTTTTTGGTGGGGTATGAATTTTTTAATTCTTTATAAGGCATACTCCCATGGCTCAAGCTCATAAAGATATATTCTCATATTATTTACCCAGACAGTAAACATTTTGAATGTTGCATTTACGCATTTAATCCACTTAGAATTTATTTTTGCTGCTGCTGTGTTTAATCTAATCTTTCCTTGTATGGATAACCACTTGTCCAAGAATAGATTATTTTATTTATCTATCTTTTTTTTGGTGGGAAGATTAGCCCTGAGCTAACATCCATGCCAGTCTTCCTCTATTTTGTACGTGGGATGACTCCACAGCATGGCTGATGAGTGGAGCATGTCAACGCTGGAGATCCGAAACTTTGAACCTGGGCCGAGGAAGTGGAGTGTGCAAAAATTTAACCACTTGGACAGAGGGCTGGCCCCCAAAATAGCTTATTTTATGTTATGTCATTCCCTTACACACCTGTAATGATGTCTCTATCATATATTAAGTACTTATATATAGGCATGGGCCTATTTTTAATCTATTGTTTCCCATTTGTGTGTTTTTTCCTTATCCTAAATAATAAAATAATTTAATGATTGGTAGGGCAAGTCACCTCACTTTGAACTTCTTCAATAATATGTTGCCTGTTTTTGTCCCTCTTTTGCACTTAGATACCAGATTTGTAGAGTCAAATTTCATGAAACAATATCTTTTGTGATTTTGTTTAGTGCTGCATTGAATTTACAGATGATGTTTGCAGAAATTAGAATACTCTTACCAGTGAGTTTACTTATTCATGATCATGGGATACATCTCAACTTATTTCAGATGTTCAAAATGTCTTCCTCTAAAATTTTAATAATTTTCCACATTAAAGTCTTGATTATCTTCTAATAGATTTGTTTTTAGGTGTTTTATATTTTATGTTACTATTTGTAAATGGTCTCTCTCTTTTTAAAACGTATCTTTTAACTGCTGCTAGTATATAGAAATAAAACTGATTCCTTATATTTGTGTTGAATTCTGTAAAGTTATTAAATTTTGTTATTAATAATGCAAAGCTTCTAAAGATTCCTTAGAGTCTTTCTTTAAACTTTTCATCTGTCAATAATCACTCTTTGCCCTTCCTTTCTCATTCTCACCCTTTTTTTCTTGTTCCACTGACTGGAAACTCAGCACAAAGTGGAATAGAAATTGTGGTGACATTTATTTGCTTATTTATCAATTATATTTGAATCAGACAATTACAGGTACTGGATATGTGGTAAATGCACGGGGCTTACAAAGGGTAAGGTTGGATCCTGCTATGACCAATTGGCCTCCCAGGATATCTGCAAATCATTCTCCCAACCAATGTCTAACGTATCTCACCTGAGGGACCCGCAGGATCTAAGAACTTCTCTCAGGTGAAGGAAGAGCTGAGCCTGCTCTTTATTCTCCAGGGATATTTTACAGAAAGACCCACATCACCTCCTAGTGGCCAAAGGGGCAAATTCATCAAATGCCCTCTGATCTCTCACTGCCTTCACCTTCCAGGTAAATGGGGTCTGAGTGGGGATTTGCTAGCTCCAACCTGTGAAGCAGCATCCAGACACCTCAAGTATCAGAGAGGAATTAGGAAATAAGCAGTCCTTGGTGTGATAACCTGCGCGTACTGCTTAGAATCGTCGGGAGTAATTAGTTACATCAACACTCAGTCATTAATCTAATATTGGTTGATGGTTTATGAATATAATTTGCCTTCTCAATCTTTTCTAGCCACTGTTCAAGGTGAGGGTGCTCCTCAAATCTCTGTCCTAGGTTCTATGCCCTTTTCTTGGTATGTTCTATGATCAAGGGATCATAAGCACTTTCATTCTTCCAATTTTGCTGAATGTCCCAACATTTCACCTCTCATCCACATCCACTTTCTGAGTCTATGACTTGTACGTGCCACTGCTTTCTGCTCATTTCCAGTCAAATTTCTACCTGAAAGATACCCCTAGTATCAAATAAATCATCGTCTTCCCACTTGGTCCTCCGAATCCATCTGTCTGTGGTAGTCTTCTTCAATCTGCCCTGTCTGTTGCCTCTCGTGTCTAATCAATTACCAAGTCCTTTGACTTTACTTCCAAAACATCTTCTAAATCTCTCATTTCCAAGTGTTTCTGTCACCACCATCCTCACCCTAGCTATGCTTTCACCTGCCTGGGCCAATGCATTGGCTCTCTCTCTGCGTCAGCTCTTTTCACACTGACTGTGATTTTTTCACGCTGTAGCCAGGCCATTTAATAAAACATGCATGTGCACACACACACACACACACCCCTACACCAACAACAAACACTAATCTGATTGCTACAGAAGTCAAATTCTTTAACCTCAATGTCAGGGCAAGGACTATATGAGATCTCTCTGTACTTTCCACTTAATGTAGCTTTGAACCTAAAACTCCTCTAAAAAATAAAGTTTATTAAAAAACTTCTGAGTCCTATTGCATTTTATGTTAAATTCCATATCATATACTGTGAGTTATAAGGTCAGGAAGGGTCTGATGTTTGCCTACCTCTCTCCAGTCTCACCTTGTGCTCACTCCCTTCCTCCTGCCTCCTCTCTACATCTTTCCACTCATTAAGCACACTAATTTCTTTCCTGCCTGAAAAGTTTTGCACTGGATCTTCCATCTTTCTTAAATGCTTATCAGTTCATTATCCCCAGTACTATTTAATTATCTCCAGTTCATCTTTAGGATGTCATCTCAAACATGATGTCAACTAAGAAACCTGTTCCCTGTGTCACAAGCAGTGGCAGCTGGATTCAGTTTTACTCAATGCCCTGGCTGTGCCTCACTGATACAAGGGCAGAGACACTGGATCCCAACAAATATTCTCTCCCATGAGTTTAATAGAGACATAGAGATGGAAAGTAGTGGTAGAGGATCTTTATGGTGAATTTTAGAAAGAAGACTTCTGAGTTCCTGTAGCTTAGAAATATGAGACTAAGATTTTTGTTCTTATTCAGCCGCAGTTGGTGGTCTCTTCTCTCATCCCTCTGAGCTCCTCCAGCATCTGTGCCAACAATTCCCTTTAATATGGAAGTTAGTGTCTTAAGGAGCCCTTTTCTCCTTTATCAGGTTTGCTTTCCTTTTATTTATTTTTAGCCTTATTGAGGTAGAACTAATGCACACACAGCTGCACATATTTAATGTACAGAATTTGATGAGTTTGGAGATATGCCTACACCCCTGAAACCATCACCGCAATCCAAGTAATAGACATATCGTTCCCTCCCAAAGTTTCCTGGTGTCCCTTTGTTTTGTTGTGTTTTTGCTTTTTTTGCAGTAAGACCACTTAACATGAGATCTACCCTCTTAACAACTTTTCAAGTGCACAGCACAGTATTGCTATCCAAAGGCACTACGTTGTACAGCTATGTCTTACAGCAGATCTCTAGAAAGTATTCATCCTGCATAACTGAAACTTTACATCAATTGAACAACTCCTCATTTCCTCTTCGCTATAGGCCCTGGCATCCTGCCTTCTACTTTTTGTTTCTATGCATCTGGCTACTTTAGATATTTCATATAAGTGGAATCATGCAGCATTTATCTTTCTATGACTGGGTTGTTTCACCTAGCATGTCCTCCAGGTTCATCCATGTTGTCACAAATGACAAGATTTTCTTCTTTTTTAAGGCTGAATAATATTCTACTATATGCACATACTACATTTTCTTTATCCACTTATCTGTTGATGGTGCTGTTTCCATGTTTTGGCAATTGTGGAATAATTCTGCAATTAGCATGAGAGTTCAGACACGTCTTCAAGATCATGATTTTAATTATTTTAGATATATACCCAGAAGTGGGATTGCTGGGTCATATGTTAGTTCTATTTTTGACTGTTTGGGGAACTCCATGCTGATTTCCATAGCAGCTGCACCATTTTACATTCCCAAAAGCAGTGTGTGAGGGCTCCAATTTCTCCACACCCTCACCAATACTTTGTTATCTTTTGTTTTTGTGGTAATAGCCATCCTAATTGAAGTGAGGTGATATCTCATCTTGGTTTTGATTTGTTTTTTCCTGATGATTAATGACGTTGAGTAGCTTTTCATGAACCATTCATCCGTTTGCACATTTTCTTTGGAGAAATGCCTGTTCAAGTCCTTTGTCAATTTTTAAGTCAGATTATTTGTTTTTTGCTATTGAGTCATAGAAATTTCTTACATTATTTTGGATATTAACACCTTACCAGATATATGGTTTGCACATATTTTCTCCAATCCCAGGAAAATCTATAGTAATTAAAATAGTATGGTACTCACATAAAGACAGACATATACACCAGTGGAACAGAATAGAGAGCCCAGAAATAAACTCAATTAAAAAAGGTCAACTGATCTTTAACACGGTTGCGCCAGTGTGGATAGGACAGTCTCTTTAACAAATGGTGTTGGAAAAACTGGATATCCATATGCGAAGGAATGAAATTGGACTCTTTTCTTCTACCACACACAGAAATCAACCCAAAATAGATTAAAAATTTAAATATAAGTGGCTGGCCTTGTGGCTTAGCGGTTAAGCACTCACGTTCACATTTGGCGGCCAGGGTTTGCTGGTTCAGATCCCGAGTGCGGACATGGCACCGCTTGTCAAGCCATGCTGTGGTAGACGTCCCACATATAAAGTAGAGGAAGATGGGCACGGATGTTAGCTCAGGGCCAGTCTTCCTCAGAAAAAAGAGGAGGATTGGTAGCAGTCAGCTCAAGGCTCATCTTCCTCAAAAAACAACAACAACAACAACAACAACAAAACCCCTTAAATATAAGATCTGAAACTGGAAAACTCCTAGAAGAAAATGGAGGGAAAACGCTTCTGGAATTTAGTCTTGACAATGAGTTTTTGGATATCATCTAAAAGCACAGGCAACAAATGCAAAAACAGATGTGTGGGACTACAAAGTTTTAGACCAATAAGAAACTTAAAACCACCTAAGGGATTTTCTACTGGATTTCAATTTCTATGCAAGACATAATAAAATAACATTCACTTATCGTATCCTCAGGTTTCAGCCCTCTGGTTGTGAGAGCAGATCTTTTAAAATCTGAGACATCTTTATCCCCAACTCTTTTGGGACAGTGGACCCAAAAGTTTTATACTCACAACCAAGTGTCTGCTTCAAAAGTGCATGGTATTTTCATCTTATTCATGAGCATTCTGAAGTAGAAACAAAATGACAAAGTTATAATCATAATTCCATTAATTATTTGAAGTGGGTTTATTTTATAAGACTTTATTCTTTCATAAGGACTACAAATAGATTCCACGTAAATAAATTAGACCTAGATTTTTGACAGGATCTTTTGCAGCCTTTTTTACCTTATATTTTGTTACAAGGAGAAAGTAATGTTTCTAGTAAAAGGACACAAGGATCTTGATCTAAATATTTAGGAATAATGCTTAATGGTGTTTTTCACACCTTTTCTTAAAAGGAGGATAATCATTAAATATATGATGTCAGGGGCTTCAAATTTTCAAGGGAGTATTTGATCAAGAGTTGCCTGCAATAAATTAGCCACAACCGAATTTTGCTAGGAAAAGCAAAGAATCTTAACCGTTTTTTTAAAAGGGTACCAGAGAGTAGATTACAAATTAAAAGACTCAAATATATGTAGAGTATTTGAAACTGACTATCAGTCAAAAGCAGTCAGACGGCTTTCCGTATTCCAGAATGGAAACATAGCTACAGTGGTGTGAAGTCATAAAGCGGCTAATCAAACGATCACCTTCAGACACCTGAGATGTAGTATGTCCTGTGCAACTGGGTTGAGACTCCTGTAAACTAGTTCAGGAAATTACTTTTGTGGAATGTTGAATTACCATGACTGTTGAGTCACAGCATTGCAAATGTCTTATGTGTAAGGCAGGGTATTGAGTAAGAAATGGACACTCAGAATTGGAATATGCAAGGATATGGAAGAAGTAAAGGACTCTAACTCCCTCAAAGCCTCTGAAATTCTCCCCTTGGCATCTCCATTACTAGAGAACACTGTGCCTCTGTTGAGTGTGTGTGTGTGTGTGTGTGTGTGTGTGTTGGGGAGCTGGAGATAAGAGACCATCTCTTACTCCATTCATCACTGGCTCTCAAAGGTTAACTTGATTTCAAATACAACGTAGACCATAGACTAGAATGTAGACTCAGAGCGTGAAAAGAAAGTAGTAAACTTAACAAGAACTGCTCATTTATATCATGGAAAATTTGGAGGAAATGTAGAATTTTATTTTGATTGTCTTGGTCGAGGAGGACAGGACAGACATTTGGATCAGATCATACTTACTTCTATTGCTATATTCCCCTAAAATATACTGTTAGATACATAGACTACTGTGTATCTAACAGTGAGCTGGATTGGAAAAGGCCAGTGTGGACACAGCATCCATTCATGTTAATTGATACTGCAATACTATGAAGTTTAATGTAAAGGAGGGAAATCAATGACTGCTTGACATAGGGATGTGATCACCTTCTCAACGAGTTTTATGCCAGAGCCAAAAATGCTCCTCTCTTTTCCTTGCCATTGGTGAAGGAAGCAGTGCAACATTTAAAAAAGTATTTTCCTAGCTCTCTTCTCCAGGCTGAAAATGCTGACAGAGTAGGGAGCTACAATTAAAATGGGTCTCTGGTTTCAGTGGCAATGAACATAGTTTGAGGTGACCGACCCCAGGGGGGGTATTTAATCACCAGTAACAACATGGACCTGGTCATCATGTGGATATAACGTGGCAGCACGTCCATTGCTGAACTGGTTCCCATCTTAGTCTGTTCAGTTCTACTTTGGTTGGGGGCAAGGTCTTCCTTCCACGCTTTCATTTTCACACTTAGAGTCTAAGCCCTTACTCCCTGATTCTCACTACACAGTGCTCTTCATTCTCCTCTTTCACAGATTCTAATCCTTTTGGTTCATTTTATTTTTTCTCTTTTTTGATCTCATAGGCTTTGGTTTATCTTAATCTTTAGTTCACTCATAGGCATTTTTTGTGGATGCATGGTTATTTATTTATTTAAAAATATAATAGGTACTTGAAAAACTTCTCTCTCCCTCATGAAACAATACTCAAGATAGATCTTGACAATATTTAAATTTGACAATATGGTTCTCATCTCATCTCGTACCACTATCTATCCAAGTCACATATTAGACACTATCCTGAACTTGAGTCATCATCATTCCTTTCCAGTGTGTGTTGGGAAATGTTTGACAATCATCTCTCTAGCAGAAAATAAAACAAGCCTCAATTTACTGTGTCTGCTGTTAACCATGGTGTAAATATTCCCACTATGGCTGATTTCAAGCTATCCAACATGATGTCTTTGAAACTGGAATTCAGAAAGATGTGTACCGTTGGCTCTCAAGAGATGGTAAAAGTCACTTCCAGCAACAACTATATCTTGCTTTCCTTTTAATATAGTTTTATCTAATGTATTTGTAGTCATGAAAATTATTTCCTTGATTTATTTTCTTTTAGCTTTATAAAAGTGCATCATGCTTTACATAATCTTTGCAGTGTTTCTGCATTCGATATTGTATTGGTGAGATTCACCTGTAACATCGTTCATCACTGGAGTTCATTGATTTTGACTGATGTATATATCGTTTTCCATCCTATGAATATGCCGTCGTTTATTCATTCACTCTCTTGTCAATGTATATGTGGCTGGATTCCACGTTTTGCTAGGGTGAGTAGTGCTGCTAAGGACGTTTTGTTTTTCTGTCTTCTGATGTGTATATGTAAGAGCTTCTCCTGATGTAAACCCAGGAGTGAAATTGCTGGGTCATGGAATACATAAATGATGAACTGTATGAGATAATGCCAAACTCTTTCCAAATTATGTGTATCACTTTTGTTCACACAATCTTTTGGCTCCATACCCTCTCTAATAGTTTATATTTCCAAGCATTTTATATTGCTAATCAAATAGATATAAAGTTACATCTTGCTTCACATTTTTCTGGTCACCAGTAAAGTTAAATATCTCCTCAAATGTCTATTGGTCCTAGATGTTTCTTTTACTAAATGTATGTTAATATCTTTTGCTTATTTTTAATTGAGTCATACAAGATTTGTGTTCAATGTAACGCTTTGGTTTTTCCTGGAAAAGGATTTATCTGAAGGGCTTAAACTAACTGTTCCACTTATTATCTCCAGGCTTCTGACAGAATTTCTAGCTCTGTAGATAAGCCGTGTTGCCTGAAGTCTTTCTTATTTGCCCCCTCTGCCTTCTCTGCCCTTTGATGCACTTGTCACACGCCTGCTCAAGCAACACTTTCTCTATGAAGGTTTGGTATGCTGTGTACCTAGGTATAAAGAGTGCACACCTTCTTTTGCTCCCAGTCTTTCCTTGTTCACTCATCAATGAAAACACTGTATCTTGCACATCATCGCATTCTTTCGTGAGTGAATATCTCTGCTTGGCTGCCTTATGATTCTCTTTATCTTGAGGGTCTAGAACGGTGACAAGACAGTACTGAATAGTCTTAGAGAGCCAAATGCCAAAGTTCATTATAGAAAATACACAGTGTCTTATAGAAGTGTTTTGATCCACCTAGAGGATTATGAGTAGATTTATAAGAACATATGACTGACATATGGGAGAGTCAGGAAAAAATACAGGTTTATAATTTTCAGTTCAGGGAACTTTCCACACTAGCTGACCGCTTTACAGGTCCAGCCCCATTCCCGTTTTGATTCACAAACACTGCACCTTCTCCACACTCCACACTCAGATATTCTCTCTGTCTCTTTCTCTACACACACACCCTCACAGATGTCTCAGTCAGAGAAGCTGTGGTTTTCCTCTCTCTATGTCTCCTTCCACAGGGCTCCATAGGTTTAGGGGGATGGAGAAGAGGGGGCTCTTGCAAAGGTTGTTTAGGTAGCTGATGTTTGCCCAGCGCTGTGTCACTAGCATCACAGAAGTAGAGGCTGCTGTCTGCAGGATGCACTGTTGTCACCATCAGAGTTGAAAATGTTAGATTGGGATGGTTGATGGGAAATCTGGCCTTGGTAGACCTTGTTCATATGTGGGGCTGGAGCCCTGATTAAAGATTGCAATCAGTGTGAGGCCCTGTTTTGGCAACTGATGATACCAAAGCATTACTGTGGCCTGAAGGTCCACTGAACGGCACTCGATCTCCACGGAGCTTCTATTCTTTTTTTTTTAATTAATTAATTAATTTTTTTTTTTTAAAGATTTAATTTTTTTCCTTTTTCTCTCCAAAGCCCGCCAGTACGTAGTTGTGTATTCTTAATTGTGGGTCCTTCTAGTTGTGGCATGTGGGACGCTGCCTCAGCATGGCTCGATGAGCACTGCCATGTCTGTGCCCAGGATTCGAACCAATGAAACACTGGGCTGCCTGCAGCGGAGCACACAGACTTAACCACTTAGCCCCGGGCCGGCCCCTGGAGCTTCCATTCTTACAGATAATCCTGCGTGGATGTTGAGAGACGAGAACACCAAGCCCAGAGCCTGCTGAAATAGAGATCAAAGAGATGAAAGAGGCCAGCAGGACCAGTCAGACATGACCACAGACAGAACTCACAGCCTCCTTCCCTCACCTTTCTCCCAACTCCCAGAGAAATCTGGTTTGTTTTCTGAAGTCTTCCTGTCAGACTCCCTAGAATCATAATTCCCTATCTCCCCTGCCTGGTGACTTCTCACCTCACCCTTTACACCTCCAGAGGGTGTAGATGTCCCCTCTCATTTTGATCAGCATAAAAAATTCACAAAGTTTGGTTACCACGTCACTCATGCCAACACACACGCACATTCGCCCAAACTACTGATATAATAAGGCTCATACTGGGCCCCAGAAGCAGCAGAAGCATCCGCATCTTCAGGGTTTGGTCTCACACCACCCCCTCTCAAGAAAGGTATGACTATGCTCTTCTTTCTTCCTTTCTCCACCCCTAGAAGGATGGATGACTGCTTACATAATCCTGAGTGACAAATAAAAATGGCAAGCAATAGGATATATTGGAGAATATGAGGAAGCCATTTGGTGTAAACCTAATTCGGCCTGACCTTGTCTTTCCAAAAGGGCCTGACCGAGGCCGTTGAGCATGCATTGTATATCTGCTTTAGATATTCCCTATGGAAAGAGCAAAGACCCTTGAGATAAAGGTGCAACTTCCCTCCCCCTCCCAACTTTGGCATTTCCTAAAGGATTAAGCATCTTTCCTTAGGCTAGAAACTGATTGCCGCGCTCACCTGTGACCGCCCAGCTCCAGACAATCGACTTGCCTCCTGCTATGCCCACCAAGATAGCAGACCCACCACCTGCTGTGTCCATCGAGCGCTGTGCCGACAGGGCAATCTTGTGACTATTGTGGGAGGGACATTTCAATCATATGTGAAATGTCCTGTTTGGTGGTATATAACCACTCTATATACCTCACTTCTTTGGTGCGCTTTCTTCCTTCGGAAAGAAAGGCCCCAGGCCATGGTCCTCAGATTTCAGCTCAGAATAAACTCACCCAAATTTTCATTTATAGATTGGTTATGGATTATTTTCATCGACACTAAGGATGCTGTAATCTGCCCCCTTGTGGTGATCCTTGCGTTGATGCAGAATCTATTGCTCTTTCTATCAAAGAACCATACATCCATTCCTGAAAGGGGCCTGGAAAATGTTCTAATTCAGCTCCTAATTTTATACAAGATACACTGAGAACTAGATCATTGAAATGACTGAAACAAGTTTATAGCCTTATATAAGGAAAGGGGTGTATGTTTGTGTGGTAAATAGCATTAAGAGTCAGGTCTTTACTTCTGTGCCATATCCTCAAAGTAACCAACTGCAGAGTAAGCCCTGACAGTTGGATTATTTTCTTTGTCATGTTAAGTACCTGATTTAAACTTTGATTGCTGAGGCATCCACTTCAAAGAGGCATTCACCTCAAAGATGGCTCTATAAGACACTGGATCCCTCTTTGAGAAATTGAGCAGAAAAGCATTTCATTAGCATTCCTGGCTCGTCTGACTTCTTATTTCTGAAGGTCAACCATGAATTTCAGACCTTCCTCCAGGAGGGGCAGATAACCCTAAACATGATGTCCTCTCCTTGGACTGCACCTCCTTGGTCTCTTTCCATGACCAAGTATCTCGGGTCCTGGATGATGCTGGCATTTGTGGCACCTCAGAAAAGAAAAGATTGCACGAGATAGAGTCATAATGGAAGAGGAAGTGAGTGCCTTACAGTGAAAGAAGCCCAGGCAAGCTCAAACATCTTTGAAGTCTCCTGTGTTCATTTAAAAATTCACATGAATTTTGCTTTTTACTCCTTAATGCAGGTCTCTGTTTTCATTTGAATGTCAATTCCTTTCACAAAATCTTTGGGCAACACAGAGGTCCAGGGCATATTTAGGACCCAGCTTTCTCTATAACCACAGACAAAGCCCGGTGATGCTGATCCACTAGCCCAGAACTCACCTGTCCCCAGGAGCCAGATGAGCACTCAGCAGAGGAGTCTACTGTCCATGGCGGAGTTGGGCATGAAGGGGAGCCCACAGGCAGGGCCCAGGAAGGTGCTGCCTCCCATGAGGCAGGTCTTACTGTGAGGTCACCATTTCCAGAGGATCCTGTTGTCTCTAGAACTGATCTTGTACATCAATTGACTGGGACATCCTTTTTTCTTAACTATACTTACAAATTGGCTTAACACGTTAGTGCGGGGTAGAGCGTTGTGCAGGAAAAGTTGAGAGATGAGTACTTTCATTATTCATCCTTAATTTCTGTAACATTAAATTTTACCACTTCCTTCTCCGCTGTTTATCTTTTATTTCTTTATTTTCCATTCCTTGGCTCATATGATCTTTCCATTTTCTGTTGCTGAGTAGAGGTAGTGACCAGGTGTGATATCTAGGGACACATATTGAGAGACAGAGAAGTGGAGTGCTGGGGAAAAATTTAGAGACTTGAAAAGATTTGACTCATCTTCCTTCTTTCCTCCTTCACCACAGCAAAGCAGGGTTTCAAGCATTTTGAAGGAACCTTATTTTATAGTTTATAATTGACTTTTTTTGTCTTTTGTTATTGTACTTGAATTTTTGATATAAGTAATTAAAAGAACAACCGTAAGAAAAACTAGGGGCTCTTCCTCTCACCTCGTGTCTCCTGATTCTGTTTATGTGTCTGTGTTATTCTCTTTAAAATCATGGATGGGATACCTGTGTTTAAAGGATCTTCCCTCCTTCTATTCTTCTGTCCTTCTCTTCTACTCTGTGGCATGGAACAAAAATTCTGAGAAACCCTACTTTGTTCCAGGCATAGTGAAAGGAAGATACAAAGAAGAATAAGGCAGTACCAAATGTTAACTCAGTTTCAAATACAACACACTCCACAGAGAAGGATATAGACTTTGAGAAGAAAAAGAGAGTATTACAGTTAAAAAGACTTGTTCATTTATATCATGAATAATTTTGAGGAAATGTTGTAGAATTTTATTTGGAAAGTCCTGGTCCAAGGAGGACAGGACACCAATTTGGATCAGATTACATACAGAGCTATTGCCGTATTCCCCTAAAATAAGACATGTGGGCAGCCGGCTGTGTCTCTCACAGTCAGCTGTGTGGGAAAAGGCAAGTGTGGACACAGCATCCATCCATGCTAACTGACACTGTAATAGTGTGAAGCCTAATATAGAGGAAGGAAACAAATGACTGCTGGAGATAGGGATGTGATCGCTTTCTATGTTTCATGCCAGAACCCAAAATGCTCTTCTCTTGTCCTTGCCATTGGGGAAGGGAGCAGTGGGATATTTAAAAAGTGTTTTCCTAGCTCTCTTCTCCAGGCTGAAAATGCTGATAGAGTAGGGGGCTACAATTAAAATGAGTCCCTGGTTTCAGTGGCAATGAACACAGTCTGAGGCGACTGACCCCAGATGGAGTATTTAATCACCAGTAAGAACATGGACACGGTCTTCGTGTGGATATAATGCGGCAGCAAGTCCAATGCTGAATTGGCTCCCATCTTCGCCTGTTCAGTTCTACTCGGGTCTGGGGAAAGGTCTTGTTTCCACACCTTCATTTTCACACTTGGTGCCTAAGCCCTCACACCCTGGTTCTCACTACACAAAGTTCTTCAGTCTCCTCTTTCACAAACTCTAATCCCTTCTGTCACTTTATTTTTTCTCATTTTTGATATTATATACACGGGATTTGATTCATCTTAACCCTTGGTTCATCAAACCCACTCATTGTTCTTGGATGCGTGGTTATTTATTTATTTAAAAATATAGCAGGTACCTGTGAAACATTCTCTCCCTCTCGCCCAACAATACTCAAGCTAGACCTTGACAATACTTAAACTTAGCAATGTGGTTCTCTCCCATCCCATCTCCTACCACCCCCTTCCAAGTCCCACGTTAAACACTTTCCGAACTTGAGTCAGCATCATTTCTTATAACTATGTGTGGGTAAATGTTTGACAACAAACTCTCTGGAAGAAAATAAAACAAGCCCTGATTTGCTGTGTCTGCTGTTAGTTGTGGTGTCAATACTCCCACTATGGCTGATTTCAAGCTACCTACATGATGTCTTTGAAATTGGAGTTCAGAAAGGTGTGTACAAGTAAGACTCAAGAGCTGGTAAAAGCCAGTTCCAGCAACAACTCTTTCTTGTTTCCTTTCAATATAACTTTATGTAATTTATACTTAATTGTGAAAATTATTTTCTTGAATATTATTAGCTTTATAAAAAACTTATCATGCTTTACATAATATTATCGAGGTTTTTGCATTTTGTATTATATTGCTAAGATTCACCTATAACATTGCTCAACACTGGAGTTCATTCATTTTCTTTTCTTTCTTTCTTTTTTTTTTTTTTGAGGAAGATTATCCCTGAGCTAACTGCTGGCAATCCTCCTCTTTTTGCTGAGGAAGACTGGCCCTGAGCTAACATCTGTGCCCATCTTCCTCTGCTTTATACGTGGGACGCCTACCACAGCATGGTGTGCGAAGCGGTGCCATGTCTGCAACCCAGGATCCGAATCGGTGAACCCCGGGCAGCCGAAGCAGAACGTGCGCACTTAACCGCTGCACCACTGGGCTGGCCCCTCATTCATTTTCACAGAGGTACATATAGTTTTCCATCATGAGTATACCACCGTTTAAGCATTTAGTCTCTTTTCAATGCATATGTGGCTCTGTTCTATGTCTTGCTGTTACGAACAGTGCTGAAAGAATATTTTTGTTTTCGTGTCTTCTGATGTGCATATGTAAGAGCTTACCCTGATGTAAACGTAGGAGTGGAATTGCTGGGTCTTGGAATACAGGAATGATCAACTATATGAGATAATGCCAAACTCTTTCTGAATTTTTTGTATCGCTAAAGCTCCCACAGTAATCCCGTGGCTCCATGACCCTGATGAACAGATTCTATTTCCAAGCTTTCTATATCGCTGCACATTTTCCAGATCATCAGTGAATTTAATTGTCTCCTCATATATTTATTGGTCATAGGTGTTTCTTCTATTAAATATGTTAATATATTTTGCTAATTTTTTGATAGTCATATGAGATTTGTGTTCAGTATCATTTTTTGGTTCTTCCTAGGAAAGGGTTTTTCTGACAGGCTCACATTTACTGCTCCACCTATTATCTTCTGGCTTCTGACAGAACTTTCTAGTTCTGTTGACATCCATGTTGTCTGAAGTCTTTCTTATATGCTCCCTCTTCATTCTCTTCCCTTTGACACATTTCTCGAGATCCAGCTCAACAACACCCACTCTGTGAAGGTTTTGTGTGCTCTGTACCTAGGTAAAGAGAGTGCCCATCTTCCTTTGTATCCAGTCTTACACTGTTCATTCATCTATGGAAACACTACATATAGCATATCATCAAATCCTTTCATGAGTGAATATCTCTGGATGCCTTAAAATTCTCTTTACCTTGAGGATCTAGGATGGAGACAAGACAGTTCTGAATAGGCTTGGAGATCCAACTGCCAAGGTGTTATAGAAAATACACAGTGTCTTATACAAGTGTTGGAGATCTACCTAGAGGAGCATGTATGGATTTATCTAAGAACATATGATTAACATACAGCTGAGTCAGAAAAATTCCAAGTTTATAATCTTCAGCCCAGGGACCTTTCCATGTCATTGGCTGCTTTATGGACCCAGTTCCATTCTATTTGTCTAGCTTGCAAACACACCACTTCTCCACATTTCACACTCAGATATTTTTTTCTTTCTCTTTTTTTATACGCACACACACACAAACACACATACACACACAGACTCACAGATGTCTTAAAGGGAAGCTGTGGTTTTCCTCTCTCTACACCTCCTTCCACAGGGCTCCAGGGGTTTGGTGGGGTGAGAAAGAGGGGGCTGCTGCAGAGGATCTTGTTTGGGTCTCTGAGATCTGCCCAGCACTGTGTCACTAGCACTGCAGAAGTAGAGGCCGCTGTCAGCAGGATGCACACTCATCACTGTCAGAGTTGAAAATGTTCGGTTGAGATGGTTGATGGGAAATTTGGCCCTGGTAAAACCTTGTTCATATGTGATGCTGGAGTTGTCACTTGAAGCTACCATCAGTGTGAGGCCCTGTTTCGGCAACTGACGATACCAAAACATAGTTTGGGCCTGAAAGTCCATTGCTCGGCACTCGATCTTCACAGAGGTTCCATTCATACAGATAGCCTTGCTTGGATGTTGAGAGACGAGAGCACCAAGTCCTAAACCTGCTGAAACAGAGGTCAAAGAGATGAACGAGGCCAGCAGAACCAGTCAGACATGTCCACGGCCAGAGAACCCACAGCCTCCCTCCCTCACCTTTTTCCCAGCTCCCAGACAATCCTGTTTGTTTTGTAAAATCTTCTCAGACTTCCTAGAATCATCATCCCCCATCTCTCCTGACTGGTGACTTCTCACCGTACCCTTTACATCCCCAGGGGTATGGATGTTCCCTCTCATTGTAATCAGCAGAAAGTATCCACAATCTCCAGCTATCACCTCACTCACGGCAACACCCATGCACAACTGCCCAAGCTAATGAAATATATAAAAAGGCTCATACTGGGGCTCAGAAGCAGCAGAAGCATCAGCATCTTCAGGGGTTGACCTCACACCACACCTGTCTCAAGAGAGTTGTGACCCTGCTCTTCATTCTTCCTTCCTCCTCCCTTAGAAGGATGGATGACTGCTTACATGATCCTGAGAATGCTCTAATCTGCCCCCTGGTGGTGACCTTTGCCAATGATGTAGGATCCATTACTCTTTCTGACTATCAAAGAACTAACTGTATATATGCTGCTGAAAGGGACCTCAAAAATGTTCAGTTCAACTCCTAATTTTACAGAAGATACACTGAGATCTAGATCACTGAAATGACTGAAACAAGTTTCTTAGCCTTACAAAAGGAAAGGGGAATATGTTTGTGTCGTAAATGGCATTAGAGTCAGTTCTTTACTTCTGTGCCACATCCTCGAATTAACCAAGTACAGTGTAAGCCCTGATGGTTGGATTTTCTTTTTTGTCATGTAAGTGCCTGACTTAAGCTTTGATTGCCAAGGCATTCACTTCAAAGAGGCATCCACTTCAAAAATGGCGATCTCAAATATTCACATTGCCAGCCATATAACTAGATACAGAGCCGGGCCCCCTCCCTTCAGTCCTCCAGCCCAGCCTCCTTTGTTTTAAAGATCTTGATTGATTATGATAACTGACCACTTGGGCCACTTATTTTTTGTTTTCCCACACTTTAAATTGCTGCTCTTATGTTTTAAATTCACCAATATGGAGTGAGTCCAAAAAACACGAGGCCTCCACCCTCAACCCCAGTGAAAACAGGATCCCAGGCCCTTGCATGCTTTCTCTACTTGAGATCTGGCTGTGTAGCCCCAGCTGTGCCATGTAATTTCTAGGACCTGTAAGTAATAAATTTTTTCCTAGGACGTTCCTAATGGTTATTGCTGAGGGCATCTTGAAATACTGATAATAACCACAGGGCTTGTCCAGCCACGACATTGGTTATTCATAGGCTGAGACAAGCACACAACACCAAGACAACTCATGGAGGTTTATCACCAGAATTATGGGTGGGCATAAGAAGTCCTAGGCTAGAAGTTCAATATTTTTTTATATTAATGATTAGGATACATCCTCATCTTCCAAATGAGCAATTTATTTCACAACTATGTCATGAGAGTCCCCCCTTATTGGTGGACTTAATTCTAAACATGACTATCTATTATAATCTATATGTCTTCATGTAAAGCACTGTGGAGGCCATGAGGATAATTTATTTATAGCTCTTTCACCATGATGCAGGTCATAAGTTATGTATTGGCTAACGGAAATAGCTTCTAGGAGATTTGAGGTTTTACTTCTGCTTTGAACATGATGGGATATTTGTTTTAAATGTCTTACTCTTGGAAATGCATAGCAATTTCAGAGAGACTGAAGGTTTTATTCCCCAAAGCATTACGCTTTCATTTTTCTATCAACCTCCCAGTTGTGCCTTCACTCAGTATCTAGTTCTTTTTATCTGGAGTGGGTAACTAAGAAAAGTGGGATTAGGACTTGATCCATCAAATTATGTTTGTCCTATAGTGACACAGATTTTAATCATAGGAAGTATGATTATTGCATACTAAATATTATGGTATACATAAGACTAATATACGGATTAAATGTCATCTTACAAGCTCCTGTGACTATATTTGTTTCATGGTTGGTAGACATCATATTAGACTGGGACCAACTCCTACTTTAACTGTACTTTTCCCGCAAAGAGTAGGTTAAATTACCTTGTGATGCATTACTTCTGGTATAACATTATGACATATATGGGATAAAGTGGCTGGAAGCCCCCAGATCAGAAGAAAATCTTTCTACTCCTTTTGAGGACCACCAACTATCAGGTACACACCTGTGGTTTATATTACTGTATCAACTTAACTAAGGAGGAAATGCTTTTCCCAGAACCTTCTTCCTGGTATAGTCCTTGATTAGATTTGATCTCAAGAAAATTATTTGCAAATGAAGCAGCTGTTACTATGCTCTGAAGTCATCATTGGTCCAAGGCAGTGAGGAACAGAATCAGAATTATGAATTTATCATATTATGGTAGCTACTCTTCAAAGATGGCACCCAGATGAAACATAACTCCCAGTATTCATGTTTACGTCAGTTCCTTCCTCTTGACTATGGGCTGGCCTGTTGGGGTAGAAACAGATGTAAGATTTTCCAAGATGGAACAGTACCCTTGTAGATCCCACCTGGCTCTCCTGAATGCTCACTTTTGAGGAAGCCAGCCGTTATGTAATAATTTTAACTACCCTGAGGCCACCATGCCATGAGGAGAGCCACCTAACCACATTGAGGGGCTGTGTGAAGAAAGAGAGACATGCCAGGCTGGTCCACAGCTATTTCAGCCACCCCAGGAGAGGAATCAGGTATGTGCACAAAGAAGCCATCTTGGCTGTCCAACCCAGGTTAGCTTTCAGATGTCCCCAGCCTCAGTGACTTTTTGACTGTGACGACTTGAGAGAGCCCAGTGGGAAGTGCGCAACAAAGACTGTTCAAGCCACAGAACCATGAGAGATAAAACATTTTTATTTTAGGTTACTACATTTTGGGGTGGTGGTTGTTAGCTTGGTTTTCTAAGCTTTTTAAGTGAGATATATATATATAATAGACTGGACAAATCTAAAGTGTATAGCTTGGTAAATTTTCACAAGCGAATACACTTTTGGAACTGTAAGCCAGATCAAGATATAGGACATTTTCAGAAGCCCAGAAGCCTCCCTCATGCTTCTCTCCAGGTAAATTGAAAATATCACCAAGTAGCCACTATTTTACCTTCACGTACTGTGTACTCTTGCTTCTGGCTTCTTTTATTCAACATTATGTTTATGAGATTCATCCATCCATGATTTTTCAAATAATATTTGATTTTTTGCTATATTTTATTCGATTATATAAATGTAACACAGTTTATCCATTGCATTGTTGATTGACATTTAAGAGTTTTCCAGTTTGAGGTCATCAAGAACAAAGGAGCTGTGATGATATGGTTTTCTCACATATTCCCTTCTTTTTCCTCAAAATTCTGGAATATTTCTTCAGTTTCTATACAATTAACAGTTAGTTCTCTGACTTCTCTAATTTACTACTATTGCTTCCAGCGTATTTTTAAATTTAGAAATCGTGTTTATTGTGTTCTTTCATTATATTTTTATATGAATTATTCTTCTTAGTTAATAGATGCAAAGGCTTCTCAAAACTTACCTAGGAAACATTTAGTGATATTTCAACTTTTTAAATTTTTTGGCTTTATTTTCATACAAGAACTCTCTTACAGCTTGATCATGGAAATCAAAGCTATTATGAAACTTCACAGCTTTTTAGTGTCAGGAGCAATATGAAAAAGTAAATGGTTCAATAGTTTTAGAGCGAACGTTTTAAAATCAAGTAAAGTCCCTATGCTTTGTTTGACAAATTCCTCAATGGACAGAAGAAATCTGTATCCCTTCCAGTTATTCCCAAGACAACAAAGAAGAACAAGACTGTCTCTCTCTTCCTGTCATGCCTTTAATCTCCTTTCTCTCATTGGACAGATAGCCTCACCCCATCCCATGGCCTCTGGAATGTGGCTTGCACACAGGGAGCAGAGAAGTCTAGGGCTGTCTCCCCGACTGCCACAAAAGTCCATGACGGCATCATTTGGCTCAGGAAATAATTGACCTGGGGGTGTCTGTGAACATGCTCTGGACAGTCCAAGTGAAGCATCTTAGATCCGTCCCATTCCCAATGATTTCCTCATTGTTATCAGAGAGCATTAGTTGCAACGACAGCTTCGAATGCTCATCACACCACATCAGTGTTTTAAATCCTATTCAGAGGTTAGTGTCTCTTTCCCATATCTATATCTCAATATATTGGTCTCTGGGTGAGTCAAGCTACCACAGAATATATGGGAGAAGAAAGCCAGAAATAACCACAGAATCAGGAAGGGATCCAAACAAAAGACATGAAGCCAAGGCTTGTGTTTGATAGTCAAGGAGAGTCTTTCCATATTTTTCCATAATTTGCTTGCCTGAGGAGACACAGGGCTACAAAAGAGAACAGACTCGGCTTCTCAGATTCTTCCAAGATTATTTAAAAATATAGTTCATCCAGTAGTTTTAGTTGGATGCATTGTGAAGGTTAGTCTGAAAAATATAGACTGTCATTCACTTCTGGAAACAGAATTATGTGATCAAATAAAAACTTGTAAACAAATGCAGTCCCAGGAATTAATACCATTTGCCTTCTAATTCCATAGATACGTGGAAGACCACAAAGGGCAAAACATATAGAAAACATAAAGATCATTTGCAAAATAATATTGACTACCTGTCTGGTGATTACCCACGCAAATATTTCTCTCAAGCCCGACTCTCTCGTCTAAGTGCAGAGTGCATTTACAGGAGCCTACTGAGTTTTTCTATGCAGATATCCATGGAAGGCCCACTAGCTCTAGTAACTCAATTTTGTTTCATAACTTTGCTCCACTCATTCTTCCAACTTTTCTCTTATTGTCGTGTTCCAAGGGAGGGGGGATTAATCATCTTTATTCTTGATATTATCTCATAGTTCTCTCCTAACATAGGTCCCTAAGCCCGTATCACTCAGGTGGTGCTTGTGCATCTGGTGAAATCCTACTCACCATTCGAGCTTTGTCTCATATTTTGTCTTTTCTTGGAAGCCCTTCCTGGTGTCACCAGACAGAATTGGACATGTTGTTTCTTATACTCCACCAAAACCTCTGATTAAAGTACATGTTTGCTATTAGATTACAGTATTTATCTACTACACATTTCTCTCCTCACTTGGTTTTTATTGTCTTTCTAAAGAAAGAGACCATTTTAGGTTCATTTTTCTTTTCCAGTGTTTGGTAAAATAGAAAACAGAACTGGGTTGTACAATTAACCTCTCTCTTCCCTCCCCTCCTCTTTCTTGTCCTCCTGCTCCTCTTCTTTCTCCTCCTTCTTCTTCCTCTCTCTCTCATCATGATATAGTCAGACAGATAGATAAATATATAGATATATGCATATATGTCACGTTTAAAACCAAGTTAATGTATCGCTGAAGTCCCTGCCATTCCACAAAGATCGCTGATGGCGGCAGCTACTTTGGAGGCCTGGTTGAGGTGGAAGGAAGCCAGTAGACCAAGGTACTCAGTCTAGAAAACCCTGCCACCTGGTGGGAAGAAGGGCTTAGGGACACATTTACGCACAGAAATGAGGTGGCAGTTCTTCACTGTGTCTCTACTACTGGCACAGAGATACAGGGCTGTCTGATTCTTTTGAGTGGATGTCACAGTGAGAGGAAAGAATGCCTTCTTCTCCTGAGAGGCCCTGTGGCCTTCAGATACGTCTCCTTTCTGAACAGCATTTACAATGTGCGAGTAGTAGATCAGTCTCAGCCCTTGGCCCAGGTCCTGTCGGTACCAGTACTCGGCACTGTAATCCAAATTCTGTTCACATTCCAGGGTCACATCTCGTCCTTCTTCTCTGAACAGGGATTTTGGGCTCTGAGTGATTCTACCGTCCATGGTGCCTACGGAAGACAGAGAAAGGCTCTGGAAACATAGCCTTTCTTCAAGCCTTTACTGAATTTCCATTTGAGTTTATTCTTCCTTGGGTATCTTTTCATATATTCTTAGATACTTTTTGCTTCTTTCATTTCTTTCCTGAGTTCAATTGACATTTTTTTTAAAATTTCTCCCTGTGTTTGCCATTTCTCTTCTCTTCTTCTGGTTGCAGGTGAGTTATCCTATCTTCAACTGCTTGCTTTAGTGTATTTAACTGTGTTTGGAGTGTAGATTTACACTTTCTTCTGACTCATGATTGTTTTTTGGGAGGAGATGGTGAAAAGCGGAAGAGTTCTCCTACTCTATGGATTGTGCTTTCCTCTTGTTCATTTTCATGCTGCTGAGGTGTTTTGCAACATACCCAGCGTAATGGTGCCCTCTCCTGTTGTTCTAGCAAAGTGCAGCCATTTTAGGAAGTTTTCTTTGTTTGTTTTCACGTTGGCAGTGTTGTGAGCCCTCTAGTTTTGTGATTCTCCTCTGTTTTGCGGGACTCTAAGTTTTCCAATTTTCCTTTTTTTTCCTCCTTCACTATCCAATTGCCAGAGGACCCGTCTTCTTTCCTTTTTGACTTTTCTTCTCCTTTAGAAGCTATATATTAGGAACAGGATCCCTTTCAATCACGTGCCTGTCTCTTTAAGCGATATGAGTGCACCTTGAAACCTCCTTCCTCAGGTCCTGTCTGGTCTGACTCAGAGGGTGTCTTTTCTGGTGGTCTCTCAACCCCCGCTCTGGCCCAGTCACTGCCCCTCTTCTGTCTCCTTCGCAGTTTTTCTGCTCCACCACCTCCTCCAGGGAAGGGGCAGAGGGAGCAGGACAATAAAATAATTTCAGAAAGTCCAAAGGCAGAAAACAGCCTAATGATGTGGTTTATACTCCATTCTGGTGAGGGGTCACTTCCTAGGTCTGTATGTTTTTCAAGTGACTTTGCATTCGTCTTCCTTTTGGTTTTCTGAGATTGTTTCAACAAAGCAAATGATATGAACACTTTTCTGTAGGTGCCCAACATCTGTTGCGTGATGAGACTAAGAAATTATTCATGGAGACAACAAAAAGTTGAGGAGACGTGTTTCCATTGAACAGCATTTGGGGACCAGACCTATTTCCTAAATTCCAGACAAATTTATCCAACTCTACTTCCACCATCTCTGGGATATCCCATAGCAGGAGCTTTTAATCCTGGCATCAACACACATACCTGCATAGGTGTTAGGCAAGGGATAAAGCCTGGATTATTCCAGAAAGAATAAGAGGAAGTACAGCGTGGTATAAAAAGCACAGCCCTTTGAGCCAGACAAATTTCAGTTTGTATACTGTATCTTTCTCTATTTTCTTTCTTTCTTTTTTGATTTCATAAAGATAAATGAACTCCTGGAACCATGTTTTCTCATGGTGAAAATGAAGACAATATTTCCTTTGCTTAGTTGTCTTGTTGATGAAATGAAATTTAATATTTAAAGCATGCAGTTGAGAACTTGAAATCGAGTATGAAATAAAGAAAAGAGAACTATGTCAGTCAATAAGTGTTTAACCTGAAGAATTATGTCTAGTTTTTAAAAATCTTTACCTATTTCAGGTAACAGAGTCTTAGTTCCTGAGCTTGGGCTGGGATGCTCCATGATATTTCTACAATCCTCACTTATTTCCATCCTTACCCTGCGAAATGCCTGATAGCTGATTTGTTCCCTAATCAAACATGTGCTGTCTCCCAGCCCTCAATGCTTCCCTGGCAGGGCCTGGAAGGTGTTTGTATATTGAGAGGATGGGACTCTGCATTGATGTGGATCAGGATCTGGCACAGGAATACACTGCTGAGTCTCTCAGTTCTGCCAGCTGGATCTTTAAGACACTGGGTCCCTCTTTGGGAAATTCAGCAGAAAAGCATTTTGCTGACCTTGCTGAATTGTGTATGACTTTTTATTTCTAGAGGTAAATCATGAATTTCAGACTTTCCTACAGGTGACGCTGACACCAGTAAACGCGACTGTATGCTCTCACCAGGCTGCATCTTGATGTTGCCTCCTGGCCTCTTCCCCTGACCAAGTGTCTTGGGTCCTGGATGACACTGGAATTTGTGGGACCTCAGAAAAGAAAAGATTGCATGAGACAGAGTTGTAATGACAGAGGAAGTGAGTGCCTTACAGTGAAACAAGCCCAGGCAACCTCAAATATCTTTCAAGTCTCCTGAGTGAGTTTAAGAACTCACATCAATTTTGACTTTTACTCCATAATGCAATACTTTGTTTTAATTTAAATGCTGATACTTTTCAGAAAAATCTCTTGGTAACATGGATGTCCAAGTCATATTTGAGACATAGCTATAGAGCCACAGACAGAGCCCAGTGATGCTGATCCACTAGCCCAGCACTCACCTGCCCCCAGGAGCCAGATGACCACCCAGCAGAAGAGTGTGCTGCCCATGGCTGGCTTGGGCATGAAGGGGAGCCCACAGGCAGGGCCCAGGAAGGGTGCTGACAGCAGCAGCTCAGGGGGCTGGACCTCACAAATGCCTCCTATCAGGCGGGTCTTCCTGTGAGGTCACTATTCCAGTGGATCCTGTTGTCTCTAGTACTGATCTTGTACATCAGTTGAATGGGGCATCATTTGTTCTTAATTATAAATACAAGCTGGCTTAATTTGTATTAGTATGGGGAGTCATGTTGTTCAGGAAAAGTTGAAAGACATTTTCATTATTGGTCCTTAGTTTCTGAAACATTAGTTTTACCACTTCCTTCTCCACTTTTTCTTGTCTTTTTTCCTTTATTTTCCTTTCACTGGCTTATATTCCATTTTTTGTTGCTGAGTAGAGGTAGTGACCAGATGTGATATCTGGGTACACATATTGAGAGACAGGGAAGTGGAGATCAGGATTTCTGGGGAAGAAATGAGAGACAAGAAATGATCTGATTCATTTCCTTTTTTTCCTCCTCCATCTCAGCCAATCAATGGTTTAAAGCACCTTGAGGGAACCTTATTTTGTGGTTATAATTTACTTTTCTCATCACTTGTTATTGTACTTGAATTTCTGATATAAGCAATTGAAAGAACAACCATTAGAAAAACTATAAACTCTTCCTCTCACCTCGTGTTCCCCGAACCTACTTATTTATCTGCATTATTCTCTTTAATCATGGATGGGATAGCTATTTTTGAGGGGCTTTCCTTCCTTATACTCCTCCATCCTTTCCTACTCTGTGGCATTGAACAAAAATCCTGAGAAAGCCTACTTTGCCTCAGACATAGTGGAAGGAAGATATAAAGAAGAATAAGGTGCCATCCCACCCTGCTGGACTTTACAGACTCCCTGGAGGGCATGTAACCTGTACTTCTAGAACACTCCAGGCTTTGAGTAATTAAAAAAATCATGCCAACTTTTAGTGCTCAAATAACAATGGCTCACAGACTTTTTCTATTAGTAGTAGGATCTTAAGGCCTCCCTCAAAGAGTCTTCATTACTTTGGGAAGTACTCTGTAGGCTTCCCCAAATTCACACTTCGTCCAACATGCAGCTTCCATCACCACTTGGAATCAGCTCAGTTATTTCTCTGGGAAATACTCCAATAGCATTGGTGAAAATGCCCATCACTGAGCACCCAGTGCTGAGCCCAAAGGGACTTTTCCTGGATGCTGTTAGACCCACTAATCCTCAGGATGCTAGGGAAGTGTTGGAGTTTACACTGACCTGGGGAAATGAGTTGTCTCCTCATAATCTCTGAGATATCCTTGTTACTTAGGGCCAAAGCAACTCTGCTTCTGTGTAGAATCTCGCTGAGCAACTTGTGAATGGTTCCATCAGCTTCTGGCTACCAGTCTTCTGTATCCTGGCTCAAACTCAATCAAAGGATTGAGATAAGGACCTTCCCCTTTTAGTCTCTCCTGTTGGCTACTCCATGTTCCAAACCAAACCTTCTCCCTCCAGCCTTAGCTACTAATCACATCATGATGAATATCAATAGATGCAAGCATTGAGTTGTGTGTTGGAATGGGAGGAGTTAAAAAGCGGTGGTTCCTAATGTTCTAGTGAGATTGATGCTGATGATATGGTCTCAGCAGCTCAAAAGGCTGTGGGACATTTATTATATTGTATGTAATGCCTTTGGTGCTTGGAACTTACTTGGTCAAACCTCCACTTTCCGACCTTCAAACGTGGCTCTTCTGATAAAACTGCAGGTAACCTTCCCTCTGCCATGAGCAAGCGAAGGGCTGAAGGTTCTTTTCAGTGGCTAAAGCCTTAGAATATAGTCCTCACTTTTCCTCCTCATTCCCTCTCATTTAAAGCCCTGGTAATGTGCCCCACCCTTCCCAAGGGAACACTTCTTAACAGGGTGCAGATTGCCTAAACTACAGACAGATGGATAAGAAAAATTAATTGGGCAAATACTGCGTAAGTTTAGGAGATAAGTAGGGTGGAAAATATCATTTAATTTCATTTGTCCCTCTCCAAACAAGTAAACTGGCTTAGACACTTTGCCAAACACTTTTGGATTTCCTTTCCACTGTTAGTAGCATTATAAACTTCAAAGTTGCTAAGAGACTAGATATTAGTTGTTCTCACTACGAAAATGTAATAATAATTATGTGACATATTAGAGGTGTTAATTAACCCTATGGTAGTAATCATACTGCAATACATAAATGTATCAAATAAACAAATTGCACATCTTAAAGTTAGACAATGTTGTGTGTTAATTATATCTCAATTTAAGAAATGGCTTTTTTGAGGTATAATTGACATACAAATAAACTGCACACATTTAAAAAGTGTTGACATATATATGCAAACATGGAACCACCAAGACAATCAAAATAGTGAACATAGCCATAGCCCCAAAAAGTTTCTTTGTGTCATGTTGTAATCCATCCCTCCCAACCCTTCCCACACCTATCCCATCCCTAGGCAATCACTAATCTTTCTATCACTATAGATTTGCTTACATTTTCTAGATTTTCATATAAATGGAAGAATATAGTATATATTCATTTGTTTCTGGCTTATTTCCATCACCGTAATTATTTTGAGACTCAGCTACATTATTATGATAATTGCAGTCAGTTATTTTTTTAAGCCACCTAAAGAGTACATTTACTGAGAAGTTTGTAAAATGTTCAATAATTTTAGAAGATTGGCAAGTTCATCAATAATATTGATATACAATACAAATTAGACAACACATTCTCCTATTTACAATGGTAGCTCTTGAAAATATACTTTTTTTTCTGAAATTCAAGCTAGAATATTTGACATCTTTTTAGGTTGAGTTGCTTTATCTTTTTTGAGAGAATAATTGAAGTAATAATTCACATACCTTAAAATTCAACATTTCAAAGTGTATAATGCCGTGGTTTTTAGTATAGTCATAAAGCTGTGCCATCATCACTACCATCTAATTCTAGAACATTGTCATCACCTGTAAAAGGAACCCATACCAATTAGATGTCACTTCCCATTCACTCCTCCCTCTAGCCATGGCAACCATTATCTACTTTTCGTCTCTGATTTTTGCCTATCCTGGACATTTTATATAAATGGAATCATACAATATGTGCCCTTTTGTGTCTGGTTTCTTTCATGTAGCATATCTTTTTCAAGGTTCATCCATATTATAGCATACATCATAACTTTGTTCCTTTTTATGACTGAATATTCTGTTATATGAATAGACCACATCATGTTAACCTACCCATTAATTGATAGACGTTTGAATTGTTTTCATTTTTTTGGCTATTGTGAAAAATGTTGCTCTAAATGTGTGTGTAAAATTTTTTATGTAGACACATACTTTTGATTGTCTTGGATATACACCTAGGAGTGAAATTGTTGGACTACGTGATAATTCTGTGTTTAACTTTTGAAGAAATGCCCACTATATTACTCAATGGCTGTACCATTTTACATTCCCACCAGTAATGCATGAGAGTCCTAATTTCTCCTTATCTGCATCAATATTTGTTGCTATCTGTCATTTATATTACACATTAGTGAATATGAAATCGTATCTCATTGTGATTTTGATTTTGGATTCCCTAATGATTGGAGATGCTGAGCATCTTTTCATGTAATAATTGGCCATTTGTATATCTTCTTTGGATACATGTGTACTTAGATCTTTTGCTCATTTTTTAAATGGATTATTTATCTTTTTGTTGTTGAGTGCCAGGGTTCTTTATATATTCTGGATCCAAGTCTCTTGTGAGATATATATGATTTGCAAATATTTATCTCACTCTAGGGGTGTCTTTCCCTCCTCGAAAGTGTCCTTTGAAGCCCAAAACTTTTTTCAGTTTGAAAAAGTCCAATTGATCTAGTTTTTTCTTTGGTTGCCTGTGCTTTTAGTCCATATTTAAGAAATCATTGCTGATTCCATGGTCACAAAGATTTACATCTGTGTTTTCTTGAAGGAATTTTATACTTTTAGCTTTTATATTTAGGTCTTTGATTCATTGTGAGTTAATTTTTGTTTATGGTGTGAGGAAGGAATGAAGCTTCACTCTTTTGTACATGGATGTCCAGTTTTCCCAACACCATTTGTTAAAAAGACTGTTCTTTCCCAATTTTATGGTCTTGGCACTCTTATTTAAAATCAATTCCCCATAAATGTATGGGTTTATTTGAGGAGTCTCAATTCTATCCCTTGATCTATATTTCTATCCTGTTGCAGTTTAACGCTGTCTTGATTTCTGTAGTTTTGTAGTAAGTTTTGAAATTGGAAAGTGACTTGTCCAACATTTATCTTCTTTTTCAAATTGTTTTAGCTATTTTTAGTACCTTGGACTTCCATATGAATTTTAGCATCCATTTGTGGGAGAAGAAAGGTAGCTGAAATTTTGGAATTTTGATAAGATCAATTTGGGGAGTTTTGCCATCTTAACAATATTAAGTCTCCCAATCCAAGATCATGGGGTATCATTCAATTTATTTAGATCTTCTTTAGTTTCTTTCTAGCAATATTTTACACTTTTCAGTGTACATTTCCTTCACTTCTTTTGTTAAATTTATGCTTAGGTATTTCATTATTTTGATGCATTGGACCCCTGAGAAACTCTAATTGGCAATTATGTACGTCTTAATAGTAAAAGTAAAGAGATATGGATTAGCTTTTACTTCTCCAGAATGGTTTTCTCATTATATATAACAAGATTTAGGTAAGTGGAGGCAGTAATAAAGCAAAACTGTTAGTAAAAATAAAGCAGATTAGATTACTTTTTAAATCTGGTACCGTCCTCTGCTGGGGAGGGTCAGGAAGGGGAGGAAAAGTCGATGTATGCGTTTATGTGGATGTTTTAGTGTGTGTGTATGTATGTGCCTGTACACACGTGTGTGTGCAAGTATGTGGATGTGCATGTGTGTGTGTAAGCCTTGCAGCATGGGCAGCAGTGGGCGAAGACACTGGCCATGAAAGGAGGAGAAAGGGGGTTTCTTTTAGCTCTAAGGATATCCATGTGTATACCCCTAACGTACCTCAATTTTAGAATGACCTCAAGTAGATTCCTTTGTTGAACAGTCTCTCTTGTCTGCAATCCCTAGATTTGTTGACCATCTTGTTATTCTCAAAATCAAAGGATCATGTTCATCTCTTTAATCTCTCTCACTTCTTACAACAGATAATTGTTCAAATTCTGTCCATACTATACCTCAAGAATCCATTCTCCTCTTTTTCATTGAGACCTCGCTCTTGGGCAGTCCTTAAAAGCCCAATTTTAGCAAGAATCCTGTTAGGTCAGTTAACCAGAATCCCCAACCTGCAATAGCTGAGGATTTTTGATATCTGACACAATTCCTCATGCCCCTCTATCCTCCAGATGGTGTCTGACCATCCTGACCTGCCTTCAGCAAGAATCCTGCAAAGTCAGTTCAGCCAGAATCCCCCTTATCCCTGATGCTTCCTCTTAGTAATTCTCCAGCCACTGACCCCCTCCCCTCCCTGCTCCTTGGCTGCAAATTCCCACTTTTTCTTGTTGTATTAGGAGTTGAACCAAATCTGTCTCCCCTGACTGCAAAACCCAACAGCACAGTTCTCCTGAATAAAGACTGGCTTATGGTTTTAACAAACGTCTGAATAAAATTTTATTTAACAAAATGCACTGCAATATTAATAACCAATTTACTTTCAACAGAGGGATGTGACAGTTTGTGTCATGATCCACAATGGCATGTTAGTTTATTGTCCAAACAGAGACCCTTTAATATGTGGAAGAGGGTGCTATTAATAATTATGCAAGAACAGGCCTAAGTCAGGGCTGCCACATTGAACCAGAGCCTTTGATTGTCCTGGGTGGTCAACTTTCTGCCATGTTCCTTTACCGCCATCTGGCAGCAGTGGGGGAGATTGCAGGAAATGTATACCACTCTGTTTGACATGACCACATTTCAAGTCAGAGTGAATCTTGAGGCATACAGGAACGACCTATTATGTTCTTTCCAACCAGATGTTCTCTGGATCAGTAGTGTCTACATGTACAGTTATGCTCAGGTATTTCCAGATGGTTGTGACATGTCCTCCACAGCAATCCCTGGTGGGCACATATGTGGGAAAAATGGAGCTATTGAGTCAAAGAATCATAGTTATATTGGATCTTGGAGGCCAAATCATGCAAGCCTGTAGCTCTAAAGAAAGAACACTGAGTCCCAGAGAGGAGAAGGCACTTATCAATGTCTTACAAATTAAAAAAAGAAAAAAACCCAGAGTTGGGATCATGAAGCAGGTTTCCTGACTCCAATTCCAGTGTCCATGGACCTGGGACCTGCTAGAGAGAGAAGGGAGAAGCTGAGTGTTTGAAATCATAAGTGCTCCCCTGGATTTGAGGTTTGAATTTCCTGGAATAGTCCCTGAATGAAAATTATTCATCAGTGTTTCTCTGGCTTCTTTTCTCTCAAGCGAGTATGGTTGCTGTACCCTCATAGTTATTCCTACTTAATCCCTGCCCTTAAGGGACTGTCAGATTTATAGAGAAGGCAGAGCTGTGATAAAAGGACTCTAATAAACTTGTAGTAATCAACGTTTTGTTGCTCCACAAGAAGTCATCCCCTCTATGGGGTACATTGATGGGTACAGAGTTTGCAAGGGAGTTGTTTGAAACAAAATTAGTAGGAATTTCTGAGCATCTTGGTCGGATAATATCAGCCTCAAATATCTGGTCTCAGCACTTGAAAATTTCCTGGTGGGAGCCTTCATTTCTAAACTTGGAATCCACAGACAGCCTAATCTGCATTTTTTAGGGATTTCAGAAGCCCATCTCCAAAATTAAGAGATAATTTATGGTCTTGCTCTCTTACTGGTTGCAGCTGGAGCTGCAATGATCAGTCTGATTCTTTCTTCTGAGGCAGGAAGACGGGGAAGGAGTCTTTTCAAATGTCCTAGAGTTCAGGGGAGAGGAGGGTAGCCAGTGAGTTTGCACACTGGAAGAACTGGCCCCGCAGCACTGTGCCAATGCTTCTGTGGCGCAGAGATACAGAGCTGAATCCCCAAGCTCTGCGGGATGGATCTTCAGGGTGGAATATGTTCCATTAGGTCTTTTGGCTAAGAATCATTCCTTGGACATCCCCAACTCATCTGCAGTGTTTTGGTATTGGAAAGAAATCAGAAATTCCATTTCCTGCTTCAGATTCTGTTGGTACCAGTAAACAAATATGTGGCCAGAAATTGGATCGCATTTCAGAATCAACCCCATCCCATCTCTGTGATCTGTGGCTGAGGGTCTGGCTGACTCCAGGGTCTGTGTGTCCTGTGGGAGAAGACAGAAGCTGTAGAGAGTGCAGGGGAGCCCCAGGAAAGCATCCTCTACACAAATTCTTATGTACCCCTGATCTCACCTGCTCCCAGGACACAGAGTCCCCTGGCAGAGGAGCCTGGTGTCCATGGCGAGATCAGTGCAGCATGAAGCTCTGCCAGCAATGGTTTCTCATGCACAGCAGCAAAGAGGAATGGAAATTCTGGGCTCCCCTGAGGCCCACAAGGTAGGATCTAGCCATGACATCACAGTCCCTGGCAACACTCACAGCTCCAGGGGCAGCTTCTGCAGGAGAGGGAGAATCCTTGGTCAAATGTTTGGTCTCAACTATAGTTTGTTACATGGATGATGTAAACAAGCACCAAAAACTGTTGAGTGTTCTGAGGAAAATTGAAGTTCACATAAGTGGTATGGAAAAGGGAAAAAGAGAGAGTGAGAAGAAAAAGAAAAAGAAAAGGAAGAAAATGGTAGAGCACTACAATGGTGTTGCTGTTTATCAAGCTCATAAAGTTCTCTTGGCAGAAGTTCTTGAACAGAAACAGGAATCACCAGGGGCTTGGCGAAATTATATTTAATATTATAACCCACCTCCAGAAATTCTGACTCTAAGATTCTGACCTTATCCTAGAATATACCTGTTTAACTTA
Source organism: Equus przewalskii (assembly GCF_037783145.1). Taxonomy (NCBI): domain Eukaryota; kingdom Metazoa; phylum Chordata; class Mammalia; order Perissodactyla; family Equidae; genus Equus; species Equus przewalskii. The sequence goes on along the minus strand of NC_091834.1, from coordinate 95,295,898 downwards.
AGCCTCTGTTCATGCTGAGGCAAGTTGTCTCAGATAAAACTTTAAATTTATTTTTCAGTAGAGATTTTATTTTATTTTATTTTTTTGAGGAAAATCAGCCCTGAGCTAACATCTGCTCCCAATCCTCCTCTTTTGCTGAGGAAGCCTGGCCCTGACCTAATATCTGTGCTCATCTTCCTCTGCTTTATATGTGGGACGCCTACCACAGCAAGGCTTGACAAGCAGTGCGTATGTCTACACCTGGGATCTGAACCAGCGAACTCTGGGCCTCCGAAGTGGAACGTGGGAACTTAACCGCTGTGCCACTGGGTACAAATTTTTAATAGACTAAACGAACAAAAGAGAAGAGTACTTAATGCATTATATTAGAATGTTAAATTTAAATAGAACCAGAGGAATTTTCCCAAGAAAGGGAATATTTAATGGATAGATATAGGTTCTGGAAACTGCACTAAAAAGAAAAATGAATACATAGGAAATAAAAAACTAATTAACAACAATGTGAATGAAGCTGAGGGAAGAGCAATTTCTGGGATTTAGAGTATAGTCACTATTGTCAAATGCTTCAAAGAGATAAAGCAGCAGAGAAATAAATTCAGTCTTTGGTCTAATAAGTATATAATGTTAATCTTTAGGAGAATCATTTCAGAAGGATGGAAATATTGCGTGAAAAAGCTGAAGATGGCACCCAAAGGAGTGAGTCCTCTGGGATGAAAGCAAAGGTGAGGGTCACTAACAGTAGATGAGACTTGGAGAGGTCCATCAGTGGACACGAAGCAGCACTCATTTGTGAGCGCTAGAAAAGGAACTTGAAATAAAGATCCATATATTAGAAAGACAAGAAAAGTGAGAGCTTCTCTTTTAAGGGGTGACAATGAATCTCTACCTGAGAAAAGAAGTATATTTGGACTTCTGGGAGTAAGATAAGTGGGTTCAGCTTACATTGACATAAGAGCAGGTGTGACTAGAAAGACTATGTAAACTTCCCTAAAACTGAGTGATGGGTGGTGTACAAATGACCAGTTTTGTAAACAGAATGGATCATCAAATTTTAGCAGAGGTCTTTTGAGCTCTATATCTGCTCTAGTGGGTGGAATGGCCTCCCTAGGTAGAGTTAAAGACATGATGCCACCTTTCACTTCCATTGATGTCGAATGTATTGACCCTCATTACAATCTGGATCATATACTTCAGGGTTTCTCAACTCTCAGCACATCAAGCTTCAATTGTCTGCACTTTAACTGTTTTCCACTGAGAACACATTAATACACCTCCTCTCTCAGCTCTATAGAAGCTAATTAGCAACTTTGTGGGGTCTGAAGTTGTCACTTAAAATGAACATGCTTTTTGTGTTATCTAGATTTACTCCTTTAAAAGAAACTAGCCAGAGTCTTTGCTTCATCTAACATTGTTCTAAAATCTAAGGATTTTATCCCCTCTCTGATTCCATCTCTTTTCCTAGATTCTCTGTGTCCAGCAAATGTTTTAATTAACCTTCACTCCTCACTTTGATGGAATCCTAGGGTGTCCTGGCCCCTAATTAGAGAATTTCTCTCTTTGAAATCTTTGATCCATAAGGTCAAAGTGAAAGGCCCCAGTCACCATGTTGTTCAAAACAATCCAATACTTTCAGCTAATGTTGAGTTTTCTGAGAACATGTTCTTCAGTAAAATAGAATCATTTTTTTCTGTTTTATGGACTCATACCCTTTCGTGAAAGAAAGTTGAGTTGGTCCTTCTCAGCATGGCTGAAGCATTGACATCAGAATCTATAATCTTCTATTCACTATGAGATCAAGAAAGAGAGGAAACGATTTATAATAAGGGAGAATAATGGGACCAACAAGGTGGACAGAGAAATAAGAGTTGACAAATCAGCCATATCACGATTCCAGGACTTCATTGCAACCTGTTCCTGAGAAACCCCTGTGTTCTTGTTTTGGGGTTCTGGGGGACAGACATTTAGCCTCACAGTAAATCACCCTTTGGCTCAAGTTAGCTCTAGTTAGTTTCTGTCATTTCTTTTCAAGCTAGTAAACCACCGGCTTCCTGAGCTGGGCCCAGGAGGAGTTTGTGCATGAAGATGAGCTAATATTGAACACTGTGGATTCACCGCTGGCACAGAGATACACGGCTGAGTCCTGCAGCTCTGTGGGAGGGATCTCCAGGCTACAGGGTGAGTTTGGGGGACACTCAGCTGAAAATCTCTCCTTGGGCATCTCTGTTTCATCTAAGATATTTTCATTCTGGAAGGAAATCAAGAACTTGAACTCTTTTGCCAGGTTTTGTTGATACCAGAAAATAAAAGGGTGTCCTTTTTTTGGGACACAATACATTTTTACTTTCTGTTCTTTCCCTTTAATCAGTTGCCCTGGAGTCTGGGTGACTGCTGCATCGAGGACGCCTGTGAAGAAAGCAGATGAGAGCTGGAGACGTAGCCCATGAGGGAGTCTGATGGCATGGACGACAGGCTTAGGGCAGGAGCTGACAAGTTCAGAACAGCCTTACCTGCACCCAGGAGATGGCTGAGGACCATGAAGCAGATGAATATTGGACTCATGGTAGAATGAGGGGAGGAACAGAGGCAGGGGACTTTCTCTGAGGCTTTTTCATCCCCTGTGAGAAGCTGCTCTGTGACGTTATCACTTCACAAAATCCAATAGACTTTATACAAAGATGCTTTTACTTTCATCACAGAGCAATCACGAGGAATCATTCCTTTAGATGCCATCTTCACCTTTTTCAGGAATGCTTCTATTCTATATACTCCTTCAAAAGTATTCTCCTAAAGATTAGCATTATATACTTAGTAGAACGAAAACTTATTTTTGTTTCTCAGTTGCTTGATCCCTTTGAAGCATTTGACAATACTGACTATATCCTAAGTCCTGGAACTTTCTCTTCTCTCAGTTTCGTTCACATCATTTTCAATTAAATTTCTGATTTCCTGTCTATTGATTTTTAACATGCAATTTCCAGAATCTATATATATCTATTAAATTTAGAATCCTACTCTATAGAAGTAAAGAGAACAGAATATCTGGAGCTACTGTACTCAGTCATTGGAAAACAGGCAGCACAGGACTGTGATTCTCCTACAGCAAGAAAACATGGGACGATGTCTACACACGGTGAGGAGGGGAAAGCAGAGACAGAAAGTTTCCTGAGCTGTGGAGACCAAGGTTGAAAGATAGAGGGGACAGAAGCAGCTAGAAATTGTGAGGAAGACTGCCAGAGGGGCGGATGCTCCACCAAGAACTCCAGAAATCTTCACAGGGATCAGAACGAATTTTTGTTTCCACAGAAATCTGTGTCTGTGTAAATAGAAACTTCAAAAAATACTAGAGAGGGACCCACAGAAAAGATTCACCACCATCCCCAGAATGGCCATCATGCTTTAGTAGTGGGACAAAATTAGGCTGGAGCAGGAGTTGGTAAATTACAGCCCAGGGGCTGGCCACTTGTTTGCACAGTTATATTGGGGGGAGAAGCGCTTCCAGAATGGCAGCATGAGGAGCTCTGAGTACCCTCTTTCCAGAGAAAAAACATAGCTGCTGAAAGTTTAGAAACAAGCATTTAATGCCTCTGAAAATTGTCCCAAGAGCATACAGTGAATAGAGAAAGACTTATTTGAGAAAATCTACTCTCTCTCACTAACGGCAGGAAGAGTCTGTGGCATTGGAGTCGTGACTCCCTTCCTCCTGCACCACCCCAAGCTCCGTGTAACAGATGCTCTGCTCCTTGTGGACATGGTGGAGAACACAGGGGTCCTTCAGTTTCTCCCAGTGAGGGGCAGGCTGCCAGCATTTCTCATTCCACCAGCTCCATGTTGTAGAAACTGTGTTGCTGGTGCCGCCCATAGTTCTGGGCTCCCTTCTTCTACCTGGTGCCCTTGCCCACTCATAGGCTGGGCCCTCTATTCCAGAAACAACAGGCCAAGAATACCAGGTCCCAATCTTCCTCATTCTGGCTTGCTCATTGTGTAGAGTTTCCATGTGAGAGGGCCAAGTCAAGAAGATGAGGGCACATTACCCCATCCAGGGACCCACTCAGAGCAGGGGTATCATTCCGAGAGGAGCGGGCCACTGCCCCTGCCCCCAGTTCTGGAGCCATGTGCAGAGGTTCTGCTCATGGGAGAGGCAGGCCATAAGGACAGAGCTTCATAGCTCTGCTATGACTTAAGGATCGGCCCACTCTTGCTGAGATTTTCTTAGAACTGTACTGCAACCTAAGGCTTCCTTTTTTTCATCTCTTGCTTCTTTCCTCCCTTTCCTCCTTTCTTCCTTTCCTTTCTCTTTATAGTGGTCAGATCTGCAACACAGTATAACGGCCCATCCTCCTCGGCTTCCTTCCCATTTTCTCTCACAGGCATTTTCTCTACCAAATCTCTTGCATGACTAATCCAGGCTTGGAATCTACTTCTTGGAGGACCTGAACTAAACAATCTCTCTTAGGTGGGTTTGGGGCCCTCCATAAGGGTCACAACCAGTATAAAGCTGTGCTGAGGAAACTGAAATTTCTAGAAAATAGTTCCTGTAAATCCATATAATGGCACTGGATCTTCACAGAGATTCTACTCTTAAAATACGTCCTTATTTGGCCTTGGAGAATGAATGTCCTGAACGAAAATGAGAGAGATTAGAGGAGGCTGCAGCTTGGATGAGACGTAATCCCAGGAAGAAACTGCTCACTCCTGTCGAAGTGCGATCATGCAGTATTGGTCCTTCTGTGACAGGCTTATGTCACTTGGCATAATGTTCTCAGTGTTCTCTCATGTTGTGTATATTAAAGAATCTCCTTCTGTTTTTGACTGAATATTTTATTGTATGTGTATACTACATTACACTTAAAATTTTAAGGGGGCAGATCTCATGTTAAGTGTTCTTACCACAAGAACAACAATAAAAACCACTCACTCTTGCTCCCTTACTCTCTCTAAAATCCCAGAACATCCAACATCATGACTTCATGTTTATTTTCCAGATTTTGCTATCAGATTCTCCTAAGATTTGATTACCTCCTTCTTGGAATGTGTCCCCACAGTTTTCGTGAACTTCGCACCCCTAGAGAAGAAGGGAATTCTCTGCTGCTCTGCTTAACAATGTCCAAACATTCCCCTTTCCACCTCCTTCTCCTTCGTCATATCTCTCAAAGCCATCAGGTATAAGGATCAGACAGGGCACCAGAGCAGCAGAAGTATCTACATCATCAATCTCGAGTGTTACCTTTTATCTGGGCCTGAAATGAGATGAGTCTCTGCTCTTCATTTCTCTCCTCCCCTTATTCAGGAGGATGTGGAGTGTTTACATAATCTCAAGAAGCTCCAATCTACCCAATGGTTGAATTCTTTGGCCATTTCAATCAAGATGCACCAATTTTCTAAGCCATATCATGGAGCCATAAAATGCAGGAAAAGGCCCCAGAGACATCTATCCCCAACATCTCATTTTGTGAAAGAAAAAATAGAAATCTGGGCAGGCGAATGAAGACACAAGCTTTAATAATTTCTGAGAAAAGGGGTGTAGATATATGGTGAGTACAAGAGAGAGGAAAAGCAGGACATTGTAGTTAGATGGGAGTGGCCCAGAAGACAGTTTTTAGCTTCTCTGATTTTTACTTAAAATTAGCAGAATTGGATCTTGGATAGCCCTTCTTCGGCTCTTGATTAAAAAGTTGGAAGCATGTGACTTTGTTGTTGACTGTCTGTGGTGGAGTAATAAACAAATCGCTTAACAGGCGTATCTATGTGTTCTTCAAAATTAAAATGAGGACAGTCTCATCCTCTGAATCTCATGCTAGAGGATTCCAATTCCTTCTCCCACTGACGAACTTTATTCGCCCATGCATCCACTTATTCAATGAGTCATCATAAGTATTTTAACTAGTAAAGACCATAAGATATTGGTTTTTAGAAAGCTGTTCTAATAGATTGCAGAAATCCCTTTGGTTTCAAACAAAACACAGTGAGTATATTTTTTATTAATGTTAAAAATTGGGGCAAATTCTAGTAATTTTAATACACCTTCCAGAGCACAGCATCTAGCTTTTGATATGAGTTCTATTTATGTGCAACTTACATGATTCATAGACAGATTTCTATCAGGCAAAATGGTTAAATACGTTCTGTAATGTATGCCCCAAGCAAATCATTTGTCTTTAAATTTGACACAAATTGTGAGACCACATCTACTTGCCTGCGGGGGAAGTTTCTTCTCCTTAGGGCAAGGATTCGTGAGAGTGGGGCTACATCTTTCCTGGGCCTGCTCTTTAAAGTATTTCTAAGTCTGCAACTTAGATTTTTAAAAAAAAAAAAAAAACACTGAAAAAAAGTTCCTGTTTATCTACTGAAGCAAACAGAATGTGAGATTAAGGTAATTCTGGGAAAATACCGCAAACTGAATATTGGGTAAATATAAGCACTTTCCTATTCTTAGCCTGTCAACAGTTTTTCTTGCTTTATGCCCAACTTCTGTCTACAAAGGAGATAAAGACAGCCATAAACCCACTTCCTATTGTTGAAGGAGGGGTGGGAGGTCTAAGAAGGTCCTTGCATCTGGGAAACAGAGGTTTATGCACAGTGGGGAGGCAGTGCTTTGGCTCTGTGTCTCTGCTGGCACAGAGATACACTGCTGAGTCCCCCACACCTGGGGAGCGGATGCTAAGGGAACAGAAGGAAGTGTTAGGCCGGCTGGATTGGAAGTTGTTGGAGGTGTCTGTTTCATTGTTAAATTCTTTATCATAGTAGTAGAACAGCAGCTTTGGGGCTTGGCTCGGCTTCTGTTGGTACCAGTACATAGTATCATGATTCAGATTCTGAGAACAACTCAGGTTCACTGGATTTCCCTTCCTGGTAATCTGGTATCTCGGGTTCTGGGTGACCATGGCACCCATGTGACCTGCAGAGAAAGGAGGAAAATTTAGAGACAGAGTCAAGAAGGAGACAGATATTGCTGCCATGAAAAGAAGGCATGTAAATGAGGACACAATAGCTTCAGTCAAAGATGTCCTTTCAGACTGGGCCTCACCTATTCCAAGGAGACACAGGGTCACACAGTGGAGAAGCCTGAGAGCCATGGCAGGGCCAAGACAGGAACAGGGTATCTGTCTGTTCCAGACTCTGATCTCTGTGTTGAGAGGTGGGAGTTCAGAGAGTCCCTGGTCCCTGATAGGTAGATCTCCCTGTGATGACAGTGCTGCTGTTGACTTCACCATGGTGGGGGTCACTCCTTGGTGTGATATTAGACAGAGCTTCCCTCTTGGCAAGGGAGTCTGGGCTTGGCTGGACCAGGTATGAACCAGATGTGTTCCCTTATCTGTCCCTGTTCCTATATCTGCCGCATGTTCATCCAGGCCTCTCCTTCTCACTCCTAGTTTCTTAAATCCTGTAAGGCAACTTAGAGGTTTCTCAACACATGAATACTCTTGCTAAAGTCTCACTTATAAACCTGTTGAGATAATCTCTTTTTGTTCTGCTATCCACATCACAGATGGATTACTGATGCCTGCAAATTACCCCCACTTTACCAAGCCTGGAATTTCTCTATCTCCATCCACTTTTCAAAGACTATCAAGGAACCTCAAGGAACTATCAAAGAAGATTTTTTGTCTAACTGTGGCATCATAATGCCTCCTTGTGGCCAGTAGAAAAGTGTCTAGAAGCAGCTTTCTTACACTGTGGAAACCTGTGCAATAGTGTGAGATAAAATAGGGCTTAGAAATGTATCTAGTTTCTCATTCTGCTCCAACTGGATCTGTAACCCTCAGACAGCCAAAATAGCAGTGTCTGGCAAGCCTCACTAAAAGTAACACAGCTCTATTGTAGCCCCTGGAAGTGACCTCAGAATGTTTAGGATTGGCTGACATCCATCTATATATAGAATTAACTCATGCTTTTTATACTAACAAATCAGACCCTATGGATAAAGGAAAATTAACTTTAATTTGTAATGATTTACGTGCTTCTTTCACTCAAAAGGAGATTTAAAAAAGTATTTGGAAATGGGTTTGTGCTCAACAAATGTAACTTACACCTATCACTGCCATTAACATCATTATCAGCGAGAAACCTACAAACCCAGTAGTAAATGCATCTTTGTATTTTTAACCTATTTTTTAAGTTGAGGTTATGATAGTTTATAACATTGTGAAACTTCAGTTGTACATTATTATTTCTCAGTCACCATATAAGTGTGCCCTTTCATCCTTTGTGCCCACCCGCTAACCCCCATCCCCCTGGTAACCACTGAACAGTTCTCTTTGTCCATGTGTTTATCTCCACAATTGAGTACAAACATACAGTGTTTGTCTTTCTCTGTCTGGTTTATTCCACTTAACATAATACCCTCAAGATTCATCCATGTCGTTGTGAATGGGATGGTTTTGTTTTTTTTATGGCTGAGTGGTATTCCATTGTATATATATACCATATCTTCTTTACCCAGTCATCAGTCTATGGACACTTGAGTTGCTTCCACATCTTGGCTATTATAAATAATGCTGCAACGAACATAGGGTTGTATAAGTTTCTTTGCATTCTTGATCTCAAGTTCTTTGGATAAATACCCAGTAGTGGGATAGCTGGGTCATAAGGTATTTCTATTTTTAGTTTTTGAGAAATTTCCATACTGTTTTCCATAGTGGCTGCACCAGTTTGCATTCCCATCAGCAGTGTATGAGGGTTCCCTTTTCTCCACAACCGCTCCAACATTTCTTTTCTCCATTGTGTGTTCTTGGCTCCCTTGTCGAAAATTAGTTGTCCATAGATGTGTGGGTTTATTTCTGGGCTCTCGATTCTATTCCATTGATCTGTGTGTCTGTTTTTCTGCCAGTACCATGCTGTTTTGATTACTACTAGCTTTGTGGTATATTTTGAAGTCAGGGAGTTATCACTCCAGCTTTGTTCTTTTTTCTCAGGATTCCTTTGGCTATTTGGGGTCTTTTGTTGTTCCATGTAAATTTTAGCATTCTTTGTTCTATTTCTGTGAAAAATGTCCTTGGAACTTTGGTAGGGATTGCGTTGAACCTGTAGACTGCTTCAGGAAGTACGGACATTTTAAATATGTTAAGTCTTCCAATCCAATAGCATGGAATATCTTTCCATTTCTTTGTGTCTTCATTTCTTTCTTTCAAGAATGTTTCATAGTTTTCACTGTACAAGTCTTTCACCTCTTTGATTAAGTTTATTCCTAGGTATTTTATTATTTTTGTTGCAATTGTAAATCAGATGTATTCTTAATTTTTCTTTCTGCTACTTCATTGTTCGTGTATAGAAACACAACTGATTTTCGTACCTTGATTTTGTATCCTGCAATGCTACTTTATTCATTTATTATTTCTAAAAGTTTTTTGGTGGATTCTTTAGGGTTTTCTATATATAAAATCACGTCATCTTCAAATAGTGACAGTTTCACTCCTTCCTTTCCGATTTGGATCCCTTTTATCTCTTTTTCTTGCCTGATTGCTCTTGCTAGGCTGTCCCCTTGCCAGGTGGTTGTAATGCTCAGCTGTATGTTAAATAAGTGTGGTGAAAGTGGGCATCCTTGTCTGGTTCCTGTTCTTAGAGCGGTAGCTTTCAACTTTTCTCCATTGAGAATGATGTTAGCTACAGATTTGTCATATATGTCCTTTATTATGTTGAGGTACTTTCCCTCTATACCCATTTTATTCAGGGTTTTTATCATAAATGGATGCTGTATCTTGTCAAATTCTTTTTCTGCATCTATTGAGATGATCATGTGATTTTTATTCTTCATTTTGTTAATGTGGTGTATTATATTGATTAATTTATGGATGTTGAACCATCGCTGGAATAAACTGAGTTGATCATGGTGTGTGATCTTTATAATGTAGTTGTACTCAATTTGCTAGTATTTTGTTGAGTATTTTTACATTGATGTTCTTCAGCAATTTTGGCCTGTAATTTTATTTTTTTGTGTTGTACTTGTCTGATTTTAGTATTAGGGTAATGTTTGCTTTACAGAATGAGTTAGGAAGCCTCTCCTCCTCTTCAATTTTTTTGAAAAATTTGAGAAGGATAGATATGAAGTCTTCTTTGAATGTTTGGTAGAATTCAACAGGCAAGCCTTCTGGTCCTGGACTTTTATTTTTGGGGAGAACTTTGATTATACTTTCGATATCCTTACTGGTGATTGCTCTATTCTAATTGTCCACTTTTTTTTTTTTTAAAGATTTTATTTTTTTCCTTTTTCTCCCCAAAGCCCCCCAGTACATAGTTGTATATTCTTCGTTGTGGGTCCTTCTAGTTGTGGCATGTGGGACGCTGTCTCAGCGTGGTTTGATGAGCAGTGCCATGTCCGCACCCAGGATTCGAACCAACGAAACACTGGGCTGCTTGCAGCGGAGCACGCAAACTTAACCACTCGGCCACAGGGCCAGCCCCAATTGTCCACTTCTTTTGATTCAGTTTTGGGAGGTTGTATAATTCTAAAAATGTATCCATTTTTCTAGATTATCCAATTTGTTGTTGTATAGCTTTTCATAGTGTTCTCTTAGAATCTTTTGTATTTCTGAGGTGTCCATTGTAATTTCTCCTCTTTCATTTCTGATTTTATTTATTTGAGCCTTCTCTTTTTTATTGATGAGTCTGGCCAAAGGCTTATCAATTTTCTGTATCTTTTCAAAGAAGCAACTCTTAGTTTAATTGATTTTTTCTATTGTTTTTTAGTCTCTATTTCATTTATTTCTGCTCTTATCTTTATTATTTCCTTCCTTCTACTAATTTTGGGCTTTGTTTGTTCTTTTTCCAGTTCCTTTATGTGCACTGCTAGATTGTTTATTTGATATTTTTCTTGTTTGTTGAGGTAGGCCTGTATTGCTATAAACCTCCCTCTTAGAACCGCTTTTGCTTTATCCCATAGATTTTGGCATGCTGTATTTTCATTTTCAATTGTCTTCAGGTATTTTTTGATTTGTCCTCTTATTTCTTTATTGACCTAATCGTTGTTCAGTAGCATTTTGTTTAATCTCCACAGATATGTGGCTTTTCCAATTTTCTTCCTATAGTTGATTTCTAGTTTCATACCATTGTGATCAGAAAAGATGCTCGGTATTATTTCAATCTTAAATTTATTGAGACTCGTACAGACTGGGTCTTGCTTGTTCAGCAAAAGCCCCCAGGCCCATTGCAACCATGTGTCCTTCTGGCAGCCCAGCTACCAGGATTTGTATCAATATGGGACTGGCCAGCCTGGATCCTCCCTTGTCCCACTAGAAGAATATCACATCTTACAGGGACACAGAGACCCTCCATGTGAGCTACTGTTCCTGGGAACACTGGTCGTACCAAGGACAGCCCTTTGGCAAGTATGCAGCCTTTGTTCCTCTGCCTACTTAAGCAAGCTTCTATTAGGTGGCGGTTGAGGGTGCACACTTCCATCCAGCCAGCCGCCACTGGACATGCTCCCATAAGTAGGACCCCATAAATATATGTGTCTCATTCGCAGTCTCTGGGTCATTTCTTCCATCTCTCGGCAAGATATCCTGCCACCCTAGCCCAGCTGGGCCTGTGGCAGAACAGACTTGTTTGGTAGCCTAAGATGTGTATCTGTTACCCTCTTATCAGGGAAATAGGCAATTTTAGTACTTTTGTCTTTTGACCTTCATAATAGCTTCATAGCTGGTTGATCTGCTACCTTTATTGTATTTTTGCCTTTACCAGTGATTTTATTGCTTTTTTTTGATAATTTTCTTATTCCTATTTGTAGTCTTCGCTTTTCCACTTGAATAAGTCCCTTTAGCATTTCTTGTGAAGCTATTTTCTTGGTTATAAACTCGTTTAGTTTTTGCTTGTCTGGGTAATTCTTTATCTTTCCATCAATTATGAATGATAACCTTGCCAATTAGAGAATTCTGGGCTGTCGGTTTTGTCATTTCAGCACATTAAATTTGTGGTGTCACTCCCTTCGAGCCTGTGAGATTTCTGCTGAGAAATCAGCATATGGCTTATGTGGTTTCTTTTGTATGTAACTTGTTGTCTTTCTCTTGTGGCTTTTAAGATTCTCTCTTTATCTTTAATTCTTGACATCTTAATGTGTGTTGATTTGGGCCTCTTTGGGTTTATCTTGTTTAGTGGTCTTTATGCTTCCTGTACCTGGATGTCTGCTTCTTTCTTTAGGTTAGGAGAGTTTTCAGCTATTATTTCTTCAAATAGATTCTCTGCCCATTTATCTCTCTCTTCTCCTTCTGGGACATATATAATATGGATGTTAGTGTGCTTGACGTTGTCCTGGAGATGACTTAGACTGTCTTCATTCTTTGTAATTCTTTTTTCCGTTATTTGTTTGACTTGGGTTATTTCCTTTAGTCTTTTGTCCAGCTTGCTCATCTGTTCTTCTGTATTATCCACTCTGCTGTTGAGTCCCTTTAGTGAATTTTCATTTCCAGTATTGTATTCATTTCTGATTGTCTCTTTTTCATATTTTCCAATTCTTTGTTGAAGTTCTCACTGAGTTTATCCATTCTTCTGCCAAGATCAGTGAGCATCTTTATGAATTTTTGCTTGAACTCTTTGTCAGGTAGATTGTTTATTTCTGTTTCATTTACTTCTTTTTCTCAGATTTTGTCCTATCCTCTTACTTTGACTGTATTCCTTTGTTTCCTCATCTTGCCTCTTTCTCTGTGCTTATATCTATGTATTAGGTAGGTCAGCTATGTCTCCCAATCTTGGAGAGGTAGCCTTACATAAGATATGGCTTCTGAGGCCCAGCAGAGTGCTTCCCTCTTGTCACTAGTTTCAAATGTTCCAGGGGTGTTCTTGGTGTGGACTACATGTGTCCTTCTGTTATGGCAGCATTGCTCTTGCTGCAGGTGTCTGGGGAGTCTAGGCTGTCCCCTTGCCAGGTGGTTGTAATGCTCAGCTGTATGTGGCTGCTATGGTCTTTTCAGTCACTTTATCAGACATGGGGAACCCCAGGACAGTTGGCTGCAAGGTCTAACAGCACATAGCTGTTGCAGTTTTCTGTTAAATGAATAGGTCTTCAGTGTAGCTGGTTTCTAGGCTCAGGGGCTTGCAATTGTTTTAGACCCCCAGCCTGCAAGGCTGTTATCAGCTTTCTCAGAATTGCAGCTGAGTAGGGCTGGCCCCAGGCACAGGAGCACTCAATTGTTTCAGGCTTTAGAAGGTGGGGCTCATCCCCAATGTGGCTGTTTGAGAAGCACAAGTCTGCTGCAGCTGACAAGCCCCATTGCCCATACGATGACACACCCCATCAACACACTCCTGCCCCATGTGGGTTCCTTGACCAACTGAAGCCAACCCAGTTTCCCTGCTGCAGAGGCTCCACATACTCCATCAATAAAGCCTTCCCCTTGAGCACACCCTACCTCACAGAGGCAGACCCACTCCCCTGGCTGCAGAGGTTCAAGCCACCCCATCCACGCACACCCATAAGTTGCCCAAGGGCTTACTGTTGGGTGGGGCCAGTCCCTAGGGCAGACTGCCTGCCCTGGCTAAGCTGGATTAAATCAGTGCTCTAGTGGGTGGGGCAGACCTCTGCCCTAACAGGTCAGGGGAAGACCTCCAATGGCATCTGCCAGCATCTACATCAGCACACCTGTACTAGGTCACGATAATGGCTGCCTCCAATGTCTCAGTCCCTGCAGAGGTCTCACTTCTCACTGAGGTGCAGCCAGAGACTGTCAGATGAGTCTCTTTTCAGCAAAGTACTGTGCACCTTTCTTTCTCGTGATATTAGGAGCTTTCCTCAATGGGTAAATTTCTGTGTAGGCACGTTGAGAGCAGGATTTTCTTTCCCCTATGTCCAATAGCTTTTCTTGTGGGTATTCCCCAATGTAGTTCATAACCATCAAAGCTAGGCATTATGTCACTCATCTCAGTTGTGCTGAGTCCAAAAGCTGCTTATTGTGGTAACACTTCCCTGCTCAGATCTCCACTCTTCCAGTGAAGTCTTCGTACCTTAAGGTTGCTCCTGCCCAGCTGTGAAACATCACAGCTGGAAGGGGGTTTTTTCCTCTCTGGAAGAATTTCTGCCTCTTCTACCTCAGTCAGTACCATCCCTAGGAGTTCTTAATATCCAGTTTTCCATTCTCTCTGAGGGGTAATTTTTCCAAGAGTAGTTGTAACTTCATTGTGTCTGTGGGAGTAGGTGAGTTCAGAGTCCACCTATGCTTCCTTCTTGACACCGTCCCCTCCAGAAGTTCTTACTGAAGAATATTTTAATGCACTAAGGAGCTTTTTTAAGACACTAAGGCAGACAGATGGAAGTGTTCTCAACAGCCTCTGAACTGGCTGGCTCAGCCTAGAGATAATGTTGAGCTGTGCTGGTTACCTTGAAGAGTTAGAACTCTCTGGAGAACAAAGAATTAGTTTTGAGCTATGATTTGGGACTAGTTGCCAGGATATCCATCTGTGTGTATTCCTTTGAAGAGGAAAATGGCTGAATAAAATAGCTGAAATTATCATCATCATCAATAACATCATTACTATCAATGCAATTCTACAAAAACAGGAAAAAAATGTTTTCCAAACACAAATTATGTGTTGAGACTTTGAGGCAGAAAACTTCCTGAGAAGAGGCTTGAGAGTGAAGGATATCCATTCAAATAGTTTAGATGGTGATACAACCACAGAGGGAAAGCCCACTGTTCACTACTCTCATCTCATCACCATCTATATTATTAATGTTTATTGAGCATGTTTCATGATGGCATATTTTTATAGGAGAGCAATCATCCCTAGCCCCTGAGGGCTGAGTCTGTGATCAGTTACTTTCAGTTTTTCATCTTTGAGTCCTCATCAAGAAGTACTTCAAATCCCTGAGTCATAATTATTTGCAAACATTTCAGCCCTCATGTTTCAAGAAATATTCATGTTCTCCCTTTATATACATGCCAGCTTATCTCTGCAAGCCCACTTCTTTCCCCTGATCGTGAGGAATAAGGGAAGGGCTCTGTTTAGAGCCTCCATGAGCTGAATAGACAGAGGAGAACCATGATGCTTTGTGCACAGGAAGGAAGGGGTTCTGCAGGGCTGTGGCTAAGCTGCTAGCACAGAAATACACGGCTGAGTCCCCCAGCTCTGCAGGCTTGATCTGGAGAGTAGAGTCTCCTCCTTTGGACCTCTCTGCAGAAAACCGATGCTTAGGCAGCTGTGAATCATCTGCTACAGCCTCATCCTCAAAGCTAATCAGAAGACCCAGGCCCTGTCCCAGGGTCTGCTGGTACCAGTAAAGGGCACGGTGGCCAGAAATAGGGTCACACCACAAAGCCACAGCCTGTCCTTTTCCTGTGATCATGTGTCTGGGAGACTGAGTGACTCCACCTTCAGTGAGTTCTGTAGGGGAAAAAGACAGAATTTGAAAATGGAAAAAGGAAACGATTGTAATAATCACTGGAAAGATAAAATGCAGAGATCTTGGCATCTGTAGGACTCACCTGCTCCCAAGAGACAGATGGTCACCCAGCAGAGGAACCTGGTGCCCATTTCAGGGTCAGAATAGGAACAGGAGGTTCAGCAGTTCAGGTCCTTGTGAGCATGAGCAGAGGAGGAGAAATGTCCCTTTTGGCCCTACGAGGTAGTTCCTGTAGTGACGTCACTGTCTCCACAAATACCCACAGTCTGAAACATCAAATACTGTGCAGTAGATTTGCTCATTGCTACTGGGAGCACAACCACAAAGAAAATAAAACAATTAGACAATTGGCTTTTGAATTGTTTCTTACACCTTTCCTTGGATAGAGTTAGGAAATATATTATGTTTAAAATTGTAAGTGCATATTGATACCTCCAAATCAACACAACATTTCTACCTCATCTTTTCCTGGTTCTTAATTATACTCCTTTCTCTTAATAAGTACCCTAGTTCCCAATAATATCAATACATTTACTCATTTTGTCTCTCCTACAGTATGTTAAAATGTTTCAGAAGTAGTACATACACTAAAATCCCAAGTGAAGCTCATCCTCAACCTCATTTAGCCTCATCACAGTAAAACTGCTAAAATATAAAGACAGAGAGAAACTCTGAAAAGCAGTCAGACAAAAAATATGTCACTTCTGAAGAGATATGAAAAGGGTCAATAAGCACATGAAAAGATGCTTAACACCATTAGTCATAGGGAAATGCAGATCAAAACCACAAGGACATTCCACTCCGCACTTACTAGGATGGCTATTAAAGAAAAGAAACAAGTATTAGTGAAGATGGGAAGAAATTAGAACCCTCATGCATTGCTGATGAGAATGTAAAATAGTACAGCTGCTGAGAGAATCAGCTTGGCAATTACTCAAAAAGTTAAATATAGAATTACCATATGACCCAGCAATTGCACTCCTAGATTTATAACCCAAAGAACTGAAGACAGAAACTCAAAGAGATGCTTGTTGACCAATGTCATTGCAGAATTATTCGCAATAGCCAAAAGGTGAAAACAACTCAAATGTCCATCAAGCGATGAGTAGATGTTCAGAAGGTGGTATATCTACACAGTGGAATATTATTCAGCCACACAAAGGAAAAAGATTCTGATACATGTTATAGCATGACGGACCTTGACAGCATCATACTGAGTGAAATACTCCAGACACAGTAGGAAGAATATTGCATGATTCCAAATATATCCACTATCTAGAACAGGCAAGTTCACACAGACCGAAAATAGATGAGAGGTTCCCAGGGCCTAGTGGGGGAGGGGGCCGTAAATGGAGAATAGGTTCAGATTTTCTGTTTGAGATGATGAAACACATTTTGGAAATAGAAAGCGGTGATGGCTGCACATTGTGAATGTGCTTAATGCCACAGAATTGTACATTTAACAATGTTTAAACTGACAAATTTTGTTATATATATAACCACAATCTTAAAAAAGTTAAAAAATACGTACCACCATCATATAAACAGAACCTAAGTTAATTGAATAATTTGATAATTTTTCTAGAAGTGATGTATGTTGGAGTATATCCCCAAAAGAGTTACTGTTATAGCTGTAATCTTCTTTTGTAGGGTAAGAGAGTTCCACTACTCCATACCTTTACACAAATTTCAGATTGTCACTCTTTCGAAAATTTTCTTGTCTGGTAAGTTTGAATTCATACCATATTGTCCAGTTTGCAACACTTTGATTCTAAGTCAGGCTGAGAATCTATTCATATGTTTAGTGATAATTTAGTTTATTCTTCTGTGAACTACCTGGATGAAGTATTGCCATTTTTATTGAGTTGTCCTTTTCTTATTAAGTAATAAGAATTATTATTCATTCTAGATACTAGCTCTATTAGACAAGATCAGCTAAGCTACAGAAAACAAAGAAAAACAAATCCTAAAATCTCAGTGGTTTTACTCTATAAAGCTCTGTTTCTCACGACCACAAAGACAGCATGAAGAGCTTTCTTCAGTGTTTGTCCATCAAATTATGATCTACTGAGCCAGGCTGCTTCCGTGTCGTAATCAGGCAACCTGTAACAGGTACCTTCCAAGTTCAGCAAGGCATTGAAAAGAGAGCTGAGGGGCCTGTGCAGAGAAGCCTGTACACAGCAGACCAGAGACCGCTGTGCTTAGAGAACCCTGCCTGAGAGACTGGCCTTCTGCTGGAATGGGGGAATTTGGTGGTAACCAGCTGCCTACACTGATGTAAACTTTCCTAACTGAGAAAGGTGGCTCTTTGTCCCTAGACTGTGAGTGCAAACAACACAGTTTATCCTGAACACCGGATTTCCTTCCTGGAGACTAGGCTTTTAGTGCATGATGGGCAGTGGGTGCCCGTGTGATGCAGTCCTGATAAAAATTTGAGCACCAGGCCCCTAATGGCTCCCTTGGAAGAAAAATTGCACTCATGTTGCTGCATTTCTGTTGCTGAGGGAAGCTTGAGCTCCCTGTGACCCCTCCAAGGAGGAAAAGAGCCTAAGGAAGCCTGTATGTGGATTCCTCCAGACTCCACCTGTATCTTTTTCCCTTATGATCTGTCACTGAGTATTTACTGTGTCACTGATAAATCTTAGCCATGACCACAACTATATGCCATATCCCATGAGTCATTCTAGAGAATCTCCAAACTTGGGACTGCATTGGGGACCCCCAACACAGCGTCACAGGATATTTTTAAGGACAAGGCTTGGAACTGGCTTACCTAATTTTTACCCACATCCAATTGTCAGAACCTGGTCAGAGGTTCCCAACCCTCCAACTGCAGGTGAGGCTGGGAATGCCAGAGGAGCCACGGGGATTGGGTGAGCAGGAATGGTCTCTGTCACACTGATTCTTGACCATTTGTCTGCATTCATCATGTCTTTTCCCAGTCTGTGACTTACCTTTTCATTTTTTATTGCATGTTTTGATGTACACAAAATTAACTTAATGAAACTGAAAATATAAATATTTATCCATGTAGTTTGTGTTCTTTTGTGTCTCCACGAAAAAAAATCTTTCTTTGAATGAGTGCCTAAAAACACTTTTCTTAAATTCTCTTAGTAAAATTTAAGTTTTACTTTTTATAAGTATGCCAGAAATATTTTTTGTGTGTGTAAGGAGTGAAGTAGAGATCTAGAAATAAGACTGAGGGACTTATGTTCACTGCAGAAGAAATAGCCTATAAAAAAGACGTCTAGGGTATAAAAGAACATGGCACATATGAGGAACCAACCAAATGTAGATTAGTGTGGCTGAAGCAGAGAGAGCCAGGGGAACTTGTCCACGACGATGGTGAAGAGATAGGTGGAGGGCAAACATTATAGGAGTTGTAGGTCTATTGTATCAGAGAAGAAAGGCTGCCAGCAGCAGAGACCATATGAGTGAAGGTTCATGACTGTAAGTGGAAGGTAGTAGAGGGTGTGGAAGGAGTAGATGAGGAAGTCACTGAAGCCCATAGTGGAGGGAAGAATGTAGAGGTTTTAGATTATCAAGGGAATCTTCATGTACCTCAACTAGAGATACATTTTCCTTTCTGTATGCAGAAAGATTGAGATCTGCAGAAGAGAGAACCAGCAAGGTAAGGATGTTGAGATGACCTCTGGTCAGGCCGAGAGTGGCTTAGGGATGGACTTCCACACTCAGCGTCATATCGCCCACTGCTGGAAGGCCGCCATGCTGGCAGGACCTCTGTGACACCTGTGGAGGCAAGGGCTTCCTGGGCTTTGGGTTAGGCCTCATGAGTGCAGGGCACCCTCAGTCTTTCTAACTACACTTTGTGTGCAGAGACGAGGCGGCCGTGCAGCACTGTGGAGTAACTGCTGGCGTAGAAGTACACAGATGTCTGGGAGGGGCTAGGTAGCAGACTCCACCGTGAGGGGGAAATTCTCTGTATTTGATCTGGAGATGCTGTACGCACCGGGGACTTCTCTTTGGTCAGTGCTTCCTATCCCAGATGAATAATGGATTAACTTCAGACCATGTCCCAGGTCTTGTCGATACCAGTACATGCAGTCATGGTTTTGAGTCTGGTGACATCTGAGTCACCCTCTTCCTTGTCCCTGTGATCCTATGTCTCGGGCTCTGAGTGATTCTAGCCCCAGCATTCATGTGTCCTGTAATAGAGAGGGACAGAGCCTGATGTTGTCATCTTAAGAGGAAGACTTGGATTGAGGTCTTGGGAATCCAGAGAAAGAAACCCACCTATGACCAGTACTCACCTGTCCACAGGAAACAAAGAACCACATGGCAGAAGAGCCTGCTGCCCATTTCAGATTCAGGGCAGAATCTCGTGCCTTTCAGCTCTATTTTGGGGAAATAACTTGGGCTCTCGGTGTCTCAATGATGCCAGCATCCCTGACCAATGCTTATGCTGCAGAGCTAAGCTGCCACACCCCTTTCTCACAGGAATAAATGAATTGTTTACATATATACACAACTGAATGTGTAACGGAATAGGAACAATTTTGAAGTCTGTTTTTTGAAGAAATCTTATATTTGTTTTTCCCCTAACCATTAGTAAGGAAATTTGTTCCTCTGCATATTTTATTCCCATAATGATACAAGTCCTTATTTGTATACTATTAAAATTTTTCATAATATTTCTGTTGACTAAGAAACATTCTCATGGCAGTCTTGGTACTTTTGTGACTTCTCTGCTCAAAATTTGCCTCCAAATACCTTTTCTTAGCTTTTATTTTTGCCTAAACTGTAGATAATTGAATGTCAGCTTACAGTGATCTTCTCATTTTAAAACCCACTTAATGTCTAGAAATTTTTCAGTCTCAAGGTCAGGGTCACTGGAATTTGAAGAATGGTTTGATATTGTCTCAGAATTCACCGACTCATGGGAGCCCTGTCATCTGCACTCAGGCCTCTATGTTCTCATGGGCAAGATTCTTCCCTCTGTTTCAGGTGAGGCCATGGACGAGTGGACCACTGAAGCCCAAGCTACTGTGATTTCTGTGAAAAAGAGAGGGTGGTTGTTAGCGATGTGGATGAGCTATTCCCAGTGGTACACATTTCTGATGCCTCTGTGGTCACTGGGAAATGTTCTGTCTCCATTCAGAAGGTCTTGCACCCACCAAATGAGAGAACATTGACTGAGTCATAAATTTGCCATAGTGCAAAGCTCACAGCTAATCAGTACCTGTGCACACTGCTGTTCCATCTGTAGGTCATATCTCAGTGTGAGGCTTCCCTATTTCTGGGACTGCACTTCTCGATGCCTGATTCCTACAAGCACACAACAGTGAGAAAGGACACAAAATCAGAAATCAGAGGCAAGGAGGAAGCTGATGTAGCTCCACATGGAATGGCTTGTGTTTGGATCCTGGCAAACCCATTTATGCCCAGGACTCACTTGGTTCCAGGAGACCAAAAGCCACAGAGCAAAGGAGCCTACAGCCCATGGCTGGCTCAGTGCAACAAAAGGGGCGTTTTTCAGCTAGGACTCACTTTGTTTGGGGTAGGGTACCTGGAATCCCAGACATCTGAGGACTGTTCTTATAATAAGGTATGATCAACAATATCCTAATTTCTTTAGGGAGACAAGCATTTTGCAGGAATATCTCTTTTTAAATTTATTTTTAAATTAATTAGTAATTATTGAGTCACAAATTTGGTGTTGTAGAAAACATACACTTCATCTTGAAGCTTGTCTGTTTCTGATTTTTTTGCACTAGCGTTTCCCAAGAACCTGGAACAGTACCTACACACGGAGGGTGGATTGGCTATAAAGTCAGTGAAGAATAACTTCAGGCCTTCTCACTTGCACAGAACTTCTTCAGGACTTTGAAAACTTTTTCTGTTCTCTTTTCTAAAGAGGACCCTAAATTTTTATAAGCTTTAGGCCCCACAAAACCTGGATCTACTCTTCACCTACATCCCACATGTATTTGTTGAATGAATGAAGAAAGGAATAAATAGATTTCTGAGTCCAGGTAGACTCTACTTCTGTAAACATAATCCTAGCCCATACAGTTACAAATAGGTTCACAGCTTTAAGGGAGCGGGAACCATGCGAGTCTGTTGGAAATTCAAAATAACCCAAATGTACTCACAAAAGATTTACTCATCTATGTTATTATAAGAATTTGAGTGAATGGATGGCAATATGAATGAAAGAAAAATGTCAGTTTCTTCCAAAGGGGAGTGTCTTCCAATGGTCATGTCATTCTATCACTGTCACGGTTTAGGCTGCCCCTGGAGGCAAAGTCTTGAGTCCAGGACTTAAGTGCAAGCAGTTTATTTGGGAAACAATCCCAGGAGACAGGAGTAAGAAAGCAGGGAGAATGAAACGGGGAAGGGGAAAAGCAGCATGAAGGTGCCATATTGAAGTTGCGCTGGAGCAAAAGATGGATTCCTTGGAAACTGCTGAGAAGCACATGGAATGCCTTCAGGATTGTCTACCTGAATGTAGAGCCTGGAGCTTTTCTCCCACCCTGAGCATTAGCACCTGCAGATCTGGCTGCCCTCGTGTGCGGGCCAAGTGGACTCCTATGACATAGAGAAGGCACTAGGCCAGAAAGCAGAGGGACTCCTGGTGGGCATGTGGGGGGCTGTCGGCACAAGGTGAATGGACGCAGACTTGGATGTAACTGTCCCTGTAGCTGTGGCTGAAATCAGAGGTGGGCCGAGGATGTGATGGAAGGCATGAGAGGCCCTTCTACGATGGTCTCTCTTCAAATGAAACTGTCCCTTCATCCGTCAGATCTTTTGTGTGATCTCCAATTGCTCTGAAGCCACAATTTCTAGAAGCACCACACTTTCTTTCATATGAGAATTAATATCAAACAGGAAGTGCTGTCGTGGGTCTTATTTTTATTTTGCCTTAAGAGGCGACACTTCGTAATTAATTTCACACATAAATGATCAGACGACTGTATTTGCATTTCAGATAACTTTGTGTCAGGAACATAGGTGAGACAGGCAAAAGTCATCCACACCTGCCTGTGATCCCAGAATCGCACATAGTAAACAATTGTGCTAGACCAGAGGTTTATCATAGAGGTAATAGGGAACTAAGATTTCTTGAGCCTATACTTTATATTAGGTAACTTTTTTTATTTGCTTCCGTAAAATCTCAGCAACACACATTTTATTGTTCTCAGTTAACAAACAGAAAACTCAGATAAATATTTTCCAAGTGGCTGAAGGCAGGTCATAATAGGAACAGACCAAGGCCTTTGAAGTCAGAGCTCCATCCTCTTCAGTGCATAGCCTCCCAGGTGAGAGACATTGTGCAAATGATGTGTGTCAGAGCCAGGGTTTCAGAAAGGGACTTCTGGGTCAGTGTTCAGTTCTGAAGACGTCTCCCTCTACCCAAATGCAGGAGGGTGGGGTGATAAAGCATGGGGGCAATCAGGATTGGCTATGGCTGAGTGCCAGTTCCCATAGTTGGTGGCTGTGCCTCTTTTAACAAATTATCTAAACTCTGTTACAATCAGTTTTTCGTTGTAATGTGGAGAAATTGTTCTATCTCATGTGGTTCTTAAGAAAATTAATCGAAACAGTGTACTTAAGTATATGGTACAGAGAAATGAGTGATAAATAAGGAAATTCTCTGTAAGTTCACATCAGAGTAGTAGAATGAAAGCTGTTGTCTGTGTTCACTAATAAACTTGTACCTTCAGGCTGCAAATGTCTACACCATACATTTAATATCTGTGACTCTCAGCTGTTTTCTTCAGTCCCTGACCTGGGCAGAAGTAGCATTTCAGATTTTCTGACCACAAGTGGTGGACCTGAGAGCAAGCTGCAGCCTTCGGAGACCCTCCCTCCTCCAGAACTTCCGATGGTTTAGAAGCAGTAATTCCCCGTATTAACTCCCATTCTGCCTGAAATTGCTGGAGGGCTTCTGTTTCCTTGGCTGAATCCTCTGATACTTTGTAAATCCCCCTAGACACTTCTCTTCTGTAGTAGAGGATATAATGGCCCCACTGTATATGGAACTATCATGGGACAAACACACATTCTCTGGCTTGAAGTTATATGTCCTAGACATTGGCAGGCAATAAGCTATAGTGACCACACACCATGATGGGTCACTTCCCCACCACAGCTCAGCTGGCCTTGAAATGCCAGAGACAGTGCTCTGCTATATCTTATTGATCAAGGCCCAGGGGAACACTGTGGAATTTAGGGGAACATTGATTTTGGAGGCATGGAGATGTAGGCTTGACTCCTGCCTCTGACACTTTAAATATGAAATATTTGGAAAGTCTATTAGCGATAGCTTTCTATCTCTAAAGTGATATACTGAGATCTCCTTGTCTATACAGTGGGCACACTGATATCTACCTGGCATTAAAACACATAAAGTTCACCTACAGTCTATCACAGAGTAGGAACTCCTGCCATTCGCTAGGACTTGGAAGGTGATGGCAGAGATGTGAGAATACTCAGTGATGCTGGGGCCTGACTATTCAGGAGTGCTCTGCCTGAGCTCGGCAGGGAAGAGAGGGTGTTAGAGCAGAACTAGAAGCATCCCTGGGACTTGGCTAAGGCCTCCTCGCTCCCCCATCACATACTTAGCTGGGACAGGAAGGTTTGAGTACAGGGAGCCGGGAACTCCGCAGGGCTGTGCCTGAGCTGCTGGCACAGAGATACAAGGCTGATTCTTCCAGCTCCAAGGAGCTCACGTCCAGCTCAGAGCTATAGTCACTGAACTGTTGAGCTGAGAAGCGGTCAGGGATGTTCCGCTTCTCTCCCTGCTCCTTTTCATAATACTTGATGAGAAACTGGGGGCCCTGCCCAAGAGCCTGCTGGAACCAGCAAACACTGCTGTGTCCAGAGCTGGGGTAGCATTTCAGAACAGCATTTCCCCCCATGCCTTTGATTAGGTGTTTGGGGAACTGGATGACCCCAGCATCCGCTGGACCTGTGGAGAAAGGAGACAGAGGCTGAAGACCTAGTGCAGGAAGGAGGCTGATACTCCAGCAACAGTCAAAGGCTCAAGATATGTCCCACCTGAGTTCAGGACTCACCAGCTTCCAGGAGACGGAGGGCCACACAGCAGAGGAGCTGGGTGCCCCTGGCTGACTCAGGCAGCACAAGACAGAGCATCTCCCTACTCAAGGCTCTGGCCTTTGGGGAAGAGAACAGATGTTTTGCTCCTCCCTTTTCTCCCTTTGGAGGGCTTTCTTGTGATGTCATTTCTGATGTCACTGTCCTTGTGGGCTCCTGTAGGCACTGTGCATCCCATGGACAGGCTCAGCTGATCCAGGTCTTCCCATCTCTGTCTGCCTGCCTCTTGAGCAGGGAGAGTTGGCTGTGCTGTGCTAGTCTGGCCAGGGTCCAACCTCCACACCTTCTCTACTGTCCTCAGAGCAGGTGCTCCTTTCACTACACCTGGCTCTGATTATCCAGGCCACCCCACTGGAGCCCCATCACACTCTCCACCAAATGTAGGCTCCAAGAGAGGCCTTACTCCATGGAAGGGAAGTTCTTGGTTCCCTGCTGTGGCAAACACAAGTGCACATCAGTTCTTGTGAGAAGACTATGATCAACACTTCATATACCAGGACTTACTTTGATTCAAAAAATTATCTCCCTGATGCAGGGACCAAGCCAAGACTGTCTCTCCCTTAACCCTCTCTCTCTCCCGGATGCTATCAGCGGCTCACTCAGTGGATCCACAGCGCCCTCACGTGGCCAGTTGTTCAGGAGCTCCATCGACAGTGCCCAAGCAGGTGGGTACCACCTACATTAGGCGTTGGGATGACCCAGGACACAGCACAGCTCTTGCTGATTTGATGCTTACCTCTCTCAAGCTGACCCTTAGCATGTGGTCGTGAGGGAGGCACTAAGCAAATATTTTTCCAAAAAGACTAGAATAATTCTAAATCTCATAATTAGTGTTCTAGGAAAGGCGATACCAGCCAGTCATTTGATGCCAGCTGCCCTGGGAAGGGGTTGGAACCTTGGGCAAAGGGCTCTCTGGGACCCAAGGTACTTCCTGGAGAGGGCTGAGGGTGGAGTCCATTAGCCAAAAAGTCTTCCAAACTGCTGGGGAAATAACCCCATCAGTTCCATGGAGAAGGAACTGTCTGCTTGTATATTTTCCTGTTTTGAAGACCCTGCTCAAATCTTTCACTCTTTTTTTTTTTTAATTGAATTACTTGACTTTTTAAAAAAT
Organism: Equus przewalskii; assembly: GCF_037783145.1. NCBI lineage: Eukaryota > Metazoa > Chordata > Mammalia > Perissodactyla > Equidae > Equus > Equus przewalskii. Next base: position 95,270,381 of record NC_091834.1, on the reverse strand, counting down.
TGAATTACTTGACTTTTTTATTATTGATTTATAGGAATTCTTTATATTACGGATACATGCCCTTTCTCGGATATCTATCTATATATCTATATAAATATATTTTTTGCATGTGTGTGAGGAAGAATCGCCCTAAGCTAACATCTGTTGCCAATCTTCCTCTTTTGGGTTGAGGAAGATTGTTGCTGAGCCAATCTGATATCTGTGCCACTCTCCTCTTCTTTATGTGGGGTGCCGTCAGAGCATGGCTTGACGAATGGTGCTAGGTCCCTATCTGGGATCTGAACCCATGAACCCCAGGCCGCCAAAGCAGAGCTTGCAAACTTAACCACTATGCCACCGGGCCAGCCCCTAAATCATTATCTTACTATCTTTTGATGGACAGAATTTAAAAAGTTTTGATAAAGAAAAGTTTACTTTTTAAAGATGACAATTTTTTTTGTCCTCTTTAGGAAATCTTTGCCTGCTCCAAGGTCATAAAGAGGATTTGCTATATTTTCTTTCAGACGCTTTGTAGTTCAGAAGCTTTATAGATCATTGAGAATGTTGATCCATCTCACACGAATTTTTGCTCATGGCAGCGGTGAACATATTTTTTATGTAAAAGGCCCAATGGTAAATATGTTTGGTTTGTGCCCCATGCAGTCTCTGTCCCAGCTACTCAACTGGGCCGTCACAGGGCAGAAGCAGCCAGAGACAATATGCAAATGAATGAGCACAGCTGTGTTCCAATAAAACTTTATTTATGGATACTGACATTTGAGTTTTGTATGAGGTTCATATGTCACAAAATATTATTCTTTATATTTTTTCAACCATTTAACAGTGTGAAAACCACTGTTGGCTTCTGGGCCGCATGCGAACAGGCAGGGATCGGATTGAGGCTGTGGGTCTTAGTTTGCCCTCTCCTGGATTGTGGGGTGAGACAAGGACTGAGATCCATCATTTCTTCATATGATACACAGTTTCTCCAGCACCATTCGTTGGAAACACTATTTTTCCCCTCTTTGTGCTACTTTTACTGTTTGATCTAGGAATTAAAATATACATTTTTAGCTTATGGTAGTCCACTTGCAAAAATCTTCTGTTAACCGTAGGTTTTTCATAAATGCCTTTTATTAGGCAATGAAGTTTCTAAACACTCCTGATTTGCTAAGAGATTTTATCAGGTGTGGATGTTAGATTTCATCAAATGTTTTTTGAGCATCTATGGAGATGATCATATGATTTTTCTTTTTTTAGTGTTTGATGTGGTGACTTGCACTGACAGTTTTTAAACCGACTGCACGTTACTGAGATAAACTCCACTTGGTCATGACGTCTTATCCTTTTTAGATGTTGTTGGATTCAACATACTGGATCTTAAAAGGATTATTAATCAGTATTCACGAGGGATATTGGTCTGTAGTTTTCTTTTCTTGTAATGCCTTTGTCTGGTTTGGTCCATAGCAGTGCCGGCCTCAGGATGCACAGGGGATTATTCCTATTCTTCGGTTTTCCCCTAAGTACGGCTTTAGTGTCGTCCTACCAGCTTTGATATGTTATCATTTCATCTTTATTCAGTTAAAAACACTTTAAATTTCCTTTTTGCTTTGTTCTTTGGCCCCTGGGCTATTTAGAATGTTATTTAATCTGAATATTTCATATTTTTCCAGAGATCTTTCTGTTGATTTCTAATTTAGTGCCTCTGTGGTCAGAGAACACACTCTACATGATTTAATTCTTTTAAATTTATTGATACTTACTTTATGCCCAGAGTCTATAGTCCATCCTGGCACATGGTTAGTGTGCCCTGGAAAAGGACGTGTATTCTACTGCTGTTGGGTGAAGTATTCTGTAAACATCAATTAGGTCAAGTTGGTTGATAATGTTGTGCGTGTCTTCTATATCCTTACTGATTTTTTATCCTGTCAATTGTTCAATCAGTTACTGAGAGGTATTGAGATGGCTGACTGTAATTGTGGGTTTGTCTATTTCTCCTTGCAGTTCTCCCCTTTTTGCTTCAGTATTTGAAGCTCTGTTTTTAGATGCATAAATCTTTATGATTACTGTGTCCTCTTATTAGATTGGCCCTTTTATCCTTAGGATATGACCTGCTTTATCCCAGAGGATATACTCTGCTCTGAGATTTCCTTTCTCTGATATTAATATCACTGCTTCTGCTATCTTTTGTTGAGTGTTAGCATGGTCCATCTTTCCCACCCTTTTACTTTTTACATTCTGAGCCTTCCTAGTGCATTTTTGGTAGGTAGCACATAGCAGTTTTTTCTTTTTTATTCAATATCACAATCTGTACTTTTTAATTAGGTCATTTAGACTATTTTCATTTGATGTGATTATCGATCTCGTTACATTCGTGTCTATCATCTTGCCATTCGTTTTCTATTAGTCCCATCTCTTCTTTGTTCCTTTTTCATTCTCTTTTATACCTTCTTGTGGATTAATGGAGCATTTCTGTAATAATTCATTTTACCTCTTTTGTTGCCTTATTAGCTATGACGGTGTTGTGTAATTTTAGAGGTGGCTCCAGGGTTTGTAATTTACGTCTCCACCTTTACACAGTCTGCCTTCCAGTGATGCTGTACTACTTCGCATAGAGTGTGAAAACCTTACAATGGTGGGATATTTGTCCATTTATCTCCACTCTGTCTTGCTGTTGTTGTCGTACACTTTATTTTACATATATGTTTCAACCCCACAGTATGTTGGAATTATTTTGATGCAAACAGCCAATTATCCTATAAAGAAATTTAAATGTAAAAAACTTGCCTTTGGGAAGTAACACATTAGACTACTTGAAGTTGTCCCATAGCTCACTGATGCCCTTTTCTTTTCTCTCTCTGTTTCATTATTAACTGTTTATATTCCATCTTCCAGTGCATTCATTTTTTTCTTCTATAATGTCTAATCTACTGCTAATCCCATCCAGTGTATTCTCATCACAGAAATGTATTTTTATCTCTAGAAGTTTGACTTGGATCTTTCTATACCTTCCCCATATCTATTTGACTTTGAGCATGTGGGATATGGTTATAATAACTGGTTAATACCTTTGTCTGCCAGTTTGTCATTGTGGATTTTTTTGCTGTTCACTGATTCGTTGATTTTTCTTCCCATTATGGATTGTATTTTCCTGCTTCTTTGCATGCCTGTAATCTTTGATTAGATGCCAGACATGGTGTATTTTATCTTTGGGATTGCTAGCTATTTTTTATTCTTACTAAAATTCTTACCTCTGTTTCATGATGCCGTTAAGTTACTTGGGAACAAAAAGCAAAAAATTGCTAGAAGGCATTTTTTCCTTGAAGAATTTGACAAGCTGATTCTAAAATACATGTGCAAAATGTATAGTGTCAAGAACCTTTAATAAAAAGAGATGAAGCTTGAAGAATTAGACTATCAGGTATCAAGCCCTATTAAAATGCTATAATAAATAAAATAGTATGTTATTAGTGTAAAAACTGACAAAACAGACCATGTAACAGAATGGAGATCCAAGAAAAACAGACCCACATATATGCAATGAATGATTTATAACAAGAGTAATATTATAGAGTGGCAAGGAAAATAAGTATCCTTCAACAAGTAGTATTAGGTCAGTTGGGTAACCATGTGGAAAAATATAACTTGATCCCTTCTTCATTTCATATACAAAGAATTAATTCCTTTTGCTTTACAGATATAAATGTGAAAGTTTTAAAACAGAAATAATTTAGAAGGAAATATAAGAAAACATGACTATTTTGAAGTAGGAAAAACTTCTTAAATTAGACAACAAAATACAAAATGCAAACTAAAAATGGGGAAAAATGGAATGATTTTGGACTAAAAATTTCTGTTTATCAAAAGACATCAAGAGAGTGAAAAAGTAATCCACAAAGGGTGTGGGTGTGTTTGTGCACATGTGTGTGCATGCCAAATGAAGCACCCAGTTACCTCTGATGAGAGTGTAAATTTGTACAACTGCTTTGGAAACCTCAAAGAATTCTAAATGGCCAATATAACTGTTATTCAGGCTTTCGTTGAATCACTTCCTTTTAACACCTTCTCAAGTGGGGTACACTTTATTAAACCTGGCTAAATTTAGATTCCTATTAAAAAATAGACTAGAGACAAAGGGAATTAAACACAGAATGAGTGCAAGATGGTCAAGAGAAATAAAAATGTGATACATGGACATACTTAACGTGCATTGTGGTGGTGACAGTTGCTTGGATAATTGACTTCAATGGCAATTCTGACTAAGGATTCTCATTTATTTATTTTCAAGGCTGGTAGCTGGATATGGCCTTAACAGGATTCTGTATTGGCTAGCCCACACCTGGACAGAGTGTGGTTTGAGTTAGTGACACTCAGTAATAAGAGTTTATTATAAATGCACTGAAACTTTATAGTTGTACAAGAGAATATTTCATTATACCTGAGACTAGGCTCTAATATTCAATCCCAAGTGTAGAATCTTGAACTGCGTAAAGGAATCCTAGAAATCCATGAGCCAAAATTATCACTACCCAATGTCATCTGTTCCAGTATGTGGAAGGTTGTTTCCTGACCTCCTCCTGTCAGAAGAACAGCCGATCCCAAAGCACTTGTTCCCCTTGATGAAGGAAAAGCAGACAGCTCCTTTATTCAGGATTCTGGGAGCCGTGTGGAGAGGTAGCACATGAGGGCTTGTAGAGAGGAAGGAAGGGATGGTGCCATGCTGTGGCTGAGCTGCTGGCAGAGATACACGGCCGAGTCCCCCTGCTCTGCACGCTGGATCTTCAGAGTGGAGGATGATCCCTCAGGCCTCTCAGCAGAGAACCAATCTTTAAGCATCCCTGATGTGTCTGATGCAAAATCATCCTGAAAATACATCAGAAACTCCAGGCCCTGCCCCCGTGTCTGTCGGTACCAGTAAAGGTGGGTGTGTCCAGAAATGGGATCACACTTGAAAGCGATATCCTGTCCTCTCTCTGTGACTCTGTGCCTGGGGGACTGGGAGACTCCAGCGTCTGTGTGATCTGTGGAGACAGAATTTGAGAGCAGAATGAGGAAAACAATTGTAATCATCACACACACACACACACACACAATGCTTGGTTTTCTGAGGACTCACCTGCCCCCAGGAGACAAAGGGTCACCCAGCAAAGGATCCTGGTGCCCATGGCAGAGTCAGGACCAGATGGGAAGTTCACAAGGTCAGGATCCTTGTGAGTATGAGCAGAGGAGGAGGGACATCCCTTTGTCCTCATCAGGCAGTTCCCATAGTGACATTGCTGAGCCTCAGGATTACCTGATATTAATTAACTCAATAACTAATTACACCTAAGATGCCAACAATTCTGAGATACTCCATTCTATTAACTACCACTAAGAAAATAAAAAAATTAGTGTCACTCACAATCAGAAATGTTAAAAGGTGAAAAATTGTGAAACACAGAATTAATGAAAAATGGTAATTCAAAGTGGATTTAAATATACACTGATTCTGTTAGGTTCCTTGGTTGTCACCCCTCAGAGCTCCAGTGTTCTGTTGCCAAGACCCCACACTCCCTATCTGGCCAATCTTCTCACTTCTCTTATTCTTTTCACATTGTCAGCTGGACATTTCCACCTGAATGTTTCAACAGTGCTTCAAATTTGAGGTATAAAATGCTGACTTGATCATCTTAACTCTGAGCTTTCCTATTTCTGACCTCTGTCCTGCATTTGCCTGGCCCTGCCCCTGGTTTGGGCAGAGCTGGGATCTAGGGGTGGGATGGATGGGAATATTGCCATGTCCTTGTCCTGTGAGCACTTTGAATTCACAGTTCAGAGCCAAGAGAGATGAAATGGGTCCTTTGGCAGGTATCGACCTAAGTTATAATCTTCTATTCATTCTGGATGTAAAAAGACAATTCCCTCTATTAATTATTTAATCTCCATACTGCTTTTTGTCCTTCTTTCCTTATCATGGTGCCTCCTGTGTTTCTAAGTCACTTCCAAAATAAATAAACGTTCCAAAACCTTACCTTCAGAAGGAGTCAGGACTGTTTTACCCTTAACATTCTGGAAAGTGTTAAACATTAAACATGGGGTGGGGGATTGAACTCATTCTTGGGGCTCCTAACAGATTGCACTGTGAGTAATTAATTTCTCATTCTCATTTACAGCACAATTTTCAAAGCCTCTTTGGTGGCCCCCTTCAGATGAGGAACAACAGTCACAATGCTTCCCAAAGAGGAGAAGATTCCTTCAACCTGGTTAAGCAGGAAAATGGACCTGTTTCTGCCACTGAGACTCTCCTTGGACACTGAGCGGTTTATTACTGTACACCCTTAAACAACTAAACTGTGGCTCCTTCAGTGTCGCCATTTCTCTTTGTCACCAGCCCTCACAAGAAAAAGGAATAGTATAGATGTTAACTTCCCTTCGAAATAAATCATCCCACTTTCCAAGCACTTCAGTAAAACAGATCAGAGCCAGCTTGGATGTGAGTTAACACTGTTCCTCCACATTTCACATACATGAAGTGACCACTTAGTTGCCTCTCCCCCCTCCCTCATTTAACAACAGCTCCTCACAGAGCTCCCTTCCCTGGTTTATCCATCTTTGTGTCTCTGTTGCAACTTGTGATAGGAATAATTTCCTCAAACCTCAGCTCACCTGGGGCCAGGCCACGGATCAACCTGCAGTGACCTCGTGTCTCCTATGTCCTCACATACAGATGTAAACTGATTGTCTTTTGTAATCCGGCTGCACCATTTATTAGCTCTGAGAACAATGCTGAGGCCAAGGCCTTTAACCCTTCTGAACCTCAGCCTCCTCATCTGTAAAACAGAGTGAACATCCCCTCACAAAGTTTTATGAGGATTAACTGAGATACTGTAGCATGTGGTAGGCTTAATAAACGTCCATCCTTTCCTCCCTCCCTGCCTCCTCATGTCAGGGAGTGCGGCTGCAGCTCTCAGAACTCCAGGACTGAGAGACGGGAGAACCGGACTCATCAACCAGGTGGGTGGGAGACCTTGATAACACAAAGAGGTCGGTCAACCACTTTGGGAAAGATCTGGCGGCACTTAGGTATTAGTCAGGAAAGGTAGAAAAAATTATGACAGAGCATTAATGTACCTGTCTACCTGCATTGTGCAATATGAGGCAGGGAATAGGAACAAAATACTTCTGTATCTACCAACCTGAAAAAATAACATCCAAAGAAGATTAAGAGACAAAAGGCATACATGTGGCAGTTAATGCGTGCAGGTGTCCCTACTTTTGTTTGTGTATTTGGGTAGACAGGTTTGGATGAGCGTAGAGAAGAGGGGTGTAAGAAACACACCAAAGCATTAATATTGGTGACTCACCGAAGGTGGGATTGGATAGAAGTGTGCTTGGAGAAGGGAGAGGATTATCAAACATTTAGCATTTTTTTAAATACTTACTGACTTTTGAAAATTATAAAACAAGCTTCCCCACCTGAGAGCTTTGAAGTCAGACCTTTGATCGGGTGGCAGAATTTGTGGTTTCTTGTGGGCAATGTCCAGAAAGGCACTGGCCATGGAACATATTATAAACACTCTTTTTCTTTGAATGAGCCAATCATAAAAGATTGCAAATGCCTGGTGCCCATGGCTGGCCCCTGCCCGGTCAGGGGCACGCACAGTGAGGTTGACACATTTGATATTGACTTCAGTTTGTCCTGACTATGAGTTAACATCATTTCTACCCCTGAAAGATACCAACACAAGGGCGTGGAGGCTCCAACCCCTTGGTCTAGAACAAGCTTTGAATAATCTCTTAATTTGAAAAGGAAGGCAAATGAACACAATGTAGTGCCTGTGTTTCCAAATTCAATAAAAATAAGTTACATTTTCACAGGCTCTAGACATGGTTCTCTTTTATTTCTAATTCAAGTAGCAGTACTGTTACAATGTTGACAGAGATGTTATTCCAGTGTACATCAACAGGTCACAGCTTTCTCAAATATGGTTTCCACAAATGAGTGGGAAGAGATGCTGTCCTTAGGGAAGAGGTTCTAACTCCAGTCTTTTTAAGGTTGGACTCTGAAACAAGTAGTCTATTTTTGGTCTTTACTGCCTAAGGAGATGAAACTGCGTTAGTCTTTAAACTATTGATGTGAATCATTCGGGCAAAACTGGGCTTTGGTTCATCCTTGGACCTTACTAGGTGATCATGTATTTGATTATTTCCACCCAGAAATTATCTCACAATTGTTCAAGGATTAACACACGGCCTCTCTCTGTAAATGGAGCTCTGCTGTCACAAACAGCTTTTCCCATCTGGAAAAGGAGGGAGAGGCAGGACACGGCCCTGCACAGCATCCTGCATCACAGTCAGGGTGTGGGCTGGGGGAAGCCGGGATACAGGGACGAACGACATCGCCTCTGTGACTCTGGTATTGCCCAGCGATACATGGATGTGGACATCCATCATGCAGATCAGGGTATCAGGCCTCATGACCTCTAATCTATCCAAGGGATATGTGCGCCTTGGGAAAACCTTCCCTAATATACTAGAGAAGCCATTTTGTTTCCTTCTCCATCATCTTTTAATATCATTTTTATGTTCCATTTCTGATCATCCTACCATTGATTAGGTTTTCCGTGTGGGAGACTTCAAAATCCATGGGGCCTGTGAGGGAAGGAGACCGAAGGAAGAGACAAGTTGAGGAAGCTGATGGGATATTATGCAGGTGCAGCCTTGCAGAAAGGCTTGGGATTCAGTTGCACAAGCCTGTGAGAGGGATTTCCCGTTTGTCTCAGGGATCACCTGATCCCAGGAGACAAAGGGATAGAAGATCCCAGTTGATGCGGCCAGACCTCTGGGATGGCCTAAATGGAAACCTGGGTGGTCTTCCATGATCCATTCATTCCCTAAAGACTAGCCACTGGCTCCCAGAACTGCTGTAACTACCGAAAATAACATGGGGAATAAAGACATTGCCAGTCCTTATGATGTGAGGTTTACAGTCTAGAATGGGAGGGGTTTCTGTTGAATAGTCATACAAGTTCATGTGTGACAGTCAAAATGACAACTGTGTAAATACTGCTGAATAGTATAAGCTATGAGCCCTGAATAAGAAGGGAATTTGACCACTGGTATAGTGAAGAAATGCTTCCCTAAGGAGGTGGTGGTTAAGCTGAGATCTGGGGCAGGAGAATATCAAACGAGAGACCTGCGCTGACAGAGAGAACATGGCCTGGGCATGGAGAAGCCTTCTGGTGGGGAGGAGCAGGACATATATGAAGAACGGACTGAACTGAGGCCAGTGTGGTTGAAGCAGAGATGAGGGCGCAGGACAGGGAAAGGACAACCGGGAGCAGACACAACGTGGAGCGAGGCTTATGACTGAAATGACGATGTTGTGAGAAAGCTTTATAAAAGGCCAGTGGGGAAAAGAACATGGGCCTGAGGTGTCAAGGTGTATGTATCTATCCTGTTTCAGATAAACTCTCCTTCCTGTAAGGAGCCAGGTAAGAGGAATTCCTCTGAAAGTCCTAACTTGTGGTCGCTCCAATGGTTGAGCTGCACAGGGGGCTGGAGAAGAAGGTTGAGTCCCCTCACACAGTGGAGCTTGACCTGGGGAGCAATCCCAGCTCCAGCAGAGTCCATAGGCACAGGGTGCATTGAATCTGTGGAAAGTAAAATATAAATTTTAATAGAATTAATTAAGGAAAATATTTTCAGGCATTTATTGAAGGAATAATTTGTTGAATGGGAACACAAAGAAAACTATATAATTTCAGTTGCATTAATTTAAACTATTGTATATCAAAACACACCATAAAAAATGAAAACCTAAGCTAAAGACTAGGAAAAGACATGAGTCTTTTTTTGCATACAAATGATAATGAGTCAGTGTGAAGTTACTTGTTTCCCAAAGTTGCCACAGAAGGGGCCACAGTAATGACCACGGGATGTCCGAGCTTTCCACTGCTGTCCAGCTGGACACGTGGTGACACAGCTGGTCCTCTGCTCCTTCTGACCAGGATGAGGAGGCTAATTATGGAGCAGCTGGGCAGGTGGAAGAAGAATGGACTTTATAAATAGACAAGTGTGTTTCCTAGTTTTGCTTCCTCTAAATCATGAGATGTTGGGAAAATCACTTAATGTCCCTGAGCTTTTTCATCCATAAAGTGGGTATAAGAATATTTGATTTGCATGATTGTTTCAAAGCTTTAAAACATGTAACATATACAAAGAATCTAGCTCACATTAGGGACTCAGTTGTCACTCTTCCATTGATGCCACCAAGACTTGACAAACTGCGGGATGATGCTGGGAGAGACGTGGAAACATTCGGTGCACACATGTGAGCCTGGGTCCTGGTAGGTTGGCTGAGAGAGCTCTGAGCTCAGCAGGAGAGGAAGTGGCTTTGAAACCCTAAAAGCTTCCTCGGGAGCAGGGAAACCAGGTGGAGCCTGCATGCTCTCTCACTGTTAGAGTCAAGGCAGGGAGGTTTGTGCACAGAACGCTGGTGACTCTGCAGGGCTGTGCCATGCTGCTGGCACAGAGATACAGGGCCGAGTCCATCAGGTCCAAGACGCTCATGTTTAGTCAGAGCAATAGTTACAGAACTGCCATACTAAGAATCGATCCGGGACATCTCCTTTTGCTCTTTGAACATTTTCATAAACCTCAGAGAGGAGCTGGGGGCCCTGATTCAAGGCCTGTTGGTACCAAGATACACCGGGGTGTTCAGAGAGAGGGGAATGTCTCAGAGTCACTGTCTGCTCTGTTGTTTTGATCAGGTATCTTGGCAATTGGCTGACTCTAGCCTCTACTGGGCTGTGGGAAACACAGATATAAAATGAGCACAGGAGGGACCTTGATGGTTTATCTGCAAGGTAAAGCTTAGAAAAGCAACGATCTCCTTGTCCACAGGGAGCAAAAGACAAAGCACCGCCCAGTAGAGGAGCCTGGAGCCCATGGAATGGCCGGGTGGCCACACTGTCCCTCTTGCAGTTAGGGTTCTGCACTTCTTGGGTAAGAGCTGAGTTCTCAGCTTCATTTTTCCTAATTGGAGGATTATCCTGTGATGGCGCTGCCCTGGGGTTAACACCCAGCAGCTTCCTGAGGTCCAGTGCTCAGTGCTACCCCACACACCAGATTCCCCTTCTGTGGCTGCAGGGCAGGAGTGCTGGCGTAGGGTGAAGTCCCTTCCCACACAGCTCTGTTGGTTTTCCCTGAGGCAGGTGATCCTGTGCTGCTTGTGCCCTGGCAACTAGGATGTCTGGTCTCCCTCTCGCCCTCCTCACGCCTGAAGTTCTCTGTGCTGGAACTCACCTGGGAGCACATCAGCTGAGGGGGATAGGTCTGTGTGTAATCCTCTCTGTTCCTTCTCTGCCTGTGTGTCCTCAGTCATCTCTCTGATGCTGGGTTCAAACCAAGCTTTGTTTTTATCTTTCCCTTCCCCAGGCATTATTCCCAGTCACTGCTCTACGTGGCCAGTGATGCAGAGTCACCAAGATTTAGTCCATGTGATTGAGTCAGAAGTGGGCCTGAGTTGTCTATAAATTACTAGGAGTAGAAATGCCCTAGAAACCATGCTCTTTACTGGCTTACAGCACAGACCTTGTCAATTTGGGATTTGTCACTCTCAAGCCCATCCCGGGAGCAGTGTTCTGGATAGTATACATTTATCCCTCCAGATGCAGCCTCTATGGATTATATTAACTGGGCTCCTGTCTCCTCTACCTCGCACTTGAGTTTTGCTTATGAAAGATAATGGCAGGAGAGTAAGGGTAGCAGCTCACCAACTGTCCTGGTCTGCAATATCTGTCCCTTGGTTCCCTTCTTGCTGGATACACTTCATAGTAGCTGCTTTTCCCTACCATGACCACAGCACCTGGCAGGCAGCCCTCTCCCTAAGCCACAGGGCCCAATAGCCCAGGGAAGCACAACTCTCCTCATTTCAGGCCAATGGGGATAAGAGCCGCCCACTTCTGCTCGAAGGATGCTTCTCCTTCCCTAAGTGGTTTCCGTTAGCCCTGCCCCATCTTTGTAAACAGTCCCTTCATTGTCGCTCCTCAACTCTGCCAGAACCCTGTCTAATAAACAGAGCAAAGTAAAAATGAGACCTGGAAAATGTACTTTCCCTTAAAATCAAAGTAAGAGTCCTAACATTCTGCAATTAGCAGTAACAGAAGTCCTAACAGTCTGTGATTAGCATGGCTGAGACAATCAGCGGAAGCATAAAGAAATATTCAGTATGAAAGTAAATACTGTAATGTGGGGACATAGGGTCTGAAGAGGCTCCAGGGAAGAATGACTGTCTGCCCTCACCCACTCCTCCCTCGGGAAGCCTACAGCAAGGGGCTTTCTTCATATACACAGTGGATCCCACAGTGCTCCATGCACATCCCTCTTCAGAACCTTCCCTCTGTTCCCACAGCGTGCGCCCCTCACTGGGCACTGCCCTCAGCTTCAGGGATCACCTTTGGTTTAAGAGGCAAAAAGGGAAGAATTGGGCAAATTTTTAAGGAGAGTGGGAAAATTTTAAATATTTGAAACAATGAATTGTGGAGAAAGACAGAGTGAGCTAAGAAGAGAATTAGGATAGAATCCAAAAGCAGGATATAAAAGCAGGTAAGGTTAGGGACTCTCGATTTGTCACGATACCAGTTTGTGCATGTGTGTGACTTGTTCTGCCAGCACTTAGCTGCTGCTGTGAAAAGAAGAGATCAATACATCCACTTTGCTCTGGATTTCTGTAATATAAGGGCAACTTCAGAAGATCATGGTAAAAGAAGGAAGACTATCTGCAAGGTAGGATTAAAAGAATGTAACATCATCGAATCTACTCTAGTGTAAGGTAATGAAAATATGGAATGACCCCAAGGAACAGAAAGAAAGAATAGTTACTAATGGATAGGAGATCTCAATGGTGTCAAAGAACAGATATGGTGGGATGAGAAGCTGTGGGCAGATGGTGAGATGATTTATTTGTGATTTGGGAGGGGGAGCATTTTCAGCTGATGACAAAGAACAAGGAATGATGTTATTACAGTGGAGCAGTGGGGCAAGAAAGAGGAAAGACTCATAACTTTAGGGTAGGGAAACCTGCATTACATAGGATGCAAAGGGCAGTAAATGTGAAAGAAAAAAAGGATAAGTTACGCTTTATAAACACTTTAAACTTCCATTCACTAAATGGCAACATTAAGAAAGTGAAAAGGCAAGCCACTCTGGGTGAAGATAGACCCAGTATGTTTAATAGAATCTAGGATATAAAACTATCTCCTACAAATCAATCATACAAAGACCACCCAATTTTTAAAAATGGACAAAGTTAGAAGCAGACACTTTACAAAAGAAGATAGGAATGGCCAAAAAGCATATGAAGAAATTAAATACCATTACTCAACAGTGAAACGCAAATGAGATACCACTACACACTCAATAGAATGGCTAACAATACAAGACAGAGATAGCAAATGTTGGTGAGAATGTGGAGCTGGGGGAATTTCTATCCCTTGTTATTGTAAATTATTGCAGCCACTTAGGAAAACTGTTCAACAGTTTCTAAAAAAGGCAAACGTGCATCTTACCCCATGAATCAGTTATTCCACTCTTATGTCTATACCTAAGGGAATGAATGCATTTATGCACAAAGACCTGTACAAGAACATTCGGAACAGCTTTATTCATAATACATGAAGACTGGAACAACTCAGTCACCCATCTATAGGAGAATGGAGAAACACATCGTGATACACAGTCGAATGCTACTCAGCAATATGAAGAATAAACTACGTACATACAAAACAAAAGTGCATTTCACGTGTATTAACTTTTGAGAAAAATAAGTCAACCAAAAGAGAATATGTACTATATGGCCCGTGTATAACAAGATCAAGAATAGACAATACTATGGTGATAAAAATCAGAAAAGCTGTTATCTCTTGGAAATAAGTTGATTGGGAAGGAGCATGAGGACATTTTCTGGGGTGATAGAAACCTTCTCTATCTTGATTTCAGTCATGGTCACACTGGTGTACGCATTTGTCAGAATTTGCCAAACTATCCATGTATTAATTTGAGCATTTTAATCTCTATTAATTATATCTTAATCAAATATTACTAAAACATAAAGGAACAAATAGCATGAAAGATGGGAGTCATATGCAATTTTATGCTTCTGTTCCATGAAGTCCAGTTTAGAAGTGAATCACACCCAAAGAAGAGAGGCCAGGAGCACTCACAACCATAAAATGTCGAGAATGTGAGAAGTTCTCAGTGACTGAAATATACAGCATCCAAATTTGGCTTCAAAATAAGCTGGACCGACAAGTTTGCAGAGAAGCAGCTGAGGATCAACGGATGAAGGAAAGCTGTAGCCAAAAAACTTCAAAAAAAAAAAAAATACTCAAAAGCTGTTGAAATCCTTCCACGAATCCTGAACTGCTGAGAACTCCATAATTTGGTAAATCACTCATTCATCAGTTTCACCATTTAGTCTTTTATTTAGGCTTTCAGTCTATTGGTCAGTTAGTGAAGTGAGCTTTTGCCATGGAAGCAGCCTGCTCCCTCTCTGCGAGCAGGTCCTGGGTGAGCCAGCGCTTCCCAGGCAGGCTCCCAGGGTGCACAGGGCACTGCAGGGGCTCATGGGGCAGCAGCAGGACATGGGAATTGCACGTCCTGTGAAGCCCAACTATGGATCTCCCAGTCTCAGAGTTAACGGATCCCAAGTAAAGAAACGTTGCTTTTGGGTGCAGACTTCTACCTGTAAGGAGCCAAGAAGAGACACAGGCTGGGGATGAATAAACTTATTGCCCGTATCATTTTGTAATATTTTACAAGAAAAAAAATTGAGGAGCTCATGAATCTTAATACAAGCCGGGGGAACGGTAACACTTAGCTTCCTTCCTTAACCTGCCCTCCACAACCTCAGAAGACTCAGACTCTGCTCTGTGCCCACAGAGGGGGACTTAGTTTGTGGTCTCCTTTGGTAATTCTACACTTCATCATCTTTAGGTCTCATGCTGCTGTTTGATGCGTCTACTAACATTTCCCCTAACTGGTTTATTTACTTGTGAGTTTTATGAGTTGTTATTAAATTTTTTTTTTTTCCTCCAGAGAATAATTGCTTCATATTCAATGGTTTTGAAGCCCAAGGCAACTTTATATAACAGATTTAGACTTGGAGAATCCAGGTCACTCAGGGAGTTTAAAGCTGCTCAGCTGCTTTCTCCTTTGTTCTTCACCACTGAAAAGAAAATGAAAATAAACATGGTGGACACTACTGTTCCTCTGTTTTACTCAATCACCAGAATATTCCAAATTGAGTGAAATAACGTTAAGTGTTATTTGCGCTTTCTCACACGCACACTTACACGCTCCACAATCATGGGCCTCAGTTCACACTAGGGTTCACGTGGCACAGAGCCCCTCAGACTGAGATCCCCTTACTGGGAAGTCTGATGAGGGCTTCACAGGAGCAGTTTTTCTCCGTGAGACAGGGGCCTCAGGAAGGAGTGTCCCTCATGCTTGTGGCTGCCCTTTTTAGGCAGAGAGCAGCTGGCTGTGCAGCACTGTGTATTCACTGCTGGCACAGGGGTACAGAGAGGTCTGGTTGGTGCTGGCTGACTCCAGGGTCAGGGGGAAATTCTCCTTCTTGTTTCGGAAGACACTGTACCCTTCTGGGACATTCCCTCTGGTAGTGCTTCTGACATCAGTTGAATAATGGATCAGCCTTGGCCCCTCTCCTGGGTCTTGTTGATACCAGAACATTGAAAGATGGCTCATATTCTGGGAACATTCCAGGATCATCTTGTCTCCTGTTTGTGTAATATGTTATCTCGGCGTCTGGGTGATTTCAGCATCCATGGGTCCTATTGGAGAGGCAGACACAAGGTAAAGACAAGGCTTAAGGAGTAACCTGGAGCCACAAAGGAAAGACAAAGGCTTGGAGCTTGGACTTTGCAAACCAATGGAGAGGTTTCCAGCTGAGTCCAGAACTCACCTGCTCCCAGGAGACAAAGAGTCACACAGAAGAAGTTGAGGCTCATGACAGGGTCAGGGTGAGAGGGGGTCATCTCAGCTGAATGCTGTGATCCATAGTACTGAACGAGGTAGCTCTGAGCCTCTTCTCAAATGGACAGAAGAGACTGGTGGGATGTTACTACCCTTCACCCCTGCAGATTCTCCCTGGTACAGGGTCCCTTCCGACTTTGCTCAGGCTGGGTCAGCTACTCTTCTCATAGGCATTACTTAACAAGGCCTGCAGGGGAGATGGGGTGTGGCTTCCCTACACTGAGTTTAGGGTGCACCCCACCCCCTTGGTTTCCCACTTTCCTCTGAGACAGTTGCTCTTCTGTGCACCTGCCCCTGACATCAAGGCTGCCTTGCCCAATTCCTTCAACTGTGGATCTCCTTAAAGTTTGGAGGGACCTCCCACTTCTTCCATAGCTGAAGGGAGCCTGGCAATAACTGAAAACTTCTTCAACATCTGCCTAATATAAGATCCGCTCCTAAGTTTTTCTTAACCCTTGCCACCCAGGCTGCTCTCCCAGACTCTCCCCAGAGTGGCTTGTATCTCAATGGCATCACAGTGCCATCTTGTGGCCAATAAGTGAAGCTTCATCATTGTTTTCCTGTGCAATGGCCCAAGGGATGCTGGGAAGTGTCTGCATGGTCTGCAGCAAGCATCCTGCAGAAGCAGTATCCTGAAAGTTTTATGCTCAGCTTTCTTAAATCCTAATCCCCGCAATAATTCTAACCCTGAGTCTATTCCTTGGAGTTACTATGCTTAAAATCCCACCCTCATTCGACTATCACATTTTCTGGCAGCTACAGTCCAACTGAGTTCTCTCTTCAAACTCTCTTCTGAAAGGGAAAGGGACAGAATGGGAGAAATCAAAGAAAATAATATTTAGTCTAAAACAAGAAGAAAGGCAGAGAAATTGAAGTTAGGCAGTTAGGCAGGTTCTTTTATCTCTATTACTAAAGATAAACAAAAATGAACACCCCCCCCCCCAAATGACCCTCAATATTACCTCCAAAATATATCAATAAAGGACTGTGAAGATAATGAGATTATCTTCAAGATGAGACCAAATGTGTATGAGTAAAAAGTAAAATTGGAATATAAGAAAAATATAGGACATCTTGTAAGGCAATAAATAATCATGGAGGAAACTGTACGTAACAGGGAAAATAACGATGGATGAAATTAAGATCAGCAAAGGACATTCTATACAAAATGATAACTTGTACAATGTACACCTGCTGACTTGAGCAGCAGGGAGGGAAAGGATGATTCTGGAAGAAGCAGAGGAGTTGTGGGAGATAAGAACACACTGGTACAAAATGGTATTACAAGGAAGCTGATTCTTCCAGGGTCCTGTGGAGAAAGGTGGCCAAAATTGGAGACGAGGTCTAGGAAGGAAGGCCCTGGAATGGCATTCCAATGACCAGGAATTCCCCCCAAGCCCTGGCCTTCCTCAGTCCCAGGAGACACAGGACAACAGAGCAAGGAGTGCTTTGCTGCTGCCACAATCAAAATAAGACCAGGAAAACTCCCTTCCAAGGACACTCATTCTCTGGGGAAATAACTCTGGAGTCCTGAGCCACCACAATCTCTGAGAAGTGGATTTGGGGAGACTGTCATTCCCCTTACCAACCATGCAAGGCTCAGCACACCTCTACTACGCCTTAGTCTATGACTTTCAATCCCAGTCCTGGAGCACTGGGTTATCTCTGAGAGCTCCCGGAAGCCCATAATTCATAATCCTATCAGCTCTGCCCATGGCTGTAGATTTCACAGATACAAACTGAAGCTTCACCCACAGATGGCTGCAAGATGTTATCCCAATATAATCATTTATAATAAATAATATATAACAATATATGATATAGCAAATGAAACAAATAAAAAGGAAGAGGGGCGTTATTATAAAGAAAATACCCAATTTTCTGGAGTTAAAGACCTCAGGGAAATGATTTCATATAGAAGGCTAGGACACCAGATAAAACACTCAATTGCTAGAAATCACATTTATTCAGGGAATCAGAGGAAGCTGGAGAAGTTGTTGTGAAAGTATGCGTCAGTCTCACTCTTAAGACTGGAGATGGGAAAATGAAAACAAAATAGAGGAAATATGCTGCTTAAAGGAGGCAGAGAAAATAAAGTCTTGTTGTTATCAGTGTTGTGTTGCTCAATGAATCCCCACCCCAAAGTAGTAAAGGCCTTTACTTCCACCAGGAAGATGGGCTTGATAGTGTTTGCAGAAAACTTACAATGTGATGGGGATAGAAGAGGCTTTAGAAGAAAGAATATGCCTGAGGAGGTAAACTTCCCAGATTCCGACAGCAAATGCAGAGGAGACACTGTCACTACACAGAGCCAAAGCTGTGTATGTGGGCAGTGACCTTAAAGTCCGACAGAAGACTGTTCATGTCCAGGACATTCAGTCCTTGCCTTGGAGGGTTGAGCTGGCCCTGGGACTCCTAGAACCCAATGAGCCGTGATTATTTCCATCCACCAACATTCACAGCCACAGTATTTCAGGAGGGAATCTATGGTCTCTTTCTACCGAAAGAACAGCAGATGTTCAAGTCTACTTCTTCTCATGCGGAATAAAGAGGAAAGAATGATCTGTTCACAGTCTCTAGGAGCTGCAAGGAGAGGCAAGTACGGAGTTTGTGAAGAGGAACGAGGAGATTGTGCCACACTGTTGCTGAGCAGCTGGCACAGAGATACGGGGCTGAGTTCCTGGGCTCCGTGCACTGGATCTTCAGATTGAATATGTTCGCTCAGGTCTCTCAGCAAAGATCCCATCATTAGGCATCCCTGATGTGTCTGCTGCATTCTTCTTTAGGAAGAAAATAAAAAACTCCAGGCCTTGCCCCAGGGTCTGTCCATTCAATAAAGGGTAGCATGACCAGAAATAGGATCACACCTAGGAGCTACAGCCTGGCACCTCTCTGTGACCCTGTGCCTAGGGGACTGGGAGACTCCAGCACCTGTGTCACCTGTGAGGACAGAAGTAGGGAACCGTAAGGAGGAAAACAATTGTAATCATCCAACACACACACACACACACACACACAGAAACTGCTTGGTTTTCTGAGTACTTATCTGCTCCCAGGAGACAGCAGAGGACCCTGGTGCCCATGGCAGGGTCAGGGCAGGAATGGGAGGTTCAGCAGGTCAGGGTCCCTCTGAGCATGCGCAGAGGAGAATGAACATCCCTTTGTCCCCACCAGGCAGTTCCCATAATTATATCACTGTTTCCATCAATCTCCATAACCTCAGGGACACACAATATATATTATAACATACTTGGATTACTAATTTAAATATTTACAAGCTCTTTTTAAAAAAAATCAGAGCATGGTTGTCACTTTTGGCTCCAGTGCTGTCATGATACCATGATCTCATGTTACATCTCTAAGTTTATCTTCTCATCTACCTATTACTCCTCTGTCTGCTGGGCAATTTCACTAGGATATCTCGACAGCACCTCCAATACAAGATACCAAAAGTGAGTTCATTGTCTTCTCTGTACATCAGAATCTCCTGTGAGCATCTCTAGTTCTGTCACTATCCTCTCCATCCTCCTTGTCATACATGCTCAACATTTTCCATTTCTTAGGACAGCGTGGGCATTGTGGGCTTGACGTGGCTTTGCCCTAGAATGCACTGACATATTCAGAGATACAAGAGATGAAAAGATTCCCTGGGAAAATATCTGACTGGGAAGTGCCTATTCCTTCTGCAGGTCAAAGACCAATTCCCCTCTCTGTGTTCATTCATCTCCATGCGGTGTTGTGTCTCCACAGCCAAGAGCAAAGCCTCGTGTCATTCTAAGTCACCATGTATTAAAAAATAGGTTCCTTACAGATTATTTGTGGAAGAAGCCTCTGCTTCACCTTTAAAACCCTGGTATGCAATATACAATAATAAATTCACCTGTCCTTCTGGAAACCTATGAAGTTGTGTTATAGGTAATGTAACTTTCCTTTCACTGCTCTCAGAGCTTCTAATTGCCCTATAGCCATTAATGTTGGGCCAGTTTTATTAGTCAACTGGAGTTACAAAATCCTTTCCTTTGTGGGGACAGGGGAAGCAGGATCAGAGAAGACTGAGTGGTTGGGAGCAAGGTTATGGGGTCAGGGAGGAGGATATTCTGTAGCTCTGTGTCTTTGCTGTTTGCCCAAGAAGTACTACCATTCAAATGTATGAAGTAAAATGTTTGGCTGACTTGTGTGAACACTGTCAGAAGTGTCTGCTTTGTGATTTCACTATTCTCTTCCAAGTATTATCGCTCATCCTGTTCCTGCCACTGGACATCTCGGAGTCTGAGTAACTCCACCCCTGGAGCCTGTGAGTGTTGGAGATGGTGATGGAGATGGAAGCTGGAGACTGTCCTACAAGTCTACTTGGGTTTTCCCAAGATTACAGTCCAAGCAACTGGATTCATGGGCAAAACATATTCCCACATTCCTGGAATTGCTTGATTTCAAGAAACAAAGGACAACCACGTATAAATTTCTGGAACCCCCAGCAGGGTCGGGTCAGCACTGGGGCATCTCCATCTCCCTGCTTAGGGCTGTGGTCCGGGAGATGCTAGTACTCCTCAAGGGCAGTTTATAACAGCCTCAGAAAATGTGTTGGAAAGCTGTCTTTCTTTTTCTATTCTCTATAATATTTTGTATAAAATTGAAATGATCTACTATTTGACCATTCGGCAAAATTTGACAGCAAAACTGTCTGCAGCTAATATTTTGAGAGGTGGGTACATGTCAACTATTGACTCAGTTGTGTTACTATTTCATATATTCTCATTTCTTTCTAATTTAATGATCATTTTCATAGTATTCTTTTACAATTTGAACTCTGTTGTGTTTTTAGTTATCTCTTTTTAATTCCTAATTTTTTTATTTATCACCATTTTTCCTTCATCAGTCCTGCTTAAAGTGTGTACATTTTATTAATTTCCAAAACAACATTTGTCATCGTTGAGTTTCATTAACATATTTTGCTTTTTGTTTCATCTGTTTTTGTTCTGTATATTCATGATTTTATTTATTTTTTTAATTTTGGGGGGGCATTATTCTGTACTTTTTCCTAAATCCTGAGCTTAATGTTAGCTTCTTATTTTTTTGCACTCATTAGCCTTTTGTATCTATATATTTCCCTCAAAGCACAGTTTCAGTTGCAGCATTTATTTATTATGTCTTATTCTCAGTATCTCTTATTTCTAAACATTTTTAAATTTCTATTAAAATTTCTGGTAAAAATCAGGATTTATTTGGAATTATTTTTTTACATTTATAAATATGAGGTTTTTAAAAAGTTATCTTTTGTTTTTTTCTTTAATCTATAAGGTACTATTGTTAAAGAAGATTATCCTTATGAGACCAGTACTTTAAAACTGATTGGGGGGCTGACCCCGACCCCGTGGAC
This sequence comes from Equus przewalskii, assembly GCF_037783145.1. Classification (NCBI taxonomy): domain Eukaryota; kingdom Metazoa; phylum Chordata; class Mammalia; order Perissodactyla; family Equidae; genus Equus; species Equus przewalskii. The sequence goes on along the minus strand of NC_091834.1, from coordinate 95,248,990 downwards.
TAGTGGTTAAGTTCGCGTGCTCCGCTGCAGGCGGCCCAGTGTTTCGTTGGTTCGAATCCTAGGCGCGGACATGACACTGCTCATCAAACCACGCTGAGGCAATATCCCACATGCCACAACTAGAAGGACCCACAATGAAGAATATACAACTATGTACTGGGGGACTTTGGGGAGAAAAAGGAAAAAATAAAATCTTAAAAAAAAAAAAATTAAAGAAAGGAAAAAACTGATTGGGACCTCCTTCCTGGACTAAGCAATAGTTATTTTACATAAATTTTCAATGTTTAATTGTGAACTCTTTTTCTAATTTGAGTTTGCAGGCTTTTATATTTTTTCCTTACATTGGTCGCATTAAATGTATTGTTCAAATGTTACGTATCTTCACAAATTTCTTGTCTATTGAGCTATTACTTATGAAGGAACTCTCGTTAAAATATTCTGCCACAATGGTACTTTTGTCAACTTCTCATTTTATATTGTCATTTTTGTATCTGAAGCAATATTTCTTATACATACATGTTTGTTAGAAATTTAATCTTATAGTGAGAAATGCAACTTGCCCATTTTGTAGCCATTGAAATAACTGAACTAAGTGTTAACATGTACCAATCTTAGAAAAGCAATACAGATGCTTTTTGCCTTGGGTATTTTTTAGGTTAAAATGGCTACACCAGGTACATCAGGGGCAGGCCCAGTGGCACAGTGGTTAAGTTCACCGCTTCGCTTTGGCAGCCTGGGGTTTATGGGGCTGGATCCCGGGTGCAGACCTACACACTGCTTGTCAAGCTATGCTGTGGTGGCAACCCACATAGAGAGAAAATAGAGGAAGATTTGAACAGATGTGAGCTCAGCCACCATCTTCCTCACCAAAACGCCGCCCCCCAAAAACAAAAAGGTAAATGTCTACACTAGATTTCTTCTCATTGGGTTTTTTTGATTACTCTGTGTTCTTAAAAGTTAATATGTTTCTCTTTTTTAATAGTATATAATGATGTTTTTAAACTCAATCTGACAATTTCAAACTGTCAAGATTTTAACAGGCAAGGTCCATTAATATTGAGTTTTATTAATGATATTTTTGTGTTTATTTCTAACAGCATTTCTGGTGCTTTATATTTGTCCTGCTTTCTCCTTTTTTTTGTTTCTCTTGGTTCTCTCTTTTCTCCTTCTTTGCCTTCTTTGAATTAATTCTATTTTCTTTAATATTCCCTTTTCTACCTCTGTATTGAAGTTACGTACTCTATTTCTGCCTTTTTAATGATTACTCATTTTTAAAAAGCATGCACCATGGAAAGTCTATTATATATCTCACTCTTTTCAAACTGAATAAGAAAATATGAACATTTTAAATTCAATTAATTTGGCCCAAAGATATATGCCATCTTTCTATGCCAAAGATATTTAATGCTAGCACCCATATTAGACACTAGTCGTAGTACTCAGGCTGTGTAAATTTGGGCACATGACTATCAGATTAAATTGACTCCATCACATATGTGTTCCACACCTTTCTTCTGGGATCATCTTCCATCTTTCTTAAGTATAATTTGAGATTTTCTCTTATTCTCCCCTCCTGAAAATATTTTTCCATCAACCCCGTTCTTAAATGAATAAGGACCACAATAATAATTGTTTTTCTTAACCTCCTTTCTTAACTTTCACAGTTGCTCTCAGTCTAATTATTACTTTAGGAGATATTTGTCTTTTCTTTTTGGCTGCTTTCAAAATCTTCTTTGTCTTTCATGTTTTACAATTTCTCTATGACATATCTATTTACCTTACTGAGGGATTCATCTGCATTCTTGTTTTGAATCTGAGGATTTATGTCTTTAATCACCTCTGAAAAATTCTCAGCCAAAATCTCATACAATATTGTCTTATATATACCTATTTTCTCTTTCTGAAACTTTAACTATATGTAAGAAAAAAGAGGAAGCTCTAATAAAATGTTATGTGTGGTCTAATAAACTAGAAGCTCTCATTTTTTTATCCCTGTCTTTTAACTTCTCTTTCACATTTCATCTTTAATTTTCTGTGCTACATTCTATGCAATTTCTTCAGATCTATCTTTTATGTTATTAATAATCTCTTTAGGAGCATATACTCTGATGTTTAACTCATCCATTATCTTTTTCAGTATTTATATTAATCATTTCTAAATATTCTACTTGGTGCTTTTTTGCTAGCTGATGTTTTTTGATAGCCTTTACTTCCTTGCTTATGTCTCAAATGCCTCTTGTATTCATTTGAATATAATTTTTCAAACTTTCATATGTTAAAATGCCAAATGGCTGTCCATCACAAATGCTTATTATTTCTGCTCAACTTTCCTCACTGGTTTTTGTCTTAGTGTTCTTAGTAGTGGGAGAATATCTGTTTAATGTTAATCTGTGGGATTCTTGAGAGGCCTGGATGGAGAGTACAGAACTTCAAGAGTTCCTACTTTTTTCAAGCTTCTCAAATTTAACTCCAAAATTCATGAGCCCAAGAACTGTCAGCTGTACTCTGGGCTGTGAAATAAATGTGTGCCTTTAGGTTCCTAGTATCAGAAAATTATCTCAGGGCAGCCCCAGTGTTAGATTCAGAAAGCAATTCTGATATTCTCATTTTTTTAAAATTACATTTGCTCTAGAAATTAACCCATAAGGCCATGTAGTTGTAACATTTTCTTCCTGTTCTTCCAAGGGGATTATGAAAATTCTTAAATCTACAGGCATCCCCTCTTCCTTCCTTTTTGCCTAACCCATAATTTCAAGAAATCCTAGGTATCAGAATTATATCTGTAGAACTTGTATTCATCAGGTTAAGGACTGTGCCATATTTTAAATTGGAAATTCACGCTACTGACAACACAACTTGCACAAACAAATGTGCCTGAGCTTGTTCAATATGGGAAACTTCTTGTATAAACTCACAGCACACTGTCTCATGGGGGCCTCACTGACTCTCGTACATTCTGGGTAACTGGGAACTGAAATGTGAAAACCACTAGGACCCCAAGTCCTTGCATCAAAGATTTATTCTACCATCAGTCAATTTAATATTATTAGGGAGCAAAAGCACTCTGTTTACTACTGAGTGCTGACTTTTGCAATGTAGAATTAATATGCTTTACTTGGAAGTCATATGTTTTGGTTTTAGTAGATTAAGAACTTACACTAATTGTGAATTAAGCCTGCCAGGCTAGAATTGGCCAGAAGACAGAGCTCTTTGCTGAAAAGACCAAGTTTTCAGAGGGCAGTCACTGTGGTGCAGGGAGGAGGCTGGTATCTGAATAATTTGCCCTGTTGTGACAAGATGATGGGACATGTGAAGTCCTGGGTACTCAGCTGATTGGGTGAGGAGAGTGGCCAGACTTGTCTCACTAGGAACTGATTGTGGTCAGTGGAGGGAAAGATTGCCTTGAGAAATTGTCTTTCAGTCATCTCACATGTGTTTGGGGCTCTTTAGCCCTCTCTGCTCTTTCCTGTTTTGGGGTCAGGTCTCTCCTTGGGGAGCAGCATCTCTACTGCACTGTATTCCTGCTGCCATTGCAGAAACGCACGGCTATTCCCTCAGCTCTGAGGATTTAACTTTGGTTTGTCATCAGATCTCTGAGCTGATCAGTTATGAATCTATGAAGAACATTTCTCAGACTGTGGAGCCCAAAGGGAAACTAGAGTGCTTGCCTTCGGGTACAACAGAACTGGATCCAGGGATGTTTCTAGAGATGAGATTGCATCCCCTGTCTCCAGTGGTCTACTCACTCTGACCAGGTGTCCTGGGGTCCCTGCAACTCCAGCATCACAGAGGATCATGAGGGAGAGAGAGGCAGGACACAGAACCCTCCCTCTGAGTAGCGGGGAGACGGTATCCCCAGTCATGGGAGAGACGTTTGTAGCTGACAACTGGAAAATCCAGAACAGAGACGTCTCAACTGTGTCCACAATTCACCTGGGGAACAGGTGTACCCAGAAGTGTCTGACCACGCAGTGGGACCTTGAATGGGAGCATGAATAGGAGTTAGTTACTATGCCTCTGCAGGGTCCATGTCCTGTGCAGAGGAAATAGCTTTTGAAGTCTCTGAGATGGGAAGGGATGTGACACAGAAGAGGGAAGGGCAGTATGGCTGGAGCAGAGAAGGTGGGATCAGCTGTGCAAGCTGGGGCCAGGGACGTAGCGAGAGGAAAGACCCGGTAGGGCCCGTGAGGTGACCGTCCTGGACAGGAAAGTTGGGCAGGAGCACACATCCCATGGGGGTGGGGCTGGAGGAGGACCTTAGAGAGAGGAAGCAACAAGGTGCCCAGGGTGAAAGGGGTCCTGATGTATCTACTTACCAATGACTTTCCAACCTGGAGGTGTCAGACTGAGGCCCATGAGTAGAAAAATAAGAGTTGGGGAAGCACTTTCCCAGCTAACGGGAAAGCTGCAGAAGAAAGACAGAGAGCAACGGTGGAGACATGTCCTCCTGAGGCCCTGAGGTCAGGGCCAGGCCTGGCTGAGACCGACCTGGAGACGGACCTCAGCACACTCAGGGGTTCACACTGCACACACAGGCCACTCAGGGTGCCATTTCTCCCTGAGATAGAAGTCCGCAAAGGGTTCAGCTAAGACCAGGCTGCAGGGCCTCCCCCCAGCTTTTTGTGCAGAGAGGAGTCAGCTGTGCAGCGCTGTGGACTAACTGCTGGCACAGAAATACACAGATGTCTGGGAGGGCGTAGCAGACACCAGTATGAGGGGGAAGTTCTCTGTATTTGATCTGGAGACTCTGTACCCATCGGGAACATCTCTGTTTGCAGTGACACCAGCACCAACTGAGTAGTGGATCAGCCTCAGCCCATGTCCCAGGTCTTGTCGATACCAGTACATAGAGTCGTGGTTCATATCCTGGGTACATCTCAGTGTCGTGTTCTGTCCTGTCTTCAGGACCTGGAATTTTGGGGTCTGAATGACACCAGCATTCACTGCACCTGTGGAGAAGGAGATGAAGCTGATGCTGCAGACAGGACAGAAAGGCTTAGCAGTGGGACCTCGAAATTTTCACTCATGAAAATCCCTGCCCAGGACTCACCTGCCTGCAGGAGACAAAAGGCCACCCAGCACAGGAGGCCACCACTTATGGCAGGAGCAGGGCAGACGGAGGGGTCTTCTGGGTCTCTGTGCTGATGAAATGGGAACAGGACTCTCCAGGGAGTCATTCGGAGATGTCACTCTCCCTGCCTGGGCCCCAGAGCCACCTGTCACAAGGGGTCACACTTCTTCCCCTAGAAGGTCCAATCAAAAATAAATGCACAAGGAACAGCTTAGTATGGGAAGCATGCATTTCTCGGAATTGACACAAGTCTCACAAGTTGCTCTTAAGCTTTTGATCAGCAGTTTGTAACTTTATGTGTATTTATTACTCTGATATAATTTTTCATTAATACATTGGATTTATAGATTTACGTATTTCTGTAGTTTTGAGTTTTAGGGAAAATCCTTTCAGTGAAAGGCTTTCTGGTGCCCTTTCTGACTCTTGCATCCCAAAGACTCCTTTAAGCATCCGTTTCTACTTTGATTACCGACCAGCATCCTGTTAAGGTCCTTCTACGTACAATGATTCTCCTGGTATCCAGTTGCCAGACCACAGGGGCAGTCTCATCAGCATTTTAGGAAACATTTTGCTCTGTTTCTCATCATTTCCCAAAGATGGGACACCTGCCAACTGTAGCTAGAGGAAGTTCATATTCACCAGAGCAGTGGCTTCCCGGATTTGGGGTGAGACAGCAGCATGCAGAGCAACCTCACACCTGTGACTGACCTTTCTCTGTGGCAAGATGATGGCTGCTAAGTACTGCAGGTGACCTCCTGGCACAAAGGAGTCCAGATATGTGAGAGACACGGGGAGAGGGGGCAGACTCCAGGGTATGTGACAAATGCTCTCTTCTTTATTTGAGGCATCCATTCCATGGGGAATATCTCCTTGTGAAGAATGGCTGCTGTTAATTAATTAACATGTCACGGAGCTCAAAAACTGTTTGTTATTGCTCGCAATCCCGCACGTAGAAGGACCTTGTACTTGGTTAAACACTCTGCTGTCATGATCTTCAAATTCTCTATAATATTTGAACCATGGGCTCTGCAAATTATGTAGCTGGTCCTGAGTACAAGGCTTTGGACCTGAGGTCGCCTCCTGAGGTGCTGGCTTCCCTTTAGTCGAGCCACATGTCTTGGGTCTGGGTGACTCAGCATCACTGGGGCCTCAGAGAGGACACAGAAACAAAGGTCAGAACCAAAGGAGGAACCTGATGCTGTAACCACAACAACAGGCCTTGAAGCTGGGGTCTGACTAGTCTGTGAGTGGCTTCCAAATCTGTGCCTGGGACTTCTCTGGTCCAGGAGACAGAAGGACACCCGGCAGGGGAGTCTGGAGCCCAGGCAAGGCCAGAACAGAAAGGAGGGTTTTCCAGCTCAAGGCTCACATTTTGTGGGATGGACACTTGGGGTCATGGTAAAGCAAACCCTTCTCCCGATACAGAATGACCTTTCAATAAAGTCATTACTGCGTGTGGTCTGCTGAGCCCCAGCATGCAGTGTGTGCACATGAAGCCTGGCTCGACGTGTGTCTGATGGGAACTCAGAATAATTTCCTTGCAGATGATGAATTTTTCTCAAAATATCATTATAAAATAATTTGAAAGAATGGGTACGTGAGAAAAGAAACGAGTGAAAATAAGAAAGTAAATTTTATAAAAGCAGCTTTAACCACCCAGAAAGACCTTTTGGTGATCATTTTATCAAACCATCTACCTCCAAATAGAATTCTCACTAACATGGATCAGGGATCTTGCATGGTTTCAAGGACTTGTTAATCCATAACACTTTCCAGGAGCACCTAACTCTCTTAAATAGTTATTATAATAGGTGGAGATTTTATTTGCTTTTTGTTTTTGTTTTTGTTTTTGAGGAAGATTAGCCCTGAGCTAACATCTTCTGCCAATCCTCCTCTTTTTTCTGGGGAAGAGAGGCCCTGAGCTAACATCTGTGCCCATCTTCCTCTACTTTTTATGTGGGACGCCTACCACAGCATGGCTTGCCAAGCAGTGCCACGTCAGCACCCAGGATCTGAACCAGTGAACCCAGGGCTGCTGAAGTGGAACGTGCAAACTTAAACGCTGTGACACTGGGCCAGCCCAGGTGGAGATTTTAAATTGCCACTAAAAAATGCCTGAGCAAAACTAATCGATAGTGATAGAAATCATATCATCGGTTGTCAGAGATGGAGAGACCATTGCAAAGGAGCCTGAGGGAAATTTCTGGGTGACGGAAATGTTCTGTATCTTCATGGGGTTGCTGTTATATAGGGATATACAAATATATTGTTCAAAAAGTATCTGTTCGTTTAAAGTGTATACTGTTTATTGTATACAATTCATATGTCAATGAAATTTACAAATGCCTAAGGCGGGATTTATGTTATGAGCTCTAGTTAATTTCATGTAGTGAATCATCAGGCATAAATATTTCCATTTCTGTGACATCTGAAGTCTTCAAAAATAGGGTTTTATGCAAAATGAGTCCATATCTACCTTTGCACAGAATAAATGATGGAAGGGGTTTTCACAGATGAGCAAATGGAATCAAGATATCCAGATCCCTATTATGTGCTAGATACTTTGTGCTTAGTAAATTTTTATACAACCCTGGAAGGTGTTACGATGGCTAATTTAACGTGTCAGCTGCACTGGGTCATGGGGTGCACAGATATTTAGTTAAACATCATTCTGGGTGTCCTTGAGAGGGTGTTTTTGGATGAGATTAACATTTCAGTACATAGATTTTAATACTAGATTAACATTTTAATCAGTAGAATTAAAGCATTTTGCCTTCTTTAATGTAGGTGGGCCTTATCCAGTCAGCTGAAGACATGAATAGAAAGGAAAGACCAATCCTTCCCCAGGTGAGAGACTTGTCCAGCTGGTGGCCTTCAGCTGCAACATCAGCTCTTCCTGCCTAGCAGCCTTCAGACTTAAACATGGGCTCTCCTGGGTCTCCAGCACCACCAGCCCAGCTTGCATATTTTGGACTTATCAGCCATCACCATTGTGTGAGCTAATTCCTTAAAATAAATAGAATACACACGCATACACATATATACATATATATTTTCTTTTGTGTTTCTGTGGAGGACGCTGAGTAATAGAAAGAGATATTACTACTCTCATTTTACACATGAAAAATCTCAGCCTCACATGTTGAGAAACTGGCCTTGGGTCTTGACTGGCAGCAGGTGCTGGAATTGGCATCAGAGCCAGGTGTCCATGGCGCCTGGTCAGGGCTCTTTCTCTGCACACTCTCTCCTGGGTAAACTGATCCCTGTCAATGATTTCATTAGAGCCAGTGTGTCTGAAAGGACACAGGGGACAGCATCCTGATTTTGAAGGACGGTGTCTTTCTTTGTGAAAATGCATTCTAGCGCAGAGTTATTAACGTGGGGCTTAAGAGGGAGACACAGCAGGGTTTGAGTCCTACTTCTGCATCATCCTCAGAGCTATTTGACTTGGTCAAGTTATTTCACTCAATGGCAGATTCCTTCATCTTTAAAATGAGAATAGTAATTGTATTTGCCTCTTAGGTTTTTTCTCTATTAACTGAAATTTTACAAATGAAGGACTTTTACTTGGCATATAGTAAGTTCTCAATAAATGATAGCATGAGTTTTTTCCAAGTCTTCTGCAGGGAACAGAACTGAACTGCGTTTGGGCATTAATGTACTCAGGGCTTTCACTTCTGTAATGGACCTGCCCTCATGTAATAGGTGGTTTCCACTGAAACAGTCAAATCTTTAAGGTAAATATTATACATTTAATATCGCAGAACTTAAAACTGTCAAAGGAAAGAGACATATTCTCATTTTCTATTTTATGTGATACAATACCTTGAACAAAGTAAGAGACAAAAAAATGTTTAATGAATAAAAGAAGCTAGGGAAGAAATAAGGATTATTCTGTGTTCCTTCCCCTCATGGTAATTGTATCACGCACAGGAAGACACACTGTTCCTTGCAAATATCCCATTCCCTCTGCTGTGCAGCTGGGAAGGCAGATCTGGAAACCTCCCTACTCACACAGCCCCCGTGAAAGATACATCACCGAGGTCCATGCAGCTGCGACAGTGCAGAAATGGTGTCTGCCTTTTTTCTCACAATGAAGGATCAATGGATATGCTTTGTCTTGAAGTCATATGTTCCTGAAGTTGGCATGAAAGTGGTCATAATAACCACATATGATGCATGACCTTCCCAGTCCTGCTAATCTGGCCCTAGAAAAGGGAAACCACATAAGGGGACAGTTCTGGGGGTGGGGGACCACAGGTGTTGAGGCATAGACTTGAGTTTGATTCCTTGTCCTGCCAGTTATGAAATATGAGACCCGGGAAACTAACTTCCCACCACACACATGAACGATAAAGTAATACTTCTGTTGTGTGATTTCTGTGAGCGTAAAACACAGCACACATACAAGAAGCAGGAAAAGTGTCAGGGGAAGGCCTCTGATAACTGAGGCCCTGAGCCTGTCTCCCTGGCAGCTACCACCCTCATGTTCACTTCCTGAGCTGGGGCAGGAAAGTTTTTGTGCTGTAGGCTGCTGATCATGTAGGGCTGTGCCAAGCTGCTGGCACAGAGATACAAAGCAGAGTCAGTCAGCTCCAGGATGCTCACATTCAGCTCAGAGCTTCGATCACGAAACTGTTGACCTGAGAATCGACCCGAGATGTTTCCTTTTTCTCTCTCTTCTCCATCGTAATACTGAATGAGGAACTGGGGTCCCTGGCCCAGGGCCTGTTGGTACCAGTACACAGAGAGATGTGTAGATATAGGGGAACATCTCAGTGTCATTTGCTGTCCTTTTGCTTTGATCAGGTGTCTTGGGGTTTGGATGACTCCAGAATCCACTTGGCCTGTTGGGAGGAGACAGAAAGAAGCTGAGGGCAGAGCACAGGGACAGCCTCCTGCTGCAGCCATCATGGGCGGGCTCCTATTTCAGGCATGGCAAATGCACAGCAGAGGCTGTCCCCCTGTGCCCAGGACTCACCTGCTCCCAGGAGACAAAGAGCCACACAGCAGAGGAGCCTGGAGCCCATGGCAGCATCAGGCACCCAAGACGTCTCCAACTCAAGGGCGGGGTCTCTTAGGGTGAGTGGCTTACAGTTGTAAATTTCCCATTTCCCTGATAGGAGCATTTGTCTATGAAGTCACTGCTCTGACGTCACTGCTCTGCTGTTATTCTCTCTGCAGACACCCAGGCCCAGTGTCCCTCTCGGCAGTACCCAGGGTGAGCTACTCTAGGCGCCATTCTTGTCCTGCACAGGTCCTCAACAAAGGGTGGGTGTGAACTGAGCTCCATCCCCATAGCCCACGACATGCCTGATTTCCCTCTGCCTGCCCCTGCCTGACACCAGTTTCCCAGTCCTTGCTGCCCCAACCCCTTTGGCCTCCACTTCCTGTTCAGGCTCCAGGAGATGGCCCCCTTGGTGCCCACTGAGGTTCAAACGGGTCTCTACTTCCATGGGCGGTGAGGAGCCTGTTAGCTCCACGTGTCCCAGGACCAATGGACCCAATGAACTCAATGCCCCTGCCGGATGCAGGCATGACAAAGAATTCCCTTAACTGTACCCTCCTGGGCCAGTCTCTCAACCCTCCCAGGGTGCCTTGCAGTAAAGACTGTGAGTCCACAGTTCCTCCTCGTGGCTGAATGTCCACAGTCTCGTGGATTCCCACCTGCTGTCTAAGTCAAGAACAGAAATTCCACCCAACAACCACCCCTGCATTCCTCCCATCCCCCACCCCACCCCCATTCTACTGCTCTCCCAGGCTGGCTGCTTTAGGGTTGATCTTCAAATCCACACTCAGCCTGCAGAGGAAAAGTGTGTCTGAACCAACGTTTCCATGGAGAAGGAAATAATTGCTGCCCCATTGCAATTAGTATGCTAAATGGGAGGAAAAAAACAAAATAACGCAGGCCACAAAAATAAACAGTCTGATGATCTCAGGTTGATACAGCCTGGAATCACTGTATTCCAGGATGTCTCCCGGTTAAGCAGATCCATGTGTTTCCACATTGTGTATTTAAATTATTACCGAAGTTTAGATAGTGCATTTTATAAAGAGAGTTTATATCATTTACAAATTAATTTGTAAAATTAAAATATCTTGAAAAAAATAACCCTGTCAGCTGTAGTTAAGGTCAATCCAGTTGGGTCTGACACTTACTATCACTCCCCTGAAGGACTTGTGAGTTCTGCTCAGTGACCCAACGACTCTTAATAAAGTCCACCCAGAGAGAAACTATTTCTATTCTGTGTATCTTCACAAGAAAACAGACATGCATTCATAAACACACACACACACATACACAAAATTATCTGTTAATTGTCAAGGATGTCAACGCTTGGGGCTGGTCCCGTGGCCGAGTGGTTAAGTTCACGCTCTCCGCTGCAGGCGGCCCAGTGTTTCGTTGGTTCGAATCCTGGGCGTGGACATGGCACTGCTCATCAAACCACCCTGAGGCAGCGTCCCACATGCCACAACTAGAAGGACCCAAACGAAGAACATACAACTATGTACCGGGGGGCTTTGGGGAGAAAAAGGAAAAAAAGTAAAAGCTTAAAAAAAAAAAAAAAAGAACATCAAGGCTTTATTACTGAGCAAAGCAAATTTTCTTGATCAGTTTTTCAGATTCATTTGTGCTTAACACCCGTGATGATGGCAAGAGATGTCTCTAAAGACATGGTGGTGGCTGGTGATGGAAAATTCTTTACAGGACCATGGGGCTGGATGAAGATTACTGTAACATAATTTTCTCTGTTCAAAAGAACGTCAGCATAATCCAGCTTTAGATACACTTAGCATCCTTCATAGGACTGGTCATCAGTCCTGGCTAAGAGATTATGATTGCTCAGGACATTGAAGAAGTTGTATGGAAAGCCAAGACTATCTACAATGATTGTCCATTATGTTACAGGTAAGAGGAGATTATTGTGAAGGGAAACTAGTGAATAACAGCACTCCATGGCTCTGTATCAGTGGGCATTAATTTATTCATTTCACAAGTGTCAAAGATTATCAATTATATATTCGATTTTCCTATGAAAGTAAAAGAAAGGGATCAATATAGTTATGGATGCAATTGTGTCCCCCAAATTTCTATATTGAAGTCCTAACCCCCAGTTGACTGTATGTGAAGACAGGGCCTTTGGGGAGGTAGTTAAGGTTAAATGAAGTCCTAGGGGTGGGACACTAATCCTACATGTCTGGTGTCCTTAGAAGAAGAGGAAGCAACACAGAGAGCCTCATTCTCTCCACCTGAGCACAGAGACCGTGGGAGGACACAGCCAGAAGGAGATTATCCACAAACCAGGAATAGAGTTTTCACCAGAAACCAATCCTAGCCTCTTGATCTCAGACTGCTACCCTCCAAAATGTGAGAAAATAAATGTCTGTTGTTTAAACCACGCAACTGCAGTGTTTTGTTACAGCAGCCTGAGCAGACTAATCAACAGGATAGCACTGTGGAATGTCAGGGTGAGAAGCAAAGAGGGAGGCACGGCTGAGCCAGTCCTTGAAAGATGAATAGTGTCTGGCCGTGTTTGGGGTGAAAGGAAGAGGCTTCTAGGTCATGGGAACAGCAAGAGCAAATGTATAGGATTTAAAAGGCACCGGTGTTACAAGAAATGTGGTACAGAGCTGTTAGGTCACAGAGTAAGATGCATCCTGAGACTGCCGAGAAGCGATGCTCTGAAGGTAACTGACTCTGGAGGTGAAATGCTGTAAATCTATTCCAAGGAGGCAGAATTCATCTTGGGGAAGTTGGAGAGCCTCTGCCTGTGTATAATCAGGGAAGGCATGCCCCCATCTGTGTTTTGGGAGGTACTTGACTGTGCCCGAGGAGGCAAGATTGGGACGAGAAGTCAAGAAAGAAGGCGTTAGAATCAACTCCAGGGTTTTCACACCATCATCATGTCATCTGCGTGGCAATGTCCTCACCTGGGAGCGGCCGCTGGGTGATGCCAGGTGCTGTAAGGTGCTGCATTATGTTTTCTGGGTATTGAAGACTTTGGGAGGCAGGGGAGAAAAGAGATCAGGTTACAAACAACACAATTTTTCTATCATCTTGTAGCCCTATCTCTATTACAACCATTTTAGATTCTATTTTCTCTCCTAGACTTTCCCAAAATCTCAGTTTCTTCTCCTTAAATTATATAAAGCAAATCCATGTGCTTCTATCTTCTGGACTACACATTTATGGAACAATTTTCATCCCTACGTGAACTCTCCCTCCTGTAAAAAGAGGGTGTCAGCGGTAAATTATAAACCCTCCCCATACTTTGTAGCATAGAGCGCCAGGCAAGGAAGGTGATTATTCAGTGAACCTACTGAGGTAGCACCATCCTCTGAACAGACCTGCTTGTCCTCTGCTGTCCCACATCCCTGAGTGGCAGAAGAGCCCAAGGCTGCACTTTCCAGGGTCCTAACTTGTTTTTCTCTCCCACTGCAGCCCCGAGGTCTTCACAGATCTGTCAGCTCTGAGGTTGCTCCACGCTGGGGCAGGGAGGTTTGTGCACAGAACACTGGTGACTCTGCAGGGCTGTGCTACGCTGCTGGCACAGAGGTACAGGGCCGAGTCTGTCAGCTCCAGGATGCTCACGTTCAGCTCAGAACTATAGTCACTGAACTGCTCCCCTGAGAATCTATCCGAGATGTCTCCATTTTCATTCTCTCTCCTATTGTAATACTGAATGAGGAACTGGGGGCCCTGGCCCAGTGGCTGTTGGTACCAAGATACACTTTTGTGCCCAGAGATAGGGGAACATATCATTGTCACTTGCTGTCCTTTTTGCTTTAATCAGGTGTCTTGGTGTTTGGATGACTCCAGAATCCACTGGGCCTGTGAGGGAAAAAGACAGGGACTGGAGAAAGAACACAAGAGGGAGTCTGATGGTGCCTTGGATTCATGTGTTCTCTGGCTTAGAATGGAGATGTCCCAACTGTCCCAAGGACTTACCTACTCCCAGGAGACAAAGGGCCACACAGCACAGGAGCCTGGAGCTCATGTCACAGTGGGGCACATCTGGGCAGGTCTCCCGGCTGAGAGTTCTGGTGCCCTAAGAGATGTACTTCTGGGCATCCTTTCTCTGATTCGAGGTTAAGCAGTGATGTCACAGCTCTGATGTCATTATTTCTGCTGGTTCCCATGAGCCTGGCCTCCCCTGCCAGGTCCCGGCTCAGCTGATCCAGAAACCTGTGCTTTATCCTGCAAAGCTTCTTCCGTGACAAGTGGGGCTGGACTAGCCTGGTCTAGGCTAGGCTGGGTTTAGGCAGCGTGCCCATCCCCACAGCTCCTTTGCTTTTCCTTTGAAGCAGGTGTTCTTCTACCAGTGCCTGCCCCTGCCCCGGGTTTGCGGGTTGCCTTCTCTCAGCTCCACACCCTTCACTTTCCCTTGCAAGCTCAGACTCCCTCACCACTGCACAGCTGAAGTTCATGGCTCCAGGCTGGGACAGGACACCTGCAAATTACTGTCTCTACTAGTAAGCATTCTAGGGGATCAAAGAAGCAAACAGGGCTTTTCCTTAACCCTCCTGGTCCCACACAGCTGGCTCTGCCCCAGAACCTTTCTGAGCTTGGTAGTTCCACAGAGCCCCCGTGTGGCCTATGTGGCAGTAACCAAGATTTTGTCTTTACCATGATGCAAGAATCCTGAGATGTGTTCAAATTATGAAGTATTTCACCAGTGCCTAGTACACTATTTTTGTTTTGTTTCCTAGAGGGACAAAACACACACACACACACACACACAACCAACCCCAGCCCTAGCTGATTTGGGATTTTGCAATGGAAAAAAAAAAAGGTGAAGGATGGCATCGTGGCTTAGCAGTTAAGTTCCTGTGCTCTGCTTCAGCCAAAGGGGGATCCCGGGTTCTGGTACTGGTGCGGACTTACGCACCGCTTATCAAGCCATACTGTGGCAGGCATCCCAGATATAACGCAGAGGAAGATGGGCACAGATTTTAGCTCAAGGCCAATCTCCCTCAGAAAAAAGGGGAGGGATGGCACTGCATCTTAGCTCAGGGCTAATCTTCCTCAAAAAAATAAATAAATAAATAAGTAAATAAAAAAGGTAGTCATGGAGGAAGATTTTGCCTTTTGAAAGATTCTTATGAAGGAGATGGGGTAAACCTGGCCTGGATTAGATGGGATTGCTAAAGAGGAACCATGGTGGAAATTACACAGAGACAGCCCATCTTTCTTCTTGCAGATGGACTCCCAAGGGTTTGTGAATAATTAATAAACTGAATTTGCTGTTTCTTTAATGACACCAGACAGCTTGCGCAAGGAAGTCCCTTCAGACAGGCTTCTGTGTAAGGTGATACTTAATCACCTTACCCCAAAATAAAGAAAATAATACTCCCTTTTCCCAGACTGCTGGAGAATTTTATCTGCTCTCTTTTAGAAATCCTATTTTTGCCTCTGTCCATTGATCATAACGTAGTGCCCATTTCCCCATATATGAATAAACGTGTAGATAAATGATTATATTTCTCTAAGTTTTTTTTTTTTGATGCCCAAGTAGGAAATAAAATCTTCTAATCCTCTGCAGTTAGGATACTATGAAGGAAACCAGTCTGGATTAATGTAGGATAACAAAATAAACAGAGGGACTTGGGAAAATAGGATCTGAGAAGAACTCAATTCCAGAACAAGTATCTTTCATTAGCTTCTTCTGACTTAGTTCACTTCCAATCTAAATTTTGTTAAATGTTTACATTTGACTTCATTGTTATTAAATTTCAAATACTGCATTATATAGATATTCTAATGTAATCTATGTCTTGACTTTCAAAGTCCAAAGCAGACAGACCCATCAGATACCATGGAGAAGAGATCCCTGATCTGGCTGTGTCTGACACTGACAGTCACTAGTTGTTGTGCCAATGAATTGTGGTCAGTGACCAGCACCTCTTATAAGATGCCACACAGAGGAGAAAAATTCCAGCCTGAATGAATCTCCATGCATAAAAACCAGATGAAATTATCTCAAGTCCAGATGTCAATGTTCTGTAACCAAATACTTTTTATGAATTTTGTGTAGACATAACTCATTAACACCTTTTATAATGGCAGCTGATGAGTCTTACGGAGTCTCTGATGGTAGATAAGGAGAATTTCTACACAAAATCATAGAAATGTAAACAATCAGTCTTAATTGCACTAACGAAAGTGTACTTCTCTGCTTTAAAAGGAATACCTGGCACTTTTTGAATTCAATTAGATAAATTTGCTGGATTGCCAGACAAAAAGCAAACAGTATCTAAGATTGCTTCAGAGATCCCTAAGACCCCTGGGTAAACAGTCATTCTATTTCAGACAAGAGGAGCCCAGCTGATAGTATAAAGTTGTGTGACATATGAGCACATTGACTTCTGGATCCTTCTAAAATTGCAAACTGGCATCATCTGCTGGCTTCTTCCTCAGGGAAACCTGATGGGTCAAGAAGCAAATATGAATACTAGAGATCCACCACAACTCATTAGAATCTTCTGGAAAGACTAAAACTATTTGCTGCTGCAAAATGAGTAAGATGAGTGGTGAGCCCAAGACTGCAGTGGGAAAACAAGATGGTGGAAATGGTTTTGGCTCTGCTCTTGTCTGATACCTTCTTTGCTCTGAGACAATTTATCTCCATTTTTATTGCAAAAATCAATAGCAGGGTAATTGATATCACTAAAATACTCCAAAAGAAAGATAACCAACTGGACAATATATATATCCACAGAATGTGAATTGTTCAACTAGATGAACCAAGGTTGTAAAACAAGCATCTTAAATATATGATGTGAAGATATGCAGTATACACAAAAAGGTAGAAGGTATGTAACCCATAGGAATGCATAGGGTCAATTTATTGAAGATCTTCACAGTAGCATACCTAGCATAAGTTACATCAATATTTTCAAGTGCTGTGTTATGGGTCATAATGTTTACGTTATCTGATTGCCTAAGAGAAGCCAATGCTTCATGTAAACACTAGAGTTTTGTCCAATAGGAACTAATACAGATGATTGTTTTTCTAAAATAATGATTCTTATCATGAAGGGAGTTTTTTTCCTGTTTTCATAAAAACAAGATTTCAGCTATTAAACTTAGAATCCAGATACGGTCTGTGAAGCTCTATCTTCTTTAAAAATTAGGTGAAATTTCCTAGAACTTATAAGTTCCCAAGTTAAGGGAAATCAAAGCCCTTTCAGAGATTTCTGACTATGCTCCTGCATGTTTGTATTCTCCCAGTCTTCTCTGACTGTGTCACATCACCTGGCCAAAAAGCTAACACCTTCTTTGATTTCTTCAGCAAAATCACGCACGTCAAGTATTGGTTAGTTCAGAGCACCAGCATGGTAGTGTAGTGGCTAAGTTCGCATGTTCCACTTTGGCAGCCAGGAGTTCACAGGCATGAACCTAGCAATGCTCACTTAGCCACAACTTGGCGGCATCCCACATATGGAATAAAGGAAAATTGGCACAGATGTTAGCTCAGAGCCAATCTTCCTCAGAAAAAAAAAGTCACTAATCAGATAATTCAGTTCTCTGACCACAGAGAAGAGTGAGGGGAAGGGAGAGGGCCAGGAACATAGTTCAAGAGAATAACCCACAAAGGAGAGTAGGAATAAGTGTTTTCCCTAAGATTCTCATGATTTTTATTCTCTTAACACCGAGGACTCGGCCATTGTACCTATGATCAGCAAGAGAGAAGAGATCCGTTAGGAGGATTCTGCTCTCTCCTTGAGCCTTTCCCTCACTGTCTATCAATGCTCCTGGGGATGCGCTCCTGGTATGCCACCTTGACTGTTAAGTTGGGCCTCAGAGGACATGAAATGGTTCCCAAGGTTATAGTAATGAATTAACTCCAAGGCCACGCTGGCTGAAATACTTGAGAATTAGCTTTCCATTCTCTTTTCCCTCCCACTGTCTTACTTCCTATTATGACAAAACAGATGATCAGCGACATGATTACATGACATTGTAGGGAACTGGAATTGGCCACCCCAAGATATGTCTCTTTGGCATGAGGATTATTTTGGGCTGGTTACTTTTAAAAACTGCAGACAGAAAAGAAACTCTGAAAAGTAGAATTTACTTTCCTTTTGTAAGGGATATTTGCATTTGTAAAGGAAATCTCCATCTGTAAAGGTGTCTCCCTCTCTATATCAGAAAGAAGGGGGGTGACTTTATCTGTGGAAACTCTTATCAATGTGGAAGGCAAGGACTTAAATTTGCATAGTAACCTGACTCTTGTTTACTGTACTTGTCTGGTAATCTCCCATAACTGACTCCCCCACCCCCAACATCCTCCTTTGTCTTTAGCTGAAGATGATATTTAAGGTGGTGGCTTCAGTCATTTTGGTGAGTTGCTCAGTTTGTCTGACCCTCTCCCATGTACATGTTATAAAGCTTTGTTTAATTTTCTCACATTATTCTGTCTCACGTGAATTTAGTTCATTTTCTGGCCAGAAGAACCCAGAGCAGGTAGAGAAAATATCTTCCTCCCCTACATCACAGTAACTCCCAATAATGTAATAAAATACCAACATCAGAGGTACCTTGAATTTGACTATGTACTACTTCCAGTATAAAATTTCTTGTAAGGGCCTAGGAGAGACGAATCTAAGTCATCAGTGTTGTTTCATCAATTCTCTTTCTTTTCTCAATTCTTCAATGTTCCAGGCCTTAAATAGCATTTATGTCCATTATAGATGTTTATTTCTACAAGAATGATACAAATTTAATTATTTTATTTCCTTCTACTATGACCTAATCCTTTAAGAAAGATTAAGTTCAATTTCCAAAAGTTTAAAATGCTGTTAAAATTCATTCTGTTCCTTGTCAAATACAGGTAGTATTAGCAATAATCACTGGACTTGAATACTTTCTTTAATTTTATGTTTGCCTCCTGGGCCAAGACATTAATCTTGACTGTTCTTCACTATTTTTTCTCTTTGATCTTCCCTAGTAAGAGATGTGAAATTACCAACATCTGGGTCTTCTAAAATAAGCACTATTAAAACAAATATTGCATTTCTTCAATTTCCTCTGTTAAGCAATCCCATCTATAAGATATTCTCATTGTTTTGCCTGATTCTCCTTTAATATACCCCATTGGTTATAAGCCTTTCCTAAGAATCATAATTTTATAAATATATTTCTAATATACTTAAAATATGTTTATATATTTTGTACTTAATAGGCATGTTGCTTTAAGACATGAGTTATAGCTGATGCTGATATAATATTTGAATATTTTCAACTGCTCTCTCCAGGCATTGCTGTCAAAGCTGTCCAGTTTGTATGGTACCTTTCATACAGGTGTGACTTTGAGACCCATTCGGTCTTCCTCTGGGGAGTCCTCCTAATGTGCCCTCAAGGATCCTGCATATTTTCCTCCTGAGGCTTCTTTTGGCCCATTTATCCTGTCTTCCTTAATAGCAACTTAGAGAACATCTCTCTCTTTTCTAATAATTCCTTTGAAAGCAATTGAACCAAAATGCTCTCTTTGGGGATTCCTCTTCCTTTACCTCTGTCTTTACTGGCCTAGAGGCACACTTCTCCCTTTGTCATGAGAATATTAAGTCTTTGAAGATTTTAGCACTTCTGAGGAAATCATTTTCTTCCTCCATTTTAGTGAATGTGTAATTTTAATTTTGGTTGCAATGGTTTGTAAGTGGTTAAAATAACCTGGTCCAAGATTTCTTATGTTTAAATCCCTTTTCCAGTGTTTATTAGGTGTATGGCATCTGGAAAAGTACGTAAATTTTTCTTCTTCAGTTTCCTCCTCTATAAAATGGGGCACTACTTGAATGTTTTCAGTCTGTAGTGGAATGCCTAACACATAGTAAGAAACACATAAGAATTTTCTACTATAAATAGTCTTCCTTAGCTGCTATCCTTATGGTTAGAAAGAAGAAAAAGTTCAAACCACTATAATGTCTCTTCCATTCTCTTAGCAAATTTAAATTCCTTGCTACATAGTGTTTTAGGCACAAGTGTTCTTGTAATTGTCCTGTGAGCCTGTGCAATAATTATGTTGATTGATTTTGGATCTTCAGGTGTACAGGATCTAATTTATTTCTCCTTGAGAGTTCTCCACATTACTTTTTCTTTAAGAGAGAGAGCCTGGCCACTTTTGCTTACTATCACATACAGTAAATTATTTCTTTGTGGAAGATCACCAGTTACTAATGGTTAACTTTCTTTGACTTCAAAGAATGTCTAGAAAATATGAATTCTCCCATGACAACACACCTAATGAAGCTATTTCAATGAGTATATTTTTGCTGTCAGAGAGATCAATATCAGACTTGACTTTGTATTTTTAATCTCTTACTGGTGAATGGGGAGATTGACACCAACAAGGATCTCAGAAAATATCCAGCCAAGAGTAGCTGCCATCATATAGCTCTAGATGTTATGGAGAACCCAGGCCTGAAACTGTGACACCCAAATTCTATACTCTGCATTTGACTTGAGGAGTGGGGATGGGAATAGGCATATTACTAATCCAAAATAAATCTCCTGGATGTTTGAATACATAGTTAGAATAATCTAATGGTATGATTAAGAGGCATGTCTGTTCTACATTTGTAGCAATTAAACTTCCAGATTACATTTCTTTTGGGAAAGAATACTGTTGAATTTGTACTTATATGTCCAAGAATGACTAAAGTTTGGTGAATTAGTTTGAGTAACAGCTAATGACCACACCTGGGAGAGACTCAGAGACAGTAGAAATAGTTAATAAGGTTACATACACAAGTAGGAATTGAGGGGGCTGAGAAGGGATCAGAATGTAAAATAGGAAATTTAAGAGAGTAATTATACCCATTTAGAATGGATTGAGGTGTTATGTGTAAATTTCTGGCATAAATCAGAAAAAAATGTGGATTTGCACGTTAAGGACAATGATCAGGGAGGAAAGAAGGTGAAGTTAGACTGGAAAGGTCTGCATGCTTTTAGATGTCATCTGTATGAACATAGATAATATGGCATCCATGTTCATCGTTCCAGAGCAGGCGACTGTAGTGGCCCCCTCAGCATCCTGTGAGTCCACACCATCCTTCAGCTGCACTGGGCCTTTGTGCTTTGTTCTCAGTCAGGCCTGGGCTCTCCTAAAGCAGGAGAAAGCCAAATGAGTCCGAAGATCCCAGAAGTGGCAGTTGAATCTAATGTATTAAATTGTCTGCTTTACCTACATTTGAGATACTCTTTGAGTGTAATGAAAAAGCCCCAAATAAATGTTAAGATGATATTAACATCATAAAGGCAGGTCTTCAATCATAATAAAGCAGTTTCTGTTACGATCAGGAAAATTGTCTGTACCTTAGGGTGAGGAGAGAACAGAGAGGGCTGAACAGCCATCATCAGGGCTCCCTCCATACATATGGAGATGTCTATTCCAAGAAGGCAGGAAATTCCACAGTGTGGGTCTTTATGGTGGATCTTAACTGTGTGATGAGCCTTGAGCCTACAGACAATTTGTGAGGAATCCCTGAAACCCATTTCCTACAGTATTTCCTACACAAGACTTTCTGGGTTGATACCTTGTCATTTTATGTCTTTGTCATGCCCCAAACCCACTCATTTCTCTTGATGAGAGAGGAACAGGGGAGACATTTACTCAGGAAGGCTGAGAGCTGGAGCAAGAAGGGGAAGCTAGAAGGAGCGACGTGAGTACCATGGTGGAGTGAACTCGCTCAGGGACTTTCTCCCTCTGACATACAAGAAAAAGGAGCAACAATATTCCAACAGAAAATATCCTAACAGCACAAAAACCTTGGAGAGTCACACGGCTGCATGACAGAAGGCGGAGAGGCTGGAGACACCCTCAGAGGAGGTGGAAAGGGGAAAGAGAGAACTTTGCTCCCTCCCCTAAAGACTGCAGTCACTGCCTCAGGAGGCTCCATGAGGGAAGGAGTGAGGTAAGGGTCACACATCTGTGGGATCATCAAGGACTCCCTAGGGCCCTTGCAGCCTAGAGAGAAGCCCTCTAACAGAGTGAAAGCTTTCACACACGGGGTGACCTCATCAAGCCAAGATCCCAGGAGACCAGATAGCTAGAGCAGATCAGAAAATCCAGGACTGCACACAGGAGAAAGGGCCCCTCCCCCGACCCACGCTAGGCCATCTCTGCTGAAGTCAGTGGGCTCTGAATATGTGGCTCTCGACCCCCACCCAGTGGTGATAGGCTGTAACTGCAACTGAATAATATCAGAATGAGAAAAATCCAACCTTCCAACATCTGACACCACATCAAATCTCCAGACCAGAGAGAAAATGAGAAGCACCCAGAACTCAGTCCTTAGGATACAGAAATATGTAAACTAAATGACAATTAATTCAAAATAGCTATCATCAAAAAACTCAGTGAGGTAAAAGAGAATATAGAGAAACAATTCAACAATTTTAGGAGCTACTTCACAAAAGAGATTGAAACTATAAAGAAGAATCAATAAGAATTAGTAGAGTTGAAAGACACAATGGAAGAGATAAAGCAAAATATGGATTCCCTGAATGCTTGTGTGGACATCATTGAGGAGCAAATCAGCACAATTGAATATAGAAATGTTGAAATGCTCCAGACAGAGGAGAGAGAACTAAGGCTAAAAAGAAATGAAGAAAATCTCTGAGAAATATCCTAGTCAATGTGGAAATGAAACATAAGAATTATAGGCATCCAAGAAGGTGAAGAGAAGGAGAATGGAGCAGAAAAGTTGCTCAAAGAAATAATAGCAGAAAACTTCCCAAATATAGGGAATAAGAGAGAAATATGTGTGGAAGAGCCTTCCAGATATCATAGATTTGTCAATGTAAAAGGACCGACTGCAAGGCATATAGTAGTAAAACTGGCAAAAATGAATGACAAAGAAAGAATACTCATGGCATCAAAGCTGAAGAAAATAACCTACAAAGAAACCCCTATCAGGCTTTCAGGAGATTTCTCTGCAGAAACCTTATGATCTAGGAGAGAATGGAATGACATCCAAAACTTTAAAAGATAAAAATCTTCATCCAAGAATACTCTATCCAGTAAAAATATCCTTCAGATATGAGGGAAAAATTAAATCTTTCCCAGACAAACAAAAGCTAAGGGACTTCATAGCCACAAGACCCCCCCCCCCACTAGAAGAAATCCTCAAGAAGGTTCTCATACCTCAAAACAGAAAAAAAGGGAGAAAGGGTCACAAAACACAGAGTAAGGAGAAAAATAGGTAGGCAGAATCAGAATAGGATAGCAAATATTCAACTATAGCATTAGGCTAAAGGGAAGGAAAACAGCAAAAGCAAAGACATTCTTGTCACTTGAACCACAAACATGCCACACAAGTTGGAATAAGATATGAGAAAAATAACTTAGGAGGGGAGGAAGACAGGCACTGAATCAGTTTAGAGTAAGGAAATAAGAGGCCATCAGAAAATGAACTATCTTATACACTAGATTCTGAATACAAACTTCAGGGTAGCCACTAAACTAAAAGCAGAACAGAGACACAAAAAATAAATAAGGAAAAAACAAACAAAGACATCATAAAAAACTACATAATTCAATGGGTAGACCAAAACACACAGGACGAGAAACAAGGGCAATGCAAGAAAAGAGAAAGGAAAAAAGGAATCCAAATAGGGAGTAAAGAAGTGAAACTCTCGCTGTTTGCAGATGAAATGATCTTATATATAGAAAACCCCCAAAATATCTATCAGAAAACTAATAGAAATAATTGACAACTGCAGTAAAGTAGCAGCGTACAGAATTAACTTACGAAAATCAGTTGCTTTTCTATATTCCAATAATGAATTTTCAGAAAGAGAACTCAAGAATATAATTCCATTTGCAATCACAACCAAAAGAATAAAGTACCTAGGAATAAATTTAACCATGAAGGTGAAGGACTTATACAATGAAAACTACAAGACATTACTGAGAGAAATTGATAATGACTTTAAGAAATGAAGAGAGATTCCTTGCTCATGGATTGGAAGAATAAACATAGTTAAAATGTCCATACTACCCAAAGCAATCTACAGATTCAATGCAATCCCAATCAGAATCCCAATGACATTCTTCACGGAAATAGAGCAAAGAATCCTAAAATTCCTATGGGGCAATCAAAGACCCCAGATTGCTAAGGTAATCCTGAGAAAAAAGAACAAAGCTGGAGGTATTACAATCCCTGATTTCAAAGTGTACTACAAAGTCATAGTGACCAAAACAGCATGGTACTGGTACAAACACAGGCACACAGATCAATGGAACGGAACTGAAAGCCCAGAAATAAAACCACACATCTACAGACAGCTAATCTTGGACAAAAGTTTCCAAGAACATACAATGGAGAAAAGATAGTCTCGTCAATAAATGGTGTAGGGAAAACTGGACAGCCACTTGCAAAAGAATGAAGGTAGACCATTATCTCACATCATACAAAAAAAAAAAACAAACTCAGAATGGATCAAAGACTTGAAGATATGTCCTCAAACTATAAAACTCCTGGAAGATAATATTGATAGTATACTCTTTGACATCGAACTTAAAAGGATCTTTTCAAATACCATGTCCTCTCAGACAAGGGAAACAACAGAAAAAATAAACAAGCAGGAATTCATAAGACTAAAGATCTTTTGCAACTCAAAAGAAACCAGAATCAAAACAAAGAGACAACCCAGCAATTGGGAGAAACATTTGCAAATAATATATCTGACAAGGGGTTAATCTCCATAATATATAAGGAACTCACATAAATGAACAATCAAAAAGCAAACAGCCTGATCAAAAAGTGAGCAGAGGAAATGAACAGACATTTTTCCAAAGAAGATATACAGATGGCCAATAAACAAATGAAAAGATGTTCAAGATCAGTAATCATCAGGGAAATGAAAATCAAAACTACACTAAGATACCACCTTACGTCTGTGAAAATGGCTATAATCACTAAGATTAAAAATAATAAATGTTGAACAGGGTGTGGAGAGAAGGGAACTCTCATACATTGCTGGTGGGAATGAAAACTGGTGCAGCCACTATGGAAAACAGTATGGAGATTCCTCAAAAAACTGAAAATAGAGCTACCATATGACCCAGCTATCCCGGTACTGGGTATCTACCCAAACAAATTGAAATCAACAATGCAAAGTAACATGCACCCCTATGTTCATTGCAGCGCTATTCACAATAGCCAAGACATGGAAGCAACCCAAGTGCCCATAGACCAATGATTAGATAAAGAAGATGTGGTGTATATATATATAAGCCAAATAAGCAAAATAAGCCAGTCTGAGAAAGACAAATACCAGATGATTCCACTCATATGTGGAATATAAACAAGTACACGGGCAAAAACAGTTCAGTGGTTACCAGGGAAAGTAGGTGGGGGGTGGGCACAGGGGTGAAGGGGAGCACTTATGTGGTGGCAGTCAAGAAATAATCTACAACTGAAATCTCACATTGATGTAAACTATAATGAACTCAATTAAAAAAAAGGAGAAGCTCAAGGGTTTCTGCACAGGGAGGACCTGATTCTGCAGTGCTGTGGCTAAGCTGCTGGCACAGAGATACACGGCTGAGTCCCTAGGTTCTGTGTGCTGGATCTTCAGAGTGGAGAATGATCTGTTAGGCATCTCAGCTGAGAATCGGTCCTTGGGCATCCCTGTCTGGTCTATAACAGCTTGATTGCTGAAATAAATCAGAAACTCCAGTCCCTGTACTGAGGTCTGTCTGTACCAGAAAAGGTCAGTGTGGCTTGAAATTGGTTCACATCTCAGAGTTACTTCTTGTCCCATCTTTGTCACCTGGTGCCTGGGTTCTTGGGTGACTCCAGAATCTATGGGCTCTGTGGAAGGGGACAGAATAGGAAAAATATTGGAGTCAGAGCAGGGAAACCCAGAAGAAGGATGCAAAATATTCTGGGGACTCACCTACCCCAGGAAGACAAAGGAGCACACAGCAGAGGGCCCAGGTATCCATGGCAAGGTGGGCAGATGTGGAACAGCCCAGATCAGGGCCCTTGTGAGCATGTGCAGAGAAGTTAGTTTTGGGACACTTTATCCCCACAAGATGTGTCTGTCAGTGACATCACTGAATGAGCCACCACCCCCAACTCATGGGCTGCCTTCAGAGAAGGAAGCTGCATCTCTGGAATATGAATCAGACAGGACTGAAGTCAATTAAAATTGATCTGAGGGACAGATTTACACATCCATAAGCTCCCTGAAGATTTGTTTTGTTATAACTAATTTCACATTAAAATAATTTTAGAATTACTTATTCTACTCTATTACACCAGAATGGAAGAATTTTCATATTATCAGTTCAACAATTGAGACTAATACCTTCTCTGTACTAACTCTTATGTAGAGCCCGAAAACTATTTTCATTTGAACATCAAACTCCAAGTATTCAAAGGGGAATTCATTGTATCATTGCAAGTCAGAATCTGGGAACTCTCACATTCCTTTCCCTGGCGGCCCAATGCTCCTGGTCATATGCACACACTTAGAATCATCCATCAGTTGGTTAGGAGTTGTCTCTGAGTTCTCCCTGAAGGACAAGAATACCAAGCACGTTGTCCGCTTCAGTGGCTGAAATGACACTCTTGAGAACTGATTCCATTTGAAAGCTCTTATTTGCAATGAAAGACCTCTCTAAACTTACTTATCCTTTAGCTCTACTAAATTACCAAAGCCTATAGCAAAGAATCACCCATATTTCTCTATCCCCATCATGGAATAAGCAGTTGAGTTTCTTATTCTTGAAAATTTGCAAATAAAACGCTCTAGAGTTTATTTAAATCTCATTCTTACTCCCAGAAAAGCTCAATGTTTTTAGTTGTTAAAATGTGGACTTTTCCCCAGAAAAGGGGCCTGATGCCACAAGCCCACTCCCTCTCATGGTGGAGGATATGGAGATCTGAGAGAAGCCTCTGCTTCTTGGGTTGGTCAATTAAGATATTTGTTAACCAAGAAGAAGGACCAGTTCAAGCTCATATTTTGTGGTTACACAGAGACATACTGCTGAGTCCCCTGGACCTGAGGAGCAGGTGTCAATTTTAAAGAGCAGATAGTTTGCAGGCTGCCTTGTGTGGCCTGAGGCACCTGTATCTCTTTGGGATCTGTCTCCTTGGTTTCTGTTGGACCTAGAATGTAAAACTGTGGCCACTATTCTGTTTTCAAAAAGATCGTTGTTTGTTCCTTCTCAGTTACCAGGTACCCAGTGTGATGGGCAGAATGATGGCTCCCCAACGATGTCTATGTCTAATCCTGGAATTGTGGATATGTTATATTATGTAACAAGGGGGAATTAAGGTTCCAAATAGATTAAGGTTCCTGGTCAGCTGACCTTAATGCAGGAAAAGTAGCCTGGATTATCCAGGTGGGCCCAGTGTAATCACAGGTCCTAAAATGAGGAAAGAGGAGGAGGAGGAGGCAGAGTCAGAGGAATGCAGCATGGACAAGACGCGACCGTCATGTCATTGTTGGCTTTGAAGATGGAAGGGGAGCAAATGCCTCACTCCCCGGATGGTGTCTGACCATCCTGACCTACCTTCAGCAAGATTCCTGCAAGGTCAATTCATCCAGAATCCCCCTTACCCCTGATGTTTCCTCTTAGTAATTCTCCGGCCACTGACCCCCTCCCCCTCCCTGCTCCTTGGCTATAAATTCCCATTTTTTCTTATTGTACTAGGAGTCAAGCCCAATCTGTGTCATCTAACTGTAAAATGACATTGGACGGTTCCACTAAATAAAGTCTGTCTTATGGTTTTAACAAGTATGTGAATAAAATTTTTTTAAGAAAATTCACTACAATATTACTTTTAACAGAGAGATGTGATGGTTTGTGTCATGATCAACAATGGCCATGTTAGTTTATTGTCCTAAAAGGGATCCTTTAATATGTGAAAGAAGGTGATATAATAATTATGCCAGGACAACAGGCCTGAACCAGGGCTTCTATGGTGAACCAAAGCATTTGACCGCCCTACATGCTGGACTTTTTGCCATGCTCCTTACTGCCATCTGGCAGCACAGGAGGGGATTGCAAGAAATGTATACCATTTTCTTTGCCATGACCACATTTCGTCAGCATCAATGTTGAGTCATACAAGAATGACCTGTAATGTCCCTCCCAGCCCGGTGTTCTCTGGATCAGTGTTGTCTACATGTGCAATTATGCTCAGTTATTGCCAGACAATTGTAACATGTCTTGTACAGCAGTCTCTGGTAGTTACATGTGTGGGTAAATGGAGATATTCTGAGTAGAAGAGTCATAGTCATGTCAGATCTTGGAGATCATATCATGCAAGTCTCTATTTTTAAAGTAGAGACTTTAAAGACAGAACACCAAGTTTCAGAGAGGAGAAGGCACATGTCAATGTCTTACAGCTTACAAAGAAAAAAAAAAAACAAAAAAATCCAGAGTTGGTATCAGGAAGCAGGTTTTCTGACTCCAATTCCAGTGTCTGTGGATCCGGGACCCGCAAGAGAAAGAAAGGAGCAGTAGAGAGTTTGAAATCATAGAGTAATACTCCATGCTCCCTTGGATTTGAGGTTTGAATTTCCTGGAATAGTCTCTGAAAGGGGATTATGTATCAGTGTTTCTCTGGCTTCTTTCCACTGGAGAGGGTTCTGGTTGCTGTACCTTCACAGTTATTCCTACTTAATCCCTGCCCTTGAGGGACCGTCACATTTGTGGAGGAGGCAGACCTGTGATAAAAGGACTATAATAAACCTGTAGTAGTCAACATTCAGTTGTTCTACAAAGCAGTCATCAACACTATGGGGGACAGAGTTTGCACGGGAGCTGTGTTTGCGGTAAAATCAATAGGAATTTCTTAGCATTTTGGTAAGGTAATATCAACCTCGGTTATCTGGTCTCCATACTTGAAAATTTTGTGGGGGTCTTTATTTCTAAACTTGCACTCCACAGACTGCCTAATCTGCATTACTGTTTAGGAGTTTCAGAAGCCCATGTCCCAAAGCATGCCCATCACAATAATTTAAGAGAGATTTTGTGGTCCTGCTCTCTATTGGTTGCAGCTGGAGGCAGAACAATCAACCTCCTTTCTTGTGAGGCAGGAAGACAGGGAAGGGGCCTTTTCAAATGTCTCCCTAGAGTTCAGGGGAGAGGAGGGAAGCCAGCAGTTTGCACACTGTAGGGACTGACTCAGCAGCACTATGCCAATGCCCCTTGGGCAGGGAGATACAGAGCTGAGCCCACAGCTCTGCAAGATGGATCTTCATGGTGGAATATGTTCTATGAGGTCTTTCGGCTGAGAATCGTTACTAGGACATCCCTGACTCACCTACAGTGTATTGGTATTTGAAGGAAATCAGAAACTCCATTTTCTGTCTCAGATTCTGTTGGTACCAGCAACCAAATATGTGACCAGAAATTGGATCTCATCTCAGAATCATCCCCTGTCACATCTCTGTGATCCTACGGCTGGGGGTCTGGCTGATTCCAGGATCTGTGTGTTCTTTATGAGAAGACAGAGGCCATAGAGAGTGAAGGGGAGCCCCAGGAAAGCATCCTCTACACCAGTTCTCCTGGGCTGCTCATCTCCCCTGCTCCCAGGAGACAGAGTCCCCCAGCAGAGGAGCCTGGTGTCCGTGGCAAGATCGGTGCAGGATAAGGCTCTCTCAGTAATGGTTTCTGATGCACAGCAGCAAAGAGGAAGTTAGTTCTGGGCTCCTCTGAGGCCCAGAAGGTAGCATCTGGCCATGACATCACAGTCCCCGGAAACACTCACAGCCTTAGGGGCACCTTCTACAGGAGAGGGGGAGTCCTTGGTCCAAATGTTTGGTCTCAAGTATATTTTGTGGCATGGATCATGTAAACAGGCACCAAAACCCCTTGAGTGTTCTTAGGAAACTTAAAGTTTAAGGAAAACATAAGAGGTAGTGGAAAAGAGAAGGAGAGTGAGAAGAAAAAGAAAAAGAAAGAAGAAAATGGTAGAGCACTACAATGGTGTTGCTATTTTATCAAGCTTATAAAGTTCTCTTGGCCGAAGTTCTCTAACTTTAACAGGAAGAGAAATCACCAGGGGCTTGGCAAAATTATATTCATTTGTATAACCCATCTCCAGAAATTCTGACGGTAAAATTCTGACCCTGTCCTAGAATATAACTGTTTAACCTAAACCTCTGTTCATGCTGAGGCAAGTTGTCTCAGACCACACTGTAAATTTATTTTTATTTATTTATTTTTTTAAGGATTTTATTTTTTCCTTTTTCTCCCAAAGCCCGCTGGTACATAGTTGTGTACTTTTAGTTGTGGGTCCTTCTAGTTGTGGCATGTGGGATGCCACCTCAGCATGGCTTGATGAGCGGTGCCATGTTTGCCCCAGGATTCGAACTGGCGAAACCCTGGGCAGCCGAGGCACACAGTGGGAACTTAACCACTCAACCATGGGGCTGGCCCCCACACTTCAAATTTATTTTTGAGTCGAGATTTTTAGTGGGCTAAATGAACATAAAGGAAGAGAACTTAGTGCATTATAGTAGAATGTCAAAATTTAAATAGAACAAGAGGAATTTTCCAGAGAAAGGAAATATTTAATGGATAGATATTGGTCTGTAAACCACACTAAAAAAAAGAATGCATAGGAAATAAAGATCCTAGTTAACAACAATGTGAATGAAGCTGAAGGAAGAGAAATTTCCAGGACTTAGTGTATAGTCACTGTTGACAAATGCTCCAAAGTAATCAAGCAGCAGAGAAAGAAATTTAACCTTTGGTCTGATAAGTACATAATGTTAATCTTTAGGAGAATCATTTCATAAGAATGGAAACATTGCGTGAAAAAGCTGAAGATGGCATCCAAAGGAGTGATTCCTCTGGGATGAAAGCAAAGCTGAGGGTCACTAACTGTAGATGAGACTTGGAGAGGTCCACCAGTGGACACTAAGGAGCACTCATTTGTGAGCGCTAGAAAAGGAACTTGAAATAAAATTCCACAACATTAGACAGACCAGAAAAGCGAGAACTTCTCTTTCTAGAGTTGAGAATGAACCTTTACCTGAGAAAAGAAGCATATTTGGACTTCTGGGAGTAAGACGAGTAGATTTGATGTACATTGAAATAAGAACAGGTGTGACTAGAAAGACTATATAAATGTCTCTAAAGCCGAGTGGTTGGTGGGGGTTAAATGACCAGTTTTGTAAACAGGATGGATCATCAAATTTTAGCAGAGCTCTTGTGACGCTATCTCTGCTCTATGTAGGTGCAATGACAACCCTAGGTAGAGTTAATGCCACAATGCCACCGTTCACTTCCATTGATGTAGAATGTATTGTCTCTCACTACATCTGGACCACATACCTGAGAGTTTTTCAATTGTCAGCACATCGATTTTCAACTGTCTGCACATCAAGTATTTTTCCACTGAGAACACATTTATTTGACTCCTCCCTCAGCTCCGTAGAAACTAACCAGTGACTTTATGGGGTTTGAAGTTGTAACACTTAAAATTAGCACGCTTTTGTTGTTACTTGGATTTACTCTTTGAAAAGAAATTTGCCAGTCTTCACTTGGTCCAACATTGTTCTAAAAACTAAGGATTTGATTCCCTCTCTAATTCCATCACTTTTCCTGGGTTCTCTGTATCCAGCAAATGTTTTAATTAGCATTCACTCCTCACTTGTGATGGGCATCTATAGTGTCCTTGCCCCTAATTAGAGAACTCCTCTCTTTTGAAATCTTTCATCCATAAGGTCAAAGTGACAGGCCCCAGCTGCTGTGTTGTTCAAAATAACTCAACACTCTTGGCTAATGTTGAGTTTTCCAAACACTTTGAGTAATATGGGGCTTTCCAATACCCTTGAGTAATGTTGAAGCTTACAGGAGCATGTTCTTGAGTAAAATAGGATCATTTTTTTCTGTTTTACGGATTTGTAATCTCTCATGAGAGAAAGTTGAGTTGGTCCTTCTCAGTGTGGCTGGAGGACTGACATCGGAATCTATAACCTTCTATTCACTCTAAGATCTAAGAAATGGAGGAGACAATTTATAATATGGGAGTTTAATGGGGCCAACAAGGTGGACAGAGAAATAAGAGTTGACAAATCAGCCAAGTCATGATTCCACCACTTCATTCCAGTTTGCTCCTGAGAAATCCCTGTGTTCTTGTTTTGGGGTTCTATGGGATAGACATTTAGCCTCAACATAAATTCCCTTTTGGCTCAAGTTAGCTCTAGTTAGTTTTGGTTATTTCCTTTCAATCTGGTAAACCACCGGCTTCCTGAGCTGGGCCCAGGAGGAGTTTGTGCATGAAGATGAGCTAATATTGAACACTGTGGATTCACCGCTGGCACAGAGATACACGGCTGAGTCCTGCAGCTCTGTGGGAGGGATCTCCAGGCTACAGGGTGAGTTTAGGGGACACTCAGCTGAAAATCTCTCCTTGGGCATCTCTGTTTCACCAAAAATATTTTCATACTGGAAGGAAATCAAGAACTTGAACTTTTTTGCCAGATTTTGTTGATACCAGAAAACATAACTGTGTCCTTTTTTGGGGACACAATACATTTTTACTTTCTGTTCTTTCCCTTCGACCAGGTGTCCTGGAGTCTGGGTGACTTCTGCATCAAGGGCGCCTGTGAAGAAAGCAGATGAGAGTTGGAGATGTAGCCCATGAGGTAGTCTAATGGCATGGATGACAGGCTTAGGGCAGGGGCCTGACAAGTTCAGAACAGCGACTTACCCTCACCCAGGAGAGAAAGGACCATGAAGCAGATGAATATCGAGCACATGGTAGAATTAGGGGATGACACAGGCAGGGGGCTTTCTCTGAGACTTTTTCATCCCCTGTGAGCAGCTGCTCTGTGATGTGATCACTTCAAAGAATCCAGTAGTCTTTATACAAAGACAACTTTGCTTCCTTCACAGAGAAATCACTCCTTTAGATGCCCTGTTCAGCTTTCTCATGGAATATTTCCAATCTTAAGAAAATATTCTCCTAAAGATTAAAATTATGTACTTACCACACCACAGACATATTTTTGTTTCTCAGCTTCTTGATATCTTCAAAGCATTTGCCCATACTGGTTATAACCTAAGTCCTGGAAATTTCTCTTCTGTCAGCTTTCTTCACATCATTTTCAATTAGATTTTTAATTTTGTTTTATTCTTTTTTTTTCAGTTCAGAGTCCTGAACCTAAATCTATCAGTTAAATCTAGAATGCTGCTCTGAACAAGCAAAAAGGAAATAGAATCTCTGAACACCCTCACTCAGTCATTGGAAAACAGGCAGCACAGGACTGTGATTGCTCTACAGCAAGAAAAAATACGGTGATGTCTACACTCGGTGAGGAGGGAAAAACAGAACATGGAAAGTTTCCTGAGCTGTGGAGACCAAGGTTGAAAGATAGAGGTGACAGAGGCAGCTAGAAATTATGAGGAAGACTGTCAGAGGGGAGGAAGCTCCACCAAGAACTCCAGAAATCTTTATGGGGATCAGAATGAATTTTTGTCTCAACAGTAATCTGTGTCTGTGTAAATCAAAACTTCAAAAAATACTAGACAGGATCCACAGAAAAGATTCACCAGAATCCCTGAATGGCCCTCATGCTTTAGTAGTGGGGCGAAATTAGGCTAGAGCAGGAGTTGGCAAATTACAGCTCAGGGGCTGGCCACCTGTTTACATAAACAGTTTTATTGGGATGAGAAGCACTTCCAGAATGGCAGCATGAGGAGCTCTGAGTACCCCCTCTCCAGAGAAAAAATGTAGCTGCTGAAAATTTACAAACAGCAATTTAAAGCCTCTGAAAATTGTCCCCAAGGAAACAGAGAATGGAGAAATACTTACTCAAGAAATCTACTAAATCTCCATAAAAGCAGTGAGTCTGTGGCATTGGAGCCATGACTCCCTCCCTTCTGCACCACCCCAAGCTCAGTTAATAGATACTCTGCTCCTTGTGGACATGGTGGAGAACACAAGGATCCTTCAGTTTCTCCCAGTGAGGGGCAGGCTGCCAGCATTTCTCATTCCCACCAGCTCCATTGTTGTCGAAACTGTATTGCTGGTGCAGCCCAAAGGTCTGGGCTCCCGTCCTCCACCCGGCACCCCTGCCTACTCATAGGATGGACCCTCTATTCCAGAAGCAACAGGCCAAGAATACTAGGCCCTAAATATCCTGATTCTGGCTTGCTCGCAGTGTGGAGGTTCCATGTGAGACAGGCAAGCCAAGAAGATCAGAACACATTACCCCATCCAGGGACCCACTCAGAGAGCAGGGATATCATTCCAAGAGAAGTGGGTTGCTGCCGCTTCCCCCAGCTCTGGAGCCATGGTGCAGAGGTTCTGCCCATGGGAGAGGCAGGCCACGAGGACAGAAGCTTCATAGCTCTACTTTGACTTAGGGATCCACCCAGCCTTGCTGAGGTTTTCTTAGAAATATAGTGCAACCTAAGGCCTCCTTTTACTCCTTCTTTGCTTCCTTTCTCCCTTTTCTTCCTTCCCTCTATCCTTACAGGGGTCAGATCTTCAACACAGTCTGACGGCCCAGCCTCCTCAGCCTCCTTCCCATTTTCCTTCACAGGCATTTTATCTACTAATTCTCTTGAGTGAATAATCCAGGCTTGGCGTCTATGTCTAGAGAAGCTGAACTAATGCACTTCTCTTAGGTGGATTTGGGGCCCTCAATAAACATCCCAGTCACTATTAAGCTGTACTGAGGTTAACTGAAAGTTCCAGAAAATATATACTTCCTATACATTCATCTGATGTCATTAGACCTTCTCAGGTTCTACTCTTAAAAGATGTCCTTGTTTGGCGTTGGGAAATGAAAGTCCTGAACATAAATGAGAGAGATTAGAGGAGGCTGATGCTGAGATGAGGCATAACCCCAGGAAGAAACCCCTCATTCCTATAGAAGTGCGATTGGTCCTTCTGTGACGGGCTTATGTCACTTAGCATAATGTTCTCAGGGTTCATCCACATTGTGCATATTAAAGAATCTCCTTCTGTTTTTGATTGAATATTTTATTGTATGTGTATACCATGTTACACTTAAAATTTTAAGAGGGCAGATCTCATGTTAAGTGTTCTTATCACAATAATAATAATAAAAAAAGTCGCCACTCACTCTTGCTTTCTTATTCGTCCTAAATTCCAAGAGCATCTGACACCACGACCTCTTGTTTGTCTTCCAGTTTTTTCTCTCAGATTTTCCTAAGATTTAATTTCCTCCTTCCTTGAATGTGTCTTCACACTTTTAGTGAACTTCCCATCTCTCAGAGAACAAGGGGATTCTCTGCTGCTCTGCTTAACACTGTCAAACCATGCCCCTTTCCACCACCTCCTCCCTTATCACACTTTCCGAAGCCATCCAGGTATAAGGATCCCAGAGGGGCATCACAGTAGCAGAAGCGTCTGCATCTTCAGTCCTGAGCGTCACGTTTTATCTGGGCCTGGACTGAGCTCAGTCTGTGCTCTTCATTTCTCTCTTCCCTTTACTCAGGAGGATGTGGAGTGTTTACATAACCTATAGAAGCTCTAATCTGCCCCCTGGTTGAATTCTTTGGCCATTTCACTCAAGATGCATCAATTTTCTAGGCTGTATCTTAGAGCCGTAAAAACCAAGAAGAGGCTCCAGAGACATTTATCCCCAGCATCTCATTTTACGGAAGAAAAAATCGAAATCTAGGCAATAATTTGTGAGAAAAGGGGTGTAGACGTGTGATGAGCAAAAGAGAGGGGAAGTGCAGGACATTGTATTTAGATAGGAGGTGGCCTGGATGACAGTTTTTAGCTTCTCTGACTTTACCTAAAATTATCAGAATTGGATCTTGGATAGTACTTCTTGGCTCCTTGATTAAAAAGTTGGAAACGTGATGTTGACTATATGTGGAAATACAATAAAATATTGTTAGTAGGAATATTTATGTGTTCTTCAAAATTAAAATGAGAACAAATTCTCATCCTCTGAGTCAGGCCTCTCACAGCTGGCAGATGCCAATTCCTTTTTGCACGGATTACCTTTATTCACCCATGCATCCACTTATTCAATGTCATCACAAATATTTCAATCTAGTAAAGAACATAAAATACACATTGACTTTTTGAAAGCTGTTTTAATAGGTTCTAGAAATCTCTTTTTTCCAGATAGATTCAGCACTTATATTTTTTATTAATATTAACAATTAGGGTAAATTCTAGTAATTTTAATATATCTTCCAAAGTACAGCATCCAACTGTTGATACGAGTCCTGTTTATATGTCATTTAAATGGATCAAAGACAGATTTACATAAAGCAAAACAGTTAAATACATTGTGAATAACGCATGTCCCAGGCAATTCATTTGTCTTCAAATGTGGCACAAAGTTTTAGCAGTTCTAATCTTACCTAGTTGGTCAGAAAACTGTGAGACCGCATCAACTTGCATACGAGGTTAGTTTCTTCTCCTTAGGGCAAGGATTCATGAAAGTGGGATTCCATATTGCCTGGGCCCGCCCTTTAATGTATTTCTAAGTCTCCAACTCAGATTAAAGAAAAAAAAAACCTGAAGAAAACAGTTCCTATTTATCTACTGAAGCGAACAGAATGAGTGATTAAGGTGACTCTCAGAAAATACCACAACTGAATGTCAGTGTAACCACTTTTCTACCCTTGGTATAACTGTCAGTGGTTTTTGTAGTTGTATGTCAAACTTCTGTCTACAAAGGAGATAATGAGAGCCGTAAACCCACTTCTTATTGTTGTTGAAGGAGGGGAGGGAGGTCTAAGAAGCCTCTTGGATCTGGGAAACAGAGAGGTTTATGAAAAGAGGGGAGGCAGTACTTTAGCTCTGTGTCTCCGCTGGTACAGAGATACACTGCTGAGTCCACTAAGAATGAGGAGCGGATGCTAAGAGAACAGAAGGAAGTGTTAGGCCAGCTGGGTTGGAAGTCATTGGAGGTGTCTGTTTTAAATTCTTTATCATAGTAGTAGAATAACAGCTTTGGTGCTTGACTCAGCTTCTGTTGGTTCCAATACATGGTATCATGATTTAGATTCTGAAAACAACCAGGGTCACTGGTTTTCCCTTCCTGGTAATCTGGTATCTTGGGTTCTGGGTGACCATGGCATTCATGTGATCAGCAGAAAGAGGAGGGAAATCTAGAGACAGAGTCAACAAGGAGATGGATGTTACTGCCACAAAATGAAGGCACATAACTGAGGACACGATAGCTTTAGTCAAAGATGTCATTTCTAACAAGGACTCAACTACTTCAAGGAGACAAAGGGCCACACAATGGAGAAAGCTGAGACCCATGGCAGGAACGGGACAGGAATGGGTCTTCTGTCTGTTCCAGACTCTGATTTCTGGGTTGAGAGGTGGAAGTTCAGAGAGTCCCTGGTCCCTGATAGGTAGATCTGCCTGTGATGACAGTGCTGCTGTTGACCTAACCAGGGCAAGAGTCACTCCTTGTGTGATATTAGACACAGCTTCCTACTTGGCAGGGGAATCTGGGCTTGGTTAGATCTTGTATGAAGCAGATGTGTTCCCTTATTTGTCCTTGTTGCTATATCTGCGCCATGTTCATCCCGGCGTCTCCATCTGACTCCTTGTTTCTCACATCCTGTAAGGCAGCTTAGAGTTTCCTCAACACATGAATGGCTTTAGCTAAAGTCTCACTTATACTCCTGATGAGATAATGTTTTTGTGTTCTGTTATCCGCATCACAGATGGATGACTGATGCCTGCAAACTATCCCTACCTTGATATAGAAACCAAGCCCTGGAATTCCTCTACCTAGATTCACTTTTCAGAGTATCAAGAAAATTCTCTGCTACTTTCGGCTATCAGTGACACCATAATGCCTCCTTGTGGCCAGTAGAAAAGTGTCTAGAAGCAGCCTTCATACACTGTGTGAACCTGTGCAATAGGGTGAGATACAATAGGGCTTAGAACTGTATCTAGTTCCTCATTCTGCTCCTACTGGATCCACAACCCTCAGACCATCACAACCCCAGTGTCCTGGTGTCACTAAGAATAACATAGTCCTACTGCAGCAACAGGAAGTGACCTCAGAATGTTCAGAACTGGCTGACATACATCCATATACAGTGCTAACTCAAGTTTTTTACATTAAAAAATCAGACCCTGGGGCCATCCCTGTGGTGGAGTGGTTAGAGTTCCCCTTGCTCCATTTCAGTGTTCCAGGGTTCATGGATTTGAATCCCCAGTGTGGACCCACCCCACTCATCAGCCATTCTGTGGAGACATCCCTCATACAAAGTAGAGGAAGACTGGTACAGATGTCAGCTCAGGGCTAATCTTCATCAAGCAAAAAAAAAAAAAAAAAAAAGGAGGATTGGCAATAGTTGTTAGCTCAGGGTGAATCTTCCTCACAAAAAAAGTAGAAAAAATTCGTACCTTATGGATAAAGCAAAATTAACTTTAATCTGGAATAACCGACCTGGCTACTCTACTCAAAAATGAGGTTTTAAAAAGTGTTGGAAATGGATTTGTGCTAGACAAATACAACTCAAACTTCTCACCACCATTACCAGTGAGCATCCTACAACAAGTAGAAAATGAATTTTTAATTCATGATTTTAATTTCCTTCAGAGAAAATTGTTTATCTTATGACAAGAGGGGATATGAAGATGTGGCCACAATCAGAGTCATGATTCCTTTCAGATCAGAGCAGTGAGGTTGGCAAGAAGCTGCTGCACTTTACACCAGGATCACACACACACACTTAAAAATCACTAATGCACAGACTGAGTTCTGTGTAAGGAAGCTCAGAAATCCCCCAGATTACAAGTATCTCCACTCAAATTGTCTTGAAACATTCCTATGTTTTTAGAGTTAGCTCTGGTTCTCCCTTTTTTCTCTTCCTTGGGGGACGAGGTACAAGGAAAGACTTCTGCTTAGAGCTGCCTTGAGTTGAGACGAGAGGAGAGAAAGGTGTGGTTTTACACAGGAATGGAATGACTCTGAAGCACTGTGTCTTGGCTGCTGGCACAGAAATAAACTCCAGAGTCCTCCAGCTCTGCAGGCTGGATCTTCAGAGTGGAAAATGTCCCGTTAGTCCTTTCAGCTGAGAATCGCTTATTGGACATCCCTGATTCATCCTGTTTATTCTCTCTTAGGAAGTATATCAGAAATGTTATTTCTTTCCCCACAGCACGTTGGTACCAAAAAAGAGCTTGATGTCCAGGAACTGGGTCACATCTCAGAGTCACAGATTGTTTCTTCTCTACGACTCTGTGGCTGGGGAACTGAGTGACTCCAGCTGAAGTGTGTCCTGTGGGGAAAGACAAGAACATAGAACACATGACAAGAATGGACAGGAAAAGGGCAAAGTGGAGATATTCAAATTTTTAAGGACATACTTGCTCCCAGGAGACAAAGGGACACCAAGCTGAGAAGCATGGAAAGCATGGCAGGATCCAGATAAAACTGAGAACTTTTCTAGATGAGGGAGCTTGTAAGTATGAGCAGAAATGGAAGCAAATCCATGTCCCCTTGGCCCTAGAAGGTGTGGCCTGGCAGTGACATCACCCTGTCAGCCAATGTCCACAGTCTCAGGGGCTCCCTCTAGGAAGGTAGGAGCATAGAAGAAAGAACAAATTTCCTCTGAACGTCACCCCTTGAGGGAGCGATGGAGAAGAACTTATGCCAATAAAAATGGACCTATTTGTGAATTTAAACAGGTATTAATCTCATATATGTTCATGAAGAAGCCACCATCATAGCTCCTGAGTCCAATGCATGGGCTCTACCCCATCCCACGAAGCCCTTTCTTCTCTCATGTATCAGATTCCTAAAGACTGGGGCATTTCCACTTAAAGTGCCTGTTGTTATTCTTGCTATGTCTAATTATCAGTACTTGTTATGTCCAAGTTCTCTTTTCCCCCTCTCTCTCTTTTTTAAACTTTTAATTGATATTATGATAGTTTACAATATTGAGAAATTTCAGTTGTACATTATTGTTTGTCACTCATATTGTAGGAGTACCACTTTACCCTTTGTGCCCACCCTCCACCCCCACTTTCCCCTGGTAAACACTAATCTGGTCTATTTGTATACCTGTTTAAATTCCACACATGAGTGGAATCATATAGAAATCGTCCTTTTCTATCTGGCTTATTTCACTTAGCATAATACCCTCAAGGTCCATCCATGTTGTTGTGAATGGGACAATTTTATCCTTTTTTATGGCTGAGTAGTATTCCATTCTGTGTGTGTATATATAGATATATAGATAGATAGATGGATAGATAGATAGATAGATATAGATATAGATATAGATATCATATCTTCTTTATCCAATCATCAGTTGATGGGTACTTGGGTTGCTTCCATGTCTTGGCTATGTAAATAATGCTGCAATGAACATAGGAGTTCATGGGTCTTTTGGAATTGCCAATTTCAAGTTCTTTGGATAGATACCCAGTAGTGGGATGACTGGGTCATGTGGTATTTCTATTTTTAATTTTTTGAGAAATCTCCATACTGTTTTCCATAGTGGCTGCACCAGTTTGCACTCCCACCAGCAGTGTATGAGGATTCGTTTGTCTCCACAACCTCTCCAACATTTGTTATTTTTTGTTTTGGATATTTTAGCCATTCTAACTGACATAAGGTGATATCTTAGTGTAGTTTTGATTTGCATTTCCCTGATGATCAGTGATGATGAGCATCTTTTCATGTGCCTATTGGCCATCTGTATATCTTCTTTGGAGAAATGTCTGTTCATGTCCACTGCCTATTTTTTGATCGGGTTTGATTTTTTGTTGTTGAGTTGTGTGAGTTCTTTATGTATTATGGAGATTAACCCTTTGTCGGATATATGATTTGCAGATGTTTTTTCCCAATTGGTGGGTTATTTTTTTGCTTCAATTCTCTTTCCCCTTGCCTTGTAGAAGCTCTTTAGTCTTATGAAGTCCCATTTGCTTATTTTTTCTATTGTTTTCCTTGTCTGAGAAGACATGGAGTCTGAAAATATCCTTTTAAGACTGATATCAAAGAGTGTATTGTCTATATTTTCTTCTAGAAGCCTTATGGTTTCAGCTCTTACCTTTAGGTCTTTGATCCATTTTGAGTTTATTTTGTGAATGGTGAAAAAGAGTGGTCATTCTTTTTCATTCATTCTTTCATTCAAAAGAATTTTCATTCTTTTACATATAGCTGTCCAGTTTTCCCAGCACCATTTGTTGAAGAGACTTTCTTTTCTCCATTGTATGCCCTCAACTCCTTTGTCGAAGATTAGCTGTCCATAGATGTGTGGTTTTATTTCTAGGCTTTCAATTCTGTTCCTTTCATCTGTGCGCCTGTTTTTGTACCAGTACCATGCTGTTTTGATTACTGTAGCTTTGTAGTATGTTGTCAAGTCAGGGATTATGATTCCTCCAGCTTTGTTCTTTTTTCTCAGGATTGCCTTAGCAATTTGGGGGCTTTTCTTGCCCCATATGAATTTTCGGATTCTTTGTTCTATTTCTGTAAAGAATGTCATTGGGATTCTGATTGGAATTTCACTGAATCTGTAAATTGCTTTAGGTAGTATGGACATTTTAACTATGTTTATTCTTCCAATCCATGTGCATGGAATGTCTTTCCATCTCTTTATGTCATCATCAATTTCTTTCAGGAAAGTCTTGTAATTTTTGTTGTATAGGTCCTTCACTTCCTTGGTTAAATTTACCCCAAGATGTTTTATTCTTTTTGTTGCAATTGTGAATGAGATTGTGTTCTTGAGTTTACTTTCTGTTAGTTCATTATTAGAGTACAGAAATGCTACTGATTTATGTAAGTTGATTTTATACCCTGCAACTTTGTTGTAGTTTTTGATTGTTTCTAATAGTTTTTGTATGGATTCTTTGGAGTTTTCTATATATAAGATCATCTCATCCGCAAACAGTGAGAGTTTCACTTCTTCATTGCCTATTTAGATTCCTTTTATTTCTTTTTCCTGCCTAATTGCTCTGGCCAAAACCTCCAGTACTATGTTGAATAAAAGTGGTGAGAGTGGACACCCTTGTCTTGTTCCTGTTCTCAGAGGGATGACTTTCAGTTTTTTCCCATTGAGTATGATGTTGGCTGTGGATTTGTCATATATGGCCTTTATTATGTTGAGATACTTTCCTTCTATACCCATTTTACTGAGAGTTTTTATCATAAATGGATGTTGGATCTTGTCAAATGCTTTCTCTACATCTATTGAGATGATCATGTGGTTTTTCTTTCTCATTTTGTTAATGTGGTGTATCACATTGATTGACATGCAGATGCTGAACCATCAATGTGACCCTGGTATAAATCCCACTTGATCATGGTGTATGATCTTTTTAATGTATTGCTGTATTTGGTTTGCCAAAATTTTGTTGAGGATTTTTGAATCTATGTTCAACAGTTATATTGGCTTGTAGTTTTCCTTCTTTGTGTTGTCCTCATCTGGTTTTGGGATCAGGGTGATGTTGGCTTCATAGAATGTGTTAGGAAATGCTCTATCTTCCTCAATTTCCTGGAATAGTTTGAGAAGGATAAGTATTAAATCTTCTTGAATGTTTGGTAGAATTCTCTGGAGAAGCTGTCTGGTCCTGGACTTTTATTTTTGGGGAGGTTTTTGATTACTGTTTCAATTTCTTTACTTGTGATTGATCTATTCAGATTCTCTATTTCTTCCTGATTCAGTTTTGGGAAGTTGTAATAATCTAAGAATTTAGCCATTTCTTCTAGATTGTCCGATTTGTTGGCATATAGCTTTTCATAGTATTCTCTTATAATCTTTTGCATTTCTGTTGTATCTGTTGTGATTTCTCCTTTTTCATTTCTAACTTTATTTATTTGAGTCTTCTCTCTTTTTTAATTTGTGAGCCTGGCTAAGGGTTTGTCAATTTTGTTTATTTTCTCAAAGTGCCAGCTCTTTGTTTCCTTGATCTTTTCTACTGTATTTTTTGTTTCAATTTCATTTATTTCTGCTCTAATTTTTATTATTTCCCTCCTTCTACTGACTTTGTGCTTTGTTTACTCTTCTTTTTCTAATTCTGTTAGGTGTTGTTTGAGATAGCTTATCTGAGATTTTTCTTGTTTATTGATGTGAGCCTGTATTGCAATGAATTCCCTCTTAGGACCGCTTTTGCTGCATCCCAAATGAGTTGGTATGTCATGTTTTCATTTTCATTTGTTTCCAGGTAATATTTTATTTCTCCTTTAATTTCTTCAATGATGGACTGGTTGTTCAGTAGCATGTTGTTTAATCTACACATTTTTTTCACCTTTCCCAGCTTTATTCTTGTAATTGATTTCTAGTTTCATGGCATTATGGTCGGAAGAGATGCTTGATATTATTTCAATCCTCTTGAATTTGTTGAGGCTTGCTTTGTTTCCCAACGTATGGTCTATCCTTGAGAATGTTCCATGCACACTTGAGAAGAATGTGTAACCTACTGTTTTTGGATGGAGTG
Organism: Equus przewalskii; assembly: GCF_037783145.1. Taxonomy (NCBI): domain Eukaryota; kingdom Metazoa; phylum Chordata; class Mammalia; order Perissodactyla; family Equidae; genus Equus; species Equus przewalskii. Next base: position 95,205,534 of record NC_091834.1, on the reverse strand, counting down.
TTCTCTATATATCTATTAAGTCTATCTGGCCCAGTTTTTCATTTAATTCTACAATTTTCTTGTTGACTTTCTGTCCGGATGATCTATCCATTGGTGTTAATGGAGTATTGAGGTCCCCTATTATTATTGTATTTCTGTTGATATCACCTTTTAGTTTTGTTAATAGTTTCTTTATGTACTTTGATGCTCCTGTGTTGGGTGCATATATATTTATAAGTGTTATATCTTTTTGGTGGAGTGTCTCTTTTATCATTATAAACTGCCCCTCTTTGTCTCTCTTTACCTTTTTTGCTTTGAAGTCTACTTTGTCTCATGTAGGTATTGTGACACCTGCTTTCTTATGTTCACTATTAGCTTGGAGCATGGTCTTCTATCCCTTCACTCTGAGTCTATGTTTGTCTTTGGGGCTAAGCTGTTTCCTAGAGGCAGCATATTATAGGATCTTGCTCTTTAATCCATCCTGCCACTCTGTGTCTTTTGATCAGAGAGTTCAATCCATTTACATTTAGAGTGATTATTGAAATATGGGGGCCTAATGCTGCCATTTTATCACTCGTTTCCTGGTTCTCCTGCATTTTCTTTTTTTCTCATCCCATGAATTTTGAACTACCAATTCAGGTAGGCAGTTTTCTATATTGCCTTTCTTCTTATTTGTAATTTGTGTCTCTATTATTGTTATTTGTTTAGTGGTTACCCTGTGGTTTGTTTAAAACATCTCATAGATGAGCTAGTCCATTTTCTGCTAGCCTATTATTTCCTTAGATTAAGTTGTTCCATCTCTTTCCTCTTCCCTTTCTAGGTTGTCATTGTCAGATCTTTCTTCTTCTTCTTCTTGTGTTGTGATTTTGTGGTTAAAATGACAAGATTATATTTATTCTTGGTGTTTCCCTTCCTTTTATCTTTAATGTTATACTTAAGCATTTGCTAACCTGTTCCTATGGAGAGCTGCACTTTTCAATTTTGTCTTTCTACTTATCTCCTTTGCTCAGGGTTTTGTAACCCCATTCCTTTTTTTGTTTTTTCAGGTATGAGAGTCTTCCTGAGCATTTCATGTGCGGGGTGAGTCTTGTGGCAATGAACTCCCTTATCTTTTGTTTATTTGGGGAAGTTTCTATTTCTTCATCATATTTGAAGGATATTTTTGTTGGATAGAGTATTCTTTGCTCAAAGTTTTTGTCCTTCAGAGTTTTGAATATATTATTCCACTCTCTCCTAGCCTGTAAGGTATCTGTTGAGAAATCTGCTGACAGCCTGACGGGGGTTCCTTTGTAGGTTATTTTCTTCTCCCTTGCTGCCCTTAGTATTTTCTCTTTGTCATTGACTTTTGCAAGCTTCACTACTATATGTCTTGGAGTTGGTCTTTTTATATTGATAAAGTTGGGCAATCTATTAGCTTCTGTTACATGAATTTCCAGCTCTCTCTCTAGGTTTGGGAAGTTCTCAGCCACTATTTCTTTGAATAGGCTTTCTGCCCCCTTCTCCTTATCTTCTCTGTCTGTGATACCTATAATCTTTATATTGCATTTCCTAATTGAGTAGGATATTCCTTACAGAGTTTCTTCATTTCTCTTTAGTCTTAGTTCTGTCTCCTCCTCTATCTGAACCATTTCTATATTCCTATCCTCCATGTTGCTAATTCTGTCCTCCCTGTTATCCTTCCTACTGTTCAGAGAGTCCAGTTTTTTCTTATTTTCCTCCATTGTGTTTTTCATCTCCAACATTTCTGCTTGGTTCTTCTTCATGGTATCAAACTCTTTTGTGACATAGCTCCTGAACTCGTTGAGTTGTCTATCTGTATTCTCTTTTAACTCATTGAGTTTTTAATGATAGCTATTTTGAATTTGTTGTCATTTAGGTTATAGATTTTAGTGTCTTCAGAATTGTTTTCCGGGTACTTGTCATTTTCTTTCTGTTCTGGAGATTTAACATATTTTTCTCATACTGCTTGATGGTGTGGATTTGTGCCTCTGCATAGAGATAGTTTGGTTACTGCTTCCACTTCCTTCTACTGGTGGGGGGGTGGGCAGCAGCTGTGTAATCTGCACCAACCAGCATATCTGTCAGCTGTTCCTGATTGAGCCTCGGCTCCTCTTCGGGGTTGTAGTGGCCCTGTGGGGTCTCCTGTCACCTGTGGGAACAATCACAAGGGGGCTTTGGGTTGCTGGTGCCTGCTCTCACAGACCACCTAGACTTGCTCCCTCCTTAGGATCTATAGTGGTGTTATGGGCTTTCACAGCAGCTGGGAGCTGGTTCACTTAGACTCACAGCTCTGCCAACATCAGGTCCTGCAGGATCTCACTTGTTCACTCTGGGCCACAGCAGAGCTATAGGTATCTCATGCAGCCAGTGGTTAGCTCACCCAGCCCTACCACTTGTGCCCCAGGGCCTCCCAGCCTTTGTGTTTGCTGGACAGGGCCTGTCCACTAAGGCCAAGTAGAGACTTTCACTATGGTTGCTGTGGGACTGTCAATTTTCCCCCTGGACCAAGGAGCAGTCATGCTATGGCTCAGGATAGTCACTGCCCACTTGCGTGGTCCTGCTTGGTCTCCCTTGCTCCCTTGGGGCTGAAGCAGGGCTGTGTGTGTTAAATGCATCTGGCAGTTTGCTCAGCAGGCCCAGCCGCTTCTGCCCCACGGTGTCTCAGCCTTTCTGTTTGCTGGGCAGGGCCTCTCCACTAAGGCCAAGTAGAGGCATTCCCTGCAGATGCTGTGGGATGGTGGATTTTCCCACTGAACTAAGGAAAAGAGACAAGTCCATATTTTATGGTTACATAGAGACCTAATGCTGACTTCCCTGCATCTGAGTAGCATGCACCAATTCTAAAGAGCAGAGAGTTTCCAGGCTGGATTGTGTGACCTGAGACACATGTTTCCCTTTGGGGTCTATGTCCTTGGTTATACCCAGAATATGAAACTGTGGCCATTGTTCTGTTTTCAAGAAGATCATTTTTTGATCTTCCACTGTTACCAGGTACCTAGATGTGGTAGGTAGAATGATGGCTCCCCAAAGATGTCCACATCTAATCCTGGAATTATGGGTGTTTTATCCTACATAGCAAGGGGAAATTAAGGTTCCAAATGGATCCACGTTGCTAATCAGCTGATCTTAATACAGGGAAACTAGCCTGGATTTCCCAGGAGGGCCCAGTGTAATTACAGGCTCCTCAAATGAGGAAGGAGGAGGAAAAGGAGGCAGAGTAAGAGGAAGCAACATGGAAAAGACTCCACCGGTCACTCTTGGCCTTGAACATGGAACAGGGCCATGAGCCAAGGGATGCTGTTGGCCTCTAGAAGCTGAAAAAGGTGAGTGAACAGATTCTCCCCTAGAGCCTCCAGAAGGAACGCAGCCCTGCTGATGTCTTCACTTTAATCCTGTTCGATCCATTTTGGACTTCTGATCTTCAAAACTGTAAGATAATAAATCTGTATGTTTTATGCCACAAAATGTGTGGTAATTTGTTAGCACAGAAATAGGGATCTGATAGATCACGGTATCCATGGGACCATGGGTGAGAGAGACAGTAGCTAGGTACAAGGTCTGCGGGGAGACTGATGTACAATCTGTAGGAAGAACTTGAAATCAGGCCAAGCGAAGCCCATGCAAAAACTTCTTATCTCTTCCAAGACCTCCTCTGCTTCCAAGGGACACAGGGGAGTCTGGAGTGAATGACAGCCAGAACTACTCTGTGGCATCTTCCTGCTGAGAGAAAAAGTTCCTGGGGAGGAATTTTCTGCTGGCCCACCCCAGTCCCTGCCTAATGAGTGGATTGAGGTGGTGTCCCTGTGACTGTCAGCTCCCTGGGGCCAGGCTCCCTCTGATGTGGTCCAGGGAAGCACCAGCACTTCTCCTGTCCTACACTCCTCAACAGAGCAGGGGGCTGGCCTGGGCTGGTCTGGGTCAGGCTTACTAAGGCCCCTCTGACACTCAAACTGCTTCTCTGCTTTTCCCAGCCCAGAATGTGCAAGCTTCACCAGACCAGCTCCTTGTGCCTCCACATTTGAAACAACCTGGGAGGAATGCCCGCTGCTAGCACACCTACCATTCACAGCCCAGTTCAGAGCTTGATTCAGAGCAAAATCCCATCTCCATAACAATGGAGGAGAAGGGTGGTCTCTAATTGCTTCATTCTCAGCCATGATTCAAGACAGCTGCAACTTCCTAGATCTAAACCCAACCCCATGGTTTCTCCTAATCCTCTCCTTCCAGGGAGCTCTCAGCCTCTCCACATAGACTCTAGAGGACAATGAAGCCATAGTGCCTCCTAGTGGCCAGTGGGGAGAAGCAGCACAGATGTGCTCTATTTCTAGGACCTAAGGGGAGGTGTGCTTTGTTTCAATGAGTACAGGGGCTATGGATATTATGATTTGTTGGTGTTAGAGGGCCAATGAATAATATTGTCTTATTATGACCTAAAGTGGAACCACCTGAGAGTTAGACATTCGCGTCAGACAAACAGAGATGATAACATCAGTTTTAATATTGGTAGATAACAGGGCTCAGATGTGAAACCAAATGGGCTGGCCAACAATATGCTGAGTCAGAGTTTAACTCATTTGCTCTCCACTCCAAACTATGGGCTGACCCTGTACCAAAAAGAAACTTCTCCACTAATCTTAGTGCATATTGAGAAAATACAGAAGAATCTCTATTCCCTAGGTAGTTAGGAAGAAAGCAAGGAAATGAAGAGATAGTAAATTAGATCAAGAGATAAATAAGATAATTTACTTCCTTATCATAGAGAAGATTCAGTGAGGAATAGGAAGGTTAGAACAGGAGGATTACTTTAGGTAAATGTCCCAAATGTGGGCTGTGGAATAAAGTATTGTCCCAGGAGATTAAGGTAAAGTAAGAAAGATGGATGGTCACATGTCATTTAGTCTCCTAAATTCCAACCACTGCTCCTTGGGTTGACCCATAAAACAAATAGCACAAATGTATCATGACGCTGCGACAATTAAATGAATTCCAAGTCTCTGCTTTACCATCTGACAAAGTCTCAATATTCACTCCCTATTTGTTTTCCATCTTACCACATGGTCCAATGGAACATCAGAGGTTATGCAATAAAAGTAAAAAGGAACATTAAATGACAAAAAAAAATGCATTTCTCAATTTGCTTGTAAATTATTTGATTATAAATTATATACTCTTTAAGTTTTTAAAAAATATTCTGTTGAAATTCAAGTTAAAGTGTAACATCTTTGTGCCATTTAAGTTAAATATCAAAGAAATCACAGACTAAGAGTCTAACATTTTTTGCTTAAAATTCCAAGTAAAATTGTTTTGACCTTAATCCCAGTGATTACAGGTGAGAGCACCCACATCAACCCTTCTGTTTTTATCTGATTAGTTGGGTAAAATAACAACATCAAAACCTTCAACTAATTAATGTCCTGAAATGTAGTGAGGGACGCTAGGCTGGGATCCTGGGGAGGGGGAACCCCTAGGGAGGGGAGCTCAGCAGTCCCTTTGACCTGACTCAGCCCTCACAAGGTGACTCACAGGCCAGGGGGACAAAAGTCAGAGCAAATGTGGAACATTGACAACCTCAGTGTATAGAGGAGCTGGAGGGAGAGCTGTTCTCTAGGGGACCCAGGACAGCTCATGCCTGGAATTCTGATTCATGCAGCCCCAGACTGTTTATATCCTCATGCATGTGGCAGAAGAAAAATACAATTCTCTCTGGAGGGAGGTCCGTGTCCATCCTAGACAAAAATTATTTCTACAAATCTAGTGTCTGACACAAACTCAAAGATAATCAGATTCATAAGGGAAAATACGAACACCATGAAAATACAAACATCATGACTGAGAAGAAGCAGAGAAAAAAAATCAAGAGAAATAGCCACACAGAGATTTCAGATGCGAAAATTATCAGACAAACTCTGAAACAACTATTTTACCTATGTTTTAAGAGAAAAAGGATAATCTTGCAAAATGTTGTTAGGAAATTAGGAACTGTGAAATGTGACATAGCAGATGGGAGAAAGAAACAAATGAAAATTCTGGCAAGGAGATGGTGATCAGCTGTGTTCATCACTGACTGAGGTTTTGTCAGACAAGTGAATTGGGTGTAGGTGTAGGAAGAGGAGTTGAGAAGACAGACAATGAGTGAGTGGACATATGATTTGCAGTATCAGTTGGATTAGGAGGGAAATGAAGCTCACAGGGCTGGGGGGCAGTGACAGTGCCTTCAGGGGAATCTCAGTGAGCTGTTGTCCAATTAGTTCCCAGCAATTATTCAGAATGGTTTCTAGTGTTATCTCTGAGAATCCAGTCAGAAGGTAGAGTAGGGGATACGGACCTCCTCACAAAGGGGGAGTTATCAGAGCGGGTTATTGTGTCAGGGACAAATGGTTGTTTCAGAAGTTCTTACTAAGGAACGTTTTAATGCACTAAGAAACTATTGTAAGGCATGAAGGCAGAGCTGGAAATGTCCTCAAGACCCTCTGCATTGGCTGGCTCAGCCTAGAGATGGTGTTGAGCTCCACTGCTTACACTGGAGAAGGTAGAATTAAGCTTGAGCTAAGATTTAGGACTAGTCGCCAGGATATCCATCTGTGTGTATTCCTTTGAAGTTGGAAAAGGGCTGAATAAAATAGCTGACATTTTCGTCATCAACAACATCATTATTTTCAGCACAATTCTACAAAAACAGGAAAAAAATGTTTTCCAAACACAAATTATGTGTTGAGACTTTGATGCAGAAAACTTCCTGAGGGAGGGCAGAGAAGAAGCTTGTGAGAGAACAATATTGATTCAAATCATTTAGACAGTGATACAACCATAGAGGGAGAACCTGCTGTTCGCTACTCTCATATCATCACCATGTGTATTATTAAGGTTTATTGAAGATGTTTGATGACTGCATATTTTTATAGGAAGACAACCATCACTAGTTCCTAAGGGCTGAGTCTGTGATCAGTCACTTTCAGTTTTGCATCTGAGTTGTCACCAAGAACTGCTTTAGGTGGAAGAGGAGAGAGAACTAAGATTTTTAAAAAATGAAGGAATTTTTTGAGAAATATTTGATGCAATTAGGAAAAGCAATATAAATATTTTTGGTATTCCAGAGGGAGAAGATTGGGAGAAAGGAGCAGAGACTTTGTTCAAAGAAACAACAGCTGAGAACTTCCCAAACCTTGGGAAGGAACCAGATTTACAAATACACGTCAATACAACTCTTCATTGTACCAATGCAAAAACACCTCCAAGGCGTGTAATAATAAAAATGGCAAAAGTCAATGACAAAGAAAAAATATTAAGAGCAGCAAGGCAGAAGAAAATAACCTACAAAGGAATCTCTATCAGGCTTTCAGCAGATTTCTCAGCAGAAATCTTACAAGCTAGGAGAAAATGGAATAATATGTTCAAAATACTGAAAGACAAAATCTTTCAGCCAAGAATACTCTATCTGGCAAAACTATCCTTCAGATAGGATGGAAAAATCAAAGCTTTCCCAGATAGATAAAAGCTGAGGGAGTTCATCACCACTAAACATCTACAAGAAATGATCAAGGATGCACTCATACCTGAAACACAAAGGCAAAATTCTACAAAGCTTTGAGCAAGGAGGTGAATAGACAGACAAAATCAGAAGCCTGCAGCTCTCTTTCAGAACAGGGTAGCAGGTACTTAATTATAAATTCAAAGATAAAGGGAAAGAAAGTATCCAAATTAACTATCAACACTTCAGCTTAGTCTCAAACTCATAGCACAAAACTGAATAAATTGTGACAACCATAATTTAGAAGGGGAAGAGATAAGGAATGGAACCTGCTTAGGCTAATGGAGATATGAGGATGTCAGGAAAAGGACTATCTCATCTACAAGATCTTCTATACAAACCTCATGGTAACCACTAAACCAAAAATCATAGCGGAGCCAAAATTCATAAAAGAAAAAATTGTGGGGTGGCCCAGTGGCATAGCAGTTATGTTCACATGCTCTGCTTTGGACCCTGGGCCCAGACCTATCCTATCAAGGCATGCTGTGGCAGGCATCCCACATGTTAAGTAGAGGAAGATGGGCACAGATGTTAGCTCAGGGGCAATCTTCCTCAGCAAAAAGAGGGGGATTGGTGGCAGATGTTAGCTCAGGGCTAATCTTCCTCCAAAAAAAAGAGGAAACCAACACAGAAAACCCCAAAAATGAAATGGCAGTCAGAAATACAAAGGAAGACAAACAATGGAAATATATAAGAACTGGAAAACAAGAGATAAAATAGCAGTATTTAACTTTAATATCAATAATCACTCTAAATGTAAACATATTGAATTCTCCAATCAAAAGACAGAGTAGCTGGATGATTAAAAAAACAAGACACAGGGGGGCGGGACCAAGGTGGCGGAGACAAAGAGGTGGCCTCTTTGTCTCTCCCCTGTCAAATCTACAACTAATTGGACATTCACCGATTAGCAAAGGATATCCAGATAGCATCTCAAGACACCTAAAAGTCTCGTGCTACTAGACATCAAACGCGGACAGACTTCCCCCCAGGAGGAGGTGGAAATAGGTGAAAACTCTCCGACCCCCGACCCCCAGACAGACTAGTTCCTGCAGGAGGCTCTTTTCCAGCGGACTCCACCATAGCATTGCCATGCACCAAGGGCAGGAGTGTGCACTCACCAGCAGAGTGATGGTGGAAACAGGTGACAACACCGCTACCCAAGCCCCCCGCAATCACATCTAAGCCCAGGGGGAAATCCCCAGGGCCCCGCACCCACCGGCAGGGAAGGCTTCTGCTCACCATTAGCAGGGAGGTCCCGCCCAGAAGCCAGAACAAAGAGAAGCTCCTGGTGGGCCCAGCACAGCACCAGAAGGCAAGCTGCCACTGAGCTCACGGTCTCTGGCACATGGCTCAGTACAGGGGGCACCCTGACTTCCCGTAGACGTGCTTGGGTACACGTTTGGAGCTCCAGCGCCTGGCTCTGTGGCTTAGGGGAAGACTTCAGGGTCCTGCACCTCCCCAGCAGGGAAAGCCTCTGCTCGCCATTAGCAGGAAGACCAGGCCCAGAATCCAGGAAAAAGGGAGGATCCTGGTGGGCGGATCCCCCCAGGGCGGCTTCAGACTGCAAGCTGCCTCTGGGTTTATGGTCTCCAGCGCTTGGCTCGGTGTCAGGGGCGCCCGGACTTCCCGTAGACGTGCTTGGGGTCACAGTTGGAGCTCCAGCGCCTGGCTCTGCAGCACGGGGGAAGGCTCTGGGGTCCCACATCTCCCCAGCAGGGAAATCCTCTGCTCTCTATTAGCAGGGAGGCCATGCCCAGAATCCAGGAAAAAAGAATGCTCCTGGTGGGCGGATCCCCCAGGGAGGCTCCAGGCCGCAAGCTGCTGCTGGGCTCATGGTCTCCTGCACACGGGTCGCTACAGGGGGTGTCCGGACTTCCTGTGGACGCGCCTGCGGACTGGGTGGAGCTCCAACACCTGGCTCTGCCACCCGGGGCATTGCTCCAGGGCCCCACACCCCACCCCAGCAGGGAGGACCTCTGCTCGCCACTGGCAGGGAGGCCCCGCACAGCATTCGGAACACCAGGAAGCTCCCTAGAGCAGAATTCCCCACAAGGCAGCAGCTTACAAGCCACCGCCAGGCCTACGGACTCTGGCCGTGTCCCAGACAAGGCAAGGGGCTCCCAGAGATCCCATGAGAGTAAAGTGGGGCAGAGTAGAGCTCTGGTGAAATGACTACGTAGCCCAGAGGGAACTCCAGGTTCTTACACAGCCTTAGCGAAAGCCTCTGCACAGCACTAGTGGAGAGGTCCTGACTGGCAATCGCAAGGCAGGAAGGCCCTGGGGCAAAAGCAGCACAGCTAAGTGAGCTAATGACAGACTGCAGAAGATACCCATAACTCTGCTGGGACATATAGTGGACAAGTGTGATCTGGTGGGCTCTGTTAGGGACAAATCGGAGATTATAGGTGATCCTGCTCCTGGCTGATGGGAAAGCCCACAACACCACTGTAGACCACAAGGAGGGAATGCATCTAGGTGGGCTGCAGCAGTAGGCACCAGCAGCCTGAGGCCCCCTTGCGATAGCCCCCACAACCGATGAGGGACGCCACAGGACTACTGTGACTACGACGAGGGGTCCAGACCCAGTCAGTAACAGCTGACAGGGTTCCTGGTTGGGGCAGTCTAAACAGCTGCCCCCCCATACACACACCAGTTGCAACAAGTGGAAGCAGCGACTAATCTCTATCTCTATGCAGAGGCTCAAACCCACACCATCAAGCAGTATGAAAAAATATATTAAATCTCCAGAACAGAAGGAAAATCATAAGCATCCAGAAAACAATCCCAAAGACAATGAAATCTACAACCTAAATGACGATGATTTCAAAACTGCCATTATGAAAAAACTCAACGACCTAAAAGAGAATTCAGATAGACAACTCAATGAGTTCAGGAGCTATGTCACAAAAGAGCTTGACACCATAAAGAAGAACCAATTAGAAATACTGGAGATGAAGAACACAATGGAGGAGATTAAGAAAAATCTGGACTCTCTGAACAGTAGGGATGATAATACGGAGGAGAGAATTAGCAATTTGGAGGATAGGAATATAGAAATGCTGCAGACAGAGGAGGAGAGAGAACTAAGACTAAAAAGAAATGAAGAAACTCTCCGAGAATTATCCGACTCAATTAGGAGATGCAACATAAGGATTATAGGTATACCGGAGGGAGAAGAGAAGGAGAAGGGGGCAGAAGGCCTGTTCAAAGAAATAATAGCTGAGAACTTCCCAAACTTGGGAAGAGAGATGGAACTTCATGTCACAGAAGCCAATAGATCTCCAAACTTTATTAACACAAGAAGACCAACCCCAAGACATATAGTAGTCAAACTAGCAAAAGTCAACTACAAAGAGAAAATGCTAAGGGCAGCCAGGCAGAAGAAAATAACTTACAAAGGAAACCCCATAAGGCTATCAGCAGATTTCTCAGGAGAGACCTTACAGGCTAGAAGAGATTGGAATGAAATATTTAAAACTCTGAAGGATAAAAACTTGTAGTCAAGAATACTCTACCCACAAAAAATATCCTTCAAATATGATGGAGAAATAAAAACTTTCCCAGATAAACAAAAGTTAAGGGAGTTCATCACCACAAAACCTCCTCTTCAAGAATTGCTCAGGAAGAAACTCATTCCTGAAAAATCAAAAAAAGGAAAGGAGTTACAAAATCCAGAACAAAGGAGATAAGCAGAAGGACAATAACACAAAGTAACAGCTCTCCATCAGGACAAAATGCAAAAGAACTGGAAAGCAAGTGATAAAATTGAAAGAGTAGGCCCCCATGTTTCAATAATCACACTAAACGTGAATGGATTGAACTCTCCAATCAAAAGGCACAAAGTGGCAAGATGGATCAAACAACAAGATTTAACAAAATGCTGCCTCCAGGAAACACACCTCAGCCCAAAAGACAAACACAGACTCAGAGTGAAGGGGTGGAAGACAATATTCCAAGCCAATAATGAACAAAAGAAAGCAGGTGTTGCCATACTTATATCAGACAAAGTAGACTTCAAAGCAAAACAGGTAACGAAAGACAAAGAGGAGCAGTATATAATGATAAAAGGGACGCTCCACCAAGATGACATAACAGTCATAAATATATATGCACCTAACACAGGAGCACCAAAATTCGTGAAGAAACTGTTAATAAAACTAAAAGGAGACATCAACAGTAATACAATAATAGTAGGGGACCTCAACACCCCATTAACACCAATGGACAGATCATCTAGACAGAAAATCAACAAGGAAATTATAGAATTAAATGAAAAATTAGATCAGATTGACCTAAGAGATATATATAGGACACTTCATCCAAAAACAGCAGGTTACACATTCTTCTCAAGTGTGCATGGAACATTCTCAAGGATAGACCATATCTTGGGAAACAAATCAAGCATCAATAAGTTCAAGAGGGTTGAAATAATATCAAGCATCTTTTCTGATCACAATGCTATGAAACTAGAAATCAACTACAAGAATAAAGCTGGGAAAGGGCCAAAAATGTGGAGACTAAACAACATGCCACTGAACAAACAATGAATTATTGAAGAAATTAAAGAAGAAATCAAATATTATTGGGAGACAAATGAAAATGAAAACACACCGTACCAAATTATTTGAGACGCAGCAAAGGCAGTCCTAAGAGCAAAATTCATTGCAATACAGGCTCACCTCAATAAGCAAGAAAAAGCTTACATAAACAACCTCAAACGACACCTAACGGAATTAGAAAAAGAAGAACAAACAAAGCCCAAAGTCAGTAGAATGAGGGAAATAATAAGAATTAGAGCAGAAATAAATGATATTGAAACAAAAAAGATAGTAGAAAGGATCAATGAAACAAAGAGTTGGTTCTTCAAAAAAATTAACAAAATTGACAAACCCTTAGCCAGACTCACTAAAAAAAAAAGAGAGAAGTCTCAAATAAATAAAATTAGAAATGAGAGAGGAGAAATCACAACAGATACCGAAGAAATACAAAGGATCATAAGAGAATACTATGAAAAACTATATGCCAACAAATTGAACAACCTAGAAGAAATGAATAAATTCCTAGACTCATACAACCTACCCAAACTGAATCAGGAAGAAATAGATAATCTGAATAGATCAATCACAAGTAAAGAAATAGAAACAGTAATCAAAAACCTCCCCAAAAATAAGAGTCCAGGACCAGACGGCTTCTCTGGAGAATTCTACCAAACATTCGAAGAAGATTTAATACCTATCCTTCTCAAACTGTTCCAGAAAATAGAGGAAGATGGAGCACTCCCTAATACATTCTATGAAGCCAACATCACCCTGATCCCCAAACCTGACAAGGACAACACAAAGAAGGAAAACTACAAGCCAATATAACTGATGAATATAGATGCAAAAATCATCAACAAAATTTTGGCAAACCGAATACAGCAATATATCAAAAAGATTATACACCATGATCAAGTGAGATTTATACCAGGGACACAGGGATGGTTCAACATCCGCAAGTCAATCAACGTGATTCACTACATTAACAATATGAGAAACAAAAACCACATGATCATCTCAATAGATGCAGAGAAAGCATTCGACAAGCTCCAACATCCATTTGTGATAAAAACCCTCAATAAAATAGGTATAGAGGGAAAGTACATCAACATAATAAAGGCCATATATGACAAACCCACAGCCAACATCATACTCAATGGACAAAAACTGAAACTCATCCCTCTCAGAACAGGAACAAGACAAGGGTGCCCACTTTCACCACTCTTATTCAACATAGTACTGGAAGTGTTGGCCAGAGCTATTCAGCAGGAAAAAGAAATAAAAGGAATCCAAATAGGCAATGAAGAAGTAAAACTCTCGCTGTTTGCAGACGACATCATCTTATATATAGAAAAACCAAAAGAATCCATACAAAAACTATTAGAAACAATCAAAAACTACAGCAAAGTTTCAGGGTATAAAATCAACATACATAAATCAATAGCATTTCTATATGCTAACAACGAACTAACAGGAAAAGATCTCAAGAACTCAATCCCATTTACGATTGCAACAAAAAGAATAAAATACCTTGAGATAAATTTAACCAAGGAAGTGAAAGATCTATACAACGAAAACTACAAGACCTTCTTGAAAGAAATCGACGATGACATAAAGAGATGGAAAGACATTCCATGCACATGGATTGGAAGAATAAACATAGTTAAAATGTCCATACTACCTAAAGCAATCTACAGATTCAATGCTATCTCAATCAGAATTCCAATGTCATTCTTTACAGAAATCGAACAAAGAATCCAAAAATTCATATGGGGCAACAAAAGACCCCGAATTGCTAAAGCAATCCTGAGAAAGAAGAACAAAGCTGGAAGGCATCACAATCCCTGACTTCAAAACATACTACGAAGCCACAGTAATCAAAACAGCATGGTACTGGTACAAAAACAGATGCACAGATCAATGGAACAGAATTGAAAGCCCAGAAATAAAACCACACATCTATGGACAGCTTATCTTCGACAAATGAGCTGAGGGCATACAATGGAGGAAAGAAAGTCTCTTCAACAAATGGTGCTGGACAGCCACATGTAAAAGAATGAACATCAACCATTCTTTTTCACCACACACCAAAATAAACTCAAAATGGATCAAAGACCTAAAGATTAGGCCTGAAACAATAAGTCTTCTAGAAGAGAATATCGGCAGCACATTCTTTGACATCAGCTTCAAAAGAATCTTTTCGGACACCACAACCCCTCACATGAGGGAAACAATAGAAATAATAAACAAATGGGACTTCATCAGGCTAAAGAGCTTCTTCAAGGCAAGGGAAAACAGGATTGAAACAAAAAAACAGCCCACTAAGTGGGAAAAAATATTCACAAGTTATTTATCCAACAAAGGGTTAATCTCCATCATATACAAAGAACTCACACAACTCAACAATAAAAAACCAAATAACCCAATTACAAAATGGGCAGGGGACGTGAACAGACATTTCTCCAAAGAAGATATACGGATGGCCAACAGACACATGAAAAGGTGCTCATCATCACTAATCATCAGGGAAATGCAAATCAAAACTACACTAAGATATCACCTTACACCTGTTAGAATGGCAAAAATATCCAAAACCAAGAGTGACAAATGTTGGAGAGGCTGTGGAGAAAAGGGAACACTCGTACACTGTTGGTGGGAATGCAAACTGGTGCATCCACTATGGAAAACAGTATTGAGATTCCTCAAAAAGTTAAGAATAGAAATACCTTATGACCCAGCCATCCCACTACTGGGTCTATATCCTAAGAACCTGAAATCAGCAATTTCAGAAGCTCCATGCACCCCTATCTTCATTGCAGCATTATTCACAATAGCCAAGTCATGGAACCAACCTAAGTGCCCAGCAACTGATGATTGGATAAAGAAGTTGTGGTATATATATACAGTGGAATACTACTCAGCCATAAAAAAGGACAAAGTTGTCCCATTCACAACAACATGGATAGACCTTGAGAGTATTATGTTGAGTGAAATAAGCCAGACAGAGAACGACAAACTCTGTATGATTCCACTCATAGGTGATAGTTAACATATGGACAAAGAGAACTGATCAGTGGTTGCCAGGGGAAAGGGGTTGGGGGGAGGGCACTAGGGGTGAAGTGGTGTACCTACAACATGACTAATAATAATGTACAACTGTAATTTCACAAGGACGTTAACTTTTATAACCTTAATAATAATATAAAAAAAAAGACACAAAAATATGCTGCCTCCAGGAAGTTCATCTCAGTTCAATGACATACATAGGCTCAGAGTGAAGAGATGGAAGACGATACTCCAAGAAAATGGCAAACAAAAGAAAGCAGGTGCTGCCATAATTATATCAGACAAAGTAGACTTCAAGATAAAAAAGACAATGTGAGACAAAGAGGGTCAGTATATAATGATAAAAGGGACTTTCCACCAAGAGGACATAACAGTTGTGAATATATATGCACCTAACACAGGAGCACCAAAGTATATAAAGCAACTATTAACAGAGCTAAAGTGAGAAATTAGTAGCAACTCAATAATAGTAGGTGACCTCAACACTTGCTTCAATGGATAAATAATCCAGACAGAATGTCAACAATAAAATAGTGGATTTAAATGAAATATTTGATCAGATGGACTTAATACATATATATATATATACAGATAAGGAGAGAGAGAGCATTCCATCCAAAAATAGCAGAAAACATATTCTTCTAAAGTGTATGTGGAACAATCTCAAAGATAGGCCATGTGTTGAGAAAGAAGGCAACCTCAATAATTGAAGAAGATTGAAATCATATCAAGCATCTTTTCCAACTACAGTCCTGTGAAACTAGAAATCAACTACAAGAAAAAAGCTAGGAAATTCACAACTATGGAAACTAAACAACATGCTACAGAACTACATTGGATTGATGAAGAAATCAAAGGAGAAATTGAAAAAAAAATACCTAGAGACAAATGAAAATGAAATACAACATTCCAACTCTATGAGATGCAGCAAAAGTAGTTATAAGAGGGAAATTCTCGGGCCAGCCTGGTGGCGTAGTGGTTAGGTGAGCACGTTCTGCTTCGGTAGCCTGGGGTTCGCTGGTTCGGATCCCAGGTGCGGACATGGCACCGCTAGGCAAGCCACGCTGTGCCAGGCATCCCACACATAAAGTAGAGGAAGATGGGCACGGACGTTAGCTCAGGGCCAGTCTTCCTCAGCAAAAAGAGGAGGATTGGCAGCAGATGTTAGCTCAGGGTTAATCTTCCTCAGAAAAAAAAAAAGTAGAAAGGATCAATGAAACTAAGAGCTATTTTGTGATAACATAAACACAATTGACAAATTCTTAGAAAACTCACTAAGAAAACAAAGAGAGAAGGCTCAAATAAATAAAATTCCAAGTGAAAAAGGAGAAATTACAATGGATATTCCAGAAATATAAAGATTATAAGAGACTACTATGAAAAACTATATGCCCACAAGTTGGATAACCTAGAAGAGATGAATACATTCTCAGACTTATACAACCTCCCAAAACTGAATCAAGAAGAAATAGAGAATCTGAATAGACCAATCACAAGAGATTGAAACAGTAATCAAAAACCTCCCCCAAAATAACATTCTAGGACAAAATGACTTCTCTGGAGAATAGTACCAAACATTCAAAGAAGATTTAATATCTATCCTTCTCAAACTATTCCAAGAAATTGGAGGAGACGGAATGCTTCCTAACTCATTCTATGAGTCAACATTACTCTGATCCCAAAAACAAGCAAAGACAACACAAAGAAGGAAAATTGCTGGCTAATATCACTGATGAACATAAATGCAAAAATCCTCAATAAAAATACTGACAAATTGAATATGCAATACATTAAAAGTATGATACACCATGACCAAGTGGAATTTATACCAGGGATGCAAGGATGGTTCAACATCCACAAATCTGTCAAAGTGATACACCACAGTAACAAAATGAAAAATAAAAATCACATGATCATCTCAATAGATGCAGAGAAAACATTTGACAAGATGCAATACACATTTATGATAAAAATTTTCAACATAATGAGTATAGAAGGAAAATTCTTCAACATAATAAAGGCCATATATGGTAAACACACAGCTAACATCATACTTAACGGTGAAAAACTAAAAGCCATCCCTCTGAGAACAGGAACAAGAAAATGGTGCGTACTCTTGCCCCTCCTATTCAACATAGTACTGGCAAGAGAGGGCACCCTTGTCTTGCAGATGATATGATTCTCTATATAGAAAACCCTAAAGAATCCATCAGGAAACTATTACAAATAATCAACAACCTAAAGCAAAGTTGTAAGGTACAAAATCAACTTAAAAATATCAGTTGCATTTCTATACATTAATAACGAACTAGCAGACAGAAGTCAAGAATACAATCCCTTTTACAATCACAACAAAAAGAATAAAATATCTAGGAATAAATTTAACCAAATAGGTGAAAAGATCAATACACTTAAAACTATACAACATTATTGAAAGAAACTGGAGAAGATATAAAAAATAGAAAGATATTCCACGCTCATGGATTGGAAAATAAACATAGTTAAAATGTCCATATTACCTAAAAGAGTCTACTGATTCAATGAAATTCCAATCAGAAGCCCAATGACATTCTCCAAGGAAATAGAGCAAAGATTCCTTAAATTTATATGGAACAACAGAAGACTCCCCAATAGCCACAGCAGTCCTGAGAGAAAAGAACAAAGCTGGAGGCATCTCAACCCCTGAGTTCAAATATAATATAAAGCAAGGGTAATCAAAACAGCATGTGTAGCTGCCCCTGACACAGGAAGGGTTAATAATCACTGGAAAAAGCTTGCCAACAAACTGTGACACAGAGGTGAGACGGCCGGTTAGCCAATGACGGGTAAGACCCCTGGGGGGGGGGGGCAACCTCAGACAGGCGGCGGCCGCCCAGGGGCACAGATGGAGAAACGATATCGATATTGGGAGCAGGAGGGACCGTTGCCTAAGAGACCTTGCCTGCTCCGAGATAAAAATATTCGAGCACAGCAATAACATGATAATATCAAAACAGACGCTGAGGGAGGGCTCCTTGAGAAATCACTAAGAATTCTTGGCATTCGCTAATTATTTCATCCAGAACACCTGTGTATGTCTAACAGATGTAAGCTATGTATATATTGAAACGCTGGTTACAATAAACTCAGAGTGGCCATCAGCCCTCTCCGCATCTATCCTGATGTGTACATTGGATTGTGACACCGACAGCAGGATACTGGCAGAAAAACAGACACACAGATCAATGGAACAGAATTGAAAGCTCAGAAATAACCACACATCTATGGTCAGTTAATTGTCGAGAAAGGGGTCAAGAACATACAATGGAGAAAAGAAGTTTCTTCAATAAATGGTGTTGGGAAAACAGAACAGCCACATGCAAATGGATGAAAGTAGATCATTATCTTACACCGTATACAAAAATTAGCTCAAAATGGATTAAACACTTGAATGTAAGACCTGAAAACATGAAAGTCCTACAAGAAAATTTAGGCGGTACACTCTTTGACATAAGTCTTAGCAGGATCTTTTCGAATACCATGTCTACTCAGGTAAGGGACACAAAAGAAAAAATAAACAAATGGGACTACATAAGACAGAAAGCTTCTGCAAGGCAAAGGAAACCATAAGCAAAATAAAAAGACAACCCACAAACTGGGAGAAAATATTTAAAAATCGTATGTTTGACAAGGCATTAATTTCCAAATTATATAAAGAACTCATATAACTCAACCAGAAAAAAAAATGTGCTCAAAAAATTGGAAGAGGAATATGAACAGATATTTCTCCAAAGAAGATATGAAAAAGTATCCAACATCACTAACTATTAGGGAAATGCAAATCAAAACTACAGTGAGATATCACCTTATATGTGTCAGAATGGCTATAATTATCAAGACAAAAAAGAAACAAATGTTGAAGAGGGTGTGGAGAAAAGAGAACCCTCATACACTGCTGTTGGGAATGCAAACTGGTGCAGCCACTATGGAAAACACTATGGAGATTTCTCAAAAAATTACAAATAGAAATACTACACATTCCAGCTTTCCCACTAGTGGATATTTATATGAAGAACTTGAAATCAGCAATTCAAAGAAATTTCTCCACCCCTATGTTCCTTATAGCATTATTCACAATAGCCAAGATGTGGACGTAACCCAAATGCCCTTTGACAGATGAATGGATAAAGAAGATGTGGTGTATATATATATATATATATATATATATATATATATATATATACCCAATAGAATACTACTCAGTCATAAAAAATGACAAAGTCATCCCATTTGCAACACATGGATGGACCTTGAGGGTATTACGTAAAGCAAAGTAAGCCAGACAGAGAATGATAAATACTGCATGATTTTACTCATATGTGAAAGACAAACAAACATATACATAAAGATTACAGATTAATGGTTACTAGAGAGTAAGGGGGCTTCAGGGTGGGTAAAAGGGGTCAAGGGCACATACGTATGGTGACATATAAAAATTAGACTACTCGTGCTGAGCACGATGCAATCTACACAGAAGTTGATAATAATGTACAGCTGAAGCTACACAGTGCAATAAATCATGATCTCAATAAAATAACTGGGAAAAAAAGCAAAAACTTGCTAGGAGGTATTGTTTTTCTTGAAGAATTTGACAAGCTGACTCTAAAATACATGTCGAAAATACAAAGAATCAAGGACTTTTAATAAAAAGGAACAAAGCTTGAGGAATTAGAGTGCCAGGTATCAAGAACTATTATAAAGGTGTAATAAATAAAACAGTGAGTTATTAGTGCAAAAACTGACAAAACATAATGGAACAGAATAGAGATTCAAGAAAACAAACCCATGTATATACAATGACTGATTTATGACAAGCGTGATTTTATAGAGTGGTGAGGACAATATTATCCTTCAAAAAATTGTAGTAGGTTAGTTGGGTAACCACATGGAAAAATATAACTTGATCGCTTACTCATTTCATACACAAAGAATTAATCCCATTCACTTTACATATCTAAATGTGAAAGTTTTAAAATAGAAATAATTAAGAAGGAAATATAAGAAAACATGATTACTTTGAAGTAGGCCAAAACTTTCTAAATTAGAAACCAAAATACAAAATGCAAACCAAAAAGGGGTTAAAATGGAATGATTTTAGATTAAGAATTTCTGTTTATCTAAAGACACCAGGGGTGGGCCCCATGGCCCGGTGGTTAAATTTGCACACCGGCTTCAGTGGGCCAGGGTTTCGTTGGTTTGGATCCTGGGCTCGGACATGGCAGTGCTCCTCAGGCCACATTTAGGTGGCATCCCACATGCCACAACTAGAAGGACCCACAACTAAAATATACAATTATGTACTGAGGGGATTTATGAAAGAAAAAAAAAAACATTGGCAACAGTTAGCTCAGATGCCGATCTTAAAAAAAAAAAAAAAGACATCATTAAGAGAGTGAAAAAGTAATCCATGGAGTGTGTGTATATGTGTGTGCACATGTGTGTGCATGCCAACTGAAACTCTCATTCTCCTCTGATGAGAGTATAAATTTGTACAACTACTTTGGAAACCTCAAAAAATTCTGAAAGGTAAATGTAACTGTTATTCAGATCTTCTTTGAATCATTTCCCTTTCACACTTTCTCAAGTGGTATATTTCATCAAACCTAGACAAATTTAAATTTCTGTTGAAAAAGACTACAGAAGAAGGAAATTAAACACAGAATGACTGCAAGAGTGTCAAGAGAAATGAAAAAGCGATATATGGACACACTAATGGCCATTACTTGGGTAACAATTACTTGGATAACTGATTTCAATGGCACTTCTTACTAAGGATTCTCATTTATTTATTTTGAAGGCTGGTGGCTGCGCGTGGCCTTACAGAGTTCTGTATTGGCTAACCCACAGCTGGACATAGTGTGGTCTGAGTTAAGGACGTCAGTAATAGGCGTTTATTGTAAATATGCAAAAATTTTATAGTTTTAACTGAGAATATTTCACTACCCTTGACACTAAACTCTGATAGTCGATCACAATTGTAGAATCTTGAACTGTGTAAAAGAATCCTAGAAATCCATGAGCCAAAATTATCGCTACCCAATGTTATCTGTTCCAGTATGTGGAAGGTTGTTTCCTGACCTCCTCCTGTCAGAAGAATGGCAGAACCCATAGCACTTGTTCCCCTTGATGAGGGAAGAGCAGGCAACTTCTTTATTCGGGATCCTGGGAGCCATGAGGAGAGGTAGCACATGAGGGTTTGTGGAGAGGAAGGAAGGGACGGTGCCATGTTGTGGCTGAGCTGCTGGCAGAGATACACGGCCGAGTCCCCCTGCTCTGTGTGCTGGATCTTCAGAATGGGGGAGGATCCCTCGGGCCTCTCAGCAGAGAATTGATCTTTAAGCATCCCTGATGTGTCTGATGCAAAATCATCCTGAAAATACATCAGAAACTCCAGGCCCTTCCCCAGTGTCTCTCGGTACCAGCAAAGTTGGGTGTGTTCAGAAATGGGATCACACTTGAAAGCGACATCCTGTCCTCTCTCTGAGACTCTGTTCCTGGGGGACTGGCAGACTCCAGCTTTGGTGTGATCTGTGGAGACAGAATTTGAGAACAGAATGAGGAAAACAATTGTAATCATCACACACACACACACACACACAGTGACACTGCTTGGTTTTCTGAGGACTCACCTGTCCCCAGGAGACAGAAAGTTAGGCAGCAGAGGAGCCTGGTGCCCATGGCAGGGTTAGGACCGGAATGGGAGGTTCAGTAGGTCAGGGTCCCTATGAGCATGAACAGAAGAGGAGGGACATCCTTTTGTCTCCACAAGGCCATTCCCATAGTGACATCACTGAGCCTCAGGATTACCTGATATTAATTAAATAATTAATTAATTAACTCTCAGATACAAGCAACTCCAAGATGCACTGTTCTAGTATGTACCACTGAGAAAGAAAAAAAGTTACTGTCACTCATAATCAGAAGTGTTTAAAGTTGCAAAATTGTGAAGCATAGAATTAATGAAAAGGTAATTTAAAGTGGATTTAAATATACACTGATTCTGTTAGGTTCCTTGGTTGTCACGCCTCAGAGCTCCAGTGTTCTGTTGCCTGGACCCAACACTCCCTGTCTGGCTGGTCTTCTCACTTCTCTCGTTCTTTTCACATCGTCAGCTGGACATTTCCACCTGAACGTTTCAATAGCCCTTCCAGTTCACAGTATAAAATGCTGACTTGATCATCTTTCCTGTGAGCTCTCCTATTTCTGATCTCGATCCTGTATTCTCTTGGTACTATCCCTGGTTTGTGCAGGAGGGAGAGATGTGTGTGTGTGTGGCAGGGTGGATGGGAACATTGCCACGTCCTTGTCGTGAGAGCAGTTTGAATTCACAATTCATAGATGTGGCGGATGAGATCATGCCTCTGGCTGGCAGGTACCCACCTAAATTGAGATCTTCTATTCATTCTGGAGGTAAAAGGACAAGTCCTTCTATTAATTCATTAATCACCATACTGCTTTTCGTCCTCTGCTACTTATCTTGGTGCTTCCTGTGTTTCTCAGTCAATTCTAAAGTAAATAAATGTTCCAAAACCTTACCTTACCTTCAGAAGGAGTCAGAATTGTTTTACTCTTAACATTCTGGGGAGAGTTAAACAATAAAAATGGGGTGGTGGGGTGAACAGATCCTTAGGATCCCTAACAGACAGCATTGTGAGTAATTAATTTTTCATGTTTATTGCTGGAATAACTTTAAAGCCTCATTGATGGCCCCCTTAGAAGGAGGAACAATAGTCACAATCCTTCCCAAAGAAGAGAAGCTTCCTCCAACTTGGTTATGGACGAAAATTGACCTGTTTCTGGTCCCTGAGAGCCTCCTGGAACACTGAATGGTTTATTACTGTGCCCCTTAAACAATTAAACTGTGGTTTCTTCAGCCTCACCATTTCTCTCTTTGTCACCAGCCCTCACAAGGAAAAGGAATGGGATAGATGTTAATTTCATCTTTGAAATAAATCATCCCACATTCACTTAAAAAGCAAAAATGATCAGACCAAGCTTGCAAGTGAGTTAACACTGTGTTCCTCCACATTTCACATATGTGAATCCACCACTTAGCTGCCTCTTCCCTCTCCTTCATTTAACAATAGCTCTCACAGAGCTCCCTTCCCAGGATTATCCACATTCGTGTCTGTGCTGCATCTTGTATAGGAATAATTTTCTCAAAGCTCAGTTCCTCTGGGGCCAGGTCACTATCAACCACCTCTAGACCCTCTCCATGGTCAATGTCATGATGCGTGAACCTCCAGAGGCATAGACACACATGGACCCTCCTACCTTTGGTATCTGATTCAAAGACTGACACCCCCTAATGGTTGCAGATCCCCCCTTCCTCAACCTCAGTGACCTTGTGGCCCCATGTCCTCCCACACAGATGCAAACAGACTGTCCGTTGTAATTTGGCAGCAGCATTTAATGGCTCTGAGACCAATGCCAAGGCCATCAACCCTTCTGAACTTCAACCTCCTTATCTGTAAAACAGAGGGAATACAGGCTGACATTTTATGAGACTACTTGAGATACTTTAGCATCTGGTAAGCTTAAAAAACATTCATCCTCTTCTCCCTCCCTGTTTCTTCAAGTAAAGGAGTGAGGCTGGAGTTCTCAGACCTGTAGGACAGTGAGAAATAGAACTGGCCTCATAAAGATGTTGGGAGCACAAAGAGGCCAGTCAGCCACTTTCAGCAAGACCTGGCAGCATTAATGTATTAGTCGGAAAGATGGAATACAATGATGACATAGCATTAATGTACCTGTCTCTCTGCATCATGCAATATGAGGCAGCAAATAGGAGCAAGTTAGATCTGAACACACCAAGCTGAGAAAACAAAATCCAACATAGATTAAGAGAAAAATGTATGCATGTGGCAGTTAATGTGTACAGGTGGCCCCAGTTTTGTAAGTGTATTTAGGTAGATGGGTTTGCATGAACACAAAGAAGAGGGGTAGGAAGAAACACAACAATTTCACCAAAGGGGGGATTAGATTGGGGTGTGTTTGGAGGTGGGAGAGGATTATTAAATATTTAACCTTTTTTTAATATACTGCTGATTGTTTTAAAATTATGAAACATAGATTTCCACAAGAGACCTTTCAATTCAAACCCTTAACTGGGTTGCAGAATTTAATAGGCAATGTCCAGAAAGGCACTTGCCATGGAATGTGTTATAAATGCCCATTTTCTTTGAATAAGCCAAGTGCAAAAATGTACAAAGTGCTGGTGCTCGTGGCTGGCCCTTCACAGATGAGGTGGGTAAGCAGTGAGGTGACAAATTTGATGTTGACTTCAATTTTTCCTGACTATGAATTAACACAGCTTCTAACCCTGAAAGACTGACCACCAGGATGGAGTGGAGGCTCTGAACTCCCATTCTAGAACAAGCTTTGAAGAATCCCCTTAATTAAAAATTGAAGGTAAATGAGCACACTCTAGTGCCTGCATTTCAACTCAATAAAAATGTTACATTTTTACAATTTCACAGGCTCAAGAAATGCTCATTTTTTGTTTCTAAATCAAGTGGCTGTATCGTCACAATGTTGAGGGTGCTGTTATTCCTGTGTTCATCAGCAAGCCACAGCTTTCTCAAAGATGGTTGTCTCAAATGAGTGAGAAGAGATGCTGTCCCTAGGGGAAGATGTTCTAACTCCAGTCTTTTTAAGGTTGGATTCTTTGAAATAAGTCTATTTTTGGTCTTTACTGCCTGAGGATATGAAACTGCATTAGTTTTTAAAGTAATGATGTGAATCACTCAGGCAAAACTGGGGCTTTCGTCTATCCTCAGACCATCAAAGATGATCATCTATTTGATTATTTCTACCCAGAAAGACTCTCACAATTCTTCAAGGATTAACACATGGCCTCTCTCAATAAATGGAGACTCTGCTGTCACAAACAGGCTTTCCCATCCAGTGAAGGAGGGAGAGCCTGGATAGGGCCCTGCACAACATCTTGCATCACAGTCAGGGTGTGGGCTGGGGGAAGCCGGGGTACAGGGAAGAGTGATCTCAGCTCTGTGTCTCTGGCATTGCCCAGCAATATGTAGATGTGGACATCCATGATACAGTTCAGGGTATCAGACCTCATGGCCTCTAATTTATCCAGGCGATATTTGTGCCTTGGGAAAACCCTCCCTAACACACTAGAGAAGCCATTTTGTTTCCTACTCCATCATCTTTTCATACCAGTTTTTGATAGTCTGTTTCTGATCATTCTGCCAGAGATTAGGTTTCCCATGTGGAAGACTCGAAAATCCATGGGACCTGTGAGGGAAGGAGACTGAAGGAAGAGACAAGTAGAGGAAGCTGATGAGAAGCTATGAAGCAGCAGCCCTGCGGAAAGGCTTGGGATCCAGTCACACGAGCCTGTAAGAGTGATTTCTCCTCCATGTCATAACTCACCTGATCCCAGGAGACAAAGGGATAGAAGGTCCCAGTTGATGTGGCCAGACCTCTAGGATGGCCTAAGTGGGAACCTGGATGGTCTTCCATGATCCATTCATTCCTTAAAGACTGTCCACTGGTGCCCAGAACTACTGTTGGTATTGGGAATAACACAGGGAATAAAGACATCCGCATCACTACACAGTGAGTTTTATAGTCTAGACTGGGAGGGGCTTCTGTTGAATAGTCACACAGTTCATGTAAAATGAAAGCTGTGCTAAATGCTGCTGAATAGTGTAAGCTATGAGCCCTGATAAGAAGGGGATTTGACCACTAATACAGTGAAGAAATGCTTCCCTAAGGAGGTGGTGGTTAATCTGAGATCTGGGGCAGGAGAATGTCAAAGGAGAGACCTGTGCTGCCACAGGGAAGATAGCCTGGGAGTAGAGAAGCCTCCTGGTGGGGAGGAGCAGGGTGATTATGAGGAACTGAACTGAGGCCAGTGTGGTTAAAACAGAGATGAGGGCACAGGGCAGGGGTGGACACAACGTGGAAAGCGGCTTGTGACTGAAATGAAAACGGTGTAAGGAGGGCAGATTCGTAAAAAGCTAGCGGGGAAAAGAACAAAGACCTGAAGGGTTAAGGGCATTTGTATGTATCCAATTTCAGATAAACTTTCCTTCCCATAAGAAGCTGCTTAAAAGGAATTCCTCTGAAACTCCTCAGTTGTGGTCGCTCCAATGGTGGAGGTGCAGAAGTGGCTGGAAAAGAAGGTTGAGTCCCCTCAGACCATGGTGCTCACCCAGCTGAGCCTGATCTGGGGAGGAATCCCAGCTCCAGCAGAGTCCATAGGCACAGGGTACATTGAGTCTTACCTGTGGAAAGTAAAATATAAATTTTCATAGAGTTAATTAAAGATAATATTTTCAGGCATTTGTTTGAGAGAGAATTTTTTTAGTGGAGATACAAAAAAGCTATAATTTGGATTGCATTAAATTAAACTCACATACTTCAAAGCACACCACAAAAAATGAAAATGTAACCTGTAGACTAGGCAAAGACATGAGGATTCATACAAATGACAATCAATCAGTGTCAAGTCGTAAGTTTCTCAAAATTGACATAGAAGAGGCCACAGTAATGGCCATGGTGATGTCTGAGATTTCCACTGCTGCCCCGCTGGTTCTCTGTTCCTTCTGACCAGGATGAGGACACTAATGATGGAGCAGCAGGTCAGGTGGAAGAAGTATGGACTTTATAACAGACAACTGTGTTTCCCAGGTCTGCTTCTTCTAAATCATGAGACATTGGGAAAATTACTCAATATCCCTTAGCTTTTTCATCTATAACGTGGGTATAAGAATATTTCATTTGCATGATTCTTGCAAAGCATTAAAACATGTAATATATACAAAGAATCTAGCTCACATTAAGGACTCAGCTGTCACTCTTCTATTGACTTCACCCAGGAGTTGACAAACTGCGGGATGATGCTGGGAGAGACGTGGAAACATTCAGTGCACACACATGAGCCTAGGTTCTGATAGTTTGACTGGGAGAGCTCTGTGCTCAGCAGAACAGGAAGTGTCTTTGAAACCTTAAATGCTTCCCCGGAAGAAGTGAAACCAGATGGAGCCTGCGTGCTCTCTCACTATTAGAGACAAGACGAGGAGGTTTGTGCACAGAACACTGGTGATTCTGCAGGGCTGTGCCACACTGCTGGCACAGAGATACAGGGCCGAGTCCATCAGCTCCAAGACGCTCACGTTCAGCTCAGAGCGATAGTCACGGAGCTGCTGTGCTGAGAATCGATTCGGGATTTCTCCTTTTGCTCTTTGCACATTTTCATAAAACTCAAAGAGGAGGTGTGGGTCCTGACTCAGGGCCTGTTGGTACCAAGATACACCAGAGTGCTTAGAGATAGTTGAACATCTCAGCGTCACTGCCTGTCCTGTTGTTTTGATCAGGTATCTTGGTGTTTCAGTGACTCCAGCCTCCACTGGGCCTGTGGGAAATGGAGAAATAAAATGAACACGGGAGTGAGCTTGATGGTGTATCTGCAAGGTAAAGCTTAGAAGAGCAACGAGCTGCTTGCCTGCAGGGCTCACCTCCTCCCAAAAGACAAAGCATAGCCCGGCAGAGGAGCCTGGAGCCCGTTGCACGGCCAGGTGGGCAGCAGTGTGCCTCTTTGAGCTCAGGGTTCTGGTCTTCTTGGGTAAGAGCTGAATTCTCAGCTTGGCTTTTTCTGATTGGAGGATTATCCTCTGATGAGGCCACCCTGATGTCATCACCCTGCAGATTCACGAGGTCCAGCGCTCAGTGCTGCCCCATACACCAGATTCCCCTGCTGTTCTGCAGGCAGGAGGGCTGGCTTAGGGTGAAGTCCCTCCCCACACAGTTGTGCTGGTTTTTCTCTGAGGCAGGTGATCCTGTGCAGCACTTGCCCCAGAAAACAGGATGTCCAGTCACCCAATCGCCCTCCACGCCCCACATTCTGCCTGCAGTGCTGTGTGCTGGAACTCACCTGCCAGCACGTCAGCTGAGAGTGAGGGGCCTGTGAGTAATCCTCTCTGTTCCTGCTCTGCCTGTGTGTCCTCAATCATCTCTCTGATGTTGTGTTCAAACCAAGCTTTGTTTTTATCTTTTCCCTCCGAAGGCATTGTTCATATCCCCTGGCCTGATTGGCCAGTGATGCAAAATCACTAAGATTTAGTCCATCTGATCATGTCTGAAGGAGGCCTGTTTTGTCTATAAATTACTAGGAGTAGAGATGCCCCAGAAAACATGCTCTGACTGTACTGGCTTACAGCACAGGCCTTGCCAATTTGAGATTTGCCACGCTCAAGGCCATCTGGGAGTAGTGTTCTGGACAGTTTACCTTTATCCCTCTACATCCACCTTCTATGGATTATATTAACTGGGATCTGTTCTCCTCTACTTCACACTTGAGTTTTGCTTATGGGAGATAATGGCAGGAGAGGAAGGGAGGCAGGGTCACCAACAGTCCTGGTCTGAAATATCTGCCCTTTGGCTCTCTTCTTGCTGGATACACTTCATAGTAGCTGCTTTTCTCTACGAAGCCATGGCATGTGGCAGGCAATCCTCTCCCTTAGCCATAGCACCCAGTGGCCCAGGGAACCACACCTCTCCTCCTTCTTTCAGGCCAATGGGAATAAAAGCTATCCACTTCTGCTAGAACGACGCTTCTCCTTCTTTGAATGGTTTCCCCTAGCTCTGCCCCACCTTTGTAAATAGTCCCTTCATTGTCCCTCCTCAACTCTGCCAGGAGCCTGTCTAATAGACAAAGCAATGGAAAAATTAGGATTGGATAATGTATCCTTCCTTAAAAAGAAGTAGCAAAGGTTCCAAAAGTCTGCCATTAGCATTGCTGAGATAGTCCGAAGAAGCATAGAGAAATATGCAATGTGAATATAAACAGTGTAATTTAGGGACATGGAATCTGAAGAGGCTCCAGGGCAGAATGACTACCTGTCCTCACCTACTCCTACCTCGGGAAGCCTACAGCAGGAGCATTTCTTCATATATGCACTGGACACCATGGTCCTCCATGCACATCCCTCTTCAGGACCCTCCCTCTGATCCCCCATGGGTTGTGCCCCTCACTGGGCACTGCCCTCGGCTGCAGTGATTGCCTTCGATTTAAGAGGAAGGAAGGGAAGAGGGCAAATTTCTAAGGAGAGTGGGAAAAGCTTCTTCAGTTCACCAAAAGGCAACATTAAGAAAGTGAAAATGCAAGGCACTCTGGGAGAAGACAGACTTAGTATATTTAATGAAATCAAGAATATAAAAATATCTCCTACAAATCCATAATATAAAGACCACTCAATGTTTAAAAATGGACACATTTAAAAGCAGACCCTATACAAAAGAAGATAAGAATACAGGAATGGCTAAAAAGCATATGAAGAAAGTAAATATCAGCACCCATCACTGAAATGCAAATGAGATACCACTACACACCCAACAGAATGGCCAACAATATAAAGACAGAGATACCAGATGTTGGTGAGAATGTGGAGCCAGGGGAACTCCCATCTCTTGCTGACATAAATGGGTGCAGCCAGTTAGGGAAACTGCTCAACTGTTTCTAATAAAGGCAAACATGCATCTTACCCTACGAATCAGTGACTCTACTCTTATGTCTATACCCAAGGGAAATGAATGCATTTATCCATGAAGACTTGTATGCGTACATTCAGAAACACTTTATTCATGATAGTCGAAGATTGAAGCAATCCAGTTATGCATATATAGAAGAATAGATAAACACATTGTGATAAACAGTGGCCTACTACTCAGCAATATAAAGAATAAACTATTGATATGCATAACTTGAGTACATTTCAAAAATATTAACTTTTGAGCAAAACAAGTCAATCAAAAAAGAGTATTTACTATATGGTTCTATTTATATGGAGTTAAAGAATGTACAGTGTTATGATGATAAAATCAGAAAGTGAGGGCTGGCCCCATGGCCTAGGGGTTAGGTTTGGTGCACTCCTCTTCAGCAGCCCAGGATCACGGGTTCAGTTCCCAGGCACAGACCTATACACCTCATCAGCCATGCTGCAGTGGTGACCCACATACAAAACGGAAGATTGGCACAGTTGTTAGTTCAGGGTGAATCTTCCTCAAGGAAAAAAAAGGAGGAAGATTGGCAGCAGATGTTAGCTCAGGGACAATCTTCCTCGGTAAAATTTAAAAAAGTCAGAAAGGGATTAGCTCTGGGAAATATGTTGATTGGGTAGGTGGATGAGGAAATTTTCTTGGTAGATAAAAATCTTCTTTATCTTGACTTGAGTGATGGTTGCACTGGTGTATGCATTTGTAAAAATTTACCAAGCTATCCATGTATTGATTTGAGCATTTTAATCTCTATTATGCATACCTTAATCAAGTATTAATAACATACAAATAAAAGAATTCTATAAAAGATGGGAGTCCTATACAATATTATGCTTGTATTCCATATAGTCCAATTTAGAAATTAATCACACACAAATAAGAGAAGACAGGAACATTCACATTCATAAAACATTGAGAATGTAAGAAGTCCTCAGTGACAGAAATACACAGCACCCATATTTGGCATCAAAATAAGCTGGACCTCCAAGGTTGCTGAGAAACAGCTGAGGATCAATGGCTCAAGGAAAGCTGTACCCAACCAAAAACTTCACAGACTCACAAAAAACCTCGAAGGCTGTTGAAATCCTTCCACGAATCCTGAACTGCTGTGAACTCAATAATTTGGCAAATTGCTTACTCATCAGGTTCACCATTTAGTCTTTTTATTAGGCTTGTGGTAGATTGGCCAGTTAGTGAAGTGAGTTTTTGCCAGGAAAGCAGCCTGCTCCCTCTCTGTGAGCAGGTCCTGGGTGAGCCAGCACTTCCTGGGCAGGCTCCCAGGGTGCACAGGGCACAGCACGGGCTCATGGGGCAGCAGCAGCACATGGGGAGTGAACATCCTGTGAAGCCCAACTATGGATGTCCCAGTCTCAGAGTTAACGGATCCCGAGCTAAGGAACGTTGCATTTGGGTGCAGACTTCTGCCTTTGAGGAGGCAAGGAGAGAACAAGCTGGGGAAGAATAAAATTATCGCCCATATAATTTTGTAATATTTCATAAGAAAAAAAATAAGGAGCTCATGAATCCTAATCCAAGCCAAAGGAATTGTAAGACTTAGCTTCCTTCCTTAACCTACCCTGCTCAGCCTCAGAAGACTCAAACTCTGCTCTGTGCCCATGGAGGGGGACTTAGATGGGGTCTCTCTTGATAATTGTACACTTGATCATCTTCGGATCTAATGCAGTTGTTTGATGCATCTGCTATTTCCCCTAAGTAGTTTGTTGTTAACTTGTGTGTTTTATAACTTGTTGTTGAGAATTTTTTTCCTCCAGAGAATAACTGCTAATTGGTTTTGAAGCCAAAGGCAACTTTCTGTAACAATTTTAGACTTGTAGAATCCAGATCATCAGCGAGTTTAAAGCTGCTCAGCTGCTTCCTGCTTTGCTCTTCTCCACTGAAAAGAAAATTAAATATAAACTTCATGTTGGGCATTACTGTTCCTCTGCTTTACTCAGTCACTAGAACATTCTAAACTGAGTGAAATAACATTAAGTGCTATTTGCACTTTTTCCCTCACGCACGTGATGGAAAACCTCAGTTCACACTAGGGTTCATGTTCTACAAGGCCCCTCAGACTGAGATCACCTTGCTAGGAAGTCTGATGAGAGCTTCATAGGGGCAGGTTTTCTCTGTGAGACAGGGTCCTCAGGAAGGAGCGTCCCTTATGCTTGTGGTTGCTCATTTTGTGCAGAGAGCAGCTGGCCGTGCAGTGCTGTGCATTAACCGCTGCCACAGAAGTACCGAGAGGTCTGGTTGGTGCTAGCTGACTCCAGGGTCAGGGGAAATCCTTCTTCTTGTTTCAGGAGACCGTACCCTTCTGTGACATCCCCTTCGAATGGAGGATGCTCCCAACACCACTTGAATTGTGGATCAGCCTTGGCTCCAGTCCTGAGCCCTGTCAATACCAGAACATTACAAAATAGTGCATATTCTGAGAACATTCCAGGATCACCTTGTCTCCTGTTTGTGTAATATGGTATCTTGGCATCTGGGTGATTGCAGCAACCATGGGGCCTACTGGAGAGGCAGACACAAGGTAAAAACAAGGCTTAAGAAGTAACCTGGATCCGCACAGGAAAGGGAAAGGCTTGGAGCTGGGACTTTGAAAACCCATGGAGAGGTTTCTGCTGAGTCCAGGACTCACCTGCTCCCAGGAGACAAAGAGTCACACATAAGAAGTGGAAACTCATGCAGGGTTAGGGCAAGAGGGGATTGTCCCAGCTAAATGCTCTGATCCACAGGACTGGGTGAGGTAACTCAGAGGCTCTTCTCCAATGGACAGAAGAGTCTGCCTGGATGTCACTACCCCCAGCCCTGCAGACTTTCCCTGGTACAGGGTCCCTTCTGAGTTGGCTCAGGTGAAGTCAACTACTCTCATAGTTGTGGCTTAGCAAGGCCTGCAGGCTTGGTGGGGTGAGGCTGCCATGCACTGAGTTTAGGGTGCACCCTACCCCCTTGGTTTCCCACATTCCTCTGAGACAGTTGCTCTTCTGTGCACCTGCCCCTGACATCAAGGCTGCATTGCCCAATTCCTTCAATTGTAGATCTCATTAAATTTTGGAGGGACCTCCCTCTTCTTCCATAGCTGAAGCAAGCCTGGCAATAACTGAAAACTTCTTCAACATCTGCCTAATCTATGATCCACTCCTAAGATTTTCTTAACTCTTTCCTCTCAGGCTACTCTCCCAGACTCTCCC
Organism: Equus przewalskii; assembly: GCF_037783145.1. Classification (NCBI taxonomy): domain Eukaryota; kingdom Metazoa; phylum Chordata; class Mammalia; order Perissodactyla; family Equidae; genus Equus; species Equus przewalskii. The sequence continues at coordinate 95,172,661 of NC_091834.1, read as the reverse complement.
CAGAGCCACTTAGATCTCAGTGTCATCACAGTGCCATCTTTTGGCCAGTAACTGAAGTTTCATTAGGGTTTTCTTCTGCAATGGCCCAAAGGATGCTGGGAAGTGTCTGCATGGTCAGCAGGGATAATATTCCAGAAGTAGTATCCTGTAAGTTTTATGTTCAATTTCATTAAACCCTAATTCCCACACTAAATCTAATGCTGATTCTATTCCTTTGAGTTACCATGCTTAAATTCCCACCCTCATTCTACTTAACTACTATCACGTGATCTGGCAGTTATAGTTCAAGTGAGATGTTCCCACTTAAAAATATACCCTGAATGGAAGAGAAAGATAATGGGAAGAATGGAAGGAAATCCTATTTAGCCTAAAATAAGAAGAAAAGTACAGAAATTAAAGTGTCAGTTGGTTCTTTTATCTCTATTACTAAAGATGAACAGAAATGAATGTCCCCTGCTCCAAATGACAATCAATGTTACCTCCAAAATATAGTTCAGCAAAAGACTGGGAAAATAATGATATTATCTTCTAGGTGGGGCCAAATATCTATGAATAAAAAGAAAAATTGGAATATAGGAAAAATACAAGACATCTTACAAGGCAATAAGCAAACAGGGAGGAAACAGTATCTAATTGGGAAAATAAGGATGGATGGAATTAAGATCAACAAAGGGCATTCTATATGAAAGAATGACTTGTACAATGTACATCTGCTGATTTGAGCAGCGGGAAGGGAGGAGATGATTTTGGAAGAAGCAGAGGAGATAAGAACATATTGGTGGAAAATAGTATTGCAAGGAAGCTGAATCTGCCAGGGTCGTGTGGAGAAACCTGGTCAAAATTGTGACAAGGTCTAGGAAGCAAGGCCCTGGTATGGTAGTCCAAGGACTGGGAAATTCCTCTGTGCTCTGGTTTTCCTCACTGCCAGGAGACACAGGGCAACAGAGCAAGGAGTGCTTTGTTGCTGCCACAATTAAAATAAGACCAGGATGGGTCCGGCCCAGTGGTGCACCGGTTAACTTCGCACATTCCACTTCCGCGGCCCGGGGTTCCCGGTTTGGATCCTGGGTGCAGACTTGGCACCGCTTGACAAGCCATGCTGTGGCAGGCGTCCCACATATAAAGTAGAGGAAGATGGGCATGGATGTTAGCTCCGGGCCAGTGTTCCTCAGCAAAAAGAGGAGGATTGGCAGCAGATGTTAGCTCAGGGCTAATCTTCCTCAAAATAAAATAAATAAGACCAGGAAAACTCCCTTCCAAGGCCACTCATTCTCTGGGAAAAGAACTCTGGAGTCCTGAGCCACCACAGTCTCTAAGAAGTGGATTTGGGGCGACTGTCATTCTCCTTACCAACCACGCAAGGCTCAGGGCTCCTCTATCATGCCTGAGTCTCTGACATTCAATCTCAGCCCTGGAGCATTGGTTTATCTCTAGGACTCCCAGAAGCCCTGATCCACAGTAGTATCAGCTCCGCCCACGGCTGTAGATTTCACAGATACCAACTGCAGGTTCACCCACAGACAGGGTGAGATGTTATCACAATGTAATTATTTATAAAAAATAATATGTAACAATATATAATATAGCAAATAAAAACGAATGGGGTCATTACTATAAAGAAAATATCCCATCTTCTTGAGTTAAAGACCTCAGGGAAATGATTTTATGTGGAAGGCTAGGCCACCAAATAAAACACTCAGTTGTTAGAAATCAGATTTACTCAGGGAATCAGAGGAAACTGGAGAAGTTGTGAAAGTATGGTTTAGTGACACTTTCAGGACTGGAGAGTGGGAAAATGAAAACAAAATAGAGCAAATAGCTTGCTTAAATGAGGAGAGGAAATGGAGTCTTACGGTTATCAATGTTGTATGGATCAATGAGCCGCCACTGAAGTAGTAAAGGCCTTTACTTCCAACAGGAAGATGGGCTTGATAGTGTTGGCAGAAAACTTACATGACAGGGGTAGAAGAGGCTTTAGAAGTAAGAATATGACTGAAGGAGGTAAACATTCCAGAAGCTGACAGCAAATGCAGAGTAGACGTTGTCACTGCACAGAGCCAAAGCCGTGTATGTGCGCAGCGACCTTACAGTCCTACAGAAGACTGTTCATGTCCAGGACATTCAGTCCTTGCCTTGGAGGGGTGAACTGGCTCTGTGACCCCTAGAACCCAATGAGCCATCATTATCCATCTACCAACATTCACATCCATATTATTTTAGGAGTAAATCTATGGTCTCTTTCCACCCAAAGGACAGCTGATAGCTGATGTCCAAGTCTACTTCTTTTCATTGGGGATTGAATCTTGAGGAGCTGCAAGAAGAGAGAAGTATGAAGTTTGTGAACAAGAAGGAAGAGACTGCCACCTTGTGGCTGAGCCGCTGGCACAAAGATACATGCCAAGTCCCCTCCACCCCACAGGCTGGATCTTCAGAGTGGAGTAGGATCCTCGGGCCTCTCTTCAGAGGACCATTCACTAGTCATCCCTAGTGTGTCTGGTGCATTCTTGTTCAGGAAGTAAATCAAAAACTCTGAGCCTTGTCCCAGGGTCTGTCGGCACCAATAAAGGGAAACATGACCAGAAATAGGATCACACCTAAGAGCTACTGCCTGGCCCCTCTCTGAGACCCTGTGCCTGGGGGACTGGGAGACTCCAGCACCTGTGTCACCTGTGAGGACAGAAGTAGGGAACCGTAAAGAGGAAGAAAATGGTAACCGTTACACACACACTGAAACTGCTTAGTTTTCTGAGGACTCACCTGCCCCCAGGAGACAGAGGGTCACTCAGCAGAAGAGCCTGGTGCCCATGGCAGGGTCAGGGCAGGAATGGGAGTTTCAGCAGGTCAGGGGTCTTATGATCATGAGCACAGGAGGAAGGAGGCCTCTCGTCCCCAAAAGGCAATTCCTGTAGTGACATCACTGCCTCTATCAATGCTCACGACCTCAGGGACACACAATTTATACTGTAACATACTTGGCTGGCTAATTTCAATATTGATAAACTCATTTTTTAACAAAATCAATGCACAAGTCAGCACTTTTGGCTCCAGGGCTGTCACCTTCTCACATTGCATCTCTAAGTTTATCTTCTCATCCACCCATCATTCCTCTGTCTGCTGGACATTTTCACTAGCATGTGTCAACAGCACCTCCAATACAAGATACCAAAGGTGAATTCATTGTCTTCTCTGGAAGTCAGGATCTCCTGTGAGCATCCCTATTTCTGCCACCATCCCCTCCATCCTCCTAGTCACACATGCTCAACATGATTCATTTCTTAGGCATGGGTGGGAATTTTGGCATGATGTGGCTTTGCTCTAGGATGTACTGACATATTTAGAGATGTAAGAGGTGAAATGATGCCCTGGAAACATATTGAGTTGGAAATTCCTATTCCTTCTTCAGGTCAAAGACAGATTGCCCTCTCTGTATTCATTAATCTCTGTGCAGTTTTGTGTCTCCACAGCCCAGAGCAAAGCCTCCTATCATTGTAAGTCACCATGTATTAAAAAATAAATTCCTTACAGCTTATTTATGGGAGAAGACACAGCTTCATTGACCTTTAAAACACTGCTGTATAATGTACAATAATAAATTTAACTATCCTTCTGGAAACCTACGAAACTGTGTTATAGGTAATTTATCTCTCCCTTTCACTGCTATCACATATTCTAATTGTTCTACAGACGTTAAAGTCTGGTCACTTCTATTAATCAATCAACAGTAGTTTATAACTACAGAGAGTGGGAGCAGAATCAGAGAAGACTGAGTGGTTGGGAGTAAGGCTATGGGGTTAGGAAGGAGGACGTTCTGCAGCTCTGTGTCTTTGCTCTTGCCCAAGAAACACTGCTTTTTGTGAGCATCTCCAATCTAACTCCTAAACGCATGAGACCAAGAACTGTCAGCTATACTCTGGGCTGCGGAATAAACTGGTATCCTTAGGTTCATAGTATCAGAAAAACGCTCAGGACAGCCCCAGTGTTAGCTCCAGAATACAATTCTCACTTTCTGTTTTTTTTTAAATTACACTCTATCCAGAAATTAGAGGCCATAAGGCCATGTAGTCATGGTATTTGCCTCCTGTTCTTCCACTGGGATTTTATTTGTTTATTTACTTATTTATTTATTTATAGAATATCCTAAATCTACAGACATTGCTTCTTCTTTCCTTTTTTGCCCAACCCCAAACTTCAAGAATTATCCTAGATATCAGGATTACATTTTAGATCTTATACTTAGGTTAAAGAGCATGCCCATTTTTAAGTTGGGAGTTCCCACACCACTGACAACACGGCTTTCACAAACAAATGTGCCTGAGCTTGTTCAACACGGGAACCTTCTTTATAAACTCACAGCAGACCGTCTCAGACACAGGGGGACTAACTGACTCTCGTACATCCTCAGGAACTGGGAACTGAAATGTGAAAACCACGAGGACCCCAAGTCCTTGCCTCAAAGATTTGTTCTACAATTGGTCAATTTAAGACTATTACACAGCAAAAATATTCAGTTTACTACTTAGTGATGAATTTCCTAAAAATGAATATGCTTTACTTTGAAGTCATGTGTTCCTATTTTAGCAGATTAAGAAGGTACATTAATCAGAAATTAAGCCCACCAGGCCAGACCTGGCCAGGAGAAGACAGAGCTCTTTCCTGAAGAGACCAAGTTTCCAGAGGGCCGTCACTGTGCTGCAGGAAGGAAGCTGGTATCTGAATTATTTGCCCTGTTGTGAGAAGATGCTGGGACGTGTGAAATCCTGGGTATTCAGCTGATTGGGTGAGGAGAGTGGTCAGACAGGCTTACTAGGAACTGATTGTGGTCAGTGGAGGGAAAGATTGTCCTGAGAAATTATCTTTCAATCATCTCACACGTGTTTGGGTCTCTTCAGCCCTCTGCTCTTTCCTGTTTTGGTGCCAAGTCTGTACATAGGAAGAAGGCATCTCTACAACAGTATATTCTTGCTGCCATTGTACAAATGCACGGCTATTCCCTCAGCTCTGAGGATTTAACTTTGGTTTGTCATCAGATCTCCGAGCTGATCAGCTATGACTCTATGAGGAACATTTCTCTGACTGTGGAGCCCAAAAGGAGACCAGAGTGCCTGCCTTCAGGTACAACAGAGCTGGATCAAGGGAGGTTTATAGAGATGAGACTGCATCCCCTGTCTCCATTGGTCTCCTCACTCTGACCAGGTGTCCTAGGATCCCTGCAACTCCAGCATCACAGAGGCTCATGAGGGAGAGAGAAGCAGGAGACAGAGCTCTGCCTCTGAGAAGGAAGGAGATGGTATCCACAGTCATGAGAGAGACGTTTGTAGCTGACACCTGGAAAATACAGAACAGAGACATCCAAACTGTGCCTACAATTCCCCTGGGAAACAGGTTCACCCAGAAGTATCCGTCCACCCAGTGGGACCTTGATTTGGAGTGTGAGTAGGGTTTAGTCACTACAAAGAGGAAGGGTCCACATCTAGTGTAGAGGAAATAGCATTTGAAGTCTCAGAGATGGGAAGGGATGTGACACAGAGGAGGGAAGAGACGACTGGCTGAAGTAGAGAGGGCAGGGCCATCTGTGCAAGCTGGGGCCCAGGAGGTAGGAAGAGGAAAGACTTGGTAGAGCCTATGGGGTGACTGCCCTGGATGGGAAAGATGGGCTGGAGCAGAGACCATATGAGGGCCAGGGCTAAGGGGGTACTTTAGAGAGAGACAGCAATGAGGTGCCCAGGGAGAGATGAAGGGTCTAGATGTATCTACTTCCCACTGACTTTCCATTCTGGAGGCTTGGGACTCAGGCCCATGACTAAAAACATCAGGCTGGGGAAGCACCTTCCCAGCTAATGAGGCAGCTACAGAGGAAAGACAGGGTGCAAGGTGGAGACATGTCTGCCCAATACCTTGCGGTCAGGGCCAGGCCTGAGACTGCCCTGGAGGTGGACCTCAGCACACTCCCGGTTCACTCTGCACACACGGGTGACTTGGGTTCCAAGGCATCTGGGGCTAGGACTCTGGAAAGTCCTCAGAAGAGTCCCAGGGCGCAGGAACTGCCCCTGTCTTTTTGTGCAGAGAGGAGTCAGCCGTGCAGAGCTGTGGAGTAACTGCTGGCACAGAAGTACACAGATGTCTTGGAGGGGGTAGGGGACACCAGCGTGAGGAGGAAGTTCTCTGTATTTGATCTGGAGACTCTGTACCCATCGGGAATATCTCTCGCTTCAGTGACACCAGAAGTACGTGAGTAGTGTATCAGCCTCAGCCCATGTCCCAGGTCTTGTCGATACCAGTACATGTAGTCATGGTTCATATCCTGGGCACATATCAGTGTCGTGTTCTGTCCTGTCTCCAGGATGTGGAATTTTGGTGTCTGAGTGACACCAGCATTCACTGCACCTATGGAGAAGGAGATGAAGCCAATGCTGCCCACACAACAGAAAGGCTTAGTAGTGGGACCTTGAAATTTTCACTCTTGAAAATCCCTGCCCGGGACTCACCTGCCTGCAGGAGACAAAATGCCGCCCAGCACAGGAGGCCACCGCTCATGGCAGGAGCAGGGCAGATGGAGGAGTCTTCTGGGTCCCTGTGCTGATGAAAAGGGAATAGAGCTCTCCAGGGAGTCATTCTGAGATGTCACTCTCCCTGCCTGGGCCCAGAGCCAACCTGTCAAGGGGCCATGCCCCTTCCCCTAGAAGGTCCAATCAAAAATAAATGCACAAGGAACAGCTTAGAATGGGAAGCATGCATTTCTCTGAATTGACATAAGCATTGAAAGTCATTATTAACCTTTATGGAAAACGATTTGTCACTTTACGTATATTTATCCCTGTGATATAGTTCGTCATTAATACGCTGGTTTTATGTATCTCCATATTTCTGTAGTTTTGAATCTAGGGAGGGTCCTATGGCTTTCTGATGCCCTTTCTGACTCTACCAGCCCAAATACTCTTTCAAGTATCTGTTTCTACTTTCCTTACTGACCAGCATCCTGTTGAGGTCCTTCCACCTACAATGATTCTCCTGGTATCTGGTTGCCAGACCTCAGGGGCAGACTCATCAGCATTTGAGGAATTGTTTGCTCTGTTTCTTATCAATTCATGACAGATGGGACACCTGCCAACTGTAGCTAGAGCACCTTCATATTCGCTGGAGCATTTGCTTCCCTGGTTTGGGGAGAGACGTCAGGAAGCAGAGCAACCACACACCTGTGACTGACCTTTCTCTGTGGCAAGCTGATGGCTGCTGAGTGTTTCAGATGACCCCCTGGCACAAAGGAGTACAGACACGTCAGGGACTGGGGAGATGTGACAGACTCCAGGGTAAGTGAACAGTGCTCTGTTCTTTATTTGAGACATCCATTCCCTGGGGAATATCTCCTTGCGAAGAATGGCTGCTGTTAATTAAGTAATAAATATCATGGAGCTCATAAGCTGTATCTTGTTGCACGCAATCCCCCACTTTAGAAGGACCCTGTACTTGGCTCAATGCTCTGCTGTCATGATCTTCATATTCTCAATAATATTTGAACCATGGGCTCTGCAAATATGCGTAGCTGGGCCTGAGTACATGGTTTTGGACCTGTGGTCACCTCCGGTATGCTGCTTTCCCTTTAGCAGAACCTCATGTCTGGGATCTGGATGATTCAGCATCTCTCAGCATCAGAGGGAAGGACACAAAAACTAAGTTCAGAACCAAAGGAGGAACCTGATGTAAGCACAACAACAAGCCTTGAAGCTGGGGTCTGGCTAGCCCATGAGTGGGTTCCAGGTCTGTGCCTGGACTTCTCTGGTCCAGGGGACAAAAAGACACACAAAACTGGAGACTTGTGCCCAGGCAAGGCTGGAAGACAAAGGGATATTTTCCAGCTCAAGGCTCATGTTTTGTGGGATGGACACTTGGGGTCCAGGCAAAGGAAACCCTTCTCCTAATGTGGAGTATCTCTCGATAAAGTCACTACGGCCTGTGGTCTGCTCAGCCCCTGCACGCAGTGTGTGCACATGAAGCCTGGCTCTGCGTGTGTCTGATGGGAACTCAGAATAATTTCCTTGGAGATGATGAATGTCTGTCAAAATATCATTATAACATAATTTGAATTAACGGGTGCATAAGAAATGAATGAAAATGAGTAAGCAAATTTCATAAAAGCAGCTTCAACCAGCCAGAAAGATCTTTTGATGATCATTTTATCACACCATCTATCTCCAGATAGAATTGCCCCTAATGTTAGTCAGGGATCTCACATGCTTTCAAGGACTTTAACCATAACACTTTCCAGGAGCACGTAATGCTCTTAAGCAGTTAGCTTTGTACTGAAGAGGAACTGTTTTAGCGGGTAGAGATTTTAAATTCCCATTAAAAAGCTGCCTCAGCAAAACTAATCTGTAGTGATAGAAATCACATCATTGGTTGTCAGCAATTGAGAGACCAGTGCCAAGGGGCCTGAGGGAAGCTTCTGGGTGACGGAAATGTGTTATATGTCTTCATGGGATGGGTGTTACATGGGTATATATAAACACATAAATTGCTTAAAAATTATTTTTCTGTTCTAAATTGTGTAATGTATTTTGAGCGTAATTCACATGTCGATAAAGTTGATTAAAAATGTCTCAGGAGGGATGTATGTTACATGCTCCAGGTAATTTCATGTAATGACTCATAAGACATAAATATTTTTATTTCTGTGACATCTGAAATCTTCGATATAGGGTTTCATGCAAAATGAGTCTGGGTCTTACTTTGTACATAAGAAATGGTAGAAAAGGCTGTCAGAGATGAGCAAATCGAATCAAGATACGCTCCTATTATGTACTAGGTACTTTATGCTTATTAAATTTTTATACAACCATGGAAGATGATATGATGGTTATTTAATATGTCAACGGCACTGGGCCATGGGGTGCACAGATATTTGGTTAAATATATTCTGGGTGCTCTTGAGAGGATGTTTTTGGGTGAGATTAACATTTCAATACACAGATTTTAATATTAGATTAGCATTTTAATCAGTAGAGTAAAGCATTCTGCCTTCCATAATGTCAGTAGACCTCACCCAATCAGCTGAAGACATGAATAGCATGAAAAGACCGATCCTCCCCCAGGTGAGAGAGACTTGTCCAGCTGGTGGCCTTCAGCTGCAACATCAGCTCTTCCTGCCTAAGAGCCTTCAGACTTAAACAAGGGCTCTCCCTGCGTCTCCAGCACCACCAGCCCAGCTTGCAGATTTTGGACTAATCAGCCTCACAATTGTGTGAGCTAACTCCTTATAATAAATAGAATATATATGTATGTATGTATATATATGTGTGTATATATATCGTATATTTCCCTGGAGAACAGTGACTAATACAGAGACATATTATTAGTCTCATTTTATGCATGAAAAAACTCAGCCTCACATGTCAAGAAACTGGCCTCAGGTCTTGACTGGCAGCAGGTGCTGGAATTGGCACCGGAGCCAGGTGAACATGGCGCCTGCTCAGGGCTCTTTCTCTGCACACTCTCTCCTGGGTAAACTGACACTTGTCAATGATTTCATTAGGGCCAGCGTGTCTGAAAGGGACATAGGGGGCAGCATCCTGATTTTGAAGAAATATATCTCTATGTAAATGCATTCTGGCGCAGAGTTATAAACATGGGATGTAAGAGGGAGGCAGAGCAGGGTTTGAGTCCCACTGCCGCATCGCCCTAACAGGTGTTTGATTTGGTCAGGTTATTTCACTCAAGGGCAAATTCCTCATCTTTAAAATTAGAACAGTGATTGCATTTGCCTCTTAAGTTTTTGTCTGATCATTAATAGAAATTTTTAAAATGAAGGAATTTTATTTGCCATATAGTAAATTGTCAATAGATGATAGAGTGATTTTTTTTCTGAGTCTGCTACCTGGAGCAGAACTGAACAGTGTTTGTGCATTAAGGTACTCACTGCTTGCACTTCTGCAATGGACCTGTACTCATGTGACAGGAGGTTTCCATAGAAATAGTCAAACATTTAAGGTAAGTATTACAATAATACAGACCTCAAAACTCCCAAAGAGAAGAAACATACTTATTTTCATTTTCTATTTTATGTGATACAATACCTTGCACAATCTAAGAGGCCAAGAATGTTTGTTGAGTAAAAGAAACTAGGAAAGAAATAATGACCGCGTGTGTGCCTTCCCCTCAAGGTAATTGTATCGTGTACAGGAAGACACACTGTTCCTTGCAAATATCCCACTCCCTTTGCTGTGCAGCTGGGAAGGCAGATCTGGAAATCTCCCTACTCACACAGCCCCCTTGAAAGATCAGGCATGACTGAGATCCACGGCGCAGCCACAGTGCAGAAATGGTGTCTTTCCTTTTTCTCACAATGAAGGATCAATGGATATGCTTTGCCTTGAAGTCATACTGTCTTTGAATGTCAGTATAGTGCAATAATAATCACATACGATGCATGACCATCCCAGTCCTGCTAATCTGGACCTAGAAACCGGAAGCCAGATGAGTGGACATTCTGGTGATGGGGGCACCACAGATGTTGACAAACAGACTTGAATTTGACTCCTTGTTCTGCCGGTTATGAAATATAAGACCTGGGAAAGTTACTTCCCCTTGCATATATAAACAGGTAAAATAATACTTTTTTTTCCTTTTTTTAATATATATTTTTTTAAGATTTTATTTTTTCCTTTTTCTCCCCAAAGCCCCCCAGTACATAGTTGTATATTCTTCGTTGTGGGTCCTTCTAGTTGTGGCATGTGGGACGCTGCCTCAGCGTGGTTTGATGAGCAGTGCCATGTCCGCACCCAGGATTCGAACCAACGAAACACTGGGCCGTCTGCAGCCGAGCGCAAGAATTTAACCACTCGGTCACGGGGCCAGCCCCTAAAATAATACTTATTTTCAATGATTTCTGTGAGCATAAAACACATCACACTCATAAGTAGCAGGACGAGTGTCTGGGAAAGGCCTGTCTGATATATATGAGGGCCTGAGCCTGTCTGGGTGGCAGCCACCACCCTTAATGTCACTTCCTCAACTGGGGCAGGGATGTTTTAGTGCTGTAGGCTGCTGATCATGCAGGGTCGTGCCAAGCTGCTGGCACAGAGGTACAGGGCCGAGAGGTACAAACACTCACATTCAGCTCAGAGTTATAGTCACTGAACTGTTGCCCTGAGAATCGATCTGGGATGTCTCCTTTTTCTCTCTTCCCCACTGTAATGCTGAATGAGGAACTGAGGGCCCTGGCCCAGGGCCTGTTGGTACCAGTACACAGAGAGATGTGTACAGACGGGGAACATTTCAGCATCAGTTGCTGTCATTTTGCTTTGATCAGATGTCTTGGGGTTTGGATGACTCCAGAATCCACCGGGCCTGTCGAGAGGAAAAAGAAAGTATCCGAGGGCCGAGCACAGGGACAGCCTCCCACTGCAGCCGTCATTGGCGGACTCCACTTTCGGGCATGGCAAACCCACAGCCGAGGCTTTCACCCTATGCCCAGGACTCACCTTCTCCCAGGAGACAAAGAGCCACACAGCAAAGGAGGTTGGAGCCCGTGGCAGCATCAGGAACTAAGAAGTCTCCCAGCTCAGGGGCGGGGGCTCCTGGGGTGACTGGTCTACAGTTGTGAACCTCCCGTTTCCCTGATAGGAGCATTTGCCTATGACGACGCTGCTCTGCTGTTACTCTCTCTGCAGATGCCCCCTGCCCACTGTCCACCTTAACAGGACCCAGGGTCGGCTACTCTAGGTGCCATCCTGTTCTGCACAGCCCCTCAACAAAGGGTGAGTGTGAACTGAGCGCCATCCCCATAGCCCACAACATGCCTGATTTCCCTCTGCCGGCATGCCCCTGCCTGACACCAATTACTCAGACCTTTCTGCCCCAACCCCTTCACCCTCCACTTCCTGTTCAGGCTCCAGGAGACAGCCCCCTTGGTGCCCACTGAGGTTCAAGGCAGGTCTCCGCTTCCCTGGGCAGTGAGGAGCCTGTTAGCTCCACATGTCCCAGGACCAGTGAACCCAGTGAACTCAAACCCCCTGCCTGATGCAGGCATGACCAAGAATTCCCTTAACTGTCCCCTCCTGAGCCACTCTCTCAATCCTCCCAGGGTGCCTTGCAGTAGGGACTGTGAGTCCACAGTTCCTCCTCGTGGCTGAATGTCCACAGTCTCGTGGATTCTCACTTCTGTCTAAATCAAGAAATTCCCCCCAACCCCTACCCCTGCAGCCCTCTCACCCTACCCCACTCTCTCCATATCCACTGTTCTCCCAGCCTGGCTGATTTAGGGCTGATCTTCATCTCCACACTGAACCTGCAGAGAAAAAGATTGTTTGAACCAACATTTTGATGGAAAAGGAAATAATTGCTGCACAATTGCAATTACTATGCTAAAATAGAGAAAGCAACCCAAATCATACAGACCACAAAAATAAACAGTCTGATGATCTCAGGTTGATCCAGCCTGGAAACACTTTATTCCATAGTTTCTCCTGATTAATCAGATCTGGAACTTTCCAGATTTTGTATTTAAATTAATTATTACCAATTTTTAGATAGTGCATTTTATAAAGAGGGTTTATAAATATTACACATTAATTTCTGAATTTATAAAATATTGAAATAAACAACCCTGCAGCCATAGTTAAGGTTGATCCACTTGGACCTGACATTTACTATCACTTCCCAGAATGACCTATGAGTTCTGCTCAGTGACCCAATGATTCTAGTAAATCCCACCCAGAGAGAAACTATTTCCATTTCATGTGTCTTTACAAGAAAACACATATGCATACACACACACACACACACATCGTTATTCTTTAATTAACGAGGATTTCCAGGTTTTATTACCAAACATGGCAATTTTTCTCGATTAGTTTTTCAGATTCTTTTCTTAGAATCATCCTTGATGATGACAAGAGATGTTTCTAAAAATGTGGTGGTGGCTGGTGATGGAAAATTCATTACAGGATCATGTGTGGATGAAGATTACTGTAGCATGACATTCTCTGTTCCAAAAAGCATCAGCATATTTCAGCTTTAGATACAATTAGGGTCCTTTACAGGGCTGTCATCAGTCCTGGCTATGAGAACACGATTGCACAGAACACTGCAGAAGTTGGATGGAAAGCCAAGACTACCCACAATGACTACCCATTATATTTCAGGTACGAGGAGATTATTGTGACGGAAAACTAGTGAATAACAATACTCCATGGCTCTGTATCAGTGGGCATTAATTTATTGATTTCACATGTGTCACGGAGTGAAAATTATATACTTGACTTTTCCTGTGAAAGTAAAGCAAAGAGAGCAATATAGTTATGGGTGGAATTGTGTCCCCCAAAATTCATATGTTGGAGTCCTTACCTCTAGTGTGGCTGTATGTAAAGGTAGGGCCTATTAGGAGGCAGTTCAGGTTAAATGATGTAATAAGGGTGGGACTCTAGTCCTACATGACTGGTCTCCTTATGGGGGAGAGGAAGCAACACCAGAGATCTCTTTCTCTCTCTGATGGAACACAGAGGAGAGAACATTAGAGGACACAGCCAGATGGAGATTGTCTGAAAACCAGGAATAGAGTTTTCACCAGAAACCAATCATAGCACCTTGATCTTGGATTTTTACCTTCCAAAACTGTGAGAAAATAAATATCTGTTGTTTAAGTCACGTAGCCTGAAGTATTTTGTTACTTCAGTCTGAGCAGACTAATCAATAGGATAGCGCTGTGGAATGTCAGGGTGAGAAGCAAAGAGGAAGGCACGGCTGAGCCAGTCCTTGAAAGATCAATAGTGTCTGGCCATGTTTGGGGTGAAGGGAAGAAATTTCTAGGCCATGGGAGGATCAAGAGCAGACCCAGAGGATTTAAATTTATCAGTGTCGTAGGAAATGTGGCGAAGAGATGTTTGGTCACAGAGTAAGCTGCATCCCGAGACCGTCAAGAAGCGATGCTCTGAAGAAGACAGATTCTGCGGGGTGAAGGGTTAGAAAGCTGTTCCAGGGAAGTAGAATTCATCTTGGGGAAGTTGGAGAGCCTCTGCCTGCTTAAAATCAGGGAAGGCATGCCCGCATCTGTGTTTAGGGAGGTACTTCACTGTGCCCAAGGAGGCAAGATTGGGGACAAGAAGTCAAGAAGGAAGGAGTCAGAATCAGCTCCAGGGTTCTCACACCATCATCACATCATGTGGGTGGTGATGTCCTCACGTGGGAGCGGCCGCTGGGTGATGCTAGGTGCTGTAAGGCCCTGCTTTGTGTTTTCTGGGTATTGACTTTGGGAGGTTGGGGAACAAAGAGATCATGTTACAAATAACATAGTTTTTTAAACATAATTTTTAGCTCTATCTCTATTTTCAACCATCTTCAATTATATCTGCTCTCCTAAACTCTCCCATAATCTCAGTTTCTTGATTCTAAATTGTATAAAACAAATCCTTGTGATTCTATCATCTAGACTACATCTTTATCAAACAATTTCCATCCCTCCAAACACTCTTCCTCCTGAAAAAAGAGGGTGTCAGCTGTAAATTACACACTCTCCCATACCCTGTAGCATAGAGCGCCAGGCAAAGAAGGTGATTTTGTAGTGAACCTATTTACGCAGCACCATCCTCCGAACAGACCTTCCTGTCCTCTGTTGTCCCATGTCCCTGAGTGGCAGAAGAGCCCGACGCTGTACTTTCCAGGGCCCTAACTCGTTTTTCTCTCCCGCTGCAGCCCCGAAGTCCTCACAAATCCATCAGCTCTGAGGTTGCTCCACGCTGGGGCGAGGAGGTTTGTGCACAGAACGCTGGTGACTCTGCAGGGCTGTGCTACGCTGCTGGCACAGAGATACAGGGCCGAGTCCGTCAGCTCCAGGAAGCTCACATTCAGCTCAGAGCTATAGTTACTGAACTGCTTCCCTAAGAATCGATTCGCGGTGTCTGCTTTCTCATTCTCTTTCTCATTGTAATACTGAACGAGGAACTGGGGGCCCTGGCCCAGTGGCTGTTGGTACCAAAATACACTTTTGTGCCCAGAGATAGGGGAACATCTCATTGTCACTTGCTGTCCTCTTGCTTTAATCAGGTGTCTTGGTGTTTGGGTGACTCCAGAATCCACTGGGCCTGTGAGGGAAGAAGACAGGGGCTGGATCAGCAACACAGGAGGCAGCCCAAATGTGCCTTGGATTCAGGCGCTGTCAAGCTTAGAACAGAGATCTCCCACCCGTACCAAGGACTTACCTGTTCCCAGGACACAAAGGGCCACACAGCACAGGAGCCTGGAGGCCATGGCAGGGTGGAGCAGAACTGGGCAGGTCTCCCCCCTGCTGAGAGTTCTGGTCTCCTAAGAGATGAAGTCCAGTGTATCCCTTCTCTGATTGGAGGTTAGGTGATGATGTCATGGCTCTGATGTCATGGCTCTGATGTCATTGTCTCTGCTGGTTCCCATGAGCCAGGCCTCCTTTGCCAGTTCCCTGACTCATCTGATTCAGGAAACCTGCTTTGTCCTGCAAAGCCTCTTCCATGACATGTGGGGCTGGACTGGGCTGGTCTAGGCTAGGCTGGGTTAGGCATCATGCCCATCCCCACAACTCTCTTGCTTTTCCTTTGAGGCAGGTGTCCCTCTCCCTGTCTCTGCCTGGGGCATGCAGGCTGCCTCCTCTCAGCTCCACACCCTTCACTTTCCCTTGCAAGCTCAGAGAGACACCCTCACCACTGCATAGTTGAAGTTCGTGGCTCCAGGTCAAGACAGACACCTGCAAATTAATGTCTATAGTAGTAAGCCTTCCAGGGGATCAAAACATCAGACAAGGCTTCTTAACCCTCCTGGTCCCAGACAGCTGGCTCTGCCCCAGAAACTTTTGGAGCTAAACAGTTCCACAGTGCCCCCGTGTGTCCTTTTGGGTGGTAACCAAGATTTTGTCTTTGTCATGAAGCAAGGGTCCTGAGACGTGTTTAAATTAGGACCTATTTCACTAGTGCCTATTGCCCTGTTGTTTTGTTTTGTTTTGTTTCCTAAAGGGACAAAACACACACACACACAACCCCAACTCTAGCTCATTTAGGATTTTGCATTGTAAGGACAAAAGGTGGTCATGAAGGAAATATTTTGCCTTGGAGAATATTCTGATGAAGGAAATAGGGCAAACCTGGGCGAGCAGGGCAAAAATAGAGCAAGCCTAAGGTTAGGTGGGTTGCTAAAGAAGAAGTGTAGCAAAGATTACATAGAGACAGCCTGTCTTTCTTCCTGCAGATGAATTCCCAAGTACTTGTGGATGATTAATAATTAACTGAAGTAGTTTCTTTTTTTTTTTAAGTTATGCTTTTTTTGGTGAGGAAGATTGGTCCTGAGCTAGCATTTGTTGTGAAACTTCCTATTTTTTTCCTCCACAAAGCCCCAGTACAGTTATATATCCTAGTTGTAATTTCTTCTAGTTCTTCTGTGTGGGATGCTGCCACATCATGGCTTGATGAGCAGTGTGTAGGTCCATGCCCAGGATCCAAATTGGTGAACCCTGGGCCGCTGAAGCAGAGTGTGTGAAATCAACCACTACGTCACTTGGGGGCGCCCTTTTTGATGGCCCCAGACAGCTTGCTCAAGGCAGACCATTCAGACAGGCCTCTGTGCAAGGTGCCCCCTAATCAGCTTACCCTAAAATAAAGAAAATAATACTCACTGTTCCCCTACCACTGGAGAATTTGTATCTTTATCCTCTCTCTTTGAGAAATTTTAATTTTCCTTATGTTCATTGATAGCATAGTGCACATTTCCCCATATATAATTAAACGTGTATAGATAAATGACCATATTTCTCTAAGTTTTTCTTCGATGCCCAAGTTGAAAAAAAATATTCTAACTCTCTACCCTTATGATACTAGGAAGGAGAAACCATTTTGGATTAATGTAGGATAACAAAATAAACAGACAGACTTGGGAAAATAGAATGTGAGAAGGGGTCAGTTCCAGAACCAGTATCTTCCATTTGCTTCTTCTGACTTAGTTCACTTCCAATCCAAATTTCTTTAAATGTTTACATTTGATTTAATTGTTATTAAATTTTAGATAGTGCATTATATAGATATTCTAATGTAATCTATTTCTTGACTTTCCAAGTCCAAAGGCAAACAACTCCATTAAGCGTCACTGAGAAGAGACCCCTGATCCAGCTGCATCTGACATTGACAGTCACTAGTTGTTGTGCCAATGAGCTGTGGTCAGTGACCAGCACCTCTTATAAGATGCCACACAAAGGAGAAAAATTCCACCCTGAGTGAATCTCCATGGACATAAACCAGATGAAATTATCTTAAGTCAGATGGCAATGTTCCATAAATGAATACTTTTTATGAATTTTGTGTATCATAACTTACTAAAATATTTTATAACAGCAGCTGATGAGTCTTATGGAGTCTCTGATGGTAGATAAGGAGGATTTCTACACAAAATCGTAGAAATGTAAGCAATAAGTATTAATCACACTAGGGAAAGTATATTTCTCTGTTTTAAAGGGAATACCTGGCACTTTTTGAATTCAAGTAGATAAATTCGCTGGATTTCCCATCATTCCTTAACCATAAAAAAACAAACACAGTATCTAAGCTTGCTTTAGAGTTTCCTGAGACCCCATGACAAATAGTCATCTTATTTCAGACAAGAGGAGCTCAGCTGATATTATAAAGATGTGTGAGATATGAGATCAATGGCTTCTGGATCCTTCTAAAATTGCAAACTGGCATCACCTCCTGGCTCCTCCTCAGGGGAGCCTGAAAGGTCAAGAAGCAAATATGAGTACTAGAGACCAACCAAAAACCAGGAGAATATTCTAGAAAGATTGAAGCTATTTTGGACTAGAATATGAGTAAGATGAGAGGTGAGCCGAAGACTGCCGTGAGAAAACATGATAGTCGAAATCATTTCACCTCTGCTGTTACCCGACTCCTTCGTTGCTTTGAGACAATTTACCTGCAATATTATTGCAGAAATCAATAGCAGGTAACTGATACCGCTAAAAGACTCCAAAAGAAAGATAACCTGCTGGACAATAGATGTCCCCAGAAAGTGAATTGTTGAAGCAGATGAACCAAGAATTTAAAACAAGCATGTTAAATATACTATGTGAAGATGTGCAATGTACACAAGAATGTAGAAGGTATTTAACCCATAAGAATGCAAAGGGTCAATTTACTGGAGATCTTCAAGGTAGTATACCTAGCAATGTTACATCAATATTTCCAAGTGTTTTATTATGAGGAAGAAGATTCATGTTATCCAATTCTCTAAGAGAAGCCAATGCTTCATGTAAACACTAAAGTTTTTGTCCAATTGGAACTAATATGTATGATTATTTTCCTAAAATAATGACTCCTATTATTAGGAGATTTTTTTCCTGTTTTCATAAAAATGAGATTTCAGCTGTTAAGTTTAGAATCCAGATAAGATCTATGAAGCTCTGTCTTCTTTAAAAATTACGTGAAATTTCCTAGAACTTATAAGTTCCCAAAGCTATGGGAATCCAAAGCCCTTCTAGAGATTTCTGACCATTCTCAAGGATGTTTGTATTCTCTAGGTCTTGTCTAACCCTGTCACATCACCTGGCCATGAAGCTAAGACCTTCTTTGATTTCCTCAACAAAATCCTGCACATCAAGTGTTGGTGAGTTCAGTAGAGTCTGATGAAGATTTGGAAAGTGCTACACTGAATATATGATGAAGAACACAGGTTTTCACCATTTCTCTGCCAGCCTGAATCGTTAGATCCCCTCCCAAGACTTCCTAGAACCTCAGATTCTTCTACCCGTATTATATAGAACAATGCCCTTGAGGTTTACCTTTCATACGCAGTACATATTAAAACATTTGCATCAGTATTACTTTCCTCCTGAGGAAATAGGGTGCATGCTATTAAAATACTATAATTTAATTTTCTGCATTTGAAATTATGGTTAACCAATTCTCCTTTCTTGAGTGGAACTCATTTTGATTTGAAGATTATCTTTTACAAATTTTAATTTGAAGTGTTCTTTAATTTTATTATTGTCCTAATACATATATATGTATAACATAAAACTTAGGATTTTTAAGTCTACATTTTAGTGGCATTTACTACATTCACCTTGTTGTGCTATCTCACCAGTATCCATCTCCAGATCTTTTTCATCTTCCCAAATTGAAACCCTGCATCCATTAAACACTAATTCCCAATTCCCTCCCCCACCGTAGCCCCTGGAAATCACCATTCTATTTTCAGCCTGTATGAATTTCACTACTCTAGGTGCCTCATAGAAGTGGAATCACATAGTATTTGTCCTTAGTGTCTGGTTTATTTCACTTACCATAGGGTCTTCAAGGTTCATCCATTTTGTACCATGTGTCAGAGTTTCATTCTTTTTAAGCTTGAATAATATGCCATTTTATATATAGGTGTATATATCACATTTTCTTTATCCATTTATCCATTGATTGGATGGGTTTTACCACCTTTTGGCTACTGCAAATAATGCTGCTATGAACATTGGTGTGCTAATATCTATTTGAATCCTTGCTTTCACTTCCTTCAGGCATGTACGCAGAAGTGGAGTTGCTGGATCATATGGTAATTCTGTGTTTAATTTTTTTAAGAATTGTTACACTGTTTGCTACAGTGGTTGCACTATTTTATAAATTCCTATCAGCAATGCAAATGTTCCAATATTTCCACAACCTCGTCAACACTCGTTATTTTCTGTTTTTTCTTCAGTATTACCCAAGCTAGTGGGTATGATGTTCTTGAATTTTGGAAGTTGATGGGAATATATAGTGAAGTTCTCTTTCATTTTTACTTTTGTTTTTTGTTTTAAATATACTGCTTTTAAATCTCAATTCAGCTGGAACATTGGTCTCCAAAATTTTGGCAAGTAATTTTCATCTAAAATGTCCACTAGTTAAGGAATCACTGTACTTGAAGATTAAACAATCTTTCCCTACATCAGACTTGACGTTAGAGAAGTGAAATTTGGGGCTGGCCTCGTGGCCAAGTGGTTAAGTTCATACATTGTGCTTTTACGGCCCAGGGTTTTGCTCGTTTGGATCCTGGGTGCAGACCTAGCACTGCTCATCAAGCCATGCTGAGGTGGCGTCCCACACAGCAGAGCCAGAAGGACCTACAACTAGAGTACACAGCGATGTACTGGGGGCTTTGGGGAGAAGAAGAAGAAAAAAGAAGATTGGCAACAGATGTTAGCTCAGGTGCCAATCTTTAAAAAAACAAAGAAAAGCAAAATTCTAGTCTTGGCATTGCTCGAGTCTGTAAGGAAGGATGAGGAGAGTTGGATTATGTCTTGGAGAGAAGTTTTTATAAGCGAGGATAGGACACATCCTAACCTCTGACAACCTCACAGCTCACCTGGAGAGTGGTTCCATAGAATGTAAAGAATTCCAACTGAAACTCAGCAAGGGACTCTTTTAAAATGAACACGTAGACTTTATGCCTACATGAACTTGCAGGTAGTCAGTGGACACCATGGTCCTATGGATGGTGAGGAAAGGCCACTTGAGAAAGGAAAAGTAAAAGATATCAAGTTTCGCAAACTGTTTTATTTATAGGATCTGACTTCGCATTGAAAAATGAAGGCCAGTTTTACCTTCAATTATTGGAGGACTTGTCCCTCCCTCAGGATTGTGTGTACGCTACAAGTCGAATGGGACCTTGCAGTACTTGAAAAACAAGGGGTTTATTTGTCTTACTTCCTTGACACAAGGCTACCAATTAAGAGCTTTAAAATACACTCAGAAGATTTACTTATTGATCTCTTTAACTTGACTCTTTGGGGACCTAAATCATGATTCCAAAATGTCTTGTCAAATGGCTTGTCATACAAAATGTAATTAAAATATTTATCCAATGAGTGAACAGGTTATACAGTACTAGTGACACAAATATGTCTAAGTGGAATGCAGTGGGTATGGTGCGGTGGGGAATGTGATTAATTCAGTTTTTCAGATGCTGAGTTTGTGTGTGTCCATGGCTTACCGAGATGAAGATATTAGGCCGGAAAGCTGATATAATGTTTTGGAGTTGAAAGAGAAATCCGAATGGGAATTAGACCAATGAAAATCACTCTATACGAATTAAGACTGAGGAGGGTAAAATGTCATTCAAGAAACATAGTAGAAATATAAGGATGAAATGAATTGAATAGGAACCCCCAGTGGAGCCTCACATTTAAGTCCATCTAGAAGTCAGGGAGTGGACAAAAGATACTAAAAAAAGACAAGTCAAAGGTATAAGAGCAGAACCAGAAGCAAAATATCATGGGAGCTGAGGCGGAAAATGGGTTTCCAAAAGAAGGAGACTAGTATGTTGATTTCCAGCAACTACTGAGCTAATCCCATGTGGAGAGTAAGTGGAACCTAGGTGGGACTTGGGATGAGATTCCTAGCAGTTGGCAATAGACAGAAGCTTGTGCCTAGACAAGGAGTGACCATAGCTGCGCACCTCTATGACCTCACAAAAGTAGAAAGGTAAACCCCCCAACCCAAGGTGAGGGGTTAAGTGTAACTTGCTTAGAATCTACTAGAGGGGTAATTTTATCTGTGGATGATTCTAAAATAGAGAAGCAGTTTTTGTTGCTGTTACAGCTCCCATGGATGTAGCATACATAATTGGGTCTCAGAGGCAGGTCACTTGTTAAAGGCATCATTTCTCTTTCTGTGACCAGCTGTCTTAGGGTCTGGGTGATACTAGCAACTGTGGAATTTGGGAGAAGACCTAGATACCGGGGACAGTGGCCAGGAGAAACCAGATGATATAGACAAAAGAGAAAGATTTCTAAATTCCCTAATCCTCTGTACCCAGACTCACCTGCTGCCAGGTAGAAAGTGTCTCTGAGCATAGCAGTCTGGTGCCTGTGGCAGGGTTGGGCAGAACTTTACAGGCCAGAATTCTGTTCTTGTTAAGTAGGGTATTTGGGACACTATGATCCTCATGCAGAAATTACTGTTTCCAGTCATGCTAATAATAATATTAGCAATAATTTATTTTGGGGCACATTGACAGGCAATATACTAGGCACGAGGGCTTTGTTTTTATATGTATCTTAATAAAAATTTGTCTCTTTGCTTTAAAACCCATTACAGAATAGTGATAAACCCCACAAATATAGAAAACTGACTATAAAAACTTTGAGAGCCAATGCACATTTTTAACGAATAATTCAGTTTGCATGTGGAAGGTGGAGTTATGACACAACATATAAAAAATTCCTTAACACCCTTTATCTTCCCCAACTGCTCCCATTGCTTTTCCTAAAATTCTTCCCCAAGGTCTCACCACTCCCTAGAATGAATCTTCTCTCTTCTTTATGCACTCCTTCTCTTCCTTATTCACTCTCCTTGATTTCATGATGTCTAACGAATGCTTGCAGATCTAGTTTGTCCTTTGGACTTGAAGAGGGTCATGTCAAAGACTGTATAAACTTGTGCTTGCTTGAGTATTCTCATGGTATGGCATCTGGCTCCCCTCAGATCAAGTGGCCTAGAGATGAGGGTGGAAGTTGCCATGTCTTTTAAGATCTAACCTCAGAAATTACACACTATCACTTCTGTTGTATTCTATGGAGCCCCAAAACCAACCCTGATTCATTGTGGGAAGGTACTACACAAGGACATGAATACCAAGAGGCAAGGATCATTCGCCATATTGGAGGCTAGCCATCATCACTCACAGATTTAACAACCTTATTATTTCCAGGAACAAAAAGAAGAGGATATTATCAATATAATTTTTTAAATTAGGGAAAGCTTTATCATAAGGATTTGGAGCAGAGATCTAATATGTGGAAGATATATCTTAGTAAGAAGGATGTGACAGGGAAAGGAAAGAGGAGAGAAGCAGAAATTGAGGTCTGTGGGAAGAGATCAAGTAGACTCTATAGTCTATTTTACATATAAATCGTCATGATTATCTTCTTGCTTTTCTGCAGGGAGTAAAATTAGGGGAATTCTCTTGAAGGAACAGAGATGCTATTGTAATAACACAGAGAGCAGGTAGAAAATGGAGTCAGTCCAGTCAAATTGGTAGCCACATCCCAGCTATTCTCAGTCAATTCAACTCAGACTGAGGTCCTCAGTGCTCTGGGTTCTTCATCCTCAATCTAAATGTTTTCCTTGTGGGGACCAGGAGGAGCTGGGGAGGTCTTCTGTGCTTTCTTCTGTTTAGTCCAGGGGCTTCATGAGGGAGGGGCCACCTTGTTCTTTCTGAGCTGAGTGGCTGTGACCGTGCAGTCCTGTGGAATCACAAACTGACACGGAAGTACAGAGAGGTCTGCTTGGTGCTGGTTGACTCCAGAGTCAAGGGGGGAATTCTCTATATCTTTTAGCCTTGGTCCATTCCTGGGTCTTATAGATACCATACATTGCAAAATGGTTCATTTTCTAAGAGCATTCAAAGACCAACTTCTGTTCCATCTCTCTGATAAGGATCTTGGTATCCGTTTGACTTGAGCATCCATGGATTCTGTTAGAGAAGGATATGTAAGCTAAGATAGAGACAATGAAGCAAACAATTGTCCAAGTGAAGGAAATGCCGAGGATCTGGAATTGAAAAGTCTGTTATCAGGAGTTTCCCTTCTGTTTCCTGGCCTCACCTTCTCCCAAGAAACCAAAAGCCACAAAACAGAGATGTCTGGTACCCATGACAGTTCAGGAAGTGACGTGGTATCCCCCACCCCAATGCTCTGGTGTTCTTAAGTAAGAGCTGGCACTCTGAGCACCAGCCAACAGCCACGTCTTCCCTGAATGTCAATACTCCAACAGGTTCTCAAAGCCCAGAATCTCCTCTTATTTGTGTCAAAATCAGTCATTCTCAGGGGGTGGCTCTGTGGCACATTGGTTAAATTCAGTTCACTCCTCATTGGCGGCCTGGGTTCATGGGTTCAGATCCTGGGGACACACCCACACTACTTTTTGGTGGCCAAGCTGTGGCAGTGACTCACATTCAAAATAGAGGAAGATTGGCATCGATGTTAGCTCAGGGCTAATCTTCCTCAAACAAATAAAAGAGGAAGATTGGCAAGAGATGTTAGCTCAGGGTGAATCTTTCTGAGGAAAAACACAAATCAGTCATTCTCTCTTTCCGTCTACTTTTCTTTCCTGTTTTGAGGGACTTCCCACTCCCTACTGAGAGCTATATAGTATTCCTGCAGTGGGTCAAAGGTTGGAAATCAATCTGCCTGATGTAATGACAAAGCCTTTCCAACTCCCTCTCCCTAGAGCCCACAGCTCTTTCTGCCCCTCCCCACAGCCTCTTGTGTCTCAGTGGAACCACAGTGCCTCCTCTTAATAAGTTGGAAGTGTTTACATTGTCAGCTGCGGCAGGAAGGTTTCCAGGGATTTCCTGCAGATCTTATCTTAATCCTCCTGGACCCCTCCATGTTTCCTGTGTGGTGATTCCCATGATAAATAAATGAAAAGCAATAGCACATATCAGAGTATATGAGGAAGCCATTTGGTTTAAAACTAATTTGACCTGACCTTGTTTTTCCAAAAGGGCCTCAAATGACCTGTTAAGCATGCATTGAACACCTGCTTTAAATATTTGCTATGTCCCAAAGACAAGGATGATGCCCTTAATGATAGTGATGTAGCTTCCCCCCATATCGGCATTTCTTTAAGGATAAGTACCTCTCCCTAAACTAAGGATTAATTACTGACCTGCTAAGCTTACCTGTGACCACCAACTTGTTGACCACCGATCTGCTGTGCCAACTAAGAGTCTTGTGACAATTGTAAAAGGGACATTCCTATCATATGTAATGTATGCTCTGTGTTCCAAGATGGTGTATAACAACTCCGTACGCCCTACTTCTTTGGTGCCCTTCCTTTCTTTGGGAAAGAAGGCTCCAGGCTAGTCCTCAGATTTGGCTCATAATAAACTTACTTTAATTTTGATTTATAGATTGAGCATGGATTATTTACATTGACAGCCAGCTGAGTGTAGTACATTCCCAAATCCTTTGAATCACCAGCTTGAATTCCCTTCCTCTCATTCTACATTTCTTCCAGCACAAACAACTGAAGCAACTGGACCTCACATTCCTGGTGAGAAGGGTAAACTGTATGACCACTTTGTGATAATGCAAAAACAGTGTGGCCACTTTTTCTAAGGTAAAATAAGTACTTACCATACAACCCAGTAATCCCACTCCTGGATACCTACCCAAGAGAAATAAAAGTGGATGTCCACACAAGAGTCTTGTACCAGAATGCTGTTATTGCTGCTTTATTTATAATAGCTAAAATCCATAAACAATTTAAGTGTCTCTCAACATGTGAATGCATATGCAAATTGTGGTAGGGTCATACAATACAAATACATAGAATAAAAAAGGACGAATTACCAACACACATAACAGTAAGAATGAACAATGAAAACATTATTTTAACTGAAAAATGCTGGTCTCAAAAAAAGTATGATTCTGTTTATATGAAATTCAAGAACAAACAAATCTACTCTATGATGGTAGACATCAGAACATTGATTACCTATGGGGGAGATTAACTAAAAGGGGACATACCATGTAAGAGATGATGATATGTTTGACATCTTGATTAGGATGGTGTTGCTTGAGTGCTTCCATTTGAAAAAATGCATGTAGTTTACCTTTAATAATATGCATTTCACTGCCTGTAATAAAAAATGTATCCCCCTATCCAGAATTACCAACCAACTTTCCAAACAGCATTCTTTCTAAACTTACTTGTGAAATATACATGTTATCAGATATTCACAGAGCTTCTTACACTGTCATTACAAAAGAAGCTCATATGTTGATGGATATCCAAAGTGTACTCCTTCTAAGCCCTTACATCCCAGCACTACCAGGAAGTCCAGCCTTGACCCAGGGCTTGACTCCCTATACAATCCTAAGGAGCCTCAGGATTGTTTATGACTCCTGAATCACATTAAACAGGCTGAATCCTGCAGATGTTGACTCCTGGATGTTAGCATCTTCTGGTTTCCTAGGGACTTGTAGGTCACCAGTTCCCTAGTGCTTGGTAACAAAATGATACACTCTACTAGCCTAGAACACCGATACTAATTTATTTTTCTAATTGAATACTTGAGGTCTATCTGCCTTATTACAGTAGTTCTCCCTCGTCCGTGGGCTTACATTCCAAGAACCCCAGTGGATGCCTGAAACCACAGATGGTACCCCACCCTACGCCAAACCCAATAGCCCAGTCAGCCACTAAGTGACTAATGAGAAGGTAGCCCATACAGGTTGGATATACTAGACAAAGGGATGATTCATATCCATGGCGGGACAGAGGGTGATGGCCCAAGATTTCATCACACTACTCAGAAAGGCAGCAATTTAAAACTTATAAATAGTTTATTTCTAGAATGTTCCATTTAATATTTTTGGACTGTGGTTGTCATGGATAACCGAAACCAAGGAAAGTGAAACTCTGGAAAAGGGGGTGATACAGCAGTACAAATTCCTGTATCTTCCTTGTGAAGCATTCCCTACATCATCCCTCCAGCCACTTGTTCAAGAGCCCTCAGGTTTAGCTTCTGAGAAGTCAGTCTTGTTTCCACACATCATGCTGAGAGTGAACAGTTCACTCTTTGTTGCCATGTGATGCTCTGTGGGCATCTGCTCTGGCCCAGTCTGTCCTGCTGTGGTGACCCTCTTGTTGGCCTGCATCCCTGCTGGTCCTACAGTGGCACACCAAGAGAATAAGCTCACACTCACATGGGCAACCATTGTTCCCCAGAGAACCTCCTTGTCCTGGATGGCAGAATCCTAAGGTGCTTCTGCCTCTGCTGTCTACTGTTGCAGAACATTCCTTTTTCAGAAGTACTTAGGATCTGATGTTGAGATTCTTCAACTTCTGGAAAGTTCCCAGTTGAGGATTCTGAGTGTCCTCATGCAAGTCCCTCCTCTCCTCTCCAGTGAGCCAGTCTCCACTCGAAGATGGAAGGCATGTTTTGCTAAATTGGAAATAACAAGGACAGAGACCAGAAGAGGATCCAAAAGTTCCTCTGTAGGTTCCCCTGGTCACTCAACGGCCACATCTGTCCCATCCTTAGGGTCCACAGACACATGCTGTCATGCCTGAGAATATTTCCTGAATACCACAGCCCAAGATATCCCTGTGCAACATTTCATGTTCTTCAAATCAAAGTTAACTTTTGACCTCTGCTCCTGGGAGGCAGCTGCAGCCCCAACCACACACCACTCACCCCTCTCAGGCAGGCAGGGCTGCTGAGAGCCTGGGGGGAACAGGGAAGCTGTTGAGTTTGTGGGAGGACAGGAAGTGTCTTTGCAAGTCT
The DNA here is from genome assembly GCF_037783145.1 of Equus przewalskii. Classification (NCBI taxonomy): domain Eukaryota; kingdom Metazoa; phylum Chordata; class Mammalia; order Perissodactyla; family Equidae; genus Equus; species Equus przewalskii. The sequence goes on along the minus strand of NC_091834.1, from coordinate 95,145,400 downwards.
GTGGCCAAGCTGCTGGCACACATGCCTGAGTCTCCCAGCTGTGCAAGCTGGATCTTCAGAGTGAAGTGTGATCCGTCAGGTATCTCAGCTGAGAGTTTATCCTTCGAAAAGTCTGCCTTCTCTGAAGGAAACTTGTTATACATGGAAATCAGAAACTCCACTCCATTTTCCAGGATCATTGTACCAATTAGAAGTACAAATGACTAGAAATGGGGTCACACCTCAGAGCTATGCTCTGTCCCATCTCTGTGACGTAGTGGCTAGGAGTTTGGCTGATGCCAGGTTCCATGTGTCCTGTGGGAGGAGACCGAGGGAAGAAAGAAAAGGAGGCGGAGTCTGGAAATGCCCTTAGGTAAAAGGAATAAAATGGGAATTTCCTAAGCACTCCCAGGAGACCAAAAGTCACCAGCAGACGTGCCTGCTGTCCATGGCAGGGCTGGGCTGGGGCTGAGGCCTCTCCAGGTGGGGCATCTGGTCTTCACTCTCCAAGGGAGGAGACTCCATGACTCACAGTCTCAGGTAACACCCACAGACTCAGGAGCACCCCCATGAGAGGGAATGGGGAGTCTTAGTGCTCCCGTAGATCCATAATACCCCAAGGTTCAGCACCTCGGATGTCCTGGAGCCTGCAAGCACACAGGCCTCAAGTGAAATACTGCAGCTGCAAAGGGACCCTCGGAGAACAGGGGCTTCAGGACAGCTAGCCTGGGTATGAAGACCTGAACAGACAGCCAGGACACACTTGTCTCTCTAACCGCCAATTCAGAGCCACAATCCAGAGGCATCGAGTCTGTGGTTCATAGTCCTGAGACTGATGATTTAAAACTGTGGGAATACATACGTGAACCTTATATGGACTGGGTTCACATGTCTTTAGGATTATCTTTGGAAAAAAAAAAAAAAAGAAAGCAACTGTGGGAATAAAGACACCAAAGGACAAAAAATAACCCTGCAAGTGTCAGTGTGGAGAGGAAATCCAGTGAGAGCTGACACCTGAATCCTAAAAGGACATTTCAGTGCAAGGGAAGGAAAGTGGACAAGAGAGAAAACATCCAACACCATGTGCGCTGGCTCTGAACCCAGGGGAGCAGGATCCCCTTGGCTAACAGTGGGGCTCACAGCAAGCATCTAAAGATTTAGACATTTGATCAGTGGTAGTACTTGGGGTCTAGCTTTGAGTGAAAAAAGAGAAATCAGAGAACAAACAAGCTGGATGAAGGAATAATAGAATTGATGAAGATAGGGAGACATATCCTTCTCAAACCCGTGTCCTACAGGCTGTCCTGTCCTTTGCAGCTGGCTCCAGTCCTGGAATCCTTCTTGGAAGTTCCTCTCTGATTCCCCAAAGTTCAGGGCTGCCTGACCCTGGGTGGTAACAGCTGTGACAGCATGGACTCCTTGGTTCCTGAGAAGAAAGGCTCAGAAACTGTGGGACCTGCAGAGTCCTGAAGAACACACCTCCTCACAGGGCTATGTTCTTCTTGTCCTCTGCTCCACTGTAGGGTTTGTCTTGTGGGGACACGTGTTTGTTTAGAGGATCCCATGCAACCTTAAATCAAATTATCCACTTTACAGCAGAATTGTTTATTTCACAATAGAAGCTATATTAAAACAACATACTAGATCCAGATGTGTTTATCTTTTAATCAGTTGATGAGGCAGAGTTCGACCTGGGTAAAAGAAAACCAACAATCTAAAGATGTGCATAGAATAGAGAGTTGCCACATCCCTTGAATTGGTGGGCAGTATTGTAGTCTGAAGCTTGTTCCATTGTTTCTGTCCACAGGGAAGAGGAGGGAGCCTTTCTGACAGCACAGACCAACCCCTGAAAGCAGGGCGCTCAGCCCTTAGGGTTGGCTGGTGTGTACAGTACTGAGGGCCGTTACAAGGAGCAAGGCGGGAAGATATAAGGTTCAGCAAAGACAGGCCAAAATACAAAGTCCTATGCTGAAATGTCAGAAAGCTGTCACTTCTTACTGCCTGTTATGAGCAACAACCCAAGGGCATCAGACTCTGATGATAATGCAAGATGTGAAGACCTGAGGAATTAGAACTAAAGAGACAGAAGGAAAAACAATCAAACCTGAAGGCATTATAGCTCAAGTGGAATAGGAGACAATGAGGAGGTGGGACCCTGAACAAGGAACAGAGATTGAACCGGAGAACAGTGATCTAAACCAGGAGAGAGGACTATTGTCCTCAGTGGGAGAAACAGACACAGCACTCACTGAGGGAATGAGGTGTTTTGAAAAATGTTTGAGCATATTTGGAGCTGAGACCAGGGTTGGGGTCCAGAGTCTAACTTGGATGGAAGGGGAAGTCAGAGAGAGGCACCTACTAGAAGGAGGATTGGTAGGACTGCTGTGGCCAGAGGGTGAACTGTCTCATGAAAGATTTCCCAGTGCACAAGCCCATTGGAAGATACTTGAAAGAATTTAAACTTGAACATGTCTGTCTTACATTCAACTGCAGGCATAGCCTTGTTGAAGACAACGTCTAACCACAGGCCGCTGGCTTCTGTTCATGGAGATTAGCATTGCCACATCCAGTGAATTGATAGGCAGCATTATGGTCTGAGATTTCGGTCTAGGTCCCTTCAGGAATGGTAGATCTGAGCTTTGGTTGTCCCCACAGCTTCCTGGCTGGACCCAGGAGCTTTTGTGCACAGGGAGACGGTAACTCTGCAGGGCTGTGTCTTTGCTGCTGGCACAGAAATACACAGTGGAGTCTTATAGCTCCAAGGTGTCCACGTGAAGATGTGAGAGGGAGCTGTCTGGACATTCAAGTAAGAAGCGACTTGAAACAGTCTTGTTTTCAGAAAGTTCCTTATAGTTGTAGACAAGCATGAGTGCCAGTGGCTTCTGAACACTCTGTTTATACCAACAGATAGGGTAATGTCCGAGATGTTGTTCACATTTCAAAGACTTCTAATTTCTCAATCCCATGACCAGGTGTTTTGCTATCTGGGTAATTCCAGTGTCCATGAGGACTGTTGGAGGAAAGGGACAAAATTCAGACAAAGCCCCAGAAGGAAGACTGTTGCTGCAGCCCCAGGAAGACAGCTTGAAGTTCAAGGGCAGCCCATTTGATCTCAAGACTCAGCTGCTCTCAGGAGACAGAGGGCCACACAGCAGAGCAGCCTTCAGCTCATGGTGGAGTCAGGGCGGTGGTGGCCTGTCTAACTAGGATGCACCGGGCAGTGGGGCTGGCCTCTGGTGTCCTTGGCCTCAGTTGGTGGTTTTGCCTGTGACGTCACTATCCTGACAGTTTCCCTAGCCCTGAGGAATATTTCTTCCTCCTCTTTTCATGCCTTATATATATTCTAATAAAAGGTGGATTTGAATGGACTGGGCTGGGATATTCCTTTGACAGGAGCTCTTTTGCTATTAGCTGCCATCCTCATTTTATGGATTCTCCCTCTATCCCCCTTCCTTCCAAGACTTCTGCTCAGTGACAAACCATTTCCCTTTCAAGAGATCTCCTTCCTCCTCTGCTCAGTCACACAGGACAACATCATTCAACACATTGTTTCCCTCAATGTTTAAGGCTGATGGAGCTGCTCTGCCCAGCTACATGTGCAAAGGAAGACTGAATGGCTGTGGTCCCATTCTGGACCAATGCCTGTTATTAAGAAGGCATGACTGGGGCTGGCCCCGTGACCTAGTGGCTAAGTTCTTTGTGTTCTGCTTCATCAGCCCGGGTTTGGTTCTTGGGCATGAAACTCCACCAATTATTGGCAGCCATAATGTGGCAGAGACTCACACACAAAATAGAAGAAGATTGGCACAGATATTAGCTCAGGGCAAATGCCCATCAGCAAAAAATAAATAAATAAATAAATAAGTAAAATGAAAGCATGACTGTGATTCCAGCCAGGAGCCAGACACAGGAAACGGTGCTGAGGGGAACATACCAGGGATAAGCCATTCTCTGCCCCTGCAGTTGAAGGTATAGGGGTTGGCTGGACTTACAGTAAACAGGTTCCTGAAAGAGGACAACATGTTAAAAATAAAATTCAATGGAGTAAATTTTAAAGACTTTATTGGCTTTATTAAACAATTCATAAATGGAACAGCATCCAACCTAGCAAATAGAAAGGAGCTCTGAGGAGCTGTACAGAGTCAAAAGCTTTTATCACAAAAGGGAGCAGGAACAAGTAGACTAGCAAAAAGCGGGTTGATTTAGCAAGGTCACTTTCCTTTAGGGGACGGCAGGGGTTTGTCGGGCAGATTACCCCACTAGTGCTGACCAGGCGATTCCTGACTGACTGGTTTAAGATTCCAGTTCTGGGAGAGCAGAAACTGCAATTCAGTCTTGGTTTGGTGATGTGAAGCTTAGCGTAAGTGACTCCATTTTGAGCCTGTTTTCTTGTTTTTGAACAAATGCAAAGCATCTGGTGCAAGACAAAGGGAAATCAGTTTGAAAATGATTTTCATTTAGTATCTTTCAGATGTCTACAACTGATATAAAAATGGAACCCCAATGCCCTCACTTCCTTCCTCACCCCATCCCTCCACTCACTCCCAACCCCCTCCCCTCCCCCCAGCCTAAGGGGTTTCAATAGAGTCACAGTGCCTCCTTGTTTTGTTGGTCAAAGCAGCATATTTCCCAGATCACAGGGCTTTTACCAGCCCAGGCTCAGCAATCCAGATGTATCCCTCATGCCAGAGATGGGGGCAGCTGTGATGGGCATGAAACTCTAGGGAAGTGTGAAGAGGAGAGAAGCATCTGAAACAACAAAAGAATTGGCAACAAACCACTCGTCCACACACCTAGGACACGCGACTTTACTCACCAGAGATGGGCTGTGTCTGGACTCTTAGTCATGAATAAAAAAGATATGATCACAGCACCTGTGGGGCTCAGAAGCAGCCTGATTTGTTCAGCAAATGCTCATTGAGCACAGCTTGGAGCCATCATAAAACATCAACACTTTCACCCACAGAATTCTATTGTAGTGGGGAGCTTAACGTGGTGACAGATGGCACTAGAGAATAAAATGTGTCCATAGAAAGTTTAAGAAATGTCTTCTGTATTTCAGTGTTTAATGGCTTCATATAGATGACAGTATTTCCTCAACTGTCACAGCAGGTGACTGACGTGAAATGAGCTCCAAAGCCCTGTCCCTTTCTCCACTGCTAGAAACCACATCAGGCCCCTCAGTTCCACAGAGCTCTCCAGGGAGGACCAGCTGGGATGACCCACCAGGAGTCATTCCTACTTCACTATGTAGTTACCTGTTTATGCTCTTTGTCCATTTAGTTATTGGAATTGCTTCTGTTTTCTTAAAAGGTACCGTTATACCACTATTGAGTTTTCATTCTAGAAAATTTGAAGACATGAATAAACGCAAAAATGACATGATCTATAATTGCCAATTGATATTTGCCATTTATGTATTACTATTATATTAGATATTTAGTAGCAAACTGAAAAAACAATAATCTATATAACTCTATGATGGGGGTATGGAGGTTAGTTACCCAAACTGTATGTGAAGAGTCAATCAAAATTTTTTTAAATCCAGGGCTGTGCTGTGTTAGGAGGAAAGTATTAACATGTTTCTAATGTACTAAATTTTATCATATTTTAAATATGGCCAAGAAAACAAAAATATTTAATGGTATATGGGTTAGAATTTAAGCAAAGGGGTCAGATATTCTCCCTCTGAGCAGGGTATATAGGTGATAGGCCTCCAATCCACCACAGTTGGAGATATTCCATTCTTACACAGGAAACTAAAATTAACCCTAGTTAAAAGGCTAGCATTGTTACTATTAAAATTACTATGATAGACATCCCCTGGAGCAAGAAGACACTCTGGCCTTTCTACGATAAAATAGCAAAATATAAATAAATAAAATTTTACTGCATTTCTTGCCTTCCACTAAGTAAGGCAAAATTCCAAGGACTAAAAAAAAAAAATGGAATTTAGATGGAAACCTCAAACAATGAGTGAAAGTGGAAGATTTGGTTGTCCTCAGAACAATAGTGAACATAAGCATCTCCTGAAGCAAGGGGTAGGTGAAAGGTGAGTTTAAGTTATCTGAATTAGAAAGAAATGTGCCTGAAGAAGGAAAATAATCTAATGAGAGTCTGAATTGCAAGAAGGCATAGTGAAGAAGTGAATGGTAAACATGTAAGTAAATTCACGTAAGCATGGCCAATATAAAATAGTAATGGAAAATGTTGCTTGAGGATAAATAGAAAAGACATAACTGATTTCAAGACAGCTGGAATTTAGAGTATAGAGTAGTGAAGAATAGGCCCAAGAATACGTGTAATGAAATCCCCCTTTTTCCTTGGCTGATTTCTAGTGCGTATGCACAGGGGGAACTCCAGAAGGCTGAGCGGGGAACAGGGTCTGGAAGGCTGGGCAGGTGAGCAGAGGTTTCAGAAGACGCTCAGCTGGAAGACACCGGCATTCAGACCCAGTTCGAATGAGAGACACTGGAGATTGTGTTCTGATTTCCACTGAAAACCCTGAAAGGTTATGCACTAGTAATAGTGACCACGTGCTGGGGCTCCCTAAGAAGGAGGGAAAATCTGAAATAGATCCCAGGAAATCTGACATTCAAAACTGCTGGATTCAAATGTAACACTCTTTAGAAGAATAGGACAGAATCCAAGGCTTCTGATCTATATCATTCACAGGGCCCCACATAAAACCTTTTATAATCTTTCACGTAGAATACTTTAGCAGTTCCCTAATTGGACATTCCACCCAAAATCTATCTCCCTTCTGATCCATATGGCTACCAGTGTCATCGTACTACAATATGAATTTGATCATGTTGTCTCACTTGAGGTAGGACTGACGGCTGGCTACTGCCTGAAGACTTGTGTCCAAAGTCCATTCCATGCCTCATAATATCCCCTGTTATCTGGCTGCTGCCTGTTCTCAAAGAGACTCCAAAGATGACACTCAATCAGGATTGGGAAGAATCGTCCTGGTCATCCTTCTTGAAGGCAGGGAGGCTACAGTGAACGTGCTCCCTCAACTGATGCTCCTACCCACACTTTCTTTCTAGTTTACCTATGCCATGGACTTTCATACTTCTCCAAATAGTTTTCTACAAACAGTGAACTCATTGATAATCTGAATTTCCTTTTGGTCTTAGAAACTTTTTTGTTTGCCTCAACTTCCCTTAGGCTTTTGCTCATCAAACACATTTTCAGTGAATAGTGTTTTTTCAGTCATACTGTCATGTACACTATGTACCAAAATGTACAGCCGAGAAAGGCAAGGAATGACTCTTTCCAGCAGTTAAGATCTTTGGTGCAGGGCACAGTGTCCTTTCTTGTTTGTGGAGCCCCAAGGACTCTAGTGAATTTATTGTGACCCCCTGCTCTAGCTGATAAGTAGAATTCTGTAAGATTTCTATGTGCATAAAGTGTAGAACTTCCCCATCGGGTGCATGGGCAGGCTGCACTACAGATTGAAACTCCAGTCAGGGATCTCACAGGGGGTGAACAGATCTGCAGGGCCGGGGGAACATGTTGCCCCCACAGCTTCCTGTCTGAGCCAGGGGGTTTGTGCACAGGGAGGCAGTGACTTTGCAGGGCTGTGTCTTGGCTGCTGGCACAGAAATACACAGCAGAGTCGCCTGGCTCCAGGGAGCTGACGTGAAGGTTTAAATGAGCTTTGTCAGGAGCTTCAGGTGAGAAACGACTTGGAACTGTTTCATTTAGATCGCGCTCCTTATTATAGTAGATAAACATGATCTTCAGCAATTTCTTGGAGTCCTGCTTATACCAGTACATGGCATTATGGCCCAGAGTTTGCTCACAATTTAGGGTCTTCTTATTTCCCACCTGTGAGATGAGGTACTTTGGAGTCTGGGAAACTGCTGTGTCCAAGGGGCCTGAGAAGGAAAGAAGCAGAATTCAGACAAGCCCCAGGGGCAGCCTATTGCTGCAGGCATGATGGACAGCCTTAGAGACTCCAAGAGGGATTGTGCACCAGGGCCCAGGACTCACCTGCTCCTAGGAGGCAGAGGGCCGCACAGCAGAGGAGCCTGGAGCCCATGTGGAGTCAGCGCTGACCAGGCTAAGCCCTAGCCCCAGAGTCTGGTCTTCTGGGTAAGAAGACCAGGCTGCAGTGCTCCAGGGCCCTGACAGGTGCTTGGCCTGTGATGTCACAGCCTAGAAGGACTTCCGCATTGGCAGGCTGTCCTCTAATCTAACTGTTTCTGCTCCTTTTTCAGGTCCTGAACTTGTTCCTTTCAAAGACCTGTTTGGGATTTGTAGGGATAGTGTGAGTGAAGTGGGTAGGTTGCCTCAAGGATGTTTCTCTGAGGGTCATTCTGCTGCCTTCTGTCCCCTTCCCTCCCCCCAGAATTCTGGCCATCCCCTCTCTTCCTGCCTTGGGGCTCCTCTCTCAGGGTCAGGTTAGTTTCCTTCCCTGTATCTTCTTTTTCTCCTTCCCAATAATGCAGAGCAATCCCATTCACATCCTGGCTCCTTTGAATGTCCTTTATGCTCAATGGTCCCTGACTACTTCAGTTGCAGGCAAGAGATTGCTGTAAGGTCTCCTTGGAGAACCAGCTGCAGACCATTTAAACCATGTGAACTGATGTCAGCTAGGAGCAGGAGGAGTCCCTGAGAGGGCAAACTGCAGCCCTGCTCCCTGTGATGTTCTCATCTGCCCCAGAGGCCGAGCCCTGTGGGGATAGGAGGCTCCTAGGGAATAAGAAGTCACATGTGATAACAAAGAGGTTGTGGCAATGAATCACAGCAGGGCAGTTGGGGAAAGTCTAAGTGGATGATTTTACTGCTGTTGCATTGTCTACAGGTCACCTTCCTTTTTGGTACAAAGTTTACAACTCAACACCTAGCCCAGGGTTTCTCAACCTGGGGCCTGTTGACATATTGCCCTGAACAATCTTTGTTGTAGGGGCTGTAGGATGTTTAGCAGCATCCCTGGTCTCTACCCATTATGTGTCAGTAGCACTCCCCACCCCTAGGTGTGACAACTCCAAATGTCTCCAGACTTCGCTCAATCTCGCCATTGAGAACTAAGGTCCCTTTTTTCCTTCCAGGAGTCCTTCCCCTCCTCCACCAGCCTCAGGGTGTTGGTAGGGCCACAGCTCCTCCTAGTGGTCAGCAAGAGGCAGTTCTCAGATCTCAGCGTCCTCCTGGGCCTAGCCTCAGCCTTTAGTAAATCCAACTCAGCAAGGACCAGGAGTAAGACCAGGGAGCCACAACTGCCACACATATGCACATGCACATTCACACACACATGCACGTGCAATGTATGTCAACATAACTGTCAACCACTAGTGAAAGCCCTTCAAAGACAACTCCTGATGGTTCATTTGTTTTTTATTAAACACAGAACAAGCGCTGGGGATGCAGTAGTGACAAAACAGAAATGACCACCTTCCTTCCTAGAACTCCCAGTATGCTTTATTGTTTGCAGTCACTGAATGGCTACATAGTGCAAAGCATGAGTAAGACAATATTCTCACTCTCATGATGCTTATATTCTGATAGGAGCAAAAAGAGATTCACATGTTACCCTAGACCAGAAATATAAAATACATGTTATATGGAGGTTAGGAATATAGTCAGGATTAACACAAACACTGTCCTTTATAGGGCTTCCCATTTCCTCATCTGTAAAACAATGAGCTGAAATAAATAATCCCTAAGTCTCTGTCCAGTTTTAAAATTGTATGATCCTAATCAGGGAGACTCCTAGTTTACTGAACTACCAGGTCTTATGCATCCAGTCTCCAAGTAGCTACCTCAGTGTACCACACAGCTTACAGGGGAAGTCTTTCAAAGCAAGGAAGGGAGAGAGGGAGGAAATAAAGAAGGAGGGAAGAAAGAGGGAAGGTGGAAGGAAGGAAGAAGGGAGGGAGGAAGGAGTGAGGGGGGAATAAGGATGGAAGAAGGAAATAGTAAAAAAAATGAAACTGACACGAGGCTACATATAATAGTGATTCTGAACATATAAATAAGTAATCATTCTTAAAGAGTAGATTTCACATGAATTATTTATTTTAGTGTTTTATGCAAATGTTCTTGAAAACTCAGGGATGAAACTGAGATGAAGACACTTGTCTCGCAGGAGATAATGTTGGTTCTGGCGTTTTATATTTTCACAGGTGAGTTGGAAAGCAAGATTTTTTCATTCTCTATCAAGGAATTCCCAATGATAGAATGGAACAAAGAAATGGATTCTCTGCACCTTCTTTTCTAACAGGTCCGGCTGAACTGGATAAGGGGAAGCCTCTACAGAAAGAGCAGAGGGCTGATGCTGGGCTGCCGGGGAAGCGCCAGGGCTCAATCGCAGCAGGAAAGTAAATGATGAACAAAAATGCAATAATTTTAGCATAAAGCTAACTTCATGCACAGAAAGGTGGAGAATCACAGGACCAGTGGGGATGAGGCAGAAGCCTTGAGAAGAACTTGAACAAAGGGGAAACAGGCTGAATGATATGAGGATGTGTACTTTGGACATTGGTCATAGTTTTGGCTGTCCAGTATTTAAACTCCTTCTTTTATTTGGACAATTACCCAAAGTCTGGTTATTAGTTGGAACAATTATGTGAGTTAGTATGCTTTAAAAGTGAAATCTTCCTCCTATTCTAGAAACAAAACCTCCCTCATTGCTTTTGCTTTTGGTGACTTCAGCAGGAACACAACTCCACCTGGCAGAGCTGTCTCCTTCTATCAGCTCCCTAAGAACTCAGGGCTGGGGAACCAGGCTGTGTGCTCAGCAGAATGGCGTGGAAGGAAAATCTCTTGGGCCCTATTCTGTCAAATTTAGTTACCTGAGTACAGACTCCTATGAAGAGGTCAGTTTCATCAGATCCCGTCTCCCTTCACTGGTGCTGAAAATTGGTTTATCAAGTCTGTGAGGGTACAAGGACCAAGATCTCCCCTGCATTCTGCTCAGCTTGCTGCTAGTTACTGGTGGCTCTGAACTTGAAAAAAAATCCCCCTTCTTTCTGAAAAAAATACAAAAGTCAACATTCATATGAATTTTTGGAATCATATGCCTACAGGTAAACCAACGGCCATGGATTTTCCAAATGAAAATCTATATCAAAACCAGATGGGACAGTCCACCACAGGTCATTTGTCCTTCACCTTTACAAATGATCAGTTCATGCTCTTTGCCGATTAAGCTGTTGAAATCTCACTTATCCACTTAATATAATTACATGCATTATTCCTTTTATTATATGGACTGTAAATGTTTAAACTTTAAGTCATTTGAAAGGAACACAAGAAACACTAACAAAAATTTAATGCTATACCGTGATGCATAGACATTGTTAACTTTCAAAAATGATTCCATGTGATCTTATTTATGCTCTTAGGAAGAAAGTGTAGATGTTTTGTGGGGGTGGGAGCAGAGAAGGTCTAGGGGGATCCTGAATGCTCAAGACTTTAGTTAAAGTAAGTCATGAAGAATATTCAATATTAAGCTTAAAAATATGTATTCATGCATTTTCTGTTTGTAACTTTCAACAGATTTGGGAAGTGGCTCATAGTACAGAAAGTTAAGAAATTTAGATTGGAGCATAGACAAGTAACTTGACTATCTTTAGTAGATTCCTCTGTTCCATTCCAAGATAAACTGCAAAATTAAGGTTCACTGTGTGGCTAACAATTTTCCTGTTAAACTGTTTGTCTAGCTAGACTTTAACTTCAGGCTGTATGGTAGAATGAATCATTATTCTGAAGCTTCTTCCCACTGTAGACAACCAGGACCTACAGAAAATGTAATTTTGCAACATCTGTGGGTTTCCAAGAAGCAAGGGAAATTCCATTGTTTTATAAAATGGTGAAACAGTAGCCTCTGATGAAAGCAAAATGACAACTCATGTTTCAGATCTGCATTATAATGTCTGCCTTTTCTCTCTCTAGGTGTTTTGATATCCAGTGTTTTCATGTCTGGACACTTCTAGGTTCCATGGGTCATTGGAGACAGAGATACAAGTTGGAGATAGAGTGCAGAAGGAAGTCCAGTGCTGCCATTTTTACAGAACCATTTTATCAGACCCAGAAGAGAGCTTTCCTGTCATTGCTCAGAACTCTCCTGCTCCAAGAACTCAGAGGACAGCCAGCAGAGGGACAAGAACAAAGCCCTGTCTGACTTAACTCTCTAATACTCTGGAGTGAGGGGAATGGGGCTCGAGGTCTCCTTTGGCTGTAAGTATATGTCCCTAGGTTATTACTATCCCTGCAAGGTCCCTAAGGAACCCCTGGCCCGTCAGGCTCGCTGTCTGAGCCCCAAGAGCTCACATCACAGCAGGGCTCTGCTCCACTGTCCTGGGCTGAGCTGAGGCAGAGGCCCAGCCCCAGAGCCCCTCTCCTGTTCCTCTCAGGAAGAGGCCCTCCTCTAGCACCTGTCTGTTGGCTCCTACCGTCCACACCTCAAACCCTTTCCTTTCTAATCCCATGCAGGCTCACATGCAACAATCTAGCAGTCCAGGCTCTTAGCTGAGACAACAACACCTGCAGATCAATGCAGAGCAAATAGTCTATATTTAATCCCTCACATTTTAGCACTGACTCACAGCCTCTGCAAACCACATTCTCCCTTGCTGCGAACAAACCCAGACTTTCTCTTAACCCTCTCCCATCCAGTGAGTTCTCTGAACCCTCCCTCAGAGCTCCCTGAATCTCATAGAGTCACAGTTCATCCTTCTGGCTAAAGAGTCAATGGTGCCAGGACTCTGTTCTCCTGCTATGGACCAAGGACAATGGGATGGTAGAGGTCTTAGAGATAAGGCCGTACAGTCAGAAGGTTGTAATTAGTCCCTGGCCCTCCCATCTCAGACTGATTCCTCAGTGGACACACCGCTGAGGACCTGGGCCCATAGAATGGGCAAGGCAGAAAGGGGTACCTCTAAGCTCAGGTTTCAGGTCATCAGGAAGGATGTTGGAATATTGATATCATTGTATCTGAAATCACCTTCTGCCTTAGAAGCAACTTTCACAGGAGAGGAAGAGCCTTAGTCTCAGAGCAGACCCAAGACTGACCAGAACTCTCTCTCTCACTCAGCTTGTGAGGTCAGGCAAGGTATGCTGTCTAAGGCTCATGCCAAGAAGTAAGCTATGGGTTCCATAGGCCATCCCAGGAGATTCTGAAACCTAGGAATATTAATCCCAGAGACAGAGACTGAAATATGACCATTAGTCTCTCTATGATTGTTAATAATTTTGCGAGGAAATACCAGATTTACACATTCTGCAAAGAATGAAGTATCTTCGTTGTTTTCAGCCAGAGATTGTATATGTCTTATCTTTTGGGTACATTTGTTAACACGTGGGGTATTTTGATTGTTACAATTATTGGCGAGGTTTTAAACTTCATGTGATGCATAGGAAAACCCCATTCAGAATAGAAAGCTCCCCCCAAATTCCAGCTTGAGCCCCGCTGAAAAGCACTGATAGAGTAAAGATTTAAAATGACAGAAATTCACTAGTCCTGCATTTTGGAAGAACCTGGAAGGGTCTGTTCCCTCATGCAGGGATTCATGGAAGATATTCCTGAGACCTATAAAGCCAATTATTCAGAGAGAAAAGTTTAAGCAGTGGGATTAACATGGGGTTACTAAAAGAAGTGCCAGGAGTCTCCGTTCTCCCCTCTCTTCAGTCTTCTTTCACCCAAAACACAAATTCAAAGAGTATAAAGTTACAACTATACAAGATGAATAAGCTCTGGTGATCTGCTGTACAACAGCATGTCTGTAGTTAACAGTACGGTGTGTGCTTAGAAACTTGTTCACAGAGTAGATCTCAGGGTAAGTGTTCTTACCACACACACACAAGAACAAAGAGATTCCAGAAATCTTTTGGGGGTGATGGATATATTTATTACCCTGATTGTGGGGATGGTATCAATATCTATGCATACGTCCAAACTCATCAAAATGTATACATTAAATATGTGCAATTTTTTGTATATTATGTATACTTCAATAAAGGTGAAAAAATACTCAAGTATATGCCATCTTTATGAAATATAAAAACTGGCTTTCAAAGTTAGTAGACTGAATTGCTGCAGAATAACACTCACACTAAAACAATTAGAAAAGCTTATTAAAATATAAAAGTTACATATTTAAAGGCCCTGGGAGCTACTGAGGCAGTAAGGATGTAAGAAATCAATATTCCAAAGAGAAAGGAAAATCTGACAAGACATTTCCCTTTAGAGTTATCACTAATTTACTGTTAGCGGTTAAGAAGCTGAGAAGAAAGGGAACACTGAGAAGATGAGAAGGTTGGAGGAACTCACATCGCCTTACTGGCCTGGGGAACAACATTCATGTTCAGAGACCACCGAATAGGAAAGGTCCTGCTGAAGACCCCAGGCCTTGGCGCTGGAGGTCAGAGCAGAAATTGATTGAAAAAAAACACAAAGGGACTTTTCTGGGGGATGGAAATATTTTAGAACTGAATCATGGTAATAGATGCACAATTACATAAATTGATTTAAACTCATTGAATTGTACACTCGAAACGGGTAAATATTATGTTATGTAAGTGACTCTCCAATAAAGCCATTGAAATACTCCAGACATTTAGTTTAGAAACTAAATAACTACATACTAAGAACAAAAATGAACAGCCATCAACAAGACTGAAGCTCAGCTTCAATCCAGCAGAATTATCAACTAGATCAGATGACCTGCTGCTGCCACAATTTCCCAGCATAAGCAAAAAAGAATCCTTTATACGGAGATAAATCATTTAGAGCCTCAAATTACGTCTATGATTTTTCATAAACAATATTCAGTATTCAAACATAAATTATCTAATGTTTGAGGAAACGAGGTCACATGGTCAAAACCCAAGAAGAGAAAACAGAGAAAAGAAATAGACCCAAAAGGGATTCAGATATTAGAGTTATCAGACACTGACATTAAAATAAGTTATTAATATATTAAACAAAGTAGATAACAAAATGGAGGATTTTACCAAACAATTGTAAACTCTAGCAAATATTAAATGAAATTCTGCAACAAACATATACAACATATCTACAATTCAGATTTCAGTATAGGTTTAAAAGCAGAATAGATACAGCTGAATAGAATAAGTAAACTGGAAGATAAGTCAGATGGAAATATCTAGAGCAAATCATGTAGAGAAACAAAAAGGAGGGAAAATACAGAAGAAAACATACTAATTGGACCACCAGTACAGAAAAGTAGCTGGCCACCAATCTACAACCTTCTAGGGAGGTTGAGACAAAAAACAAAACAAAACAAAACTTTATCTATTAGTTCTCATTGCTCATTGATTGAGGATTGTCCCAAGGAGTGTTAACTCCCTGACACTACCGGGTTGTATATGTATAAGTTTCAAAGAGGCCACTCATGTGTCTCATGCCACAGCAACAAAATACTTTGGGAAGGAAACAAGACACATGGTCCAGATTTAAGATGAGGTATAATCAGTATGGAGTGGGTCGATGTCTGCATGGAATAGCTGCATGAAATAGCTGTGGCTGGAATCAGGAGATATGATTTGGACCAAAAGGATATGAGATAATACACAACTGCATTTGATATGATCTACTCTGTGCATTGTTTCCTTAAGTCCAAATAATCAGGTCTTCAAGGTGGTAGCTACAATCCGTACAAATACAGGAGGATTAGGGCTACAGATCCACTATAATGACTGTACCCAAGGACGTAACTGATATTTATCATCTTCTCTCCATCATCAATTCTAGATCTCCTCCAACTTTGCTCAGCACTTCAGTGGTCTAAGTTGTTTATTTGATGGGGTGACCCAGACCTTCATCTTTGGGGCGTTTTGAGCCCATAGGTGTCTTTACTTTGTTGGACCATGATTGTTGCAATTGCAAAATTGTCATTATCACCAGGAATTAAAGCACCAAGAAATGCTTGAGTTAGTCCCGTGAATTCCAGATAAACCTTTTCCAGCTGCCATGGTGAAGCAGCAGCTCTATCAACTCCTGAAAACCAAGATCAATACCTCCATTCTTACCTGCTGGTCTCCTAGCAAAAGGAGCCCAAAATGACCAGGCACAGCCATATCTCATGTTCATTGGAATCTTTATTATGTGCCATGATGGAATTTTCCATTCCTTCTTCCTCTCTCTCCTTAGGAATCAGAACTTCTTACCTAGCAGACCCTAAAAATGCAGGGGGAGGAAGTATAAGTTTGCAACTGGGAGTGATGATCAGAGGGATGTCACTCCTACTTCTACTCCTTGGCTTCTGGATTCATGGATTGAGTAGACAGCCCCATATTTCAGCCATTGGTTCAATGCATACCACATCCTAGAGAATATCACCCCCGCCCCACAGGTCTTATCTAGGAGCTGGCACCTTAGCCAAGTTTTTAGTAGGTCATTTCTTCATTCTATAAGGTCAGTTGCTTCTGAGACATGCAGTACATCAAAAAAAAAAAGGATCTCATGATCACGAGCCCATTATATCATTTCCTTAGCTATAAAATGAGATCGTTTGGTCTGTAGCAAAGTTGTGAGGGGACTCATGTCAGTAAGTCAGTCATTCTATAACCCTGCAGATCGTGGTGTTGGCAGGAAAGTAATTGAATAAATGAATATCTCATCTGTTTATAACTGATATGATCTGCTGACATCTTTTTTTACTACCATTCGTTGCTTGAGCTCATCCTGACTTTTTAGGAGAAAACCCATTCTTTTCCTTTTGAAGTCTTTACTCAAGTTCTCTGCTCCAACTCTCGGAGAACAGTGAGGTCTTACTCAAAACCTGGGAAGTTAATCAGGCTGTCCCAAGTCAAGTTGAGGTTGCCAAATTCAATCTTGCTCTGCTTCTAGATGCCACTTGATTTTTACTGCGGAATTCTGATCCTGGACTTCCCAGCTTTAATCTAGTGATTCTCTTGCTAAATCTAAACCTCTGTTCACCTTGAAGTGGTGTCTCAATATCGGACTCTAGGGTTACTATTCTCTTAGCCCATTCTCATGAGGTTTAACATCATTCCCTCAAATGCATCACCCTAGGCTAAGAGGGTCATCAGGTACTTCTGGCCTTGACCACACGCCAGGTAGAACTCATTGATATTTAGGCCCTTTTGCTGAGCTCCATGTCCTTTTGAAGATTCACTGTTGGAGATCCTCTATACCCTTATGTAAATATCAAAATTCCTCCTCAGTAATCATTTCTCCAACCTATGACTTAAAATTATTTTCTCTAAGCTACTAAAACAAAAATAAATCCAATAAGGGCTGGCCTGGTGGCACAGTGGTTAAGTTCACACATTCTGCTTTGGTGGCCTGGGGTTCACCAGTTCAGATCCGGGGTGAGGACATGGCATCGCTTGGCAAGCCATGCTGTGGTAGGGGTCCCACATATAAAGTGGAGGAAGATGGGCACAGATGTTAGCTCAGGGCCAATCTTCCTCAGCAAAAAGAGGAGGATTGGCAGTAGATGTTAGCTCAGGACTAATTTTCCTCAAAACAAAAAAAATAAATAAAAGTAAATAAATCCAATCAACAAAAGGGGATACAGACATGGGTCATTTGATGGCCACTTCCTGGGCAACAACCGTCCCATCCTTGGAGCCCACAGTCACATCCTGTGTTACCTGTAAAGGGTCTGCAAATCCCATGGCTCTTGGCCATTCCTGGCAAAGATATCCTACCTTGGTAATTTAATTTTAGATATTTGTGTATTTGGAGACAGCTGAAAACAACAAGCCCAATCAGACTTCCTTCTCTTGGGCAAGAAAGTGGCATCTGGAAAAGAGACAGAAACATGAAGGTTTGTGCACAGGCTGGAACTGTCTTTGTGAGGCTGTGCTAGGCTGCTGGCACAGAGATAAACAGCTGAGACCCCCACCTCTGTGAGCTGGATCTTCAGAGTGGAGAATGATCCATCGGACCTTTCAGCTGAGAATCAATCCTTGAGTATTTCAGACTTCTCTGACAGGTTTTCATTGTAGAAGGAAATCAGAAACTCCACTTTCTGCCCCAAGATTTGTCTCTACCAATAAAGGTTTAAGTGACCAGAAACGGGGTCACACCTCAGGATCACTTCCTGTCCCATCTCTGTGACCTGGTGGCTTGGGGTCTGGCTGACTTCAGGTTCTGTGTGTCCTGTGGAAGGAGAAACAAGCCAGAGGTTGAATGAGGGAATGGATTTGAACTAACCACCTTTAAGTAAGTCAGAGATGACAATTTCCTATGAGCCCCAAGGATTCACCAGCTTCCAGGAGACTAAAAGTCACCCAACACAGGAGCCAGGTATCCATGACAGGATCAGGGCAGAAATGAGGCCTCTCCCAGGTCACGCCTCTGGTCATTAGAAACCTGGAGAGGAATTCTGGGTTCCCGTGGTCCCACAGTAGAGATCTGGTGGAGGCATTAGCATTTCTGCAGCACCCACTGTCCCTGGAGCTCCCTGTACAGGAGAGAGGAAGGAACCTTTCTGTCAATGCACACCCTCCCAGGAAACAAGGGTCTGCTCAACTCTCGGGGCCTCCTGGTGTGTGAAGGACTAAGGACCATTACACGAAGGGGGAAGATATGGGGTTCAGCAAAGATGTTCCTGAGTACAAAGTCTTGCTCTGAAATGTCAAGAGGCTGTCACTTCTTACTGCCTGTTGTGAGCAACAATCCAAGGACATCAGACTCCGATGATAATGCAGGATGTGAAGACCTGAGGAATTGGATTAAAGAGACAGAAGGAAAAAGAATCAGGTCTGAAAGTGTGAGAGCTCAAGTGGAAGAGAAGGCAGTGAAGAGTTTGGACAGTGAACAAGCAGCAGAGAGTGAATCAGAGAACAGTGATCCAAACTGGATGTGGGGACTATTGTCCTTGGTGGGGAGAGAAGACAGAGCACTTGGTGAGGGAATGAGGTGTTTTGAAAAACATCAGAGCATATTTGGAGCTTGGATCAGGGCTGAGGTCCATGGTCTAACTTGTATGGAAGGGTAAGTCAGAGAGAGGTACCTACTAGAAGGAGGATTGGTAGGACTGCTGTGGCCAGAGGGTAAAGTGTCTCATGAAAGATTTCCCGGGGAACAAGCCCATAGGAAGATGCTTGGAAGAACTTAAATTTGAACGTATCTGTCCTACATTTGACCGCAGGCACACTCTTGTTCAAGACAAAGCCAGGCCACAGGCTGTTGGCATCTGTTCATGGAAATTAGCTCTGCCATATCCAGTGAATTGGTAGGCAGTATTATGGTCTGAGTTTTCTGTCTATGGCCCTCTAGGAAATGTTGAACTGAGCTTTGGTTTCCCCCACAGCTTCCTGGCTGGACCCTGGGAGTTTGTGAACATGGAAAAGTTGACTCTGCAGGGCTGTGTCTTTGCTGCTGGCACAGAAATACATGGCAGAATCTTCCGGCTTCAGGGCATCTGTGTAAGGGTATAAAAGGGAGGTGTCTGGGCATTCAGGTAAAAAGAAACTTAGAAAGTCTTGTTCTCAGCGAGTTCCTTATAGCTGTAGACAAATATGAGTTCTAGTGGCTTCTGAGCACCCTGTTTATACCAATACACAGAATTATGTCCCAGATATTATTCACATTTCAAAGACTCCTTATTTCTCAATCCTATGACCACGTCTCTGGGTAATTCCAGTGTCATGGGGACTGTTGGGGGAAAGGGACAAAATTAAGACAAAGCCAAGAAAGAAGACTGTTGCTTCAGCCACAGGAAAATGGCTTGAAGTCCAAGGGAAGCCCATTTGAACTCAATATTCATCTGCTCCCAAGTGACAGAGGGTCACACAGCAGAGAAGTCTGTAGTCCATGGTGCAGTCAGGGCTGTGGGCATGTCTAACTAGGATGCCCTTGGCAGGGGGCCTGAGCTCTGGTCTCCTTGGCCTTGATTTGTGGCTTTGCCTATGACCTTGCTGTGCTGACAGTTTCCCAAGCCCCAGGGGCTTTTTCTTCCTCCCCTTTTCATGCCTTATATAGATTCTAATAGAAGGTGGATTTGAATGGACTGGGCTGGGATATTCCTCTGACAGTTGCTCTTTTGTTATTAGCTGCCCCCCCCCCCCATTATAAAGATTCTCCTGCTATCCCCCTCCTTCCAAGACTCCTTCTAGGCAACAGACCATTTGCCCTTCAAGGGATCTCCTTCCTCTTCTGCTCAGTCACACCGGGAGAACATCATTCAAGTTGTTTCCCTCAGTGTCTAATCTTGATCCAGCCCCTCTGTCCAACTATTAGAGGAAGAAAGATTGGGTCATCATGTTCCCATTCTGGACCAGTGCCAATCATTAAAAATTCATGACTGTGATGCCAGTCTCCTTGCCAGACACTGGGAAGGGTGTTGAGGGGACCATACATAGGTTAAACCATTCTCTGTCCCTGTAGTTGAGGGTATTGGGCTTGGCTGGGCTGACAGCAAACAGGTTGCTGGAAGAGAACATGTTGAGAAAACAGAATTCATCTGAGTGAATTTTGAAGATTTTGTTGGCTTTATTCAACAACTCGTAAATGGGGCAGCATCCAATCTAGCGCATAGAAAGGAACTCAGAGGAGTTATACAAAATAACAGACTTTTATAGACAGAAAAGGGAAGGAATAAGGAAGTTAGACTAGCAAAAAGTGTAATCTTCCCTATCTATTGCCTCATGTGTCTAATTAATTACCAAGTCCTTTGATTTTACTTCTTAAACATCTTTTAAATCTCTCATTTCCTTGTATTTCCATCACCACCATCCTCATCCTAGCTATGCTATAGCCTGCCTGGGTGACTGCACTAGCTAACTCTTTTCTCTGTTTCAGCTCTTTCCACACTGCCCATTATTTTTTCTCACTGTATCCAGGGTAACTAAAAAAATATGCATGTGTGCTCACACACATGCACATGCACACAGACATCCAACAATAGCAAACACTAAACTGATTACTACAAAAGTCAAATATTTTAACCTCAATGGCAGGGCAAGTCAGATATGAGACCTCCTTGTACTTTCCACTGAATTTTGCTGTGAACTTAAAACTGCTCTGAAAAATAAAGTCTATTAAAAAACCTCAATGACTCCTATTAAATTTTATGTTAAATCCCATGTCACATACTGTGATTTATAGGGTCAGGATGGGTCTGATGTCTGATGTCTGCCTAGCTCTCTCCAGTCTCACCTTGTGCTCGGCCCCTTCCTCACTCTTTGCTCCTGCCTCATCACTATGTCCTTCTATTCATTAAACACATCTATTTCCTTCCTGCCTGAAAAATTTTGCACAGGATCTTCCAACTTTCTTAACTGACTGTCAGTTCATTAATCCCAATCCCACTTAATAACCTCGTCTTTAGGATGTCATCTTAAACACAACTTCCTCTAAGAAATCTGCGCTGTGACTGCATTAGGTCTCCCTGTGTCATAAGCAGTGGCGGCTGGGTTCAGTTTCACACAACGCCCTGGTCGTGCCTCACTGATACAAGGGCAGAGACACAGGATCCCAACAAATATTCTCTCCCATGAGCTTGACAGAGACATAGAGACACAAGGTAGGGGTTGCTGAGACTCTTAATGCCTGTCTTTTGGAAACGTTTCTGAGTTCCTCTTGCTTAGGAATACAGGACTGGAATTTCTGTTCTTCTAAACTGCAGTTGGTGGTCTCTTCCTTTACCCCACTGAGCTCATCCAGCACCTGTACACAGTTCCTTTTCATATGGTAGTTAGTGTTTTAAGGAGGTGTTTTCTCCTGTATCAAGTTTACTTTCCTTTTGTTTACTTTTAGCCTTATTGAGGTATAAATTAATGTACATAAAGCTGCACACATTTAACGTATAGAATTTGATGAGTTTGAAGATATGGTGCAACCATCACCACAATCAAAGTAGCAGGCATATCAATCACCTCAAAAGTTTCCCTATGTTCTTTGCTTTATTTAGTTTAGTGGTAAGACCACTTAACACAAGATCTACTCTCAACAAATTTTTCCATGCAGAACATAATGTTGTTAACCAAAGACACTATATCTTGTCTTTTTTTGCCCTACATTTGGTTATAAGGTAAAAATCATGTTTTTAATAAAATGACACACAGATCTTGATCTAAAGCATTAGGGAATAATATTTAACATGGGTTTGTTTTGTGCCTTTTCTTAAAAGGAGCATAATTGTTAAATATGTGATAGCAGGGGCTTCATTCAGATTCTCAAGGGATGATTTGATGGAGAGTCACTTGCAGTAAATTAGCCATAGTCTATTTTTGTTAGGGAAAAAACCAAAAGAATCTTAACTGATTTTTTTAAATGATATCAGAGAGTAGATTACAGACAGAAGACACTCATAGAATATTTGAAATTGACTATTGGTCAGTCAAAAGTAGTCAGACTGCTTTCCATGTTCCAGAATGGAAACACAGCAGCAGTGGGTTGAAGTCGTAACGTAACTAATCAAACTAATCAGATGTGGTATGGACTGTAGCAACTGCATTGAGACTCCTGTAAACCAGTTCTGGAAATTGTTTCTGTGGGATGCTGAATTACGATGCCAGTTGACTCACAAACTTGCAAATCTCTTATGTGTAAGGCAGGGTATTGAGTAAGAAATGGACCCTCAGAATAGGAGTAACCAAGGATACGAAAGACCTAAAGGACCCTGACTCCCTCAAAGCCTCTGAAATTCTCCCCTTGGCATCTCCATTACTGGAGAACACTGTGCCTCTGTTGAGTGTGTGTGTGTGTGTGTGTGTGCGCGTGCGCGCGCGTGTGTTGTGTGTGTATGTTTTGGAGAGGGGGAGAAAAGAGTCTCTCTCTTACTCCATCCATCGCTGGCTCTCAAAGGTTAACTTGGTTTCAAATACAACATAGCCCAGAGAGTAGGACATAGACTTAGAACACAAAAAAGAAACCATTAAACTTAAAAAAATTGCTCACTTACATTATGAAAAATTTGGAGGAAATATCGAGAAATTTATCTGATGGCCCTGGTTCAAGGAGGACAGGACTGAAATTTAGATTGGGTTATATTCAGTGCTTGTGTCATATTCCCCTAAAGTAAGATGTGGGCAGCAAGCTGTGTCTCTCACAGTCAGCTGGATTGGAAAAGACAAGTGTGGACACAGCATCCATCCGAGCTAACTGACACTGCAATACTGTTAAGCTTAATGTAGAAGAGGGAAATCAGTGACTGCTGGAGATAGGGATCTGACCACTTTCTTACTATGTTTCACGCCAAAGCTTAAAATCCTGTTCTCTTTTCCGTGACATTGCTGAAGGAAGAAGTGAGATATTTAAAAAGTATTTTACTAGCCTTCTTCTCCAGATTGATAATGCAGACATGGTAGGGAGCTACAATTAAAATGGGTCCTTGGTTTCAGGGGCAGTGAACACAGTCTGAGGTGACCAACCCCAGGTGGGCTATTTAGTCACCGGTAACAACATGGACATGATCATCATGTGGATATAACATGGCAGCATGTCCATTGCTGAATTGGCTGCCATCTTAGTCCATTCAGTTCTACTTTGGTCTGGGGTCAAGGTCTTGTTTCCATGCCTTCATTTTCACACTCGGTGTCTAAGCCCTCACTCTCCGATTCTCACTATACAATGTTCTTCATTCTCCTCTTTCACAAAGTCCAAACCCTTCAGTCATTTATTCTATTTTTTCTCCTTTTGATCTGACATGCATAGGATTTGATTCATCTTAACCTTTGGTTCATAACTCACAGGCATTGTTTATTGATGCATGGTTATTTATTTATTTAAAAATATAGTAGGTACTTGTTAAACATCTCTCCTCTCGCCCAACAATAATTAAGACTGACCTTGACAATATTTAAATTTAGCTGTGTGGATCTCTCGCATCCCATCTCCTACCACTCCCCGTACAAGTCCCATATTAAACACTATCTTGAACTTGAGTCATCACCATTTCTTCTCAGTATGTGTTGGCAAATGTTTGACAACCAGCTCTCTGGAGGAAAATAAAACAAGACCTGATTTGCTGTGTCTGCTGTTAACTGTGGTGTAAATATCCCCACTAATGCTGATTTCAAGCTACCAATATGATGTAACTGAAAGTGGAGTTCAAAAAGATGTATAGCACTGGCTCTCAAGGGCTGGTAAAAGCCAGTTCCAGCAACAACTGTATCTTGATTTCTCTTAATATAATTTTATCTAATGTATTTGTAGTCATGAAAATTATTTTCTTGATTTTTTTTTGCTTTAAAAAAGTTTAACATGCTTTACGTAATCTTATCAGGGTTAGTTTTTGCATTTGATACTATATAGCTAAGATTTACCTACCACATTGCTCATCACAGTTCATTCATTTTGAATGACGTGTACATCATTTTCCATCCTATGATTACACCATTGTTTATTTATTCACTCTCTTGTCAATGCACGTGTGGTTGGTTCCATGTCTTGATATTGTGAATAGTGCTGCTAGGAAGACTTTTGTATTTGTGTCTTCTGATGTCCATTTGTAAGTGCTTCTCCTGATGTAAACCTAGGAGTGGAATTGCTGGGTCATGGAATACAGGAATGATCCACTACAACTACAAGAAATGAAGTCAAACTGTCTCCACATCATTTGTTATCACTTATGCTCCCACGAGTATCCTGAGGATCCACACCCTCCCCAACAGTTTATATTTCCAACCTTTTATATTGCTAATCAAAGCAATATAAACTTACATATCATTGTGTCTGCTTCACACTTTTGTGATTACCAATAAAGTGAAATATCTCCTCATATGTTTATTGGTCATAGATGTTTCTTCCATTAAATATATGTTAATATTTTTTTTATTTTTATTGGTCATACAAGATTTGTGTTCAATGTAATTTTTTCATTTTTCCTATGAAAGGATTTTTCTGAAGGGCTTACACTCACTGCTCTACTTATTATCTTCAGGCCTCTTACAGAATTTCTGGTTCTGTAGACAAGCCATGTTGTCTGAAGTCTTTCTTATATGATCCCTCTGCCTTCTCTTTAACACCTTTCTCGAGATCCAGCTCAACCAACCTTCTCTATGAAGGTTTGGGATGCTCTGTACTTGGGTATAGGGGGTGCACACCCTTCTTTGCACCTGGTCTTACACTATTCATTCATCAGTCAAAACACTATATAGCACACCATCCCATTCTTTCATGAGGGCATATTGCTGCTTGACTGGCTTAGGATTCTCTTTATCTTGAGGGTCTAAGATGGCGACAAAACGGTGCTGAATAGTCTTGGACAGACAGATGCCAAAGTTTATTTTAGAAAATATCAGGGTTTTATAGAAGCATTTTGATATCTACCTATAGGATTATGTTTACATTTATCTAAGAACATATGATTAACATACAGAGTCAGGAAAAAATCCAGGTTAATAATTTTCAGCACAGGGAACTTCCCAGTTGACTACTTTATAGGCCCAGCTCCATTCCCATTTTGCTGGTTCTCAAACACTACACTTTCTCCACACTCCACACTCAGATATTCTCTCTCCCTAGACACACACAAACACACACACACATTCACAGATGTCTCAATCAGAGGAGATGTTGTTTTTCTCTCTCCACATCTCCTTCCACATGGCTCTATGGGTTTAGAGGGGTGGGGAAGAGGCGTCTGTTGCAAGGGCTCTTGTTTGGGCTCCGATCTCTGCCCAGCGCTATGTCACTAGCACCACAGAAGTATAGGCTACTGTCTGCAGGATGTATACTTGTCACTGTCAGGGTTTAAAATGTTAGGTTGGGATGGCTGATGGGAAATTTGGCCTCAGTAAAACCTTTTTTGTATGTGATGCCAGAGCCCTGATTAGAAATTGCCACTGGTATGAGTTCCTGTTTTGGCAACTGTCAATACCACAGAGGTATCAAAAACTAGACAGTTCCACTCTTACAGTTAACCCTGCTTGGATGTTGAAAGATGAGAGCACTAAGCCCAGAGACTGATGAAACAGAGATCAAAGAGATGAAAGAGGCAGCAGGAGCAGTCAGACATGAACACAGGCAGAGTACTCACAGGCTTGCTCTCTCATCTTTCTCCCAGAGAATCCTGTGTTTTGTTTTGTTTTTTTTCTTTTGAAATCTTCCTGTCAGACTCCCTAGGATCATAATCCCCCATCTCCCCTGACTGATGCCTTCTCACTTCACCCTTTACATCCCCAGAAGGCATGCATGTCCCCTCTCATTTTGGTCAGCATAAAAAATCCACAATTAGTGGCTGCCACTTCACTCATGAAAACACACTCGCACACTTGCCCAAGCTACTGATATAATAAGGCTTATACCGATCCCCAGAAGCAGCAGAAGCATCAGCATCTTCAGGGGTTGTCCTCACACCACACCTCTCTCAACAGAGGTATGACCATGCTCTCCTTTCTTCCTTTCTCTGCCCCCAGAAGGAGGGATGACTGCTTACATAGTCCTGAGGATGCTGTAATCTGCCCCCTGGTGGTGATCTTTACCAACGATGTAAGGTCTATGGGTCTTTCTGACTATCAAAGAACCACACATCCATTGCTGAAAGGGGCCTCAAAAATGTTGTAATTTGGGTTTGGCCTAGTGGTGTAGTGGTTAAGTCCATGTGCTCCTCTTCGGTGGCCTGGGGTTCACTGGTTCAGATCCTGGGCGTAGACCTACATATCATCCCTCAAGCCACACTGTGGTGATGTCACACATACAAGATAGAAGAAGATTCATGCAGATATTAGCTCAAAAAATGTTCAATTTCAGCTCTTCATTTTATAGAAGATACACTGAGACCTAGATCATTGAAATAACTGAAACAATTTTCTTAGCCTTATAGAAGGCAAGGGGTATATGTTTGTTTAGTAAATGGCATTATAGTTATTTCTTTACTTCTGTGCCATATCCTCAAAGTAACCAAGTACAATCCAAGTCCTGACAGTCGGTTTTTCTTTTTCATCATGCAAGTAACCGACTAAAGTATTTTGATTGCTGAGGCGTCCACTTCAAAGAGGCATCCAGTTCAAAGACGGTTATCTCAAATAAACACAGCAATATCACAGGACTGGAGAAAGAACCAGGACACCTCCCTGTTGCCCCTCTCCCCAGACTCCTTTGTTTTAGAGACCTTTGTTGATTTTCATAACTGATATTTGAGCCACTTGTTTTTTCCCTTCCTGTGCATTACATTCCTGTTCTTAAATTTTAAATACACCAAAACAGAGTGAGGCCAGGAAACCCTAGGCTCCCACCCTCGATCTCAATAAAAGCAAAACCCAAAGCCTGTGCTCCCTCTCTATCTGCACCCTCACTTTGTAGCCCCAGAGGTGCCGTGTAATTTCTAGGACTGTAATAAACTCTTTTTTTCAAAGTTTTCTGATGGTTATTGCTGAGGGTATCTTGAATCATAAGAACCACAAGGGCCAGTCCAGCCACAACACTGGTTATTGACAGGCTGAGACCAGCACACAGCACCAAGACAACTCATGGTTGTGAATCACTAGATTGGTGAGAACGAGAAATCCTAGGCTAGAAGTTCAATGTTTCTTCATATTGATGATCAGGATACTTCCTCATCTTAAATGAACTATTTATTTCACAACTACCTCGTGCCAGTTCCTTTCACATTGATGGACTTAATACTAAACACGGCTTTTTATTACAGTCTCTATGTCTATGTGTGAAGCACTGTGGAGGCTGTGAGGATAATTTATTTATAGTTATTTCACCATGATACAGGTCACACAATAAGGTTTGGCAAAGGGAAATAGGTTCTAGGAGATTTAGGAATTTCGTTCTGCTTTGAACATGCTGGAATATTTGTTTTAAATGGCTCATTCCTGAAAATGTATAGCAATTTCAAGAGGCACATTTTTCTCCAAAGCATTATGCTTTCATTTTTACAATGATCTCCCAGTTGTGCTTTCACTTAATATTTAATTATTTTTATTTGGAGTAGGTAACTAAGAAACAGAGGATCAGGAATTGATCATCAAATTATGTTGGTAATATAGTGACATAGATTTTTATCATAGCAAGTATAATTATTGCATACTAAATATTACTGCATACATAAGACTGATACATGGATTAAAGGGCATCTAATGTGGTCCTCCAGCTGTATTTGTTTCATGGTTGATGTACACCACATTAGACTGGGGCTGCTTTTCGCTATAACTGTACTTTTCCTGCAAAGAGTAGGTGAATGTACCTTGGAATGCATTACTTCTGGTATAACTTCATGACATACATGAGATGAACTAGCTGGAAACCCCCAGAAAATCTTTTTACTCCTTTTGAGAACCACGAGCCATCAGGTATATAGCTGAGGTTTATATTACTGTATCAACTTAAATGAGGAGGAAATACATTTCCCAGAACCTTCTTCCCTGGTACAGTTATTGATTAGAGTTGATCTCAAGAAAAGTATTTGCAACTGAATCAGCTGTCAGTATGCTCTGTCAGTATCAGCTGTCCGTCCAAGGCAGTGAGGAACAAGTACCAATTTATCACATTATGGTAGCTACTCTTCAAAGATGGCACCAAGATGAACCACAACTCCTAGTATTCACATTCTTGTCAGTCTCCCCCTCTTGGCTTTGTTCTTGCCTGAATGTGGTGGAAACAACACTGTGATTTTTGCAAGCTGAAGTCATAAGCACCCATGATCCCACCTGAGTCTCCTGAATACTCATTTTTTGGGGAAAAAGCCACTATGTGATAATTTTAACCACTCAGAGGCCACCACATCATGAGGAAACCCACCTAACCACATAGAGGGGCTGTGTGGAGAAAGAGAGACATGCCATGCTGGTCCACAGCTGTTCCACCCGCCCTAGGTGAGGGATCAGGTATGTGCACAAAGAAGCCATCTTGGATGCCTAGCCCAGGTGAACCTTCAGAGGTCTCCAGGCTCAGTGATTGTTTGACTGTGACATTGAGTGGTAACTGCCCAGAAAAGCCCACTCAACCCACAGACCCATGAGAGAGAATACATTTTTATTTTAACTCAATACATTTTGGGGTTGTTGTTATTGTTGTTGTCCTTTTTCTAAGCTTTTTAAGTGACACATAATTACATATAATAGACTGCACAAATCTTAAGTGTACAGCTTAGTGAATTTTACAAACAAATATGCTTATATAACTACCACTCAGATCAAGATATAGGATGTTTTCAGAACCCCAGAAGCTTCCCTCATGCTTCCCTCCAAGTAAGTTAAAAATGCCCCCAGAACCAGTCCTGATGGCCTAGTGGTTAATGTGTGGAGCTCTCACTGCTCCAGAAACCCATGTTCTTTTCCTGGTCAGGGAATGACACCACTCGTCTGTCACTTGCCGTGCTGTGGTGGTGGCTCACATAGAACTGGAAGTACTTACAACTACATTATACAATCATGCACTTGGGCTTTGGGGAGGAGAAAAAATGCCCTCAAATGTAGCCACTATTGTAACTTCTAATATTGTGTACTCTTTGTTCAATATTATGAGATTCATCCATTCATGATTTTGCCAATACTGTTTGATTTTGCCATATTTTATTGCATTACATAAATGTAGTATGATGTATTTATCCATTGCATTGTTGATGGACATTTGGGTAATTTCCAGTTTGAGGTCATCATGAACAAAACTGCTGTGATAGTATTTTTTCTCACATATTGTTTTCTATTTCTTCAGGATTCTAGAATATTTCTTGAGTTTGTATGCAGTTAACAAATTGCTTTTCTGACTAGTCTAATTTACTACAGATTGCTTCCAGTGCATTTTTAAATTCAGAAATTATGTTTATTTTGCCCAAGAAATATTATCATTCTTTGATTATATTTTTCTCTAAATTGTTTTTCCTAGTTAATAGATGCAATGGCTTCTCAAAACTTGCTAAGGAAACATTTAGTGATATTTTAACTTTTTTGACATTCATTTCATACAATAACTCTAACAGCTTGGTCATGGGAATGGTATTATTACGAAGCTTCACAGCTAAAGAGTTCTTTTCAGTGTCAGGATCACTCTGAGAAAATAAATGGTTCAATGGTTTTAAAGTGGACATTTTAAAATCATGAAGAGTCCGTATGTTTTGTTTTATAAATTCCTCAACTGACAGGAGGAAATTTGTATCCCTTCTAGTTATGACCAAGATAACAAAGAAGAGCAAGACTGTCTTTCCCTTACTGTCTTGCCTTTAATTTCCCTTCTCTCATTGGGCAGATAGTGTTACCGCAGCACATTGCCTCTGGAATATGGCTTGGACGCAGGGAGCAGAGAATTCCAGAGGCTGTCTCCTCGACTGTCACAAAGTCCATGACTGTATCATCTGGCTCAGGAAATGTCTGACGTCGAAGTATCCGTGAACATGGTCTGGACAGTCCAAGTAAGGCTTCTTGGATCCATCCCATTCTCAATGGTTTTCTCCTTATTATCAGAGACCATTAGTTGCAGTGACACCTTGGAGTGCTCGTCATACCACATGTCAGTGTTTTAAATCCTATTCAGAGGTCACTGTCTCTTTCCCATCTCTGTATCTCAGTTTATTGGTCTCTGTATGAGTCAGGCTTTCACAGAATACATGGGAGAAGAAAGACAAAGCTAAACGCAGAATCAGGAGGGAATCCAAACAAAATGCATGAAGCCAAGGATTGTGGGTGATGGACAGGGATCCCCCACATTTTTCCAAAACTTTCTTATCCCCAAAGACACAAAGCCACACAGGACAAAAGGCTGGAGTTCTTAAAAGCTTCCAAGAATATTTAAAAATGTATTTCATCCATCATTTTTTGTTGGATGCAGTGTGAGGGTTACTCTGAGTAATATAGACTGTCATTTGTTTCTAGAAACAGAATTATGTGATCAAATAAAAACTTGTAGAAAAATGCAGTCCCAAGAATTAACACCACTTGCCTTCTAATTCCATAGTTAGGTGGCAGACCACAAAGGGAGAAAAGATACAGAAAACAAAACGACCATTTGCAAAATAATAGTGACCAGCTGTCTGCTCATTACTCATGCAAATATTTCTCCCAAGCCTGACTCTCCCTTCTAAATGCCAAGGGCATTCACAGGAGCCTACTGGGTATTTCTATGCAGATATCCATGGAAAGTCCACTGGAACTGGAAATTCAATTTTGTTCAACAATTTTGCTCCACTCATTCTTCCAAATTTCCTTTTATTACCATATCGGATGGGGAGTGATCATCTTTATTCCTGATTTTTCTCCTCACTCTCTCCTAACACGTCTCCCTAAACCTGTATCACTCAGGTGGTGCTTGTGCATCTGGTGAAATCCTACCCATCTTTCAAATTTCTCCTTGTATTTTGCCTTCTCTTTGAAGCCCTTCCTGATGTTACCAGACACAATTGGACGTGTTATTTCTTGTACTCCACTAACACCTCTGATAATGGACACACGTATGAGACTTGATGGCAGTATTTGTTCTACATATTCCTCTTCCCACGAGGCTTTTATCATCTTTCTGAAGAAAGGGACCACTTCCTGTTCATTTTTGTTTTTCAGTGTCTGGTACAATAGGAAAAAGATCCAGGTTGAAAAATTAACCTCTCTCTTCTCTCTTCTACTCTCTCCATCCTTCCCTCCTCCTCCTCCTACTCTTCATCCTCCTCCTTCTTCTTCCTCTCTCTCTCTCACTTTCTCTCCATGAGATATAGATATAGAAATAGATATACACATTGTAGGGGAGGAGGACATTTCCTCTCCCCAAATGGGGGTTCGTCTAGCTGGAGAACGAATTAAATTCACATGAGACAGAATAGCAAGAGAAAATTAAACAAAGCTTTATGAGGAACCATGGCCCGGGGCCTTTCTTCCCGAAGGAAGAAAGGGCACCGAAGAAGTGGGGTGCACAGAGTGGTTATATAGCCCCCAAACGGGGTGTTTCACATGTGATTGAAATGTCCCTTCCACAATAGTCACAAGATTGCCCTGTTGGCACAGTGCTTGATGGACACAGCAGGTAATGGTCTGCTATCTCGGTGGGCGTAGCAGGAGGCAAGTGGATTGTCTGGAGCTGGGCGGTCACAGGTGAGCTCCGCAATCAGTTCCTAGCCTAAGGAAAGATGCTTAATCCTTAAGGAATGCCAAAGTTGGGAGGGGGAGGGAAGTCAGTTACAGGAGGTTACCAGACTAGCACAATAAAATGCAGATTTTAAGTCATTGCCTTTGGTACTGATTAAGAGTTTTTAGAGAGAAGGTCATCTCCTTTCTTCTTCCTGGTACAGAGAGGGAGGCAGCTTTTACAGATAGAGATTTACCTTACAAATGTAAACGTGTCCTAACAAAGGGCAAGTTCCATTCCTCCTTCCCTGTCCCAGTTTATCAAAAGCAATCAGCCTCAAATAATCCTGATGCCAAAGAGACATATCTTGGGGTGGCCAATTCCAGGTCCCCACAAATTTATTCTTCCTTGGGTATTTTTTAATTTACTCTTCATTTCTTAGCTAATTTTGTCTTTTTCTTTCATTTCTTTCCTGAGTTCAATCAACTGTTTTTTTCATTTCTCCCCCGTTTTTTTGCCATTTCGGTTCTTAATTTTTGAACTTCTGGTTATAGATGGGTCACCCTGTCTTCAGCTGCTTCCTTGAGTTTATTTAATTCTGGAGTGTAGACTTACATTTTCTTCTGTCTCATGGTTGTTTTTGAGGGAGATGGTGAGAAGTGTGGCATTTTCCTCTACTCTATGGATTTTGCTTTCTTCTTCATTTTCATGATGTTGAGGTGTTTTACGATACACCCAGCTTCATGGTAACCTTCCCAGTTGTTCTGGAGAAGGACAAACACCTTAGGAAGTTTTCTTTCTTTTTTTCTTTCATGATGGGGTGGTTGTAAATCCTTTTATTTTGTGATTGTCTTCTTTTGCGGGACTCTTAAGTTTTCTTCGTTTTCTTCTTCTTTCCTTCACTGCCCAATTGTTAGAGGACCCTTCTTCTTTCCTTTTTGCCTTTCTTTCTCCCTCAGGAGCTATATGTTCAGAAGGGGATCCCTTTCAATCACCTGCCTGGAGCTTTTAAGTGGAGTGAGTGCAGCTTGAAACCTCCTTCCTCTGGTCTTGCTCAGGTCTGACTCAGGGGATGTCCTTTTTCATGTGGACTCTCAGCTCCCCTCAGGCCCCAGTCACTGCCCCTCCTCTGTCCCCTTCACAGTTTTTCTGCTCCACCTCCTGCTGAGGGTGGAGAAGGGAGGGAGGCAGCAAGTGAAATAATTTCAGAAAATCAAAAAGCAGAAACCCCCGTGGAGTGAAGTGGTGTATACTCCATCCTGTGAGGGGGATTTCACTGGTACAGATGTGGGTAAGGGACTTAGCATTCACATGCCTTTTGATTTTCCGAAATTGTTTGCTTTATCAAACAAATGATAATAAACACTTTTCTGTAGGTGTCTGACATTTGTTGTGTGATGAGAATCAAAAAAAATATTCACTGAGATCATGAAATTTCAAGTGATGTGTTTCTAATGAACAGTATTTTGTGGTCAGACCTATCTCCTAAATTCCAGACAAATTTGTCCAGCTGTATTTCCACCATCTCTGGGACATCCTACAGCAGCAATTTTTAATCCTGGCATCTATACATACCCGCATAGGTACTAGGCAAGGGACAAAATCTGGATTATTCCAGAAATAATAAGAGGCAGCACAGAGTGGTATAATAAGCACAACTCTTTGGGGGCCAGCCTGGTGGCGTAGTGGTTAAGTTTGTGCGCTCCACTTCCCCGGCACAGGGTTCGCAGGTTTGGATCCCAGGCGCGGACTTATGCACTGCTTATCAAGCCATGCTGTGTCACCCGTCCCACATATAAAATAGAGAAAGATGGGCACAGATGTTAGCTCAGGGCTAATATTCCTCATTAAACAAACAAACAAAAAGGCAAAAACTTTTGAGCGAGACAAACCTAGGTTTGTCTCCTATATCTCTCCCTGTCTTTTTGTTTTCTGTTTTTGAGTTTAAGAAAGGAAAATGAACTCTTGGAACCATGTTTCCTCATGTTGAAAATGAAGACAATATTTCCTTTGCTTGATTGTCCTTCTAATTAAATAAAATTCTATATTTAAAGCATTCAATTGCAAACTTGAAATAGAGTATGAATTTTAAAATTCTTATCCTTTTTCAGGTGACAGAGTCTTAGTTCCTGAGCCTGGGCTGGCATGTTCCATGATATTCCTACCGTCCTCCCCTACTTCCATCCTCACCTCACTAAATGCCTTATAGCTAATTTGTTCCCTAATCAAACAACAGTTCCCCTCCCCCAGTCCACATTGTTTCCAGGGTGGGGCCTGGAGGCTGTTTGTACACTGAGAGGATGTGACTCTGCATCGATGTGGATCAGGAGCTGGCACAGAAATTCACTGGTGAGTCTCCCAGCTCTGCCAACTGGATCTTTAAGACTCCAGGTCCCTCTTTGGGAAATTCAGCGGAAAGATGTTTTGTTGGCATTCTTGAATCCTGTATGACTTGCTCTTTCTAGAAGTAAGTCATGAACTTCAGACCCTCCTCCAGGATGTGCCAATACCAGTAAACATGACTGTGTCCTGTTACTGGACTGCATTTCATTGTTGCTTCCTGGCCTTTCTCCTGACCAAGTGTCTTGGGTTCTGGATGATGCCTGCATTTGTGTGACCTCAGAAAAGAAAAGATTGCATGAGACAGAGTGATAATGGTAGAGGAAGTGAGTGCCCTACAGAGAAGCAACCCCAGGAGAGCTCAAATATCTTTGAAATCTCCCGAGTGCATTTAAAATTCACATGAATTTTGCTTTTTTTACAATTATTTGTAATAATATTTATTTTCATGTAAAAGTTGATAACTTTCACAAAATCTCTGGGCAACATGGAGGTCCAGGTCATATTTGAGACGCAGCTATAGAGCCACAGACAAAACGCAGTGATGCAGATCCACTAGCCTAGAGCTCACTTGCGCCCAGGAGCCAGATGAGCACCCAGCAGAGGAGTCTAGTGCCCATGGTAGAGTTGGGCATAAAGGGGAGCCCACAGGCAGGGGCCAGGAAGGGTACTCACTGCAGCAGCTCAGGAGGCTAGACCTCACAGCTGCCTCTCATGAGGTGGGTCTTCCTGTGAGGTCACTATTCCAGTGGATCCTGCTGTCTCTAGAACTGATCTTGTACCTCAATTGAACAGAACTTCTTTTTCTTGACTGTACCTACAATCTGGCTTAATATGTGTTAGTGGAGGGGATAGTGTTGTGTGGGGGAAGTTGAGAGATGAGTACTTTCATTATTGGTCTTTATTACCTGAAACAAATTTTTACCACTCCCATCTCCACTTTTTCTTATCTTTTGCTCCTTTATTTTCCTTTCATTGGTGTATATCATCTTTTCATTTTCCTGCTGTTCCTGAGTAAAGGTAGTGACCAGATGTGATATCCGGGGACACATATTGAGAGACAGGGAAGTAGAGAACAGGACTGGAGACAGGAAATGATTTGACTCAGTTTCCTTTTTTCCTCCTCCACCTCAGCTAAGCACTGGTTTCAAGGATCTTGAGGGAACCTTAGTTTATCTCTTATAATTCACCCTTCTCATCTTTTGCTATTCTACCTGAATTTTTGATATAAGTAATTCAAAGAACATCATCAGAACAACTATAAACTCTTCCTCTTAATGTGTTTCCCCTGATTCTATTTATTTATCTATATTATTCTCTTTAATCATGGAAATGATGCCTATGTTTGAGGGCTCTTCCTCCCTTCCATTCTTTTGTCCTTCTTTCCTACTCTGTGGCATTGAAAAAAAATCCTGATAAAGCCTGCTTTGCCCCAGACACAGTGAAAGGAAGACACAAGGAAGAATATGGCACCATCTCACCCTATTGGACTTTACAGGCCCCCTGGAGGAGAGGAAACCTGTACATCTAGGACACTCCAGGCTTTGAATAATAAATAAGGTCATGCGAACTTTTAGTATTCAAATAACAATGGCTCAAAGGCTTGTCTTTATATTAATATTACGATCCTATGGCCTTCCTCAAAGAGCCCTCATTATTTTGGGAATATTCAGTAGGCTTCCCCAAATGCACACTTCAGTCAAAAAGCATTTACCATCACCACTTGGAATCAGCACAGTTATTTCTCCTGAAAATACTCCAAATTGATCACCAATGCTTTTGATGAAGATGCCCATCACTGAGGACCCATGCCTAGCCCAAAGGGACTTTTCCTGGATGCCGTTAGACACACTAACCCTCAGACTGCTAGGACAGTGTTGTATTTTACACAGACTTGGGGAAATAAATTGTCTCCTCATCATCTCTGAGGTGTCCTTGTTACTTAGGGCCTGAAGCAACTCTGCTATGTGCAGAATCTCACCAAGCAACTTGTGAATGTTTCCGTCATGTTCTGCTTACCAGTCTTCTGTCTCCAGGCTCAAACCCAATCTAAGGGTTGAGATAAGGAGCAGAGGCCTACCATCCATTTCTACTTTGTCCTGTTCACTACTGCTGTTCAAAACCAAACTTTCTCCCTCAAAACTTAGCTACCAATCACATTGTGATGGGTTTTGATAGATGTAAACAGTGAATTAAATTAAAAGGAGTGGTCCTGATGTGCTGGTGAGAGTGATGGTGATGGCGTGGTCTATACTGGCAGCACCAATGTTCCAACTGAGCAGCTCAAAAGGCTGTGGGACTTTTGCTATAATGTATATAATACCTTTGACACTTGGAACTTACCTGGTCAAACCTCCACCTTCAGATCTTCAAACTTGGCTCTCCTGACACAACTGCAGGTACCTTCCCTCCGCCATGAGCACACAAAGGGCTGAAGGTTCTTTTCAATGGCTAAAGCCTTAGAATATAGCCCTCACTTTTCTTTTCATTCCCCCTCATTTGAAGCCCTGTTAATGTGCCCCAACCCTTCAGCTGAGGGAATACTTCTCAACTGGGTACAGATTGCCTAAACTACAGACAGATGGATAAGAAAAATTAATTTGGGAAATACTGAGTGAGCTTGGGAGATAAGTAGGGTGGAAAATATAATTTAATTTCACCTATCTGTCTTCAAACAAGTAAATTATTGGCTTAGACACTTTGCCAAACACTTTTGGATTTTCTTTCTA
Source organism: Equus przewalskii (assembly GCF_037783145.1). NCBI lineage: Eukaryota > Metazoa > Chordata > Mammalia > Perissodactyla > Equidae > Equus > Equus przewalskii. The sequence goes on along the minus strand of NC_091834.1, from coordinate 95,108,461 downwards.
CTGTTTTCGGTATTATAAACTTCAAAGTTGCTAAGAGACTAGATCTTAATTGTTCTCACCACAAAAAAGAAATAATAACTATGTGATGTGATGGAGGTGTTAGCTAACATTATGGTAGTAGTCATACTGCAATAAACTAATATATCAAATCAACATGCTGCACATGTTAAACGTACACAATTTTGTAAGTCAATTATATAGCAATTAAAAAAACATACTTATTGAGGCATAACTGACAAGTCAACTGCCCATATTAACAAGTTTTGACATATGTACGCAAACATGGAACCATCGCTACAATTAAGATAGTGAACATCTCCATCAACACAAAAAGTTTCTCTGTGTGGAGTTGTAATCCAACCCTCCCAACCCTTCCCACACCTGTCTCATCCCTAGGCAATCACTGATCTGCTTTCTGTCAATATAGATTTGCTTGCAATTTCTAGGTTTTCATATAAATGGAATAATGCAGTATATCTTCATTTTTGTCTGGATTATTTGCATCACTGTAATTATTTTGAGACTCATCTACATTATTAGTTACATCACAGTCAGTTAATGTTTTAGGCCAACTAAAGAGTACATTTTACTGAAAAGGTTGTAAAATGTTTTATATTTTTAGAAGATTGGCAAGATCATCAATAAATTTGATATACAGTACATATCAGACAACACATTGTCCTGTTCACAATGGTATCTCTTGCAAATATACTCCTTTTAAAAAACATTCAAGCTAGAATATTTGAATAATTTTGGGTTGAGGTACCAGATCTTATTTTGTGTAAATTGAGATAATAATACACATACCATAAAATTCACCATTTCAAATTGTACAATGCAGTGGTTTTTAGTATTCAGACAACTGAAACACTCACTGCTGTCTAATTCTAGAATATTGTCATCATCCCAAAAAGAAACCCGTACCAATTAGAAGGTGATCCCCATTCACTCCTCCCTCCAGCCTATGGCAACCGTTGTTCTACTTTTTGCGTCTGATTTTTGCCTATTCTGGACATTTTGTGTAAATGCAATCAAACAATATGCACCCTTTTGTGTCCGTCTTGTTTCACTTAACATATTTCTTTCAACGCTCATTCATGTTAGAGCATGTATCAAACTTCATTCCTTTTTAGGTCTGAATAATATTGCATTGTAATTGTTACACAACATTTTCTTAATCCACCTGTCAATTGATGGACATTTGAGTTGTTTCCATTTTTTGGCTATTATGAATAATTCTGCTCTGAACATTCAAGAAAAATTTTTTGTGTGGACGCATACTTTTGATTGTCTTGGGTATATACATATAGGAGTGAAACTGCTGGGTTATGTGGTAATTCTGTGTTTAACTTTTGAAAAACTGCCCATTGTCTTACCCAATGGCTGTACAGTTTCACATTCCCATCAGCAAGGCATCAGGGTCCCAGTTTCACTACATCTGGACCACTATTTGTTATTATCTGTCATTTTTATTATACACTAGTGAATGTGAAATGACATCTATTTCTGATTTTGATTTTCATTTCCATAATGATTACTGATGCTGAGCATCTTTACGTGTATTTATTGGCCATTTATATATCTTCTCTGGAGGCGTGTATTTAGATTTTTTGCCCATTTTTTAATTGGATTACTTATCTTTTTATTGTTGAGTTCTAGGGGTATTTATATATTCTGGATAGAAGTCCTTTGTAGGATACATATGATATGCAAATCTTTATCTCACTTTAGAGATTGTCTTTACACTCCTTGAAAGTATCCTTTGAAGTATAAACATTTTTAAATTTGAAAAAGTCCAACTTATCTATTTTTTCTTTGGTTGCCTATGCTTTTGGTATCATATTTATGAAATCATTGCCTATTCCATGGTCATGAAGATTTACATATGCATTTTCTTCTAAGAATTTTATACTTTTAGCTCTTACATTTAGATCATTAATCAACTTTGAGTTGATTTTTGTATACGATATGAGGAAAGAATTCAACTCCATTCTCTTGCACATGGATGTCCAGTTTGCTCAGCACCACTTCTTAAAAAGACTATTCTCGAGGCTGGCCCTGTGGTGTGGTGGTTGAGTTTGGCACCCTCTGCTGCGGCAGCCCAGGTTCATGGATCTACACCACTCATCAAGCCATGCTGTGGTGGCAACCCACATACAAAATAGAGGAAGATGTTAGCTCAGAGCTAATCTTCCTCAAGCAGAAAAAGAAGAGGGTTGTCAACAGATATTAGCTCAGAGTGAAACTTCCTCACCAAAAAAAAAAAAAAAAAAAGACTATTCTTGGCCAATTTAATGGTCTTTGCACTCTTATCTAAAAATAAGTCTTCCATAAATGTGGGTTTATTTGAGGACTCTAAATTCTATCCATTGATCTAGATATCTATCCTGTTTCAGAACAACACTGTCTTTATTTCTGTAGCATTATAATAAGTTTTGAATTGGGGAAATGTAAGTTGTACAATATTTTCCTTCTTTTTCAAATTGTTTTGGCTAATTTTGGTAACTTGGACTTTCATATGAATTTTAGCATCAATTTCTGGCTGAGGAAAGGTAGGTGGAATTTTGGAATTCTGATCAGGATTTATTTTAATCTGTAGATTAATTTGGGAAGTTTTGCCATCTCAACAATATTAAGTCTCCCAATCCATGATCATGGAGTGTCTTTCTATTTATTTAGGTATTTAATTTCTTTTAAGCAATGTTTTGCTCTTTTCAATGTACAGCTCTTTCATTTCCTTTGCTAAATTTATGCCTAGGTATTTCATTATTTTAGTCTGTTGGGCCCCTGAAAAGCTCTAATTGGCAATTATATGCCTCTTAATAGGAGAAGTGGAAATGTGGACTAGCTTTTACTTCACCAGAATAGTATTCTTATATATAATATATATAATTATATATATATATATATAATCTTATATATAATAAGATTTAAGAAAGTAGGGGAAGTAATAAAACAAAATTGTTAATAAAATTAAAGTAGATTAGACTGTCTTTAAATCTGATATTGCCCTCTGCTGAGGAGGTTGGGTTGGGGTCAGGGAAGCTGATGTATGCCTTAGTACATGTATATGTTTATGTGACTGTGCACACGTATGTGGGAATGAGTGTGTGTGTGTAAGCCTTGGAATGTGAAGCAGCAGTGGATGAGACCACTGGCATAGAACAAGGAGAAAGGGAGTTTCTTTTAGTTACAAGCATATTGTAGGGGAGGAAGACATTTCCTCTACCCACTCTGAGTCCTTCTGGCTGGAGAACAAATTAAATTCACATGAGACAGAATAACAGGAGAAAATTAAACAAAGCTTTATAACATGTATATGTGGGAGAGGCTCAGGCAAGCTGAACAACTTACCAAAATGGCAGAAGCCACCACCTTAAATATCATACAAAGGAGGATGTTGGGGGGGTCAGTTATGGGAGGATACCAGAAAACTACAGTAAACCAGAGTAAGGTTATTATGCAGATTTAAGTCCTTGCCTTCCACATTGATAAGAGTTTCTGGAGATAAGGTCATCCCCCCTTCTTCCTGGTACAGAGAGGGAGACACCTTTACAGAAGGAGATTTCCTTTACAAATGTAAATGTCTCTAAACAAAGGGTCAGTAAATTCTACTTTTCAGAGTTTCTTTCCTGTCTGCGGTTTTTTAACAATAACCATCCCCAAATAATCCTCACGCGAAAGAGACATATCTTGGGGTGGCCAATTCCACTCCCCCACAATATCCATGTGGACACCTGAAATGTACCTAAATTTCAAACTGACCCAAAGTGAATTCCTTTGTCGAATATTCTCTTTCATCTGGGACCCCTAGATTTGTTGGGCTTCTTATTATTTTTGAAATCTAAGAGTCATCTTCATCTCTCTAATCTGCCTCACCACTTAGAACAGATAAGTGTTCAAATTCTGCCCATTCTATACCTCAAGAATCCATTCTCCTTTTTTGAACAGGCCCTCTTCTTTAGCAGTCCTCAAAAGTCCAATTTTAGCAAGAATCCTGCTATCAGTTAGCCAGAATCTCCCACCCTAAATATCTGAGGACCCTTGATATCTGATCAAATTCTTCCTCCCCCACCATCCCCCAGGTAATGTCTGACCATCCTGACCTGCCTTCAGCAAGAATCCTGCAAGGTCCCTTTAGCCAGAATTCCTCCTTATCCTTGAGGCAATGTTACCCTGATGTTTCCTCTTAGTAAATCTCCATGCACAGATGTGGTCCTGCTCTCTGCTCCTTGGCTATAAGTTCCGACTTGGCCTTGTCCTATTTGGAGTTTATCCCAATCTGTCCCCTCTAACTGCTAAACCCCGTTGCACGGTTCCACTGACTAAAGTCTGCCTTATGGTTTTAACAAGTGTCTGAATAAAATTTTCTGTAACAAACTGCACTACGACAATTTACTTCTAACAGAGACATGTGACAGTTGTGTCATGATCAACGATGGCTGTGGTAGTTTATTGACCAAACAGGGACAGTTTAATTTGTGAAATAAAGTGCTCTTAATAATTATGCCCGGAAGACGAGCCTGAACCAGGGCTGCCAAGGTGAACCAGATCATTTGACTGTCCTACGTGGTGGACTTTCTGCCATGCTCCTTTATTGCCATCTGGCAGCAGAAGGAGCACTGCAGGAACTATATATAATTTTCTTTGACATGACCACATTTCAGGTCAGCATCAATGTGGAGGAATACAAGAATGATGTATCTTGTCCCATCCAACCAGATGTTTGTATCGGTGTTGTCTACATGTGCAATTATGCTCAGTTATTGCCAGACAGTTGTGACATGTCTTCCACAGCAATCCCTGGTGGTTACACATGTGAGAAAAATGGAGGTATTCTTAGTTGAAGAATCACAGTCACGCTGGATCTTGGAGACCAAATAGTGCAAGTCTCTAGTTTTAAAGAAAGAACAGAGTCCCAGACAGGAGAAGGCATTTGCCAATGTCTTAGGGCTGAAAAAAAAAAAAAAAAAAACAACCAAACAAACAAACTAAAACTAAAACAAAAAGCAGAGTTGGAGTCATGAAGCAGATTTCCTGACTCCAATTCCAGTGTCCGTGGACCTTGGACCTGTAAGAGAGGGAAGGGAGCAGTGGAGACTTTGAAATCATAGAGTAATATTCCATGCTCTGCTGGATTTGAGGTTTGAATTTCCTGGAATAATCCCTGAATGGGGATTACTCATCAGTGTTTCTGTGATTTCTATTCTCTCAAGAAGACTATGCTTACTATACCCTCACAGTCATCCTTAGATAATCCCTGCCCTTTAGGGACCCTCACATTTGTGGAGGAGGCAGACCTGTGATAAAAGGACTGTAAAAACCTGTAGTGTGTTCTGTTGTTTCACAAACAACGAAGTCATTGGCTCTGTGGGGTACAGAGTTTGCAGGGTAGTTGTTTGGCGTAAAATCAGCAGGAATTTCTTAGCATCTTGGTAAGATAATATCAACCTCAAATATCTGGTCTCTGTACTCAAAAATTTTGAGGAGGGAGCCTTTATTTCTAAACTTGGAATCCACTGACTGCCTAATCTGCACTATTTTTTAGGAATTTCAGAAGCCCATGTCCCAAAGCATGCCCATCATGATAATTTAAGAGATATTTTATGGTCTTGCTGTCTACTGGTTGCAGCTGGAGCCACAGGAATCAACCTGCTTCTTTCTTCTGAGGCAGGAAGACAGGGAAGGGGCGTTTTCAAATGGCCTGGAGTTCAGGGGAGAGGAGGGAAGCCAGCGAGTTTGCACACTGTAGGGACTGACTCAGCGGCACTGTGCCAGTGCCCCTGTGGCACAGAGATACAGAGCTAAGCCCCCAGCTCTGTGGGATAGATCTTTAGGGTGGAATATGTTCCATTATGTCTTTTGGCTGATGATCATTCTTTAGACATCCCTGACTCAGCAGCAATGTTTTGATATTGGAAGGAAATCAGAAACTCCATTTCCTGCCTCAGATTCTGTTGGTACCAGGAAACAAATATGTGAATAGAAATTGGATCTCATCTCAGAATCAGCCCCCTTCCCATCTCTGCAATCATAAGCCTGGGGGTCTGGCTGAGTCCAGGCTCCGTGTGTCCCGTGGGAGAAGACAGAGGCCACAGAGAGTGAAAGGAGCCCCAGGAAAGCATCTTCTACACAAATTCTTACGTACTCCTGATCTCACCTGCTCCCAGGAGGCAGAGTCCCCCAGCAGAGGAGCCTGGTGTCCATGGCAAGATCAGTGCAGGATGAGGCTCTGCCAGCAACGGTTTCTGAGCACAGCAGCAAAGAAGAAGGAGGTTCCGGGTTCCCTTGTGGCTCACGAGGTAGGATCTGGCCATGAAGTCACAGCCCCTAGACAGACCTACAGTCTCTGGGGCACCTTATAGGAGAGGGGAAATCTTTGGTCTTATGTTTATTTTGTAAGACAGACGGTGTAAACAGGCTCTGAAACCAATGGAGGGCTCTTAGGAACGTTGAAGTCTAAGGAAAAACACATGAGAAAGGGGAAAAGGGAAAAACAGAAAGTGAGAAGAAATAGAAAATACAAGAAGAACAATACACAAGAGTTGCTATTTATCAACTTTATAAAGATCTGTTGACAGAAATTCTCAAATATTAGCATGAACAGAAATCAGCAGGGGCTTGGCAAAATATGTATATTCCTACAACCCACCTCCAGAAATTCTGACTCTGAAATCCCGTCCTTCTCCAGGAACATACCTGTTTAACCTAATCCTCAGGTGATGCTGAGGCAAGTTGTCTCAGACCACAGTTTAAATTTATTTTTTGAGTAGAGATTTTTAATAGGCTCAATGAACAAAAAAGAAGAGCATTTCATGTGTTAAATTAGCATGTTAAAGTTTAAATAGAACAAGAGGAATTTTCCCAAGAAAGGGAACATTTAATGGCTAGATATAGATTCTGGAAACTGCATTAAAAAAAAAAAAGGGAATAGATAGGCAATAAGAAACCTAGTTGAAAGCAGTGTGAATGAAGCTGAGGGAAGAGAGATTTCCAGGACGTAAGGCATAGTCAGTATTGTCAAAAGCTTCAAAGAGATCAAGTAGCAAAGAAACAAAGTCAATCTTTGGTCTAGTAAGTAGATAACATTAATATTTAGGAGAATTGTTTCATAAGAATGGAAATGTTGCATGAAAAAGCTGAAGATGGCAACCAAAAGAGTGATTCCTCTGGGGCAAAAGCAAAGGTGAGGGTCACCAACTGTAGCTTGGACTTGGAGAGGTCCACCAATGGACACTAAGCAGCACTCATTTGTGAGCGCTAGAAAAGGAGCTTGAAATAAAGATCCATAACATTAGACAGACCAGAAAAGCAAGAGCTTCTCTTTCAAGGAGTGAGAATGAAATTTTACCTGAGAAAATAAGTATATTTGGACTTCTGGGAGTAAGATATGTGGGTTTAACTTATGCTGAAATAAGAGCAGGTCTAACTAGAAAGAATATATAAACTTCCCTAAAGTTGAGTGATGGGTGGTGTAGAAATGACCAGTTTTGCAAACAGAATGGATCATTGAATTTTAGTAGAGATATTTTGAACTCTGTGTCTGCTCTATGTAGGTGCAATGGCCTCAATAGGTAGAGTTAATGCCATAATGCCACTTTTCACCTCCATTGATGTTGAATGTATTGACCCTTATTACAATCTGGACCACATACCTGAGGGATTTTCAATTGTAAGCACATCAATTTTCAATTATCTGCACATTAAGTACTTTTCCACTTAAAGCATATTAATCCACTTCCTCTCTCAGATCCATAGAAATTAATCAGCAACTTTGTGGGGTCTGAAGTTGTCACACTTAAAACCAACATGCTTTTTGTGTTACCTGGATTTGCTCCTTTAAAAGAAACTAGCCAGAGTCTTCACTTGGTCTAACATTGTTCTAAAAACTAAGGATTTGATCCCTTCTCTAATTCTTTCTCTTTTCCTAGGTTCTCTGTGTCCAGCAGATGTTTAAATTACCCCACTCCTCACTTGTGATGGATACCTTGGGTGTCCTGGCCCCTAATTAGAGAACTCCTCTCTTTGAAATCATTGACCCATAAGGTCAAATTGACAGGCTTCAGCTGCCATGTTGTTCAAAATAAACAAACACTTTCAGCTAATGTTGAGTTTTCCAACACTCTTGACTAATGTTGAGTTTTCCAAGAATGTGTTCTCAAGTAAGACAAGATCAATTTTTCCGTTTTATGAATCTTACATGAGAGAAAGTTGAATTGGTCCTTCTCAGCATGGCCAGAGGGCTGACATCAGAATCTATGATCTTCTTACTGACTATGAGATCTAAGAAAGGGAGGAAATAATTTATAATAAGGGAAAATAATGGAGCAAACAAGGTGGAAAAAGAAATCAGTTGACAGATCAGCCGTGTCATCATTCCGTGACGTCATTCCAGTTTGTTCCTGAGAAAGTCCTGTCTTCTAGTTTTGGGGTTCTATGAGACATACATTTAGCCTCACAGTAAATTACCCTTTGGCTCAAGTTAGCTCTAGTTAGTTTCTGTCATTTCTTTTCAAGCTAGTAAACCACCGGCTTCCTGAGCTGGGCCCAGGAGGATTTTGTGCACGAAGATGAGCTAATATTGAACACTGTGGATTCACCGCTGGCACAGAGATACACGGCTGAGTCCTGCAGCTCTGTGGGAGGGATCTCCAGACTACAGGGTGAGTTTGGGGGACACTCAGCTGAAAATCTCTCCTTGGGCATCTCTGTTTCATCTAAGATATTTTCATTCTGGAAGGAAATCAAGAACTTGAACTCTTTTGCCAGCTTCTGTTGATACCAGAAAATAAAACGGTGACCTTTTTTTGGGACACAATTCATTTTTACTTTCTGTTCTTTCCCTTTGACCAGGTGCCCAGGAGTCTGGGTGACTGCTGCATCAAGGGCCCCTGTAAAGAAAGCAGATGTGAGTTGGAGACTTAGCCCATGAGGGAGTCTGATGGAATGGACGACAGGCTTAGGGCAGGGGTCTGACAAGTTCAGAACAGCCTTACCTGAACTCATGAGACAGAGGGCCATGAAGCAGGTGGATATCAGGCACAGGGCAGAATTAGGGAAAGAGTGGGGGCAGGGGGCTTTCTCTGAGTCTTTTTCATCCCCTGTGAGCAGCTGCTCTGTGACATGATCTCTTCACAGAATCCAATAGTCTTTATACAAACACGCCTCTTTTTTAGTCACAGAGAGATCACTCCTTTAGATACCATCTTCCGCTTTTACATGAATATTTCCATTCCATATATTCCTTCAAATGTATTCTCCTAAAGATTAACATTATATACTTATTATTTTATAACTTAGTATATATAAAATATATGACTATATACATAGTAGTATATATAAAACAAAAGCTTATTTTTGTTTCTCTGCTGCTTGATCTCTTTCAAGCATTTGACAATATACTGACTATATCCTAATTCCTGGAAATTTCTCCTCTCTCAGCTTCATTCACATCATTTTTAGTTAAATTTCTTATTTCATGTCTATTGTTTTCCTAAAATACAGTTTCCGGAACCTAAATCTATCCATTCAATTTAGAATACTGCTCTATACAAGTATACAACATAAACAGAATATCTGAGACTACTGTATTCAGTTATTGGAAAACAGGCAGCACAGGACTGTTATTTTTCTACAGCAAGAAAAAAATGGGACAATGTCTACACACAGTGAGGAAGGAAAAACAGAGCATGGAAAATTTCCTGAGATGAGAAGACCAAGGTTGAAAGATAGAGGGGACAAAGGCAGCTGGAAATCGTGAGGAAGACTGCCAGAGGGGAGAAAGCTCCACCAAGAACTCCAGAAATCTTCACAGGGATCAGAATGAATTTTTGTCTCCACAGTAATCTGTGTCTGTGTAGGATGAAACTTTAAAAAATACTAGAGAGGAACCACAGAAAAGATTCACCAGTGTCCCCAGAATGGCCATGCTTCAGTAGCGGGACCAAATGAGGCTAGAGCAGGAGTTGGCAAATTACAGCCCAGGGGCTGGCCACCTGTTGATCTAAATAGTTTTATTGGGGTGAGAAGAACTTCCAGAATGGCAGCATGAAGAGCTTTGAATACCTGCTTTCCAGAGAAAGAACCTAACTGCTGAAAATTTGGAAACAACTACGCAATGCCTCTGAAAATCGTCCCAAGAGCATACAGCAAATAGAGAAACAGTTATTCAAGAAAATCTACTATCTCCCAGAAGAGCAGTGAGTCTGTGTCATTTGAGCCATGACACCCTGCCTCCTGCAACACCCCCAAGCTCAGTGTAACAGAAGCTCTGCTCCTTGTGCCTGTGGTCAAGAAACAGGGATCCTTCAGTTTCTCCCAGAAAGGGGAAGGCTATGAGCATTCCTCATTCCCTCCAGCTTCATGTTGTACAAGCTGTATTGCTGGAGCTGCCCAGAGCTCTGGGCTCCCTTCCTCCACTTGCCGCCCAGGCCCACTCATAGGGTAGACCTTCCATTCCAGAAACAACAGGCCAAGAATACCAGGCCCTAATCATCCTCATTCTGGCTTGCTCATAGTGTGGAGGTTCTATGTGAGAGGGGCCAGTCAAGAAGATCACAGCACACTACCCCGTCCAGGGATGCACTCAGAGCAGAGGTGTCATTCCAAGAGAAGAGGGCCACTGCTGCTGCTCCCAGCTCTGGAGCCATGGTGCAGAGGTTCTGCCCATGGGAGAGGCAGTCTATAAGGACAGAAGCTTCATAGCTCTGCTTTGACTTAAGGATCTGGCCAGCCTTGCTGAGATTTTCTTAGAACTGTACTGCAAGCTAAGGCCTCCTTTTCTTCCTTTCTTGCTTCCCTCCTCCTTCTCTTCCTTTCCTCCTTTCTTCCTTTCTTTTCTCCTTACAGGGGTCAGATCTGCAACACAGTATAATGGCCCAGCCCCTTCTGCTTCCTTCCGATTTTCTCTCACAGGAATTTTCTCTTCAAAATTCCTTGCATGACTAATCCAAGTTTAGAATCTACTTCCTGGAGGACCTAAACTAAATCATCTTTCTTAGGTGGGTTTGGGGCCCTCCATAAGTGTCACAATCAGTATTCAGCTGTGCAGAGGTAACCGAAAGTTCCAGAAAATAGTTCCTGTCAATACCTGTGATGGCATTGGATCATCACAGAGATCCTCCTCTTAAAAGATGTCCTTATTTGACTGTTGGGAAATGAAAGTCTTGAACAAAAATGAGAGAGATTAGAGGAGGCTGCAGCTGGATGAGACATAACCCCAGGAAGAAACCTCTCACTCCTGTAGAAGTGCGATCAGGCAGTATTGGTCCTTCCATGACAGGCTTATGTCACTTAGCATAACGTTCTCAGGATTCATCCATGTTGTGCATATTAAAGAATCTCCTTCTGTTTTCAGCTGAATAATATTTTATTGTGTGTGTTTACCATGTTATACTTAAAATTTTAAGGGGGCAGATCTCTTTGTAAGTGTTCTTACCCCAATAAAAAAGAAAAAGACACCACTCACTCTTGCTCCCTTACTCTTCCTAAATTCCCGCGGCATCCAACACCATGATCTCGTGTTTGTTTTCCAGTTTTTTTCTATCAGATTCTCCTAAGATTTAATTTCCTCCTTCCTTGAATGTGTCCCCACAGTTTTAGTGAACTTCGCACCCCTAGAGAACACAGGAATTCTCTGCTGGTCTGCTTTGTAATGTCAAACCATGTGCCTTTCCACCTCCTTTTCCCTCATCATGCTTTCCAAAGCCATCCAGGTATAAGGATCAGACAGGGCACCAGAGAAGCAGAAGCATCTGCATCTTTAGTCCTGGGTCTCACATTTTATCTGGGCCTGGAATGAGATGTCACTATGCTCTTCATTTCTCTCTTCCCCTTATTCAGGAGGATGTGGAGTGTTTATGTAACAAAGAAGCTCTACTCTGTCCCCTGGTTGAATTCTTTGGCCATTTCACTCAAGATGCATCAATTTTCTAGATGGTATCACGGAGTCATAAAATGCAAGAAGAGGCCCCGGAGACATCTATCCACAACATCTCATTTTTTGGAAGAAAAAAATTGAAATCCAGGCAGGTGAATAAAAAGACACAAGCTTTAGTAATTTGTGAGAAAAGGGGTATATACCCATGGTGAGTAAAAGAGAGAGGAAAGCAGAACACTGCACTTAGATCATAGGTGGCTCAGATGACAGCTTTTGGTTTCTCTGATTTTTTACTTAAAATTACCAGAATCAAATCTTGGATAATCCTTCATTGCCTCTTGAATAAAAAGTTTGAAGCATGTGATGCTGTTGACTATATGTGGTGATGTAATAAACTATTGCTGAGTAGGAATGTGTAACTATATGTCCTTTAAAATTAAAATGAGGACACATTCTCATCCTCTGAGTCAGAAGTCTTACAGCTGGAAGATGCAATCCCTTCTTGCACTGATGAACTTCATTCAATCCTGCCTCCAATTATTCAATCAGTCATCATAAATATTTCAATCTAGTAAAGAATATAGATACCTACTGGCTTTTAGAAACCTTTTTTTATCAGATTCTAGAAATCCCTTTTGTTTCAAAGAGGATGCAGTAATTATATTTTTTATTAATATTAAAAATGTAGGGTAAATTCAAGCAATTTTAATATATCTTCCAAAGCACAGTATCTAGCTTTTGATATGAGTTCTATTTATGCTCCACGTAAATGGTTCATAGAGAGATTTATATCAGGCAAAATAGTTAAGTATATTGTAAATAATGTATGTCCCAGGCAATTCATTTGTCTTCTAATTTTGCAGCTTAGCAAGAAAACTGAGACAGCATCAACTTGCCTATGAGGGCAATTTCTTCTACTCACGGCAAGGATTTATAAGAGTGGGCTTCCATGTTGCCTGGGCCTATCCTTTAACGTATTTCTAAGTCTCAAACTTAGATTAAAAAAAAAAAACTGAACAAAAAAGTTCCCATCTATGAACTGAAGAGAACAGAATGAGGGATTAACGTTATTCTGGGAAAATACCACAAACTGAATGTCAGCATAACCACTTGTCTACTCTTGGCATAAATGTCATGGTTTTTGCAGTATTATACCCAACTTCTATCTACAACAGATATAATAACAGCCATAAACCCACTTCCTATTGTTGTTGAAGGAGGGGTGGGAGGTCTAAGAAGGTCCTTGGATCTGGGAAACAGAGAGGTTTATGAACAGTGGGGAGCAGTGCTTTGGCTCTGTGTCTCTGCTGGCACAGAGATACACTGCTGAGTCCCCCACACCTGGGGAGCAGATGCTAAGAGAACAGAAGGAAGTGTTAGGCCGGCTGGGTAGGAAGTTGTTGGAGGTGTCTGTTTCATTGTTAAATTCTTTATCATAGTGGGAGAACAGCAGCTTTGGGGCTTAGCTCGGCTTTTGCTGGTACCAGTACATGAGCTCATGGTTCAAATTCTGAAAACAACTCAGTGTCACTAGTTTTCCCTTCCTGGTAATCTGGTATTTCAGGTTCTGGGTGACCATGGCACACATGTGACCTGGAGAGAGAGAAGGAAAATTTAGAGACAGAGTCAAGAAGGACACAGATGTTCCTGGCATAAAAGGAAGAAATGTAACTTAGGACACAATAGCTTTAGTCAAAGCTGTCCTTCTGACCAGGACTCACCTACTCCAAGGAGACAAAGGGCCACACAGTGGAGAAGCCTGAGAGCCATGGCAGGGCCAGAATGAGAACGAGGCACCTGTCTGTTCCAGGCTCTGATCTCTGGGTTGAGAAGTGGGAGTTCAGAGAGTCCCTGGTCCCTGATAGGTAGATCTGCCTGTGATGACATTGCTGCTGTTGACCTCATCAGGGTCACTCCTGTGTGACATTAGACATAGCTTCCTACGTGGCAGGGGAGTCTGGGCTTGCCTGGATCAGGTATGAAGCGGATGTGGTGTTCCCTTATTTGTCCTTATTCCTGCATCTGCCTCGTGTTCATCCAAGACTCCCCATCTCACACTTCATTTCTTACATCCTATAAGGTAGCTCAGAGGTCCTGCAACACATTAATGGTTTTGGCTAAAGTCTCATTTATACACTTGATGACATAACGTATTTGAGTTCTGTTATCCACATCACAGATGGATGCAAACGATCCCCACCTTGATATAGAAATCAAGCCCAGGATTTCCTCTATCTAGATACAGTTTTCAGAGTATCAAAGAAATTCTCTACAACTTTTGGCTATCAGTGACACCATAAAGCATCCTTGTGGCCAGTAGAAAAGTGTCTAGAACCACCTTTCTACACTGGCCTGAGGAAATCTGTGTAACAGGATGAGATACAATAGGGCTTAGGACTGTATCTAGTTCCTCATTCTCCTCCTACTGGATCCATAACCCTCAGACCATCACATCCCCAGTGTCCTGGCCTCACTAAGAATAACACAGCCCTACTGCAGTATCTGGAAGTGACTTCAGAATGTTCAGGATTGGCTGACATATGTCTATACACAGTGCTAACTCCTGTTCAATACATTTCAAAATCAGACTCTATCGATAAAGGGAGATTAAATTTAATTTGTAATAATTGACCTGGTTATTCTACTCAAAAAAAAGATTTTTAAAAGTATTTGGAAATGGACTTTTGCTCAACAAATGTAACTTAACCTTACCACCCCTATTACCACCATTATCAATGAGCATCCCACAAACAGCAGTAAATGCATTTTTATTCACTATTTTAATTTCCTTCAGGGAGACTTGTTTATCTTATGACAAGAAAGGCTATGAAGATGTGGCCACAATCAGAGTCACAATTCCTTTCAGATGAGACCAGTGAGGTAGGCAAGAAACTGTTGTACTTTACACCAGGATAACACACACACACACACACACTTCAAAATCACTAATGCACAGACTGTTCTTATTAAGGAACCTCAGAAATGCCTCAAATCACAAGTATGTCCACTCACACTGTCTTGAAATGCTCTTGTATTTCAAGGGGTAATTCTGGTTCTCCCTCTCTTCTTTACCTTGTCGGACGAGGCACAAAGAAAGACTTCTGCTTAGAGCTGCCATGAGTTGAGACGAGAGGAGAGAAGGGTGTGGTTTTACACAGGAAGGGAATGACTCTGAAGCACTGTGTCTTGGCTGCTGGCACAGAAATAAACTCCAGAGTCCTCCAGCTCTGAATGCTGGACCTTCAGGGTGGAAAATGTCCCTTCAGTCCTTTCAGCTGAGAATCGCTCATTGGGCATCCCTGAGTCATCCTGTTTATCCTTTCTTAGGAAGTATACCAGAAATTTTATTTCTTTCCCCACAGCACGTCGGTACCAATAAAGAGATGCATGTCCAGAAATTGGGTCACATCTCAGAGTCACAGCTTGTTTCTTCTCTATGACTCTGTAGTTGGGGAATTGAGTGACTCCAGCTGACTCTACAGTGTGTCCTGTGGGAAAAGACAAGAACATGGAATACATGACAAGAATGGAAAGGGAAAGGGCAAACTGGAGATATTCAAATTTCTAAGGACTTACTTGCTCCCAGGAGACAAAGACACACTAAGCTGAGAAGCATGAAAACCATCACAGGATCCAGATAAAACACAACTTTTCCAGATTAGGGAACTTGTAAGTATGAGTAGAAATGGAAGCAAATTATTGTCGCCTTGGCCCTAGAAGGTGTGGCCTGGCAGTGACATCACCCTGTCAGCCAATGTCCACAGTCTCAGGAGCTCCCTCTAGGGAGGTAGGAGCATAGAAGGAAGAGCACGTTTTCTGTGAAGAAGATTGACCCTTGAGGTTGATGGAGAAGAACCGATGCCAATAAAAACAGACCTGTTTGTGCATTTAACTCGGTATTAGCCTCATATATGTCCATGAAGAAATCACTGTCATAGCTCCTGAGTCCAATGTCTAGACTCTACTGCATCCCACTGAGCCCTATCGTCTCTCATGTATCACATCCCTAAAGACTGGGGGCATTTCAACTTAAAGTGCCTATTGTTGCTATTCTTGCTATTTCTAATTATCAGTACTTGTTATCTTCAAGTTCTCTTTTCCCATTCTCTCTTCAATGAGTCCCAATCCAATTTGCTCTCACCAGTCTCAAAATCAGCATGCTCAGAAAATGAAAAATTATCTTCAACTCTGCTCCACCAGTAACCTTCAGGTCGATCCAGCTGAAAACCTTATCGTTTACTTGACGCCTCTGTTGTTGTGGGCTTGAGTTGTCCTTGGCTCTTCTTTCTCTATTGCACCCTATAGCCAATCCACGGGGAAATTCAACTGATTCTATCAACAAAATACACATAGAATCTGTCTATTTTTCATCACCTTCACCGTTAACACTGTACCAAACTCCCATCATCTTTGCCTGGGATACTGCAATAGATTCCCAACTGGTCTCCCTGCTTCCACCTTACTTCCTAACTAGCTGTCAAACTAAGCTTTCTAGGACATGTTGTATCATATCACTCATCTGTTCCAAATCATCTACTAACTGTCAATTTAATTCAGAATAAGAAGTTAAAGCTCCTAGGACTTCAAGGTCTTGTAGCATTCACCTACCCCATTACCTCTCTGACATAACCTCTTAACTCTCTCCCTTCATTTTCTAGTCATGCTGGCCTCCTTGTTGCTCCTTGAGTATCTCTTAGGGCCTTTATACCAGCTTTTCCCTCTGCCTGGAATGCTCTTCCCCCAGATATCTGCATGTCTCTCTACTTCATCTCCTTGACATCTCTGCTCAAAGGTCACTTTCTCATTGGGCCCTACCCTAAAAAACATATGGACGGTTTTGACCCTCCTTACTCAGGAAGCCCTGGTCCTCCTACCTTACTCTGCCTTTTCTTTTCTCCATAGCAGGCATCACCTTCTAACATAATATATATTTTACTGACTTATTATGATTATTGCTTATTTTCTGTCTCTCTTCCTCCCAATAATATGTAAACTTCATGAAGATATGAAGATTTTTAAATGATGTATGCCCAGACCTTGAAACAAAGCCTGAAACTCCTCTGAAAGGAGGAAATGATGGAATTGAATCTTGAAAGAAAATCAGAGCTTCTCAGCTCTTTAAATGTCTGCTGGGATTTTGATAGGGATTGTGTTGAATCCATAGATCAATTTAGAGAGAATTATCACTTTAATAACACTGACTCTTCCAATCCATGAACAGAGACTATCTCTTCAGTTATTTAGATTTTTCTTTCAGCAATGTTTTATAGTTTTTCTCTGTTCACATCTTGCATTCCTTTTGTTAATTTTACATCCACGTGGTTTTATTCCTTTTGCCATTTTTGTGAATTAGATTGTTTTCTTAATTTCATTTTCAGTTTGTTGCTAGTGTATAGAAATACAATTGATATTTGTATATTTTTGTATATTTATCCTGAGATCTTATTAGGTATATTTCTCTGTTAAAAAACAGAACAAAACATGAGAGCCTGGAGCATAGAGCTGCTGAGCAAGCATTTATTTTATAAAAACTGTACCAACAACACTTCAATATTAAGATATCACAAGATTATCTCAACATATAAGCTTCAAGTCAGCTCCCTGGACTTTCCTTTCTATTAACCATACAGGCTCAAAACCATCCAATTATGCAGTGTCTCAGATTTGTTCTGACAGTCTCAGATTGGTTCTGGAAGCACTTGGAATTCTCTAACATGGTTGGAGTTACAGGTGCTGAACTGATGTCTTGTTCCCTGAGCTGATTGAGGAGCTTGGGTTTCCTCCATAGGTCTTGATGCCATGATATGTTCCTTGTCTCCAGCACAGTGACTCATATCATAGCAAGTATCTAATAACAATAGTTTTCAGTGCCATATTTATGGAAGGAATTTGACATTTACTGACATCTTAAACTGTGGCATTAATTGTAAAACGAAAAATATGTTTCTTTTTCTCCCAAGGAAAGAAAATCTCAGTTTCTTAGGGAAGTTTGACCTACATTGTTGGCAATTATAACTTGACTTTCATTCTTTAACACAGCTCTCAATAGTTCTTCCATAGTTTATATAGGACTTTCTTTCATTGATAGAGTAATGGTAGCCTCAAACTCATTTTCTCTCATTACTGTTTGGAGATGGGAGTTAGGTAAAAACATGAGAGTAAGATTTTCAAACAATAATATGAGAGCATGAGTTTCTTGACCTAGTCTCAGATTCACTGGACATGTTGGAGTGTATTAATTTCCTGTGGCTGCTATGCCACATTACCACAAACTGGATTGCTTAAAACAGCAGAGTATTCTCTCACAGTCTGAAGAAGAGAAATCCAAAATCTATATCACTGGGCTGAAACCAAGGTGTCGTCAAAACCTTGTTCCCTCTAGAGGCTCCAGGAGAGAATCTGTTTCTTGCCTCTTCCTGCCTCTGGTAGCTGCCAGGACTCCTTGGCTTATGGCTGAAACACTTCAACCTCTACCTCCGTGGTCACATTGCTTTTTCCTCTTCCGTCTGTGTCAAATGTCCCTCTGCCACCCTTTTACACGGATACATGTGATTTCATTAGGGTCCACCCGGATAATCCAGAATAATTTTCCCATCTCAAGGTCCTTAATTTAACAGCACCTGCAAAGCGTATTTTCGCTGTATAATACAACATTCGCAGGTTCCAGGGATGAGGATGTGGATACCTTTGGGTGGGATGATGGGGTCATTATTCAGCCTAGCGAAAAATACAAAATGTTCTGCTGATCAGTTTGGAGATTTTCATAGGTTAGATGTCATTCTCCTTTAACACTAATGAATCACCTTTAGCCCTTTGTACGCAAATCTGTAACTGGCATTCTTTTCACTGTTGGGCTCCAATGTTTGTCAGCCCACAGAAACTAGCTGTGGTGGAGTCTGTGTGACCCCAGCATGCTTGGGGGCTGTGTGCAGAGGAGACTGAAGGGGCAGTGCGTACATTTGGAACTGGTAGAACTAAACACCTTGGGAGGCATCATTGTGGACTCTGTTTATGTATCAGGAAGCTGACAGTGGACCCACAGCTTTCTAGGACGGCTGACACAAGCAAGCAGACAGCAACAGCCAGTGAGGGCTACACTGAAGAGGCAGACCCCCTGTTAGAAACGGGATAGAGAGAATTCAAATATTTCTTAAGACAAGAGTTCAAAAACATCCAGAGAAAAATGTCTCTGGTTCTACCATGTTTCTATTCTTCTAGTTATTCACATGTGTTGTGGAAATGATCAAGTGGAATGTTACAGGCAAGTTGAAATTACTAGTATTAAAAATGAATCTCTGGGAATGTAAAATGGTACAGAAATTTTACACATAACAATAATTTTTTAATGTCCGTAAAAAAATAAGGATATTCTCATGATATAACCCAGCAATCTCACTCCTGGCATAAATTTATCACGGAGAAATGAGAACTTATGCCCGCATAGAATTCTGTACATAAGTGTTTATGTATAGCTGCTTTACTTGCACTAGTCAAAAAATAGAAACAACTGAAATCCCCTACAATAGGTAAATGGCTAAACAAACTCTGGTACATCCATGCCATGGACTGCTACTCAGCAATAAAATGACAAAAATGAGCTATTGATAAATGTAATGACTCGGACGCATCTCAAGGGCAATATGCTGAGCAAAAGAGCCAGTCTCCAAAAGTCCTTGACTGTATGATTCCATTCATTAAACCTCAAAATGACAACACTATAGATCTGGACAGTAGATTAGTTGTTCCCAGGGGTTAGGGACGGTGTGTGTGTATGTGTGTGTGTGTGTGTGTGAGAGAGTGATTACAAAGTGAGGGAGACTTTGAGGTGTTGCAATAGTTCTGTATCCTGACTGTGGTGGCAGTCATATGAACTTTTGCATGTGTGATAAAAATGATTTGGAACTGCTTGCACACCTGGTGCCCATGTCAATTTCCTGGTCTTGCTATTTTGGTATAACTATGTAAGATGTAAACATTGGTGGAAACTGGATGAAGGGTACACTGGTCCCCTTTGTTCTATTTTGCAACTTCCTTTGAATCTACAACTATTTTTTATTTTATTTATTTATTCTTTTGAGGAAGATTAGCCCTGAGCTAACATCTGCTTCCAATCCTCCCCTTTTTTGCTGAGGAAGACTGGCCTTGAGCTAACATCCATGTCCACATTCCTCTACTTTATATGTGGGATGCCCACCACAACGTGGTTTGGCAAGCAGTGTGTAGGTCAGCACCTGGGATCCGAACTGGCAAACCCTGTGCGGCCAAAGTGGAACGTGAAAACTTTACCACTGCGGCACCGGGCCGGCCCTATACCTATTTTTAAATGAAAAAATTTTAACAAAATGAACCTTTGAAAATGAGAAAAAAAATGGTTTGTTACAATTGAGAAGACAATTATGGGAAATTTATAATGAAAATGATTAGGATAAATTGGAAAGGGCTGGGTGGTTCTGAGGCTTTAATCATGGCCTGTTTAGCCATTCTTATCATCCTGATGGTGAAGGGGGGATGTCTAATCATAACTGAAGATAACCCAAGCTAGACGACTATCACTGTGCAATGCTGCACAGTTTTAAGCTTACATCATCACTCGAAAGCTCAGTGGGTGACATTCATCCTCAATCTTGGACTCAGTCAGCCTCTGTGACAATTTGTGAGGAATGCCAAAAACCAGCCCCTGATTGCCTTCCTACAGACAGTTTCCTAATGTGATTCTTCGTTACAGTTTGTTCTCACCTTCCCTGGGGACAGTAAAACACCAAGCCCAGGTCCTTGTGCTGATAGGGGAGAAGCCTGGACAGACTGCTACAAGGGCTGGTGGCTAGAGCCAGAAGGGGAAGCCAGGGTTTCTGCATGGAGAGGGGGTGACTCTGCAGCGCTGTGGATAAGCTGCTGGCACAGAGATACATGGCTGAGTCCTCGGGCTCTGTGCACTGGATCTTCAAAGTTCAGAACGATCTGTCAGGCATCTCAGCTGAGAACCAGTCCTTGGGCATCCCTGTCTCATCGATAGGAGATTGATTGCCAAAGGAAATCAGAACCTCCAGTCCCTGTAATAAGGTCTGTCTGTACCAGAAAAGGGCAGTGTGGCTTGAAATTGGCTCACATCTCAGAGTTACTGTTTGCCCTACTTTTGTCACCTGGTGCCTGGGTTCCTGGGTGACTCCAGCATCTGTGGGCTCTGTGGAAGGGGAAAGAATAAGAAAAATAATGGAGTCACATTAGGGAAAATTAGCATGAGGATGTCAAATATTCTGAGGACTCACCTACCCCCAGGAGACAAAGGACCACACAGCAGAGGGTCCGGGTACCCATGGCCAGGTGGTCAGATGTGGAACAGCCCAGATCAGGGCCCTTGAGAACATGAGCAGAGAAGTGAGTTTTGGGACACTCTAACCCCATGAGATGTGTCTGTCAGTGACATCACTGAATGAGCCGCCACATTCAACTCATGGGCTCAATTCAGAGAACGAGGCTGCATCTCTGTGAGGTGAATCAGACAGGACTGAAATCAATTGAAATTGATCAGAGACACAAATTCACACATCCAGAGGCTCCCTGAAGATTTTTTTTGGTCTCATCAATTCCAAAATCAAATATGTTTAGAATTAATTTTAGAATTAATTATTCTAGCCCATTGTACCCAAATTGAATAATTTTGGTATATCGGTTCCAAAACAGAGACTAATACCTTCTCTATACTAACTCTCCTCTAGAGCCTGTCACCTTTTTTCACTTGAACTTCAAATTCCAAGTATTTAAAGAGGAATTCATTGTACTGTTGCAAGTCAGCCTCTCTGAGAGCTCTCATATTCTTCCACTGGCAGCCCGATGCTCCTGGTCATATACACACACTCAGAATCATCCATCAGTTGGTTAGGAGTTGGGCTATGAGTTCTCCTGGAAGAACAAGAATACCAACTGCATTGTCAGGACATCAGGGGCTGAGCTGATGCTTTTGAGAACTGATTACATCTGAAAGCTCTTATTTGCGGTGAAAGACCTTTCTGAATTTATTTATCCTTGAGCTCCATTCAATTCCCAAAGCCTATATTAATCACCCACATTTCTCTATCTCCACCATGCAATGAGCAGCGTAGTTTCTTATTCTTGAAAATTAGCAAATAAAATGCTCTAGAGTTGATTTAAATCTCATTCTTCCTCTTAGAAAAGCTCAAAGCTTTTAGTCATTCATACCTGGCCTTTTCCTTAGAAAAGAGTCCTGATGCCACAAGCCCACTCCCTCTCGTGGAGGAGGTTACCAATTGCTGAAAGAAGCCTCTGCTTCTTGGGTTGGTCAATTAAGTTATTTGTTAACCAAGAAGAAGGATCAGTTCAAGCCCATAGTTTGTGGTCACACAGAGATGTACTGCTGAGTCCCCTGGACCCAAGGAGCACGTGCCAATTTTAAACAGCAGAGAGTTTGTAGGCTGGATTGTGTGGACTGAGGCACCTGTTTCTCTATGGGGTATGTCCTCTTGGTTTTTGTTGGACCCAGAAAGTAAAACTGTGCCCATTATTCTGCTTTCAAAAAGATCGTTGTTTGTTCCTTCCCTGTTACCTGGTACCTAGGTGTGGTGGGCAGAATGATGTCTTCCCAAAGATGTCCACATCTAATCCCTGGAATCGTGAACGTGTTTGTTGTCTTATGTAACAAAGGGGAATTAAGGTTCTAAATGGATTAAGGTTGCTAGTCAGCTGACCTTAATATAAGGAGAGTAGCCTGGATTTTCCATGTGGGCCCAGTGTAATCACAAGTCCTAAAATGAGGAAGGAGGAGGAAATGGAGGCAGAGTCAGAGGATGCAGCATGGAAAAGACTTGACTGGTCACTCTGGGCTTTGGAGATGGGAGAGGGCCATGAGCCAAGGAATGCTGGTGGCTTCTAGAATCTGAAAAATGCAAGAAAACACATTCTCCCCTAGAGCCTCCAGAAGGAATGCGACCCTGCTCACGTCTTCAGTTTAACGCAGTTTGATCCATTTTGGACTTCTGACCTTCGAAATTGTAAGATAATAAATCTGTATTGTTTTAAGCCAGAGAATGTGTGGTAATTTGTTAGCACAGCAATAGGGATCTAATAAATCACAGTATCCATGGGACCATGGGTGAGAGAGGCAGTAGCTAGATACAAGGTCCGTGGGCAGACTGATGCACAATCTGTAGGAAGAACTTGAATCAGGCCAAGGGAAGCCCAGGCAGGAAACTTCTTATCTCTGCTCAGACTTCATCTGCTTCCAAGGGACACAGGGGAGTCTGGAGTGAATGACAAAGTCAGAACTACCCTGTGGCATCTTCCTGTTGGAGAAAAAGTTCCTGGGGAGAAATTCTATGCTGGCCCACCCCAGTCCCTGCCTGGTGAGTGGATGTGCGGTGCTGTCCCTGTGACTGTCAGCTCCCCGGGGCCAGTCTCCCTCTGATGTGGTCCAGGGAAGCACCAGCACTTCTCCTGCTCTACACTCCACAGCACAACACAGCAGGGGGGCTGGCCTGGGCCTGTCTGCTTTTCCCAGCCCAGAACATGCAAGCTTCACCAGCCCAACTGCTTGTATCCCCACATCTGAAGCAAACTGGGAGGAATGCCCACTGCTAGCACACCTGCCATTCAGAGCCCAGTTCAGAGCTCCATTCAGAGAAAAACCAACTATAGAATCAAGGGAGAAGAGCTGGTCTCGAACTCCTTTTCAGCCATGGTTCAAGACATCTGCGACTCCTTAAATCTAATCCCAACCCCATGGTTTTCCCTAATCCTCTCCTTCCAGGGAATGCTCTCAGCCTCTCCACATTGACTCTAGATGATAACGCAGCCACAGTGCCTCCTAGTGGCCAGTGGGCAGAAACAGCACAGATGTGCTCTCCTGCCAGAACCTAAGGGTGTTGTGCTTTGTTTCACTGAGTACAGGAGATATGGGTATTATGATTTGTTTGATATTAGAGGGTCAATAAATAGTATTATCTTATTATAGCTTACAACGGAACCACCTGAGAGTTAGACGTTGCAGTCAGAGAGAGATGACAATGTCAGTTTTAATATTGGTAAATAGCGGGGCACAGATATGAAACCAAATGGGCTGGCTAGCGCTATGCTGAGTCAGAATTTAACTTATTTTCTCTCCCCTCCAAATTATGGGCTGACCCAGTATAGAAAAGAAAGTTCTCCACTAATCTTAGTGCATGTTGGGAAAACACAGAAGAATTTCTCTCTTCTCTAGGTAGTGAGAAAGAAAGCAAGTAAAGGAAGAGACACCAAAGTAAGATGAAGAGATAATAAGATAATTTATTTCCCTTCTCATAGAGAAGATTCAGCAAGGAATAGAAAGATTAGAACAGGAGGATTACGTTAGGGAAATCCCGAAAATGAGGACTGTGGTATAACCTACTGTCCCAAGAGAATGCATTTAAGTGGGAAAGGTGGATGGTTTCATGTCAATTATTCTCCTCAATTCCAACCACTTCTCCTTGGACAGACTCATAAAAAATAGCACAAATGTGTCACAGCAGAGCTGCAATGAAATGAATTGCAAGTCATTCTGTACTCTCTGACCAATTCTCAATATTCACTCCTTGTTGGTTTTCCATCTTGTCAAATGGTCCAAGGGAACCATAAGCAGTGGTTATGCGATAAAAGGAAAAAAGGAAAAAAGTGACGTAAACAAATAGATTTCTTTTGATTTTCCACAATTTGATTATAAGTATCCTTTAGGTTTTTAAAAATACTTTGCATGAAATTATTTTTAAGTGTAGCATCTCTATGCCATTTAAGTTATATATCAAAGACATCATAGACTAAGAATCTAACATTAGTTTATTTTTCTTTAAAATTTAAAATAAATGTATTTTGACCTTAATCCCAGTAATTGCCAATAATAGCACCCAAATCAACCCTTCTGTTGTCATCTAACTAGTTGGGTAAAAATAGCAACATCAGAAAGTTCAAGTAATTAATGTTCTGAAATGTAGTGAGGGATGCTAGGCTGGGATCCTGGGGAGGGGGAGTCCCCAGGGAGGGGGGCTCAGCAGTCCCTTTGCCCTTGGGGGCTTCTGCCTGCCCTGACTCAGCCCCCAAGAGATGACTCGGAGGTCAGGGGGACAAAATTCAGAGCAAATGTGAAACATTGATGAACTCAGTGTACAGAGGAGCTGGAGGGAGAGCTGTTCTTTAGGGGATCCAGGACATCTCACGCCTGGAATTCTGATTCAGGTGGCCCCAGACTGTTGATACCCTCATGCACTTGGCTGAAGCAAAATAAAATTCTCTCTGGAGGGAGGTCCGTGTCCATCCTAGACAAAAATTATTTCTACAAGTTTAGTGTCAGAAACAAAGTCAATAATCAGATTCATAAGGAAATATACAAGCACCGTGAAAATACAAACATCATGACTGAAAAGCAGCAGAGAAAGTAAATCAACAAAAATCGCCACACAGAGATTTCAGATGTGAAAATGATCAGACAGACTCTGAAACACCTATGTTTCCTATGTTTAAAGAGAAAAAGGATAATCTTGGAAAATGTTATTAGAGAATTAATAACTATAAAATGTGGTGCAGCAGATTGGAAAACGAACCAAATGAAAATTCTGACAAGTAGATGGTGGGCAGCTGTGTTCATCACTGACTGAGGTTTTGTCAGATAACTTTATTGGGTGGAGGTGTGGGCGGAGGAGTTGAGGATACAGACAATGAGTGAGTGGGCATATGTTAGGATCTGCAGTCTCGGTTGGATCAGGAGGGAAGCGAAGCAGGCAGGGCTGGGGGTGGACAGTGACAGAACCTTCAGGGGAATCTCAGTGAGCTGCTTTCCGATTAGTTCCCACCAATACTTCAGAATGGTTTCTAGTGTTATCTCAGAGAATCCAGGCACAAGTTAGAGTAGAGGAGACGGCCCCCCTCCCAAAGGGTGAGTTATCAGAAGGGGTGATTGTGTAAGGGGCAATTGGTTGTTTTAGAAGTTCTTACTAACAACTATTTTAATGCACTAAGGAACTATTTTAAGGCACTAAAGCAGACAGCTGGAAATGTCCTCAACAGCCTATGCACTGGCTGGCTCAGCCTAGAGATGGTGTTGAACTATGTTGGTTACAGTGAAGAGTTAGACCTCTCTGGTGAAAGGAGAATTATTTTGAGCTAAGATTTATGACTGGTTTCCAGGATGTCTATCTATGTGTGTTCCACTGAAGTTGGAAAAGAGTTGACTAAAATAGCTGAAATTATTATCATTATCATTAACAATACCATTATCAACACACTGCTACAAAAACAGGAAAAAATATTTTCCAAACACATGCTATGTGTTGAGACTTTGATGCAAAAACCTTCCTGAGTGAGAGCAGAGAAGCTTGAGAGTGAAGGATATTGATTCAAATCATTTAGATGGTGATACAACCACAGAGGGAGAGCCCGCTGTTCACTACTCTCATATCATTACCATGTGTATTATTAATGTTCATTGAACATGTATCATGATTGTGTATTTTTATGGGAGAACAACCATCACTAGCTCCTGAGGTCTGAGTCTGTGCTAAGTCACTTTCAGTTTTGCATCTTTGAGTTGTCACCAAGAAGTGCTTTAGGTGGGGGAGGAAAGGCCTTCCCCACTTTGTCTAGCCACCTATTGAGCAGGGGGAGCAGGCTGTGCTGAGCTAGTCTGGCAGGGTCCATCCCCCCGCAGCTTCTCTAGTGTCCTCTGAGCAGATGCTCCTTTCTGTACACCTGCCTTGGATTATGCAGGCAGCCCCACCGAAGCCCCATTACACTCTCCACCAAGTATAGGCTCCTTTATTTCAGGCAAGGTCAAGTTCCTGGCTCCCTGCTGTGGCAAACACACCTGCGTACCAGTTCATGTGAGAAGACTATGATGAACCCTTCCTATGACAACAGTAACTCTGATTCACCAAATAATTTCCCTGATGCAGGGACCAAACAAAGACTGTCTCTCCCTTAACCCTCTCTTTCCCGGAGGATATCAGGGGCTCACTCAGTGGATCCACAGTGCCCTCTCATGACCATTTGGGAAGGAGCTCTAGTGACACTTCCCAAGCAGGTGGGTACCATCTACATTAGGCATCAGGATGACCCAGGACACAGCACAACTCTTGCTGATTTGATGCTCACCTCTCTCAAGCTCACCCTTTGCATGTGGTTGTGACGGAGGCATGAAGCCAACATTTTTCAAAAAATAATAAAAATTCTAAGTCTCATCAATTAGTGTTCTAGGAAAGGGTATACTGGACAGTCATTAGATGCCAGCTGCCCTGGGAAGGGGTTGGGACCTTGGGCAAAGGACTTTCTTTGACCCAACGTAATTTCTGGAGAGGGCTGAGGGTGGAGTCCATCAGCCAAAAAGTCTTCTAATCAGCCGGGGAAATAAATCCATCATTTCCATGGAGAGGGAACTGCCTACTCATATATCTTCCTTATTTGAACACCTTGCTCAAATCTTTTGCTGTTTTTTTTTTGTTTAAATTGAATTACTTATCTTTTTTATTATTGATTTGTAGGAATTCTTTATATTATAAATACATATCCTTTCTCAGATATCTATGTATCTCTCTCTATTTTTTCTTAATATCTTTTGATCAACAGCATTTTTAGAATTTTGATAAAGAAAACTTTACATTTTAAAGATGAGAACATCTTTGTCCTCTGTAAGAAATCTTTGCCTACTCCAAGGTCATAAAGAGGATTTGCTATGTTTTCTTTCAGAAGTTTTAGACGTCAGAAGATTTATGCAGATCATTGAAGATGCTGATCCATCTCATATGAATTTTTGTTTATGGAAAGGGTCAACAAACATTTTCTGTAAATGGTCTGATTGTAAATATTTTTGGTTTTGTGCACCAGCAGTCTCTGTCCCCCCTACTCAACTCTGCCATCAGAGGGCATAAGCAGCCAGAGGCAATATGTAAATGAATGTGCATGGCTGTGTTCCAATAAAACTTTATTCATGGAAACGGAAATCTGAATTTCATATAAATTTAATATGCCACGGAATATTATTCTTTTTATTTATTCAACCATTTAACAGTGTGCAAACCACTGTTGGCTTCTGGGCCGCATGTGAACAGGCAGGGGTCGGATTGGGCCTGTGGGTCTTAGTTTGCCCTCTCCTGGGTTGTGGGGTGAGACAAAGACTGAGATCCATTCTTTCTCCATGTGATACACAGTTTCTCCAGCACCATTCGTTGTTGAAAATTTTTCCCTCTTTGTGCTACTTTTAGTGTTTGATCTAGGGATTACAAAATGCGGTTTTAACTTACTATAGTCTACCTTTAAAAACATTCTCTTAACTGTAGGTTTTTCATAAACGCCGTTTATTAGGGAACAAGGTTATCAATTACACCTAATTTGCAAATAGTCTTTATTGGGAATGGATGTTAGATTTCATCAAATGTTTTTTGAGCACCTATAGAGAGGACCCTATGATTTTCATTTTTTTAGCATTTGATGTGGTGAATCACACTGACAGTTTTCTGAGTGTTAAGCCGACTGCACGTTACTGAGACAAACTCCACTCGATAATGCCATCTTATCCTTTTAGATGTTGTTGGATTCGACATACTAGATTTTAAAAGGATTATTAATCAGTATCACAAGGGATATTGGTCTGCGGTTTTCTTTTCTTGTAATGCCTTTGTCTGGTTTGGTCCATAGCAGTGCCGGCCTCAGGATGCACAGGGGATTATTCCTATTCTTCAGTTTTCCCCAAGTACGGCTTTGGTGGCATCCTACCAATTGTGATATGTTATATTTTCACTTTTATTCAGTTAAAAACACCTTAAATTTCTCTTTTGATTTGTTCTTTGCCCCCTGGGCTATTTACAATATTGTTATTTAATCCAAATATTTTGGATTTTTCCAGAGTTCTTTCTATTGATCTATATTTTGGTGCCTCTGTTGTCAGAGAACACACTTTGCATGACTTGAGTTCTTTTAAATGTATTGATACTTATTTTATGCGTGGAGTCTATAGTCCATCCTGGTACATGGTCAGCGTGTCCTGGAAAAAGACATGCATTCTGCTGCTGTTGGGTGAAGTATTCTGTAAATGTCAATGAGGTCAAGTTGGTTGATAATGTTGTTCATGTCTTCTACATCCTTACTGATTTCTTTTTCTCAACTTGTTCAATCAGTTACTGAGAGGTGTTGAAATGCCTGACTGTAATTGTGGATTTGACTATTTCTCCTTGCACTTCTCCCCGTTCTGCTTCAGTATTTGAAGCTCTGTTTTTAGATGCATAAATCTTTATGATTGCTGTGTCCTCCTGACAGATTGGCCCTTTTATCATTAGGATAAGACGTGATTTATCCCAGATGATATGCTCTGCTCTGCTCTGAGATTTACATTGTCAGATATTAATATCGCAGCTCCAGCTTTCTTTTGATGAGTGTTAGCATGGTCCATCTTTTCCGTCCTTTTACATTTTACATTCTGAATCTTTCTAGTGCATTTCTGGTAGGTAGCATATAGCCGTTTTTCTCTTTTATTCAATATCACAATCTATAATTTTTAATGAGAGCATGTAGACTATTTAGGTTTGATTTGATTATAGATCTGGTTATGTTTGTGTCTATCATCTTGCCATTTGTTTTCGATTAGCCCCGTCTCTGTTTTGTTCCTTTTTCCTTCCTTATATACCTTCTTGAGGATTAATGGAGCATTTTTGTAATAATTCATTTTGCCTTTTTTGCTGAGTAATTAGCCGTGACTCTGTCTTGTTATTTCAGTGGGGGCTCCAGGGTTTGTAGCTTGCATTTCGCCCTTCACACAGTCTCCCGTCCGGTGCTGATGTTCTGCTTCACGTGGATTATGAAAACCTTCCAATGGTGCAACATTCAACCCTTTATGCCCTCCCTGTCTTACTATTGTTGCCATGAACTGTACTTTTACAGTAAACCCCACACTATGTTGGAATTATTTTGATGCAAACAGCCAATTATCTTATAAAGAAATGTAAATGTGAAAAACTTGCCTTTGGGCAGTAACACATTAGGCTGCTTGAAGGGGTCCCACAGCACACTGAAGCATTTTTTTCCCTCTGTGTTTCACTATAAATTGTTCATTGTTACATCTTCCAGTGCATTCATCTTTTCTTCTGTAATCACTGATCTGCTGCTAACCCCATCCAGTGTATTTTTCATCACAGAAATGTATTTTTATCTCTGAAAGTTTGATTTGAATCTCTTTATATCTTGCCCATCTCCACTTGACTTTGAATATGTGGGATATGGTTATAATAACTGGTTAATATAATTGTCCTCCAGTTTTATCATTTGGGTGTTTGTCTCTATTCATTGATTCATTGATTTTTCTCCCCATTAGAAAGGAGACTTTACTACTTCTTTACATGCCTGTCATCTTTGATTAGCTTTGTCTTGTGATACAGTTAAGTTACCTGGGAATAAAAGCTAAAAATTACTAGTAGGTATTTTTTTTTTTTTTGAAGAATTTGGCAAGATGATTCTGAAATACATGTTACAAATACAAAGGGTTAAAATTCCTTAATAAAAATGAACAAACCTTGAGGAATTAGACTACCAGATATCAAGAAATATTATAAAGCTATAATAAATAAAACAGTGTGCTCTTAGTACAAGAGCTGACATAACAGACAATATGACAGAATAGAGATGCAGGAAAACAGACCCACACATACACAATGACTGATTTAGGACAAGAGTGATTTTATAGAACAGCAAGAAAATTTTATCCTTCAACAATAGTATTAGATAAGTTGGGTCACCATGTGGAAAAATATAACTCTATCCCTTCCTCATTTCATATATGAAGAATTAATTCCATTCACCTTACAGATCTAAATGTGAAAGTTTTAAAATAAAAATAATGTAGAAGGAAATATAGGAAAACATGATTATTTTGAAGTAGGCAAAAACTTCTTAGACAACAAAATACAAAACGCAAACCAAAAATCAGGAAGAATGGAATGATTTTGGATTAAGACTTTCTGTTTATCAAAAGATATCATTAAGAGCGCCAGTCCCAAGGCATTGTGGTGAACGTTGGCTCACTCTACTTCGGCGGCCTGGGATAGCAAGTTCAGATCTCGGCCATGGACCTACAACACTCATCGGCCATGCTGTGGTGACTCATATTCAAAATAGAAGAAGATTGGCACAGATATTAGCTCAGAGTGACTGTCCCTCAGCAAAATAAATAAATAAATAAATAAATAAATAAAAATAGTCATCATTAAGAGCATGGAAAAGTAATCTGCAGAGTGTGTGTATATGTGTGTGCATGCCTGGGTGCATGCCAACTGAAACACCCATTTGCCTCTGATGAGAGTGTAAATTTGTTTAGTCACACCCATTAACAAGAGTTTGTTATAAAGGTTCTGAAACTTTATAATTTTACAAGAGAATATTTCACTATATCTGAGACTAAGCTCTGATAGTCAATCACAGCTAGAATCTTGAAATGTATAAATGAATCCCAGAAATCCATAAGCCAAATTATCTGGCCCAGTGTGTGGAAGGTTATTTCTTGACCTCCTCCTGTCAGAAAAACAGCAGAACCCAAAGCACTTGTTCCCCTTGATGAGGGAAGAGTGATTCTGGGAGCCATGAGGAGAGGTGAGTTTATGAGGGTTTGTGGAGAGGAAGGAAGTGACTGTGCCACGCTGTGGCTAAGCTGCTGGCACAGAGATACACGGCTGAGTCCCTCTGCTCTGCACGCTGGATCTTCAGAGTGGAGTAGGATCCCTTGGGTCTCTCAGCAGAGAACCGATCACTAGGCATCCCTGATGTGTCTGATGCAAAATCATTCTGAAAATAAGTCAGAAACTCCATATTCTGCCCCGGTGTCTGTCGGTACCAGTAAAGGCGGGTGTGTTCAGAAATTGGATCACACCTGAAAGCTACATCCTCTCCATACTTTGTGACTCTGTGCCTGGGGGACTGGGAGACTCCAGTGTCTGTGTGACCTGTGGAGGCAGAAGTTGGGAACAGAATGAGGAAAACAATTGTAATCATCACACACATACACTGAAACTGCTTGGTTTTCTGAGGACTCACCTGCTCCCAGGAGACAGAGCGTCAGGCAGCAGAGCAGCCTGGTGCCCATGGCAGAGTCAGGGCAGGAATGGGAGGTTCAGCAGGTCAGGACCCTTGTGAGCATGAGCAGAGGAGGAGGGATGTCTCTTGTCCCCACCAGGCAGTTCCTATAGTGACATCACTGAGCCTCAGGATTACCAGATATTAATGAATGAATGAATTAATTAATTACATCTAAGATTCCAGCAACTCTGAGATGCGCCATTCTAGTATGAACCATTAAGAAAGAAAAAAAAAATACTGTCATTCATAATAAGAAATGTTAAAAGTCGAAAAATTGCAAAGCATAGCATTCAAAGTGGATTTAAATATTCACTGATTCTGTTAGGTTTCTTTGCTGTCACCCCTCAGAGCTCCAGTGTTCTGTTGTCGGGACCCCGTACTCACTATCTGGCGGTCTTCTCACTTCTCTCATTCTTTTCACATTGTAAGCTGGACATTTTCACCTGAAGTTTAACAGCACTTCACACGTGCAGTATAAAATGCTGGCTTGATCACATTTCCTCTGAACTCTCCTATTCGTGACCTCGATCATGCATTTGCTTGTTCCTGTCCCTGGTTTTGGCAGAGGCAGGATTCGTGGGGTGGTTGGATGGGAACATTGCCATGTCCTTATCCTGACAGCAGTTTGAATTCACATTTCAGAGCCATGAGAGATGAATGGTGCCTTTGGCAGGTACCGACCTTAGTTAGAATTGTCTATTCATTCTGGAGGTAAAAAGACAATTCCCTCTATTAATTCATTAATCTCCATGCTGCTTTTTGTCCTCCTCTCATCATGGTGCCTCTTGTGTTTCTAGGTCACTTCTAAAATAAATAAATGTTCCAAAACCTTACATTCATAAGGACTCAGAACTGTTTTACGCTAAACATTGGGGGAGAGTTAAACAATAAAAATGGGGTGGTGGGTTGAACCGACTGTTGGGGCTCCTAACAGGCTGCATTGTGAGAAATTAATTTCTCATTTTCATTCCTGGAATAATTTTCAAAGCCTCATCGGTGGCCCCCTTCACAGGAGGAACAACAGTCACAATCCTTCCCAAAGAGGAGAATATTCCTCTAACCTCGTTATGCGGGAAAATGGACCTGTTTCTGCCCATGAGAGTCTCCTTGAACACTGAGCGGTTTGTTGCTGTGCCCCTTAAACATCGAAACTGTGGTTCCTTCAGTCTCATCATTTGTCTCTTTGTCATCACCTCACCAGGAAGAGGGATAATACAGATTTTAACTTCCCTTTCGAAAAACGCCATCCCACCTTCCAACAACCTAAGTAAAACTGATCAGAACCAGTTTGGATGTGAGTTAACACTGTTCCTCCACATTTCACAAACATGAAGCGACCACTTAGCTGCCTCTCCCGTCTCCCTCTTTTAACAATAGCTTCTCACAGAGCTCCCTTCCCTGGATTATCCACATTCGTGTCTCTGCGGCATCTTGTGATAGGAATAATTTCCTCAAAGCTCAGCATCTCTGTGTCCTGCCACTGATCAGCCACCTCTAGTCCCGGTCCCTTGCCAATGTCATGATGCGTGTACCTCCAGTGGTATAGGACACACATGGACCCTCCTCCCTCTGGTTTCTGATCTGATGAGTGACAACCCCAAATGGTTCTAGACCTCCCCTTCCTCAACCTCCAGTAACCTTGTGGCTCCTATGTCCTCCCATACAGATGCAAGCAGATTGTCTTTTGGAATCTTGCTGCAGGATTTATTATCTCTGAGAACAATGCCGAGGCCATTACCCTTTCTGAACCTCAGCCTCCTCAACTGTAAACAGAGTGAACACCCCCTCACAATGTTTATGAGGACTAACTGAGAGACTGTAGCATCTGGTAGGCTCAATAAACATCCATCCTTTCCTCCCTCCCTGCCTCCTCATGTCAGGGTGTGTGGCTGGAGCTCTCAGATCTCCAGGACTGTGAGAGATGGAAGAACTGGACTCGTCAACTAGGTGTTGGGTGGGGAGAACTTGAGAGCACAAAGAAGTCAGTCACTTTTGGAAAGATGTGGGGGAACTTAGGTATTAGTCAGGAAAAGTATAAGACAATGAGGACAGAGCGTTAATGCACCTGTCGACCTGCATCAAGAAAGATGAGGCAGTGAATGGAGTAAGTTATACCTAAATCTACCAATCTGAAAAAATAAAGTCCAAAGTAGATTAATAGAAAAAATATGCATGTGACAGTTAATGTGTGCAGGTGGCTCCACTTTTGTAGTTGTATTTGGGTAGACAGGTTTGCATGAGCATAGAGAAGAGGAGTTTAAGAAACACACCAAAGTGTTAATGTTGGTGACTCACCGCAGGTGAAATTGGATAGGACTGTGTTTGGAGAGGTGAGAGCATTGTTAAAAATTTAACATTTTCTTTATACATTGTGGACTTTTTTTTAAATTTTAAAACATAGCTTTACCACCTGAGAGCTTTCAATTCAGACCCTTGATCATGTAGCAGAATTTGTGGTTTCTCCATGGGCAATGTCCAGAAAGGCACTGGCCATGGAACATGTTATAAACACCCTTTTTCTTTGAATAAGCCGATTGTAAAAATGTGCAAACTCCCGGTGCCTATGGCTGGCCCCTGACTAGTGAGTTGGGCGAACAGTGAGGTCGACACATTTGATGTTGACTTCAGCTTGTCCTGACTATGAATTGTTGTGGCTTCTACCCCTAACACGAGGGTATGGAAGCTCTGACCCCTTGTTCTAGAACAAGCTTTGAATAATCCCCTAATTTGGAAATGAAGGCTAATGAGTATACTCTAGTGACTACATTTCCAAACTCAATAAAAATAAGTTACATCTTTACATTTTCACAGGCTCTAGAAATGCCCATCTTTTATTTCTAATTCAAGTAGCAGTACCGTTACAATGTTGAAGGAGATGTTATTCCAGTGTTCATCAACAGGGCACAGCTTTCTCAAATACAGTTTTCACAAATGAGTGGGAAGAAATGCTGTCCCTAGAGAAGATATTCTAACTCCATTTGTTTTAAGGTGGGATTTTTTTGAAATAAGTAGTCTATTTTTGGTCTTCACTGCCTAAAGAGATGAAACTGCATTAGTCTTTAAAGCATTGATGTGAATCATTCTGGCAAAATTGGAGCTTTGCTCTATCCTCGGACCAAAGTTGATTGTGTATTTGATTATTTCCTCCAAGAAAGACTCTCACAATTCTTCAAGGACTAACACATGGCCGCTCTCTATAAAGGATCCTCTGCCATCACAAACAGCCTCTCCCATTTGGCAAAGTAGGCAGAGGCGGGATAGGGCCCTGCAGAGCATCCTGCCTCACAGTCAGGGTGTGAGCTGGAGGAAGCCAGGGTACAGGGACGAGTGCCCGGCAACATGTAGATGTGGGCATCCATGACACAGTTCAGGGTATCAGGCCTCATGGCCTCTAATTTATCCAAGAGATATTTGTGCCTTGGGAAAACCCTCCCTAACATACTAGAGAAGCCATTTTCTTTCCTTCTCCATCATCTTATAATACAGTTTTTGATATTTTGTTTCTGATTATTCTGCCAGTGATTAGGTTTCCCATGTGGGAGACTTCAAAATCCATGGGGCCTGTGAGGGAAGGAGACTGAAGGAAGAAACAAGTCAAGGAAGCTGATGAGAAGTTATGAAGCGGCAGCCCTGCAGAAAGGCTTGGGATCCAGTCACACAAGCCCATGAGAGGGATTTGTCATCTGTCTCAGGATTCACCTATCTCAGTTGACAAAGGGATAGAAGGTCTCTGTTAACTGTGACGGCCTGAATAGGAACCTGGGTGGTCTTCCATGATTCATTCATTCCCTAAAGACTGTCCACTGGTGCCCAGAACTGCTGTTGGTACTTGGAATAACACAGGGATTAAAGACATCCACATCCCTGTGAAGTGAGGTTTACAGTCTAGGGTGGGAGGGGCTTTCTTTGAATAGTCATACAAGTTCATGTAAAATGACAACTGTGCTAAATGCTGCTGAATAGTATAAGCTATGAGCCCTGATAAGAAGGGGTTTGACCACTAATACAGTGAAGAAATGCTTCCCTAAGGAGGTGGTGGTTAAGCTGAGATCTGGGTCAGGAGAATGTCAAAGGAGAGACCCGTGCTGACAGAGAGAACATGGCCTGGGAGTAGAGAAGCCTATTGGAGGGGAGAAGCAGGGTGCATATGAGGAACCAACTGAACCGAGGCCAGTGTGGTCGAAGCAGAGATGAGGGTACAGGGACAACCGAGAATAGACACAATGGGGACAAAAGCTGACGACTGAAATGAAAATGGTATCATGAAGACAGAGTCATAAAACACCAGCAGGGAAAAGAACATAGACCTGAGGTGTCCAGTTGTCTGCATGCATCCTATTTCAGATAAACTTTCCTTTCTGTAGGCAGCTGGTGAGATAAATTCCTCTGAAAGTCCCAAGTTGTGATCGCTTCAATCATGGAGCAGCAAAAGGGGTTGGAGAAGGTTGAGTCCCCTGAGACCCTGGTGCTCGCCCAGCTGAGCTTGACCTGGGGAGGAATCCAGCTCCAGGCAGGGTCCACAGGCACAGGGTACATTGAATCTTACCTATAAGTAAAATATAAATTTTAATAGAATGAATACAGGAAAATATTTTCAGGCATTTATTTCAGGGAGAATTTGTTAACGGGGACACAAAAACACTGATTTATCATTTCATTTGCGTTAAATTAAACTCTTGTATATCAAAAGGCACCATATGAAATGAAAACATAAGCTGCAGTCTAGGAAAAGACATGAGGACTCATACAAATGATAATGAATCAGTGTCAAGTTATGTGTTTCTCAAAGTTGCCACAGAAGAGGCCACAGTAATGACTAATAGATAAAGCAAGGGAAACATGAGACCTGGAGAATGCATTTGGCCTTAAAAAGAAAGTAATAGTCCTAACATTCGCAATTAGCAGTAACAGAAGTTCTTACATTCTGCGATTAACATTGCTGAGACAGTCAGCAGAAGCATAGAGAAATATGCAATGTGAAAATAAACAGTGCAACATGGGAACATAGGGTTCCTGAAGAGGCTCCAGGGAAGAATGACTACCTGTCCTCACCCACACCTACCTGGGAAAGTCTACAGCAGGAGGCTTTCTTCATATATGCAGTAGACCCCACAGTGCTCCATGCACATCCCTCTTCATGACCCTCCCTCCAATTCCCCAGTGGTATGCCCCTCACTGGGCCCTGCCCTCAGCTTCAGGGATCACCTTTGGTTTATGGAGAAGAAGTGGCAAATTTGTTAAGGGAAGTGGTAAATATGGTTAAGGGAAGAAGTGGGCAAATTTTTGAGGACAGTGGAAACAGTTTTAAATTCTTGAAATAAAATTTGTAGAGACACAGGGAGTGAGCTAACAAGAGAACCAGGATAGAATCTCAAAGCAGGTTGTAAAGGCAGGTAAGGTTTGGGACTCTCTATTTGTCATGATACTAGTTTGTGCAGGTGTGTGACTTATTCTGCCAGCACTCAGCTGCTGGCGTGCAAAGAAGAGGTCAATGCATCCACTCTAGGTTGGATTTTTGTAATGCAAGGGCATTGCTTAGCATGGCCTGCAGTGGAGATGGGGTGTGGCTGTCATGCACTGAGTTTAGGGTGCTTTCCACCCCCTCGGTTTCCCACCTTCTCTGAGGCAGATGCAAGGGCAACCTCAGAAATCATGGCAAAATAAGGAAGACTATTTGCAAGATAGGATTAAAAGAAGGTAACATTGGGGCCAACCCTGTGGAGCAGCTGTTAATTTCGCCTGCTCCACTTCGGCAGCCCAGGGTTCGCTGGTTTGGATCCCAAGTGTGGACGTATGCACCACATATCAAGCCACTGTGACGGGTGTCCCACGTGTAAAGTAGAGGAAGATAGGCATGGATGTTAGCTCAGCGCTAATCTTCCTCAAACAAACAAACTAACAAACAAAAGACCTCACAAGCTGAGATCTCATTGCTGGGAAGTCTGGTGAGAGCTTCATAGGGACAGTTTTTCTCCATGAGACAGGGGCCCCAGGAAGGAGTGTCCTTCATGCTTGTGGCTGTCCTTTTTGTGCAGAGAGCAGCTGAGTGTGCAGTGCTGTGGATTCACTGCTGGCACAGAGGTACAGAGAAGTCTGGTTGGTGCTGGCTGACTCCAGGGTCAGGGGGAAATCCTTCTTGTTTCAGGAGATACTGTACCCTTCTGTGACATCCCCTTTGGCAGTGCTGACAACACCATTTGAATAATGGATCAGCCTTGGCCTCTGTCCCCAGTCTTGTCGATACCAGAAAGTTGAAAGATGGTTCATGTTCTGAGAACATTCCAGGATCATCTTGTCTCCTGTTTGTGTAATATGATATCTTGGCATCTGGGTGATTATAGCATCCATGGGGCCTGTTGGAGAGGCAGACACAATGTAAAGACAAGGCTTAAGGAGTAACCTGGATCCACAAAGGAAAGACAAAGGCTTGGAGCTGAGACTCTGCAAACCCAGGGAGAGGTTTCTGCTGAGTCCAGAACTCACCTGCTCCCAGGAGACAAAGAGTCACACAAAAGAAGTTGAGGCTCATTAGAGTCAGGGCAACAGGGAGCTGTCCCACCTACATGCTCTGATCCACAGGACTGAGAGAGGGAGCTTGGAGGGTCTTCTCCAATGGACAGAGGGATCTGCCTGGGATGTCACTACCTGCCACCCCTGCAGATTCTCCCTGGTACAGGTCACTTCTGACTTGGCTCAAGCAGGGTCAGCTACTCTTCTCATAGGCATTGCTTAGCATGGCCTGCAGTGGAGATGGGGTGTGGCTGTCATGCACTGAGTTTAGGGTGCTTTCCACCCCCTCGGTTTCCCACCTTCTCTGAGGCAGATGCTCTTCTGTGCACCTGCCCCTGACATCCAGGCTGCCTTGCCCAATTCCTTCAACTGTGGATCTCATTAAAGTTTGGAGGGACCTCCCACTTCCATAACTGAAGGGAACCTGGCAATAACTGAAAACTTCTTCAACAGCTGCCTAATATGGGACCCACTCCTAAATTTTTCTTAACCCTTTTCTCCCAGGCAGCTCTCCCAGACTCTCCCCAGAGCCACTTAGATCTCAGTGGCATCACAGTGCCATCTTTCGGCCAGTAACTGAAGTTTCATCATTGTTTTCTTTTCAATGGCCTAAGGGATGCTGGGAAGTGACTGCACGGTCTGCAGGGAGAATATTCCAGAGGTAATATCCTGCAAGTTTTATGCTCAACTTCCTTAAACCCTAATCCCAACACTAATTTTAATTCTGACTCTATTCCTTTGAGTTACCTTGCTTAAAATCCCACCCTCACTCTACTTAACTACTATTGCATCATCTGGCAATTATAGCCCAACTAAGATCTTCTCCCTTAAAACTCTGTTCTGACAGGGAGAGGGAGAGAAGAGGAGGAATGGAAGGAAATAATATTTAGTCTAAAATTAGAGGAAAGAAGTTTACCGTTTGGTAAAATTTAACCCTAGAAATTTGTGCCTAATGTGTTGAGAAGTGGGTAGACATCAACTATTGATTCAGTTATATTACTATTTCATCATCTCATTTCTTTCTAACTTAATGAAAATTTTCTTAGCATTATTTTACGGTTTGAGCTTTGTTCTATTTCTAATTATCTTTTTTTGTTTTGGGGTTTTTTTTTTTGTTGCTGGGGAACATTGACACTGAGCTAACATCTGTTCCAACCTTCCTCTATGTTTTAGTATGTGGGCCGCCAGCACAGCATGGTGGCTAGCAGAGCTGTGTAGGTCCACACCCAGGAACGGAACCCAGGCCTCTGAAGTGGAGCACTCCGAGCTTAACTACTAGACGACCAGGGTTGGCCCTAATTACCTCTTCTTTTTATTTCCTAACATTATTTATTTACCACTATTTTATCTTCATCAGTCCTGCTAAGAGTGTGTACATTTTACTAGTTTCCAAAACAACGTTTGTCCTTGTTGAATCTCGTTGATATATTTCACTTTCTATTTCTTCTGTTTTTGCTCTTATTATACATGATTTTATTTCTTTTACTTTTGGGAGAGATTATTCTGTACTTTTTCTTAGGTCCTAAGCATAATGTTTAGATCATTATTTTACTGTACTCGTTAGTCCTTTATGTCTACAAATTTCCCTCAAAGTACGGTTTTAATTGCAGCCCTTATTTATTTATATGTGGTATTCTAAGTATGTCTTATTCCTAAACATTTTTAAATTCCTATTAAGATTTCTGGTAAAACCCAGGAATTATTTGGAATTATGTTTTACATTTATAAATATGAGTTTTTTTAAAAAGTTATCTTTTGTTTTTTCTTTTAATCTTTAATATACTATTGTCAAAGAAGATTATCCTTGTCATACTAGTACTTTAGAACTTATTGGGGCCTTCTTCTTGGCCTAATCAATAGTCTTTTCATAGAAATGTTCCTCGTGTAATTGTGAGTTTTTTTCCTCATATGGATGTGCAGGATTTTATTTTTTTCCTTATGTCGGCCTCATTAAATGTATTGTTCAAATGTTACATATCTTTACTAACTTGTTGCCTATTCGTCTATTACTTATGAAGGAACTCTTGTTAAAAGCTTCCACCACAGTGGCACATCTGTCAATTTCTCATTTTAATCTTGTCATTTTGAGTATCTGAAGTACTATTTCTTACAAATGCATGTTTATTAGAATTTTAATCTTCTAGCATGAAGTGCAACTTGCCCATTTCGTAGCTGTTAAAATAACTCAACTAAGTGTTAACATCTACCATTCTTAGAAAAACAATAATGATGCTTTTCATCTTAAGTATTCTTTATATTTAATTAGCTATACCGGATTTCTTCTGATTTGGGTTTTTTCACCAATCTATGTCCTTAAAATTTAGATGTTTCTTTTTTAATATTATATAATTTGATGTTTTAACCTCAATCTGACAACTTCAAAATGTCGAGATTTTAACAGGCAGGGCCCTTAATGTTGAGTTTAATGATATTTTTATATTTATTTCTATCAGCGTTTCTTATGCTTTATATTTGTCCTGCTCTCCTTTTTTAATCTCTCTTTGTTCTCTTTTCTCCTTCTCTGTCTCCTTTTTATTTATTTATTTTTCTTTTTGAGGAAGATTAGCCCTGAGCTAACATCTGCTACCAATCCTCCTCTTTCTGCTGAGGAAGACAGGCTCTGAGCTAACATCCGTGCCAATCTTCCCCTACTTTATATGTGGGACGCCTACCACAGCATGGCTTGCCAAGTGGTGCCATGTCCGTACCCGGGATCTGAACCAGCAAACCCCGGGACACCAAAGCGGAACGTACTCACTTAACCGCTGCGCCACCGGGCCAGCCCCTCTGTCTCTTTTGATTAGTTTATTGTTTTAATATTCTCTTTTCTACATCTGTATTGTAGTTATATACTCCATTTCTGCCTTTAATGGTTACTCTTAATTTTTAAAAGCATACACAATGGAAAGTCTATTAAATATTTCCACTCTTTTCAAACCAAATAAGAAAGTATGAACATTTTCAATTCAATTAACTTGTCCAACCTTGTATGCCAAAGATATTTTAATATTAGTACCATATTAGGCACTAGTCATAGTAATCAGGCTGTTTAGATTTGAGTACATGGCTATCAGATTAAGTTGACTCCATCACATGTGTGTTCTGTACCTTTCTTCTGCGATCATTTTTCATCTTTCTTAAGTATAATTTTGAGATTTTTAAAATTTTCCCCTCCTAAAATTATGTTTTCATCAACCTCATTCTTAAATGAATAAGGACCAGAGTAACAATTGTGATTTTTCACCCCCTTTCTTGACTTTCACTGTTGCTCTCAGTCTAATTATTCCTGTGGGAGATGTTTCTCTTTCCCTTTTTACCGTTTTTAAAATGTTCTCTTTGTTATTCATGTTCTACAATTTCATTCTGACCTATCTCTTTACCTTACTGGAGATTCAGTTGGATTCTTATCTTTAATCTGAGGATTTATAACTCTAATGACCTCTGGAAAATTCTCAGTTAACATCTCATACAACACCACGTTGCACATAAGGAATAGTGGGAGAGTTTTCCAGAGATGTATAAAAGGAATCAAGATATTCAGATTTCTGTTAAGTGCCAGGTATTTTATGCTTATTATATTTTTATACAACCCTAGGAGATGACATAATAGATAATGTAATGTGTCATCTTGATTGGGCCATGGGGTGCACAGATATTTGGTTAAACATCATTCTGGGTGTTCTCGAGAGGGTGATTTTGGATGAGATGAACATTTAAAGAGGTAGATCTTAATACTAGATTAACATTTTAATCAGTAGCACTTTGCCTTCCATTGACTAGAGGGGCCTCATCCACTCAGCTGAAGACATGAATAGAATGAAAAGACCAATCCTCCGCCAGGTGAGAGACTTGTGCAGCTGGTGCCCTTCAGCTGCAACATCAGCTCTTCCCACCTAACAGCCTTCAGACTTAAACACCGGCTCCTGGGTCTCCAGCACCACCAGCCCAGCTTGCAGATTTTGGACTAATCAGCCTCCACAATTGTGTGAGCTAATTTCTTATAATATGTAGAATATATATATGTAAGTATATATATATATATATACATATATATATATACGCTGTTGTGTTTCTCTAAAGAACACTTACTTATACAAATAGATACTGTTAGTCTCATTTCATACAAGAAAAAACTCAACCTGACTTGTCAAGAAACTGGCCTCTGGTCTGCACTGGCAACTAGTGTTGGAATTGGCATCAGAGCCAGGTGTCCATGGCGCCTGCTCAGGGCTCTTTCTCTACCCCACTCTCTCTTGGATAAACTGACTCCTGTCAATGATTTCATTAGAGCCAGCGTGTCTGAAAGGGACATAGGGGACAGCATCCTGATTTTGAAGGAAGGCGTCTCTCTTTATGAAAATGTGCTCTAGCGCAGAGTTATAAACGTGGGGCTTAAGAGGGAGACAGAGCAGGGTCTGAGTCCCACTTCTGCATCATAATAGCTATTTGATTTTGTCAAGTTATTTCTCTTAAGGGTAAATTCCCTCATCTTTAAAATTAGAACTGTAAGTGCACTTGTCTCCTAGGCTTTTGGCTAATAATTAATTGAAATTTTAAAAATGAATGACTTTTATTTTACATATAGTAATTTGTCTAAATGATAACATTACTTTTTTCTGAGTCTTCTACCTGGAGCAGAACTGAACTGTGTTTGTGTGTTAACGTACTCAGCACTTGCACTTCTGTAATGGACCTGCACTCCAGTGACAGGAGGGTTCCATAGAAGCAGTCAAATGTTTAAGGTAAATATTACACCTTTAATAATGTAGACCATAAACATCAAAAGACAAGAGACGTATTTTCATTTTCTTTTTTATGTGACATGATAACTTGTACAAAGTAAGGGACCAAAAATGTTGATTAAAAGAAACTAGGGAATAAATAAAGATTATTTGTGTTCCTTTCCCTCATGGTAATTGTATAACACATGACGAGGTCCATGCAGCGGCTACAGTGCAGAAATGGTGTCTTTCTTTTTAGTGCCAATGAAGGATCGATGGATACACTTTGCCTTGAAGTCATATGTTCCTGAAGTTGTTAGAAAGAAGTCATGATAATCACATACAATGCATGAACTTCTCAGTCCTGCTAATCCAACCCTAGAAAAGGGAACCCAGAACTGAGGGGGCAGTTCTTGGCTTGGGGGACCACAGGTGTTGAGGAACAGACTTGAGTTTGATTCCTGTTCTGCCACTTATGAAATATGAGACCCAAGAAAGTTACTTCCCCTCACATATGTAAACAGGTAAAATAATAAATATTTTGCGTGATATCTGTGAGCATAAAACACATCACATACAGAACAGCAGGATGAGTGTCAGGGAAGACCTGTCTGAGCTATGAGGGACCAAGCCTGTCTGGTTGGCAGCCACCACACTCCCGGTCACTTTCTCAGCTGTGGCAGGAAAGTTTTTGTGCTGTAGGCTGTTGATCATGTGGGGCTGTGCTGAGCTGCTGGCACAGAGACACAGGGTGGAATCCATCAGCTCCAGGACATTCACGTTCAGCTCAGAGCTATAGTCACTGAACTGTTGCCCTGAGAATCGACCTGCGATGTCTCCTTTTTCTCTCTCTTACCCCCTGTAATACTGAATGAGGAACTGAGGTCCCTGGCCAAGGACCTGTTGGTACCAGTACACACAGACATGTGCAGAGACAGGGGAACACTTGCTGTCCTTTTGCTTTTATCAGGTGTTTTGGGGTTTGGGTGACTCCAGAATCCACTGGGCCTGTTGGGAGGAGACAGAAAGAAGCTGAGGGCAGAGCACAGGGGCAGCCTCCCGCTGCAGCCATCATTGATGGGCTCCTATTTCAGGAATGGCAAACCCAGCCGAGGCTTTCACCCTGTGCCCAGGACTCACCTGCTCCCAGGAGACAAAGAGCCACACAGGAGAGGAGGCTGGAACCC
Source organism: Equus przewalskii (assembly GCF_037783145.1). NCBI lineage: Eukaryota > Metazoa > Chordata > Mammalia > Perissodactyla > Equidae > Equus > Equus przewalskii. The sequence continues at coordinate 95,064,092 of NC_091834.1, read as the reverse complement.
ATGGCAGCATCAGGAACCCAAGACAACTCCTAGCTCAGGGGCGGGGTCTCCTGGGGTCTGTGGTCTAGAGTTGTGATCTTCCCATTTCCCTGATAGGAGCATTTGCCTATGATGTCACTGCTGTGTTTTTACTGTCTCTGCAGACACCCCTGGCCCACTGTCCCCTTTGGCAGGACCCAGAGTCTACTACTCTAGGCACCATTCGTGTCCTGCACAGCCCCTCAACAAAGGGTGAGTGTGAACTAAGCACCATCCCCTAGTCCACAACATGCCTGATTTCCCTCTGCCTGCCCCTGCCTGACACCAGTTTCCAAGCCCTTGCTTCCCCAACCCCTTCACCCTCCACTTCCTGTTCAGGCTCCCAGAGATGGTCACTTGGTGGCCATTGAGGTTCAAGGCGGGTCTCCACTCCCCTGGGCAGTGAAGAGCCTGTTAGCTCCACATGTCCCAGGACCAGTGAACCCAGTGAACTCAAACCCCCTGCCTGATGCAGGCATGACCAAGAATTCCCTTAACTGGCCCCTCCTGGGCCACTCTCTCAACTTTCCCAGGGTGCCTTGCAGTTAGGACTGTGAGTCCACAGTGTCTCCTCATGGCTGAAGGTCAACAGTCTGGTGGATTTCTCCCTCTGTCTACATCAAGAACAGAAATTCCCTCCAACCCCCACCCCTGCAGCCCTCCCACCCCACTCCCCACACACATTTGACTGCCTTCCCAGCCTGGCTGCTTTAGGGTTGATCTTCAAATCTACGCTCAGTCTGTTGAGTAAAAGATTGTCTAAACAACACTTTCATGAAAAAGGAAATAATTGCTGCTCCATTGCAATTACTATACTAAAATGCAGGAAACAAGCCCAAATCATACAGGCCACAAAAACAAACAGTCTGATGATCTCAGGTGGATCCAGCCTGGAATCACTGTATTCTACCGCTCCTCCTGATTAAGCAGATCCATACATTCCTGGATTTTATGTTTAATTATTAACAAATTTTAGATAGTGCATTTTATAAAGAGGGTTTATATCTTTTACGCATTAATTTCTAAAATTATAAATTTGAAATAAACACCTCTGTAGCCATAGTTAAGGCAGATCCAATTGGGCATGACATTTACCATCACTTCCCAGAAGGACATATTGGTTTTGCTCAGTGAACCAATGACTCATGTTAAATTCCACCCAGAGAGAAAATATTTCCATTTCATGTATCTTCACAAGAAAATACACATGCATGCATACAAACAGACACACACACACCCACACACACAATTATCCTTTAATTGGCAAGGATGTCAAGGTTTTATTAACGAACACAGCAAATGTTCTTTATCAATTTTCAGGTTCATTTCTGAGAAATACCATTGATGATGGCAAGAAATGTTTCTAAAGATGTGGTGGTGGCTGGTGATGGAAAATTCTCTACAGGACCATGAGACTGGATGAAGTTTACTGTAACACAATTTTCTCTGTTCCAACAGAAGATCAGTATGTTCCAGCTTCAGCTACAGTTAGAGTCCTTTACAGGACAGGTCATCAGTCCTGGCTATAAGGACACAATTGCACACAACATTGCAGAAGCTGTATAGAAAGCCAAGTCTTTCCATAATGACTACCTATGATATTACAGGTTAGGGGAGATTACTGTAAAGGGAATCTAGTGAATAACAATACTCCATGGCTCTATATAATAAGTGAGCATTAATTTATTCATTTCACAAATGTCAAAGATTATCAATTATATATTTGATTTTCCTATGAATGTAAAAGAAAGGTAGAAATGTAGTTGTGGATGGAACTGTGTCCCCCAAATTTCTACGTTGAAGTCCTAACGCCCAATGTGACTGTATGTGAAGACAGGGCCTTTGGGGAGGTAGTTAAGATTAAATGATGTCCTAGGGGTGGGAATCTAATCCTACATGACTAGTGTGCTTATAAGAGGAAGCAACACCAAAGAGCTCTTTCTATCTCCACCTGAGCACAGAGACCACGGGAGGACACAGCCCAAGGGAGAATGTCTGCCTATCAGAAATAGAGTTTTCACCAGAAACCAAGTCTACCCCTTGATCTTAGACTTCTACCTTTCAAAACTGTGAGAAAATGAATCTCCATTGTTTAAGCCGTGCAGTCTGCAGTGTTGTGTTACGGCAGCCTGAGCAGACTAATCAACAGGATAGCGCTGTGGAACGTCAGAGTGAGAAGCAAAGAGGGAGGCATGGCTGAGCCAGTCCTTGAAACATGAATAGTGTCTGGCTGTGTTTGGGGTGAAGGGAAGAGCCATCTAGGCCATGGGAACAGCAGGAGCAGATACAGAGGATTTAAAGGGAATCAGAGTTTGGGCAAATGTTGCGAAGAGCTGTTTGGTCACAGAGTGAGCTGAATCCTGAGATTGCCAAGAAGTGATGCTCTGAAGGTAGCGGAATCTGGGGATGAAGAGTTAGAAAGCTATTCCAGGGAAGCAGAATTCATCTTGGGGAAGTTGGAGAGCCTCTGCCTGCTTATAATCAGGGAAGGCATGCCCCCATCTGTGTTTTGGGAGGTGCTTGACTGTGCCCGAGGAGGCAAGACTGGGGAGAGAAGTCAAGAAGGAAGGAGTCAGAATCAACTCCAGGGTTCTCACACCATCATCACATCATCTGCAGGGCAATGTCCTCACCTGGGAGCGGCCGCTGGGTGACGCCAGGTGCTGTAAGGCCCTGCTTTATGTTTTCTGTGTATTGCAGACCTTGGGAGGAGAGAGAAAAGATATCATGTTACAAATAACATAGTTTTTTCTTTTTTTATCATCTTGTAGCTCTATCTCTATTTCAACGATTTTAAATATTTTCTCTCCTAGATTTTCCCAAAATGTCAGTTTTTTTCTTCCTAAATTATATAAAGCAACTCCCTCTGCTTCTATCTTCTAGACTACACATTTATGGAACAATTTTCATCCCTAAATGAACTCTCTCTCCTGAAGAAAGAGGATGTCAGCTGTAATTTACAAACCTTCCCCATACCGTGTAGCATAGAGGGCCAGGCAAGGAAGATGATTTTGGAGAGACTCTATTGCTGTAGCGCCATTCTCTGAAGAGATCCTCTATTGTCCCATGTCCCTGAGCGGCAGAAGAGCCTGAGGCTGCACTTTCCAGGGCCCTAACTCAGTCTTCTCTCCCACTGCTGCCCTGAGGTCCTCACAGATCTGTCAGCTCTGAGCTTGTTCCACACTGGGGCAGGGAGGTTTGTGCACAGAACACTGGTGACTCTGCAGGGCTGTGCTGAGCTGCTGGCACAGAGATACAGGGCCGAGTCCTTCAGCTCCAGGACGCTCACATTCAGCTCAGAGCGATAGTCGCTGAACTGCTGCCCTGAGAATCGAGCCGGAACATCTCCTTTTTCATTCTCTTTCCCATTGTAATAGTAAAAGAGGAACTGGGGGCCCTGGCCCAGTGGCTGTTGGTACCAAAATACACGGTTGTGCCCAGAGATAGGAGAACATCTCAGTGTCACTTGCTGTCCTCTTGCTTTAATCAGATGTCTTGGTGTTTGGGTGACTCCAGAATCTACTGGGCCTGTGAGGGAAGAAGACAGGGGCTGGAGAAAACACACGGGAGGGAATCCAATGATGCCTTGGATTCAGGCACTGTCAGGCTTACAATGGAGATTTCCCACCTGTATCAAGTATTTACCTGTTCCCAGGAGACAAAGAGCCACACAGCACAGGAGCCTGGAGCCCATGGCAGGGTGGGACAGAACTGAGCAGGCATCTCCCCGCTCAGAGTTCTGGTCCCCTAAGAGATGAAGTTCTGCGCATCCCTTCTCTGATTGGAGGTTAGGCAGTGATGTCACAGCTCTGATGTCATTGTCTCTGCTGGTTCCTGTGATCCTGGCCTCCCTTGCCAGGTCCGTGGCTAAACTGATCCAGAAAGTCTGCTCTCTCCTGCAAAGCTTCTTCTGTGATAAGTAGGGCTGGTCTAGGCTAGGCTGGGTTTAGGGATCATGCCCATCCCCATAGCTCCTTTGCTTTTCCTTTAAATTGGGTGTTCCACTACCTGTCACTGCCTGGGGCATGCAGGCTGCCTGCTCCCAGCTCCACACCCTTCACTTTCCCTTGCAAGCTCAGAGACTCCCTAACCCCTGCATGGATGAAGTTCATGGCTCTCAGTGAGGGCAGCACCCCTGTGAATTACCGTCTTTACTAGTAAGCCTTCTAGGGGATCAAAGCTCCAAACAGGGCTGTTCCTTAACCCTCGTGGTCCCAGACAGCTGGTTCTGCCCCAGAAACTTTTGGAGCTGGGCAGTTCCACAGTGCCCCCGTGTGGTCTATGGGGAAGTAACTGGGATTTTGTCTTTGCCATGATGCAAGAGTCCTGAGACGTGTTTAAATTAGGAAGTATTTCACCAGTGCCTAGTGCATTGTTTTTGTTTGTTTCCTAGAGAGACAAAAGACATACACACACATGAAACCCCAGCCCTAGCTGACTTGGGATTTTGCAATGTAAGAAAAAAAAAAAGGTGGCGTCCGGTGAAGTGGCTTAGCAGTTAAGTTCCTGAGCTCTGATGCTGATGCCCTGGCTTCACAAGTTCAGATCCTGGTGCGGACCTATGCGCCGCTCATCAAGCCATGTTATGGCAGGTGTCCCACATATGAAGGAGAGGAAGATCCACATGGATGTTAGCTCAGGGCCAAAACTCCTTAGCAAAAAGAGAAGGATGGGAGGCTGATGTTAGCTCAGGGTCAATCTTCCTCCAAAACCAAACAAAAGAAAAAAGATGGTCGTGGAGGAAATACTTTGCCTTTGAGAAGGTTCTGATGAAGGTGATGGGGCAAACGTGGCCTAGATTAGGTGGGGTTGCTAAAGAGGAACCATGTCAGAGATTACACACAAAACAGCCCGTCTTTCTTTCTGCAGATGGACTCCCAAGGGTTTGGGGATAGTTAATAATTAACTGAAGTTGCTTTTTCTTCGTGATCCCAGACTGCTTGCTCAAGGAAGACCCTTCAGACAGGCCTCTGTGAAAGGTGCCCCCTAATCAGCTTACTCCCAAACAAAGAAAATAATACTTTCTGTTTCCAGACTGCTGGAGAATTTGTTTCTTTATTTTTTATCCTCTCTCATTTAGAAATCTTCTTTTTACTTCTGTTCATTGATAATAACATAGTGTCCCTTTCCCCATATATGAATAAACTTGTGTGTAGATAAATGATTATATTTCTCTAAGTTTTTCTTCGATGCTCAAGTAGGAAATAAAATATTCTAACCATCTACAGTTAGGATGCTAGGAAGGAGGCCAGTCTGGGTTAATGTAGGATAACAAAATAAACAGAAAGACTTGGGAAAATTGAATCTGAGAAGGACTCAATTCCAGAACCAGTATCTTCCATTTACTTCTTCTGACTTTGTTCACTTCCAATCCAAACTTCTTTAAATGTTTACATTTGACTTGACTGTTATTAAATTTTAAATAGTGCATTATATAGAGAGAATGTATATTCTAATGCAATCTATTTCTTGACCTTCAAAATCAACAGGCAAACAACCCCATCACATGCCCCTGAGAAGACATCCCTGACCCAGCTGCATCTGACATTGACAGTCACTAGTTATTGTGCCAATGAGCTGTGGTCAGTGACCAGTACCCCTTATAAGATGCTGACCAGAGAAGGGAAATTCCACCCTGAGTGAATCTCCATAGATATAAACCAAATGAAATTATCTCAAGTCAAATGGCAATGTTCTGTAACTGAATACTTTTATGAATTTTGTGTAGACATAACTCATTAAAACTTTTTATAATAGCAGCTGATGAGTCATATGGAGTCTCTGATGTATATTAGGAGAATTTCTACACAAAATCATAGAAATATAAACAATCAGTGTTAATCACACTCAGGAAGATATATTTCTCTGCTTTAAAAGAAATACCTGGCACTTTTTGAATTCAATTAGGTAAATTTGCTGGATTGCCCATCATTCTTTAACTATAAAAATCACACAGTATCTAAGATTGCTTCAAAGATGCCTGAGACCCTGTGATAAACAGTCATTATATTTTGGACAAGAGGAGCTCAGCTGATAGTAATAGATGAATCTTGTAGAAGAAAAGAACTAGAATCTAATGTCTATGAATGTGTACTATAGCTTCTACTGAAACGTCATTTTTCTCTCTAAAATCACCCTCATTTTTACAAAAGATAGAAAAATTAAGATGAATTGGTTTGCAAAATAAGTGTAGTTTCAATAAACCTTGGTTCAATTATTTACATAAGTACAGAAAGAATAGCAACCGATTATATAAGCTCTTTTAAACCTGCTTTACTGGAATTTTTTTAAGAGGAATCTAAGATTGAACTGTAAAGGCCTCTCAAGGCCAGGAAAGCCAAGCCAAGGACTTACCATAAGATTTTGCCTGCAATACCTACAGATTTGTATGGACTCCTCTCTTCGTGAGGTCCCCCAAAATATTTTGAGGTTCCTTGCATCTGCCAGATAAGTGAGCTTCCTTACATACCAGGTAAGATTGCTGGAATCTCTGTAAAGAAGTACCAGGCCAATATTTCCAAGTGGCTTTATTCCAGAAAGTCAACCTTATTCCTCAAAGGTGATATTGTCATATCTGAGTCTGTATGTTTCTCTTAAACATGATATTCCAGTCAAAGCCTCAGTAATACAACCAATGTGTCCTGTTATAAGGAGAACAGGTTCTTAGTGAACTTACACAAGCAACTATATTGCCACAAAATAACCGTACTCACTCACAAAGAGTTTCCAAATTCTGGAGGGATAAGGTAGGGAGAAAAAGATAAAGATAAATGTTTCAGTTCTGCTCATAAAGGTATAATTTCAAATTGCTATAAGTCATAATTAGCATAAGAAAAAAGAGGAAAGATTTCCTTAAATCTGAGAAAACAAAACAGAACATCAAAAAGTCAACAATATTTCAAACAAAAGTTGTAAAAAATTATAATCATCTTCATCAGTTCATACAGTCCTAAGAAATTACAGAATTCTAAGAGAGAAACTGATCACTTTATAAATCTACTAGCGGAAGATTGAGATTGAGAACCGATTATATACATTATTATATTATTAGTACAGAATTAGAATAATCTGATGGGACGATTAAGAGAACATGTCCATTCTATATGTGTGGCAATTAAACTTCCAGATTACATTTCTTGGCAAAAGAATACTGTTGAATTTGTACTTATGTGTCCAAGAATAACTAAAGATTGGTGAATTAGTCTCAGTAAGACCTAATGGCCACACTTGGGAGAGACTCAGAGACACTAGAAATAGTTAATAAGATTACATAATAAGTAGGAACTGAGGTGGCTGAGAAGGGATCAGAATGTAAAATCAGACCATATAAGAGACTAATTATAACCATTTAGAATGGATTGCAGCTATTAGGTGGAAATTTATGGCATAAATAAGAAAAAAAATGTGGATTTACATGTTAAAGAAACATGATCAAGGATGAAAGAGGGTGAAATTAGACCAGACTGGTCTGCACACTTTTAGATATCTATCTGCGCTGACAAATAAAAATGGCAAGTAATAGGATATATTGGAGTATATGAGGAAGCCATTTTGTGTAAACCTAATTCGGCCTGACCTTGTCTTTCCAAAAGGGCCTGACCGAGGCCATTTAGCATGCATTGTATATCTGCTTTAGAGATTCCCTATGGCAAGAGCAAAACGCCCTTGAGATAAAGGTGCAACTTCTCTCCTTCTCCCAAAGTTGGCATCTCCTTAAAGATTGAACATCTTTCTTTGGGCTGGGAACCGACTGCGGCGCTCATCTGTGACCCCCCCCCCCCAGCCCGAGGCAACACACCTGCCACCCTGCGGCGTTCACTAAGACGGCAGACCTATCTGCCGTTTCCATCAATCGCTGTGCTGACAGAGCAGCCTCGTGACTATTGTAAAAGGGACATTTCAATCATATGTGAAACATACTCTTTGAGGGTATATAACCACCCTGTGTACCCCCACTTCTTTGGAGTGCTCTGTTCCTTTGTGGAAAGACTCTCCCAGGTTATAATCCTAAGATTTAAGCTCAGAATAAACTCACCCAAATTTTCATTTATAGATTGCTTATGGATTATTTTCGTCGACAGCGCTCATATAGACAGTGTGGCATCCATGTTCTTGTTCCAGAGCAGGCAGCTGCAGAGGCCCGGTCAGCATCCTGTGAGTCCACACCAGCCTTCAGCTGCTCTGGCCTCTGTTATCTGTTCTTAGTCAGGCCTGGGCTCTCCGAGGCAGGACAGAGACAAGTAAGTCCCAAGCTGAGAAGTGGCAGCTGCATCTAATGTATTAAACTGTCTGCCTTAACTACATTTGAGATACTCTTTGAGTGTAATGAAAAAGCCCCAAACAAATGGTAAGATGACATTAACATTATAAAGGCATGTCAACAATTATAGTAAAGTGGTTTCAGTTATAATCAGGAAAATTGTGATGGAGACATTCTGGGAACAGCTTAGAGTGAGAAGAGAATGGTGAGGGCTGAGCAGCCATCATCAGGACTCCTGCCGTTCAGATGGGGATGGATAATTCAGGAAGGAAGGAAATTCTGCCTTGAGAGTCATTAAGGTGGATCTTCCCTGTGTGGTGAGTTTTGAGCCTACAGACAATTTGTGAGGAATCCCTGAAACCCATTTCCTACAGTATTTCCTACAGAAAAGTTTCTGAGTTGGTCCCTTATCATTTTCTGTCCTTGTATGCCCCAAACCCACTCATTTCTCTTGGTGAGAGAGGAGCAGAGAAGACCTTTACTCCGGGGGCTGAGAGTTGGAGCAAGAAGGGGAAGCTCAAGGGTTTATGAACAGAGAGGGGGTGACTGCAGTGCTGTGGCTAAGCTGCTGGCACAGATGTACATGGCTGAGTCCCCGGGTTCTGTGCGCTGGATCTTCAGGGTGGACAATGATCTGTTAGGCATCTCAGCTGAGAACCGGTCCTTGGGCATCCCTGTCTGGGCTATAGGAGCTTGATTGCGTAAGTAAATCAGAAACTTCAGTCCCTTCACCGAGGTCTGTCTGTACCAGAAAAGGGCAGTGTGGTTTGAAACTGGCTCACATGTCAGAGTTACTGCTTGTCTCATCTTTGTCACATAGTGCCTGGGTTCCTGGGTGACTCCAGCATCTGTGGACTCTGTGGAAAGGGAGAAAATAAGAAAAATATTGGAGTCACAATAAGGAAACCCAGCATAAGGATACCAAATATTCTGGGGACTCACCTCCTCTCAGGAGACAAAGGACCACACAGCAGAGAGCCCGGGTACCCATGGCAGGATGAGAAGATGTGAGACAGCCTAGACCAGGGCCCTTATGGAGATGAGCAGAGAAGTGAATTTTGGGACACTTTACCCCCATAACATGTGTCTGTCAGTGACATCGCTGAACGAGCCGCCACCCCCAACTCATGGGCTCCCTTCAGAGAAGGAGGCTGCCTTTCTGTAAGACGAATCAGGCAGGACTGAACTCAATTAAAATTGATCTGAGGTACAGATTCACACATCCAGAGGCTCCCTGAAGATTTGTTTTGGTATCATCAATTTCAAATTAGAATAATTTTAGAATTAATTATTCTACTCTATTATACCAAAATGGAATGATTTTGGCATTATCAGTTCCAAAATAGAGACTAATATCTTCTCTATACTAACTCTTATCTAGAGCCTGCCAACTATTTTCATCTGGGCCTCAAACTCCAAGTATTTGAAGAGGAATTCAGTGTATCATTGCAATTCTGCCTCTCTGAGCACTCTCACATTCCTCTCCCTGGCAGCTCCATGCTTCTGGTCATATACAGACACTCCGAATCGTCTATCAGTTGGCTAGGAGTTGGGCTCTGAGTTCTCTGGGAAGAACAAGAATGCCAATTGCAGTCAGGGCTTCAGGGGCTGAACTGATGACCTGAGAACTGATTCCATTTGAAGGCTCTTATTTGCAATGAAAGACCTCTCTAAATTTATCCTTGAGCTCTATTAAATTCCCAAAGACTATAGCAAAGAATCACCCACATTTCTCTATCCCCACTATCTCTATCTAGCAGAGAAGTTTCTTATTCCTGAAAATTTGCAAATAAAATACTCTAGAGCTGATTTAAATCTCATTGTTTCTCCCAGAAAAGCTCAACCTTTTTTTCTTTGAGGAAGATTAGCCCTGAGGTAACACCTGCTGCCAATCCTCCTCTTTCTGCTGAGGAAGACTGGCCCTGAGCTAACATCTGTGCCCATCTTCCTCTAATTTATATGTGGGATGCCTATCACAGCATGGCTTTTGCCAAGTTGTGCCATGTCCGCACCCGGGACCCGAACCAGCGAACCCCAGGCCGCTGAAGTGGAACGTGCGAACTTAACCACTGTGCCACCAGGCCGGCTCCAAAGCTCAGTGTTTTTAGCTGTTAAAACATGGCCTTTTCCATAGAAAAGGGGCCTGATGCCACACGCTCTCTCCCTCTCGGGGTTGAGGTTATGGAGACCTGAGAGAAGCCTCTGCTTTCATGATTGGTCAATTGAGTTATTTGTTAACCAAGAAGCAGCGCCAGTTCAAGTTCATATTTTGTGGTTACACAGAGACGTACTGCTAAGTCCCCTGGACCTGAGGAGCAGGTGTCAATTTTAAAGAACAGAGAATCTGCAGGCTGCATTGTGTTGCCTGAGGCATCTGTTTCTTTTTGGAGTCTATGCTCTTGGTGTCTGTTGGACCCAGAACGTAAAACTGTGGCCATTATTCTGTTTTCAAAAAGATCATTATTCATTCCCTGTTACCTGGTAGCCAGTGCGGTGGGTAGAATGATGGCTCCCCAAAGATGTCCGTGTCTAACCCCTGGAATTGTGGATATGTTATCTTTTGTAACAAGGGGGAATTAAGGTTCCAAATAGATTAAGGTTGCTGGTCAGCTGATCTTAATATAGGGAGAGTAGCCTGGATTTTTCAGGTGGGCCCAGTGTAATCACAGGTCCTAAAATGAGGAAGGAGGAGGAGGAGGAGGCAGAGTCAGAGGGATGCAGCATGGAAAAGACTGGACCTTCATTGTTGGCTTTGAAGATGTCCAGGGGGGCAAATGCCTCATGCCCCTCCATCCCCCAGGTGGTGTCTGACAATCCTGACCTGCCTTCAGGAAGACTCCTGCAAGGTCAGTTAGCCAGAATCCCCCAAACCCTGATGCTTCCTCTTGGTAACTCTCCACCCAATGACCCCCTCCGCTCCCTGCTCCTTGGCTGTAAATTCCCTCTTTTCCTTGTTGTACTAGGAGTTGAGCCCAGTCTGTCTCCCCTGACTGCAAAACGACATTGCACAGTTCCCCTGAATAAAGACTGCCTTATGGTTTTAACAAGTATATGAATAAAACTTTCTTTAACACAATTCACTGCAAAATTAATAAACAATTTACTTTTAACAGAGAGATGTGACAGTCTGTGCCATGATCAACAATGGCCATGTTAGCTTATTGTCCAAACAGGGATCCTTTAATATGTGAAAGAGGGTGATAATAATAATTATGCCAGGACAACAGGCCTGAACCAGGGCTTCCATGGTGAGCCAAAGCATTTGAACGCCCGACATGGTGGACTTTCTGCCATGCTCCTTACTGCCATCTGGCAGCATACAGGGAGGGATTGCAAGAAATGTATACAATTTTCTTTGCCATGACCACATTTCAAGTCAGCACCAATGTTGAGGCATACAGGAATGTCTCTTCCAGCCAGATGTTCTCTGGATCGGTGTTGTCTGTGTGTACAATTATGCTCAGTTATTGCCAGATGATTGTGGCGTGTCTTCCACGGCAATCCCTGGCAGATACACGTGTGGGAAACAAAAGAGATATTCTGAGTTGAAGAGTCATAGTCATGTCTGATTTTGGAAACCAAATCATACAAGTATCTACCTTTAAAGAAAGAACACTGAGTCCCAGAGAGGAGAAGGCACTTGTCAACGTCTTACAGCTTAAAAAGAAAGAACAAAAAAAGCCAGAGTTGGGATTAGGAAACAGGTTTCCTGACTCGAATTCCAGTGTCTGTGGATCCAGGACCTGCAAGAGAGAAAGGAGCAGTTGACTGTTTGACAGCATAGTGTAATACTCCATGCTCCCTAGGATTTCAGATTTGAATTTCCTGGACTAGTCTCTGAATAGGGATTATTCATCAGTGTTTCTCTGGCTTCTTTCCTCTAGAGAGGGTTCTGGTTCCTGTACCCTCCCAGTTATTCCTACTTAACCCTGCCCTTGAGGGACAGTCACATTTGTGGAGGAGGCAGACCTGTGATAAAAGGACTATAATGAATCTGCAATAGTCAATATTCTGTTGTTCCACAAACAAAGAAGTCATTAACTCTATGGAGTACAGAGTTTGCACGGGAGCCGTGTTTGAGTTTGTAAAATCAGTAGGAATTTCTTAGCATTTTGGTAAGGTAATATCAACCTCAGTTATCTGGTCTCTGTACTTGAAAATTTTGTGGGGGCCTTTATTTCTAAACGTGCAATCCACAAACTGCCTAATGTGCATTATTGTTTAGGAATTTCAGAAGCCCATGACCCAAAGCATGCTCATCACAGTAATTTAAGAAATGGTTTATGATCCTGCTGTCTATTTGTTGCAGCTGGAGCCACAACAATCAACCTTCTTTCTTCTGAGGCAGGAAGACAGGGAAAGGGCCTTTTCAAATGTCCTGGAGTTCAAGGGAGAGGAGGGAAGCCAGTGAATTTGCACAATGTAGGAACCAACTCAGCAGCACCGTGTCAATGCCCCTGGGGCACAGAGATGCAGAGCTGAGCCCCCGGCTCTGCAGGATGGATCTTCACGGTGGAATATGTTCCATTGGTCTTGCATCTGAGAATCGTTCCTTGGACATCCCTGACTCAGTAGCAGTGTTTTCATATTGGAAGAAAATCAGAAACTCCATTTCCTGCCTCAGATTCTGTTGATACCAGGAAGCAAATATGTGAATAGAAATTGGATCTCATCTCAGAATCAGCCCCCTTCCCATCTCTGTGGTTGTGAGGCTGGGATTCTGGCTGAGTCCAGGCTCCGTGTGTCCCGTTGGAGAAGAGAGAAGTCCCAGGAAAGGGAGTGAAGGGGAACCCCAGGAAAGCATCCTCTACACAAATTCTTATGCACCCATGATCTCATCTGTTCCCAGGAGAAAGAGTTCCCCAGCAGAGGAGCCTGGAGTCCATGGCAAGACACTGCAGGATGTGGCTTTCCCAGCAATAGTTTCTGATGCACAGCAGCAAAGAGGAATGAAATTCTGGGCTCCCCTGGGGCCGACAAGGTAGGATCTGGCTGTGATATCACAGTCCATGGCAACACCCACAGCCTCAGTGGCATCTGCTATAGTAGAGGGCTTGGTCCAAAAGTTTGATCTCAAGTATATTTTATTACATGGATGACGTAAATAGGCTCCAAATCTACTTGAGCTTTCTTAGGAAAGTTAAAGTTTAAGGCAAACATAAGAGGAATTGTAAAAGGGAAAAAGAGAGAAAGAGAAGAAAAAGAAAAAGCATGAGAAAATGGTAGAGTACTATGCTAGAGTTGCTATTTTATTCACCTATAAAGACCTCTTAGCAGAAGTTCTCAAGCTTTAGCATGAAAAAGATCACCAAGGGCTTGGCAAAATTTAATGTATTCCTATGAGGCACATCCAGAAATTTGGACCCTCTCTTAGAATATATCTTTTTAACCTAATCCTCAGGTGATGCTGAGGCAAGTTCTCTCAGACCGCACTTTAAATTTACTTTTGAGTAGATATTTTTAATAGGCCCAGTGAACAAAAAGAAGAGCATTACATGCATTCAGTTAGAATGGTAAAGTTTAAATAGAACAAGAGGAATTTTCCTGAGAAAGGGAATATTTAGTGGATAGACTTAGTTTCTGGAAACTGTATTAAAGAATACATAGGAAATAAGAAACATAGTTGAAAACGATGTGAATGAAGCTTAGGGAAGAGAAATTTCCAGGACTTAGGGTGTAGTCATTATTGGCAAATATTTCAAAGAGGTCAGGCAGAAGAAAAACAAAAATAAGCTTTTGGTGGAGTAAACAGTTTCATAAGAAGGAAACATTGCATGAAAAAGCTGAAGGTGGCATCCAAAGGAGTGATTCCTCTGGGATGAAAGCAAAGCTGAGGGTCACTAACTGTAGATGAGACTTGCAGAGGTACGTCAATGGACACGAAGGAGCACTAATTTGTGAGCGCTAGAAAAGGAACTTGAGATAAAAATCCATAACATTATATAGACCAGAAAAGTGAGAGCTTATCATTTTTTTTTAAAGAAGTGGTATATTAGGACTTCTGGTAGTAAGACAAGTAGTTTCAACTTACATTGAAATAAGAGCAGACAGGACGAGAAAAACTATATAAATGTCTCTAAGGCTGAGTGGTGTATGGTGTAGAAATGAACAGTTTTGTAAAAGGAATGAAGCACCAAATTTTATCAGAGATATTCTGAACTCTATATCGGCTCTATGTGGGTGCAATGGCCTCCGTAGGTAGAGTTAATACCATAATGTGACCTTTCACTTTTATTGCTGTTGAATGCATTCTTCCTCATTAGAATCTGGATCACATGCGTCAGGGTTTTTCAATTCTCGGCACATCAATTTTCAATTGTCTGCACTTTAAGTATTTTTCCACTGAGAACATATTAATCTGCCTTCTCCGTCAGCTCCATAGAAACTAATCAGTGGCTTTACGGAGTCTAAGTTGTCACACTTAAATTAACATGCTTTATGTGTTACCTGGATTTACTCCTTAAAAATAATTAGCCTGTCTTCACTTGGTCTAACATTGTTCTAAAAACTAAGGATTTGATCCCCTCTCTAATTCTTTCTCATTTCCTAGGTTCTCTGTATCCAGCAAATGTTGTAAGTAGCTTTCTCTCCTCACTTGTGTTGCACACCTAGGGTGTCCTGGCCCCTAATTAAAGAATTCCTCTCCTTGAAATCTTTGATCCATAAAGTCAAAGTGACAAGCCTCAGCTGTCATGTTGTTTAAAATAACTCAAAACCCTTGGCAAATGCTGAGTTTTCCAAGAATGTGTTCTTGAATAAAAAAGGATCAATTTTTTTCTGTTTTCTGGGATTGTATTCTCACGTGAGAGAAAGTCAACTTGGTCGTTTTCAGTGTGGCTGGAGGGCTGACATCAGAATCTATAATCTTCACTCACTCTAAGACCTAAGAAAGGGAAGAGACAATTTATAATAAGGGACAGCAATGGGACAAACTAGGTGGACAGAGAAATAAAAGTTAACAAATAGCCGTGTCATGACTCCAGGACTCCATTCGAATTCGTATCTGGGAAATTCCTGTGTTCTTGTTTTGGGGTTCTGTGGGACAGACATTTATCCTCACAATAAATTCCGCTTTGGCTGAAATTAGTTCTAGTTAGTTTCCGTTATTTCCTTTCAACCTACTAAACTGCCTCCTTCCTGAGCTGGGCCCAGGAGGAGTTTGTACATGAAGATGAGCTAATATCGAACATTCTGGATTCACTGCTGGCACAGAGATACATGGCTGAGTCCTGCAGCTCTGTGGGAGGGATCTCCAGGCTACAGGGTGAGTTTGGGGGACACTTAGCTGAATATGTCTCCTTGGGCATCTCTGTTTCACCAAAAAATTTTCATTCTGGAAGGAAATAAAGATCTTGAACTCTTATGCCAGGTTTTATTGATACCAGAAAACATAATGTGTGCTTTTCTTGTGACACAATTCATGTTTAGTCTGTCCTTTCCCTTCAAACAGGTGCTCTAGAGTCTGGGTGACTTCTGCATCAAGGATGCCTGTGAAGAAAGTAGATGAAAGTTGGAGACTTAGCCCATGAGGGAGTCTGATGGCATGGACGACAGGCTTAGGGCAGGAGCTGACAAGTTCAGAACAGGGCCTTACCGGCACTCAGGAGACAGAGAACCAGAGAAGCAGATGAATATCGGGCACATGGTATAATTAGGGGAGGAACAGAGGCCGGGGGCTTTCTCTGAGGCTTTTTCATCCCCTGTGAGCAGCTGCTCTGTGACGAGATCACGTCACAGAATCCAATAGTCTTTATACAAAGACGACTTTGCTTTTGTCACAGAGGAATCACTGCACTAGATGCCCTCTTCAGCTTTTTCATGGTATATTTCCAATTTTAAGAAAATATTCTCCTAAAGATTAAAATTATATACTTAGCAGAGCAAAGACTTATTTTTGTTTCTCTGCTGCTGGATCTCTTCAAAGCATTTGTTGACACTGACTATACAGTAAATCTTAATTTTTCTTCCATCAGCTTCATTCACACCACTTTCCATTACGTTTCTTATTTCTCTCTATTCATTTTTTTAATATAGAATCCTGAAGCTAAATATATACATTAAATCTAGAATGCTTCTCTGTACAAGCAAAAAAGAAAATCGAACATCTCAAACACCTGTACTCAGTCACTGGCAAACAGGCAGCACGGGACTGTCATTCTTCTACAGCAAGAAAAAATAGGGCAAAGTCTACACACAGTGAGGGTGAAAAAAATAGAGCACGGAAAATTTCCTGAGCTGAGGAAACTGAGGTTGAAAGACAGAGGGGCAAAGGCAGCTAGAAATTGTGAGGAAGACTGCCAGAGGGGAGGAAGCTACACCAAGAACTCCAGAAATCTTCACAGGGTCAGAATGAATTTTTGTCTCAACAGTAGTCTGTGTCTGTACAAATGGAAACTTCAAAAAATACTAGAGAGGGAGCACAGAAAAGATTCAACAACATCCCCAGAATGGCCATGCTTTAGTAGTGGGGAGAAATTAAGCTATAGTGGGAGTTGGCAATGTACACCCCAGGGGCTGGCCACTTGTTTACATGAAAGATTTTATTGGCATGAGGAGCACATCCAGAATGGCAGCACGACGAGGTTTGAATACCTTCTTTCCAGAGAAAAAACCCATAATTGCTAATAATTTAGAAACAATCATTTAAAGCAACTGGAAATTGTCACAAAGGCCTACAGTGAATGGAGAAACACTTATTGAAGAAAATCTACTAAATCTCCCTCAGAGAAGGAAGAGTCTGTGGCATTGGAGCTGTGACTCCCTCCCTCCTGCCCCACCCCAAGCTCCGCATAGCAGAAACTCTGCTCCTTCTGGACATGGTGGAGAACACAGGGGTCCTTCCGTTTCCCCAGGGAGGGAGTCTAACTCTCAGGACAGGAGATGGGAACATGAAAACAAAATGGAGGAAATAGGTTGCTTAAATGAGCAGAGGAAATGGAGTCTTAACGTTATCAGTGAACCTACATGAAATGTTTTTTACTTCCAAAAAGTAAATGTTTTTACTTTACTTCCAACAGGGAGATGGGCTTGACACTGTTTTCAGAAAACTTACAACGTGACAAGGGTAGAAGAGGCTTCAAAAGAAAGAATATGCCTGAGGAGGTAAACTTTCCAGATGCCAACAGCAAATGCAGAGGAGATGCTGTCACTGCACAGAGCCAAAGCCATATATGTGGGCAGTGACCTTAAAGTCCGACAGAAGACTGTTGATGTCCAGGACATTCAGTCCTTGCCTTGGAGGGGTGAACTAGCTCTTTGACCCCTAGAAGCCAAGGAGCCATCCTTATTTTGATCCATCACCATTTACAGCCACAGTATTTCATGACTGAATCTATGGTATCTTTCTACCCAAAGGACAGCTGATGCCCAAATCTATCTCTTATCATTGGAAAATGAAGAACAAAGAACAGCCTGTTTAGAGTCTTGATGAGCTGCAAGAAGAGAGAAGTATGACATTTGTGAACAGGAAGGAAATGACTGTGACATGCTGTAGCTGAGCTGCTTGCACAGAGATACATGACTGAGTCTCCTCCACTCCTCGAGCTGGATCTTTAGAGCGGAGAAGGATCCCTCAGGTCTCTCAGCAGAGAACCACTCACTAGTCATCCCTGGTGTGTCTGGTGCATTCTTGTTCAGGAAGTAAATCAAAAACTCTGGGCCTTGCCCCAAATTCTGTCAGTACCAATAAAGGGTAGCACTACCAGAAATAGGATCACACCTAAGAGCTACAGCCTGGCCCCTCACTGTGGCCCTCTGCCTGGGGGACTGGGAGACTCCAGCACCTACATGACCTGTGGGGACAGAAGTTGGTAACAGTGAGGAAAACAATTGTAATCATCACACACACACACACACACTGAAACTTCTTGGTTTTCTGAGAACTCACCTGCTCCCAGGAGACAGAGGGTCATGGAGCTGAGGAGCCTGGTGCCCATGGCAGGGTCAGGGCAGGAATGGGAGGTTCAGCAGGTAAGGGTCCTTGTGAGCACGAACAGAGGAGGAGGGATGTCCCTTGTTCCCACAACGCAGTTTCCATAGTGATGTCACTGCCTCTATCAATCCCCATGAGCCCAGTGACACATGATTTATATTATAACACACTTGGATGACTAATTTAAATATATATATGCTCCTTTATTACAAAATCAGTGCTTGACTTGCCAGCTTTGACTCCAGTTCTGTTGTGATGTGGTGGCCTCATGTTGCATCTCTAAGTGCATCTTCTCATCCACCAGTCCCTCCTCTGTCTACTGGGCGTTTACACTAGCATGTGTCAATAGCACCACCAATACAAGACACCAAAGGTGAATTTGTTGTCTCTTCCGCATGTCAGGATCTCCTGTGAGCATTCCTATTTCTGTCACTGTCCCCTCCATCCTCCTAGTCACACATGCTTGACATTTTCCATTTCTTAGGCTAGTGTGGGCATTGCAGGCTTCACGTGGCTTTGCCCTAGAATGCACTGACATATTCAGAGATACAAGAGGTGAAATGATGTCCGGGGAAAATATCTGAGTTGGAATCTCCTATTCTTCTTCAGGTCAAAGACCAATTGCCCTCTCTGTGTTCATTAATCTCCGTGTAGCATTGTGTCTCTACAGCCCAGAGCAAAGACTCATGTCATTCTAAGTCACCAAGCATTAAAAAGCAGGTTCCTGGCAGCTTACTTATGGAAGAAGATTCAACTCCATTCACCTTTAAACCCCTGCTGTGTAATATAAAATGATAAATTTACCTATCCTTCTGGAAACCTATGAAGCTGTGTCATAGGTAATTTAACTCTCCCTTCTACTATTATCAGAACATCTAATTGTTCTACAGCCATTAATGTCTGCCACTTTCATTGGTTGGTCAACTGTTGTTATAAACCTCCTTTCCTTCAGGGGGAGAGGGCGGCAGGATCAGAGAAGACTGAGTGGTTGTGAGCAATGCTATGGGGTCAGGGAGGAGGACATTTATAGTTCTGTGCCTTTGCTGCCTGCCCAAGAAACATTGCTGAGTCCTCCGTAACTGAGGAGACCATTCAAATGTATGAAGTAAAATTTTTGGCTGACTTTTTTGAACATCGTCCGAAGTGTCTGCTTCATGATTTCACTATTCACTTCCAAGTGTTACTGCTTATCCCATTCCTGTGACTGAGTGTCCCAGAGTCTGAGAGACTCCATCCACGGAGCCTATGGGTGAAGGAGATGGAAGCTGGGGACAGTGCTACAAGTCTACTTGGGAAATGATTACAGTCCAAGCAAAACGGATTTAGGGGTAAAACATTTTCCCATGTCGCTGTAATTCCTTCTTTCCATGATACAAAGCATAACTGTGTAAAATTTCTGGAACCCACAGCAGCGTCAGGTCAGCACTGAGCCATCTCCATCTCCCTGCTTAGAGCTGTGGTCCTAGGAGATGGTAGTACTGCTCAAGGGCAGCTTATAACAGCCTCATAAAATGTGTTGGAAAGCCTTCTGTCTTTTTCTATTCATTATAATGTTTTGTATAAAATTGAAATTATCCACTATTTGACGATTTTGCAAAATCGTTTTGGGAGGCAGGTAAACATCAATGCTGATTCAGTAATGTTACTATTTCTTATACTCTTATTTTTTTCTAACAATGAAAATTTTCATAGTAGTCTTTTAAAGTTTGATCTCTCTTCTATTTCTAGTTATCTTTTTTTTTTTTTTTTTTTTTTTGCTGAGGAAGATTCACCCTGAGCTAACATCCATGCCAACCTTCCTCTATTTTTCAGTATGTGGGCTGCCAGCTCATCATGTCCCCTAACACAGTAGTGTGGGTCCACACTCAGGAACAGAATCCGGGCCACTAAAGTGGAGCACTCTGAACTTAACCACTAGGCCAACCTGGCTAGTGCTCGTTATCTCTTCTTTTTAATTCCTAATGTTATTTATTCACCACCTTTTTTTCTTCATCAGTCCTGCTAAGAGTGTGTACATTAATTTCCAAAACAACATTTGTCCTTGTTCAGTCTGATTAGTATATTTTGCTTTCTGTGTCCTCTATTTTTGCTCTTTATATGCCTAACTCTATTTCTTTTACTTTTGGGGGGAGATTATTCCATGCTTTTTCCTAGGTCCTAAGCATAATGTTTAGGCCATTATTTTACTGCACTCATTTGTCCTTTACATCTCTAAATTTTCCTCAAAGTACAGCTTTAGTTGCAGCTCTTATTTATTGATATATACTATTCTAAGTATCTCTTATTTCTAAATATTTTTAAATTCCTATTAAGACTTCTGGTAGGGGCTGGCTCCGTGGCTGAGTGGTTAAGTTCGCGCAATCCACTGTGGTGGCCCAGGGTTCAGATCCCGGGCGCGGACATGGCACCGCTCGTCAGGCCACGTTGAGGCGGCATCCCACATCCCACAACTAGAAGGACCTGCAACTAAGATATACAACTGCAACTATGTACAGGGAGGATTTGGGGAGATAAAGCAGAAAAAAAAAAAAGACTTCTGGTAAAACCCAGGAATGATTTGGAATCATGTTTTTCTCATGTATAAATATGAAGTTTTTAAAAAAGTTATCTTTTGATTTTTCCTGTAATATTTAATGCATTATTGTGAGAGAAGCTTATCTTTACGATACTAGTACTTTAAAACTTATTAGGACCTTCTTCTTGGCCTCATCCGTAGCATTTTATATAAATGTTGAACGTGTGTTTGTGAATTATTTTTCTAAATTGGGTGTGCAGGATTCTATATTTTTTCCTTACATTGGTCTCATTAAATGTATTGTTCAAATGTTATATATCTTTACTAACTTGTCTATTGATCTATTACTTATGAATGAACTCTTGTTAAAATCGTCCACCACAATGGTATATTTGTCAATTTCTCATACTAATATTGTCATTGTTGTATATGAAACAATATTTCTTATACATACATGTTTATTAGAATTTTAATCTTCTAGCTTGAAGTGCAACTTGCCCATTTCATAGCCACTAAAATAATTGAACTAAGTATAAACATCTACCATTCTTAGAAAAGCAATAATGATGCTTTTTGCCTTAAGTATTCTTTATATTTAAATAGCTACATGAGATTTTTTCTGATAGGATTTTTTTGACCAGTCTGTGTCTTTAAAATGTATATGTTTCTCTCTTTCTCGCTCTATCTCTTTTTTTCTTTTTTGAGGAAGATTAGCCCTGAGCTGAAATCTCCCACCAATCCTCCTCTTTTTTGCTGGGGAAGATTAGCCCTGACCTAAAATCCATGCCCATCTTCCTCTACTTTATATGTTGGATGCCTGCCACAGTATGGCTTGACAAGCAGTGCATAGGTCCACACCCAGGATCTGAACTGGCAAACTCCAGGCCGTTGAACACAACGTGAGAACTTAACCACTGCACCACCAGGCTGGCCCATAGATGTTTATCTTTTTAATAGTATATAGCTTGATGTTTTAACATCAATCTCACAGCTTCAAACTGTCACGATTTTAACAGGCAGAGCCCTTAATATTGAGTTAATAATATTTTCATATTTATTTCTATTATCATTTTTTATACTTACATTTGACCTGTTTTCTCCTGTTTTTCTTTGTTCTCTTTTCTCCTTCTCTGTAGCCTTTGAATTAATTCTATTTTTTTAATATTCCATTTTCTACCTCCATGCTGAAGTTAAATACTCTATTTCTATTTTTTAGTGGATACTCGTTTTTAAAAAGTGTACACAATGGAAAGTCTGTTAAATATCTCCACTTTTTTCAAACCAAATAAGACAATATGAACATTTTCAATTCAACTAACTTATCCCACCTTGCTTGCCAAAGATATTTTAATATTAGCACCATATTAGACACTAGTCAGAGTAGTCAGCCTGTGGAGATTTGAGTACTAGACTAGCAGATTAAATTGTCTCAATTAAACATCTGTTCCATACTTTCCTTCCAGGGTCATTTTCCATCTTTCTTAAGTAT
This sequence comes from Equus przewalskii, assembly GCF_037783145.1. Classification (NCBI taxonomy): domain Eukaryota; kingdom Metazoa; phylum Chordata; class Mammalia; order Perissodactyla; family Equidae; genus Equus; species Equus przewalskii. Next base: position 95,041,879 of record NC_091834.1, on the reverse strand, counting down.
ACTTTTGAGATTTTCTAAAATTTTCCGCTCCTGAAAATATTTTTCATCAACCTAATTCTTCAATGAATAAGGACCAGAATAATAATTGTGATTTTTAATGCTCTTTCTTGATTTTCACTGTTGCTCTCAGTCTAATTATTCCTTTGGGAGGTATTTATCTTTCCATTTTTACTGCTTTAAAATCTCTTTGTCATTCGTGTTCTACAATTTCACTATGATGTATCTATCGATTTACCTTACTAGGATTAGTTTGGATTCTTGTCTTTAATATGAGGATTTATGTCTCTAATGACCTCTGGAAAATTCTAGTTAACATCTAGTACAACATCACCTTATATCAATCTCATTATTTTCTGTTTCTGAAATTTAAATTAAATGGAAGAAAACAGAGGAAATTCTAATAAAATATTGTATACAATCTAATAAAACCTTATTGTTTTTCTTCCTGTCCTTTAACTTCTCTTTCATATTTCACCTTTAATTTTCCACACTCCATTCTAGGTAATCTCTCAAGATTTGTTTTTTGTGTTATTATTAATCTCTTTAGGATTTAGCAGATTATTTACTCCACTGTTTAACTTATCCATTATTTTATTCAGTGATTATGTGAATCATTTCTAAATTTCTTACTTGATGCTTTTGTGTTAGCCAATGGTTTCTGTTTTTTTAAATTATTTAATTGAGATCATAATAGTTTCTAGCATTGTGAAATTTCAGGTGTACATTATTATTTGTCTGTCACCATACATATGTGCCCCTTTACCACTTATGCCCTCCCCCGCCCCGCAATCACTTTTCCTTCTGGTAACCACTAATCTGTTCTTTTTGTCCATGTGTTTGTTTATCTTCCATATATGAGAGAAATTATGCATTTTTTCTTTGTCTGGCTTATTTCACTTAACATAATATCCTCAAGGTCCATCCATATTGTTACAAATGGGACAATTTTCTCTTTTTTATGGCTGAGTAGTATTCCATCTTATATATATCTATATATATATACACCACATCTTTATCCATTCATCAGTTGATGGGCACTTGGGTTGCTTCACCTCTTGGCTATGGTGAATAATGCTGCAATGAATATAGGGATGCATAAGTCTCTTTGAATTATTGATTTTAAGTTCTTTGGATGGATACCCAGTAGAGGAATAGCTGGGTCATATGGTATTTCCATTATTAATGTTTTAAGAAATCTCCAAACTTGTTTCCATAGTGGCTGAACCAGTTTGTATTCTCACCAGTGGTGTATGAGGGTTTCGGTTTCTCCACATCCTCTCCAGCATTCATTAGTTTTTAACTTGGTAATTATAGCCACTCTAACTGGTGTAAGGTGACATCTCATTGTAGTTTTGATTTGCATTTCCCTAATTACTAGTAATTTTGAACAACTTTTTAAGTGCTGTTGGCTATCTGCATATCTTCTTTGGAAAAATGTCCTTTCACATCCTCTGACCATTTTTTGATGGACTTGTCTTTTTCATTGTTGTTGTTTTATATGAGTTCCTTATATATTTTGGATATTAACCCCTTATCAGATATATGCTTCACAAATATTTTCTCCTAGTTGCTGGGTTGTCTTTTTGTTTTTTCATGGTTTCCTTTGCCTTGCAGAAGCTCTTTAGTCTAATGTAGTCCCATTTGTTTATTTTTTATTTTGTTTCCCTTGCTTGGTTGGACATGGTATTTGAAAGGATGCTGCTAAGACTGTTGTCAAAGAGTATACTGCCTATATTATCTTCCAGGAGTTTTATGGTTTCACATCTTACTTTCTAGTCTTTAATGCAATTTGAGTTAATTTTTGTGTATGGTGTAAAATAATGGTCTACTCTAATTCTTACGCATGTGGCTGTCCAGTTTTCCCAACATTATTTATTGAAGAGACTTTATTTTCTCCCTTGTATGCTCTTTGCTCCTTTGTTGAAGATTAGCTGTCAGTAGATGTGTGGTTTTATTTCTGGGCTTTCCATTCTGTTTCACTGATCTGTGTGTCTGTTTTTCTGCCAGTGCCGTGCTGTTTTGATCACCATATGTTTGTGGTGTATTTTGACATCAGGGATTGTGATGCCTCCAACTTTATTCTTTTTTCTCAGAACTGCTTTAGCTAGTCAGGATCTTCTGCTGCTCCCTGAGAATTTTAGGATTCTTTGTTCTATTTCCGTGAAGAATGTTATTGGGATGCTGATTGGCATTGCATTGAATCTGTACATTACTTTAGGTAATATGGACATTGTAACTATGTTTATTCTCCCAATCCAGGTGCATGGAATATCTTTCCATTTCTTTATGTTGTTATCTATTTTTTTCAATAATGTCTTACAGGTGCAGGGAACAAAATCAACTTACAAAAATCAATTGTACTATTATACTCCAATAATGAACTAACAGAAAGAGAACTCATGAATACAATCCCATTTATTATCACAACAAAAAGAAAAAATATCTAGGAATAAATTTTACCAAGGAGGTGAAAGAATTATACAATGAAAATTAGTTGATGTTTTTGACAATCTTTTTCTCCTTGCTCTTGTTTCAAATCCCTTTTGTATTCATTTGAATATAATTTTTCAAACTTTCATACATTGTAATGCTATAGCTGTTGATTTCAAATGATTATTGCTTCTGCTCATTTTTCCTCATTGGTTTTTGTTTGAATATTCTTAATAGTGGGAGGATATTTGTTTAATGTTAATCTGTGGAATTCCTGCAAGGCCTAGATGAAGAGTACAGGATTTCAAGAATCCCTACTTTTTGCAGCATCTCAAATCTAACTCCCAAATGCATGAGCCCAAGAACCAGCTGCTGTACTCTGTGCTGTGGAATGAACTCCTGGCTTTAGGTCTCCAGTATCAGGAAATGCTCTCAGGGCAGCGCTAGTGCTAGTTCCAGAAGGCAATTCTGATTTTCTGTTCCCATTTAATTTCACTTGCTCCATAAGTTAGAGCCCATAAGTTTATGCTGTCATGACCTTTTCTTCCCATTCTTTCAAGGGGATTATATATTATATTTATATTGCATCAATTCCCAAGTCTACAGACATCCCCTCTTCTTTCATTTTGCCCAACCCCAAACTTCAAGGAATATCCCAGATATCAGAATTATATTTGTAGATCTTATACTCAATAAGGTTAAAGAACATGCCATATTTTATACTGGAAATTCCAAAACTGATGAAAAAGCCTACATAAACAATGGTTCCTACGCTTGTTCCACCATTAAATGTTCTTTTATAAACTCATAGCAGACCGTCACAAACACAAGGGCACTCTTACTCTCATATATTCTGAGTAACTGGGAAGTGAAATGTGAAAACTACTAGGACCCCAAATCCTTGCATCAGAGATTTATTCCACCATGGGTCAGTTTAAGACTACTGGGAACAAAAGTACTCAGTTTACTACTGAGTGCTGACGTTTACAAAGTAAAATTAATACACTTTACTTTGAAGTCATATGTTCCAATTTTAGTATTTTAAGAAGTTACATTAGTAGTAAATTAAGCCTTCCAGGCTAGACCAGGTCAGGATAAGTCAGAGCTCTTTGCTGAACAGAACAAGTTTCCAGAGGGTGGTCACTGTGGTGCAGGAAGGAGGCCGGTATCTGAATTATTTACCCCGTTGTGACAAGATGCTAGGACATGTGATATCCTGGGTACTCAGAAGATTTTGGCAAAAAGTGATCAGACATGTCTTACTGGGAACTGATTGATGTCAGCGGAGGGAAGGATTGTCCTGAGAAGTAGACTTTCCATCATCTCACACGTGTTTGGGCTCTTCAGCCCTCTCTGCTCTTTCTTGTTTTGGGACCAGGTCTCTACTTAGGGATCAGGCATCTCTATAGCATTGCTGCCATTGCACAAATGCAGGGCTATTCCCTCTGCTCCGAGGATTTAACTTTAGTTTGTCATCAGATCTCTGAGCTGATCAGCTATGCATCTGTGAAAGACATTTCTCAGACTGTGGAGCCCAAAGGGAGACCAGAGTGCTTGCCTTCGGCTACAATAGAACTGGATCCAGGGATGTTTCTAGAGATGAGATTGCATCTGTCTCCATTGCTCTCCTCACACTAACCAGGTATCCTGGGGTCCCTGCAACTCCAGCATCAGAGAAGCTCACGAGGGAGAGAGAAGCAGGACACAGAGCCCTGCATCTGCATCGGAGGGAGACGGTATCCACAGTCATAGGGGAGACGTTTGTAGTTGAGACCTGGAAAATCCAGAACAGAGACATCCCAACTGTACCCCAATGTACCTGAGAAACAGGAGTACCCACAACTGTCCGTCCACCCAGTGGGATGTTGACTGGGAGCGTGAGTAGGAGTTAGCCACTACAAAGAGGAAGGGTCCATGTCCAGTGCAGAGGAAATAGCCTTTGAAGAGTCTGAGATGGGCAGGGATGTGACATAGAAGAGGGATCAGCAGGGTGGTTGGAATAGAGAAGGCGGTGCGAGCTGTACAAGGGGGGCCATGGGAAGTGGGGGGAGGAAAGACCAGGCAGGTCCTGTGGGCTTACTGTCCTGGATGGGAAAGGTGAGCTGGAGCAAACACCACATGAGGGCCAGGGCTGGGGGAGGACTTTAGAGAGAGACAGGAATGAGGTGCCCAGGGAGAGAAGAGAGGTCTATATGTACCAACTTACCAATGACATTCCCTCCTAGAGATGTCAGACTCAGACTCATGACTAGGGCAGTCAGAGCTTGGGAAGCACCTTCCCAGGTGGCAGGGCAGCTACAGAGGAAAACACAAAGAGCAACGGGGGAGACATGTCTGCAAGAGACCCTGTGTTCAGGGCTAGGCCTGGCTAAGACCACCCTGGAGATGGACGTCAGCAGAGTCCAGGGTTCACACTGCACACACAGGCCACTTGGGTCTCCAACTCCTCCTTGTGTTAGGAGTCTGCAAAGCGCTCTGCTGAGACCCAGGCTGCAGGACCTCCCCCTGGCTTTTTGAGCAGAGAGGAGTCAGCTGTGCAGTGCTGTGGAATAACTGCTGGCACAGAAGTACACAGATGTCTGGGAGGGGGTAGCGGACACCAGCGTGAGGGAGAAGTTCTTTGTATCTGATCTAGAAACTCTGTAACCATCGGGACCATCTTCTTCAGTGACACCAGCACCAGCTGAGTAGCGGATCAGCCTCAGCCCATGTCCCAGGTCTTGTCGATACCAGTACATTGAGTTGTGGTTCATATCCTGGGCACATCTCAGTGTTGTGTTCTGTCCTGTTCCCAGGATCTGGAATCTTGGGGTCTGAGTGACACCAGCATTCACTGGAGCTGTGGAAGAGGAGGTAAATCTGATGCTGCAGACAGGACAGAAAGGCTTAGCAGTGGGACCTTGACATTTTCACTCAGGAAAAATCCCTGCCCAGGACTCACCTGCCTGCAGGAGACAAAAGGCCACCCAGCACAGGAGGCCATCGCTCATGGCAGGAGCAGGGCAGATGGAGGGGTCTTCTGTGTCTCTGCTGATGACAGGGAACAGGGCTTTCCTGGGAGTCATTCTGAGATGTCACTCTCCCTGCCTGGGCCTCAGAGCCACCTGTCACAAAGGCACACCCCTTCCCCCAGAAGGTCCAATCAAAAATAAATGTACAAGGAACAGCTTAGAATGGGAAGAATTCATTTCTCTGAATTAACGCAAGCCTTACAAGTTGTTCTTCAGCTTTTTGCAAAACAATTTGTAACTTTGTTTTTATTCCTGTGATAAAATTTTTAATATAGTGGTTTTATGTATCTGCTTATTTCTGTAGTTTTGAATCTTAGGGAGGGTCCTATGGCTTTCTGATGCCCTTTCTGGCTCTGTTGTCCCAAATACTGCTTCAAGTATCTGTTTCTACTTTGCTTACTGACCAGCATCCCGTTAAGGTCCTTCTGCCTACAAAGATTCTCCTGGTATCTGGTTGCCAGACCAGAGGGGCAGGCTCATCAGCATTTGAGGAGTTGTTTGCTCTGTTTCTCATCAATTCATGCCAGATGGGGCACCTGCCAACTGTAGCTACAGCACCTTCTTATATACCAGAGCACTTGCTTCCCAGGTTTGGGGTGAGACAGCAGCAGGCAGATCAACCTCACCCCTGTTACTGACCTTTCTCTGTGGCAAAATGACGGTTGCTCTGCACTGCCGATGACCTACTGGCACAAAGTTGTACAGATGTGTGAGGGACCGCGGGGAGGTGGCCGACTCCAGGGTAAGTGAACAGTGCTCTGTTCTTTGTCTGAGACATCTGCTCCATGGGGAAGATCACCTTGTGAAGAATGGCTGCCATGTATTAAGTCACAAATATCATGGAGCTCAAAACCTGTATCTTGTTGAACACAATGCCACACTTAGGAGGACCCTGTAATTGGCTCAACAGTCTGCAGTCATGATATTCAAATTCTTAATAACATTTTCACCATGGGCTCTGGAAATTATGTAGCCAATCCTGAGTTCATGGAGGGTACTCAGGATTGGATCTGTGGTCACCTCCTCTTGTGCTGGTTTCCCTTTAGCAGAACCATATGTCAGGGGTGTCGGTGACTCGCATCTCTGAGCCTTGGAGAGAAAGACACAAACTAAAATCGGAACCAAAGGAGGAGCCTGAGGTTGAACCACAACAAAAAGCCTTGAAGCTGGGGCCTGGCTAGTCCATGAGTTGGTTCCAGATCTGTGCCTGGGATTTCTCTGATCCAAGAGACAGAAGGACACACACCACAGGATACTAGTGCCCGGTGAAGCCCAGAACAGAAAGGAGCATTTTCCAGGTCAAGACTCGTATTTCCTGGGATGGATACTTGGGGCCAAAGCAAAGGAATCTCTTCTCCCAACAAGGAATGATCTCTCAATAAAGTCCCTACTGCCTGTGATCTGCTCAGCCCCAGCACACAGCGTTCGAGCATGAAGCCTGGCTCTGTGTGTGTCTGATGGGAACTCAGAATAATTTCCTTGTAGATGATAAGTTTTTGTCAAAATATCATTATAAAATGATTTGAATGATTGGGTAAATGAGAAGAAAATGAAAAAAATGAGTAAACAAATTTCATGAAAGCAGCTTCAACCAATTAGAAAGATCTTTTGATGCTCATTTTATCAACCCATCTACTTCCAGACGGAATTGTCCCTACTGTGGACCAGGCATCCCCCGGGGTTTCAAGGATGTCTTTGTCCATAGCACTTTCCAGGAACACCTAACTCTCCTAAGTTGTTAGATGTGTATTAAAGAGGAATTGTTCTAATGGGAAGAAATTTTAAATTTCCACTAAAAAGCTGCCTGAGCAAAACTAATCCATAGCGATAGAAATCATATCATTCGTTGTCAGCAATTTAGAGACCATTGCAAAGGGGCCTGAGGGAACAATATGGGTTATAGAAATGTTCTATATCTTCATGAGGTGGATATTATGTGAGTATATACATACATATTGCTAAAAAATTATTGATATGTTCATGGAAAGTGTAATTTTTATTGTATATACTTCATATGTCAATAAAGATGATTTTAAAATGCCTGAGGAGAGATGTATGTTACATGATCCAGTAAATTTCGTGTAATGAATCACCAGCATAAATATTTCCATTTCTGTGATGTATGAAGATTTCAACTATAATGTTTTTGTGAAAAATGTGCTCACATCTGCCTTTTCAAATAAGAAATAGAGGGAGAGGCTGTCAGAGACGAATAAAAAGAATCAAGATATCCAGATTCCTATTATGTACCAGTTACTTTATGCTTATTATATTTTTATACAACCCTGGAGGATGGTATGATGTCTAATTTAACATCTCATCTTGACTGGGCCATTGAGTGCACAGATATTTGGTTAAACATCGTTCTGGGTGTTCTTGAGAGGGTGTTTTTGAATAAGATGAACATTTAAATAGGGAGGTTTTAATATTAGATTAACATTTTAATCAGTAAAGCATATTGCCTTCCATAATATAGGTGAGCTACACCCAATCAGCTGAAGACATAAATAGAATGAAAAGACCCATCCTCCCCCAGGTAAGAGAGACTTGTCCAGCTGGTGGCCTTCAGCTGCAACATCAGCTCTTCCTGCTTATTTGCCTTCAGACTTAAGCATGGGCTCTCCCTGGGTCTCCAGCACCACCAGCCTGGCTTTTAGATTTTGGACTAATCAGCCTCCACAATTGTGTGAGCTAATTCCTCATAATAAATAGAATACATACATACATGTATATACATATATATATGTATATAAAGGTTTTATTTCTCTGGAGAACACTCACTTATACAGATAGGTATTATTAGTCTCATCTCATAAAAAATCTCAGCCTCACATGTCAAGAAACTGGCCTCAGGTCTTGACTGGCAGCAGGTGCTGGAATTGGCATCAGAGCCAGGTGTCCATGACGCCTGGTCAGGGCTCTTTCTCTGCACACTCTCTCCTTGGTGAACTGATCCGTGTCAACGATTTCATTAGAGCCAGTGTGTCTGAAAGGGACATAGGGGACAGCATCCTGATCTTGAAGGAAGGTGTGTCTCTTTATGAAAATGCATTCTAGCGCAGAGTTATAAACGTGGGGCTTAAGAGGGAGACAGAGCAGGGTCTGAGTCCCACTTCTGCCTCATCCTCGGAGCTATTTGACTTGGTCAAGTTATTTCACTCAAGGGCAAATTCCCTCATCTTTAAAATGAGATCAGTAATTTCCTTTGCCTCTTAGGCTTTTTCCTGATCATTAATTGAAATTTTAAACACGAAGGGACTCTTATTTAGGATATAGTAAATTGTCAATAAATGATAGAATGATTTTTTTCTGAGTTTTCTGCCTGGAGCAGAACTGAACTGTGTTTGTGCATTAATATACTCAGGGCTCGCACTTCTGTAATGGACCTGCCCTCATGTGACAGGAGGTTTCCATAGAAACAGTCAAATGTTTAAGGTAAATATTATACATTTAATAATGCAGACCTTAAAACTCAAAAGGCAAGCAGCATATTTTCATTTTCTATTTTATGTGATACAATACCTTGCACAAAGTAAGGGACCCAAAATGTTTGTCCAGTAAAAGAAGCTAGGGAATAAATAATGATTATTTGTGTTCCTTTCTCTCATGGTAATTGTCTCATGTACAGGAAGATGGGCTGTTCCTTGCAAATATCCCATTCCTCTGCTGTACAGCTGGGAAGGCAGATCTGGAAACCTCCCTACTCACACAGCCCCCGTGAAAGATAACACATGACTGAGGTCCATGCTGCAACTACAGTGCAGAAATGGTGTCTTTCTTTTTTCTCACAATGAAGGATCGATGGTTGTTCTTTGCCCTGAAGTCATAGTCTTTGAAGCTGTCACGAAAAAGATCATGATAATCACATAGGATTCAGGACCTTCCCAAACCTGCTAAGCCGGACCTAGAAACAGGAAGCCAGAGGAGGGGACGGGTCTAGGGGTTGGGCGAACACAGGGGTTGAGGAAAAGCCTTCAGTTTGAGTCTTTCCTCTGCCAGTTATAAAATATGGGACCCTGGAACGTTACTTCCCCTCACATATGTAAACAAGGAAAATAACATTTATTTTGCATGATTTCTGTGAGCACAAAACACAGCACATATAAGCACCAGGAGGAGTGTGAGTGGAAGGCCTGTCTGATATATGAGGGACCGAGCCTGTCTGGCTGGCAGCTGCCACCCTCGCAATCACTTCCTGAGCTAGGGCAGGAATGTTTTTGTGCTGTTGGCTGCTGCCCCTGCAGCGCTGTGCCAAGCTACTGGCACAGAGATACAGGGCAGAGTCCGTCAGCTCCAGGATGGTCAGGTTCAGCTCAGAGCTTCGGTTACCGAACTGCTGCCCTGAGAATCGATCTGGGATATCTCCTTTTTCTCTCACCTCCCCATTGTAATACTGAATGAGGAACTTGGGGCCCTGGCCCAGAGCCTGTTGGTACCAAGATACAGTGTCATGCTCAGAAATAGGGGAACATTTCAGCATCACTTGCTGTCTTTTTGCTTTGACCACGTGTCTTGGGGTTTGGATGACTCCAGAATCCACTGGGCCTGTTGGGAGGAGACAGAAAGAAGCTGAGAGCCGAGCACAGGGACAGCCTCCCGCTGCAGCCATCATTGGCAGGCTCCTATTTCAGGCATGGCAAACCCACAGCAGAAGCTTTCACCCTGTGCCTAGGACTTACCTGCTCCCAGGAGACAAAGAGCAACATAGCAGAGGAGCCTGTAGCCCATGGCAGCATCAGGAACCCAAGACATCTCCTAGCTCAGGGGTGGGGTTTAGTGGTCTGAACCACCCCTTTTCCGGATAGGAGCATTTGCCTATGACATCCCTGCTTGATGTCATTGTTCTGCTGTTTCTCTCTCAGAAAACCCCTCCCAGTCCACTGTTGCCCTCAGCAGAACTCAGGGTTGACTACTCTATGTGTCATTCCTGTCCTGCACAGCCCCTCAACAATGAGTGGGTGTGAACAGATCGCCACCCCTATAGCCCACAACATGCCTGATTTCCCTCTGCCTGCCCCTGCCTGACACCAGTTACCCAGAACTTGCTGCCCCAACCCCTTCGCCCTCCACATCCTGTGCAGGCTTCAGGAGACAGCCCGCTTGGTGCTCACTGAGGTTCAAGGCAGGTCTCCACTTCCCTGGGCAGTGAGGAGCCTGTTAGCTCAACGTGTCCCAGGACCAGTGAACCCAGTGAACTCAAACCCCCTGCCTGATGCAGGCATGACCAAGAATTCCCTTAACTGGCCCCTCCTGGGCCACTCTCAACCTTCCCAGGGTGCCTTGCAGTTAGGACTGTGAGTCCACAGTGTCTCCTCATGGCTGAAGGTCCACAGTCTGGTGGATTTCTCCCTCTGTCTGCATCAAGAACAGAAATTCCCCCCACTCCCCACCCCTGTGGCCCTCCCACTGTACCCCACCCCACACCCATTCTACTGCTCTCCCAGGCTGGCTGCTTTAGGGCTCATCTTCAAGTCCATACTCAGCCTGTGGAGGAAAAGATTGTCTGAACCAACATTTAGATGAAGAAGGAATTAATTGCTGCCCCATTGCAATTAGTATGCTACAGTGAAGGAAACAAGCCCAAATCATACAAGACACAAAACTAAACAGTCTGATGATCTCAGGTGGATCCAGCCTGGAAACACTGTATTCCAGAAAGCCTCCCGATTAAGCAGATCCATGTATTTCCACATTGTGTAGTAAGTTATTACCAAATTTTATATAGTGCATTTTGTAAAGAGGGTTCATATATTCTACATATTTATTTCTGAATTTATAAAATCTTGAAACAAATAGCCTTCTAGCCATAGTTAAGGTCGACCCAGTTGGACCTGAAATTTACTATCACTCCCAAGAAGAACCTATGAGTTCTGCTCGGTGACCTGATGACTCTTAATAAATTCCACCCAGAGGGAAACTATTTCCATTTTGTGTATCTTCCCAAGAAAACACACATGCATTCATAAACACACACATACACACACACACAATTATCCTTTCATTGGTAAGGATGTCAAGGCTTTATTAGCAAACACAACAACTTTTCTTGAACAGTTTTTCAGGTTCATTTCTGAGAAATGCCCTGATGATGGCAAGAGATGTCTCTAAAGATGTGATCGTGGCTGTTGATGGAAAATTCTTTACAGGACCATGGGACCGGATGAAGATTACAGTAGCACAATATTCTCTGTCCCAAAAGAATATCAGCATATTCCAGCTCTTTACAATTAGGGTCCTTTACAGGACTGGTCATCAGTCCTGGCTAACAGAACATGCAGAAATGTATGGAAAGTCTTGGCTTTCCAAGACTATCTGCAATGACTACCCATTATATTTCAGGTAAGAGGAGATAATTGTGAAGGGAAACTGTTGAATAACAATACTCCATGGCTCCATATAAGTGGGGATTAATTTATTCGTTCCACACAGCCAGAAGGAGACTGTCTGCAAACCAGGAGTAGAGGTTTCACCAGAAACCAACGCTAGCCCCTTCATCTTGGACTTCTAGCCTCCAAACTGTGAGAAAATGAATCTCCATTGCTTAAGCCACGCAGCCTGCAGTGTTTTGTTACGGCAGCCTGAGCAGACTAATCAACAGGATAGCGCTGTGGAATGTCAGGGTGAGAAGCAAAGAGGAAGGCACAACTGAGCCAGTCCTTGAAAGATCAATGGTGTCTGGCCATTTGGGGGGTGAAGGGAAGAGCCATCGAGGCCATGGGAACAGCAAGAGCAGTTGTAGAGGATTTAAAAGGCATTGGTGTTGTAGGAAATGTGGCGGAGAACTCTTTCATCACGGAGTGAGCTGAGACTGCCCAAAAGCGATGCTCTGAAGGTAACGGAATCTGGGGGTGAAGGGTTAGAAAGCTATTCCAGGGAAGCAGAATTCATCTTGGAGAAGTTGGAGAGCCTCTGCCTGCTTATAATCAGGGAAGGCGTGCCCACATCTATGTTTTGAGAGGTACTTCACTGTGCCCCAGGAGGAAAGCCTGAGGCAAGAGGTCAAGAAGGAAGGCGTCAGAATCAGCTCCAGGATTCTCACACCATCATCACAGCATCTGGGTCATGATGTCCTCACCTGGGAGCGGCCGCTGGGTGATGCCAGGTGCTGTGAGGCGTTGCTTTATGTTTCCTGGGTATCGAAGACTTTGGGAGCTTGGGCAACGAAGTGATCATGTTAGAAATAGCACAGTATTTTTTCTTTTTTGATAATCCAGTAGCTCTATATATTTTCAACCATTTTTAATTATATTTTCTATCCTAGACATTCTCAAAATCTGTTTCTTCTCCCTAAATTATATAAAGCAACTCCCTGTGCTTCTATATTCTAGACTACACATTTATCGAAGAATTTTGATCCCCAAAAATATCTACCCCCAAAAAAAGAGGGTGTCAGCTGTAAACTACAAACCCTCCCCATACCCTGTAGCATAAAGGGAAAGGCGAGGAAGGTGGTGTTGGAGTGAACCTACTGATGTAGCACAATCCTCTGAACAGATCCTCTGTTGTCCCATGTCCCTGAGTGGTAGAAGAGCCCGAGGCTGCACTTTCCAGGGCCCTAACTCATTCTCCTCTCCCGCTACAGCCCCGAGGTCCTCACAGATCTGTCAGCTCTGAGGTTGCTCCACGCTGGGGCAGGGAGGTTTGTGCACAGAACGCTGGTGACTTTGCAGGGCTGTGCTGCGCTGCTGGGACAGAGATACAGGGCCAAGTCCTTCAGCTGCAGGACACCCACGTTTAGCTCAGAGCTATAGTCACCAAACTGTTGCCCGGAGAATCAATCTAGAATGTTCCCTTTTTCATTCTCTCTTCCATTGTGATACTGAATGAGGAACTGGGGGCCCTGGCCCAGTGGCTGTTGGTACCAAAATACACTGTTGTGCCCAGAGATAGGGGAACATCTCAGTGTCACCTGCTGTCCTTTTGCTTTAATGAGGTGTCTTGGTGTTTGGGAGACTCCAGAATCCACTGGGCCTGTGAGCGAAGAAGATAGGGGCTGGATCAGCAACACAGGAGGGAGCCTGATGGTGCCTTGGATTCAGGCGCTGTCAGGCTTACAATGGAGATGTCCCGTCTGTACCAAGGACTTACCTGATCCCAGGAGACAAACGGCCACACAGCACAGGAGTCTGGAGCCCATGGCAGGGTGGGGCACAACTGCACAGGTCTCCCTGCTCAGAGTTCTGGTCCCCTAAGAGATGAAGTGTTGGGCATCCCTTCTCTGATTGGAGGTTAGGAAGTGATGTCACGGCTCTGCTGTCATTGTCTCTGTTGCTTATCATGAGCTTGGCCTCCCTTGCCAGGTCCCTGATTCAGCTGATCCAGGAAACCCTGCTTTGTCCTGCAAAGCTTCTTCCATGACACATGGGGCTGGACTGGGCTGGTCTAGGCTAGACCGGTTTGAGGCATCATGCCCATCCCCACAGCTCCTTTGCTTTTCCTTTGTAGCAGGTGCTCCTCTACTTGTCTCTGCCTGGGGCGTGCAGGCTGCCCATTCCCAGTTCCACACCCTTCACTTCCCCTTACAACTTCAGAGAGACTCTTAACCACTGCACAGCTGGAGTTCATGGCTCCTGGCTGGGACAACACACGTGCGAATTAGCGTCTCTTCTAGGAATCCTTATAGGGGATAAAGTACCAAACAGGGCTGCTCCTTAACCCTCCTGGTCCCAGAGAGCTGGCTCTGCCCCAGAAACTTTTGGAGCTCGGCAGTTCTACAGTGCCCCCGTGTGGTCTATTTGGTGGTAACCAAGATTTTGCCTTTGGGATGAAGCAAGAGTCCTGAGATGTGTTTAAATTAGGAACTATTTCATCATTTACCAAGTGTTTTGTTTTGTTTGTTTCCTAGAGGGACAAAACACACACACACACACAGAACCACAGTCCTAGCTGATTTGGGATTTTGAAATGAGAGAAAAATTAAAAAGTTGAACTTGAAGGAAATATTTGGCCTTTAAGAAGATTCTGGTGATGGAGATGGGGCAAACCTGGTCTAGATTAGGTGGGGTTACTAAAGAGGAACCTTGGCAGAGATTACACAGAGACAGCCCATCTTTGTTCCTGCAGATGGACTCCCAAGGATTTGGGGATGATTAATAATTAAGTGAAGTATTTTTTCTTTGGAGACTCCACAGGGCTTGCTCAAGGTAGACCCTTCAGACCGCCCTCTGTGCAAGGTGCCCCCTAATCAGCTAACCCAAAATAAAGAAAATAATGCTTACTGTTCACATACTGCTGGAGAATTTGTTTCTTTTTCTTCTATCCTCTCTCTTTTAGAAATCTTCCTTTTGCCTCTGTTCATTGATGATAATATAATGCCCATTTCCCATATATGTGTAAACATGTATGTAGATGAATGATTATATTTCTCTAAGTTTTTCTCCAACGGCCAAGTTGAAATAAAATATTCTAACCCTCTTGTCTTAGGAGGCTAGGAAGGAAAGGCCAGTCTGGATTAACATAGGATAACAAAATAAACAGGGAACTTGGGAAAATAGAATGTGAGAAGGACTCAGTTCCAAAACCAGTATCTTCTATTTGCTTCTTCTGACTAGTTTACTTCCAATCCAAATTTCTTTAAATTTTCACATTTGATTAAATTGTTAATAAATTTAAGTAGTGAATTACGTAGAGTGAATATAGATGTTGTAATGTTATCTATTTATTGACTTTCAACATCCAAAGGCAAATAATCTCATCAAGCACCTCTGAGTAGATATCTCTTACCCGGCTACATCCGAGATTGATGATCACTTCTGTTGTGCCAATGAGCTATGGTCAGTGACCAGCACCACTTATAAGATGCCACTCAGAGGAGGAATATTACACCCTGAGTGATCTTCATGGATATAAGCCAGATGAAATCATCTCGAGTCCAGATGGCAATGTGTATTACTGAATACTTATGAATTTTTGTATCATAACTCATCAAAACCTTTTTTAATAGTGGTGGATGTGTCTTATGGAGTCTCTGATGGTAGATATGGAGAATTTCTACACAAAAGCCTAGAAATGTAAACTATAAGTATAAAGCACACTAAGAAAAGTATATTTCTCTGCTTTCAAAGGAATCCCTGGCAAGTTTTGAATTAAATTAGATTAATTTGCTGGATTGCCAATCATTTCTTAACCATGAAAGAAGCAAACACAATATCTAGGGGATGGTCCTGAGGCATAGTGGTTAAGTTCAAGTGCTCTGCTTCAACAGTATGGGATTCATGAGCTAGGATCCTGGGCATGGACCTATATACTGCTCATCAGGCCAAGCTGTGACAGCATCCCACATACAAAATGAGTGGGGGAGGGGGTGGCACAGATGTTAACCAAGTAACAATCTTCCTCAAGCAAAAAGAAGAAGATTGCCAACAGATGTTAGCTCAGGGTCAATCTTCCTCACCAAAAAGAAAAAAAGTAAAAATAAATAAATAAGTAATAATACAAAAAAAAAAAAAAACCCATAATGTCTAGCATTGCTTCAGAGATGCCTGAGAGTCTGTGATAAATTGTCATTATATTTCAGATAAGAAGTGCTTAGCTGATGTTATAAAGATGTGTGAGATATGAGAGCACTGGCTCCTGAATCCTACTAACGTTGCAAACTAGCGTCATGTACTTGCTTCTTCCATGGGGAATCCTGATAGGGCAAGAAGCAAATATGAATACTAGAGACCAACCAAAAGCCAGGAGAATCTTCTGGAAAGACGAAAGCTATTTTGGGCTGCAATATGAGGGATATGAGACGTGTGTCCAAGACTGCAGTGAGAAAACAAGGTGGAAATCATTTCAGCTCTGCTCTTGCCTGACTCTTTCTTTGCTTGGGAGGCAATTTATCCGCATTTTTGTTGCAGAAATCAATAGTAGCACAACTGGTGCCACTAAAGGACTCAAAAAGAAAGATAACCAACTGGGCAATGTATGTACCCAGAAAGTGAATTATTGAACAGATGAACCAAGAATTTTAAAAAGCATGTTAAATACACTATGTGATGATATGCAATATACAGAAGAATGTAAAAGACATGTAACCCACAGGAATCATAGGGTCAATTTACTGGAGATCTTCACAGTAGCATATCTAGCATATTTTACATCAGCATTTCCAAGTGTTTTGTTATGGAGAAGAATGTTCATGTTATCTGATTCTTTAAGAGAAACCAATGCTTCGTGTGAACCTTAAGAGTTTTTTGTTGAACTGGAACTAATATAGCAATGATTTTCCTAAAATAATGACTCCCATCATCAAGGGATATTTTTTCCTATTTTCATGAAAACAAGATTTGAGCTATTAAATTTAGAATCCAGGTAAAATCTATGAAGCTCTGTCTTCTTTAAAAACTAGGTGAAAATTCTGAGAGCTTATAAGTTTCCAAAGCTATAGAACTCCAAATCCCTTCCAGAGTTTCTGACCATTCTCGTGGATGTTTGTATTCTCCAGCCTTCTCCAACCCTGTTGCATCATCTGGTCATAAAGCTAAGACTTTCTTTGAATTCCTCAACAAAATCCTGCACATCAAGTGTTGGTGAGTTCAGGAGAGTCCGATGAAGATTTGGGAAGTGCTGCATTGAAAATATGAAGCAGTATACAGATTTTCAACATTTCCCTCCCATCCTGAATCATTACACCCCCTCTCAAGACTGCCCAGAAACACAAATTCTTCTAGCTGTACTATATAGAACAATATATAATATTGCTCAAGTACCTCAAAGTTTACCTTCCATATCCAGCACTTATATTAAAAGATTCCCATCAAATACTTTCCTCCTTAAGAAATAGAGTACAAGCTATGAGCACACTAAATTTAATTTTTATGCATTCAAAATTATGGTTAACTAATTCTCCCTTCTTGAGTGGAATTCATCTTTATACAAAGATTATCTTTTCTAAATTTTAATTTAAATGGTTCTTAATTTTGCTATTGTGATACAATATATATGACATAAAACTTAGCATTTTTAACTTTACAGTTCAGTGGGATTAACTACATTCACATTGTTGTGCTACCTTCACCAGTATCCATCTGAAGATCTTTTTCATCTTCCCAGACTGAAACTCTATACCCAATAAACACTAATTCCGCATTCCCTCCCCAACTCCAGCCCCTGGAAATCACCATTCTATTTTCTGTCTATGTGAATTTGACTACTCGAGATATCTCATAGAAGTGGAATCATAGAATATTTGTCTTTAGTGTCTGGCTTATTTCACTTACCATAATGTCTTCAACTTTCATCCATATTGTAGCATGTGTCAGATTTTCATTCCTTTTTAATGTCGAATAACATGCCATTTTATACATATATTACATTTTCTTTATCCATTTATCTGTTGATTGGATGTGTTGCTTTCACTTTGTAGCTACTGCAAATAATGCTCCTATGAACACTGGTGTGCTAATGTCTATTCGAATCCCTACTTTCACTTCCTGGGGGCATACACCCAGAGGTGGAATTCCTGGATCGTATGGTAATTCCATGTTTAGTTTTTTAGGAATTGCTACACTGTTTTCCACAGTGGCTGCACTATTTTGCATTCCCATCATCAAAGCAAAAGGGTTCCAATATCTCCACAATTTCACCAACACTTGTTATTTTCTGTTTTTTTCCTTTGGTGTTATCCATGCAAATGGGTATGATGTTCTTGAATTTTGGAAGTTGATGGGACTATATAGTGAAGTTCTCACTCATTTTTACTGTTGTTTGTTTTAAATATTTTACTTTTCCAATCTCAAGTCAACCAAAACATTGGTCTCCAAAATTTTGGCAAGTAGTTTTCATCTAAGGAGTCACCTCATTGAAGAACCACTGTACTCGAAAACTAAACAATCTTTTCCAACATCGGACGAGACGCTGGAAAGGCAAATTTTAGTCTTGGCATCACTAGAGTCTGTGAGGAAGAATTAGGTGAGCTGGATTATGTCTTGGAGACAAGTTTTGATGAAGCGAGCCTAGGACTCATCCTAACTCCTGACAACCTCACAGCTCACCTGCAGAGTGGTTCTGCAGAAGGCAAAGAGCTCCAACTGAAATTTGACAAGGGACTCTTTTGAAATGATCACGTAAACTGTAAATCTACATAAATTTTCAGCTAGTCAGTAGACATCACAGTCTCAGGAATGGTGAGGAAAGGGCACTTCAGAAAGGAAAAGTGAAAGATGTCAAGTTTCTCAAACAAATTATTTTATTTACAGGATCTGACTTTGCATTGAAAAATGAAGGTGATTTTGTCCTTCAATTATTGGAGCACTTTTCCTTCCCTCTGGATTGTGTGTATGTTATAAGCCCAATGGGACCATGCAGTATTTGAAAAACAAACTTTTTTTCATCTTACTTCCTTGACACAAAGCTACCAATTAAGAGCTTAAACATACACTCAGAAGATTTACTTATTAATCCCTTTAACTTGACTTTTTGAGAACCTAAATCATAATTCCCAAATGTTGTGCTAAACTGCTTGTTATCCAAAAAGTGATTAAAATACTTATCAACTGACTGAATTGATTATGCAGTACTAGTGATGGAAATCTGTCTAAGTGGAAAGCAGTGGGTATGGTGTGGTAAGGAATACGACTAATTTCATTCTGCAAATGCTGAGTTTCTGTGTGTCCATGGCTTGCGTAGATGGAGATATTCAGCTGAAAAGCTGATATGAACTTCTGCAGCTCAAGGAGAAATCTGAATGAGAATTAGACCAATGAAAATCACGCTATATGAATTAAGCCTAAGGAGGGTAAAATGTCCTTCAAGCAAAACAGTAGAAATACAAAGATGAAGTGAATTGAATAGGAATCCCCACAGGAACTCGCATTTAAGTCCATCTAGAAGTAAAGGAGTCACAAAGTTTGCTAAAAAGACACAAGTCAGAGATATAAGAGTAGAACTAGGAGCAAAAACATCATTGGAGCTGGGGCAGAAAATGGATTTCTAAAAGAAGGTGATCAGTATGTTGATTTGCATCATCTGCTGTCCTAACCCCATGTGGAGGGTAAGTGGAATCCAAGTAGGACCTGCCATGAGATTCCCAGGAATTGTAGTCGGCAACAGACAGAGGCTTGTGTCTAGTCAAAGGCTGACCATAGATATGTAACTCTGTTATAGCACAATAGTAGAAGAGTAAACTCCCAAACCTTGGGGAAGCAAGGCCCTGGGGTAGTCCTCACATCTGGCTCATAATAAACTCACCCAAATTTTAATTTATAGATTGATTATGGATTATTTGTATCAACATATCTTGGCATAGTTGCAGGAGGATTTCATAGAAATGCACCAGAGACCGCTTGGAATCTACACTGAATGGCACTCAGTACCAATAGGGGCCCATTGAGCCTCTGGATCACTACATTCTTCACTGCTGTGAGTTCTCCTGAAATCTGGAGCTCTTTGTTTTAAGTCAACGATCCAGAGTTTGTATGTGCTTTTCAAACTTTAAGACTAGGTGTCCTAAGGGGGTACTGGTACATATGATACCAAGCCCCAAGGGACTGTAACCCCCAAGTAGGTCCTTTATCCTGGAGCCAGCCCCCATCAATAGAGTGAAATCAGGTTCAGAATAGTAGAGTAGAAATGTTATTCATTGCTTAATGAATGGAGGAGGTAGAGTTCATGCTCTAAAACACCTTCTCTCCAAGGGAAGGTGAACAGGGCTCTTAAGGAATGTGAAGGGGGAGAGATCTCTGCATCATCGCTCTGCGTGGGGAAATTCTGAGCATGTGCAGATCTTCCCTCTGGCACCTGGCACCTTTTGCACACGTTTCCTTTTGCGCATGGCACCCCATCACCATCTTGGAACTTTCTGGTTTGGTCTGTTTGTGCCATTTGGCCACCTGACATTGTTCTGCCTTGATTCCTACAATCCAGAAACTTCAAAAGAAAGTGTTAGATGTAGAAAATATTTTAGTGACTTCCTTGGGTGACAGGTACCCTAGGTAAGAGGAACATTGCGGGGAATTCCTAGGAAAGCTAGGGGGAAATTTCCTAGGCCGGGGGAGCCTAGGGAGAAAGAATGAAAGAGGGCAGGCTGACCTTTTAATTTGGCTTTAAATTGGAAAGATCTGTGTTTATAAAGTCTGAACATACAGCTTGGTAGAGAAATGAGAATCTGAAATTGTTCAGCTCCAAAGAGAAGGGACATTAGCTCCTTACACTGTCCCTAGAAATTGTTCAGACTTTATAGTAAAACAAAACTAAAAGAAAAATGAGAAATTGAGCTTCTAAAAGGAGACAAGTTCCCGAATGGGCAACCTCCCCTCGGAACTCCAGCTGGCCTCATGCTGAAACGCGCAAGTGCTAAATGAAATAAGGATAGCTGTAAAAGGCTGACAAGATAACCCAGGATAATTTAAAATTACAGTAGCCACCCTGAGGCTCTTTTAAGAGCCAAGTAAAGAAAAATTTTTAGAGTTGAGCTCGCCACCTTCCAGCATAATTGCTTAAATTAAAGGTTCCAGAAGCAGTAAATATTTTCAAACAAACAACAGCAAAATAAAAAGAGAATCTTACCAAGCTTGTTTCATGATCGAGGGCTTGGCTTAATAATCGTCAAGACTGGAGGTCTCAAAATACAGTCAGACAAAAATGAGGTCGCACCTCATTTTGTGGTCAGAGATGGTCAGACAGAAATGTGAGTTGCTCTCCATTCATGGCTAAGGGTCCTACCAAACTGCTGGCATCAGAGGAATTACATTGGCCATTAGGAAGAATGTTTAAATTACATATGATCATTTTAAAAAGTGTGCTTAAAAGCAAAAACTTTTCAACATTCAAAAATAACCTTATTGAAAGTTTGGCTGCAAAAAGCTAATAGAAAATTAAGTTATAAAAGGTACATAAAGGAAAATGTACTAGACTATGACGTTGCAGGCACCTCCATGATCTGCTCCCAGAATTAAGGAGACTCTGAGAGATTTTCTGGGAAAGTGCTTTGCTAAAGATTATTGAAACGGTTCAATACTTCCAGGTAGTTACTGCCTGTCCCAGTTGAAAGTTGGCAAATTATTTGAAAGGATTTAGCAATTTATCATCAGAGATTCAATCAAATCAGAATCTGTTAGAGCCTGATAAGAATTTTCTTTCCAGGTCTTCTTCTCTAAGTTAAAATAAAACCAAGTACCCAGAAATAAGGAAGCAAATTACGATGATGTAGTTAAACACGTAGAGCAACTGTCCTCAACTTACAAATCCTTGCAAAACTAGAAAAACAGCTCTAGAGGCAGTTCAGGTTTCACCCAGTTCCTTTCTCTCAAAAGGAATTATTGCCTAGCCTCTCTGGGAACTGTTATCTAGCCCATCATCAATTCCTAAGACTGAAGGGGATAAAAAAAAGGAAAAAGGCAAGAACAATGGTCATAAGAGCGCCATCATCAAAACCGTAACAACTTGAGTGCCTTCTCCACAAATATTAGTAGAAAAGGCTTAAAACAAAATTTGGATTCCTAACTAGGAAGCTTTGTATTACTATGCCTGCTTGATGGAAGTAATTTTAAAAGAAGAGCTATGAAATCTCTGTGTATGTCTATCTATAGGTATGTTATATATGTGTGATATTTTATCTCTGGATAGTATGGCCAAAATTAAGAGCTCTATTTAATGGCTTAAAGTAACAGCTTATGTAAATTATTCCTAAATGTAATGGAAACTACCCCAAATAACTTTAAAATTAACATGATAGAATTAATCTTTGGTAAATAAAAACTTATTTAATATTGTTGGTTTGATTAAATTGGGCATGTCATCGAAGTAATCAGCATTGGATATGATGCACACAGGCAACCTTTATTATACATTTATCACTCTAATAAGCTGATATTATCTCTATTACAAAATTGTTTAGCAAAAATAATAACTTAAAATGATGACTAATTTTGCCTCATCTCTCATGAAATTTTGTTTGCAATGTAAGTAATTATTGGGAAAGAGTAAACTACATAGATGTGAAAAAGATAAAATTGGTGAAATTTTAATAATTATGTGTAATGGCGTGTATATGTAAGACAACTTTCAAAACCTTTTGGTAACTTAAAGCTTTATATTCTTACTAACAATTAAATAATGAAATTTACTAAGTAGGTCATTCCATGTAAGACAAAATATTAGATGCTAGTTACTAAAATACTGAAGTTTATCTACATTTGGCTTCTCATTACAGAGAAACAAAAAGATGCTTCGTTCTATTAGTAAACATGTCTTGTATTTTATTAAAATTGTACTATAAAGTAGCATATTTCTAGAAATTATACAAAGTATTTATAAATTTGAAAAGCCACAGAGCACTAATGTAAAAGACAGTTTATAAGTGCTTACCTTCTAGTTTTCACTAAGGCTCATAAGGGTTAAAATTTTTAATTAGTATGTGTAATTAAAGCTACTAAAATTAATAAGGAAAATACCTTTATATTCAAGGAAAGTATGATATATGTTTTCAGTAAATAAGGTATAAAGAACAGAAATATTTTTATTTGTTTTGTTAAGAAAGATAAATTTATCCTAAAGTACAAGAAGCAAAGAAAGAAGGTATGGGACAAATTCTGAATTTAAAAAGAAAGTTACAGATTTGTTAAAGAAGAGCCCTGAAGAAAAAGTTTTATACATAGTCAAGTTGACCAAGCTTAAAGTAAATTAAATTAAGTGAATAAGTTTTAACATCAGAAGTACGCTGGTAGAAAAAGTAGAATTTGGTTTTCTCTTTCTTTTTTTTTTTTTCTTTGTAGGGGAAGATTTGATTCACCCTAAGCTAACATCTCTTGCCAATCTTCATCCTTTTATTTCTTCCTCCCCCTCAACAAAGCCTCAATACGTAATTGTGTATAGTTATAAGTTGTTTTGGTTCTTCCATGTGAGCCACCACCACAGCATGGCTACTGACAGACGAGCATTGTGGTTCCATGCCTGGGGGACCAAACCCAGGCACAAAAGCAAAGTGCACCACAGTTTAACTGATAGACCATCAGGGATGTCTCCATTTTCTCTTTCTTAAGAGGATAGTATTCCTGCACTTTTGGTCTACTCTTGATAAAGAGATTATAAAAGGTTTTCTTTATTTTAGAATGAGTCTCACTTTGATTAAATGGATAACAAATCATTGTTTCACAGTGACCCTGTTTAACAGTGACAAAATCAGCAACCCATTGATCTTGTTTGACCAAGTAAGTGTTTTAAAATATTTTTATATCTTTGACAAAGTCCCCAAAATTCAAATCCTAAATGAAGTCTTTCTTTGGACTTAAAAAACTTTCTCTGAGAATTTTCAGATGGCTCCTGGTACTTTTTAAAGAAATTTGTTCTCTCTTCCTATAAAGAGGGAGATACTAAACTAATTAGGCTTGTTTGGTTTGCTAAATTGCCTGGGTGGGAAGCATTGTCAAGTAAATGATGACAAATATTCTTAGGTTATATTGCAGAGGTAAATATTCACTATCTTAACCCTGCTACCTTGCTTCCAACATCACAAGAGGAAAAGACCACAATTGCATTCTACTATCCAATTTGGTTTACAGATGAGATGAGTCTTACTTACATGATAAGCAAGGATATTACCAAGCTGGATATACTTTCCAGCCTCAAGAATTCCTGATACTTTCTATTAAGTCTGCTTACCCAGTAAAGGATTTCCTTCTAAAGGCTCAAGAAACTGCCGTGGAAAAAAAAGAATCAAAAGTGGCAACAAAATGGGGAAAACCATACTTTTGGATACTTTTTCCTGCAGTGGCTCCTAAAACCTATACTCATTGCGTTATATGCCCAAAATGTAATCTCGGGAACATATTTTATGAATCACAAGGCCACTGTCCCCTTTCTAAGGGATTCATTGAGGTTAGGCAAATGGACTTTGTTCAAATGCCACCATCTCAAGTATAAATGTATCCTGTAATGATCTGTATGTTCTTACATTGGATTGAGAACTTTCCTTGCAAAGGAGCAATGGCTTTAGGTAAATTATTACTGATAAGGATAATTCCTGTTTGAGGAATTCCTACTGAATCACACAGCGACCAGAGAAATCATTTCACTGGACAAATAATTAAATCTATTTGTGACATTTGGCCAATAATGCAGCATTTTCACTAATAACACAATCAAAATTCAATTGGCAAAGGTTTCAGAAGCATTTACTCTCTTATGGCCAAAAGCTTTTCTGCTAGCATTCCTCAATCTTAGATCTATAACTTTGATAAACATTGGCTAGCCTTTTTTGAGATAATAACTGTATGACTTATGCAATTAGATAGATGAAAGTATGAACCCACTATGCTTAAAGGAGATATCTTAATTATTGTCAAAGTCTCATTGAGATATTTAAAACAAATGAAAGATTGGTAGCTGATTCTTTTCACAGTAGGATCCCAGAAAAGGAAGACTTTTAGAATCATGGACTTCAACCTGGATTCTTTGTTAATTGGAAAAGATACCAGATAAAAGACTCTTTTCAGCCCTGTTGGAAAGGACCATACCAGGTATTTTTAACCAATTCATGTGCTGCAGAATCAAAAGGCATACACTCATGCATTCACATTTCTCATTTTTTTAAAAACTGCCTTATCCACCTGAGTGGGTTTCAGTTCCTATCTATTTCTGATACCCAACTTCAACTGACCAATTCAAATGTCTCCAAGCCAGGATGAGAAGAAGACAGCATCTGTTGTAGACAGCTGTCCCAAGACTCTGGACCATGCTTGTATTCCCAACATTCTATCTCCTCATTTAAGTCTTTGTAATGGTTAAACTGTATAGCTATTTTATAGGTTTTCCATTTAAGGTTTCAGAATACTATTGTGCTTAAAGAGAGTGATTGTTTTGGAACAGACTGGCCTCAAAGGCCAAGCATTATTGGGTAGTTCCTAATGGAACTCAGTGGTTATGTGGGGCAAATCTCTTGCATTGGTTGCTGCATGGATGGCTAAACACCACACTCTGAGCTTCCCTTGGACACAGGGAAGGATTTGCACTGAGCTAACACCTGTTGACTATCTTCCTCTCTTTAAGGCCAGATGAACTCATTCAGTGTTCCAGTGGTATGGCCACCTAGCAGCTAAATTTTCTCCTTCATTGAGGCTAGAAGATGTCATTATCACATATAGAAGCCTTGACTAAATTTACTCAACAAGCCCCTAATGATAGTCAAGCAGGAGTAGCCTTCTCAAATACTAAAATGTCTTTAATGAAAAGGCTGTCCTTCAAAAGATCTATTCTAACAGTATCCCAAGGTGGTAAAAGTCATTCATTCTGTCATTCAAAATGAATGCTGATGAATCTTCCAATGTGCCATCTGTGCTAAAGCACAAGAAAAAGCAGGAGAGTGTCTTAAGTGATACTATACCCAATCTTAATTTGTTTAGTCAGCCTCCTTCAGATATTAGCTCCTTTTTTTGGACCAGAATGCAATTGTAATTATAAACAATGTGAGAGCATGAGGAATTATGTGAAAGAACATGTACAATGTTTGTGCAACAACCTAAAATTAATTGAAAAATTATATAACCTATAGAATACTTCCTCTGTTAATATATACCTCTATGCTCGACTGACTACTCCCCTCAAAGTGGATAACTGGGCAAATAAATGAGATAAAAGTCTAGCACTGATGGATATGATGGACCCAGGGCTTGCAGCAACTATGCTGGCACAGAGGGGCAATATTTTGATCATCAATGCTTTCTATCAAAAGATTATAGATGAAAAGGGGGAAAATGACAAATAAGTGCCAAGCAATAGAATATATTGGAGTATATGAGGAAGCCATTTAGAATAAATCTTATTTGGCCTGACTTTATTCTTTCAAAAGGGCCTGATGGTGGACATTGAGCGTACATTGTACATATGCTTTAAGTATTTGCTCTGTCCCAAAGACAAGAACAAATGACCTTAAGATAAAGGTGCATCTTCCCCAACATTAGTATTTCCTTAAGGATAAGCATATTCGTTATCCTCATAAATGGAAAAACAACCACCACGGTATGAAGTTGTAAAGTAACTAATCAAATGATCACTTTCAGGCACCTGAGATGTCGTCTGTACTGTAGCAATTGGATTGGGACTCCTATGAGCCAGTTCTGGAAACAATTATTGTGGGATGTTGAATTGCAATGCCAGTTCACTCACAACCTTGTAAATATCTTATTTTCAAGATAGGGTAATAAATAAGACATGAACGCTCAGAATTGGAATACCCAAGGACATGGAAGTCTTAAAGGACCTTGACTCCCTTGAAGCTCCAAAATTCTCCTCATGGCATCTTTATCTCTATTACTGGAGAAGACTGTACCTCTTATGAGTGTGTGTGTGTGTGTGTGTGTGTTGAGGAGGGAGAGAAAAGAGTCTCTCTCTCTTACTCCACCCATCTCTGACTTTCAAAGGCTAAGTTGGTTGCAAGTATAACATAGCCTGGATAGTAGGACATAGACTTAGAGCAGGAAAAGAAAGTACTACACTTAAAAAAATTGCTCGTTGACATCATGAAAAATTTCAAGCAAATGTAGAAATGTATTTTGATGATCCTTCTCCAAGGAGGACAGGATGCAAACTTGGAATGAATTATATTCAGTGTTGTTGTCATATTCTCCTAAACTAAGACATGTGGGCAGCAGGCTGTGTCTCTCACAGTCAGCTGGATGGGAAAAGGCAAGTGTGGACACAGTTTCATCCGTGCTAACTGACACTCTACTACTATGAACCTTAATGTAGAGGAGGGAAATCAATGACTGCCAGAGATAAGGATGTGATCACCTCACCACGTTTCATGCCAAAGCCTAAAATGCTCTTATCTTCCCCTTGCCATTGGTGAAGGAAGCAGCGGGATATTTAAAAAATATATTACTAGCTCTCTTCTCCAGGCTGAAAATGCTGACAGAATAGAGGACTACAATTAAAATGGGTCCCTGGTTTCAGTGGCAATGAACACAGTCTGAGATGACTGACCCCAGGTGGGGTATTTAATCCCCAGCAACAACACGGACATGGTCATCATGTGGCCATAATCTAGCAGCTTGTCCAACGATGAACTTGCCCCCGTTGTGGTTCATTCAGTTCTACCTTGGTTGGGGGAAAGGTCTTGTTTCCACTCCTTCATTTTCACACTTGATGTCTAAGCCCTCACTCCCTGACTCTCACTAAGGAATGTTCTTCATTCTTCTCTTTTGCAGACTCTACTCCCTTCAGTTATTTGTTCTGTTTTTTCTCTTTTTTGATCTCATGTGCTTAGGATTTAATTCATCTTAACCCTTGATTCATAACACAGGCAATGTTTGTAGGTGCACAGTTATTTATTTATTTAAAAATATAGTAGGTGATTGAAAAACATCTCTCCTCCTTGTCCAACAATACTCTACATGGACCTTGACAATATATAAATTTAACTGTGTGGTTCTCCCCCCGAATCTCCTACGACTCCTCACCCAAGGCCCATATTAAATACCATCCTGAACTTGAGTCATCATCATTCCTTCTGAGTTGTGCTGATAAATGTTTGACAATCAATTCCCTGAAGGAAAATAAAACAAGCCCTGATTTGCTCTGTCTGCTATTAACTGTGGTGTAAATATTCACACTATGGCTTATTTCAAGCTACCAACAAATTGTCATTGAAATTGGAGTTCTGAAAACTGCGTACAATTGGTTTTCATGAGCTGGAAAAAGCCAGTTCCAGCAACAACTGTTTCTTAATTTCCTTTTAATTCAATTTCATCTAAAATATTTGTAGTCCTAAAAAGTATTTTCTTGATTTAGTTGTTTTTAGCTATATAAACAGTGCATCATGCTTTAGATAATCTTATCAGGGTTAGTTTTTGCATTTGATTTTATATTGCTAAGATTCATCTATAACATTGCTCATCACTGGAGTTCATTCATTTTGACTGATATATATATATATATATATATATATATATATATATATAATTTTCCATCATATGAATATACCACAGTTTATTTACTGACTCTCTTGTCAATGCACATAGGGCTTGGTTCCATGTCCTGCTATTGTGAATAGTGTTGCTTAGAATACTTTTGTGTTCATGTCTTCTGATCTGTATATGCAAAATCTCCTCCCACTGTAAACCTAGGAGTGGAATTGCTGGGTCATGGTATACAAGAATGATCCACTATAAGAGATAATGCCAAGCTGTTTCCAAATTGTTTGTATCACTTCTGCCCCTACCAGTAATCCTGTGGATCCATATCCTCTGTAATAGTTTGTATTTCCAAGCTTTTTATATTTTGCTGATCAAATGGATATAAATTTATACATCATTGTGTCTGATTCACATTTTCCTTATCACTATGAAGTTAAATGTCTCCTCATATGTTTATTGGCCATAGATATTTCTTCTATTAAATGTATGTTAACATCTTCTGCTTATTTTTATTTGGGTCCTGTAAGATTTGTGGTCAATGTAATTTTATGGTTTTTTCAAGGAAAGGATTTTTCTGAAGGGCTTACACACATTGCTCCACTTATCTTCCAGCTTCTAACACAACTTTCTGGTTCTGTAGACAAGCCTTGTTGTCTGAAGTTTTTCTTATTTGCTCCCTCTGCCTTCTCTTACCTCTGACACCTTTCTTGGGATCCAGCTCAACCAACACCTTCTTTATGAAGGTTTGGTATGCTCTGTACCTAGGTATAAAGGGTGCATACATTCTTTTGTAAACAGTCTTACCCTGTTCAGTTATCAATGAAAACACTGAGAGCACATCATCACATTCTTTCATGAGTGAATATTTCTGCATGGTTGCCTTACAATTCTCATTATGTTGAGGGTCTAAAATAGTGCACAGACAGTAAGGAATTGTCTTGGAAAGCCAAATGCCAAATTGCACTACAGAAAATACACAATATTTTATAGAAACATTTTGAGATCTACTTATAGAATTGTGTGTAGATGTAATGAAGAACATAAGATTAACATATGACAGAGTCAGGAAAAAAAAATCCAGGTTTTATAATTTTCAGCCCAGGGACTTTTCCACATTGGTTGGCCACATTATGAGACTAGGTCCATTCCCAATTTGCTGGTTCTCAAACACTACACCTTCTCCACACTCAGATATTCTCTCTCTCTTTAAATACACACACACACACACACACACACACACTCACCCTGGCTTTTTGTCCAGCTGTGTGGCTGGCAATGTGTTTATTCAAGATAGCCATCTTTGCAGTGGATGCCTCAGGCATCAAAGCTGAAGTCAGTGTTTTGCATTACAGAAAACAAAAACCATCTGTCAGGCCTTATACTACACTTGGTTGCTTTGAGGCGCAGACACAAAGAATTGACTATAATGCCATTTACTACACAAACATATACCCCTTTTCTTATATACAGCTAAGAAACTTGTTTCAGTCATTCAATTATCTAAGTTGCAGTGTATCTTCTGTAAAATTAGGAGTTGAATTAGAACATTTTTGAGGCCCCTTTCAGCAACTTGTGTATGGTTCTTTGATAGCCAGAAAAAGCGAAAGATCCTGCATCATGGGCAAATATCACCACTAGGGGGCAGATAAGAGCATCCTCAGCATTATGTAAGCAGTCATCCAACCTTCTAGGGGAGGAGAAAAGAAGAACTAAGAGCATGGTCATACCTCTCTTGAGAGAGGGGCCATATGAGGCCAACCCCTGAAGATGCTGATGCATCTTCTGGGTTGTATTACCGTCCCTCTTCCCTCTCCCCAGACTCCTTTGTTTTAAAGATCTTGGTTGATTTTGATAACTGAGCACTTGAAACATTTGTTTTTCTCCTCCCATGCTTTAAATGGCTACTCTTATGTTTTAAATTCACCAATACAGAGTGAGCCAGCAAACCGTAGGCCTCTACCTTAGACCCAAATAAAAGCAGAATCCCGGGCCCTGAATGCTGTCTCTAACTGTGACCTCGCTGTACAGCCCCAGGTGTGCCATGTAATTTCTAGGATCTGTAAGTAATAAACCTTTTTTTTTTCCAAAGGATTCCTAATGATTGTTACTGATAGCATCTTGCAATTCTAGTAAGAACCATAGGGACAGATCCAGCAACAACATTTCTTATCAATAGGCTGAGGTCAGCAGAAAACATGAAGACAACTCATGGTTGTTAATCACCGGAACTATGGGTGAGCATAGGAAATCCTAGGCTAGCTGTTGAATGTTTCTTCATATTGATGATAAGGACACTTCCTTATCTTGTAATGAAGTATTTATTTCACAACTATCTCATGCCAATTTCCCTCATATTTAGACTTAATATTAAACACAGCTATTTATTAGAGTCTATGTGTCTTTGTATAAAGCAGTGTGGAGGCTGTGAGGATAATTTATTTATAGCTATTTCACCATCATACAGGTCCTAAGCTAAGTATTGGCCAATGGAAATAGGTTCTAGAAGATTTAGGGAATTTTTTCTGCTTTGAACATACTGGAAAATTTGTTTTAAATGGTTCATGCTTGGAAATGTATAGCAATTTTAAGACTGAAGATTTTTCTCCAAAGCATTATACTTTCATTTTTATAAGAACCTCCCAGTTGTGCTTTCACTTAACATTTAGTTCTTTTTATCTGGAATGGGTAACTAAGAAAGATGGGATTAGGACTTGATCCATCAAATTTGTTTCTACTATAGTGACATAGATTTTATCATAGCAAGTGTAATTATTGCATAGTAAATATTACTCTACACATAAGACTGACATATGGATTAAAGGGCATCTGATATACTCCTGTGACTATACTTGTTTCATGGTTGGTATACACTACTTTAGACTAGGACAACCTCCCATTCTATCTGTACTTTTCCTGAAAATAGTAGGTGAATGTACCTTGTAGTGCATTACTTCTGGTATAACATTGTTACATATATGAGATGAAGTGGCTGGAAGCCCCCAGATCAGAAGAAAATCTTTCTACTCCTTCAAGTATGACCGCAAGTCATCAAGTATATACCTTTGGTTTATAATACTGTATCAACTTAACTAACAAGGAAATACTCTTCCCAGAACTTTCTTCTTGTTATAGCTCTTGAGTAGAGTTGATCTGAAGAAAAGTATTTGCAAGCGAAGCAGCTATTATTAGGCTCTCAAGTTATCATTGGTCCGAGGCAGTGAGGAATGTGATCAGAAGTACCAATTTATCGTACTATGGCAGTTACTCTTTAAAGATTGCAATCAGATGAACCACATCACACAGGATTCACATTCCTGTAAGTTCCTTCCTCTTGACTCTGGGCTGGCCTGTTGCGATGGAAAAGACTGCAGAAAAGAATTTAATTAGCATTTCTGACTCAACTATGACTTCTTGTTCTGAGGGTAAATCATTAATTTCAGACCCTCCTCCAGGAGTTGCTGATACCAGTAAACATGACTGTGTCCTGTCACCAGACTGCATGTCAGTGTTGCCTCCTGGCTTCTCTTCTGAGCAGGTGTCTTGGGTGCTGGATGATGCCTGCATTGTGGGACCTCAGAAAAGAAAAGCTTGCATGAGACAGAGTCTTGATGGCAGAGGAAGTGGGTGCCTTACATGGAAGCAACTCAAGGCTTGCTCAAATATCTTTAGAGTCTCCTCGGTTCATTTAACAATTCATATGAGTTTTGCTTTTCATTCCATAATGCAATTCTTTGTTTTCATTTAAATAGAAATACCTTTCAGAATAATATTTGGGCAACAGGGAGGTAGAGGGCATATTTGAGCCACAGCTATAGAGCCACAGACTCTGTAGCTGATCCATTAGGCCAGCACTCACCTGCACCCAGGAACCAGATGACCACCCAGCTGTGCCCATGGCAGAGTTGGGCATGAAGAGGAGCCCACAGGCAGGGTCCAGGAATGGTGCTAACTACAGCATCTCAGGGGGCTAGATCTCACTTCTGCCTCCCATGAGGTGGGTCTTCCTGTTACATCACCATTTCCAGTGGATCTTGTTGGCTCTAGAATTGATCTTGTACATCAGTTGACTGCAACATCTTTTTTTTTCTTAGCTACACATACAATCTGCCTTAATATGTGTTCATGTAGGGGACAGTGTGGTGCAGGGAAAGTTGAGAGATGAGTACCTTCATTATTGGTTCTTAGTTCCTGAAATATTAATTTCTACCACTTCTTTCTCCACTTTTGCTTATCTTTTGTTCCTTTATTTTCATTTCACAGGCTCATATCTTCTTTCCATTATCTTCCTGCTGCTGAGTAGAGTTAGTGACCAGATGTGATATCCCTGACAAATATTGAGCAACAGGGAAATGGAGACTAGTATTACTGGGGAAGACATTAGAGACAAAAAGTGATTTAACTCAGTTTCCTTTTTTTCATCCTCCACCTCAGCCAAGCAGTGGTTTCAAGTGTCTTGAGGGAACCTTATTTTCTGGATTATAATTCACTTTCCTTGTCTTTTGCTATTTTACTTCAATTTTTGATATAAGTAAGTAATTCAAAGAACAATCATTAGAAAAACTATAAATTCTCCCCCTCACCTTATGTCTTCTGATTCCATTTACATGTCTGTATTCTTCTCTTTAATCGTGGATGAGATTCCTATGTTTGAAGGATCTTCCTTCCTTCCATTCTCCTGTCTTTCTCTCCTACTCTGTGGCATGGAACAAAAGTTCTGAGAAAGCCTACTTTACCCCAGGCACAGTGAAAGGAACATACAAGGAAGAATAAGGCACCATCCTGCCCTATTGGACTTTACAGGCCCCCTGGAGGAGACATAACCTATACATCTAGGATGCGCCAGGCTTTGAGTAATAAATAGGATCATGTCAACTTTTAGCATCTAAATAACAATGGCTCAAGGCTTTGTCTTATTGATGGTAGGATCCTAAGGCCTCCCTCAGAGTCCTCATTATTTTGGGGGACTATTCAGGAGGTTTCCCCACGTGTACATTTCAATCAAAAAGCAACTGCCCTCACCACTTGGAATCAGCTCAGTTACTTCTCTCAGTAATACTCCAAAGTGTTCACCAATGCTTCGGATGAAAATACCCATCACTGAGCACCCATGCTTTACCAAATGGGACTTAGTCCCTGGATGCTGTTAGACCCACTAATCCTCAAGCTGCTAGGACAGTGTTGGAATTCACACAGATGTGGGGAAATAAGTTGTCTCCTCATCATCTCTGAGGTGTCCCTGTTACTTAGGGCCTGAAACAAATCTGCTATGTGCAGAATCCCATGGAGGAACTTGCGAATGGTTCCAACAGGTTCTGGTTACCAGTATTCTGTCTCCAGGCTCAAACTCAATGAAAAAGATGCGATAAGGAGCAGAAGGCTTACCATCCCTTTCTGCTCTCTCCTGTTCACAATTGCATGTTCCAAACCAAGCTTTCTCCCTCTAGAATTAGCTACCAATCACATCATGATGAGTGCCAATAGATGCAAGTAGTGAATTAAATTTAAAAAGCAGTGGTCCTGATGTTCTGGTGAGAGTGATGCTGATGATATAGCCTCAGCAGCTCAAAAGGCTGTCGGACATTTTCTATAATGTGTATTGCCTTTGTCACTTGGAACTTACCTTGTCAAACCTCCACTTTCAGACCTTCTGATAAAACTGCAGGTAAACTTCCCTCCACTTTGGGCAGACAAAGGGCTGAAGGGTCTTTCCAGTGGCTAAAGCCTATAGCCCTCACTTTTCTTCCTCATTCCCTCTCATTTAAAGCCCTGGTAATGTGCCCCTACCCTTCAACTGGAGGAACACTTCTTAACGGGGTATAGATTGCCTAAATACAGGCAGATCCATAATAAAAATGAATTTGGGAAATTCTGAGTAAGTTTAGGAGATAAGTAGAGTACCAAATATCACTTAATTTCAATTATCTGTCTCCAAACAAGTAAACCATTGGCTTAGACACTTTCCACTGTTATCAGTATTATAAACTCGAAAATTGCTAAGGGGCTACGTCTTCATTGTTCTCACCACATGAAAGAATTAATAATTATGTGACATGATAGAGGTGTTAGCTAACACTATGGTAGCAGACATACTGTAGTAAACAAATGTACCAAATCAACAAGCTCTACATCTTAAACTTACACAATATTACATGTCAACTATAAAAACAGCTTTTTGGGGCATTATTGACATACAAATAAACTGCACACATTTAAAAATATTTGACATATCTATGCAAATATGGAAGCATCACCACAATCAAGATAGTGAACATATCCATCACACCAAAAAGCTTCTCTGTGTCATGTTGTAATCCTTCTCTCCCAACCCTTCCCAC
Source organism: Equus przewalskii (assembly GCF_037783145.1). Classification (NCBI taxonomy): domain Eukaryota; kingdom Metazoa; phylum Chordata; class Mammalia; order Perissodactyla; family Equidae; genus Equus; species Equus przewalskii. The sequence goes on along the minus strand of NC_091834.1, from coordinate 95,007,268 downwards.
ACCTGTTGCATCCCTAGGCAATCACCGATCTGTTTTGTGTCAGTATAGACTCACTTGCATTTTCTAGGTTTTCATGTGGGTTGAATAACACAGTATGCATTCATTTATGTCTGGCTTGTTTCAATCATTGAAATTATTTGGAGACTTGTCTACATTACTATGTACATCACAGTCAGTTTGTCGGGGCACCTAAAGAATATATTTGCTGAGAAGTTTGTAAAATGTTTTATATTCTTAGAAGATCCACAAGTTCATCAATAAAGTTGATATACAATACAAATTAAACAACACATTTTCCTATTCACAATGGTATCTCTTGAAAATATATTCTCTTTTTCTGAAATTCAAGCTAGAATATTTGCATCATTTTAGGTTGAACTGACAGGTCTTTTTGTTTTTATTTGAGATAATAATTCACATACCATAAAATTCACCATTTCAAAGTATGCAATTTAGTGGTTTTTAGTATATTCCCGAAGCTGTGCAACTCTCCCTACTATGTGGTTCTAGACTCTTGTCATCATCCTGCAAAACAAACCCTGTTCCAGTTAAAAGTCACTGCCCATCCACTCCTCCCTCCAGTTCATGGCAACCATTATTCTAGGTTTGTCTCTGATTTTTGCCTACTCTGGACATTTTGCATAAATGGAATCATACAATTTGTGCCCTTTTCTGTCTGGCTTCTTTCATGTAGTATATTTTTCCAAGATTCATTCATGTTAAAGCATGTATCAGAACTTCATTTCTTTTTAAGACAGAATAATATTCCATTGTATGAATGCACCACATTTTGGTAATCCACCCATCAATTGATGGACTTTAGAATTGTTTCCATTTTTTGACTACTATAAATAACACTGCTCTGAATGTGTATGTAAAATTTTTTGTGTGAACGCATCTTTCTATTGTCTTGGGTATATACCTAGAAATGAAAGTGCTAAGTTATGTGGTAATTCTATGTTTAACATTTGAGGACCTACCCACTGTCTTACCCAATGGCTGTACCATTTTGCATTCTCAACAGCAATGCATGAAGGTCCCAATTTTTCCTTATGTGCACCAAGCTTTGTTATTATTTGTCATTTTTTATACACTCTAGTGAATGTGAAATGGTACCTCATTGTAATTTTGATTTTCATTTTCCTGATGATTAATGATGCTGAGCATCTTTTCGTGTATTTTTTGGCCATTTGTATAACTTCCTTGGAGACATGTGTATTTACATCTTTTGATCATTTTTAATTGCATTATTCATCTTTTTATTGTTAAGTTTTAGGGTTCTTTTTGTATTCTGGATACAAGTCCCTTGTGAGATGTATATGATTTGCAAACATTTTTCTCATATTGGAGGTTGTCCTTTGAAGCATAAACATTTTTTAAATTTGAGAAAGTCCAATTGATCTACTTTTTTCTTTGACTACCTAAGCTTTTGGTATCATATTTAAGAAATCATTGCCTATTACACGGTCATGAAGTTTCATATCGGTGTCTTCTTCTAACAATTTTATACTTTTAGCTCTTACATTTAGGACTTTGATCTATTTTGAGTTAATTTTTTGTATATGGTCTGAGGAAGGAATGCAGCTCCATTCTTTTGTGCACGGGTATCCAGTTTTCCCAGCACCATTTGTTAAAAAGAATATTCTTTCTCACTGTAGTGGTCTTGGCACTCATCTGAAATCAATGCCACATAAATATATGAGTTTATTTGAGAAGTCTCCATTCTAACCCTTGATCTATATGTCTATCCTGTTACAGTACAACATTGTCCTGATTTCTGTAGTTTTGTAGTAAGCATTGAAATGAGGAAGTGTGAGTTGTCCAATATTTTCCTTCATTTTCAAATTGTTTTGGCTAATTTTGATAACTTGGGCTCCCATATGAATTTTAACTTCAATTTGTGGGAGAAGAAAGGTAGCTGGGATTTTGGTAAGGATTTAGTTGAATCTGTAGATCAATTTGGGGAGTTTTGCCATCTCAATAATATTATGTCTTCCAATCCATGGTCATGGGGTATGTTTCTGTTTGTTTAGATCTTCTTTAATTTCTCTCAAGCAATGTTTGTACTTTTCACTGTACAACTCCTTCACTTCTTTTGTTAAATTTGTGCCTAAGTATTTTATTATTTTGATGCATTGGGCCCCTGAGAAACTCTAATTAGAAATTATATGTCTCTTAATAGTAAAAGTGGAAACATGGACTAGCTTTTACTTCAACGGAACAGTAATTTTGTTATATAGACCAAGATTTAGGTACATAGAGGCAGTAATAAAATAAAATTGCTGATAAAAATAAAGTAGATTAGACTACTTTTTAAATCTGATACTGCTCTCTTCTGGGGAGGATCATGGTCGGGGGAGTGACGTGTGCCTTTATGTGGATGTCTTAGTAAGTGTGTGCATGTATGTGCATGTATATGTAAACCTCGGAATGGAGGGCAGTAGTGGGTAAAGGTATTGGCCATGGAACAAGGAGAAAGGGGGTTCCTTTTTGTTACAAGTGTATCCAAGTGGATACCTCAAATGTACCCCAATTTGAAAATGACCTCAAGTGAATTTCTTTATTGAATACTCTCTTACATCTGTGATCCTTAGATTTGTTGACCATCTTCTTATCCTTGAAATCTAAAAATCATCCTCATCTCTTTAATCTCCCTCACCTCTTACAACAGATATGTGTTCAAACTCTATCCATTCTATACTTAAAGAATAGATTCTCCTGTTTTTCATTGAGGCCTCTTCTTCGGCAGTCCTCAAAAGGCCAATTTTGGCAAGAATCCCACTAAGTCACTCAGCCAAAATCCCCCACCCTTAATATCTGAAGACCCTTGATATCTGACAAAATTCTTCATCCCCCACCATCCTCCAGGTGATGTCTGACCATCCTGGGCTGCCTTCAGGAAGAATCCTGCAAGGTCAGTTTCGCTATACACCCGTTACGCCTAATGTTTCCTTTTAGTAATTCTCCATTCACTTCTCATCCTACTCCCCGTTCCTTGCTTATAAATTCCCACTGTTCCTCATATTCAGTGTTCAGCCCAATCTGTCTCCCCTAACTGCAAAACCCCATTGCTCAGTTCCCTTGAATGAAGTGCACCTTATGATTTTAACATGTATCTGAATAAAATTTTCTTTAACAAAATTCACTGCAATATTAATAAAAAATTTACTTTTAACAGAGAGATGTGACAATTTGTGTCATGATCAACAATGGCCATGTTAGTTTATTGTCCAAACAGGGACTGTTTAATAAGTGAAAGAGGGTGCTATTAATAATTATGCCAGTACAGCAGGCCTGAATCAGGGCTGCCATGGTGAGCCAGAGCATTTGACTGCCCTACATGGTGGACTTTCTGCCATGCTCCTTACTGCCATCTGTCAGCAGAGGGGGGATTGCAGGAAATGTATACCATTTTCTTTGACATGACCACATTTTGTATCAGCATCAATGTTGAAGTATACAGGAACAATCTATTGTGTCCCTTCCAACAAAATGTTCTTTGGATCAGTGTTGTCTATGCGTAAAATTACACTAAGTTATTGCCAGATGGTTGTGAAATGTCTTCCACAGCAATCCCTGGTGGTTACACATGTGGGAAAAATGGAGACACCTGAGTTGAAGAATCATAGTCATGTCAGATCTTGGAGACCACATATTGCAAGTCTCTAGTTTTAAAGAAAGAGCATTGAGTCCCAGAGAGGAGATGGCAATTGTCAATGTTTTACAGCTTAAAAAGAAAAAAAGAAAAAGCCAGTGTTGGGATCAGGACACCGGTTTCCTGACTTCAATTTCAGGGTCTCGGATCTGGGACCTGCAAGAGAGAGAAGGGAGCAGGGAAGTATTTGAAATCATAGAGTAATACTCCATGTTCCCCTGGATTTCAGAGTTGAATTTCCTGGAACAGTCTCTGAATGGGGATTATTCCTCAGTGTTTCTTCTGGCTTCTTTCCTGTGGAGGGGGTTCTGGTTGCTGTACCCTCCGTTAAGCATACTTAATCTCTGCCTTTGAGGTTCCCTCACATTTGTGAAGGAGGCAGACCTGTGATAAAAGGACTATATATAAACCTGCAGTTGTCAACATTCTCTTGTTCCACAAACAAAGAATTCATCTACTCTGTGAGGTGTAGAATTTCCAGGGGAGCTGTGTTTGAGGTAAAATCAGTAGGAATTTCTTAGCATCTTGGTAAGGTAATATCAACCTCAGTTTTCTGGTCTCTGTACTTGAAAATTTTGTGGAGGCCTTTATCTAAACTTGCAATCCACAGGCTGCCTAATCTGCACTATTTTTTAGGAATTTCAAAATCCCATGTACCAAAGCATTCCATCATGATATTTTAAGAGATATTTTGTGGTCTTGCTCTCTACAGTTTTCAGCTGGAGCCACAACAGTCAACCTGCTTCTTTCTTGTGAGGCAGGAAGACAGGGAAGGGGCCTTTTCAAATGCCCTGGAGTTCAGGGAAGAGGAGGGAAGCCAGTGAGTTTGCACAATGTAGGAACCGACTCAATGACACTGTGCCAGTACCCGTGGGGCGCAGAGATACAGAGCTGAGCTCTCCAGCTCTGCAGGATGGATCTTCAGGGTGGAATATGTTCCATTATGTCTTTTGGCTGAGAATCGTTCCTTGGACATCCCTGACTCAGCAGCAGTGTTTCAGTATTGGAAGGAAATCAGAAACTCCATTTCCTGCCTCAGATTCTGCTATACCAGTCAACAAATACTTGAATAGAAATTGGATCTCATCTGAGAATCACCACCCATCCCAACTCTGTGATCCTGTGCCTGAGGGTCTGACTGACCCCAGGCTCTATGTGTCCTGTGGGAGAAGACAGAATCCATAGAGGGGGAGGGGGAGCCCTAGAAAAGCTTCTTCTACACAAATTCTCATGGGCTCCTGATCTCCCCTGCTCCCAGGACACAGAGTCCCCCAGCAGAGGAGCCTGGTGCCCATGGCAAGATCACTGCAGGATCAGGCTCTCCCAGAAATTGTTTCTCATGTTCAGCTGCAAAGACAAATGGAAGTGCTGGGCTCCCCTGAGGCCACAAGGTAGGATCTGGCTGTGACATTACAGTCACTGGCAACACTCATAGCTCCAGAGGCACCTCCTACCCAAGAGGGGGAATTCTTGGTCCAAATGTTTGGTCTTGTGTTTATTTTGTTACATGGATGATGTAAACAGTCTCCCAATCTACTTGAGTGTTCTTAGGAAAGTTGAAGTTTAAGGCAAACATATGAGGAATTGGAAAAGGGAAAAAGAGAGAGTGAGGAGAAAAAGCAAGAAGAAAATGAAAGAGCACTAGGGGCTGGCCCAGTGGCCGAGTGGTTAAGTTCGTGCACTCCACTGCAGGCAGCCCAGTGTTTCCTTGGTTCAAATCCTGGGCGCAGACATGGCACTGCTCATTGAGCCACGCTGAGGCCTCGTCCCACATACCACAACTAGAAGGACTCACAACGAAGAATGTACAACTATGTACTGGAGGGGCTTTGGGGAGAAAAAGGAAAAAATGAAATCTTAAAAAAAAAAAATGAAAGAGCACTACACCAGAGTTGCTATTTTGTCAATCTAACAAAATTCTGTTAGCAGATGTTCTCAAACTTTAGCATGAACAAAGATCACCAGGAGCTTGGGGAAACTGACTGTATTCCTCTAACCCAACTCCAGAAATTCTGACCATCTCTTAGAATAAACTTGTTTAATCTAATCCTCAGGTGATGCTGAGTAGAGTTTTCTCAGACCACTCTTTAAATTTATTTTTGAGTAGAAATTTTTAATAGGCTCAATGAACAAAAAGAAGAGGACTTTGTGTGTTAAGTTAGAATGACAAAATGTAAATAGAACAAGGAGAATTTTCCTGAGATAGGGAATATTTAAGGGATAGACTTAGGTTCTGGAAACTGCATTGAAAGAAGAAGAATACATAGGAAATAAGAAACTTAAGTGCAAATGATGTATATAAAGCTGAGGGAAAAGAAATTATCAGGACTTAGGGTATAGTCATTAGTGTCAAATACTTCACAGAGATCAAGCTGCAGCAAAAAATAAAAATAACTCTTTGGTCGAGTAAATCGTTTCACAAGAACAGAAATATTGCATGAAAAAGCTGAAGATGGCATCCAAAGGAGTGATTTCTGTGTGGCGAAAGCAAAGGTGAGGGTCACTAACAGTAGATGAGACTTGGAGAGGTCCATCAATGGACACTAAGGAGCACTCATTTGTGAGCGCTAGTAAAGGAGCTTGAAATAAAAATCCAGAACATTAGATAGACCAGAAAAGTGAGAATTGATCTTTGTTTTTTAATAGAGAAGAGGTATATTAGGACTTTTGGGAGTAGGACCAGTAGGTTCAACTTACATTTAAAATAAGAGCACACGTGAGGAGAAGGACTGTGTAAACTTCTCCTAAGCTGAGCAGTGGGTGGTGTAGAAGTGACCAGTTTTGTAAACAGAATGGGTCATCACATTTTACCAGAGGTATTCTGAACTCTATATCTGCTCTATATAGGTGCAACTATTTATATGCTCTATATAGGTAGAGTTAATGTCACAATGCTGCCTTTCACTTCCTTTGATGTTGAATGTATTGTTCCTCATTAGCATCTGAACCACATACCTGAGGGTTTTTCAATTGTCAGCACATCAATTTTCAATTGTCTGAAAATTAAGTATTTTTCGCCTGACAACATAATCTGCCTCCTCCCTCAGTTCCGTAGAAACTGATCAGTGACTTTATGGGATCAGAAGTTGTCACACTTAAAATTAACATACTTTGTGTTACATGGATTTTGCTTCTTAAAAAGAAATTAGTGAGAGTCTCACTTGGTCTGATACTGTTCTAAAAACTAAGGACTTGATCCCCTCTCTAATTTCTTCTCTTTTCCTATGTTCATTGTATCCAGCAAATATTTAAATTGCCCTTCACTCCTAACTTTTGTTGCATACCTAAGGTGTGCTGGCCCCTAATTAGAGAATTCCTTTTATTGAAATCTTTGATCGATAAAGTCAAAATGACAGGCCTCAGTTGTCAGGTTGTTCCAAATAAATCAACACCCTTGGCTAATGTTCAGTTTTCCAAGAACATGTTCTTGAGTAAAAAAGGATCATTTATTTTCTGTTTTCTGGATTTGGAAACTCACGTGAGAGAAAGTCAACGTGGTTGTTCTCAGTGTGGCTGGAGGGCTGACATGAGAACCTATAATCTTCTACAAACTGTAAGATCTAAGAAAGAGAGGAGACAGTTTTTAATAAGGGAGAATAATGAGGTCAACAAGATGGAAAAAGAAATAAGAGTTGACAAATCAGCCAGGTCATTATTCCAGGACTTTATTCCAGTTTGTTTCCTAGAAATTCCTGTGTTCTTGTTTTGGGGTTCTATGGGACAGATGTGTAGCCTCACAGTAAATCCCCCTTTAGCTCAAGTTAGCTCTAGTTAGTTTATGTTATTTCCTTTCAACCTAGTAAACCACCAGCTTCCTGAGCTGGGCCCCGGAGGAGTTTGTGCATGAACATGAGCTAATATTGAACACTGTGGATTCACTGCTGGCACAGAGATACACGGCTGAGTCCTGCAGCTCTGTGGGAGGGATCTCCAGGCTACAGAGTGAGTTTGGGGGACACTCAGCTGAAAATCTCTCCTTGAGCACCTCTGTTTCACCAAGACTATTTTCTTGCTGGAAGGAAATAAAGATCTGGAACTCTTTTGCCAGGTTTTAATGATATTAGAAAATATAACTGTGTGCTTTTCTTGTAACACATTTCATTTCTACTGTCTGTCCTTTCCCTTCGACCAAGTACCCTGAATTCTAGGTGACTTCTGCATTGAGGGCTCCTGTGAAGAAAGCAGGCAAAAGTTGGAGACTTAGACTATGAGGGAGTCTGATGGCATTGACTATAGGTTTAGGGCAGGGGGCTGACAAGTTCAGAACAGGGCCTTACCTGCACCCAGGAGACAGAGGACCATGAAGCAGATGAATATTGAGCACATGGTACAATTAGGGGAGGAACAGAGGCAGGGGGCTTTCTCTGTGGCTTTTTCATCCCCTGTGAGTGGCTACCCTGTGATGTGATCACCTCACAGAACCTAATAGTCTTTATACAAAAACCGCCTTTGCTTTCATCACAGAAGAGTCACTCCTTTAAACACTCTCTTTGGCTTTTTCATGTCATATTTCCAATCTTAAGAAAATATTCTCATAAAGATTAAAATATATTCTTACTAGACCAAAGACTTATTTTTCTTTCTCTGCTGCTTGATCTCTTCAAAGCATTTGCCAACATTGACTATACACTAAATCTTAATTTCTCTTCCATCAGCTTCATTCACACCACTTTCAATTAGATTTCTTATTTCTGTCTATTCTTTTTTATTCAATACAGAGTCCTGAACCTAAATCTATCCATTAAGTCTAGAATGCTTCAAGAAAAAAAGAGAATAGACAGAATATCTGAAACTACTGTACTCTGTCATTGGAAAACAGGCAGCACAGGACTGTGCTGACATGATTTGTGGGACCCTTCAGCTGCAGCAGACTTGTGCTTCTCAAACAGCCAAATAGGGGATGTGTACCACCTTCCAAAGCCTGAAGTAATTGGGTGCTCCCATGCCTGAGGCTGGCCCCACTCAGCTGAAATCCTGAGAGAGCTGACAACAGCCTCGCAGGCCAGATGTCTTTAGCAATTGTAAGCCCCTGAGGCTAGCAGCCAGCCTTGCTGAGGTCTAGTCACTTAGAAAAACTGCAACAAGAATGTGCTATTAGACCTTGCACTCAACTGTGCTGGGGCTCCCCAGGCCCAATAAAGTGACTAAAATGACCATAGCAAGCACATGCAGCTGAGCATTTCAACCAGCCAGCCAGGGGGCCAGCCTTGCCTCCCAGGGCAACACTGCCACAACACAAGGACACCTAATGGAACTGGAAAAGAAGAACAAAGCCCAAAATCAGTAGAAGGAATAAAATAACAAAAATAAGAGCAAAAATAAGAGAAATAGAGACTACCAACATGATAGAAAAAAATCAGTGAAACAAAGAGCTAGTTCTCTGAAGACAAACAAAATTGGCAAAGCTTTAGCCAGACTCACCAAAAGAAAAAGAAAGAAGGCTCAAATAAATAAAACCTGAAATGAAAGAGGATAAATTACAATGGTCACCTCAGAAATACAAAAGGTAAGAGAATACTACAAAAAGCTATACACCAACAAATTGGATAATCTAGAAGAAACAGACAAATTCTTTGAATCATACAAACTACAAAAACTGAATCAAGAATAAATAGAGAATTTGAATAGACCAATCACCAGTAAGCAGAGCGAAACCTCCCCAAAAGTTGAAATCTAGCACCAGACAGCTTCCCTGGTGAATTCTACCAAACATTCAAAGAAGACAGTACCTATCCTTCTCAAACTCTTCCAAAAATTGAAGAGGAAGGGAAGCTTCCTAATTTATTCTATGAAGCCAACATTAGCCTGATACAAAAGTAAGACAAAGACAACAGAAAAATAGAAAATTGCAGGCCAAGATCATTAATGAACACCAATGCAAAAATCCTCAACAAAATATTAGCAAATTGATTACAACAATAGATTTAAAAAATCATACACCACGACAAAGTGGGATTTATTCCAGTGATTCAGGGATGGTTCAACATCTGCAAATCAATCAACATGATATACCACATTAGCAAAATGAAGGATAAAAATTTCATGATCATATCAATAGATGTAGAGAAAGCATTAGACAAGACAGAGCATCCATTTATGATGAAAGCTCTGAATAAAATGGGTATAGAAGGAAAGTACCTCAACATAATAAAGGCCATATATGACAAACCCACTGCTATCATTCTCAGTGGGGAAAAACCGAAAGCTATACCTCTAAGAACTGGAACCAGAAAAAGGTGCTCACTTTCACCACTCTTATTTAACATAGTATTGGAAGTCCTAGCCTGGGCAACCAGGCAAGAAAAAGAAACAAGTGGGGTCCAAACCAGAAAGGAAGATGTGAAACTGTCACGATTTTCAGATGACATGGTTTTTTATATAGAAAATCCTAAAGAATCCACCAAAAAACTTTTAGAAATGATAAATGAATACAGTAAAATCGCAGGATACAAAATCAATCTACAAAAATCAGTTGCATTTCTATATGCTAACAATGAAGTAGCAGAAAGAGAAACTAAGAACACAATGCCCTTTACAATTACAGCAAAAAATAAAATACCTAGGAATAAACTCAACCAAAGTGGTGAAAGACTTATACACCGAAAACTGTAAAACGTTGTTGAAAAAAGTAGAAGACACAAAGAAATGGAAAGATACTCCATGCTCCCAGATTGGAAGAATTAACATAGTTAAAATGTCCATACTTCCTAAAGAAATCTATAGATTCAATGCAATCCCTATCAAAATTCCAACAACATTTTTCACAGAAATAGAACAAAGAATCCTAAAATTTATGTGGAACAACAAAAGACCCCGAATAGCCAAAGGATTCTTGAGAAAAACAAAACAAAACAAAACAAAGCTGAAGGTATCACATTCCCTGATTTCAAAATATGCTTCAAATCTATAGTAATCAAAACAACGTGGTACTAGAATGAAAACAAACACATGGAGCAATGGAACAGAATTGAAAACCCAGAAATAAACCCACACATCCACAGACAGATAATCTTTGACAAAGGAGCCAAGAATATACAATGGATAAAGGAAAGTCTCTTCAATAAATGGTGTTGGGAAAACTAGACAGCTACATGCAAAAGAATGAATGTAGACCACTATCATACACCATACACAAAAATCAACTCAAAATAGATTAAAGACTTGAATGGAAGACTGAAACCATGAAACATATGAAGAAAACATAGGCATTACACTCTTCAACATTGGTCTTAGCAGTATATTTTCAAGTATCACGTCTGACCAGGCAAGGGAAACAATAGAAAAAATAAACAAATGGGACTACATCAAACTAAAGAGTTTCTGCACAGCAAGGGAAACCATCAACAAAACAAAGAGATCACCTAAAAACTGGGAGAAGATATTTGCAAACCATAATCTGATAAGAGGTCAATATCCAAAATATATAAAGAACACATACATCTTAACAACAAAAAGCTAAAACAACCCAACTAAAAAATGGGCCAAAGATCTGAACAGAATTTCTCCAAAGAAGATATACAGATGGCCGAAAGGCACGTGAAAAGATGTTCAACATCACTAATTATCAGGAATATGCAATCAGAACTACAGTGTGATATCACGTCATGCCAGTCAGAATGGCTATAATTAACAAGATAGGAAATAAATGTTGGAGAGGATGTGGGGAAAAGGTAACTCTCATGCACTGCTCACAGGAGTGCAAAATGATGCAGCTCTGTGGATAACAGTATGGAGATTCCTCAAAAAATTAAGAATAGAACTACCATATGGTCCAGATATTCCACTCCTGGGTATTTATCCAAAGAACATGAAAACACAAATGCATAAAGATACACGCACCGCTATGTTCATTGAAACATTATCTACAATAGCCACAATTTGGAGGCAACCCAGCTGTCCACCAAGGGACTAATGGATAAAGAAGATGTGGTAGATAGACATGATGGAATGCTACTCGGCCATAAAAAATGATGAAATCTTGCCATTTGTGACAACATGGATGGACTTGAGGGCATTATGCTAAGTGAAATGTCAGAGGAAAAAGTCAGATATCATATGATCTCACTCACAAATGGAAGATTAAAACAACAACAGCAAACACATAGGGACAGAGATTGGATTGGTGGTCAGCAGAGCAGAAGATGGGAGGGAGGAGGGCGAAAGGGGTGATTACACACATGTAAGATGATGGATTGGAATTAGTTTCTGCACTGTGAACATGATGTAGTCTACACAGATATTGAAATATAATGATATGTACCTGAAATGTATATAATATTATAAACAAATGCCACTACAATAAAAAAATAAAAATTAAGAAAAACTCTAAGGCAAATTTTAGTAATTTTAATATATCTTCCAAAGTGCTGCATCTAACTTTTGATGAGTCCTATCTATGCGCCACTTAAATGGTTCACAGATTTATATCAGCCAAAATACTTAAATACACTGTGAAGAATGTATGTCCAGGCAATTCATTTGTCTGTAAATTTGGCACATTGGGGCCAGCCTGTTGGCGCATCATTTAAGTTCACACGTTCCGCTTCGGCGGCCTAGGGTTCTCCAGTTTGGATCACAGGTGTGCACATGGTATCGCTTGACAAGCCATGCTGTGGCAGGCATCCCACATATAAAGCAGAGGAAGACGGGCATGATGTTAGCTCAGGGCCAGTCTTCCTCAGCAAAAAGAGGAGGATTGGCAGCAGATGTTAGCTCAGGGCTAATTTTCCTCAAAAATAAATAAATAAATAAATTTGGCACAAATTTTCAGCAGTTGTAATTTACCTACTCAGTAAAAAAACTGTGGGACCGCATCAACTTATCTATGTGGGCAGTTTCTTCTTGTTAGGGCAAGAATTCTTGATAATGGGACTACGTCTTTCCTGGGCCTGCCCTTTAAAGTACTACTAAATTTCCAATTTAGACTAAGGAAAACAACTGAAAAAAGTTCCTATTTATCTACTGAAGAGAGCAGAATGTGTGACTAACATAATTCTGGGACGATACCACAAACAGAATTTTGGGTAAGCATAACCACTTCTACTCTCGGCATAACTGACAATGTCTTTTGTAGTTTTATGCCCAACTGCTGTCTACAAAGGAGATAATGACAGCCATAAACCCACTTCCTACTGTTGTTGAAGGAGGGGAAGCAGGTCTAAGAAGGCTCTTGAATCTGGGAAACAGAGAGGTTTATGCACAGTGGGGAGGCCGTGCTTTAGCTCTGTGTCTCTTTTGCTGGCACAGAGATACACTGCTGAGTCCCCCATGCCTGGGGAGCGGATGCTAAGAGAACAGAAGGAAGTGTTAGGCCGGCTGGATTGGAAGTTGTCGGAGGTGTCTGTTTCATTGTTAAAGTCTTTATCATAGTAGTAAAACAGCAGCTTTGGGGGTTGGCTTGGCTTCTGTTGGTACCAGTACATGTACTCATGACTCAGATTCTGAGAACAACCCAGGGTGACTGTTTTTCCTTTCCTAGTAACCTGGTATCTTGGCTCCTGGGTGACCATGGCACCCATGTGACCTGGAGAGGAAAAAGGAAAATTTAGAGACAGAGTCAAGGAGACAGAAGTTGCTTCCATAAAATTAAGGTACATAACTGAGGACACAATAGCTTTAGTCAAAGATGTCCTTTCTGATCAGGACTCACCTACTCCAAGGAGACAAAGGGCCACACAGTGGAGAAGCCTGAGAGCCATGGCAGGGCCAGGACAGGAACAGGGTATCTGTCTGTTCCAGACTCTGATCTCTGGGTTGAGGGTGGGAGTTCAGAGAGTCCCTGGTCCCTGATAGGTAGATCTGCCTGTGATGACAATGCTGCTGTTGACTTCACCAGGTCGGGGGTCACTCCTTGATGTGGTATTAGACACAGCTTCCTATTTGACAGGGGAGTCTGGGCTTGGCTGGACCAGGTATGAACCAGATGTGGTGTTCCCTTATTCGTCCCTGTTCCCCTATCTGCTCCATGTTCATCCAGGCCTGTCCACCTCACTCCTTGTTTCTTATATCCATTAAGGCAGCTCAGAGGTTCCTCAACATATGAATGGCTTTGTCTAAAGTCTCACTTATACATCTGATTAGATAGTGTCTTTGTGTTCTGTTACCCACATCACAGATGGATGACTGACGCCTGCAAACTATCCCCACCTTGATATAGAAACGAAGCCCTGGAATTCCTCTATCTAGATTCACTTTTCAGAGTATCAAGAAAATTCTCTACAACTTTTGGCTATCAGTGACACCATAATGCCTTCTTGTGGCCAATAGAAAAGTGTCTAGAAGCAGCCTTCATATGCTGTGTGAACCTGTGCAATAGGGTGAGATACAATAGGGCTTAGAACTGTATCTAGTTCCTCATTCTGCTCCTACTGGATCCATAACCCTCAGACCATCACAACCCCAGTGTCCTGGCCTCACTATGAATAACATAGCCCTACTGCAGTATCTGGCAGTGATCTAAAACATGGTCAACAGTGGCTGACATACATCTACATATAGTGCTAATTCATGTTTTACACATTACAAAATTAGACCATATGGATAAAGAGACATTATCTTTAATCTGTAATAATTGACCCAGCTATTCCACTACAAATGAGATTTTAAAAGAATTTGGAAAAGGATCTGTGCTTGAAAAATGTAATTTAAACTTATCACCACCATTACCATCATTATCAATGAGCATCCTACAACGAGTAGTAAATGCATTTTTATTCACTGTTTTAATTTCCTTCAGAGAGACTTGTTTATTTTGTGGTAAGAAGGGATAGGAAGATGTGGCTACAATCAGAGCGACAATTCTTTTCAGATCAGAGCAGTGAGGTAAGCAAGAAGCTACTGTACTTTATGCCATGATAACACACACACACACTCTTAAAAATCAGAAATGCCAGACTGAGTTCTTTGTAAGGAACCTCAGAAATCCCCCAAATCACAAATATCGCCACATAAATTTTCTTGAAACGACTGTATTTCAAGAGAGAATTCTGGTTCTCTCTCTCTTCTCTACCTTGTCGGACGAGGCACAAGGAAAGACTTCTGCTTAGAGCTGCCATGAGTTGAGACGAGAGGAGAGAAGGGTGTGGTTTTTCACAGGAACGGCATGACTCTGAAGCACTGTGTCTTGGCTGCTGGCACAGAAATAAACTCCAGAGTCCTCCAGTTCTGCGTGCTGGATGTTCAGAGTGGAAAACGTCCCTCCAATCCTTTCAGCTGAGAATTGCTTATTGGGCATCCCTGAGTCATCCTGCTTATCCTCTCCTAGGAAGTATACCAGAAATTTTATTTCTTTCCCCACAGCACGTCGGTACCAATAAAGAGCTTCATGTCCTGAAATTGGGTCACATCTCAGAGTCACAGCTTGTTTCTTCTCTATGACTCTGTGGTTGGGGAATTGAGTGACTCCAGCTGACTCCACAGTATGTCCTGTGGGAAAAGACAAGAACATAGAACACATGACAAGAATGGACAGGGAAAGGGCAAAGTGGAGATATTCAAATTTATAAGGACTTACTTGCTCCCAAGAGACAAAGACACACTAAGTTGAGAAGCATGGAAACCATCACAGGATCCAGATAGAATGAGAACATTTCAAGGTGAAGAAGCTTGTAAGTGTGAGCAGAAATGTAAGCAAATCCATGTCCTCTTGGCCCTAGAAGGTGTGGCCTGGCAGTGGCATCAGTGTGTTAGCCAATGTCCACAGTCTCAGGAGCTCCCTCTAGGGTGGTAGGAGCATAGAAGAAAGAGCAAGTTTTCTCTGAAGAAAGTTGTCCCTTGAAGGAGTCATGGGAAGAACTGATGTCAATAAAAATTGACCTGTTTATGCATTTAAATAGCTATTAACCTCATTAATGTTCGTGAAGAAGTCATCATCATAGCTCCTGACCCCAGTGCCAGGACCGTACACCGGCCCACTGAGTCCTATTTTCTCTCATGTGTCACATCCCTAAAACTGTGGGCCATTTCAACTTTAAGTGTATATTGTCAATATTCTTGCTATTTCTAATCATCAATATTTGTTATCTCCAAGTCCTCTTTTCCCATTCTCTCTTAAATGTGCTCCAATAAAGATTTTACAGCCAGCACTCTCAAACTCATCATGCTCAGAAATGAAAAATTAGCCTGAACTCTGCTCTACCAGCAGCCTTTCAGTTGATCCAGCTGAAAACCTTGTTGTTGACTTGACCCCTCTGTTGTTGCTGACTTGAGTTGTCCTTGATGTCTCTTTTTCTATTTCGCCCTACAGCCAATCTTTTGGGAAAGTCAACTGACTCTATCATCAAAATATACACAGAATCTGTCCATTTTTCATCAAGTTCACTGCTAACATTCTGGACCAAACTACCGTCATCTTTTGCCTGGATTAGCAAATAGATTCCTAACTGATCTCCCTGCTTTCATCTTTCTAACTAGCTGTCAAACCAAGCTTTCTAGGATGTGTTAGGTCATGTCAATCATCTTCTCCAAGTCATCTAGTAACTGTCGATTTTATCAGGAATAAGAAAATAAAGCTCACAGGCCTTCAAGGTCCTGTAGCATCCACCCACCTCATTATCTCTCTGACGTAAGCTCCTACTCTCTTCCTTCATTTTCCAGTCATGTTGGCCTCCTCGTTGCTCCTTGAGTATCTGTTAGGGCCTTTGTACCAGCTCTTCCCTCTGCCTGGAATGGCCTTCCCCCAGATATCTGCATGTCTCTCTCCCTCATCTCCTGGAAGTCTCTGCTCAAAGGCCACTTTCTCATCGGGCCCGACCCTGGAAAACCCATTGACAGCATCAACACTCCTTACTCAGGCAGTCCTGGAACCCTTACCTTAGTTTTCTTTTTCTTTTCTCCGTAGCAGGCATCACCTCCTAACAGAATATATACTTTTTATTCATTATGATTATTGTTTGTTTTCTGTCTCTCTCCCCACCAAGAAAATTTAAATATCATGAAGACATGAGGTTTTATTTCTTCATTTTGTTTTTTTATTGATGCATATCCAGAACTTTAAACAAAGCCTGAAACTCTTTGGAAAAGAGGAAATGCTGGAACTGAATCTTGAAGGAAAATTAGAGCTTCCCAGTGGTCCATGGAGGACACGTCCCAGATATGGGGACAAAAAGTCTGCTGGGATTTTGATAGGGATCATGTTGAATTCATAGGTCAACTGAGAGACAATTGCCATTTTCACAATATTGAGTCTTCTAATCCGTGAACAGAGAACGTCTCTCCAGTTATTTAGATTTTAATTTTCTGGCAGCAATGTTTTATAGTGTTTCTGTGTACAAGTCTTGCATTCCTTATGTTAAATTTATCCCTAAATGGTTTTATTTCTTTTTGTGTTGCTGTGAATGGAAATGTTTTCTTAGTTTCATTTTCAGTTTGTTGCTAGTATATAGAAATACAATTGATATTTGCATATTTTTGTACAATGATCTTGTATCCTGAGATCTTAGTAAGTTTATTTCTCTTTTAAAAACAAAACAAAACACCAGAACCTAGAGCATATCGGTACTTTTTTATTGTATAATAAACATTTATTATGTAAACAACTGTGTCAATAACACCTCAAATTTAATATATCAAAAGATTAACTCAACACATAAGCTTCAAGTCAGGTTCCCCAGATCTTCCTTTCTATTAATCATACAGGCTCCAAACCACACAATTATGCAATGTCTCGGATTTGTTCTGAGGGTCTCAGATTCGTTCTGGAAGCACTTGGAATTCTCTGAAATGGTTGGAGTTACAGGCACTGAATTCATATCTTGTTCACTGAGGTGATCTGGGAGCTTGCATTTCTTCCATAGGTCTTAATGCCATGTTATGTTCCTTGTCTGTAGTAGAGTGACACGTGTCATAGCAAGTATCTAATAACAATAGTTTTCAGTGTCATATCTACAGAAGAAATCTAACATTTATTGACACCTTAAACTGTGGAATTAATTGCACAGCAAAAATTATAGGGTTTTTTTTTTCCTTCAGGAAGAAAAATATTAGTTTCTTATGGAAATCTGACCTACATATCTCGTAATCATATTTGACTTTCATTCTTGAGCATGGCTCTCAATAGTTCTTCAATAATTTATATAGGACTTCCTTTCATTGATAGAGTGACGATAGACTCAACCTCATTTTCTCTCATTACAGGTTGGAGATGGGTGTTTGCTAAAGACATGAGAGTGAGGGTTTCAAACAATAATATTTGGACATGAGTTTCTTGACCTAGTCTCAGATTAACTAGACATGCTGGAGTGTTAATTTCTTGTGGCTACTATGACACCTTACCACAAACTGGATTGCCTAAAATGACAGAGGGCATTCTCTCACAGTCTGAAGAGGAAAAGTCCAAAATCTGTATCACTGGGCTGAAACCAGGGTCTCCTCAAAACCATGCTCCCTCTAGGGGCTCCAGGGGAGAATCTGTTTCTCGCCTCTTCCAGCTTCTCATGGCTGCCAGAACTCTTTGGCTTAAGGCTGCATCACTTCAACCTCCGCCTCCGTGATTATATTGCTTTTTCCTCTTTTATCTGTGTCAAATTCCCCTCTGCCTCGCTCTTATAAGGAAACGTGTGATTGAATTAGGGCCCACCTGGATAATCCAGGACAATCCAAAGTAATCTTCCCATCTCAAGGTCCCTAACTTAATAGCATGTATAAAGTGCATTTTTACCACATAATGCAGCTTTCACAGGTTCCAGGGATGAGGACGTGGATATCTTTGGGTGGCGTGATGAGTGTCGTTATTCAGCCTACCACACAGTACACAATATTTTACTGATCATTTTGGAAGTTTATGTAGGCGTCATTTTCCTGTGACACTAATGAAGCAACTTTAGTCTTTTGTACATAAATCTACAACTGACATTTTTTTCACTGTTGGGCTTCAATGTTTGTCACCTCACAGAAACTAGCTGTGGTGGAGTCTGTGTGACCCCAGCATGCTTGGGGACTGTCTGCAGAGGAGACTGAAGAGGAAGCCTCTGCCTCAGGGAAGCATCAGAGCAGATCTGGGGGTCCTTCTGCACTATGGGGTTCTGCTCATCCTACCTTGCCCCACCTAGGGCAAGTGGAGGTGTGGGGAAGCAGTGGAGTGGAGGTCATGAAGAAGCAGCAGCAGCAGCAGCAGCTGAGTCTCGGTCTATCAGAGCACTTCAAGCCTGGGGAGCAAGCACAATTAACAGCAACATCACAAGTTGGATTTCTAGGGTCTTAGGTGACCCAAAACTGGAAAATTTCTGTCCCAGGAGCTTTAAAGATTGTGCAGAGTTCCTCTATACCCTTCATCCAACTTTCTCTACTGTTAACATCATGCATAATGAGGACACATCAGTCAAAAGTAAGAATTTAACATTGGTACTTCTAAACCACAGGCTGTCCTCAGATATCCCTTGTTTTCCTGCTAAGGTCCCTTTTCTGTTCCAGGATCTGATCCAGGATACCACGCAGCATTTATATGTCATGTCTCCTTAGTCTCCTTCAATCTATGACAGTTCCTCAGTCTTCCCTTGTTTTTAATGATTTTGATACTTTTGAAGATTACTGATTAAGTATTTTGTAGAATGTTCTTTAAATTAATTTTATCGGATGCTTTCTAATAATTAGACTAGGATTATCAAATTTTGGGAAGAATATCATAGAGTTGCAGTCACATCGTAACATTAAAATATTGCAATATTGCATCACAACAGGGTATGCATGAGGTTAATGTAACTTATTATTAATGTTAATTCACTGGATCACTTGGTTATTATTTTCATTTCTCTATTCATTAGATGCAAGCCTCTAAATTCAGCCTACAATCAAGTGGAGGAGATTAAGCTTCACTTCCTGGAGGGAGGAATATCCAAGGACGTGTAGATGTATTTTAAAACCATTGCATGTATTAATATTTTGGGGTGGTTCTCCGTGGCTATGAAATATTCCATTTCTTTGCTCACTTCAGCGCATCTTGCCCACAGCAAATATTACAGTGGTGTTCTGATGGCGATTTTTCTATTTCCCTTCATTCCTTCCATATATTATTTGGAATTTTTCAGTAAGAAATTTTGGCCCTTATCTCTTCTTTATCTATTTAATCATTTGGTTATCAGCATGAACTTTTTGATTTTCTTTATTCTTTGAATTATTATCCAGTATTATCATTATTTATTTCACTGCTCAATTATTCCAGCCTTGGTCACTGGGAGCTCTTTCACATTGATTCCTGTGTCCTGTTAATTATTTTAATTTTTTTTTTAAGCACTTCTTGCTCCACGCTTATCTTGAATATTCCCTGCTGAGTTCTAAAATCAGCTCTGGTTCCTTTAATCGGAGTCTTATATTGGAAACTAAGACCCAGTGTGCTACTTGCTACCAAGGTATCATTGCTCCTAGGTCCTCTAGTGGACAGAGCTAGAAAATACATGTATGTGTCCCAACTCATTATACAAACATGTGTATTTGTGTCTGTATTTATTTATTATATATTAAAATAAACATGACTTCATACTAGTATCTCCAAAGGGATGTTCTTGTATCCTGTAAGAATTCTTGAGCTTTGCTCTGGAAAACAATTAAATTACCTAGAAATAGTTCGATCTTTTGAGATCTTGCTTTTAAGCTGTGCCGGAGAGGTTCGGGACAACATTAGTTTAGGGCGGGTTTTGATTTAATATTGAGGCTAAAATTGTCTGAAAAGTCTCCTGATTGCCCCATGAATTATTGTTTTCCATCCAGCTGGAATAAACAGCAGCAATCCCAGTCCTTCGTGAGCTCCGGACGTTGTTTCCTCTAGCCTTTTGAGTCATTCTTTCTCCAACCTGAGATAGTTTCCTCACACGCGTGCAGATTAGAACTCAGTTGAAGAGTCATAGGAAACCCTGCGCAGATCTCCAGAATTCTCTGTGTGCAAGAATCTCCTCTCCAGTTCTCCGCCCTGTGAAATCCAGCTGCTTTTACCTCTTTGTATTTCCAATCTCACTTTGAAGTCAGTGAGCTCACTAGGCTCTGCGGTATTCCCCTTCCTGGGCCACAGCCTGGAAACTCCCTCCAGGTGACGAGGCAGGGTGGTCATAGTGCTCAGCCTGGTTGTGTCCCATCTCTCAGGGATCACTGTCTTTTGTAGGCTGATTTCTATTGTTTTGACAACTGATGTTTCACATTCCTGTTAATCCATCTTTGTTGGAAGCAGAAATCCACTCCAGAGCCATATTGAATTACGTAATGTTGGGGTCTCTAAGGGTTTCAATGGTTATAGACCATTTTGTCAGTTTCAAAAACTATGGTTTCCACATGAGGAGTGTGAAATTTCATTCCACACAAATATGAGACACAGCCTGGAATTTCAATTTCTGTTAACTTTTTCCTCTTGTATTTCACCCAAAGGCCTGACCCAACCCACAGTTTCCTCTCTGCATTTCTGAGTCTTTGGGTTGTAATACTGTTAGTCCGTGAAGTTTGTGAACATTTCGAGGCTCCGAGATTAACACAGGAGATGTAATTATAGCTCCTGTGTCATCTCTGTCATCTGGGCTTTAAAACCTCAGTTTTCCCTGCAAGGCCTGCATCATTGTAAGTTTAGCTTTCCCTTATTACTCTGTCTATAAGCTCTCTTTTTCCTTCTAACTGGTGAATTTTCTTTTTTTTTTTTTTTCTGATTGCCTACATATTGTGTTTTTTAAAAAATTTTGGAAGTGAGGGGTATTTCAAATTTAAAAAGGAAAACAGATTAAGACAAGGGTTATCATCTTCTTTCTGCTCTTCTTCTATTTCCTCTTTCTTCCCAAATAACCAATGATATATTTTACGGTTTTCTCCTTCCTTACACAAACATATAAAAGTGTATATGAACTTAAATAAGGACTTTTATTGATTTAATTTTTCTTAAATAATGTTATATACTATGTATTAATATGCAAATTATTTCCCCTTTGACAGTTTATCTTGATTATTCCCATGAATGAATAAAAAAAATATCTCCTTGGTTTTCTTTAACTTCTTTGTGCCTGTGAAGTGAAGCATAATACACATAAACAAAATCAGATCACACATTCCAGGTACGTATATATTTATTTTAGTGCTTTTGTAGTCATCTAAAGGTTAAGTATGATTGATGGATGAAACAAGCAAACACAATAAAAAATAGTAAATTCTTTTAATAGAGAAAAACATTGAACCTCCTATGCTCAGATGGCCTTACAGACCTCAAGACGCATACTATGGTTATAATACTGCTTGGCAAGGATAAGAAAGCTTTTAGGTTCTCTGTATCACTCAAAGAGGCAGAGAGTAGACACTCTTTTTTTCCCAAGTATAAAAAGTATTATTATGATAGAAGAAAGAAAAGTAAAGCATAAAGTATTAGAGTTCCTGATGGGGTTGATGAATTTTTGCAGGTAGTATCAGAGATGGAAAGAGAGAAGGTTGTGGGAGAGAATAGGATGTTTGAGAGAGTGATTTTGGAGTTGGTTCAAATTATTTGTAATTACAAGTCTAGAATATGAGAGTGGAAGTGAGTCTCTGAGATGGGTTGGAGGAAATGATCATTGGAAATGAACAGGTGAAGGAACTGAGAAACCAGGTATCACCCAGATGTTGGGGACCATCAAAGAAGCTGGAGGTTTTAAGGCAGAAGAGTCCAGAAACGGTTGAGAAGCAATAATGAAAAGCAAAAAGGATATCAATACCAGTGAGGTTCATTCACAGAAACCAGTAATACCATTAATTAATACCTGTAGGAGAAACTAAATCCCAACCACATCAATTTCTGTTTAGAAGTCAGGATTTGGGAATGGCAAATCTAGGACTATGACATGTAGGATTGTGGTTATAGGACGGTACTCACGTCATCTTGAATTTCTAGTGAAAAAAAATACAGACCTATTTGGAGCCAGATGCCTCTGAAGTGCTGCTGACTGCACTAAAATTTTATATGGATGTGGGCTGGAGTTAGAGTCACTGTGCAAAATAAAACTATTAAATTTGAAAATTACCACAATCAGATTTAATTGCAAATAATGTCTATAAATTCCAGGGACCATCCAGAGAAGAATATGTAGTTGGGGATCCTACAAGGATATGCCTCGAGAAAGCAGTGCATACACTTGGAACTGGTAGAACTAAATATCTTGGGAGACATCATTGTCGACTCTATGTGTTTATGAATCAGGAGGCTGATAGTGGACCCACAGCTTCCCGGATGGCTGACACAAGCATGCAGACAGCAGCTGGTGATGGCTACATTGAAGAGGCAGACCCCCAGTTAGATAAGGGATAGATAGAATTCAAATATTTCTGAACACAAGAGTTCAAAAACATCCAAAGAAAGAAGCCTCTGAGTCTACCATGTTTCTATTCTTTTAGTTATTTGTGTGTGTGCTGTGGAAATTATAAAGCGGAATGCTACATGTAAGTTGAAATTGCTAGTATTAAAAATGGATCTCTGGGGCCGGTCCCGTGGCCGAGTGATTAAGTTCGCGCGCTTACCTCTGGCGGCCCGGGGTTTCACCAGTTCGGATCCTGGGTGTGGACATGGCACCGCTCGTCAGGCCATGTTGAGGCGGCGTCCCACATGCCATAACCAGAAGGACCCACAACTAAAAATACACAAATATGTACTGGGGGACTTTGGGGAGAAAAAGGAAAAATAAAATCTTAAAAGAAAAAAAATGAATCTCTGGGAATGTAAAATGGTGCAGTCACTCTGGAAAATAATTTGCTAATGTCTTTAAAAAATAAGAATACACTTGCCATATGACCCAGAAATCTCACTCCTAGGCATAAATTTATTCCAGAGAAATGCAAACTTATGTCCACACAGAATCCTGTACACAAACGTTTATACATGGCTGTTTTATTTGTAGCAGTCGAAAAATAGAAACAACCAAACTGTCCTACCATAGGTGAAAGGCTAAACAGACTCTAGTACATCCATGCCATGGACTACTACTCAAAAATAGAAAGAAAAAAAATGAGCTATTGATAAATTTAATCACTTGGACACATTTTAAAGGCTATATACTGAGCAAAAAAAGCCAGTCTCAAAAGGTCTACTATATGATTCCATTTACTAAACTTTCTCAAAATGAAAACATTATAGACACGGTGACCAGATTAGTGGTTGCCAGGGTTTAGGGTTTAGGGGAGGGGTGTGTGTGTGTGTGTGTGTGTGTGTGTGTGATTGCAAAGTGAGGGAGACTTTGTGGTGTTGCAACAGTTCTGTATCTTGACTGTGGTGGTGGTGATGTGAACCGACATATGTGATAAAATGACTTAGAACTGCTTGCACACATGGTACCAATGTCAGTTTCCTGGTCTTGATATTTCAGTGTAATTATGTAAGATGTAAACATTGGTGGAAATTGGATGATGGGTCCACTGGACCCCTCTGTTCTACGTTGCAACTTCCTGTGAAGCTACAAATATTTTTAGGTGAAAAGTTTTAAAAAAATGAAACTTTGAAAATGTGAAAAAAAATGTGTTAAAATTAGGAAGACATTTATGGAAAACTCATAATGAGAATGGTTAGGATAAATTGGATAGATCTGGGCAGTTCTGAGTTTGTAGCCATTCTGATCATCCTGATGGTGAAGGCAGGTTTTCTAATCATAACTGAAGATACTCCAGGCTAGATAACTATCACTGTGCAATAGCTGCACAGTTTTAATCTTTCTTCATCACTCAGAAGTTCAGTGGGTAACATTCATCCTCAGTCTTGGACTCATCACCCTCTGTGACAATTTGTGAGGAATGCCAAGAACCAGCTCCATATTGCCTTCCTACGGAAAGTTTCCTAATGTGATTCCTCATTATATTCTGTTCTTGCCTTCCCTGGGGACAGTGGAACACCAAACCCATTTGCTTCACTGATGGGGAGGAACCTGGAAAGACTGCTACAAGGACTTGGGGCTGGAGCCAGAAGGGGAAGCAATGGTTTCAGCACGGATTGGGATGACTCTGCAGTGCTGTGGCTAAGCTGCTGGCACAAAGACACATGGCTGAATCCCCGGGATCTGTGTGCCGGATCTTCAGAGTAGGAAATTATCCATCAGACATCTCAGCTGAGAATCGGTCCTTGGGCATCCCTGTCTCATTCATAACATCTCTTCTGCAACTGTTAATCAGTAATTCCAGTCACTGTACCTCAGTCTGTCTGTACTAGAAAAGGGTGTCATGGCTATAAATTGGCTCACATCACAGAGTTACTGCTTGTTCCATCTCTGTCACATAATGCCTGGGTATCTGGGTGACTCTGGCATCTGTGGGCTCTGTGGAAGGGGACAGGATTTTGGGACAGATTAAGGAACATAAATGGAATCATAATTGGAAATATCCAAAAATGCAGATTCTCTATTTCTGGGGACTCAGCTACTCCCAGGAGATAGAAGGCCACACAGCAGAGGAGCCTGGTGGCCAAGGCAGTGGGGCAGGAGGAGGATTCACACAGATGAGGCCCCTCTGGGCATGAGTGGGGGGGCAGGGATGTTCTAGTCCCTCTGGTCTCATTGCTCTCTGTCACTACTCAGAGGACCTCCTTCCAAAAGTAAACATCAATCCTCTGCAAAGATAGACTGGAGTAGGTCATAACTATTCTGGGATGTGTTTGGCTCATTCACAGACTCCAGTGCTTTGATGGGTTGTCACTTCTCACAGTCCCAGGGCTTATACCGTTCTGCCTTCTCTGCATATCAGACATCAACCGTCTGCTGATATTTCCACTTGGGTGTGCCATCAGCACCCCAAATTCTGCACATCAATAAATTATTTTCTAAATCTCAAGACCTTCATTACTCCTATCACCCAGACACAAATTCAAGATAACCCCTTGCTGAGTTAGGGCTTTGCCCCAGATCCTTTCTGGAAGTATTTTGTCTTGGCTAATACCTTCATTACCAAGGGTCCTAAATGAAAGCCCTGGGAAGAAATAGGACTGTGAAGATGGTATTCCTAGTGAAGGCTAGAGACTAATTCCCCCATGCCATGTGATTTCCACATCCCACAGCACAGAATGCCCTTGTATTTCTGCACCTCTACCATGTAGGGGGTCCCATTTTACTTCTCCAAGGTAAAGATCAAAATTGCCTTAATACTTTAGGCCCTAGTATGGATTGTGAAGTGATAAATGAGGGCTTTAACTCTCCTTGAAGATCCACAATAGAGCATTCTCCAATTAATTCTAATATTCTTCGTGTGCCTAGCACAGCTCTAGGAGGTTCTTTGGTGATTAACACGTGATTCTCTCCCTACGCTAAAGCAGCCAATATGTGCAAAATTAACTCATTCTGTTGGTAGGGATGGACATCTGGAAAAAGACCTGGTTCTTTGGGTATGGATAGTCATAAGATTCTGCCCATAGAGAAGGTGGGTATCATCAGCTCCATGTCTTCACTGTTGGCACAGGATACATTCCTCCAACTTCCCAAAGTGAGTCTGTCAAGAAGAGAGAGAAACACATGATGAGCTACTGGGAATTTATGATCGTGAAACTCTCTTAATAGTAGAGACTCAGCTGTGCTCACTCCTGATCCAGTGTTTGCTTGTTGTAGGACAGCATCTGTGGCCTGTGCATGGGGAAAGCAGAGCTGGATACAGGGCTTAGGAGGGACCATAATAGCAGAGACACGTAGAAAGCACTCTGAATCAAGGCATGGCATTCCAGGATGGGGATTTCTTACTTGTGTCCAAGATTCATCTCCTCTAGGATACAAAAGGTCATGAAAGAGAGAAGCTGTGAGGACAGAACAATTTCAGAGCAAGAGTGGGCTGGCTCTTCCCTCAGTGCTCTGATCTTTAGTGGAAAGAAAAATCAGACTTAAAGTCACCCTAGGCCTCTGTTTCAAAACTGCTGTGAACTGAATAGAGAGAGGAACCATGATGTTTTGTCCACAGGAAGGAAGAGTCTCTGCAAGGCTGTGGCTAAGCTGCTGGCACAGAAATACACAGCCGATTCCCCAGATGTGCAGGCTGGATCTAGAGAGTAGAGTCTCCTCCTTTGGGCCTCTCTGCAGACAATCAAATCCTAGGCAACTGTGAATCATCTACTGCAGCCTCATTCTCAAAGAGAATCAGACACTCCAGACCCTGCCCCAGGGTTTGCCAGTACCAGTCAGGACTCAGTGGTCAGAAATAAGATAACACCACAAAGCCACAGAATGTCTTTTTTCTGTGATCTTGTATCTAGGGGACTAGATGACTCTAACGTCTGTGAGTTCTGTAGGGGGAAAAGATAGAATTTGAAAATGGAAAAAGGGAATAATTGCAATAATCACTGGAAAGGTAAAATGCAGAGATCTTGATGACCTTAGGACACACCTGCCACCAAAAGACAGAGGGGTCACCCAGCAGAGGAGCCTGGTGTCCACAGCAGGGTCAGAACAGGAATGAATGAGAGTTTCACCAGGTCAGAGTTCTTGTGAGCATGAGTAGAGAAGGGGCGTCCCTTCTGTGTCCACACAAGGCAGTTCCCATAGTGATATCACCATCTCCACAAATGCCCACTGTCTTAGAAACCAATTGTTATAAACTAAAACATAGCTAGAAGTTTGTTGCCATTTCCATAGACTGCATTTAAGTGTCCTCACTCAACACTTCATGGCTTGTGTGATTGGATCTCCTAGGACATCTCTCGGTCCCCCGTCACCACCTCTAACTCTCTGCTGGATGTTTCTACTTGGATGTGTCATAGGCAACTCAAATGTGAGATGGCAATTAATGACCTCTTTGTGTCCTCTGTAATTATCCTTATCTTTGGACGTGTCTCTTTTACCAGGTTGTCCATTCTCCCAGTCACATGAGTTTAGAAAACGTGGAAGCTGGGGTAATTGTCACAGCTTTATCCTGGAAGCACGTTGAACTAACTGACACACTGGAAGGGAAAGGGATAGAATGATGTTCTGAGTACAGATTTACCTTGGAAGCTTTTATACCATCTGGAGGTCAAAGACCAGTTTCCTCTTAGCTTTCACCCATCTCCATGATGCATCGTGTGCCAAAGTCTTCATCACGGTGCTGCCTGTACTTCTAGGTCATCAATATCTTATTGTAAATCTTATCTTGGAAGGGTGGAAGACTTTCTTATCCCTGGAAACACCAGGGAGGATATAGTAACAATAAATACAAATTGAACAGCCCTTCTGGAATCTTAAAAAGCTTGCACTTCCAGCATAACTTACAATTGAATTTCATGTTATTATCTGGCTTTTTCTTTTTTAATAAGGCATCATTGTTATAGACACACTTCTTTTGGGGCTGGTCTGGCGGTATGGTGGTTAAGTTCACACGCTCTACTTCGGTGGCCCAAGGTTCGCAGGTTTGGGTCCCCACGTGGACCTTCACACCACTTGTCAAGCCATGCTGTGTCAATGTCTCATATACAAAATAGAGGAAGACTGGCACAGATGTTAGCTCAAGGACAATCTTCCTCACCAAAAAACAAAAACAAAAAAACATAAATAAACAAACAAAAGCCATGTTTCTTTCACTGTCTGAGTGGTGAGGTAGGGAGGGTTAAGAGGATCAGAGAAGGTCCCAAGATGTGGTATGAAAGAACAAAACAAGGAAACGTGTGTCCAGAGAAGTGGAACAGTAGAGCCATGAGCTCAGAGATATTCTACCGAGTCCCAAAAACCTAGGGCCTACATGTCAAAGCTATTAAGTGAAGACCCGTAGGTATAGAATTATCAGAACCAACTGTTTCTCTAATAAATTTTTCATCGTTGAGGTAGAAAAGCTGCTGGAATGAGCCCAACTTAAGTCAGCACCAGTTCATAATTCCATGATGGAAAGTTTCTTCACACTGAACTGTCACTACTTGTTGCATCCTCGTGACCAGGGATTAAAGGTTCTGAGTGACAACGGCTTTTATGGTGCGTGGTGAATGGGAGATGGGGCCTATAAGGCTGCATACAAGATGCTTGAAATTGAGGCATGCCAATTCCAAGGAAGAAATGCCACATGTGTTCCCAGGCCCCACCTGCTTCCCTACACAGCACAACAAAAGAAATCATTGACAAAATCCATGTCAGGGCCAGAATGGGGCATCTTGCTGCGCAGGGGAGGATAGGCTGGAGTTCTGGGAAATCTGATACTTGTTGATGATATTTGCAGTGTTACTGCAGCACTCTGAGACAAGGCTAAACAAGGTCTAGAATTATCTACTCTCCCCCCACTACATCCCCCTTACATCATCCCATACAGCAACTAGGACACACAACTAGAATGGGTTCAGTTTAGGGTACAGGTGCATATCTAACGTTTCTCTGAGGGTCTCTGAGGCATTTTTATTTTCCATTTGCATGGGTCTCTGAGTATTCGGGTTGGCTCCTGGTTCTCCTCTGTCTACACTCCATGCAGGCTCAGAAGATTATTCACTCCATTCAGGTTTATGCTGAACAGAACCACCTGCATCAGTGAAGGAGGAAGAGTCTCTCTTTAATCCCACACGTTCCACTGGCCACTCGCAGCATCTGCAAAACCAGACACTAGATGCCGGGATGAAACCACAATTTTCCTGCCTCGACTTCTCAGCCAGCACTAAGCCTCATTCAAAAACATCTACTTCTCCATCCAACCCCAGTGCCTCCTGATGGCCAATGGTTCAGGGTCACTGGGCTGAAGCCCTGCATCCATGGTGAGCCTGGTGTAACTTCTACACTATCTGCACTACAATCAGGGCTGATATAAGACAGGGATGGTGACAGCCAGTTCTCCCAGCTCCATGTGCCCCTCCTGTCCCCTCCTCATGCCACAAATACATACTGTCCAGCCACAGCTTGGGATAAACACTACTTCTTCTTCCATTTATGGTCAGTCAACTTCCCAAAGTTTGTGGGTTTTTGATTAAGCTTTAGAATGCTCAGACTCTCTGGAGACAGAGAAGATGGTCCTGGGCATTTGCTCAGAGAACTCGGCATTCATTGCTGGACAAGATTTGTGCTCATCTCAGAGATGTGGAGCTGTTCTGCCCTCAAACTATCAACTGTCTTGTCTTCTTTCAGGACTTCTGCTCATTCATAGCCTGTCTCCTGTGGAAAAAGTACACTATAGGCCTGGAAGAGAGCTTCTCTTATATGTTCATTTTATGGCAACTATAGAATATCTCAAAGATATTAAAAATGAATATCATAAATACCCACCATTGGGCAGAAATAATGCCTGCTTTATGGGGTCTTAAGATTTTTTCTTCAGCTTTTGATTTAAAAATGACACCTATGGAAAAATTGAAAGAATAGTAAAGCAAACAGAATATAAATTGTAAATCTGTACACTATTAACATTTTATAACATTTGCTTTATTTATTTCTGTATATTTTACCCTTAACTCTGAAACATTTTATCCTTGATAATTCAATAGATGTCACCTATAAAAAAGGGGGCATTCTCCTACATAACCACAAATGCCATTATTACAATAAAAAATTAACGTTCATGTATTATAATCTAATATACACTTCACTTTCAATTTTCTCCAATTGTCCCAAAAATGTCCCTTATAGATTTGGACTTTTTTTTCCAGGACAAAATCAAAGATAACATACTTCATTTGGTCATCAGGTCTCTTTAGTCACTATTAAACTAGGCATCTCCTTCCCCTTCATATCTTTTCTGTTTTCATAATCTTCATTTTTTCAAGAGTTCAGGCCAGCGGACTAGTAAAATGACCCACACTCAGAATTCCCACATTACTCGAAATTAAAAATTTTGGCAAGTTTACACTATAGATGATGTATAGATGATACTCCTAGTACTTTCCTCGCCCTCGATCTGAAAGAAGTGGTTTCTGCTTTTGTTCCTTTTATTGGGGAATAGCATTTAGAAACCAAATACTATACAATAGTTTTGCTCATTGCTACTGGGAGCACACCACAAAGAAAATAAAGCAATTACTCAGTTGGTTTTTGAATTGTTTCTTAGACCCTTCCATGGATAAAGTTAGGAAATACATTATCTTTAAAATCATAAGTTCGTACTGATACCACCAATTCAAATCAAAACAGCGTATTTCTCCCTCATCTTTTCCTGTTTCTTAATTGTACCCCTTCTTTTAGTAAGAACCCTGGTTCCCAGAAATATCGATAAATTTACTCATTTTCTCTCATCTACAGTGTATTAAAAATGTTTCAGAAGTACCACATACACTAAAAACATTTCTGACAGCCAATATCCCAAGTGAAGCTCATCCAGAACCTCACTTAGGCTCATCACAGTGAAACTACTAAAATATAAAGACAAAGAGAAACTCTGAAAAACAATCTGACAAAAAAAAAAAAGAAAAACATTACCTTCAAAGAGGATATACAGATGGTCAATCAGCACATGAAAATATTCTTAACATCATTAGTCATAGGGAAATGCAGATCAAAACCACAGTGAGATTCCACTTAACACCTACTAGGATGGCTATACAAAAAAAAAAACAAGTGTTGGTGAGGATGGGGAGGATTGGAACCCTCGTGCATTACTGACGAGAATGTAAAATGGTACAGCTGCTGAGAAAAACAGTTTGGCAGTTACTCAAAAAGTTAAACATAGAATTACCATATGAGCCAGAAATTGCACTCCTAGGTAAATACCCAAAAGAATTGAAAACAGAAACTCAAACAGATATTTGTAGGCCAATGTTCACTGGAGAATTATTCACAATAGCCAAAAGGTGGAAACAACCCAAATGTCCATCAACTGGTGAATAGATAGAAAAAAGTGATATATCCACATGATAGAATATCATTCAGCCACACAAAGGAATGAAGTTCTGATACATGCTACAGCATGAACTAACCTCGAAAGCATCACACTGAGTAAATAAGCCAGACACAAATGGAAGAATATTGTATGATTCTACATATGTGAACTATCCAGAATAGGCAAATTCATATAGACAGAATATAGATGAGAGGTTACCAGGACCTAGTGGGACAGAGGGCGGTTAAGGAGAAGTAGAATGGGCTCAGAGTTTCTGTTTAAGGTGATAAAAACATTTTCGAAATAGATAGTGGTGATGATTGCACAATATTGTGGATGTGCTTAATGCCACTGAATTGTACATTTAAAAATGGCTAAAATGACAAGTCTTATTTTATATATATATGTATATATTACCACAATTTTTAATAAGTTAAAAAAGATATTACCATTATATATATATCTATAACAGCTGAATTCTCCATGATAGAATGTAAAGACAGTGAAAGGAACCAAAGTGATTTGATTATTTTGATAATTTACCCAGAAGTGCTGTGTGTCAGAGTATACCCTACAAAGGGTTTTCTGATACAGCTGTAATTTTATCTGTTTGCTAAGAGAGTTTCCACTAGTCTGTCTTTACTGAAATTTCAGACTGTCACTCTTTTGAAAATTTTCCAGTTGGGTAAGTTTGAATTCATAATTTATTGTCCAGTTTGCAACACTTTGATTCTAAGTCAGGCTGAGAATCCATTTATGTTTATACTTCTGTGACCTACCTGGATTAAGCACTAAACGTTTTTATTGGGTTCTCTTTTTCTTATTAAGTAATGAGTATGTTTTATTCATTCTAGATACTAACTCTATTTGACAGGGTCAGCCATGCTACAGAAAACAAAACATAACTAAAATCTCAGAAGTTTGACTTTAGAAAGTTCTGTTTCTCATGACCACAAAACCAGTGTGCATGAACAGCTTTCTTCAGTGTTTGTCCAACAAATTACCAACCAGTGAGCCAGGCTGCTTCCGTATTGTAATCAGGCAGCTTGCAAGGAGTCCCTTCCAAGTTCAGTAAGGCATGGACCAGAGATCTGAGGGGCCTGTGCAGAGAAGAGCTTACACAGCAGGCCAGAGACCACCGTGCTTGGAGAGCCCTGCCTGCGAGGCTGGCCCTCAGCTGGGATCGGGGAATTTGGTGGTAACCAGTTGCCAACATGATGTAAACTTTTCCTAACTGAGAAGTGTGGCTCGTTGCATCTGTACTGTTAGTGCAAGCAGCATAGTTTATGCTGAGCCTGGATTTCCTTCCAGGAGCCTAGCTTTTGGTATGTGGTGGGAAGTGGGTGCCAGTGTGATCAAGTCCTCATAAAAACTTGGGCACCGAGCCCCTAATGGCTCTGTTGGCAGAAACATCGCACTTATGTTCCTGCATTTCTGTTGCTGGGGGAAGTGTGAGCTCCCTGTGACCTCTCCTAGAAGGAAAATAGCCTAAGGAAACCTGCACGTGGATTCCTCCAGACTCCATCTGTGTTTTTCCCTTATGTTCTGCCACTGAGTATTTACTGTGTCACTAATAAATCTTAGCCAAAACTACACTTACATGCTATAGCCCATGAGTCCTAGAGAATCTCCAAAGATGGGAGTACACTGGGGACCCCAACACAGCGCCACGACATATTTTTAAGAGCAAGGCAAGGAACTGCCTTACATAATCTTTACCCACATCCTATTGTAGAACCTGGCCATAGGTTCCCAACCCTCCAACTGCAGGTGAGGCTGGGAATCCCAGAGGAGCCATGGGGATTGGGTGAGCAGGAATGGCCTCTGTCAGACTGATTCTTGACGGTTTGTCTACATTCATCACGTCTTTTCCCAGTCCATGACTTACCTTTTATTTCTTTTGGTGTGTTTTGATGTACAAGAGTTTAATTTAATGCAACTGAAACTTTAAATGTTCTTTTCTTTGTGGTTTGTGCTCTTTTGTGTTTCCACTAAAAAAAATCCTTCCTCAGATGAATGCCTACAAATATTTTTCTTAATTTCTTCTAGGGAAATTTAAGTTTTACTTTCATGATTAAGAATAAGAATGCCTGAAACATATTTTCATGCAAGAATAAACTAGAGATCTAAAAGTAAGAGGGAGGGACATATATTCACTGCAGAAGAAATAGCCTACAAAGCAGCCCCCTAGGGTGGAAAAGAACATGGCGCATATGAGGAACTAACTAAAGGTAGATGCGTGTGGCTGGAGCAGAGAGAACTGGGGGAACTTGTGCAAAATGGTGGTGATAAAATAGGTGGTGGGCAAATATTATAGGACCTTGTAGGGCTATCGTCTCAGAGAAGAAAGGCTGCCAGGAGCAGACACCACATGAGTGAAGGTTCATGACTGTAAGTTTAGGGTAACAGAGAATGGAGAAGGAGTGGATGAGGAAGTCACTGAAGCTCATAGGGGAGAGAAGAATGTGGGGGCTTAGAGATTATCAAGGGAATCTTTGTGTGTCTCAACTAAGGATATATTTTCCTTTCTTCAAGCAAAAACAGAGACTTGAAGAAGAGAGAACCAGCAAACTTAGTATGTTGTAGTGACCTCCAGTCAGGCTGAGAGTGGCTTAGGGATGGACTTCCGCACTGAGGGTCATATCACCCACTGCTGGAAGGACCCCATGCTGGCAGGAGCTCTGTGACTCCTGTGGAGACAGGGGCTTCCTTGGGTTTGGCTCAGGCCTCCTGAGTGCAAGGCATGCTCAGTCTTTCTTACTACACTTTCTGTGCAGAGAGGAGTCGGCTGTGCAGTGCTGTGGAGTAACTGCTGGCACAGAAGTACACAGATGTCTGGGAGGGGGTAGCAGACTCCAGTGTGAGGGGGAAGTTCTCTGTATTTGATCTGGAGACTCTGTACCCATCGGGGACTTCTCCTTTGTCAGTGCTGTCAATACCATTTGAATAATGGATCAGCCTCAGCCCATGTCCCAGGTCTTGTTGATATCAGTACATGTAGTCATGGTTCTGAGTCTGGTGACATCTTAGAGTCACCCTCTTCCCTGTCCCTGTGATCTTGTGTGGGCTCTGAGTGATTCCGGCACCAGCATCCACCTGTCCTGTAATAGAGAGGGACAGAGCATGATGTTGTCATCCCAAGAGGAAGGCTTGCACTGAGGTCTTGGGAATTCAGAGAAGGAAACCTACCTGTGATCAGTACTCACCTGTCCACAGGAAACAAAGAGCCACACAGCAGAAGAGCCCGATGCCCATTTCAGATTCAGGGCAAACTTGCATGTCTTTCAGCTCTGTTTTGTGGAAGTAGAACTTGGGCTCTCGGTGACTCAATGATGTCAGCATCCCTGACCAATGTTTGGGCTGCAGAGCTAACCTGCCACGCCCCTTTCCCACAGGAACAAATCAATTATTATGTAAATACACAATTGAATGCGTAATGGAATGGGAATAATTTGTGTGGTTTTTTTTTTTTTAAAGATTTTTTATTTTTTCCTTTTTCTCCCCAAAGCCCCCCGGTACATAGTTGTGTATTCTTCGTTGTGGGTTCTTCTAGTTGTGGCATGTGGGACGCTGCCTCAGCATGGTCTGATGAGCAGTGCCATGTCCGTGCCCAGGATTCGAACCAACGAAACACTGGGCCGCCTGCAGCGGAGCGCGCGAACTTAACCACTCGGCCACGGGGCCAGCCCCTAATTTGTGTGTTTTTTAAAGAAATATTATAATTATATATGCTTTCCCACTGACCTTTAACAAGGAAATGTGTTCTTCTATGCATATTTTATTCCCATAATGATATGATTCCTTATTTTTATACTATTATAATTTTTCATAACATTTCTGTTGACTAAAAAACATTCTCACAGCAGTCCTGGTACTTTTGTGATTTCTCTGCTCAAAATTTGCCTCCAAATGCCTTTTACTAGTTTTTCTCTTTGCCTGACTCTGGATAATTGGATATCAGCCTACAGTGTTCTCCTCACTTGAAAGAACCATTTGACCTCCAGAAAGGTTTCAGTCGAAGTCAGGGTCCTTGGAATTCTAAGAATTGTTTACATTGTCCCACAATTCACTGACTGATGGGAGCCCTGCCATCTGTGCTCAGGTCTCTATGTTCTCACGGGCAAGATTCCCTGCTTTGTTTCAGGTGAGGCCACAGAAGACCTGATCACTTAAGCCCTGTTAGTGTGCTTTTTGTGTAAAAGAGAGGAGGCTCCTTAGCAATGTGGATGAGCTATTCCCAGTGATACACATGTCTGATGCCTCCGTGGTCACTGGAAATGTTCTGTCTCCATTCACAAGGTCCTGCACCCACCAAATGGGAGAACATTGACTGAATCATAAATTTGCCACAGCGCAAAGCTCACAGTTAGTCAGTCCCAGCGCACACTGCTGTTCCATCTGTAGGTCATACCTCAGCGTGAGGCTTCTCTATTTCTGGGACTGCGCATCTTGACGTAATCCTTCTGGGTGATTCCTACAATCACACAACAGTGAGAAAGGACACGAGACAGAGATCAGAGACAAGGAGGAGGCTGATGTAGCTCCACATGGAAAGGCTTATGTTTGGATCCTGGCAAACCCAGGAAGGGCTTCCCCATCTACGCCCAGGACTCACTTGGTTCCAGGAGACTGAAAACTATACAGCAAAGGAGCCTACTGCCGATGGCTGGGTCAGTGCAACAAAGGGTAGATTTTCAGCTAGGGCCCACGTTCTTTGGGGTAGGGTACCTGGAATCCCAGAGATCTGAGGACTGTTCTTATAATAAAGTACCATCTATCCATAATATTCTTAACGATATCTTAATTTCCTTAGGATGATAAGCATTTATCAGGAGTATGTCTTTTTAAATTAATTTTTAAATTAATTTTTAATCACTGAGTCACAAATTTGGTGTTGCAGAAAACATACACCTCATCTGGAAGCTTTGTCTTTTTCTTTTGTTTTGGTTTTTGCTTTTTGCAATGGTGTTTCCTAAGCACCTGGAAGAGTACCTACACATGGAGGGTGGATTGGCAGTGAATTCAATGAAGAATAACTTCACCCCTTCTCACTTGCACAAGCCTTTTCCAAGACTTCAAAAAATTTTTCTATTCTCTTTTCCAAAAAGCACCCCAATTTTTTTTATTTGGTGAAAAAGATAGGCCCTGAGCTAACACCCATGTCCATCTTCCTCTTTTTGCTTGAGGAAGATTGTCACTGAGCTAATAGCCATGCCAATCTTCCTCTATCATTGTATGTGGGATGCCACCACAGCATGGCTTGATGAACAGTGTGTAGGTCCACGTCTTGGATCCAAACCATCAAACCCCAGGTGGCTGAAGTAGAGTATGCAAACTTGACCACTACACCACTGGGCCGGCCACAAAAGCACTCTAAATTTTTCTAATGTTTAGGTTCCATAAAACCTGGATCTACTCTGCACCTGCATCCAATAACATTTGTTGGATGAATGAAGAAAGGAACAAATGGTTTTCTGAGTCCAGGTAGACTCTACCTCTGTAATCACAACTCTATGATATCTATGTTATTCATCTTTGATATTACAAAACTTTTTGACTGAAGGATGGCAATATGAAGGAAAGAAAAATGGCAGTCTCTTACAAAGGGAAGGGTCTTCTGATGATCATGCCATTCTATCACTGTCACCGTTTAGGCTGCCCCTGGAGGCAAAGTCTGAGTCCAGAACTTAGGTACAAATAGTTTATTTGGGAAACAATCCCACGAGGCAGGGGTAAGAGAGCAGGGAGAATGAAACGGGAAAAGCAGTATGAATGTGCCCTACTGAAGTTGCGCTGTGGCAACAAATGGATTCCTTGGAAGCTGCTGAGAAGCACATGGAATGCCTCCGGGATTGTCTGCCTGAGTGCAGAGGCTGCAGCTTTTCTCCCGCCAGGAAAGTTAGCACCTGCAGCTCTGGCTGCCCTCATCTATGGGCTAAGTGGACTCCCATGACATAGAGAAGGCCCTGGGGCAGAAAGCAGAGGGACTCCCAGCAGGCATGTAGCGGGGCTGTCAGCATAGGTGAATGGACGCAGACTTGGATGTAATTGTCCACTGCAGCTGAGGCTGAAACCAGAGGTGGGCTGAGCATGTGGTGGAAGGCACCAGAGGCTCCTCTCCAATGGTCTCTCTTCAAATGAAACTGTTCCTTCATCTATCAGATCTTTTGTGTGATCACCAATTGCTCTGAAGCCACAGTTTCTAGAAGCACCACACTTTCCTGCATAGCAGCCTTAATATCAAACAGGAAGTGCTGTCATGGGTCACATTTTCATTTTCCCTGAGGAGGCAACACTTGATAGTTAATTTCACATCATAAATGATCAGACAAGTGTATTTGCATCTCAGATGACTTTGTGTCTGGAACATAGGTGAGTCAGGAAAAAGTAATCCACACCTGCCTTTGATCCCAGAATTGCACACGGTAAACAATTGTGCTAGGCCAGAGGTTTATCATAGAGGTAAGAGGAAACTAAGATTTCTTGAGCCTATACTTTGTATTAGGCCAATTTTTTATGTGCTTGTGTAAAATCTCTGCAACACACGTTTTATTGACCTCAATTAGCAAATGGGAAAACTCAGATAAATATTTTCCAAATCAGCAGCCCAAGGCAGGTCAGAAGATGAACAGACTGAGGTCTTTGAAGTCGGAGCTCTATCTTCTTCAGCGCATAGTCTCCCAGGTGAGAGATGTTGTGCTGATGATGTGTGTCAGATCCAGCGTCTCTGAAAGGGGCTTCTGGGTCAGTGCTCCAATTCCGAAGACGTCTCCCTCTACCCAAATGCAGGAGGGTGGGGTGATCTAAAGCATGGGGGGAGTCAGGGGGGCCTATGTCTGAGTCCCAGTTCCCACAGTTGTTAGCTGTGCCTCCTTTAGCAAATTATCCAAATCCTCTAACACCAGCTTTTTCACCTGAAATACAGATAAATTGTTCAATCTTGTGGTGCTTAAGAAAATTAATTGAAATACTGTACTTAAGTATATGGCACACAAAACATGAGCAATAAATAAGGGAATTTTCTCTAAGTTCAGATAAAAGGAGCAGAATTAAAGCTGTCTGTGTTCATTAATAAACTTGTACGTGCAGGTTGTAAATGTCTACCCTATACGCTTAATATCTGCGATTCTCAGCTGTTTTCTGA
This sequence comes from Equus przewalskii, assembly GCF_037783145.1. NCBI lineage: Eukaryota > Metazoa > Chordata > Mammalia > Perissodactyla > Equidae > Equus > Equus przewalskii. The sequence goes on along the minus strand of NC_091834.1, from coordinate 94,968,827 downwards.
AGCTCTTGACCTGGGCAGAGGTAGCAATTCAGATTTTCTGATTAAAAGCGGTGGACCCAAGAGCAAGCTTCAGTCTTGAGAGACCCTTCATCCTCCAGACCTTCCAATGCCCTGGAAGCACTAATTCCCTGTATTAAGCCCCATTATGTTTGAAATCGCTAGAGGGCTTCTGTTTCCTTGGCTGAATCCTCTGATACTCTGGAAATCCCCCTAGTTACTTCGCTCCTATACTAGGGGAATATGATGGTGCCACTCTATATGGGACTATGATGGGACAAACACACATTCTCTGGATTAAAGTTATAAATCCCAGACGTTGACAGGTAATAAACTATAGTGACCACACAACATGATGGATGACCTGCCCACCACAGCTCTACTGGTCTTCAAATGTGAGAGACAGTACACTCCTGCACTTTATTGACCAAGGCCCGGGGAACATTGATTTTGGAGGCATGGAGATATAGTCTTCACTCATGCCTCCGATACTTTAAATATGAAATATTTGGAAAGTCCGTGAGCGCTAGCCTCATGCCTATAAAATGTGATACTGAGATCTCCTCATCTATACAGTAGACATGCTTATGTACATCTACACTAAAATACATAAAGTTCACCTACACTTGAGCACAGAGTAGGAACTCCTGCCATTTACTAGAAATTGGAAGGCAACAGCACAGATGTGAGAATACTCTGTGATTCTGGAGCCCAAATGTTCAGGAGTGTACTGCCTGAGCTCGGCAGGGAAGAGAGAGTGTTAGAGAAGAACTAGCAGCATCCTTGGAACTTGGCTGAGGCCCCCTCCCTCCCCCATCACATGCTTAGCTGGGGCAGGAGGGTTTGAGCACAGAGAGCCAGGAACTCCGCAGGGCTGTGCCTGAGCTGCTGGCACAGAGACACAAGGCTGAGTCTTCCAGCTCCAAGGAGCTCACGTCCAGCTCAGAGCTATATTCACTGAACTGTTGAGCTGAGAAGCGATCAGGGATGTTCCCTTTCTCTCTCTGCTCCTTTTCATAATACTCAGTGAGAAAGTGGGGGCTCTGCCCCAGAGCCTGCTGGAACCAGCGAACACTGCTGTGTCCAGAGCTGGGATAGCATATCAGAACAGCCTTTCCCCCCTTGCCTTTGATTAGGTGTCTGGGGGACTAGATGACAGCATCTTCTGGACCTGTGCAGAAAGGAGACAGAAGCTAGAGACCTAGTGCAGGAAGGAGGCTGATACTCCAGCAACAGTCAAAGGTTCAATGGACATCCCACCTGAGCTCAGGACTCACCTGCTCCCAGGAGACAGAGGACCACACAGCAGAGGAGCTGGACAGCCCAGGGGTACTCAGGCAGGACAAGATGGAGCATCGCCCTACTCAGGGCTCTGGCCTGCAGGGTGAAAGAGCAGATGTTTTGCTCCTCCCTTTTCTCTCTTTGGAGGGCTTGCCTGTGGTGTCGCTTCTGATGTCACTGTCCTCGAATGCTCCCTCAGGTCCACTGTACCTCCTAGATGACTCAGCTGATCCAGGCCTTCCCTACTTCGTCTAGCCACCTATTGAGCAGGGGGAGCTGTTTGTGCTGAGCTAGTCAGGGCAGGGTCCATCCCCTCACAGCTTTCTAGCGTCTTCAGATCTGTGCTTCTTTCTCCACACCTGGCTCCGGTTATCCAGGCAGCCCCATTGAAGCCCCATCACACTCTCCACAAGTGTAGGCTCCAAGAGAGGCCTTACTCCTTGGAAGGGAAGTTCCTGGCTCCCTGCTGTGACAAACACACCTGCATATCAGTTCTTGTGAGAAGACTATGATCAACCCTTCCTATGCCAGTAGTAACTCTGATTCACCAAATAATCTCCCTGATGCAGGGACCAAGACAAGACTGTCTCTCCCTTAACCCTCGCTTTCCCAGACACTATCAGCAGCTCACTCAGTGGATCCACAGCGCCCTCACGTGGCCAGTTTTGCAGAAGCCTTATTGGCACCGCCCAAACAAGGGGGTACCATCTACATTAGGTATGAGGATCCTCCGGGACACAGCACAGCTCTTGGCGATTTGATGCTTACCTCTCTCAAGTTCACCTTTTGCATATGGTCATGAGGAAGGCATGAAGCAAACATTTTTCCAAAAGGAAAATAAAATTCTAAATCTCATCAATTAGTGTTCTAGGAAAGTGGATACCAGCCAGCCATTAGATGCCAGCTGCCTTGGAAAGGAGTTGGTACCTTGGGCAAAGGGCTCTCTTTGATCCAAGGTAATTCCTGGAGAGGGCTGAGAGTGGAGTCCATCAGCCGAAAAGTCTTCTAAGATCCTGGCGAAATAAACCCATCAATTCCATGGAGAGGGAACTGTCTAGTTATATGTCTTCCTTTTTTGAACACCCTGCTCAATATTTTACTCCTTTTTTCAATTGAATACCTTGTCTTTTCTCATTATTGGTTTATAGGAATTCTCTATATTCTGGATACACACCCTTTCTCAGCTATCTGTCTATCGATCTATATATAGTTTTCTTAACATCTTTTGATGAGCAGAATTTCTAAAATTTTGATAAAGAAAAATTTACTTTTTAAAGATTACAACATTTTTGTCCTCTGTAAGAAATCTTTGCCTGCTCCAAGGTCTTAAAGAGGATTTTCTATGTTTTCTTTCAGAAGTTTTATAGTTCAAAAGATTTATTGATCATTGAGAATGTTGATCCATCTCATATGGATTTTCATTTATGGCAACGTTTATGGCAATTTTTCCTGTAAAGGATCAGATAGTAAATATTTTTGGTTTCATGCCCCATGCAGTCTCTGTCCCACCTACTCAACTCTGCCATTGTGGTGCACAGGCAGCCAGAGACAATATGTAAATGAATAAGCATGCTGTGTTCTGATAAACTTTATTTATGGATACTGAAATCTGAATTTCGCATGAAGTTCATAAGTCACAAAATATTATTCTTTATATTTTTTCATTCATTTAACAGTGTGAAAACCACTGTTGGCTTCTGGGCCTCATATGACCAGGCAGCGGTTGGATTGGGCCCATGAGTCTTAGTTTGCCCTCTTCTGGATTGTGAGGTGAGACAAGGATTAGAATCCATTATTTCTCCACATGATATACAGTTTCTCCAGCAATATTTGTTGGAAAGACTACTTTTACCCTCTTTGTGCTACTTTTAGTGTTTGATCTAGCAATGAAAATATGCTTTTTTTTTTTTTGAGGAAGGTTAGCCCTGAGCTAACATCTGCTGGCAATCCTCCTCTTTTTGCTGAGGAAGACTGGCCCTGAGCTAACATCTGTGTCCATCTTCCTCTACTTTATATGTGGGACACCTGCCACAGCATGGCTTGACAAGCAGTGCATGGGTCTGCACCCAGGATCTGAACCGGTGAACCCCGGGCCTCCAAAGCAGAACATGTGAACTTAACCGCTGGGCCACCGGGGCAGTCCTAAAATATGCCGTTTCAACTTATCATAGTCTGCTGCAGAAATATTCTGTTAACTGTAGGTTTTCCATAAAGGCCTTTTATTAATGGAACACAGTTTCCAATTACTCCTAATTTGCTAAGAGTTTATTAGGAGTGGATGTTGGACTTCATCAAATGTTTTTTGAGCACCTGTAGAGATGACCCTATGATTTTCATTTTTCAGTATTTGATGTAGTAAATTACACTGACAATTTTTTGAGTGTTAAACTGACAGCACGGTACTGAGATAAACTCCACTTGGTCATGACGTCTTGTCCTTTTTAGATGTTGTTGAATTCAACATACTGGATTTTGAGGGGACTATTAGTCTGTAGTGCCTTTGTCTGGTTTGTTCCATAGCAGTGCTGGCCTCAGGGTGCACAGGGGATTATTCCTATTCTTCAGTTTTCCCCTAAGTACAGATTTAGTGGCATCCTCCCACTTTTGATATATTATCTTTTCATATTTATTCAATTAAAAATACTTTATAGTTTCTCTTTTGATTTATTCTTTCCCCAAGGACTGTTCAGAATACTGCTATTTAATCCAAATATTTAAGATTTTTCCAGAGATCTTTCTGTTGATTTCTAATTTAGTGCCTCAGTGGTCACAGAACATACCTTGCATGACTTGAGTTCTTTTAAAGGTATTGACACATATTTTATGCCCAGAGTCTACAGTCCATCCTGGTACATGGCCAGTCTGTCCTGGAGAAGGGTGTGCATTATGCTGCTGTTGGGTGAAGCATTCCGTAAACGTCAAATAGGTCAGGTTGTTTGATAATGCTGTTCATGTCTTCTACATCCTTACTGATTTCTTTTTCTCAACTTGTTCAATGAATGTGATCTACTTTATCCCAGACGAGACGATCTGCTCTGAGATTTACTTTGTCTGATATTAATATCGCTGTTCCAGCTGTCTTTTGATGAGTGTTAGCGTGGTCCATCTTTTCCATCCTTTTGCTTTTCACATTCTGAGACTTTCTAGCGCCTATCTGGTAGGTAGCATATAGTTGTTTTTTTATTCTTTCTTATTCCATATCACAATCTATACTTTTTACTTAGGGCGTTTAGACTATTTAGATTTGATGTGATTATTGATCTGGTTACATTTGTGTCTATCATTTTACCATTTGTTTTCTATTAGTCCCATCTCTGCTTTGTTCCTTTTTCCTTCTGTTTATACTTTCTTGTGGATTAATTGAGCATTGTTGTAACAATTCGTTTTACCTTTTTGCTGACTACTTAGCTGTGACTCTGTTTTGTTGTTTCAGCGGGGGCTCCGGGGTTTGCAGTTCGCGTCTCCCCTTGCACAGAGTCTCCCTTCCGGCGACGTTGTTCTGCTTCACGTAGGTCATGGAAACCTTCCCATGGTGCAACATTTATTCTCTCCCTGACTTGCTACTGTTGTCATACATTTCACTTTTACATATAATAACAACCCCACACTATGTTGGAATTATTTTGATGCAAATGGTCAGTTATCTTATAAAGAAATTTAAATGTAAAAACTTGCCTTTGTGCGGTAGTGGTCCTAGAGTTCACTGACGCACTTTTCTTTTTCTGTGTTTTTCTCTATGAATTGTTTATTTTTCCATCTTCCAGTGCATTCATCTTTTCTTCTGAAATGTCTGATCTGCTGCTAACCCCATCCAGTGTATTTTTCATCACAGAAATGTGTTTTTATCTCTAGAAGTTTAATTTGGATCTTTTTATATCTTCTCCATCTCTACTTGACTTTGAACATGTGTGATACAGCTAAAATAACTGTTTAATATCTTTGTCTGCTAGTTTGTCATTTTTTGGGTTTGTTTCTATTCATTGATTTTTCTCCCCATTATGGATTATATTGTCCTTCTTGTTTGCATGCCTGTAATCTTTGATGAGGTGCCGGACATTGCGTATTCTACATTTTTGAGTTGCTAGTTTTTTTATTCTTATTAGTATTCTTAGCTTTGTTTTGTGATGTAGGTAAGATACTTGGGAACAAAAAGAAAAAACTACTAGCGGCATTTTTTTCTTGAAGAATTTGACAAGCTGATTCTAAAATAGATGTGAAAAGTACAATGGGTCAAGAACACTTAATAAAAAGCAACAAAGCTTTAAGAATTAGAATACCAGTATCAAGAACTATTTTAGGGACCTGCCCGGTGGTGCAGCAGTTAAGCGCACACGTTCCGCTTCAGCGGCCCAGGGTTCGCTGGTCGGGATCCCGGATGCACACATGGTACCACTTGGCAAGCCATGCTGTGGCAGGCATCCTACATATAAAGTGGAGGATTATGGGCACGTATGTTAGCTCAGGGCCAGTCTTCCTCAGCAAAAAGAGGAGGGTTGGCAGCAGATGTTAGCTCAGAGGTAATCTTCGTCAAAAAATAAAAATAGTAAATAAATAAATAAATAAATAAATAAATAAATAAAATACACACACACAAAAGAACTATTTTAATGCCATAATAAATAAAACAGTGTGTTATTAGTGAAAGAACTGACAAAACATATAATCTAATAGAATAGACACAAGAAAACACACCCACACATATACAATGACTGATTTATGACAAGAGTGATATTATAGAGTGGCAAGGAAAGTATCATCCTTCGACAAGTAGTATTTGGATAACTGCAAGGAAACATATAACTTGATCCCTTCGTCATTTCGTATACAAAGAATTAATTCTATTTGTTTCATAGATCTAAATGTGAAAGCTATAAAATATAAATACTTAAGAAGGAAATATAAGAAAACATCATTATTTTGAAGTGGAAAAATATAAAATGGAAATGAAAAGAGCAAAAATGTAAGGATTTTACACTAAGAATTTGTTTATTAAAAAACATCGTTAAGAGAGCAAAAAAGTAATCCACAGCTGTGTGTGTATGTGTGTTTGTGGGTGTGCATGCCAACTGAAACACCCATTTACCTCTGATGAGAGTATAAATTTGTACACCTGCTTTGGAAACCTCAAAGAATTCTAAATGGTCAATATAACTACTATTCAGGTTTTCTTTGAATCGTTTCCTGTTAACACCTTCTCAAGTGAGATTATATTTTATTAAACCTCGCTAAATTTACATTTCTATTAAGAAATGGACTATAGAAGAATGAAATTAAACACAGAGTGGCTAAGGATTGTCAAGGGAAATAAAAAAGCAATCTATGGACATATTAAACGTGCACTATTGTGGGTGATAATTGCTTGGATAACTGACTTCAAGGGCAGTTCTTACTAAGGATTCTCATTTATTTATTTTGTAGGCTGGTAGCTTTGTGTGGCCTTATGGAGTTCTGTATTGGCTAGTCCACAGCTGGACATAGTGTGGTCTGAGTTAGTGACACTCAGTAATAGCAGGTGATTATAAATGTGCTGCAACTTTATAGTTTTACAAGAGAATGCTAAGCTGTATACCTGAGATTAGGCTCTGATAGCCAATCACAACTGTAGAATCTTGAATTCTATAAAGGAATCCAAAAATTGCATAAGCTGAAATTATTGCTACCCAACGTCATCTGCCCCAGTATTTGGATGTTTTTTTCCTGACCTCCTCCTTTCAGAATAACAGAGGATCACAAATACATTTATTCCCCTTGGTGAGAGAAGAGCAGGGAAACTCCTTTATTAAGGATTCTGGGAGCCATGTGGAGAGGTGAGCACGTGAGGGTTTGTGGAGAGGAAGGAAGGGATGTTGCCACGCTGCTGGCACAGAGATACAGGGCTGAATCCGTCAGCTCCAAGACGCTCACGTTCAGCTCAGAGCTATAGTCATGGAACTGCTGCCCTGAGAATCAGTCTGGGATGTCTCCTTTTGCTCTTTGCATACTTTCATAAAACTCAAAGAGGAGCTGGGGGCCCTCACTCAGGGCCTGTTGATACCGAGATACACTGCAGTGCTCTGAGATAGGGAACATCTCAGGGTCACTGTCTGTCCTGTTGTTTTGATCAAGTATCTTGGCATTTGGGTGACTCCAGCCTGCACTGGGCCTGTGGGAAATGCAGAAAGAAAATGAGCATGGGAGAGTGCTTGATGGTTTATCTTCAAGGTAAAGTGGAGGATTCTGGACTCAGCAATCTTAGAGGAGAAGTGACCTCCTTGTCCACAGGACTCATCTGCTCCCAAAAGACAAAACATCACCCACCAGAGGAGCCTGGAGCCCATGGCACGGCTGGGTGGGGAATGCTGTGCCTCTTGAGCTCAGGGTTCTGCTCTTCCTGGGGTAAAAGCTGAGTTTTCAGCTTCAATTTTCCTGATTGCAGGATTATCCTGTGATGGTACCATGTTATGGTTGTCACTCTGTAGCTTCCTGAGGTCCAGCACTCAATTCTGCCCCACACAGCACATTCCCCTCCTGTTCTTCATGGCAGGAGGGCTGGCTTAAGGTAAAGTCCTGCCCCACAGAGCTCTGCTAGTTTTCCCTGTGCTGCAGCTGCCCTGGTAACCAGGATGCCCTAGGTCCCGCTGTCCCTGCTTACCACACCTTCTGCCTGCAGTGCTCTGTGCTGGAACACACCCACCAGCTCGTCTGCTGAGAGTGAGGGATCTGTGAGTAAAGCTTCCCATTCCTATTCTGCCTGTTTGTCCTCAATTACTTCTGGTGCTGGGTTCAAACCAAGCAATGTTTTAGAATTTTCCTTCCCCAGGCATTATCCCCAGCTCCTGCCCTGATTGGCCAGTGATGGGGAGTCACCAAGTCACCAAGATGTAGCTCATCTGATCAGCTCTGAAGGGGGCATGCATTGTTTATAAATTACGAGGAGTAAAGATGCCCCAGGTACCATGCTGTGACTTTATTGGATTATAGCAAAGACCTTTGCAAGTTAAGATTTACTGCCCTCACATGCATCCTCAGAGTAGTGTTTTGGACAGTTTATGTTCATCCCTCCAGATGAACCCTTTATGGATTGTATTGACTGGGTTCCTTTCTCCTCTACTTCGCAGTTAAGTTTTGCTTATGGGAGATAATGACAAGAGAGCAAAAGAGGCAGGGTCACCAAGCGTCCTCATCTGCAATATCTGTCCCTTGACTCCCTTATTGCTGGATATATTTCATAGTAGCTGATTTTCCCTGGCAAGCCCTGGCACCTGGCAGGCAGCCCTGTCCCTAAGCCACAGGGCCCAACTGCCCAGGCAACCACACCTCTCCTCCTCATTTCAGGCCAATGGGGATAAGAGCCACCCACTTCTGCTAGAAGGATGCTTCTCCTTCCCTCACTGGTTTCCCGTAGCCCTGCCCCACCTTTGTAAGTAGTCCCTTCATTGTCCTTCCTCATCTCTGCTAGGACCCTGGCTAATAGACAAAGCAAGGGAAAAAATGCGGATTGGAGAATGCGTTCTCCCTTAAAAGGAAAGTAACAAAAGTTCTTGCATTCTTCAATACATAGTAGCAGAAGTCCTAATATTCTGCAATTAATATTGCTGAGATAGTCAGCAGAAGCATAGAGAAATATGTAATGTGAAAATAAACAGTGTAACTAGGGGACGTTGGGTCTGAAGAGGCTCCAGGGAAGAATGACTATCTGCCCTCACCCACTCCTACCTCAGGAAGCCTACAGTAGGGGGATTTTTTCATATACACAGTGGACCCCTCAGTGTTCCATGCACATCCCTCTTCAGGACTCTCCCTCTGATCCCCCTCTGGTCACTACCCTCGGCTTCAGGGATCACCTTTGATTTGAGAGTCAAGAAAGAGAGAAGCCAATTTCTAATGAGAGTGGGCAATTTTAAATATTTAAAATAATATTTGTGGAGAAAGTGAGCTAACAAGAGAACCATAGCTGAATCTCAAAGTAGGAATCTAAATTCAGGTAAGGTTAGTGTCTCTTGATTTGTCACCATACCAGTTAGTACAGGTGGGTGACTTATTCTGCCAGCACTCAGCTGCTGCTGTGAATAAAAGAGATCAATGCATACACCCTGGTCTGGATTTGTGTAATGTAGGGGCAACCTCAGAAAATCATGGTAAATGAAGGAAGACTATTTTCAAGACAGGATTAAAAGAATGTAACATCATTGAATCTACTCTAGCATAAAGTAATGAAAAAACGGAATGATCCCAAGGAAGAGGAAGAAAGAATAGTTACCAAGGGATAGGAGAGCCCAATGATGTCAAAGAACAGGCGTGGTGGGATGAGAAGCTGTGGGCAGATGGTAGGATGATCCATTTGTGATTTGAGGGCGGAGCATTTTAGGTTCATGACAGAGAACAAGGAGTGATGTTACTGCAGTGGAGCAGAGGGGCAAGAAAGAGGAAAGACTCATAGCTTTAGGGTAGGGAAACCTGCATTAGACAGGATGCAAGGACATCAAATATGCATAAAAAATGATAAATTAGACTTGATATATATTTAAAACTTCAATTCGCCACAAGGCAATGTGAAGAAGTGACAAGGCAAGCCACTCTGGGAGAAGACAATCTCAGTATATTTAACAGAATCTAGGATATAAAACTATCTCCGACAAATCAATAAGATAAATGCAATCTAATTTTTAAACATGGACAACTTTCATCATAGACACTTCACAAAAGAAGATATGAAGATAAGAATGACCAAAAAGCATATGAAAAAAGTAAATATCATTACTTGTCAGTGAATTGCAAATAAGATACCACCCCACACACAACAGAATGGCTAACAATAAAAAGACAGAGATACCAAATGTTGGTGAGAATGTGGAGCCGGGGCAACTCCCATTCCTTGGTGTTGTAAATTGGTGCAGCCACTTAGGAAAACTGCTCAACTGTTTCTAATAAAGGCAAGCATGCATCTTACCCTATGAATCAGTGATTACAAGATTATGTCTATATCCAACGGAAATGAATACATTTATACACAAAGACCTGTACAAGAACATTCAGAACAACTTTATTCATAATAGTTGAAAACTGGAGCAACCCAGTTTTCCATCTATAGGAGAATGGAGAAACACATTGTGACAAATAGTGGAATACTACTCAGCTATAGGAAGAATAGACCACTGATACACACAGCATTAGTACTTTCCCAAAATATTAACTTTTGTGAAAAAGGAGTCAGTCAAAAAAGAGTGTTTACTACATGGTTCCATTTACAATAACTTCAAGACTGGACAATGCTAACCTGATAAAAATCAGAAAAGTTATTAGGTCTGGGAAATATGTTGATTGGGAAGGAGCATGGGGACATTGTCTTGGGTGATGGAAATGTTCTTTATCTTGATTTCAGTCATGGTTGCAATGATGTATGCATTTCTCAAATTTTACCAAGCTACACCCACATTAATATGAGCATTTTACTCACTGTTAATATACGGTCATCAAGTATTACCAAAACATATGTAAACAAACTACATAAAAGATGGGAGTCATATACAATTTTGTGCTTCTATTCTATAATGTCCAATTTAGATATGAATCACACACAAATAAGAGAAGACAGGAGCAGTAAAATTCATAGCATACTGAGACCGTGAGAAGTTCTCCGTGAATGAAATATACAATAGTGAAATTTGCCATCAGAATAAGCTGGATCAACAAATTTGCTGAGAAACTGCTGAGGATCAATGGCCAAGGGAAAGCTGTAGCCAACCAAAAACTTAAAAAAAAAAAAAATCTTCAAAGGCTGTTGAAATCCTTCCATGAGTCCTGAACTGCTGTGCACTCCGTAATTTGGCAAATCAGTCATTCACTGGTTTCACCATTCAGTCTTTAATTAGGCTTTCAGTCGATTGGCCAATTAGTGAAGTGAGTTTTGCCATGCAAAAAGTTTTGTGAGCAGGTCCTGGGTGAGCCAGCACTTCCTGGGCAGGCTCCCAGGGTGCACAGGGCACAGCAGGGGCTCATGGGGCAGCAGCAACACATGGGGATTGCATATCCTGTGAAGCCAAACTATGGATGTCCCAGTCTCTGAGTTAATGGATCTCCAGTTAAGAAACAATCCTTCTGGGTGCAGACTTCTGCCTGTGAGGAGGCAAGGAGAGATCAAGCTGGGGGAAAGTAAACTTATTTCCCATATTATTTTGTAATATTTCACAAGAAAAGAAGTGAGGAGCTCAGGAATCTTAATCCAAGCCAGGGGAATGCTAAGACTTAGCTTGCTTCCTTAACCTGCCCTCCACAGCCTCAGAAGACTCAAACTCTGCTCTGTGCCCACGGGAGAGACTTAATTTGTGGTCTCTTTCGGTAATTCTGCACTTGGTTGTCTTTGGGTCTAATGCTGCTATTTGATGCATCTGCTGACATTTCCCCTAAGTGGTTTGTTTCCTTGTATGTTTATAACTTGTTATTCAGATTTTTTTCCTCCAGAGAATCATTGCTTGGTATTCAATGGTTTTGAAGCCCAAGGCAACTTTATGTAACAGTTTTAGACTTGGAGAATCCAGATCATCAGGGAGTTCAATGCTGCTCAGCTGCTTTCTGCTTGTTCGTCTCCACTGAAAAGAAAATGAAACATAAACTTCATCTTGGACACTACTGTTCCTCAACTTTACTAAATTGCCAGGAAATTCCAAATTGAGTGAAATTGCATGGAGGGCTATTTGCACTCTTTCACACACACACACACAACGACGGACCTCAGTTCACACTAGGGTTCATGTTGCACAAGGCACCTCAGGCTGAAATCCCCTTACTGAGAAGTCTGGTGAGAGATTCATAGGGGCAAGTTTTCCTCTGATGAGACAGGGACCCCAGGAAGGTGTGTCCCTCATGCTGGTGGCTGCTCTTTTTGTGCAGAGAGCAGCTGGCTGTGCAGCAGTGTGTATTTACTGCTGGCACAGAGGTACAAAGAGGTCTGCTTGGTGCTGGCTGACTCCAGGGTCAGGGGGAAATCCTCAATCTTCTTTCGGGAGACACTGTACCCTTCTGTGATGTCCCCTTTGGCAGTGCTGTTAACACCACTTGAATAATGGATCAGCCTTGGCCCCTGGCCCGGGTCTTGTCGATACCAGAACATTGCAAAATGGCTCATATTCTGAGAACATTCCAGGATCATCTTGCCTCCTGTTTGTGTAATATGGTATCTTGGCTTCTGGGTGATTCCAGCATCCATGGGTCCTATTGGAGAGGCAGACACAAGGCAAAGACAAGGCTTGAGGAGTAACCTGGATCCACAAAGGAAAGGGAAAGGCTTGAGCTAAGCATCTGCAAACCCACGGCGAGGTTTCCTCTGAGTCCAGAACTCACCTGCTCCCAGGAGACAAAGAGTCACACAAAAGAAGTTGAGGCTCATGACAGGGTCAGGTAAAAGGGAGCCAACCCAGCTGTAAGCTGTGATCCACAGCACTGAATGAGGTAGCTTGGAGCTTCTTCTCCAAAGGACAGAAGAGTCTGCCTGGGATGTCACTACCCCTTACCCATGCAGACTCTCCCTGGAACAGAGTCCCTTCTGCCTTGGCTCAGCTACTCTATTCATAGGTGTTGCTTAGTAAGGCCTGCAGGGGAGATGGGGTGTGGCTTCCCTACACTGAGTTTAGGGTGCACCCCACCCCCTTCATTTCCCACTTTCCTCTGAGACAGTTGCTCTTCTGTGCACCTGCCCCTGACATCAAGGCTGCCTTGCCCAATTTCTTCAACTGTGGATCTCGCTAAAGTCTAGAAGGACCTCCCACTTCTTCCACAGCTGAAGGGAGCCTGGCAATAACAGAACTTCTTCAACATCTGCCTAATATGGGACCCAGTCCTAAGTTTTTCTCAACCCTTTCCTCCCAGGCAGCTCTCCCAGTCTCTCCCCAGATTCACTCAGATGTCAGCGGCATCACAGTGCCATCTTGTGTCCAATAACTGAAGTTTCATCATTGTTTTCTTCTGCAATGGCCCAAGGGATGCTGGCAAGTGTCTGCATGGTCAGCAGGGAGAATATGTATCCTGCATGTTTTATGCTCAACTTCCTTAAACTCTAATCCCAACACTAATTCTAACTCTGATTCTATTCTTTTTAGATTGTATCCTTAAAATCCCACCCTCATTATACTTAACTACCATCACATTATCTGGCAGTATAGTCCATTTGAGATCTGCTCCCTTAAAACTATCTTATGAAAGGGAGAGGGGTAGAATGGGAGGAATGGAAGAAAATAATATTTAGTCTAAAATAAGAAGAAAGACACAGGAGGTGTATTGTAAAGAGTTTCTTTTATTTGTATTATTAAAGATAAACAAAAATGTTCCCCGCCCCCACCCAATGACACTCTCTGCTACCTCCAAAATATAGATGCGCAAAGGACTAGGAAGATAATGAGATTGTCTTCAAGATGGGGTCAAATGTGTACGAATAAAAAGTAAAATTGAAATATACGAAAAATATAGAACGTCTTACAAGGCAATAAGGAATCATGGAGGAAACAGTATCTAATGGGGAAAATCAGGATGGATGAAATTAATATCAGCTAACTACATTCTATACGAAATGAACAATGTGTACAATGTACATCTGCTGACTTGGTCACCAGGGAAGGAGGAGATAATTCTGGAAGTAGAAGAGTTGAGGGATGTAAGGAAACACTGGTGCAAAATAGTATTATAAGGAAGTTGAAATTTCCAGGGCCATGTGGAGAAAGGTGGCCAAAATTGGAGAAAAGGTCTAGGAAGGAAGTCCCTGGAAGGGCATTCAAGGACCTGGAATTTTCCTGGTGCCCTGGCCTTCTTCAGTCCCAGGAGACGCAGAGCGACAGAGCAAGGAGTGTTTTGCTGAAGTCGCAAATAAATAAGGCCAGGAAAATTCTCTCAGGATGCTCATTCTCTGGGGAAGTAAATAAATCTGGAGTCCTGAGCCACCACAATCTCTGAGAAGGGGATTTGGGGAGACTGTCATTCTCTTTACCAACCAGTCAAGGCTCAGCACACCTCTATCATGCCTGAGTCTGTGACATTCAGTACCAGTCCTGGGGCATCAGCTTATCTCTAGGACTCCCAGGAGCCCTGCTTCAGAGTTATATCAGCTTTGCCCATGGCTGTAGATTTCACGGCTACAAACTGAAGCTTCACCCACAGACAGGTGCAAGATGTTGTCACAATATAATTATTCATAACAAGTAATATGTACTATAGCAAATAAAACAACTAAAAAGAAACAGGGGCATTATTATAAAGAAAGTAACTCTTCTTGAATTAAAAAATCTCAGGGAAATGATTTCATATCAAAGACTAGGGCACCAAATGAAAGACTCAGTTGCTAGAAATCAGATTACTCAGGGAATCAGAGGAAATTGGAGACATTGTGAAAGTATGCTTTAGTCTAAGTCTCAGGACTGGAGAGTGGGAAAATGAAAAAAAAAATTAGAGGAAATGGGTTGCTTAAAGGAGCAGAGGAATTGAAGCCTCGTTGTTATTAGTGTTGTGTTGAACAATGAACCACCACCAAGTAGTAAAGGTCTTTACTTTCAGCTGTTTGCAGAAAACTTACAGTGAGACAGGCATAGAAGAGGCTTCAAAAGAAAGAGTATGCCTGAGGAGGTAAACTTTCCAGATGGCGACAGCAAAAGCAGAAGAGATGCTGTCACTGCACAGAGCCAAAGCCATATATGTGGGCAGTGACCTTAAAGTCCTACAGAAGACTGTTCGCATCCAGGACATCCAGTCCTTGCCTTGGAGGGGTGAGCGGCATCAGGGACTCCTAGAACCCAATGAGCCATAATAATTCCAATCCACCAACATTCACAGCCACGGTATTTCAGGAATGAATCTATGGTCTCTTTCCACCCAAAGGACAGCTGACGTCCAAGTCTACCTCTTTTTCTTGGGAAATGAAGAGCAAAGAATGGTCTATTTATGGTCTTGAGGAGCTGCAAGGAGAGAGAAGTTTGAAGTTTTTGAACAGTGACAGGCTGTGGCTGAGCTGCTGGCACAGAGACAGGAGACCAAGGCCCCCGGCTCTGCAGGCTGGATCTTCAGAGTGGAGGAGGATCCTCAGGCCTCTCAGCAGAGAACTGGTCATTAGGCATCCCTGATGTGTCTGGGACATTCTTGTTCAGGAAAAGTATCAAAAACTCTGGTCCACGCCCCAGGGTCTGTCAGTACCGATAAAGGGCAGCACAATCAGAAATAGGATCACGTCTGGGGCCGGTCTGGTGGCACAGTGTTTAAGTTTGCACATTCCACTTCAGTGGCCCAGGGTTCCCTGGTTCAGATCCCGGTCGAGGACATGGCACTGCTTGGTAAGCCATGCTGTGGTAGGCGTCCCACATATAAGGTAGAGGAAGATGGGCAGAGATGTTAGCTCAGTGCCAGTCTTCTTCAGGAAAAAGAGGAGGATTGGCAGCAGATGTCAGCTTAGGGCTAATCTGCCTCAAAAAATAAAAATAATAAAAAATAATTCAATAATATACACACACACACAAGGAAATATTTTAATGCTATAATAAATAAAACAGTGTGTTATTAGTGAAAAAACTAACAAAACATATAATCTAACAGAATAGAGACACAAGAAAACACACCCACACATATACGACGACTGATGTATGACAAGAGTGATATTATAGAGTGGTAAGGAAAGCATTATCCTTCAACAAGTAGTATTAGGTCAGTCGGATAACAGCAAGGAAACATATAACTTGGTCCCTTCGTCATTTCATATACAAAGAATTAATTCTATTTGTTTCACAGATCTAAATGTGAAAGTTATAAAATATAAATACTTTAGAAGGAAACATAAGAAAATCTCATTATTCTGAAGTGGGAAAAAATATCCTTAATTAGATGCTAAAATATTAAATGGAATGTAAGGATTTTACACTAAGAATTTCTGTTTATAAAAAAACATCATTAAGAGAGCAAAGAAGTAATCCACAAGTGTGTGTGCATGTGTATTTGTGTGTGTGCATGCCAAGTGAAACACCCATTTACCTCTGATGAGAGTATAAATTTGTACACCTGCTTTGGAAACCTCAAAGAATTCTAAATGGTCAATATAACTGTTATTCAGGTTTTCTTTGAATCGTTTCCTGTTAACACCTTCTCAAGTGAGATTATATTTTATTAAACTTCACTAAATTTACATTTCTATTAAGAAATGGACTATAGAAGAATGAAATTAAACACAGAATGACTACAGGATTGCCAAGGGAAATAAAAAAGCAATATATGGACATATTAAATGTGCACTATTGTGGGTGATAATTGCTTGGATAACTGATTTCACGGGCAGTTCTTACTAAGGATTCTCATTTATTTATTTTGAAGGCTGGTAGCTGCGTGTGGCCTTATGGAGTTCTGTATTGGCTAGTCCACAGCTGGACATAGTGTGGTCTGAGTTAGTGACACTCAGTAATAGGAGTTGATTATAAATGTGCTGGAACTTTATAGGTTTACAAGAGAATATTAAGCTCTATACCTGAGATTAGGCTCTGATAGCCAATCACAAGTGTAGAATCTTGAACTCTATAAAGGAATCCAAAAATTCCATAAGCTGAAATTATCGCTACCCAACGTCATCTGCCCCAGTATTTGGAAGGTTTTTTCCTGACCTCCTCCTTTCAGAAGAACAGAGGATCCCAAATGCATTTATTCCCCTTGATGAGAGAAGAGCAGGAAACTCCTTTATTCATGATTCTGGGAGCCATGAGGAGAGGTGAGCACGTGAGGGTTTGTGGAGAGGAAGGAAGGGATGGTGCCACGCTGCTGGCACAGAGATACAGGGCTGAATCCGTCAGCTCCAAGACGCTCACTTTCAGCTCAGAGCTATAGTCATGGAACTGCTGCCCTGAGAATCAATCTGGGATGTCTCCTTTTGCTCTTTGCGTACTTTCATAAAACTCAAAGAGGAGCTGGGGGCCCTCACTCAGGGCCTGTTGATACCAAGATACACTGCAGTGCTCCGAGATAGGGAACATCTCAGGGTCACTGTCTGTCCTGTTGTTTTGATCAAGTATCTTGGCATTTGGGTGACTCCAGCCTGCACTGGGCCTGTTGGAAATGCAGAAAGAAAATGAGCACAGGAGAGAGCTTGATGGTTTATCTTCAAGGTAAAGTGGAGGATTCTGGACTCAGCAATCTTAGAGGAGAAGTTACCTCCTTGTTCCCAGGACTCATCTGCTCCCAAAAGACAAAACATTACCCACCAGAGGAGCCTGGAGCCCATGGTACAGCTGGTGGGGAATGCTGTGCTTCTTGCGCTCAGGGTTCTGCTCTTCCTGGGGTAAAAGCTGAGTTTTCAGCTTAGCTTTTCCTGATTGCAGGATTACCCTGTGATGGCATTACGTTATGGTTGTCACTCTGTAGCTTCCTGAGGTCCAGCACTCAATGCTGCCCCACACATCAGATTCCCCTCCTGTTCTTCAGGGCAGGAGGGCTGGCTTAAGGTGAAGTCCTGCTCCACACAGCTCTGCTAGTTTTCCCTGTGCTGCAGCTGCCCTAGTAACCAGGATGCCCTATATCCCTCTCTCTCTCCTCACCCCACCTTCTGCCTGCAGTGCTCTGTGCTGGAACTCACCCACCAGCTTGTCAGCTGAGAGTGAGGGATCTGTGAGTAAAGCTTCCGGTTCCTATGCTGCCTGTTTGTCCTCAATTACTTCTGGTGCTGGGTTCAAACCAAGCAATGTTTTAGAATTTTCCTTCCCCAGGCATTATCCCCAGCCCCTGCCCTGATTGGCCAGTGATGGGGAGTCACCAAGTCACCAAGATGTAGCTCATCTGATCAGCTCTGAAGGGGGCATGCATTGTTTATAAATTACGAGGAGTAAAGATGCCCCAGATACCATGCTCTGACTTAACTGCATTATAGAAAAGACCTTTGCAAGTTAAGATTTACTGCCCTCAAATGCATCCTCGGAGTAGTGTTTTGGACAGTTTATGTTCAACCCTCCAGATGAACCCTTTATGGATTCTATTAAGCAGGCTCCTTTCTCCTCTACTTCGCAGTTAAGTTTTGCTTATGGGAGATAATGACAAGAGAGCAAAAGAGGCAGGGTCACCAAGCGTCCTCATCTGCAATATCTGTCCCTTGACTCCCTTATTGCTGGATATATTTCATAGTAGCTGATTTTCCCTGGCAAGCCCTGGCACCTGGCAGGCAGCCCTGTCCCTAAGCCACAGGGCCCAACTGCCCAGGCAACCACACCTCTCCTCCTCATTTCAGGCCAATGGGGATAAGAGCCACCCACTTCTGCTAGAAGGATGCTTCTCCTTCCCTGACTGGTTTCCCATAGCCCTGCCCCACCTTTTTAAGTAGTCCCTTCATTGTCCTTCCTCAACTCTGCTAGGTCCCTGTCTAATAGACAAAGCAAGGGAAAAAATGAGGATTGGAGAATGTATTCTCCCTTAAGAGGAAAGTAACAAAAGTTCTTGCATTCTTCAATAAGCAGTAACAGAAGTCCTAATATTCTGCAATTAACATTGCTGAGATAGTCAGCAGAAGCATAGAGAAATATGTAATGTGAAAATAAACAGTGTAACTAGGGGACGTTGGGTCTGAAGAGGCTCCAGGGAAGAATGACTGTCTACCCTCACCCGCTCCTACCTTGGGAAGTCTACAGCAGGGGGCTTTCTTCATATACACAGTGGACCCCTCAGTGCTCCATGCACATCCCTCTTCAGGACTCTCCCTCTGATCCCCCAGTTTGTGTCCCTCACTGGGCACTACCCTCGGCTTCAGGGATCACCTTTGATTAGAGAGGCAATAAAAGAAGAAGCCAATTTCTAATGAGAGTGGGCAATTTTAAATATTTAAAATAATATTTGTGGAGAAAGTGAGCTAACAAGAGAACCATAGCTGAATCTCAAAGTAGGAATCTAAATTCAGGTAAGGTTAGTGTCTCTTGATTTGTCACCATACCAGTTAGTACAGGTGTGTGACATATTCTGCCAGCACTCAGCTGCTGTTGTGAATAAGAGATCAATGCATCCACCCTGGTCTGGATTTGTGTAATGTAGGGGCAACCTCAGAAAATCATGGTAAATGAAGGAAAACTATTATCAAGACCGGATTAAAAGAATGTAACATCATCAACTCTACTCTAGCCTAAAGTAATGAAAATATGGAATGACCCAAAGGAAGAGGAAGAAAGAATAGTTACCAAGGGATAGGAGAGCCAAATGATGTCAAAGAACAGGTGTGGTGGTATGAGAAGCTGTGGGCAGGTGTTGGGATAATCCATTTGTGATGTGAGGGGGGAGCATTTTCGGCTGATGACAAAGAACAAGGAGTGATGTTACTGCAGTGGAGCAGTGGAGCAAGAAAGAGGAAAGACTCATAACTTTAGGGTAGGGAAACCTGCATTAGACAGGATGCAAGGACATCAAATATGAATAAAAAATGATAAATTAGACTTGATATATATTTAAAACTTCAATTCGCCACAGGGCAATGTGAAGAAGTGACAAGGCAAGCCACTCAGGGAGAAGACAGTCTCAGTATATTTAACAGAATCTAGGATATAAAACTACCTCCTAGATCAATAACGTAAAGACAATCTAATTTGTAAAAATGGGCAACTTTAACAGTAGACACTTTACAAAAGAAGATATGAAGATAGGAATGACCAAAAAGCATATGAAAAAAGTAAATATCATTACTCATCAGTGAAATGCAAATAAGATACCACCACACACACAACAGAATGGCTAACAATATAAAGACAGAGATACCAAAGGTAGGTGAGAATGTGGATCTGGAGGAACTCCCATTTCTTGGTGTTGTAAATTGGTGCAGCCACTTAGGAAAACTGCTCAACTGTTTCTAATAAAGGCAAGCATGCATCTTACCCTATGAATCAGTGATTCCAAGATTATGTCTATATCCAACTGAAATGATTACATTTATGCACAAAGACCTGTCCAAGAACATTCAGAACAACTTTATTCATAATAGTTGAAAACTGGAGCAACCCAGTTATCCAGCTATAGGAGAATGGAGAAACACATTGTGATAAATAGTGGACTACTACTCAGCAATAAGAAGAACAGACCACTGATAGACACAACATTAGTACTTTCTCAAAATATTAACGTTTGTAAAAAGAGAGTCAGTCAAAAAAGAGTGTTTAGCATATGGTTTCATTTACAATAACTTCAAGACTGGACAATGCTAACCTGATAAAAATCAGAAAAGTGTTTAGATCTGGGAAATATGTTGATTGGGAAGGAGCATGGGGACATTTTCTTGGGTGATGGAAATGACCTTTATCTTGATTTCAGTCATGGTTGCAATGATGTATGCATTTCTCAAATTTTACCAAGCTACACCCACATTAATATGAGCATTTTACTCACTGTTAATATACGGTCATCAAGTATTACCAAAACATATGTAAACAAACTGCATAAAAGATGGGAGTCATATACAATTTTGTGCTCTATTCCATAATGTCCAATTTAGATATGAATCACACACAAATAAGAGAAGACAGGAGCAGTAACATTCATAGCATACTGAGAACGTGAGAAGTTCTCAATGACTGAAATATACAACTCTGAAATTTGGCATCAGAATAAGCTGGATCAACAAATTTGCTGAGAAACAGCTGAGGATCAATGGCCAAGGGAAAGCTGTAGCCAACCAAAAACTTAAAAAAAAATCTTCAAAGGCTGTTGAAATCCTTCCATGAGTCCTGAACTGCTGTGCACTCCGTAATTTGGCAAATCAGTCATTCACCAGTTTCACCATTCAGTCTTTAATTAAGCTTTCAGTCGATCGGCCAATTAGTGAAGTGAGTTTTTGCCATGCAAAAAGTTTTGTGAGCAGGTCCTGGGTGAGCCAGCACTTCCTGGGCAGGCTCCCAGGGTGCACAGGGCACAGCAGGGGTTCATGGGGCAGCAGCAGCACATGGGGATTGCATATCCTGTGAAGCCAAACTATGGATGTCCCAGTCTCAGAGTTAACGGATCCTGAGTTAAGAAACATTGCTTTTGGGTGCAGAGTTCTGCCCGTGAGGAGGCAAGGAGAGATACAAGCTGGGGGAAAGTAAACTTATTTCCCATATCACTTTGTAATATTTCACAAGAAAAGAAGTGAGGAGCTCATGAATCTTAATACAAGCCAGGCAAATGCTAAGACTTAGCTTGCTTCCTTAACCTGCCCTCCACAGCCTCAGAAGACTCAAACTCTGCTCTGTGCCCACGGGAGAGACTTAATTTGTGGTCTCTTTCGGTAATTCTGCACTTGATCATCTTTGGGTCTAATGCTGCTATTTGATGCATCTGCTGACATTTCCCCTAAGTGGTTTGTTTCCTTGTATGTTTATAACTTGTTATTCAGATTTTTTTCCTCCAGAGAATCATTGCTTGGTATTCAATGGTTTTGAAGCCCAAGGCAACTTTATGTAACAGTTTTAGACTTGGAGAATCCAGATCATCAGGGAGCTTAAAGCTGCTCAGCTGCTTTCTGCTTTGTTCTTCTCCACCGAAAAGAGAATGAAACATAAACTTCATCTTGGACACTATTGTTCCTCAAGTTTACTGAATTACCAGAATATTCCAAATTGAGTGAAATTGCATTGAGGGCTATTTGCACTCTTTCTCACACACACACGCACACACACAAAACGACGGACCTCAGTTCACACTAGGGTTCATGTTGCACAAGGCCCCTCAGGCTGAAATCCCCTTGCTGAGAAGTCTGGTGAGAGATTCATAGGGGCAAGTTTTCCTCTGGTGAGACAAGGGCCCCAGGAAGGTGTGTCCCTCATGCTGGTGGCTGCCCTTTTTGTGCAGAGAGCAGCTGGCTGTGTAGCAGTGTGTATTTACTGCTGGCACAGAGGTATAAAGAGGTCTGCTTGGTGGTGGCTGACTCCAGGGTCAGGAGGAAAACCTCCTTCTTGTTTCGGGAGACACTGTACCCTTCTGTGATGTCCCCTTTGGCAGTGCTGTTGACATCACCGGAATAATGGATCAGCCTTGGCCCCTGGCCCGGGTCTTGTCGATACCAGAACATTGCTAAATGGCTCATAGTCTGAGAACATTCCAGGATCATCTTGTCTCCTGTTTGTGTAATATGGTATCTTGGCTTCTGGGTGATTCCAGCATCCATGGGGCCTATTGGAGAAGCAGACACAAGGCAAAGACAAGGCTTGCGGAGTAACCTGGATCCACAAAGGAAAGGGAAAGGCTTGGAGCTAAGCATCTGCAAACCGATGGAGAGGTTTCCTCTGAGTCCAGAACTCACCTGCTCCCAGGAGACAAAGAGTCACACAAAAGAAGTTGAGGCTCATGACAGGGTCAGGCGAGAGGGAGCCACCCCAGCTGAAAGCTGTGATCCACAACACTGAATGAGGTAGCTTGGAGCTTCTCCAAAGGACAGAAGGGTCTGCCTGGGATGTCACTACCCCTCACCCCTGCAGACTCTCCCTGGAACAGAGTCCCTTCTGCCTTGGCTCAGCTACTCTATTCATAGGTGTTGCTTAGTAAGGCCTGCAGGGGAGATGGGGTGTGGCTTCCCTACACTGAGTTTAGGGTGCACCCCACCCCCTTGCTTTCCCACTTTCCTCTGAGACAGTTGCTCTTCTGTGCACCTGCCCCTGACATCAAGGCTGCCTTGCCCAATTTCTTCAACTGTGGATCTCGCTAAAGTCTAGAAGGACCTCCCACTTCTTCCACAGCTGAAGGGAGCCTGGCAATAACTGAGAAGTTCTTCAACATCTGCCTAATATGGGACCCAGTCCTAAGTTTTTCTTAACCCTTTCCTCCCAGGCAGCTCCCCCAGACTCTCCCCAGATTCACTCAGATGTCAGCGGCATCACAGTGCCATCTTGTGTCCAATAACTGAAGTTTCATCATTGTTTTCTTCTGCAATGGCCCAAGGGATGCTGGGAAGTGTCTGCATGGTCAGCAGGGAGAATATGTATCCTGCATGTTTTATGCTCAACTTCCTTAAACTTTAATCCCAACACTAATTCTAACTCTGATTCTATTCTTTTTAGATTGTATTTCTTGAAATGCCACCCTCATTCTACTTAATTATCATCACATTATCTGGCAGTATAGTCCAATTGCAATCTGCTCCCTTAAAACTATCTTAAGAAAGGGAGAGGGGTAGAATGGGAGGAATGGAAGAAAATAATATTTAGTCTAAAATAAGAAGAAAGGCACAGAAGGTGAACTGTAGGAAGGTTCTTTTATCTCTATTACTAAAGATAAACAAAATCCCCCCCACCCAAAGACATTCAATGTTACCTCCAAAATATAGATGCGCAAAGAACTAGGAAGACAACGAGATTGTCTTCAAGATGGCGTCAAATGTGTACAAATAAGAAGTAAAATTGGAATATACGGAAAATATAGGACGTCTTACAAGGCAATAAGGAATCATGGAGCAAACAGTATCTAATGGGGAAAATCAGGATGGATGCAATTAATATTAGCTAACTACATTCTATACAAACTGAATAATGTGTACAATGTACATCTGCTGCCTTGATCAGCAGGGACGGAGGAGATAATTCTGGAAGTAGAAGAATTGAGGGATATGAGAAAACACTGGTGCAAAATAGTATTATAAGGAAGTTGAAATTTCCAGGGCTGTGTGGAGAAAGGTGGCCAAATTTGGAGACAAGGTCTAGGAAGGAAGTCCCTGGAATGGCATTCAAGGACCTGGAATTTTCCTGGTGCCCTAGCCTTCTTTAGTCCCAGGAGACACAGAGCAACAGAGCAAGGAGTGTTTTGCTGAAGTTGCAAATAAATAAGGCCAGGAAAATTCTCTCAGGATGCTCATTCTCTGGGGAAGTAAATAAACGTGGAGTCCTGAGCCACCACAATCTCTGAGAAGGGGATTTGGGGAGACTGTCATTCTCTTTACCAACCAGGCAAGGCTCAGCACACCTCTATCATGCCTGAGTCTGTGACATTCGGTACCAGTCCTGGGGCATCAGCTTATCTCTCTAGGACTCCCAGAGGCCCTGATCCGCAGTCATATCAGCTCTGCCCATGGCTGTAGATTTCACAGATACAAACTGAAGCTTCACCCACAGACGGGTGCAAGATGTTATCACAACATAATTAGCCATAACAAGTAATATGTACTATAGCAAATAAAACAACTAAAAAGAAACAGGGGCATTATTATAATGAAACTAACCCTTCTTGAGTTAAAAATCTCAGGGAAATGATTTCATATCAAAGGCTAGGGCACCAAATGAAAGACTCAGTTGCTAGAAATCAGATTACTCAGGGAATCAGAGGAAATTGGAGACATTGTGAAAGTATGCTTTAGTCTAAGTCTCAGGACTGGAGAGTGGGAAAATGAAAAAAAAAATTAGAGGAAATGGGTTGCTTAAAGGAGCAGAGGAATTGAACTTTCGTAGCTATTAGTGTTGTGTTGAACAACGAACCACGACCAAAGTAGTAAAGGTCTTTACTTCCAGCTGTTTGCAGAAAACTTACAGTGAGACAGGCATAGAAGAGGCTTCAAAAGAAAGAATATGCCTGAGGAGGTAAACTTTCCAGATGCCAACAGAAAATGCAGAGGAGATGCTGTCACTGCACAGAGCCAAAGCCATATATGTGGGCAGTGACCTTAAAGTCCTACAGAAGACTGTTCGCATCCAGGACATCCAGTCCTTGCCTTGGAGGGTTGAGCTGCATCAGGGACTCCTAGACCCCAATGAGCCATAATAATTCCAATCCACCAACATTCACAGCCACGGTATTTCAGGAATGAATCTATGGTCTCTTTCTACCCAAAGGACAGCTGACGTCCAAGTCTACCTCTTTTTCTTGGGAAATGAAGAGCAAAGAATGGTCTATTTATGGTCTTGAGGAGCTGCAAGGAGAGAGAAGTTTGAAGTTTTTGAACAGTGACAGGCTGTGGCTGAGCTGCTGGCACAGAGACAGGAGACCAAGGCCCCCGGCTCTGCAGGCTGGATCTTCAGAGTGGAGGAGGATCCTCAGGCCTCTCAGCAGAGAACTGGTCATTAGGCATCCCTGATGTGTCTGGTGCATTCTTGTTCAGGAAAAGTATCAAAAACTCTGGGCCTTGCCACAGGGTCTCTCAGTACCAATAAAGGGCAGCACGATCAGAAATAGAATCACACCTGGTGCTGGTCTGGTGGCGCAGCCTTTAAGTTCGCACATTCCGCTTCAGCAGCCCAGGGTTCGCTGGTTCAGATCCCGGGTGCAGACATGGCACAGCTTGCCAAGCCATGCTGTGGTAGGCATCCCACATATAAGGTAGAGGAAGATGGGCAAAGATGTTAGCTCAGGGCCCGTCTTCCTTAGCAAAAAGAGGAGGATTGGCAGCAGATGTTAGCTCAGGTCTAATCTTCCTCAAAAAAAATAAATAAATAAAAATAAATAAATAAAAAATTTAAAACAAAAGAAAGAAATAGGATCACATCTAAGAGCTACAGCTTGGCCTCTGTTTGTGACCCTCTGCCGGGGAGACTGGGAGACTCCAGCACCTGTGTGACCGGTGGGGACAGACATAGGGACCAGTAAGGAGGAAAACAATTGTAATCATCACACACAAACACTGAAACTACTTGGTTTTCTGAGGACTCACCCGCCCCCAGGAGACAGAGCATCAGGCAGCAGAGGAGCCTGGTGCCCATGGCAGAGACAGGGTAGGAATGGGTGGTTCAGCAGATCAGGGTCCTTGTGAGCATGAGCAGAGGAGGAAGGACATCCCTTTGTCCCCACAAGGCAGTTCCCATAATGACATCCCTGCCTCTATCATTCCCCACGACCTCAGGGACACATGATTTTTGTTGTAATATGCTTGGATGATGAATTTAAATATGTAGTGCTTCTTTGTTAACAAAATCATTGCGTTGCGCTGGTTGTCACTTTTGGCTCCAGTTGTGTCTGAATGCCGTATCTCACATTGCATCTCTAAGTTTATCTTCTCATCCACCAACCACTCCACTGTCTGCTGGGCATTTTCACTAGCATGTATCAACAGCACCTCCTATACAAGATACCAAAGATGAATTCATTGTCTTCTCTGCAAGTCAGGATCTCCTGTGAGCATCCCTATTTCTGCCACCATCCCCTCCATCCTCCTAGTCACACATGCTCAACATTATCCATTTCTTAGTCCAAGGTTGGGCATTGTGCGCTTGACGTGGCTTTGCCCTAGAATGCACTGACGTATTCAGAGATACAAGAGCTGAAATGATGCCCTTGGAAAATATCTGACTGGGAAGTTTCTATTCTTCTGCAGGGCAAAGACCAATTGCCCCTTCTATGTTCACTTATACCCATGCAGTGTGCTGTCACTACAGCCCAGAGCAAAGACTCATGTCATTCTAAGTCACCATGCGTTAAAAAGTAGGTTCCTGGAAGCTTATTTACGGAAGAAGGTTCAACTCCATTGACCTTTAAAACCCTGCTGTGTAATATACAATAATAAGTTTACCTATCCTCCTGGAAACCTACAAAGCTGTGTCATAGGTAATTTAACTACTGCCATCAGAGCATGAAATTATTCTGCAGCCATTAATGTCTGCCTCTTTTATTAATCAATCAACTGAGGTTACAAACCTTGTTTTCTTCAGAGGTAGAGCAGGAGCAGGATCAGAGAAGACTGAGTGGCAAAGCTATGGAGTCACAGAGGAGGACGTTTGTACTTCTGTGCCTTTGCCACTTGCCCAAGAAACACTGCTGAGTTCCCCTTCACCCAACAGACCATTTAAAAGAAATAAAATTTTTGGCTGACTTGTTTGAACATTGTCCGAAGTGTCTGCTTTATGATTTCACTATTCTCTTCCAAGTGTTGTTGCTTATCCCATTCCTGTGACTGAGTATCCCAGAGTCTGAGAGACTCCATCCACAGAGCCTATGGGTGAAGGAGATGGAAGCTGGAGACAGTGCTACAAGTCTACTTGGGAAATGATTACAGTCCAAGCAAAGTAGATTCAGGGATAAAACAGATTCCCATGCTCCTGGAATTGTTTGCTTCCAAAATGCCAAGGACAACTGCATATAAATTTCTGGAACCTACAGCAGGCTCAAGTCAGCACTGGGGCATCTCCATCTCCCTGCTTAGGGCTGTGGTCCTAGGAGATGCTAGTGCTGTTCGAGGGCAGTTTATAAGAGCCTCATAAAATGTGTTGGAAAGCCTTCTTTCTTTTTCTATTTTCTATAATATTTTGTATAAAATTTGAATTATCTACTATTTGACCATTTGGTAAAATTTAACTATAAAACTCTGTGCCTAGTGTTTTGGGAGGTGGTAGACATCAACTATTGATTCAATTGTTACTCTCTCTTATATTCACATTTTTTTTTCACTTACTGAAAATTTTCATAGTATTCCTTTACAGTTTAAGCTCTATTCTATTCCTAGTTATCTCTTCTTTTGTTTTGCTGAGGGAGATTCACCCTGAGCTAACATCCATGCCAATCTTCCTCTATTTTTTAGTATGTGGGACACCAGCACAGCATGGCTGCTAACAGCATGGTGTAGGTCCGCAACTGGAAACTGAAACAGAGCCGCTGAGGCAGAGCTCACTGAGCTTAAGCACTAGGCCACCAGAGCCAGCCTAGTTATACCTTCTTTTTAATTCCTAATGTTATTTTTTTACCACCTATTTTTCTTCACCAGTCCTGCTCAGAGTATGTACATTTTATTATTTTCCAAAACTACATTTGTCCTTGTTGAGTCTCGTCACTGTATTTTGCTTTCTGTTTCCTCTATTTTTGCTCTTTATATACACGATTTTGTTTCTTTTACTTTTGGAGGGAGATTATTCTGTACTTGTTCCTAGGTCCTACGCATAATGTTTATATCATTACTTCATTGCACTCATTAGACCTTTACATCTATAATTTCCCTCAAAGTACAGCTTTAGTTGCAGCCTTTATTTATTGATACATAGTATTCTCAGTATCTCTTATTTCTAAACATTTTTAAATTCCTAGTATAAGTTCTGGTAAAACTGAGGAATTACTTGGGTTTCTGTTTTTACATTTATAAATATGAGGGTTTTTTTAAAGTTATCTTTTATTTTTAATACTTAACGCACTTTTGTTGGAGAAGGCTATCTTTATGATACTAGTACTTTACAACTTATTGAGACCTTCTTCCTGGCCTAATCAGTAGTCATTTAATATAAATTAACTTTTCTATTTTGGTGTGCAGGATTTTATATTTTTTTCTTCACATTGGTCTCCTTAAATCGATTATTCAAATGTTATATATCTTTACTAGTTTGTTGTCTGTTGATCTATTATTTATGAAGGAATCCATGTTAAAATTTTCCACCAAAATGGTACTTTTGTCAGCTTCTCATTTTATATTGTCAGTTTTGTATCTGAATCAATATTTCTTACACATACATGTTTATTAGAATTTTAATCTTCTAGCATGAAGTGCAACTTGCCCATTTCTTAGCCATTAAAATAACTGAACTAATTGCTAGTATCTAACAAACTTAGAAAAGCAATAATGACACTTTTTTTTTTTTGAGGAAGATTAGCCCTGAGCTAACATCCACCACCAATCCTCCTCTTTTTTGCTGAGGAAGATTGGCCCTAAGTTAACATCTGTGGCCATCTTCCTCTACTGTATACATGGGATGACTGCGATAGTATGGTTCAATAAGTGGTGCATACATCTGCACCCAGGATCCAAACTGGTGAACCCTGGGCCACCCAAGTGGAGGGCGCAAACTTAAGCGCTGTGCCACTGGGCTGGTGCCAATAATGATGCTTTTTGACTTAGATATTCTTTGTATTTTAATAACTACACCAGATTTCTTCTGGTTAGGGTTTTTTGACTAGTCTGTGTCCTTAAAATTTAGATGTTTCTATTTTTAATATTATGTAACTTCATGTTTTAACCTCAATCTGATAACATCAAAATGCCAAGATTTTAACAAGCAGGGCCCTTAATATTGAGTTTGATTAATGATATTTTTATGTTTTTTTCTAACAGCATTTTTATGCTTTATATTTGTTCTGCTTCCTCATTTTTTTCTCTTTGTTCTCTTTTCTCCTTCTCTGGCTTATTTGAATTAATTCTATTTCTTTACTATTCCCTTTTCTACTCCTGTACATTATATACTCTATTTCTGCCTTTTTATGGTTGCTCTTATTTTTTAAAAGCATATGCAATGGGAAGTCTACTAAATATCTCCACTCTTTTCAAACCAAATAAATTTGAACACTTTCAATTCAATTAACTTGTACAACCTTGTACACCAAGGATATTTTAATATTAGCACTCATATTAGATAGTAGTCAAGCTCTTTAGATTTGAGTACATGAATACCATATTAAATTGACTCCATCACATATGTGTTCCATATCTTCTGGGATCATTTTCCATCTTTCTTAAGTGTAATTTTGAGATTTTTAAAATTTTCCTTTCCTGAAAATAGTTTTTCATCAACCTTATTCTTAAATGAATAAGGTCCAGAATAATAATCATTTTTAACCCTCTTTTCTGACTTTCACTGTTGCTCTCAGTCTAATTATTTCTTTGGGAAATATTTGTCTTTTCCTTTTTACTTCTTTAAATTCTTCCCTTTGTCATTCACATTCAACAATCTCACTGCGATGCATCTGTTTACCTTACTGGGATTCATTTCAATTCTCCTCCTTAATCCAAAGGTTTATGTCTCTAATCACATTTCAGAAGTCCCCAGTAACATCTCATACAACCTCACCTTATATCAGTTCACTATTTTCTCTTTCTGAAATTTCAATTAAATGGAAGAAAAAAGAGGAAATCCTAATAAAATATTATGTATGATTTTTCATCCTTGTCCTTTAACTTCTTTTCCATATTTCACATTTAATTTTCCATGCTACTTTCTAGGTAATTTCCTCTAATTAGTTTTTTGTGTTATTCATAATCTCTTTAGCATTTAGCAGATGATTGACTCTGCTATTTGATTTACCCATTATTTTTGTCAATGATTATGTTAATCATTTCCGAATATCTTACGTGATGCTTTTTTGTTA
Source organism: Equus przewalskii (assembly GCF_037783145.1). Lineage (NCBI taxonomy): Eukaryota > Metazoa > Chordata > Mammalia > Perissodactyla > Equidae > Equus > Equus przewalskii. Next base: position 94,938,581 of record NC_091834.1, on the reverse strand, counting down.
GCTGATTTTTTGTGTGTGTTTTAAATTATTTTATTGAGATCGTAATAGTTTCTAGCTTTGTGAAATTTCAGGTGTACATTATTATTTGTCAGTCATCATATATATGTGCCCCTTTACCCTCTATGCCCACCCCCCAACCCCCTTCCCATCTGGTAACCAGTAATCTGTTCTCTTTGACCATGTGTTTATTTATCTTCCACACATGAATGAAATCATGCAGTGTCTGTCTTTCTCTGTCTGGCTTATTTCACTTAACATAAGACCCTCAAGGTCCACCCATGTCATTGCAAATGGGAAAATTTAGTCTTTTTTACGGCTGAGTAGTATCCCCTTGTATGTAGATATACACCATATCTTCTTTATCCATTCATCAGTTGATGGACACTTGGGTTGTTTCCGTGTCTTGGCTATGGTGAATAATACTGCAATGAACATAGGGATGCATAAGACTCTTTGAATTGTTAATTTCAAGTTCTTTGGATGAATGTCCAGTAGTGGGATACGTAGGTCATGTGGTATTTCTATTTTTAATTTGTCAAGAAATCTCTATACTGTTTTCTATAGTGGCTGCACTAGTTTGCATTCCCGCCAGTAACGGGTGAGGATTCCCTTTTCTCTTCATCTTCTCTAGCATTTCTTTTTTCCTTGGTAATTATAGCATTCTAACACATATAAAGTGATATCTCATTGTAGTTTTGATTTGTTTTTCCCTAATGATTAGTGATGTTGAACATCTTTTTATGTGCCTGTTGGCCATCTGTATATCTTCTTTGGAAAAATGTCTGTTCATATCATGTGCCCATTTCTTGATTGGGTTGTTTGTTTTTTTATAGTTGGGTTGTATGAGTTCCTTATATATTTTTGATATCAACTCCTTGTCAGATATATGATTTGCAAATAGTTTCTCCCAGTTGGTGGGTTGACTTTTTATTTTGTTCATGGTTTCTTTTGCCTCACAGAGGCCCTTTAGTCTGATGTAGTCGCATTTGTTTATTTTTTCTTTTGTTTCCCTTGCTTGAGTGGACGTGGTATTCGAAAAGATGCTGCTAAGACCATTGTCAAAGACTGTACTGCCTATATTTTCTTCTAGGAGTCTTATGGTTTCGCTTCTTACCTTCTAGTCTTTAATCCATTTTGAGTTAATTTTTGTGTCCAGAGTAAGATAATGGTCTACTTTCATTCTTTTGCATGTGACAGTCCAGTTTTCCACCATTGAAGAGACTTTCCTCTATCCATTATATGTTCTTGGATCATTTGTCCAAGATAAGCTATTCCGTAGAAGTGTGGTTGTATTTCTGGCCTTCCAATTCTGTTCCATTGCTCTGTGTGTTTGTTTTTGTACCAATACCATGCTGTTTTGATTACCATAGCTTTGAAGTATGCTTTGAAGTCAGGGATTGTGATGCCTCCAACTTGACTTTTTTTTCTCAGGATTGCTTTAGCTATTCAGGGTCTATAGTTTCTCCATATGAATTTTATGATTCTTTGCTCTATTTCCGTGAAGAATGTCATTGGGATTGCCTTGACTTGTAGATTGCTTTAGGTAATATGGATATTTTAACTATGTTTATTCTTTCAATCTCTTTTCAGAGTATATTTTTCCACTTCTTTATGTCATTATCGATTTCTTTCAATAATGTCTCATAGTTGCAGAGTACAAAATCAAATTACAAAAATCAGTTGCATAATTATACTCTAATAATGAAATAACAGAAAGAGGACTCAAGAACATGGGTGCATTTACATTTACAGCAAAAAGAATAAAATATCTAGGAATAAATTTAATGAAGGAGGTGAAAGAACTATACAATGAAAATTGGCCGATGTCTCTTGATAATCTTTTTTTCCTTTCTCATGTTTCAATTCACTCTTGCATTCATTTGAATGTTACTTTTCAACTTTCATATGTTGTAATACCAAATGGTTGTTCATTTCAAAAGGTTTTTATTTCTGTTCACTTTTTCTCATTTGTTTTCTTTTATTATTCTTAATAGTGGGAGAATATTTGTCAGTGTTAATCTGTGGAATTCCTGAGGGGCCTGGGTGGGGAATTCAGAACTTCAAGAGTCCTTACTTTTTGCAAGCCTCTCAAGGGGCTGGCCCAGTGGCACAGTGGTTAAGTTCGCACATTCCACTTCAGTGGCCTGGGGTTCACCGGTTCGGATCCTGGGTGTGGACATGGCACCGCTTGGCAAACCATGTTGTGGTAGGTGTCCCACATATAAAGTAGAGGAAGATAGGCACGGATGTTACCTCAGAGCCAGTCTACCTCAGCAAAAAAGAGGAAGATTGGCAGCAGATCTTAGCTCAGGGCTAATCTTCCTCAAACAAAAGAAAAAAAGCCTCTCAAATCTAACTTCCAAATGCGTGAGCCCAAGAACCGTCTTATGTGCTGTGGGCTGCTGAATAGACCTGCTCTTTTAGGTTCCCAGTATTAGGAAATGTGCTCAGGGCATTTCCTAATGTTAGTTAGTTAGTTAGTTAGTTAATTAGTTAGTTAGTTAGTTCCAGAATGCAATTCTGATTTTCCATTTCCTTTTAATTGCACTATCTCCATAAATTAGAGCCCGTGAGTTCATGCATTCATGACATTTGCTTCATCTCCTTTCAAGGAGATTATATATTTATTTATATTATATAAATTCCTAAATCTACAGATATCCCATCTTTTTTCGTTTTTGCCCAACCTAAAACTTCAAGAAATATCCTAGATATCAGAATTATATTTCTAGACCTTATGCTCAATAAGGTTAAAGAACATGCCATATTTTAAACTGTAAATCCCCAGACTAACTGACAAAATGGCTTGGGAAAATAAATGTTCCTGTACTAGTGCAACAATTAAATGTTCTTCTATAAACTCAAAGCAGACCACCTGACACACAAGGGGACTCTTTTATTCTCATGTATTCTCAGTAACTGGGAGCTGAAATACCAGGTCCTTGCATCAAGATTTGCTCTACCATGGATCAATTCAACACTGTTAGGGAGCAAAAGTACTCAGTTTCTACTGAGTGCTGACTTTAACAAAGTGAAATGAATATGCTTTCTTTAAAGTCATATGATCTTGCTTTAGTAGACTGAGAAGTTACATTAATCGTGAATCAAGCCTGCCAGGCTATAACTGGCCAGGAGAAGGCAGCTGTTTGCTGAAGAGACTAAGTTTCCAGAGGGCGGTCACTGTGGTGCAGGAAGGAACCTGGTATCTGAATTATTTGCCCCGTTGTGACAAGATCCTGGGACATGTGATTTCCTGGGTACTCAGCTGATTGGGTGAGAAGAGTGGTCAGACAGGCTTACTTGGAACTGATTGTGGTCAGTGGAGGGAAAGATTGCCCTGAGAAATGGTCTTTCAATCATCTCTGCTCTTTCCTGTTTTGGGGCCAGGTCTCTCCTTGGGGAGCAGCATCTCTACTGCACTTTATTCCTGCTGGCATTGCAGAAACGCACGGCTATTCCCTCAGCTCTGAGGATTTAACTTTGGTTCGTCATCAGACCTCTGAGCTGATCAGTTATGAATCTATGAAGGACATTTCTCAGACTGTGGAGCCCAAAGGGAGACCAGAGTGCTTGCCTTCGGGTACAACAGAACTGGGTCCAGGGATGTTTCTAGAGATGAGATGGAATCCCTGTCTCCACTGGTCTCCTCACTCTGACCAGGTGTCCTGGGGTCCCTGCAACTCCAGCATCACAGAGGCTCATGCGGGAGAGAGAAGCAGGACACAGAGCCCTGCCTCTGAGTAGGAGGGAGACGGTATCCCCAGTCATGGGAGAGACTTTTGTAGCTGAGACCTGGAAAATCCAGAACAGAAACATCCCATCTGTGCCCACAATTCCCCTGGGAAATAGGTATACACAGAAGTGTCTGTCCATCCAGTGGGACCTTGAATGGGAGTGTGAGTAGGAGTTAGCTATCACAAAGAGAAAAGTTTCATGTCCAGTGCAGAGGAAACAGCCTTTGAAGTCTCTGAGATGGGAAGAGATCTGACACAGAGGAGAGACTAGAAGAGAGCCAGGAGGAGAGAGGGTGGGGGGAGCTGTGCAAGCTGGAGCCAGAGAGGTGGGGAAAGGAAGACGCAGCAGGTCCTGTAGTGTGACTGCCCTGGACAAGAGAGGTGGACAGGAGCAGAGACCACCTGAGGGCCAGGGCTGGCGGAAGACTGTAGAGACAGACAGCAATGAGGTGCCCAGGGAGAGATGAAGGGTCTGGATGTATCTACTTGCCAAGGACTTTCCATGCTGGAGGAGTCAGGCTCAGGCCCATGACTAGAAAAGTCAGAGCTGAGGAAGCACCTTCCCAGCTAAGGCAGAAGCTGCAGAGGAAACCCAGAGCACAACGGTGGAGACATGTCCACCCAATGAGCTGCGGTCAGGGTCGGGCATTGCTGAGACCTCCCTGGAGATAGACCTCAGCACACTCTGGAGTTCACTCTGCATGCACGGACCACTGGGCTCCAATTTCTCCCTGGGCCAGGAGTCTACAAAGGGCTCAGCTGAGTCGTGGGTGCAAGGCCTCCCCCTGGCTTTTTGTGCAGAGAGGAGTCAGCCGTGCAGCACTGTGGGCTAACTGCTGGCACAGAAGTACACAGATGTCTGGGAGGGGGTAGCGGACTCCAGCATGAGGGCGAAGTTCTTTGTATCTGATCTAGAGACTCTGTAACCATCGGGAACATCTCGGTTTGCAGTGGCATCAGCACCAACTGAGAAGTGGATCAGCCTCAGCCCATGTCCCAGGTCTTGTCGATACCAGTACATAGAGTTGTGGTTCATATCCTGGGTACATCTCAGTGTCGTGTTCTCTCCTCTCCTCAGGACCTGGAATCTTGGGGTCTGGGTGACACCAGCATTCACTGGAGCTGTGGAGAAGGAGAAGAAGCTGATGCTACAGACACAACAGAAAGGCTTAGCAATGAGACCTTGACATTTTCACTCATGAAAATCCCTGCCCAGGACTCACCTGCCTGCAGGAGACAAAAGACCACCCAGCACAGGAGGCCACCGCTCATGGCAGGAACAGGGCAGATGGAGGGGTCTTCTGGGTCTGTGTGCTGATGACAGGGGAACAGGGCTCTCCTGGGAGTCATTCTGACATGTGACTCTCCCTGCCTGGGCCCCAGAGCCACCTGTCACACGGGGCCATGCCCCTTCCCCCAGAGGATCCAATCAAAAATAAATGTGCAAGGAATACCTTAGAATGGGAAGCATGCATTTCTCCAAATCGACACAAGTCTTGCAATGGTTCTAAACCTTTTGGCAAAACAATTTGTAACTCTACGTGTATTTATTCATGTGATATATTTTTTTAATTTTTTTCTTTTTGAGGAAGATTAGCCCTGAGCTAACATCCACCGCCAATCCTCCTCTTTTTACTGAGGAAGACGGGCCCTGAACTAACGTCCGTGCCCATCTTCCTCTTCTTTATACGCGGGACACCTACCACAGCATGGCTTGCCAAGCGGTGCCACGTCCGCACCCGGGATCCAAACTGGCTAACCCCGGGCCACCAAAGTGGAACGTGTGAACTTAACCACCGTGCCACCGGGCCAGCTCCCTTGTGATATAATTTCTCATTAATACATTGGTTTTATGCATCTACGTATATCTGTAGTTTTGAATTTTAGTGAAAATCCTTATGGCCTTCTGATGTCTTTTCTTACTCTTGTGTCCCAAATGCCCCTTCAAGTATCCGTTTCTACTTTGCTTACTGACCAGCATGCTGTTGAGGTCCTTCCACCTACAAAGATTCTCCTGGTATCTGGTTGCCAGACCTCAGGGGCAGGCTTATCAGCATTTGATGAATTGTTTGCTCTGTTTCTTATCAATTCACTACAGATGGGACACCTACCGAATATAGCTAGCGCACCTTCAGATTCACCGGAGCACTGGCTTCCCGGGTTTGGGGAGAGACAGCAGCAAGCAGAGCAACCTCACACCTGTGAGTGACCTATCTCTGCGACAAGATGATGGCTGCTAAGAGCTGCCGATGACCTCCTGTCACAAAGGAGTCCAGATGTGTGAGGGACTAGGGGAGAGGTGGCAGACTCCAGGGTAAGTGGAAAATGCTCTGTTCTTTGTTGAAAACATCCATTCCCTGCGGAATACCTTGTGAAGAATGGCTGCCATTAATTAAGTAATAAATATCATGGAGCTCAAAAACTCTATCTTTTTGCACACAATCTCACACTTTAGAAAGACCCTGTACTTGGTTCAATGGTCTGCTGTCATGACCTTCAAATTCTCAATAATATTTGAACCATCGGTGCTGCAAATATATGTAGCTGGTCCTGAGTGCATGGATTTGCCTCTGTGGTCACCTGTGATGTGCTGGTTTCCCTTCAGCAGAACTTCATGTCTGGGGTCTGGCTGACTCAGCATCTCTCCAGCCTCAGAGAGAAGGTCACAGACTAAAGTCAGAACCAAAGGAAGAGCCTGATGAGGTAATCACAACAACCAACCTTGAAGCTGGTACCAAGCTAGCCTGTGAGTGGGTTCCACGTCTTTGCCTGGGATTTCTCTGGTGCAGTAGACAGAAGGACACACAGCACGAGAGACTGCTGCCAAGTCAACAACACAAGAGAAAGGAAGGTTTTCTAGGTCAAGGTTCATGTTTTGTGAGATGGACACTTGGGGTCAAAGCAAAGGAGTGATCTCTCAATAAAGTCATTACTGCCTGTAGTCTGCTCAGCCCCAGCACACATGGTGTGCACGTGAAGCCTAGATTTGTGTGTGTCTGATGGGAACTCAAAACATTTTCCTTGGAGATGATAAATCTTTTCAAAATGTAATTATAAAACTATTTGATTGCTTGGGTGAGTGAGAAAAGAAATGATTAAACAAGTTTCACGTAAGCAGCTTCATTCAACCAGCTAGAAAGACCCTTTGATAGTCATTTTATCTAAACATCTGTCTCCAGATAGAATTGTCCCTAATGTGGATCAAGTATATGGAATGGTTTCAAGGACTTCTTTATCCATAACACTTTCTAGGAGCACCTAACTCTCGTAAGTAGTTAGCTGTGTGCTGAAGAGGAATTGTTTTAATAAGTAGAGATTTTATTTTATTTTATTTTGAGGATCAGCCCTGAGCTAACATCAGTTGCCAATTCTCTTTTTGCTGAGCAAGACTGGCCCAGAGCTAACATCTGTGCCCATCTTTCTCTACTTTTTGTATGTGGGACGCCTCCCACAGCATGGCTTGTCAAGCAGTGCCATGTCTGTACCCGGGATCCAAACCGGTGGACCTGTGCCACCGAAGCAGAACGCATGAACTTAACTGCTGCACCACTCGGCCAGCCCCTGAGTAGAGATTTTAAATTTCCATTAAAAAGAGGCCTGGGGAAAATTAATCTATAGCGATAGAAATCACATCCTTGGTTTTCAGAGATGGAGAGAGCCATTGCAAAGGGGCCTGAGGGAACTTTCTGGGTAATGGAAATGTCCTATATCTTCACAAGGTGGTGTTATATGGGTATATGCACATATATTTCTCATAAATTATTGATCTGTTCATTTAAAATGTGTAACGTTTGTTGTGTATAATTCATATGTCAATAAAGTGGATTTAAAAATGCCTGAGGATGAATGTATGTTACATGCTCCTGTTAATTTCATGCAATGAGTTCTCAGGAATAATTTCCATTTCTGTGACATTTGAAGTTTTCAACTATAGGATTTTTGTGCAAAATGTGTCCATGTCTACCTTTGCACATAAGGATTAGTGGAAGTGTCTTTCAGAGATGAATAAAAGGAATCAAGATATCCAGATTTCTGTTAAGTGCCAGGTATTTTATGCTTATTATGTTTTTATACAACCATGAGATGATATGACAGATAATGTAATGCGTCATCTTGACTGGGCCATGGGGTGCACAGATATTTTGTTAAATATCATTCTGGGTGTTCTTGAGAGGGTGATATTGGGTGAGATGAACATTTAAAGAGGTAGATTTTACTATTAGATTAACATTTTAATCAGTAGCACTTTGCCTTCCATTGACTACAGGGGCCTCACCCAATCAGCTGAAGACATGAATAGAAGGAAAAGACCGATCCTCCCCCAGGTGAGAGACTTGTCCAGCTGGTGGCCTTCAGCTGCAACATCAGCTCTTCCTAGCTAACAGCCTTCAGACTTAAACACAGGCTCTCCCTGGGTCTCCAGCACACCAGCCCAGCTTGCGGATTGTGGACTAATCAGCCTCCACAATTGTGTGAGCTAGTTCCTTATAATAAGTAGAATATACGTGCATACACACACGCACATATATATTTTCTGGTTTCTTTTTTCTGGAGAACACTGACTATTACAGAGAGATATTATTAGTCTCATTATTTACAAGAAAAAATTCAGCCTCACATGTCAAGAAACTGGCCTCAGGTCTTGACTGGCAGCAGGTGTTAGAATGGGCATCAGAGCCAGGTGTCCACGGCGCCTGGTCAGGGCTCTTTCTCTGCACACTCTCTCCTGGGTAAACTGATCCCTGTCAATGATTTCATTAGAGCCAGCGTGTCTGAAAGGAACACAGGGGACAGCATCCTGATTTTGAAGGAAGGCGTCTCTCTTCGTGAAAATGCGTTCTAGCGCAGAGTTATAAACGTGGGGCTTAAGAGGGAGACAGAGCAGGGTTTGAGTCCCACTTCTGCATCATCCTCGGAGCTATTTGATTTGGTCAAGTTATTTCACTCAAGGGCAAATTCCTCATCTTTAAAATGAGAACAGTGATTGAATTTGCCTGTTATGTTTTTCTCCGATGATTAATTGAAATTTTTAAAATGAAAGACTTTTATTTGGCATATAGTGAATTGTCAATAAATGATGGCATATTTTTTTCTGAGTCTTCTGCCTGGAGCAGAACTGAACTGTGTTTGTGCATTAATGTACTCAGTGCTCATACTTCTGTAATGGACCTGCCCTCATGTGACAGGTGGTTTCCATAGAAACAGTCAAATGTTTAAGGTAAATGTTATGCATTTAATAATGACCTTAAAACTCTCAAAGACATGAGGCATATTTTCATTTTCTATTTATGTGATACAATACCTTGTCCAAAGTAAGGGACCAAATATTTTTGCTGAATAAAAGGATCTAAAGAATAAGAAACCATTATTTGTGTGCCTTTCCATCCTGGTAATTGTATCACGCACAGGAAGACGCACATTTCTTTGCAAATATCCCATTCCTCTGCTGTGCAGCTGGGAAGGCAGATCTGGAAACCTCCCTACTCACACAGGCCCCATGAAAGATAACACATCACTAAGGTCCGTACAGCAGCTACAGTGCAGAATATGAAGTCTTTTTTTTTTTTCTCACAACAAAGGATCAATGGATATGCTTTGTCTTGAAGTCATATGTTCCTTGAAGTTGTCAGAAAACAAGTCATGATGATCACATACAATGCATGACCTTCCCAGTCCTGCTAATCTGGTCCTAGAAAAGGGAATCCACATGAGGGGACAGTTCTGGGGGTGGGGGACCACAGGTGTTGAGGAATAGGCTTGAGTGTAATTCCTTGTTCTGCCAGTTATGAAATATCAGACCCAGGATAGTTACTTCCACTCACATATGTAAATAGGTAAAATAATACTTATTTTGCATTATTTCTGTGAGCATAAAACACATTACATATAGAAGCAGCAGGAATAGTGTCAGGGGAAGGCCTGTCTGATATATGAGGGCCTGAGTTTGTCTGTCTGGCAGCCACCACCGTCGCTGTCACTTCCTGAGCTGGGGCAGGAAGGTTTTTGTTCTGTAGGCTGCTGATCATGCAGGGCTGTGCCAAGCTGCTGGCACAGAAATACAGGGCGGAGTCCACCAGCTCCAGGACACTCATGTTCAGCTCAGAGCTGTAGTTATCCAACTGTTGCCCTTTGAATCGACCTGGGAAGTCTCCTTTTCCATTCTCTTCCCCCCTGTAATACTGAATGAGGAACTGGAGGCCCTGACCCAGGGGCTGTCGGTACCAAGATATAGTGTCATGCCCAGACATAGGGGAACATCTCAGTGTCACCTGCTGTCCTCTTGTTTTAACCAGGTGTCTTGGTGTTTGGGTGACTCCAGAATCCACTGGGCCTGTGAGGGAAGAAGACAGGGGCTGGTGAAGAAACACAGGAGGGAGCCGGATGGTGCCTTGGATTTAGGCGCTGTCAGGCTTAGAATGGAGATGTCCCGCCTGTACCAAGGACTTACCTGCTCCCAGGAGACAAAGGGCCACACAGCACAGGAGCGTGGAGCTCATGGCACGGTGGGGCAGAACTAGGCAGGTGTCTCCCTGCTCAGATTTCTGGTCCCTAAGAGATGAAGTTCTGGGCATCCCTTCTCTGATTGGAGGTTAGGTGGTGATGTCACGGCTCTGCTGTCATTGTCTCTGCTCCTGCCTGGCTTCCCTTGCCAGGTCCTTGCTCAGCTAATCCAGGAATGCTGCTTTGTCCTGCAAAGCTTCTTCTGTGACAAGTAGGGCTGGACTTGGGTGGTCCAGGCTAGGCTGGCTTTAGGCATCATGCCCATCCCTACAGCTCCTTTGCTGTTCCTTTGAAGCAGGAGTCCCTCCACCTGTCCCTGCGTGGGGCATGCTGGCTGCCTCTTTCCAGTTCCACACCCCTCACTTTCCCTTGCAAGCTCAGAGAGACTCCCTCACCACTGCACAGCTGACGTTCATGGCTCCAGGCTGGACCAGCACAACTGTGAATTAGTGTCTCTACTATTAGCCTTCTAGGGTTTCAAAACACCAATCAAGGCTGTTTCTTAACCCTCCTGGTCCCAGACAGTTGGCTTTGCCCCAGAAACTTTTGGAGCTTGGGAGTTCCACAGTGCCCCCGTGTGGTTTATTGGGCGATAACCAGATTTTGTCTTTGCCATGAAGCAAGATTCCTGAGTTGTGTTTAAATTAGGAACTATTTCACCAGTGCCTACTGCACTGTTTCTGTTTTCTTTTGTTTTATTTCTAGAGGGACAAAACACATACACACACACAGAACCCTAGACCTAGCTGATTTGGGATTTTGCATTGAAAGAGGAAAAGAAAAGGTAGTCATGGAGGAAATACTTTGCCTTTGAGAAGATTCTGATGAACAAGTTTGGGCAAACCTGACCTATGTTAGATGGGGTTGCTAAAGAGTTGCCGTGGCAGGGACTACACAGAGACAGCCTGTCTTTCTCCCTGCAGATGGACTTCCAAGGATTATGAGATGGTCAATAATTAACTGAAGTCGTTTTTCCTTTGATGATCCCAGACAGCTTGCTCATGGCACACCCTTCACACAGGCTTCTGTGCATGGTGACCTCTAACCAGTTTGCCCCATAAAGAAAATAATACTCACTGTTCCCAAATTGCTAGAGAATTTATTTCCTTTTCTTCTATCCTCTTTCTTTTATAAATCCTCTTTTTGCCTCTGTTCTTTGATAAAAACATAATGCCCGTTTCCCCATATATGAATGAACATGTGTGTAAATAAATGTTTATATATCTCTAAGTTTTTCTTTGATTCCCAAGTAGGAAAGAAAATATTCTTACCCTCTGCACTTAAGATGTTATGAAGGAGAGGCCAGTCTGAATTAATGTAGGATAACAGAATAAACCAGACGACTTGGGAAAATAGAATCTGAGAAAGACTCAGTTCCAGAACCAGTCTCTTCCATTTGTTTCTTCTGACTTAGTTTACTTCCAATCCAAATTTCTTTAAATGTTTACATTTGACTTAATTCTTATTAAATTTTAAATAGTGCATTATATAGAGTGAATATAGATATTTCACTGTCATCTATTTCTTGACTTTCAAAGTCCAAAGGCAAACAGCCCTATCAGATACCACTGAGAAGATGTCCCTGATCTGGCTGCATCTGACGTGATCAGTCACCAGTTGCTGTGCCAATGAGCAATGGTCAGTGACCAGCATGTCTTATAAGATGCCTCCCAAAGGAGGAAAATTCCACCCTGAGTGAATCTCCATGGATATAAACCAGATGAACTTATCTGAAGTCCCGATGGCAATGTTCTGTAACTGAATACTTTTATGAATTTTGCATATCATATCTCTTTAAAACCTTTTGTAACAGCAGCTGATGTGTCTTATGGAGTTTTTGATGGTGGATAAGGAGAAGTTTCTACACAAAATCATAGAAACGTAAACTTGGGTATAAATCATACCAAAGAAAGTGTATTTCTCTGACTAATAATAAGTCATGTTAACCTCATGTGCACTCTGTTATGATGCAATATTGCAAAGTTTTGATGTTAGTATACGACCACACCTCTGCAGAATTCTTTTCAAAAGTTGATAATCCCAGTCTAATCATTATAAAGCGTCAGATAAACCCAATTTTAAGAACATTCTACAAAATATTTGATCGGTAATCTTCAAAAGTGTCAAAACCATTAAAAACAAGGGAAGACTGAGGAACTGTCATGAGTTGGAAGAAACTAAGGAGACATGACATCTAAACAGTGCGTGTTATCCTGGATTATGCCATGGAACAGAAAAGGGGCAGTAGTAGGAAAACAAGGGAAATCTGAGGATAGCCTGTAGTTTAGGAGCACCAATGTGAAATTCTTAGTTTTGACCAATGTGTCCTGGTTATGCATGCTGTTAACTGTAGGGGAAGTTGAGTGAAGGGTATAGAGGAGCTCCACACAATCGTTACGGCTTAGGGAACAGAAATTCTCCAGCTTTGGGTCACCTGAGTCCCTGCCGAGTCAACTCGTAATGTTGCTGTTAATCGTGCTTGCGCCCAGGCTTGAAGTACTTGATAGACCAAGACTCAGCTGCACCTTCTTCTTCTCCTTCCTTCTCTTCCTCCTCCTCCTCCTCCACTCCACTGCTTCCTTAACAACAGGTCGGGTAAGGTAGGCTGAGCAGAACCCCGTAGTACAGAAGTCCCTCCCCCCCAGAGCTGCTCTGATGCTGCTCTGAGGCAGAGGCGCCTTCTTCAGTCTCCTCTGCACACAGCCCCCAACCATGCTGGGGTCACACAGACTCCAGCACAGCTAGTTTCTGTGAGGTAAAAAACACTGAAACTTAACAGTGAAGAGAATGCCAGTTACACATTTATGTACAAAGAGCTAAAGCTGCTTCATTAGTGTCACAGGAAAGTGATACCTACCAAAACTTCCAAACGGATCAGCAAACATTTCGTATTGTGTGATAGGCTGAATAATGACCCCCATTCTCCCACACAAATATATCCACGTCTTCATCTCTGGAACCTGGGAATGTTGCATTATTTGGCAAAAATACACTTTACAGATGTTATTAAGGACCTTGAGATGGGGAGATTATTCCATATTATCTAGGTGGGCCCTAATGCAATTACACATATTCTTATAAGAGTGAGGCAGAGGGAAATTGACACAGATGGATGTGGAAAAACCAATGTGACCTTGGAGACAGAGATTGAAGTGATGCAGCCATAAAGCAAGGAGTCCTGGTAGCTATGAGGGGCTGGAAGAGGCAAGGAACGGATTCTCCCCTCAGTGTTAATTAACCTTGATCACTTGTTTACTGTTTTCATTTCTCTACTGTATTTATTAAAGGCAAACCTCAAAGTCCAGCCTACATTCAAGTGGAGGAGAATTAAGCTCCATTTCCTGGAGGGAAGAATATCAAAGAATGTGTAGACATGGGATAAAACCACTGCGTGAATTAACATTTTGGGGTGATACTTGGTGGCTCTGCAAGTATCCCATTTATTCATTCACTTCAAGTGGTTTTGCCTGCAGCATACGCTACAGCGGTTTTCTGATGGAGGTTTTTCTATTTCCGTCCTTTCCTTCTGCATATATTATTTGGAATTTTTCAATAAGGGAGACTGGGCTCTTCTCTCCTCTTTATCCATTTAATCATTTCATTGTCAGCATGAATTTATTGATTTTCTTTTATTCTTTGAATTATTATCCATTACTATCATTATTTATTGTGTTGCTCAAATAATTCCATCCTTGGTCAGTGGGAGCTCTTTCACATTGGTTCCTGTGTCCTTTTGATTTTTTTACCTTTTTTAATCCCTTCTTGCTCTGTGCTTATCTCATACTTTCCATGCTCGAGTCCTAAAATCAGCTCTACAGGCTTTAATTATAGAATATATTTGGAAACTAAGACCGGGTATGCTAGTTGCTACTGAGCTGTCACTGCCTCTAGGTCCTTTCAGTGGACAGAGCTAGAAAATATATGCATGTACCCTGACCCAATATACACACATACGTGTATTTATGTCTGTATCTATTTAACTATGTATTAAAATAAACTCTACTTCATAATAATTTCTCTAAAGGGATAATCTTGTATCCTGTAAGAAATCTTGAGCTTTGCTCAGGGAATCAATTAAATTACTTAGAAATAGTTTGATCTTCTGAGGTCTTGCTTTTAAGCTGTGCCAGATGGCCCAGATAACACTCAGCTTAAGGCTGATGTTACTTTAATACTGAGGCTAAAAATGTCTTAAAAGTCTGCTTATTGCCCATGAATTGTTTTCCATTCTGCCTGGAAGAAACAGCATTACTCCCAGCCCTCTGTGAGCTCTGGAGATCATTTCCTTTGGTCTTTGTGAGTGGTTCTCTCTCCAACCTCAGGTAGTTTCCTCACACGCATGCAGATTAGAACTCAGCTGAAGAGTCATGGGAAACCCTGTGCAGATCTCCAGAATTCTCTGTGTGCAGCAATCTCCTCTCCAGTTCTCCACCCTATGAAACCCAGCTGCTTTCACCTCCTCGTGTTCCCAACTCTGACTCTGAACTCAGTGAGCTCACCAGGCTCTGCTGTATTCTCCCTCCTGGGCCACAGCCTGGAAATGCCCTCCAGGTGTTGAGGCAGGGTGGTCATAGGGCTCAGCTTGGTTGTGTCCCATCTCTCAGGGATCACTGTCTTTTGTCGCCTGATTTCTATTGTCTCAACAATTGATCGTTTCACATTCCTGTTAATCCATCTTGGCTGGAAGCAGAAATCCACTCCAGAGCCATATTGAATTTCTTAATGTTGGGGTCTCCAAGGGTTTCAATGGTTATAGACCTTTTGGTCAGTTTCAGAGTCCGTGGTTTCCATTCTACAAAGGAGTGTAAAATTTCATTCCACACACATATGAGACAGACTGGAATTTCGATTTCTGTTAACTTTTCCCTTTTACCTTTCACCTGAAGGTCTGACCAAACCTACAGTTTCCTCTCTGCATTTCTGAGTCTTTGGGTTGTAATACTTTCAGTCTATGAGGTCTGTGAACATTTTGAGGCTCCAGGATTAACACAGGAGATGTAACTAGTGTTTTTGTGTCATTTCTTCCGTATGGGCATTAAAACCTCAGCTTTCCCTGCAAGGCCTGTATCTGGTCTGAAACCTCATAGATCATTATAGCTTTAGTTTTCCTTTAATACTCTGCTTATAAGCTCTCTTTTTTCTTCTAACTGATGAATTTCTTTTTCTTTTTACAGTACCTATATATTGTGCTTTTAAAGAAAAATTTTGTAGGCGGGGGTGTTTCAAATTTAAAAAGAAAAGCAGACTGAGACCAGGGTAATCGTCCTCTTTCTGCTCTTCCTCTATTTTCTCTTTCTTCCCAAGTAACCAATGATACATTTTACTACTTTCTCCTTCCTTACATAAACACATAAAAGTGTATATGAACTTAAATAGGGACTTACATTGATTTAATTTTTCTTAAATAATCTTATGTACTATGCACTATTCTGCAAACTCCTTCCCCTTGGACAGTTTATCTTGATCATCCTTAAGAAAGAATAAATAAATATACCTATTTGATTTTCTTTTAACTTCTTTGTGCATGTGAGGTGAAGCATAATAAACATAAATGAAATTAGATCATACATTCCAGGTACATACATTGTTTTAGTGCTTTTGTAGTCATCTAAATGTTAATAACTATGATTGATGAGTGAAACTAAGAACTCAATTAAAAAATTCTTTTAATAAAAGTAGCATTCAACTTCCTATGCTCAAATGGTCTTATAGACCTCAAGACACCTTCCATGGTTATAATAGTGCATGATAAGGGTAAGGAAGATTTTAGATTCTCCGTACCACTAAAGACGCAGAGAGTAGACGATGTTGTTGTTTTTTGTTTTTTTCACAGGTATAAAAATAATTATTATGGTCGAAGAAGAAAAGTAAAGTACAAAATATTAGGGTTCCTAATGGGGTTGAAGAATTGCTGCAGGTAGTGCTAGACATGGAAAGGGAGAAGGTTATGGGAGAGAATAAGATGTTTGAAAGAGT
Organism: Equus przewalskii; assembly: GCF_037783145.1. Taxonomy (NCBI): domain Eukaryota; kingdom Metazoa; phylum Chordata; class Mammalia; order Perissodactyla; family Equidae; genus Equus; species Equus przewalskii. The sequence continues at coordinate 94,922,370 of NC_091834.1, read as the reverse complement.
GTTTTTGGAGTTGGTTCAAATTATTTGTAATTACAAGTCTAGACTGTGAGAGTGGGAGTATCTGAGATGGATTGGAGTAAATGATCACCGGAAGTGAGAAAGTGGAGAAACTGAGAAGCCAAATATCCAGATGTTGGAAACCATCAAAGAAGTTGAGAGTTTTAAGGTAAAAAAGACCAGAAATGGTTTAGAAGCAATAATGAAAGCAAAAGGGATACCAAAATCAATGAGGATGATTCACAGAAACCAGTAATACAACTAATTAATAACTATAAGAAAAACTAAATTCCCTAACACATCCATTTACATTGGGAAGTCAGGATCTGAGCTTGACAAATCTAAGATTATGACAAGTAGCATTGTGGTTATAGGATGGTATTCATGTGATCTTGAATGTCCAGTGATACTTAAAACACAGAGCAATTTAGAGCCAGATGTGTCTGAAGCACGGCTGACTGTATTAAAATCGTACGTGGATGTGGGATGGAGTGGAGTAGCTGTGCAAATTAAAACTGTGAAATTTGAAAATTATCACAATCAGAATTCATTGTAAGTAATGTCTCTGAATTCAGGGACAATCCAGAGGAGAGTCTGTGGTCAAGGATCCCACAAGGAAATGCCCTGAGAAGGCAGGGTGTATGGAACTGGTAGAACTAAATACCTTGGGAGACATCATTGTCGACTCTATGTATTTATGAATCAAGAGGCTGATAGTGGATCCACAGCTTTCTAGGACGGCTGACACAAGCATGCAGACAGCAACAGCCAGTGATGGTAACATTGAAGAGGCAGACCTCCAGTTAGATAAAGGTTAGACAGAATTCAAATATTTCTGAAGACAAGAGTTCAAAAGCATCCAAAGAAAAACTCTCTGAGTCTACCAGGTTTCTATTCTTTTAGTCATTCGCATGCGTGTTATGGATATGACAACGTGGAATGTTACATGTAGTTGAAATCACTGGTATTAAAAATGAATCTCTGGGAATATAAAGAGGTGCAACCACTCCAGAAAATAAATTTGGCACTGTCTTTAAAAAATAAGAATATATTTATGTTGTAGCCCAACAATCTCACTCCTGGGCATAAATTTATCCCAGAGAAACGAGCACTTACATCCACACAGAGTTCTGTAAATGTTAATGTATAGCTGCTTTACTTGTAATTGTAAAAAAAGAAACAGAAACAACCAAAATGTCCTATAATAGGCGAATGGCTAAGGAAACTGTGGCACATCCATGTCATGGAATGCTACTCAGCAATAAAAGAAAAAAAATGAGCTATTGATACATGTAACAACTTGGATGCATCTCAAGAGCCATATGCTGAGTAAAAAAAGTCAGTCTCAAAAGGTCACCTACTGTATGATTCCGTTAATTAACCCTTCTCAAAATGGCAACATTATAGATATAGAGGCTACATTGGTGGTTCACAGGAGTTAAGGAAGGGGTGTGTGTGTGTGTGTGTGTGTGTGTGTCATTACAAAGTGACGAGATTTTGTGGTGCTGCAATAGTTCTGTGACCTGACTGTGGTGGTGGTTATGCGAACCCACATTTGTGATAAAAATAACTTAGAACTGTTGGCACACTTGGTACACATGTCGATTTCCTCGTCTTGATATTTTAGTATAATTATGTAAGATGTAACCATTGGTGGAAACATGATGAAGGGTACCCTGGACCCCTTTGTTCTACTTTGCAACGTCCTGTGAATCTCCTATTTTGAAATGAAAAGTTTAAAAAAACGGACCTTTGGGGGCTGGCCCCGTGGCCGAGTGGTTAAGTTCGCGCGCTCCGCTGCAAGTGGCCCAGTGTTTCGTTGGTTCAAATCCTGGGCGCAGACATGGCACTGCTCATCAAACCACGCTGAGGCAGCGTCCCACATGCCACAACTAGAAGGACCCACAACGAAGAATATACAACTATGTACTGGGGGGCTTTGGGGAGAAAAAGGAAAAATAAAATCTTTAAAAAAAAAAATAAATAAAAAAAAATAAAAAAAAAAACGGACCTTTGAAAATGTGAAAGAAAATGTTTTGTAACAATTAGGAAAACAATTATGGAAAACTCATCATGAAAATGATTAGGATAAACTGGAGAGGGCAGGGGGGTTCTGAGGCTGTAACCATGGCCTGTTCAGCTACTCTGATAATCCTGATGGTGAAGAGGGGACTTCCAACCATAACTCAAGACACTCCAGGTTATATAACGATCACTGTGCAATGCTGCACAGTTTTAAGCTTACTTCATCACTTGAAATCTCAGTGGGTGACATTCACCCTCAGTCTTGGACTCACTCACCCTCTGTGACAATTTGTGAGGAATTCCAAGAACCAGCTCCTGATTGCCTTCCTATAGAAAGTTTCCTAATGTGATCCCTCATTTTATTCTGTTCTCACCTTCCCTGGGGACAGTAAAAAACCAAACCCATGTCCTCATGCTGATAGGGGAGGAGCCTGGAAAGACCGCTACAAGGGCTGGGGGCTGGAGCCAGAAGGGGAAGCCAGGGTTTCTGCACAGGGAGGGGGTGACTCTATAGTGCTGTGGCTAAGCTGCTGGAACAGAGGTACATGGCTGAGTCCCTGGGGTCTGTGCACTGGATCTTCAGAGTGGAGAACAACCTGTCAGGCATCTCAGCTGAGAATCGGTCCTTGGGCATCCCTGTCTCATTGATAACAGCTCGACTGTGAAAGTAAATCAGTAACTCCAGTCCCTTCGCTGAGGTCTGTCTGTATCAGAAAAGAGTGCCATGGCTAGAAATTGGCTAGAAACTGACTCAGAGTTACTGCTTGCCCCATCTCTGTCACCTTGTGCCTGAGTGTCTGAGTGACTCCAATATCTGTGGGCTCTGTGGAAGGGGACAGAGTTTTGGGACAGATAAATGGAATCATAACTGGGAATATCCAAAAATGCAGATTCTTCATTTCTGCAGGCTCACATACTCCCAGGAGACAAAAGGCTACACAGGAGAGGAGCCTGGTGGCCAGGGCCAGTGGGGCAGGAAGATGCTTGACTCCAATGAGGCCCTTGTGGGCAGGAGCGGAGGGGCAGGAGGTTTTAGTCCCTATTGTCTCCACAAGGTGGAGAGTGGCCTGGCAGTGACATTACTCTCAGTCACTGCTGAGAGGACCCCCTTCCAAAGGTGAATATTAATCTTCTGCAAAGATCTACTGGAGTAGGTCAGAACTATTCAGGGATGTGGTTGGTTCATCAGAGACTCCAGCACCTTCATCTGTCTTCACTTCTCTCAGCCCCAGGGCTTTTACCATTCTGCCTTCTCTGCTTATCAAATATCAACCGTTTGCTAGCATTCCAGTTGGGTGTGCCATCAGCACCTCAAATTCTGGACATCAATACATTGCTTTTAAATCTCAAGATCTTTATTACTTCTCTCACTGGCAATCCCTATCACCCGGACACAAAATCAAAATAAGTCCTTGCTGAGTTAGGGCTTTGTCCCAGATCCCTTCTGGATTCATTTTGACTTGGCTACCGTGCTCATTACAAAGCCAGGGAAGAGATAGGATTGTGACGATTGTGTTCCCAGAGAGAGCCAGAGACCAATGTCCCTGTGCTGGGTGATCCCCCAGCCCACAGCACAGTGCCCCTTGTATTTCTGCCTCTCTACCATGTAGGGGGTCACATTTTACTTCTCCGTGGTTAGGCTCAAAATTGGTGTAATCCTTCAGGCATGGCTGTCGATCGTGCAGTGATAAATAAGGACTTTAACTTTCCTCAAAGATCCTCAATAAAGCCTCTCCAATTAATTCTAATCTTCTTCTTATGCCTAGAAAAGCTCTAGAAGGTTCTTCAGTGATTAACACCTGACTCTTTCCCTATGCTAAGGCAACCAGTACTCAAAGATTAACTTTTTCTGTCAGTGGGGATGGACATCTGGAAAATGACCTGGTTCTGGGAGTATGGATAATAATAAGGTTTTTATATAGAGAGAAGATGGAACACATCAGCTCCATGTCTTTGCTGTTGGCACAGAGATTCACTCCTCCAACTTTCCTAAGGGAGTCTGTTCAGATGAGAGAGAGAAACATATGATGAGCTACTTGGAAGTTGTAATCATGAAACTCTCTTAATAGTAGAGAATCAGCAGCACTCACTCCTGGTCCAGTGTTTGCCTGTTTCAGGACAGCAGGTGTGGCCTGTAGATGAAGAAGGCAGAGCTGGATACAAGATTTAGGAGGATCAATAACAGTAGAGACACATAGAAAGCACTCTGAATCAGGGCATAGCATTTCCAGAATGGGGGTTTCTTACTTGTGTACAGGATTCATCTCCTCTAGGATACAAAGCTCATGAAACAGAGAAGATGTGAGTATGTAACAAGTTCAGAACAAGAGTGGGCTGGCTCCTGCCTCAGTGCTCTGATCTTTAGTGGAGAGAAAAATCAGACTCAAAGTCACTCCAGGCCCTGGTAATTTTCTCCGGTGAGGTTACTATATTTGTGCACTTCTCAAGGTTCAGGGTACCTCTGACTTAGAACACAGTCAGGTCTTCCATCTCAGGGCCCTCCCCGAAAAGCCCCTCAACAGCAGTAGGATGGGACCAGCTTAGGTTTAGAGACAGCCTCATTCCACCAGCTTCTCTGAGGTCCCTGACACAGGAGCTGTTTTGCTTTCCTTCTATCAGCACACACAGTTCCACCCAACTAGCTCCTCTCCCTGCTCTACTGTGCAGGCTCCAAGGTACCCCACAGAGCAGAGACAGATGGCCTTGGAGGCTCATTTCCTAAATCCTTTCAGTAACTTAGCCAGAGAGCTGGCTCAGTGATCTACTTTAACTGACAGAACAACAAGGTATTCTTTTCTGTCTTCCACTAGGAAGGGGCTTCCATTATTACACAGGCACAGAGATGTACCCTGCTCTGCCCTCCTGTCCCAGTGAATACCTAGAACATTATCAGGAGGGTCCTGCTCTGATAGAATATTGACCATGATCTGTCAATCTCCCTATGACCCACCAAACACACATCTCTTTGGATTAAGGAGACTTGGGTTGGAAGACAGAGGGGGATGAGAATCATGTGTGCTCTTTTACTTAGCCACTTGTGTGTTTTTCCCACAACACACACAAAAAGTTTAACCGGGACTGTATGGTGCTAGTCTTGTGCATGAGTGGACCCTTTGCACAGCAGCCATCACAGGCTTGCCCCAGATCCCATGCTTGCTATCAGTCCTAACTCACCTGCCTAAGAATAGAGGTCTTTGTGCCCTGATCCTCTTTCTCCAACACTTGTTCAGTGTTTGCAAATTACGTTCATGATTCAGCAACAAAGCCAGAGCTTCTCACTAAGCCCTACTGCCAGGTAGCTCTCTCAGCTCCTTCCAGAGCCACTGAGTGGTATGGGACCAGTGTCTCCTAATGGATAATGTGCAGTCACTAGAAACAAGCCCTGTGTCAAGGCCCAAAGTGAGCTATGCTCTGTTATATCCATACAGGGTCAATGGGAGAGTTATAGTTGTTGATGTTTTAAGGGTTCAAAAATAACAACCCCTCTTTCTAAGAGTGAAAACACGAGAGAGAGAGAGAGAGAAAGAGAAATTGAAGTCAAATAAATTGAAATCCACATGGCAGCTTTAGTGCTGGTAAAGGTGGGACTGAAATGTGTGGTTAGGTGGGCTAGCTAGCATTCCCCTGAAATGAATGTGCAACCCCTGACTACCCTTTTCTCTAGCAGCCAGGCTTCCCTACTGAATAGAGTTGGCTCACTTATTTTACTAAAATTCTGATGCAGGGAACAGACAGCATCTTCCTTACAGGCAGCCAAATACAAAAACAGAAATGGGAGAGTCTGATCTGAGCATGCCCAGTTCCTTTTTCCAAACATCACTAATCAGTGGCCAGTCTGGTGGCATGGTGGTTAAGTTCGTTGAGCTCCACTTTGGGATCCCAGGGCATGCAGGTTCGGATCCAGGGTGAGGACCTATACACTGCTCATCAAGCCATACTGTGGTGGTGTCCCACATACAAAGTAGAGGAAGATTGGCATAGATATTAGCTCAGCAACAATTTTCCTCAAGCAAAAAGAGGAGGATTGGCTACAGATGTTAGCTCAGGACCAATCTTCCTTAGGAAAAAAAAAGTCGCTAATCAGATAATTCAGTTTTCTGACCACAGAGAAGAGTGAGGAAAAGGAGAGGACCAGGAACATTGCTCAAGAGCACTCCCCACAAAGGAGAGTGGGAATAAGTGTTCCCAATCATAAGGGCTGGACCTAGGAGAGACCAATCTAAGTCATCAATTTTTCTTCATCAATTCTCCCTTTTTTCTCAAATCTGGAATGTTGCAGGTCTTAAGAAGTATTTATTTCCATTGCTATTTATTTCTAGCTTTTTACTTCTATTTATCAAAAATGGTACGTATCAAATCATTTTTTTCCCTCTGTTATTACCTAATCTTTAAGAAAGGTTTAGTAGAATTTTCAAACGTTTAAAATGCTTTTAAAATTCATCTTGTTCCTTCTTAAACACAGAGTCAGCAATAATGACTGGACTTGAATATCTTCTTTAATTTTATGTAAAATGGTACCATATTGGAATTATACTTTTAAAATTTGTTTTAAATATTTATCTATTTTATCCAAGTAGATTTAGTTTAATCACATGTTGGGTGGTATAAAATAATTGGATGAATTTCCAATAATTTATTTTTCTATTCTCTTACTGATATATTTTTAAATTGAATCCAATTTTTCTTTTACAAATCATGCTCCTATTGATATTCCAGTATATGTCCCTTTGTGAAATGTACTGGAAGGAAATTTATGAATAAGAGTGGAGTTCCTGAGTCATAAAATTTGCGTTGTCAATTTTGTTAGATACTACTAGATAACTTGGCAAAGATTTTGTAGCACTTTGCACTCTGACCAGCAATTTATGAAAATTACTGTTTCTCTTCATTCTAACCAACTCAATATTATCATGTTTCTGAATTTATCTATCATAAAGGATTGGAAATGGAATAGTTATTATCATTTGCCTTTTACTGATGTTAATGATTTTGAGCATCCTTTCACATGTTTATTGAACATTCAGCATTGCTCATCTATGAATTGCATATTTATACTCTCCACTGTTTTCCTTTTCTATTAATGTATTTTGGTTACAATTTCGCATAGTTAGAGTAGACTTAAACTTCCCTAATAAACTTCAAAATGGTTGCTCAAACACAATGGAAGCTTATTTCTCATGGGAGAGTCTGGTCTTCAGTTGGCAGGGGACTCTCACATGTTGATTGGGGAGCATGAGAAGACCAGTCCCAGCACCAAGGGCTCCATGTGATGAGAAATACCAGTCACCTCTCTGGCTGTCGTTACCCCTCATTGTTCTGGCTTTGCACCTCTCTTTTCCTCATACCTGAGAATTTTCCTGTTTTGAGATATCCTATGCATTGGAAGAATATTTTATAAATTACCATGGGAGTAATTGAAACTCTGAGAGACAAAGTTGTACACAACACAAAGCTAGGCATCACGCCCCTGCCCTCCCTCCAGTCCCACCTTGTTGAATTGCTGGTGAGAAGGACTTGCTCTCTTTCCTTTCCCAGCTTTCTCCCTGCTCATATGAATTCATATTTAAAAAGATATATGTGAAAGACATGTTTTTTGTTTATACCTAAGTGGAATCATTCTCTATGCATTATCTTGCAATTTCTAAAATTTGACAAAATATATAAACAGTCCTATAAGTCAGTAGATGTAAATCTATCTCTATTTATTGACCTTCTTTATTTATTCATATATATATATATATTTACATAATGAGATCACATCATATATTTTGTGCTGAATTGTTCTTGTATTGTTACAAAGTTCCTGATATTTAATAAAATGACATCAACAGACCAGTTCAGAGGAAATGGATTCTTATAGGTAAAAAGTATCGTATTTACCTATACATTTACCTGTACACACCTGGAGGCCCAATGGAATGCTCTTCTATTAGTAGCAGAGAATTCCTGTCCATGATGAGGATGTGGCCTGATCACTGTAGGAATGCCGTCGGTTCCTTCACTAAAAGCACCTTTCTCATTCCTAGGTGGGCAGAGGCAACTGGATTTAACCAGTGTTGATATTATGGCCTTAAATCATGAACTCTGACTTAGACAGTGTGATAATTAAGAACATGGGAGTTTAAAAGCTGTTGGAGGGACCTGTCCAGTGGTGCAGTGGTTAAGTTCGGTGCATTCTGCTTCCATGGCCTAGGGTTCCCAGGTTCAGATCCTGGGAGTGGACCTACACCACTCATCAAGCCATGCTGTGGCAGCATCCCACATACAAAATAGAGAAAGAGGGGCACAGATGTTAGCTCAGGACCACTCTTCCTCAAACAAAAAGAGGAGGATTGGCAATAGGTGTTAGCTCAGGGCCAATCTTCCTCACCAAAGAAAACAAAAATAAAAAAGCTGTTGGATACATGGACAGAGGTTCAGCAGGTAGAAGAATTGTAGGGGTAGTCGTCCCAGATTTAATGAGATGGAAAGAAGGGAGGAAGTGGTAGGGAGGTTAGGACGATGGGATGGAGATTTTGGAAAGAACTTATTTGCTGTTCATTACATGGTCTGTAATCATGGAAGTTCAGCTGAAAAGGATTGGAGGGGAAAAAAATCATCAGAAGGGTGGAGGTCAAGAAACTGAGAAGCCAAATCAACATATAATTGTCTATGATGAAGCCACCAAGAACGATGACAAGATTACTCATGGAGAGAAGAAGTGAATGAGAAGGAGAGATCTGATGGTAAAGAAGCAAGCGCAACAATAAAGGGTAATATTCTAATGGCCAATGTAAAGAACTGGGTTTTAAAGCAGGAGAGGAAAATAATCTGGAAGCAGCAGGAAGAGCCAAGAGGACAAAGAATACACTGAAATCAGACATATGAGCACATTATATCTCTTGGTGAACATACAATAGAAATTGAATTTCATTCTTCACTGTTTCCCTCTTAAATATCAAGGCCCCTGAATGGCAAAAAGTAGGGCAACGACAAGTGGAATTCGCTTTAGGACAGAACTCCAGGAGACCTGAATTGCCTTGGGCACTCAAAATCCAGACATCTTTTAACCTGCTGCCAAAGATGCTCTCATGGGGGCTGAAAAGGGATCAGTGCATAAAATAAGACCACTGAAGAGTGTAATTATGACCACTCAGAATGGATTGTAGGTGTTATATGGAAAAATATGGCATAAATCAGGAAAAATTATAGATTTGGGTGTTAAGGACAATGATCAGGGAGAAAGAGGGTGCAATTAGATGGGACAGATCTACACACTTTTAGATAGCCATCTGAGCTCACATAGACAGTGTGGCATCCCTGTTCATTGTTCCAGAGCAGGCAGCAGAGGAGTCTCCATCAGCATCCTGTGAGCCCACACTAGCCTTCAGCTGCTCTGGCCTGTGCTGTCTGTTCTCAGTCAGGCCTGGGCTCTCCTAAGGCAGGGCAGAAACAAGAGACAGGCCAAGTTCGAGAAGTGGCAGCTGTATCTAACGTATTAAACTGTCTGATTTACCTACATTTGAGATACTCTTTGAGTGTAACGAAAAACTCCAAATAAATGTTAAGATGAAATTAACATTATAAAGGCATGTCCACAATCATAGTAAAGTGGATTCTGTTACAATCAGGAAAATTGTGGTGGGGACATTCTGTGAATAGCTAGAGTGAGAAGAGAAAGGAGAGAGCTGAGCAGCCATAGTCAGGTCTCCCTCCATTCAGATGGGGATGGCAAATGCGGGAAGGCAGGAAATTCCCCAGTGAGGGTCATTAAGGTGGATCTTGCCTGTGTGGTGGGTTTCGAGCCTATAGACAATTTGTGAGGAATCCCTGAAACCCATTTCTTACAGTATTTTCTACACAGGATTTTCTTGGTTGATCCCTTATCATTTTCTGTCCTTGTCATACACCAAGACCACTCATTTTTCTTGGTGACAGAAGAGCAGGGAAGACTTGTAGTCAGGAAGACTGAGGATGGAGCGAGAAGGGGAAGCACAGGGAGGGGTGGCTGCAGCGCTGCGGCTAAGCTGGCACAGAGGTACAGAACTGAGTCCCTAGGTTCCATTTGATTCCAAATGATTCCATTTGGAAGCTCATATTTGCAGTGAAAGACCCCTCTGAATTTATTTATCCCTGAGCTCTATTGACTTCTCAAAGCCCATAGCATAGAATCACCCACACTTTTTTATCCCCATCGTGAAATAAGCAGAGGAATTCCTTATTCCTGAATATTTGCAAATAAAATACTCTAGAGTTTATTTAAATCTCTCCCCCTAGAAAAGCTCAGTGTTCTTTATCGTTCACACCTGGCCTTTTCCCCAGACAAGGGGCCTGATGCCACAAGCCCACTCTCTCTCGGGGTTGAGGTTATGGAGAGCTGAGAGAAGCCTCTACTTCTTGGGTTGGTCAACTAAGTTATTTGTTAACCAAGAAGGACCCGTTCAAGCTCATATTTTGTGGTTATACAGAGACGTATGGCTGAGTTCCCTGGACCTGAGGAGCACGTGCCAAGTTTAAAGAGCGGGAAGATTGCAGGCTGGATTGTGTGGCCTGAGGCACCTGTTTCTCTTTGGGGTCTATCCTCTTGATTTCTGTTGGACCCAGAATGTGAAACTGTGGCCATTATTCTGTTTTCAAAAATATGATTGTTCCTTCCACATTACCAGGTACCCAGCGTGGTGGGCAAAATGATGGCTCCCCAAAGATGTCCACGTCTAATCCTGGAATCGTGGACATGTTATACTATGAAACAAGGGGGAATTAAGGTTCCAAATGGAATTAAGGTTGGTAATCAGCTGACCTTAACACAGAGAGAGTAGCCTGGATTTTCCAGATGGGCCCAGTGTAATCACAGGTCCTAAAATGAGGAAGAAAGAGGAAGAGGAGGCAGAGTCAGAGGATGCAGCATGGAAAAAGACTCCACCGGTCACTCTTGGCTTTGAAGATGGGACAGGGCCATGAGCCAAGGAATCCTGGTGGCCTGTAGAAGCTGAAAAAGGCGAGTAAACACATTAGAGCCTCCAGAAGGAACACGGCCCTTGCTGATACCTTCATTTTAACCCAGTTAGATCCATTTTGGACTTCTGACCTTCGAAACTATAAGATAATAAATCTGTATGTTTTCAAGCCACAGAATGTGTGGTAATTTGTTAGCACAGCAATAGGGATCTAATAAATCACGGTATCCATGGGACCTCGGGTGAGAGAGGCAGTAGCTAGATACAAGGTCCGGGGGGAGAGATGCACAATCTGTAGGAAGAACTTGAATCAGGCCAAGGGAAGCCCAGGCAGGAAACTTCTTATCTTTGCCCAGACCTCCTCTGCTTCCAAGGGACACAGGGGAGTCTGGAGTGAATGACAAAGTCAGAACTACACTGTGGCATCTTCCTGCTGAGAGAAAAATTTCCTGGGGAGAAATTCTGTTATCCTGGTCGACCCCAGTCCCTGCCTGATGAGTGGGTTGAGGTGGTGTCCCTGTTACTGTCAGCTCCCCGGGGCCAGTCTCCCTCTGATGTGGTCCAGGGAAGCACCAGCACTTCTCCTGCTCTACACGCCACAGCTCAACACAGCAGGGGGGCTGGCCTAGGTCAGACTCGCTAAGGCCCCTCTGACACTCAAACTGTTTCTCCGCTTTTCCCAGCCCAGAACGTGAAGCTTCCCCAGCCCAGCTTCTTGTGCCACCACATCTGAAGCAAAGTGGGAGCAATGCCCACTGCTAGCACACCTGCCATTCAGAACTTGATTCAGAGCAAAACCCATATCCACAACGATAGAAGGAGAAGGGTTGGTCTCTGATTGCTTCATTATCAGCCATCATTCAAGACATCTGCAACTCCCTAGATCTAAACCCAACCCCATGGTTTCCCCTAATCCTCTCCTTCCAGGGAGCTCTCTCAGTCTCTCCACATGGACTCTAGATGGCAATGCAGTCACAGTGCCTCCTAGTGGCCAGTGGGCAGAAACAGCACAAATGTGCTCTCTTGCCAGGAGCTGAGGGAAATTCTGCTTTGTTTCACTGAGTACAGGGGATATGGGTATTATGATTTGTTGGTGCTAGAGGGCCAATAAATAATATTGTCTTATTATGACCTAAAATGGAACCACCTGAGAGTTAGACATTGGAGTCAGACAGAGATGAAAATGTCAGTTTTAATATTAGTAAATAACAGAGCTCAGATGTGAACCCAAACGGGCTGGCTAACACTACACTGAGTCAGAATTTAACTCATTTACTCTCCCCCGCAAACTACAGGCTGACCCTGTATGGACAAGAAAGTTCTCCACTAATCTTAGTGAATGTTGAGAAAACACAGAAGAATCTCTTTCTTCTCTAGGTAGCCAGAAAGAAGGCAAGGAAATAAAGAGAAACTAAAGTAAGATGAAGAGATAAAATAGTTTATTTCCATTCTCATAGAGAAGTCTTGGCAAGGAACAGAAAGATTAGAACAGGAGGATTACTTTAGGGAAATCCCCAAAATGGGGACTGTGGCATAAAGTGTTGCCCCAGGAGACTGGGTTTAAATGGGAAATGATGGTCACATGTCAATTATTCTCCTCAATGCCAACCACTCCTCCTTGGGTAGACTCATAAAAAAACCAGCACAGATGTGTCACAATGTGTCACGACAGCAATTAAAAGAATTCCAAGTCCACATTGTACTGTCTGACCCAGTCTCAGTATTCACTCCCTATTTATTTTCCATCTTGCCACATGGCCCAATGGAACATTCAAGGTTATAGAATAAAAGTAAAAAAGAACATAAAATGACAAAAACAAATAGATGTTTCAATTTGATTATAAATATCCTTTAGGTTTTTAAAAAATTATTCGTTTGAAATTACAGTGTAACATCTCTATGCCATTTAAATTAAATACCCAATAAATCACAGACTAACAATCTAACATTAGTTTTTATTTAAAATTCCAAATAAAATGCTTTTAACCTTAATCCTGGTAATTACAGATGCAAGCACCCACATCAGCTTTTCTGCTTTTATCTGACTAGTTGGGTAAAATAACAACATCAGACACTTATACTAATTAATATCCTGAATTGTAATGAGGGATGCTAGGCTGGGATCCTGGGGAGGGGGAGCCCCCAGGGAGGGGAGCTCAGCAGTCCCTTTGCCTTTGGGGGCATCTGCCTGCCCTGACTCAGCCCCCACGAGCTGACTCACAGGCCAGGGGGACTAAAGTCACAGCAAATGTGGAGCACTGATGAACTCAGTGTACAGAAGAGCTGGAGGGAGAGCTGTTCTCTAAGGGACACAGGACAGCTCATGCCTGGAATTCTGATTCAGGTGGCCCCAGACTGTTGATACCCTCGTGCACATGGCAGAAGCAAAATAAAATTCTCTCTGGAGGAAGGTCCGTGTCCATCCTAGACAAAAATTATTTCTACAAATCTGGTGTCTGACACAAAGTCAAAGATAATCGGATTCGTAAGGAAAAATGCAAACACCATGATTGAGAAGCACAGAGAAAGCAAATCAACAAAAATAGCCACATAGAGATTTCAGATGTGAAAATGATCAGACAGACTGAAACAGCTATGTTCATATATTTAAAGAGAAAAAGGATAATCTTGGAAGATGTTATTAGAGAATTAATAACTATAAAATGTGACCTAGCAGGTTGGAGAAAGAACCAAATAAAAATTCTGGCAAGGAGATGGTGGGCAGCTGTGTTCATCACTGACTGAGGTTTTGTCAGACAAGTGAATTGGGTAGAGGTACGGGCAGAGGAGTTGAGGGGACAGACAATGAGTGAGTAGACATATGATTTGCAGTCTCAGTTGGATCAGGAGGGAAATGAAGCTCGCAGGGCCGGGGGGCAGTGACAGTGCCTTCAGGGGAATCTCAGTGAGCTGCTTTCTAAATAGTTCCCACCAATGCTTCAGAATGGCTTCTAGTGTCATCTCAGAGAATCCAGACAGAAGGTAGAGAAGAGGATATGGACCTCATCACAAAGGGTGTGTTATCAGAGGGGCATGTGGATCAGGAGCAATTGGTTGTTCCAGAAGATCTTACTAAGAAATATTTGAATGCACTAAGGAACTATTTTAAGTCACTAAGGCAGACAGCGGGAAATGTCCTCAAGAGCCTCTGCGCTGGCTGGCTCAGCCTAGAGATGGTATTGAGCTGCACTAGCTATGCTGGAGAGTTAGACCTCTCTGGAGAAGGTAGAATTAGTTTTGAGCTAATATTTGGGACTGGTTGCAAGGATATCCATCTGTGTGTATCTCTTTGAAGCTGGAAAAGGACTGAATAAAATAGCTGAAAGTATCATAATCATCATCAACATTATTTTTATTAATTCATTTCTATGAAAACAGGAAAAAAATGTTTTCCAAACACAAACTATGTGTTGAGACTTTGATGCAGGAAACTTCCTGAGGGAGAGCAGAGAAGAAGCTTGAGAGTGAAGGATATCAATTCAAATTGTTTAGACGGTGATACAACCACAGAGGGAGAGCCCGCTGTTCACTACTCTCATATCATCACTATCTGCATTATTAAAGTTTATTGAACATGTTTCATTATGGCATATTTTTACGGGCGAACAACCATCACTAGCTCCTGAGGGCTGAGTCTGTGATCAGTCACTTTGCGTTTTGCATCTTTGAGTTGTCACCAAGAAGTGCTTCAAATCCCCAAGTCATAATTATTTTCAAACAACATTTTCAGCCCTGCTGTTTCAAGAAATATTCATGCCCTCCCTTTATGTGTATCACAGCATATCTCCGCAAACCCACTCTTTCCCTTGATCATGAAGAATAAGGGACGGCCTCTGTTTAGAGCTGCTGTGAGCCGAATAGAGAGAGGAGCATGATGCCATGATGTTTTGGGCGCAGGAAGGAAGTGACTCTGCAAGGCTGTGGCTATGCTGCTGGCACAGAAATACACAGCCAAGTCCCCAGCTCTCCAGGCTGGATCTGCAGAGCAGAGTCTCCTCCTTCAGGCCTCTCTGCAGAAAATCAACTCTTAGGCAACTGTCAATGCAAATAATTCATAACCAATCTATAAATCAAAAAGGGGCTGAGTTTATTATGTGCCAGATCTGAGGACTAGCCTAGCCTGGGCCCGTCCTTCCCAAAGGAAGGAAGGGCACTAAAGAAGGGGGGGTGTACAAAGTAGTTATATACTGTCTTGGAACAAAGAGCATTCATCACATATGATGTGAATGTCCCCTTTACAACAGTCACGAGATTGCCTAGCCAGCCAGCACAGCACAGCTATTCACACAGTGTGCTATTCACACAGTAGGTAGCAGGTCTGTTGTCTCCATGGACACAGCAGGGTAGCAGATCTGTTTTCTTGAGCTGAGTGGTCACAGGGTGAGCACAGTAATCAATCTCTAGTCTGGGGAGAGATGCTTATTTTTAAGGAAAGGCCAATGTGGGGGAAGTTGCATCTTTATCTTAAGGCCATTTGTTCTTGTCTTTGGGACATAGCAAATGCTTAAAGCAGACATACAATGCATGCTCAATGGCCACATCAGACCCTTTTGGACAAAACAAGGTCAGGCCGAATTAGATTTACACAAAATGGCTTCCTCATATGCTCCAATATCCTATCACTTGCCGTTTGTTTATCACAACTGTGAATCATCTACTACGGCCTCATCCTCAAAGCTAATCAGAAGCTCTAGGCCTTGGACCAAGGTCTGCCTGTACCAGTAAAGGGCACTGGCACCATAGTCAGAAATAGGATCACATCGCAAAGCCCCAGCCTGTCTTTTTTCTGTGATCCTGTGTCTGGCGGATTGGGTGACAACACCTTCTGTGAGTTCCATGTGGTAAAAAGACAGAATTTGAAAATGGAAAAAAGGAAATGATTGGAATAATCACTGGAAAGATAAAATGCAGAGATCTTGGTGTCATTAGGACTCACCTGCCCCCGAGAAACAGAGGGTCTCTTCTTTATCCTGTGCAGAGAAGAGCTTACACAGTAGGCCAGAGACTGTTGTGCTTAGAGAACCCTGCCAGCAAGACTGGCCTTCTGCTGGGATGGGGGAATTTGGTGGTAACCAGCTGCCTTGACTGATAGAAACTTCTCCTAAGGGAGAAAGGTGCCTCATTGTGCCTAGACTGTTGGTGCAAACATCACAGTTTGTGCTGAACCCCAGATTTCCTTCCAGGGGCTAGATTTTTAGTAGGTGACAGGCAGTGGGTGTCTGTGTGATCAAGTCTCGATAAAAAATAGGCACTGAGACCCTAATGGCTCTGTTGGCAGAAACATTGCACACATGTTGCTACATTTCTGTCGCTCAGGAAAGTGTGAGCTCCCTGTGAACCCTTCTAGAAGGAAAAGAGCACGAGGAGGCCTGCATTTGGATTCCATCAGACCACCTGTGTCTTTTTCCCTTATGATCTGCCACTGAGTATTTACTGTGTCACCCCAGAAAGCCCCTGCCTCCACAGAAGTCACAGAGGTCCTGCCAGCATGGGGGCCTTCCAGCAGTGGGCAATATGACCCTCAGTGCTGAAGTCCAACCCTAAGCCAGTCTCAGCCTGACCGGAGGTCACCCCAACAGACTAAGCTTGCTGCTTCTCTCTTCTTCAACTCTCTGTTTTTGCTTACGGAAAGGAAAATGCGTCTTTAGTTGAGGTACCTGAAGATTCCCTTGATAATCTCTTGTCACTAATAAATCTTAGCCATGACTATAACTATATGCCATATCCCATGAGTCCTTCTCGAGAATCTCCAAACACGCGAGTACAGTGGGGACCCACAACACCGTGTCACAGGGTGGTTTTAAGGGCAAGGCTTGCAACTGGCTTGCATAATTTTTACTGACATCCCATTGTCAGAACCTAGTCGTAGGTTCCCAACCCTCCAACTAAAGGTGAAACTGGGAATCCCAGAGGAGCCATAGGGGTTGGGTGGAGCAGCAATGGTCTCTGTCACACTGATTCTTTACCATTTGTCTGCATTCATCCCATCTTTTCCAAGTCCATGACTTATGTTTCATTTTTTATGGTATGTATTGCTGTACAAGAGTTTAACTTAACACAACTGAAATTTTAAATATTTTTTTTCTTTGTGGTTTGTGTTCTTTTGTGTCTCCACTAAGAAAAAACAAATCCTTCCTCAAATGAATGCCTAAAAATATTTTTCTTAAATTCTTTTAGCAAAACTTAAGCTGTGCTTTTCACAATTAAGAATAAGTATGTCTGAAATATATTTTAATGCAAGAATAAAGTAGAGATCTAGAAATAAGAGGGAGGGAACTATGTCCACTGAGGAAGAAATAGCCTATGAAACAGACCCCTAGGGTGGGAAAGAATATGGCGCATATGAGGAACTAACTAAATGTAGATGAGTGTGGCTGGAGCAGAGAGAGCCAGGGGAACTTGTGCAAGATGGTGGTGAAGAGACAGGTGGAGGGCAAACATTATAGGACCTTGTAGGGCTATTGCCTCAGAGGAGAAAGGCTGCCAGGAGCAGAGACCACATGAGTGAAGGATCATGACCACAAGCTGAGGGTGGTAGAGGGTGAGGAAGGAGTGGATGAGGAAGTCACTGAAGCCCATAGAGGAGGGAAGAATGTGGAGGTCTTAGATTATCAAGGGAATCTTCACATACCTCAACTAAAGATGCATTTTCCTTTCTGTAAGCAAAAACAGAGACCTACAGAAGAGAGAACCAGCAAGCAAAGGATGTTGGGGTGACCTCTGGTCATGCTGACTGTGGCTTAGGGTTAGACTTCAGTGCTGAGGGTGATATTGCCCTCTGCTGGAAGGCTCCAATGCTGACTAAAGCTCTGTGACTCCTGTGGAGACAGGGGCTTCCTGGGATTTGGGTCAGCCCTCATGAGTGCAGGGCACCCTCAGTCTTTCTTACTACACTTTCTGTACAGAGAGGAGGTGGCCATGCAATGCTGTGGAGTAACTGCTGGCACAGAAGTACACAGATGTCTGGGAGGGAGTAGCGGACTCCAGTGTGAGGGAGAAGTTCTCTGTACTTGATCTGGAGACGCTGTACCCATCATGGACTTCTCCTTTGTCAGTGCTGCCAATACCATTTGAATAATGGATCAGCCTCAGCCCATGTCCCCGGTCTTGTCAATACCAGCACATGTAGTCATGGTTCTGAGTCTGGTGACATGTTAGAGTCACCATCTTCCCTGTGCCTGTGATCTTGTGTGGGCTCTGAGTGATTCCAGCACCGGCATCCACCTGTCCTGTAATAGAGAGGGACAGAGCATGATGTTGTCATCCCAAGAGGAAGGCTTGCACTGAGGTCTTGGGAATTCAGAGAAGGAAGCCCACCTGTGACCAGTACTCACCTGTCCACAGGAAACAAAGAGCCACACAGCAGAAGAGCCTGGTGTACATTTCAGACTCAGGGCAGAATTGTGTGTCTTTCAGCTCTGTTTTGTTGAAACAGAACTTGGGCTCTCAGTGACTCGATGATGGCAACATCCCTAACAAACGCCTGGGCTGCAGAGCTAACCTGCCATGCCCCTTGCCCACAGACACAGATCAATTATTTACATAAATACACAATTGAATGTGTAATGGAATGGAATAACTTGTAAGTCTGTCTTTTGAAGAAATCTTATATGTGCTTTTCCTGTGACCTTTAGTAAGGAAAGTTGTTCCTCTATACATATTTTATTCCCATAACAATACAGTTCCTTATTTGTATACTGTTATAATTTTTCATACTATTTCTGTTGACTAAGAAACATTCTCATGGCAGTCCTGGTACTTTTGTGACTTCTCTGCTCAAAATTTGCCTCCAAATGCCTTTTACTAGTTTTTCTCTTTGCCTAGCTCTGGATGTCAGCCTACAGTGATCTCCTTATTTAAAACAATCATTTGATGTCTCAAAAGTTTTCAGTCTCAAGATCAAGGTTCTTGAAATCTGAAGAATTGTTTACATCGTCTCACAATTCACTGACTGATAGAAGCCCTGCCATCTGTGCTCAGGACTCTGTTCTCATGGGCCAGATTCCTCCCGTGTTCCAGGTGAGGCCACTGAGGACTGGACCGCTTTAGCCCCATTACTGTGCTTTCTGTAAAAACAGAGGAGGCTTGTTAGCAATGTGGATGAAATATTCTCCTAAAGCAACACCTGTCAGATGCCTCCAGGATCACTGGGAAACGTTCTGTCTCCATTCACAAGGTCTCACACCCACCAAATGGGAGAACTCTACCTGAACCATAAATTTGCCACAGTGCAAAGCTCACAGCTAGTCAGTCCCAGTGCACACTGCTATTTCATCTGTAGGTCATATTTCAGTGCGAGGCTTCCCCATTTCTGGGACTGCACATCTTGATGTAATCTTCCTGGGTAATTCCTGCAATCATACAACAATGAGAAAGGACATGAAATCAGAAACAAGGAGAGGCTGATGTAGCTCTATGTGGAAAGGCTTGGGTTTGGGTCCTGCCACACCCGGAAAGGGCTTTCCCATCTATGCCAAGGACTCAATTGGTTCCAGAAGACCAAGAGCCACACAGCAAAGGGGACTAATGCCCGTGGCTGGGTCAGTGCAACAAAGGGGAGTTTTTCAGCTAGGACTCACATTCTTTGAGGTAGGGCACCTGGAATCCCAGAGATCCGAGGACTGTTCTGATAATAAAGTATGATCTATCCATACTGTTAGTATTCTTAACATTATCTTAATTTCTTTAGGGAGATAAGCATTAACCAGGAATATCTCTTTTTAAATTTATTTTTAAATTAATTATTAATTATTGAGTCACAAGTTCAGTGTTGCTGAAATACATACCTCATCTCGAAGTTTTCTTTTTGTTTGTTTTTCTTTTGCTATTTTCCAAGAACCTGGAACAGGACCCACACATAGAGGGTAAATTGGCCGTGAAGTCAATGAAGAATAACTTCAGGCCTTCTCACTTCCACAGGACCTTTCCAAGACTTCAAAAGAATTTTCTAATTTCTTGCTCAAGAATCACCCTAAATGTTTATAAGTTTTGGGCTCTACAAAACCTGGATCTACTCTGCACCTGAATTCAATATGTGTTTTTTAAATGAATGAAGAAAGGAATAAATGGTTTTCTGAGTCCAGGTAGACTCTACTTCTGTAAACATAGCACTATGTTATCTATGTTACTCATCTATGCTATTATAAGACTTTTTGAGGGAATGGATGGCAATATGAATGAAAGAAAAATGGCAATCTCTTCCAAAGGGAAGTATCTTCCAATGGTCACATCATTCTATCACTGCCACGGTTTAGGCTGCCCCTGGAGGCAAAATCTGAGACAAAGACTTAGGTGCAAGCAGTTTATTTGGGAAATGATCCCAGGGGGCAGGAGTAAGAGGGCAGGGAGAATGAAACAGGGAAGGGGAAAAGCAGGATGAAGTTGCCGTATTGAAGTTGCGCTGGGGTAACAGATGGATTTCTTGGAAGCTGCTGAGAAGCACATGGAATGCCTTTGGGATTGTCTGCCTGAGTGAAGAAGCTGTAGCCTTTCTCTCCCCAGGAGCGTTAGCACCTGCAGCTCTGGCTGCCCTTGTGTGCAGGCCAAGTGGACTCCTATGACATAGAGAAGCCCCTGGGGCAGAAAGCAGAGGGACTCCTGGCATGTGTGATGGGCTGTGAGTACAAAGTGAATGGATGCAGATTTGGATAACTGTTCCGAAAGCTGAGGCTGAAATCAGAGTTGGGCCAAGCATATGATGGAAGGCACCAGAGGCTCCTCTATGATGGTCTCTGTTCAATTGAAACTGTCCCTCCATCTATCAGATCTTTTGTGTGATCACCAGTTGCTCTGAAGCCACAACTTTCTGGAAGCACCACACTTTCTTGTATATGAGACTTGATATCAAACAGGAAGTGCTGTCACGGCTCACATTTTCATTTTCCCTTAGGAGGCAACACTTTGTAGTTAATTTCACATAATAAATTGTCAGACCACTGTATTTGCATTTCAGACGACTTTGTGTCTGGAACGCAGGTGAGTCAGGCAAAAGTCATCCACGCCTGCCTTTGATTGCAGAATAGCATAGCAAATAATCGTGCTAGACGACAGGTTTGTCAGAGGTAATAAGGAACTAAGATTTCTTGAGCCTACACTTTGTATTACGACATTTGTTTTATTTGCTTGAGTAAAATTTCTGCAACACACATTTTATTGGCCTCAGTTAACAAATGGAAAACTCAGATAAATATTTTCCAAGTCACTAGCCCAAAGTGGGTCAGAACATGAACAGTTGGAGCTCTAACCTCTTCAGCGTGTAGCCTACACATGACAGAGGTTGTACAAATGATGTGTGTCAGTTCCAGGGTTTCTGAAACGGACTTCTGGGTCAGTGTTCCAATTCTCAAGACATCTCCTTCTACCCAAATGCAGAAGGGTGGCTGATAAAGCATGGGGGGAGGTGTCAAGGTGGCCTGTGTCTGACTCCTAGTACCAATTTGTCAGCTGTGTCTCCTTTAGCAAATTATATAGACTCTCTAAAACCAGCTTTTTCTTGTGAAATGTAGATAAATTGTTCTCTCATGTGCTTCTTAAGAAAGTTAATTGAAACACTGTACTTAAGTATATGGCATAGATAAAATGAGGAATAATTAAAGGAATTTTCTACAAGTTCACATAAAATGAGTAGACTTAAAACCATCGTCTGTGTTCACTAATAAACTTGTACCTTCAGGCTGCAAATGTCTACACCATACATTTAATATCTGTGACTGTCAGCTGTTCTCTACAGTTCCCGACCTGGGCAGAAGCAGCAATTCAGACTTTCTGCTGAAAAGTGGTGGACCTGAGAGTAAGAGCAGACTTTGGGGACCTTCCCTCCTCCAGAACTTCCAATAGTTCAGAAGAACTAATTCCCTGTATTAATTCCCATTGTGCTTTAAATTCCTAGAGGGGTTCTGTTTCCTTGGCTGAATCCTCTGATATTCTGGAAATGCCCCTAGTCACTTTGCTCCTGGGGGATATGATGGTCCCACTCTATGTGGAATTATCATGGGACAAACACGTATTCTCTGGCTTGAAGTTATATGTCCTAGAAGTTGGCAGACGATAAGTTATAGAAACACACACCGTGATGGGTGACTTCCCCACTGCAGTTCAACTGGTCTTGAAATGCAAGAGATAGTGCTCTGCTCCATCTTATTGACCAAGGCCTGGGGAACGTGGTGGAATTTTAGAAGAGTGTTGATTTTGGAGGAATGGAGATGTAGGCTTGACTCCTGCCTCTGACACTTTAAATATGAAATATTTGGAAAGTCTGTGTGCAGCTTCCTGTCTATAAAATGGTATACTGAGATATTCCTCAACTATAATGTAGGCACATTGATGTCTATCTTGCATTAAAACACATAAAGTTCACCTACAGTCTATCACACAGTAGGAACTCCTGCCACTTGCTAGAAATTGGAAGGTGATGGCAGAGATGTGAGAATACTCAGTGAATCCGGGGCCTGACTATTCAGGAGTGCTCTGCCTGAGCTCGGCAGGGAAGAGAGAGTGTTAGAGCAGAACTAGAAGCATCCTTGGGACTTGGCCAAGGCCCCCTGCCTCCCCCATCACATGCTCAGCTGGGACAGGAAAGTTTGAGTACAGGGAGCCAGGAACTCAGCAGGGCTGTGCCTGAGCTGCTGGCACAGAGATACCAGGCTGAGTCTTCCAGCTCCAAGGAACTCACGTCCAGCTCAGAGCTATAGTCACTGAACTGTTGAGCTGAGAAGCGATCAGGGATGTTCCCTTTCTCTCTCTGCTCCTTTTCATAATACTCAGTGAGAAACTGGGGGCCCTGCCCAAGAGCCTGCTGGAACCAGTGAACACTGCTGTGTCCAGAGCTGGAGTAGCATTTCAGAACAGTCTTTCCCCCCCGCCTTTGATTAGGTGTCTGGGGGACTGGATGACCACAGCATCTGCTGAACCTCTGGAGAAAGGAGACAGAAGCTGGAGACCTAGTGCAGGAAGGAGGCTGATACTCCAGCAACAGTCAAGGTTTCAAGGGATGCCCCACCTGAGCTCAGGACTCACAAGGCCACATAGCAGAGAAGCTGGCTACCCCTGACGGACTCAGGCAGGACAAGACGGAGCATCTCCCTACTCAGGGCTCTGGCCTCCAGGGTGGAGAGCAGATGTTTTGCTCCTCCCTTTTCTCCCTTTGGAGGGCTTGCCTGTGGTGTCACTCTGATGTTACTGCCCTTGTAGTCTCCCGCAGGTACACTACACCCCCTAGACGGCTCAGCTGATCCAGCTCTTCCCTACTTTGTCTAGCCACCTATTGGGCAGGGGGAGGGGACTATGCTTAGCTAGGCTGGGTAGGGTCCATCACCTCACAGCTTTCTAGTGTCCTCAGAGCAGGTGCTCCTTTCTTTACACCTGGCTTGGATTATCCAGGCTGCCCCACTGAAGCCCCATCACACTCTCCACCAAATGTAGGCTTAAAGAGAGGCCTTTACTCCAAAGATGGGGAAGTTTGTGGCTCCCTGCTGTGGCAAACACACCTGCTTATCAGTTCTTGTGAGAAGACTATGATGAACACTTCCTATGCCAGCACTAACTCTGATTCACCAAATAATCTCCCTGATGCAGGGACCAAGACAAGACTGTCTCTCCCTTAACCCTCTCTCTCCCAGATGCTATCAGCAGCTCACTCAGTGGATCCACAGCGCCCTCACGTGGCCAGTTTTGCAGAAGCCTTATTGATCCTGCCCAAGCAGGCTGGTACTATCTAAGTTAGGCATCAAGATCCCCCAGGACACAGCACAGCTCTTGCTGATTTGATGCTCACCTGTCTCAAGCTCACCCTTAGCATGTGGTCATGAGGGAGGCATGAGGCAAACATTTTCCAAAAAGAAAATAAAAATTCTAAGTCTCATCAATTAGTGTTCTAGGAAGGGATATCAGCCAGTCTTTAGATGCCAGCTGCCCTGGGAAGGAGTTGGGACCTTGGGCAAAGGGCTCTCTGTGACCAAAGGCAATTCCTGGAGAGGGCTGAGGATGGAGCTCTAGCAGCCAGAAAGTCTTCTAAGATCCTGGGAAAATAAACCCATCAGTTCCACGAAGGGGCAAGTGTCTACTTATATATCTTCCTTCTTTAACACCCTGCTCAAGTCTTTTGCTCTTTTCAACAATAGAATTCCTTGTTTTTTTTTATTATTTATTTATAGAAATTCTTCATATTGTGGATACACACCTTTTCTCAGATGTATATCTATTTATAATTTTCCTAATATCTTTTGATGAGCAGAAGTTTGAAAATTTTGATAAAGACCTTTTTAAAGATTAGAACCTTTTTTGTCCGCTCTAAGAAACCTTTGCCTACTCCAAGATCATAAAGAAGATGTGCTGTGTTTTCTCTCTGAAGTTGTACAGATCGCTGTGAATGCTGATCCATCTCGTATGAATTTTTGTTTATGGCGAGGGTCAACTACTTTTTCTGTAAAGGATAGGATAGTGGATATTTTCGGTTTTATGCGCCATCCAGTTTCTGTCCCATCTACTCAGCTCTGCCATCACAGGGCACAAGCAGCCAGAGACAATATGTAAATGAATGAGCATGGCTTGTTCCAATAAAACTTCACTTATGGATACTGAAGTCTGAATTTTGTATAAATTTCATATGTCACAAAATATTATTATTTTTATTTTTTTCAACCATTTAACAATGTGAAAACCACTGTTGGCTTCTGGGCCGCATGTGAACAGGCAGGGGTAGGACCGGGCCCGTGGGTCTTAGTTTGCCGTCTCCTGGATTGTGGGGTGAGACAAGGACTGAGATGCATTGTTTCTCCATATGATACACAGTTTCTCCAGCGCCATTCGTTGAAAAGGCTATTTTTCCCCTCTTTGTGCTACTTTTAGTGTTTGATATAAGGATTACAATATGCATTTTTAACTTATTGTAATCCACTTGCAAAAATTTTCTCTTAACTGTAGGTTTTTCATAAATGCCTTTTATTAGGCAATGAAGTTTCTAAACACTCCTAATTTTCTAAGAGTTTTTATCAGAAGTGGATGTTGGATTTCATCAAATATTTTTTGAGCATCTATAGAGATGATCCTATGATTTTCCTTCTTTTAGTATTTGATTTGGTAAATTACACTGATAGTTTTTGTGTGTTAAACCGACTGCACGTTACTGAGATAAACTCCACTTGGTCATGACATTTTATCCTTTTTAGATGTTGTTGGATTCGACACACTGAATTTTAAAAGGATTATTAATCTGTGTTCACGAGGAATATTGGTCTGCAGTTTTCTTTTCTTGCGATGCGTTTGTCTGATTTGGTCCATAGCAGTGCCGGCCTCAGGATGCACAGGGGATTATTCACATTCTTCAGTTTTCCCCTAAGGATGGCTTTAGTGGCATCCTACCAATTTTGGTGTGCTATCTTTTCATTTTTCTCAAGTTAAAAACACTTCAAATTTCCCTTTTGATTTGTTCTTTGCCCCATGGACTGTTTAGAATACTGTTGTTTAATCCAAATATTTGGGATTTTTCCAGAGATCTTTCTGTTGATTTCTAATTTAGTGCCTCTGTCGTCAAAGAACATGCTTTGCATGACTTGAATTCTTTTAAATGTATTGATATTTTATGCCCAGAGTCTACAGGCCATCCTGGCACAGGTCAGTGTGCCCTGGAAAAGGATGTGTATTCTGTTGCTGTTGGGTGAAGTATTCCATAAATGTCAATTAGGTCAAGTTGGTTGATAATGTTGTTCATGTCTTCTATATCCTTACCAATTTCTTTTATTCCGTCAACTTCTTCAATCAATTACTGAGAGATACTGAAATGTCTGGCTATAATCGTGGGTTTGTGCATTTGTCCTCGAAGTTCTACTTGTTTTCTTCAGTATTTGAAACTCTGATTATAGATGCATAAATCTTTATGATTTCTGTGTCCTCTTGACGGATTGGCCCTTTTATCATTAGAATGTGATCTGCTTTATCCCAGATGATATGCTCTGCTATGAAATTTACTTTGATTGATGTTAATATTGTTGTTCCAGCTGTCTTTTGGTGAGTGTTAGCATAGTCCATCTTTTCCATCCTTTTACTTTTTACATTCTGAGTCTTCTAGGTGCCTATCTGGTAGGTAGCATATAGTTGTTTTTGTTTTTTATTCAATATCTCAATCTATACCTTTTAATTATGGCATTTAGACTGTTTAGATTTGATGTGATTATTAAGCTGGTTACATTCGTGTCTATCATCCTGCCATTTGTTTTCTATTAGTCCCATCTCTGCTTTATTCCTTTTTCTTTCCTTTTGTAATTTCTTGTGGATTAATTGAGCATTTTTGTGATAATTCATTTTAGCTTTTTTGCTGACTAATTAGCTATGACCGTGTTTGGTAATTTCAGTGGGGGCTCCAGGGTTTGTAGTTTACGTCTCCGCTTTCACACAGTCTCCCTTCCAATTGTGTTTACTGCTTCACACAGATCATGAAAACCTTACAGTGTGTGGTATTCATCCATCTGTCCCCTCCCTAACGTGCTATTGTTGTCATACATTTCACATATATTATCAACCCCACACAATGTTGGAATTATTTTGATGCACTTATCCTATAAAGAAATTTAAATGTAAAAAGTTTGTCTCTAATCAGTTACACATTAGACTACTTGAAGTGGTTCCACAGCTCACTGATGCTCTTTTCTTTTCTTTCTGTGTTTCTTTATGAATTGTTTATTTTTCCACCTTCGAGTGCATTCATCTTTTCTTCCGTATTGTTCAAGTTGCTGCTAACTCCATCCATTGTATTTTTCATCACAGAAATGTATTTTTATAGCTAGAAATTTGATTTGGATGTTTTTATATCTTCCCCAACTCTACCTGAGTTTGAACATTTAGAATGTGGTTATTGTAACTGTGTAATATCTTTGTCTGCCAGTTTGTCATTTGGGGATTTGTTTCCATTCATTGATTTTCTCCCCATTATAGATGGTATTTTCTTGCTTCTTTGAATGTCTGTAACTTTTTTTTTTTTAAAGATTGGCACATGAGTTAACATCTGTTGCCAATCTTTTCTTCTTTCCCCCAAAGCCCCCCAGTACATAGTTGTATATTCTAGTTGTGAGTTCCTCTGGTTGTGGCATGTGATGCCACCTCAGCATGACCTGATGAGCGGTGCCATGTTTGTGCCCAGGTCGGAACCAGCAAAACCCACAACCGCTGAAGCGGAGCACGCAAACTTAACCACTCAGCCACGGGGCTAGCCCCTGCATGTCTGTAATTTTTTATTAGATGTCAGACATTGCGTGTTTTACATTTTTGGGCTGCTAGATATTGTTTTATTCTTACTGTATTCTCAGCTTTGCTTTATGATGCAGTTAAGTTACTTGGGAACAAAAAGCAAAAATTACCAGCAGATATTTTTTTTTCTTTAAGAATTTGACGAGCTGATTCTAAAATATATGTGAAAAATACAATGGGTAAACAATCCTTAATAAAATGCAGGAAAGCTTGAAGAATTAGAGTACTGGGTATCAAGAACTATTATAAAGCTCTAATAAATAAAACAGTGTGTTATTAGTGCAAGAACTGACAAAACATACTATGTAACAGAATAGAGATCCAAGAAAACAGACCCACACATATATGACTGATTTATGACAAGAGTGACATTATAGAGTGGCTAGGAAAATATTATCCTTCAACAAATACTATTAGGTTAGTTGGGTAACCACAAGGAAAAATATAACTTGATCCCTTCCTCATTTCATATACAAAGAATTAATCCCATTCCCTTTAAAGACCTAAATTTGAAAGTTTTAAATTATAAATAATTTATAGGTAAATGTAAGAAAACATGGTTATTCTGAAATAGACAAAACTTCCTAAATTAGATACTAAAATACAAAATGTAAACCAAAACAAGAAAAATACAAGGATTTTGGATTAAGAATTTCCGTTTATAAAAAGACATCATTAAGAAAGTGAAAAAGTGAGCCACAGAGTATGTGTGTAGATATGTATATGCATGTGTGTGCATACCAAGTGAAACTCTCATTTACGTCTAACGAGAGTGTAAATTTGTATAACTGCTTTGGAAACCTCAAAGAATTCTAAATGTCAATATAACTGTTGTTCATGTCTTCTTTGAATCATTTCCCTTTAACATCTTCTCAAACAGTATTTTGTTTTATTAAACCTGGCTAAATTTAAATTTCTATTAAAAATAGATGAGAGAAGAAAGAAATTAAACAGAATGAATGCAGGATTGTCAAGAGAAATAAAAAAGTAATATATGGAAATACTTGTGCATTATTGTGGGTAACAATTGCTTGGATAATTGATTTCAATGACAATTCTGACTAAGGATTCTCATTTATTTATTTTGAAGGCTGGTAGCTGCATATGGCCTTAACAGGCTTCTGCATAGGCTAGCTCATACTAGGACATAGTGTGCTCTGAGTTAGTGACACGCCGTAATAGGAGTTTATTATAATGTGCTAAAACTTTGTAGTTTTACAAGAGAATATTTCAGTACACCTGACACTAAACTCTGATAGTTAATCACAATTGTAGAATCTTGAACTGTATAAAGGAATCCTAGAAATTCACGAGCCAAAATTATCGTTACCCAACGTCATCTGTTCCAGTGTGTGGAAGGTTATTTCCTGACCTCCTCCTGTCAGAAGAACAGCAGATCCCAAAGCACTTGTTCCCCTTGATGAGGGAAGAGCAGACAACTCCTTTGTTCAGGATTCTGGGAGCCATGCGGAGAGGTAGCACATGAGGGTTTGTGGAGAGGAAGGAAGGGACGGTGCCACGCTGTGGCTGAGCTGCTGGCACAGATATAGATGACCGAGTCCCCTCGCTCTGTGCGCTGGATCTTCAGAGTGGAGGAGGATCCCTCGGGCCTCTCAGCAGAGAACCGATCATTAGGCATCCCTGATGTGTCTGATGCAAGATCATCCTGAAAGTAAGTCAGAAACTCCAGGCCCTGCTCTGGTGTTTGTTGGTGTCAGAAAAGGTAGGTGTGTCCACAAATTGGATCACATCTGAGTACTACATCCTCTCCACTCTTTGTGATCTGTGCCTGGGGGCCTGAGAGACTCCATCATCATGGGATCTGTGGAGACAGAATATGGGAACAGAATGAGGAAAACAATTGTAATCATCACACACACACTGAAACTGCTTGGTTTTCGGAGGACTCATCTGCTCCCAGGAGACAGAACATCAAGCAGCAGGGGACCCTGGTGCCCATGGCAGGGTCAGGGCAGGAATGGGAGGTTCAGCAGGTCAGGGTCCCTTTGAGCATGCACAGAGGAGGAGGACATCCCTTTGTCCCCACAAGGCAGTTCTCACAGTGACATATTGAAACTCAGCATTACCTGATATTAATTAACTAATTAATTACATCTAAGATGCCAGCAACCTTGAGATGCACCATTCTAGTATGCATCAAGAAAGAAAACAAAATACTGTCACTCATAATCAGAAATGTTAAAATGTGCAAACTTGTGAAACAGAATTAATGAAAAATGCTAATTCAAAGTGGATTGAAATATACACTGATTCTGTTAGGTTCCTTTGTTGTCACCCCTGTGAGTCCAAGTGTTCTGTTGTCTGGACCCCACACTCCCTACTGGCTGGTCTTCTCACTTCTCTCAATCTTTTCACATTGTCAGCTGGACATTTCCACCTAGAAGTTTCAACAGCACTTCAGATTTGTGGTATAAAATGCTGCCTTGATCATCTTCCCTCTGAGCTCTCCTACTTCTGACCTTGATCCTGCATTTGCCTAGTCCTGTCCCTGGTTTGGGCAGGAGCAGGATATGTCTATTTGCGGTCGGGGGGATGGGAACATTGTCATGTCCTTGTCCTGAGAGCAGTTTGAAGTCACAATTCAGAGCCATGAGGGATTAAATGGTGCCTCTGACACGTACCCACCTAAGTTGGGATCTCCTATTCATCCTGGAGGTAAAAAGACAATTCCCTCTATTAATTCATTAATCTCCATACTGCAGTTTGTCCTCCACTCCTTATCATGGGGCCTCTGGTGTTTCTAAGTCACTTCAGAAATAAATAAATGTTCCAAAACCTTACTTTCAGAAGGAGTCAGAACTGTTTTACCCTTAACCCTTAATTTGGGAAAATTAAACAATAAATAGGGGCGGGGGTTGAACTGATTCTTGGGGCTCTAACAAGCTACATTGTGAGTAATTCATTTCTCATTTTCATTCCAAGAATAACTTTCAAAGCCTCTTTGGTGGCCCCCTTTATAGGAGGAACAATAGTCACAATGCTTCCCAAAGAAAAGAAGATTCCTCCAACCGAGTTAAGCAAGAAAATGGACCTGTTTCTGCCTCTGAGAGTCTCCTTGAACACCGAGTGGTTTATTACTCTGCCCCCTTAAATAACTAAACTGTGGCTCCTTCAGCCTCACCATTTCTCTCTTTGTCACCAGCCCTCAGAAGGAAAAGGAAGAGGATAGATATTAACATCATCTTCAAAATAAATTATCCCACCTTCCAACTACTTAAAAAGCAAAACTGATCAGAAGCAGCTTGCAAGTGAGCTAACACTGTGTTCCTCCACATTTCACATACATGAAGCCACCACATAGCTGCCTCTCCCCTCTCTCTCATTTAACAAAAGCTTCTCACAGAGTTCCCTTCCCTGGTTTATCCACATTCATGTCTCTGCTGCATCTTGTGATAGGAATAATTTTCTCAAAGCTCAGCTTTTCTGGAGCCAGGTCACTGATCAAACATCTCTAGCCCCTCTCCATGGGCAATTTCATGATGCGTGAACCTCCAGTGGCATAGGACACACATGAACACTGCTCCCTCCGGTATCTGATCTGAAGACAGAAAACCCCAAATGGTTCTAGACTTTCCCTTCCTCAGCCTCTAGTGACATTGTGGACCATATGTCCTTCCGCACAGATACAAACATACTGTCTTTGGCAATCTGGCGCACCATTTATTGGCTCTGAGAACAATGCTGAAGCGATTAACACTTCTGAACCTCAGCCTCCTCATCTCTAAAAGACTGAACGGCCCCACAATGTTTATGAGCACTAACTGAGATACTGTAGCATCTGGTAGGCTTAATAAACATCCATCCTTTCCTCCCTCCCTGTTTCCTCATGTCTTGGAGTGAAGCTTGTGCTCTCTGACCTCTAGGACCGTGAGAGATGGAAGAAGTGGACACATCAACTGGGTGTCGCGTGGGGAGAACTTGAGAACACAAAGAGACAGGCCAGTCACTTTAGGAAAGATCTGGCAGCATCTAGGTATTAGTTAAGAAAGGTGTAATACAATTATGACACAGTATTAATGTACCTGTCCATGCACATCGTGCAATATGAGGCGGCTAATAGGAAGAATCTGGTCTGTATCTACCAATCTGAAAATATAAAGTCCAAAGTAGATTAAAAGAAAGAAGTATGCATGTGCAGACAATGCATGCAGGTGGCCCCAATTTTGTTGGTGTATCTGGGTAGACAGGTTGGCATGAGCATAGAGAAGAGGAGTGGGAAGAAACATAACAATTTATTAATATTGGTGAGTCATTGAAGGTGGGATTGGAAAATGGTGTGTTTGGAGAGGGGAGAGGATTATTAAACATTTAACATTTCTTTACATATTTCTGATTTTTTTAAATTAGAAAGCATACCTTGACCACATGACAGCTTTCAATTCAGACCACTGATCGGGTTATGGAATTTGTGATGTGTCAATGGGCAATGTCTAGAAAGTCACTGGCCATGGAACGTATTAAAAATGCCCATTTTCTTTGAATAACTCTAGCATGAAAATGTGCAAACTCCTGGTGAACATGGCTGGCTGCTGACTGGGGAGATGGGTGAGCAGTGAGGTCAACACATTTGATGTTGACTGCCGTTTATCCTGACTATGAATTAACATGACGTATACCTCTGAAAGACTGACCACCACTAGGGAGTGGAGGCTCTGACCCCTTATCTAGGACAAGCTTTGAATAATCCCCCTATTAGAAAAGGAAGGCAAATGAGCAGATTCTAGTGCCTGCATTCCCAAACTCAATAAAAATAAGTTACGTTTTTAAATTTTACAGTCTCCAGAAATGCTCCTCATTTCTAATTCAAGCAGCAGTATTACTACAAAATAGAAGATGCTGTTATTCCAGTGTTCATCAGCAAGTCACAGATTTCTCAAATGTAGTTTTACCAAATGAGTTGGAAGAGATGCTGTCCTTAGGGAAGACACTCTAACTCAAGCTTTGTAAAGGTTTAACTCTTTGAAATAAGTGGTCTATTTTTGGTCTTCACTGCCTAAAAAGATGAAACTGCACTAGTCTTTAATGCATTGATGGGAATCATTCAGGCAAAACTGGGGCTTTTGTCTATCTTTGGACCAGCCTAGATAATCATGTATTTGATTATTTCTACACAGACTCTCACAATTCTTCAAGGATTAACACACGGCCTCTCTCTATAAATGGAGCCTCTGCTGTCA
The DNA here is from genome assembly GCF_037783145.1 of Equus przewalskii. Lineage (NCBI taxonomy): Eukaryota > Metazoa > Chordata > Mammalia > Perissodactyla > Equidae > Equus > Equus przewalskii. The sequence goes on along the minus strand of NC_091834.1, from coordinate 94,889,975 downwards.
CAAGCAAGCTTTCCTATCTGGCCAAGGAGGGAGAGCCAGGATAGGGCCCTGCACAGCATCCTGCATCACAGTCAGGGTGTGGGCTGGAGAAGCCGGGGTACAGGGATGAGTGACCTCAGCTCTGTGTCTCTGGCATTGCCCAGTAATACGTGGACGTGAACATCCATGACACAGTTCAGTGTATCAGGATTCATGGCATCTAACTTATCCAAGAGATATTTGTGCCTTGGGAAAACCCTCCCTAACACACTAGAGAAGCCATTTTATTTCCTTCCCCATCATCTTTTAACACAGTTTTTGATATTCTGTTTCTCGACAATTCCACCAGTGATTAGGTTTCCCATGTGGGAGACTCCGAAATCCATGCAGCCTGTGAGGGAACGAGACTGAAATAAGAGACAAGTCCATGAAGCTGATGAGAAATTATGAAGCTCCAGCCCTGAAGAAGGGCTTGGGAGCCAGTTACACAAGCCTGTGAGAGGGATTTGTAGTCTGTCTCAGGACTCACCTGATCCCAGGAGACAAAGGGATGGAAGGTCCCAGTTGATGTGGCCAGACCATTAGGATGGCCTAAGTTGGAACCTGGGTGGTCTTCCACGATTCATTGACTTCGTAAAGACTGTCCACTGGTGCCCAGAACTGCTGTTGGCACTGGGAATAACACGGGGAATAAAGACATCCACATCCCTACACAGGGAGGTTTATGGTCTAGGGTGGGAGGGGCTTCTGTTGAATAGTCACACAAGTTGATATAAAATGACAACTGTGCTGAACGCTAGTGAATAGTATAAGCTATGAGCCCTTATAAGGGGGTTTGAACTAGTAATACACTGAAGAAATGCTTCCCTAAGGAGGTGGTGGTTATGTGGAGGTCTGGGACAGGAGAACATCGAAGGAGAGACCTGTGTTGACAGATCATGGCCTGGGCGTAAAGAAGCCTTCTGGTGGGGAGAAGCAGGATGCATACAAGGAACCAACTGAACTGAGGCCCGTGTGGTCGAAGCAGAGATGAGGGCACAGGGCAGGGGAGGGACAACCAGGGGTGGACACAACATGGACAGCGGCTTATGACGGAAATGAAAACGGTGTGAAGAAGACGGATTCATAAAAGGCCAGCGGGGAAAAGAACATAGGCCTGAGGTGTCAAGGTGTCTGTATGTATCCCGTTTCAGATAAGCTCTCCTTCCCATAAGCAGCTGGTGAGAGGCATTCCTCTGAAGGTCCCAAGTTGTGGTCACTCCAATGGCGGAACTGCGTAAGCGGTTGGAGGAGAAGTTTGAATTCCCTCAGACCCTGGTGCTCTCCCAGCTGGGCCTGACCTGGGGAGCAATCCCAGCTCCAGCAGAGTCCATAGGCACAGGGTACGTTGATTCTTACCTGTGGAAAGTAAAATAGAAATTTTCATAGAATGAATTAAGGAAAATAGGTACAGGCATTTCTTTGAAGAGAATTTGTTTAGTGGGCAGTATTTATAATTTCAGTTGCATTAAATTAAACTCTTGTACATGAAAACACACCACAAAAATGAAAACGTAAGCTGCAAACTAGGAAAAGACATGAAGATTGTATACAAATGATAATGAGTCAGTGTCAAGTTGCATGTTTCTCAAAGTTGTCACAGAAGAGGCCATAGTAATGACCACGGTGGTGTCCGAGATTTCCACTGCTGCCCAGTTGGACACTCAGTGACACGGCTTGTCCTCTGTTCCTTCTGACCCATATGAGGATGCAAATGATGGAGGAGATGGGCCTGTCAAAGAAGTATGGACTTTATAAAAACAGACAAGAGTGTTTCCCTTGTCTGCTGCTTCTAAATCGTGAGACACTGGGAAACTGACAATGTCCCTGAGGTTTTTCATCTATAAAGTGGGTATAAAAATATTTGATTTGTATGATTCCTGCAAAACTTTAAAACATGTAATATATACAAAGAATCTAGCTCACATTAAGGACTCAGCTGTCACTCATGTATTGATGTCACCCAGGACCTGACACTGTGGGATGATGCTGGGAGAGACATGGAAACATTCAGTGCACACACGAGAACCTGGGTCCTGGTAGGTTTGCTGGGAGAGCTCTGAGCTCAGCAGGACAGGAAGTGGCTTTGAAACCCTAAAAGCTTCCCTGGGAGCAGGGAAACCAGGTGGAGCCTGCATGCTCCCTCACTGTTAAAGCCAAGGCGGGGAGGTTTGTGCACAGAACGCTGATAACTCTTCAGGGCTGTGCCACGCTGCTGGCACAGAGATACAGGGCTGAGTCTGTCAGCTCCAAGATGCTCATGACCAGCTCAGAGCTATAGTCCTGGAACTGCTGTGCTGAGAATCAATCCAGAATATCTCTTTTTGCTCTTTGCACATATTCATAAAACTCAAAGAGGAGCTGGGGGCCCTGACTCAGGGCGTGTTGGTACCAAGATACACTGCAGTGCTCAGAGATAGGGGAACATCTCAGTGTCACTGTCTGTCCTGTTGTTTTGATCAGATATCTTGGCATTTGGTGACTCCAGCCTCGACTGGGCCTATGGGAATGCAGAAATAAAATGAGCACCGGTGAGAACTTGATGGTTTATCTGCAAGGTAAAGCTTAGAAGAGCAATGATTTTGCCCACAGGGCTCTCCTGCTCCCAGAAGACAAAGCATCACTGAGCAGAGGAGCCTAGAGCCCATGGCACAGCTGGATGGGCAGCACTGTGCCTCTTGCACTTGGGGTTCTAGTCTTCTTGGGTAAGAGCTGAGTTTTCAGCTTCACTTTTCCTTATTGAGTGACTATCCTGTGATGGCACCGCCCTGTTCTCATTACCCTGCAGGCTTCCTGAGGTCCAGCACTCAGTGCTGCCCCACGCACCAGATTCCCCTCCTGTTCTGCAGGGCAGGAGGGTTGGCTTAGGGCAAAGTGCCTCCCCACACAGCTCTGCTGGCTTTGCCTGAGACAGGTGCTCATCTGCTACACCTGCCCCAGCGACCAGGATGCCCTCTCTCCCTCTTGCCCTCCTCACACCACCTTCTGCCTACAGTGCTCTGTGCTGGAACTCACCTGCCAGAGCATCGGCTGAGAGTGAGGGGTCTGTGAGTAAATCTTCCTGTTCTCGCTCTACCTGTGCATCCTCAATCATCTCTCTGATACTGGGTTCAAACCAAGCTGTGTTTTTATCTTTTCTTTCCCCAGACATTGTTCCCAGCCCCTGCCCTGAGTGGCCAGTGATGTAGCGTCACTGAGATTTACTCCATCTGATTAGGTTGGAAGTGGGCCTGTGTTGTCTATAAATTACTAGGAGTAGAGGTGCCCCAGAAAGCATTCTCTGACTTTGTTGGCTTACAGCACAGACCTTGCCAATTTGGGGTTTACTGCCCTCTAGCCCATCCTGGGAGTAGTGTCCTGGACAGTTTAAGTTTAGCCCTCCAGATCAGCCCTCTGTGGATTATATTAACCGAGCTCCTTTCTCCTCTACCTCACACTGGGGTTTTGCTTATGGGAGATAATGGCAGGAGAGTAAGGGAGGCAGGGTCATCAACTGCCTAGGTCTGCAATATTTTTCCCTTGGCTCCATTCTTTCTGGATACACTTCATCGTAGCTTCTTTTCCCTACCAAGATCTGGCACATGAGAGGCATCCATCTCCCTAAGCCACAGGGCCCAACTGCCCAGGGAAGCACACCTGTCCTCCTTCTTTCAGGCCAATGTGAATAAGAGCCACCCACTTCTGCTAGAAGGATGCTTCTCCTACCCTGACTGGTTTCCTTTAGCCCTGCTTCACCTATGTAGATAGTCCCTTCAGTGTCACTCCTCAACTCTGCCAGGACCGTAATAGACACAGTAAAGGAAAAATGAGGCTTGGAGAATATATTCTGCTTTAAAGTAACATTTAAAGTAAAGATCTAACATTCTGAAATTAGCAGTAACAGAAGTTCTAACATTTTGTAAGTAGCGTTAACAAAAATTGTAACATCCTCTATTAACATTGATGAGACAGTCAGCAGAAGCATAGAGAAATACGCAGTGTGAAAATAAACAGTGTAACTCGGGTACATAGGGTCTGAAGAGGCTCCAGGGAAGAATGACTACCTGTCCTCACCCGCTCCTCCCTCGGGAAGTCTACAGCAGGGGGCTTTCTTCATATACACAGTGGACCCCGCAGTGCTCCATGCACATCCCTCTTCAGGACCCTCCCTCTGATCCCACAGCGTGCGCCCCTCACTGGGCACTGCCCTCAATTTCAGGGATCATTTTGATTTAAGAGACAGAAGGGAAGAAGCAAATTTCTAAGGAGAGTGGGAAAAGTTTTAATATTTTAAATCGTATTTGTGGATAAAGAGAGAGGGAGCTAACAACAGAACCATACTAGAATTACAAAGCAAGGATATAAAGGCAGGTAAGGTCAGTGACTCTTGATTTGTCATGATGCCACTTTGTGCAGGTGTGTGACTTATTCTGCTAGTGCTCAGCTGCTGCTGTGAATAAAAGAGATCAATGCATCAATCCTGGTTTGAATTTCTGTAATGTAAGGGCAACCTCAGAAGATCATGGTAAAGGAAGGAAGACTACCTGCAAGATAAAATTAAAAGAATGTAACATCATCAAATCTACGCTAGCATAAGGTAATGAAAATATGGAATGACCCCAAGGAACAGGAAGAAAGAATAGTTACCAAGGGATAGGAGAGCCCAACAATGTCAAAGAACAGGTGTGGTGGGGTAAGAAGCTGTGGGCAGATGGTGGGATGACTCATTTGCGATTTTGGAAAGGGAGTATTTTCAGCTGTTGATAGAGAACAAGGAATGATGTTACTACAGAGGAGCAGTAGAGCAAGAATCAGAAATGACCGAGAACTATTGAGTGGGCCGACAGGCCTTAGGATGCAAAGGTCACTAAATGTAAAAGAAAAAATGATTAGTTAGACTTTATAAACATTCAAAACTTCAGTTCACCAAAAGGCAACATTAAGAAGTAAAAGGGCAAGCCACTCTGGGAGAAGACAGACTTAGTATATTTAATAGAATCTAGAATATAAAACGATCTCCTACAAATCAATAATGTGAAGATAACCCAATTTTTAAAAACAGACAAATTTAAAAGCAGAAGCTTTATAAAAGAAGATAGGAAGGGCCAAAAAGAATATGAAAAAAGCATGTATCTTTACTCATCTCTGAAAAACAAATGTGATACCAGTAGAACAGCTAAGAATAAAAAGAGATAACAAATGTCGGTGAGAATGTAGAACTGGGGAAAGTCCCATGCTTTGGTATTGTAAATTGGTGAAGTGCTTAGGAAAACTGTTCAACGATTTTTAATAAAAGTAAGCATTCATCTTATCCTATGAATTAGTGATCCCATTTTTATACATATACCCAGGGAAATTGGTGCATTTATTCACAGAGACTTGTACAAGAACATTCAGAACTTCTTTATTCATAATAATTGAAGACAGGAGCAACCCACTTATCCATCTATAGGAGAATGGATAAACACATTGCGATAAGTAGTAGAATACTACTCAGTAACGTGAAGAATACTACTGATATACACTATATGAGTTCGTTTCAAAATTACTAACTTTTGAGAAAGAGAAGTCAATCAAAAAAGAGTATTTACTATATGGTTCCATTTACATGAAGTTCAAGAATAGAAAATACTATGGTGATAAAAATCAGAAAAGTGTTTAGCACTGAGAAATAAATTTATTGTGAAGGAGCATGAGGACATTTTCTTGAGCGATGAAAATGGTCTTTGTGTTGATTTCAGTCGTGGTCGCACTGATGTATGCATTTTTCAAAATTTAGCAAGCTATACATGTGTTAATTTGAGCATTTTACTGTCTTTTAATCATATATATATATATTTTTGAGGAAGATTAGCCCTGAGCTAACATCTGCTGCCAATCCTCCTCTTTTTGCTGAGCAAGACAGGCCTTGAGCTAACATCCATGTTCACCTTCCTCTATTTTATACGTGGGACGCCTGCCAGGCATGACTTGACAAGCGGTGTGTAGATCCGCAGCTGGGATCTGAACTGGCGAACCCTAGGCCGCTGAAGCAGAACGTGCAAACTTAACTGCTGTGTCACCTCCATTTAATCATACTTTAATCAAGTATTACTGAAACGTAAATAAACGAATTCATACAAGATGAGAATCATATACAATTTTATGCTTATAGTCCATGAAGTCCAATTTAGAAGTGACTCACACACAAACAAGACAGGAGCACTCACATCCATAACATATTGAGAATGTGAGAAGTTCTCAGGGACTGAAATATATAACACCTACATTTGGCATAAGAATAAGCTGGACCAACAAATTTTCAGAGAAACAGCTGAGGATCAATGGCTGGGGGAAAGCTGTAGACAGAAACTAAAAGAAAAAGAATCCTCAAAGGCTGTTGAAACTATTCTATGAATCCTGAACTACTATGAACTCCTCAATTTGGCAAATCAGTCCTTCATCAGTTTCACCTTTTAGTCTTTTATTTAGGCTTTCAGTCGATTGGCCAATTACAGAAGTGAGTTTTTGCCAAGCAAGCAGCCTGCTCCCTCTCTGCGAGCAGGTTCTAGGTGAGCCAACGCTTCCTGGGCAGGCTCCCAGGGTGCACAGGGCACAGCAGGGGCTCATGGGGCAGCAGCAGCACATGAGGATTGCACGTCCTGTGAAGCCCAACTGTGGACATCCCAGTCTCAGAGTTAATGGATCCAGAATTAAGAAACCTTGCTTTTAGGTGCAGACTTCTACCTGCAAGTAGCCAAGAAGAGATACAGGCTGGCGTGAATAAACTTATTGCCCATATCGTTTTGTAATATTTTACAAGAAAAAAATTGAGGAGCTCCTGAATCTTAATCCAAGCTAAAGGAATGGTAAGACTTAGCTTCCTTCCTTAATCTACCCTCCAAAGCCTCAGAAGACTCAAACTCTGCTCTGTGCCCACGGGGAGAGACTTAGTTTGTGATCTCTTTTGATAATTCTGCACTTGATCTCTTTGGGTCTCATGCTGCTGTTTGGTGCATCTACTAACAATTCCTCTAAGAGATTTGTTTACATGTGTTTTGTAACTTGTTACTGAGAATTATTTTCCCCCAGAGAATCATTGCTTGGAATTCAATGCTTTTGAAACCCATAGCAACTTTATGTAACAGTTTTAGACTTAGAGAATCCAGACCACCAAGAGAGTTTATTTTTTTTAGTGTTTTATTGTGGTCATAATAGTTTATAACATTGTGAAATTTCAGCTGTACATTAATATTTCTCAGACACGATATAAATGTGCTCCTTCACCCTTTGTGCCCACTCTCCACCCCCCTTCCCCCTGGTAACCACTAAAAGGTTCTCTTTGTCCATAAGTTTGATTATATTCCACATATGAGTGAAATAATATGGTGTTTGTTTCTATATCTGGCTTATTTTGCCTAAAATAATGCCCTCAAGGTCCATCCATATGGATGCAAATGGGATGATTTCATCTTTTTTACAGCTGAGTAGTATTCCATTGTATGTATATATACCACATCTCCTTTATCCAATATCATTCGATGGACACTCGGGTTTCTTCCACATCTTGACTATTGTGAATAATGCTGCAATGAACATATGGATGCATAAGTTTCCTTGTATTGTTGATTTCAAGTTCTTTGGATAAATACCCAATAGTGGGATAGTTGGGTTGTGTGGTAGTTCTATTTTTAGTTTTTTGAGAAATCTCAAAACTGTTTTCCATAGTGGCTGCACCAGTTTGCATTCCCACTAGCAGTGGATGAGGGTTCCCTTTTCTCCACAACCTCTGCAATATTTGTTGTTTTTTGTCTTGGTGATTATAGCTATTCTAGTGGGCATAAGATAATATCTAAGTGTAGGTTTGACTTGCATTTCCCTGATGATTAGTGATGTTGAGTATCTTTTCATGTGCCCATTGGCCATCTGTATATCTTCTTTGGAAAAATCTCTGTTCATATCCCCTGCCCACTTTTTGATTGGGTTGTTTTTTTGTAGTTCATTTCTGTGAATTCTTTACATATTATGGAGAATAACCCCTTATCGGATATACGATTTGCAAATATTTTCTCCCATTTGATGGTTTGTTTTTTCATTTTGATCACAGTTTCCTTTGCCTTGAAGAAGCTCTTTACTCTGATGAAGTCCCACTTCTTTGTTTTTTCTTTTGATTCCCTTGTCTGAGTAGACGCGGCATTCGAAAAGATCTCTTTAAGTCTGATGTCAAAGAGTGTATTGCCTATATTTTCTTCCAGAAGGTTTATGGTTTCAGGTCTTACCTTCAAGTCTTTAGTCCATTTTGAGTCTATTTTTGTGTATGGAGAAAGACAACGGTCTATTTTCATTTCTTTGCATGTGGCTGCCCAGTTTCTCCAGTATCATTTGTTGAAGAGACTTTCCTTTCTCCATTGTATGTTCTTGGTTCCTTTGTCAAACATTAGCTGTCTATAAATGTGCGGTTTTATTTCTGGGTTTTTAATTCTGTTCCATTGATCTGTGTGCCTGTTTTTGTCCCCGTACCATGCTGTTTTGGTTACTATGGCCTTTTAATATATTGTGATGTCAGGGATTGTGATGCCACCAGCTTTGTTCTTCTTTCTCAGGATTGCTTTGGGTAATCGGGATCTTTTGTCGTCCCATATGAATTTTAAGATTTTTTGTTCTATTTCTGTGAAGAATGTCACTGGGATTCTGATTGGGATTGCGTTTAATCTATAGATTGCTGTAAGTAGCATGGACATTTTAACTACATTTGTGTTTCCAATCCATCAGATCACCCAGGGACTTCAAAGCTGCTCAGCTGTTTTCTGCTTTGTGTTCTCCACTGAAAAGAACACGAATCATAAACTTCATGTTGGACATTACTGTTCCTTTGCTTTATTCAATCACTAGAATATTCCAAATTGAGTGATATAATGTTAAGTGCTTTTTGCACTTTCTCACACACGCACGCACACACACACACACACACTCCACAATGATGGACCTCAGTTCTCACTAGGGTTCATGCTGCACGAGGCCCCTCAGACTGAGATCCCCTACCTGGGAAGTCTGGTGAGAGCTTCATAGGGACAGTTTTTCTCCGTGAGACAAGGGCCTCAGGAAGGAGTGGCCCTCATGCTCGTGGCTGCCCATTTTGTGCAGAGAGCAGCGGGCTGTGCAGCAGTGTAGTTTTACTGCTGGCACAGAGGTACAGAGAGGTCTGCTTGGTGCTGGCTGACTCCAGGGTCAGGTGGAAGTCCTCCTTCTTGTTTCGGGAGACACTGTACCCTTCTGTGATGTCCCCTTTGGCAGTGCTGTTGACACCCCTTGAATAATGGATCGGCCTTGGCCCCTGGCCCGGGTCTTGTCAATACCAGAACATTGAAAGATGATTCATATTCTGAGAACATTCCAGGATCATCTTGTGTCCTGTTTGTGTAATATAGTATCTAGGCTTCTGGGTGACAGCAGCATCCATGGAGCCTATTGGAGAGGCAGACAAAAGGTAAAAACAAGACTTAAGGAGTAACCTGGATCCTAAAAGGGAAGGCAAAGGCTTGGAGCTGGGACTCTGCAAAGCCATGGCAAGGTTTCCTCTGAGTCCAGAACTCACCTACTCCCAGGAAACAGAGTCAGATGAAAGAAGTTGAGGCTCATGGCAGAGTCAGAGCAAGAGAGGGCTGTCCCCGCTAAATGTTCTGATTCACAGGACTGAGAGAAGGAGTTCAGAGAGACTCTTCTCCAATGGACAGAAGAGTCTGCCTTGGATGTCACTGCCCTCACCTCTGAAGATTCTCCCTGTTCCAGGGTCCCTTCTGACTTGGCTCAAGTAGGATCAGCTACTCTCATAGATGTGGCTTAGCAAGGCTTGCAGGGCAGATGGGGTGTGGCTGCCACGCATTGAGTTTAGGGTGCACCCCACCCCTTTGGTTTCCCACATTCCTCTGAGACAGTTGTTCTTCTGTGCACCTGCCTTGACATCAAGGCTGCTTTGCCCAATTCCTTCAACTGTGGATCTCAGTAAAGTTTAGAGGGACCTCTCACTTGTTCTGTGGTTGAAGGGAGCCTGGCAATAATTGAAAACTTCTTCAACATCTGCATAATATAGGACCCACTCCTAAGTTTTTCTTAACCCTTTCCTCCCAGGCTGCTCTCCCAGACTCTCCCCAGAGCCACTTAGATGTCAGTGGCATCACAGTGCCACCTTGTGTCCAACAACTGAAGTTTCATCATTGTTTTCTTCTGCAATGGCCCAAGGGATGCTGGGAAGTGTCTGCATGGTCAGCAGGAAGAATATTCCATAAGTAGTATCCTACATGTTCTGCACTCAACTTCCTTAAACTCTAATCCCAAGATGAATTCTAACTCTGATTCTATTCCTTTGAGACCCCATTCCGTAAAATCCCACCCTCATTCTACTTAACTACCATCACTTTATCTGGCAGTTACAGTCCAACTGAGATCTTGTCTCTTAAAACTATCTTTTGAAAGGGAAAGGATAGAATCGGTGCAATGGAAGGAAATAATATTAAGTCTAAAATAAGAAGAAAAACACAGAAGTTGAAGTGTAAGAAGGTTCTATTATCTCTGTTACTAAAGATAAACAAAAATGAATGTGCCCCCTTCCTCCAAATGACACTCAATGTTAGCTCCAAAATATGGTTCTGCAAAGGATGGGGAGATGAGGTTATCATCAATATGGGGCCAAATGTTTATGAATAAAAGGTAAAACTGGAATATAAGAAAAATATAGGACTTCCTATAAGGCAATAAGCAATCATGGAGGAAACAATATCTAATGAGGAAAATAAGAATGGATGGAATTAAGATCAGCAAAGGACATTCTATATGAAACTATTAACTTGTGCAGTGTACGTCTGCTGATTTGAGCAGCAAGGAGGGAAGAGAAGATTCTGGAAGTAGAAGAGTTGCGGAATGCAAGAACACAGTGGTGCAAAATAGCATTATAAGGAAGCTGAATCTGCCAGAGTCCCATTGAGAAAGGTGGTAAAAATTGCAGACAAGGTCTAGGAAGGAAGCCCCTGGAATGACATTCCAGGGACCTGTAAATCCTGCTGTGCCCTGGCCTTCATCAGTCTTGGGAGACACAGGGCAACAGAGCAAGGAGTGCTTTGCTGCGGCCACAATTAAGATAAGGCCAGAAGAACTCCCTTCCCGGGACATTCATCCTCTGACGAAAGAAGTTTGGAGTCCTGAGCCACCGCCATCTCTGATTAATGGATTTAGAGAGACTGTCATTCTCCTTACCAACCATGCAAGGCTCAGGGCTCCTCTATCATGCTTGAGTCTGTGACATTCAGTCCCAGTCCTGGAGCATCGCTTTATCTCTAGGACTCCCAGAAGCCCTGCTCCACAGTCATATCAGCTCTGCCCATGGCTGTAGATTTCACAGATACCAAGCGCAGCTTCACCCACAGACGGGTGCAGGATGTTGTCACAACATAATTACTCATAACAAATAGCATATAATATAGCAAATAAAAAAAATAAACGGGGATAGGGGCATAATTCTAAAGAAAACATCCCTTCTTCCTGAGTTAAAACTCAGGGAAATGATTTCATAAGGAAGGCCAGGGCATCAAATAAAACAGCGGCTACAAATCAGATTTACTAGGGGAATCATATAAACTGGAGAAATTGTGAAAGTATGTTTTAGTCCAACTCTCAGGACTGGAGAGTGGGAAAATAGAGAAAACAGGTTGCTTAAAGGAGGCAGAGGAAATGAAGTCTTGTTGTTATCAGTGTTGTGTTGCTCGATGAACCCCCACCAGAGTAGTAAAGGCCTTTACTTCCTACAGGAAGGTGGGCTTGATACTGTTTGCAGAAAGCTTACAATGTGGTGGGGATAGAAGAGTCTTTAGAAGAAAGAATATGCCTGAGGAGGCAAACTTTCCAGATGCTGATAGCAAATGCAGAGGAGACGCTGTCACTGCACAGAGCCAAAGCCGCATATGAGGGCAGCGAACTTAAAGTCCAACAGAAGACTGTTTATGTCCAGGATATTCAGTCCTTGTCTTGGAATGTCGAGCTGGCTCTGGGACCCCTAGAATCCACTGAACCATAATTTTTTCCATCCACCAACATTTACAGACACAGTATTTCAGGAGTGAATCGATGGTCTGTTCCTAGCCAAAGGACAGCTGATGTCCAAGTCTAGATATATTCATTGGAGAATGAAGAGCAAAGAATGGCCTGTTTAGGGTCTTTAGGAGCTGCAAGGAGAAGGAAGTATGAAGTTTGTGAACAGGAAAGAAGTGACTGTGCCACGCTGTGGCTGAGCTGCTGGCACAGAGATACACGATTCAGTCCCCCTGCTCCGCGGGCTGGATCTTCAGTGTGGAGGAGCATCCCTCAGGTCTCTCAGGAGAAAATGGAATATTAGGAGTTCCTGGTATGTCTGGTACATTCTTGTTCATGAAGTAAATCAAAAATTCTGGGCCTTGCCTGAGAGTCTGTTGGTACCAATAAAGGGTAGCACCACCACAAATGGGATCACACCCAAGAGCTACAGCCTGGACCCTCTCTGTGACCCTGTGCCTGGGGGACTGGGGGACTCCAGCATCTGTGTGACCTGTTGGGTCAAAAGTTGGTAACAGCAATGAGGAAAACAATTGTAATCATCACACACACACACAATGAAACTGCTTGGTTTTCTGAGTACTCACCTGCCCCCAGGAGACAGAGGGTCACGCATGAGAGAACACATATGTGTTCCATACCTCTCTTCTGGAATCATTTTCCATCTTTCTTAAGTATAATTTTGAGATTTTTTTTATTTTCTCCTCAAAATATGTTTTCATCAACCTTGTTATTAAATGAATGAAGACCAGAATAGTAACTGTTTTTTTTCTTCTTCTTTTTTTTTTTTTGCAAATAAGGATTCACCCTGAGCCAACATCTCTTGCCAATCTTCCTCTTTTTGTTTTTTCTCCCCCAAGCCCCAATACATGGCTATATATATAACTGTAAGTCCTTTTATTTCTTCTGTGTGAGCTGCTGCCACAGCATGGCAAGTTACAGGCGGGTGGTATGGTTCTGCCACTGGGAAAGGAACTGGGGCCACTGAAGGGGTGAGAGCACAAAACTTTAATCACTAGACCATCAGGGATGGCTCAATAATTGTTATTTTTAACCCTGTTTTGACTTCCAGCATTGCTCTCAGTCTAACTATTTCTTTAGGAGATATTTGTCTTTTCTTTATGACTTCTTTCAAAAACTTTGTCATTCAAGCTCTATAATTTCACTGTGACATATCTATTAACCTTACTGGGGATTCATTTGGATTCTTTTCTTTAATCTGAGGATTTATGTCTTTAATCACCTCTGGAAAATTCTCAGTTAACATCTGATACTACATCACCTTATTTCAGTCTCCCTGTTTTCTCTCTCTGAAACTTCAAGTATATGTAAGAAAAAAAGAGGAAGTTCTAATAAAATATTATGTACAATCTAACAAAATTTTATGCATGATTTTTCTTCCCTGCCGTTTCACTTGTCTGTCATGTTTCACATTTAATTTTCCATGCTACATTCTAGGTAATTTCTTCAGATCTGTCTTTTATGTTATTAATAATATCTTTAGGAGAATCTACTCTGTTGTTTAGCTTTTCTATTATTGTTTTTTGAATGACTCCATCCAAGATTTTTAGACTTCTATTCCGTTAATCACTCCTTTAGTTTGCCAAAGCAGGTCGTCACTGGAGGATGTTGATGTACTCAAAATCAATGTAGGCTTTGCAGCCCTCTCTATTGCAATAGCTAAAGAACTTGGTTTAACCCAGGAAAGGAAAACATGAGCAAGTAGTCCTGAGGAGAGCTTGCAAATGAACAGTCACAGTGCAATTTTAAGACTATAATTAGTTATGTGTAGTTAGATAACATTTCCCAGGTATTGGCCATGCACTAACCAATGGATACTAGGTTATCCACTGCTGGGACTTGGGAGTTCATTGATTTTGCCTCCCAAGGTAAAAACCTTGACTGCACTAGTTAACTTCCAACACACACAAGGCATTATAAATCTTTTAAATTAAGAATAAGGGGAGGTAGTGGGGATGGATGTCATAGAAGTATAAATCAGTTCCTAAACAATTAAAATAAAAATTGAATTTGAAAGGATAGCTTACTGTTATAACATTAAGAGGAAAGATAATAGTTTAATATTTGAACCCTATGTCCACAGAAGAATAAATGATATCTTTTTCCCCTTAGGTCAACATTAAGGAAGGGTTATGGCCTTGGGCCATCCTTTGGAGCATCTGGCTGTGGGATTCTTGTTACCCTGTTATACACAATGGAGCAAAACTGTGGACATCGTACTGTTGCTGCCCTAAGCATTGCGGGTGAGAGGGGCATAGCACTGTGTGCTCAAAGAGGATGAAATTGCTTAACAGCCATGCTTAAACTAACCTTGAATTTCATTTTCTTAAAAAACTAATAATGTACTAAGTCATATAATATATGAAATCAGAGGACTAAAGTGAGGATGGAAACTATCTCTCACTTCACAAGAACCCAGGCTAATAGCTCATTGTACTTTAATGTGTAATATTCAAAGTACAAGCCAATTGCATCTAACATTATTATAAATAAAAGAGAAAACAGATCAGTCATTAAGGGCTCCCTAGTGAACAGTATCTTCATAACCTCCATACTTATCATCTTTTTTTCTTTCTAGGTGTAATTTAATAATATCAATTTGAAGAACAGTAATTGCAACCTCCACTGCAAATTTCGAACTCTTAATTTTAACTATGATTGGTTCACACACCTCTGCTTGTTTGTTGTCTCAAGGTTTTCCATTGACCAAATCAAGACTAATCCATTTTAGATTTTTGCATTCTTGGTTAACTTGAACCTCATTATGAAAAGCTCTTAACTTTGCAGCCAGATCTATGGAGTCTCGGGAAGCATAAACTGCCAATGCATTAGGAATAGCAAGAAGAGAGCTTGCAACTCTGCAATAGCAAGCTATTCCGGGGACCCTGTGCTGACTGCATAGTTTTCAAGATACATGGACAAGGCTGCTTCTACAGCACCCCCACCTGGAACCACAGATTTTTGATGCCAAAACTCTCTTCACCACACAAAGAACATCTTGTAAAGAGCACTCCATCTCACCACACATGAAATCATTCACTTCACAAAAGATAGCTGATGCAGATGTATGGGCTTTAGTGTTTTTGATGAAGATCACTTCATCATCATGAATTCTCTCCTGTACCACCTCTTCTGCTTGTCTTAACATTAAAGCTTCAAAAGTTTCTTTGCCTTCCAAACTGGCCAGAGTTGACAGAGTAATTACTCCAGAATCTTTACCAATGCATTTAAGGTCCCTTTTTAAAATTCTTCTAACTGCTATAGTGCCAGTCTCTGCAAAATGGTTCAGACACATATTGTCAATTCCATCAGTGGTTAGAATAACATTGACATCAGTTTCCAGAATCTTCTGGATTTGCCCCTTGGTGATATCTGATTTTCTCTGTCTAATCTGATGCAGTTTTTCAGGGTCTGTAGACCAAGCTTCATTTTTGTTTTCTTCAGGCTGAAGTCAAGGCAAGCGATTTTTGCATTAACTATTCTCTTGGGCATGGCTTGGGATCCCACCACACAGTTGAGTGCATAGCCACTGCTGAGCACACTCTCCATCTGACTTCTCCCAAGGGCTTTCAGAATAATAATGGAATACACTGGATAGTCAGGCTGGCCTCCTATAACTGTGAATTTAATAACAAGGCAGCGTCTAACACCATATTAGCAAAGAAATCACCATTTATTCCAATGACTTTGGAAGACATGGATGTCTTAGCAGCATTAATCAGGCAATCTCTTCCAAAAATATTCATTCTTTCTAGTGATTATATTAATCATTTCTAGACACTCTATTTGATGCATTTTTGTTAGATGATTTTTTTGACGATATTTTTTTCCTTGCTCTTCTTTCAATTCCCTTTTGTATTCATTTGAATACAAAACATTTGAACTTTTCAAGCATTCATATGTTGTAACGGCAAATGATACTCCATTTCAAATGTTTATTGTTTCCGCTCAATTTTCCTCATTGGTTTTTGCTCTAATGTTCTTAATAGTGTAAGGATATTTGTCTGAAGTTAATCTGTGGCATTCTTGAGGGGCCTGGATGGAGAGTGCAGAACTTCAAGAGTCTCTACTTTTTGCAGCATCTCCAATCTAACTCCCAAACACGTGATCCCAAGAACTGTCAACTGTACTCTGGGCTGTGAAATAAACCAGTGCCTTTAGGTTCCTAGTCGCCAAAAGTGCTCTCAAGGCAGCCCCTGTGTTAGCTCCAAAATACAATTCCAATTTTCTGGGTTTAGCATAATTACACTCTTTCTATAAATTACAGCCCATAAGGCCATATAGTCAGGACAATTGCTTCCTGTTCTTCCAAGGGGATTATATAAATTCCTAAATCTATAGACATCCCCTCTTCTTTCCTTTTTTGCCCAATCCAAAACATCAAGAAATATCCTAGATATTAGAATTATATTTGTAGACCTTATTTTCATTCAGGTTAAAGATCGTACTCTAGGGGCTAGCTCCATGGCTGAGTGGTTAAGTTCCTGCGCTCCTCCTCAGAAGGCCTGGGTTTCGCCGGTTCAAATCCTGGGCGCAGACATGGCCCTGCTCATAAAGCCATGATGAGGTGACGTCCCACAGCACAACCAGAGGCACTCACAACTAGAATATACAACTATGTACTGGAGAGAAGAAAAAAAAGAAAACGAGATTGGCAACAGTTGTTAGCTCAAGTGCCAATCTTTAAAAAAAAAAAACTGTTGTATTTTAAATTGGAAATTCCCATACCAAGTAACAAAATGGCTTAGAAAAACAATGCTCCTGTGCTTACTCAACAAGCAAACATTCTTTTATAAATTCATAGCATCTCAGACACAGGAGAACTCGTTGACTCTCAAATATTCTGAGTAACTGGGAACTGAAAAGTGAAAACCGCTAGGACCCCAAGTCTTTGCATCAAAGATTTGTTCTACCATCAGTCAATTTAAGACTAGTTGGGACCAAAAGTACTCAGTTTCTACTTAGTGCTGACTTTTACAAAGTAAAATTAATGTGCTTTTCTTTGAAATCATATGTTCTCATTTTCTTAGATTAAGAAGTTACATTAATCATGAATTATGCCTTCTGAGCTAGAACTGGCCAGGAGAAGACAGAGCTCTCTGCTGAAGAGACCAAGTTTCCAGAGGTGGGGGTCACTGTGCTGCAGGAAGGAGGCTGGCATCTTAATTATTCGCCCTGTTGTTACAAGATGCTGGAACATGTGATATCCTGGGTACTCAGCTGATCGGGTGAGACAAGTGGTCAGACAGGCTTACTAGGAACTGATTGTGGTCAGTGGAGGGAAGGATTGTCCTAGGAATTGTCTTTCAATCGTCTCACACGTGTTTGGGGCTCTTTAGCCCTCTCTGCTCTTTCCTGTTTTGGAGCCAGGTCTCTACATGGGGAGCAGGCATCTCTCCAGCACTGTATTCCTGCTGCCATTGCACAATTGCACGGCTATTCCCTCTGCTCTGAGGATTTAACTTTGGTTTGTCATCAGATCTCTGAGCTGATCAACTATGAATCTATGAAGGACGTTTCTCAGACTGTGGAGCCCAAAGGGAGACCAGAGTGCTTGCCTTCGGGTACAACAGAACTGGATCCAGGGATGTTTCTAGAGATGAGATTGCATCCCCTGTCTCCATTGGTCTCCTCATGATGACCAGGTATAACACCAGCATCACAGAAGCTCACGAGGGAGAGAAAAGCAGGAGACAGAACCCTGCTTCTGAGTAGGAGGGAGACGGTATCCACAGTCATGAGAGAGACCTTTGTAGCTGAGACCTGGAAAATACAGAACAGAGACATCCCAACTATGCCCACAATTCACCTGGGAAACAGGTTCACTCACAAGTGTCTGGCCACACAGTGGGATGTTGACTGGGAGCGTGAGTAGGAATAAGCCACTACAAAGAGGAAGGGTCCATGTCCAGTGCAAAGGAAATAGCCTTTGAAGTCTCTGAGATGGGAAGGGATGTGACAAGAGGAAGGACTAGCAGGGTGGCTGGAGCAGAGAAAGCAGGGCAAGCTGTGCAAGCTGGGGCCTGGGAGGTCAAGAGAGGAAAGTCCCGGAAAGGCCTGTGGGGTGACTGCCCCAGTCAGGAAAGGTAGGCAGAAGCAGAGACCACATGATGGCTGGGGCTGGGGGAGAACCTTAGAGAGAGCAACGAGGTGCACAGGGAGAGATGAGAAAGTCTAGATGTATCTACTTCCCAATGACTTTCCATCCTGGAGGCATCAGACTCAGCCCCATGACAAGGGTGGTCAAGCTAGGGAAGCATCTTCCCAGCTAGCAGGGCATCCACAGAGGAAAGACAAAGACCAAAGGTGGAGACATGTCCATCCAAGAGCCTGGTCTGGGCCAGGCCTGGCTGAGACTGCCCTGGAGAAGAACTTCAGTACACTCCAGGGTTCACACTGCACGCACAAGCTACCTGGGGCTACCAAGGACCCAGGCCTAGGAGTCCGCAAAGAGCCTGGCTAAGTCCCAGGGTGCAGGGACTACCCCTGGCTTTTTGTGCAGAGAGGAGTCAGCCATGCAGCGCTGTGGAGTAATTGCTGGCACAGAAGTACACAGATGTCTGGGAGGGGGTAGCAGACTCTACTGTGAAGAGGAAGTTCTCTGTATTTGGTCTAGAGACTCTGTACCCCTCGGGAATATCTCCCTTTTCAGTGACATTAGCAGCACGTGAATAATGGATCAGTCTCAGCCCATGTCTCAGGTCTTGTCGATACCAGTACATGTAGCTGTGGTTCATATCCTGGGCACATCTCAGTGTCATGTTCTGTCCTGTTCCCAGGACCTGGAATTTTGGGTTCTGAGTGACACCAGCATTCACTGGAGCTGTGGTGAAAGAGAAGAAGCTGATGCTACAGACACAACAGAAAGGCTTAGCAATGAGACCTTGACATTTTCACTCATGAAAATCCCTGCCCAGGACTCACCTGCCTGCAGGAGACAAAAGGCCACCCAGCACAGGAGGCCACCACTCATGGCAGGAGCAGGGCAGACGGAGGGGTCTTCTGGGTCTCTGTGCTGATGAAAGGGGAACAGAGCTCTCCTGGGAGTCATTGTGAGATGTCACTCTCCCTGCGTGGGCCCCAGAGTCACCTGTCACAAGGGGCCACCTCCCTTCCCCCAGAAGATCCAATCAAAAATAAATGCACAAGGAACAGCTTAGAATGGGAAGCATGCATTTCTCTGAATTGTTACATGCGTTACAAGTAGTTCTTAACCTTTTTGCAAACCAGTTTCTCACTTTATATATATTTATTCTTGTGATAGAATTCTTCATTAATATACTAGATTTACATATCCACATAACTCTGTAGTTCTGAATCTTAGGGAGGATCCTATGGTTTTCTGATGCCTTTTCTGACTCTTGTGTACCAAATACTCCTTCAAGTGTCCATTTCTACTTTGCTTACTGACCAGAATCCTGTTGAGGTCCTTCCACCTACAATGATTCTCCTGGTATCCGGTTGCCAGACCTCAGGGGCAGGCTCATCAGCATTTTAGGAACTGTTTGCTCTGTTTCTTATCAATTCATGACAGATGGGGCACCTGCCCACTGTAGCTAGAGCACCTTCATGTTCAGCGGAGCACTGGCTTCCCAGGTTTGGGGCGAGACAGCAGCAGACGGAGCAGCCTCATAACTGTGACTGACCTTTCTCTGTGGCAAGATGATGGCTGCTCAGCGCTTCAGATGACGTCCTGGCACAAAGGAGTCCAGATGTGTGAGATACTTGGGGAGAGGTGGCAGGCTCCAGGGTAAGTGGAAAATGCTCTGTTCTTTATTTGAGACATCCATTCCATGGGGAATATTTCCTTGTCAAGAATGGCTGCCATGAATTAATTAATAAATATCATGGAGCTCATAGGCTGTATCTTGTCATACACAATCCCATACTTAGAATAACCCTGTACCCAATTGGTTCCATGATCTGCTATCATGATCCTCAAATACTTAGAAACATTTGAACTATGTGCTCTGCAAATTATATAGCTGGTCCTGAGTACATGGTATTGGACCTTTGGTCACCTTCTAATGTGCTGGTTTCCCTTTAGCAGAACCACATGTCTGGGATCTTGGTGACTAGGTATCTCTGGGGCCTTGGAAAGAAGGACAAAAACTAAAGTTGGAATAGAATGAAAAGACCGATCCTCCCCCAGGTGAGAGAGACTTGTCCAGCTGGTGGCCTTCAGCTGCAACATCAGCTCTTATGGCCTAACAGCCTTCAGACTTAAACATGGGCTCTCCCTGGGTCTCCAGCACACCAACCCAGCTTGCAGATTTTGGGCTTACCAGCCTCCGCAATAGTGTGAGCTAATTCCTCATAATAGATAGAATGTATATATGTTTATATTCTGTTGTGTTTCTCTGGAGAATATCAACTAATACAGAGAGATATTATTTGTCTCATTTCATACATGAAAAAATTCATCCTCACATGTCGAGAAACCGGCCTCAGGTCTTGACTGGCAGCGGGTGCTGGAATGGGCATCAGAGCCAGGTGTCCATGATGCCTGGTCAGGGCTCTTTCTCTGCACACTCTCTCCTGGGTAAACTGACCCCTGTCAATGATTTCATTAGAGCCAGTGTGTCTGATAGGGACATAGGGGACAGCATCCTGATTTTGAAGGAAGGCATCTCTCTGTGAAAATGCATTCTAGCGCAGAGTTATAAACGTGGGGCTTAAGAGGGAGACAGGGCAGGGTCTGAGTCCCACTTCTGCATCATCCTAGTAGCTATTTGACTTGGTCAAGTTATTTCCCTCAAGGGCAAATTCCTCATCTTTAAATTGAGAACAGTAATTTAATTTGCCTCTTAGGTTTTTCTATGATCATTAATTGAAATTTTAGAAATGAAGGACTTTTGTTTGTCATGTGATAACCTGTCAATAAACGATAGCATGATTTTTTTTCTGAGTCTTCTACCTGGAGCAGAACTGAACTGTTGTGCATTAATGTACTCAGAGCTTGCACTATGTGACAGGAGGTTTCCATAGAAACCTTTAAATGTTTAAAGTAAATGTTATACATTTAATAATGAAGACCTTAAAACTCTCAAAGGAAACAAATATATTTTAATTTTCTATTTTATGTGATACAATACCTTCTACAAAGTAAAGGAATAAAAATGTTTGTTGAATAAGAGAAACTAAGGAAGAAATAACAATTTTTTGTGTTCCTTTGTGATAATTGTATCACATACAGGAAAATGTGCTGTTCCTTGCAAATATCTCATTCCCTTTGCTGTACAGCTGGGAAGGCAGATCTGGAAACCTACCTACTCACACAGCCCCAGTGAAAGATAACACATGACTGAGTTTGATGCCGCAGCTACAGTACAGAAATGGTATCTTTCTTTTTTGTCTCAATGAAGGATCAGTGGATATGCTTTGCCTTGAAGTCATGTGTTCCTGAAGTTGTCAGTAAAGAGGTCATGATAACCACATACAATGCATGACCTTCCCAGTCCTGCTAATCTGGCCCTAGAAAAGGGAAGCCCCATGAGGGGACAGTTCTAGGGGAGGGGACTGCAGGTGTTGAGGAATAGACTTGAGTTTGATTCTTCCCTCTGCCCAGTATGAAATATCGGGACCCAGGAAAGTTACTTATCCTCACATATGTAAACATGGAAAATAATACTACTTTTGCTTGAGTTCTATGAACATGAAACACATCACATACAGAAGCAGCAGGGAGAGTGTCAGGTGTGGGGACTGGAATTGGCCACCCCAAGATATGTCTCTTTGGCATGAGGATTATTTGAGGCTGATTGCTTTTGATAAACTGGGACAGGGAAGGAGGCTCTGAGGAGTGGACCTTGCTTGCCCTTTGTTAGAAGACATTTACATTTGTAAGGTAAACCTCTATCTGTGAAGGCACCTCCCTCTCTGTACCAGAAAGAAGAAAGGGGAGATGACCTTGTCTCTAGAAACTCTTAATCAATGCCAAAGGCAATGACTTAAATCTGCATTTTGTTTACTGTGCTTGTGTGGTAATCTCCCATGATCGACTCCCCCTCCCAATGTTTGCATTTCTTTAAGGATTAAGCATCTTTCCTTAGGCTAGGAACTGATTGCTGCACTCACCTGTGACCACCAAGCTCAAGACAATAGACTTACCTCCTGCTGTGTCCATCAAGTGCTGTGCCCACAGGGCAATCTTGTGACTATTGTGGGAGGGACATTTCAATCATATGTGAAATATCCTGTTTGGGGGTATATAACCACTCTGTGCACCCCACTTCTTTGGTGCCCTTTCTTCCTTCGGGAAGAAAGGCCCCGGGCCATGGTCCTCATAAAGCTTTGTTTAATTTTCTCTTGCTATTCTGTCTCATGTGAATTTAATTCGTTCTCTGGCCAGACGAACCCACATTAGGTAGAGGAAAAGTCTTCCTCCCCTACAGAGGGGAAGGCCTGTCTGATATATATGAGGGCCTAAGCCTGTCTGGCTGGCAGTTGCCACCCTCGTTGTCACTTTCTCAGCTAGGGCAGGAATGTTTTTGTGCTGTAGGCTGGTGATCATGTGGGGCTGTGCTGAGCTGCTGGCACAGACATACAGGGCAGAGCCCGTCAGCTGCAAGACTCTCACATTCAGCTCAGATCTATAGTCACTGAACTGTTGCCATTAGAATCAATACAGGATGTCTTCTTTTTCTCTCTTCCCCACTGTAATACTGAATGAGGAACTGAGGGCCCTGGCTCAAGGCCTGTTGGTACCAGTACACAGAGAGATGTGTAGATATAGGGAACATCTTAGTGTTGTTTGCTGTCCTTTTGCTTTGACCAAGTATCTTGGGGTTTGGGTGACTCCAGAATCCACTGGGCCTGTTGGGAGGAGACAGAAAGAAGCTGAGGGCAGAGCACAGGGACAGCCTCTTGTTGCAGCCATCATGGACGGCTCCTATTTCCAGCATGGCAAACCCACAACAGAGCCTGTCACCCTGTGTCCAGGACTCATCTGCTCCTAGGAGACAAAGAGCCGCACAGCAGAGGAGGCTGGAGACCATGGCAGCATCAAGAACCCAAGATATCTCCCCTCTCAGGGGTGGAGTCTAAAGGTCTCAACCTCCCGTTTCCCTGATAGGAGCATTTGCCTATGAGGTCACAGCTTTGACATCATTGCTCTGCTGTTGCTGTCTCTGCAGACACCCCTGGCCCACTATCCTCCTTGGCAGGACTCAGGGTCCACTACTCTACGTGCCAATCCTGTCCTGCACAGGCCTCAACAATGGGTGGGTGTGAATTGAGTCCCATCCCCACAGCCCACAACATGCCTGATTTCCCTCTGCCTGCTCCTGCCTGACACCAGTTACCCAGCCCTTGCTGCCCCAACCCCTTCACCCTCCGCTTCCTGTGCAGGCTCCAGGAGATGGCCACTTGGTGGCCACTGAGGTTCAAGGCAGGTCTCCACTTCCCTGGGTAGTGAGGAGTGACCAAAAATGGCAAGCAATAGGATATATTGGAGAATATGAGAAAGCCATTTGGTGTAAACCTAATTAGGCCTGACCTCGTCTTTCCAAAAGGGCCTGACCAAGGCCTTGAGCATGCATTGTATTTCTGCTTTAGCCATTCCCTATGGCAAGAACAAAGGCCCTTGAGATAAAGGTGCAACTTCCCTCCCCCTCTCAACGTTGGCATTTCCTTAAGGATTAAGCATCTTTCCTTAGGCTAGGAACTGATTTCTGCGCTCACCTGTGACCACCCTGCTCGAGACAATAGACTTGTCTCCTGCTATGCCTGACAAGATAGCAGACCCACTACCTGCTGTGTCCATCAAGCACTGTGCCGACAGGGCAATCTTGTGACTATTGTGGGAGGTACATTTCAATCATATGTGAAATACCCTGTGTGGGGGTATATAACCACTCTGTATACTTCATTTCTTTGGTGTCCTTTCTTCCTTTGGGACGAAAGGCCCGGGGCCATGGTCCTCAGATTTCAGCTCAGAATAAACTCTCCCAAATTTTCATTTATAGATTGGTTAGGGATTATTTTCGTCAACAGGAGCTTGTTAGCTCCCCGTGTCCCAGGACCAGTGAACCAGGTGAACTCAAATTCCCAGCCTGATGCAGGCATGACCAAGAATTCCCCTAACTGTCCCCTCTTGGCCACTCTGTCAACCCTCCCAGGGTGCCTTGCAGTAAGGACTGTGAGTCCACAGTGCCTCCTCGTGGCTGAAGGTCCACAATCTTGTGGATTCCCACCTTCTGTCTAAATCAAGAACAGAAATTCCCCACAACACCCACCCCTGCAGCCCTCCCATCCCCCACCCCACACCCATTCTATTGCTCTCCCAGCCTGGCTGCTTTAGGGTTGATCTTCAAGTCCAAACCCAGCCTGAGGAGGAAAAGATTGTCTGAATCAACATTTCAATGGAGAAGGAAGTAATTGCTGCACCATTGCAATTGCTATGCTAATGGGGAGAAAACAAGCCCAAATCACACAGGACACAAAAATAGTCAGATGATCTCACTGGATCCAGTGTGGAAACATTATGCTCCAGAGCTCCTCCCAATTAATCAGATCCATGTATTTCCACACTGTGTATTTAAATTAATTATTACCAAATTTTAGATAGTGCGTTTTGTAAGAAGGTTCATCTATTTTGCATATTTATTTTTGGATTTATAAAATCTTGAAAGAATCACCCCTGTAGCCATAGTTAAGGTCGACACAGTTGAGCCTGACATTTCCTATTACTCCCCAGAAGGAGTGATGAGTTCTGCTCAGTGGCCC
Organism: Equus przewalskii; assembly: GCF_037783145.1. NCBI lineage: Eukaryota > Metazoa > Chordata > Mammalia > Perissodactyla > Equidae > Equus > Equus przewalskii. The sequence goes on along the minus strand of NC_091834.1, from coordinate 94,865,171 downwards.
AATGACTGGTAATAAATTCCACCCAGAGACAAACTATTTTCATTTCATCTATCTTCACAAGAAAACACACTCGCATGCACACACACACACACACACAAACACAAAATTTTCCTTTAATTGGCAATGATGTTAAGGTTTCATTACCGAGCACAGCAATTTTCTTTATCAGTTTTTCATGTTAATTTCTGAGAAACATCCTTGATGACAGCAAGAGAGGTGTCTAAAGATGTGGTAGTGGCTGGTGATGGAAAATTCTTCACAGGACCATGAAGATTACCGTAAAACAATTTCTCTATTCCAAAAGAACATCAGCATATTCCAGCTTTAGAAACAATTAGGGTCCTTTATAGGACTGGTCGTCACTCCTGGCTATGAGAACACGATTGCTCAGAACATTGCAGAAGTTGGATGGAAAGCCAAGACTATCCACAATGACTACCCACTATATTTCAGGTACGAAGAGATTATGGTGAAGGGAAAAGAGTGAATAACAATACTCCATGGCTCTGTATCAGTGGGCATTAATTTATTCATTTCACAAATGTCAAAGATTATCAATTATATATTCAATTTTCCTATGAAAGTAAAAGAAAGGGAGCAATATAGTTGTGGATGCAATTGTGTCCCCTAGAAATTCAGGTGTTGAAGTCCTAAACCCTAAAGTGACTATCTATGAAGACAGGGCCTTGGGCAGATAATTAAGGTTAAATGACATAATGAGAGTGGGATTTTAACCCGATAAGACTGATGCTTTATAATTGGAGGAGGCGACACAGAGAGCCTTTCTGTCTCTACAGCTGAGCACACGGAGACCATGTGAGGCCTCGGCTAGAAGGTGGCTATCTTCAAACAGGAGTAGTTTTCACCAGAAACCAACTCCAGCTCCTTGATCTTGTATTTCTGGCTTCCAAAACTGTGAAAAATAAATGTCTGTTGTTTAAATCACGCAGCCTGCAGTGTTTTGTTACAGCAGCCTGAGCAGACTAATCAACAGGATAGCACTGTGGAACGTCAGGGTGAGAAGCAAAGAGGGAGGCACGGCTGAGCCAGTCCTTGAAACATGAATAGTGTCTGGCCGTGTTTGGGTTGAAGGGAAGAGACATCTAGGCCATGGGAACACCAAGAGAACATGTAGAGGATCTAAAAGTCATTGGTGTTACAGGAAATGTGGCCAAGAGCTCTTAGGTCACAGAGTAAAATGCAACCCAAGACTGCCAAGAAGTGATGCTCTGAAGGTAATGGAATCTCCGGGGTGTAGGGGAGGAGGACATTTCCTCTCCCCAAATGTGGGTTCGTCTGGCTGGAGAACGAATTCAATTCACATGAGACAGAATAGCAAGAGAAAATTAAACAAAGCTTTATGAGGAACCATGGCCCGGGGCCTTTCTTCCCGAAGGAAGAAAGGGCACCAAAGAAGTGGGGTGCACAGAGTGGTTATATAGCCCCCAAACGGGGTGTTTCACATGTGATCGAAAAGTCCCTTTTACAATAGTCAGGAGGCTACTCTGTCAGCACAGCGCTTGATGGAAACGGCAGATAGGTCTGCTGTCCCAGTGAACCCCGAGGGGTGGCAGGTGTGTTGCCTCAGGCTGGGTGGCGGGGGGGGGGGGGGGGGGGGGGGGTCACAGATGAGCGCCACAATCGGTTCCCAGCCTAAAGAAAGATGCTTAATCTTTAAGGAGATGCCAACGTTGGGAGGGGGAGGGAAGTCAGTTACAGGAGGTTACCAGACTAGCACAATAAAATGCAGATTTAAGTCCTTGCCTTTGGTATTGATTAAGAGTTTTTAGAGAGAAGGTCATCGCCTCTCTTCTTCCTGGTACAGAGAGGGAGGCACCTTTACAGATAGAGATTTACCTTACAAATGTAAATGTGTCCTAACGAAGGGCAAGTTCCAGTCCTCCTTCCCTGTCCCAGTTTATCAAAAGCAATCAGCCTCAAATAATCCTGATGCCAAAGAGACATATCTTGGGGTGGCCAATTTCAGGTCTCCACAGGGGTGAAGTGCTAGAAAGCTATTCCAGGAAAGCAGAATTTATCATGGGGAAGTTGGAGAGCCTCTGCCTGCTTATAATCAGGGAAGGCATGCCCGCATCTGTGTTTTGGGAGATACTTGGCTGGGCTCAAGGAGGCAAGATTGGAGGGAGAAGTCAAGAAGGAAGAAGCCAGAATCAATTCCAGGGTTCTCACACCATCATCACATAATCTGAGTAGTCATGTCCTCACCTGGGAGCATCCGCTGGGTGACGCCAGGTGCTGTAAGGCCCTGCTGTATATTTTCTGGGTATTGAAGACTTTGGGAGGCAGGGGAACAAAGAGATCGGGTTACAAATAGCACAGTTTTTTTGTTGTTGTTTTTGTTTTTATATAATCTAGTAGCTCTATTTCAACCATTTTTAATTATATTTTCTCTTAGACTTTCCCAAAATCTCATTTTCTTCTCCAAAAATTATATACAGAAAATCCCTGTGATTGTATCTTCTAGATTACACAGTTATTGAGCAATTTTGTTCCCCCAAAATCTCTCCCCCCTGAAAAAAAGAGTGTGTCAGCTATAAATTACAAACTCTTCCTCTAGCCTGTAGCATAGTGGGCCAGGAGTGGAAGGTGGTTTTGGAGTGAAGCTATTGATATAGCACAATCCTCTGAACAGATGCTTTTGTCCTCTGCTGTTTGATGTCCCTGAGTGGCAGAACAGCTGGAGGCTGTACTTTCCAGGGGCCTAACGCGTTTTTCTCTCCTGCTGCAGCCCTGAGGTCCTCACAGATCTGTTGGCTCTGAGGTTGCTCCATGCCGGGGCAGGGAGGTTTGTGCACAGAATGCGGGTGACTCTGCAGGGCTGTGCTGCACTGCTGGCACAGAGATACAGGGCCGAGTCCGTCAGCTCAGAGCAATAGTTACTGAACTGCTGCCCTTTGAATCGATCTGGGATGTCTCCTTTTCCATTCTCTCTCCCCATGTAATACTGAAAGAGGAACTGGGGGCCCTGGCCCAGTGCCTGTTGGTACCAAGATACACGGGGGTGCCCAGAGATAGGGGAACATCTCAGTGTCACTTGCTGTCCTTTTGTTTTAATCAGGTGTCTTGGTGTTTGAGTGACTCCAGAATCCACTGCACCTGTGAAAGAAGAGGACAGGGGCTGGAGAAAGAACAGAAGAGGGATCCCGATGGTGCCTTGGATTCAGGCCACTGTCAGGCATAGCACAGAGATGTCCCACTTGTATCAAGGACTTACTTGCTCCCAGGAGACAAAGGGCCACACAGCAGAGAAGCCTGGAGCCCATGGCAGGGTGGAGCAAAACTGGTTAGGTGTCTCACTGCTCAGAGTTGTGGTTCCATAAGAGATGAAGTTCTGAGCATCCCTTCTCTGACTGGAGGTTAGGTGGTGATGTCATGGCTCTGATGTCATTGTCTCCTCTGGTTCCCATGAGCCTGGCCTCCCTTGCCATGTCCCTGGCTCAGCTGATCCAGGAACATTGCTTTGTCCTGCAAAGCTTCTTCCATGACATATGGGGCTTGACTGGGCTGGTCTAGGCTAGGCTGGGTTAGGCATCATGCCCCTGCCCTCAGCTCCTTTCCTTTTCCTTTGTAGCTGGTGTCCCTCTACCTGTCCCTGCCTGGGGCATGCTGGCTGGCTGCCTCCTCTCAGCTCCACACCCTTCACTTTCCCTTCCAAGCTCAGAGAGACTCCCTCACCACTGCACAGCTGAAGTTCATGGCTCCAGGCTGGGACAGCACACCTCCAAGTAATGTCTCTACTAGTAAGCCTTCTAGGGGATCAAAGCACCAAACAAGGTTGTTCCTTAACCCTCCTGGTCCCAGACAGCTGGTTCTGCCCCAGAAACTTTTGCAGCTTGGCAGTCCCACAGTGCCCCCTTGTGGCCTATTTGGTGGTAACCAAGATTTTTGTCTTTGCCTTGAAGCAGGAGTCCTGAGATGTATTTCAGTTAGGAACTATTTCCCCTTTTGCCTATTGCACTGTGCTTTCACTTTGTTTTGTTTTGTTTCCTAGAGGGACAAACCAGACACACCCGCATACACACACACACACGCACACAGAACCCCTGCCCTAGCTGATTTTGGATTTTGCATTGTAAGAAGAAAGCTGGTCAAGGAGTTGTATTTTGCCTTTGAGAAGATTCTGACGATGGAGATGGTGCAAACCTGACCTAAGTCAGGTGGGGCTGCTAAAGAGGAACCACGGCAGAGATTACTCAGAGACAGTCTATCTTTATTCCTGCAGATGGACTCCCAAGGATTTTTGGATGATTAATAATTAACTGAACTTGCTTTTTCTTTGATGACCCTGGACAGCTTCTTCAAGGCAGACCCTTCAGACAGGCCTCTTTGCAAGGTGCCCTATAATCTGCTTCCCCCAAAATAAAGAAAATAATCCTCACTGTTCCCATACTACTGGAGAATTTGTTTCTTTATCTTTTATCCTTTCTATTTTAGAAATCCTCTTTTTGCATCTGCTCCTTGATAATAATATAATGCCCATTTCTCCAGATATGAATAAACATATGTGTAAATAAATGATTATATTTCTCTAAACTTTCCTTTGATGCCCAAGTAGGAAAGAAAATATTCTAAACTTCTACACTTAGGATGCTAAGAAGGAGAGCCCGGTCTGGATTAATGTGGGATAACAAAATAAACAGAGGGACTTGGGAAAATAGGATCTGAGAAGCACTCAGTTCCATAACCAGTATCTTCCATTAGCTTCTTGTGACTGGCTTACTTCCAACCCAAATTTATTTAAATGTTTACATTTGACTTAATTGTTATTAATAAGATAACATATTAATTATATATAATTATATATTATATATAATATAATTATATATAATAAGATAATAATATTAATAAGATTAAATAACTTAATTGTTATTAAGTTTAAATAGTGCATTATATAGAATGAACATGGATATTTCAGTGTCATCAATTTCTAGACTTTCAAAGTCCAAAGACAAACTACCCCATCAGATACCACTGATGCACAAACACAGTATCTAAGATTGCTTCAGAGATGCCTGAGACACGTGATCAATAGTCATCATATTTCAGACAAGAGGAGCCCAGCTGATAGCATAAAGATGTGTGAGATATAACAGCATTGCTTCTAGATCCTTCTAAAGTTGTAAACTAGCATCATCTCCTGGCTCCTTTCCCAGGGGAACCTAATAGGGCAAGATGCAAATATGCATACTATAGACTAGCCAAAAATCGAGAGAATCTTCTGGAAAGACTGAAACTATTTTGGGCTGGAAAATGAGTAAGATGAGAGATGACCCCACGACTGCAGTGAGAAAACAAGATGGTGGAAATGGTTTTGGCTCTGCTCTTGCCTGACTCTTTCTTTGCTTTGAGACAATTTACCTGCATTTTTACTGCACAAATCAATAGCAGGGTAACTGATACCACTTAAGGACTCCAAAAGAAAGATAGCCAACTGGGCAATATATATCCCCAGGAAGTGAAGTATTGAACCAGATGAACCAAGAATTTAAAACAAGCATGTTAAATATTCTGTGTGCAGATATGCAATGTGCACAAGAAGGTAGAAGATATCTAACCCATGAGAATGCTTAGGGTCAAATTATTGGAGATCTTCACAGTAGCATACTTAGCCTATGTTACACCAGCATTTCCAAGTGTCTTATTATGGGGAAGAATGTTCATGTTATCTTATTCTCTGTGAGAAGCTAATGTTTCATGTAAACACTAGAGTTTTTGTTCAATATGAACTAATATCGATGATTATTTTCCTGAATTAGTGACTCCTATCGTCAGCATTTTATTTTCCTGTTGTCATAAAAACAAGATTTAAGCTATTAAATTTAGAATCTGGATAAGATCTGTGAAGCTCTGTCTTCTTTAAACACCAGATGAAATTTTCTAGAGCTTGTAAGTTCCTAAAGCTATAAAAATTCAAGACCCTTGGGGAGATTTCTGACGATTCTTGTGGACATTTGTATTCTCCAGGCCTTCTCTAACCCTGTCATATAGTCTGGATATAAAGCTAAGACCTTCTTCAATTTCCTCAACAAAATCCTGCACATCACATGTTGGTGAGTTCAGGAGAGTCTGATGAAGATTTGGGAAGTGCTACATTGAATATATGATGCAGAACACAGGTTTTCACGATTTCCCTCCCAGCTTGAATTGTTACACCCCCTTCCAAGACTTCCCCAAACCTCAAATTCTTCTGCCTGTATTATATAGAACAATGTCCTTGGGGTTTACCTTCCATATCCAGCATTTATATTAAAATATTCCCATCGATAACACTTTCCTCCCTAAGAAATAGGGTGCAAGCTATTGAGACACTAAAATTTAATTTTTTCTGCCTTCAAAATTATGGTTAGCCAATTCTTCTTTCTTGAGTGGAACTCATCTTTATTCAAATATGATCTTTTCTAAAGATTAATTTAAACAGTTCTTTAATTTTATTATTGCGATAAAATGTATATAACATAAACTTTCCCATTTTTAAATCTACAGTTTAGCGGCATTAACTACATTCACATTGTTGTGCTACCATCACCAGCATCTATCTCCAGAACTCTTTCAAACACTAATTCCCCATTCCCTCTCCCAACCTAGCCCCTGGAAACCACCATTCTATTTTCTCCTTGTATGAATTTGACTACTCTAGGTACCTCATAGAAGTGGAATCATACAGTACTTGTCCCTTAGTGTCTGGCTTATTTCACTTGATGTTTTCAAGGTTCATAGTGTAGCATGTGTCAGAATTTCATTCCTTGTTAAGGTTGAATGACATGCTATTTTACGTAAATATATATATATCTCATTTTCCTTACCATTTATCTGTTGGGTGGATGGGTTGCTTCCACCTTTTGGCTACTGCACATAATGTAGCTATGAACATCCATATGCTAATATCTGTTCAAATCCCTGCTGTCACTGTTTTTCAGTATATATCCAGAAGTGGAATTGTTAGTTCATATAGTAATTTTTACGTTTAATTTTTTGAGGAATTGCCATACGGTTTTCCACAGTGGCTGCACTATTTTATATTCCCATTAGCAATGCAAAAGAGTTCCCTATCTCCACAACCTCACCCACACGTGGTATTTTCTAGTTTTCTTCTTCAATATTACCCATACTAATAGGTATGAAGTTCTTGAATTTTTAAAATTAGTGGAAATATATAGTTAAGTTCTTTTTTATCGTTACCATTGTTGTTGTTTGTCTTAAACATATTACTTTTCAAATCTCAAGTCAGCCAAAACACTGGGCTCCAAAATTTTGGCAGGTAGTTTTTGTTTATAAAATCCATTTGTTGAGGAACCACCATACTTGAAGACTAAACAATCTTTCTCCACATCAGACTTGACATTAATAAAGCAAAATTCTGGTCTTGGCATCACTAGAGTAGGTAAGGAAGGATGAGATGAGTTGGATTTTGTCTTGGAGATGAGGTTTTATGAAGTGAGCATAGGACACATCCTCGCTTCTGACAAGCTCACAGCTCACCTGGAGAGTGGTTCCACAGAAGGTGAAGAGCTCCTACTGAAATTCGACAAGGGGCTTGTGTAAAATGGACACACAGACTATAAGTCTCTATGATTTGCAGATAGTCAGTGGACACCAAGCACTCATGGATGGTACGGAAAGAGCACTTGAGAAAGGGAAAGGTGAAAAATATCATTTCTCAAGCAAACTATTTTATTTACAGGATCTGACTTGCCATTCAGAAATGGAAAATATATTTTCCTCCAATTATCGGAGTAATTGTCACTGCCTCGGGATTGTGTGTATGTTATAAGTCCAATGGGAGCTTGTAGTACTTGAAAAACAAGAGGTTTATTTGTCTTACTTACTTGACACAACGGTACCTATTAAGAGATTTAACATACACTCAGAAGGTTTACTTATTGATCTCTGTAACTTGCCTCTTTGAGGACCTAAATCATGATTCTCAAATGTCTTGTTAAATTGCTTGTTATCCAATAAGTGATTAAAACATTTATCAAAATAGTGGGCAGACTACACAGTACTAGTGATGGAAATCTCTCTAAGTGCAATGCAGTGGGTATAATGTGGTGGGGAATATGATTAATTCCATTTTGCACATTCTGAGTTTGTATGTGTCCGTGGCTTACTCAGATGAAGATATTCAGCCGGAAAGCTGATATGCAGTTCTGGAGCTCCAAGAAAAATCTGAATGAGAATTAGACCATTGAAAATCACTCTATGTGAATAGTTAAAGCCTGAGGAGGGTAAAATGTCATTCAAGCAAAACAGTGGAAATAAAAAGATGAAATGAATTGAATAGGAATCCCCAATGGAAACTCACGTTTAAATCTATCTAGAAGTAAAGGAGTCAACAAAGGATGCTAAAAAGAGACAAGTCAAGAGCAGAACCAGAAGCAAAATATCACTGGAGCTGAGGCAGAAGATGGGTTTTGTGGGGGACTGGAATTGGCCACCCCAAGGTATGTCTCTTTGGCATCAGGATTATTTGAGGTTGATTGCTTTTGATAAACTGGGACAGGGAAGGAGGCTCTGAGGAATGGAACTTGCCCTTTGTTAGGACACGTTTACATTTGAAAGGTAAATCTCTATCTGTAAAAGATGCCTCCCTCTCTATACCAGGAAGAAGAAAGGAGATGACCTTCTCTCTAAAAACTCTTAATCAATACCAAAGGCAAGGACTTAAATCTGCATTTTATTGTGCTTCTCTGGTAACCTCTGTAACTGACTTCCCTCCCCCTCCCAACATTGGTATTTCTTAAGGATTAAGCATCTTTCCTTAGGCTAGGAACTAATTGCCGAGCTCACCTGTGACCGCCCAGCTCCAGACATAGACTTGCCTCCTGCTACGCCCACCAGGATAGCAGACCATTACCTGCTGTGTCCATCATGCACTGTGCCGCAGGGCAATCTTGTGACTATTGTGGGAGGGACGTTTCAGTCACATGTGAAACACCCCGTTTGGGGGTATATAACCACTCTGTGCACCCCACTTCTTCTGTGCCCTTTCTTCCTTCGGGAAGAAAGGCCCCGGGCCATGGCTCCTCATAAAGCTTTGTTTAATTTTCTCTTGCTATTCTGTCTCATGTGAATTTAATCCGTTCTCCAGCCAGACGAACCCCCATTTGGGAAGAGGAAATGTATTCCTCCCCTACAGTTTCTAAAAGAAGAAGGAAATTACTATGTTGATTTCCAGCAACTGCTGTCCTAACCCCAGGTGGAGGTAAGTGGGAAACCACACAGGACCTGCAATGAGATTCCTAGGAGTTGGAGTTGACAACAGACAGAATCTTGTGCCTACACAAGGGGTGACCATAGCTGTGCATCTCTTTACCGCACAAGAGTAGAAGTGTACATCACTCAACGCAGGGGACAGGTTAAGTCTAACTTCCTTAGCATCTAGTAATGGGGCACTTTTAAATATAGATGACTCCAAAAAAGGAAAGCACTTTTTCTGCCTCCCATAGATCCCATGGATGCAGCATACATATCTGGGCCTCAGATCCAGATCACATGTTAGTGGCATCATTTCTGTTTTTATCATCAGCTGTCTTGGGATCTGGGTGATACTAGATCCAACTATGGGGTCTGAGAGAAGATCTAGAAGCTGGAGACAGAGGCCCAGAGAAGCCAGATGATATAGACAAAAGAGAAAGATTTCTAGTTTCTCTAATCTTCTGTGCCCAGAACTTACTTGTTGCCAGGTAGAAAGTGTCTCTGAGCATAGAAGTCTGGTGTCTCTGGCAGGACTGGGAAGAACTTTACAGGCCAAGATTCTGGTCTTATGAAGTAGGGTTATGTGGGACACTATAATCCTCATGAACAAGTTGCTGTTTCTATCTAATGCAAATAATAATATGAGTGATTATTTTTTGGCCACATTGGCAGGAAATAGATTAAGCGCTAGGTATTTTATATGTGTATCTTAATAAAAATTTTTCTCTTTGCTTTAAAATACATCACAGCATAATGATAGATCCAACAGAAATAGAAATTTGACTATAAAAACTTTGAGAACCACTGCACGTTTTTAATGAATAATTCACTTTTGATATGGAAGGAGGAGTTACATGGCACAACATATAATAAAAATTCCTTAACATCCTTTATCTTCCCCAGCTGTTCCCATGTTTCTTCTTAAAATGCTCCCCCAAAGTCTCACCACTCCCTAGAATGAATCTTCTCTCTTCTTTGTGCATCCCTTCTCTTCCTTATTCACTCTCCTTGCTTTCAGTTTGTCTAAGAATGATTGAAGATCTAATTTGTCTTTTGGAGTTGGAGAGGGTCGTGTCAAATGTTGTATTTGTATTTGCTTGAATATTATCATGGTATGGCATCTGGCTTCCCTCAGAGCAAGTGAGCTAAGAGATTTGAGTGGAAGCTGCAATATCTTTTATGATCTAGCTTTAGAAGTAACACACTATCACTTCTGCTGCATTCTATGGAACACAAAAACCAGCCCTGATCCACTGTGAGAAGGTGCTACACAAGGACACGAATACCAAGAGGTAAGAATCATTAACTATAATGGAGGCTAATCATCATCACTCACATGTATAATAACTTTACTATTTCCAGCATATTATCGATCTAATGTTTTTTAATTAGGAAAATTCATATCAAAAGGACTTGGAGCAGAGATATAAAGTAATGAAGATAGATCTTACTAAGAAGGATGTGATGGAGAAATGAAAGGGGAGAGAAACAGAAATTGAAGGCTATACAAAGACATCAGGTAGACTGCACAGTCTGTTTTACACATAAATCATCATCATTATCATCTTGCTTTTCTACAGGAAGTAAAATTAGGAGAATTCTCTTCATAGGTCAGAGACACTATTGGAATATCAACACAGAGAGGAGGCAGCAGTTAGAAAATGTAAGACAGTCCAGTCAAATTGGTAGAGTCATGTTCCAGACATTCTCAATCGATTGCAACTCAGACTGAGGTCTTCAATGCCCTGGGTTCCTCACCCTCAATCTAAATGTTTTCATTGTAGGGGATAGGGGTGCTGGGAAGGTCTTCTCTGCTTCCTTCTGGTTAGTGCAATGGCTTCATGAGGCAGGGGTCACCTTGTTCCTTCTGAGCTGAGTGGCTGAGACTGTGCAGTCCTGTGTAATCACAAACTGACACAGTACAGAGACGTCTGCTTGGTGCTGGTTGACTCCAGAATCAAGGGGGAAATTCTCTATATCTTTTTGAAACATTTTCCCTTCAAGCACATCTCCTCTGACTATAAGTTCAGCACCATTTGACTCATGGATCACCCTTAGTCTAATCCTGGGTGTTGTCAATACCAGTACATTGCAAAATGGTTAATTTTCTAAGAAAATTCAAAGATCAGCTTCTTTCCTATCTCTGTGGTAAGGATGTTGGTAGTTCTTTGACTTGAGCATCCATTAATTCTGTTAGAGAAGGACATGTAAGCTAAGATAGAGACAAGGAAGCAAACAGTTGTCCAAATGAAGGAAATGCTGAGGATCTGGAATTGGAAAGTCTGTTATTAGGAGTTTCCCTTCTGTTTCCTGGACTCAGTTGTTCCCAAGAGACAAAAGCCACCAAAGAGGGAAGTCCGGTACCCATAGCAGGTCAGGGTGTATGGTGATGTCCCCCACCCCAATGCTCTGGTGTTCTTAGGTAAGAGCTGGCACTCTGAGTCTCTTCACTAGCCAACAGCCAGGTCTTCCATGGATGTCAATATTCCGACAGGTTCTCCAAGCCCAGAATCCCCTCATATTTAGCCCAAAATCAGTCATTTTCCCTTTATTTCATTTTCCAAGATAGGACCATGCTCTGTGGTTTTGGGAAATATGCTCACACCTTACTTTCTCTGATCTTCCTTTGAGGTTATTACTACACTTTCCCCTGGCTGTCCAGTGTGCTCTTTCAAACTGTCTATTCTTCTTTCCAGTTTTGAGGAACTTCCTACTGAGAGCTCTGTAGTATTCTTGCAGTGGCTCAAAGGTCAGAGATCATTCTGCACGATGTAATGACAAAGCCTTTCTAACTCCCTCTCCCTATAGCTCACAGGTTTTTCTGCCCCTCTGTACATGCTCTTGTTTCTCAGTACAACCACGATGCCTCCTCTTAATAAACTGGAAATGTTTACATTGTCTGCTCTGGCAAGACGTTTTCCAATGATTTCCTGTATGTCTTACACTCATCTGCCTGAAGCCCTCCCTGTTCCCTGTGTGGTCTTTCTCAGCTGAGTGTAGTACATTCCGGAATCCTCTGAACCACTATATTGACTTCCCTTCCCCTCATTCTACTTTTTTCCAACACAAACAACTGAAGAAACTGGAGCTCACATTCCTGGTAGGAAGGCTAAATGGTACCACCACTTAGGAAAACACTGTGGCCACTTTTTCTAAAGTAAAAATACTTACCGTGTACCCAGAAATCCTTTTCCTGAGTATTTATCCAAGAGAAATAAAAGTGTATGTCCACACAAAAGTCTTGTACCAGAATGCTCTTACTGCAGCTTTAGTCATAATAGCCAATATCTGGAAACAACTTGTGTCCATCAACATGTAAATAGATATGCAAATTGTAGTAGAGTCATATGATAAAATAATACAGTATAAAAGGATGAACTCCTAATATACATAACAACAAGGATGAACAACAAAAGTATTATGTTAAGTGAAAGACGCTGGTCAAAAAAAATGTGTGATTCCATTTGTATGAAATTCAAGAACAAGCAAATCTAATGTATAATGATAGACATCAGAACAGTGGTTACCTATGGGGGTGAGTATTGACCATAAAGGGACATGATACACAAGAGGTGATGACGTGTTCTACATCTTGATTAGGGTAGTGTTGCTGGGTGCTTCCATTTGACAAAATGTATATCAATGTGCATTTCACTGCCTGTGATAAAAAATGTATCCCACAAGCTAGAATCAACAATCTTCCAAACAGCATTCTTTCTAAAATTACTTATGACATAAACATGTTTTCAGATATTCACAGAGCTCCCTATATTGTAGTTACAAAACAAGCTCATATATTCATGGACATCCAAAGTGTACTAATTCTGAGCCCTAAAATCCAATCGTTACCAGGAAGTCCAGACTTTCCCCAGGGCTTGATTCTTAAAGAGCCCCAGGATTGTATATTGCTCCTGAGTCACCTTATGCTTTAGGCTAAACCCTACAGGGATCCACTCAGGGATGTTACCATCTACCTGTTGCCTCAGGGACTTGCCTTTCTTCCAGGTACCTGGAAACCTGGACTCCTGCTGCTTCTAAGGGTTAGGACTGGGGTAGATGGGGGCGCTTACCACCATATACTTTCCCAGTACGGTGTTCTCTGCATTTGTAACCACCAGTGCAGGGCTCCACCTGTGAGCTCAGCCCTTACTGGTTCCTCCAGGGAGAAGGGACGGTGCTCTTTCACTCAGGGCCATTCTGTCAGGAATCCCCCAGCAAAACTCCATGGGTCTCTTTTGCCACAGCTCTTCACAGACATTTCTCTCATTCCCTACAGCTGTTTTCCCCAAGATGGAAGCCTCTTCCTGCTCAGGACTCTGAAATGAATCCCGGGGATGGGACTGACAGATAAAAATGGTGAACAATAGGATATATTGTAGTATATGAGAAAGGCATTTGGTGTAAACCTAATTCAGCCTGACTTTGTTTTTCCAAAAGGGCCTGACATGGCTGTTGGGCATGCATTGTATATCCATTTTAAGCATTTCCTCTGGCAAGAACAAATGCCCTTAAGATGAAGGTGTAACTTCCCCCAACATTGGCATTTCCTTAAGGATAAGCATCTTTCCTTAGGCTAGGAACTTACTACTATATTCAGCTGTGACCACCCACCTCACCTGTGACCACCCAGCATGAGACGACAGACCTACTACCTGCTGTGTTCATCTTCATCAATCGCTGTTGACAAATAAAAATGGCAAGCAATAGGATATATTGGAGTATATGAGGAAGCCATTTGGTATAAACCTAATTCGGCCTGACTTTTTTTTTCAAAAGGGCCTGACTGTGGCTATTGAGCACGCATTGCATATCTGCTTAGACATTTCCTATGGCCAGAACAAAGGCCCTTGAGATAAAGGTGCAACTTCCCACCACATTAGCATTTCCTTAGGGATAAGCATTTTTCCTTAGGCTAGGAACTGATTGCTGCACTCACCTTTGACCACCCAGCTCACCTGTGACCACTCAGCTGGAGACAACAGGCTGCCACCCTGCTGTGTTCACTGAGACAGAAGACCTACCTGCTATTTCCATCAATCGCTGTGCTGACAGAGCAGTTTTGTGACTATTGTGGGAGGGACATTTCAATCATATGTGAAACACCCTCTTTGAGGGTATATAACCACCCTTATACCCCCACTTCTTTGGAGTGCTCTGTTCCTTTGTGGAAAGACTCTCCCGGGTTATAATCCTAAAATTTAAGCTCAGAATAAACTCACCCAAATTTTCATTTATAGATTGGTTATGGACTATTTTCGTTGACATTGTGCTGATAGAGCAGTCTTGTGACTATTGTAAAAGTGACATTTCAATCATATGTGAAACATCCTTTTTGGGGGTATATAACCACTCTGTACACCCTACTCTTTGTCACCTTTCCTTCCTTAAGGAAGGAAGGTCCCAGGCTATGGTTCTCACGTTTTGACTCAGAATAAACTCACCCAAATTTTCATTTATAGATTGGTTATGGATTATTTGTGTCAACAGGACACAGGTGGAGTAACCCATGTCCCACTTTATGTCTGTTGTCCAAGTGTAATTATTAACAGCACTGCTTTCACTCCCCAAGGTGTCCCACTATGATGATAAATCATATGGACACCATAAAAATATGAGAATATACACCTCCTCCTAATTTTGCATGTTGTCTATAAGCTGTTTCTGTCTTAGTAGCCCCAGCGCACCCTTTCTAGAGGAGTTAGTGATTTCATGGCACGAAGGAGAGTTCTCTGACTCGGGTAGGCTGATCCCTGCACCATACATGACCCTGCAATTGAGTCTTCCTCTGAGACCCATGGCGTCCCTGCCATGTATTAACCACACTTTCCGTATCTTGGGGTAAGGTATCTTCTGTCTAAAGAATGAATGAATGAATTAGTGAATGAATGAATTAATAAATGAATAACCAATATGACATACTCAACTAGCCTAGAGCACCGATACTAATTCATTTTTCTAATTGAATACTCAAGGTCTACCTATCTTAATACAGTAGGTCCCACTTATCCATTGGGCATACCTTCCAAGAACCTCCACGGGTGCCTGAAACCACTGATAGTACCCACTCCTATGCCAAAACTGATCCTGGGGCAATCTGGTAACTGAGACAGCTGCTAAGTGGTTAATGGGATGGTAGCCTATACAACATGGATATGTTGGACAAAGGAATGATTCATCCCCAGCAGGACAGAGGGTGGCAATTTGAAACTTATTAATTTTTTTAAATTTTTAAATTTTTTAATTCTGGAATTTTCCAGTTAATATTTTCAGACAGTGGTTGATTGTGGGTAACTGAAACTGTGGAAAGTGACACTATGGATAAGGTGGGGCTACAGCAGTAGGAAGCCGTTTATCTGCCTTGTGAAGCATTCCCTACATCATCCCTCCAGCCACTTGTTCAAAAGCCCTCAGGTTTAGCTTCTGAGAAGTCAGTCCTGTTTCCACACATCATGCTGAACTGGCCTTAAGTAAAGGGAATGAGATGGGAATTTCTCAAGCACTCCTAGGATTCCCCTACTTCCAGGAGACCAAAGATCACCAGGAGAAGAGCCTGCTGTCCATGACAGGGTCAGAGTGGGGCTGAGGCCAATCCCAGTGAGGCATCTGGTCTTAGCAGACCAATGGAGGAGACCCTGTGACTCACAGTGTCATGCAGCATCAACAGACTCAGGAGCACCCCCACGGGAGAGAGTAGGGCACCTTAGTGCCTACCTAGACACATGATGCCCCAAGGTTCAGCCTCCATGTGTTCTGGATCATGCAGACCCACAGGCCCTCAGTGAAATACTGCAGCTGCAGACGGACCCTGGGAGAATATGGGCTTCAGGACAGCTAGGCCGGGTATGAAGACCTGAACAGACAGCCAGGACACACTCCCCCATCTAATGGCTAATTCAGAGCCACAATCCAGAGGCATGGACTCCGTGACTCATAGTTGTGAGTCTGATGATTTAAAACATGGGGAATAAAGAGATCAAAGGGAAAATGAATAAGCCTACAAGTGTCAATGTGGAGAGGACATCCAGTGAGAGCTGACAGCAGAATCCCAGAAGGACATTTCAGTGCAAGGGAAGGAAAGCGGGTGAGAGAGTAAGTACCTGACCCTGCGTGTGCTGGCTCTCAAGCCAGGGGAGCAGGGACCCCTTGGCTGCCTGTGTGGCTCAGAAGAAGTGTCTGAAGATTTGGAGCTTTGGTCAGGCTAGGGCTCGGGATCTAGCCTTGAGTGGACAAAGGAGAAATCAGAGAACAGATACGCTGGATGAAGGAATAACAGAATTGGTGAAGATAGAGAGACACCTATTTCTCAAACTCGTGTCCTAAAGGCTGGATCTTCTCCTGTCCTTTGCAGCTGGCTCCAGCCCTGGGATCTTGCCTGGAAGTCCCTTCTCTGATTACCCAAAGTTCAGGGCTGCCTGACCCTGGGAAGTAACAACTGTGACAGCAAGGACTCCTTGGTTCCTGAGAAGAGAGTCTCAGAAACTGTGGGATCTGCAGAGTCCCAAGCAACACGCCTCCTCACAGGGCTGCATTCTTGTCCTCTGTTCCACCACAGGGTGTAGCTTGTGGGGGCACAGGTGTTTGTTGAGAGGATCCTGTGAAACCTTAAATCAAATAATCCACTTTACAGTAGGCTTGTTTATTTCACGATAAAAGAGACGTTAAAAAAATGCTAGATCCAGACATGTTTATCTTTTAACCAGTTGATGTGGCAGAGTGACACTTGAGTAAAAGAAAATCCACACTCTACAGATGTACATAGAATAGAGAGTTGCCACATCTGTTGAGTCGGCAAGCAGTATTGTGGTTTGCAACTTGATAGGATTCTCCCTGGAGCGCCCTCTACAGGAAAGAGGAGGGAGCCTTTGTGTGGGTGCACACCCACCTCGGGACACAGGGCTTTGCTCAGCCCTTGGGATCAGCTGGAGTGTGCAGGACTAAGGGCCATTACAAGGAGCAATGTGGGAAGATATGGGGTTCAGTAAAGATGGCCGGAGTGCAAAGTCCTGCTGTGAAATGTCAGGATGCTGTCATTTCTTACTGACTTTTGTGAGCAACAATCCAAGGGTTTCAGATACTGATGATGATGCAGGATATGAAGACTTGAGGAATTAAGATTAAAGAGACAGAAAGAAAAAGAATCCTGCCTGAAAGTGTGATAGCTCGAGTAGAAGAGTAGACAATGAGTAGCCGGGAGCCATGAGCAAGCAGAAAGTGAACCAGAGAAGTATAATCCAAACCAGGTGAGGGGATTATTGTCCTCAGTGGGAGGAACAGATAGAGTACATGGTGAGGAAATAAGGTGTTTTGAAAAGGGTCTGAGCATGTTTGGAGCTGGGATCAGGGCTATGGTCCAGGGTCTAACTAGCATGGAAGGGAAAGTCAGAGAAAGCTACCTACTGGAAGGAGGATTGAGGACTGCTGTGGCCAGAGGGTAAAGTGTCTCATGAAAGATTTCCCAGGGCACAAATTGATTGGAAGACGTTTGGAAGAAATTAAATTTGAACATGTCTGTCCTAATTTCAGCTGCAGACACAGCCTTGTTCAAGACAAAGCAAGGCCACAGGTTGTTGGTGTGTGTGCATGGAAATTAGCATTGCCATATCCAGTGAACTGACAGCAGTATTATGGTCTGAGATTTCTGTCTAGGGCCCTCCAGGGAATGTTGATCTGAGCCCTGATTACCCCCACAGCTTCCTGGCTGGACCCAGGGGGTCTGTGCACAGGGACAAGGTGACTCTGCAGAGCTGTGCCTTGCTGCTGACACAGAAATACACAGCAGAGTCTGCTGGCTGCAGGGCGTCCATGTGAACGTATAAGAGGAGACTGTTTGGACATTCAGGTAAGAAGCAACTCAGAACACTCTTGTTCTCAGCAAGTTCATTATAGTTTTAGACAAACATGAGTTCCAGTGGGTTCTGAGCAAAGTGTTTATATCAGTACATAGAATTATGTCCTAGATGTTGTTTGCATTTCAAAGACTTCTACTTTCTCAACCCCATGATCAGATGTTTTGGTCTCTGGGTAGTTCCAGTGTCCGTGGGGACTGTTGGGGGAAAGGGACAAAATTCAGACAAAGCCCAGAAAGAAAAGTCTTGCTGCAGCATCAGGAAAATGGCTTGAAGTCCAAGAACAGCCCATTTGAACTCAAGACTCACCTGCTCTCAGGTGACAGAGGGCCACACAGCAGAGCGGCCTGCATGGTGGAGTCAGGGCTGTGGTGGCCTGTCTAACTAGGATGCCCTGGGCAATGGGGCTGGGCTCTGGTCTCCTTGGCCTTGATTAGTGGTTTTGCCAGTGACCTTGCCATCCTGACAGTTTCCCCAGCCCCGGGGAATATTTCTTCCTCTCGTTTTCACACCTTATATAGATTCTGATAGAAGGTGGATTTGAAGGGACTGGGCTGGGATATTCCTCTGACAGTTGCTGTTTTGCTATTAGTTGCCACCCTCATTATAAAGATTCTCCCTCTGTCCCCTTCCTTCCAAGACTCCTTCTCTGACACAGACCATTATCCCTTCAAGGGATCTCCTTCCTGCTCTGCTCAGTCACACAGGACAACATCACTCAATACATTGTTTCCCTCATTGTCTAATCTCAAAGGGGCCCTTCTGCCCAGCTGCTGGAAGGAGGAAGACTGGATGGTCATGGTCCCATTCTGGACCAGTGCCCATCACTAAAATTGAACGTCTGTGATGCCAGCCAGGAGCCAGAGACTGGAAAGGGTGCTGAGGAGAACATACAAGGCATAAGCCATCCTCTGCCTCTGTAGCTGCTGTTACCGGGCTTGGACCGGCTGACAGCAAACAGGTTGGTGAAAGAGGACAACATATTAAAAAAGCAAAATTCAACTGAGTAAATTTTAAAGATTTTACTGGCTTTATTCAACGACTCATAAATGGGGCAGCATCCAATCTAGCAGATAGAAAGGGGCTCTGAGGAGCAGTACAAAATGAAAGACTTTTATAGGCAGAAGGGAGCAGGAATAAGGAAGTTAGACTAACAAAATGCAGGTTGGTTTAGCAAGGTCACTTTCCTTTAGGGGATGGCAGGGGTCTAGCAGGCAGATTACCTCACTAGTGCTGACTAGGTGATGCTTGACTGACTGATTTAAGATTCCAGTTCTGGGAAAGCAGAAATTGCAATTCAATTTTGGTTTTGTATTGTGAGGCTTAGCATAAGTAAGTCCACGTTGAGTCTGTTGTCTTGTTTTTTAACAAACGTAAAGCATCTGATACAAGACAAAGGGAAATCAATTTGAAAATGATTTCAGTTTAGTATCTTTGAGATGTCTACTACTGATGCTCCCAACTCATATAAAGATGGAGCCGCAATGCCCTCACCTCCTGCCTCTCTCATCCCCCTGTTCACTCACAATGGCAACCCCACCTCCAGCCTCAGAGCCTCAGAGGCCAGAGCACCTCCTTGTGTTCAAAGCAGCATATTTCCCAGCTCCCAGGGCTCTTACCAGCCCAGGCTCAGCAATCCAGACCTATCCCTCATTCCAGAGATGGGGGCAGCTGTGATGGGCATGAAACTCTAGGGAAGTGTGAAGAGGAGAGAAGCATCTGAAACAACAGAAAGAGCTGGCAACAAACCACTCGTCCACACACCTAGGACACGCGACTTTACTCACCAGAGATGGGCTATGTCTGGATTCTTAGTCACGAGCAAAATAGATATGATCACAGCCCTTGTGATTTTTATAAGCAGCCTGATCTTTTCAACAAATACTCATTAAGCCACAGCTCAGAGCAATCATAAAACACCAACATGTTCACCCACAGAATTCTATTGTAGTAGGGCAATTCATGTGGTCACAGATGGCACTAGAGAACAGAATATGTCCTATATGAAACTTAAGAAACGTATTCTGTATTTCAGGATTCAATGACTTCATATAGGTGACACAGTTTCCTCAACTGTCACAGCAGGGAACTGACATGACACAAGCTCCAAAGCCCTGTCCATTTCTCAAGTGAGAGAAACTACACCAGGCCCCTCAGTTCCACAGAGCTCTCTAGCGTAGATCAGCTGGGATAACTCACCAGGAGTCGTTTCTACTTAACTATGTAACCAGCTAATTATGCTCTTTGTCTGTTTAGTTATTAAACTTGCTTCTGTTTTCTTAAAAGTTACTGTTATGCCACTATCGAGTTTTCATTCTAGAAAATTTGAAGGTATGAATAAATACTAAAATGAAATGAGCCACAATTGTTCAATGATTCTTACCACTTATTTATTATGTTAGACATTTAGTACCAAACTGGAATAACAAGACTCTATGTAACTCTATGTTGGGTGTAGGGAGGGTAGTTACCCATGCTTTAAGTCAAAAGTTGATAATCAAATTTTTTTGTAAACCAGGGCTGTGCTGAGTCAGAAGGAAAATATTAACGTATCTCTAATGTAATAAGTTTTATCAGATTTTCAATATAGGCCATAAAAGAAAAAAGAAGTAAAGGTATATGGCTTAAAATTTAAGAAAAAAGTTGGATATTCTCCCACTGAACAGATTACATACATGACAGACCTCTAATCCACTACACTTAATGACATTCCATTCTTAGATAAGAACCTAAAATTAACTCTAGTTAAACGTCTAGCATTCCTACTATTAAAATTATTATGATGGACAGCCACTGGAGCAAGAAGAAACTCTGGTCTTTCTACAATAAAACAGAAAAATATGAATAAATAAAATTTTATTCCAGTGTTTGGCTCCTAATGAGTAAGCAACATTCCAAGGACTAAAAAAACCAATGGAATTTAGACAGAAACCTCAAACAAGTGAGAGTGGAAGACTTGGTTGTCCTGAGAACGATAGCTAATGTAAGCATCTCCTGAAGCAAGGGGTAGGTGAAAGGTGAGATTAAGTTATCTGAATCAGAAATGTGCCTGAAGAAGGAAAATAATCTAATGAGAGTCTGAATTGCAACAAGGAATAGTGAAGAAGTGGAAAGGTAAACATGTAAGTAAATTCACATAAACATGGCCAATATAAAATAGTAATAGCATATGTTGATTAGAGATAGAAAGAAAAGACATCACTGATTCCAAGACAGCTGGGATTGGGGTTCAGAGCAATGAAAAAGAGCCCCAAGAATATGTATAAGGAAATTCCTCCTTTTTCTTGGCCGATTCCTAATGCATATGCACAGAGTGGGACTCCAGAAGGCTGAGCAGGGAACAGGGTCTGGAAGGCTGGAGAGCTGAGCAGAGATTTCAGAAGACACTCAGCTGGAAGACACCTGCATTCAGACCCGGTTAGAATGAAAGACACTGGAGATTGTGCTCTGATTCCCACGGACACCCCCGAAAGGCTATGCACTAGTGATAGTGACAACACACTGGGTCTCCCTAAAAGGGAAGGCAAACCTGAAATAGATCCTAGCAAATCCAACATTCAAACCTGCCAGAATCAAATCTAACACTCTTTAGAAGAACAGGACAGAATCCAGAGCTTCTGCTCTATACCATCCACAGTGCCCCATATGAACGCTTTTATAATCTTTCACGTAGAATACTTTAGCAGTCTCCTAAGTGTACATTCCACCCCAAATATATCTCCCTTCTGATCCATACGACCAGCGACATTGTACCAAAATATGAATTTGATCATGCTGTCTCACTTACGGTGTGACCAATGGCTGGCTACTGCCTAGAGATTTGTGTCCAAAGTCCTTTCCATGCCTCACAATATCCTTCATCATCTGGCTGCTTCCCCTTCTTGAGGAGGCTTCAAAGATGACACTCAGTCAGAATTGGGAAGAATCGTCCTGGTCATCCTTCTCGAAGGCAGGGAGTCTACAATGCACGTGCTCCCTCCATCAACGCTTCTCCCCCACCCTCTCTTCCAGTTTACCTATCGCCATGGACTTGCATGCTTCTCCAAATAGTTTTCTATAAACAGTGAACTCGCTGATAATCTGGATTTCCTTTTGGTCTTAGAAATTTTATCTTGGCTTCATCTTCCTTTAGGCTTTTGCTCATCAAATAGTTTTAGCGAATAGTGTGTTTTCAATCATAATGTTATGTATACTGTGCATCCATATGTATAGCAGAGAAAGGTAAGGAACGGCTTCTTCCACCAGTTAAGAGCTTTGGTGCAGGAGATGGGGTCCTTTCTTGTTTGTGGAGCCTCGAGGACTCTAGTGAATTGATTGTGAACTCCTGCTTTACCTGATAAGTAGAATTCTATGTGCATAAAGTATAGAACTGCCCTGTCAGGTGTACAGGCAGGCTGTCCTCATACAGACTGAAACTCCAGTCAGGGATCTCACAGAGGGTGAACAGATCTGCAGGGGCAGGGGAACATGGTGCCCCCACAGCTTCCTGTCTGGCAAAGAGGTTTTTGCACAGGGAGGCAGTGACTTTGCAGGGCTGTGTCTTGGCTGCTGGCACAGAAATACACAGCAGAGTCGCTTGGCTCCAGGGAGTTGATGTGAAGGTTTAAATGAGCGTTGTCAGGAGCGTGAGGTGAGAAACGATTTGAAGCTGTTTCATTGACAATGGGTTGCTTATTATTGTAGGAAAACATGATCTTCAGCAATTTCTTGGAGTCCTGGACATACCAGTACATGGCATTATGGCTCAGATTTTGCTCACATTTTAGGGTCTTCTCATTTCCCACCCGTGAGATGAGGTACTTTGGAGTCTGGGAAACTGCTGTGTCCAAGGGGCCTGAGAAGGAAAGAAGCAGAATTCAGACAAGCCCCAGGGGTCAGCCTGTTGCTGCAGGCATGATGGACAGCCTTAGAGACTCCAAGAGGGATTGTGCACCAGGGCCCAGGACTCACCTGCTCCCAGGAGGCAGAGGGCCACACAGCAGAGGAGCCTGGAGCCCATGTGGAGTCAGCGCTGACCAGGCCAAGCCCTAGCCCCAGAGTCTGGTCTCTGTGGTAAGAAAATCAGGCTGCAGTGCTCCAGGGCCCTGACAGGTGCTTGGCCTGTGATGTCACAGCCTCGAAGAATTTCCCCGTTGGCAGGCTGTCCTCTAATCTAACTGTTTCTGCTCCTTTTTCAGGTCCCGAGCTTGCTCCTTTCAAAGACCTGTTTGGAATTTCTAGGGATAGTTTGAGGCAGTGGGTATGTTGCCTCAAGGATGTTTCTCTGATGGTCATTCTTGTGCCAACAGCTGCCTCCCTTCCCCCCCGCCCTCCTAGGAGCTTGCCACCTCCTCCCTTCCTGCCTTGGGGCTCCTCTCTCAGAGCAGGCTAGTTTCCTTCTCTGCATTTTTTGCTTCTCCTTCATGATAATGCAAGGCAATCCCACCCACATCCTGGGTCCTTTGAATATGGTTTGTGCTCCGTGGCCCCCTGAGTAGTTCAGTTGTGGGCAAGAGATTGCTCTGAGGTTTCCCTGGAGACCCAGCTGCAGACCATTTAAATTGCACGAACTGATGTCAGCTAGGAGCATGAGGAGTCCTTGAGGGAATAAACCACAGCCCTGCTCCCTGTGATGTTCTCATCTGCCCCAAAGGCAGAGCTCTGTGGGGAGAAAAGGCTCCTAGGGACTAAGAAGTCACATGTGATAGCAAGGAGGTTGTGACTGTGAGACACAGCAAGGCAGCTGGGGAAAGATTAAGTGGATAATTTTACTGGCCTTGCATTGTCTACAAGCCACCTTTTGTACAAAGTTTACACTCAAGGCCTAGCCCAGAGTTTCTCAACCTTGGCCCAGTTGACATATTGTGCTGGATAATTCTTCATTGTGGGGGCTGTAGGATGTTTAGCAGCATCCCTCATCTCTATCCACCACTTTCCAGTGTCACTCCCCATCTGCAGTTGTGATAACCAAAAATGTTTGCAGAAGTTGCTGAATAGCCCCCAGTGAGAAGCAAAGTCCTCTTTATTTCTTCCAAAAGTCCTTCCCCTCCTCCAGCAGCCTCAGGGTGTTGGGAGGGCCACAGCTCCTCCTAGTGGTCAGAAAGAGGCAGTTCCCAGATCTCAGTGCCCTCCTGGATTGGGCCTCAGCCCTTAGTAAATCCAAGTCAGCAAGGACCAAGAGTAAGACCAGGGAGCCACAACTGCCATGGAGGCATCTGAGTCACACTCACACACACACACACACACACACAGTGTACAACACCACTAACTGTCAACTACTGGTGAAAGCCCTCCAAAGACAGACCCAGGAGGTTCATTTGTTTTTTTATTAAACACAAAACAAGCACTAGGGATGCAGTAGTGACAAAATAGAAACGACCACCTTCCCTCCTGGAACTCCCAGCATGCTTTACTGTTTGCAGTCACTGAAAGGCTACTTGGTGCAAAGCATGAGCAAGACAATATTCTCACTCGCATGATGCTTATATTCTGATAGGAGCAAGAAGAGATTCACACATTACCCTAGACTAGAAATATAAAATATGTGTTATATGGAGGTTAGGAATATAATCAGTATCAACACAGTTAAGTACCATCATTGATAGGGCTTCCCATTTTCTCAACTGCAAAACAATTGGCTCAAATAACTACTTTCCAATTCTCTGTCCAGTTTAAAATTGTATGATCCTAATCATGGGCACTGCTAGATGCTGAACGAACTAGTAGGTCTTACGCATCCGGTGTTCCAAGTCTCTACCTCATTGTGCCACACAGCTTACATGGGAGGCTTTTCAAAGAAAGGAGGGGAGTGAGGGAGGAAGGATAGAAGAAAAGAAGGAAATAGTAAAAATCAAAACAGACACTAGGCTACGTATTATAGTGATTATATTTCAGCCTATAAAGAAATAACCTTTCTTAAAGAGTGGGTTTCACGTGAATTATTTTCTTTAGTGTTTTATGTAAACGCTCTTGAAAACTCAGGTGCACATCATCCAGGGGAGATTGGGATGAAACTGAGATGAAGACACTGGCCTCACATGAGGTAATGTTGGTTCTGCTTGTTTTATTTTTTTTCTCAAGAAAGTTGGAAAACAAATTTTTTTCATTCTTCATCAAGGATTTCCCAAAGGATAGAATGGAACAAAGAAATGGATTCTCTGCACCTTCTTTTCTGACATGTCCAGCTGAACTGGAGAAGGGGAAGCCTCTACGGAAAGAGCAGAGGGCTGATCCTGGACTGCCAGGGGAAAAAGGGCTCAATCCCAGCAGGAAAGTGAAGGAGGGAAGAAAAATGCAATAATTTTAGCGTAAAGATAACTTCATTCACAGAAAGTAAGAAAATCACAGGACCAGTGGGGATGAGGCAGAAGCCTAGAGAAGAACTAGAACAAAGGGGAAACATGTTCAGTGATAATAGGGATGTGTATTTTGGACATTGTTCTTATTTTTGGCTGTCTAAGATTTAAACTCTCTCTTTTACTTGGACAATTTCCCAAGTTTTGGTATTAGTGGTAATAGTCATGTGTGTTGGTATGTTTTAAGTGAAATCTTCCTTCCATCTTGGAAACAAAACCTCCATCACTGCCTCTGCTTTTGGTGACTTCAGAAGAACACAGCTCCACCTGGCAGAGCTGTCTCCTTCTACCAGCTCCCTAAGAACTCAGGGCTGGGGAACCAGGCTGTGTGCTCCGGCGGAATGGCATGGAAGGAAAATCTCTTGGGCCAAGTTCTGTCAAATTTAGTTACCTGAGCACAGACTCCCATGAAGATTTCAGTTTCATCAGATCCCGTCTCTCTTTACTGGTGCTCAAAATTAGTTTCTCACGCCTGCAAGGAGAGAGGGGCCAAGATCTCCCATCCATTCTGTTCAGGAAGCTGCTAGTTACTTGTGGCTCTGATTTGAAAAGAAAAAAATGCTCTTTATTTCTGAAAAAAATAGAATAGTTAACATTCATATCAACTCTTGTAATCAAATGCCTACAGGTGAACCAATAGCCATGAATTTTCCAAATGAAAATCTAGATGAAAACCAAATGGGACAGTCTGCCACAGGTCATTTGTCCCTCACCTTACAAGTCATCGATTCATGTTCTTTGCCCATTTAGCTATTGAAATCTCATCTATCCACTTAAAACATTTATATTTATTATTCCTGTTATTATATAGATCATAAATGTTTAATCTTTAAGTCATATGAAACTAACATAAAAACACTAAGAAAAATTTAATGCAATGCATAGGCATTATTTGTTAACTTTCAACAATTATTCTACGTCACCTTATTTATGTTGTTAGGAAGAAGCCGTAGATGTTTCATAGTGGTGGATATAGGGAAAGTCTAGCGGCGCCCTGAATTCCCAAGGCTTTAGTTAAATTTAGTCATGTAGAATATTCAATATTAAGCTTAGAGGTGTGCATTCCTGAATTTTCAGTTTGTAACTTTAATGGATTTTGAAAGTGGCTCATAATACAGAAAGTTAAGAATTTTAGATAAGAGCATAGACTAATGAGTTGACTATCTTTAGCAGATTCCTCTGTTCCATTCTAAGATGAACTGGAAAATTAACCTCCACTGAGTGGCTAACAATTTTCCTGTTAAACTGTTTGTCTAGCAAGACTTTCATTTCAGGCCGTATGGTAGAATATATCGATATTCTGACGCTTTCTCTTACTCCAAATAACTGGGACTAATATAAAATGTAATTTTGTGGCATTCTTGGATTTCCAAGGAACAAGGGGAACTCCATTTTTTTTTTTAAAAGAGGTGAATCAAGAGCCTTTGGCAAAAACGAAATGAAAAGTCGTGGGTCAGATCTGCCTTCTGATGTCTGTCTTTTCTCTCTCTAGATATTTCAATGGCAAGTGTTTTCGTGTCTGGACAATTCTAGCTTCCATGGGTTAATGGAGACAGAGATAGAAGTTGGAGATAGAGTCCAGAAGGAAGTCTGGTGCCGATATTTTCTTAGAACTATTTTATCAAGCCCAGAAGAGGGTTTTCCTATCATTTCTCAGAACTCTGCTGCTCCAAGAACTCAGAGGACAGCCCGCAGAGGGTCAAGAATAAAACCCTGTCTGACTTAACTCTCTGATACTCTGAAGTGAGGGGAATGGGGCTCGAAGTCTCCTTCGGCTGTAAGTATATGCCTCTAGGTTATTACTATCCCTGCAAGATCCCTAAGGAACCCCTGGCCCATCAGGCTCGCTGTCTGAGCCCCAAGAGCTCACATCACAGCAGCGCTCTGCTCCACTGGGCTGGGCTGAGCTGAGGCAGAGGCCCAGCCCCAGAGCCCCTCTCCTGCTCCTCTCAGGAAGGGGCCCTCCTCCTGTACCTGTCTGTGGGCTCCTACCTTCCACATTTCAAACCCTCTCCTTTCTAATCCCATGCAGGCTCATGTGCAACAAATCTGGCAGTCCAGGCTCTTTGCTGGGACAAGAACACCTGCAGATCAATGCAGAGCAAATAGTCTATATTTAATCCCTCACGTTTCAGCACTGACTCACAGCCTCTGCAAACCACCTTCTCCCATGGTGCAAACAAACCTTGACATTCTCTTAACCCTCTCCCTTCCGGGTAGTTCTCTCAATCCTCCCTCAGAGATCCCTGAATCTTATAGAGTCACAATTCCTCCTTGTGGCTAAATGGCCAGTGGTGCCAGGACTCAGTTCTCCTGCTATGAAGCAAGGACAGCAGGATGGTAGAGGTCTTAGAGATAGGGCCGTACAGTCAGAAGGTTGTAATTAGCTCCTGGCCCTTCCATCTCAGACTGATTCCTCAGTAGACACACCACTGAGGACCTGGGCCCACAGCATGAGCAAGGCAGTAATGGGAACCTCCAAGCTCAGGCTTCAGGGCATCAGGAAGAAAGGGGCCTTCCTGAAGGATGCTGGAATATCGATATCATTGCCTCTGAAAGCACCCTCAGCCTTAGAAGCAACTTCACAGCAGAGGAAGAGCCTTAGTCTCAGAGCAGACCCAAGACTGACCAGGATTCTCTCCCCCACAGGTCAGGCAACGTATGTGGTCTGAAGCCAATGCCAAGGAGTAAGCTATGGGTTCCGTAGGCCCTCCCAGGAGATTCTGAAACCCAGGAATGTTGATCCCAGGGACAGAGACTGCAAGATGACTGTTAGATAGTCTCTCTCCATTGTTAGTATGTTGGCAGGGGGTGGGGGATCAGACTTACAGATTCTGCAAAAAGTGAAGTGCATGAAATGTTTCAGTTGTTCCCAGCCAGAGATTGTGTATGCCATACCTTTTGGGTACATTATTAAATATGTGGGGTGTTTTGATTATCCCAATTATTGGCGACGTTTTAAACTTCATGTGATACATAGGAAAACCCCATTCAGAATAGAAATGTCCCCCCAAATGCTAGTTTGAGTCCCTGTTGATAAACACTGAAAGAATTAAGATTTAAAATGACAGAAATTCACTAGCCCTGTATTTTGGAAGAAGCTGGGGAAGGCCTGTTCCCTCATGTAGGAATTCAGGGAAGGTATTCCAAAGATCTGTAAAGCCAAAGATTCAGAGAGAAAAGTTTAAATGGTAGGATGCACATGGGGTTACTAAAACAAGTGACAGAAGGCTCCACTCTTCCCTCTCTTCAGTCTCCTCCCACCGAAAATACAAATTCAATGAGTATAAAGTTGCAATTATACAAGCTGAATAAGTTCTAGAGATCTACTGTACCGCAGAGTCCCCTAGTTACAGCACGATGTGGCACCTAAAAACTTGTTAAGAGGGTAGATCTCAGGCTGTGTTCTTACCACACACACGAGAGCAAGGGGACTCCGGAAATCTTTTGGGGGTGATGGATATGTTTATTACCTTGATTGTGGGGAAGATCTTAGTGTGTGTGGATATGTCCAAACTCATCAAGATGTTACATTAAATATCTCCAACTTTTTTTTTGCTGTTCTCAAACACTACACCTTCTCCACACTCCACACTCAGATATTCTCTCTCTCTCTCTCTCTCTACACACACACACACACACAGACACAAAACACACACAGAAACATTCACAGATGTCTCAATCAGAGAAACTGTGGCTTTTCTCTCTCCACACCTCCTTCCACAGGGCTCCACGGATTTGGCGGGGTGGAGAAGAGGAGGCTCTTGCAAAAGTTCTTGTTTGGGTCTCTGATCTCTGCCCAGCACTGTGTAACTAGCACCACAGAAATAGAGGCTGCTGTCTGCAGGATGCACACTCATCACCATCAGATTTGAAAATGTTTGGTTGGGGTGGCTGATGGGAAATTTGGCCTCAGTAAAACCTTGTTGATATGTGGCACTGGAGCCATGATTAGAAGTTGCCATCAGTGTGAGGCTGTGTTTTGGCAACTGATGATACCAAAGCATAGTTCTGGCCTGAAAGTCCATTGAAAAGCACGCGATCTTCATGGAGGTTCCATTCTTGCAGACACCCCTGCCTGGATGTTGAGAGATGAGAGCATCAAGCCTAGAGCCTGCTGAAA
Organism: Equus przewalskii; assembly: GCF_037783145.1. Lineage (NCBI taxonomy): Eukaryota > Metazoa > Chordata > Mammalia > Perissodactyla > Equidae > Equus > Equus przewalskii. The sequence goes on along the minus strand of NC_091834.1, from coordinate 94,835,652 downwards.
TAGAGGTCAAAGAGATGGAAGAAGCCAGAAGAACCAGTCAGACATGACCACAGGCAGAGAACCCACAGCCTCCCTCCCTCACCTTTCTCCCAGCTCCCAGAGAATCCTATTTGTTTTACAAAATCTTCCTGTCAGACTCCCTAGGATCATAATCCCCCATCTCCCCGACTGGTGACTTCTCCCCTTACCCTTTGCATCCCCAGGGGGCATGGATGTCCCCTCTCATTGCGATCAGCAGAAAATCCCCACAATCTCTGGCTACCACTTCACTCATGCCAACACACATGCACACTCGTCCAAGCTACTGATATAATAAGGCTCATACTGGGCCCCAGAAGCAGCAGGAGCATCCGCATCTTCAGGGGTTGGTCTCATACCACCTTCTCTCAAGAGAGGTATGACTATGCTCTTCTTTCCTCCTTTCTCCACCCCTAGAAAGATATATGATGCACTTACATAATCCTGAGGATGCTCTAATCTGCTCCCTGGTTGAATTCTTTGGCCATTTCACTCAAGTTGCATGAGTTTTGTAGGCTGTATCATGGAGCCGTAAAATGCAAGAAGAGGCCACACAGACATCTAGCTCCAAAGTCTCATTTTATGGAAGAAAAAATTGAAATCTATACAGGTGAATAAGAACATATAAGCTTTAATAATTTGTGAGAAAATGAATGTAGATACATGGTGAGTAGCAGAGAGAGGAAAAGCAGGACATTGTAGTTAGACGGTAAGTGGCCCAGATGACAGTTTTTAGTTTCTCTGATTTTTTTACTTAAAATTACCAGAATCAAATCTTGGACAGTACTTCTTAGGCTCTTGTTTAAAAAGTTGGAAGCATGTGATGCTGTTGTTGACTATACGTAGTGATCTAATAAATGATTGCTGAGTAGGAATGTCTATCTATGTCTTCTTCAAAATTAAAATCAGAACACATTCTCATCCTCTGAATCAGGCCTCTCATAGCTGGCAGATGCCAATTTCTTTTTTTTTTTTTTAAAGATTTTATGTTTCCTTTTTCTCCCCAAAGCCCTCTGGTACATAGCTGTGTATTTTTAGTTGTGGGTCCTTCTAGTTGTGGCATGTGGGATGCCGCCTCAGCATGGCCTGATGAGCAGTGCCATGTCCATGCCCAGGATTCGAACCAGCGAATCCCTGGGCCACAGAAGCAGAACGCGCAAACTTAATCACTCAGCCACAGGGCTGGCCCCACCAATTTCTTCTTGCACTGATGACCTTTATTCACTCATGAATCCACTTATTCAAGCAGTCATCATAAATATTTCGATCTAGTAAAGACCATAAGATACATATTCACTTTTAGAAAGCTGTTCTAGTAGATTCCAGAAATCCTTTCTGTTTCATAGAAGATGCAGTACCTGTATTTTTTTATTAATATTAAAAATGTAGGGCAAATTCTAGTAATTTTAATACACCTTCCAAAGTGCAACATCTAGTTTTTGATATAAGTCCCATTTATGTGCCACTTAAACAGCCCATAGACAGATTTATCTTAGGTGAAACAGTTAAATACATTGTGAATAATGTATGTCCCAGTCAATTCATTTGTCTTCAAATGTGACACAAATTTTTAGCAGTTCTAATCTTCCCTAGTTGGTCAGAAAACTGTGAGGCGGCATCAACTTGCCTACAAGGGCAGTTTCTTCTTCTTAGGGCAAGGAGTCTTGAGAATGGGTCTACATCTTGCCTGGGCCTGCTCTTTAATGTATTTCTAAATTTCCAACTTAGATTAAAAGAAAACAACAGAAAAAAGTTCCTATTGATCTGCTGAAGAGAACAGAATGTGTGATTAAGGTAATTCTGGGAAAATACCACAAACTGAATGTCAGTGTAACCACTTTTCTACCCTTGGCATAACTGTTAATGGGTTTTGTAGTTATATGTCCAACTTCTGTCTACAAAGGAGATAATGACAGCTGTAAACCCACTTCCTATTGTTGTTGAAGGAGGGGAGGGAGGTCTAAGAAGGTCCTTGGATCTGGGAAACAGAGAGGTTTATGAACAGAAAGGAGGTAACACTTTAGCTCTGTGTCTCTTTTGCTGGCACAGAGATACACTGCTGGGTCCCCCACGCCTGGGGAGCAGATGCTAAGAGAACAGAAGGAAGTGTTAGGCTGGCTGGGTTGGAAGTTGTCGGAGGTGTCTGTTTCATTGTTAAATTCTTTATCGTAGTAGGAGAACAGCAGCTTTGGAGCTTGGCTCGGCTTCTGTTGGTTCCAGTACATGTACTTATGATTCAGATTCGGAGAACAACTCAAGGTCACTGGTTTTCCCTTCCTGGCAACCTGGTATCTTGGCTTCTGGGTGACCATGGCAGCCATGTGACCTGCAGAGAGAGGAGCAATATTTAGAGACAGAGTCAAGAAGGAGATGAATGTTGCTGCCATAAAATGAAGGCACATAACTGAGGACACAATAGCTTTAGTCAAAGATGTTCTCTCTGACCAGGACTCACCTACTTTGAGGAGACAAAGGGCCACACAGTAGAGAAGCCTGAGATCCATGGCTGGTCCAGGACAGGAATAGGGTGTCTGTCTGTTCCAGACTTTGATCACTGGGTTGAGAGTTTGGAGTTCAGAGAGTCCCTGGTCCCTGATAGGTAGATCTCCCTGTGATGACAGTGCTGCTGTTGACCTCACCAGGGCGAGGATCACTCCTTGGTGTGATATTAGACACAGCTTCCTACTTGTCAGGGGAGTCTGGGCTTGGCTAGATCAGGTATGAAGCAGATGTGGTGTTCCCTTATTTGTCCTTGTTGCTATATCTGCCCCAGGTTCATTCAGGCCTCTCCATCTCACTCCTAGTTTCTTACATCCTATAGGGCAGTTCAGAGGTTCCTTAACACATGAATGGCTTTTCTAAAGTCTCACTTACAGACCTGAATTGATAACGTCTTTGTGTTCTGTTATCCACATCACAGATGGATGACTGACGTCTGCAAACTATCCCCACATTAGTACAGAAATCAAGGCCTGGAATTCCTCTATCTAGATTCACTTTTCAGAATATCAAGGAAATTCTCTACAACTTTTGGCTATCAGTGACGCCATAATGCCTCCTTGGGGCCAATAGAAAAGTGTCTAGAAGCAGCCTTCATACACTGTGTGAGCCTGTGCAATAGGGTGAGATACAATACGGCTTAGAACTGTATCTAGTTCCTCATTCTGCTGCTACTGGATCCATAACCCTCAGACCATCACAACCCCAGTGTCCTGGCCTCACTATGAATAACATAGTCCTACTGCAGCAGCAGGAAGTGACCTCAGAATGTTCAGGACTGGCTGACACATATCTATATACAGTGCTAACTCATATTTTTTACATTAACAAATCAGATCCTATGGACAACAATGGAAAATTAACTTTAATCTGTAATAATTGACCAGAATTTCTTCTCAAAGCTGAGATTTTAAAAAGTATTTGGAGAAGGATTTTTGCTAGACAAATGTAACAAACTTATCACCACCATTACCATCATTATCAGAAAGCAACCTACAACCAGTAGTAAATACATTCTTATTCATTGTTTTAATTTCCTTCAAGGAGACTTGTTTATCTTATGACAAGAAGGGATATGAAGATGTGGCCACATCAGAGTCACGATTCCTTTCAGATCAGAGCAGTGAGGTTGGCAAGAAGCTGCTGTACTTTACACCAGGATCCACACACACACACTTAAAAAACAGAAATGCGTAGATAGAGTTCTGTGTAAGGAACCTCAGAAATCTCCAAAATCACAAATATCCCCACGCAAATTTTCTTGAAACACTCGTGTATTTCAAGGATAAAATCTGGTTCTCCCTATTTTCTCTTCCTGGGGGACGGGGGCACAAGGAAAGACTTCTTTCTGCTTAGAGCTACCATGAGTTGAGGCAAGAGGAGAGAAGGGTGTGGTTTTACACAGGAAGGACATGACTCTGAAGCACTGTATCTTGGCTGCTGCCACAGAAATAAACTCCAGAGTCCTCCAGCTCTGCATGCTGGACCTTCAGAGTGGAAAACGTCCCTCCAGTCCTTTCAGCTGAGAATCACTCATTGGGCATCCCTGAGTCATCCTGTTTATCCTCTCTTAGGAAGTATTCCAGAAATTTTATTTCTTTCCCTACAGCATGTCGGTACCAATAAAGACCTTCATGTCCTGAAATTGGGTCACATCTCAGAGTCACAGATTGTTTCTTCTCTATGACTCCGTGGCTGGGGAACTGAGTGACTCCAGCTGATGTGTGTCCTGTGGGAAAAGACAAGAACATGACAAGAATGGACAGGGAAAGGGCAAAGTGGAGATATTCAAATTTTTAAGGACATACTTGCTCCCAGGAGACAAAGGGACACCAAGCTGAGAAGCATGGAAACCATTGCAGGATCCGGATAAAACCGAGAACTTTTCCAGATGAGGGAGCTTGTAAGTATGAACAGAAATGAAAGCAAATCCATGTCCCCTTGGAACACACACACCTTAGAAGGTGTGGCCTGGCAGTGAGTTAGCCAATGTCCACAGTCTCAGGAGCTCCCTCTAGGGAGGTAGGAGCATAGAAGAAAGAGCAAGTTTTCTCTGAGGAAGGTTTTCCCTTGAGGGATTCATGGGAAGAACTGATGCCAATAAAAATTGACCTGTTTATGCATTTAAATAAGTATTAACCTCATCTATGTCCATGAAGAAGCCACCATCCATACCTCCTGAGGTCAATGTCTGGACTCTATCCCATACCACCAAGCCCTATCTTCTCTTATGTATCACATCCCTAAAGACTGTGGGATATTTCCACTTAAAGTGCCTACTGTTGCAATTCTTGCTATTTCTAATTATCAATACTTGTTATCTTTAAGTTCTCTTTTCCCACTCTCTCTTAAATGTGCTCCAATCAGGATTTTTCTGCCACCAGTCTCAAAGTCAGCATGTTCAGAAAATGAGAAATTGTCCTTAACTGTGCTCCACCAGTACCCTTCCGGTTGATCCAGCTGACAACTTTGTTGTTGTTGACTTGACCTCTCTGTTGTTGTTGAACTGAGTTGCCCTTGACTCCTCTTTTTCTATTTCACCCTATAGCCAATCCATTGGGGCTATCATCAAAACACACACAGATCCTGTCCATTTTTTTGTCACCTTTACTGCTAACTCTCTGGACCAAACCACTGTCATCTTCTGCCTGGATTACTGCAATAGATTCCCAACTAGTCTCCCTGCTTTCACCTTACTTCCTAATTAGCTGTCAAACTAAGCTTTCTGGGGCATGTTAGATCATGTTACTCACCTGGTCCAAGTCATCTACTAACTGTCAATTTTATTCGGAATAAGAAGATAAAGCTCATAGGCCTTAAAGGTCTTGTAGGATCCACCACCCTATTATCTCTCTGGCATTACATCCTTCTGTCTTCCTTCATTTTCCAGTCATGCTAGCCTCTTCGTTGATCCTGGAGTATCTGTTAGGGCGTTTGTACCAGCTCTTCCCTCTGCCCAGAATGGCATTCCCCCAGATGGCTGCATGTCTCTCTCCTTCATCACCTTGAAGTGTTTGCTTAAAGGTCACATTCTCATTGGGCCCTATCCTGGAAAACATATTGACAGTCTGAACACTCCTCACTCAGGCAGTACTGGTCCCCTATCTTAGTCCACTTTTTTCATTTCTCCATACCAGGTATCGCCTTCTAAAATAATATAAACTTTAATTATTCATTGTGATTATTGTTTGCTTTTGTCTCTGTCTCCCCCAATAAAATGTAAACATCTTGAAGACAGGAATTTTTTCTTCTTTTGCTTTTTTCATTGATGTATGCCCAGAACTTAAAGCAAAGCCTGAAACTCCCTGGAAAAGAGAAAATGCTGCAGTTGAATCTTGAGGGAAAATTGGAGATTCTCAGTGGTCCATGGAGGACATGCCCCAGACATGGGGACAAAAAGTCTGCTGGGATTTTGATAGGGATTGTGTTAAAGCCTTACATAAATTTAGAGAGACTTACCATTTTCGCAATATTGGGTCTTCTAATCTGTGAACACAAAATATCTCTTCAGTTATTTAGATTTTTATTTTCTTTCAGTAATGTTTTATAGTTTTTCTATGTTCAAGTCATGCATTCCCTTTGTTAAATTTGTCCCTAAGAGGTTTTATTCCTTTTATTGTTGTGAATAAGATTGTTAGTATCATTTTCAGTTTGTTGCTGGTGTATAGAAATACAATTGATACTTTTGTTTATGGACCTTGTATCCAGAGACCTTATTAAGTATATTTCTCAGCTAAAACCCCCATAACATAAGGACCTAGAGCATATAGGTGCTTAGCAAACATTTATTGTGTAAACAGCTGTACCAACAGCTCCTCACACTTAAGAGGTAAAAAGATTAACTCAACATAGAAGCTTCAAGTCAGCTGCATGGACTTTCCTTTCTATTAATCAAACAGGCTCAAAAACATCCAGTTATGCAGTGGCTCAGATTTGTTCTGAGTGTCTCATGTTTGTTCTGGAAGCACTTGGAATTCTCTAACATGGTTTGTCTTACAGGGGTTGAATTCATATCTTGCGCAGTCAGCTGACCTGAGAGCTTGTATTTCTTCCATAGGTCTTAATCTTGTCTGTAGCACAGTGACTAGCAAGTATCTAAAGAAAATGCGTAAGGAATCTGACATTTATTGAAACCTTAAACTGAGAAATTCATTGTAAACAAAAAATTATGTTTTTTTTCCTTAGAGAAGAAAATATTAGTTTCTTAGAAAAGTTTGACATACATTGCTGGTAATCAGAGTTTGACTTTCATTCTCTAACATAGCTCTCAACAGTTCTTCCATAATTTAAATAGGACTTTCTTTCACTTATAGAGTAATAGTAGTCTTAAGCTCATTTTCTCTCATCACTGTTTGGAGAGGGGAGTTAGATAAAAACATGAGAGTAAGGTTTTCAAACAGTAATATGAGGACATGAGTTTCTTGACCTAGTCTCAGATTAACTGGATGTGTTGGAGTGTATTAATTTCCTTTGGCTGCTATGACAAATTACCACAAATTGGATTGCTTAAAACAATAGAGAGTATTCTCTCACAGTCTGAAGAAGAGAAATCCAAAATCTGTATCACTGGGCTGAAACCAGGGTGTCATCAGAACCCTGCTCCCTCTAGAGGCTCCAGGAAAGAATGTGTTTCTTGCCTCTTCCTGTCTCTGGTAGCTGCCAGGACTCCTTGGCTTATGGCTGCATCACTTCAATCTCTGTCTCCATGGTCACATTGCTTTTTCTTCTTCCAGCTCTGTCAAATGTCCCTCCGCCACCATTTTATAGGAATACATGTGATGTCATTAGGGCCCACTTGGATAATCCAGAATAATCTTCCCATCTCAAGGTCCTTAACTTAATGGCACGTGTAAAGCACATTTTTGCCATATAATGCAACATTCACAGGTTCCAGGAGTGAAGACCTGGAAATATTTGGATGGGGAGATTGAGGTCATTATTCAGCATACCACACTACACAAAATATTTTCTTGATGAGTTTGGAAATTTTCATAAGAATTATTCTCCTGTAATACTAATGAATCAACTTTAGTCCTTTGTATGCAAATCTGTAACTGGCATTCTTTTCACTGTTAGGCTTCAGTGTTTGTCACCACACAGAAACTAGCTGTGGTGGAGTCTGTGTGACGCCAGCATGCTTGGGGGCTATGTGCAGAGGAGACTGAAGAGGCAGTGTGTACATTTGGAACTGGTAGAACTAAACATCTTGGGAGGCATCACTGTGGACTCTATGTCCATGAATCAGGCAGCTGACAGTGGACCCACAGCTTTCTAGGATGGCTGACACAAGCATGCAGACAGCAGCGGACAGTTATGGCTACATTGACAAGGCAGACCCCCATTACACAAGACTCCCATTACGTATACAGAATTCAAACATTCCTGAAGACAAGATTCAAAAACACCCAAAGAAAAAAGTCTCTGATCTACCATGTTTCCATTCTTTTAGTTATTTGTGTGTGTGTTGTGGAAATGATAAAGTGGAATGTTACATGTAAGTTGAAACTACTAGTACTAAAAATTAATCTCTGGGAATGTAAAATGGTACAGCCACTCTGAAAAATAATTTGGTAGTGTCCATAAAAAATAAGAATGCACTTATGGTATAACCCAGCAATCTCACTCCTGGGCATAAATTTATACCAGAGAATAGAGAACTTAAGGCCACACAGAATTCTGTACATAAATATTTATATACAGCCACTTTACTTGTAACAGTCAATAAACAGAAACAACCAAAATGTCCTACCATAGATGAATGAGTAAACAAACTCTAGTACATTTATGCCATGGACTGCTACTCAGCAATAAAAAGAAAACAATGAGCTATTTATAAAAATGACAGCTTGGACCCATCTCAAGCGCAATAAACTGAGTAAAAAAGCCAATCTCAAAAAGTCACCTACTGTATGATTCCATTTATTAAACACTCAAAAATGATGGCATTATAGATCAGTGGTTCCCAGGAGTTAGGGAAGGTAGGGGTATGTGTGTGTGTGTGTGTGTGTGACTACAAAGTGAAGGAGATTTTGTGGTGTTGCAATAGTTCTGTATCCGCACTGTGGTGGTGGTGGTTATCTGAGCCCACATATGTCATAAAAATAACCCAGAATTGCTGGCACACTTGATGCCCATGTCAACTCCTGGTCTTGACATATTAGTGTAATTATGTGAGATGTGAAATTGGTGAAAACTGGATAGAGGGTATACTGGACTCCTTTGTTCTACTTTGCAACTTCCTATGAATCTACAACTATTTTTAGATGAAAAGTTTTAAAAAACTAAAACTTTGAAAATGTGAAAAAAATTGTTATAATTAGGAAGACACTTATGGAAAACTCATAATGAGAATGATTAGTAGAAATTGGAATGGTCTGGGCAGTTCTAAATCTGTAACCATGGGCTGTTCAGCCACTCTGATCATCCTGATGGTGAAGGGGGGACTTCTAACCGTAAGTGAAGACACTCCAGGCTAGATAACCATCACTGTGCAATGCTGCACAGTTTTAAGCTTACATCATCACTTGAAAGCTCAGTGGGTAACATTCATCCTCAATCTTGGACTCAGTCATCATCTGTGACAATTTGTGAGGAATGCCATGAACCAGCCCCCAATTGCCTTCCTACAGACAGCTTCCTAATGTGATTCCTCATTTTATGTTGTTCTCCCCTTCCCTGGGGACAGTAAAACACCAAACCCAGGTCCTTGTGCTAATGGGAAGGAGCCTGGGAAGACTGCTACAAGGGCTGGGGGCTGGAACCAGAAAGGGAAGCAAGGGTTTCTGCACGGAGAGGGGGTGACTCTGCAGCGCTGTGGTTAAGCTGCTGGCACAGAGGTATACAGCTGCATCCCCGGGTTCTGTGCGCTGAATCTTCAGAGTAGAGAATGATCCGTTAGGCATCTCAGCTGAGAATCGGTCGTTTGGCATCCCTGTCTTGTCCATAGGAGCTTGATCACGGAAGTAAATCAGGAACTCCAGTCCCTTCACTGAGGTCTGTCTATACCAGAAAACGGTGTCATGGGTAGAAATTGGCTCACATGTCAGAGTTACTGTTTGTCCCATCTTTGTCAACTGGTGCCTAGGTGTCTGGATGACTCCAGCATCTGTGGGCTCTGTGGAAGGGGACAGAGTTTGGGAACAGATTAAGGAACACAAATGGAATCATAACTGGGAATATCCAACAATGCAGATTATTTCTAGGGACTCACCTACTCCCAGGAGACAAAGGGCCACACAGCAGAGGAGCCTAGTGGCCATGGCAGGGTGGGGCAAGAGGAGGTTTCACCCTGAAGAGGCCCTTGTGGGCATAAGCAGAGGGGCGGGGACGTTGCTGTCAGTCTTTTCTCCACAAAGAGGAGAGTGGCCTGGCAGTGACATTGCTCTCTGTCACTGCTCAGAGGGCCTCCTTCCAAAAGTGAACATCAAACTTCTACAAAGATAGACTGGAGTATGTCATAACTATTCTGGGACATGGTTGGCTCATTTACAGACTCCAGCACCTCCATCTGTTGTCACTTCTCACAGCCACAGGGTTTCTGCCATTCTACCCCCTCTGAGTATCAGATAGCAACCCTCTGCTCGTATTTCCACTTGGTTTGCCACCAGCACTTCAAATTCTGGACATCAAGACAGTGTTTTCTAAATCTCAAGGCCTTCATCACTGCTCTCACTGGCAATCCCTATCATCCAGACACACAAAATCAAGATAAGTCCTTGCTGAGTTAGAGCTTTGCCCCAGATCCCTCCCAGAAGCATTTTGACTTGGCCACAATGCTCATTACCAAGGGCCTTCAATGGAAGCCCTGGGAAGAGAGAGGATTGTGAAGATGGTATTCCTAGTGAAGGTTAGAGACCAAGGCCCCTGTGCTGTGTGATACCTACCCCCAGCCCACAGCACAGTTCCTCTTGTATTTCTGCATCTCTCTATCTACCACATAGTGGGTCCCATTTGACTTCTCCACGGTAAAGCTCAAAATTGTTTTAGTCCTTCAGGCACTGGTGTGGATTGTGCAGTAGTAAATAAGGGCTTTACCTTTCCTTGAAGATCCACCATAAAGCCTCTCCAACTAATTCTAATCTTCCTCTTACATCTAGCAAAGCTCTAGAAGGCTCTTCAGTGATTAACACCTGACTTGCTCCCTACACTAAGGCAATCAGTACCCACAGATTAACTTTTTCTGGTGGTAGAGATGAACATCTGTAAAATGGCCTGGTTCTGGGATATGGATAATAATAAGATTTATGCCCATAGAGAAGATGGTATACATTAGTTCCATGTTTTGGTGTTGGCACAGAGCTACATTCCCTCAACTCCCCAAGCCTGGCATGATGAGAGAGAGAAACACATCATGAGCTACTTGGAAGTTATGATCATGAAGTTTTCTTAATAGTAGAGACTCTGCGGTGCTCACTTCTGGTCCAGTGTTTGCTTGTTTCAGGACAGCATTTGCGGCCTGTGGATGAGGAAGGCGGAGCTGGATACAGGGCTTAGGAGGGGCCATAATAGCAGAGACAGGTAGAAAGCACTACGAATCAGGGCATGGCATTCCAGGCTGGGGAATTCTTACATGTGTCCAGGATTTACCTCCTCTAGGATACAAAAGGTCATGAAACAGGGAAGCTGCGAGCATATGACAAGTTCAGAATGAGAGTGGGCTGGCACATTCCTCAGTGCTCTGATCTTCAGTGGAGGGAAAGATCAGACTTAAAGTCACTCTAGGCCCTGGTAAATTTTTCTGGTGACATTACTGTATTTGTGGACTTCTGAAGGTTCAGATCCCTCTGAATTAGAACACAGTCAGGCCTTCCATCTCAGGACCCTGCCTGCAAAGACCTCCTCACAGCAGTAGAATGGGACCAGGTTGAGTCAAGAGAGAAGACTGTTCCAACAGCTTTTCTGAGGTCCCTGACACAGGAGCTGTTTTCCTTTTCCTCTCTCAGGACATACTGTTCTACCCAACCAGTTCCCTCTCCCCCTACTCATATGCAGGCTCTGAGGTGCCCCACAGAGCATAGACAGATGGCCTTGGAGGCACATTTCCAATATCTTTTCAGTAATGTAGCAGAGAGCTGGCTCATGATCTGCATTAACTTACAGAACAACAAGATTTCTATCAAGGTCACTTGTTCCACTAGGAAGGGGCTTCTGTTATTATGTAGGCACAACGATGGACCCTGCCCTGTCCTCCTGTCCCAGTGAGCAGTATGGGGTGGGGTCTGGCTCTACTAGAATATTGGCCATGATCTTTTAGTGTATCTATGACCCACCAAACACATGTCTCTGGGTTCATGAGACTTGGGTTGGAGGATGGAGCAGAATGAGAATCGTGTATGCTCTGTTACTTCTCCACTTGTGTGTTTTTCCTATGACACACACAAAAGCTATTTTAATTGGGACTGTATGGCACTAGTGTTGTGTGTATAAGTGGCCTCTTTTCATGGCAACCATCCCAGGCTTGCCCACAATCCCATGCTCACTATTGGTCTTAACTAATTTGCCCAAAAGCGTCAGTCTTTGTGCCCTGCCTTTCTTTCTCCCACACTTTCTTAGTGTCTGTAAATCAGTTTCATGATTCAGCTACCAAGCTGGAGCTTCTCACCAAGCCACTGCCAGGTAGCTCTCTCAGCTCCTCCCAGAGCCACTGAGTGGTGGTGGAACCACAATGTCTCCTGGTGGCCAGTGGGGCAGGTCACTAGAAACAAGCCCTGTGTCAAGATCCAAAGTGAGCTATGCTGTGTTACATCCATACAGGGTCAATGGGGGAGTTATAGTTGTTGATGTTTTAGGGGTTCAAAACTAACAACTCCTCTTTCTAAGAGTGAAAACACTGGAGCGAGAGAGATTGAAGTCAGATAAATCCAAATGGCAGCTTTGGTGCTGCTGAAGGTAAGACTGAAACGTGTAGCTAGGTGGGCTAGCTAGCAGTCCCCTGAATTGAATGTGCAACCCCTGACTACCCTTTTCCCAGCAGCCAGGCTTCCGTACTAAATAGAGTCTGCTCACTAATTTTACTGTAATTCTGAGGCAGGATAACAGACAGCATCTTCCCCACAGACAGACAAATACAAAGACAGAAGTGAGAGAGTCTGATCTGAGCATGCCCAGTTCCTTCTTTCAGAAGTCACTAATCAGATAACTTAGTTCTCTGACCACAGAGAAGAATGAGGGGAAAGGAGAGGGCCAGGAACATTGCTCCACAGAACCCCCCACAAAGGAGAGTGGGAATAAGTGTTTTCTCTAAGGTTCTCAGGATTTGCGTTCTCTTAACACCGTGGACTCAGCCATTGTGCCTGTGATCAGCAAGAGAGAAGTGATCTGTTAGGGGGATTCTGTTCTCACCTTGAGGCTCTCCCTCAGTGTCCATCACTGCTCCTGGGGATGCGCTCCTGGAACGCCAGCTGGGATGCTAAGTTGGGCCTCAGAGGACAGGAAATGGTTCCCAATGGTATAGTCATTAAATAACTCCAAGGCCACACTGGCTGAAATACTTGAGAATTAGCTTTCCACTCTCCTTTCCCTCCCCAATCTGTCCTGTCATATTTCTCATTATCTCATTGTGACAAAATAGATGATCAATGACACGATTAAATAACATCATCATGAACTACCACTAGTGTACTAAAATGCCAACAATCAGAGATACCCCAAATTTGAGTATGTACTACTTCCAATATAAAATTCCTCGTAAGGGCATAGGAGAGACCAAGCTAAGTCATCAATTTTTTTTCATCAACTCTCTCTCTTTTCTCAAATCTGCAATGTTCCAGGCCTTGGCTAGTATTTATTTCCATTACAGCTTTTTATTTCTACAAGAATGATACAAATTTAATTGTTTTATTTCCTTCTGCTATGACCTAATGCTTTAAGAAATATTGTCTTTCCAAAAATTCAAAATGCTGTTAAAATACATCCTGTTCCTGTCCAACACAAGTAGCGTTAGCAATAATCACTGAACTTGACTACTTTCTTTAATTTTAGGTTTGCATCCTGGCCCAAGTCATTAATTTTTTATTGTCATTCTATACTTTTCATCTGTGATCTTCCCTAGTAAGAGATATGAAATTAACAACATCTGGGTCTTCTTAAACAAGCACTATTACAACAAATATTGCACATCTTCAATTTCCTCTGTTAAGCAATTCCATCTACAAGATATTCTCATTGTTTTGCCTGCTGCTTCTTTAATATGCCCCATTTTTTCTAAGCCTTTCCGAAGAATCATAATTTTATAAATATATTTATAAAATGTTTAAAATATATTTACATATTTTATATTTAATAGTCATGCTCGTTTAAGGCACAGGCCATAACTGATGCTGATATAATATTTGAGTATTTTCAACTGTTCTCTCCAGGAATCGCTGTCAAAACTGTCCAGTTTGTATGGAACTTTTCATACAGGTGTCACTTTGAGAACAATTCCATCTTCCTCTGGGGAGTCCTTCCAATGTGCCCTCTGAGATCCTGCATTTTCTTCCTTATTAGGCTTCTTTCAGCCCATTTATCCTGTCTTCCTTAATAACAACTAAGAAAACATCGCTCTCTTTTCTAATAACTTCTTTGAGAGCAATTGAACCCAAATGTGTTTCCTCCTACTTTAAATCTGTCTTCCCTGGCCTCGACACCCGCCTTTTCCTTTCCATGACAATACTGTCTTTGAAGAGTTTAGCACTTCTAAGGAAATCTCTTTCTTCCTCCAGTTTAATGAATCTATATTTTTAATTTTGTTTGCAATAGTTTATAAGTAGTTAAAAAAAAGCTGGTCCCAAATTTCTTGTGTTTAAATCCCCTTTCCACCAAATATTTGGTGTATGACTTCCAGAAAATTACACAAATTTTTCTTCTTCAGTTTTTTCATCTATAAAAGGCAGTACTAATTGAATGTTTCTAGCTTGTAGTGGAATGCCCAACCCATAGTATGAACCATTTATGAACTTTCTACTGTAAATATTCTTCCTTTGTTCCTGTCCTGATGGTTAGAAGGCAGAATGATTTCAAAGCACTATAATGTCTCATCCATTCTGTTAGGAAATTTGAATTCTATGCTACATAGTATTTTAGACACAAGTCTTCTTTTAATTGTCTTCTAAGCTTATGTAATAATATTGTTGGTTGATTTTGGATCTTTGTGTATACATGATCTAAGTTATTTCTCCTTGAGAGTCTTCCTTATTACTTTTTTCTTCAAGAGAGAGGGCCTGGCCAATTTCACTTACTATCACATACAGTGAATTATTTCTGTCTGGGAGTTCACCAGTTACTCATGGTTCACTCTCTTTGACTTCCAGGAAAGTCTGGGAAATATGAATCCTCCCATCACAAGCCACCTAATGAAGCTATTTCAGTGGATGTCTTCTTGCTGTCTCAAAGACTCAATATCAGACTTGACCTTGAATTTTTAATCTCTTACCAGCGAATGAGGAGTTTATCACCAACCAGGATCTCAGAAAATATCCAGACAAGAGTAGTTGCCATCATATAGCACTATGTTATGGAAAACCCAGGCCTGCGGCGGTGACACCCAAAATAGATAGTCTGCATTTGAATTGAGGAACGGGGATGGGAATAGGCCTATTACTAACCCCAAATAAATCTGCTGGATATTATGAGTACAGAATTAGAACAATCTAATGGGACAATTAAAAGGACACGTTCTTTCTACATGTGTAGCAATTAAACTTCCATACTACATTTTTTGGGAAGGACTATTATCAAATTTGTACTTACGTGTCCAAGAATGACAAAGGATTCGTGAATGAGTCTCAGTGAAAGCTAATGGCCACAACCAGGAGTGACTCAGACACACTGGAAATAGCTAAGAAGATTTGATACACAACTAGAAACTGAGGGAGCTGAGAAGGGATCAGAATGTAAAATAAGACCATATAAGAGAATAATTATAACCATTCAGAATGGATTGCAGGTGTTATGTGGAAATTTCTGGCATAAATCAGAAAAAAATATATAAATTTGCATGTTAAGGACACATGATCAGGAAGGAAAGAGGATGCAGTAAGACTGGACAGGTCTACACGCTTTTAGATATCTATCTGCACTCACATAGACAGTGTGGTGTCCATGTTCATTGTTCCAGAGCAGACAGCAGAGGAGTCCCCGTCAGCATCCTGTGAGCCCACACTAGCCTTCAGCTGTACTGGCCTCTGTTGTCTGTTCTCACTCAGGCCTGGGCTCTCCTAAGGCAGGACAGAGCCTTGTCCCAAGATTCTAAAATTGGCAGCTGCATCTAATGTATTAAATTATCTGCTTTACCCACATTTGAGATACTCTTTGAGTGTAATGAAGAAGCCCCAAATACATGTTAAGATGATATTAACATTATAAAGTCATGTCCACAATCATAGTAAAGCAGTATCTGTTACAATCAGGAAAATTGTAGTGGGGACATTCTGTGAACAGCTTAGAGTGAGAAGAGAGCGGAGAGGGCTGAGCAGCCATCATCAGGGCTCCCTCCATTCAGATGGGGATGGCCAATGCAGGAAGGCAGAAAATTCCACCGTGAGGGTCATTAAGGTGGATCTTACCTGTGTGGTGAGTTTTGAGCCTACAATTTGTGAGGAATCCCTGAAACCCATTTCCTACAGTATTTCCTACACAAGGTTTTCTAGGCTGATACTTTATGATTTTCTGTCCTTGTCATGCCCCAAACCCACTCATTTCTCTTGGTGAGAGAGGAGCAGAGAAAACCTTTGCTTGGGAAGGCTGGGTGCTGGAGCAAGAAGGGGAAGCTCAAGGGTTTCTACACAGGGAGAGAGTGACTCTTCAGTGCTGTGGCTAAGCTGCTGGCACAGAGGTACACAGCTGAGTCTCTGGGTTCTGTGCACTGGATCTTCAGAGTGGACAATGACCTGTTAGGCATCTCAGCTGAGAATCGGTCCTTGGACCTCCCTTTCTGGTCTATAGCAATTTGATCATGGAAGTAAAATAGAAACTCCAGTCCCTGCACTGAGGTCTGTCTGTACCAGAAAAGGGCAGTGTGGCTTGAAATTGGTTCACGTCTCAGAGTTACTGCTTGTCCCATCTTTGTCACCTGGTGCCTGGGTGTCTGGTTGACTCCAGCATCTATGGGCTCTGTGGAAGGGGACAGAATAAGAAAAATATTGGAGTCACAAGAGGGAAACCAAGTAGAAGGATGCCAAATATTCTGGGGACTCACCTACCCCCAAGAGACAAAGGAGCACACAGCAGAGGGCCCAGGTACCCATGGCAGGGTGGGCAGATGTGAAACAGCTCAGATCAGGGCCCTTGTGAGCATGAGCAGAGAAGTGAGTTTTTGAGACATTTTATCCCCATAAGATGTGTCTGTCAGTGACATCACTGAATGAGCCACCACCCCCAACTCATGGGCTCCCTTCAGAGAAGGAGGCTACAAGATGAATCAGGCAGGACCAAACTCAATTAAAATTAATCTGAGATACAGATTTACACATCCAGAGGCACCCTGCAGATTTGTTTTAGATTCACCAATTCCAAAATAGGATAATTTCAGAATTAATTTTAGAATTAATTATTCTTCTCTTTTATACCAGAATGGAATAATTTTGGTATCTTAAGTTCCAAAATAGAGAATAATACCTTGTGTATACTAACTCTATCCAGAGCCTGGTAACTTTTTTCATTTGAACCTCAAACGCCAAGTATTCAAAGAGGAATTCATTGTATCATTGCAAGTCAGCCTCTCTGAGCATTCTCATATTCCTCTCCCTGGTGGCCCAATGGTCTTGGTCATATACACACACTCAGAATCATCCATCAGTTGGTTAGAAGTTGAGCTCTGAGTTCTCCAGGAAAAACAAGAATACCAACTGCATTGTCAGGGCTTCAGGGGCTGAGTTGATGCCATGAGAACTGATTCCATTTGATTCCAAATAATTGTACTTGAAAGCTCTTATTTGCAGTGAAAGACCTCTCTGAATTTATTCATCCTTGAGCTTCATTAAATTCCCAAAGGCCATGGCATAGAATCACCCATATTTCTCTATCTCCACCATGAAATAAGCAGAGGAGTTTCTTATTCTTGAAAATTTGCAAATAAAATGCTCTAGAGTTGATTTAAATCTCATTCTTACTCCTAGAAAAGCTCGATCTTTTTAATTGTTCATTGTTCACATCTGGCCTTTTCCCCAGAAAAGGAGCCTGGTGCTGTAAACCCACTCCCTCTCGTGGAGGAGGTTACCAATTGCTGAGAGAAGCCTCTGATTCTTGGGTTGGTCAATTAAGTTATTTGTTAACCAAGAAGAAGGACCAGTTCAAGTCCATATTTTGTGGTTACACAGAGATATACTGCTGAGCCCCCTGGAGCTGAGGAGCACGTGCCAATTTTAAAAAGCAGTTAGTTGGCAGGCTGTATTGTGTGACCAGAGGCACCTGCTTCCCTTCTGGGGCCTATCCCATTGGTTTCTCTTGGACCCAGAATGTAAACTGTGGCCATTAGTCTGTTTGCAAAAAATCACTGTTTGTTCCTTCCCTGTTACTATGTACCTAGTTTTGGCAGGGAGAATGATGGTTCCCCAATGATGTCCATGTCTAACCCTTGGAATTGTGGTTGTGTTATATTATGTAACAAGGGGGAATTAGGTTTCCAAATGGAATCAGGTTGCTAATCAGCTGATCTTAATACAGAGAGAGTAGCCTGGATTTTCCAGGTGGGCCCAGGGTAATGACAGGACCTAAAGTGAGGAAGGAGGAGGAAGAGGCAGAGTTAGTGATGCAGCATGGAAACCACTCGACTGTCATTGCCGGCTTTGAAGATGGAAGGGGGGCACAAGACAAGGAATTCTGGTGACTTCTAGAAGCTGAAAAAGGTAAGAAAACAGATTCTCCCCTAGAGCCTCCAGAAGGAACGCAGCCCTGCTGACGTCTTCAGTTTAATCCCGTTTGATCCATTTTGGACTTCTGACCTTCGAAACTGTGAGATAATAAATCTGTATTTCTTTTTAAGCCACAGAATATCTGGTAATTTGTTAGCACAGCAATAGGAATCTAATAAATCATGGTATCCATGGGGCCACAGGTGAGAGAGGCAGTAGCTAGATACAAGGTCTGGGGGAGACTGATGCACAGTCTGTAGGAAGAACTTGAATCAGGCCAAGGGAATCCCAGGCAGGAAACTTCTTATCTCTGCCCAGACCTCCTCTGCTTCCAAGGGACACAAGGGAGTCTGAAGTGAATGACAAAGTCAGAACTACACTGTGGCATCTTCCTTCTGAGAGAAAAATTTCCTAGGGAGAAATTCCATTGTTCTGGTCGACCCCAGTCCCTGCCTGATGAGTGAATGTGCGGTGCTGTCCCTGTGACTGTCAGCTCCCCGGGGCCAGGCTCCCTCTGATGTGGTCCAGGGAAGCACCAGCACTTCTCCTGCTCTATGCTCCACAGCACAACACAGCAGGGGGGCTGGCCTGGGCCTGTCTGCTTTTCCCAGCCCAGAACATGCAAGCTTCACCAGCCCAACTGCATCTGAAGCAAACTGGGAGGAATGCCCACTGCTAGCACACCTACCATTCAGAGCCCAGTTCAGAGCTCCATTCAGAGCAACAGCCATCTCCACAATAGACGGAGAAGGGTTGGACTCTAAATCCTTCATTCTCAGCCATCATTCAAGACATCTGCAACTTCCTACATCTCTCTGCTAATCCTCTCCTTCCAGGGAGCCGTCTCAGCCTCTCCACATGGACTCTAGACAACAACGCAGCCACAGTGCCTCCTAGTGGCCAGTGGGCAGAAACAGCACAAATGTGTTCTCTTGCCAGGACGAAAGGGGAGCTATGCTTTGTTTCACTGAGTACAGGGGATATGGATATTATGATTTGTTGGTGCTAGAGGGCCAATAAATAATATTGTCTTATTATGACCTAAAGTGGAACCACTTGAGAGTTAGACATTGGAGTTGGAGGTGATAGTGTGAGTTTTAATATTAGTAAATAACAGGGCTCAGATGTGAAACCAAATGGGCTGGCTAACACTATGCTGAATCAGAATTTGATTCATTTTCTCTCCTCTCCAAACTACAGGCTGACCCTGTATGGAAAAGAAAGTTCTCCACTAATCTTAGTGCATGTTGAGAAACGCAGAAGAATCGCTCTCTTCTCTAGGTAGCCAGGAAGAAGGCAAGGAAATGAAGAGAGACTAAAATAAGATGAAGCGATACTAAGATAATTTATTTCCCTTCTCATAGAGAAGATTCGGCAAAGAATAGGAAGGTTAGAACAGGGGGATTACTTTCGGGAAATGCCCCAAATGGAGGATGTGGAATAAAGTATTGTCCCAGGAAATTGGGTTTAAGTGGGAAAGATGGATGATCACATGTCAATTATTCTCCTCAATTCCAACGACTACTCCTGGTGTAGACTCATAAAAAATAGCACAAATGTGTCACAATGTGTCACAACAGTGAAGCAATTAAATGAATTCCAAGTCATTCTGTACTAGAATCAATTCTCAATATTCACTCCCAATTTATTTTCCATCTTGCCACATGGTCCATTGAACCATAACCAAAGGTTATGCGATAAAAGTAAAAAAGAATAAAAAATGACAAAAACAAACAGATGTCTCAATTTGGTTATAAATATCCTTCAGGTTTTTAAAAATTCTTTTTTGAAATTAAAGTTTAAGTGTAACATCTCTATGCCATTTAAGTTACATATCAAATATATCATAGATTAAGAATCTAACATTAATTTTTATTTAAAATTACAAATAAAATTTTTTTGACCTTAATCCCACTAATTACAGATGAGAGCACTCAATCAACCCTTCTGTTGCTATTTAACCAGTCGGATAAAATAACAACATCAGAAACTTATACTAACTAATGTCTTAAAATGTAGTGAGGGACGCTAGGCCGGGTCCTTGGGAGGGTGAGGCACCAAAGGGGGGAGCTCAGCAGTCCCTATACCCTGACTCTGCCCTCACCAGGTGACTCACAGGCCAGGGGGACAAAAGTCAGAGCAAATGTGGAGCATTGAAGAACTCAGTGTACAGAGGAGCTGGAGGGAGAGCTGTTCTCTAGGGGATCCAGGACAGCTCACACGTGGAATTCTGATTCAGGTGGCCCCAGACTGTTGATACCCTCATGCACTTGGCACAAGCAAAATAAAATTCTCTCTGGAGGAAGGTCCGTGTCCATCCTAGGCAAAAATTATTTCCACAAATCTAGTGTCTGACACAAAGTCAAAGATAATCAGATTCATAAAGAAAAATACAAACATCATGACTGAGGAACAACAGAGAAAGTAAATCAACAAAAATCGCCCCACAAAGATTCCAGATGTGAGAATTGGTCAGACATATTGAAACAACTACGTTTCCTATGTTTAAGGAGAAAAAGAATAATCTTGGAAAATGTTATTAGAGAATTAATAACTATAAAATGTGACCTAGCAGGTTGGAGACAGAACCAAATGAACATTCTGGCAAGGAGATGGTGGGCAGCTGTGTTCATCACTGACTGAGGTTTTGTCAGACAAGTGAATTGGGTGGAGGTGTGGGCAGAGGAGTTGAGACAGACAACAAGTGAGTGGACATACGGTAGGATCTGCAGTCCCAGTTGGATCAGGAGGGAAATGAAGCTCGCAGTCCTGGGGGGCAGTGACAGTGCCTTCAGGGGAATCTCAGTGAGCTGCTTCCCAAATAGCTCCCAGCAATGTTTCAGAATGGTTTCTAGTGTCATCTCAGAAAATCCAGGCAGAAGGTAGAGTAGAGGATACAGACCTCCTCACAGAGGGTGTGTTATCAGAGGGGGCGATTGTTTCAGGGGCCATTGGTTGTTTCCTAAGTTCTTACTAAGGAACATTTTAATGCACTAAGGCACTATTGTGAGGCACTAAGGCAGACCTGGAAACATCCTTTAGAGCCTCTGCACCTGCTGGCTCAGCCTAGAGATGATGTTGAGCTGTGTTGGTTATATTGAAGAGTTAGACCTCTCTGGCATAAGGAGAATTATTTTAAGCTATGATTTATGTCCAGTTGCCAGGATATCCATCTGTGTGTGTTGCACTGAAGTTGGAAAAGGGTTGAATAAAATAGCTGACATTATTATCATCATCATTAACAATATCATTATCAATACATTTCTAAAAAACAGGAAAAAAATGTTTCCAAACACATGCTATGTGTTGAGACTTTGATGTAGAAAACTTCCTGAGTGAGGGCAGAGAAGAAGTTTGAGAGTGAAGGATATCAATTCAAGTTGTTTAGACAGTGATACGAACACAGAGGGAGAGCCTGCTGTTCACTACTCTCATATTATTGCCATCTGTGTTATTAATGTTTATTAAACATGTTTCGTGATTGCATATTTTTATAGGAGAACAACCATCACTAGCCCCTGACAGCTGAGTCTGTGATCAGTCACTTTCTGTTTTGCATCTTTGAGTTGTCACCAAGAAGAGTGTTAAATCCTCGAGTCATAATTATTTTCAAACAACATTTTCAGCCCTCATGTTACAAGAAATAATTCATGCCCTCCCTTTATGTGAATCACAGCTTATCTCTGCAAGCCCACTGCTTTCCCCTGATCATGAGGAACAGGGGAAGGGCCCTGTTTACAGCTGCTGTGAGCTGAATAGAGAGAGGAACCATGATGTTTTGTGCACAGGAAGGAAGAGTTTCTGCAAGGCTGTGGCTAAGCTACCGGCACAGAAATACACAGCCGAGTCCCCAGCTCTGGAGGCTGGATCTGGAGATTAGAGTCTCCTCCTTCGGGTCTCTCTGCAGAAAATCGACTCTTAGGCAGCTGTGAATCATCTACTACAGCCACATCCTCAAAGACAATCAGAAGCTCCAGACCCTGTCCCAGGGTCGGTCGGTACCAGTAAGGGTATGGTGATCAGAATAGGATCACATTACAAAGCCACGGCCCATTTTTTTCTGTGATCTTGTGTCTGGGAGACTGGGTGACTTCACCTTCTGCGAGTTCTGTGGGTGAAAAAAGACAGAATTTGAAAACGAAAAAAGGAAATGATTGGAATAATCACTGGGAAGGTAAAATGCGGACATCTTGGTGTCCTTAGGACTCACCTGTGCCCGAGAGAGAGAGGGTCATCCAGCAGAGGAGCCTGGCGCCCATGGTAGGGTCAGGACAGGAATGAGAGGTTCAGCAGGTCAGGGTCCCTGTGAGCATGAGCAGAGGAGGAGGGCATCATCTTCTTTGTACCCACAAGGTAGTTCCCGTAGTGATATCACGGTCTCCACAAATGCCCACAGTCTTAGACATCAAATGCTGTGCAGTTGGTTTGTTCATTGCTACTGGGAGCACAAGCACAAAGGAAATAAAGCAATTAGACAGTTGGCTTTTGAAGTGTTTCATAGACCTTTCCATGAATAGAGTTAGGAAATGTATTATCTTTAAAATAGTAAGTTCATACTGATAACTTCAAATCAACGCAACATTTCTACCTCATCTTTTCTTGTTTCTTAATTATATTTCCCTTCTCTTAGTAAGAACCCTAGTTCCCAACAATATCAATATATTTACTCAGTTTCTGTCTTCCACAGTATATTAAAAATGTTTCAGACATACGACATACATTAAAACATTACCGACAACCAATCTCCCAGGTGAAGCTCATCCTCAACCTCACGTAGACTCATTGCAGTAAAACTGCTAAAATATGAAGACGAAGAGAAACTCTGAAAAACAATCAGACAAAAAAGATGTTACTTGCAAAGAAGACATGCAAATGGTCAATAAGCACATGAAAAGATGCTGAACATCGTTAGCCATAGGGGAATGCAAATCAAAAGCACCAGGATATTCCACTTCATACCTTCTAGGATGGCTATTAAAGAAAAAAAACAGTGCTGTGAGGATGGGGAGAAAGTGGAACTCTCACGTATTGCTGATGAGATGGTAAAATGGCAGCTGCTGAGAAAAGCAGTTTGGTAGTTACTCAAAGAGTTAAACATAAAATTACCGTATGACCCAGCAATTGCATTCCTAGGTTTCTACCCCAAAGAATTGAAAACAGAAACTCAAACAGATATTTGTAGGCCAATATCATTGCAGAATTATTCACAATAGCCAAAAGGTGGAAACAACTCAAATGTCCATCAACTGATCAATAGATATACAAAGGTGGTATATCCACTCAATGGAATATTATTCAACCATACAAAGGAAAAGAATTCTGACACATGTTAAAGTATGAGTGGACCCTGAAAGCATCATGCTGAGTGAAATATGCAGGACACAAAGGGAAGAATATTATATGATTCTACATACACGAACTATCTAGAATAGGTAAATTTATATAGACAGAAAATGGATTAGAGGTTACCAGGGCCTAGTCTGGGAGCGGGCAGTAAACAGGGAGTTAGAATGGATTCAGAGTTTCTGTTTGAGGTGATGAAAAACGTTTTGGAAATAGGTAGAGGTGATGGTTGTACATTGTGAATGCCCTTAACGCACTGAATTGTACATTTAAAAATGGTTAAAGTGACAAATTTTCTTGTATATATAAAACCACAATTTTAAAAAAGTTAAAAAAATACATAGTACCATTTAAAAATATACGACAACTGAATTCTTCATGATGGAATCTAAAGATAGTGAAAGGATCCTAAGTGATTTGAATATTTTGATAATTTTTCTACAAGTGCTGTATGTTAGAGTATATCCCACAAAGGTTTTCTGATATAGCTATAGTTTTCTTTTGTGGTTTAAGAGAGTTTCCACTAGTCCATATCTTTGCTCAAATTTCAGACTGTCACTCTTTTGAAAATATTCCTGTCTAGTAAGTTTGAATGCATAACTTATTGTCCAGTTTGCAACACTTTGATTCTAAGTTATGCTGAGAATCTATTCATATGTTTAGTGATAATTTATGTTTATTCTTCTGTGGATAACCTGGATGAAGTATTGCCATTTTTATTGGGTTGTCTTTTCCTTATGAAGTAATGAGAATTCTTTATTCATTCTAGATACTAACTCTATTAGACAAGGTCAGCCATGCTACAGAAAACAGAACAAATCCTAAAATCTCAGAGATTTACTCTGTAAAATTCTGTTTCCCATGACCGCAAAGCCCTTTGCGCATGAACAGCTTTCTTCAATGTTTGCGCATCAAATTATCATCGAGTGAGCCAGGCTGCTTCCATATTGTAATCAGGCAACCTGCAACAGGTACTTTCCAAGTTCAGCAAGGCATGGAACAGAGAGCTGAAGGGGCTGTGCAGAGAAGAGCTTACACAGCAGGCCAGAGACAGCTGTGCTTAGAGAGCACCACCTGTGAGGTATCCGGGAATTTGGTGGTAACCAGTAAATTTGATGGAAACTTTTCTAGCTGAAAAATGTGGCTCTTTGTGCCTAGACTGTTCGTGCAAACAACACAGTTTATGCTGAACACGGATTTCCTTCTGGAAGACTAGATTTTCAGTGGGCTTGGGTGCCTCTGTGAACCAGTCCCAATAAAAACATAGGCACCGAGCCCCTAATGGCTCCCTTGACAGAAGCATCACACCCATGTTGCTGCCTTTCTGTTGCTGGTGGAAGCATGAGCTCCCTGTGATCCCTCCAGGAGGAAAGGAACATGAGTAAGCCTGCACGTGGATTCCTCCAGACTCCACCTGTGTCTTTTTCCCTTATGACCTGCTGCTGAGTATTTACTGTGTCACTGATAAATCTTAGTCATGACCACAAGTATATTTTGTATCTCATGAGTCCTTGTAGAACATCTCCAAACATGGGAGTACACTGGGGACCCCCATGACAGTGTCACAGGGTATTTTTAAGGGCAAGGCTTGGAACTGGCTTACATAATTTTTACCCACATCCCACTGTCAGAACCTGGTCGTAGGTTCCCAACCCTCCAACTGCAGGTGAGGCTGGGACTCATAAGGAGCCACGGGGATTGGGTGAGCAGGAATAGTCTCTGTCACCCTGATTCTTTACCATTTGTCTGTACTCATCACGTCTTTCCCAGTCTGTGACTTACATATGGTGTGTTTTGATGTACAAGAGTTTAATTTAATGCAACTGAAATTTTAAATACTTTTTTTTCTTTGTGGTTTGTGTTCTTTTGTGTCTCCACTAAAAAAAAAAAGAAAAAAAACCTTCCTCAACTCAATGCCTAAAGCTATTTTTCTTAAATTCTTTTAGTAAAATTTACATTTACTTCTCATGATTAAGAATAAGTTTGCCTGAAATATATTTTCATGCAAGAATAAAGTAGAGATCTAGATATAAGAGAGAGGGACCTATGTCCACTGCAGAAGAAATAGCTTATTGAAACAGACCCCTAGGGTGGGAAAGAACATGGCGCATATGAAGAACTAACTAATTGTAGATGAGTGTGGCTGGAGCAGAGAGAGCCAGGGGAACTTGTGCAAGATGGTGGTGAAGAGACAGGTGGAGGGCAAACATTATAGGACCTTGTAGGGCTATTGCCTCAGAGGAGAAAGGCTGCCAGGAGCAGAGACCATGTGAGTGAAGGATCATGACCACAAGCTGAGGGTGGTAGAGGGTGAGGAAGGAGTGGATGAGGAAGTCACTGAAGCCCATAGAGGAGGGAAGAATGTGGGGGCTTTGAAATGATCAAGTGAATTTTCACATATCTCAACTAAAAATGCATTTTCCTTTCTGCGTTCAGAAAGAGAGAGAACTACAGAAGAGAGAACCAGCAAGCTAAGGATGTTGGAGTGACCTCCAGTCAGGCTGAGACTGGCCTGGGGATGGACTCCAGCACTGAGGGTGATATTGCCCACTCCTGGAAGGCCCCCATGCTGGCAGGACCTCTGTGACACCTGTGGAGGCAGGGGCTTCCTGGGGTTTGAGTCAGGCCTCATGAGCACAGGGCACCCCCAGTCTTTCTAAGTACACTTTATGTGCAGAGAGGAGGCAGCTGTGCAGTGCTGTGGAGTAACTGCTGGCACAGAAGTACACAGATGTCTGGGAGGGAGTAGCGGACTCCAGTGTGAGGGGGAAATCCTCTATATTTGATCTAGAGACATTGTACCCATCAGGGACTTCTCCTTCTTCAGTTTTGAGAATATCGTATGAATAATGGATCAGCTTCAGCCCATGTCCCAGGTCTTGTCGATACCAGTACATGTAGTCATGCTTCTGAGTCTGGTGACATGTTAGAGTCACCCTCTTCCCTGTCGCAGTGATCTTATGTGGGCTCTGAGTGATTCCAGCACCAGCGTCTACCTGTCCTGTAATAGAGAGGGACAGAGCATGATGTTGTCATTCCAAGAGGAAGGCTTGCACTGAGGTCTTGGGAATTCAGAGAAGGAAGCCCACCTGTGACCAGTACTCACCTGTCCACAGGAAACAAAGAGCCACACAACAGAAGAGCCTGGTGCCCATTTCAGATCCAGGGCAGAATTGCATGTCTTTCAGCTCTGTTTTGTGGAAATAGAACTTGGCCTCTTGGTGACTCAATGATGTCAGCACCCCCAACAAATGCTTGGGCCTCAGAGCTAACCTGCCACACCCCTTGCCCACAGGAAACATCCATTGTTTACATACATACATAATTTAATGTGTAATGGAATGGGAATAATTTCTAAGTCTGTTTTTTGAAGAAATCTTATAAATATACACTTTTCCCCTCACTTTTAGTAGGAAGTTTGTTCGTCTATGCATATTTTGTCCCCATAACAATACAATTCCTTATTTGTATACTGTTATAATTTTTCATAACATTTCTGTTGACTAAGTAACATTCTCATGGCAGTCCTGGTACTTTTGTGAATTCTCTCCTCAAAATTTGCCTCCAAATAACTTTTACTAGTTTTTCTTTTTGCACAACTCTGGATAATTAGATGTCAGCCTGCAGTGATGTTCTCATTTAAAAGAACCGCTTGACATCCAGGAAGTTTTCAGTCTCAAGTTCAGGGTCATTGGAATTTGAAGAATTGTTTTATGTTGTGTCACAATTCACTGACTGATGGGAGCCCTGCCATCTGTGCTCAGGTCTCTGTGTTCTCATGGGCAAGATTCCTCCCTTTCTTCCAGGCCAAGGGGACTCCTATGACATAGAGAAGTCCCTGGGACAGAAAGCAGAGGTACTCCCGGCAGGCATGGGAGGCTGTCAGCACAAGGTGAATGGATGCAGACTTGGATGTAACTGTCCCCGCAGTTGAGGCTGAAATCAGAAGT
Organism: Equus przewalskii; assembly: GCF_037783145.1. Classification (NCBI taxonomy): domain Eukaryota; kingdom Metazoa; phylum Chordata; class Mammalia; order Perissodactyla; family Equidae; genus Equus; species Equus przewalskii. The sequence goes on along the minus strand of NC_091834.1, from coordinate 94,808,012 downwards.
GGGCCAAGGATGTGATGGAGGGCACCAGAGGCTCCTCTCCAACGGTCTCTCTTCAACTGAAACTGTCCCTTCATCTATCAGATCTTTTGTGTGATCTCCAATTGCTCTAAAGCCACAATTTCTGGAAGCACTACACTTTCTTGCCTAGCAGACTTATTATCAAACAGGAAGTGCTGTCAGGAGTCACATTTTCATTTGCCCTTAAAAGACAACACTTTGTAGTTAATTTCACATCATAGATGGTCAGACGACTGTATTTGCATTTCAGATGACTTTGGACTGGAACACAGGTGAGTCAGGCAAAAGTCATCCATGCCTGCCTTTGGTCCCAGAATCGCACATAGTAAATAATTGCACTAGACCACAGATTTGTCAGAGAGGTAATAGGGAACTGAGATTTCTTGAGCCTATACTTTGTATTAGGCAATTTTTTTTTATTTGCTTCTGTAAAATCTCTGCCACACACATTTTCCTGGCCTCAGTTAAGAAATGGAAAACTGAGATAAATGATTTCCAAGTCACCAGCCCAAGACAGGTCAGAATATGAAGAGTCAGGGCTCTATCCTCGTCAGTGTGTAGCCTCCCAGGTAAGAGATGTTGTGCAAATGATGTGTGTCAGATCTAGGGTTTCGGAAAGGTACTTCCGGGTCAGCGCTCCAATTGTGAAGACACCTCCCTCTACCCAAATGCAGGGAGGGGTGATAAAGCATGGGGGGAGTCAGGATGGGCTATGGCTGAATCCCACGTCCAATATTTGTCAGCTGTGCCTCCTTCAGCAAATCATCCGAACTCTAACACTCAGTTTGTCACTGTAATGAGGATAAATTGTTCTGCCTCATGTGGTTCTTAAGAAAATTAATCGAAATACTTAAGTATGTGGTGCACAGATAATGAGCAATAACCAAGGGGATTTTGTATAACTTCACATAAAAGGAGTAGAATTAAAACTTTTGTCTGTGTTCTCTAATAAACTTGTACGTGCAGGCTCCAATTGTCTACACCATACATTTAATACCTGTGACTCTCAGCTTTTTTCTTCAGTCCCTGACCTGGGCAGAAGTAGCAATTCAAATTTTCTGACCAACAGTGGTAGACATGAGAACAAGCTTCAGTCTTCGGAGACCCTCCCTCCTCCAGAACTTTCATTGGTTCAGAAGCAGTAATTTCCCGTATTAACTTCCATTCTGCCTGAAATTCCTAGAGGGCTTCTATTTTCTTGGCTGAATCCTCCAATATTCTGGAAACGCCCCTAGTCACTTCACTCCTGCACAGGGGGATATGATGGCCCCACTCTATATGGAACAATGACAGGACAAACACACATTCTCTGGCTTGAAGATATATGTCCTAGGATTTGGCAGACAATAAGCTATAGTGACCACACACCATGATGGATGACCTGTTCACCACAGCTCAGCTGGTCTTGAAATGTGAGTACAGTGCTCTACCACATCTTATTGACCAAGGCCCAGGGAACACTGGAATTTTAGGGGAACATTGATTTTGGAGGCATGGAGATGTAGGCTTGGCTCCCGCCTCTGACACTTTAAATATGAAATATTTGGAAAGTCTATGACCTACAGCTTCTGCCTGTAAAATGGGTTACTGAGATCTCCTCATCTAGACAGCGGGCACACTAATGTCTATCTTGCATTAAAACACATAAAGTTCACCTACACACCAGAACAGAGTAGGAAATTCTGCCGTTTGCTAGGACTTGAAAGGTGATGGCAGAGATGTGAGAATACTCTGTAAATCTGGGGACGAAATGTTCAAGAGTGCTCTGCCTGAGCTCGGCAGGCAAGAGAGAGTGTTAGAGGAGAACTAGAAGCATCCTTGGGACTTGGCCAAGGCCCCCTGCCTCCCTCATCACATGCTCAGCTGGGACAGGAAAGTTTGAGCACAGACAGCCAGGAACTCCGCAGGGCTGTGCCTGAGCTGCTGGCACAGAGATACCAGGCTGAGTCTTCCAGCTCCAAGGAGCTCACGTCCAGCTCAGAGCTATAGTCACTGAACTGTGGAGCTGAGAAGCGATCAGGGATGTTCCCTTTCTCTCTGCTCCTTTTCATAATACTCTATGAGAAACTGGAGTCCCTGCCCCGGAGCCTGCTGGAACCAGCGAACACTGCTGTGTCCAGAGCTGGGGTGGCATTTCAGAACAGCCTTTCCCCCCCGGCCTTTGATTAGGTGTCTGGGGGACTGGATGACCCCAGCATCCACTGGACCTGTGGAGAAAGGAGACAGAAGCTGGAGACCTAGTGCAGGAAGGAGGCTGATACTCCAGCAACAGTCAAGGGTTCAAGGGACATCCCACCTGAGCTCAGAACTCACCTGCTCCCAGGAGACAGAGGACCACACACCAGAGGAGCCAGGTGCCCCTGGCGGACTCAGGCAGGACAAGGTGGGGCATCTCCCTACTCAGGGCTCTGGCCTCTGGGGAAGAGAACAGATGTTTTGCTCCTCCTTTTTCTCCATTTGGAGGGCTTGCTTGTGATGCCACTTCAGACATCACTGTCTTTGTGGGCTCCTGTAGGCACTGTGCATCCCATGGACAGGCTCAGCTGATCCAGGCCTTCCCCCCTCTGTCTGGCTACCTGTCGAGTAGGGGGAGCTGATTTTGCTGAGCAAGGCTGACTAGATATTGGGCCAAGTGGCCATCCCCCCACAGCTTCTCTAGTGTCCTCAGAGCAGGTGCTCCTTTCACTACACCTGGCTCTGATTATCCAGGCCACCCCACTGGAGCCCCATTACACTCTCCACCAAATGTAGTCTCCAAGAGAGGCCTTACTCCATGCAAGGGATGTCTCTGGCTCTCTGCTGTGACAACCACACCTGCCCAACAGTTCTTGTGAGAAGACTATGATGAACACTTCCTATGCCAGCACTAACTCTGATTCACCAAATAATCTCCCTGACGCAGAGACCAAGCCAAGACTGTCTCTCCCTTAACCCTCTGTCTTCCAGACATGATCAGCAGCTCACTCAGTGGATCCACAGCGCCCTCACGTGGCCAGTTGTGAAGAAGCCTTATTGGCACTTCCCAAGCAGGCAGCTACCATCTACATTAGTTGCCAGGATCCCCCAGGACACAGCTCTTGCTGATTTGATGCTCAGCTCTCTCAAGCTCACCCTTTGCATGTGATAATGAAGGAGGCACGAAGCAAACATTTTTCCGAAAAAGAATAAAATTTCTAAATCTCGTCAATTAGTGTTCTAGGAAAGGGGATACCAGCCAGTCATTAGATGCCAGCTGCCCTGGCAATGGGCTGGGACCTTGGGTAAAGGGCTCTTTTTGACTCAAGGCCTTTCCTGGAGAGGGCTGAAGGTGGAGCTCTATCAGCCAAAACGTCTTCAGTCAGCTGGGGAAGTAAACCCAATTCCACGGAGAGGGAACTGCCTATTTATATCTCTTCCTTTTTTGAACACCCTGTTTCAAACTTTTGCTCTTTCTTTAAATTGGATTACTTGCATTTTTTATTATTGATTTATAGGAATTCTTTATATTATGGATACACACTTTCTCAGATATCTATGTGTCTCTCTCTATTTTTTTCTTAATATCTTTTGATGAACAGAATTTAGAATTGTGATAAAGAAAAATTTACTTTTTAAAGATTAGAATATTTTTATCCTCTTTAAGAGATTAAAATGCTCCAAGGTCATAAAGAGGATTTGTTATGTTTTGTTTCAGGATTTCTATAGTTCAGAAGCTTTATATAGATCATTGAGGATGCTGATCCATCTTTTATGAATTTTTGTTTATGGGAAGGGTCAACAAACATTTTCTGTAAAAGGTCAGATAGTACATTTTCAGTTTTGTGCACCGTGCAGTCTCTGTCCCAGCTACTCAGCTCTGCCATTGAGGTGCACAGGTAGCCAGAGACAATAAATAAATGAATGCACATGGCTGTGTTCCGATAAGCTTTATTTATGGATACTGAAATCTGAATTTTGTATATTTTTCATAGGTCACATAATATTATTCCTTTTACTTTTTTCAACATTTAACAATGTGAAAACCACTGTTGGCTTCTGGGCCGCATGTGAACAGGCAGGGGTTGGACTGGGCCCGTGGGTCTTAGTTTGCCCTCTCCTGGATTGTGGGGTGAGACAAGGACTGAGATGCATTGTTTCTCCATATGATACACAGTTTCTCCAGCACCATTTGTTGTAAAGACAACTTTTCCCTCTTTGTGATGGTTTTACTGTTTGATATAGAGATTACAATATGCATTTTTTAACTTATCATGGTCCACCTGCAAAAGATGTTCCATTAACTGTAGGTTTTTTATAAATGCCCTTTATTAGGGAAGGAAGTTTCTACATACTCCCAACTGGTTAAGAGTTTTTATCAGGAGTGGATGTTGGATTTTATCAAATTTTTTGAGCATCTATAGAGATGATCATATGATTTTCCTTTTTGTAGTATTTGATATGGTAAATTACACTGACAGTTCTTTGAATGTTAAACCAATTGCACGTTACTGAAATAAATTCCACTTTGTCATGACATCTTATCCTTTTTAGATGTTGTTGGATTCAACATACTGGATCTTAAAAGGATTGCTAATCTGTGTTCATAAGGGATATTGGTCCATAGTTTTCTTTTCGTGTAAGACCCTTGTCTGGTTTGGTCCACAGCAGTGCTGGCCTCAGGATGAGCAGGGAATCATTCCTATTCTTCAGTTTCCCCCCTAAGTATGGCTTTAGTGGCATCCTACCAGTTTTGATATGTTATCTTTTAATTTTTATTCAGTTAAAAACACTTTAAATTTCCCTTTTAATTTGTTCTTTGCCCCATGGGCTATGTAGAATATTGTTATTGGAAATATTTGGGACTTTTCTGGAGATCTTTCTGTTGATTTCTAATTTAGTGCCTCTGTGGTCAGAGAACGTCCTTTTCATGACTTGAGTTCTTTTAAATGTATTGACACATATTTTATGCCCAGAGTCTACAGTCCATCCTGGTACGTGATCAGTGTGCCCTGGAAAAGGACGTGTATTCTGCTGCTGTTGGGTGAAGTATTCTGTAAACGTCAATGAGGTCAAGTTGGTTGATAATATTTTTCATGTCTTCTACATCCTTACTGATTTCTTTTTCTCAACTTGTTCAATCAACTACTGAGAAGTATTTAAATGTCTGACTATAATTTTGGCTTGTCTGTTTTTCCTTGCAGTTCTATTCGTTTTCTTCAGAATTTGAAGCTCTGTATTTAGATGCATAAATCTTTAAGATTGCTATGTCCTCTTAGTAGAGTGACCCTTTTATCGTTAGGATGTGACGTGCTTGTTCCCAGATGAGACGATCTGCTCTGAGATTCACTTTGTCTGATGTTAATATCGCTGCTCCAGCTGTCTTTTGATGAACGTTAGCGTGGTCCATCTTTTCCATCCTTTTACTTTTTACATTCTGAGTCTTTCTGGTGCCTACCTGGTAGGTAGCATACAGTTGTTTTTCTTTTTATTCAGTATCACAATGTATACTTTTTCATTAGGGCATTTGGATTATTTAGATTTGATGTGATTATTGATCTGGTTGCATTCATGTCTATCATCTTGCCATTTGTTTTTTATTAGTCCCATCTCTGTTTTGTTTCTTTTTCCTTCTTTGTATAACTTCTAGTGGATTAATGGAGCATTTTTGTAGTAACTCATTTTACCTTTTTTGCTGACTAATTAGCTGTGACTCTGTTTTGTTATTTCAGTGGGGGCTCCAGGGTTTGTAGTTTACGTCTCCCCTTTCACACAGTCTCCCTTCCGGTGATGTTGTTCTACTTCACATCGATTACGGAAACCTCGCCATGTGTGGTATTCATCCATATCCCCTCCCTGTCTTGCTGTTGTTGTCTTATATTTTACTTTTCCAGGAAACTCCACACTATGTTGGAATTATTTTGATGCAAACAACCAATTATTCTATAAAGAAATTTGAATGTAAAAATCTTGCCTTTGGGCAGTAACACGTTAGGCTACTTGAAGTTGTCCCACAGCTCACTGATGCCCTGTTATTTCTCTGTCTTTCACTATAAATTATCGATTGTTACATCTTCCAGTGCATTCATCTTTTCTTCTGAAATGTCTGATCTGCTGCTAACCCCATCCAGTGTATTTTTTATCACAGAAATGTGTTTTTATCTCTAGAAGTTTGATTTGGATCTTTCTATGTCTTCCCCATCTCCACTTGGCTTTGAACATGTGGGATACAGTTATAATAACTGGCTAATACCTTTTCTGCCAGTTTGTCATTTTGGGATTTGTTTCTATTCATTGATTCACTGATTTTTCTCTTCATTATAAATGATATTTTCCTACCTCTTTGTGCGCCTGTCATCGTTGATTAGATGCCAGACATTGTGTATTTTACATTTGGGGGGCACTAGAATTTTTTTATTCTTCTTAATACTCTTAGCTTTATTTTGTGATGCAGTTAAGTTACTCAGGAACCAAAAGATAAAAATTACTAGCAGGTATTTTTTTTAGTATTTTTTTTTTCTTGAAGAATTTGACAAGCTGATTGTAAAATACATGTGAAAAATAGAAAGGGTCAAAAACCCTTAACAAAAATGAAAAAGCTTGAGGAATTAGACTACTAGGTATCAAGAAATATTATACAGCTATAATAAATAATATAGTGTGTTAGTAGTGTAAGAACTGACAAAGCAGACAATATGACAGAATAGAGATCTAGGAAGATAGACCCACATATCTACAACGACTGATTTATGACAAGTCATTTTATAGAATGGCGAGGAAAATATTATCCTTCAACAAATAGTATTAGGTCAGTTCGATAACCATGTGGAAAATATAACTTGATCCCTTCCTCATTTCATACACAAAGAAGTAATTCCATTATCTTTACAGATCTAAATGTGAAAGTTTTAAATATAAATAATTTAGAAGGAAATATAAGAAAAGATCATTTTGAAGTAGGCAAAACCTTCTTAAATTAGACAGCAAAATGCAAAACACAAACCAAAAAGTGGGAACAATAGAATGATTTTGGATTAAGAAGTTCTGTTTATCAAGAGACATCATTAAGGGGACTGGCCCAGTGGCATACTGGTTAAGTACAGCCCACTCTGCTTCAGTGGCCTAGGGTAGCAGGTTCAGATCCCAGGCATGGACCTACACCACTCATCAGCCGTGCTGTGGCAGTGACCCACATACACAATAGAAGAAGACTGGTGCAGATGCTCAAGGTGAATCTTCCTCAAGCAAAAAAAGAGAAATATTGGCAACAGATGTTACCTGCGGGTGAATCTTCCTCAGGAAAAAAAAAATCGTTAAGAGAATGAAAAAGTAATCCACAGTGTGTGTGCATATGTGTGCATGCCAACTGAAACACCCATTTACCTCTGATGAGAGTGTAAATTTTGCAACTGCTTTGGAAAACTCAAAGAATTCTAAATGGTCAATATAACTGTTATTCAGGTTTTCTTTGAATCACTTCCCTTTAACATCTTCTCAAGCGAGGTTATATTTTATTAAACCAAGCTAAAATTAAATTTCTATTAAAAATAGACTAGAGAACAGGGGCCGGCCCAGTGGTGCAGTAGTTAAGTTTGCACGTTCCACTTCAGTGGCCTGGGGTTCACTGGTTCAGATCCCAGGTGCAGACCTATACACTGCTTGTCAAGCCGTGCTGTGGTAGGCATCCCACATACAATAGAGGAAGATAGGCAGCAGATGTTAGCTCAGGGCTAATCTTCCTCAAAAAAAAAACAAAAAAACTAGACTAAAGAAGAAGGAAATTAAATACAGAATAATACAGGATGGTCAAGATAAATAAAAAAGCAATATATGGACGTACTTAATGTACATTACTGTGGTAGACAATTGCTTGGATAATTGATTTCAATGGCAATTCTCACTAAAGATTCTCATTTATTTATTTTGAAGACTGGTAGCTGTGTATGGCCTTAACGTGGTTCCGTATTGGCTAACCCACACCTGGACATAGTGTGGCCTGAGCTATTGACACTCAGCAATAGAAGTTTATTATAAATGTGCTGAAACTTTATAGTATTACAAGAGAATATTTCACTGTACCTGAGACTAAACTCTAATATCCAATTGCAACTGTAGAATCTTGTACTGTATAAAGAACCCCAGAAAACCACGAGCCAAAATTATCGCTACCCAACGTCATCTGCCCCAGTGTGAGGAAGGTTGTTTCCTGACCTCCTCCTGTCAGAAGAATAGAGGATCCCAAAGCACTTGTTCCCCTTGATGAGGGAAGAGCAGGCAACTCCTTTGTTCAGGATTCTGGGAGCCATACGGAGAGGTAGCGCATGGGGTTTGTGGAGAGGAAGGAAGTGACTGTGCCACACTGTGGCTGAGCTGCTGGCACAGAGATACAAGGCCGAGTCCCCCTGCTCTGCATGCTGGATCTTCAGAGTGGAGGAGGAGCCCTCGGGCCTCTTGGCAGAGTATCGATCATTAGGCATCCCTGATGTGTCTGATGCAAGATCATCCTGAAAGTAAGTCAGAAACTCCAAGTTCTGCCCCAGTGTCTGTCGGTACCAGTAAAGGTAGGTGTGACCAGAAATTGGATCACACTTGAGAGCTGCATCCTGTCCTCTCTCTGTGACTCTGTGCCTGGGGGACTGGGAGATTCCAGCATCGGTGTGATCTGTGGAGACAGAATTTGGGAACAGAATGAGGAAAACCATTGTAATCATCACACACACACTGTGAAACTGCTTGGTTTTCTGAGGACTCACCTGCCCCCAGGAGACAGAAGGTCATGAAGCTGAGGAGCCTGGTGCCCATGGCAGAGTCAGGGCAGGAATGGGAGGTTCAGTAGGTCACGGTCGCTGTGAACATGAGCAGAGGAAGAGGGACGTCCCTTGTACCCAGAAGGCAGTTCCCATAGTGACATCACTGAGCCTCAGGATTACCTGATATTAATTAACACTAATTAATTACATCTAAGATGCCAGGAGCTCTAAGATGTACCATCCTAGTATGTACCATTAAGAAAGAAAAAAAATACTGTCATGCATAATAAGAAATGTTAAAATTGATAAATTGAGAAGCATAGAAATAATGAAACATAGTAATTCAAAGTGGATTTAAATATACCCTGATTCTGTTAGATTCCTTCGTTGTCACTTCTCAGAGCTCCAATGTTCTGTTGCCAGGGCGCCATGCTCCCTGTCTGGCCAATCTTCTCAATTCTCTTGTTCTTTTCATGTTGTCAGCTGGACATTTCCACTTGGATGTTTCAACAGCACTTCAAATTTGAGGTATAAAATGCTGCCTTGATCATCTTTCCTCTGAACTCTCCTATTTCGACCTCATTCCTGTATTCACCTGGTCCTGTCCCTGGTTTGTGCAGAAGTGAGATATGCATGTACAGGCTTAGGGGGAGGGGATGGGAATGTTGTCATGTCCCTGTCCTGAAAGCAGTTTGAATTCACAATTCAAAGCCACAAGGGATCAAATGGTGCCTCTGGCAGGTACCCACCTAAGTTGGGATCTTCTATTCCTTCTGGAGGTAAAAGGACAATTCCCTCTATTAATTCATTAATCTCCATGCTGCTTTTTGTCCTCAACTACTTATCATGGTGCCTCCTGTTTTTCTAAGTCAATTCTAAAATAAATTAATGTTCCAAAGCCTTACTTTCAGAAGCAGTCAGAAGTGTTTTACCTTTAACATTCTGGAGAGAGTTAATAAAACTGGGAAGGGGTTGAACTGATTCTTAGTGCTCCTAACAGACTGCGTTGTGAGTAATTAATTTCTCATTTTCATTCCTAGTAGAATTTTCACAGCCCCATGGGTGGGCCCCTTCAGATACGGAAGAACAGTCTCAATCCTTCCCAAGGAGAAGATTCCTCCAACCTGGTTAAGCAGGAAAATGGACCTATTTCTGGCCCCTGAGAGTCTCCTTGAACACTGAGTGGCTTATTATTGTGCCCCCTTAAACAACTAAATGGCTCCTTCAGTGTCGCCATTTCTCTCTTTGTCACCAGCCTTCACAAGGAAAAGGAATAGGATAGATGTTAACTTCCCTTCCACATAAATCATCCCACCTTCCAACCACTTAAAAAGCAAAACTGATAAGAACAAGCTTGGATGTGAGTTAACACTGTTCCTCCACATTTCACAAATATGAAGCGACCACTTAGCTGCCTCTCCCCTCTCCCTCATTTAACAATAGCTTCTCACAGAGCTCCCTTCCCTGGATTATCCACATTCGTGTCTCTGCTGCATCTCATGATAGGAATAATTTTATCAAAGCTCAGCATCTCTGGGCCCTGCCACTGATCAACCACCTCTAGCCCCAGTCCCTTGCCAACGTCATGATGCATGTACCTCCAGTGGTGTAGGACACTCACCGACCCTCCTAGCTCTGGTAACTGACCTGAAGACTGACAATCCCAAATGCCTGTAGACCTCCCCTTCCTCAGCTTCCATTGAACTTGTGGCTCCTATGTCCTCATTCACAGATGCAAACAGATTATCATTTGTAATCTGGCTGCACCATTTATTAGCTCTGAGAACAATGCTGAGGCCAAGGCCCTTAACCGTTCTGAACCTCAGCTTCCTCATACGTAAAACAGAGTGAACGCCCCCTCACGATGTTTTATGAGGACTAACTGAGATACTGTAGCATGTGGTAGGCTTAATAAACGTCCATCCTTTCCTCCCTCCCTGTCTCCTCATGTCAGGGAGTGTGGCTGCAGCTCTCAGAACTCCAGGACTGAGAGACGGGAGAACCGGACTCATCAACCAGGTGGGTGGGGAGAGATTGGGAGCACAGAGGCCAGTCAGTCACTTTAGGGAAGATCTGGCAGCACTTAGGTATTAGTCAGGAAAGGTATAAGACAATGATTACATAACATTAATGCACCTGTCTAGCCACATCAAGCCATATGATGCAGCTAATAGGAGCAAGTTAGGTCTTTATCTACCAATCTGAAAATATAAAGTCCAAGTAGATTAAGAGGAAAAAGTATACATGTGGCAGTTAATGAATGCAGGTGGCCCCACTTTTGTAGGTGCATTTGGGAAGTCGAGTTTGCATGATCATAGAGAAGAGGGGTGTTGAAAAACACACCAAAGTGTTAATATTCATGAATCACCAACGGTGGGGTTGGATAGGAGTGTGTTAAGAGAGGTGAGAGGATTATAAAATATTTAACATTTTCTTTATACTCTGTTGACTATTTTTAAATTATAAAACAGCTTCACCACCTGAGGGCTTTCAATTCAGGTCCTTTATCGGGTTGCAGAATTTGTGATTTCTCCATGGGCAATGTCCAGAAAGGCACTGGCCATGGAACGTATTATAAACACCCTTTTACTTTGAATAAGCCAATCGTAAAAGATTGCAAACTATAGGTGCCCATGGCTGGCCTCTGCCTGGTCAGGTGGGTGAGCAGTGAGGTCAACACATTTGATTTTGTTTGTCCTGTCTTTGAATTAATGTGGCTTCTACCCCTGAAAGACACTACCACAAGGGAGTGGAGGCTCTGACCCCTTGTTCTAGAAAAAGCTTTGAATAATCCCCTAATTTGAAAAGGAAGGCAAAGGAGCACAATCTGGTGTCTGTTTTAACAAACCCAATAAAAATAAGTTACACTTTTACATTTTCACAGTCTCTAGAAATGCTCCTCTTTTATTTTTAATTCAAGTAGCAGTACCATTACAACGTTGAAGGAGATGTTATTCCAGTGTTCATGAACAGGTCACAGTTTTCTCAAATATGGTTTTCACAAATGAGTGGGAAGAGATGCTGTCCCTAGGGAGGAGGCTCTAACTCCAGTCTTTTTAAAGTTGAATTCTTTGAAATAAGTAGTCTATTTTTGGTCTTCACTGCCTAAGGAGATGAAACTACATTAGTCTCTAAGGCATTGATGTGAATCATTCAGGCAAAACTGGGACTTTAGTCTATCCTTGAGCCATACTAGATGATTGTGTATTTGATTATTTCTACCCAGAAAGACTCTCACAATTCTTCAAGGATTAACACATAGCCTCTCTCAATAAATGGAGACTCTGCTGTCACAAACAGGCTTTCCTATCCGGTGAAGGAGGGAGAGCCTGGATAGGGCCCTGCACAGCATCCTGCATCACAGTCAGGGTGTGGGCTGGAGGAAGCCGGGGTACAGGGACCAGTGACCTCAGCTCTGTGTCTCTGGAATTGCCCAGCAATACATGGACGTGGACATCCATGACACAGTTCAGGGTATCAGGCCTCATGGCCTCTAATTTATCCAAGAGATAATTTGTGCCTTGGGAAAACCCTCCCTAATGTACGAGAGAAGCCATTCTGTTTCCTTCTCCATCATCTTTGAATACAGTTTCTGATGATTCTGCCAGTGATTAGGTTTCCCATGTGGGAGACTCCAAAATCCATGTGTGGTTGTGAGGGAAGGAGACTGAAGGAAGAGACAAATCGAGGAAGCTGATGAGAAGTTACGAAGCGGCAGCCCTACAGAAAGGCATGGGAGCCAGTTACACAGCCCGTGAGAGGGATTTGTCATCTGTCTCAAGATTCACCTGATCTCAGGAGACAAAGGGATGGAAGGTCTCAGTTGATTGTTCAGACCTCTGGGATGGCCTTAGTGGGAACCTGCGTGGTCTTCTATGATTCAGTCATTCCCAAAAGACTGTCCACTCGTGCCCAGAACTGCTGTTGGTACTGGGAATAACATGGAGAATAAAGACATTCACATCCCTACAAAATGAGGTCTACAGTCTAGGGTGGGAGGGGCTTCTGTTGAATAGTCACACAAGGTCATGTAAAACAACAACTGTGCTAAATGCTGCTGAATAGTGTAAGCTACACGTCCTGATAAGTAGGGGATTTGACCGCTAATACGTGAAGAAACGCTTCCCTAAGGAGGTGGTGGTTAATCTGAGATATGGAGCAGGAGAACACCAAAGGAGAGACCTGTGCTGACAGAGAGAACATAGCCTGGGAGTAGAGAAGCCTTCTTGTCGGGAGGAGCAGGATGCATATGAGGAAGGAATTGAAGCGAGGCCAGTGTGGTTGAAGCAGAGATGAGGGCGCAGGGACAGAGCAGGGACAACCAGGAGCAGATACAACATGGACAAAAGCTTATGACTGAAATGAAAATAATGAGAGGAAGACAGATTCATAAAAAGCCATTGGGGAAAAGAACATAGACCTGAGGTGTCCAGGTGTCTGCATGTATCCAATTTCAGATAAACTCTCTTTCATGTTATCAGCTGGTGAGAGGAATTCCTCTGAAAGTCCTGAGTTGTGGTCACTCCAATGGCGGAGCTGTAGAAGGGGCTGGAGGAGAAGGTTGCATCCCCTCAGACCCTGGTGCTCGCCCAGCTGAGCCTGACCTGGGGAGGAATCCAGCTCCAGGCAGGGTCCATAGGCACAGGGTACATTAGCCTTACCTGTGGAAAGTAAAATAGAAATTTTAATAGAATGAATTAAGGAAAAAATATTTTCAGGCATTTATTGCAGGGAGAATTTGTTGAGTGGGCACACAAAGAAAGCTATTTATAATTTTGATTGCATTAAATTTAACTCGTGTACATCAAAACACACCATAAAAAATGAAAACGTAAGCTGCAGACTAAGAAAAGACATGAGGAATGAGTACAAATGATAATGAACCAGTGTGAAGCTATATGTTTCATAAAGTTGCCACAGAAGAGGCCACAGTAATGACCATGATGATGTCTGAGCGTTCCACTGCTACCCAGCAGGACACACAGTGACACGGCTGGTCCTCTGCTCCTTCTGACCAGGATGAGAGGCTAATGATGGAGCAGCTGGGCAGGTGGAAGAAGAATGGACTTTATAAACAGACAAGCGGGTTTCCCAGGTCTGCTTCTTCTACATCATGAGACACTGGGAAAATGACTTAATGTCCCTGAGAAAGTGGGTATAAAAATATTTGATTTGCATGATTGTTGCAAAGCTTTAACAGATGTAACATATACAAAGAATCTAGCTCACATTAGGGACTCAGCTGTCACTCTTGTATTGACATCACCCAGGACTTGACAAACTGTGGGATGATGCTGGGAGAGATGTGGAAACATTAAGTGCACACATGAGAACCTGGGTTCTGGTAGGTTGGCTGGGAGAGCTCTGAGCTCAGCAGGACAGGAAGTGGCTTTGAAAGGCTAAAAATTTCCCTGGAAGCAGGGAAACCAGGTGGAGCCTGCGTGCTCTCTCACTGTTAGAGCCAAGGCGGGGAGGTTCGTGCACAGAATGCTGGTGACTCTTCAGGGCTGTGCTACGCTGCTGGCACAGAGATACAGGGCCGAGTCCGACAGCTCTAAGACGTTCATGTTCAGCTCAGAGCGATGGTCACGGAACTGCTGTGCCAAGAATTAATCCAGAATGTTTCCTTTTGCCCTTTGAACATTTTCATAAAACTCAAAGACGAGCTAGGGGCTCTGACTCAGGGTCTGTTGGTATCAAGATACCTCGAGGTGTTCAGAGATAGGGGAGCATCTCAGCGTCACTGTCTGTCCTGTTGTTTTGATCAGGTTTGTTGGAATTTGGGTGTCGCCAGCCTCCACTTGGCTGTGAGAAACACAGATCTAAAATGATCACGGGAGCAAGCTTGATGGTTTATCTGCAAGGTAAAGCTTAGAAGAGCAATGATCTCCTTTCCACAGGGCTCACCTGCTCCCACAAGACAAAGTGTCTCCCAGCAGAGGAGCCTGGAGTCCATGTCATGGCCAAGTGGGCAGCACTGTGCCTCTTGCCTCAGGGTTCTGATGCTGGGTCTCCCTCTCTCCCTCCTCACCCCACCTTCTGCCTGCAGTGCTCTGTGCTGAACTCACCTGCCAGTACGTCAGCTGAGGGTGAGGGGTCTATGAGTAAACCTCTCTATTCCCGCTCTGCCTGTGTGTCCTCAATCATCTCTCTGGTGCTGGGTTCAAACCAAGCTTTGTTTTTATATTTTTATTCTGCAGGCATTATTCCCAGCACCTGCCCTGAGTGGCCATGATGCAAAGTCGCCAAGATTTAGTCCCTCTGATTGGGTCCAAAGGAGGCCAGAGTTGTCTATAAATTACTAGGAGTAAAGATGCCTTGGAAACCATTTTCTGACTTTACTGGCTTACAGCACAGACCTTGCCAATTTTGGATTCGTCACCCTCAAGCCCATCCTGGGTGCAGTGTTCTGGAAAGTTTTTGTTCACCTCTCCAGATCCACCCTCTATGGATTATATTAACTGGGCTCCCCTCTCCTCTACCTCGCATTTGAGTTTTGCTCATGGGAGACAATGGCAGGAGAGTAAGGCAGGCAGCTCAGCAACTGTGCTGGTTTACAATAACTATGCCTTGGCTCCCTTCTTGCTGGATATATTTCATAGTAGCTGATGTTCCCTGCCAAGGCCTGACACCTGGCAGGCAGCCCTCTCCCTAAGCCACAGAGCCAACTGCCCGTGGAACCACACCTGTCCTGCTTCTTCCAGGCCAATGGGAGTAAGAGCCACCCATCTGCTTCTCTTCCCTGACTGGCTTCTCTTAGCCCTGTCTCACCTTCATGGATAGTACCTTCATTGTCCCTCCTCAATTCTGCTGGGACCCTGACTGATAGACATAGGAAGGGGAAAATGAGGCCTAGAGAATGTATTTTGCCTTAAAAAGAAAGTAACAAAAGTCCTAACATTCTGCAATTAGCAGTAACAGAAGTTCTAACGCTCTGCAATTAGCATTGCTGAGATAGACAGCGGAAGCATGGAGAAATATGCAATGTGAAAATAAATAGTGAACTGTGGGGACATAGCGTCTGAAGAGGATCCAGGGGAGAATGACTGTCTGCCCTCACCCACTCCTCCCTCGGGAAGCCTACAGCACGGGGATTTCTTCATATACGCAGTGGACATCGCAGATACACATCCCTCTTCAGAACCTTCCCTCTGATCCCACAGCGTGTGCCCCTCACTGGGCACTGCCCTCGGCTGCAGGGATCACCTTTGGCTTAAGAGGCAAAAAGGGAAGAAGTGGGCAAATTTTTAAGGAGAGTGGGAAAAGTTTTAAATATTCGAAACAATAATTGTGGATAAAGAGAAAGAGAGCTAGCAAGAGATCCATGATAGAATCTAAAAGTAGAGTGTAAAGGCAGGTAAGGTTAGTGACTCAATTTGTCAGCATACCAGTTTGTGCAGGTGTGTGACTTTTTCTTCCAGCGCACAGATGCTGCCATGAATAAAAGAGATCAATGCATTCATTCTGGTTTGGATTTTTGTAATGTAAGGGCAACCTCAGAAGATCATGGTAAAAGAATGAAGACTAGCTGTAAGATAGGATTAAAAAAATGTAACGTCATCAAATCTACTCTAGTGTGAGGTAATGAAAATACAGAATGTCCCCAAGGAACGAAAAGAAAGAATAGTTACCAAGGGATAGGAGATCCCAATGATGTCAAAGAACAGATGTGGTGAGATAAGAAGCTGTGGGCAGATGTTGGGATGATTCATTTGTGATTTGAGGGGGATTTTCAGCTGATGACAAAGAATGAAGAATGATGTTATTACAGTGGAGCTACAGGGCAAGAAATAGGCAAAACTCATAACTTTAGGGTAGGGAAACCTGCATTAGACAGGCTGCAAAGTGCACTAAGTGTGAAAGAAAAAATGGTAAATTAGACTTTATAAACATTTAAAACTTCAGTTCACCAAAAGGCAACATTAAGAAAGTGAAAAGGCAAGGCACTCTGGGAGAAGACAGACTCGGTGTATTTAATGGAATCTAGAATATAAAAATATCTCCTACAAATCAACAATATAAAGGCAACCCCATTTTTAGAAATGGACAAATTTAAAAGCAGACACTTCACAAAAGAAGATAGGAATGGCCAAAAAGCTTATGAAAGAAGTAAATATTTTGACTCATCAGTGAAAAATAGATGAGATACCACTATACACGTGATAGAATGGCTAACAATGTAAAGACAGAGATGCCAAAAGTTGGTGAGAATGTGGAGCCAGGGGAACTCCCATCTCTCGCTGATGTAAATTGGTGCAGCCACTTAAGGAAACTGATCAACTGTTTCTAACAATGGCAAACATGCGTCTTATCCTATGAATCAGTGATTCCACGCTTATGCCTATTCCCAAAGGAAATAGATGCATTTATTCACAAAGACCTGTACAAGAACATTCAGAACTGCTTTATTCATAATAGTTGAAGACTGGAGAAACCCGGTTATCCATCTATAGGAGAATGGAGAAGCACATTGTGATAAACAACAGAATAATGCTCAGCAATATGAAGACTAAACTGTTGATATACACAACATGAGTACATTTCAAAAACATTAAGTTTTGAGAAAAAGAAGTCAATCAAAAAAGAGTATTTACTATATGGCCCATTTATATGAAGATAAGAATAGACAGTACTATGGTGATAAAAATCAGAAAAGTGGATAGCTCTGGGAAATAAGTTGATTGAGAAGGAGCATGAGGACATTTTCTGGGGTGATAGAAACATTCCCTATCTTGATTTCAGTCATGGTCGCACGGGTGTATGCGTTTGTCAAAATTTACCAAACTATCCATGTATTAATTTAAGTATTTTACTCTCAATATCTTAATCAAATATCATTAAAACATAAGTAAACAAATTGCATAAAAGATGGGAGTCATATACGATTATGCTTCTGTTCCATGAAGTCCCGTTTAGAAGTGAATCACACACAAATAAGAGAAGACATGAGTACTCACATCCATAAAATATTGAGAATGTGGCAAGTTCTCAGTGACTGAAATTTACAGCATCCAAATTTGGCATCAAAATAAGCTGGCTCAACAAGTTTTCAGAGAAACTGCTGAGGATCAATGGCTGGGGGAAAGCTGTAACCAAACAAAAACTTCAAAAAAAAGAATTTTCAAAGGCTGTTGAAATCTTTGCATGAATCCTGAACTGCTGTGAACTCCTTAATTGGCAAATCAATCATTCTTCCGTTTCACCATTTAGTCTTTTATTTAGGCTTTCAGCTGATTGGCCAATTAGAGAAGTGAGTTTTTGCCAAGCAAGCAGCCTGCTCCTGCGGTGCGAGTAGGTCCTAGGTGAGCCAGCACTTCCTGGGCAGACTCCCAGGGTGCACAGCGCACAGCAGAAGCTCATGGGTCAGCAGCAGCTCATGGGGATTGCACGTCCTGTGAAGCCCAACTATGGACGTCCCAGTCTTGGAGTTAATGGATCCCGAGTTAAGAAATGTGTGGTTGCAGACTGCTACCTGTAAGGAGCCAAGAAGAGATACAGGCTGGGGATAAATAAAAGTATTGCCCATATCATTTTGTAATATTTTACAAGAAAAAATTGAGGAACTCATGAATCTTAATCCAAGCCAAAGGAATGGTAAGACTTAGCTTCCTTCCTTAACCTGCCCTCCACAGCCTCAGAAGACTCCAACTCCGCTCTGTG
Source organism: Equus przewalskii (assembly GCF_037783145.1). Taxonomy (NCBI): domain Eukaryota; kingdom Metazoa; phylum Chordata; class Mammalia; order Perissodactyla; family Equidae; genus Equus; species Equus przewalskii. The sequence continues at coordinate 94,789,629 of NC_091834.1, read as the reverse complement.
CCCACGGGGAGAGACTTAGTTTGTGGTCTCTGGATAATTCTGCACTTGATCATCTTTGGGTCTCATGCTGCTGTTTGGTGCATCTGCTGAAATTTCCCCTTAGTGCTTTGTTTACTTGTGAGTTTTATAACTTGTTATTCCGAATTTTTTCCTTCGGAGAATCATTGCTTCATAGTCAATGGTTTTGAAGCCCAAGGCAACTTTATATAATAATTTTAGACTTGGAGAATCCAGGTCACTCAGGGAGTTTAAAGCTACTCAGCTGCTTTCTGCTTTGTACTCCACTGAAAAGAAAATGAAACATAAAGTTCATGTTGGACACTGCTGTTCTTCTGTTTTACTCAATCACCAGAACATTATGAACTGAGTGAAATAACATTAAGTGCTATTTGCATTTTCACACACACACACACACGCTTCACAGTGACGGACTTCAGTTCATGCTAAGGTTCATGTTGCACAGTTGTGGGAGGCCCCTCTGTCTGAGATCCCCTTGCTTGGAAGTCTGGTGAGAGCTTCATATGGACAGTTGTTACCTTGGTGAGACAGGGGCCTCGGGAAGGAACGTCCCTCATGCTTGTGGCTGTCCTTTTTGTGCAGAGAGTAGCTGGCTGTGCAGCACTGTGGTTTCGCTTCTGGCACAGAGGTACAGAGAGGTCTGGTTGGTGCTGGCTGACTCCAGGGTCGGGGGAAATCCTCACTGTTGTTTCCAGAGACACTGTACCCTTCTGTGACATCAGTGCTGCCAACACCATTTGAATAATGGATTGGCCTCGGCCCCTGTTCCAGGTCTTGTCGATAACAGAACATTGAAACATCGTTCATATTCTGAGAACATTCTAGGATTATCTTGTCTCCTGTTTGTGTAATGTGGTATCTTGGTTTCTGGGTGATTGCAGCGTCCATGGGGCCTATTGGAGAGGCAGACACAAGGTAAAGACAAGTCTTAAGGAGTAACTTGGATCCACAAAGGAAAGGGAAAGTGTTGGAGCTGGGACTTTGCAAACCCAGGAGAGGTTGCCTCTGATTCCAGAACTCACCTGCTCCCAGGACACAAAAAGTCACACAAAAGAGGTTGAGGCTCATGGGAGGGTCAGGGCAAGAGGGAGTTGTCCCAGCTAAATGCTCTGATCCACAGGAATGAGTGAGGGAGATCAGAGGCTCTTCTCCAATGGACAGATGAGCCGGCCTAGGATGTCACTACCCCTCATCCATGCAGATTCTCCGTGGTATAGGGTTCCTTCTGACTTGAGTCAGGTGCGGTCAGCTACTCTTCTCATAGGCATTGCTTAGCATGGCTTCAGGGAACATAGGGTGTGGCTGCCACGCACTGAGTTTAGGGTGCACACCACCCCCTTGGTTTCCCACATTCCTCTGAGACAGTTGCTCTTCTGTGCACCTGACATCAAGCCTGGCTTGCCCAATTCCTTCAACTGTGGGTCTCATTAAAGTTTGGAGGGACCTCCCACTTCTTCCATAGCTGAAGGGAGGCTGGCAATAACTGAAAACGTCTTCAACATCTGCCTAATATAAGATCCACTTCTAAGTTTTTCTTAACCCTGTCCTTCCAGGCAGCTCTCCCAGACTCTCCCCAGAGCCACTTAGATCTCAATGGCATCAGAGTGCCATCTTGTGGCCAATAACTGAAGTTTTGTCAGTGTTTTCTTCTGCAGTGGCCCAAGGGATCTGGGAAGTATCTGCATGGTCAGCAGGGAGAATATTCCAGAAGTAGTATCCTGCAAGTTTTATGCTCAACTTCCTTAAACCCTAATCCCAACACGAATTCTAACCCTGACTCTATTCCTTTGAGCTACCATGCTTAAAATCCCACCTTCATTCTACCTAACTACTATCTCATTATCTGACAGTTACAGTCTAACTGAGATCTTCTCCCTTAAAACTATCTTCAGAAAGAGAGAGGCATAGAATGCGAGGAATGGAAGGAAAGAATATTTAACTTAAAATAAGAGGAAAGACACATAAGTTGAAGTATAGGAAGGTTCTTTTATCTTTATTACTAAAGATAAACAAAAAATCCCCCCCCCACAAAGACATTCAATGTTACCTCCAAAATATAGATCAGCAAAGGACTGGGAAGATAATGATATTATCTTCAAGATGGGACCAAACGTGTATGAATAAAAAGTAAAATTGGAATATATGAAAAATATAGGACATCTTATAAGGCAATAAAGTATCATGGAGGAAATAGTATCTGACAGGAAAAATAAAGATGGATGGAATTAAGATCTGCAAAGGACATTCTATATGAGATGAATAAATTGTAGAATGTATATCAGCAGATTTGAGAAGCAGGGAGGTAAAGGATGATTCTGGAAGAAGCAGAGGAGTTGTGGGAGATAAGAACTCACTGGTCCAAATAGTATTATTAGGAAGCTGATTCTGCCATGATCGTGTGGAGAAAGGTGGCCAAAATTGGAGACAAGGTCTAGGAAGGAAGTTCCTGGAATGGCGTTTCAAGGACCGGGAAATCCCCCCAAGCCATGGCCCTCCTCAGTCCCAGGAGACACAGAGCAACAGGGCAAGGAGTGCTTTTCTGCTGCCACAATTAAAATAAGACCAGGAAAACTCTCTTCTGAGGACTTCCCCTTCCATGGGAAAAGAAATTTAGAGTCCTGAGCCACCACAATCTCTGAGAAGTAGATTTGTGGAGACAGTCATTCTCCTTACCAGCCATGCAAGGCTCAGCACATCTCTATTGTGCCTGAGTCTGTGACATTCTATCCCAATCCTGGAGCACTGGGTTATCTCTGAGGACTCCCAGAAACTCTGATCCACAATCGTATCAGCTCTGCCAATGGCTATAAATTTCACAGATACAAACTGCAGCTTCACCCACAGACAGGTGGAAGATGTTATCACAATATAATTATTTATAACAAATATCATGTACTCTAGCACATGGAACAACTAAAAAGGAATAGGGTCGTTACTATAAAGGAAACATCCCATCTTCTTGAGTTAAAGAGTTCAGAGAAATGATTTCATATCAAAGGCTAGGGCACCAAAAAAAAAGCACTCAGATGCTAGAAATCAGATTTACATAGGGAATCAGAGGAAACTGGAGAAGTTGTGAAAATATGCTTTAGTCTCATTCTCAAGACTGGCGAGTGGGAAAATGAAAACAAAATAGAGGAAATGGGTTGCTTAAATGAGGCAGAGGAAATGAAGTCTTATTGTTATCTATGTTGTATTTATCGATGAACCAGCACCAAAGTTGTAAAGACCTTTACTTCCAATAGGAAGATGGGCTTGATAGTGTTTGTACAAAACTTACAGTGTGACAGGCATAGAAGAGGCTTTAGAGGAAAGAATATGCCTGAGGAGGTAAACTTCCCAGATTCCGACAGCAAATGCAGAGGAGACACTGTCACTGCACGGAGCCAAAGCCGTGTATGTGGGCAGTGACCTTAAAGTCCTAAAGAAGACTGTTCATGTCCAGGACATTCAGCCCTTGCCTTGGAGGGTTGAGCTGCCTCTGGGACTTCTAGAACCCAATGAGCCATGATTATTTCCATCCACCAACATTCACAGCTACAGTATTTCAGGAATGAATCTATGGCCTGTTCCTACCCAAAGGATAGCTAATGTCCAAGTCTATCTCTTTTCCTTGGGAAGTGAAGAGCAAAGAACGGTCTGTTGAGAGTCTCTAGGAACTGCAAGGAAAGAGAAGTATGAAGTTTATGAAAAGGAAGGTGGTGACTTTGCCATGCTGTGGCTGAGCCTCTGGCACAGAGATACATGACTGACTCCACTCCACTCCACAGGCTGGATCTTCAGAATGGAGTACGATCCTCAGGTCTCTCAGCAGAGAACCGGTCACTAGTCATCCCTGGTGTGTCTGGTGAATTCTTGTTCAGGAAGTAAATAAAAAACTCTGGGCCTTGTCCCAGAGTCTGTCAATACCAATAAAGGGTATCATGACCAGAAATAGGATCATACCTAAGAGCTATTGCCTGGCCTGTCTCTGTGACCCTGTGCCTGGGGGACTGGGAGACTCCAGCACCTGTGTGACCTTGTGGGGACAGAAGTTGGGAACAGTAAAGAGAAAAACAATTGTAATCATCACACACACACACACACTGAAACTGCTTGCTTTTCTGAGGACTTCCCTGTCCCCAGGAGACAGAGGGTCACTCAGCAGAGGAGCCTGGTGCCCATGGTAGGGTCAGGACAGGAATGGGAGGTTCAGCAGGTCAGGGTCCCTGTGAGCATGAGCAGAAGAGGAGGGACATCCTTTGTCCCCACAAGGCAGTTCCCATAGTGACATCATTGCTTCTATCAATTCCCAAGTCCTCAGGGACACATGGATTTATATTATAACGTACTTGGATAACTAATTTAAATATTTATAAGCTCCTTATTTAGCAAAATCAATGCATGGATTGTCACTTTCTGCTCTAGTGCTGTCTGAATACAGTGGCCTCATGTTGCATCTCTAAGTTCATCTTCTCATCCACCCATCCCTCCTCTGTCTGCTGGGCATTTTTACTAGGATGTGTCAACAGCACCTTCAATACAAGATACCAAAGGTGAGTTCATTGTCTTCCCTACAAGTCAGGATCTCCTGTGAGCATCTCTATTCCTGTCACTGTCCCCTCCATCCTCCTAGGCACACATGCTCAACATTATCCATTTCTTAGGCAAGTGTGGGCATTGCGGGCTTGATTTGGCTTTCCGCTAGAACGCACTGACATATTCAGAGATACCAGGGTCTGGTCACCCAGTGGGACGTTGAATGGCAGCATAAGCAGGAGTTAGCCACAACAAAGATGAAAGTTCCGTGTCCAGTGCAGAGGAAATAGCCTTTGAAGTCTCTGAGATGAGAAGCAATGTGACACAGAGGAGGGACTAGCTGGAGTAAAGAGGGTGGGGCCAACTGTGCAAGCTGGGGCCAGAGAGGTGTGGATAGGAAAGATTTGGCAGGGCCTGTGGGCTGACTGCCCTGGATGGGAAAGGTGGGCAGGAGCTGAGACCACATGAGGGCCAGGGCTGGGGGAGGACTGTAGACAGAGACAGCAACGAGGTGCCCAGGGAGAGACGAGGGGTCTACATGTATCTACTTACCAATGACTTTCCCTCCTGGAGACATCGGCTTCAAGCCCATGACTAGAAATGTCAGAGCTGGGAAAGTACCTTCCCAGCTAATGAGGCAGCTACAGAGGAAAGATAGAAAGCAATGGTGGAGACATGTCCCCCCGAGGTCCTACGGTCAGGGCCAGGCCTGGCTGAGACCGCCCTGGAGGTGGACCTCAGCACATTCTGGGTTCACACTGCACACACGAGCCACTTGGGGCTCCAGGTTCTCCCTGGGCTAAGAGTCTGCAAAGGGCTCAGCTGAGTCGGGGCTGCAGGGCTTGCCCCTGGCTTTTTGTGCAGAGAGGAGTCAGCCGTGAAGCGCTGTGGACTAACTGCTGGCACAGAAGTACACAGATGTCTGGGAGGGCGTAGCAGACTCCAGTGTGAGGGAGAAGTTCTCTGTATTTGATCTGGAGACTCTGTACCCATCGGGAACATCTCTCTTTTCAGTGACACCAGCACCAGCTGAGTAGCGGATCAGCCTCAGCCCATGTCCCAGGTCTTGCCGATACCAGTACATAGAGTCGTGGTTCATATCCTGGGCACATCTCAGTGTCGTGTTCTGTCCTGTCTCCAGGATGTGGAATTTTGGGGTCTGAGTGACTCCAGCATTCACTGCTCCTGTGGAGAAGGAGATGAAGCTGATGCTGCAGACAGGACAGAAAGGCTTAGCAGTGGGACCTCGAAATTTTCACTCATGAAACCCCTGCCCAGGACTCACCTGCCTGCAACAGACAAAAAGCCACCCAGCACAGGAGGCCACCACTCATGGCAGGAGCAGGGCAGACGGAGGGGTCTTCTGAGTCCCTGTGCTGATGAAAGGGGAACAGTGCTCTCCAGGGAGTCATTCTGACGTGTCGCTCTCCCTGCCTGGGCGCAGAGCCAACCTGTCACAAGGGACCACACCCCTTCCTCCAGAAGGTCCAATCAAAAATAAATGCACAAGGAACAGCTTAGAATGGGAAGCATGCATTTCTCTGAGTTGACACAAGTCTTACAAGTCGTTCTTAATCTTTTTGCAAAAGTTTGCAACTTTATGTACATTTATTTCTGATAGACTTTTTCATTAATACACTGGTTTTGCATATCTACATATCTCTGTAGTTTAGAATCTTAGGGAGAATCCTATGGCTTTCTGATGCCCTTTCTGACTCAGTCGTCTCAAATACCCCTTCAAGAATCCATTTCAGGGGCCAGCCTGGTGGCGCAGCGGTTAAGTTCCCATGTTCCACTTCTCGGCGGCCTGGGGTTCACCCATTCAGATCCCGGGTGGCAGACATGGCATCGCTTGGCAAAAGCCATGCTGTGGTAGGCGTCCCACGTATAAAGTAGAGGAAGATGGGCACAGATGTTAGCTCAGGGCCAGTCTTCCTCCACAAAAAGAGGAGGATTGGCAGTAGTTAGCTCAGGGCCAATCTTCCTCAAAAAAAATAAAAAATCCATTTCCACTTTTCTTACTGACCAGAATCCTGTTGAGTTCCTTCTGCCTACAATGATTCTCCTGGTATCTGCTCACCAGACCTCAGGGGCAGGCTCATCAGCATTTGAGGACCCGCTTTGCTCTGTTTCTTATCAATTCATGACAGATGGGACACCTGCCAACTGTCGCTAGAGCACCTTCATATTCGCCAGAGCACTTGCTTCCAGGGTTTCGGGCTGGACATCACCAAGCAGAGCAACCTCACACCTGTGACTGACCTTTCTCTGTGACAAGCTGATGGCTGCTCGGAGCTGCCGATGACCTCCTGGCACAAAGGAATACAGATGTGTGAGGGATTAGGGGGAGGTGGCAGACTCCAGGGTAAGTGAAAAGTGCTCTGTTCTTTATTTGGGACATCCATTCCATGGAGAATATCTCCTTGTGAAGAATGGCTGCCATTTATTAGGTAATAAATATCATCGAGCTCAAAAACTGCATCTTCTTGCACACAGCCCTGCACTTAGAAGGACTCTGTAGTTAGTTCACTGTTCTGTTGTCACGATCTTCAAATTCTTTACAATATTTGAACCATGGCTTATGCAAATTATGTAGCTGGTCCTGAGTACACGGTTTTGGACCTGTGGTCGCCTCCTGAGGTGCTGGCTTCCCTTTAGTAGAGCCACATGTCTGGGATCTGGGTGACTCCACATCTCTGGAGCCTTGGAGAGAAGGACACAGAAACTAGAGTCAGAACCAAAGAAGGAGCCCGATATTGTAACCACAACAGCAATCCTTGAATCTGGGGCCTGGCTAGCCCATGAGTGGGTTGCACCTCTGTGCCTGGACTTCTGTGGTCCAGGAGACAGAAGGACACACAGCAGGGGAGACTGGTACCCAGGCAAGGCCAGAACAGAAAGGAGGGTTTTCCAGCTCAAGGCTCATGTTTTATAGGATGGATACTTGAGGTCAAGGCAGAGGAAACCCTTCTGCTGACGTGGAATGATCTCTCGATAAAGTCACTAGGGCCTGTGGTCTGCTCAGCCCACATATAGTGTGTGCGCATGAAGTCTAGCTACACGTGTGTCTGACAGGAACTCAAAATAATTTCCTTAGAGATGATCATTTTTTTTCAAAATATCATTATAAAATAATTTGAATGAATGAGTGCATAAGAAAACGAATGAATAAAAATGAGTAAGTAAATTTTATAAAAGCAGCTTTAACCAGCTAGAAATATCTTTTGATGGTCATTTTCTCAAACTGTCTATCTCTGGATAGAATTGTCCCTAATGTGGATCAAGGATCTCGCATGACTTCAAGGACTTCTTTAACTATAACACTTTCCAGGAGCCCCTAACTCTCTTAAATAGTTAGCTGTATACTAGAGAGGAATTGTTTTAATGGGTAGAGATTTTAAATTTCCATTAAAAAGATGCCTGAGCAAAACTAGTCTATAGCAATAGAAATCACATCATTGATTGTCAGCAATGGAGAGACCCTTGCAAAGGGGCCTGAGGGAACTTTCTGGGTGATAGAAATGTTCCAAATCTTCATGGGGTGGGTGTTACATGGGTATTTACATGTATATTGCTCAAAAATTATTGATCTGTTCATTTAAAGTGTATAATTATTGTATATAATTCCTATGTCATTGAAGTTGATTTAAAAGTGCCTGAGGAGAGATGTCTGTCATATCCTCTAGCTAATTTCATATAATGAATTATCAGGCGTAAATTTTTCCATTTCCAGATTCCAGTTCCAGATTCTGAAATATTGCACTATAGCTTTTTGTGCAAAAAGAGTCCATATCTACCTTTGCATAAAGAAATGGTGGAAGAGGCTGTCAAAGATGAGCAAAAGGAATCAGGATATCCAGATTCCTATTGTGTGCTGGGTACTTTATGCTTATTAAATATTTATACAACCCTGGAAGATGGTATGATGGCTAATTTAATGTCAGTTGCACTGGGCCGTGGGGTGCACAGATATTTAGTTAAACATCATTCTGGGTGTCCTCGAGAGGGTGTTTTTGGAGGAGATTAACATTTACATAGATAGATTTTAATACTAACTTAACATTTTAATCAGTAGAGTAAAACATTTTGCCTTTCATAGTGTAGGTGGGCCTCACCCAATCAGCTGAAGACATGAATAGAATGAAAAGACCTATCCTCCCGCAGGTAAGAGAGACTTGTCCAGCTGATGGCGTTCAGCTGCAACATCAGCTCTTCCTGCCTAAGAGCCTTCAGACTTAAACACGGGCTCTCCCTGTGTCTCCAACACCACCAGCCCAGCTTGCAGATTTTGGACTAATCAGCCTCCACAATTGTGTGAGCTAATTCCTCATAATAAATAGAATATATATATATATATATATATATGTGTGTGTGTGTGTGTGTGTATATATATGTGTGTGTGTGTATGTATATATATCCAGATATATATATATATATCTGGAGAACACTGAGTAATACGGATAGATATTGCTGCTCTCATTTTACACACAGAAAAGTTCAGCTTCACTTGTCAAGAAACTGGCCTCGGGTCTTGACTGGCAGCTAGTGTTGGAATTGACATCACAGCCAGGTGTCCATGGCGCCTGCTCAGGGCTCTTTCTCTGCACATTCTCTCCTGGGTGAACTGATCCCTGTCAATGATTTCATTAGGGCCAGGATGTCTGAGAGGTACATAGGGGACAGCATCCTGATTTTGAAGGAAGGCGTCTCTCTTCGTGAAAATGCGTTCTAGCACAGAGTTATAAACGTGGGGCTTAAGAAGGAGACAGGGCAGGGTTTGAGTTCCACTTCTGCATCATCCTAGTAGTTATTTAATTTCGAGAAATTATTTCACTCAAGGGCAAATTCCCTCATCTTTAAAATGAGAACCGTAATTGCATTTGCCTCTTAGGCTTTTTTCTAACTATTAATTGAAATTTTAAAAATGAAAGACTTTTATTGGGCATATAGTGAATTGTCAATAAATGATAGTAATACTTTTTTTCTGAGTCTTCTGCCTGGAGCAGAACTGAACTGTGTTTGTGCATTAATGTACTCAGGGCTCGCACTTCTGTAATGGACCTGCCCTCATGTGACAGGAGGTTTCCATAGAAACAGTCAAATGTTTAAGGTAAATACTATACATTTAATAATGCAGACCTTAGAATTCTCAAAGTCACAAAACATATTTTCCTGTTCTTTTTTTATGTGATGCAATATGTCGTACAAAGTAAGGGACCAAAAATGTCTGTTGAATAAAAGAAACTAAGGAAGAATTAATGATTATTTGTGTTCCTTCCCCTTATGGCAATTGTATCATGTACAGGAAGACACACTGTTCTTTGAGAATATCCCATTTCCTCTGCTGTGCAGCTGTGAAGGCAGATGTGTAAACGTCCCTACTCACACAGCCCCCATGAAAGGTAATACATCACCAAGGTCTATGCCACAGCTACAGGGCAGAAATTGTGTCTTTCTTTTTTGTTCCAATGAAGGATCAATGGATATGCTTTGCCTTGAAGTCATATGATCCTGAAGTTGGCATGAAATTCAGAGGTCATGATAATCTCATACGATGCATGACCTTCCCAGTCCTGCTAATCTGGCCCTAGAAAAGAGAAGCCACATGAGGGGACAGTTCTAGTGGAGGGGGACCACAGGTGTTGAGGAACAGACTTGAGTTTGATCCCTTGTTCTGCCAGTTATGAAATATGAAACCCAGGATAGTTACTTCCCCTCACATATTTAAACAGGGAAAATAATACTCATTTTGCATGATTTCTGTGAGTATAAAATATACCACATACAGAAACAGCAGGAAGAGTGTCAGTGGAAGGCCTGCCTGATATATGAGGGACTGAGTCTGTCTGTCTGGCAGCCGCCACCCTTGGTGTCACTTCCTGAGCTGGGGCAGGAAAGTTTTTGTGCTGTAGGCTGCTGATCATGCAGGGCTGTGCCAAGCTGCTGGCACAGAGATATAGGGCGGAGTCCACCAGCTCCAAGACACTCACCTTCAGCTCAGAGCTATAGTTACTGAACTGCTTCCCTGAGAATCGATCTGAGCTGTCTCCTCTGTCATTCTCTTTCTCATCGAAATACTGAATGAGGAACCGGGGTCCCTGAACAAGAACCTGTTGGTACCAGTACACATAGGGATGTGTAGATATAGGCGAACATCTCAGTGTCATTTGCTGTCCTTTTGCTTTGATCAGGTGTCTTGGGGTTTGGATGACTCCAGAATCCACTGGGCCTGTTGAGAGGAGACAGAAAGAAGCTGAGGGCACAGCATGGGGACAGCCTCCTGTTGCAGCCATCATTGGTGGGCTCCTATTTCAGGCATGGCAAACCCACAGCAGAGGCTGTCACCCTGTGCCCAGGACTCACCTGCTCCCAGGAGACAAAGAGCCACACAGCAGAGGAGCCTGGAGCCCATGGCAGCATCAGGAACCCAAGACGTCTCCCAGCTCAGGGGCGAGGGATCCCGGGGTGAGTGGTCTACAGTTGTGAACCTCCCGTTTCCGTGATAGGAGCATTTGCCTGTGAAGTCACTGCTCTGACGTCACTGCTCTGCTATTACTCTCTCTGCAGACACCTGGGCCCAGTGTCCCCCTGGGCAGCACCCAGAGTAGGTGACACTATGTGCCATTCCTGTCATGCAAGCCCCTCAACAAAGGGTGGATGTGAACTGAGCGCCATCCCCACAGCCCACAACATGCCTGATTTCCCTCTGCCTGCCCCTGCCTGACACCAATTACCCAGCCCTTGCTGCTCCAACCCCTTCACCATCCACTTCCTGTACAGGCTCCGGGAGACAGCCCCCTTGGTGCCCACTCAGGTTCAAGGCAGGTCTCCACTTCCCTAGGCGGTGAGGAGCCTGTTAGCTCCACGTGTCCCAGGACCAGTGAACCCAGTGAACTCAAACCCCCTACCTGATGCAGGCATGACCAAGAATTCTCTTAACTGGCCCCTCCTGGGCCACTCTGTCAACCCTCCCAGGGTGCCTTGCATTAAGGACTGTGAGTCCACAGTGCCTCCTTGTGGCTGAAGGTCCACGGTCTTGTGGATTTGCTCTTTCTGTCTAAGTCAAAAACAGAAATTCTCCCCAACCCCCACCCCACACCCATTTTATGCGCTCCCAGCCTGGCTGCTTTAGGGCTGATCTTCAAATCCACACTCAGCCTGTGGAGACAAAAGAGGATCCGAACCAAAATTTCGATGAAGAAGGAAATAATTGCTGATCCATTGCAATTGCTATGCTAAATGGAGGAAATAAGCCAAAATCATACAGGCCACAAAAATAAACTGTCTAATAATCTCAAGTGGATCCAGCCTGGAAACACTGTATTCCAGAGCTCCTCCTGATTAAGCAGATCCTTGTATTTCCACATTGTGTATTTAAATTAATTATTACCAAATTTTAGATAGTGCAATTTATGAGGAGGGTCTACGTATTTTATGCATTTATTTCTGAATTTATAAAATCTTGAGATAAACAACCCTGTCAGCCACAGTTAAGATAGACCCAGGTGGGCCTGACATTCACTGTCACTCCCCAGAACCTATGAGTTCTGCTCAGTGACCCAATGACTCTTAATAAATTCCACCCAGAGAGAAATTATTTCTGTTTCATGTATCTTCACAAGAAAACACACATGCAGTCATACACACAGACACACGCACACCTTATTCTTTAAATGGCAAGGATGTCAAGGTTTTATTACCAGGCACAGCAATTTTCTTGATCAGTTTTTCAGGTTCATTTCTGAGAAAAACCCATCATGATGGCAAGAGATGTCTCTAAAGACGTGGTGGTGGCTCGTGATGGAAAATTCTTTACAGGACCATGGGACTGGATGAAGATTACTGTAGCACAATTTTCTCCCTTCCAGGAGAAGGTCAGCATATTCCAGCTTTAGATACAATTAGGGTCCTTTACAGGTCTGGTCGTCAGTCCTGGCTAAGAGAACCTGATTGCTCAGAACACTGCAGAAATGTATGGAAAGCCAAGACTATCCACAATGACTACCCATTATATTACAGAGAAGAGGAGATTATTGTGAAGGGAAAATAGTGAATAACAATGCTCCACGACTCTGTATCAGTGGGCATTAATTTAATCATTTCACAAATGTCAAAGATTATCAATTATATATTTGATTTTCCTATGAAAGTAAAAGAAAGGGAGAAATTTAGTTATGGATGGAATTGTGTCCCAAAAATTTCCATGTTGAACTCATAACCCCTAAGGTGACTATATGTGAGGATAGGGCCTTTTGGGAGGTAGTTAAGGTTAAATGCTGTACTAGGGGTGGGACTCTAATCCTACATGACTGGTGTCCTTAGAAGAAGAGGAAGCGAAACAGAGAGACCATGTGAGCACACAGCCAGAAGGAGACTGTCCGCAAATAGGAATAGAGTTTTCACCAGATGCCATCCCTAGCCCCTTGATCTTGGACTTCTACCCTCCAAAACTGTGAGAAAATAAATTTTTGTTTAAGCCATGCAGTCTACAGTGTTTTGTTACGGCAGCCTGAGCAGACTAATCAACAGGATAGCGCTGTAGACTGTCAGGGTGAGAAGCAAAGAGGAAGGAACTTCTGAGCCGGTCCTTGAAAGATGAATCCTGTCTGTCTGTGTTTGGGGTGATGGGAGGAGCCTTCCAGGCCATGAGAACTGCAAGAGCAGATGTAGAGGATTTAAAAGGCATCGGTGTTGTAGGAAATGTGGCACAGAGCTCTTAGGTCACAGAGTAAGCTGCATCCTGAGACTGCCAAGAAGGGATGCTCTGGAGGTAACGGAATCTGGGGGTGAAGAGTTAGAAAGCCATTCCAGAGAAGCAGAATTTATCTTTGGGAAGTTGGAGAGCCTCTGCCTGCTTATAATCAGGGAAGGCATGCCCCCATCTGTGTTTTGGGAGGTACTTCACTGTGCCCGAAGAGGCAAGATTGGGGTGAGAATTCAAGAAGAAAGGAGTCAGAATCAACTCCAGGGTTTTCACACCATCATCTCATCATGTGGGTGGCAATGTCCTCACCTGGGAGCGGCCGCTGGGTGATGCCAGGTGCTGTAAAGCCCTGCTTTATGTCTTCTGGGTACTGAAGACTTTGGGAGGTTGGGCAAAGAGATCAGGTTACAAATAGCACAGTTGTTGTTGTTTTAATATCTAGTAGCTCTATGTCTATTTTTAACCATCTTTAATTACATATTCTCTCCTAAACTTTCCCAAAATCTGTTTCATTTCCCTAAATTATATAAAGCAAATCCCTGTGACTCTATCTTTTAGGCCATATATTTATGAAACAATTTTGATCTCTAAATGAACTCTCCCTCCCGGAAAAAGAGAGTGCCAGCTACAAATTACAAACCCTCCCCGTACCCTGTAGCATAAAGGGCCAGGCGAGGAAGGTGATTTTGGAGTGAAGCTACTGATGTAGTGCCATCCTCTGAACAGAGCTTCTTGTCCTCTGCTGTCTCATGTCCCTGAGTGGCAGAAGAGCTTGAGGCTGCGCTTTCCAGGGCCCTAACTCATTCTCCTCTCCCACTGCAGCCCCGAGGTCCTCACAGATCTGTCAGCTCTGAGCTTGTTCCATGCTGGGGCAGGGAGGTTTGAGCACAGAATGCTGATGACTCTGCAGGGCTCTGCTGCGCTGCTGGCTCAGAGATACAGGGCCGAGTCCGTCAGCTCCAGGACACTCATGTTCAGCTCAGAGCTATAGTCACTGAACTGTCGCCCTGAGAATCAATCCAGGATATCTCCTTTTCCATTCTCTCTCCCCATGTAATACTGAATGAGAAACTGGGGGCCCTGGCCCAGTGCCTGTTGGTACCAAGATACACGGGAGTGCCCAGAGATGGGGGAACATCTCAGTGGCACTTGCTGTCCTCTTGCTTTAATCAGGTGTCTTGGTGTTTGCACGACTCCAGAATCCACTGGGCCTGTGAGCGAAGAAGACAGGGACTGGAGAAAGAACACAGGAGGGAGCCCAATGGTGCCTTGGATTCAGGTGCTGTCAGGCTTAGAATGGAGATGTCCCACCATACCAAGGAAGTACCTGTTCCCAGGAGACAAAGGGCCACATAGCACAGGAACCTGGAGCCCATGGCAGGGTGGGGCAGAACTGGGCAAGCATCTCTCTGCTCAGAGTTCTGGTCCCCTAAGAGATGAAGTCCTGGGCATCCCTTCTCTGATTCCAGATTAGGTAGTGATGTCATGGCTCTGATGTCATTGTCTCCTCTGGTTCCTATGGGCCTGGCTTCCCTTGCCATGTCCCTGGCTCAGCCGATCCAGGAACATTGCTTTGTCCCGCAAAGCTTCTTCCATGACACATGGGGCTGGACTGGGCTGGTCTAGGCTAGACCGGTTTGAGGCATCATGCCCATCCCCACAGCTCTTTTGCTTTTCCTTTGTAGCCGGTGTCCCTCTACCTGTCCCTGACTGGGGCATGCTGGCTGCCTCCTCTGAGCTCCCCACCCTTCACTTTCCCTTCCAAGCTCAGAGAGACTCCCTCACCACTGCACAGATGAAGTTCACGGCTCCAGGTCAGGACAGCACATTCCGTGAATTAGTATCTCTACTAGTAAGCCTTCTAGGGGATCAAAGCACCAAACAGGGCTGTTCCTTAACCCTCCTGGTCCCAGACACCTGGTTCCGCCCCAGAAACTTTTGGAGCTCCGCAGTTCCACAGTGTCCCCATGTGGCCTATTGGGCTGTAACCAAGATTTTGTCTTTGCTGTGAAGCAAGAGACTTAATGTGTGTCTAAATTAGAAACTATTTCACCAGTGCCTATTGCACTATTTTTGTTTTGTTTTGTTTTGTTTCCTAGAGGTACAAACCAGATGCGCGTGCACACACACAGAACCCCAGCCCTTACTGATTTTGGATTTTGCATTATAAGGGGAAAAAAAATCTGGTCAAGGAGGAATATTTTGCCTTTGGGAAGATCCTGATGATGGAGATGGTGCAAACCTGGCCTAAGTCAGGTCAGGCTGCTAAAGAGGAGCCATGGCAGAGATTGCTGAGAGACAGTCTATCTTTATTCCTGCAGATGGACTCCCAAGGATTTTTGGATGATTAATAGTTAGCTGAAGTTGCTTTTTCTTTGTGACTCCAGACAGCTTGCTCAAGGTAGACCTTTCAGACAGGCCTCTGTGCAAGGTACCCCCTAATAAGCTTACCCCAAAATAAAGAAAATAATCCTCACTGTTCCCATACTGCTGGAGAATTTGTTTCTCTCTCTTCTATCCTTTCCCTTTAGAAATCCTCTTTTGCCTCTGTTAATTGATGATAATATAATGCCCATTTCCCCGTATATGAATCAACCTGTATGTAGTTAACTGATTATGTTTCTCTAAGTTTTTCTTTCATGCCCAAGTAGGAAATAAAATATTCTAACCCTCTACTCTTGGGATGCTAGGAAGGAAAGGCCAGTCTGGTTTAATGTAGGATAACAAAATAAACAGGGAACTTGGGAAAATAGAATCTGAGAAGGACTCAGTTCCAGAACCAGTATCTTCCATTTGCTGCTTCTGACTAGTTTAATTCCGATCCAAATGTCTTTAACTGTTTATTTTTGACTTGTCCTTAAATTTTAAGTAGTGCATTATGTAGAATGAATATAGATATTCTAATGTAATCTATTTCTCGACTTTCAAAGTTCAAAGGCAAACAACCCCATCAAGTACCACTGAGAAGAGACCCCTGATCTGGCTGCATCTGACATTGACAGTCACTAGTTGTTGTGCCAATAACCTATGGTCAGTGACCAGCACCTCTTATAAGATGCCACCGAGAAGAGGAAAAGTCCATCCTGAGTAAATCTCCATGGATATAAACCAGATGACGTTATCTCAAGTCCATGTGGCAATGTTCTGTAACTGAATATTTTTTATGAATTTTGCATAGACATAACTCATCAAAAACCTTTTATAATAGTAGCTGATGAGTCTTTTATTCTTTCTGATGGTAGATAAGGAAAAGTTTCTACACAAAATCATAGAAATATAAGCTATCAGTATAAATCATACTGAGGAAGGTATATTTCTCTGCTTTAAGAGGAATACCGGGCATTTTTCCACTTCAATTAGATAAATTTGTTGGATTGCCCATCATTCCCTTTCTATAAAAAAGCAAACACAGTATCTAAGATTGCTTCAGAGATGACTGAAACTCTGTGATAAATAGCCATTATTTGTAAGACAAGAGGAATTCAGCTGACATTATAAAGATGCGTAAGATATGAGAGCATTGGCTTCTGGATCATTCTAAAATTGCAAACTAGCATCATCTCTGGGCTCTTTCCTCAGGGGAGCTTGATAGGACAAGAAGCAAATATGAATAGTAGAGACCAACCAAAAGCCATGAAAATCTTCTGGAAAGACTGAAGCTGTTTGGGGCTGGAATATGAGTAAGATGACAGGTGAGTCCAAGACTGCAGTGAGAAAACATGATAGTAGAAATCCCTTAAGCTCTGCTCTTGCTGACTCCTCTGCTTTGAGACATTTTATCTACATTTTTATGGCAGAAATCTCTAGAAGATTAACTGATACCACTAAAGGACTCCAAAAGAAAGATAACTAAATGTATAATACGTATCCCCAGAAAGTGAATTATTGAACCAGATGAACCAAGAATTTGAAACAAGCATGCTAAATATACTATGTCCAGATATGCAGTATAAACAAGAATGTAGAAGATATCTAACCCATAAGAATGTAAAGGGTTGATTTATTGGAGATCTTCACAGTAGCATACCTAGCATATTTTACATCAGTATTTCCAACTGTTTTACTATGAGGAAGAATGTTCATGTTGTCTGACTGTCTAAGAGGAGACAATGCTTCATGTAAACACTACAAGTTTTTGTCCAATAGGAACTAATATATGCTATTATTTTCCTGAAATAATGACTCCTATCGTCAGGACATTTTTTTCCTGTTTTCATAAAAACAAGATTTCAGCTAATAAATTTAGAATCCTGATAAGATCTGTGAAGCTCTATCTTCTTTAAAAACTAGGTGAAATTTTCTAGAGCACATAAATTACCAAAACTATGACAATCCAAAGACTTTCAGAGATTTCTGACCATTCCCATGGATGTTTGTATTCTCCAGGTCTTCTCTAACCCTGTCATATCACCTGGCAATAAGCTAAGCTTCTTTAATTTCCTCAGCAAAATCATGCACATCAAGTGTTGGTGAGTTTAGTAGAGTCTGAAGAAGATTTGGGAAGTGCTATAAAGGAATCACAGGATGAACAACACAGATTTTCACCATTAACCTCCCATCCTTAATCATTACACCCCCTCTCAAGACTTCCCAGAATCTCAAAATGTTCTGTGTGTATTATATAGAATGATGCCATTGAGGTTTACCTTCCATATCAAGCACTTATATTAAAATATTCTCATCAATAATACTTTTCTCCCTAAGAAATAGGGTACAAGCTAGTAAGACTCTAAAATTTAATTTTTCTACATTCAAAATTATAGTTAACCAATTCTTCTTTCTTGAGTGGAACTCATCTTTATTTTAAGACTATCTTGCCTAAATTCTAAATTTTAAACTTCTCTTTAATTTTATGATTGTGAGAAAAATATATATATATATATCCTAAAACTTACCTATTTTAACTCTACAGTTTAGTGGCATTGGCTGCATTCACAGTGTTGTGCTACCATCACCACTATCCATCTCCAGAACTTTTTTATCTTCTTCAACTGAAACCCTGTACCCATAAAACACTAATTCCCCATTCCTTCTCCCACCCAAGCCTCTAGAAACCACCATTCTATTTTCTGTCTGTATGAATTAGACTACTCTAGATACCTCATACAAGCAGAATTATACAATATTTGTCCTTTAGAGTCTGACTTATTTCACTTACCTTAATGTCTTCAAGTTTCATCCATATTGTAGGATGTGTCAGAATTTCATTCCTTTTTGTATTGCAGTAACATTGCTTTATAACATTATAAAAATGTCAGTTGTAGATGATTATATATTTCAATTTCTGTGTAGATTACATCATGTTCACCACCCAAAAACTAACTATAGTCCATCACCACACGTGAACCTAATCCTCCTTTTAGCCCTCCCCCTCCCCCCTTTTCCTATGGTAACCACCAATCCAAGAGGTGATGACATGTTCTACATCTTGATTAGAGTGGTGTTGCTGGGTGCTTCCATTTAACAAAATGTGTGTAATTAATGTTTAATGTTATGCATTTCACCACCTGTAATAAAAAATTTATCCCCCTAGCCAGAATCAACAATCAACCTTCCAAACAGGATTTTTTTCTAGAGTTACTTGTGAAATATGCATGTTATCTGATATTCACAGAGCTGTTTACACTGTAATTACAAAAGAAGCTCGTATATTCGTATCCAAAATATACCAATTCTTAGGCCTAACATCCCAGTATTACCAGCAAGTGCAGCCTTACCCCAAGGTTTGATTCCCTATATGATCCTAAGGGGCCCCAGGATTGTATATTGCTCCTGAGTCACCTTATGCTTTAGGCTAAACCCCACAGGGATCCACTCAGGGATGTCACCATCCGCTTGTTGCCTCAGGGACGTGATTTCCTCCCAGCTTCCTGGAAATCCAGACTCCTGCTGCTTCCAGGGGTTAGGACTGGGGTAGGCATGGGGGTGCTTAAGACTGTATACTGTCCCCAGTACCCTGTTCTCTGCATTTGTAATCATCAGTGGAGGGCTCTGCCTATGTGCTCAGCCCTTAGTCGTTCCTCCAGGGAGAAGGGACAGTGCTCTTTCACTCAGGGTCGTCCTGTTAGGAAATCCCCCAGCAAAACTCCATGGGCTCCTGTTACCACAGCTCTTAACAGACATTTCTCTCATTCCCCACAGCTGTTTTCCCCAAGATGGAAGCCTCTTCCTGTTCAGGACTCTGAGATGAATTCAAGGGAAGGGACACAGGTGGGGTAAACACATGTCCCACTTTATGTCTGTTGTCCAAGTGTAATTATTAACAGCACCACTCTCACTCCACAAGGTGTTCCACTATGATAATAAATCATACGGTCATCCTAAAAATATAGGAATATATATCTCCTCCTAATTTTGCGTGTTCTGTCAGTGGTGTTTCTGTCTTAGTAGCACCAGTGCACCCTTTCTAGAGGGGTTGGTGATTTCATGGCACGAAGGAGAGTTCTTTGACTCGAGTAGGCTGATGCCTGCATCATATATGACCCTGTGATTGATTCTTCCTCTGAGACCCATGGTGTCCCTATGGTGCACGAGCCACACTTTCTGTATCTTGGGGTAAGGTATCTTCTGTCTAAAGAATGAATGAATGAGCAAATGAATGAGTAAATAGGTATACCAGTGAGCCAGTCTCCACTAGAAGATGGAAGGCACGTTTTGCTAAATAAGAAATACCAATGACAGAGACCAGAAGGGGATACAGATATTCCTCTGTAGGCTCCCCTGGTCACTCAATGGCCACATCTGTCCTGTCCTTAGGGTCCACAGCCACCTTCTGTGGTACCTGAGAATATTTGCTGCATACCACAGCCCCCAGATATCCCTCTGCAACATTTCCTATTCTGCAAATCAAAGTTAACTTTTGACCTCTGCTCCTGGGAAGCAGCTGCAGCCCCAACCACACACCGCTCATCCCTCTCAGGCAGGCAGGGCTGCTGAGAGCCTGCGGGGAGCAGGGAAGCTGCTGAGTTTATGTGAGGGCAGGACGTGTCTTTGCAAGGCTGTGGCTAAGCTGCTGGCACAGAGATACACAGCTGAGTCTCCCAGCTGCACAGGCTGGATCTTCAGAGTGAAGCGCGATCCGTCAGGCATCTCAGCTGAGAACCGGTCCTTCAAAAAGTCTGCCTTCTCTGAAGGAACCTTGTTATAGACAGAAATCAAAAACTCCACTCCCTTTTCCAGGGTCTGTCGGTACCAATAGAAGTAAAAATGACTAGAAATGGGCTCACATCTCAGAGATATGTTCTGTCCCATCTCTCTGATATAGTGGCTAGGAGTTTGGCTGATTCCAGTTTCCATGTGTCCTATGGGAGGAGACAGAGGCCAGAAAGAGGATGAGGTAGAGTCCGGAACTGGCCTTAGGTAAAAGGAATGAGATGGAAATTTCCCAAGCACTCCCAGGACTCACCTACTCCCTGGACTCACCTACTCCCAGGAGACCAAAGATCACACAGCAGAAGAGTCTGCTGTCCATGG
Source organism: Equus przewalskii (assembly GCF_037783145.1). Classification (NCBI taxonomy): domain Eukaryota; kingdom Metazoa; phylum Chordata; class Mammalia; order Perissodactyla; family Equidae; genus Equus; species Equus przewalskii. Next base: position 94,768,916 of record NC_091834.1, on the reverse strand, counting down.
TAGGGCTGGGGTGGGGCTGAGGCCAATCCTGGTGGGGCATCTGGTCTTAGCAGTCCAAGGGAGGAGACCCTGTGATTCTCAGTCTCAGGCAGCACCCACAGACTCAGGAGCGCCCCCAAAGGAAGAGAGTAGAGCATCTTAGTGCCTGCATAGAAACATGATGCCCTAAGTTTCAGTCTCCAATGTGTCCTGGAGCATGCAAGCCCATAGGCCTCGGGTAAAATACTGCAGCTGCAGAGAGACCCTTGGAGTATAGGGGCTTCAGGACAGCTAGGCCGGGCACGAACACTTGAATAGACAATTAGGGCACACTCTCCTCTCTAACTACCAATTCAGAGCCACAATCCAGAGGCAGTGACTCTAGGATTCATAGTTCTGAGCCTGATGATTTAAAACTTTGGGAATAAAGACACCAATGGGAAAGGAAAAATGACCCTACAAGTGTCAGCGTGGAGAGGGAATCCAGTGAGAAGCTGAAATCTGAATCCTAAACACACATTTCAGTGCAAGGGAAGGAGAGCTGATGAGAAAGTAAGTACCCAACCCCGTACGCGTTAGCTCTGAACCCAGGGGACCCGGGACCCCTTGGCTTCCTGTGGGGTCCAGAGAAAGTGTGTGTAGATTTGGAGCTTTGACCAGGGCTAGGGATTGGGGTCTAGCCTTGAGTGGAATAAAGAAAAATCAGAGAACAGACAAGGTGGATGACGGAATAACAGAATTGGTGAAGATAGAGAGACACATATTTCTCAAACCCGTATCTTAAAGGCTGGATCTTCTCCTGTCCTTTGCAGCTGGCTCCAGCCCTGGGACCCTGCCTGGGAGTCCCTTCTCTGATTCCCCAAAGTTCAGGGCTGCCTGACCCTGTGTGGTAACAGCTGTGGCAAGAGAGCCTCCTTGGTTCCTGAGGAGAGAGGCTCAGAAACTGTGGGATCTGCAGTCCCAAGCAACACGCCTCCTCACAGGGCTGCACTCTTGTCCTCTGCTCCACTGTAGGGTGTGACTTGTGGGGACACAGGTGTTTGTTGAGAGGATCCCGTGAAACCTTAAATCAAATGATCCACTTTACAGCAGGCTTGTTTGTTTCATGATAAAAGAGACATTAAAAAAATGCTAGATCCAGACATGTCTATCTTTTAACCAGTTGACGTGGCAGACTCACACCCCAGTAAAAGGTAATCACACTCTAAAGATGTGCATCGAGTATAGAGTTGCCACATCCCTTGAGCTGGCAGGCAGCACTGTGGTTTGAAAATTGTTAGAGTCCCCACTGTCCCCAGAGTGGAGGGAGCTTTTGTGTCAGTGCTCACCCACCCCAGAACATATGGCTCTGCTCAGCCCCTGGGGTCCACTGGTGTTTGTAAGACTGAGGGCCATTAAAAGGAGCAATGTGGGAAGATACTGTGTTCAGTAAAGACATCCCGAGTACAAAGTCTTGCTCTGAAATGTCAGGAGGCCGTCACTTCTCACTGCCTGTTATGAACAACAATCCAAGGGTTTCAGGTGTTGATGATGGTGCAGGATGTGAAGACCTGAGGAATTAGGATTAGAGAGACAGAAGGAAAAAGAATCAAGCCTGGAAATGTGGAAGAGAAACCAGTGAGGGACCTTGAATGAGCAGAGAGAGTGAACCAGAGAACAGTGATCCAAACCAGGTAAGGGGACTATTGTCCTCATTGGGAGGAACAGACAGAGCACTTGGTGAGGGAATGAAGTGTTTTGAAAATGGTCTTAGCATATTTGGAGCTGGGATCAGGGTTGAAGTCCAGGGTCTAACTAGGATGGAAGGAAAAGTCAGAGAAAGACACCTACTGGAAGGAGGATTGGTAGGACTGCTGTGACCAGAGTGTAAAGTGTCTCATGAAAGATTTCCTAGGGTGTAAGTTGTTCGGAAGATTCTTGGAAGAACTTATGGTTAAACACGTCTGTCCTACTTTCATCTGCATGCACCGCCTTGTTCAAGACAAAGCCAGGCAGCAGACTGTTAGCACCTGTGCATGGAAATTAGCATTGGCACGTCCAGTGAATTGACAGCAGTATTATGGTCTGAGATTTCTGTCTAGGTCCCTCCAGGAAATGTTGGACTGAGCCTTGGCTTCCTCTGCAGCTTCTTGGCTGGACGCAGGGGGTTTGTGCACAAGGACAAGCTGACTCTCCAGGGCTGTCTCTTTGCTGCAGGCACAGAAAAACACAGCAGAATCTTCTGTTTCCAGGGTGTCCACGTGAAGGTATGAGAGGGAGCTGTTTGGACATTCATGTAAGAAGCGACTTGGAGCAGTCTTGTTCTCCACAAGTTCCTTATAGTTGTAGAAACATGAGTTCCAGTGGTTCCTGAGCACTCTGTTTATCCCAATACATAGAATTATGTCCCAGATGTTGTTCACATTTCAGAGACTTCTTATTTCTCATTCCCATGACCAGGTGTTTTGTGGTCTGAGTAAATCCACTAATTCCGCTGGGACTGTTGGAGGAAAGGGACAAAATTCAGACAAAGCCCAGAAGGAAGAGTGTTGCTGCAGCCACAGGAAAATGACTTAAAGTCCAAGGGCAGCCCATTTGCTCTCAGGTGACAGAGGGCCACATAGCAGAGCAGCCCTCAGCCCATGGTGGAGTCAGGGCTGTGGTGGCCTGTCTAACTAGGATGCCCTGGGCAGGGGGGCTGGGCTCTGGTCTCCTTGGCCTTGATTAGTGGTTTTCCCTGTGATATTGCTCTCCTAACAGGTTCCGCAGCCCCAGGGACTATTTCTTCCCCTCCTGTTCACACCTTATATAGATTCTGATAGAAGGTGGATTTGAATGGACTGGACTGGGATATTCCTCTGACAGTTGTTCTTTTGCTATTAGCTGGCCCCCTCATTATAAAGATTCTCCCTCTGTCCCCCTCCCTTCCAAGACCCCTTCTCGGTGACAGACAATTTCCCCCTCAAGGGATTTCTTTTCCTCTACTCAACCACACAGGACAACAACATTCAACACATTATTTCCCTCAGTGTCTAAACTCGATAGAGGGCCTCTGCCCCGCTATGTGGAGAAAGAAAGACTAGACGATTGTGGTCCCTTACTGGACCAGTGCCCATTATCAAGCTGCATGACTAGGATGCCCGCCTCAGCCAGATGCTGGGAAGGGTGCCGAGGGGACCGTACAAGAGATAAGCCATCCTCTGCCCCTGTAGTTATGGTTACCGGGCTTGGCCCAGCTGACAGCAAACAGGTTGCTGAAAGAGGACAATATGTTAAAAAAGCAAAATTCAACTGAGTAAATTTTAAAGATTTTATTGGCGTTATTCAATGATTCATAAATGGGACAGCATTCAATCTAGCAGATAGAAAGGGGCTCTGAGGAGCGGTACAAAGTGAAAGAATTTTATAGGCAGAAGGGAACATGAACAAGGAAGTTAGACTAGCAAAAAATGGGTTGGTTTAGCAAGGTCACTTTCCTTTAGGGGATGGCAGGTGTCTATCAGGCAGATTACCTCACTAGTGCGGACCAGGTGATCCCTGATTGACTAGTTTAAAATTCCAGTTCTGGGAGAGCAGAAATTGTAATTCAGTCTTGGTCTGGTGTTGTGGCACTTAGCATAAGAAACTCCATTTTGGGCCTGTTGTTTTGTGTTTTAACAAACACAAAGCATCTGATGCAATACAAAGGGAAATCAATTTGAAAATGATTTCAGTTTAGTATCTTTGAGATGTCTACGACTGATGCTCCCAACTGATATAAAGAGGGATCCCCAATGCCCTCACCTCCTGCCTCTCTCATCCCCCTGTTCACTCACAACGCCAACCCCCTCTCCAGCCTCAGAGGTTTCAATAGAGCCACAACACCTCCTTGTGGTCAAAGCAGCATATTTCCCAGCTCCCAGGGCTCTTACCAGCCCAGGCTCAGCAATCCAGACCTATCCCTCATTCCAGAGATGGGGGCAGCTGTGATAGGCATGAAACTCTAGGGAAGTGTGAAGAGGAGAGAAGCATCTGAAACAACAGAAAGAGTTGGCAACAAACCACTCGTCCACACACCTAGGACACGCGACTTTACTCACCAGAGATGGGCTATGTCTGGATTCTTAGCCACGAGCAAAACAGATATGATCACAGCCCCTGTGGGGTTTATAAGCAGCCTGATTTGTTCAGCAAATGTTCATTGAGCCACAGCTCTGAGCAACCATAAAACATCATCATGTTCACCCACAGAATTCTATTGTAGTGGGGCACTTAACGTGGTCACAGATGCCACTAGAGAATAAAATGGGTCCTATATGAAATTTAAGAAATGTCTTCCACACTTCAGTGTTTAATGACATCATATAGGTGACAGTATTTCCTCAACTGTTACAGCAGGTGACTGACATGAAATGGGCTCCAAAGCCCTGTCCCTTTCTCAACTGCTAGAAACCAAATCAGGCCCCTCAGTTCCACAGAGCTCTCCAGTGTGGACCAGTTGGGATGACCCATCAGGAGTCATTTCTACTTCATTATGTAGCTACCTGTTTATGCTCTTTGCCCGTTTAGTTATTGGAACTGCTTTTTTTCCTTAAAAGGTACTGTTATACCACTATTGAGTTTTAATTCTAGAAAATTTGAAGATATGAATAAACACAAAAATGAAATGATCTATAATTCCTGAACGATATTTACCATTTATGCATTATTATTATGTTAGATACTTAGAGTCAAAATGGAATAACAAGAATCTATATAACTCTATGTTGGGGAGAGGGAGGGTAATTACACATGCTTTAAGTCAAGAGCGGATAATTATTATCGTTTTTAACCCAGGGATGTGCTGTGTCAGGAGGAAAATATTAGCACATTTCTAATGTGATAAATTTTTTCAGATTTTCCATATGACCCATAAAACAAAAAATGTAAAGATATTTGTGTTGGAATTTAAACAAAGGGGTAGGATATTCTCTCCCTGAACAGGTCATGTACGTGATGAACCTCCAATCCACTACAGTTGGAGTTATTCTGTTCTTAGATAAGAACCTAAAATTAACCCTAGTTAAAAGCATTGTTACTATTAAAATTATTATGATGGACATCCACCACAGCAAGAAGACACTCTGATTGGCTTTCTCTAATAAAACAGCAAAAACATGAATAAATAAAATTTTATTTCATTGTTGGCTCCCAATAAGTAAGTAAAATTCTAAGGACTAAAAAAATAAGTGAAATTTAAACTGAAACCTCAAACAATGAGTGAACATGAAGGCTTGGTCCCCCTGAGAACAATAGCTAACAAGCATTTCCTGAAGCAAGGGTAGGTGAAAGGTTAGATTAAGTTATCTAAATTAGAAATGTGCCTGAAGGAGGAAAATAATTTAAGGACAGCCTGAATTGCAACAAGGAATAGTGAAGAAGTGGAAAGGTAAACATGTAAGTAAATTTGCATAAACATGGCCCATATAAAATAGTAATAGCATATGTTGATTAGAGATAGAAAGAAAAGACATCATTGATTCAAAGACAGCTGGGATTGGGGTTCAGAGCACTGAAAAAGAGCCCCAAAAATATGTATAAGGAAATTCCCCTTTTTCCTTGGCCGATTCCTAATGTGTACGCACAGGGTGGGACTCCAGAAGGCTGAGCAGGGAACAGGGTCTGGAAGGCTGGAGAGCTGAGCAGAGATTTCAGAAGACACTCAGCTGGAAGACACTGGCATTTAGACCTGGTTAGAATGAAAGACACTGGAGATTGTGCTCTGATTCCCATGGACACCCCCGAAAGGCTATGCACTAGTAATAGTGATGACACACTGGGCTCCCTAAAAAGGAGGGAAAACCTGAAATACATCCTAGCCAATCTGACATTCAAAACCACTGAAATCAAATGTAATACTCTTTAGAAGAACAGGACAGAATCCAGGGCTTCTGCTCTATACCATCCACAGTGCCCCACATAAACCTTTTCATAATCTTTCACATAGAATACTTTAGCAGTCTCCTAATTGGGCATTCCACCCAAAATCTATCTCCCTTCTGACCCATACTGCTGCCAGTGTTATTGTACCAAAATGTGAATTTGACCATGCCATCTCACTTATGGTATGACCCATGGCTGGCTACTGCCTAGAGATTTGTGTCCAAAGTCTTTTCCTTGCCTCGTAATATCCTTCTTCATCTGGCTACTGCCTGTTCTCAAGGAGGTTTCAAAGATGACACTTGATCAGAATTGGGAAGAACCATCCTGGTCATCCTTCTCGAAGGCAGGGAGGCTACAACGCACGTGCTCCCTCGATCAATGCTTCTCCCCACCCTCTCTTCCAGTTTACCTATCGCCACGAACTTTCATGCTTCTCCAAATAGTCTTCTACAACCAGTGAACTCATTGATAATCCGGATCTCCTTTTGGTCCTTTTTTTTTTTTTCACCTGGGGGTTCCTTGAACATATTAAGCATTCTCCAGACTCAAAGTTATTGTAATATTCTTCCTCTAGAATCTGGGATTTAGATACCTCTACATGGCTCCCTAATGCAGCTCTTTCAGGTCTTTAGGCAAATGTCACATTCTTTATTTTTTTAAAGATTGGCACCTGAGCTAACAACTGTTACCAATCTTTTTTTTATTCCCCCCCCCCCCCGCTTTTCCTCCCCCAAACCCCACCCCAGTACATAGTTGTATATTTTTGTTGTGGGTCTTTCTAGTTGTGGCATGTGGGACGCCACCTCAACGTGGCCTGATGAGCGGTGCCATGTCCGCGCCCAGGATCTGAACTGGTGAAACCCGGGCCACCGAAGTGGAACACACGAACTTAACCACACAGCCATGGGGCCGACCCCTCCTTTTCATCTTAAAAATTTTATCTTGGCCTCATCTTCCTTTGGGCTTTTACTAATGAAATATTTTGAGCCAATAGTGTGTTTTCAACCATAATGTACACTATGTACCAATATGTACAGAGGAGAAAGCCAAACAATTGCTTCTTCCATCAGTTAAGATCTTCAGTACATGGGACAGGGCCCTTTCTTGTTTGTGGAGCCCTAAGAACTCCAGCGAATTTATTGTGAACCCCTGTTCTAGCTGATGAGTAGAATTCTGTGAGACTTCTGTGTGCATAAAATGTATAACTGCCCCAGCGGGTATATGGGCAGGCTGCACTACTGACTGAAACTCCAGTCAGAGTCTCACGGCGGGTGAACAAACCATCGGAGCCAGGAGAACATGTTGCCCCCACAGCTTCCTGGCTGGGCCAGGGGTTTTTGCACAGGGAGGCAGTGACTTTGTAGGGCTGTGTCTTTGCTGCTGGCACAGAAATACACAGCAGAGTCGCCTGGCTCCAGGGAGTTGATGTGAAGGTGTAAATGAGCTTTGTCAGGAGCTTCAGGTGAGAAACGATTTGAAGCTGTTTCATTGACAATGGGTTGCTTATTATTATAGGAAAACATGATCTTCAGCAATTTCTTGGAGTCCTGGATATACCAGTACATGGCATCGTGGTTCAGGTTTTGTTCACATTTCAGGGTCTTCTTATTTCCCACCTGTGAGATGAGGTACTCTGGAGTCTGGGAAACTGATGTGTCCAAGGGGTCTGAGAAGGAAAGAAGCAGAATTCAGACAAGCCCCAGGGGTCAGCCTGTTGCTGCAGGCATGATGGACAGCCTTAGAGACTCCAAGAGGGATTGTGCACCAGGACCCAGGACTCACCTGCTCCCAGGAGGCAGAGGGCCACACAGCAGAGGAGCCTGGAGCCCATGTGGAGTCAGCGCTGACCAGGCCAAGCCCTAGCCCCAGAGTCTGGACTTCCAGGTAAGAAGACCAGGCTGCGGTGCTCCAGGGCCCTGACAGGTGCTTGACCTGTGATGTCACAGCCTAGAAGGACTTCCCCATTGGCAGGCTGTCCTCTAGTTAACACTTTCTCCTCCTTTTTCATCTCCTGAGCTTGCTGCTTTCAAAGACCTGTTTGGAATTTGTAGGGATAGTGTGAGTGAAGTGGGCAGGTTGCCTCAAGGATGTTTCTCTGAGGGTCACTCTTGTCAACAGCTGCCTCCCTCCCCGCTCCCTGCCCCAGGATCTGGCCACGTCCTTCCTTCTTCCCTTTGGCCTTCTCTCTTAGAATTAGGCTAATTTACTTCTCTGCGTCTTCTGGTTCCCTTCACAATAATGCAAGATGATTGCACTCACAACCTGGCTCCCTTGAATTTGGTTTGTGCTCCGTGGCCCCCTGACTGCTTCAGTTGTGGGCAAGAGATTGCTATGAAGTCTCCTTGGAGAACCAGCTGCAGACCACTTAAACTGTGTGAACTGAGGTTAGCTAGGAGCATGAGGGGTCCCTGAGGGGACAAATTGCACCCCTGCTCCCTGTGATGTTCTCATCTGCCCCAGAGGCCGAGCCCTGTGGGCATAGGAGACTCCTAGAGAATAAGAAGTCACATGTGATAGCAAAGAGGTTGTGGCAGTGAATCACAGCAGGGCAGTTGGGGAAAATCTAAGAGGATGAGTTTACTGCCCTTGGATTGACTACAGATCACCTTCCCTTTTATTACAAAGTTTACAACTCACTGCCTAGCCCAGGGTTTCTCCACCTGGGCACTGTTGACACATTGCGCTGGACAATTCTTTGCTGTGGGGGTTGTAGGATGTTCAGCAGCATCGCTTGTCGCTACCCACTACATGCTAGTAGTACTCCCCACCCCAACTCGTGACAACCAAAAATGTCTCCAGAAGTTGCTGAATAGCCCCCAGTGAGCAGCAAAGTCCTCTTTATTTCTTCCAAAAGCCCTTCTCCTCCTCCACCAGCCTCAGGGTGTTGGGAGGGCCACAGCTCCTCCTAGTGGTCAGAAAGAGGCAGTTCCCAGATCTCATTGCCCTCCTGTATTGGGCCTCAGCCCTTAGTAAAACCAAGTCAGCAAGGAACAGGAGTAAGACCAGGGAGCCACAACGGTCATGGAGGCATCTGAGTCACACACACACACAATGTACAACACCACTAACTGTCAACTACTGGTGAAAGCCCTCCAAAGACAGACCCAGGAGGTTCATTTGTTTTTTATTAAACGCAAAACAAGCAGTAGGGATGCAGTAGTGACAAAATAGAAACGACCACCTTCCTTCCTGGAACTCCCAGCATGCTTTATTGTTTGCAGTCACTGAAAGGCCACTTGGTGCAAAGCATGAGCAAGACAATGTTCTCGCTCTCATGATGCTTATATTCTGATAGGAGCAAAAAGAAATTCACACATTACCCTAGACTTACAAATATAAAATACATGTTATATGAAGGTTAGGAATATAATCAGTATCAACACAGTTAAATACTGTCATTTATAGGGCTTCTCATTTCCCCATCTATAAAACAATGTGTTGAAATAAATAATCGTCAAGTCTCTGACCAGTGTTAAAATTGTGTGATCCTAACCAGGAGCACTCCTAGATGTTGACTGAGCTAGTGGGTCTTATGCATCCAGTGTCCCAAGTCCCTACCTCATTGTGCCACACAGCTTACATGGGAAGGTTTTCAAAGGCAAGAAGGGACGGATGCAGGAAAGATAGACGGAAAGAAGGAAATAGTAAAAAAACAAAATGGACACAACGCTACATATAATAGTGATTATATTTGAGCTTATAGAGAAATAACCACTCTTAAAGAAGGTTTCACATGAATTATTTACTCTAGTGTTTTATGCAAATGCTCTTGAAAACTCAGGTGCACATCATCCAAGGGAGACTGAGATGAAACTGAGATGAAGACACTGGCCTCACATGAGGTAATGTTGGTTCTGCTTGTTTTATTTTTTTTTCCTCAGGAGACTTGGAAAACAGGACTTTTCATTGTCTTTCAACAATTTCCCAAAGGATAGAATGGAACAAAGAAATGGATTCTCTGCACCTTCTTTTCTGACAGGGCCGGCTGAACTGGAGAAGGGGAAGCCTCTACAGAAAGAGCAGAGGGCGGATGCTGGGCTGCCGGGGAAGCACCAGGGCTCAATCCCAGCAGGAAAGTAAAGGAGGGAAGAAAAATGCAATAATTTTAGCATAAAGATAACTTCATCCACAGAAAGTAAGAAAATCACAGGACCAGTGAGATGAGGCAGAAACCTGAAGAAGAGCTAGAACAAAGGGGAAACAGGTTCAATGATACGAGGATGGGTATTTTGGACATTGGTCATATTTTTGGCTGTCCAAGATTTAAACTCCTTCTTTTACTTGGACAATTACCAAAGTTTGGCTATTAATGGGAACAGGCAGGTGTGTTGGTATGTTTTAAAGTGAAATCTTCCTCCCATCCTGGAAACAAAACCTCCATCACTGCCTCTGCTTTTGGTGACTTCAGAAGAACACAGCTCCACCTGGCAGAGCTGTCTCCTTCCACCAGCTCCCTAAGAACTCAGGGCTGGGGAATCAGGCTGTGTGCTCCGGCGGAATGGCATGGAAGGAAAATCTCTTGGGCCAAGTTCTGTCAAATTTAGTTACCTGAACACAGGCTTCCATGAAGATTTCAGTTTCATTGGATCCTGTCTCTTTTCACTGGTGCTGGTACTCAAAATTGGTTTCTCAGGTCTGCAAGGAGACAAGGGCAGTGATCTCCCATCCATTCTGCTCAGCTGGCTGCTAGTTATTACTGATGGCTTTGACTTTGAAAAAAAAAAAATCTGTTTCTTTCTGAAAAAGTACAAAAGTCAACATTCACATCAACTGCAATCATACGCCTGTAAGTGAACCAACAGCCATTGATTTTCCAAATGAAAATCAAAATCAAAACCAGATGGGACATTCTGCTACAGGTCATTTGTCCTTCACCTTGCAATCATCAGTTCATGCTCTTTGCCCACGTAGCTTTTGAAATCTCATCTACCCACTTAAAATATTTACATTTATTATTCCCTTCATTATATGGATGCTAAATGTTTAATCTTTGCGTCATTTGAAAGGAACATAAACAACACTGACAAAAATTTAATGTAGTGCGATGATGCACATGCATTATTTATTAAAGTTTGAAAATGATCCTATATCACCTTATTTATGTTCTTAGGAGAAGGTATGGATGTTTCCTGGAGTGGGAGTGAGGAAGGCCTAGGAGGACCCTGCATTCCCAAGCCTTTAGTTAAAGTTAGTCATGTAGAATATTCAACATTAAGCTTAGAAGTATGTATTCCAGAATTTTTGGTTTTTAACTTTCAAGAGATTTTGAAAGTGGCTTATAATACAGAAAGTTAAGAATTTTAGATTTGAGGATAGACAAATGAGTTGACTATCTTTAGTAGATTCCTCTGTTTAATACTAAGATGAATTGCAAAATTAACCTGCATTGAGTGGCTAACAATTTTCTTGTTAAACTGTTTGTCTAGCTAGACTTTCACTTCAGGAACAATGGTAGAATATATCGATATTCTGAAGCTTCCTTCTGCTGCAGAAAACCGGGCCTAAGTAAAATGTAATTTTGTGGCATTATTGGATTTCCAAGTAGCAAGGGAAATTCCAATTTTTTAATATAAAAAGGGTGAATCAAGAGCCTCTGGTGAAAACAAAATGAAAATTCATGTTTCAGATCTGCATTCTGATGTCTATCTTTTCTGCCTCTAAGTGTTTTGATATCCAGTGTTTTTGTATCTGGATATTTCTAGCTTCCATGGGTCACTGGAGACAGAGATAGAAGTTGGAGATAGAGTCCAGGAGGAGGTCTGGTGCTGATATTTTCATAGAACTGTTTTGTCAAACCCAGAAGAGCGTTTTCCTATCATTTCTCAGAACTCTCCTGCTCCAAGAACTCAGAGGACAGCCAGCAGAGGGACAAGAGTAAAACCCTTTCTGGCTGAACTCTCTGATATTCTGGAGTGAGGGGAACGGGGCTCGAGGTCTCCTTTGGCTGTAAATATATGTCCCCAGGTTACCACTATCCCTGCAAGATCTCCAAAGAACCCCTGGCCCATCGGGCTCACTGCCTGAGCCCCAGGAGCTCACATCACAGCAGCGCTCTGCTCCACTGACCTGGGCTGGGCTGGGCTGACGCAGAGGCCCAGCCCCAGAGCCCCTCTCCTGCTCCTCTCAGGAAGGGGCCCTTCACCTGCATCTGCCTGTGGGCTCCTACCTTCCACACCTCAAACCCTCTCCTTTCTAATCACACGCAGGCTCATGTGCAATAAGTCTGGCAGTCCAGGTTCTTCGCTGGGACAAGAACACCTGCAGATCAATGCAGAGCAAATAGTCTATATTTAATCCCTCACATTTCAACACTAACTCACAGCCTCTGCAAACCACAGTCTCCCTTGCTGCAAACAAACCCGGACTTTCTATTAACCCTCTCCCATCCAGCGAGTTTTCTTAACCCTACCATAGAGCTCTCTGAATCTCATAGAGTCGCAATTCCTTCTTCTGGATAAAGGATCAATGGTGCCAGGACTCAGTTCTCCTGCTGTGGACCAAGGACAGCAGGATAGCAGAGGTCTTAGAGATAGGGATGGACAGTCAGAAGGTTGTAATTAGCCCCTGGCCCTCCCATATCAGACTGATTCCTCAGTAGACACACCACTGAGGACCTGGGCCCATAGCGTGAGCAAGGCAGAAATGGGAACCTCCAAGCTCAGGCTTCAGGGCATCAGGAAGAAAGGGACCTTCCTGAAGGATATTGGAATATTGATATCACTGCCTCTGAAAGCACCCTCAGCCTTAGAAGCAACTTCACAGGAGAGGAAGAGCCTTAGTCTCAGAGTAGACCCAAGACTGACCAGGACTCCTTCTCCCACACAGCCTGTGAGGTCGGTCAAGGCATGTGGTCTAAAGCCCATGACAAGGAGTAAGCTATGGGTTCCATAGGAACTCCCAGGAGATTCTGAAACCCAGGAATATTAAGTCCAGGGACAGAGACTAAAATGACCATTCGGTGGTCTCTCTCTGATAATTAATAATGTTTTTTGTTGGGGGAGGGAATCGGACTTACGGATTTTGCAAAGAATGAAGTGTTTTAGTTTTTCTCAGCCAGAGACTGTGTATGCCATATCTTTTTGGTACATTTGTAAATGTGTAGGGTGTCTTGATCATGACAATTATTTGCGTGGGCTTTTTTTTATGCTTTCTTTTGGTGAGGAAGACTGGCCCTGAACTAACATCTATTGCCAATTTCCTCTTTTATTTTTCCTCCCCAAAGCCCCGGCACATAGCTATATATCCTAGTTGTAAGTCATTCTGGTTCTTCTATGTGTGGTGTCACCACAACATGGCTTGATGAGCAGTGTGTAGGTCCACACTCAGGATCCAAATGAGCGAACCTCGGGCCGCAGAAGCAGAGTGGCGAACTTAACCACTTGGCCATGGGGCCGGCCGCCTATTGGCAAGGTTTTAAACTTCGTGTGATACATAGGAAAACCCCATCCAGAATAGAAATGTCTCCCCAATTCTGGTTTGAGTCTCTGTTGATAAACACTGATAGGATAAAGATTTAAAATGACAGAAAATCACTGGCTCTGTATTTTGGAAGAAACTGTGGAGGGCATTTTCCCTCATGTAGGAATTCAGGGAAGATATTCCAAAGATCTGTAAAGCCAAAGATTCAGAGAGAAAAGTTTAAGCAGTGGGATTAACGTGGAGTTACTAAAAGTGACAGGAGGCTCCACTTTTCCTTTCTTCAGTCTATTTCCACCCAAAACACAAATTCAATGGGTATGAAGTTTAAGTTATACAAGAAGAACAAGCTCTGAAGATCTGGTGTACAACAGAGTGTCTGTAGCTAACAACGTAGCACTTAAAAACTCGTGAAGAGGGTAGCTCTCAGACTAAGTGTTCTTACCATACAGGCAAGAGCAAGGGGACTCCAGAAATCTTTTGGGGGTGATGGATAGGTTTATTACCTTGAATGTGGGGATGGTATCGAGGTGTAGGCATATATCCAAACTCATCAAAATGTATACATTAAATAGGTGCAATGTTTTGTATATTAAATATACTTCAATACAGACGAAGAAAACATACTCAAGTGCATCCCACCTTTGTAAAGTACAAAAACTGGCTTTCAAATTTAGTAGACTGAATTGCTGCAGAATAACACTAAACACAACTAGAATAGCTCATTAAAGTATAAAAGATATATATTTAAGGGCACTGGGAGGTACTGAGGCAGTAAGGAGGTAAGAAATCAATATTCCAAAGAGACAAGATAAATCTGACAAGCCATTCGACCCTTTGAGTTATTACTAACATAATATCAGTGATTAAGAAGCTGAGAAGAAAGAGAACACTGAGAAGATGAGAAAGTTGGAGGAACTCACATTGCCTTACTGGCCTGGGAAATAACATTTGTGTTCAGTGACCACTGAGTAAGAAAGGGTTCTGTTGAAGACCCCAGGCCTTGGGGCTGGAGGTGGGAGCAGGAACTGAAAATGAGCAGAAAGGAAATTTTCTAGGATATGGAACTGTTTTAGAACTGGATCATGATAATAGGTACACAACTGCATAAATTGATTTAAACTCCTTGAGTTGTACACTTGGTAAATATTATGTTATGTAAATAACACTTCAATAAAGTCGTTAAAAATACTCCAGACATTTAGTTTTGACATAAATGACTACAGACTAGGTTCAAAAAGGAGCAGCCATCAAAAAAGACTGAAGCTCAGGGCCAGTCTCTGTGGCCTAGTGGTTAAGTTTGGCATACTCCACTTCGGCAGCCCTGGTTCAGTTCCCAGGCGAGGACCTACACCACTCATCTGTTAGTGACCATGCTGTGGTGGTGGCTCACATAAAAAAGGAAAAAAAGAAAAAAGAGCAAGATTAGCAATGGACGCTAGCTCAGGAAGACTGAAGCTCAGCTTCAATCCAGTTCATTTATCAACTAGATCAGATGACCTGCCCCTGCCACAATTTCCCAGCATAAGCAAAAAAGAATGCTCTTTATAGGAAGATAAATCATTCAGAACCCAAAATTATGATTTTTCAAAGACAATGTTTAATATTCAAAAATAAATTATCTAGTGTGTGAGGAAACAAGTCCACGTGGCCAAAAATCAAGAAGAGAAAGAAAACAAGACTAAAGAAACAGACCCCAAAGGGATTCAGCAATTAGAGTTTTCAGACACTGACATTAAATTAACTGTTAATAATATATTCAACAAAGCAGATGACAAAATGGAGGATTTTGCCTGACAACTAGAAACTGTAGTAAACACTTAAATGAAATTTTAGAGCCAAAATATATGAAGTACCTACAATTAAGATTCCAATAGAGATTGCAAAGCAAAATAAAGATGAATAGGATCAGTAAACTGAAAGATAAGTCAGATGGAAATATCTGGACCAAATCACGTAGAGAAACAAAAAGGATGGAAAATACAGAAGAAAATGTATTAATTGGACCAAATTCTAGAAAAGTATCTGGTCATCAACGTAAAAGCTTCTGAGGTTCCTGA
Organism: Equus przewalskii; assembly: GCF_037783145.1. NCBI lineage: Eukaryota > Metazoa > Chordata > Mammalia > Perissodactyla > Equidae > Equus > Equus przewalskii. The sequence goes on along the minus strand of NC_091834.1, from coordinate 94,753,581 downwards.
GACAAACAAAATCTTTATCTTTTTATTCTTATCCCCCATTGACTGAGGATTGCCCCATGCAATATTAACTCCCTGGCACTTCTGGGTTATGTATGTTTAAATTTCAAACAGTCTACTCATGTGTCTCATGACACAGCAACAGAGTACTTGGGGAAGGATGCTAGACACATGGTCTGTGTTTAAAATGAGGTGTAATCGGTAAGGAGTAGGTGAATGTCTGCATGAAATAGCTGTGTCTAGAAACAGGGATGGAACCAAGAGGATATGTGGTGGTACATAACAGAATTTCATACAGTCCATTCCTAGAATTGTTTCGTTAATTCCAAATAATTGGGTCTTTTGGGAGGTAGCTGAAATCTGTACAAATACAGGAGGATTAGGGCTACAGATCTGCTGGTTATTACTTTACTAAAGGGCATAACTGATATTTATCATCTTCTTCCAGCACCAATTCTATATTTCTTCCAACTTTGCTCAGCACTTCAGTGGTCTAAGTTGTTTGTTTGATAGGGTGATCCAGACCTTCATCCCTGGGGGTTTTGAGCCCTTAGATGCCTTTGTCAGGCCATGATTGCTGCAATTGCAAAATTGTCACTATCACCAGGAATTGAAGCACCAAGAGATGCTTGAGTCAGTTCCTTGAATTCCACATAAACCTTTCCCTGCTGCCATGGTGTAGCAGCAAATCTATCACCTCATGAAAATCAAGATCAATACTTCCATTCTTATCTGCTGTTCTCCCAGCAAAAGGAGCTCAAAAGGACCAGGCATAGCCACAGTTCATGTTCATTGGAATCCTGATTATGTCCTGTGGTGGGAGCATCCATTCCCTCCTCCACTCTCTCCTCAGGAATCAGAACTTCTTATCTAGAAGACCCTACAAATTCATGGAAAGGAAGTACAAATTTGCAACTGGATCACTGGGAGTGATGATGAGAGGGATGCCAATCCTACTCCTACCCCCTGGCTTCTGGGTTTAAGTGTTGAGTACACAGCCCCATATTTCAGCCATTGGTTCAATGCATACCACATCCTAGAGAATATCACCCACAGCTGTTATCTTAGAGCTGACACCTTAGCCAAGCTTTCAATAGGTCATTTCTCCATTCTATAAGATCAGATGCTTCTGAGACATGCAGTACATTAAAAAAAAGGGATCCCATGGTCATGAGCCCATTATTTCATTTCCTTTGCAATAAAATGAGATAATTTGGTCTGTAGCAAAGTTGTATGGGAACCCATGTCACTCTATAACCCTGTAGATGGTGGTGTTGGTGTGAAAGTAATTGAATAAATGAACATTCACCTGTTTATAACTGATATGATTTGCTCACATCATTTTTTTTCCCTCCCGTTCATTGCTTGAGCTCATCCTGACTTATTATGAGGGAATCCCTTGTTTTTCTTTTGAAGTCTTTGCTCTACGTTCCCTGCTCCAACTCTTCAAGAACACTGTGGTCTTACTCAAAACCTGGGAAATTAATTGGGCTGTCCCAAGTCAAGCTGAGTTTGCCAAACTCAATCCTGCTCTGCTTTCAGACACTACTCGATTTTTACTGCTGAATTCTGATTCTGCACCTCCCAGCTTTAATCTTGTGATTCTCTTGTTGGTCTAAACTTCTGTTGGCCTTGAAGTGGTATACGAATATCAGACTCTATGGTTATATTCTCTTAGTTTATTCTCATGTGGTTCAACATCATTCCCCCAAATGCATCAACCTAGGTTAAGAGGGTCATCAGATACTCCCGGCCTTGACCACTTGCTGGGTAAGACATCGATATTTAGGCCCTTGTCCTGAGCTCCACATCCTTCTGAAGGTTCACTGTTGGAAATCATACTCCCATGTAAATAACAAATCCCCTCCTCAGTAATCATCTCTCTAACTTTGAGTTAAATCTATTTCTTCTAAGCTACTAAAACAAAAATAAATCCAATAAACAAAAGGGGATAAGCACATAGGTCACTCAAGTCACTTTCTGGGCAACAATACTCCCATCCTTGGAGCCCACAGTCACACCCTGTAGTGTCTGTAAAGATTCCCATGGCTCATGCCATTGCTGACCAAGATATCCTACCTTGGTAGTTTAATTTCAGATATTTGTCTATTTGGAGACAGCTGAAAACAACAAACCGAATCAGTTTCTTTCGCTTGGGCAAGAAAGTGGTGCTGGTAGCTGGAAAAGAAGCAGAAATGTGAGAGTATGAGCACTGGCTAGAAGTGTCTTTGTGAGGCTGTGGCTACACTGCTGGCACAAAAGTAAACAGCTGAGTCTCCCAGCTCTCTGAGCTGGATCTTCAGGTTGGAGAATGATCCATCAGGCCTTTCAACTGAGAATCGATCTCTGAATATTTCAGACTTCTCTGACAGATTTTCGTTGTAGAAGGAGATCAGAAACTCCACTTTCTGCCCCAAGATTTCTCCATAGCAATATAAGTATAAGTGACCAGAAATGGGGTTACATCTCAGGATCACTTCCTCTTCCATCTCTGTGACCCAAATCTTGGGGTCTGGCTGACTTCAGGTTCTCTGTGTCCTGTGGGGGGAGAAAGAAGCCAGAGATTGAATAAGAGAATGGACTAGAAGTAACTGGCTTTGAGTAAGTTGGACATGAGAATTTCCTATGAGCCACAAAGATACACCTGCTTCCAGGAGACTAAAAATCACCCAACGTAGGAGGCAGGTCTCTACCGCAGGGACAGCGCATGTATGAGGCCTCTCCTAGGTCGGGCATCTGGTCATCAGAAACCTGGAAAGGAATTCTGAGCTTCCATGGTCCCACAGTGGAGATCTGGTGGAGGTATTAGCATTTCCGGCACTACCCACTGTCCCTGGAGCGCCATCTACAGGAGACAGTAGGGAGCCTTTGTGTCAGTGCACACCCACCCCAGGACTCAGGCTCTGCTAGGTCTCCTGGTGTGTGCAGGACTGAGGGCTACTACAAGGAGCAATGCGGGAAGATATGAGGTTCAGCAAAGATGGCACCGAGGACAAAGTCCTGCTCAGAAATATTAGGAGGCTATCACTTCTCACAGCCCGTTGTGAGCAACAAGCCAAGGGCATCAGACTCTAATCATAATTCAGGATGTGAAGCCTTGAGGAATTAGGATTAAAGAGACAGAAGGAAAAAGAATCAGGCCTGAAGGTATGATGTCGCTAGTGGAAGAGAAGCCAATGAGTAGCTGGGATCCTGAATGAGCAGAGAGAGTGAACCATAGAACAGTGATCCAAACTAGATGAGGGGAGTATTGTCCTCCGTGGGAGGAATAGACGAGCACTTGATGAATGAAAGAGGTCTTTTGAAAACGGCTTGAGCCTATTTGGAGCTGGGATCAGGACTGAGGTTCAGGGTCTAATTTGGATGGAAAGAGAAGTCAGAGAAAGGTACTTATTGGAAGGAGGATTGGTAGGACTGCTGTGGTCAGAATGTAAAGTGCCTCATGAAAGATGTCCCAGGAGCACAAGTCAGTTGCAAGATGCATTGAAAAACTTAAACTTGAACACATCTGTCCTAGTTTCACCTGCAGGCACAGCCTTGTTCAAGACAAAGCCAGACCACAGACCATTGGTGTCTGTGCATTGAAATTAGCATTGCCACATCCAGTGAATTGACAGTAGTATTAGGATCTGAGATTTCTGTCTAGGGCCCTATAGGTAATGTTGAACTGAGCCTTGGTTGCCCCCACTGCCTCCTTGCTGGACCCAGGAGGTTTGTGCACAGGAAAATGTGACTCTGCAGGGCTGTGTCTTTGCTGCTGGCACAGAAATACATGGTGGAGTTTTCTGGCCCCAGGACATCCACATGAATCTATGAGAGAGAGTTGTCTGTGCGTTCAGATAAGAAATGACTCAGAACAGTCCTGTTTTCAATGAGTTCCTTATAGTTTAGACAAACACAAGCTCCAGTGATTTCTTAGCACTTTGTTTATACCAATACACAGAATTAGGTTCCAGATGTTGTTAGCACTTCAGGGTCCCCTTACTTCCCATCACTATTACTAGGTGTTTTGGTATCCAGGTAATTCCAGTGTCCATTGGAGCTATTGGAGCAAGAAACAAAATTTAAAGAGTCTTACGAAGAAGTTCCTTAAAAAAGCTAGAAGGCTGAAGACAAAGATGTCCTATCTATTCTCATGACTCACCTGCTCCCAGAAGACAGAGAATCAATCACACAAGTAGAAGAGCCGGAAGCCCGTGTCAGACAGGATGGGACCTGGTGTCTCCTTGTTCAGGTTTCTGTATTCTTGATGTGTTTCCCTGGCCCTCAGAGAGGGTTTGCTGGGGAAGTCACTCCCCTGTTAATTTCTACAGCTCACATGTCCTCTTTCCCCTTCATGTCCTGCACCGGCACCCCAAGAGGTGACTTTAGACTGGTTTGGCAGGACTGAGTGTACACAGACAGATTCAGAGAATTAAACCTATCCCCTAGCCTTGTCAAGGAGGTTTCTTACCCAGTTGCATTTTTTTGCTAGTAGCTTCCTTCCTCTATGCCCAAACGAATAACTAGCTCATTCCTTCCTCTTTATTCTTTATAGCATCTCCTCCTCCCTTGTCACCTACATTATTTCCCTTTGGGCACGTATCCTCTGTGACTGCCTCTCATGGATCCAAGACAATCCCATTCAAGCCTCATCCTGATTTAACTCAGAGTGGCCACTTTGCTTGGCTCTTCATAGCTCTTCCTGGAGCCAGCTGTGCAGCATTTTAAGACACAAGAATTTAATGCTAACTTGGTAGGAGGTATCCCTCAGTGAGTGCCGAGGGTGATATGAGAGGAATACTCTCAAATCTGTAACCCTAGGAAGCAGCTCATCTACTTGGGGTGCTGAGCTTGAATATGGAGCACTTAGAAAGGAAGTTGCATGAGCATAACAAAAGTCCCTAAGGGACATGAGCAGAAGGGACTGCAGGTATAATACCATAGAGATCAAAGAAGTTCAACGTGGAACAGCCTCTAGTGTCTTTAAGTTGTCCACACACTAACTTCCATCTAGAACAAAGAGCAAACCCTGATGCCAGAGCATTGTCTTCCTTCCTTAGCCCCTCCCTCCTCTCCCCTCTCTTCTCCTCCACCAACCAGCCCAGCGTTTCAATAAAGTCACAACTCCTCCTAGGGGTCAGAGAAACAGATTAACCTCATCTCAGTCATCTAACTTCAGTCCTCCTGTTAAAGCATTGGGAGCACAGCGATGTTTACAGGAATTAAGCAAGGACATTTAATGCCAGGAAATACATAGGCCAAGGAAGCATTTGAATCACCAAAGAAAAGGTTTAGCAACTATGACTTCCACCTATTGGTGAAACATCCCCAACCATCATATACACACTCACTTAGGAGATATATATATATGTCATTCAGTAGTATTTGTTGAATGTATACTATACGCCAAGTGCTGTTCAAGGACTAGGAATAAAGAAATGAATCAAACAGATTCTCATGGAACATATAGACTATTTTAATTTGTTCAATAAGCATTCATGAATGAGGCAATGTTCTCATCCTCGAAATGTTTCTAGATCCATAGGAGCAATAAGAGATGTTTCCAGATATCGTCTAGTCTGGAAAGTTTTAAAGTGTATGTTTTAGAAAGGTTAAAACAGAATCAGTTTTTAGGTGGCTAAATCATTTCATCTACTCACCTTCTCATTCCAGATCCATGAAACCTGAATGAGGGGAGAGTCTGAAATAATTATCCTCAACCCTTTGTCCAACTCTGAAACAGTATGAGGTAATCAAGATAAACTTCCACCCAGATGTTTACTAGACTGGTGTGCCAGGAACTTCCACTGTCACCGACCCCTATCAAAATACTTAACACTTTTCAGGTACTTAATACATGCTTGTTTAATGAATCAACAAATAAATGAATGCAATGGAAAATGGTAAATGACCACATGTAACAAATAAGTCTAACCATTAAAAAATTGCTTTTAATTGTGATATGGTTGGCATGGTCTATCTGTATTGGTGGCCTTGTAGAAATTAAGATACAAGACTGAAAGGTAAATGATAAAAATAAATTTGCCTGAGGCTGGCCCCATGGCCTAGTGGTTAAGTTCAGCACAGTCTGCTTCCCCTGGGTTCTTGGGTTCAGATCCTGGGGCGGACCTACACCACTCTTCAGCCATGCTGTGGTGGCAACTCACATATAAAGTAGAGGAAGATTGGCACAGATGTTAGCTCAGGGCTAATCTTCCTCAAGCAAAAGAGGAAGTTTGACAAAATATTTTACCTCAGGGCTAATCTTCTTCAGCAAAAAATATAAATAAGTAAAAATAAATGTGCCTGGCATGAGGTGAGATTTTGGTACCAGTTTTTATTTTAAAGGATAAGTATAGAAAAATATTTTTTCAATGTGCATCAAACATTGTCCAAAGGAAATATGAGAAGAGAAAAAATGTTTCCCTTCCTAAACCAGACTTGATGTCAGGGCCCTCATTCTTTGAACGTCTCCTTGCTTCATGGTACAAGAAGAATTCTAGGCTCGCCTTGTACTTTCACTGCCCCCATCTTGGTATCAGCTGTTTCTTCAAAAAGTCCTGGCTCTTTTTAGTGGATAATGACACTCATAAAACAAGATATAGGCACTATACCTGGGCTTTTGAGGTGACACTACTCTCAGGTCATCACAGTGGACAGAGCTAGGGAATATATGTATGCGTATATGTACATCAATCTACGCACAGCACTAGAAGTTCTAGTCCCTACAAAAAGGCAATAAAAAAAATTTATGTCAGAAAAGAATCAACAAAAATGCCATTCCTTGCAGATGACATGTTTGCCTATGTATAAATCCTAAGAAATCTACCCCCAAAACCCACCTAGAACTAAGAAGTGAGTTTAGCAAGGTTGCAGGATACAAGATAAACATACAAAAGTGAATCATATTTTTATATGCTAGCAATGAGCCCATAGATACTGAAATTAAAAATATACTCATGTTTCCAGACTGAGGGGTTCAATAATTTTGATGTTTTGCATCCCTGGCTGCATATTACAACCGCTGCTAAGATGTATTTAAAAATACTGATGCCCAGGGCCAGCCCCATGGCTGAATGGTTACAGTTTGGTGCATTCTGCTTCAGCAGCCCAGGTTCACAGGTTCAGATCCTGGGCACTGGCCTACATCACTCACCAGTCATGCTGTGGTGGCATCCCACATGGAAAGTAGAGGAAGATTGGCATGAATCTTAGCTCAGTGCTAATCTTCCTCAAGCAAAAAAAGAGGAAGATTGGCAAAGGATGTTAGCTCAGGGAGAATCTTCCTCAGAAAAAAGCAGCAAACAAACAACTGATGCCCAGGCACCATCCTCAGAAATTCTGATATAATTAATTGGTCTGGGGTTAGGCTCACAAGGTGATTTTATTGTGCACATACATTGAGAATCATGGAGATTCACTCTTAGTACACTGCAGGAGAAGAGATGATTGGCTTCTGAGCCAGTGACTAATGAAGTCCTTCCAGCTTGATCATATTAACCTTATCCACTACCTTGCTTCCTATTCATTAATCTCGAAAATTATTCTTAGAGCTAATCACACCCATCAACTTAAAATTCACTACTTGGATGGAGTAGCAAGTTCAGAATGAAGCAGGAAGATGTAGGACTCTAGGATGGAGCTCTCCAGAAGAAAAACTTTCCAAGGACTACATGACATGATACCTGACATGTTAAAATATGTGAAGATAATTAAAAATAAGGATATGGAAGTTCATGCAAATGGAAAAACATTGCTTTTATTTTGTAAAAATACAAAAATCTAAACCAGAAAAGAAACAAAATCATACTTAACTCCACAGTGAATGAAATTTTCATAATAATGATATAGTCAGGTCACTGATTTAATTAAAATAGTAATAATTTGGGGGAGGATGAGAGGGACAAGTGGGGTCTGAAAGAATTAAATCCACACCTATCATAACAGAAAGTGAATATAAAACATCTAAAATGGATAAATCAGTCAATAGCAGGATAAGCTTATCATTAAGAGATGTGGAAATAATTACTGGAGAAGTTAAAGCGCTTTTCTCTGTAAAAAAGGACTGGATACATGGGAGAGAAAACGGTAATGGCCTATGGTTTTTCAGTATAGGCCTTTTAGTACTATTTGATTTTTTAAAAGGTGTATGTTTTACTTTGATTTAAAAAAAAATGTTGTGGTCTTACCTTTCAGAAAAGTGTTCTAATTGTGCTTGACTCTGACGTGCTACTGAGGTGCAGAATGTTTATAAGCATCAGTAACTGAGCCATCAGTACTGAGCCCAGGCCACTTAGCCAATCATTAGTTCCTGACCACAGAATCCAAGGTCAAGGAAAGGGCAGATAACTATATACTGTTCCTGCAAACAATACAGCAGAAAACAATGGTCCACAGCAGAATAACGACATCCAAAGTCAGTCTATTCCTCACTCAATATCTTGGCCTGAGAAACCGTTTTGGCAAATTTCAAAGAGAAAAACATCATGGAGTTTGAGTGAAATGTCCAGCAACACAACATGGTAAATTATTGTACTCTAAGTGACTGGTGTGAGCTTGAATTCGCATTTTACAATCTAGCTCTAATTATTGGATATGTGCAAGGAGATTGATCAAATATGTAAATCTATTAAGGATAGTGGGACCCAGATTTTCAGTATTGCATAAAGGAGTTACAAATATGGAAAGGAAAGGAAGGATACTAGAATGAACCTTATAACATTGGAATTTGAACTGGAAGTATTGGTGTACTCATGGTTTTGCAATATGACAGATAGAACAAGAATTAAAGATACTTGTAAATGCGTAAGGAAACCCTTGCAACGGCCATACTTTCTCCCTTGCAAGTGCCCTCCTCACCTTGGGATCTGACACCCTGCACCAGGGAGCACACTCATGTTGAAACCCTCTTCACCTCAGTCTAGTTTCTGACACCCGACATGGGGTATGCCCTGCCCAGTGTGGATGCCCTCCTCAATCTCTGGGGTTTCAACAGCACCAGACTGCTGTCCTCACTCCATTCTGGCTCCAACACCCCACTCCCTTAGGAACGCCTTCCTCACCTTGCATACTCTCCGTCATCTTGCATCAGGCCTCCCTCCCACACAGATACAAAGAAACGTGCCAATTTAGTCCTCTGACAATAATGATATTTCACTTCACAGGGCGCTTATTGAGTAATTTGAGACACATTGTTGGTGATGGGCAGGGGTGAGGGAGAGACCTCAGGACATTATCTGTCTCAGATATGTCTAGACAGATCTAGACAGGATGATGGTTGCAGCTAATGAATATGTATGCAACTTGCCTGGGCTCCTCTGACCCATTTGTATTTCTCTTTTCTTTTTCACCCTGTTTTCCAGGAAGAAATGTCAATTTCTTGGTTCTAAAAACCCTTGATTTTCGCTATCTTCCCTCCCATACTACGACTATTGTCATGCACATACTGAATTTGCTCTTTTTTAAGCTCATAGGCTGTACCTTTAAAAATTTTTCTTTTAATTTCCTGTGTATCATTTTCCACAATGTTATTTACTTTTATCAGCTTTATTGAGGTATAACTGATATACAAAGAGCTGCACCTTTTTAACATGTACAATTTGATGAGTTTGGACACATGAAAACACCCATAATACCATCAACCACAATCAAGATAATAGACATATCTTAATTACTTTCTTTTTCCTCCTTCCTAGTGCAAATCTTTGTCTCACCTGCCAGTTTTTGCATAGCACCTTAAAGGTGCACGCCCCTTGCCAGAAACAACAGCTGTTCCTGATAGCCCACCACATGCTTCTTACTATTTACTCCCTTGAAAGTGGGAGCTGGGGGGCACCTTCCAACATCCCCAGGTGAGCAAACATTCTAATCACCACCATTCATCTTGCTAGGACCCCAGGCCTCACAACCACAACCAGATGCTTTCTTCTCAGCATATGGGAGCCTGCCTTAAAGTCTCAGCTTCCTCAAGGACTGGTCCCATGCTATGTTCTGGTCACCAAACATCCATTGACTATGAATTTATAGAAGGGCCCTGATTGCAATGGTTTCTGTGAAAAGAAGAAGTAAAACAATAAAAAACAGAAATCATAAGATATACAGCTTTGTTTTTGGTGTATGTGAATACTCTAGATGGTGAGACAGAGCCAATCTTGAGATGCAACTAAGAAAATTACTATATGATATTTTACTAATCATAAAATAATGAGGTATAAACTGTATTCACCAACATTGGAAGGACATGTGGAAAAACAGTTATCATTTGGGGATTGCTGTAGTCAAAGAAGGTGTTTTGAAGAAGAGTAGCTTAAGCCAGACCCTTAAGCAATCTAACTAACATTTAATAACTGTACCAACTTCTTTTTTCTAAGAACTGCATCTGCTAGGTTGTCTAAAAAGAGGCCAGCATCAGGTTCAACTACTACTCTCTGGCATGCTATTTTCCAGTAATGTGAAGCAACTTTTGAGATTTGTCCCTGCTACATAAAGAGGCCAAGGAGTCTCTGTTGGGCTAGAACCTTAGCTTATCTTGACTTTCCTGCCTACTGTTCTAGAACCCACAATCTTCTGCTGGCTTCAGCCTCTGGTGACCACTTACCTTTTTACTACGACTCTCTTGATCCTATCTTACCAAGGGACAAGACTAGGAACAAATGCTTAGAAGCTCTAAGAGACTGTTTTCTAGTTCAACACAAGGAGGAATTTTCCAACCAGGTGATTGAGAAGGTACTGTGATCTCCTCTCTACAATAGAGGCTGGATGACCTTTGGTGGGGATGTGGTAGATGGGCTTTAAGTGTCTGATGGGGCAAAGAGGAGCATAAGCATCTATGCTATGCCAGAGACAGAGTTACAAACTTGGGATTTAAACATAAAGCGTTTCCTTCAGGAGCTCATAATCTAGTTGAAGAAACAGACAGGGAAATCAAAACTTGCAACAAACTTCAAATGTTTTAATAGTGATATACAAAGACTTTAAAAGGGTGCAGAGAAGCAAGAGAGGGTTGGTTATCTAACAAATCAGCGGCAGCATGGGGGTGGAGTTAGAAGTGGGCATAGGTAAATGTCCGAGGTTAATTCTAAAAAGAGGTGATGCTTAAGATGAATTGTAATGGATAAATAGGCATTTACCAGTAAGGAAGCGGGGAAACTAACCCATTCAAGTCATTCAGCATTATTTACTGAGCAATTACTGTGTGTCAGGAACATCCTGGCTTTCAGCCAGAATAGTGAGAGAATCAGACATTATTTGTGCCCTCAAGAATTTCAAACTATCTGGAACAACAGAATTAAGTAGATATTCAACAAGTAATATGTAATTGGAAGTCAATATAATAAAAGTAGAGACTGAAAAGAAAACTCAGGAAGGCCTGATTTAAGCTGGAGAGTGCAGGTGAGGTTCAGAGTTCTTTCTGGTTAGAGACCTGAGAAATGAGTGTGAGTTAACCAGGTAAGGTGAGAGTGGGGGAAGACACAGTGGTGTAAAACTTCATAGAGTATCCAAGTGTATAGGCTTCAAAGCCATGCCCAGAAATTTAAACTTATCCTGATGTCGACGTGGAGCTAAAAAGGGTTTTAGACAAGAAAATGACATGATCTGTGTGCATTTTAGAAAGATCATTCTGGTAGCAGTATGGAATATGAGTTGAAGGAGAGTAAATCCAGAAACAAGGAAGTGTTTATGGTGCTATTTCAGTAATTCAAGAGAAAGACTGCGGTCACAAACTAAGTCACAGGTGGTTGCATTGAAAAACAATTCAAGGATCTTCAAAGATGAGTCAAAGATCTTCAAGATAGGTAAATCTTCAAGAATTGTTATTTGAACATAGGTGGAGAGTAAGATAGATGGAGAAGTTAAGGTGACTTCCATGTTTCAGTTTTCACAAACCATGTGGATGACGTTACATTGCGCTGACTTACAAAAAATAGGAAGAGGAAGCTACGATGAATTCACCTCTAGATAAATTGGCCTGAGGTGCTGTAGACGCTTGAGGAGATATGTTCAGGTAGAAGTTGGAACTAAGGGAAACTCAGGAAAGAGGGTGGTATTAGAGGCATAGGTTATGAATCATAAGAAATTAGTGCATAAAAAATCATAAAAGGAAAATGTATAAAGTGAAAAGAATATTTATGCATCGCTTATATTGGAGGTGTTTCATTCTTCAACTGATGCAGAGTTCTGTTGAGCAGTGCTCTTTGTTTCATCTTTTCAGGAAACCCACATTAAACCAAGGGCATGAGAAGGCCTTAAACATGTGGGGTCTACTTCTGCAAATCTCATACTCACCTTTGTACTCTTGTTTATGATTAACCCAGCAACAATGTTTGCCATGCTTGAGAAATGGAGGCCCCTCCAGACGAGCATCTGGGTGTCTCCTATCATACTCCACTTGCGGCCCAGGGGCCTTGGACTAGAGATAAGATTGGTTGCTTTGGGGGAATATAAAGGGGCCATCCCCTCATTCTTCTGCATCACTGCAAGTGCATTTGGAGAACCACTATGAAGTCCATCATCTTTCTCATGTTCCTAGAAGTTGCTGGTAAGTTTTTTTAATTCAATATTAAAATAAGAGGCAGTGATAGAAACTAAATTCCCAGTATCTGTGACCCCCTGTGTAGGTCAGAAACCCAGCAGAAAACATTTGGGTCTCTCTACTCTACCTGAAACAACATGGAGAATGGAAAATGAACGTCTGATAGGAATCAAAAAGACATGCAACAGGCGATAACAAACTCTAATCCTCACTTTCCCTTCCAGATATGATGATCATATGAGACCTTGTAACTAGGGTGGCCATGTAACTGATTGACCAAATTGGGACATTTTTGAGAATGAAAAGTGACACAAATAATAATTGTATCAGGGCAGCACGCATAAACTAGAACTGTCTCTAGCAAATCAAGACCTGGAGTTTACCCGTATGTAACAACATGTGTGTATATATGTGTGTGTATGTGTGTGTGTGTGTGTGTCTGTGTGCTCCTATATGTATGTGGTCCAGGTCAATGTTGCTGGTCCTTGTCCCTCTCAGCTTCCTCTCCTCTGAATTCCCGGCTGTGGACTTAGATAAGGGCCCAGAGATGTGTCAGCTTTGGACCCTGTTATAATATGAAAGTTAGAATTCAAGAGGCTACATTCGCTTGAGGCCTTCTAGAGTTGGAAAATGTGTGCCCATTGGCTGGAAACAGACAGCCTCCCACGTGGGCTAGTCAGGTTTTCTACCAGAGCCACATCCTTCCCTGTGCTGTTAGCTTCTCAAGAGAATCAAAAGTGCTCCTCCTTATTAATCTGGGACTTAGGGATATTTCTTTATGTCAAAAATCTTATTTTTGCCCCCAGACTACTTCTGATTTTTAGCACAGACTTCGGGTCTAGAGCACCCTCCCTTCCTCTCTCTTTGCCGTCTTCCATCCCTCTTCCTTTCTCTTCCCTATTTTCCATCCTTCATACAAACAGCTCCTGTTATTTCAATCCATGAATCCTTTTTGATTTAACAGGAAGACATGGGAATCAAAAGAAAATTTTCTTGACTTTCTCTTGTGACATGACAGTTTCATGATCCCTTTTCATTCTCAATAGAGGCTGCAATATGGGTAATATTATAAAATGTGAAAGTTCTTGTATATCCTTTTAGCAATGCCTCTCATAAAAAATGATTGTGTTCACATGCAAAATGACCTCAATTATTTGGACAGGAGACACTGGGGTGTCAAGGGAAGCACTGCATCCAGAGTCAGGAAAACTCAGTTTCAATGCCGGCTCCACTCTTACTACCTCTATGATATTATGCAACCTTCAGTTTTCCAATATGTAACTTCTGAAAATGTAGAACTTGATTACATCTATCTTTCTATATACTGACTGTCCAATATAATCATCTATTTTGATTTGCTTTGTTTATTGTGGAAGTTTTTATAGTTTTACTAAACCAATCAGTGGCTCTTGTACTATCTCTACCTTTCACAAGTGCTCATGATCCTGTTTTCCAACTGGGAGATCCCTCAAAGTAAGTCTATGAAATTTGCTCAGCTTTTTAAAGCATTTTAGAGTAGATTAATTACTTCTGTCAAAAGTGCTAGAGAATAGCACGTGAAATAGAGCCTGACTTATGAAAACATATTCCATAAATGTGTGTGAGTGTGTATATGTGAGCAGGTCTTTACAAAGAAATTACCTGAATAAATGTCTTACATTACATTACTATACATTTACAGTTGTTATTTTCAATGAATAGAATTTGAGATAACTTTTTCTTCCGTATTACTGAATTGATACTGTACTATACTTCTGTAATTTGCTTCCATGAAGGTGTATTATATTTCAAACAGCATGTTTAAAACTGTTTTCATTTGGGAAAGGAAGAAAACAGAGGTCTAGACTAGCAGGACATCCCCAGTGTTCTGACCTGAAGTGCTATGTTGCATATTTTCACATCTACCTTCTTACCAGAAGTTTTGGGGCAAAGTATGATCTTCAACTATCTTCTCTCTCTCTTTCTCATCTCCTAGGGGCTTTACCCATGAATGGTGATGATGACAATGACAAGATTGTTGGGGGCTATACCTGTGACATCAATGCCCTTCCCTACCAGGTGTCCCTGTATGCTGGATTCCACCGGTGTGGGGGCGCCCTCATCAGCAGCCAGTGGGTGCTGTCGGCTGCTCACTGCTATAGACGGTAAGTATGGGAGACCCTGTGGGTGGCAATGGATACCATCTGAGGGTTGATTCCCTGGCTCTCACTCATCACGTTAGGAGGGCAGGCCCTGGTAGAGAGATGCAGGGGTTAATGAGGAACATTCTCTTTGTGACCATCATCTCTGAGCATCCTCTCCCTCTCATCTCTGAAGAAAATGTCTCCTTCTCTAAGGCTAAACCCTTCTTCATGACGTGTATTCCATTACATTTGTCTTCACTAAACCCAGACTTTCTAATTAACTTTCTTTTCTTTTCTTCTTTTTTAAATTTTACTTTATTGTAGTAAGAACACTTAACATGAGATTTACCCTCCTAGCAGATCTTTAACTGTACAATACAGTAGTATTCAATGTAGGTAGACGGATGTGCAGCGGATCCCTGGAACGTATTCATCTTACTTAACTGAAACTTTAGGCGCATTGTTATGCAACTTTCCGCTATAATTATCTTTAGATTCTTTGAATCCATGGACTCCTGACCTTCTGTTTTAGTACACACTAGTCCCTTCTTTCTTGACACGTTTTGAACAGCCTGTAGTCGACTTCCAGCTGCTGTTAGAGAGCCTCAGAAATGAGAGTGTTCTGCTCACTGCCTCTGTTTCTGCATCAGATACAATCCACTATCAGATAAAGATTTCTTCAAGCCCACCTATGAGGCCAGTTTTGTCTTGAGTCATTTCGTTTCCTTGCAAGCTTCTGCTGGGATACCACAGGGTGGGACTGTGAGTGTAAAAGCAAGATCCAGCAGATTAGCAAAAGAACTGTGGCTTCTCCTCTCCCTTTCCAGACGCCTCCATGTGAGACTGGGTGAACATAACATTGCTGTCTTGGAAGGGACTGAACAGTTCATCAGTGCAGTCAAGATCATCAAACACCCCAATTACAAGAGTGTAACCACGGGGCATGACATCATGCTAATCAAGCTGGCTAAACCAGCCATCCTCAACAAGAGTGTGAACACCATCTCCCTGCCCAGCTCCTGCCCCAAGACGGGTACTCAGTGTCTGATCTCTGGCTGGGGCAGCACACAGCTTTCTGCTGGTGAGTGAGCCTCAGTGTCACTCAATGACAGGAGAGTCACTACAGTTAGACTACAGTGGAGACGAGGTGGAAGGCTATGGAGACACACTGTCTGGGTTTAGATAGCTCAGTTTCCTTGGGCAATTTATTTGAAAGAACTTAATTCAGTTTGCTCCTCTGCAAAATGGAGATAATAATAATATCTAGCCTACTGGTTGAGTATAAGGATTAAATGAGATAATATATGCAATGAATTAGAATAGTAAAAGGCATATAATAAGTGCTCAAGAAATGATAGTAGTCATTTTTGTTAGTATTATTATTATTAAAAAGAATTCTTGCTGCCTTCTGCAGCACCTGACTCTGTGGGGAGTTTGGAGCAAGAGGCTTGGAGTAGTTCATATCCGTGGATAGGTGGGTGTTATTCAGTGTCTGTAGGTAACAAATATCACCATGCCCTTGTGCAGGAATGAGCTCTCCCACAGAAAATGAAGAAAGCAATGGGTCGAAGTTCCCTAACTCTCTGCAATGCCTGAAGGCCCCCATACTCTCTAACACCACCTGCCGCAAAGCCTACCCAGGCCTGATCAACAACAGCATGATGTGCCTGGGCTTTCTTGAGGGTGGGAAGGATGCCTGCCAGGTGGGTTTCCCTCCATCCCTGCCCTGGACTCTGCATCTGCTAAAGAGGTGGAGGCACTACTTCTGACATTCTCTTCTTCTCATTTTAGGGGGACTCGGGGGGGCCTGTGGCCTGCAATGGAATCCTTCAGGGCATTGTCTCCTGGGGTGCAGGCTGTGCCCTCAAAGGCAAACCTGGAGTCTACACCAAAGTCTGCAACTACATCCAGTGGATTCAGAACACCATGGCAGCCAACTGAGGAGTTTCCACCCTCCCTGGGCTCAGATCCAGGGCATGGAACCCTCTTTAACCTTGTCTCACCTCGGGAGGGCCCATATCTCTCACGTAGACCTGTCAATAAAATACCTTCACTAAAACGGTTTCCATCCTTTCAAACTGGTCAAGGTTTCAAAGGAAATGTTTCTGGTAGTGTTTCACGAAGGGAGTTCCCCAAATCACCTAAATCAGAGTCATTCCATGGACCTTTTCAAAACATCAGCTTCCTGCTCCCTCTCAATGATCAGAATTCCTCTGCATTTCTAACCACCACCTCCTCATGATGCTTATGGGCCCCAAGATTGGTGACCCTTGGCCCAGAGACAATGTTTCTTTCCTCTGAGATCTCAGCCTCAGCTCAGCTTGCTGCCACTTGGCAATTAGCAAGACCTAATCAGGCCACACTCGCACACTACCTGAGTTTCTTGCAAACCATCCAATTTGTGACTGCAAAGACAGCTTGCTTCATAGAGTCTCAAACACCAAAATGTACTCACCTGTATGAACAATTACATTTTTTGAGTGATAAAGACCAAGATAAGATGAAGTTTGCTAAAACATCAAAAAGTTCCCTCAAAACCGTGAAGGAGTTTATACATGTATCCTGTGGTACCAAAAAAGAGAAGCCTCTTGCTGTTCCCCACATGGGTTACTATCTGTTGTTAGAAAGTTCTTTGTTACATTGAGCCATCACATGCTCTTTACAGTATCTACCTATAGGTCCCAATCCTGTCATCTGGATCCTTGTGACATAATTCTGTATCTTCTAACATGTCAGTGTGTCAAGTATTTGACAATAATGACAGCGTCCTTTTGAGGCCCTCTCCTCCAGGCCACCATCTCTTTAGACATCCCTGAAGGTCCGGAAATTCATTCTTCTCACCAGGCCAATTATGCTCTGGGGACAGAGTTTCTTTTGGTTATGTTTAAATCATGGTAACTGGAGCAGATCATCTCCAAAGACCTAGGGTATTGGCCATAGGAAGTACTTAGGGTAGACAGCTGGAGTGACTTGGGAGTCTGGGCCAGAAGACTGGGGGAGGCCCAGGAAGAGGGCTGTTGGCCTCAAAGGAATAGGAAGAGGGCAATGATTTGGGCTTAGAGGTTGATCATTTGGTCTCAGAGAATGGTAAGAGGGAGACTGAACAGTGTCTCTAAGGAATTGGGATACTAGATGGGTACTAACACAAAAGAATGGGGACAAATAAACACCCTTTTACTGGATACGCTGAGTCAATGAGGATAGACCACAAGGAACATGGCAACAGCCGAGATGCTTGAGCCCAGAGGAGACAAGATCCCAGGAGGATGATTGGCCAAGTGATTTGATCCTGTGTCATTGGCCTTGGTCTCCTTGAATTCCATCTCTCTAGGAATGGCATTATATCTGAATTATGAGTCAGATAACTCTGATATTAGCACTTAAGAAACTAAGAGAATTGGAGAGCTACTAAGACAAGCCAGGCATATTTTTACATTCAATGTGATTTCTTTGGTGCCTTGATTCAGTCATCTGTGATATTGATTCTTCTCACCTCTGGGTCATTAGTGCACTGACTATTTGGCTTTTGTATTCTCAAATCAGAAACCTCACAGAGCTTTTGATAAATTTCCTATGGACTCTGAGACAGCACTTTGGAGAATAATCATTCACTAGCCTTGAATCTACCTCAGAGAACCACATCAGGAGCATGTATGTCTTAGCTCCTTAACTGCAAATGTGTTGTGAAAACATTGTCAAGTACTTTGCTGAAAACAAGGCATGATACTTCCCAGTCTTTCTCAGAATTCCTCACTCTAATAAGCTCACCCAAAATAAATGGGGTTAGCTTGACATGACTTGCTCTAAGTGAACATGTATTCTCTGCTAAGTTTTCTAAATGCTTGTAGTCTGAAGACTGTCCCTCAAAAGGAGCAGAGTAGGAAAGCGACAATGACTGTGGCTCTGAGGATTACAGCCTTGTGATTGGTTTGCTCACCAACTTCTGTCCCACAGGATCTATATGCTCTTCCTAGAGTGAATTCAGGATGCTTCACATTTTCTATTCCTATTTTCCAAAGTGCAGCTTCCAAAATTATAATCAAAAAATATTTTCTAGCTCAATAACGTCAATTTATTTTGATGTAGGAAATGTATGCCATAGAATCAAAGTGGGTATATTGAAGGGATTGGATAATAGAGTTTGAAGACAATCACCAAAAAGACAAGTTTTCCTGAGTTCCACTATGCACAGAAGATTGCATTGGACAAAAATGTATCTGACGGAAGATTGTTTATCGAAAATTTAATTTGGGGCTTGTATTATAAGTTCTCTCCCTGTTTCACGTCATTTTCTATTTATGATGCTCTATTTAGACTTTCAACTTCACTTCAACCTCCATCTCCATTCTGTTTCTCTCCCTAATCCTGTTTCTTTCCAATCTATTGGGATGTTTTCTCTCCATAAATGCCTCACAAGCCCATGATATTGAGGAGTGCCAAGTTTCCATACTATTTCATGGGAGCATTTGCACATGTTCTTCTGACAGCTGTGAGTTCCAGGTATACACACCTGTCTGTTTCTATGATAAAACTTGTATTTTCTTTTGGTAGGTATGCTTTCCCATCTAATCTTGTGGGATGGAGGTGGGATCTGGCCACAAAAGTGAGACAGAGCAATGAGAAGGGAATTCTGACAGGACACAAGGCAGTTGTGTTGGCAGTTTCACAAAACTCTGATATGTGGATCAAGATTTTAATAGCTTATCCTATTTCCCTGTTATTTTCTATGTGAGTATTCACTTTATACATGAGCATATTAAAAAGTCCAACAACAACAACAACAAACAGCAACAAAGGCGCTGGCCCTGGTGGCCTAGTTGTTAAGTTGGCAAGCTCCACTTCGGTGGCCCAGGTCACCAGATCTAAATGTTCTTTCCCAATATTTTGTTGCTTCTCATATTTAATACAATTTTCTGTCTGTCAGGCTCTTCTTTCCCTGTACTGTTCTCTGTCTCTCCAGTATCCCAGCCTTAAATCCCCAACGCTTCTCTTCTTTTCTCCCTAAAACATTTTAAGTAAAGGCAACAGTGAGATGTTTCTCCTAAGCTTAGTAATTTTATTTCAAGCCACACCTGATCATTGAAACTGAGCCATCATTCAGTTTCAGATCTGAACACGGGGCATTTAATGGTTTCTTCTCTATCTTCTAGAGCAGAGGCAACTAATTATGGCTCAGGACAAATCTGGCCAGGAACCTCTTTTAATGAATGAAGTTTAATTGAAATACAGCTGCACTGATTCATCTCCATATTGTCTATGGCTTCTTTCATGCAACAACAGCAGAGTCGTTGTGACAGAGGCTATATTGCCCACAAAGCGTAAAATATTTATTATCTGGCCTCTTACAGAAAAACTTTTCTGACCCTTGCAAACAATTTTACGAGAAGATCACATGTAGCTAAAGCAGAAATGCTCCCAAACTAATGGAATCGTTGAGGACGGTTCTCAAGGAAACCTGGGTCTGGTTCCAGGGTTCATTTTACCAAGAAAGAGCTTTGTATTCACTAACCCTGATTTTCTATACGTAGCAAAGATTAGAAATCCAGCTTAGAATAGACTCTCAGGTGAGCATCAAGTTTATCACACAAGCACATACTTTGTAACTTGTTTCTTTGTATATTTTTGCCTCCCTGGTTGCTTACTTCAGTTTTTTAGTAAGTTTCTTAGTACATCTTTTTTTAAGGAGAGAAATTCTTATTTAAAATTTTTCCCACACTTTGGAGGGGCAAAGAGCCTGCAGGTCCTCAATGACTACCAATGTATTAACCAGGAAAGTGGTTGGAGAAGCTAAGGAAAAAGAGAAACAGACCTTCTTCAGCCAAAAAGCATCAAATCGCTTTTGGAGGACATTGAATCTTGCTCCTGCCAATACAAATGTCATTATATTTGCTGGAGCCCAATCAGCCCCCAGTTCAGGAACAAGGTTAAACAGTCCTTCCCAGGCCACTAAGCCATGTGCATGGGAAAGAGAGCTGACAAATACAGATTAATTAAACACAGACACATGCCTCTGGGCCACCATGTGTTTGAAGTTAGGAGAGGAAGTATAGGTATCAACACACTCTGCTAGTCAAGAGGAATATGAGCATTTCCCATACATCAGTCACAATTCTTTTAAAGGGAGGAGGTGGAGGAAGGAGACTCCCACACATGCTGTGCATATTCAAAGTTGATTGTAAAGGAGAATTCGTGGATGTTAGTGAGAACAGAATTTCGGCACACATAACGTGCAGACAAGAATATTTATTGAGTCTGGAAACTTTCAACTCAATTCTCCAGAGTCAAACTTCACAGAAAGATTCACAGTATCTCAGAAGCAAAAGGTATCCCTTAAGTTCGAGTTCCCTCACAATCATGCAAGGATATCTTCTTCAGACGTCTTCACCCAATTTACATAAATGACAAACGTGTACACATAAGTCCAAAGACACCTCATACTGATTCTCTATTCTCCTGGCCTCTTCAATAGGGACCATTCTCCTAGTCACTTTCACTTGGAATACTAATTGCTTCCACTTAATATCCAGATCTACTCTGCTCCATACCCTTCCACTCACAGCAACCACTACAGCCACCATCATCAGGGACCCTTGGTTTTCCTACCCTCATTTTTTCCAGCCATCTGCCCAGTACCATGTTGATATGCACATCACTTAGTTTTCACCATGATTTTAGATAGTGCATGGATGATTATTTTTATTTAAATAAATATTTTTATTAAAAAGTATGTGGTGTTATTTTATTTTATTTATGTTTTTGGTAAGGAAGCTTAGTCTTTAGGTAACATCTGTTGCCAATCTTCTTTTTTTTTTCTCTCCCCAAAGCCTCAGTACATAGTAGTATATCCTAGCTGTGAGTCCTTATAGTTTTTCTATGTGGGATGCCACCACAGCGTGTCTTGATGAGCAGCATCTAGGTCCACGCCTAGGATCTGAAGCAACAAACTCTGGGCTGCTGTAGTGGAGCAGATGCAGTTAACCACTACACCACTGGATCAGCCCCATAGGTGTTCATTTTAATCTGCGTTAGATAAAATTCACCAACACACGAAATATCAATGTCTTTGCTTAAGAAGAAATTGAGGGGGCTGGTGGCGCAGCGGTTAAGTTCGCACGTTCCACTTCTCGGCGGCCCAGGGTTCGCCGGTTCGGATCCCGGGTGCAGACAGGGCACCACTTGGCACACCATGCTGTGGTAGGCGTCCCACATATAAAGTAGAGGAAGATGGGCACAGATGTTAGCTCAGGGCCAGGCTTCCTCAGCAAAAAGAGGAGGACTGGCAGTAGTTAGCTCAGGGTTAATCTTCCTCAAAAAAAATTTAAAAAAAGAAGGCAACATGGGAATAACTGAAGTCTGGAAACCATCACTTACGTTTTCCCCACATCCCCACTACTCCATTAGATGACTGAAGAATCATCACTGCAGCTACTGTCCATATGCCTTTGTCTCAATGTGTTGATTTGGAAATTGCAGTTGATCCTAGATAACTCCTCTTAGCTGGAAACCCTCTCTCCTAGCTTCCTGGAAGAAAGGGTGGAAGTGATAGAGCCCAGGACACACACACACAAGAAAGAGCTCTCTAGGATATAGCAGCACATGAGCCATTTATTGTGAAAAGCTCTGCTCTAAGGTGTCGTGACTTTCATAAGAGCCAAGGACTCTGATGAGGTCCAGGGGAACTTCTAGGGGTGATGTCGAATCAAAGCACTTCCAACATCTCACTGTGAACATGTCAGCAATGGAAGATAATTGAACAACTCTTGAGAAGACTCCCCTTTCCTCATTCAGGATCCTGTGACTTCTTTTACTCCTTAGTATTTCCTGACATTTAGGAATCAATGAACGGCAACTCCCTAACTTGTGTGCCGTTCATTCATAGTTAATGAATACATGTATTGTCCTACAGCTCAAGACACTTTCCCATGGCTATAGACTTACAAGCTACTTTGTCCATCTTTTCTCCTTAGATCAGTAGTTCTCAGCTAGCGGTGATTTTGAAACGTAGGAGACATTTGCCAATCGGGAACAAATTTTTGTTGTCATGACCAGGAGGAGGGGCTAGTGCTACTTGTAACTAGAGGCCAAGGATGCTGATAAATATCCTACCCCACAACAAAGAATTATGTGGTGTAAAATGTCAATAGTGCCAGAGTTGAGAAACTCTGCCATCAGTTAATCATCTTCATGTCAGCAAAACTTCAAATGGAAAGGAAACAGAAGGAATCTTCTCATGATTTGCTAAAGCAGGAATAGCATCCTGGAAGGCCATTGGATAGGTTATGTGGGTTGTGTGGGTTAGAATCTGGCTATATGTGGTAAGAGGTTAGTTCTCACTGAGATTTGCCTTCTCTGGATACTGCTTCCATGTCCCCTTTAATTATAATAATTCCTTCTTCAGGAACCCATTTCTAGGATTTTTCACAATTTCCTTGGTTCCCCAGAGTATCTGTTAATTGGTGGAGTTCAGATATTTCTCTTAATTATGTTCATAGCATCACAGTGGAGGATATGGAGGTTGAAATGAGACTGCTTGAGTTTCAACCTTGTATCAACCACATAATAGCTATAAAACTCTGAGCACAACAGGTTACATCTCTAAGCCACACTCTCCCCATCTATAAAATGATAAAAATTGTAAGAATACTTATAAAGTTGTTGGTGAGGGTTGAATGAGTCAATGCATGTAAATCCCATCCACAGTGCCAGACACATAGAAGCACTCCATAAATTTCAATTTTATTATCGTTGGCCAGGAATTCTGTGTTATCTTGGTCTCCAGATTCTGATGAACTTTCTGGGGAAGTGTTGCATAATGATTAAAAGCAAAGACTCTAAAACCAGATTTCATAGGTTGGAATCCTGATTATACCTTGTACTTGATACATGACTTTGGTCAAGTTCTCTATGTTTTTGTGTGCCTCAGTCTCCCCATCTGTAGAGTGGGGGTAATAATAGGTATCTTGTGGGGTTGTTATGAGGATTACTAAATTAATATATGCAAATCACTTAGAATAATCCTAATATTCACTAAGTTCTAGATAAATGTAAGTTATCATCGTTCTTTCACTTTCTATTTAGCTCTATGGTAGTTTCAAATAAGAACAATTTTTCTTGTTTCAAGGGAACAAGTTTTTCTTATTAATAATGAAAACATAATATGAATATACGAGGTCAGAAGTACAAGAAAAATTATATACTTGTGAAAAAGCCCTCGTTAACCAAACAGGGTGTAGCATTCAAGATAGTGCTGAGGATAAAAATTCACACTTGAAACACCCAAATATCTAAGATTTTTGTCTGGGAATCAGGACACCTGGAGCCCTGTTCTGTGACCTTACCCCAACTTACTTTTTTCTTATGAGAACAGATCCCATTAGAGTGGTTCATTATTTCCATTCCTATAACCTTCTGGAAAAGTGGACAAATGTTGATGTTTAAATCTGATGCTGAATTATCTTCAACTTGGCACAGAATTCAATTCTAAATTTGGATTTCTGAGTTTCCAGTGAAATCATATTTCTGACCACTGTGGCCATGGGTGCCAATGACAAAACTAGAGGTATAAATAGCTGTGGTTGAAAACTCTTCATCCAACTCCCCAGTCTAGATCCAGTGAGCAACGATGAAGACTTTTATCTTCCTTGCTCTCCTGGGAGCCTCTGGTGAGTCTCTATTAATAAACAATCAGTAGGTGTCCATCACATACTTAAGTTTGTACTGTACTTTGGCTGTTGAATGTAATCTCTGTGCTCAAGGGGCTTATAAATTCAAAACAACAGTGTCTAGTACATATGTCTACAGATAATTAGATCTCACTAGTTGAGGAAAGATCACAGTGAGCTGGAGTGATTAGGGTAGATGGAATAGAAGCAAATTTTCCCTGAACTTCAAGGTAAAATCTATGAAGGATGAGAGAAAAGGAAAGGATAGTCAACATTAAGTAAATGTTGTTTTGATTTTTCTAAGGATTTGGAGTTAAAAATTGGGACCAATGGCTAATCTTGTGCTCCTTGAAGAGGCTGTGAGAGTCAGAGCCTGACTCTCCTCTTTACTAAAGGGCATCTTAACAGGCAAAGATATTTTATTTCTCATCAATAAAAGCTATGGGCTAGGTTTTACAACATCTTTGCTAACAAAATCTCTCTAGTGTAAAATAACGTCATTCAATTATCGAAAGAAATAAAGAGTAGTGTTCCATTGTTTATGTATATATCACATCTTCTTTACCCATTCATCCGTAGAAGAGCACTTGGTTGCTTCCACATCTTGGCTATTGTGAATAATGCTGCAAGGAACATAGGGGTGAATAAATCTCTCAGGATCATCAATTCCAAGTTCTTTGGTTAAATATCCCAAAGTAGGATAGCTGGATAATGTGGTATTTCTGTTTTAATTTTGTGAGAAATCACTATGCTCTTTCCTATAGTGGTTACACCAGTTTGTCTCCCCACCAGCAGTGTATAAGCGTTCTCTTTTCTCCACATCCCCTCCAACTTTTGTTGTTTTTTGTCTTGGTAATTAGAGCCATTCTTGGTACTTATAGCTTATTGTAGTTTTGATTTTTCATTTTGCCAATAATCAGTGATGTTGAACATAGTTTCATGTGCCTGTTGGCCAACTGTATATCTTCTTTGGAAAAATGTCTGTTCATATCCTTTGCCCACTTTTTGATAGAGTTGTATATATATACAGTGGAATACTACTCAACCATAAAAAAGATGAAATCATCCCATTTGCAACAACATGGATAGAGCTTGAGGGTATGATGTTAAGTGAAATAAGCCAGACAGAGAAAGACAAATACTGCATGATTTCACTTATATGTGGAAGATAACAAATACATGGATAAATAGAACAGATTACTGGTTATCACAGGGGAAGGGGATTGGGGGTTGGGTGAAAGACATAAAGGGTATGGTCATGGATAAAAATAGGACTACCAGGGGTGAGCATGGTGAAGTTTATTCAGAAAGTAATAAATGATAATGTACACCCAAAATTACACAAAGTTGTAAACCATTATGATCTCAATAAAATTACTTTAAAAAAATAATACGAGAGAAGGGAAAACAAATTCTTATTTAATAAAGCTTTGAATCCAAAAAAAATAGAGAAATGACTATTTTTATTTTTATACCAGTAACTGCTATATTATTAAAATTTACAACTAACTTTTTTCAAATTGGGCAGGTATAAATTCAACACACGTGGAAATGTCTTTCCAAAAATTACTTTAAAATACTTAAACAATAGGGCATGTATAATATAATCAGAGACTTTCAGAGCTGTAAGAAACCTAATAAATCAGGGGGCAGACTTCACAATGCTGAAAAAATTGAAAACTGTTGGAAAGATAATTGCAATAAGGGGAACAAGTTGGAGAGGGAAACCTTACAATGTTCTATGAGATTATTTCCCGAAAATTATAGGAGAGGACCAAGAAGAGAAACTCGACGAACAAAAGTACAAACTCCTATTTCCTTTCAGACCAGAACATTCTCAAGTGGCTTCTAAAGCTTCCATTCTGTTACCTCATGCGCATATCTACCCCATAACAGTCACACAGTAAACAACACCATGCGTACTGCAGAACTCTAATCAACACCTATTTCCATGGCTGCTGAGCAGGGTTTTGTGTAAAAAGTATCTTTACAACCATACGTAGTGGTACCCAGGGTGTTTCTTATGTAAAGAGTCTGATCTGTGAGTTTTGGTGCAAGTGTATGAATGTGTTCGTGTGGGTGTGAGTGTATGGTAGATAGCGAAAAAAAACAAGGATATTTATGAAAATTAAGCAGAAAACTTAGATACATATAATGGCATAAGTAGGGTGATGTTAAAGGTGTAAAACAATAAGTTTTTGAAAAAAATTACGTTAACTTTACCATTTCCTGATTACATGTGACAAGAAAACATTATCTGCTCTTTTCCGGTTAATCGGCAAAAAGTTGGTGATGAGTAACAATTCCAAGATGGGTCTGTTTAGCAAATAGTTTCCAACTTTTCTCTGTCAGTTGCTTCCTCCACTGACGATGATGACAAGATTGTCGGGGGCTACACCTGTCAGGCGAATTCCGTGCCCTACCAGGTGTCTCTGAACGTCGGCTACCACATCTGCGGTGGCTCACTCATCAGTAACCAGTGGGTTGTGTCTGCTGCTCACTGCTACCAGTCGTAAGTAACCAATATAAACATCCCTGTTCTCTGACATCCACTCTTCCCCCAGCCCTGCCAAAGCACAATCAGGGTAAACTACAGTCTCAGACTTGAGGGGTGTGCTTTGAGATCCTAAAGCCTCATTTTTCCCCCAAGACATTGTTGGATGTATTGAGGGACTACTGCATGGGAAGGTACCCTTAGAGTTCCCTGATGTCCTTCCAAATGATGGTGCTAAACACATGGGAGAGGAAGCAGTGAGTGATGAAGTGTGCCTAGAACTAGCTTAAGAGCATTAATGAGTGAATAGTCCTAGTCATTATAGCTCAACCAGGAAAAAATGGCATATGGAGGTAATAGCATACATGCAATTTATAGTCAAGAATAAGGATAAGCACAACTCATTCTGCTCCCTTAATAGTCCGTCAGATCCCAGATTCCTGCCACATCTCCCTACGGTAATTGGTCATTCCAACCAGAGGAGAAATGGCAGGTGCTGATTAATCACCACCCATTCCAATCTATCTCCCACTGTTTGCTTGGGGTCCTTTGGTTCCATTCCTAAACCTAACTATTCTAACAGGATGGTGGGCTGAGAGTCTGTGCTTGTAGTGACACCTACCTAATGAATACTCCAGCCCGTTTACATCTGGTAGGACTACCTTAAGGGCACAATTACCTGTGAGTGTGAATGCTGGAAGGTGATGGTGTCTGCGTTGTGCTCATGACTGGGGTGTCTTGGGAAGGGGACAAAGCTCAAGTTGGATACTGAGGCAACTTGTAATCCTTTCATCCAGCCGATTCCAGGTGCGTCTGGGAGAACACAACATTGCAGTCACTGAGGGCAATGAGCAATTCATTAATTCAGCCAAGGTCATCCGCCACCCCAGCTACAATTCAAGGACCTACGATAATGACATCCTGCTGATTAAACTGAGCTCCCCGGCCTCCATCAACTCTAAAGTGTCTGCGATCTCTCTGCCAGCATCTTTCCCAGCTGCTGGTACCCAGTGCCTCATCTCTGGCTGGGGAAACACCCTCAGCAGTGGCTGTAAGTGTCTCCTGGAACAGAAGCACCAAGTCTGAGAACCCTAGAGGTGAAAGGCATGTTCAGGTTCAATTACTCCAAACTGTCACTCAGGGCAAGGTTCACAGAGAACAGTTTGGGGATAAATGCAGACTTAGAATACATTAATTACAATGAGGATGGTTCCTCTGCTGGAAAGCGTAACACAAATGAGCTATGATAAAGATGCCAAGTGTGATTAGTGATTTGCAGAGAACTAGAAACTAAGGAGGTCAACAGAACAGAGGCTCAGCGATTTGGTACTTCCTGAAGGACAGACCTGCTTGAGAAATAGTCTCCGCATTTGAGTTCTGAGGTCACTGAAGCTAGTGTCGGAGAGAGAATCACTTGGGAATTAAAACTGATTGGAAGACCTTCCAGATAAAAGTTGTGCTTCCAAAATAGCAGCTACTGGCAATCTTAGAGAAAGTGTGGGAGTACTGGGAGGGAGAGGAGAGATACTGGGAAAGAAGTTTCCAGGAATCGTCTGGGTAATCTTCTTCCATTTTCACTCTTGCACCCAACAGCCAACTACCCTAACCTCCTGCAGTGTCTGAATGCTCCCATCCTCTCCGATAGTTCTTGCCGCAGTTCCTACCCAAACCAGATCACCAGCAACATGTTCTGTGCAGGCTTCCTAGAGGGTGGAAAGGACTCCTGCCAGGTTAGTTTCTTGGCACTCCTTCGTCCAGCTCACCTTCATGCATCTCTGCCTTATTTCCCCTTTCCTGAAACACAGAAGATGGAAAAGCTGTGTCTGAGACTGATTATGAGGGGTGAGGGATAGATTTGGGATAAATGATGGATTTCCTTTTTGCCATAGTAATGGTTAGGGTTAAGGGCAAAAAGGTACACAGACAATGGTGTGCAAACAGCATTGAGGCACCCTTCCCAGGAGTCATAGTGTGGAAGGAAGCTCTTTGACAGGAACAGGGCTAGCTGGGCAGAGTTATACTCTCCAATCCCCACCTCTTCTGGATCCCACAGGTCTGCAACTAAGGAAAGAGGGATGTGGTATGGAGCCTGAGGGGTGGGTTTCCATTGGAAGAGAAGGTACTGTCTGAAGGATCAATAGCCTGGGAAGATGGCTCCAAGATAATAGAAGAACATCTTGGAGGCTTTCTCCCATCTGGGCATAGTTGAGCGTCCTAACTGTCTCTTCCTTCCTGCTCAGGGTGACTCTGGTGGCCCTGTGGCTTGCAGTGGAGTGCTCCAGGGCATTGTCTCCTGGGGCTATGGCTGTGCTCAGAGAAACAAGCCTGGTGTCTACACCAAGGTCTACAACTACGTGAACTGGATTAGGCAGACCATCGCTGCCAACTAAACATCTTGATCTCTTCATGACCCATCCCCTGTTAGTCAACTTTACCTTCCTCCTATGTCTGAAACCTGTAGCTAAATAAAAACATTTTGTCCTGGACCAATTATGTCCAACATCTTTCCTTACTTCATATTTATGAACTTTCTCTTGAAACTGTGTGCTAAGTAAGTGGATTGACGTGGAATTGAGCTGTTATATGAAGATAGAATTTGAAAGGTTATTCAGTTATTCATTCAACCTAATCAAAATAAATATACTGGTCACCTCCTCTATGCCAGACTCTGTGTGGGACATTGAGACTATCAAGATGAATAAGGTTAGGGTAACTGTTCCCATCACATTTTTGAACAGATAATGACATTAAAAACAGGAAGTTAAAATCAACTGCCAAAAGTCATTCAACTAGTTCATGGTAAATCTGAGATGATGCCCCAGCCATCCCTATTCCCAAGGCATTGCTAGTACTGCAACATCGTGCTCTCTCTTTTTTCTCTAATCCATCTGAAAGTCTGTGAGACTAGATAAGGGAAACCTCTAGATGGAGAAAGTTTCAAAAATCACTGATTTCCTAGATTTTCCCGGTTTTCACCTACCTGTGTGTTGTAGTTCTCCAAGACCTTTCTTGTTTCTAGCTGGGATTTTATTGCTGTAATAGGCATGATGTCTATAGACAAACTGGCCCCTCTTCCACCAACAGTACCCCCAAATCCCCACCCAAATTATGTATCTTTTGACCTATAAGTCCCAAAAGAATGCATATGCACGTAAGTTTGCAGAAAACAGATTTATGACTCTGAGTTCATAAAATCTTGACTACAGAGGTGTTTTTTGATCTCTTCAGCCCTATCTGGAGAGGCAGCACAGACACCCTGCTTAAGTTGCTCAATACCACTCCCCCCAACTCTAAGTTGTTCTATGGATCATCCAGAGGATGGTTTGGAGTACATGTCCCAACACATGAGTACTGTGCATACATGGTATGGATCAAGGGAAAAGACAGATGGGCTCTGAGCATGGAAACATTGGAGAAGCTTAATGAAGTTTGTAGGGGAAAATATCTGCAGTGATATGGTGAAGGAGAATATTGTCTTGGGCAATTCAGGCTGCTATATCAAACTACCATTGCCTGCGTGGTTTATACAACAAACTTTAATTTCTTACAGTTCTGGTGATTAGAAAGTCTTGGTATTAGAGAGAAATTATGAATTATAAGAAATTAGTTTATAAAAAGAGGGAGAATTTATACAGTGGGAAAAGGACTTATGCATCACTTGTATTTGATGTGTTTCATCCATTAACTGATGCAGAGTTCTGTTGAGCAGTGCTCTTTTTGTCATTTTTTGCTGGAAATCCATATTAAACCAAGGTTGTGAGAAGGTCTTAACTACTTGGGGTCTGCTTCTGCAAATCCCATACTCCCTTTTGTACTCGTGTTTATGATTAACCCAGCAAAAATGTTTGCCATGGTTGAGAAATGGAGGCCCCTCCAGACGAACCTCTGGGTGTCTCCTATCATACTCCACCTGTGTCCCAGGGGCTTTGGACTAGAGATAAGATTGGTTGGTTTGAAGGTTAAAAATGGGACTGTTCCCTCATTCTTCTGCACCACTCCATATGTATTTGGAGAACCACCAGGAAGATCATTGTCTTGTTCACATTCCTAAAAATTGCTGTTAAATCTTTTTTGTTTTTCCTCCAATATTGAAGTAAGATTCAGTGATAGGGACTAAATTTCCAGCTTCTGTGATCTCCTGTGTAGGTCAAAAACTCAGTAACAAATGAGTGGGTCTCTTTTCTCCCTCTGAAATAACATGGAGAATGGAAAATGAATGTCTGAGAGGAATCAAAAACGCATGCAACCAGCAACATCAAACTCCAGTCTCACCCCCCACCCCAGGTCTGATGATCACATGAGACCTTGCCATGTAACTAGGGTGGCCATGTAACTGATTGACCAAACGCGGACATTTTTGAGAGTGAAAAATGACACAATTAACAATTTTAGCAGGTCATCATGCATAAGCTATAACTGTCCCTAGCAAATCAAGACCTGGAGTTTACCCATATGCAACAATATGCATATGTATGTTCTCTAGGTCACTGTTGCTGGTCCTTGCCCCTCACAGCTTTCTCTACCCTGGATTCCTGGCTTTAGATGTGAATGAGAACCAAGAGATGTGTCAGCTTTGGACCCTCTTGTTATAATATGAAAGTTAAAGTTGCAGAAACCACATTCAGTTGAGGCCTTCTAGAGTTGGAAAAATGTCTGTTCATTGGCTGGAAAGTCTCCATGTGGGCTAGTCAGGTATTCTACCCAAGTCACATCCTTCCTTGTGCTGTTAGGGTCTTGAGAGAACCAAAAGTATTCCCCGTATTCGTCTGGGACAGACAGCTTAGGAATATTCCTTTATATCAAAAATCTTGTTTTGTCCCCAGACTACTAGCAAGTTTTATCACAGATCTCAGATTCAGGGCACCCTCTCTTCTTCTTTCCCTGCTCCCCTCCCATCCTCTGATCCCTGTTCCTTCCATCCATCCTTCATACAAGCAGTTCCTAAAACTATTCCACTCCCTGAATCCTTTCTATCTAATAGGCAGATATGGGAGAAAATTGCCTTAGTCTTTCTCTCATCGCATGCCAGTTTCATGATCCCTTTTCACACCCAATAGAGGCTGCATATTGTTAATAGAATAAAATGTGAACACTCTAGTATGTCCTTTGAGGTAAGTCCTCCCGTGAAAACGATCGTGTTCATATACAAAGTGACCTCAACTATATGGACAGGAGTCACTGGGATGTCAAGGGAAGCACTATATCCAGAGTCAGGAAAACTGGGTTTCAATGCTGGCTCCATTCTTATTGCCTCTATGACATTATACAACCTTCAGTTTTCCAATACATAACTTCTGAAAATGTAGAGCTTGATTACACCTCTCATTCTATATACTGACTGTCCAATATACTCATCCATTTTGATTTGATTTGTTTATTGTGGAAGTTGTTATAGCTTTACTAAACCAATCAGTGGCGCTTATGCTGATTTCTCTACCATTCACAAGTGGTCGTATTTGTGTTTTCCTACTGGGTGACCCCTCAAGGTAAGTCTGTGAAATTTGTTCTACCACTTAAGACATTTTAGAGTAGATTAATTCATTCAGTCAAAGGTGCTTGAGAGGGGCTGGCCCCGTGGCTGAGTGGTTAAGTTCACGCACTCTGCTGCAGGCGGCCCCGTGTTTCGTTGGTTCGAATACTGGGCATGGACATGGCACTGCTCATCAAACCACGCTTAGGCGGTGTCCCACATGCCACAACTAGAAGGACCCACAACGAAGAAATTCAACTATGTACTGGGGGTTTTGGGGAGAAAAAGGAAAAAAATAAAATCTTTTAAAAAAAATGCTGGAGAATAGCATGTGAAGTAGAGCCTCAATAATGAAAATATATTATATATATGTATGTGAGTGTGTATATGTGGGCAAGTATTTACAAAGAAATTATCTGAATAAATGTCTTACATTACATTATTGTATTTAGAGTTGTTATTTTCACTGAGTAGAATTTGAGATAAAGTTTGTCTTCTGTATTATTGAATTGATACTGTATTGTGCTTCTGTAAGTTTCATACATGAATGTGTATTATATTTCCTTTTTTTTTTTTTTTTGGCCTAAACAACAGAAATTTATTTCACAGTTTTGGAACCCAGAAGTCCAGGATCAAGGTGTCAGCAGGGTTGGTTTCTCATGAGGCCTCTCTCCTTGGCTTGCAGATGACCTTCTCATTGTCTCCTTGCATGGCCTCCTCTCTGTGTGCACTCTCCTTAGTGTCTCTTCCTCTTTTTATAAGGACACGAGTCCTATTGGATTAGGGCTCCACCCTTATGACCACATTTAACTTTTTTTTTTATTGCAGTAACATTGGATTATAACATTATATAGCTTTCAGATATACATCATAATATATTTCAAATTCTGTGTAGATTACGTCGTGTTCACCACCCAAAAACTAATTATAGTCCATCACCACACATGTGAGCCTAATCACCCTTTTTGCCCTCTCCTCTTCCCCCTTCCCCTATGGTAACCACCAATCCAATCTCTGTTGCTAAGTGTTTGTTTCTTGTCGTTTTTATCTTCTACTTATGAGTGAGATCACATGGTATTTGACTTTCTCCATCTGACTTATTTCACTTAGCATAATACCCTCAAGGTCCACTGGTGTTGCCACAAATGGCCGGATTTCATCATTTCTTATGGCTGAATAGTATTCTATTATGTATATGTACCACATCTTCTTTATCCATTTGTACCTGATGGGCAGATATGTTGCTTCCAGGTCTTGGCTATTGTGAATAATGCTGCAATGAAAACATAAGGATGAATGTGTCTTTACGCATTTATGTTTTCAAGTTCTTTGGATAAATACCCAGCCATGGAATAGCTGGATCACATGGGAGATCTATTCCTAACTGTCTGAGGATACTCTATACTGTTTTCCATAGTGGCTGCACCAGATTGCACTCCCACCAGCAGTGTACGAGGGTTCCATTCTCTCCACATACTCTCCAACACTTATTGTTTCCTGTCTTGTTAATCATAGCCATTCTGATCGGAGTGAGGTAACAACTCATTGTAGTTTTGATTTGCGTTTCCCTGATAGTTAATGATGTTGAACATCTTTTCATATGCCTTTTGGCCATCCATATGTCTTCTTTGGAGAAATCTCTGTTCAGATCTTTTGCCTATTTTTTAATTGGGTTGTTGGTTTTTTTGATCTTGAGATGTATGAGTTCTTTGTATATTTTGGATATTAACCCCTTATCTGCTATATGGTTTGCAAATATCTTCTCCCAATTGTTAGGTTGTCTTTTCATTTTGTTGATGGTTTCTTTTCTGTGCAGAAGCCTTTTGGTCTGATGTAGTCCCATTTGTTCATTTTTTCTTTTGTTTCCGTTTCCCGGTCAGACATGGTACTTGAAAATATGCTGCTAAGATCAATGTCAAAGAGCGTACTGCCTATGTTTTCTTCTGGAAGTTTCATGGTTTCAGGTCTTACATTCAAGTCTTTAATCCATTTTGAGCTGATTTTTGTGCATGGTGTAAGAGAATGGTCTACTTTCACTCTTTTGCATGTGGCTGTCCAGTTTTCCCAACACCATTTATTGAAGAGACTCTCCTGTCTCCCTTGTATGCTCTTGGCTCCCTTGTCAAATATTACCTGTCCATAAATGTGTGGGTTTATTTCTGAGCTCTCGATTCTCTTTCATTTATCTGTGTGTCTTTTTTTGTGCCAGTACCATGCTATTTTGGTTACTATGACCTTGTAGTATATTTTGAACTCAGGGAGTGTGATACCTCCAGCGTTGCTCTTTTTTCTCAGGAATCCTTTGGCTATTCAGGGACTTTTGTTGTTCCATATAAATTTTAGGATTCTTTGTTCTATTTCTGTGAAAATTGTTGTTGAAACTTTGATAGGGATTGCCATGAATCTATAGATTGCTTTAGGAAGTATGGACATTTTAACAATGTTAATTCTTCCAATCCAAGAGCATGGAATATCTTTCCATTTCTTTTTGTCTTCTTCAATTTCTTTCAACAATGTTTTATAGTTTTTGGTGTAAAGAACTTTCACTTCTTTGGTTAAGTTTATTCCTAGGTATTTTATTCTTTTTGTTGCAATTGTAAATGGGATTGTATGCTTAATTTCTCTTTCTGCTACTTTGTTGTTAGTGTACAGAAACACAACTTATTTTTCTATGTTGATTTTGTATCCTGCGACTTGACTGTATTCATTTATTATTTCTAAAAGTATTTTTAGTGGATTATTTAGGGTTTTCTATGTATAAAATCGTGTCATCTTCAAAGAGTGACAGTTTCACTTCTTTTCCATATCAATCCCTTTTATTTCTTTTTCTTGCCTGATTGCTCTGGCTAGGACTTCCAATACTATATTAAATAAGAGTAGTGACAGTGGGCATCCTTGTCTGGTTCCTGTTCCTAGAGGGATAGCTTTCAGGTTTTCTCCATTGAGAATGATATTTGTTGTGGGTTTGTCATATATGACCTTTATTATGTGGAGGTATTTTCCTTCCACACACATTTTATTTTGAGTTTTTATCGTAAATGGATGCTGTATCTTGTCAAGTGCTTTCTCTGCATCTATTGAGATGATCATGTGATTTTTATTTTTCATTTTGTTAACGTGGTGTATCACGTTTCCGGATTTTTGGATGTTGAACCATCCCTGCATCCCTGGAGTGAAACCCACTTGATCATGATGTATGATCTTTTTAACATATTGTTGTATTCAATTTGCTAGTATTTTGTGGAGAATTTTTGCATTGGTTTTCATCAGTGATATTGGCCTGTAATTTTCTTTTTTATGTTGTCCTGTATAGTTTTGGTATCAGGATAATGTTGGCTTCATAGAATAAGTTAGGAAGCCTCCCCTCTTCAATTTTTTGGAAAGGTTTGAGAAGGATAGGTACCAATTCTTCTTTGATTGTTTGGTAGAATTCACCAGGGAAGCCATCTGGTCCTGGACTTTTATTTTTTGGGAGGTTTTTGATTGCTGTTTTGATTCCTTACTGGTGAGTGGTCTATTCAAACTCTCTACTTCTTCTTGGTCCAGTTTTTGAAGACTGTAGGTTTCTAGGGATTTATCCATTTCTTATAGATTATCCAGTTTGTTGGTGTATAGCTTTTCATAATATTCTCTTATTTTCTTTTGTATTTCTGTGGTGTCCATTGTAATTTCTCCTCTTTCATTTCTGATTTTATTTATTTGAAACTTCTCTCTTTTTTCTTGGTGAGTCTAGCTAAGTGTTTGTCAATTTTGTTTATCTTTTCAAAGAACCAGTTCTTGGTTTCATTAATTTTTTCTATTGTTTTTTTAGTCTCTATTTCATGTATTTCTACTATGATTTTTATTATTTCTTTCCTTCTGTTGATTTGGGGCTTTGTTGGTTCTTGCTTTTCCAGTACCTTTAGATGCACTATTAGATTGTTTATTTGGGATTTTTCTTCTTTGTTGAGGTAGACCTGAATTGCTATAAACCCTCTTAGAACCACTTTTGCTGTACCTCATAGATTTTGGCATGCCATATTTTCATTTTCATTTGTTTCTAGGAATTTTTTCATTTCTCCTTTGATTTCTTCGTTGACCTAATTGTTGTACAGTAGCATTTTGTTTAATATCCACATTTTTGTGGGTTTTCTGATTTTCTTCCTGTAGTTGGTTTCTAGTTTCATACCTTTGTGGTCAGAAAAGATGCATGGTATTATTTCGATCTCCTTCAATTTATTGAGACTTGTTTTGTGGCCTATTATGTGATCAATCCTGGAGAATGTTCCATGTGCATTTGAAAAGAATGTGTATTCTCTGGTTTTTGGATGGAATGTTCTATATATATTTACTAAGTCTATCTGGTCAAATGTGCCATTTAAGGCCAGTGTTTCCTTATTGATTTTCTGTTTGGATGATCTATCCATTTGTGTAAGTGGAGTGTTACAGTCCCCTATGAGTATCGTGTTACTATTTCTCCTTTTATGTCTGTTAATAATTGCTTTATATATTTAGGTGCTCCTATGTTGGGTGCATAGATATTTACAAGAGTTATATCTTCTTGTTGGATTGTTCTTTTTGCCATTATGTGGTGCCTTTCTTTGTCTCTTGTTACAGTTGTTGTTTTAAAGTCTATTTTGTCTGATATAAGTATTGCTACCCCTCCTTCTTTTCTTTGCAATTTGTATGGAATATCTTTTTTCATCCTTTCACTTTCAGTTTGTGAGTGTCTTTAGGTCTGAAGTGTGTCTCTTGTATGCAGAATATATACGGGTCTTGTTTTTTATCCAGTTGGCCACCCTATGCCTTTTGATTGGAGCATTTAGTGCATTGACATTTAAAGTAGCTATTGATAAATATGTATTTATTGCCATTTTGTTGTTTTCTTTCTCTGAGTGTTTTAGTAGTTCTTCTCTGTTCCTTTCTTTTTATCTTGCTCTCTTCCCTTGTGGTTTGACGGCTTTCTTTAGTAATATGTTTGATTTCTTTTGTCTTACTTATTTGCTTACTTATTATATGTTTCTGATTTATGATTACCATGAGGATGCTATATAATATTCTATGTATATAGCAGTCTATATTAAGTTGATAGACTCTTTAGCTTAACCTCTTTCTAAAAACTCCACCTTTTCACTCCCCTCCTCCCAAATTTTATGTTTTTGAAATCATATCTAATCTTTTGTTTTGCGTGTGTCTATCCATTACCCTCATAATTATTTCAATTATTTCAGGCACTTTTAGTACTTTTGTCTTTTAGCCTTCATATTATCTTCACAGTTGGTTGATCTTCTACCTTTACTATATTTTTACCTTTACCAGTGATTTTATTGCCTGGTTTTTTCGGGGGGCGGGGGTTTGGTAACTTTTTTGTCCCTATTTGTGGTCTTCACTTTCCCACTTAAATAAGTCCCTTTAGCATTTCTTGTAGAACTGGTTTCTTGGTGACAAATTCTTCCAATTTTTGCTTGTCTGGGAAGCTCTTTATCTCTCCTTCCATTCTGAGTGACAACCTTGATGGATAGAGTATTCTTGGCTGTAGGTTTTTTTCCTTTTAGCACTTTAAATATGTCATGCCAGTCTCTTCTTGCCTGTAGAGTTTTGGCTGAGAAGTTCACTGATAGCCTTATGGGTTTTCCTTTGTATGTCACTTGTTGCCTTTCTCTTGCCTCTTTTAGGATTCTCTCTTTATCTTTCATTTTGGACATTTTAATTATAATGTGCCTTGATGTGGGCCTCTTTCAGCTTATCTTGTTTGGAGCTCTCTGTGCTTCCTGTACTTGGATGACTGTTTCCTTCCTTAGGTTAGGAAAATTTTCAGCTATTATTTCTTCAAATAGATTTTCTGTCCCTTTGTCT
This sequence comes from Equus przewalskii, assembly GCF_037783145.1. Classification (NCBI taxonomy): domain Eukaryota; kingdom Metazoa; phylum Chordata; class Mammalia; order Perissodactyla; family Equidae; genus Equus; species Equus przewalskii. The sequence continues at coordinate 94,715,486 of NC_091834.1, read as the reverse complement.
CTCTCTTCTCCTTCTGGGACACCTATAATACAAATGTTAGTGTACTTGATATTGTCCCAGATTTCTCTTAGACTGTTCTTATTCTGTCTAATTCTTTTTTCTGTTCAGCTTGGGTGATTTACTCTAATCTTTCATCTAGCTGGCTGATCCATTCTTCTGTATCATTCACTCTGCTATTGAGTCCCTCTAGTGGATTTTTCATTTCCAGTATTGCATTCTTCATTTCTGCTTGGTTCTTTTTTTCTATTTTCAAGTTCTTTGTTGATGAGTTTACTATGTTCATCTAGCCTTCTCCCAATATCAATGAGCATCATTATGAGTTTTTGCTTGAACTCTTTGTCAAGTAGGTTGCTTGTTTCTGTTTCATTTAGTCCTTTTTCTAGAGTTTTGTCCTGTTCCCTTGTTTGGAATGTATTCCTTTGTCTCCTCATTATACCTCTTTCTCTGTGCTTATCTCTATGTATTAGGTGAGTCGGTTACATCTCCTGATCTTGGAGAAGTGGCCTTGTGTAAGAGATGCCTTTTGAGGCCCAGCAGTGGGCTTTCCTCTCATCATCAGTCCAAACGACCCAGGAGTGACCCCTTTTTGGGCTACTTGTGTCCTTCTGCTGCGGCAGGGTTGCTCTTAATTAGGTACCCAGGGAGCCTAGTCTTTCCTTCCCTGGCCAGCTATTTGTAAATCTGATTTGGGGAACCTCAGCACCATTGGCTGCAAGGTCTAACAGCACACTCCTGTTGCAGTTTTCCTATTAATTGGGTTGGTACCCAGTGTAGCTGGTTGCTAGGCTCAGGAGCTTACCGTTGCTATAGGCCTGAGGTCTACAAGTCTATTGTCAGTTCTCTTAGGAATACAGCTGAGTGGGTCTGGCCCTAGGCATGGGAGCACTCAATTGTTTCAGGCTTTGGAAGGTGGGGCTGATCCCTTTTATGGCTATTTGTGAAGTACAGGTCTTCTGCCACTGATAAGCCTCACAACCCACAGGATCACATACACCGTGAACACAGTCCTGGTCCATGCACACTTCCCAACCTCCTGGAGCATACCCAATGCCCAACTGCATAGGCCCCCACCTCTTCATCAATGTCCCCCACAGTTGCCCTGGTCCTCACACAGGCTTTGCCCCACAGAGGTGGACACACTTCCCTGCCTGTAGAGGATCAAGGCACCCAGTCAATGCAGGCCAACAAGTAGCCTGAGGGCTTGCTGTTGGGCAGGGCCGGTCCCTAGAGCAGGCTGCCTGCTCAACTGAACTAGATTAAATCTGCACTCTAGTGGGTGTGGCAGACCCCTGGACTAACAGGCCAGGGGAAGAACTTCAATGGCATCTGCCTGTGTCAGCACACCTGGACTAGGTGACAATAATGGCCACCAGCAATGTCTCAGTCTCTGGAGAGGTCTCTCCTCTCACCAAGATGCAACCAGAGCCTAGCAGGTGAGTTTCTTCTCACCAAAGGACTGTCAGCTTTCTTTCTGGTGATTTTAGGTTGCTGAGATGGGTGAGTTTGTGCATGGGCCCTTTAAGATGCAGGTCTTTTCGGCTTTCGTCTGATAGCTTTTCTGGGAGTATTCCTCTCTGCAGTTAATAGCCAGCAAAGCCAGATAGTAAGACCCTTGTCTCAGTTGTGCTGATTCTGAAGGATGCTTATAGCAGTATTGGGACCCTCCTCAGGACCTCTCTCCTCCAGTGAGGGCTGCGTACCTTAGGGTGGCTCCCAGCTGGCTGGCTGAGAAACTCCGCTGATGCTGAAGGTGGCTTTTGTTCTCTCCAAAAGGAATTTCTGCCTTTTTTGCCTTAGTGAGGACTGTCCTTTTTTGTGAGGGGTTCTTTTTATCCAGTTTTCAGTTTCATATCCAGGGTAATTTGTCCAAAAATAGTTGTAACCTGGCTGTGTTCATGGGAGGAGATGAGTTCAGAGTCTGCCTACGCCACCATCTTGACAAGATCTCCGTATTATATTTCAAACAGCATGTTTAAAACTGTTTTCATTTGGGAAAAGAAGAAAACAGAGGTCTAGACTAGCAGAACACCCCCAGTGTTCTGACCTGAAGTGCTATGTTGCATATTTTCAAATCTACCTTCTTACCAGAAGTTTTGGGACAAAGCATGATCTTCAACTATATTCTCCCCATCCTTCTCATCTCCTAGGGGCTTTACCCATGAGTGGTGACAATGATGATGACAAAACTGTAGGGGACTATATTTGTGACATCAATGTCCTTCTCTATCAGCTATCCCTGTATGTTGGATCTCACATGAATGGCGGCACCCTCATCAGCAGCCAGTGGGTGCAGTCAGTTGCTCACTGCTACAGACCATAAATGTGGGCACCTGGAGCCCCCGTGGGTGGCAGTTGACACCACCTGCAGGTTGATTTCTTGGCTTTCACTCATCATGTTAGGAGGACAGGCCCTGGCAGAGAGGTTCACGGGCTAATAAGGAAAACTTGCTTTGTAACCATCTTCTTGAGCATCCTCTCATCTCTCAATAAAATGTCTCCTTCTTCTCTATGGTTAAAGCCTTCTTCATGATCTGAATTCCAGCATCTTAGTCTTCACTAAACCGTGACTTTCTAATTAACTTTCTTTTCTTTTCTTTTCTTTTTTAAATTTTACTTTATTGTAGTAATAAAACAACATGAGATTTATCCTATTAGCAAATTTTTAAATGTACAATACAGTGTTGTTCACTATAGGTACAATGTTGTGCAGTGGACCTGTAGAACTTATTCATCTTACTTACCTGAAACTTTAGGCCCACTAATGTGCAACTTTCCACTATAATTAACTTTAGATGCCCTGTCTCCAGGGACTCCTGACCTCCTGGGTGTCCACATCATTTTCTTCTCTCTTGACACATTTTGAACAGCCTGTAGTCAACTTCTAGCTAATGTTAGAGAGCCTCAAAAGCGAGAGTGCTCTGCTCATTGCCTCTGTTTCCACATAAGATACAATCTGCTATCAGATAAAGATTTCTGCAACTCCATATATGAAGCCAGTTTTCTCTTGGGTTGTTTCATTTGCTTGTAAGCTCCTGCTGGGGTACCACACGGTGGGACTATGAGTGTGAAAGCAAGACCCAGCTGATTAGCAAAAGGACTGTGTCTTCTTCTCTCCCTTTGCAGATGCTTCCAACTGAGACTGGGTGAACATAAGCTCACAGTCTTGGAAGAGACCACACAGATCATCAGTATGGTCAAGATCATCAAACAACCCAATTATAAGAGCATAACCACAGGGCATGACATCACGCTAATCAAGCTGGTCAAGCCAGCCATCTTCAGCAAGAGTGTGAACACCATCTCCCTGTCAGCTCCTGCACCAAGATGGGGACTCAGTGCCTGATCTCTGGCTAGAGCAGTACACACCCTTCTGCTAGTGAGTGAGCCTCAGGGTGACTCACTGAGAGAAGAGTCACTACAGTCAGGCTAAGGTCAAGAGGAGGTCAAGGGCTGTGGAGACACACTGCCTAGGTTTGTATGGCTCAGTTTTCTTGTGGGAATTTGTTTGAACTAGCATATGTAAGTTTCCTCCTCTGCAAAATGGAGATAATAATAATACCTCACTTACTGGTTGAGTATAAGGATTAAAAGAGATAATACATGTAATGAGCTTAGAACCGTAAAAGGCACATAGTAAGTGGTCAAAAAAAGATAGTACTAGTTTTTTTTTTAATTGTTATTATTGTTATTAGAAAGGCTTTGTTGCCCTTTGCAGAAGCTTACTCTGTAAGGAGTTTGGAAAAAGGGTATTGGAAAAGTCCATATCCATGCATAGGTGGGTGTTATTCAATATCTGTAGATAGCAAATATCACCATGCCCTTGTGCAGGAATGAGCTCTCCCACAGAAAAGGAAGAAAGCAATGGGTCTAAGCTCCCTAACTCTCTGCAATGCCTGAAGGCCCCCATACTCTCTAACACCACCTGCCGCAAAGCCTACCCAGGCCTGATCAACAACAGCATGATGTGCCTGGGCTTTCTTGAGGGTGGGAAGGATGCCTGCCAGGTGGGTTTCCCTCCATCCCTGCCCTGGACTCTGCATCTGCTAAAGAGGTGGAGGCACTACTTCTGACATTCTCTTCTTCTCATTTTAGGGGGACTCGGGGGGGGCCTGTGGCCTGCAATGGAATCCTTCAGGGCATTGTCTCCTGGGGTGCAGGCTGTGCCCTCAAAGGCAAACCTGGAGTCTACACCAAAGTCTGCAACTACATCCAGTGGATTCAGAACACCATGGCAGCCAACTGAGGAGTTTCCACCCTCCCTGGGCTCAGATCCAGGGTATGGAACCCTCTTTAACCTTGTCTCACCTAGGGAGGGCTCATATCTCTCACATAGACCTGTCAGTAAAATACATTCACTAAAATAGTTGCCATCCTTCCAAACTGGTCAAGGTTTCAAAGGAAATGTTTCTGGTAGTGTTTCCCCAAGGGAGTTCCCCAAATCACCTAAATCAGAGTCACTCTAAGGACCTTTTCAAAACTTCAGCTTCTTGGTCCCTCCCAATAATCAGAATTCCTTTGCATTTCTAACCACCACCTCCTCATGATGCTTATGGGCCACAAGATTGGCAACTCTTGGCCCAGAGACAACCTTTGCTTCCTCTGAGATCCCAGTTTCAATTCAGGTTGCTGCCACTCACCAATTAGCAAGGCCAAATCAGGCCACACTTGCACACTACCTGAGTTTCTTGCAGCCCAACCAACTGGCGACTGCTGACACAGTTTGCTTCGTAGAGTCTCAAATACAAAAGTGTACTTATCTGTATGAACAATTACACTTTTTGAGTGATAAAGACTAAGATGAAGGAAAGTTTACCATAACATCAAAACCTCCTCTCAAAACTGTGAAAGGACTTTATAGATCTCTCCTCTGATACAGCAGAGAGAAGCCTTTTGCTGCTCCCCAGATGGGTTGCCATCTGTTGTTAGAAAGTTCTTTGTTACACTGAGCCATGACATGCTCTTTTATAATGTTCACTCCTTAGTCCTAATCCTTGTGGATCATCTGTATCTTTGTGACACAATTCTGTATTTTCTAACATGTCAATATGTCAGATATTTGACAACAATGGCCATGTCCCCTTGGGGACCTCTTCTCCAGGTCACCATCTCTTTAGCCATCCCTGAGGGTCAGGTAATCCATTCCTCTCACCAGGCAGATTATCCTCCATGGACAGAATTTATTTTGCCTATGTCTATTTAAATCAAGGGAACTGGAGAAGAAAATCACCACAGGCCTGAGAAATGGGCAATAGGAAGCAGTGAGAGTAGGCAGCTGTGGTGACTGGGAGTCGAGGTCTGAAGACTGGGGGAGGCCCAGGGAGTTAGCTGTAAGCATCTGATGGATGGAAGAGGCAGTAATTCAGGCTTAGGGGTTGACAGTTTTGTTCCAGAGACTGGTAAGCGTAAGACTGAACAATGTTTCTAAGTAAATGGGGAACCAAGTGAGTATTAAGACAAAAACTTGGGGACAGGAGAACACCCTTTTACTGGATACAGTGAGTCAATGAGGATAGACCACAAGGAACGTGGCAACAGCTGAGATGCTTGAGCCCAGAGGAGACAAGATCCCAGAAGGATGATTGACCATGTGATTTGATCCTGTGTCATTGGCCTTGGTCTCTTTGAATTCCATCTCTCTAGGAATGGCATTATATCTGAATTATGAGTCAGATGATTCTGATATTAGCACTTAAGAAACTAAGAGAATTGGAGAGCTACTAAGACAAGCCAGGCATATTTTTACATTCAATGTGATCTCTTTGGTGCCTTGATTCAGTCATCTGTGACAGTGATTCTTCTCAGCTCTGGGTCATTAGTGAATTGACTATTTGGCTTTCTGTGCTCTCAAATCAAAAACCTCATGGAGTTTCTGCTACATTTAATATGGGCTCTGAGATAGCACTTTGGAGATAATCATTCGCCAGCCTTGAGTCTACCTCAGAGAACCACATCAAGAGCATGTATGTCTTAGCTCCTTAATGCAAATATCTTGAGGAAACATTGTCAAGTACTTTGCTGAAAACAAGGCATGCTACTTCCCAGTCTTTCTCAGAATTCCTCACTCTAATAAGCTAACCCAAAAGAAGATGGGGTTAGCTTGACATGACTTGCTCTAAGTGAACACGTATTCTCTGCTAAGTTTGCTAAATGCTTGTGGCCTGAAGACTGTCCCTCAAAAGGAGCAGAGTAGGAAAGCGACAATGACTGTGGCTCTGAGGGTTACAGCCCTGTGATTGGTTTGCTCACCAACTTAAGTCCCACAGGATCTATATGTTGTCCCTAGAGTGAATTCAGGATGCTTCACAGTTTCTATTCCGATTTTCCAAAGCATAGTTTCCAAAATTATAATAGAAAAATATTTTAGAGCTGAATAATATCAATTTATTTCAACGTAGAAAATACATTCCATAGACTCAAGGTGGGCATATTGAAGGGATTAGATGATGGAGCTTGGAGACAATCATCAAAACACAAGTTTTCCCGACTTCCTTCTATGTGCTCAACATTGTATTGGGGAAAGAAATGTATCTGATAAAAGACTTTTTTATAGAAAATTTAATATGGGATGTGTTATAACTTCTTTCCTGGTTTCTTATCATTTTCAATTTACGATGCTCTATTTTGACTTTCAGCTTCACTGCAACCACCATCTCCATTCTGTTTCCTTTCCTAATTCCATTTTTTCCAATCCAATAGGATGTTTTATCTCCATAAATGTCTCACCAGCCCAGCATATTCAGGAGTTCCAAGTTTCCATACTAGTTCATGGGAGCATTTGCACATGTTGTTCTGATAGTCCATGTATACACACCTGTCTGTTTCTATGATAAAACTTAATTGCTCTTTTATTAGATATGCTTTCACATCTAATCTTGTGGGATGGAGATAGGATCTGGCTGCAAAGGGGAAGACAGTGCAATGAGAAGTGAATACTGACAGAGACATGAGTTGGTCATTTCGGCACTTTCACAAATCTCTGATATGCGGATCAAAGATTGTCTTAACTTCTATTTCCCCATTACTTTTGTGGGTATTCATTTTACACATGAACATATTAAAGTCCAAAGAAGAACATTAACAACAAAGAAGCTAGTGACGTAATGATGGCTAGAACTCTGGTCACCACATCTAAATTTTCTTTTCCAATATTTTGTCGCTTCTCATAGTTTGATACAGTTTTCTATTTCAGTCAGTATCTTCTTTTCCCTGAACTGTTCTCTGTCTCTCCAACATTCCAGCCTTAAATCTACAATACCTCTCTTCCTCCTTTTCCCCTAGACGTTATTTGAAGTAAAGGCAACAGTGAGATGTTTCTCCTAAGATTACTAATTTTATTTCAAGTCATACCTGATCATTGAAACTTAGCCACCATTCAGTTTCAGATCTGAACATGGGGCATTTAATGGTTTCTTCTTTATCTTCTAGAACAGAGTTAAGTGACTGTGGCCCAGGACAAATCTGGCCGGCAGCATCTTGTAGTGAAGGAAGTTTAATTGGAACACGGCTGCATTCATTCATCTCCGTATTGTCTATGGCAGCCTTCACGCAACAACAGAGTAGTTGTGGCAAAGGCTATATTACCGGAAAAGCCTAAAATATTTACTCTCTGGTTCTTTACAGAAAAACTTGGCTGACCCTTGCAAACAATTTTGTGAGAGAATCATATGTAGCTAAAGTAGAAATGCCCTCAAATTAATTACATACTTGAGGAGGGTTCTCAAGGAAACCAAAGTGTGGTTCCAGGGTTCATTTTACCAAAAATCATCATTCTCTTCACTAACCCTGATTTTCTATATGTAGCAAAGATTAGAAATTCAGCTTAGCATAGACTCTGAGGTTAGCATCAAGGCTATCACACAAGCATGTACTTTGCACCTTGTTCCTTTTTGTATTTTTCCTGCCCTGGTTGTTTTTTAGTAAGTTTCTTAGAACATCTTTTTTCAGGGAGAGGAATTCTTGCTTAAAAATTTCCCTACACACTGTTGTGGCAAAGAGCCAGCACGGCCTTGGTAACTAGTGGTGTGCTACCAAGAAAAGTGGCTGGAATAGCTAAGGAAAGAAACAGATTCCATTCAGGAAAAGAGCATAAAATCCTTTAGGGGCAAGATCCTTGCTCCTGCCAATACAAATGTCAATATATTTGCCAAGGCCAATCAACCCCCAGTTAGGCACAAATTTAAACAATCCTTCCAAGGCCACTAAGCCATGTGCATGGGAAAGAGATTTGACTAATACAGGTTAATTAAACACAGACACATGCCTCTGGGCCACCATGTGTTTGAAATCAGGAAAAGAAGTATAAGTACCAACCCACTCTGCTTGACAAAAGAAATATGAGTGTTCCCTATATATCACTATTTTTAGGGAGGAGGCTGAAGAAGGAACCCCTGCACACACATTGTGGCATATACAGAGTTGATTGTAAACGATAACTCATGAATGTTATTAAGAACAGAATTTTGGCACACATAAAGTACAGGAAAGAGTATTTATTGAGTCTAGGAACATTCCACCCAATTTTCTAGGGTCTTACTTCACAGAATGATTCACAGTACTTCAGAAATTAAAGGTATCTTATAAGTCCAAGCTCCCACAAGTCATGCAAGGATATCTTCTTCAGATTTTTTCACCTAATTTACATAAATGACAAACATGCCTACATATGTCCAAAGACACCTCATACTTATTCTCTATTCTCCTGGCCTCATCAATAGGGAGCATTCTCCTAGTCACTTTCACTTAGAATACTAATCGCTTCCACTTAGTACCCAGATCTGCTCTCCTCCATACCCCTTCCACTCACCACAACCACTACAGCTACCATCATCAAGCATCCTTGGTTTTCCCACTCTCATTTTGTCCAACAATCTGCCTAGTAACATGTTGGTATGTGCATCACTGGTAGTCTTAAACATGATTTTAGTAGTGCACCAGTGAATATTTTTATTTAAATAGCTATTTTATTAAATGGCATGTGTTCATTTTAATGTGCATTAGATAAAATTCACCAACACATGAAATATTAATGTCTTTCCCTAAGAAGCGACTCAGGAAAAGATGTCTGTTTAAAAATCAGAATGTAACTACATTACAGGCACTGTGCTAAGTGGTTTACATGCAACATGGGAATAACTGAAGACTGGAAACCATCACTTACATTTTCCCCACATGCCCATTACTGCTTTAGATGACTAAAGAATCATCACACTGCAGCCAGTGAGGTCCGTGTTCTTTTGTCTCAAGCTGTTGATTTGGAAATTGCAATTGATTCTAGATAACATCCCTTAGCTGGTAACCCTCTTCCCTTTCCTGGAAGAAAGGGCTGAAGTGATAAAGCCCAGGACACACAAGGAAGAGATCTCTAAGACATAGCAGCATATTAGCCAGTTGTTGTGAAAAGCTCTTCTCTACAGTGTTGTGATATTCATGTGGGCCAAGAACTCTGATGAAGTTCAGGGGAAGTTCCAGGGGTGATGTAGAATCATACAACTTCCAACAACTTATTGAACAACTTCCTGAACAAAGGAAGATAATTGAACAGCATGAGAAGACTTCCCCTTCCTCATTCTGGACCCCGTCGCTTCCCTTACTCCTTAGCATTTCCTGATGTTTAGGGATTAATGAATGGCAGCCCCCTGCCCTGTGTGCCATTCATTCAGTAGTTAACGAGTGCCTATATTTTCTTAGACCATAGGGCACTTTCCCATGGCTATAGCTTTACAAGCTACTTTGTCCATCTTTTCTCTTTGGATTAGTATTCTCAGCTGGGGATGCTGTTGAACACCAGAGGATATTTAGCAATATCTGGAGCAATTTTTTGTTGTCATAACCAGAAGGAAGGGCTAGTGTTACTTGTAACTAGAGGTCAGGGACACTGAAAAATATCCTATAGTGTGCAGGGTAGTTCCTCACAACAAGAATTATCTGGCCTAAATGTCAGTAGTGCTGGGGTTGAGAAACTCTGCCTTCTAGTTAATCATCTTCATTATGGCAAAATATCAAATGTAAAGGAAACAGAAAGGATCCTTTCATGTTTGGCTAATGCAGGAATAGCATCCTGGAAAGGCTTTCAAATGTATTCTGTGGGTTAGAATCTGGCTACATGTGACTAGAGGTTGGTTCTCACTGAGATTCACTTACTCTGGATATTTCTGCCACAACCCCATTAATTTTGACAATTCCTGCTTCGGGAACCCATTTCTTGGAATTTTGAGAATTCTCTTGGCTCCCCAGAATAGCTGTTAACTGGTAGAGTTCAGATCATTCTCCCTGATTGTGTTCATGTCACTGCAGTGGAGGACATGGACACTGAAATGAGGCTGCTTGATTTTCAATCTTGTACTAACCATATAATAGCTATAAAACTCTGAGCACAACAGATTATGTCTCTAAGGATCACTTTCTCCTATATATAAAATGGGAATAATCATAACAACACTTATAGAATTGTTGGTGAGGATTGAATGAGTCAATGCATGTAAATCCCATCCACAGTGCCAGACACATAGAAGCACTCCATAAATTTCAGTTGTGCTATCATTGGCCAGGAATTCTGTATTATCTTAGTCTCCAGATTCTGGTGAACTTTCTTGGGAAGTTTTGTGTAGTGGTTAAGAGCACAGACTCTGAAGCCAGGTTACCTCGGTTGGAATCCTGATTATACCTTGTACTTGATGCATGATTTTGGTCAAGTCCTCTATACTTTTGTGTGCCTCACTTTTCCCATCTGTAGAGTGGGGGTAATAATAGGTATGTTGTTGGGTTGTTATGAGAATTACTAAACTAATATAGGCAAAATATTGAGAATAACTCTAATATTCAATAAGTTCTAGATAAATGTAAGTTATCATCATTCTTCCACATTCCTGTTTAGCCTATGGTAGTTTCAAATCGGAACAATTTTTCTTGTTTCAAGGGAACAAGTTTTTCCTATTAATAATGAAAAGTTAGCATGGATATACAAGACTAGAAGACCACAAGAAAAATTATATAATTATAAAAAAGCCCATGTTAATTAAACATCAGGGTATAGCATTCAAGATAGTACTGAGGATAAAAGTTCACACTTGAGATAACCAAATATCTAACATTTTGTCTGGGAATCAGGACACCTGGAGCCCTGTTCTGTGACCTTACTCCAACTTATTTTTCTATTAAGAGAACAGATCCCACTCGGGTGGTTCATTATTTCCATTTCCATAACCTTCTGGAAAAGTGGACAAATGTTGATGTTTAAATCTGATGCTGAATTATCTTCAACTTGGCACAGAATTCAATTCTAAATTTGGATTTGTGAGTTTCCAGTGAAATCACATTTCTGACAACTGTGGCCATGGGTGTCAATGACAAAGCTAGAGGTATAAATAGCTGTGGTTGAAAACCCTTTATCCTACTCCCCAGTCCACATCGAGTGAGCAACCATGAAGCTCTTGATCTTTCTTGCTCTCCTGGGAGCCGCTGGTGAGTCTCTATTAGTAAATAAATCAGTAGTTGCCTATTACATATTTAAGAATAAATGAACCAGGAGGTATCTATCAGATATTTAAGTTTGCACTTTGTACTCTGGATGTTGAATGTAATCTCTGTACTCAAGAGGCTTATAAATTCGAAACAACAGTGTCTAGTACACATGTCTACACATAATTGTCTCGCTATATGGGAAAACATCACAGTAAGCACGATTGATCAGGGTAGATTGGATAGAGGCAGAATTGCCCTGAACTTCAAGGTGAAATCTATGAAGGATGAGAGAAAAGGAAAGTATAGTCAACATTAAGTTAATGCTGTTTTGATGTTTCCAAGGATTAGGAGTTAATAATTGAGATCAATGACTAACCTTGTGCTCCTTGAAGAGGTCTTGAGGGTGAGAGCCTGAGTCTCCTCTGTGCTAAAGGGCATCTTAACAGGCAAAGATATTTCATATCTCATGAATAAAAGCTATGGGCATAAAACCCTTTATGGGTTTTACAACATCTTTGCTAATGAAATCTCTCTAGAGTAAAATGTGTCGTTCAATTATCAAAAGGAATAGAGAAATGACTACTTCTATTTTTATGCTACTAAATGTTATATTAATAAACTTACTACTAAATTTTCCCAAGTTGGCTGGGCATAAATTCAATACACCTGTCTCTACACCTGTAAATGTCTTTCCCAAAATTGCTCTAAAATATTTGAAAAATAGGACACCCATAATATAATCACAGGCCTTTGGAGCCATAAGAAGCTTAATAAATCAGTGGGTCAGACTTCAGAATGATGAATAAATTGAAAACTGTTGGAAAGATAATTGCCATAAGGGGAATGGTTGGAGAGAGAAACTTATAATGTTCTATGAGATTACTTTCTGAAAATTATAGGAAAGAACCAAGAAGAGAAACTCGAGGATCAAAAGTAAAAACTCCTATTTCCTTCCAGACCAGAACATTCTCAGGTAGCTTCTAAAGCTTCCATTCTGTTACCCCATGGGGATATCTACCCCATACCAGCTGCACAAGTAAACAGTACCATGCGTACTGCAGAGCTTTATTCAACACCTATTTCCATGGCTGCTGAGCAGGGTTATGTGTAAAAGTATTCTTTATGACATCAAGTTGTTGTGTCCAGGGCAGTTCTTATGTAAAGAGTCTCTGACATGTGAGTTGCTGTGTGAATGTGTTCCTGTGAGTGTGTGTTGAGGGTAGAAATGTGAAACAAACAGTATAATTATAAAATGTAAGGTATAAAAATTGCATACTTATAATAGTATAAGTAGGGTGCATTTCAAAGGTGTAAAAAAATAAGTTTTTGAAAAATATTACATTAACTTCACCATTTCCTGATTCTGTGTGACAAGAAAACATTATCTGCTCTTTTCTGGTTAATAGGCAAAAAGTTGGTGATGAGTAACAATTCCAAGATGGGTCTGTTTAGCAAATAGTTTCCAACTTTTCTCTGTCAGTTGCTTCCTCCACTGACGATGATGACAAGATTGTCGGGGGCTACACCTGTCAGGCGAATTCCGTGCCCTACCAGGTGTCTCTGAACGTCGGCTACCACATCTGCGGTGGCTCACTCATCAGTAACCAGTGGGTTGTGTCTGCTGCTCACTGCTACCAGTCGTAAGTAACCAATATAAACATCCCTGTTCTCTGACATCCACTCTTCCCCCAGCCCTGCCAAAGCACAATCAGGGTAAACTACAGTCTCAGACTTGAGGGGTGTGCTTTGAGATCCTAAAGCCTCATTTTCCCCCCAAGACATTGTTGGATGTATTGAGGGACTACTGCATGGGAAGGTACCCTTAGAGTTCCCTGATGTCCTTCCAAATGATGGTGCTAAACACATGGGAGAGGAAGCAGTGAGTGATGAAGTGTGCCTAGAACTAGCTTAAGAGCATTAATGAGTGAATAGTCCTAGTCATTATAGCTCAACCAGGAAAAAATGGCATATGGAGGTAATAGCATACATGCAATTTATAGTCAAGAATAAGGATAAGCACAACTCATTCTGCTCCCTTAATAGTCCGTCAGATCCCAGATTCCTGCCACATCTCCCTACGGTAATTGGTCATTCCAACCAGAGGAGAAATGGCAGGTGCTGATTAATCACCACCCATTCCAATCTATCTCCCACTGTTTGCTTGGGGTCCTTTGGTTCCATTCCTAAACCTAACTATTCTAACAGGATGGTGGGCTGAGAGTCTGTGCTTGTAGTGACACCTACCTAATGAATACTCCAGCCCGTTTACATCTGGTAGGACTACCTTAAGGGCACAATTACCTGTGAGTGTGAATGCTGGAAGGTGATGGTGTCTGCGTTGTGCTCATGACTGGGGTGTCTTGGGAAGGGGACAAAGCTCAAGTTGGATACTGAGGCAACTTGTAATCCTTTCATCCAGCCGATTCCAGGTGCGTCTGGGAGAACACAACATTGCAGTCACTGAGGGCAATGAGCAATTCATTAATTCAGCCAAGGTCATCCGCCACCCCAGCTACAATTCAAGGACCTACGATAATGACATCCTGCTGATTAAACTGAGCTCCCCGGCCTCCATCAACTCTAAAGTGTCTGCGATCTCTCTGCCAGCATCTTTCCCAGCTGCTGGTACCCAGTGCCTCATCTCTGGCTGGGGAAACACCCTCAGCAGTGGCTGTAAGTGTCTCCTGGAACAGAAGCACCAAGTCTGAGAACCCTAGAGGTGAAAGGCATGTTCAGGTTCAATTACTCCAAACTGTCACTCAGGGCAAGGTTCACAGAGAACAGTTTGGGGATAAATGCAGACTTAGAATACATTAATTACAATGAGGATGGTTCCTCTGCTGGAAAGCGTAACACAAATGAGCTATGATAAAGATGCCAAGTGTGATTAGTGATTTGCAGAGAACTAGAAACTAAGGAGGTCAACAGAACAGAGGCTCAGCGATTTGGTACTTCCTGAAGGACAGACCTGCTTGAGAAATAGTCTCCGCATTTGAGTTCTGAGGTCACTGAAGCTAGTGTCGGAGAGAGAATCACTTGGGAATTAAAACTGATTGGAAGACCTTCCAGATAAAAGTTGTGCTTCCAAAATAGCAGCTACTGGCAATCTTAGAGAAAGTGTGGGAGTACTGGGAGGGAGAGGAGAGATACTGGGAAAGAAGTTTCCAGGAATCGTCTGGGTAATCTTCTTCCATTTTCACTCTTGCACCCAACAGCCAACTACCCTAACCTCCTGCAGTGTCTGAATGCTCCCATCCTCTCCGATAGTTCTTGCCGCAGTTCCTACCCAAACCAGATCACCAGCAACATGTTCTGTGCAGGCTTCCTAGAGGGTGGAAAGGACTCCTGCCAGGTTAGTTTCTTGGCACTCCTTCGTCCAGCTCACCTTCATGCATCTCTGCCTTATTTCCCCTTTCCTGAAACACAGAAGATGGAAAAGCTGTGTCTGAGACTGATTATGAGGGGTGAGGGATAGATTTGGGATAAATGATGGATTTCCTTTTTGCCATAGTAATGGTTAGGGTTAAGGGCAAAAAGGTACACAGACAATGGTGTGCAAACAGCATTGAGGCACCCTTCCCAGGAGTCATAGTGTGGAAGGAAGCTCTTTGACAGGAACAGGGCTAGCTGGGCAGAGTTATACTCTCCAATCCCCACCTCTTCTGGATCCCACAGGTCTGCAACTAAGGAAAGAGGGATGTGGTATGGAGCCTGAGGGGTGGGTTTCCATTGGAAGAGAAGGTACTGTCTGAAGGATCAATAGCCTGGGAAGATGGCTCCAAGATAATAGAAGAACATCTTGGAGGCTTTCTCCCATCTGGGCATAGTTGAGCGTCCTAACTGTCTCTTCCTTCCTGCTCAGGGTGACTCTGGTGGCCCTGTGGCTTGCAGTGGAGTGCTCCAGGGCATTGTCTCCTGGGGCTATGGCTGTGCTCAGAGAAACAAGCCTGGTGTCTACACCAAGGTCTACAACTACGTGAACTGGATTAGGCAGACCATCGCTGCCAACTAAACATCTTGATCTCTTCATGACCCATCCCCTGTTAGTCAACTTTACCTTCCTCCTATGTCTGAAACCTGTAGCTAAATAAAAACATTTTGTCCTGGACCAATTATGTCCAACATCTTTCCTTACTTCATATTTATGAACTTTCTCTTGAAACTGTGTGCTAAGTAAGTGGATTGACGTGGAATTGAGCTGTTATATGAAGATAGAATTTGAAAGGTTATTCAGTTATTCATTCAACCTAATCAAAATAAGCATACTGGTCACCTCCTCTATGCCAGACTCTGTGTGAAACATTGAGACTATCATGATGAATAAGGTTAAGGTCACTGTTCCCACCACATTTTTGAACAGATAATGACATTAAACGCAGAAAGTTAAATTCAGCCATCCACATTCATTCAACTAGTTCATAGTAAAGCTAAGATGAAGCTCCAGCTGTCCTTATTCCCAAGGCATTGATACTACTGTAACATCATGCTCTGTCTTTCTTCTGTAATCTATCCGAAAGTCTGTGAGGCTAGGTAAGGGTAACACCTAGATGGAGTAAGTTTTAAAAATCACAAATTTCCTGCACTTTCCAAGGTTTCACCTGCCTATATGTCCCAGGTCTCTAAGACCTTTCTTGTTTCTAGCTGGAATTTTATGGCTATAGTAGATGTGATGTCCACTCGCAATCTGACCCCTCTCCCGCGACCAGAACCTCCAAATCCCAGCCCAAATTATGTCATCTTTTGCCCAATAAACAAAAGAAAAGTGCAAAGGCAGATAAGTTTGCAGAAAACAGATTTATGACTCTGAGGTCGTAAAATTCTGACTATAGAGGTTTTTTTTTATCTCTTCAACTCTTTTCTGGGGAGGCAGCACAGACATCCTGTTTCGGTTGCTCAATATCACTCTCCCAAACTCCATGTTATTCTATGGATCATCCTGAGGATGCTTGTAGTATATGCCCTGACACAGGAGTCCTTTGCATACATGGTGTGGATCAAGGGAAATGATAGATGGGCTCTGAGCATGGAAACATTGGAGTAGGTAAATGAAGTTTGGTGGGGATAAGATGAAGGAGAATACTGTGTTAAGCGGTTCGGTGTGCTATAACAAACTACCTTTGCCTACGTGGCTTAAACAACAAACTTTAATTCTCCCTGTTCTAGTGGCTAGGAATTTTTGATATTAGAGATAATTATGAATCATAAGAAATTAGTTTACAAAAAATCATAGAGGGAGAATATATACAGTGGGAGATGCATTTATATATCACTTGTATTAGAAGTGTTTCAGTTTTCGACTGATGCAGAGTTGTGTTGAGCAGTGATCTTGTGTTGTTTTTGCAGGAAACCCATAATAAACCATAGCCATGAGAAGGTCTTAGCCATATGGTGTCTACTGCAAATCCCACCTTCCCCTTTTTATTTGTGTTTACAATTAACCTAGCAACAATGTTTGCCATACTTGAGAAAAGGAAGCCCCTCCAGATGAACATCTGGGTGTCTCCTATCATATTCCACCTGTTGCCCTGGGGCCTTGGACTAGAGAGAAGATTGGTTTGGGGATTATAAATTGGACTGTGCCCTCATTCTTCTGCATCACTCCAAGTGCATTTGGAGAACCACCATGAAGACTATCAAGTTGCTCCTTTTCCTAGAAGTGATCGTTAAGTCTTTCTTTTCCTCCCATATGGAAGTAAGATTCAGTGACAGAGATTAAATTTCCAGCCTCTGTGATCTCTTGTTTATGTTACCAACCCAGCAGCAAATAAGTGGGTCTCTCTACTCCACTTGGAACAACATGGATGGTGGAAAATGAATGTCTGAGAGGACAGTCACCAAAAAATCAGTTTTTCTGAGTTCCTACTATGTGCTGATCTTCGCGTTGGGGATATAAATGTATCTGACAGAAAATTGTTTTATTGACAAATTGATACGGCCATGTATTATAAGTCCTGTTCCTGTTTCTTGTCATTTCCATTTACAATGCTCTATGTTGACCTTCAGCTTCACTTCATCCTCCATCTACATTCTGTTTTTCTTCCTGATCCCATTTCTTTCTAATCCAGTAAGATGTTTTCTCTCCATAAATGCCTCACCAGCCTATCATATTCAGGAGTTCCAAGTTTCCA
Source organism: Equus przewalskii (assembly GCF_037783145.1). Lineage (NCBI taxonomy): Eukaryota > Metazoa > Chordata > Mammalia > Perissodactyla > Equidae > Equus > Equus przewalskii. Next base: position 94,697,898 of record NC_091834.1, on the reverse strand, counting down.
AGCTATTTCATGGGGTATTTCTACATGTTGTTCTGACAGCTGTGTTTTCCAGGTACACATCCCTGTCTGTTTCTATGATACAAATTAATGGTTCTTTTGTTAGGTATGCTTTCCCATCTAATCTTGTGGGTTGGAGGTAGGATCTGGCCACAAAGAGGAAGACAGAACAATGAGAAGGGAATTCTGAAAGAGACGTTAATTAGCTCTATTGGCACTTTCACAAAACTCTGATGTGTGAATCAAAGATTTTCTTAACTTCTGCTATTTCTCCATTATTTTATGTGGGTATTCATTTTTTACAAGAGCATATTAAAGTTCTGAGACTAACAAACAAATAAAAGCTAGTGACAGAATCAAGGCTAGAACTTGGTCATAAGATTTAAGTGTTCTTTCCCAATATTTTGTTGCTTCTCATACGTTGATACAATTTTCTGTCTTTGTCAGTCTCTTTTCTTCCCTGCACTGTTCTCTGTCTTTCCAACATCCCTGTCCTAAATCTCTAATCCCCCTCTTCTTTTCTCCCTAAAACATTATTTTAAGTAAAGGCAACAGTGAGATGTTTCCCCTAAGGTTACTAATTTTATTTCAAGCCATACCTAATCATTGAAACTGAGTCATTTCAATTTCAAGTCTGGACATGGGGCAATTTCTTTCTTATCTTCTAGAACAGAGTTAAGTGACTGTGGCCCAGGACAAATCTGACCGGCAGCATCTTGTAGTGAAGGAAGTTTAATTGGAACACGGCTGCACTCATTCATCTCCGTATTGTCTATGGCAGCCTTCAAGCAACAACAACAGAGTAGTTGTGACAAAGGCTATATTACCGGAAAAGCCTAAAATATTTACTCTCTGGTTCTTTACAGAAAAACCTGGCTGTCCCTTGCAAATAATTTTGTGAGAGAATCACATGTAGCTAAAGTAGAAATGCTCTCAAATTAATTGCATCCTTGAGGAGGGTTCTCAAGGAAACCTAGGTGTGGCTCTGATGTAGATTAAGGCTGCCCCAGGGAGAGAAGCCCAGGGCATCCTCACCTACATGCCGATCTGTATGACCAGATTCGTATCTAAAGTTATACGACTGCACAATAACCAGACCCCATCTGCACTGAAATCATTTAATGACTTTTTACATCATCTTTTCTTTTTCCAGTAAAAATAAGTCGTGTACCCGTGCCTTATAAATTTAGCCCTAACCCTCAACTCAGAGCAGCAGCTCTTTATTGCCCATGGGTCCTGTCCCCATGCTATTCCATACTATTCTCTAAATAAAAGAGTACTACTGCCAGACCTTGAGAGTCCAAGAAATCTTTCTTTTGACTCTTCGGCTCGCCATCCCTGCATCAGTTCCAGGGTTCATTTTACCAAAAAAGATCATTCTGTTCTCTAACCCTGGTTTCCTGTATATAGCAAAGATTAGAAATTCAGTTTAGCATAGATTCTGAGGTTAGCATCAAGGTTATCACACAAGCATGTACTTTGCACCTTGTTTCTTTTTGTATTTTTCCTGCCCTGGTTGTTTACTTCAGTTTTTCAGTAAGTTTCTTAGTACATCATTTTTCAGGGAGGAGAATTCTTGTTTAAAAGTTTCCCTACACATTGGTTATAGGTACGAATCCACTCTGCTTGGCAAAAGGAATATGAGCATCCCCCATACATTGCTCATGGCTCTTTTCATGAGAGTAGACTGAGGAAGGAGACCCCCCCACACACACACACTGTGGCATATTCAGAGTTGGTTGTAAATAAGAAGCCATTGATGTTTTTGAGAATAGAAGTTCACACATATAAAGTGCAGAACAAAAATATTTATTGAATCTAATAAATGATATTGGGAAAATTGGACTGCCACATGCAAAAGAATGAAGTAGACCATTATCTTATACTATGCAAAACTCAAATTCCTTGAAGACTTGAATGTAAGGCCTGAAACTATAAAACTACTAGAAGAAAACGTTGACAGTATGCTCTTTGACATGAGTCTTAGAAGACTCTTTTAGAATATGTCTCCTCAGGCAAGAACAACAAAAGAACAACAAACAAATTGGACTACCTCAAACTAAAAACTTTTGCCCTGCAAAGGAAACCATCAATGGTACCAAAAGACAACCTATCAATTGGGAGAAGATATTCAAAAATAATATGTGATAAGGGGTTAATATCCAAAATATATGAAGAACTGATACAACTTAACACAACAAAACAAATAACTTGAGGCTGGCCTCATGGCTTAGTGGTTAAGTTTGACAAGCTTCACTTTTGTTGCCCAGATTTGCAGGTTCAGATGCCAGACACAGACCTACACCACTCATCATCCATGCTGTGGTGGTGGCCCACATATCAAGCAGAGGAGGATTAGCACAGATGTTAGCTCAGGGCTAATCTTCATCAACAACAACAAAACTTGACTAAAAAGTGGGCAGAGGATCTGAACAGGCATTTTTCCAAAGAAGGTATACAGGCGGCCAACACACAAGAAAAGACGTTCAACATCAGTAATTATTAGGGAAATGCAAATCAATACCACAATGAAATACCATCTCACACCCATCAGAATGGGTAATATTAAAAAGAAAAGAGGGGTCAGCCCAGTGGTGTAGTGGTTAAGTTCATACACTCTGCTTTGGTGGCCCAGGGTTCATTGATTCAGATCCTGGGTGCAGACCTAACACTACTCATCAAGCCCCAGTGTGCCAGCATCCCACATAAAATAGAGGAAGATTGGCACAGATTTTAGCTCAGCAACAATCTTCCTCAAGCAAAAAGAGGAAGAGTAGCAACAGATTTTAGCTCAGGGACAATCTTCCTCCCAAAAAATGTAAAATAAAAAAATTAAAAATAAAAAGACAAGAAATAACAAGTGTTGGAGAGGAAGTGGACAAAAATGAACCTTCATACACTGCTAATGGGAATGTAAATTGGTGCTACTCCTACAGAAAACAGTATGGACGTTCCTCAAAAAATTATGAATAAATATACTATAAGATCTAGCTATTCAAGTCTGGGTACTTGTCCAAAGAACACGAAAACACCAATTCAAAAGATATATGGACCCTTTTGTTCATTGCAGCATTATTCACAGTAGCAACCACTTGAAAACAACCTAAATGCCCATTGATGGATGAACAGATAAAGAACATATAGTACATATATATATATATAATGGAATACTACTCACCCATAAAAAAGATGAAATACTGCCATTTGTAACAACATGGACGGACATTGAAGGTATTATGCTAAATGAAGTAAATCAGACAGAGAAAGAAAAATACCATATGACTTCATTCATATGTGGAAGAGAAGCAAACAAACAAACACATAGATAAAGAGAACAGATCAGTGGTTACCAGAGGGGAAGGAGGATGTGGAGGGTGGAAGGGGTAAAGTCACATGTGCATATGGTGACAGTTGGAAACTAGATTTTTGGTGGTGAACACGATGTAGTCTATACAGAAGTTGAAATATGAAGTACACTTGAAATTTATATAATGTTATAAACCAATGTTGTCAATAAATTAAAACAGCCTAAAAAAAGAAAAATAATATTGAGTCTTGGAACTTTCAAACCAATTCTCCAGGGTCAAACATCACAGAATGATTCACAATATCTCAGAAGTAAAAGGCATCTTGCAGGTCCAAGCTCCCATACAATCATGCAAGGATATCTTCTTCAGATTTCTTCATTCAATTTACATAAATGACAAGCACGCATACACATATAGAGAGACACCTCATACTGATCCTGTATTCTCCTGGCCTCTTCAATAGGGGTCACTTTCACTTGGAATACTAACTGCGTTCACTTAATATCCAGATCTACTCCCCTCCATACCCCTTCCACTCACAGCAACCACTACAACCACCATCATCAGGGATCTTTGGTTTTTCCCACCATGGTTTTGTCCAACCTAGTATCATTTTTGTCAGCCTAGTATCATGTTGGAATGTACATCAATAGCAGTCTTCAACGTGATTTTAGGTAGTGCACAAATGACCATTTTTTAACTTAAATAGCTATTCCACTAAATGACACATGTTCATTTTACTGTGAATTAGATTAAAAAGTCACCAACACACGAAATATCAACATCTTTCCCTAAGAAGCGACTCAGGAAAAGAAGTCTGTTTATAAATCAGAATGTAACTACATTACAGGCACTGTGCTAAGTGGTTTACATGCAACATGGGAATAATTGAAGACTGGAAACCATCACTTACATTTTCCCCACATCCCCACTACTGCTTTAGATGACTAAAGAATCATCACACTGCAGCCAGTCAGGTCCATGTTTCTTTAGCTCAAGGTGTTGATTTGGGAATTTGCAATTGATCCTAGATAAAGCTAGCAACCCTCACTCTTTCTTTTCCTGGAAGAAGGGGTTCAAGTAATAATGCCCAGGACACACCAGAGACAGCCCTCTGGGACATAGCAGCACATGAGCCACTTATTGTGAAAACCTCTGCTCTAAAATGTTGTGATTTTCATGTGGGCCAAGAACTCTCATGAGGTTAGGGGAAGTTCCAGGGGTGATGTAGAATCATACAGCTTCCAACAACTCATCCAATAACTCCCTCAGCAATGGAAGATAATTCAACAGCATAAGAAGACTTCCTCTTCCCCATTCTGAATCCCGCACTTTCCCTTACTCCTTAGTATTTCCTGATGTTAGGGATCAATGAATGACATGTCCCTGCCTTGTATGCCATTCTTTCAGTTAATGAATGCTTAAATTGTCCTAGAGCTCAAGGCGCTTTCCCTTGGCTATAGCTTTTTAGAAGGTACTTTGCCCATCTTTTCTCATTTTCTCAGTCGTTCTCAACTGGAGATGATTTTGACTCGTGGGGGGCACTTAGCAGTGTCTAGAGCCATTTATTGTGGTCATAACTACAAATAGGAGCTAGAGATGCTGATAAATATCCTACAGTGTGCAGGGCAGTTTCCCACAACAAGAATTATTTTGCCCAAAAGGTCAATAATGATGGGGTTGAAAAACTCTGCCTTCTAGTTAATCATCTTCATATTAACTAAATTTCAGTAAAGGAAACAGAAAGGATCTCTTCAGAAGAGATTATTTGCTAAAGCAGGAATAGCATCCTGGCAGGCAATTCACATATATATTGTGTGGGTGTAGAGTCTGGATATGTGTGGCTGGAAGTTAGTTCTCACTGAGATTCACTTACTCTTGATATTTTTGCCATACTCCATTAATTCTGACAATTCTTGTCCCAGGAACCCATTTCTTGGATTTTTCAGAATTCCGTGTGCTTCCTAGAGTCATCCCCTGGTTTGGTAGAGTTCATATTGTTCTCTTTTGTTGTATTTATGGCATTGCAGAGAAGGACATGGACCCTGAAATAAGGCTGCTTGAGTTTGAACGCTGTATTAACCACTTAACAGCTATAAAATTTTGAGCAAAATAAATAACTTCTCTAAGACTCATCCTCCCCATCTATAAAATGGTAAAATCATAACAACACTCGTAAAGTTGTTGGTGAGGATTGAAAGAGCTGATGTATGTAAATCCTGTCCACAGTGCCAGACACATAGTAAACACTCCAAAAATTTCAATTCTATTATCATTGGCCGGGAATTCTGTACTATCTTGGTCTCCAGATTCTGGTGAACTTTCTAGGGAAGTTTTGCATAGTGGTTAACAGCACAGACTCTGATGCCAGATTTCCTGGGTTGGAATCCTGACCGTATCTTGTACTTGCATGTTTGCCTCCATGCCAACTCCTAGGGAGTCCTATATATTCATACCGGTGTACTTGAGCCTCCCTGGGACCACACTTAAAAATCACTGAACAGGACCCCCAATTCTTCTCTCCTTCTTCTCCCTCACATCGAAAGCATGCAGTATTCACTCCCATTATGTTGGGAGTAGGTCTGTTACTATGCCTCGCAGGGACGGGGTCAGGCAATGCAGCACTGGTCATGCAAGAAAAAATTATTAAAACAAACATTAACCTGTAGCCATGCTGGTTCAACACGTTGGGCTGTTACACTAAAGCCTGCCTTAATGCAACAACAACATGATTCTTTATTGTACATGGTTTAGGGTAACTCTTTAGTTTTACATTAGCTATAGGCCAAGGAAGGGGGTATATGTGCTGTAAAGTGTACCACTTGCTTCATGTTTATTAATAATTCTGCACAAATTCGGACAAACTTACAAAAAATGGCCCAACAGGTACAAGTATTCCATAATCTGACCCAAGTTTCAATCAAATACCTACCTTAATCTTACCCAAGGACCTAGATTTATTTTCTTGACTTGACCCCAGCAAGTGAGAGAGACAGTTACGGACAGGATTTCAAACAGTTGTTTGCCTGTTGATATTGCTGATTGGCATTTTTTCTATGCTTAAATGTTTCATGCGCTGGGTGACCAAAACCTTGCCAGTGACTTTTGATATCTCCGTCATTCAGAAAGTGCCCATGATTTTCCCTAAAGACTAATGTCCAGGCATCCCAAGATCAATTGTGATGAGAAAAATGTTCATTTTGAGTTGCTGCCTAGGCATTTTACAGTATGACAACCCCGCTCACACCCAGAGTCTGGACATTTAGATATGGACTGAAGCTTAGGATTCCCACCCCAAGACCAGCTTTGCTTTTTTAAAAAATAACTACTTAAAGTGGAGCCCGTGAAAAGTTAATGACCTCCATGCAAACCACCTTAGAAATAAGAGATGCTTGTTGCCCTGCTCTCTTACCTCCTGCTAGTTCCTCACCTGGCACCTGAGGATTGCCCTTTCCCTGGCTCAGTTGCACCCCCTCGCCTCTGGGATCTGTGAGTAACAAATCTTTTGACTATTTCTTTGTGTGGGTGTATTGAAATTGAGCCTTCAGGGGCCACCCAAGTGTCATAGAGGTTAAGTTCGCACTTAACTTTGGTGGCCCAGGGTTTGCCGGTTCAGATCCCAGGCGCCGACATATGTACCACCTAGCAAGTCATGCTGTGGCAGGTATCCCACATATAAAGTAGAGGAAGATGGGCACGGATGTCAACTTAGGGCCAATCTTCCTCAAAAAAAAAAAAAGGAAAAAGAAAAAAGAAAGAAAGAAATTAAGCCTTCAATCAAAACAACCCCAAGGTATTAACTACCCCAAAGAGGGAGCTTGAGTGCTGAGGGAACTCTGCTGACCTCATGTGGGTGGTTTGTGCCATCTCATTCAGCAGGCTATATTCTGTATATTTTTAATTAAACGCACCAGCTCCAATTTCTCAAGATAGTACTCAAGATGAAGGTTCACAGTTAAGCAAGACAAATACCCAAGAATTTCGTCTGGGAATCAGGACACTTGGAGCCCTGTTGGGTGACCTTACTCCAACTTACTTTTCTATTATGGGGAACAGTTCCAACCAGGTGGGTCCATTACTTCCATTTCCATAAACTTCTGGAAAGAAAGACAAAGGTTGATGTTTAAATTTAACACTGAATTATCTTCAAGTAGGCACAATTGAATTCTAAATTTGGGTTTCTGAATTTTCAGGGAAATCACTTTACTGTCACCTGTGGCCATGAGTGTCAATGAGGTAGAAATAAACAGCTGTGGATGAAAACTCTTCATCCTAGTCTGTGGTCCAGATCCATTGAGTAACCATGAAGACTTTTCTCTTCCTTGCTCTCCTGGGAGCCACTGGTGAGTCTCCAACAATAAATGAATTAGTAGGTGTCTGTCACATATTTAAGTTTGTACTCTGGAATGTTGAAAGCAATCTCTGTACTCAAGAGACTTATAAATTCAAAACAACAGTGTGTAATACATGTGTCTACAGATAATTAAATCTCACTATATGGGGAAAGATCACAGTGAGCAGGAGTGATCGGGGTAGATGGGCTAAGGCAGAATAGCCCTGAACTTCAAGGTAAAATCTATGAAGGATGAGAGACAACGAAAGGATGGTCAACATTAAGTAAATGTTGTTTCGATCTTTCTAAGGATTAGGAGTTAATAATTGAGACCAATGACTAATCTTGTGCTCCTTGAAGAGGTCATGAGGGTCAGAGCCTGAGTCTCCTCTGTACTAAAGGACATCTTAACAGGCAAAGATATTTGATTTTCTGTGAATGAAAGTTATGGGCTGGGTTTTACAACATCTTTGCTAATGAAATCTCTGCGGCATAATGTAACATGCCATTCAATTATTGAAGGAAATAAAGAAATGACTATTTCTACTTTTATACTACTAAATGTTATATTACTAAAACTTACTGCAAATTTTCTCTAATTGGGCAGGCATAAATTCAATACACCTTTCTATACACCTGGGAATGTCTTTCCCAAAATTATTTTAAACTATTTAAATAATAGGGAGCATATAATATAATTAGAGACTTTTGAAGCTGTAAGAAGCTTAATAAATCAGTGGCCAGACTTCACAATACTGAATAAATTGGAAAACATTGGAAAGATAATTGGGATAAGTGGAAAGGTTGGAGAGGGAAAGCTTATAATGTTCTATGAAATCACTTCCTGAAAATTTTAGGCGAGAACCATGAAGAGCAATTAGGGAAACAAAAGTACAAACTGCCATTTTCTTCCCGACCAGAATATTCCCAGGTGGCTTCTAAAGCTTCCTTTCTGTTACCTCTTGGGGATATCTGTGCCCTACCAGCCACACAAGTAAACAACACCATGGGTACAACAGAGCTTTATTGAATGCCTATTTCCATGGATGCTGAGCAGGGTTTTGGTAAAAAGTATTCTTTATATCCTTAAGTACTGGTGTCCAGGGTATTTCTTATGTACAGAGTCTCTGATCCATGTGTGTGTATGTGAATGAAGGTATATGAGTTTGTGTGTGTGTGTGGTACCTATGTAAAAGAATGCAGTATCTTTATAAAATTTAATGCATAAAAATTAGATACTTATAATAGTATAAGTAGAATACGTTAAAGGTATAGAATAATAACATCTTGAAAAGCTTATGTTTAAATCACCATTTCCAACTATGTGTGACAAGAAAACATTATCTGCTATTTTCCGGTTAATCTGCAAAAACTTGGTGGTGAGTAGAAATTCCAAGATGATCTGTTTAATGGATAGTTTCCAACTTTTTTCTGTCAGTTTCTTTCTTCAATGAAAATGATGACAAGATTGGAGAGGGGCTACATGTGTCAGGAGAATTCCGTCCTCTATCAGGTATCTCTGAACATTGGCTACCACCTCTGTGGTGGCTCCCTCATCAACGACCTGTGGGTTGTGTCTGCTAGTCACTGCTACAAGTCACAAATAAACAAGACAAACATCCCTGTTCTCTAAGATCAACTCATTCCCCGGCCCTGCCAAACCACAATCAGGGTAAATTATAGAGCTATGCTTGAGTAGTGAGCATTCAGATTCTAAAAGCCACATTGTTCTCCCCAGAAATTGTATGATGTATTGAGGGACTTTCTCATGGAAAGGTACACTTAGAGTTCCCTGATGTCCTTCCAAATGATGGTACTAAAGACACAGGAGGGGAAATACTGAGTGATGAAGTAGGACTGGAACTAGCTTAAGAGCATTAACAAGTAAATAGTCCTAATCATTATAGCTCAACCAGGAAAAGATGGCATATGGAGGTGATAACACATATGCAATTTACAGTCATCACTAAAAATAACAACTCATTCTACTCCCTTAATGTTCTGTCAGACCTCGAATTCCTGTCATGTCTCCCTACAGTAATTGATAGTCCCAACCAGAGGAGAAATGGCAGGTGCTGTGTAGTTCCCTTTCACCTCCCACTGTTTTCTTGGCATCCTTTGGTTCTATTCCTAAACCTAAATATTCTCACAAGATTGTGGGCTGTAAGTCTGTACTTGTAGTGGCACCTACCTAAGAAATACACTAACGTGCACCATATCTGGTAGGACTACATTAAGGGCACAATTACCCATGACTGCAAATGCTTGAAGGGAATGATGCCTGTATTATGCTCATGACTAGGGTGTCCTCGGAAGGGGGAAAAGTTCAAGTTGGATACTTAGGAAACTTGTAATCCTTTAATCCAGCTGAATCCAGGTGCATCTGGGAGAATACAACATTGAAGTCGTTAAGGGCAACGAACAATTCATTAATTCAGCCATGGTCATCCCCCACCCCAAATACAATGAAAACACCATTGATAATAACATCCTGCTGATTAAACTGAGCTCCCAGGCCACTATCAGCTCCTGAACATCTACAAACTCTCAGCCAAGATCTTGTGCTGCTGCTAGTAACCAGTGCCTCATCTCTGGCTGGGGCAACACCCTGAGCAATGGCTGTAAGTGTCACCTGGAATAGAGGCAGCAAGTCTGAGAATCCTAGAGGTGAAAGGCATGTTTCAGGTCAATTACTCCAAACTGTCATTCAAGGCAAGGTTCACAGAGTATAGTTTGTGGCTATATGGAGTTTTAGAATACATGACTTGAAATGAGGAAGATTCCTCTGCTGGAAACACAACAAAAATGAATATTATATAGAGCTAGGTGTTCATCTGATGTGTAATTACTGATTTGCAGAGAACTAGAAACTGAGAAGGTCAACAGAACAGAGGCTCAGGGATTTGGTATTTTCTGAAGGATAGACCTGCTTAAGAAATAAGGTCTGTAGATTTGAAATCTGGGGTCACTGAAGCCTAGTATCACAGAGAGAATAACTGGTGAGTTAAAATTGATTGGAAGGGGCCAGCCCCATGACCAAGTGGTTAGTTCACGTGCTCCACTTCAAAAGCCTGGAGTTCGCCAGTTTAGATCCCGGGCACGGACCTATACACAGCTCGTCAAGCCATGTTGTGGCGGCATCCCACATAGAACAACTAGAAATACATACAAGTAGGATATACAACTAGGTACTGGGGTTTGGTGGAGAAAAAAGAAAAATAGGAAGACTGGCAACAGATGTTAGCTCAGGGACAATCTTCCTCACCAAAAACTGATTGGAACACCTTCCAAATAAAAGTTGTTCTTCCCAAGTAGCAGTTACTGGCAATCTGAGAGAAAGAGCAGGAGTATTGTGAAAGAAGGGAGAGAGAGAGATTGGGAAAGAAATTTCCAGGAATCACATGGGTAATCTTCCATTTTCAATCTTGCACCCAACAGTCAACCTCTCTGATCTCCTGCAGTGTCTGGAAGCTCCCATCCTCTCCAACATTTGTTTGCCACAATGCCTATCTGGCCAGATCACCAACAGCATGCTCTGTACAGGCTTCTTGGAGTCTGGAAAGGATTCCTGCCAGGTTAGTTTCTTTTCACTCCTTCCTCCAACTCAGCCTCGTGCATCTCCATGATATTTACCCTTTCCTGAAACACAGAAGATTGAAAAGCTGTCTCTGGGACTGATTTTGAGGGGTGAGGGATAGACTTGGGATAAATGATGGATTTCCTTTATGCCATAGTAAGGGTTAGGGTTAAGAGCAAAAGATACACAGTGATTATATGCAAAAAACATCCAGATGCCATCCTGGGAGGTATATTGTAGAAAGAAGCTCTTTGAAAGCAGCAGGGCTAGCTGGGCAGCATTACACTCCACAGCCCTCACTCTTCTTGGCCCTACAGGTCTGCAACCAAGGAAAGAAAGAGGAGGAGCCAGAAGGAGGGAGAAAAAAGAACGGGATGTAGTATGGAGATTGAGGGTTGGATTTCCAGGGGAAGAAGAGTTCTTCATGGAAGATCAGTAGCCTGATGATGTCTTCAAGATACTGGAGGAACATCTTTGAGGCTTTCTCCCATCTGGGCATAGTTCAGAGTTCTAATTGTCTCCTCTGACTTGCTCAGTATGACTCTTGTGGTCCTGTGGTCTGCAACGGAGAGCTCCGGGGTACTGTCTCCTGGGGCCATGGCTGAACTCTGAAAGGCAAACTTGGTGTCTACACCAAGGTCTGCAACTATGTGGACTGGATTCAGCAGACCATTGCTGCCAACTCTACACCATTCTCTCTTCATAATCCATCTCCTGTTAGTTAACTTCACCTTCCTCCTATGCCTGAAAACAATAGCTTAATAAAAACATTTGTCTTACACCAAATATGTCCTAGAATTGTCCTCTACTTTGTATTTTTGTACTTTCTCTTGAAACTATCTGCTGAATAAGAAAGTGGACATAGAATCAAAGTATTATATGAACATAAAACCTAAAAAGATATTTAGTTACTCATTCAACCTAATCAAAATAAATGCACTGATCACCTCCTCTATGCCAGAATCTGTGTGGGACATTGGAGATATAGAGATGAATAAGGTTAGGATCACCGTTCCCATCACAGTTTTGAACAGATAATGATACTAAGTGCAGGAAGTTAAAATCAACTGCCCAAAGTCATTCAACTAGTTCATAGCAAAGCTGAGGTGAAGCACCAGCTATCCTTATTCCTAAGGCATTGCTACTACTGTGACATTGTTCTTTCCCTTTTTTGGTCTAATCTCTCTAAAACTCTTTGAGGCTAGATAAGGGAAACATCTAGATGAATAAAGTCTTAAAAACCACAGATTTCGTGCATTTTTCATGGTTTCACCTACCACTGTATCCCAGGTCTCCAGGACCTTTCTTGTTTCTAACTGGGTTTATTGCTATAGTAGGTGTGATGTCTGCAGGCAATCTGGCCCCTCTTTCACAACCAGAATCCCCAAATACCAACCCAAATTATGTACTGTTCCGAACTATAAGCAAAAAATAAAAAAATGCAAATGCAGATAAGTTTGGAGAAAACAGATCTATTATCCTAAGGTCATAAAAGTCTTGGCTACAGAGGTGTTATTTGATCTCTTCAGCCCTATCTGTAGAGGTAGGTCTTAATTTTCAACACTGCTCCCCCAACTCTAGGTTGTTCAATGGATCATCTGGAAGATGGTTTGGAGTATATGTCCCAAGACATGATTCATGTGCATATCTGAAATAGATCAAGGGAAAGATACATGGAGTCTGGGCATAGAAACATTAGAGTAGGTGAACGAGGTTTGAAAGTGGAAAATGTTTTCAGCCCAGTGGTAAGATGAAGGAGAATTTTGCCTTAGTGGTTCAGGCTGCTATAACAAAATACATAGTTTAAATTGGCTTAAATAACAAACATGGATTTCTCACATTTCAGGAGGCTAAGGAGTCCAAGATCAATGTGCCACAGGAAATGGGAAGGGGCACTTCCTGGCTGTAGACAGCTGCCTTCTTGCCTTATCTTCTTGCACACGGCCCAGAGAGCTAGATCTAGTCTCTTCCTCTTCTAAAGACACTCCTCCTATCATGGGGGCTCCACCCATAGGACTACATCTAAACTTCCCAAAGTCCCCACTGCTAATGCCATCCCATTGGGGGTTAGTTAGAACAGATGAATTTTGGGGGGGACACGAATATCCAGTCCATAACAGATATCTTGGGAGAGGAAAGTATAGGAAGATATGTCCCCCTATTACCAATTTCCATCCCTTTGTAACTCTGGATGGCACATTTGTAGGGAGCAGTGCTAAGCCCCTAATATTGCCTTATCAATTACACTAGGATGGAGCCCAAATTCCTTAGCCTGGAATTCAAGGATCTTCAATATTTGGTCATAACTAACCTGTCTTGTGTTATTTCCTTAATTCTTACTGAATTGCTTTTGTATTTGCATATACCTAAATTAACTTCACTTATAGCTCTTCTTTGTTAAAATAAGAAGACTTTGATCTACATTAACTAAAGAGGCTTTTCTCCAGAAACAAATGAGTTTGAAGATTTTCTTGTTCCTAGTGAAATATTTTCCTACCTCATCCCATCACCACCACCAGTATACGCTTACTCGCCTAACCACCTCAGGCAGAGGGAAGATTCAGAGACCTGACAAGATAAGTGTGATATATAAAAGCTCAGGGCAAGCCCAGAGAAAAGTATGAAAAGGGAAAATAAATCATTTTTCTTGATGCCAACCAGTAGTCCCTTTTCAGTATATCTCACCATTTTCTATCTCTTATTTTGTTTAAAATCTAACTCTTCACAATTTGTGAATTTATATTAAAATGTGAAACATATATGCTCTTTGACCTAGCAACTTAACTTCTAGAACTCTAGCCTATTAAAATATGCATGTAAAAACAGAAAAAAAGATGTATAAATGTGAGTGTATCATTTAGGGGTCATTCGGTTGCAAGGAACGGAAAATCCAATTCACAGTCTTTAAAAATGTACTAATGGAATCTTAGAAATCGGAAGGGCTTCGAGGATGGTTTGATTGAGCAATTCAAAAATGTCATCCAGGACCCAATTTATTTCTGTCCTTGCCCTCTGCATTACAGTCAGCTTTGTCCTCAGGATAAAGCCTTGTGATCAAAATGGCTCTCAGAGCAATACTCTCCCTTGTCTGTATCTAGGGAGAGAGATAAATAAAGTTGCTCCCGGAAGATCTAGGAAGCTTCTTTCCCAGAAGGCCCTGGCAGACATCATGTCATGTCTCTTTAACTGAATTTTCTCATTTGCACATCTCTGAGCCAATAATCGAATGGGATTATGCTGATTAACTTACAATTAAGTTACAGGGCATACCATCAGAGCAAGCAGTGACTTTCCATTCTGCAATAAACATGGCCTTCTTGGTATATGTTTGGTTAACTGAATAATTATAAAAGCAGTTATCAAAAGAAGAAGGAGTGGATGTTAAGGAGGCAGCCGCCAAGTCCACCAGAATAATCAAGGATGCTTATTGATGCATTATCTACATAAGCCTGAAAATCAAGACACAATTCAAATATTCATTAATAGAGGATTGATTAAATAAACCTGGTATGTCTCGCAGTGGACATTATAGCTATTCTCTTCACTTATCCAACCACCTACTCAACAAATACTTATTGAGGGCCTATTATGTGCCTGACTCTGTTTTATGCACCAAAGATATAGCAGGAAAGAAAACAGTCAAAACTTTGCCTTTATGGTATATACAGTCTTATTGGATACATAGAAAATAATAGAGACTATAGAATATAATGCTGATCAATGCAAATGCCACAGGAAAAGTGAACGATAAAGGGATGGATGACTAGACAGCATACATCTGCTTCTAAACTATAATCAAAGAAAAACGTCAACAGACCTATGAAAACATACTACAATTTAAAATAAAAAGCCACTTTGTAGAGTCAGAAGAAATATCTCTCCCTAAAATGTATTTACTACAAATAAATACCCAATTCATGATTCAATAAGATCCAGGAAGACATGGTAGCTTTGTAGCAAAAACAAAGAAATGTAAAGAGGTAACTATCTGACATTAGGAACAACTGCATAGAGACACACATTTTTTTGCTTCTCATGTCTAATTATAGTAACAGATAAATTTACCTTACTTATCACTTGATCCTGAAAACTCTGAGAAGATGGCTCTCAATTGTCAACTTCATGGTTATGACCTTTAACAGCTACGTAAAATAAAGCAATATCCACACTTACAAGCTTAGTTGCTTATGT
Organism: Equus przewalskii; assembly: GCF_037783145.1. Lineage (NCBI taxonomy): Eukaryota > Metazoa > Chordata > Mammalia > Perissodactyla > Equidae > Equus > Equus przewalskii. Next base: position 94,682,492 of record NC_091834.1, on the reverse strand, counting down.
AAATATTATTTTTCAGATAGACTATATAAGCAGGGTAGAAGTAAGTTTACTTCAAATTGGTATATTCTGTAATCCAGTTGTTAGTTTTCCCATTGACAAGCAAAGAATTTCAACATGTGCTCAGGATGAATTTATCTAAGAAAACTTGCTGTAATAAAACAAATAGAGGCCTCTTTTTCCCTAGAAATCTTAGTTGATTTATTTTTTAAATGCAAACTATTCTAATGATTTATCTTTTATAGCACGTAACTTTAGTATTGAAATCAAATTTTAAAATACCTTTAAAAACTAATTTACTATCTTAGTATTATTTTAGTCTTTTTTATACTTTTAAAAGTCAGTTAAGAATGTTTGTCTTGTTGAAAGGATACAAATACAAAAGTCTTTATTTAGTCTTTGAGATACTCAGTAACTCTGAGTGGCTCATTCTAATCATTTTTTATTTATCTAAGCCAAGGAATCTGCCTAAATGTACTCTTACCATATTATCCAGCAATCACACTCCTTGGTATTTACCCAAGAGAGCTGAAAACTTATGTCCACATAAAAACCTGAACATGGATGTTTATAGCAGCTTTATTTGTAATTGCCAAAACTTGGAAGCAACCAAGATGTTTTCCCATAGGTTACTGGACAAACTGTGGTCCATCCAGACAATGCAATATCATTCATCTCTAAAAAGAAATACACTATCAAATGATGAAAAGACGTGGAGGAACCTTAAATGCATATTAAAAAATGAAAGAAATCTATCTGAAAAGGCAGCATACTGTATGATGCCAACAATACAACATTCTGTAAAAAGATCAGTGATTTCCAGGCGTTGGGATGGAGTAGGAGGGACGAGAAGGCAGAGCCCAGAGGATTTTTAGGGCAGTGAGAATAATCTGCATGATACCATGATGGACACCTGTCATTATACATTTGTCCAAACCCACAGAATGCATAACACCAAGAGTGAACCTTAATGGAAACTGTGGACTTTGGGTGATAGTGATGTGTCTATGTAGGTTCATTGAGTGTAACAAATGTACAACTCTGATGGAAGATGTTGATTATGGTGGAGGCTATGCCTGTGTGTGGGCAGGAAGTATATGGAAAATCTCTCTACCTTCCTCTCAATTTTGCTATGAATCTAAAACTGCTCTTTAAAAAAAGCCTTAAAGAATTGTTAACATTTTTAGTGGGAAGGAAAATTATAGAGAATGGGAAGAGCAAAAGAGATAGTTTTGCAATGCCTGATATACTCTTAATGAACAACTCTAAATGTAGTTGTAATTAGTGAGTTTTTGTTGTTTTTGTTTCTTATTTCTGTTGTTACTTTTTTGTATCTTTCTCAATAAACGTGTGATAGGTATAAAACAAAAGTAAAGTTTGTTTTTAATGAAATTCCCAGGATGTTTAGTTTATAAAATTTACTGTTAACACTTACCACCTTACAAAACTCTCGTTATTTATACTCATCTCCAAGGAGAAAGCCAGCTGAGAACGAGTACAGCACAGAGCAGATTAGGACTACTGATTGGCTCCCCCCTCATCCTCCCACATCTTTTCAGTCACATTTGTCAGCGGATGTTACAAGCGAGACATGTTTAGAACTGGAATGGGTAGTAATTTATCTCAGCAGAGAGAGCTGTATTGGATTGAGGAGTCCTTAAACCCACAGGTGCTCAATAATTCTGAATCCCTGACTTGAGGAGGAACCATGTTCCTGGACCATACTGGAGCCAAAATACACAATTCTGTGGACCAGGAACATACTGAAGGTTTGATCCTTCTTAGGATTCAGGACTGATTTCTCACTTTTGCAGAGGTGCAAAAATGTAATAATAATCATAACTAGTATTTATTATTTTCTATGTGCCACACACTATGTTTATGTGCTTTTAAATAATATTTAATCCCCACAACTATCCTATGAGATAGGTACTAATATTCCTCCCATTTTGAGGCTTAAAGAGATTAACTGGTTTTCTCAGGATAAGGCAGCTAGGGAATTCCTGAAGCGAGAAATTGAACCCTAGAAGCTGGACTCCAGTCCATGCTCTTCACTGCTATTTTAGTAAACATGGAAATTTCAAAAGATTTAAGGACTTCACAACAACTTTTGGACATTAAGATAGAAAGTCGTCCCCAGAAGCTGGAAAATATGGGGATCTTAAGGTTACAATTATTTTATTTAACAAGCATTTATATGGCATTTACTGTTTGCCACTAGAACTCACTGTTCTAAGCACCTTATAAATGGAAAATTTGAACAGACAAATAATGAATAAAGAGATTGAATCAGGAGTCAAAAACCTCCCAACCCAGAAAAACCAAGACCAGACGGTTTCACTGGTGAATTCTACCTAACATTTAAAGAATTAACGCCAATCCTTCTCAAACTTATCCAAAAAAATTGAAAAGTAAGGAACACTTCTAAACTCATTCTATGAGGCCAGTATTACTCTGATACCAAAGCCAGAGAAAGACAGTACAAGAAAATGATAGACCAATATCCCTGATTGAACTCACTATCACATATCTCTGTCAGAAAGTTATCATGTAAGGCTAACTTATAGAAAGGACTGTGGTGCATTGGAAAGAGTACTAAGTGTCAAAGACAAAAACTGAACAGGTAAGGAGATTGACCTTATTCAGACTATTGCAATAAGAAGAGCATCCAGATCTGAAGATCAGAATGTCTCAGCAGGATGGTTTTGCCTTAGACTTTTATAGGGAGAAATGCACAAGTTACAGGTGGAGAGATTCACAGTTGAGGTTGTTTTGCAATCAGGAGAATTCTCAACCAGTTAGCGAAACAGAAGTGTTTATCTCTATATGTTCAGCTAGTTTCAGGGGAAAAATAGTTCTAAGCTCAGCTAATCATTCGTGAGACAAAGTTGGAGGGTCTGTGTCTGGTCATGTCAGCAAGTTCAGGCAAAAGGGGAAAGGTCTGTGTTTGACCTTATCACAGGTAAACAAAGAAGTCATCTCAAGTCTTTTGGGAACCAAAAGAAAGAGTAGACAGTCTCTTCTAGCTCATGTGGTGATGGGCAATTCTCTGTGGCCCACCATTTCCTAGAATACAAAATTCCTGGAGAATTTTTTACTCACTGCTCTTTTCTGGGAGCACAAGACTCAGGTAAGGTTCAATATGTCAGAAGAAATCTAGAGACTCATTTCTGAGTCCTGCCTTTGCCTCTAACTTCCATGAGGACCACAGCTTCCTCATCACTAAAATGGGAGGGGAGGGGCCAGAGGAATGGTTTATCAAATTTATTTCACATCCCCATGTTTGATGAGTCTCTGAGAATGACAGAGGGACTCTCTGGAAGAAGGGAGATGGCAAGTGAGGCCAGAGAGAGAGGAGCCACAGTCACAAAGGGAAGAGGGGACAACAAAGAAAGGCTATGTCACAAAGAGGGGAGGAAAAATGTCAGCAGATACATCATCACTCCTGAGATTTTTAGGAGCAGAGAAGAGGCACCAGGGTCTTGACTTGGTCTGCTCCTTTCTCTCTTTCACTCATACCAGAGACAGCTCCCAGCCATGCCTTATACAACTGGGTTTTGATGAGGACTAGTTTGAAAACTGCTGTAAGATCCTTGCTTTTCCTCATGACCCTCAATTAATGTTTCTCCCCCAGCAGTTCTTGTCAAGGGCACTTGGACTGAAAATTGGGACAGTTTACAACTTGATCCAACTTGTCTGCTCCTGGTGAGATCACAGCCTGCCATGAAGTGCTGTCTCATCTTTGCTTTCATGAGTGCAGCTGGTGAGTCTGAGGCCTTGCAGTGGCCTAGAAGGAGATGGGATTGTGTAGGGAAGGGGAGGAAGGAGAAGCAGCTAGCCACAACTGAAGAGATAGGAAGTGGTGAACATTTGCTTCAATTAACTGTTGAAGGAAATGGAAGGAAACACTCTCCGTGTGCAGCTCATCCCGTCAGCATGCTCTCTAAGCCTCTCTGAGACCTGTGAACATGTTAGGTTATGTCACCACATGTGGCTTACTTTCTCCCAAGAGTCTTGGGTGTGTGACTTCCTAGACTGCCACTTTTCCTGGACAGCCACACTTCCTTTTCCCTGGGCAGATGGGCTTTAGAGGAGTGGGCACAGGAAAGGAAGGTGGGCTGGGTCAGGGCTCTGGAAGCCTCATGGTCCTCCCCAGAGCTTTGATCACCAAAGTCAGGCAGTATGCAATTTTTTACTTCCATGCTTAATTGGCAAAAGTTAATTAAAAATAATGTTTCTAAAGTAATAATTCACTTTTTTCACTTTTGTAATACACAGTGCTGCCAGTTTCTGATCAGCCTCAGACAAGCCCATGTGCTAGTTTAACAGATCTTTAATATAATTCTATCTCAAGCAAAGAGACATGTTGGTTTTCTTAATGTGTATAGCTTGGGTGACATGCATAATTCCCTCTGATTTAAAAAAAAATATTTAAAATAAGGTGAAGACCTTGATAATATCTTTGAAAACCTTAGGTTGGGAAAAACTGCCTTAGCCAACTCTCGCCTCTCAAACTTTTTGTCTCTTTCCACCTATGACAGTTGTTCTGGCCAACGATTCTAAAAATGAAAAGCTGGACTTACAAGAAGATTTTCCTGTTCCTTACATGGTCTATCTGCAATCCAGCCCAGAACCCTGTGTGGGGTCTCTCATTCACCCTGAGTGGGTATTGACAGCTGCTCACTGCCCCTTACCGTAAGTATCCCTTTGCTCTTGGGAGCTGGAAGAAATCTATTTAAATGAAAGTAAGTCTTATGAGGCATCTCAGCAAGTTTTAATGATATCCTAAGGGAATCAGAAGGTCCAGGAAGAGAGAGGCTCTTCTTCCCAATGGGGAAAATAATACACATTTTGGTGGTTTAAGAGGAGATCAATAGGAAGGTGTCAGAAGACTCTTTCTCATGGAGAGTAAATAATATTCATTCATTCAACATATTTATTGAACATTTACTATCTGCCAGGGACTGCTTAATGCACTGAGAAAACAGCGAGGGAATGAGATGGAAATAAGTTTTCCCTCATGGAGCTTACATTCTGGTAGAAGAAGTAAGCCAAAACAAATAAGTGGCCAAAGATAAAATACAAAAAGAGTGGCAAGCTGTAATACACCGGAATCAAACAAGAGATCTACCTTAGTTAGGGTGGTCATGCCAAGCCTCTTTGAAGAGATGAGACCAATAGGAAGAAGATGAGGCAGCCAAGTGAATAAAGCCTGGAGAATATTCCAGACAGAGGGAAGAGTGTACATAAAGTCCATGAAGTTGTAAAGATATTCAAGTATTTGGCAAACAGAGGTCAGTGTTGACTGAGTGTATAGAGTAGGAGGGATGTTCGCAGGATGAGGTTGAAGAGTTAGGCAGAAGCCATATGATGTGATGCAGGAAACAGGAGAAGGGCAAGGGGCACTGCACAAAATAATGCTATCCTTTGTAAATTTCAGTGTCTCTATTGTGATTGGGTGAGAGATGTGTCTTGTGACTGGGACCTATTCAGAGTTTCAGCAGTATACAAGGGTTATTTCAAACTCAGAGCTCTCAGCCACCTAGTTTTTCAAAAACAGTTTACTTGAACACAGAGTGAACCCTTGCTCTGCGCCTTATCAGAAATATAAAGGAAATAAAGACAGTTCATTCCTTCCAAGAGTTGAAGTTGGAAAATCTGATTTTTTTTTTCTCCACTAGATCTAATGCATGAACTGTTTTTGGTAGGGAATGGTTCTTGTATCTGTTGTATGACTGGACTCCTGGCAATGGAAATAGGTGGGTTTGAATTTGTCCAGGAAATATAAGAGAAAGTGGTAAGTGGGAATCCTGATAGACTATGTAGAGTCCGTCTTACCTGATGATATTAAGAGTCTATCTTACTTGGCCTGAGAGCAGCTGGGACGGGCCTAAGAATAGCCGGAAACAAAGGGTCCAATATGCTTGTTCTAGAGTTGCTTGAGGCTGTGTAGTATAGGCAAAGAGCTCTAGAATAATGGATTGTGGTGCCATCTCTATTACCTACTCATTTGGATTATCCAAATCTTAACAGTAAACAATAATAATATAATAACTAGACTGTGCTGAGAGTGTTCTAGGTGGTACATACCGTGATGTCAGGTTCTATACATACATTGACTCTAATACAATAATCCTGTAAACTATTGTTATTACTATTTTACAGACCAAGGCAGGTCACTTCAGTTCTCCGGTCTAAGAGATAAAATTAAGATGATTGGGGAAGGTCATTTCTGATGTTTGTCGCAGTTCTTACATTCTGTGACCCTGCTCTTTTCCATCTTCCTGCCCTCTTTCTTCCGAAGTGTTAAAATCCGACTGGGAGTTTATCAACCCAGCATCAAAAATAAGAAAGAGCAGATACGGAATTACTCATTGACTGTGATCTACCCTGAATTCAACAAAGAAACTCTGGAAAATGACCTGATGATGATAAAACTGTCCAAGCCTGCGGCACTCAACAGCCATGTAGGAACCATAGCCGTAGCTATGGAACACTTAGCAACTAATGATACCTGCTTTATCCCAACCTGGATCTGGAATGAGTATAAAAACCGTAAGTATTTGACTCTATGTTCATCCTGAAGAGACTTTGGAGTTGGGAAAAATGTGGAGGAATATACTTGAAGGAAATAACTGCTATGAGGTATTGTTCTTGACCCTAGAGTGATTACTGCCAGGACTTTATACTATCAAGAGTAGAGGCCAAATGATAAAATTCAAAGAGACTGATTGATGTAGGGAAGCCAATCTACACTGATGCATGGAGCAGGCAGTAATTGTTATATCTCTAGAACATTCAATAGACAAGAGTCCAGGGAACTGAACTTAAATAAAGTTGGGGAAACTAGAAGTCCTCACCTTAGAGATACTATTCAAGACATCCTGTGGCTGCTGATAGTCCACCAAGAAATTAATGGAACAGCAGTGAGAAAAACAAAAACAAAACAAGTGATATGGTGAGCCAACAGAGAATACTTCCCACTCCCCGCCATACCCAACCTTATGTTGATGGTGATTCATTCAAGTGGATTCTGAGAGATAAGAAGGTGGTGGAGGCAGCCATCTCTCACATCACCAGAGCTGTTTCCTTGCAGAGACCTCTTAGATCTATTGCTTCCTCCAATAGTTCTCACTTTGAAGTGGGGACTAGCAGGATTCATAGGGGAGTTGATTATTATGATATACTGTTGGTGTCCCTCTGGTCTGACATGCCTCTGGGAAAAATTGCCACCACCCAGGTTGCAGGCACACATCCTTCTACCCTCTGAACTCTAATTGGTATGAGCAGAGAAGGTTGGTCCCTCGTAGCCTTTACTTCATGTGGCTACTAATAACTCGTTATACTCTCTTTAGGTATTGTCAAAGGATGATGGAACCACCACTTGATATTTGAAATAAATTGATAAAGCTAAATTTATTGCTTATTATAGTAAGGAAGAGCAATGCTAAGCAGGCACAGTCTCACTGAGCAGAGCTGAGTACTGGGTTTATGTGGGATTTGTGGGAAGTTTCTATACAGGAACTGGAAGACCTTCAGAGTCTTAAGAGGGTTGACATCATCTGTGGAGGCACGATAACTTGGGTGAGATTTTTGTTGATTGTTTGGCACTCTGGGGCACCTTTATTAGAAGGGCTTCTGATTGGCTGAGTTTAAAAAGTGGCATTCATTGATTGGTTTGCTAAAGCTGTGTTGCTGAGGCTAGTTGCCATGGATACTAATCAGGCTTAAACTTTGTGCTGGTGCCTACAGAAAAAGCCGTCTGTTCTATAAAAACAAATAAAAAGTGGGAAATTTTAAAATCAATGTTTTGTAAAAAAACGGAAATAAAAAGTAGGGACTTTTATATTTCAGTATTTGTAACTTCATTTTCAATTTAGAAGCAACATTCCTGAAAATCTAAGTGAATATATTTTCTGAATAAATTGAAGCTTCATGATTTTTATCCTTAACTTTACGTCTTATTCAAATTAATTGCATCACATTTTACAAAAGTAATTTATAATATACCATTTGAAAACAAAATAAAACTGTACTGCAAGGGTTTTATCACACAGGCTCTGCAAGTCAGAATCATAGCGAAAAATTGTAATTCTATAAGCTTTCTGGTTCAAGGCTCCCAATATTTTTTAGTAATTCATTGTTTCAAAAACTTTCACCTAGTTTATTCTATATACGTCAATTGAATTCCCATAAAAACTTAAAACTCAACATAACTCCTCTCTTTTCTAACCTGACACTATCTGGTTTAATCTTCTTTAGGACATTAGATTGGATATACTCTATCAGAAAAATCCTGCTCCATAAGTAACACTAGGCTGTGGTCAATTTTTTGTTTCCTTCCTCCTGCTGCTCTCTACCGGAGATTAAAATTATGTAATACCTTGGTTAGAATCCTTGCATCCTGAGGCTAACAGTATAGTAATAATTGCTATGATTGAGATGAGCAATATGACTTCTGAGGGGAAAATTTATGTATATTAATACATATACACACATATATACACTTATAAATAACCCATTACTAAATAATCTATTTCTTTAAAAAAGCACTTTTAGACACATTAAAAATAGTTTTCTCCCTTTATGATTAAATGTAAAGAAGATGAAGTAGGTGCCAAAAGTAAGGGTTTCTTGGGAACAGTGGCTTTGTGTCTGTCTCTTTTCATAGTCATTCATAATTTTCTCGTGGATTTTCAAAGTTTTCTAAATTATGCATAGTAGAGAGAGAACTACAGATCTGATGGGACTTGATGCTCTGAATCCACTGCTCTAACACAGAGATACTGAACGAGGATCCTAAGAAGGATGGAATGTTGGCTATCTGCATTGAATATTCTCAGGGATTATTGTATTTACAAAACGGGCTGATCTCAACAGTATATATGATAAGGAAAACACCCTGAACTTCATTTGTCTTCTCTTTTCCACAGTTAGTGACCCTGACATCCTGACTTGGATAAACAAACATTCTCTTCCCTTCAATGACTGCCAGAATATGCTAGATGGAAGAATGATAGTAAACATCATGTGTGTGGGACAGCCTCTGAAGAGCATGTCTAAAATCAAGGTATCTTTCCTTTCCCCAGCTAGGAAGATAGCCAGGGCTCCATGAGGAGGAGAGGTGATTGCAAGAAATCAAAGGGTACTCATCCAACGGGCCTGAAGTCACTCTCCTCTCCCTCCTCAGTCTTTGGGGGGGTTTTTGTGGGGTTTTTTTCTTTTTTTTTTTGAGGAAGATTAGCCCTGAGCTAACTACTGCCAATCCTCCTCTTTTTTTTTTTTTTTTTGATGAGGAAGACTGGCCCTGAGCTAACATCCATGCCCATCTTCCTCTACTTTACATGTGGGATGCCCACTGCAGCATGGCTTTTGCCAAGTGGTGCCACGTCAGCGCCTGAGATCCGAACCAGCGCACCCCGGGCCACCGAAAAGCAGAACGTGTGAACTTAACCACTACGCCACCAGGCTGGCCCCCAGTCTTTGGTTTTGTCATTACTCCCCCTTCCCCTTTTTAGAGTGGGAGAGATTCTGAGTAGAACCATTTGTTCTTTCTCCTGCTTACACTCAGGTTGGATTAAGTTTGAACCAAGAGAGGTGAGACCTACGTGGATGTGAAGAGAGGGTTGTCCCCTCTCAAGAAAAATGAATCCACCCCCTTAGATGCCTCTGCAACTATAAAGTGCTACTTTTTGGGATTTATTATTGTTCCCTGAGAACAAAGAAACATTGATGTCTTGTTCCCTTTTCCTGGTAGGAAGTTTCAGCTGCTCCAGCCATCTGCAGTGGGAGGTTACGTGGAATCCTGTCCTGGGCAAAAGGAAGTGTCACCCTGGGAAGTGAAGGATTCTTCACAGAAGTTTATTCCTATGCAAGATGGATCATGAAAATCATTAATACCCACTGAGGCTCCTCTTTCCTCCATATCCTCAGTGCAATATCTTCATGATTTCTATACTGGATCCACAAATCTCTTGGTCTTTCTTGTTCTTGAACAGAATCCAAATGGAAAACATTCAATTAAAAAAAAAGTGACACTAAGAACTCATGCCATGACCCCAATCTCTTTACTATATAAACTGGAAAACGATAAGAAATTTAGCAACATCCCCACCATTTGTTCATTCATTCAAAAATTATTAAACCATCAGCTATTCCGTATGTACTGCATATGCCAAGGTTACATGAGTGAAGATGACATAGACTTTGTCATCAATTAGCCAACTTTAATATCTTGTGACAAGTGCTATAACTGAGATGAGCAATAAGTTCCATAAAAGCATAGAAAAAACCCTGCTGAGTGTCAGAGTCAGGGAAGATATCACCAAAGAGGCAGGCAAATTAGGGGAAAATACTGTAAAACTGAGGGTATAGTTAAATGAAAACCAGAAAAATGTTAAAAAACCAGGCATGTTCTGGAAAATATAAGTAATACTGGAGGGTATAAAATAAATTGTCTGCAGGGGAGGAGAAAGACTGATAAAAGATGATTATTTGTAGGTGAGCAGCTGTTAGATAGTGAAGGGCCTAGCCTGTTCAGTAAAGGAATTTAGATTTTTATCTTGTAGGCATCAGAGAGGGTATCTTTAAAGCCTCCATGATAGAGAGACCATTGTCGAATTTCTGAAGTGGGAAATACTAAGGAAGCAGAATCTGTGCAGTTTAGATGTATTGACTGTGAGTAGAAAAAGAAGGGGAAGTGTCTGGGATAATGCCCAAGTTTCTGACTTGGGCAAGTGGGCAGTTGGTGGTTCTCAAAGATGATATGGAGAGAACCAGTGTTTTCAAATGTAAAGGATTTGGAGATGTGGGCATGAATTAGAAGAGATAGGGTATATTATGTTTGAGATCCTTGAAGGGCATGGAGGTGGTCATTTCTAGTAGACAGCTAGAGACAAAGACCTGGATCTCTGATGATATCTGGGCAATAACAACTGGGGAGTTCTATGTTTATGAGTAGTAACCTCAGACTTTAGTGCAGCTCTGTGCTATAGGGAAGAGCTCTGGCAAGTGCTCAGAATTCTCACACTGGCATATAGTAGGGAGATGTACAGCATCCCAGACCTACTGTCCAGAGCCCCTAAAAGTGCAGAATTGAGAGGATTCTGAGTGGCCAAAAGTAGATGTCCAGAGTGATATACGAGAGGCTGTGGAGTTATGGGAAAGGGAGGGGCAATGTGATGTGACATGAAATCATGTGTTAAAAATGGAAAGAGGGACAGAGAGGGTCAGTGAGAGGGGAAGAGAGAATCACGCCACAGGAGAAGGAGACTCTGCAAAGAGTAAAGATGTTTGGAGTTCCATCCCATGAGGGAGATAGTGAGTCCATGTGTCTGTCTGTAGAGGTTACATAAGTGGGTTGGTTCTTGCACATTGATATACTCTGAGCCTGGACGCTTTTTCTCCCGTACCAAAGCAAAAAACAAACAAGCAAACAAAGCTAGGTTATGACTAAGACCACACCTTCTCCTGGCACATACACAACAATCATACTCTCAAATTTAGACACCGAGGCCATTTAACTTAACTGTGCTTCTTTTTCTTGTAATCTCTGGCCCATCCAAACCCCAAGCTTCTCTGTTTGCCTATCTTCTCTAGCAGCTTCATTCCAAGTTACTCCTGCTTTCTGTCTCTGATTCACTGCCCAATGCTCACTGCCCCCTTTATTGAATCACATCTATATTTGTCCGAGAGTTTTTAATAAGAGGCTCATCTCATCACTTATTGTAACTCTTAAATTATGTCTTCAACACTTACTGATAATCCTATATTTTTTCAGTCAATTGTCTATATATTTCTCCATAATGGGCATTTCAAACATTCTCCTCTCTCCTTCAACTTTCAGGGCTCGCCTTCAGTATATGACTTCTGGTTTATGAGTAGAGGGAGGTTGAAACCATCGGAAGACACCTCATTCAACTTCCTACCACCCAACCTGCAAATATATTAGTTTTTTTCCCATTCATTTTTTTTCCCCATCCTTTCTGGAAGCAAGGTACTATTATCTACAGCTTCTATCTCCACCTGTGATATGGATCTCATCTCCTCTGACCTCCTCATGGACTTGCTTTATTGATTATCTCTACTTTTCTGCATTTTTCAACTTCCCCTATGTATTGGCTTATTTCTGTCACCATTTAAGCGAGATAAAGCCTCTCCCATCTAAAATAGAGGGCCCAAGGACATGCTCCCTCGATCTACTCTCTGACTGCCTCCTCTGTCTTCTTTGCAGGTGGTTTTTACTTGACAATTCCTGAAAGATCTGTTCTGTATGATTCTTCTGTGTCTCCCTTCAAATTCTTTTGTATGCGCTCTGCTCTCTTTTGAGTCCTTGTTCATCTTCCCAGAGACTTCTTCCCCATCTCTTCATTTGCTTAACTTCTACTCATCCTTCAAGCCTCAAACATCACTTCCCTAGGGAGGTCTTCTTCTGACCCTTATGTTAGGGCCCCTACTATGCTTTCTACCTCCCTTAATACCCAACAGGGTGACATTCATGATGGCAAGAGTTACTACATCTATCTCCCCTATTAGTCTTTATGATCTATGAGGGCAAGATTCTCATCTCCCTTACCACTACACCATCAAATATCTAATGAAGTTCTAGCACTCAGTATACATTAGCATTTGTTTTCTATTGCTGCGTAAAAACATTACCACAAATTGAACAGTTTAAAACAACATTTATATATTAGCTCACAGCTTCTGTGAGTCCAGAGTCCAGGCATGGCTTAGCTGAGTCCTCTCCTCAGGGTCTAGCAAGGCTCCAGGGTAAAAATTTGCTTCTAAGCTCACTCAGATTTTTGGCAGAATTCATTTCCTTGTGATTGTATGACACAGGACCCTTGCTTTTTGCTGGCTGTCAGCTGAAAGCTACCCTCAGGGCCTCAAGGCTGTCCTTAGTGCAGAGGGGCCACCCATACAGAGTTCTTTGCCCCGTGGGCTTCCTCAGCATGGCCACTTACTTCACCAAGCCAGCAGGAAGACTCTATCTTGTACATGCTAGCAAGATGGATAGATAGATAGATAGATAGATAGATAGATAGATAGATAGATAGATTAGATTAGATTAGATAGACATAGATATAGATGCAATGTCAACATTACATATTAACACATTCATAGGAATGACATCCTATAACTTTTACCATTATTCTATTAGTTAGAAGCAAGTCACAGGTGTCACCCACACTCAACAGGAGGCAACTGGAGATTATGCAGGGTGTGAACATGAGACTTTGGGCCTGTCCTCCACACAAGTCAATAGAATTTTGTCAAAAAATGAATTTATTGGCTCCTTATCGCCTACACAATAAAGAATTATGCAAGTTTTATATAGGCAAGGCTTATATAATAAGGCTTTTCATTATTTGATTCCTGTTTATCTCTCCACCTACCTCTTTAACACTTGGTTGTGGTTCCACAAACATGCCATGTTGTATTCATGCCTTTACAGAAACCTATTTTTCTTTCTGAATTATTTTTTTCTCTTTTATGCCAGACAAGCCCCTTCCCCTACTCTAAGAGCCAGGTAAAGTGTAACTTCTGAGTACTCCTTCCTTACACAGAATGTAAATTGAAGAAGTATCTTTAACTCTATGCTCTAATGTACATACCTCAATTTTTAAAAATATTTCTCCCTCATTTTATTATGAAAATTTCAAACATTCAACAAAGCTGAAAGAATTTTACAGTGTATACCTGTATACCTACCTCTCCCCTTCTCCCCAAACTCTGCCAACCACCAATCTTTTAACTGTCTCTACAGTTTACCTTTTCCAACATGTCATAAATTGAAATCATACACTATATAACATTTTTAGACTGACTTCTACCACTTAGTAACATGCATTTAAGATTCCCTCATGTCTTTCATCACTTGACGGTGCATTTTTTTAAATCATTGAAGAACATTCTATTGTATGGATACACCACACTTTGTCTATCCATTCACTTATTTAAGGACATTTTACTCCCTTCCAAGGTTTGGCAATTGTGAATAAAGCTGCTGTAAACATTCATGTGTAAGTTTTTTGTGGACATAAAGTTTTCAACTCATTTGGGTAATCTCTAGGAGTACAAATGCTCTGGATCATAAGGTAAGATTATGTTTAGCTTTGTAAGAAACCACGAAACTGTCTCCCAAAGTAGCTATACCATTTTGCATTCCCACCAACAATAAATGAGAGTTCTTGCTGTCCCACCTCCTTGCCAAAATTTGTTGTCTTCAGTGCTTTGAATTTTAGCCCCTGTCCTAGGCGTAGTAGTATCTCATTGCTGTTTTAATTTGTAATTCTCTAATGGCATGTTGAGAATCTTTTCATCTGCTTTTTGTCATCTTTATATCTTCTTTGTTGTTAAGGACCAAACTGTGTCCTCTCAAAATTCACATGTTGAAGCTCTAAACCTTAACGTGACTGTCTTTAGAGAGAGGGCCTATAAGAACGTAATTAAGATGAAATAAATGAGGTCATAAGGGAAGGGCACTGATCTGATAGGATTGGTGTCCTTACAAAAAGAGGCAACGCAGAGCTGGCTCTTCCTCTCTCTACACACTCATACAGAGGAAAGGCCCTGTGAGAGCCTGCTGTCTACAAGCCAGGAAGAGAGCTCTCACCAGAAACTGAATTTGCTGGCACCTTGATCATGGACTTCTGGCCTCCAGAACTCTGAGAAAATAAATGTCTGTTGTCTAAGCCACCTAGTCTGAGGTATTTTGTTATGGCAGTCTGAGTACACTAATGTGTTTGATAAGGTGTCTGTTCAGACCTTTGGCACACTTTTTAATTCGGTTATTTGTTTTCTGATTATTGAGTTTTAAAATTTCTGTATATATTTTGGATATAAATCATTTAACAGATATTTTGCAAATATTTCCACCAAGACAGTGGTATACCTAGATTGTTAGCTCTGAATACTTTGTTTTGTAATTCACTGTTGATGTGTCTATCATCCGCACTGGTCTATAAGCTCTTTGAAGGCAGGAACAGTTTCTTCGCAACACTCCTCAACAGTTCACACAAAGCATAGCATGAGTCAGACACATAATATAGCTTATTGGCTGGCTGGTTGATTGAATACATGGGTGAGTAGTGACACGAAGGAAAGAAAGGGCTAATATATCTCATGGAGGAGTTTTGTGTCAGGCAGAGGGTTCAAGCTCAGCACCAGAGTCTGGGTTATGGCCCTGGAGATACATGTCAGTGTCACACAAACGGGGGTTGGCATCACATAGACGGGAGGGGCCAGTATCCTGGCATATCTCAAGAGAGACCTGATTTCAGAGTTTGACAAGGTGGGACCAGAGAGGAGGAAAGACCGTGAGCTTCAAGTTTCTCAGTTTAGGTACTTTCTTCCCTTAAGAAAGAGAACAAAACACTGAATTCCAGACCCATTCTCTGCAGTGTCAGGGATCAAGTCACCTGATCTCTCTTTTTGTCCCTCTAACACTTGACACCACTCACACTGATGCCACCTCTTCTGGAACTGAATACTGCCACTGAAAGAATTCAGATAGTAATTTTTCCAACCTCAGAACCCCTTTTTGCTTGATCCTACTTAGTCCTTTTCCCTTCCTCCTCTCCATGCTTTCCAGAGACCTCGAACTGAACCTCATCCTCTGAAAAGGCTTTTGACATCATTATGAAGTTTATCATCTTCTGGGCTCTCTTAAACCTGCCTGGTGAGTGTCTGTTTATTTTTCTCTTTACTGGCCAGAAAGAAATCCTGAGAGAATCTTGACAGATGGATAGAGACAGAGGCAACGTTCCAGAGTGCGAGTATAGGATTAATTCTCTATCTCCTATCACTGCCATCGTCCCCATGGGTTTTCTGCCTGACTCACCCCGGGTTTATTGCTTGTATGCTTTTTGAGGAGACATGGACATTGAAACCCCAATACCAGACCTGGTCCTAAGGAAGACTGAGACCTGACTCTGGGCCTGTGTAGAACACGACTGATATTAGCATGAAAGAATAAGAAGTGGAGGCCAAGGTTGAAAGCAGGGGTCCAACGAATGGACACGGCAGAGCATTCAACGGTTTTAGTCTTGTCTGAGAATGGTTCCAGTTACTCAGGCAAGAACATTGGAACGCTGCAAAATCCTCTTTCTCTCACACTCCGTGTTTAATCTGTTTGGGAAATTGTATTGGCTGTGTCTTCTAAACATATCCCAAATCCAATCACATCTCGTCACCTCCACTGCTCACTATAGTCCAAGCCACCATATCTTGCCAGGATTATCAAATTACTCTGTAACAGACCTCTCTACTTTACACTCCTACACTCAACACTTCTCCATAACGAAATCATCATCACTCCTTCACACAAAACCCTCAAGCGGTTCCATGTTTCACTCAGAAAATTCCACATCCTTACAACATTCTACAAAACCTGCATCACTTCTTAGACCTCCCTCCTTTCCTGCTTTTTTCCCCTCACTCACCCCACCAGCCCCACTGGCCTCTGTGACATTCCTTAAGCAAGCCTTAGGACTCTTGCTCCGGCTGTTTCCTCTGCCCGGAATCCCATTCCCCAGATATCTGATTACCTAACTTCCCCATCATCATATCATTGTTCATCTCTCACATTTCCCATGAGGTCCACCCTGACTGCTGCTGTAATACTGCCCAATGCCCCACCATACATACTCACATGCACACGTACACACATGCACACACGCACACACACAGGCACACATACAGGCTCACTCGCACATCCTTAGTATTACCTTTCCCTCTTTCTCTGTTCTACCTTTTTTTCCATAGCACTAATCACCACTCAACATACTGGGTCATTTGCCCATGTATCATATTTATTATTATTGAATGTCTCCTCTCATTAGAACACATGAGAGCAGGGATATTTCTCTGTTTTGTTTGCCGTGTAACCTAAGCACCTAAAACAGAGCCTGGCACATACTAGGAACTCAATGTTTACTTGTTGAATGAATAAACGATTTCCCCCTTCCTCATACTCTGTTAGCATATGGTCTGTTCTTTAAACAGCATTTATATCATTCAGCCTTGCATTGTTGTTGGGAGAAAGGGATAAGATTGGTAAAAGCATTCTAAAAATGGTAAAAATAATAAGCGCTCCATGATTTGATTCAACATATGCCCACTGAATTGTGGAAGGTATTTAAGAAAGCTTGTATTTTAATCTGAAGAATATTTATTGATAACTAAAAGGGAAAATGCTTTTATCTCTTGAAATAGACATGTTTCTATCATTTTCTTCATGCTTCAGAACAAGGTAAGACAGTTTACAAATTCAGCTTACAGATAAAGATACTGGAGAGAACTTGAGCCAGGTAATTAATTTTCTCTTGTTTCTTTATAGTGATCCCTAAAATAATCTCAGAATTTCCTGTCTATGTTTCTCTTTCAGTTGTTTTAGCCTTTGATCCAGATTACACAGATTTCATCACCTTCCCCTACTTGGCATACTTGAAATCTGATTACTTGCCCTGTGTTGGAGTCCTGATCCACCCACTTTGGGTGATCACAGCTGCACATTGCAACTTACCGTGAGTAATAAGCACCCAACACCATTCTATTTTTGGGTTCTCAGGTTGGGCACGGACACAGGCCCCTGCCTGGGACCACTGCCCAATTAAATGGGGTCATGGAGGCCTTCTGGGTATGCTCAGGAGTACAGAAAAAACTCTGTGGGGAGGAGCTAATAAAGCCCATGAGGATGGATAAGCTGTCTCTATTAAGTTGTCTCATGAGAATCCATGTTGTTCCAGGAGTCTTCAGGTGATATTGGGGGTTACCAACCCATCAAATGACAAGGAAAATAATGTACAAATTGTTGGGTACGAGAAGATCATTTATCATCCATACTTCTCAGTTGCTTCTACTGAAAATGACCTCATGTTAATAAAGCTGAAAACAAATATTCAACTCAACGACTATGTGAATCTGGTCAGCTTACCCACTGAACCTGTGTCCGAAAAAGCTATGTGCACTGTCTCCACCTGGGGCTACAACCTGTGTGATGACTGTGAGTGACTTCAAGATAATATTCTTCTTCTCTCGGAATTGGACATGCTTCTGTCCACTCCCTGCTCTTGCTTTCTGCAGTTATTCCCAATGAGGCTTTCTTCTAACCTCTTTATTCATCCTTTTCATCTCTTCTCTCTTTCCCTGTATCTCACTGAAGGAGTCCTTTAATCTTTTGTTCTCGTTATACTTTCTATTATCTTTGTTTTCACATATGATAGAACTGGTGTTAGCGGAAAGAAGACATTTGTATTCTAGTACTAATTTGCTGTGTGACAGCAGGTCACTTTATCTTTTCTCAATTTTCTTAACTCTAAAGTGTGGCACAAACTATACCAGATGTTTTCAAACTATTCCAAGCAATAAAGAAACTTAAAGTCTTAAAATATCATAAAATAATGAATTAAACATAAGATAAATACATAATATTGTGCTAGATCAGGCAGAACTTCTTTATGCAAGATTGTTCTACAAATGAATAATTAAAAGTTTAAGAAAAATATTTATGAAATATTTTTTATTTTTATTTTTTTTCCTTTTTCTCCCCAAAGTCCCCCGGTACATAGTTGTATATTCTTCGTTGTGGGTCCTTCTAGTTGTGGCATGTGGGACGCTGCCTCAGCGTGGTTTGATGAGCAGTGCCATGTCCACGCCCAGGACTCGAACCAACGAAACACTGGGCCGCCTGCAGCGGAGCGCGCGAACATAACCACTCGGCCACGGGGCTAGCCCCTATGAAACATTTTTAACTGATAACATTCTGAACATTTGGTAATTTCTTCAGAAAATTGAAATTATCGCTATTTTTATCAGTGGAAGTCTTCTACGTATATTCTATGTACTGAACTACGTATTCTACCTAAGCTTTCTTCTGTTACACATTTCAAATTCCATGAAAAAACTTTGAACAAATTAAGACAATTTTCTCTTTTCTAAGTTTTGTGCCTGTCTGCCCACTATCTCATTCCAAAATTTTTATGCAAATTCTAATCAACTGTCTGTAGGTATTAATCAAGATAGCAGCGAGTACTGGCGAAGGGGGGAGGTTGATGAACTATAAAAAACATGTAAATATGATATAGTCCCTTAGGGAGGGTTATTAATACAATTTTACTCATGAGTAAGTTTATTTGAGTATATTTAATATATATATATAAAAACATATGATGTATATTTAATATACACGTACATTGAGTATATTTAATATACATCATACACATATAATATACATCATACATTGACATAGTATGGAAAGGAGATTCTTTTTTTTTTTCCCTTTTTCTCCCTGAAGCCCCCTAGTATATAGTTGTGTATTTTTAGTTGTGGGTCCTTCTAGCTGTGGCGTGTGGGATGCCACCTCAGCATGGCTTGATGAGCGGTGCCATGTCAAGGCCCAGGATCCAAACCGGCAAACCCCTGGGCTGCCAAAGCGGAGCACACGAACTTAACCACTCGGCCACGGGGCCGGCCCCAGGAGATTCTTTCTAAATAAGCCTGTCAGATTATATTTATCCATCCACTTCTAATTTCTTTTTATAGAAACCAAGAAGCAGCTATACACTTATCCTAACAATGCTGCCATTACTCAAACCTTTTTTAACCGCTCTTTGGTAAATATCTTCAGACCTCAGGGTATATTTTCTTGAATGTATCAAAAAGTGAAATTCATTTTCCCCAGCTTTATTGAAGTATGATTCAGGAATAAACATTGTATATATTCAAGGTGTATAACATCACATTTTGACACTCAGATACACTGCGAAATGATGCCCTGAATCAAGCTAATTATTTATCACCTCACATATTTACCTTTTATATGTGTGTGTGGTGAGAGAATTTACAATCTACTATCTTAGAAAATATCAAGTGTACAATACAATATTATTAACTACAGTCACCATGCTGTACATTAAATCTCCAGAATTTATTCATCTTATAACTGAAAGTTTGTACCCTTTAATCAACATACCCCCATGTCCCCCACCCGTCAGGCCCTGGTAATCACCATTCTACTCTCTGTTTCTACGAGTTAGGCTGTTTTAGATTCTACACGTAAGTGATATCATACAGTATTTGTCTTTCTGTGTCTGACTTATTTCACTTAGCATAATATCCTTTAGACAAGTAGAAATTTTTTGTCCTTTGACAGTCAATTTGAGTTGTGGAAATAGGGAATGTCCCTCTGGTGAGCAAGCATGTTTGATTCATCTGTGTTATGCCACTTGAGTCAAAAAAGAGATGTGACTTACAAAAACGTGCAGTTTATTTTCATCTGGTTCATGAAGCAGTTAAGCAAGCATTTGCTAAACAGGCAATCCCAAAATAAATATTGAGCCATGCAATTATTGCTGGACTGAAAAACAAAGCAAAGAATCTCAAATATTTTCTTTTCAAGAATTAATATAACATTTTCAAATAAAGACATTCAAATAAACACATTCCCAGTAAAAAGCAAAATTTCAAAGTAAAATACTTCTTTCCAAAAGTGAATCCTTGGCAAGAACACTTCACATATGCATAGGTACTACTTTGTTCTCATTTTTCTCATTTTGTTACGTATTGGAAAAACTTTGTTATGAGTCTGCACAGTTCACAGTATTTGTGAACCATTGATATAG
Organism: Equus przewalskii; assembly: GCF_037783145.1. Lineage (NCBI taxonomy): Eukaryota > Metazoa > Chordata > Mammalia > Perissodactyla > Equidae > Equus > Equus przewalskii. The sequence continues at coordinate 94,661,871 of NC_091834.1, read as the reverse complement.
AGGAAATAATTTGAACTAGGAATCAAGAGGCCCAGTTTTAAATCCTGCTTTCATGGGGTTAAGAAAATCACTTTTTGAGTGGTTTTGGCTTTTTTTTTGGAGCAGATACTGGATTTTTTTGATGTGATAAATGAAAACCTAGGCTTAGAGCTCTAAATTCCTTCAAACTGTGAAAATAGGAGAGATGTTGTTTAAGGGTACAAAGTGGCAACTAGTAGATAAATAAGTCGTGGAGATCTAATGCACGCTATAATGAATATAAACAAAAATATCGTATTGTAATCAAACTTGCTAACAGACTAGGTCTTCATTAATCCCACCACAAAAACAGAAATGATAATTATGTGACATGAAAGAGGTCCTATCACTACAATGGGAATCATTCTCACATATATAAATGTATCAAATCAACATGTACACTTTAAATTTGTGCGGTGTTACACATCAAATATATTTCAATGAAAAAATTTAAAAAGAAGTCAGTAATTAATTTAAAGTATGGGAAAAATAATATACATTAGAGCTCACAAGATCTGAAATTAAACTAAGTAAAGAAAAATTCCACCGCAAAGCACACTCTTTTAATGTTTAAATTTCCAGAAAATTTTAAAGTAATTTGTTTCATTTCATTGCAGAGATGTCTCCTATTTACATGTAACTTCCAAGAATTTAATCTTTTTTATAAGGAGATAGACACTTGTATCATGAGAAATTGTTTAATTTGATAACTGCCTGTTGTCCTAGCTGCCACAATTCTGATTTCTCTCAGTGTTTGATCTCTTTTGCTTTCTGCCGGGAGAAGAAGAAATATGTTGAAAAAGAGAAAAAGGGGAAAAAAAAGTTTGGTATCTAATAACTCAAAGAAATTCTATTTCTCTCTTTCCTATAGCCAGTGACCCCAACTCACTACAAAATGTGAACATCTCTGTAATCTCCAAAAGTCAATGCCGCAATACCTATAAAGCCCAGAACATCAAAGAAACCATGCTGTGTGTGGGCATTGTGCCAGGAAGGAGGAAGCCTTGCAAGGTAAGGTACTCTCAATGCCTTAATTTTTGCACTTTATTCCTTGTATCTGTTGCCAGAAAGATAACTTGGTTTCTTTTTTCCTGGCAGGAAGTCACCGCTGCCCCAGCAGTCTGCAATGGAATACTTCAAGGAATCTTGACTTTTACAGATGGATGTGTTTTGAGAGCTGACGTTGGCATTTATACCAAAATCTTTAACTACATGCCCTGGATTGAAACCACAATCCAAAACAACTGAGCTCCCATGGCAGTAATTCTGGACCATGTGACACAGCCTGTCCCCATGTCCAGCCTCCGAATTAAATCGAAACAGAATCCTTGGGTTGCCTTATGCATATCCGCCTCACTTCTGCCCAACAGAGTGGGTGACTCGTACATACCTGTACTGTGACTATACATGACCACCCTTCTTTCCCTCTTGATGAAAATGGCAAACTCAATACCCCTTAGGCAGTTGAAGTTTATGAAGTGGGGATTGTGTTCTCTAAGAAATTAATCACTGATTTATTTTTTAAAAGGCCACTCGATAGCCATTTTGGGTGACAAAAACCCTACTATTTGCACCGAATTAAACAACATGTGCTTTGGGCGAATTGCACATGCCAATTGGATAAAGAAAGTCTGACAAGGAGTGAGCTAAGTAGAAGTATAGGCGAGAGGAAAGGGTTTAGGAGATGGTGGGAGGTATTTTATTGGCTTCTCCTCGCCTATGCAACTCTCAACACCAGGCATAGATTCTGGTCATTCATTTTGCAGGATTCTGGGTAGGGACTTGAGCCATGAGAGTTTAATGCAAAAGTTAACTGAAGGTCACACCATAGCAGATAAACAGGGAGTCCAGGACAGACTTTTCCAGTCCATGTTTGATCTTTCTGTCACGCCAGCTTCCCCAGGAACTCCATTCTCTCCCAGTTGCCTCTCTTGCATTTTTCTTCCTTCCTTCTCTTTTCACCTCACCTCTGCAGCTCCAGTTACCACCTGAGAGTTTTAATTAATAGTTTTCCATGGGGAGTTGCCTTTGGCCAGTTGACTGAGGATCAAAAGAACGAAAACAAACACGAGATTTACAGAGTTCTACCTGTGGCCTCTACAAGTAGACTATTGAAGCCTTATAGCCCAGCTAAGGGAGAAGAGACCTCTTCTCAGGAGACAGAAATTCTGGCAGTAAATCTTGTCCTCTCTAGGGTTCTAAACCCTCTAAACCTACAAAGCCTAGCTTGCAGTGTTGAAAAGCAACATTTTGTGCATAGGTTACTAAGTGCAATTGTGAGAGCTTCACCTTCATGTATGTTATTAACTGAAATTTTAGCTATAGGAGAAATAGATGGTTTTTGCAGAAGAGTATCTCAGCCTCTGGAAATGTTCCCCAGCTTGAAATAGTCCTAAGATTTCACTAGGTCATACCAATATTTATAAGGTCACTTGATTCTAGGTGATGAAGCTTATGTTAAGGTCACCGAATTCCATAGGTATCAGTTTATTGTCTCACCATTATCATTGTAAGGTGACTTCTTTGGTTGCAACACATTCCTTTTTTGTAGAATACAGAAAACATTCAGTTAATTCAAGGGTGGTGGTGTTGGGAGTGATGATGGAAAGGGAAATAATCCAAATCTAGAATATGTCATTTTCATTGAGGACAAATACCTACTCCCTCCATGATGGAAGGGGACCACCTACCACCATGCAGGTGGTGGGATACCGGGGTACAGTAATATATAACCACCATATCAGGGCTGAGATAGATCACTGACACTGGCAGGCTGGGTCTTCAGCAGCGGTGGTAGCTAGGCGAGACTTGCAAGAAGTCCTGAATATGCTCCACGTGGTCTTATTATTCACTTTTTTTATGAAGCCATGAAAAAAACACTCAGAAGACTGAAAAAGGACTTCAGAACAGACTAGCTTATCTACTTGATTATTAAAGTCTTCTGAAGTGAGAGCCTTTGGGTGAGAATTCTCATGGGATAGAATATTCTCCTCCTTCAAGCTGGCCCTGAAAAATCCTGCTACATAATTCTTCCTCAAACCTCTTATCCCCTTCCCTTCATCTTGCTCCTTCTGAGTGCCTATCAGGGAAGACCCACTAGCCCCCCCTCCCAAGAAATTCATAGAGATCTTGACCTCAAGAAAGAGAACGACTGGATATGTGGATTGAAAGTCTGTATCCTGAGAAGACCCCCATTCTCCTCTTCCCTGCAGGGCATCCTCCTGAAAGGATTTAATATCATAGTAATACACAACAAATCAAACAGAGCCATGCATAATTGAAGTAAAGCCTTTTCACCCTCAGTGAACTGCTCATGGAGAAATCTGTTTGAGGCCATAAGTGTTGGCTGAGGAAATATTGCCCACAGCAATTGCTTATGCAACTTATTTGGACCTTCAGGGCCTAATTTACCTCTATTCCGTTTATACTTCTAGTTGAAGATGGAATGCTGTGGAGCATATCCAGATTAATGACAAAGAGAGCCAGACAGCTCCACCTAGAGTAACTTTCATGGTCAACTGGTGATCTGGAGTCAGGCATTTAGTTCCCACCACACCCTAGTAGCAAACCAGAAGCTATTTCCCAAAGAGGATAAAGGAGCATGACTTTGCTACCATGTTTAGGGATCTCTGCTTTGATTTTCATGTTAGGCTTTGCCATAAGCTTCATTTAGTACATTAAAGATACTTTTAGCACCATTGGATCTACAACGTTGAAACCCAGGAAACAGAGCCAATCATTACACTTCAACTTGTGCTGCCCAGACAGACTTTTCGGATTTAGTCTCACTCTAAACTAGCAACTTTCTAGATCACTCATTAAATGGCTCAGAGTATGATATCCTAATGAGATGTATGTTGCTTATAAAATTTAGTGGCATTCAGACATTATTCTTAATAGTAGGGAGCACAAGGTACAATAATGTATTCATTTCGGTGGAGGAACCTGATATACACCCACAAGTTTCACTGCAGAAGCAGCCGACTGTATTTTTACTGGTTATATTGCCTATACATTACCACATTCCTGTCTTCCCAGGACATGCAGGAAATTTGCTACTACCTGTTTTCTAGTCCTATCTACATGATGTCATCAATATAGCAGACCAGTAAGGTACCTTTTGAGACTGTCAAGTTTCTTAAAGACTATATTCAGGTACCAAGCCAGAACAATGATGATTGCCTGAGCGTGGAGGTAAAAATATACTGCTGTCCCTGACAAATGAAAGCTAATTAATTCTGAACTTCTCAAAGACGATGCATAAAAATGCACTTTCTAGATGAAAGTTGCATACTGTGTGTGAAGGATTGGATTTTTTTGCTCTTGCAAGGAGGCTACATATGGAACAGCAATCGTAATTAGTGTTACCACCTGATTACACAGTAATCAAACACTATCATACCCCACCACTCTTTGACTTGGCCAAGTGGAAGAACTGAATGGGATTATGACAGAAATTATGACTCAGCATATTTCAAGTCTGTATTGATAGTACTGACTTCTGCAATGTGCTAATGTTTTCCATTTACTAAAGGGAAGTTCCATCAACTTTCTCTTAGCCCTTTCTACAACAAAAACCCTCACTTCACAGGCCAAGGAGAAATTGTAATAGTTGTAGAGATTTTACCAATTGTAGAAAAGAGAGCACTCTCCCCCTGCTCCCCACCATCCATAGTGCACGTAGAAAACAGAGAAATAAATTCTAGATGGTTTCAGAGCCCCATTGAATTACTCTAGGGAAGACTTAGATTTAGATGAAATTAGATTAGATAAAATCCATTTATCCCTCAATCTTCATAAGCCCCATCTTGATCAGAGGATAATACTGACAATAAGTTTTCCCCACCACCACCAACATCACCATAAATTAGCACTAATGCAGATCCAGGATCTCAGAAAATTTAGCTATGTTCTTGTCCCTAGAGCACAAGTGGCCAAGTAAATAGACTCAGGTCACTTTTGCATAGGCTAGAAAGAAGACTCTTAATGTTCGAACAGGTTCCATTCTCTAGGATCCTCAGGTTCCCCTTCATTCAAGGAGCATTGATTGAGTTAATGTAACTATCGAGGTTTGTGACCCACAGAGGAGGCTGTAATACTTTAGCATATTGAGGAACATAAGTCCACTATTACCAAATATGTCAGGTATTTTTTGCTTGTTTTCTGGTTATATAAATCAAATAAGAACTTGAACTTCCTGTCAATTTTATTCCTGGGCATCCCAATTTTATGGAGAACCCTTGAGAGAATTCTCTTCAGGGCCCAAAAACATCACCATGTAATATTGTTTGTTTGTTTCTATTTTAAGAGTAAGAGAAGGAGATGAAATTAATAACTTGATATTTGTCTGTTTTCCTTAAACAAGTTACACCAAAATCTAAGAGGCCCTTTAGCAAGAGATAAACTCCACTGAGGAGGAGAAAATGTGACACCTGTAAAGTTCTTCTTCAAGGCCTTTTTGTTCATTTGCATTTTATGTTTTTAGTAGAAAATATGACAGAATCCACCACTCAGTATCCTGAATGGTGTGAATAAGTCTTTCTAATTTTAAGTTGCAGCATTGGAAATCCCATTGTTGCCACGTAGGTAAGCCACATTCCTTATCAGTTTTATAAGAAATATTGCTAGAAATTTCCCTCTCTATCTGCCTTACTACTTTACCTCTCTTGATTTGTTCAGAATTCACGTGGAGAAAATAGGGATGTCATTCATTAGCCTCCTCAAATCCTATGATAAGATTTGGAGAACATATTGTTCCATTGAGTAGTGGGATACCCCCTATAACCACCATTCTCAAGGCTGAATAGCCATAATCCCAAAAGCTAAAAGTGAATGGATAGGACAGGATCTTACAGAAGCAAGGTGAAAATGAGGCTAGAGTGTATTCTTGGGCACAGAAATGAACACCAGCTACTGCACTCGTGAGACTTTCAGGGCTTCTTAGAATTTACAACTCTTGTGTATTCACTTCAAGGACAAACAGATTTGAGGCACCACAAAATGAGCTCTGTTCAATTGAAAATCAGGGTGAAGAAAAGCCCTGGATTGAAGTCATTGCCTGTAACAATTGGAAGAGAATCAACTTGCACACTGGAATCTAAAGATGGGGATTAGAGAAACTGGTCCAGGGTTTGACATTGGTAGGGAATCCCAAGGCCATTGTCCCCAGACCCTTTCAAAACTCACACAGTACTAGGCACCTTGATTATCTTACTTTGGGGTTTCTGGCAGCTACTCTGACCAAAACCAAACCAATGTGCATAGAGACAAATGTCTTTTCCTTGTCTCTCTCTGCCAGTCTATGATTTTGTTTTGTTTTATTTTTAAGAGATTATTAAGTGTTGGTAAATCACGTATAGGATTTACTTCAACAATAAAATGTGTATCCAAACTTGCTTTTGCCTGGCTTTCTATAGCCTCTGACCCCTACCTTGATCCATTTAGTTGGGACGTCTATAATCTCTAGGGGCCCATCTACAATAGCAGCCCAAGACATGGTCGAGTGCTACCTTTAGTTGAGAGGAGTTTAAAGGCACTCCTTACTCTAGTGACTCATCACCAAGCCAAACTGGCTTTTACATTTTTCTACCCTAATAGCCCAATTCTAATAACTGTTCTGCTCTGTTGTGTTCCACTCCTACAAGGAAGTCCTCTTTTTTATCCCAATTCCATTAAAGCAGTCTTCGTCTTGACAACCTTGTCTGATTCCTCAGCTCTTACAAGCCTAGGACTCCAACTTACTCTTCTCAGATGTTGCTGGAAACCCATATAAGTCCAGTTTCTGGCTGTCAGAACTTTCCACTCTTCATTGGCTGCCATATAGCTCGTTTCCCTGGCTTGCTGCGCCTCTGCTGGCCACCTGGCCTGAACAGCCTGCCTGACTGCCCTTCTACCCTCACCTCAATATTCTTTGGTGTCTGGATTCTGTCAGCTTACCTGACTCCCACCTGTTATTGCCATCCCCCCTCTTTGACTCCTACCATCTGCCCCTCCACTGTGAGCTTATCTAATTTCTAGATCCCCAAAAGGATGATCTCAGACTTAGTGTAGTTGAAAGAGATTGGATTTGGGATCCAACCTGGTATTTCATCTGAACTTCAACAGCTACTAGCTTTGTGTCCTTGGGCAAGTAATTAAGTAATTTAACCCCTCTCATCTTAGTTTATTTATCTCTAAAATGAGACCAATAATACTTTTCTGGATTGTTGGGAATAAATAACTTATGTAAGGTATGCAGCATAACACTTAGCATGTATTAAACACTCAATAAATGATAATTCCACTTAAGTCTTTGCAAGGGATTAAGGGGTGCCACAATTTCTTTACATCTGTGTTTATCTTTCTTCAATTAGAATGGAAACTATTTTCATGTACATACACAAAAATAAATAAATAAATCAGAAACCAGAGAGCCAAAGAAGATTTTGACAGAATTCACCTGAGTATGTTTCCCTTCCTCAGGTGTCAGGTCCCTATGCCTTACCCTGCCTGTATGGAAGAGGTCTTCAGGTGTAAAATAGAGAGAGGAAGTTTTACAACGTTACTGTATTTATTTGAGTACAAGTCTTTAAAATATAACTGCAAGACAAATACATTTTAACATCATTTAGATAGGCAAATGCTAGATAGGGTTGCTTTGATTTTGAAGTATTTCCCTGATTTCAGAAATCAAAAACCTTCATTGTCTATAATGAAGAAAGCCCACAAAAAGTAGAAAAATAAGTTTAAATTCACTCATAATCCTAACAAATTACATTAAGTTATTTTGCAAAGTTTTCTAGTATTCTATACTTTCTCTTCAGCTTAGTTAACTGTTAATCCATGTCAGGATTCACTGTCTCCCAAATCCAATATATCCAGTTTATCCCAGTTTGCCTTTAACAAGCCCCCACCACGATGCTATGGATGTGTGCCTAAGTTCAAAGGACTTGCATGGATCCTGAAACCCTAATAATTATTAACCCATTATCAACCCCCCTCTCCCTAAGCCCACCTGTATCTGAGCCTTTCCTTTCATATTAGACCCACTCTTGCCCTCTGGTTCAGGGGTCTTGAAAGGACTACATATGGATTGTTAACACAGGCTGTGTTTCTACTCATGGTTCAGGAATCTCAAGTGTAACAAAGATGAGTTGTCTCCCTTTCTCTGCCTCTCAGAACCACCAGTGAAATTTTGAGCTCATGCTTTCTGCTCTCTGAGGAACTTCTTTCTTAAATGAAAGAATAAGGAAGGAAAGAAGAAAGATGAAATTTAGAGAAAGTGAAAAGTAAATATGCCTCATGAAAGTCACACCATGTCTAGTAAAATACTGCAAATCGAGTAGGTATTCTACACATTTATTGAGTAATTGAGAGGATGACTGAGACAAAGGAGAACAAACAGAAGCTGTCTTAGCTGATGATATTCACTTGCCAGTCCTAGAATTTCACAATCTTAAAACTACTCCAAACTATGGAGACAACCATGAAGCAGAATCTGATTTACACAATCAGAAAATATATTGCCTTTCCCTCCAAATGGTTAGATTTAATTAGCATTATTCTTTCTATTTCCATCAGGTCCTGTTGAATCCTAGGAGAAACCTGCAGGGTCCCTTCCTCCCTCTTCTTTGTACGACACTCACATGACCTGCTGCCATGTAACGTGTAGGCTTCTCTGTGCTCTCTGAACACGTCTGCCAAATGGCCTCTCCTGATAGCATCACCAGCAAGGTAATATGCGTTGGCTTTTTGGAAGGGGGCAAAGATACCTGCCAGGTAACACCTTCCTCAACCATAGTAATATATTCATTATGCAAAGAGACAGCATAATGAGGTGTTGAGAGTCCTAAGTTTAGAGTCATAATTCCTGTGTTTGAGACCTGGCTCTACCATTACTATTAGCTTTGTGACAACAGGAAGCCATCCAAGCTCTTGAGCATCCATTTCCCTATTTAAACAAATAAGCAAACAAAAGACAGTGCTGCTTGCCCAATAGCGCATTTGAAAGTGTTGAATGAAAAAATGAAGTGAGATATACTTTATAAAGACATGGAAAAGTCACCCTTAGCCTGAAGACAGGAGACTCACGTAACAGAGATCGATATTTCCTATCTGAATAACGACGGAATAACATAATCCATTCAATCAAAAAGTGTTGTTTGAACTCCTAGTATTTGCCAGTCTAGGAAGGCTAGATTAATGACCATGGAATCCACCACCTAGGCAATGGTTTTAAGGCATAGTTCATGGTCCAAGTGAGCAGAATTGCCTCAGGGAGGTCTCCAGGGAGCTCTCAGAGGCTCAGGTGGAAGGGAACCCATCAGAACAATGATGCCTTCCATCCCTCCAGCCAGATGCTTGGCTGCGGCTTTTTCAAGGGCTGCCAGCAGAGGGCCTCAGCTTTTCTCAGGTGGACCGGGGCCTCTCTGCCCTGCCATCTCCTCTGCCTGTATTTAACAGCCTCTTGGTAACCTCTGATCAAGGACCTCCCAGTGATGGTGTTCTCAAACAGGGGTATCCTTCCTGGAAGAATGAGAGAACACAAGTATCCAAATGTCCCCAGGGCTCTGGGCCAGACTAGACCTCCTCCCCACCACTGTTCTAGTCCTCTACAGTTAGGCAGGGGTTCACCACAACACCTGAAAGGGGGCTGAGAGAAGACCAACAACTGTGACTGATGTCAGGCCCCTCCCCCACCAATCTGTGCAGATCTTGGAGAACTGTGGGCAGATGGTGCCACCTGATGGAAAAAAAACTCCTCACTCTCCACAGGCGCTGAGGAAAGAGCACTTGCAAGCAGCTCTGTGCCACAACCACCCACAGCACCACTGGAGACTGAGGTACGTTCTCATGTACTCACTCCCACCTTGCACCACAGGGACCAGTTCATTTGATCTACACCCTGTGGGATACAAAAGCTCTGAGCTAGAAGCAGAGCAGAGCAGCTCAGCTACAGTAGCTTTGCCTTTCTCCCATATCTGCAAGAGTCTCAGGATCTGGGCCTCTCTCCCATAATGCACCTTCCAGCTGGTTCCCAGCCATTTTCCTGGGGTCTGAGCCTCCTTGTTCTGCCCTCACTCCACGTATGGCCTAACTCAGGTTGCAAACCCACTTCTGAGCCATGGCTTTTTAGGTCAATATGTGGTAAGCCCTCTGCTATGGATTCCAGAACCTGGTCCTTTTTAGGTCAGGCTCTCTCTAAGTTTCTTACTTTTAAAAGGATCAACTTAAGATTGGGGTGTGAGAAGTTTAGGTGGTGATGAGTACTGAGAATGGGCACCTAATTGGAAAAGTGAGTGTTTATTTCAGGAGTGTGAGTGGGGGCCACACAATGAGATATTTGTTCTATTGCTTTTCTGAGCTCCCAGCATGTCTCCAGGTTTCCTCCCAGCACCTCTCTGGGCATTGAGTCTGATATTAAAATGTAATATACTTTTTCTATATGCACACTGTATAGAAAATACCTAATACTAAGTTTATATTAGGTAATCCATAACCAGTTTATAAATGAAAATTTGGGGTGAGTTTATTCTGAGCCAAATATCAGAACCATATGGCCTGGGGCCTTCCTTCCCCAAGAAAGGAAGGGCACCAAAGAAGTAGGGTGTACAGAGTGGTTATATATCCTCAAAGAGCATGTTTCACATATGTTTGAAATGTCCCTTTTACCACAGTCATGAGACTGCTCTGGCGGTACAGCAATTGACGGACACAGCAGGTAGTGGGTCTCCTGTCTCAGTGGACAAGCAGGTCTGTTGTCTCAAGCTGGGTGGTCACAGGGTGAGCACAGAAATCAGTTCCTAGCCTAGGGAGAGACGCTTGTCCTTAAGAAAATGCCAATGTGAGGGAAGTTGCATCTTTGTCTTAAGGGCATTTGTTCTTGTCTTTGGGACATAGCAAATGCTTAAAGCAGGTATACAATGCATGCTCAACTGCCATGTAAGCCCCTTTTGGAAAAACAAAGTCGGGCCGAATTAGGTTTACACCAAATGTCTTCCTCATATATTCCAATATCCTATTGCTTGCTATTTTTGTCAAGTGTTTGCTATGTATCTCTGTAGTATCCTAGGAGCTTCACCTGAACTATGTTGTTTAATCCTCACAGCAACCCTCGGAGCTGGGTAGAGTTACTTTCTGTACTTTATAGACACACAAGCTGAGTTTCAGAGAGATTAAGTATTCCCCAAAGCTCACAAGAGGCGCCTGAGCCCTCGAGAGCCTGTGGTTAACTCACTGTGCTATTCAGGCACAGTGTTCACTGAAAGGCAAGGGGAAAGCAGCAGAGAGAGTCTACTTGTCTCAAAAAGGCAGGAAGAAAGGCTCTGGGGTAGGAAGGGAGCAGGCTTGGGGGTGCTGTCAGAGCAGAGGAAGAGGTTGGCTCTGTGGTTGGGAACCAGGGATGGTTTTTATTCAGTTGTCCAAGGAGGGTTTCTCACTGTGTCTTTGCTGCAGGTGCAGTACAGGGTTCTAGCCTGGGTCACATTGGCCACGTGTAGCTTCAGCTCGGTGTCATTCACCCGTTTGATCCGGTAATCTGCTCCAGGACGGGATACGACCTCCTCATCCCCAGAATTCCGCAGAGTGGCCAGCAACTCTAGTTGCCCCTGGAGATCTTGTTGGTACCAGCTCATCCAGGGGTACTGGAAATTCCTCAGGATGCAGCGCAGGGTTTCAGCCCGTCCATGAGCTACCAGGACCCACCTGGGCTTTTGTTCCACGAAGCTTGCAGTGGCATCTGAAATACAGAGGCAGGCCAGGCTAAAGGTACTGGGGATAGTGGTCACCCCCAGAAATAACTAGCTGCAGCCAAATCCTGAAGAGGGGTTCCCATGAGTAAGGCAGAAGGAGACTGCTGGGGATAGAAAAGATACTTTCTCAGGGTCAGGGGCTATGCCTGGAAAGATCTTGGCAAAAGCTGAGATCAAGGAGCAAAGCTTTCTGTGCCTACTGGTGCCACTGGGACCATCCCTCTTTCCCTCCCTCAACCCACTGAGTGGCTTTCTCTGCCTGGCATCTGACCTGTACTCACAGCAGCCATGAGCACCCAGCCCCACAGAACAGGAAACAGTACCATTCCCTAGCCCTGCAGGCCCTCTCCAGCAGGTGAGTGGAACAGGGGACTGAGGGAAAGGGCCAGCCAGGCAGGAGAGCAGGATCCTGGCCTGTAAGGAGGCAGTTACTGGCTGACACTCTCTGGGTCTGAAACCCAAAGAGGAGTGGCTTTTCCAGGAAACTCAATATCTTGTCTCATCTTCTCACTGATGCTCAAACCTCAAACTGCAGAGTACTTTCCTGTTTCCTGGGTACCAACACTCACACACACACACGTGCACACATCACACTCCCCATGTTCACTGAGTGCCTGAGTGAAGGTACTTGGCCCTGCACCCTCTCTACTGTGTCCCAGAGAGTCCTAGAACAGTGCTCCTGAACCTGTGCCTCAAATCTTAGCAAGGGATGGAAACTTCTCAATGCAATCAACTGATCCTCATAGGTTGAATAATGACATCTTCATGAATGCATAGTGGCAGCTACAAGGCTACACTGGGCAGTAGACAATGGACACTCATCTCCACTTACCTGTGTTTTCCTCTGTAAGGGCAAATCCAAATTAAACATAAGAGGCTTAATTCTCCCTGTTGAAAATAATGGAAGAGACTTCCCTCCCCTCCATTTTCTTAGAGCATTTGCTTTAGAAAACTTACAGTTCTTTCTCTGCCTCTTTGAAATGTATATAAAACTTTTTAAAAGTCAAATAACCTCTTGGATGCATTAAGACCCAGGAATGTCTTTCTCAAGGAACTGTGACCATCTCTTTAGTGTATAAATATCAAAGAAGATGTTTAACTTAATTTAGAGCTGATGCTTCGCCCCAAGTTGTAAAATGATTCCCTGTCATAAAGATGTGACAAGTTTACTTTTTCTTTGGATAAAGCCAATTAGCAAACACAGATGGAAACCCCAATTACCAAGTGACTTTACAATGAAATGTGGATTAACAGAAGGTCCTGTCAAGTCCTCTCATTTGAGGACCAGCGACTGCTTATGTAATGGGTTTTATCCGCTGGCTTATATAGAAGAGATTTCCTCTGTCTTTGCCGTCTCTTAACCAAATGCTTGTGATGTTATCACATTCTGATTTAATGCTTATTCAATAATAAAACTGTTTTCTTTCTCTTCTACCTTTGTGGAGAGATTTTTTGAGTTGGGAGGAGATTTTGTTTTCAATTATATTTTCCTGACAACTCGTAGTGCCGCCACTACCTAACTGTGAAGTTGGGCCTCAGTTTCTTCATCTATAAGATGGAGATAATAATGCAGGCTATTTCATAGGAGTACATGGATTACTACATGAAAATTTCTTAGACTAGGCACAGACTAAGTACGTAATAAGAGTTGACTTCTATTCTTGCAATGGTGGATTTCAAATTCAATTAAAATATGAGGGAATTAATAGTAGCCTTTATCTTTCTTTAATCACCTATCACTTAGCAATCAACTGAGATTAAAATCACAAGTTCTCATAAGGTTTTAACATTGAGGCCTCATTTTTAGGAAAGCTTAGAAGCCAATGATCTGGGAAATTAGATTTAAAAGGCCCCATATCTGCAACCTTGGTATTTTACAGACAAAATATGGAGACACAGAGGAGTTTAGCAATCAAACTTTACTATTTCAAGACCTGGGAGTGCACTGCATTCCAGTGTTGCAAGTGTGGTGTCTGCCCATCACAGACACTCGATAATGAGAAGAGGATTAGAGCAGGGCAAGACTGCAGATGCATCTCCCTCAAGAGTCCACATAGCAGGGCACAGCAGTGGCCTGGCATCTGGGGGTTCGCACCTCCCAAATTCACTTTGTTTTATAATCTGCTGACTTTTTAATACTTACAACAATATGGTTCACATGATTCTGGCAAAGGATAACAGTTTTTGATGCCATTTGGTGACAGCATAATACAGTTTATTACTCACTTGCCTTGCTAATTTTGAAATCATGTGACTTGATTTAAAAAAAATACAGATTTTTGTTACGTAAAATTTGTGAGTAAAGTGAATTCATTACTATTTTCTGCATCACACTTTCAAATTTACACAATCAAATTGTGCACAAAATGTCAATTGCACCACATTCTAAGCAGCATGTGCTGATTCACCTTGACTTTTTTTTTTGCTGCAGAAGATTCACCCTGAGCTAACATCTGTGCCAATCTTCCTCTTTTTTGTATGTGGGTCACCACCAAAGCATGGCTGCCAATGAATGGTATAGGTTCACACCCAGGAACCAAACCCAGGCCACCAAAGCAGAGCACACTGAACTGCTAGGCCATGGGGCTGGCCCCACCTTAACATTTTGCCCCCTTAACCTGCTCAACCTCGTCACTCTAGAGAGGGAGAGAGACAAAGCTCTGAGAAGCATTGCCCAGATCACACATCTTCCATACTAGAAAAACCTACATGCCAAGATAGACGTGTCTTCATCCTAGAGAGCCATGTGCATTTAATCCTGAGTTGTGCTGAGGAGAGAGTCACTCTGCAGATTAGACAGTGAAAGGAAAAGGGGCTGGGAGAGGGGAAAAAACTCTCACTGGGGGAAAAAGGAGAAAAGGGAGAGAAGAGCCCCAGGGGAAGTCAGGCTGGGCCCTGGGGCAGAGAGTCCTTGAGTTGCAGTGCTGGCTCCCAGCTCTTTCTCGTGACCCTGCCTCTCCCTAAGGCCATTGCTTGGCAACCTATTGGTCCTGTGCCCATCTCAGTTTACAGGGCTGGCTGTCCTGTCTCCCTGCAACGCCTCCCTTACCCTTAATCCCAAATGTGATTGGGATCAGAGTGTCTCTGACACTCCTGTTATCTCCTCCCTGGATTCCTGCTCCTCAAGGTCAGTACCTCCCAGACTCCTCCTTCCCTGGTGTTGGCCCAGCTCCCGCCCTGGGCCAAGGTAAGCCTCTTCCTTCCAGATGGCTGCCTAGCTCCCTACCTTCTCTGGACATTATGGTCACCCCCTTGGGAAAGGTATTTCCTCCCCCACTGCACCCCAGTTACTACTCAGGTGCTCACAGCAGCTGCAAACAACCTCAGCTGGATCCTTACTAGCTTTGATGAACTCAGTAGGTAATAAGAATATGCATGCCCTGAATGGAGGTGTAAACAGATGCTCCAGCTTCTTTCCACCCCCATTTGAGCTGAATTCCTGTGTGTGTATGTGTGGTCCAGTTTCCGTGCTGGGGGAGGCCCTCAGGCACATGTCCTTGTTAATTTTTCAGAGGCTCTCCATTGTCTAATGGAGGAAGGACACTGGCTTAAATGAGATGATTTCCAGCTCTGAATCAGCTGTGTCAGACCCTGGGCAGAAAGAACTCCGGAGTTAAGGTGAGACTTTGGTCCTCTCCCTAAGAAGCGGTCAGCAAATGTCACCAACTCCCTCCACCAGGACAAGCCATGATGGAAATGCACAGCAGGGGCTGGGGGCCTTGTCATGTTGGTGACCTAAGGAAACACAGACAGAGCACTGGCCTGGGACTGGGCCCCTGTGTGCTTGTGTTAGCTCTGCCACTGAGTGGATGGGGGATCAGGCACCACTCATGTTACCCCTGGGTGTTTCTGTTTCCTCGTCTAAAATTTAAGTGGATCTAAAGTTCCTTTTTACTACTTTTACTCTGGTGTTCCAATATTCTAACATTCGTCTGTGCTTTGATCGTTTGCATAGTACCAAAGTGCTTGCCAGGGGGGAAGTTGGACCGAGCCTCCAGTGGAGAGTCACTAAACATGACTTCTCTGAAAGGCCATTCGTGGGAAGAAGGGTAAAGCACAAAACATCCCAAAGGTAAATTCATGTTTATTCCCCATTTTCTCCTTCTTCTCCCCGCCCCCGCCTCCTCCGCCTCCTTGCTCCTCCCCAGGAACGTGCAGAAGCTCAAAGCCACCCCAGATATGCCCATCTGGAAAGGTGATTATGGCTCCTTCCCCTCTACATGTCCTCCCAGGGATTAGCAGCAGAGACTCCTCCAGGAGATAGCAATCATAGCCTTCCCCTCACCCCCTCCCAACAACTTTTCTCCCTCCTTCTACACTTGAAAGGTAGGTTCACATACAGTCTCACCCACCCTCTGCTAGTGCCTCAGTTCTATATGTAGACAAAATAGAAAATATCCATAAAATCTGAGGTGGGAGACAGGTGCCAGAGGGCAGAGTGCCCAGTAAGAACATCCAAGGATACAGGGATTGAGGAGCAGAAAGGGAGACAGGGTAGGGGAAGAAAAAGAGAGAGAGAGAGAGAAATGGAGGGAAGAAGAGGCAGTAGAAACTCAACCTCCTTGATTTTGCAGGGTGCACATTGGCAGGACACTGAGAATTGAGGTGGAAGAGTCTGAATGGTTTACTCATGAAAATTTCATGCCAAGTTCCTGCTCCAGGGCAAGAGCAATCTGCTCTGTACTGACTCTGGACACCTCACACCTCCAGAGTTATGTAAGTGGCACCACTCTGAACCCAGAGGATAATCAGATCAGAAGAGCCCCAGTCTGTCCCTCCCCCATGGCACAGTGCCTGGCACAGATAGAGGCACATATAAGTCCAAGCTCTTGAGTATTCATCTGCAGGAAAGATGCTCCAGACTCCAGGAGCCATGGCCTGTGCCCTTCTCTTCAGGCTTCTCCTACTTATGGCCCTGGCAGCCCCCTCCCAAGGCAATGGCCCTGGCCCCACATCTCGCCTGCGTTATTCCAGGTTTCTGGATCCTTCCAATGTCATTTTCCTGCGCTGGGACTTTGACCTTGAGGCTGAGATCATCACTTTTGAGCTCCAGGTCCGGACAGCTGGCTGGGTAGGCTTGGGTGTCACAAATCGCTATACCAACGTGGGAAGTGATCTGGTTGTTGGAGGAGTCTTGCCTGATGGCAACATCTATTTTTCGGTAAGTCTGAGGGTGACTCCCTTCTGAGCATGAGGGTCTCTTGCTGGGTTGAGAATGGCTCTAAGTTCAGGAAGGATCCACATTTTCCAAACATATCAAGGCACAGGTACAGAATATCATCTGACTGCTGATCTCTTCCTATAGAAATGATCCACTGGAGAGTTGCAATCTATGTCTTCCAGACTGCATGTCCCTAAGGTGCTAAGAGAATGGAGCTGTTGGACTGAGAGAACGAGTCCTGCACCACATACTTGCTAATAGCTCACTAGATGCAAGTCACTAGGGGACAGTCAAAGCTTTTTGGGACACAGTCCTCATCCTCAATTTCCTTTAAATTCAACCAGATGGACCACAACACAAAATAGTCTAACAACAACAGCAGCAATTACAATAATAATAGCTTGAGATTGTCATACACTTTTGATTAACCAGGCATTGTTCCAAATTCTTTCCATATTAAACTTCACAGCATCTTTATGAAGTAGATGATTACCCCATTTTACAGATGAAGAAGCAGCTCACTTGTCTCCAAATCTCACCCATTCTGAACTGCATTTATATAGAGAAGGGTCAATGTGAAGAGCCACATGAGAGAATGAATAGCATAGACAGTTCAGAGAATAAGTGAACATTCACAGGTTAGGGATACAGGGATATTAGGATTTATGGAGATTAGATTTGAAATGAGAGAAGTCAAGCAAGGTCAGGAGGTGAAACTCCATCAGACACTGTCCATCCCTTTTCCCCATGAATTCACCCTTGATGCAATGGTCTGTCCTAGGAGCAAACTACATCATAAACACCTGGATTCTGCTAATTTTGTACCTTGGGGGAGCTAAAGGGACCTCAACTGCTTCAAAGTTGTGACCACTTGGGGCTCATGGTTATAACTTCTTGACCTTTCCTGGACCCCAGGATCAGCACCTGGTAGATGAAGACACCCTGGCGGAAGATGGGAGCCAGGATGCTGAGCTACAGGGGCTAACGGAAGATGCTGTCTATACCACCATGCGCTTCTCCAGGCCTTTCCGCTCTTGCGACCCTCATGACCAAGACATTACGGTAAAATAGGGAAGGAAGAAGGGCATTAAAACACAAGCAGCTTCTCCTTCTGGAGAGGTGTAGTCACTCCCAATCTGGAATGTCACTGCTTCTCAGGCAACCAGCCACAGTTCCGAAGGCTTTTCCCTCTCTGAGCCATCATAGTACTGCCCTAATCGTGCCCCTCTTGAAATCCACAAGTCCTCTACAGGGTAATTCCCACTGATGGGACAACCTTGCCAGATTTCACTGAACCTTTGTTGAGTGTCATTTACCCCTTGTGGACACAGGCATAGAGAGGAAATGTGAGGGAATGTGGCTTGCTGAACATTTCCAGCAAGTTAGCCTCCGAGGCAGAACTACAACTCGACTAGTTCTGACCTCCAATCTGAAGCTCTTTCCATTCCACTGCGTAGACGTGAGCAGGTAGTTTATGTTGGTCCTTGGGTATGGGTGTGTGCCAAGTGCTGTTCATAGGCAGCAGCACCCAATGCCCGTGACACCCCCAGAGTGACACTATGAGGGTGCTGGCCACCTACGGCCTGGATGACACTCTGAAGCTGGATCGGGAGCGTACTTTTGTCAAGTCCATCTTCCTGCTACAAATATTCCACCCTGATGATCTTGATGTCCCTGAAGACACCATCATCCATGACTTGGAGATCACTGATGTAAGATCCCTCTGCCCCACCCAGCCACCTCCAGCCTGCTTCCCGCCTTCTCACTCAGTCCAGACCCTCCTCTTGTACCCAATATTCAGTAGGTTCCTTGAATTGAGGTTACTCTGACTTCCCTCAGTCCTATGAGAACTGCCAAACCTGCCCTAAAGTTAACACCCTTCCCTGGCCTGTCCCTTCACCTGCTTTTCTGGGAGTCTCAGTCCTACCCCAGCTCAGCTGCCGTGTGTCCCTCTCCAGTTCCTCATTCCAGAGGATGACACCACCTATGCCTGCACCTTCCTCCCTCTCCCCATCGTTAGCAAGAAACATCATATCTACAAGGTACAGTGAACCAGACAGTGGGACATTGTCAAAGCAGTTGAACAGAGCAGTGGGCACAGTTGACTCTGAAGGGATGGGCTCATAAAATTGCTGAGAGGAAGCAGGAGGGAAGCAGCTGGGAGAAAACAAGAGAACCAGGCCACGCTTGGCGGAGGTGGTAGTCTCATGATCTTCTGAGCCCAGAACTATAGCTCCTAGCACTGTTTTATTCAAGCCCCACAATGTAGCAGAGATTTTGATGAAGGTCATTAACAAGTGTTTGCAAAGAATAAAGTATAAGCCCCACCCTGGCCTCAGAATTGTTCTCTCTTAGCCCAGGAGGGGGTGCAGGCTGGGGAACATGGCCAAGGGCTGTCAGGTCATGAAGTCTGAGTGGAGGGAACTCAAACTGGTCAACTGATTTCACATTTGAGTGATTTCAATTTTGATCAAATAAACAAAAGTATGATCTTATAATTAGTGGCAAATGTGTGGGAACCATTTTTTTCTTTAGAGAGAGAATCCAACAAGGCAAAATTACCTGCTCAGATACAATGAACTGGTAAGATTATTAAGGGGAACTCAGAAGTCCTGGGATATTCCCAGCTAGATTTAGTATGCTGTGCTCTCAGGGAAGGGGTTTAAGAGGTTGGGGCCTGACAAAGGAGTCAGATAGGGTGGGGGAAAATGATAGGTTGGGGAAGAAAAACAGACAGGAAATGGAAAAGAAAGAGAAAGAGAGATGAGTGGGGAATGGGTGTAGTTTTATTTGAGGAAAAGGAATGGAAGGAATAGGACCTGACATAGAAGATCTTGATGGTTCTCCACCCTCTCTCCCCACCCAGTTTGAGCCCAAGTTGGTCCACCACAATGAGACGATGGTGCATCACATCCTGGTGTACGCCTGTGGCAATGCCAGCACGCTCCCCACGGGCATCAGCGACTGCTATGGGGCTGACCCTGCCTTCTCCCTCTGCTCCCAGGTCATCATGGGCTGGGCTGTCGGGGGCACAGTGAGTCCTGGGATGAGAGAAATAGATGGCTAGGGGGGTGCATGTTGTCAGGCAACTTGGATCATGGACTGATGGAAGACAGAAAGACAGGGAAGGTCTGGGCTGAGGACAAGAAAACAAGGGCAGGCCCTGGGTCCCTGCACCTCAGTCCCAGCCCTTCTTGCTGCCAAAGCTCCCTCCATCCAACAGAGTTACCAGTTTCCAGATGATGTCGGCATCTCTCTTGGGACACCTTTGGACCCCCAATGGATCCGACTGGAGATACATTACAGCAATTTTCACAACCTTCCTGGTGAGCATCTTGAGCATTTTTGGAAGAACAAGTGGCAAGGCTGGCTGATTACTTGGGTGCTAGGAAGGTGTTGCGAGATGCATGCTGCCTCCTTTTGCTCACTTTGCTGGGCCTCTTTCTCCCCACATTGTGACCTGCTCTCCTGCCTCCTGTGATTGTTTCTTCCTGCACCAGGTGTGTACGATTCCTCGGGGATTCGAATGTACTATACTGCCACGCTGCGCAAATACGACATGGGAGTCCTCCAGCTGGGCTTCTTCACCTTCCCCATCCACTTCATACCCCCCGGTGCTGAGTCTTTCATGTCCTATGGGCTGTGTAAGACAGAGAAGTTTGAAGAGGTGATGCTGGGAGGCACATCCTCCCTAAGTTCCTTGTTCCCCATCACAGATCTGGTCTGATCCACCAGCACACACAGCCTGAGACCCAGACTTGGAGAATGATTACAGCCTGGTGCTCAGAAAAATTACTCACCTGGATAATGCAAGGGAGGGAATGAGTCAAGGCTTTGACGACAAGGGGAGAGGGGCAGGGAGAAGGGCCAGTAAGAACCAAAGGGGTTCGAGTCAGTCATAAAAAGAAGGTGTCAGATATTAAGGGAGGAAAATCAAGGAGCAGGGCAAGATGAGATTTCTTAACAAACCAGTTGCATCTCCTCCCTGTCACAGATGAACGGGGCCCCCGTGCCTGACATACAGGTGTTTGGCTACCTGCTCCACACCCACTTGGCTGGCCGGGCTCTGCAGGCTGTGCAATATAAGTAAGGGCAGATGTGGATTTGCAGCTTTCCCTTCTGCATGTGGGAATAAATTTTAGGAATAGTTATTTATTCTGCACCATAAGGTTATGCTTGGTTGGGAGTAAGGAGGAGCTAGAACTATCCCCATCATAGAGATGACTAGAACAAGACTGTGGAAGGAGGAGTTTTTTTTGTTTTGTGAGCAATCTGTGCCCACAGAATGACCCCACACACTGCTTCTTTGTTTATAGCTCCTCCCTACTTCATCCTCTTCTTATTCTTGTCTCCTCCCCTTCTCTCTCTCTAGAAATGGAACACAATTCCGAACAATCTGTAAAGATGACTCCTATGACTTCAATCTACAGGAGACTCGAGATTTACCTCATCTAGTGGAGATTAAGCCGGTGGGAGCCTGGGGGAGGCATGGCTGAGGTTGGGGGAAAGGCAGGAGCAGCGGTCATTGCTATTGGCCAAGAGACTTCTCAGACTGTACCAGTCCCTCTGTGTCTTACTTTCAGCTTTCGTGTCTCATTCTGAATAGGGAGATGAGTTGTTGGTTGAGTGTCACTACCAGACGCTGGACCGCGACTCCTTGACTTTTGTAAGTACCTATCTCTCCACCACAGTCAATAACCTTCGAACAGAGCCCCATCCCTGGCCTTGTCTCTGATTATTCTAGCTGGAGCCATTTCCTTGGTATTACCCCTCACATGGGGCTTTTCATGCTCTCATACCTCCATGATTGTAAGATGGATACAAGTGTTCCCACTTTCTCTGTCAATGACCCACTAAGACCATGGAAAGATAATGTATTGCAATGACTAAGAGCATGGACTCTGGGCCTCATTGCCTGGGGTGAATGTCAACAACCTTAGACAAGTTATTCAACCCCTTTGTGTCTCAGTTTCCTAATTCATAAAAGAATCAATAATACTATCTATCTCATAAGATTGTTGTGAGAGTTGATTAACACATGTAAAATATCTAGATCATTACCTGACTTGTAGTAAATACTCAATTAGCATTAGCTATTGTTACTATGGTCACAAGGAACCCCACTCATTTTGTGTGTCAGGAATGGTTCAGCACTTGTAGGATTCAAAAAGGGTTGCACTCTATTGAGGAAGAAAATATAGCCACATGAATGATTATAATACAAAGTAGAAAGTGATATATACTACAAGAGAAGAATGGGGATACCAGTCTTGGAGAATTCACCAGGGAATATTATAAAGTCCTACTACAGTGACCTGAACATGCGACATATTTGAGTCAGTCTTGCCTTAGACATGTAGAGATAGGGAATTCCAGAGACATTCTAAAGGGAGTGGCTTTTTCAGGAAACTCAGTATCTTCTTTCTTCTCAAACCAGGGCAGTGGCAGTGGAAATGTAGAGGACAGGGCAGATATATGTGCTATTTCTTTGCAACTAATATCAATAATTATCCACCAATTAGAAATAGAGGAGGAGAAAGGAAGAACTGTGGTAAGGATTAGTAAGTAATCACCAGTGAGCTAACTATAGGTTAAGGGAAAAGAAAGGTAGCATCTTTGGTAGAAAAACCACCTAAACTATTTTCTGTCTGCCTTGTTCCCCTCTATCTTCATGTCTTTGTATCTTTGTCTCTCCATCCCTATTGCTCTCTTCTTCTCCAGGGGGGTCCCAGCACCGTTAATGAGATGTGTCTCGTCTTCCTCTTCTACTATCCCCGAAACAACATCTCCAGTTGCATGGGGTACCCTGACATCATCTACGTGGCCCATGAAATGGGAGAGGAGGCATCAGAGTGAGTCATCCTGGAAGATAAGACTCTCACATGTAACCTCTAAAAGTTAGATCACTTACGTACAAATTCTTTGTCTGCCTTTTTCTTGTGCACTACCTGATTCAGTTAAAGACTGTTTGCTTTCAAGTAGTGACCCTTACTTATTTGGAGGTAAGTGTCCTCTCTCAGATTCTGATGAAAGCCCTGAAGCTACTTTCCAAGAAAAATGCACACCTGTGCAGACGCATTTCATTTCACATACAATTTCAGCTTATTTACAGGTTCCCTGAAGTCACTCCATCAACCTTCTTGGACTTCATGGCCCGCAGGTTAAGAACCACTTCTTTAAAGAGTCAGATGATT
Organism: Equus przewalskii; assembly: GCF_037783145.1. NCBI lineage: Eukaryota > Metazoa > Chordata > Mammalia > Perissodactyla > Equidae > Equus > Equus przewalskii. The sequence continues at coordinate 94,638,769 of NC_091834.1, read as the reverse complement.
CTTATTCACTTTTTAAAATTCTCATCTCTGAGTTCTGGTGATATTTCTCCTTCTGCCAACCTCCTATTTGTCTCATTGACTTGTAAGACATTCCTATAGATTGTCCTGACATGGAAATGATGCTAACAAAAGTCAGGGTTTTTTGAACATGTTTTGTCAAAGCTTTAAGTTAACTCTAAACTATTCTCTGTTCCTCCCACCCCTGGCAGTCCCATGGAGGGCATGATGGCCATGAACAATGTTGAGTGGACCCCAGAGAACATTAAGAAGGCTGAGAAAGCCTGCAAGGAGGCCCAGCAGATGGTGATAATAAAGACCATTGATGTGAGTGTCCCAGGAGACACCACCCTGTCAGGGTTAGGGAGGCAGTGGTGCAGGATGGTGTTGGGCAAAGACAGGAAAAGAGAAGAATGATGGGAGTGAATGACAATTGCAGGAACACTAAGTCTGGAAAGGAGTGGCTGAGGAAGCAGAAAGATGGGCCAATGGGCTGATGCTGCTCTAGGTTGTGGGAGTGACTGGAGTCTCCCAATTAGCCTGGGAGGCTACAAGGACTGGGGTACCCAAGCAACATCTGAGGAGAGGAAAGGAGGTGAAGATGCTTCCGCCTTCACCCATTGTCTTCCTTCTCCTGCAGGAGATAGTGGAAAACACAACAGGCTGGATTTCAGAAATCATCCCTACTCCACGGGGGCCCTGCCTGGAGTCCTCGGGAGGCAAAGTGGAGCCCCAGGACAAAATCCCTGCAGGCTTCAGGGCTGCACCAATGGCCCTCTCAGGTTCTGAGACTGCTACCCCAAGGCACCTTCCCCTGGCTGCCCTATTCTTTGGGCAGGGGGCCCTGTCTTGGCTCCTTGCCACCCTGCAGGTTGGAGTCTGATGCTGTCTCCTCAGGCCACATACCCAGGCCCTTCTCTTCTCAGGCCTCCCTTATCTTCAGACACAGAAACTCCCCTCTGCTTTGGTTCCCAAAAAGTCCTCCATCATACCCCTTCCCATGACCCAGGCCACAACACTGCGGGTCTGGGCATTATGCATGTTCCATAAAGGCTCTTCTATGATGAGCTATGCAAGTCATCCTTTAAAGCTTTAGAAGCACTATTGGGATCATATATTTTCTGACAAAATATGGATTCAAGGCTGGATGTGAGGCAATGGATCATTCTCTGAGAAGTCTGATGCTCAAGCTCACTTAAGGATGCTACATCGGGAGGAAGGGGCTTGAATGCAGAGGGTGAGCCTTGCAAACCATCCTTGGCCCATGCTGTCCTTGGAGGGTGCTTCTGTTTCTCTTCTGACATTTTTGCTCAACCTTCCCGGTGAGGCAGAGGAAGGAAGCCCACATGTGTGATTTGTGATAAAGGGAGGGGCTCTGTTTATAAGGGACAAAGTTCGAGACATCAAATTAAATAGCTCAACTTGCTTCATGTTGCCATCTCTTTCCTTTGGCTCAGGAGAAGCAGCTGGGAGGTCTCTTGAATGGCCCAGTATAAGGCATCCAGAGGGCATTTGAGAACCTGACTGCCCCAAATGCAACATCTAATACAGTCCTTGCTTTCTTCACTGGTGCCTCCACTGTTGGCTGATCTTTGTTTATCTCACCGACTGTCACACTCTCAACACTCAGGTCACCACGTGTTGAGAGCATAACTCACCAGGCAGGCTTAACTGGGTTCTGAGAACAAGTCAAAGGCAAGGTAGAGAGAGAGAGTCCTTAGCCCTGGAGCCCCAAGCATGTCAAGGAGATCCACACGGACAGAGCAAGGACTACGTGCAAGTGGCCTGTGGAGTCAGGCTGCAGTTTGCAACCACAGTTGCCAGAAAATGCCAGTGCTGGTGGCTGCTCTGAGAGCTTCTGGGAGCATTTCTGTCTTCTGAGCTTGAGAAGCTCTGCACTACCCAGTCCTTTGAGGTGTAAAGTCATGATGCTGGTCTATGAATTGCCTTGCTCATTGTTCATATCCTCAGGTAGGGACGTTTACCCTGGCTATCCCAAGATATTTAGAGGGATATTAATCCCCTGGAAACCAGGGATTTGGCCTCAGCAAACTCCTTGCCACTGCTTGAGGGGGCGATTGGTCTAACATCATAGCCCTGTTCCTGGCAGAGCAATAGCCCTCATCTGGGATTGGTGAGGTGTGTGGGAGGCAACAAGCCTATTATCTTTACTGTCATTCTCCCTGGAGAATTCTAAATGCTCCATTCTGAGATTCTACAGAATCCTCGGTGTTCATTTTCAGCTCCTGCAGTCTCAGTGCTAGATCTTTTCAGTGCTTGGGGTCACTTCCGGGCCTTATGATGTGTGAGCAGAGGGATTTGCTGTCCTTAAATCAAGGTTCATGATTGCAAAGACAACTAGGCTCATCTGAAGCCAGAGGATTGACTGTGTTCACTGTTGCGTGTCTCTGTTGTCACCAATCAAAGGAAGTGGAGGCTTCCCTTTTAGGTAATAATCTTAAAACATGGTTGATGCTATTTGGCAGCTACTTGAAGTAGACAAATTACTTTCTGTTACATGAGGAAACAAAGATAAAGACGAGATCTAGATAGACACTTAAAACAAGCAGAACAGATCAGTTCTCTCATTGACAAATTAATGAACAAGTCTGACATTTCTATTCCAATCTGTATTACTCAAAGTCCCTCCAAGCAAATTCTTTCAACCCCAATCTTTCAGGTTAAAAACAAAACATACTTTCTGGCTGGTTTCAGACACCAACCATGGGTTTGTGCTGTTGCCTTAGTCTGAGCTTAGGCTGAGCTCCAGCCTGCTAGGCAACCACCCTTAGGTTCTGCAGCCAAAATCTTCCAATGGCTCCCTTTGCCCAGCTCGTGGCCCAGAGTGGTTCCTAGGCACTGCTACTCTCTCCTTTGTCCCCCTCCAATTTCTTGTTCTCATTTAGTCTTCCTTCTTTCATTTTATTTTCTCTCCATCTCCTGACCTCAGCATTTAGTGATCATGCACATATTCACCGAGCACCATCTGCATGCTTGACATTAGGTCAGAATAGGAGCTACAAAAAGGAACAGGAAATGACACAAGCTCCCCACCTGCCCTTGTGGAGCTGTGGTCAAGCTTCCACAAGCCTCTCGGTAGCCATTTCCTCCTTGGGCTCACACTATCCACCTCTGAGCCTTTCCCAGTGCTATCCATCATTTCCTCCCAACTGCCTTGAGAGAGGAACCATATTTATATCAACTTATAGAGAAGGACATGTGTCTATTGGACAGAGAACTCAGAACAACACTGCCTGGGAAATGTTTTAGAACATTCCTGCATGGGGTAGGAGCCTTAATTAGATGACCTCAAGGTTTTTTCCAGTGTATGTGCTTTATCATGGCCTAATGAACACTGAAGAGGAAGGTGCTCAGAGTGGAAGTGGAAAGGGATGACCCCAACTTCCTCCTAGAATATTTTGTCACTTGGACCTCTCTGTCATCCCTGATCCCTTAGGAGTGTCTAAGGTCAGGTCAGCTCTGAGTGACCCTGAGACTGTAACTCCTTTTCCACTTCACCTCCTCTACCCAAGACTCCATACTAAATGTAGAGGGTAAATAAAAATCTATTCCCTTATTAGTTTATTCTGTGGTTCTGTGATGACAAGAAGAACCACAGGCTAATGTTTACAATGAATCTGGTCTCTCCTGCAGAATAAGAGTATTTTGGTACAATTCCAAATTTATAGAAAAGTTACAGGAATTCCAACACGTCCTTTACCTAGCTTTATCCCATTTCTCTCCTAGTTTGCCCCATTTCTCTCTCTCTCTCCTCATTTCCCTTCCCTTCTCTTCTCTTTCTCTTCTTTCTCCTTCTTCTGCCCTCTTGTTCCTCTTCTTTTTTCCTTCTTCCTTCTCTCTGCCTCTCTTTGTCTGCCTCTTACTCTCTCTCGTTCATGAAGCTGATAACTTAGTTTGTTATCACTATTTGCTAGAATTCTCATCAATGTCCAGATTCCTGCTACCACACAGTCAGCTGAGACTGAGCAGGAAGACTCTCCAACTCTGCCACTCCACTAACACAATGGCTCTCGACCTTGACTGCACAGTAGAATCACCTAGGTGATGGGCGTAGAGTCCAGGCAATAGCAAATTATTAAACTTTCCAGATGTCTCCAGTGTGCATGCAAGATTGAGGACCACTGAACTAGAAGTTCAGTTGCTCTTGACTAGTCCATTTCCTGTACAGGGAGGAGTCACATTCTGACTTCACACATTTAAGCCATGGCACAGGCAGTGACCAATCAGAGTGGACACCAGTGAAAAAGAGTCCTGGAAGCCTCCTCATTTCCAGGAGTTAGATTTTTAGTTGCTGGATTGTGAGGATATGTGGGGATCTCAGAGAAGGGGCACATTTTGGGGGCTCAAAGAAATGGCTATTTACCAAGTATTACTCAAAGAATACATAACAAATAAAGAAGAGTCCTTATAACGCCAAGTAGTAAATATAGAAGGAATGTGAAGTTTGAAAATCACCATTTGACATATTCATAGTGATAATTGATTCAGGCAAGAATCATCAATGGTTGACAAAACAAATAGAAAAGGAATCAAATAGCTCATACCCTCAAAGCGTCTCCTCACAATTTACCTATTAATTACTCTGAGAAAAAATAGTAACTTTACTGTGGAGAAACCTGGCAGACACCACCTCAAACAAAGTTAACATCACTAATAATGGAAAAATAGACATCATGTGGCTCCTGATATAGTGTACCAAGAAAGACACGGCATCAGTTCTGTGTTATTTCAGCCAAAAGTTTATAGCCTCAATGAAATATTAGAGGAAATATTACAGAAATCCAAAATTAGGGATATTCTACAAATAGCTGGCTTGTAATCTTAAAAATGTCACAATCATGAAAGAAAAGGAGGGACTGAGGTATAGTTCCAGAGCAGAGGAGACTAAAAAACAAACAAAAATACAAGTAAACAATTAAATGCAGCATGCAATGTGTGTTCCTGGGCCAAATTCTTTTTTGTTGCTATTGTTATTGTTTTTGTTTTGTGTTTTCTATAACGAACATTATCGGGATGATTGGTGAAATTTGACTTGTGTCTGTGCATTAGATATTAGATATTAGGTATTGCATAAACATTAATTTCCTGATTTGGCTGGTTATATTGTGGTTATACAGGAAATGTTCTTGTGTTTTAGGAAATACACACCAGAGCATACTGTGACATTGAGACATCTTGTTTACAAACTCTCAAATTATACGCGTGTGTGCGTGAGAGAGAGAGAGAGGGAAAAGGAAAAAGAGAGAGAAGGTGAATAATTTATAATTTAGGGATAATATTTTGGAAATTTGGGTGAAAAGTATGCTGGAGTTCTTTATACTATTCCTGCAACTTTTCTCCAAGCTTATTTCAAAATAAAAATGTTAATTTTAAAAAAGAAACCAGCACAAGATCCACACAAAGTCAGCATGAAAAATGAAGGAAATATATTTTTTTAAAAGGTACACATAGAGTAAGTTGGACAAAAAATTTTAGAAAAATGTTAGTTTTTTCAAGCAAGAGTTTTTGACAATTCTGAGCAGAAAACTTTCAGTCTGCAAGCTACAGTATACCCTTGGCTTAATTTCAGCTATCAGGCATAACAAGTGAATAATAACATGTATTTCTTAGAGCTGCAAATCACTAGAATTTTATAGATAATTATTTAAATAGCTACAAGAGAGCAACATTTAAATAAAAGTAAATAGGCATTTTTTAAAACTATATGTCATGAGAGGGATGTTTGAGAAAGAGAGAGATTTAATTTCAATGATTACTAGGAAAATAGCAGCCACCATCAAAAAGCTGAAAGGCATCAGAGAGATTTAAGATATAAAATTAAAGCTCATGAGTAGACCCCTGAGGAACCAAAATTGATCTCTGTACCAGGAAAAGTATTTTAAAAATTGGATACTGCCCAACAATTCAATGGGCAACCTTTTGAGGAAGTATTTAATCAGACGCTGATGAGGATTGGAAAGAGTTTAGAGGAAACTGCTTTATGAGGTGCAAATTTTAAACTACATAGTCCTCAAAGTCTGTTCCAACTTGGGTGTGTTTTTATCCAGGCATATATTGGGAAATAAAATTGTGTTGCATCCATCACACAGTCTGCCATCTATTTAAATAATTCAATAAAAGACTAAATTTTTCTCAAGCTGGAATTAGAAATATATATCTTCATAGAGGTCATGAGAATTGTTATAATCAAAGCATAAATTAAAACTTGCCAGGAAGAAAAATATAATCTCCAGGCTAATTTGAAAGTGGAATACTTTGTATTACTCTTGTAATTATCATATGATAATACTATAGCCTTGGGCGAAAGCAGTTTCCTAAAGATCTTTGAGCATCTTGTGCCCTGAGTCAGCCCCTGCCTAGGTTGAGACCAACTTTTCAGAGATTTTCCATCACCCTGTGCCATCAAAACACCTCCAGCCGTGGGACATTGCTGCTTGCTCCTCCCAGTCGAGTACCAACCCCATCTCACCTCACACGCCATTCACTATGGTGTGATTGTAAAATATGTATGGTTTATTTCAATAAATACTTCAACATGTATATATTATTTAGACAAAACCTAAGTGAATAGAAGTATAATCTTGTGCAGGTAAGTTGAAGAACAACCATCATCCTGTCCACACCTTATTGCAGAGGGTGGACAAAAGTCACCTTTGGGAGAATGTCGCAAAACTCAACATCTCACTGTTAGAGCAGGAGGTAAGCCAAAGCCTCTCCAAGCTGTAGTACGCGCTTTTATTCAGTGAGTCACCATCAAATAACAGTGCTCTCTGCAGAACATGACAAAACACTGATATGTTTAATTTCAACATACAAATCAGAGAAAATTTTACTGGCAGAAAATATGGTGTTTACCATATAAAATAACATGCATGAACACACACCCACACATACACACACTGTCCATATGAACTCTATTGGCTATTGCAAAATTTTTCTTGTCTGTTATTGGTTCATACATTTTGTTCTCAGCTAGAGCTCTCTGGAAGGCAACATATGAATAGCGGCGATTATAAAAGCTTAAGAAACATTATAGAAAGGTAACATAAAATTGAGATAATTATATCCATTAACTTTTTTGTAAAGTGAGGAAAGATGGGCATTATTTAATTTAGCAATGAAACATTTTGTTCTCACTCAAAAAAATAAAATAAACCTTCTCCCTTAGAAGCACAGTTTGAGATACTAGACACGCTGGAGACCTCTGGAGAAAGTTTTCTTTCAAACTTCAGTTTGAAAAAGAGACTCAGCGTAGCCCTTTTATAAAGCACCAGCACTAAGGAGAAACTGCTTTACTATCAGGAAGCCCAAGGAGCAGCAGAAAGAAAAAGTTTAAACAGATATAAGAACTCTCAGGGAATCATGTAATAATAATAATAATAAACCTTTTTATAACATTTAGCAGATTGAAAATGCACTTCGATGTACAATTGCAGTTCTGATGGTTACTACCCCTTATAGATGAGGAAACTGAGACAAGAAAAGGAAAGGAATGTCCACCGGAAGCAGTCGTTCCTGCACCATCTGGTAGCAAGTTGTGCTCTTAGACCTGGTCCCACGGAGTTCCCTGGACGCATTAGGGTCTGATGTAAGCACAGGACCCTGCTAAGCTCAAGACTCAGATGGAGCAAGCTGATATTTGCTTTGACCTCTTCCCTCTCCAGGTTTTCTGAACCTGGTTCCAGGAACACATCTTGTGCATAGACTCTTGAGTTTAAATTCTCAAGTTTCTTCAAATGTCTCTAGTTAAGTTTTGCAGTTGTTGTTCTTTTTTTCAAGAGTGCTTACCTTTTCAAAGTTCTGTACTTTCAATTATGGTTGGTTTATATATACAAAGGGATTGAATTTCAGTTACTGCAGAACTATGACCCTTTCAACAAATTCATCCTCAGTTTTCCAAATCCTAAGTGCTTTAAGCAAAGCCTTTGGCCAACTAATATGCCCTGGTATGGTGGGCTGGCAGCAGGATCCCTTGTGCCTTGGGAGACAGGGCACTTAGTCCCATATCAGGATTAGTGATGCCAACAAAACAGGTGCACTGGGGCTCCCCCAGTAAAGCTACAAGTGAAGCAATCTATGACCAAGTCCACTGACACAGTTTACAATTAAGAGTTTTGTTTTATTTTGAGTTGGAAGATCAAGTTAAGAGACTTATATACTCTGATATAAGGTCTATCAACTTTGTTCAGAGGACTGTAGCTTGTGGGCAGATTCCAAAAGGCAAGTGCAACTAACTGATGAATCTGTACCCCTCATGTGGAACACCATCAAGGCATCCAGACATAGTGTAGCTGCGGTAGTAGGTCAGAAGGCTGTGCAAATGTGTTCATAGTAGCTGGTAGACATTCATGTGGCGTTAAGAACATTAAGCCACAGATACTGGAGTCCCCACGTGCTGGGAAGTTCACAGTATAGTTGTCCCTTGGTATCCACAGAGGGGCTGGTTCCATGCCCCTGCATGGATACCAAAATCCACCAATGCTCAAGTCCCTTCTGTGAAATGGCATAGTATTTGCATATAACTTATGCATATCCTCCCATATTCTTTAAATCATCTCTAGATTACTTATAATGCCTAATACAATGTAAATGCTGTGTAAATAATTGCTATAATGTATTGTTTAGGGAATAATGACAAGAAAAAATCTATACATGTTCAGTACAGATGCAACCATCATAGTCCTTTCAGTCCACGGTTGGTAATAGATTCTGAAAGCTGACTGTATAGTATTTGACCAGGACCTGAGTGTGGAACTAGGATGTTGTTACCCTAGGAAAATGACCCTCAAACTCTTTGGCCTCAGGACCCCTTTACATTCAAATTTATTGAAGACCTTATGCTTTGTTTAGGTGGGTTATATCTATTAACAATTACTTCATTAAAAATTAAAATTGCATCATTGGTAAAATATTTTGTAAAATATTTATTTTTTCATTCATGAAAAATTACAACATATCAACTAAATGTTAACATAAATAATACACTTTTATGAAAAACAATTCTATTTTCCAAAGCAAAAAATAATAGTGAAAAGAATGACATTATTTTATCTTTTGTAAATCTGTTTAATGTCTGGCTTATTAGAAGACAGCTAGACTGTTGTATTTGTCTCTATATTCATCTATTGTGACATCACACAGAACAGAGTCTCTGGAAAATGCCACTGTAAACTAATGAGAGTGAAAAGGGCAAATAACAACATAATAGCATTGTGAAAATAGATTTGACCTTGTGGACCCCAGAAAGAGTTTTGGGGCCTCCCATGTGTCCCCAGACTGCATTTTGAGAATACTGTCCTAGGGCTAAGCCTTCAATAGCACCCAACTGGCTATATTTGGTTATGACCACGAGTCTATTCATGAGGGTCTGGGTGATCTAAGACAGTAATAGATCAAGGATAAATGGTGACTTTGGATATGAAAGACCAAGAACAAGCTGAAAGTCCCAACACGCTAAAGGAGGGTGTGCACAGTAAGATAACAAGGGAAAAGTGAAGAGATAAAAGAAAAAGCAAATAAGATTAAGAACTCTGATCCCAGAGCAGAGATGTCTCCCCTACGCCATATCTTTACACACTCATCTCCATCTGAGTGATTTCTGGTCTATAGAAGAGTAGAGCAACATAAATGAATCCATTCATTAGTAGTAACATCAAGAGCCTAAGAGTATTTCATAAGTAAGATTAATTATAACTTCCTGGAGGTACTTTTAATGTCTATAAACATAAGTACTTATCAAATCTGTAGTCAGAGTATCAGTACCTATGGAAGTAATGGTTGCAAAGCTTGGGAAGTTATATTTTTAGCATCTATAATCATATTTTTATTTTCTATGATAGTAAAAGTAACATATAATATTCCTAATTGAATTGTTTCAGTTCCTGGAGTCAAAATTTATACAAGATACACAATGGGAGCATTTTCTATATCTTTAGCTACAGTAAGGATCTCTTTAGAAGCGATAATACTTTCAGTACATGTACTGGCAAATTACTGTATTGGTAGCCATGGTACTTGGAAAAGTCTACAGGAAAATAAAGTGCTATTTTTATTATTACTAGTTAAATAGTCTACTATATATTAATAACTTGTTATAGTGGTTATTTGAGTGCCAGTTATCACCAGTGCTCTCAGTTATAGTACTATGTTCTAAAACCCAAGAACAAGTCAGGTTAACTTAATAACTACATCTAAAGCAATAGTATTTACAGAGCCTAATGTGGTATTATTTGAGAAGCCAAAATTATCTGTGAAGTCTGTAGCAAGGATATATAAAATATCTGTAGTTCAATTTATGGAGCATCAGGATTTATAATTATAATTTAAAAAATAGTAGTATATATTCCACAGGTTCTTTAATCACACTTATAAAGTTAGTAATGGATGCATCTTTAGACATATCTGTAATGTTTACAGTGCTTGGAGTAGCCATTTCTATAAAAGCTAGTGCTGATATTTGTGAAAACTTATGTAGTGTAAGATCATTATCTGTTCATTGATTTTTCTATATCTGTAATAACTGTTTTAAAGAGATATCTGTAGTAGTTATCCTGCCTTGAGTAATAATCATGGAACTATAGTAGCATTTACAACATTTGCAATATAAGTAGATGCAGTAGCAGAGGCATCCATTGTTTTCCTATCAGGAGTGGTAGTATTTAAAGCATGTATGGTAATATTTGTAACATCTGTGGTGGCATTAGTTGCAATAATAGATAAATTACTAGCTGTAGAATTTGTTATTACCAGATGGTGGATTGCTGTATCTAAAACAGCAGTCATCAACCCGTCAGAGGCTGTTGTGATATTTGGAATAGAAATGTGTGTAGTGTTACCTGAAACACTGCTGACATTATCTGCATCAGTAATATTTACTTCATGCCCTGTACTGTTTATAGTGTTGGTGGAGGAAACGGCAGTGGTACTTGGAATGGAAGTGTTTGTAAGGACTGTGTCAGAAGTATTCATTGAATTTGTAGTTTTTGTGCTGGAAATATGTGTAGTGATGGTGGTGGTGTATGCTATAATGGCATTTCCTGTAGCTTTAGTAGTAGATTCAATATCTGTAGTGTTGGTAAGTGGGGAAGTGGCAAAGTCTTGAGTAATAGCAATTTTGGGGTCTGTAGTAGTAGAAAAATTACTCACAATACGAATAGTTGTCATGCTGCCATCAACAGTAGTTGGGCTATCTCTAGTGGGAGTGCTTATAATATTGGTAACACCAGTTATTTTATTGGTAATATTTACATTGGTGGTGCTTGGTATAGTGCTATTTCCAGTGCCAATGGATGTGGTATTTAAAGCATTAGTAGGGATATGTGGAGGATTAGTCATGGTAATGATTCTGGTAAGTCCCATTAATGATTCATTTTCTGTGGTGGTGGCACCATGGGTGCCTGTAGGAGGCAGAGCTGAAGTGACCTGAGTGGTAGTTTCTACAGGAGTAGCATTTGTAATCATAGTAACTGTGGTGAAGCCTGTATTTGTGTTTGTGTTTCTTGAAATGGTACTATCTAAAATATTTCTAGTAACTGAATCCATAGTTATGGATGTAGTACTTGTGTTAGTAGCGTTGACAGAAGCTGGATTAGAAAAATTTGTGGAAATTAACGTTGTGTGGCTCAAAGTTTGTGTTGTAGTAGGAGAAGAATGGGGAGTAGTGAGCTGTGTGATGTCTGTGGTGGCAGTTTTAACATCTTCAGTGGAAGGGGGAAAGTGAATAAGGTCCTGGGTAGCAGAGACTAATGTGTCTGTAACAGTTGCTATAGCAATGGTAGTATCTGCAGATTTAAGTGTACTTACTGTTGTACCGTCTGTAGTGAGGCTATTTATTGAACTTGTTACGACGGGAGAGGTTCCACTGCCCAGATTTGTAGAAGTTAGCATTGCAGTATTAATAGTGCTAAGGGAGGCAGCAGTTATTTCTTCTGGGGGGAAAATGCTTATAAAATCAGTTGTAGCAGGTTGTGTATGTGCAGTGAATTTATCTTTGGAGGTATCTGGACTCCTGGTATTATTTGTGGTGCTGGTAGTAGCAACTATAGCATCCATCATCATGGTACCTTGTGTATCCATGGTGTTGAGATGAGTGGTGTCTGCGTTAGTAGGTGTTGTAAAATCAGTGATTAAATCAGTAGTAAATGTCTTACTGGTTGGAAATGTGCTCAAGCTAGGAGGAGTAGAGTTAGGAGTAGAAATAAGAGTATGAATTAGAGTGGTGGGAGGAGTCTGGAAAGAAGTAGTTGTGACAGAAATAGTATTACTAGTACCACTAACAGTAGGAGTATTTGTTGGGGAAGGCATAGTAGTAATAGGAACAGTGGTACCAGTTGTAACTTCAATGGCACTTGTTGGGAAAGGAGTGGCTGTGATAGGAAGAGGAGTAGTAGTCCTAGCAGTAGGAATATTTGTTGATGAAGGCATAGTGGTAATAGGAACAGTAGTACTAGTTGTAACTTCCATAGTTCTTGTTGGGAAAGGAGGGGTTGTGATAGGAAGAGTAGCAGTAGTCCTAGTAGTAGGAGTATTTGTTGGGGAAGGCACAGTGGTAATAGGAACAGTGGTACCAGTTGTCACTTCAATAGCACTTGTTGGGAAAGGAGGGGTTGTGATAGGAAGAGTAGCAGTAGTCCTAGTAGTAGGAGTATTTGTTGGGGAAGGGATAGTGGTAATAGGAACAGTAGCACTAGTTGTAACTTCAATGGCACTTGTTGGGAAAGGAGGGGTTGTGATAGGAAGAGTAGCAGTAGTCCTAGTAGTAGGAGTATTTGTTGGGGAAGGGATAGTGGTAATAGGAACAGTAGCACTAGTTGTAACTTCAATGGCACTTGTTGGGAAAGGAGGGGTTGTGATAGGAAGAGTAGCAGTAGGAGTATTTGTTGAGGAAGGCATAGTGGTAATAGGAACAGTGGTACCAGTTGTAACTTCTATAGTACTTGTTGGGAAAGGAGTGGTTGTGATAGGAAGAGTAGCAGTAGTCCTAGCAGTAGGAGAATTTGTTGAGGAAGGCACAGTGGTAATAGGAACAGTAGCACTAGTTGTAACTTCCATAGTACTTGTTGGGAAAGGAGTGATTGTGATAGGAAGAGTAGCAGTAGTCCTAGCAGTAGGAGTATTTGTTGGGGAAGGCATAGTGGTAATAGGAACAGTAGCACTAGTTGTAACTTCAATGGCACTTGTTGGGAAAGGAGGGGTTGTGATAGGAAGAGTAGCAGTAGGAGTATTTGTTGAGGAAGGCATAGTGGTAATAGGAACAGTGGTACCAGTTGTAACTTCCATAGTACTTGTTGGGAAAGGAGTGGTTGTGATAGGAAGAGTAGCAGTAGTCCTAGCAGTAGGAGAATTTGTTGAGGAAGGCACAGTGGTAATAGGAACAGTAGCACTAGTTGTAACTTCCATAGTACTTGTTGGGAAAGGAGGGGTTGTGATAGGAAGAGTAGTAGTAGTCCTAGCAGCAGGAGTACTTGTACTAGCAGAACTAGTGATAATAGTCTCAGAAGTGGTAGCCTTAGTAGTAGATGTAGAAGGATGTAGAGAACTCATTGGGAAGGTACTTGTCACGGGTGTAGTAAAAACTATAGGATCACCATACATCCAAGTAATTTCAGTTAACTTTTCCAGGCTGATATCCTTGTCAGTCAATTGAATAGTTAGTGTCTGCCAGAAAAGAAGAGAGAAAATTGGTATTTTAGAACTTCTTAAACTTTACATTTATGTCATACCTCAAATTATAATTTAACAAAAAATGCTGGATTCATTCTTTTCCAAGAGAGTAAGAGAAACATATGAAGATTCCTTTTCAGGTCATGCTGATTCCAGACAGATAAATATGGAGAGATGTTCTGTGCATAATCCCTGTGCTGGAAATCTCTTTCTGTCCACTTCATTTAGTCAGAACCACATTGCTCACAAGTATTTGCAGCTTTGATTAAAACCAATGTTTATAAAAATCTTTTGGCTTTGTCAGTAGATTTTAACCTTGCTGAGAACAGGCTGGTTTCATGTTTTCACCATCCCCACACCTAATCCAGTGCCTGTCACATAATAGGCATCTGATATACTACAAAGTTTCCCAAAAAGAAGGTGTTCAAACGTTCAACAGTAATTACTTGCAAAGGGTGGTTTGGAACTCAATAGTCCAGGGAAACTGCTTTGAAGTACAGAACTAGAAGAAATTATAGAGAATCTATTTGAGTGTTTAGAGGGTCATTTTCCAAAATCCAAATACCAGCAAGGCACTCTTTTTACCTTTTAGAAAACAGGAACTATACTTACTCAATTTTACTTTTCTCAGCCACACCCTATGGTTTACAGGATCCTTATATGTGATAGATCCAGTGTTCTAAAGTGGGATACTTTTCCCTTGTGGTTACTCTTGATAACTCTACTGGTATTTTGTCTTCCAATTAGTTGGATGTGTTAACTAAAGCAGACCCTACTAGAGGGTGTACTAGGGTCTGTTATTTACATCACTCTGTTTTGTTAACCAAATCATTTTATCTCACACCACAGGTGGGACATATTCATTTTAATGATTGCCACAGTTTACTGCCAATTTTCACCCACCTACAAGATCTATCGATTTGGCCAAGGATTTGAGTAATTTCATGAAGGAGCAGGAAAATCTCCAACAATTTTAGGGAATCACTCTTTCCCTGTTTTAGCCTCTGCCACGGAAGTAAGTTTTGTTACACTAGCCTGGAAGACCAACCTTAACATATAGTACAATTTCTTTGAGAAATACATAGAAAGGACTTCATCAGATTATTGATCATTGATCCCTGGACTACACTGGGAGAACTGGTAATGTGTATTTTACAATACAATTCAACAGCTTTTCAGGAACATACCTATTGCACATATCTACAAACTTTTTAATATAAGTAAATATAACAATGACAATAATAGCGACTATAATTTTGCAGAATAGTAAAATTAACTTATGATATGATAACATTAATTTGAGACATACCTGAGTGTAAGGGTCACTCTTGAAATTTGTCTCCATGAATTGCTGGTTGTCATAGGTGAAGGTCACTTGTGTCACAAACATAGAGTTTATCCCCCAGATTCGAATATATCCAACTTTCAGTGGATTCAAGTCACTCAAATACTTATTGTGTATGGTCTGAATTTCCAATATGTTCTATAAAGAATGTGTAAAGAGAAAAAATACGTAACACATCTGTTGATAGACTATATTCCATATTGCAATGTTAAGAAACCTCAAATTACTATGGTACTGCTTTGATGTTTTTATTCTTAATTAAACACTTCATGAAGACATAGTTGCTAGGTACCTGCTACAATAAATTTGATGATGCCAAAAATAGGTTTATGTATCAGCACTATGAAAGTTATTTTACGTGTATTATTAGTAATTCTTACAATGATTTGCAAAGAAAGCATCATTATCACCATTTTACAGATGAGGAAACTTGGGCTCTGGGAAATGAAGGGAGCAGCTCAAGGCCACACAGCTAAATGACATAGATTTGTTGGAATCATTACGGGCCTATATGCATAGTACTGCATGAGTTAACACAATGTGAAGAAAGAATTATGGCAAATAGTCTTTAGAGTAGGGACAGTTTGCAACACATACAGGAAGTTACCTAAATCATGAACTGTTTAAGCATCAATAGAAGGGTTAAAATAATGTGAGATAACTCATGAGGTGGTGCATGATTAAGGCCCAAATGAAAATCATAGTGAATATTTGTTATAGTTATTCATAGAAAGGAAAAATCACTATGGGAATAAGGTAGTCAAGAAAGGACTTAAGAAGGACATGGAACTTCAGAAGTCCTAAAAGGATAGATAGGATTTATAAAATTGAATGGGAGAGGGAATAGGAGGCAGGGGTACATTGAACAAAGGCACAGTCAGTGAGTGCAAGGGCTATGGTAGCTGGTGCTGAGCAAACAGAAGACTGGTTAAGCATATAAGGTAAGATGATGAAGATTTTATACAATAAATCAAGGAGATAGTTGCAGTAGAACGAAGCTAAAAGCTCCTCAACTCCGATGGCAAAAGTAGAAACAAAAAAATATGTTCAACTGACATTATGGAGAATGACCAAGACTTTTGTGACTAATTGGTCAAGCAGAATCAAGAGAAAATGAAGAGAAAGAAATATAACTTGAAGCAAATGGGTGTGCTAGAGCTAGCTCCTATTGATTTGGGAGAGCCTACTGTTAAACTGCTGGAATTTTACAAGCCAGTTGATAGCTTGAAATTGGCTAAAATGATAGGAGTACTTACACCACAGAAATTAGCATGTGCTACAAATCAGCCCCCATACTTCCATAACCCCATACCAGCCAGCACACCATTGATAATAATTACCCCAAGAAAAGTTGAAAACTTTCTTTCATTTAAAGCCACCGATATTTAGGAAAAATTCCATCAAATATCATATAGAAATAAGAAACCATTTATCACTAGTTTGGAATAACAAAAGAATGTAATTTTAGAGTTAGGAGCTATTTAAGGGAAATCTAACATTTTATAATTAAAAAATAGATTAAACAATGGAAGTGTCTTCCTTAGGTGGAATAACTAGTCAGCAGTAGGAATAGAACTAAAATCCAGGACTTCTAGATCAACAGTTTTATTAAAAAACAAAATTCTGAGTGACATCAGCGTCATGGCAGAGTGAGTTGTTCCCTCAGTCTCTTCTCTTTAAGTTGCAACTAAATGGACATTCATTAACCAGCATATGACTCTCTGCATAGCACCATAGGACTTCTAAGAGATCCACACAGCTATATTTCTGAAGGTGGGTGGACTGGATCCCCAGGAGGCATTACTTAATGGAAATAAGTAAGGACACCCCTCCGTCTCCCTGGCAGCAGCAAGTCAGTTCAGGGATCCTTGCACAGCGGCCATGTGTGACTGTAGGAGGAGGCAGGGATAGCCCAGCCTGTGTGAACACTTTCAGAGTTACAGCCCAGCCTGGAGGAGTGCCCAACATGCTGCAGCAGCCCTGCCTATGGGAAGGCTCTATACTAAGTGGCAGCCACTCAGGCACTGCATACGTGCCCCTCCCCCCCAGCACAGCACAGACGAAAAGGCACCCTACCCACTCAAAAGACACCCCCACCAGTGGAGCACAGATGCCCAGGGGATCCACAGAGTGGAGGCTCAGCCCTCTCATGGGTGCCCACCACACTTAGTGCAGAGCAGGTGAGAAGACACCTCACTTGCTCAGCAGGTGCACCCACCCACAGAGCACAGCAGCACACAGGACCACCAAGTGGCAGCTCATTCCCCATGTAAGTGCCCCTCCCATGTAGCACACAGCAGAGAGGCCCTGACTATGGCAACTGACCTGCCCACCCAGCGCAGAGATCCTGCCCATGTGAGCACAACCTGCTGAGCTGCTGTGGCCAGCCCAGGCAAATGCAGCATACCTCTACCCAAAAAACTTTCCACAGATGGGATGGGATCAGAAAACAGCTCCTCCTCACCCCGCAGTGGTGGCAGGTGGAATCAGCGACCTGGTACTACCCCAAATGTGCCAGCAAAGGATCACTTCATCAAACACCATGAAAAACTACATTAACACTTCAGAGCAGAAGGAAAATGACAAGTCTCCAGAAAGCAACCAAAAGAATTTGAAATAGTTATCATAAAAAGCTCAGTGAGTTACAAGCAAACTCAGAAAGACAGTTCAATGAGCTCAGGAGTAAAATTAATGAGCAGGGGAATACTTCACCAAAGAGATTGAAACTCTTAAAAAGAAAGCCCAAAGAAATTCTGGGTATGAAGAATACAATTAATGAGATTAAAAAAATCTATAATCCATACAAAATAGAGCTGACATTCTGGAGGACAGAATTAGCGATTTAAAGGATAGAAATAGGGGCCAGCCTGGTGGCACAGTGGTTAAGTGCACACATTCCACTTCTCAGTGGCCCGAGATTCACTGGTTCGGATCCTGGGTGCGGACATGGCACTGCTTGGCACTCCATGCTGTGGCAGGTGTCCCACATATAAAGTAGAGGAAGATGGGCACAGATGTTAGCTCAGGGCCAGGCTTCCTCAGCAAAAAGAGGAGGACTGGCAGTAGTTAGCTTGGGGCTAATCTTCCTCAAAATAAAATAAAATAAAGGACAGAAATATAGAAATGCTTCAGGTGGAGGAGGAGAAATAACTAAAATTTTTTAAAAATGAAGAAATTCTTCAAAAAATATCTGATGCAATTAGGAAAAGTGACACAAGGATTATAGGTATTCCAGAAGGCAAAGGGAAGGAGAAACGAGCAGAAAGGTTGTTCTAAGGAATAATAGCTGAGAAGTTCTCAAACCTGGAGAAAGAACTGGATTGATAAGTACTTGAAGCCAATAGACCTCCTAATTACATCAATGCAAAAAGACCTTCTCGAAGGCATACACTACTAAAACTGACAAAAATCAATGACAAAGAAAAAATATTAAGGGCAGAAAGGGAGAAGAAAATAACATACAAAGGAATCCCTTTTAGGCTTTCAGTGGCTTTATCAGGAGAAACTTTACAGACTAGAAGAGAATGGAATGATACATTCAAAATACTGAAAGACAAATCTTTCAGCCAAGAATACTCTATCCAGCAAAACTATCCTTTAGATACAATGGAGAAATAAAAGCTTTCCCAGATAAACAAAAGCTGAGGGAGTTCATTGCCAACAGATATCCCTTACAAGAAATGATGAAGGAAGCCCTCTTACCTGTAACAAAAAGGAAAAGGTTTACAAAACCTTGAGCAAGGAGATAAATAGACAGATAGAATCAGAAAATTGTAGCTCTGTATCAGAATAAATGAGTAAATAATTATAACACAAAAGTCAAAGGAAGGAAAACATCAAAAACAACTATAAACACGTCAGTTTAGTCATAAACTCACAAAACAGAAAACAACAATTTGTGACAATAATCAATCAGAAAGAGAAGAGGAAAAGGATGGAAGCTGCTTAGGCCAATGGAGATAAGAGGCTATCAAAAAATGAACTATCTCATCTATGAGATCTTTTATACAAACCTCATGGTAACCACTAAACAAAAAAATCAGAGCAGAGCCACAAATCACAAACAAAGAGAAAACTATCACAGTAAACCACCAAACTGAAGTGGCATTCAGAAATACACGGGAAGGAAAACAATGGAAATATAGAACAACCGGAAAACAAGAGAAAAAATGCCAGTACTAACCCCCCATATATCAATAATCACTCTAAGTGTAAATGGATTGAATTCTTCAATAAAAAGACACAGAAGTCTAGATGGATTAAAAAAAAGACCCAAAAATATGCTGCTTCCAGGAAACACATCTCAGTTCTAAAGACAAACATAAGTTCAGAATGAAGGAATGGAAGATGATACTACAAGCAAATGGTAAGCAAAAGAAAGCAGGTGTTGCCATACTCGTATCAGACAAAGCATACTTCAGGATAAAAAAGACAATGAGAGGCAAAGAGGGGCAATATATGATGATAAAAAGGACATTCTACCAAGAGGACATAACACTTATCAATACATATGAAGCTAACACAGGAGCACTGAAGTACATAAAGCAACCATTAACAAACCTAAAAGGAGATATTAATAACAACACAATGATCATAGGGGATCTCAATACCCCACTTACATCAACGGATAGATGATCCAGACAAAAAGTCAAGAAGGAAAGAGTGGCCTAAAACGAAATACTAGACCAAATGTACTTACTAGATATATATAGAACATTCTATTTAAAAACAGCAGGATACACATTTTTCTCAAGCACACATGGCACATTCTCAAAGATACACCATATGTTGGGAAACAAGGCAAGCCTCAATAAATTTAAGAACATTGAAATTATATCAAGCATCTTTTCTGACCAACCACAATGCTATGGAACTAGAAATCAACTACAAGAAAAAGGCTAGGAAAGTCATGTGGAGACTAAAAAATATGCTACTGAACAACCATTGGATAACTGAAAAAATAAAAAGAAATCAAAAAATATCTGGAGAGAAATGAAAATGGAAACACAACATACCAGCTCGTACAGGATATAGCAAAAGAATTCCTAAGAGGAAAATTTATAGCAATACAGGTCTACCTCAACAAACAAGAAAAGTCTCAAATAAGTAAGCTTAAACTACACCCAATAGATTAGAAAAAGAAGAAGAAACAAAGCCTAAAGTCAGCAGAAGGAGGAAAATAAAAATTAGAGCAGAAATAAATGAAATATAGGCTAAAAAAATAGAAAAGATCGATGAAGTGAAGAGGTGGTTCTTCGAGAAGATAAACAAAATTGACAAACCCTTTCTAAGAAGAAAAGAGAGAAGTCTCAAACACATAAAATTAAAAATTAAAGAGGAGAAATTACAATGGATACCCTAGAATCACAAAGGATTATAGGAGAATACCATGAAAAACTATATGCTAACAAAGTGGGCAACCTAGAAAAACATAGATAAATTCTTAGACTCATACAACCTCCCAAAACCAAATTGAGAAGAAGTAGAGAATCTGAATAGACCAATCACAAGTAAAGAGATTGAAACAATAATCAAAAACCTCACCAAAAACAAAAATCCAGGACCAGATGGCTTCTCTGGAGAATTCTATGAAACATTCAAAGAAAATTTAATACCTATACTTCTCAAACTCTTCCAAAAAATCGAAGAAGACAGAACACTTCCTAACTTATTCTATGAGGTCAAGATTACCCTGATACGAAAACCTGATGACAACACAAGGAAGGAAAATTACAGGCCAACATCACTGATACACATAGATGCAAAAACGCTCAACAAAATATCGGCAAATCAAATACAGCAATGCATTAAAAAGATCATACACCATGATCAAGTGGGATTTAAACCAGGAACCCAGGGATGGGTAAACATCTGCGAATCAATCAATGTGATACACTACATTAACAAAATGAGGAATAAAAATCACATGATCATCTCAATAGATGCAGAGAAAGCATTTGACAACATCCATTTATGATAAAAACTCTCAATAAAATGGGTATAGAAGGAAAGTATCCAAACATAATAAAAACTATATATGACAAACCCACAGCCAACATCATACTCAATGGGGAAAAATTGCAAGCTATCCCTCCGAGAACAGGAAGAAGATAAGGCTGCCCACTCTCACCACTCCTATTCAACATTGTACTAGAGGTTTTGACCAGACCAACTAAGCAACAAACAGAAATAAATGGTATCCAAATCAGAAAGGAAGAAGTAAAATTCTCACTGTTTCTGGATGCCACGATTCCATATAAAGAAAATCCTAAAGAATCCACCAGAAAGCTATTAGAAATAATCAACAACTACAGAATAAAGTGGCAGGGTATAAAATCAACTTACAAAAATCAGTTGCATTTCTATACACTAGTAATGAACCAGCAGAAAGAGAAGTCAAGAATACAATCCCACTTGCAATTGCAACAAAAAGAATAAAATATCTAGGAATAAATTTAGCCAAAGAGGTGAAACACCTATACACTGAAAACTATAAGACATTATTGAAAGAAATTGAAGAAGACATAAAGAAATGGAAAGATATTCCATGCACATGGATTGGAAGAATAAATATAGTTAAAATGTCCATACTACCCAAAGCAGTTTACAGATTCCATGCAATCCCAATCAGAATCCCAGTGACATTCTTCACAAAAATAGAACAAAGAATCCTAAAATTCAGAGGGGCAATTAAAGACCCTGAGTTGCTAAAGCAATCCTGAGAAAAAGAACAAAGCTGGAGGCATCACAATCCCTGACTTCAAAATGTGCTACAAAGCCATAGGGATCAAAACAGCATGGTACTGGTACAAAAACAGTCACACAGATCAATGGAACAGAACAGAAAACCCATAAATAAAGTTGAACATCTATGGACAGCTGATCTTTGACAAAGGTGCCAAGAACATACACTGTAGAAAAGATAGTCTCTTCAATAAATGGTGTTGGGAAAACTGGACAGCCACATGCGAAAAAACGAAGGTAGACCATTATCTCATGCCATACACAACAATAAATTCAAAATGGATCAAAGACTTGAAGATAAGTCCTGAAACCATAAAACTCCTGGAAGATAATATAGGTAATACACTCTTTCACATCAAACTTAAAAAGATATTTTCAAATACCATATATTCTCAGACAAGAGAAACAAAAGAAAAAATAAACAGGTGGGAGCTCATCAGACTAAAGAGCTTCTGCAAGGCAAAAGAAACTAGGATCAAAACAAAGAGACAATCCACCAATTGGGAGGAAATATTTGCAAATCATATATCTGATAAGGGGTTCATCTCCATAATATGTAAGGAACTCACACAACTGAACTTTAAAAAAACAAAAAGCCCAATCAAAAAATGGGCAGAGTCTATGAACAGATATTTTTCCAAAGAAGATATACAGATGGGCAATAGACACATGAAAAGATGCTCATCATCACAAATCATCAGGGAAATGCAAATCAAAACTACACTAACATACCACCTTACGCCTGTTAAAACGACTATAATCACTAAGACTAAAAATAACAAATGTTGGAGAGGCTGTAGAGAAAAGGAAAGCCTCATACACTGCTGGTGGGAATGTAAACTGGTGCAGCCACTATGGAAAACAGTATGGAGATTCCTCAAAAAACTAACATAGAACTACCATATGACCCAGCTATCCCACTACTGGGGATCTTCCTAAACAACTTGAAATCAACAATCCAAAGTAACATATGCACCCCTATGTTCATCACAACACTATTCACAATAGCCAAGACAAGGAAAGAATCCAAGTGCCCATTGATTGATGGCTGGATAAAGAAGATGAGGTATATACATACAATGGAATACTATGGATCCATAAAAAAAGACAAAATCATCACATTTGCAACTACATGGAAGGACCTGGAGGGAATTATTCTAGGTGAAATAAGCCAGACTGAGAAAGACAAACACCGATTTCACTCATATGTGGAATATGAGAAAACACATGGACAAAGACAAGAGTTCAGTGGTTACCAGGGGAAGGGAGGTGGGGGCTGGGCACGGGGGTGAAGGGGAGCACTTATGTGGTGATAATCCAGAAATCATGTACAACTGAAATCTCACATTGATATAAACTATTATGAACTCAATAAAAAAAAAATAATTTGAGGGTTTTAGCTGACCTTGAGATTTATATGTACCAAACATCTGATACATGTGTTTAAAAAATTAACACAATGTGCAGCAATAACAATAAGAAAATAGAGTCTAGCTACAAAGAGGTAATAGGCAAAGAGCTAAATAATTGTTATTGTTGCATGCAACGGAGGTTTTGGCTTGTCTGTTTTGCAGTAGAAAGTCAATGTTGTCCTAAAGAAGTGTAATGCAAACCATATATGTAATTTTAAATTTTTCAAAGCCACATTTTTAAAAAGTACAAAGAAACAGGAGAAATTGATTTGAAAATATATTTTATTTAACCCAACAGATCCAAAATATTATTTTAAAATGTATTCAATATAAAAATATTATTGAAATATTTTATAATCTTTCAATTATTTCAAAGTAGGCTAGTCAAATTTCAAGTGTTCAATAGCCACATGTGGCTAGTGGCTACCATAGTGGATAGTGCAGCTCTAAGATATTCTCTCAACCCTGGGCACCATGTTTTAAAAGAAATGTAGACTAATCATAGTCCAAACAGAATAATCAGATCTGGAAACCAGTATAAGCACAAAGCAGAGGAATTGTAAAGGTAACCTGGAGATGTATAATTCCAAGAAGAGAAGACAGCAGGGAAATTTGACGGACATCTTCAAAGACTTGAAGCAGTGTTATGTAGAAAACACACAATAGATTTGTGCTATACTATTCCTTAGTTCAAATCAATAGGTAAAACTTATAGAGAAGGAAATTCCAGGTTTGACATAGAATGATCCCCCTACGCTAATTAGAATTATATAGATCATCCATGGAATCATTTAACATGCCTGGTAGATTGATTGTATAATTGTTTCAATCAATAGTTATTCACCCCTCCCTATCCATACCCTTTTCCATGTAATTTTGCAATACCCTCCCTCACTGAATGGGGTATTCTACCTCACCTTTGTCTCTGGCCTTCGCCATGTGACCTTGCCTTGATAATGGGATATTAGTCAACTTGATGCACAAATGAAGATTTTACAAGTGCTTGATCATTTCCACTTCTGTCTTTGCCCTCTTCCATAATCATGAAAAAGTCATGCCCAGACCCACCCATAAGGCCATCTTAGATCATCCAAGAGCCAGCTGACCCCCAAGATATGTGAGTGAGCACAGCAAGGATCATTCAAGTGCCTTAACAGTCCCATGACTGATTGCAGATGTATGTGAGCCAGCAAAGATCAGCCTCGTCCAGCCCAGATCTTCTGATCACTGCAGACTCATGAGCTAAATAAGTATTGTTACATGCTCCTGAAGTTCTGGGGTTGTTTGTTATGCACCATTGCTGTGCAATGGATAGCTGATCTAGCATTCATCCCTCAAAATTTTATCAGCCAGAACATGCTATTTCATCCCTGGAAAATCTGTTATACATATAAGGACTCAATTTTTTCCCCAGAATTATACAAATTACAAGTTTCTTTTTATAGGGTGATGGTATATCAGATAATTGTCAAAATAAGGACTGTTTCTTCCTTATTTTCATGTCAGCAGACCTGATTTATAAATGTAAAGCAAAGAAAGTTCTCCTATTAAGATGTATGATATTATATTTATACAGTTAACTGATAATGTTTAATCTGTAGCTAACTGGGAAAGGATCGATAAAATTCAATAAATTAGTCTTACCTGAGCTGCTGTAAACTTTGCCAAGAAATAGTTTCCATTTTCATAGGTATCTACAAGCAAGAAAAAAGAATAAGCAACTACTCATTGCTTCAACTGTAAGCAGCTAGCTTGCATAGTCAGAAAATATCTCTATGGGATCACAATTACTGATCAGGATAATCATGAAATCTGAGGCGCACTAAAGATAGTAGCTGAAGGAGGATTTCATCCCAGGTTACTGTGGGGTTTTGCATATGGAAGAAGGTGCTTTGAGATGAGGGACAGGAGGTTGCAAATAGAAGAGAATCTGGGTTGAACTAAGGGTACATACCTTAGGTGAAGAAGTGTGGAGGCTACTGACTGTTTTTTTCTGTGACAATATAGCAAGCATACAGCCAGGAGAGCACATGGCTGTGATGATAAAGGCTCAAAGCAGGGGAAGTGGTTAGGAACTCAGGTCCTCAAGTCACATTGACATGGATATCAAACCCCACTCTTGTACTTAATAGTTGTGCAAACCCAGGCAAGTTACTGAAAATTTTATCATCTGTAAAATGGACATAATCATAGTGCCTGGCTCACGGCAATAAGGTACATAATATATTGCTTGTGCAGAATAAGTGCTCAAAATTTGTTGTTGACTATCATCATCAAAGTCATCATCATCTTCATCTTCGTTAGTCTCTCCCTGCTCTTGGCTCATCCTTTCACAGTGAGTGCTGTAGATCACAAGCCCTCCTGCCTCTACAGAACTTGCTTTATCAACTCTTCCCCATACCCTTTCTGCTCCTTCAGGCTCCAATTACATTCCAGAGCACTCCATTCTGTCAAATCCTTTACTGGATTCTCTGTATATCAAGCTCCCACATCTCCTTTTCAGTGCTGTATGTCTCAAAAAAGGTAGCCTCTGCTTGTTATGTCTGTGTACTCAATTCGTAATTCAATCCTACCTATCCTACACTTCAGCGCCTGTGTTTCCTTTTTTCGCTGAATCTGATCCTTTCAAATTCACCACTTACATAATATATTGGATGTAAATATCTCTTCATGATGTTCAGCAGTTTTAAACTTTCGTGCCCACACATCTGCTCCTTGAAATACTCCTTAGTTGATGTCTACTCAACTCATTCTCTTCATGTGGCTTCTATAACTCCCATTAAAAGTCAGTTTCATTTCACGTTCTATTCTTGGCCCTTGTCAACATTCCATCTCTTAACAATATTCCAACAAATTCTCTCCCTGAACCAACTAATGTTCTTCTTTGTTTTCCAAATTACCTCCACTTTTATGGAAACAATTATAAAGCCCATATTTTCAAATATAGCCTTGGCTAGAAAATGTAACCTAAGCAAACACTATAGCCTCTTTCAGAAGTTTTAAGAAAGAATTTGTAAAGAATGGAATTCTGCTAATATAGGTGATTTAATATTATCCTTGAACTAGCTATTAAATCTCCTTATATAAGTAAGGAAAAGTTTAACAAATAGTTGCCAACCCATTAACAGAAAATTTAAACTAAAGCTATACTTATACTGTATTTTAAATTTGAATTTCTAAGCCTGTTTGGTGAAAAAGGGCAAAGAGCTTCTCTATAGAAATTTAAAAGTGTAAAATATTTAAAACTTTAACAGCTATTGATTTTTAACATTGAGACTAAAATATACTTGTTGTAAGAAACTAAAATTTTATAGAAAATTGTTTTTGCTCCTCAAATTTTTGAAACATATTGTTCATAGGGGGCTGATTTTACACACTAAGTGTGGTATTACTTACCCACTCTGATGTCAATAATCTAGTCCTAATTAGCTCAAGCTGTATAAAAGGACTCCGGATTCTCTTAAAACATTGGTTCTCAACCAGCAGTGATTTTGCTGGTGAAGCATTTGGCAATATCTGGAGACACATTTTATTGTTACATCTTGGGATTGGGAAGAGTGATTTGGGGACTAGTGGTTAGAGGGTGGGGATGCTGCTAAGCATCTTATAATTAACAGCCCAGCCACCACAACCAGTAAAGAATTATCTAGCCCAAAATGCCAATAGTATCGAGATTGAGAAAATCTTTTCTAAAAAAAGCCCTTTCTTGAAAAAGTAACTGTAATCAAGAGAGTGTGGTACTGGCATAAAAAGAATACATATATATATTTAATGTGAATGTTTATTTCTGTGTCCACAATTCTACTATGTATATATTCACATTTAGCATCAATTGATTGTCAACAAAGGTTCCAAAACAATTAAACGGTGAAAGAATAGTCTTTGCACAAATTGTACTGCAACAACTGGATATCTACACGCAAAAGAATGTAGTTGGACTCCTACATCACACCATATACAAAAATTAACACAAAATAGACCAAAGACCCAAATGTAAGAGTTTAAACTATGAAACTCTCAGAAAAAAACAAGGGTAAATATTTGTGATCTTAGATTTGGCAATGGTTTTTTAGTATAATACAAAAAGCACAAGCAGCTAAAGAAAAAAGATAAATTTGGCTTCATCAAAATGAATAACTTTTGTGCTTCAAATGGAC